>NC_141694.1:1204350059-1207122527 GCF_964263255.1 Lissotriton vulgaris
CAGTTCAATTTGGCATTTGGTACTTTCACCAAAAAAAAACATATTCACAATATTCACAGTAAATACTTAGTTTGACCCAAAGGTTTTCTGAAAGATCAGGGAGGCTTAATAAAGCTATTCACTATATCTATTATTTTCGCATTGCCAGGCAGAGTTTTCTCCTAGTGCCTCTGAGTTCTGCAGATTTGCCGACAGCACAGGAAAAACAACATAATAGTGATAAGACAGGAAAGTGAGCATGTCACAGGCTGGCAATGTGTTAAGGGATGACGAAACCCTACTGCAAATAAGCGCGCCCACTCATAACGTCTTGACAGCGAGCCAAGATGGCAGCTGTTATCACAGTTTTCCATTTCCAGGAAATAAGAGACAACATCAAATACAATCCGCTGTGTGCCCAGGGATTTTTTTTTGGAAGTGTTGCAAGTAAAAACAAAACTACAGATTTTATGCTGGCATTTGGCAGCAATAGTCAACACACAACATACATGCGAGCATGGCAATCTGTGAGAACATTTCATTTGGTGGCCATTTTCTATTTTAGATTGAACTCCATGGCCCCAGCCTGCTTATGAGCGATACGTTTGTGAGGCAGTGGGACGTGTAGACCTTCTGCTGTTGCATAACAGTCTGGTGACATACACCAGCTGCAAAGCACTCCCTAGATATCCAATAAAATGGTGCCATGCCCATTTTACACTTTAATTAGCAGCTGAAGGTGAGAATCACTGAAGGCAATGAACACATCCGCATGGGCAATGAGTGCATATATTGGCTAACTATTCGCATGTTATATTTTTGGAATCACCTTAGAAGAGCCAGACCTGTATTTATGCCTGCAGCCTTACGATGAAAGCTGCAGAGGCCGGTGCCAAGACAGTGATTCATTGGAGTTTCTTAGATATACTGAAAACTGGAGGGCTTTATCTTTGTTTGCGATAGATCTCCGTTAAAGCAAATATAAAACGCCACAAAACTCTAATTAGAAATCGTGGCCGAAACGAAAGATCATTTTGCCTCAACAAGGAACATGTGAGGGGCGGGGCGAGTGCACACATTTTTGCTGCGCTGCCAAAATTTATATTTTACAGCTCTTCTCCCTGTTCGCAAAGGGAAAAGGTGCTGCTTGTAGGGGCAATCTGACACTTACCACGTGTGACAATCCAGTCCAAGTTTTGTGTTTCCTGAAGTCCAGCTCTTAAGTTGATCTTCTACTACAGTGCCGTTGTGCAATGTTTCTTTTTACAATTTGATATTGTCAGGCTAAATTTGGAAGAAAATAAGTGCGGGGGAGGAAGAGGATGTGGCCTAACAGCTAAAGTGGTCGACTTCATAGCTGGGTAACTGGGTTCGAGTCTCGCCAGGGACGCTCAACAGCCTGTGATTCTGGGCAAATGGCTTAATTTCCCTGTGCCTAACAAAATGAATGTGACCATCTGTAACGCAACTGGTGCTTATGTAAAGCGCTCAGATACCTTCTGTTGAGTTCGCAGCTACAGAAAACTCAGAAAAATATTGCAAGGGCCCAAAGTTTTTCTTAGGAGTCTACCTCATCTAGATTCCACCTCAAGGTTCTTTCTTTCATCATCCTACACCTCATGTCTCTTTAACTCACTCTTGTAGGTTCCTCTTCATCTGTGTTGTCTCTTCATTACTGTTTTCCCTTTTCTCCCTGCTTGCTCCCTTTATTGACTTTCTCCCTTGCTGAGGTTCACAGTTTGAGGATGAAAAAGAATCCCGAGTCCTCAAATATGAGCGGCGGTGCCTACAATCCGCAATCAATAACACAAATTAAGCACTGATTATAGGAGACCTGTCTGCCTTCTACTCAACCACAAACATATTTGCACCTCAATTCTGACCACATGTAAGGGTCTGGCCCTGGAAACCTTTGCTATATTCTTGTGTGTTCATCAACAAAAGGAATTTTTGACAACACCATAATCTGCCTTTACTGCTGGGAAGAGAAGACTTTTAACCTAATTGCCATGCTGGATGACAATGTAATACAACATTATAGAAACATTACATTTATGTTGTTGTCTTACTAACAGAACAAGTTGAACAGAGTCTACTGGACATGTTTATAAACTTGTGGTTAGTCATTTGGCATGCAGCAGCATATCACCTGTGCCCTAATGGACGCTATAATTAATAATGAAAATCATAATTCCAATTGGAATTTTTCAGGTCAGGAAAACCAAGACTGGTATGGAAACTGTAGGTTTTCAGTTTTGGGTCACCTGGAATATGAGAAAGTCAGGCTTTAACTCTACAGAGGAGATATAATTACCTCCCAAAGGGAACGTAGTGGATTGATGCAATTTATTTTAGAAGGCATTCACTTCCACTAGTCAATTAAAAATTGAAAACAGCTACGGCGAAAAGAAAATATTTTTTACAATTTGGACTGGGAAGGGTGGGGTGAGCAATAAGTGAGGTGGGGAACATGGATAGAATTGGGGAGGTGCTTGGGGGTAAGCAGCACCCAAGACAGAGAGCAAGCAACACATGCACTTCCCTAGTGCACTCAAAGAAAAAGAAAACAGTAGTTCAGTGAGTGTGAGAAGTGGAAAGATAGAAATCATCTAAAGAAAAGAATGGTAAAGAAACTGTGCAACACAAGGACAGACAAAAACAATAAGATTGAAAGGGTTAGCATAAGAGGCAAGTTAATCATAGTGACAAGAAACTCAACCGATTGTAAGCAATGGTCTGGATTGAAGCCTACTGTATGTATTGGTTCTATACACAATAGATGTTCAACAACGGGCACCTAAAAGCTCTCTGTAGGCATGACCTCAAAAGGAAGACCTGAGTTTCAGGTAGCTATGTTCCAGGCAGGAATGCTCCTGAAGTTGTTTTTTTTACCTTTTTTAATTCCATGACTGTTTTTAAGATAAAAGATTGCTTTCTTAGTGTGGCTCAAATTTCCTCAACCAAGCACAGAAACCAATGGGATAACTCTGCTGAGTTGTTGAAGTTATGGGAAACCAACTGCACTGGCCCTAAACTAAGTATATTACTTGTGTTTCCTGTATCCTTAGAAGGTTTACAGGGTTTATTTATATACATTAGAAAAATGCGCCATCTGCTGTGAAATATCTGCAATAGATATGTAAGACTTGAATAAAAGAAATTGTATTGACCAGAAATATGAAGTGCCTTTCTCTTGTTTTGGGCATTCTCCGGCAAGCAGGGATTGGCAGCTACAATTTGAAAATAAGAGAAAACACCTACTCTTGATGGTACTGCAGAAATATACCCAGTGAGTTATCTCCTGTATGTCCTGAGGACTATTAATATTTGGTACTTTACATCCGCAAACTGTCTGTTATAGCATTTAGCGCATGTTGTCTTTTTATTTGTGGTTTCCGTTTTCTATTTAATGGAGATCAAATCGAAGACCAAGGCTGCATGCAGAAAGAAGGACCTCATATCAAGAGATGGATAACTTCTGGTGAGGTCGCCCCTGTTCTCCTGGGACCACCTTTGAAGATGCACGCAAACTGAAGCCTGAACATTTCCACTTAGGAAGGTTAAAGAACAAGGAGCCCTGGAAACATAAGGCCGCTATTTATCCACGAGCCAGGTAGAGTTGTGACAGCTACAACACAAGCCTCTCTTCCAAGCCAAGCAACTGACCTTTGCACTGACTGTTTCTGCTCGCAGCATTTCACGCCTGACTGTGTGTTTCATTTTGAATGGGAAACAACTGGCCTGCGCGATCCACAGTTTCGTTGTGTGACGGGGTACATGCAGCTTCCCTTAACTGTGTAAGTCTTCTTGAAAGCAGGCCGGAAATGACAGCAGGGATGGGCATTTCAAATGAGCCAATAGAAATGAATTCCTGAAGTAGTATAGCTAATGACTACAACAATCAGTGCAGAAGAAATGTGTTGCATGCCACTACATTATTATCAACTTCTCTCTTGCTGCAGTGCACCGCATAACAGCTGATAAAGTAGCTCGACCTAAAAATAAATAATTGTACGTAGGAGGTACTAAAGTGAGAAGTCATTATGGTTACAGCCATTACTGCAAGGAGCTCTCCTGACATGTCTTATTCTATCACTGATTTTCCCCACCAACACCTTATTGCCCCCTCCAAATCTTTTTATTCGATTTCTGAATGGTTTCTTAATATGCTGGCTTTCTTTTGCGTTGCTTAAACTACTTTTTGGTATGGACAAGTCTTAGTTTGTTAAAGAATCAGTGAAAGTGCCCAAAGCCTTGCTCAGAAGCCCGGGGCTGGTGCAATTAAATGTCAGTGCGCTGTATACCAAAGCTGAGTAGTCCTAAATCCACCTCAGATCTGTGTAATCCACTACAAGACTCTTCCTGCCCTTCTGTCTAAATCTTAGAGCTCCTTGCTTTCTCTCTTTTTGAAGTTTTTGCTGTCTTTAGCTTCCTCCTTCCTTCCGCTTTGACTGTTTTTCGCTCTCTTGCTCTCGGTCAACGTCTGAAGTGGAAGAAAAAGTGCCAGGCCCCAAAACTGCGTAGCGGTGAGTCTCAACACCAACCACCGGCTCAAATTAAGGACTGTGTGTGGGTGAGTCAACCTGTGTAAAGGACTCTGAGGGGCAGATTTATGAGGCCGTTGCGCCTCTTTTCGCCGCAATTGCGTCACTTTATTTGACGCAACTGCGGCGCAAACAATGCGCCCTATTTACAACGTGACGCATCTAGGAGATGCGTCACGTTGTAAAGCACTGCGCCATAAGGAGGCGTTCCTGCGCAGGGAGGGGCGTTCCTGCGCAGGAACGCCTCTTGAAAGTGACTTAGTGAAATCTATGAGATTTCACTCAGTCACTTTCAGGGCAATGCTGCGTCAAAACCCTGCGCCTGCTTGAAGCAGGCGTAGGTCTTGACGCAGCATTGTGCAGATGGTGTACCCCCGAGCCTTGCTGGAGCTGCGTCATTATAAATGCGGCGCACCATGGGTGACGGAGCTGTGGCGCACTGTGGCGCACGTTAACTGGCGCATCCCTGGGGATGCGCCAGTTAACATAAATCTGCCCCTAAATTTGGAAGCCAACAGACACCAAGCTGGTTCTAATCTTATACTATTAGGATCCGATTCAGCCTCAATAGGTGCCTTCCTACAAAGTGGCTTTTTTTTTTTAACCATGCAGAGGCAAATATAGCCGAACATTAACAAGTACCCTTATGTGTTTTAAAACGTGTCGGCATTTTTTTGAGCGGTGTTTGTGGTCAGATATTCACTCCTTTTTTTTTTCAACAACAGCCCCACCCTATCACCGCCTACTCCCACATCCCTTTTATGATTTGATTACATTACGTGACCCTCTTCAGCCTGTTCCCTTCTTGTAAATGTGTAGACTTGGTCTCTTTGTGCAATTTTATCAGGATATGCTTTTAAAAGCATACACAGCATCCGAGCCATTGTCTCGCCTCTTACATTTACAAGCAGGGAGAGGGCTGAAGAGAGGCAGGCTTATTTCACCTACATTAAACAAAGAAGGCAGACCATGGGCAAAGAGAACCGAGCTTCAGCTCAACACCTCTTGTGTATGGAGTAGACAAAAAAACATAATTACACAAGTGTTATGACTCTCTCAAGTTACACAATCAAGAAGGTATAATAAGCACAGTTTCAAATATGGCATGGGTTATTAACCCACCGTTTGTGCGTATAAGAGCTGCAGCAATAACCACTCGGATTAAAAGATACTTCCAGGAGTGTGATGACCATGAAATTATGCAGTGGTAGCTCAAATTATGCAGATGGATTGACTCTATTATACTTATACATCACAGTGAGGCAAATTGTGTGGCACATTTCTTGCTGTTATTATGGCACTGTTTTGACAGTTTATCACAATGTTTTATTCTACCTAGTTACTGTAAATCATCCCACCCTCTTATGCCTGATTTCAACAATTAAAAGCTAAAAGGTGGCCATGTGCTCTTGCAAAGCATCTTGTGCAGTGTTTGCCACGTGTGCCGCGCTTTTAATGACATCGATCTGTCTGAGCTAGAAATATTTTCATTTGTTAAAATTGGCACATTATGCATCAGATGTTGGATTTTGCAGCAAGTGTGGCAAAATTATATTTATGTGGAAAACTCTGTCTCACATTCACATTACACAATCACATTGATGGCAATCAGATCACACTTCTAACAAAAAACACTATTCTATAATTATCTTTTAGAACTAGCACACACCCATAATAAGGAAATAAAAAGTTGGTGGGGATCCCCGTGCACAGGCTGAGCAGGTGTTAGCATAATGTGCTCAGAGATCACAGAAAACCCGGAGGAGGGGTGGAAGGGTGGGGGGCGGGGGGGATGGACGGTGTTAAAGTTTCGGTTTATGTAGAAGTTGGGGAATTGTATTTTTATGTGAAAAATGTAACAAGAAAAAAAGAATACTGTCTGTAGTTCAACCCCTCTTTCTCAATCATCATTCTTTTCACCTTGTTGGTGTCGAATGGTGACCTTTGTCCGCCTCTAAAACAATATTACACTTCATGTCCTCCATCAGTTTCTTTTTATAGTAGATTGCATGGCGAGCAAGGCAGTGACAGTGATTAATATGGTTCACAGCTGCATCAAGGTCATCACTCATCTATAATAAGATCATCACTTGGATAAATGTGTTTGCAACAACCACCGTCCTGGGCCACGTAATGTGTCACAGACGCACGCCATTATCTGCAGGGTATTGTAGAGTCAACCATAGTTCTGTCTTGCTGATGCTAGGTCCAACAGCCAAGAGCAGGAGATTGTGAGTTCAGAATATTACGTAGCTTTCTAGTTGCGTCAAGGTATAGTGTTGTCTTTTCAAGGGGCAGCTCCTCCGTTTGAGCGGAAGAGCGTCGCCCCGCCTGCTGCGAGTGCAGCAGGCACAGACGAATAAGTAAAATGGCATGTCAATGCCAACGGTGCAGTGCGGGACAAGGGACGGTGCTGTAACCTGCAACTGCAGGATTACAGATGCCACTGCCGTGTTCATATTGGGTTGGCCGACTATATTGCTACAGCCAGGCCCAACATGCACAGTGCACACCCAGCAATCCCCTGGCTGTGAAACAGCTGGGGGATTACTGGCACAGTCATACAACCTCAAAGTGAGCACTGGCATAACCTGCGCCCACCAATCCTGGAGCTGCTCTCAGCATTAGAGCAGCTCTCGGATTGGTTGTATTACTGTACACTGAGAAGGAAGGAAGTCCCTCCCTTTCTTGCTTGTGGATGCTGATCTGGAGAGCGGTGCGCACAGAGGGAGCAGTGTATGGTAAGTTTGGCGCTGTAGCACCCCACCATATGTTTATACTTGTAGCCGCCACTGGTCTTTTCTGTGGGCTTTCTGCAGAGCTGCTCACATCCTTGTGCATTTGCTCTGGCATGCACCATTCCTAAACAGTAACTCAATCTTTAGCAACATTTAGTGCTAGAAGTATTTTTGTAAGTGCTTAACTAACATCAGCCTGCTGCAATTAAAAATCACCTCTGCTGCAGTGCCTTAACAATGTTGTGCATGCACAGCCTGCCAGGGACATGGTCTATCAGACCAAACCACATATCTTTACAGACAAGTGTTAAGGATCGATCAAGGTTTCTATATTGAGAAACGACATTTCATACGAAAGGCTACCTATAATGCAAAGGGTGATGGTAGTAATAAAAAAAGAAGAGAAATGTCTCATTACCCCCATATATATGGACTAAACAGCTCAAGTTTTCAATGAAGGGAGGATAGTAGGCAACCAAGACAATAACCAAAGTTGGCAGAACTCTCTCTATCAAAAGAATGCTTCAATGTCCCATCAAGCCACTTTGTATCACACATAAAGCAATACATGGCAAAGAAAGCACTCTTATTCAGGAAAAAAATCAACAAATACGTACGACAAAGGAACCTAAGCACCTGAATGGCTCCGTGCCTCAATATTCCAGCCTACAAGAAAAAAACATCAGTGGAACATCTGTCTCTCTTCAAGCAGCCAAACTACGGAATTCACTATCCACACACATAAGATCCCTTGACAACCATCTTACCCTCAGGAGATTACTCAAGAACTGGCTCTTCCCCACATGTCAATTTTAGTCACAACACAACAGAGCACCACAACAGTATACTCGGACATGACCAACTGTGCTTCTAATGGTATAGAGATGAAGGTGTTGTTATGCATGTGTCATTCAACTATGCTTCATGTTATAAGCACATACATTATTATAAGGAAATGAAATGCATATTTCACCACAAGAGACGCGCAAATCAGCATAATTGCTTCTTCTATTTACATATAGGTACATATGTAGAAATGTTTAAGCCTGCTACTAAACGTCTAAGAAATGTCATGAATACTGTGCACATCATGCCATGTTAAATAGTAATACTTCTGTGCACATATGGGTACTTTATACAGAGCAGTTTCCTTCAGCCAATTTAAGTTTGTCAAGTGTCATATACGTCTAAGTTAATTTCAGTTTGATAAAGAAAACATAAAACAAAAGGGTTTCCTCCTTTCAACCTTTTCCCCATCTCTCCTCTCTCCAACTCATCCCAAACATTTTCAATCTACTATGAGCCCCCAAACATTTTTCCTACACTGTCCCCTCCTTTTATGCGCACACACTACATCCACTTAAAATAACACAACCTACTATACCCCTTTTAAATCCACTCTCATCATTCTATCTCTACTGTAAACTGTACTAAACACACAAAGAAAATCAAGAGCACAAACCTAACACAACTAATGGACAGAGAAAAAAAATACTAACATACGATCTATTATCCTCTTATTTTGGACTCTGGAGAAGTGTGAAACTCTCTGCTAAGTGCTTCAACGCCTTGTCAGGTGTAGTAAGCGCTATATTAATACTATTTACATATACAATGTTACTAGCAATACATATTTCAAAATACTTTTTTGAACCTGTCTTCTGCGAACAAAGCTAATAGCCTGAATCAAAGATGGATGGGCACATAAAAATCCTCCAACATCTGGAGGATGTTGAAATCTGAAGGAAAAAAATCTGTTAAAATGCTTGCCACCATAGGGTTAATAGGGTGGATAAAAACGAAATGGTTGATTCTCCTCTGCACTTTTCACTTCCAATAAAAAAAGAGAGGGTTTCCTTTGCAGTATATTTTTGAATCAGGCCCTTACATTGGCACTGTAGCAGAGAAATTCCAAAACAGGACATTTGTGGATCACATATCGCTGATGATGGTGCATTGAAATCCCCTTATGTTCTGGCTTCTCCATTTGAAAAGAGCTGTTATATCAACTGTACAATTTTACATTCTCGACTTAGCTGACATACATGGAATCGATGCAACATACCTTTCAGACGCTTGATCTTCTACTTGAACTTTGGAACATACAGCTCTCTGCAGTGTGCTCAGCCTCCTTTTTGAAGGACAAATACGTTTAACATCTAATCTGAAATGCTTAGTGGTGGTACATACCCCAAACATGTCAATCATATACATAGCAACTACAGCAAGGGCACTGAGATGAGCCATTTTTTAAATAGGGTGGAGTAAGATATATGCGTAGGCAGTGCTTAATTTGTGCTGGTGCTTTCCGGTGCTCAGCACCGAGACTTATTTCACCGGGCTGGGTCTATAGGATTGTTCTTCTACCACTCCGGCAGATGGTTCGGTAATTATTAAAAATCACGCTCTTCTGTTGCATCCTGGTATGTAATCATTAGAAGGTCCACCACCTTGTTCGCACTTGTCTGAAAATTATTGTTTTGTCTTGTTCCTTGTGGGTCACAGGCTGTGCCCCCTTGACATTACGTTTGATTCATTGCTATTGTTTGCAATTTGTAAAATAAATTCATGTCCGGCTGGACAAAGGACATATTGGCTATTTAGCGTATGTTTATTTCTACCCTGATCTTTCAAATACTAGGGTCGACTATCTCAGTGCCGACAGGATCACCACGTGAGGAGCAGTGACGTTGGTAGTAGGGTAAGGCTTTGCAGTTTTGTCACCAACAAAGTTTGGAAAAGTTCCCGATTGTCGCCCTTCGTGACATCTGATAAGGTTCCCGGTTTGCCTTCGTCAGATCGAAGAGTTTCCCACTTTGCTGGATAGTTTTCAGTGCACGGTGAGGTGATGTTCACTTTATTCGAAACCTGAGAACTGTGTGCATAATATTCTTTCTGCAAGTGTACTGTTTGTTTGCAAAGATTTTCCGAGGACACCTTCAAAACGTTTACAGGTTTTATCTCTGAAGATTTCCCTTTTTGTAGAGTTTGTCTATGAGTGGTGGTGCACGCCCTGTTCTTTGTGAAGCACGTCTTCCGCAGTAGGGTGAACAATTTAGTCTTATATTTCCAATCTTAGCCATACCTGAAGCTTTTGTGGGGTTATCCAACTCTCCAGTGAGTGTAAAGGAGCTTCATGATGTAGTATACATCTAAGAAACTGTGATCCCTGAACACTGTACCTAAGTCGTTCATATAGTGATGATGGAAGCTTTAATGTTGAGCAGTGCTTTAAATGGGAAAAAAATAAGTGCAGGTACTCATTAGAATAGAGGCATGGCAAGTGGGCGGGGCTAGGGGCGGGGCAAAGAGCACTATATGATCGTACCTAATGACTTCGGTACCAGTTGCAGCACGTCAAAACACACGAGGAATGCGTTTATGGCAATAAAACAGCTTAACCGATTGCACATGATGCTCCTCCGAAGCAGAGCAAAATCTGCCCTGGAGGAGAAACCTAACCTGCGCCTGCCGTGGATTTATTTATTTATTTGATGCGATAACTCCACTAAGCCCACACAACAAAAAATAGATGGAAAAGATTTCATGGCATCTTACGTGTTTGGCAATATAATGACTTTAAAAATGTCGTTGAACATAAATGTATAGCCATGTATTTTCAATGAGTTGAAACTTCCAAAACAAATTACAAAGAACAATATCTCTGCTACATTGCAAAGTAATCCCTTCTTTATCCATTTTTTGTTGGGCGAAGAAAGAGAAAAAAGCACTAAAGTGCCGTTTAGATATACTGTGGGCATTGGTGTGACTGGTCAATGAATAAAAAAATGATTTACCATTACCAGCATTTGGGAGCCTGTGCCAACTGCCAAGATAAACAGAAGACAGAATAACTCTGCAATGTTCAGCTTCTTTTGTACTACCTCTAGATACAAGTTCTGCCATTTTGCAGACTTTGACCCCAGGAGGGAAAGGTTATCCCCGTAAACAATAGAGCACTAAGCGGAATACACAAGCGCACCACCACTCGCTGACGCCAACTCTCGGTTTAAAAGAAGCGTCTGTAGAATACAAAGGGCGTTCGCAAAAAATACTGCATGAGGCGTTAACCACACTTAACTCAATTTCGTTGGTGTAAGCCTGCCTCACACACAGACTGTGGGCATTGGCAGGAAATGGAAATACACAGCTTACACTGACACACCTATACCCGAGCCGCTGACTCCCATAATATCGACTAGCATGCTGCTTGCACCAAATGACAACATCACGGTACCGGTACTCTCACCTGTCTGTAGAGAAGTGCTGGTACTGTGGGCAAAAAAATCGGAAGTGCCGGTACTCAGTACCGGTGAGTACCGGCCCATTTAAAGCACTCATGTTGAGATATTAGCGACGGTTTTAATAATGTTCAAACCCCAAAAACACACAAATGCCACTTTCAACTCCATCACCTTTTCGTTGGAATATATGGAGGACGAAACAAAGAACGTACCACTCTAGCGAGGGACCAGACCCCCAAGAAATGAAGGCCCTACGATGGCTTGCTCCAATGGACAAAGTCATGTGGGAAAACTTCACTGCTAATTAACTGTCAAACTACACTGATTCAGTGTAGGTTGGATTCAATTTTGCTGTGAAGTCTTGCCCAAATGACTAATGGCATCTGGTCTGATATAACATCCAATCGAAGAGCTCTGTGTCCTGACTTGGCTATGCAGTATCATGTAGCTTAAAAACCCACCTAGGTAAAACAAAAAACTTACATAAAACAAGAAGTAACAGGTGAAGATACAAAACAACACAATTACCTATTAAACGAGTTTTCCATAAAGGTCAGGGGCAAAGGCCTGCAACCAGTAACATTAAACCAGAATATGTTTTGATAACTTAAGACATAATCAAACTAATTGTTGAATTTGGAATTATGAAACGCACTGACTGCAAAGGTAAATTTAACATAATCTTGAGGTAACGGACTCGGCCGTTCTAACAGCTGTGGCGATGGCAGACGGGAAGAGAAAGCAAAGAAACTCTGGAAAAAGCACACACACTGCTTTGTTCTCGGTTAAAAATAAAATGGACGTCGGGTAAAACGGACGTAGCAGTTCACAGACATCCCCCCGGTTTTGACTCGAACACTGCTGAGGGATAAGAGAGTGAAATTGCGGGAGCAGAAAGGAAAAGCTGGGAGGGGGACGGGGGAGAGCGATTTCCTATAAAATAATGCCCCACAAGCTGTGTCAACGTCCTTTATTAAAACAAACACTCGAAAGGACACAGAATTGTTCTTTTCATTAACGCGCTCAGAGCAACAGTTATTTGCGCTCTTATTGTCCAGGAGGCTCGGCAAACATAGCAGGCTGACAGACTCCCCGTTACGTTCAGCAATAAACGTCTCGGCAGACCAAGTTTCCAGCCCTCCTGCCGCGACGAGAAATGGGAAGCCTATAAAACAGCTCCTGCAGAGGAGGGTTTGGAGCGGTCGTTATGTTTGCTTATGAACTTCAAACTTTAATATTTGGTCCACTGTTTTCTTTAAATGTTCCTTGTGTCTCCTGAGAATACATGCCAATAACATATTGCAAGTAAAGCGACCTAGACTTTTACAAATACTGGTTTCCAGTGGCGTAACTAAACTTGAGGGGGCCCCCCTGCAAACTACATGGAGGGGGCCCCCCTTCCATCTTCCGTGCCAGTCTAGAGCTTTCTTGGCCAGCGACCCGCCATACTGCAGGGGATGCGGGGCTATTCTTACGCCACTGTCACCAATCCAGTCTTTATAAATAACACTGGATGGTGGAGTTAAAGGTTGGGCTTAGTCTGCCAGCAGGCTTTCATAGGTGGTGGTCCATTCATTACAGGGTCCCTGCCATCAGTACGCCGGGGAAGTTTGCCCAGTTTTAGGTGGGTTTCCTGATGCAGACTCCTGTCATGATCCACTCTCTCTCTCTCTCCACTCTCTCTCCACTCTCTCTCTCCCTCTCTCTCTGTGAGCCAGTCTCTCTCTCCCCGTCATTCGGTCTCTCTCAGTCAGTCAGTCTCTCTCTGTCAGTCAGTCTCTCTATCTCTCTCTTTCTGTCAGTCTGTCAGTCAGTCAGTCTCTCTCTCTCTCTGTCAGTTTCTCAGCCAGTCAGTCTCTCGGTCAGTCAGTATTCAGTCTCTGAGTCAGTCGGTCTCTACTCTCTCTCCACTCTATCTCCCTCTCTCCATTCTCTCTCTCAACTCTGTCCAATCTACCTTCACTGTCTCTCTCTCCACTGTCTCTCTCTCCACTTTCTCTCTCTCCACTCTCCTTTCTCTCTCTCCACTCTCCTTTCTCTCTCTCTACTCTCGCTCCACTCTCTCCATCCACTGTCTCTCCACTCTCTCTCCCTACTCTCTCGCCTCTCTCTCTCTCTCTCTCTCTCTCTCTCTCTCTCTCTCTCCACTCTCTCCCTCCACTCTCTCTCTCCACTCTCTCTCTTGTCTCTCTCTCTCCACTCTCTCTCCACTCTCTTTCTACTCTCTCTCTCTCTACAATCTCTCCACTCTCGCCACTCTCTCTCCCCACTGTCTCTCTCCACTGTCTCTCTCTCTCCACTGTCTCACTCCACTGTCTCTCTCCCCACTGTCTCTCTCCCCACTGTCTCTCTCGCCACTGTCTCTCTCGCCACCGTCTCTCTCCCCACTGTCTCTCTCGCCACTGTCTCTCTCGCCACTGTCTCTCCCCACTGTCTCTCCCCACTGTCTCTCGCTGCACATAAAAAGGTAACATGAGGGGAAGCGCTGAAGAATGCTGCATCAATAGAAGCAATATTAGCTATAACTCATTTGCGCTTGGGGTTTTGTTCAATGGGTTTGCAACATTTTATGCTGCAAAGTTAAACTACATTTGGGCTCATGCGGCAAAATGTAATGTACAACGGTTTACTAATTAGAGGATTCTAACTGGCTTCCCCTATTGAAAACATTTGAGCAGTGGATTCAATATTATGATAGTATTTACCTAAGCACTGGAGGGAGGGTGTATTAAATAGGACCATGGAGCATGTTTCATGTGTGCCTTATGGGCTGTATTAAAGAGGAGGCACTTATTTGTGTCTCAAACAGTTGTTCTGCTGTTACTGTTGAACTATAGTGTTCTTGCCATCAAAAATACACGTCATACATTTGCTTCCTCCTCCATTTTTATGGAGATCAGGGAAATGACAGCTCAATCGCTTGAGATCTTGGAGAGGAAACACGGGAATAATTATCAACAAGCAAAAGCAGGCTGCACAGGAAATGCGACTAAACAACAAGTACTAACGTGGCCCAATCAGAGTAGATTAGCAAACTGGCATTGAGAAGGGTAGGTGCAGACCTAGACAAGACGTGGGCATTAGGCAGCGATGCAACTTGCTTGACAACATGGTATGGCATGGTGAAAATTAAGGTATGGTGTGGTGCATAGAATTTGTGTAACGGTCACTTGCCATTGCTATGGTTGTGTGGTTGCATTGTGCTATGGTCTTACAAGTCCTGAGATAAAAATCCTGAAATTTCTAAAGTTGGTACACACAAAAAAAGAGAAAAGTGATACGTGTGACTTAATCTTAGTCACTGCTAATTACTCTGAGTGATATTTCAGTTTATGATTTTATTCTCACTGTGCCACTAAATACAGAATCCAATCATATGCAAATCAGCCTTGATCCAACAGGAACAGTCCAACCTAAACTGGCAGACCAGACCACATCCGTGCTCCAATGGATCACAAGCAAACTCAGATCAGCTTTGGCCTGTTTTGGAATTGTTAGTGAGGTACCGATTGGGTCCTGTGGGATAGTGAGCTAGGTGCATGCCCAACCTTGACTGGGCATACATGTCAAAGGCAGGGCATCCCACCGAGAAAAGTTAAAATGTGAGGAGTGGCAAGCTTGAATTAATCTCAGTCACTGTTAAATACTTTAGACCAACGATCCGCTGGAATCGGATGACGAGGGGGGGGATGGAGTGAGGGGGAGCGGTTGAGGTAGAGGGACCTTTCGGGAGGGAAGTGGGGGGGGGAGGGGTAGCAGTTTTATACATTCTACATTAGATCCTAGATAATACACGGCACCTTATCCTGTCCTGGGGATTCTTCCTACAGCTATCCTGCAATGTTATTTATCAATGATCGCACTGTGATTTCCTGTTGTTCTTTTGGTTCCTTTTTTATTTTTCTTCAAAAAACGAAAAACGAAAACCTCATTTAATTTGTATGAAACGTGTACTAATGACCTTCATTTATTTCTGTGGCGTGGCTTTCATTACAGTGGCTTCTTTACCACATGGACCCTATTGCTGCAAGGCTGTCATTGCAATTTCTTTTCATTTAGCGGCCGGCCCCTCGGGGTTGTAGGCGACTTGCTGTGTAACTGTAAGAAGGTACAATAAAGGTTTAAAAAAAAAAATACTTTAGACCACACTCCAGTGCATGATGGTTTTCCCCACTGTGCCACTGCAGACAGGGACCAGCCCTATGAAAATCAGCCCTGTCCTACTCTAATAGGAAGGATGCAGTGCACCCTGAACTGTTAGGCCACACGAGCAGGAAGGAACACATGGAGCCCCACACCTTAAAAGACATTGTGTGGCCACATCAGTGAGGTGCAGCTCGAGCTCTGTGACACTGCAAGCGAGGGGACTCATGGGTGTCTGACTGAGAAAAACACACATGTGATAGATGGGTTGACTGTTTGAATAGAGATTAGCCACTGGTAATTTGTCTCGCTCACATTCGCGTATCTCGGCTGGTCGCGTAGGATAGAACACAGCACTTGTATAACACTTTTACAGTTCAGGACAGAGGTAATCCGAAATTAAGGTAAATCACCCCAAGGAGCACACTAAATTAATACTGGATAAACTCACAGGCAACAACAGGCAGCACCACATAAGCAAAGGAATAAGGCCTCACAACAAGGGCCTCATTTATGAAAAAACGAGGACTGGCTGAAGGTGCCACACCTACCATTCTGTTGTTCTAGCACGCGTTGCCAACAGGTAGAGAAAAATAATGCCCAGCTGGCAAAGGAAACAGGTAGAACCAGGATGGCACATGCCCTCAGTTACAAAGTGCTCAGCTATCAAGAGGCACATGCATGGAAGGTGAGCTAGAAGCAGGCAGGTGGTGCTCAAATCCCAGATGCCTAGGGCAAGGAAAGACTACAAGGAAGACTATGCATCGCTTGCCCTATGTGGAAACTGGAAATATTGATGAATAGATACTAAAATAGGTCCTAGAGTGTTGTGGGCAACGTTTACACGGCATTCCTCAGGCCCATCAGGACAGCACTCCCTCCCCCAGTGAACACATAACTGATCCTGACACCCATTGCTTTCTGCTTCGGTCGGTTATATATTATACCCCCCTACCCCCCCCCCCCCACCTCTGCCCGGTCCTCAGACATCCAGCCCGGCCCCTGCCAGTGCTAAAATGAATATTTCCTTAACGGTCCGTTCCTGCCATCTCCCTTCTGCAATCTGCGCCTCTTTCTAAAACATCCTGCCCGGCCCCTGCCAGTGCTAAAATGAATATTTCCTTAACGGTCTGTTCTCGCCATCTCCCTTCTGCAATCTGCGCCTCTCTCTAAAACCAGGTGTTTAATCACACGACATACTTCTCAAGTCTCGCACGCTCTTCGCTCACCTTAGGCCTGGCTGGTTAGCCTGCAGCTTTCCTTTGAAGGCGAGCGCGGGGGCGGGCCACAGAAGGCAGGGCGACTGACACTGGGCAAGACCAGGCAGGGGCTAGTACTGTTTTAAGTACCACGGCAGCCGCACCCTTCTGGCTTCTCCTAAGTCACCGCAGTGCCAGTACTAAGTCACGCGCTCTTTTAAAATGCGCATGACAAAATTGGCATTAGTCACGAGGCCCATCCCCTACCTTAAGACCGCGGCGCGCAGACACATAGACAACAACTGCGCGCCGCCACGCCCACGTTCCTTAATTTAAAAGTAAGAGCCTTACAGTGTGCACCAACTATTTAAATAATTCAAAAAAGCTCAGGCAGGCTGGCAGGGCGTGCGCAAGCACTGCACCATAACTCATGTTTAAAATAGAGGCCCAGGTACGTCACCGTCCGTGGTGTGAGGAGCGCACTGTTTACAGGCTTGCCTTGCCTTGCTTACTGTGTAGGCAGCGTGTCTTCCTTCCTCTGCTAAGAGTGAGGGGGCCCCTGGCTGGAGCGTAGGGGCCCCCTGTGGGGGCCTGTGTTAATACGCCTGTGCCCATCGTCCCTATATTTACTGGTTGTTACAATAGATTGAGGCTCACCGTCTGTGCCATGGACTCCGTGGTGTGCGGCGCGCGCACTGTAGTTTACCTTCAAGACGTCTTACAGAGAGTGAGGGGGGCCTGGGGCCCCTGGAGCATCGAGGCCCCCACGCACTGCGGGGGCTGTAGGGGCCTGTGTTACGCCCCTGCTGGTTTCGCAATTAGGCACGGGCTTAGAGGGCACGGCCTCCCACCGGGTTAAAGAAAACGGATAGCAGTTTAAACTGAACATAAATATCACCCAGAAATGTAATGGATGGGTAGGGTTATCTGAGGCTTATCTCATTGCCCCTTGTTACTCTTGACACCATGGGCCTCATTTATGAGAAATGACGCATCGCTGCTCGAAAACAGCGATGCGTCACTTCTCAGTGCGCACTCCTTGCGACATTCCTGATGCGTCATATTTAATGTATGATGCATCATGCCGCAAGGAGTTACAGATACGTCAGTATTTCTGACGTATCTGTAAGCGCAAAAGTGACGCATTGCTGGAGTGTGTCACAAAAGTGACGCAAATCCAGCAATGCGTCCTTTCACATGGGGAAAGCCCCATGTGAAAGGGCTTGCGTCAGTCTTACGCCTGCTGTGAGGCAGGCGCAAGATTTTGACGCAACAGCGTCCTAAAAGTGACGCAGTGAAATCTCATAGATTTCACTGCGTCACTATTACGAGGCTTTTTGCGGGGGAACGCCCCCTCTGCATACATTATACCCGACGCAGGTATAATGTGGTGCAGGGGTTTAAAAAGTGACGCATCTACCTAGATGCGTCACTTTTGAAATATGGCGCAACAAGGCGCATTTTTTTACGCCGCTGGTGCGTCACAAAAATTGACGCACCGGCGGCGCAAAACTGACGCAAGGCCTCATAAATAAGGGCCCATGACCCACCCGGGTCCTGGCAGCCATTTTACAAGCACTGGCATCTGCTACTTTAATGCAATTTGTTCGCTCTGCCGGGAAGTTGTTTACGAAGCTACAACTCCTCAAATGCATTGGATTGTTCCATGAAAACCACGAGTGGGGCATGAGATCACCAGTGTCACCGAATTACCTCCAATGGTCATGCATCCACGGCTTATGACCACCGCCATTAAGGGGGTCAGGGGAATGATGCAACTGGTATATTAACGGAATCGTCAGAATATCGTCTGACTAAAACATGGTGTTCGAAATTTTGTTACAAAGACATCTCCGCAGTGGAGCTGATAATATAAAATTTGAACTCAATGGGATTATATTTTTGAAAACGTTATTTAGGATACAATATTTATGTCAGAAAATATCTATGTCGGATGGATTAACTGGCAAGAAACTGAGCTACAACTTTAATGTTTTCTTTTTAACAGATGTGGTGATATGATCAATTGTGCTGTATCCTATACTTAATGTGTCAATTTCCATCTATGTCTACTTCAGCCTCTGTTTCGAAGTTGGCCAATATGCCATTGAGTCCTAGAACGCTCTCAAAACTTTTAGGCTTCTACGTCAGTGTATCCATGGGTAACTCAAACACCTGTCAAAACAGAAGGAAAGAAACGCTTCCATAACAACCCGCTAGCGACCTCAAGCTTGAGGCAATTAGGAGTCCTACAAGTTCTAAAACGTGGGACTGGTTTTCTCTTGGTGGAGGGGAAGTGAGTTTATCTACCTTCCCCATTTCTATCCACGGGTAATGGCCAGTGAAGAAGTTAGCAGTGTACAGACCCGTCATCACAAGACATTCAATAAGGTATCACTGACTGCTTTACAATGCCCTGAGGCCTGGGGGATTAGTACAGCTCAAAATTAATCTTGTCAACCTTGTTACCCTTTTCAGAATTTATAAGCCATCTGACTAGCTGGATGATAATATTACTAACAGACTCTAAACATGTAGTCTCATGGTGGGAGAAACACACTCTAAATCCTCCCTGTGGTTAAATGTTACCACCACAGTCCACCTAACACGACACAAACGCTTTCATGAGGCCTGTTAATGACTTGTAGAAGCATTACAAATATACTCTCACTCGTTCACCAATTGTTTTCAAGGCATAGATACAGGCTGCCTTCTGCAAAGAGTAGCTTTCGAGCTACTGGTAGCTCACCTGATACCTGCAAGTAACTCTCCTGTGTGCAGCCCAGCCTACTAAATTAGAAACTTTCTCGTTATTTATTCCAAAAATTGAAAATAGTGAATATGTTTGTTTTCAGAATTCATAAACTAATGTTTTGAAAAAAATGGTTGGCTCTCCAAAATATACATAAAGCCGATATTTGAATACGAAATCATCCAGCTTTGGGGAGACGTATAACTAATATTAATAACTTGGTGTCAGGGCATTGCAGCCATGGCTGTTATATATCACTGATGTAGAAGCATTTTGCATTGACTAAGCATTCTCTACAGTACCGCTGCCAACCATGCCTGATGCACTGAGGTGATAACTGCTGGAAATATTGAATATGATGGCCATAATGTAATATTGTGTGATGTGGTCACACAAGATTACATTATGCAACTCTAATAATATTAGTAGTTTGGGATGATTTTCATTTAACATGAGTATCTTAACCACAATTGCCATATTTAATTTACTTATAAGTCCACAGTAAAGTGTACTACATGTGCCCAGGGACTGTAAATTAAATGTTACTGGTTGTGCCACCAACTTAAGTAGCCCTGTAAACATGCTTCAGGCGTGCCACTGGAGGGCCTGTGTGTGCAGTTTTAAACTGCCATGTCGACCTGGCAAGCTAACCCACTTGCCCATGCGCAGGGTGCAGTGTATTTAAAGAGTAGGATATGTACTTTTCAAGTTGTACATGTCCTGGTAAGGAAATACTACTGCAAGGCCTATCATTCCCATAGGATAACATTTGGATTGCCTTATTACATTTCATAAGTGTAATTTCCAATTGGGAAGAGATGGGACTCCCAACTTTGGTGTCTCTGGAATCACAATGTAAAAACACAATTTATGATGAAGTTGGATTTTAAATTGCAATTCTGAAAATGCCACTTTCTAGAAAGTGACATTTTCTTACTCTAACCATTTGGTGCCTTCTTCCTGTCTCTTAATACACGTCTGAGGTGTGCATTCTCTCTAGACAGCCACACACAAAAGGAGCTTAGGTGTGAGTTATGGGCCATCAACATCCTGATGCGCCATCCTGGGGAGAATGGAAGGGAGGAGCTGACATACCTGAAAGGGCTGTGTACTGTCCCCACACAAACAGCTAACTACCCCCCTCCCCCGACCTATAGTGCGTCTGGAGCCAGGGCAGGAAAGGAAAGGACTTGTGCACTTCAAAGGTATCTCTTTGAAGTCTCCCCCATTTCAAAGGCCCAACTAGGTGTAAGTACTGGACCTCTGACACCACCAACTCAGAACACTTCTGGAACTGAGGACATTTTACGGCGAAGAAGGACTGATGTGCAGCTGGAGGGACTGCTACTCTGCTGGACTGCCTAGTTGTGCTGGCCTGCTGCCTTCTTGGCTGGGAGTGAGAAGGACTGGACCTGCATCTCTACATCACAGAACCTAAGTGTGAGAAGCTGGCTTGGTATATGATCTCCACTTACGTAAGTGGGCACCTTGCACCAATCCAGACAACCACTATGGTGATTTAAGAGGTCTTAGACAACCTTAGAACGCTGTCTAAGTAGTAGCCGTGGAGAGCAGCCTCCAGGCTTAGTCAGAAGGTGCGTAAAGCAGCTTGTTTTACCAGAATGCAATTTTATAGTATAGATTAAGTGAAAAGAACTACACCAAGTATTTATAAAAAGATGTATTTATTATACACTACTCTCTTGTACGTTCAAATGTCTCCTACACGGAGATGAACACAATGCACACAATACTTTAGCAAAGAAACTCAGTAAATAGAGCGTAGTACATAGTGGACCCAGGGGGACCAAACCATATACTTAGAAAGTGGTATAAGAACCACGTCTCTCGAATCAAGACAGGGTCAAGAGTAAGGTAGAAGTGCTGGGGACCCAAGGAAGTCGCAGTTGGATTTTTAAAGATTAAGGACCCTATCCAGACTGAAGAAACCCCATGGAAGACAGAATGTTGGAGAGCTACCCCACCCATGGATACTCTAGTACTCAAGTTACCTACACCAGGGAAGCAGGGTGCATACGTTTGAAGTGGTGTCACAAAACGCCATCGAACTCAATAGAAGACTTCAGGAAAGTGCCGGTGCTGAAGGAGAAAGTGTCCGGCAGGATCTGAAGGTGGATTCTAGATGAGAGGTACCTGTAAGCAGAGGGGATAGAGTCTATGTCACTCAGGAGTGACCAGGAGACTTGGAAGACGTATGCACTCTGATGTTGCAGGATGGGTGACGATGACCTTGACTCTGCAGCTGTGAGGACCAGGCGATGCTGAGGAGGACGAGGAGCAGTGCACGAGCTGTTCCACGAAGGGTGCCAAGTGCTGAGGGGTCGGTGTTCGGCGGGAGCACCAACAAGCCTTTGCAAATGCAACCAATGCAGGAAGTGAAGAAGGAGCAGCGCCGGGACAAGCAAGGTCCAGGAGACTCACCAAAAGCAGGGGAGTTAGGGCAGGCCCCAAGCAATCAGGGGGGTCCAAAAGAAACAAGTGTAACTTTCAAGTGGACCCACAGGCCGGAGGCACTGGAGTTGCGCGAGGACCGCAAGCAGCTCACCAAAAGATGCAAGCCACGATGCACATGATGCGGTGTGGCTGAAGATTCTGGTCACCGGAGATGTTCGAGGTTGGGGCTGCTTGAAGCCCAAATATCTTCTTGGAAGGAAGCCAACAAGCCTTTGCAACTACAAGTAGACATAGTGCACAGGGGTTCAGTTATTGCAACCCCCACATGAGATGCTGGTCTCAAACTTGGTGAGAGGGCAGTGCAGGCCCCGGGAGCTGTGGAGAACTACCACCTGTGTTGCAGAACCTTACGGAGACTGCAGGAGCTCAGGATCAGCAGACCAGTTGACTTACTTGCGGTGCCTGCGAATGTAGAGGAGTGATTCCTCCACTCCAAGGGAGATTCCTACAAGTGTCTTTGATGCTTCACAAGCCTTGGAAGGTTCCTGTATGATGCACAGGCACAAACGATGCAGCAGACTGGAAGGGAGACAAAGTCAGCCCCAAAAGAAGTACAGTGAAGTACAGAGTGCACAGCGGTAGAAGAAGTGGTGTCTAATCTGAATCTTATACCATGACGAATCTAAGGATCAACACCCAGGTAAGCACTTACGTAACTAGGGAAAGGTTTAGTAAGATTCAGGGGACCCTTCCAGGAGAGAGTCTGGACAGGGGAAAGGTTACTCCAATGTCCTTTGTCCAGTTTCATGCCAGAGTGGGAGCCAACAGCTCCCAGGACTGTTTTGAACTGGACTATGCACGGGGACACCAAATGTGCCTCTAATGCAGACTAAGTGGCGCTGGCAAGTGCACCCATTCCACCTCAATATACTAAATCCTGTCTAGGAGGTGGTCACACTTCTCTGCGACAGGAAGCCTATTGTTCTGCCTTCCCTGGCTCAAGCTTTGTTCAGCAGCAGAAGGGCAGAATCTTGTCACTGGTCGGCAGCAAACATTTTGTGATGTCAGTGTCAAGAAGGCTGGTACTGGGAACACCGAAAGCCTAATGGAGGTCTATTCCAGTACTTGGAATCATACCTCCCACACTGTTTACAGTGTGGGAGTATGATTCCAACATGTTTGATACCAAACATGATAGGGTTCCTTGCAGCCATTTTCGAGATGATCATTCAGCATTACGCAGTGCCCCTCTATATCGTATATGGCTGCTTCACTGACAACCCTGGAGAATGGACTCCATAGGCTGCAGGAGTGTGCTGCTCATACCGGGGCACCCTATCACTTACAACCAAGCACCCTGCCTTCAGGATTGCAAAGACCTGCTATAGAGGTGACTTATAGGTTTGATGTTGCCAGCACCAATTTACACAGGCGGCAATAGCAGGCCTGTAGTTCCCCTGTGAATAGTCTCTCATGGGTGGCATAATACATGCTTCAGCTCATGGAAGACGTCTGGGTACCTATGCCCAGGGTACATGGGTACCATATACTAGGTACTTATAAGGGTACTCCAGTATCCAATCTGGGAAGTACACAAGTACTGAACATACATTTTTTGGGAGAAAGCAGATAACTGGGGTCCTGATTAGCAGGATCCCAGTTAGACTGGTCAAAAACTAGCATAGCAACAGCCAAAAAGTAGGTGTAACCATGCAGTAGGATCCTACCTTCCTACACTATGTATCTCCAAGGGTTTATTGTCTTGCATCCTATTCTGAAGTCTCAGGCATATCAAAGAATTCTCTTCAATATACAAAAAGCAACTGGACCTTGCTTGCTGCAAGTCTTGCTCTGCCAAGTGGTGCCAACACAGAACCAGATCAACGCATCCCATTTGTAACTACCACATTGCCTCCGCAACCATTGCTTCTGAACCAACGCATCGCCACCACTGCATGGAGAAGATTGATGCATTGCCTCATAGCGTGAAGAAACCCTGGCATGGCATTGGAACCACTGCACCTCACGGTGCATCGCTTATGGAACCGAAGCATCACTGTCGTTGCTTGGGGAAATCCGGCGCATCACCACAACTCTGTGAGGATCACTACACATTACTCGGCTACATCCAGCAATTCGTTGTTTGCGACCAGGATTAAGGAACCTTTGCTCATTGGGCTCTGTGTGGGTGATGTATCCAGCCAGCCCTCCGTCATGGTTGGCCTGAATTCTTGACTTTGTCTCAGACCAGTGTGACCAATTAACTCTTCAAGTGCTTACCGCTTCTAAGCGCTATTTTTTTGCATTTAATCTTAAAAAATTAATCTCTCGACTTCTACTGATTGAATTATTCTCTATTTTTTTAAACTGGTGTGGAGTCTTTTTGTGGTGTTTTTACTGTGTTACTGTTTGATGTGTTGCACAAATACTTTACACATTGCCTCCTGAGTTAAGCCTGGCTGCTCTGTTCGAAGCTACCAGATGGTGAGCACATGTTAATTTATGGTTTGTTTGTGACCTATCCTGACTATGATTGTGGTTCCTGCTTGGACAGGCTGCATACCTCTGCAAACCAGAAACCTAATTTCTAACAGAGTACTTGAAGGCTCCCCGGCAAATTGGGAATCCTGGGGATTTTCTCGTGGTCAGCAAATTTACGAGTGAGACTGGCAGGAAAACTCATAGAATTCGCTTTTTGCTTGAGGGAGCTTGCACATCCCATGGAGGATAAAAAACAAGTTACTCACCTGTACAATGTGGTTCTCCAGTTTTGATATCCTTCATAGATTCATATGCTTGAATCTTCCATGTCGATAAGAATTCATTAGCTTTAGCAACCTATTACCATTGTTATAAAATATCCAAACTCTAGCCAATCAGAGCGTGAACCATAGAATATCCTTCCCCTGCAGAGCAACCATACATCAGATTTTGAGCACGATTGATACAAGGTAATGAAAGAGGTACGGAAGGTGACCCTGAAAAGGGGAGGAGGGAGGGTCGCATGTAAATCTATGAAATATATCAATACTGGAAAACCTTGGGGGAGGAGCCAAGCTCGACATCGTGATGGCTGCACGGTAGCTCGGCTCCGCCGGCCTCCCTGCCCAAACTCATCTATCCTGCCGCCCATCCTGCCCAAAAACTATAACATTTTATAGATGAAGGTCTGCTGATACTTACCACTCGTCCTGGTGGCTCCGGCGCTTAGTGGGTCCGCAGCGGCGTCCTCCCAGGAAGTGCGGCCTTTGTGGTGTGGAGACCGGGGCCTTGCCTTCAGCGAGTAGCCAGCGAGACGGTGTTGGTGGCGGCCTCGGGTGGAGGATGGAGGCCGGCCGGAGGAGGCCGTTGTGCGAAAAAGCCAGAGGCAACTGAACGCGCCTGGGACTACCGTCCGGTGGTCCAGAGGTGAGGTGGGGCAAGTTGTGTGTGGGGGACGCCGTGTTGGTGGCTCCCCCCTTGTTGCCTTGCCCGGCCATTCCGACTTCCATCGCTCGGTGGTGGAGAGTGGCTCCAGCGGAGCGTTGGCGCCGGCGGGTCCCCCTCTTTTGGTCGCCCTCATCTCTGCACCGAGGTTGCTGTTTGGATGCTTGAGGGGGATCCCGCGGGGGCCCTGCTTGTGAGCCCGCCCCAGGAGTTGGTTTCGAAAAGACGGCGTGGTAATCGCAAAATGGCGGCTGATGCCGTATGCTGTGGAACGCCCCGGGATGTCGATGCTGTACCTCTGTGCCGTGATGGGGCCTGCACTGGGGAGCGTGAACCCACGATTGGCGACGTCCTACGAGCGCTGGAGATTTGGCAAGTGACCTTGGCCCGGGATTCTTGTGTGCAAGACAATGTGGTGACCGCCATTGCTCCCGGGCCGTCCCTCAGAGATGCAGATGGGCCCGAGGTGGTTACTGTTTGTTTCCTGCATTTTGGCGGGGGTAGCGATGTCTTGGTTCGCATGCGGGAAGATTTGCCGGCGATCATTGACACTGATGTACATGACTGCCGTAAACAGCTTTTGCATTACCGTCGGCGGAGGAGATCCCGTGGGTTGCTTCCATTGGCCGTTCAGCGGTTGCTCCATGGCCTTTTCTCTCCACTTTGTTTTATGTCCGCTACTTTGACATACATCGAGGCGATAGCTAAGAAAGGACTGGGGTGAGCCCGGTTTTTTCATCCGGAGGTCTGCTGTTCGGTGCACAGAGTTATGGACTGCCCCAAATTGAGATAATTTGTCGAATCCTTAATATGTATGGCTACCTGAAAACATGCCAGTTTAGTTTTGGGCTGCACTAATTGTTTGTATGGGCGGGGGTGGGGGCCGTGCGCCTTGTTACATGGTATCCTCCCCCCTGGCTTTCCTTTTTTCCTTTTTATCTGTTTTCTTTCCCTTTCCCTATATTATCTCATTCTATATTTCGGGTTCATGTTTAGGGCGACAGGCACGCTGCTGGGAGGGGTAGGCCATAGCCTTCTGCAGGGGTGCAGGGTGGGGCGGGTGGATTGGGGTCTATTAGATAGTTACTTGTTTCTATGGCTCTTTTGTGTCCTTTTCTTGGGTCTCCATGACTGTGCGTGATTCCCGCGGGGTGAGTGCCTGGGGGGAGGTTTGGGTATTCCTATACGATATGGTACTTTCAGGTTCTGCTTATCCTGACTTAGCCGCCCCGCCCCTAAGAATGTTTGCTGCTTGGATTGTTGATCGCCATTATCTCCGTGGGGCGGGTATAGTAACGTGGAGTCCCCTTTTCCTTTTTTCTAATATTTTCGTTTTCTTTTACTCTCCGGGTTGGGCTGTATAGTGATTGCAACTTTCTCTGTCTCACTGATAATTTGATTATCATGAGAGTGATGTTTTGCGTGTCTTTGGGCACATGAGGTTGCGGGTGGACACTGACCGAAGAAGAATTGCAAGGGCATCTATGGCTTGAACGCTTTGGACTATTCTGATGACTGATCTATGGATTCCCTATTATAATGTTGTTGGTTCTGTTCCCCGCCATGTGCACCAGGACGCTTATTATACAACCGATCCTTTATTCTTTAATATAAAATTAACCTTCTGTGATCCTGTGCCGGGGGGTTACACTCAGTTAGCATTATGGACTCGTAGTATTGCGTAACCACTCCGTACTTTTTATTGACATTGGTGCTTTCCAGTTTGTTCTGTGGCCGGCCTCTGGGTTGTAGGCCCGTATTTGTATGCCACCATCTACACAAATAAATGTTTTCAAATTTTTTTTACAAATAAATAAATACTGGAAAACCACTGTGTATAGGTAAGTAACTTGTTTTTTCTCCAATATTGTATCTTTTATAGATTCAGATGCTTGGATCAGAAGAGTAAGTAGTGCCAGAGGGTCAGAGGCGGCGGGGAAGGTGAACCATTCCACCATTCGACTCAAAAACTAACCACTTAAAGTAATTAAAAAGAGCATCTAACCTAAACCCACAATAATGCATATGAATACTAAAATATAAAATGGAAAAATATTTGAGAACATATAAAATACAATCATAACAACAGTACACTTATATTGTAGAGAAGAATCTTAGAATATCATACCTTTGAGAATAAATGTTGTAAAGTAGCTTGACCAATAGCAACAGCCGCCTTCTGCCAGGCATCCAGGCAGGAATGCTCTGTGAAGGTATGGATGTTCACCCATGTCGCTGCCCTGCAGATATCAGGCAAGGAGACTCCAGCTAACAGGGCAGAGGATGCTGCCACCTCACGTGTTGAGTGCGCTGTGGCTACCAGAGCTTGGCCAACCCCCTCATGACAAAAGAGAACAGCGGGTGAGACCCAGCGAGAGATTGACGCCCGCGTCAAAGCATGACCCTTTCTAAGGGTAGAGAAGGCAACAAGTAAATGAAAAGATTTTCTGAAAGGTTGAGTCCTTTGCAAGTAAAATGTTAGACATTGTTTAACGTCCAGAGAATGGAGTGCCATCTCAGCTGGCTAAGAAAGAGCTGCAAAGAAGGAGGCCAAAACCACAGGCTCATTTAGATTAAATGCAGAAGGTATCTTAGGAATAAAATATGGGTTTGTCTGAAGAATTGCTTAGTCTGGAAAGAATTGCACGTAGGGCGCCATTGTTGTAAAGGCTTGAATTTCACTAATGCCTCTTGCTGATGTGATGGCTAACAAGAAAGCCACCTTCCAAGGGAGGTACTTTAAGTCGCACTAGTGAATAGGTTCAAATAGTGAATTCATAAGTTCCAACAGGACAGTATTTAATGGGCACAGTACTGGAGAAGGTCTTACTGGAGGACAGACCCTGAAAAATCTTCTCATGAACTCTTTTATCAGCCTATTAGACCACAGGAACAAACAACCAGAATGTCTTCTGTACCTGTAGTTTGCATCCAAGTGCACTTTGATGTACACATGCGCCAGGCCAGCCCTGGCAAGAGATAAGAGATAAGGCAAAACGTCCTCAGGTGGCAAAGAAAGAGGATCGAAATAGTATTTGGCACACCATATAAAGAATCTTTTCCACTTGGCCGAGTAACATTTGACCGTGGAAGGAGCTCAAGAATTCTGCAGTATTGTCTGACATTCGTCAGAAATTGCTAGTTGTCCAAACACTGTGTGATTAGGAGCCAAGCCAACAAGTTGAGTGTGCGGACTTGAGGATGAGTAACTTGACCCAGGCTCATAGAGAGGAGATTTTCTTTTGATTGGAAGAGAATTGGAAAAAATCTTGATAGGCGAAACAGCTCTGTGAACCAGTACTGTCGCGCCCATGCCAGGATGATCAGGATGACTTGGCAAGGTTCCCGTTTGATCATTTGCAGAACCTTCGAGATGAGAGGAAATGGAGGGAATGCGTAGGCGAATGCTCCCTCTCAAGAGAAGTGGAAGGCATTTCCCAGAGAGCCTGGATGAGGGAACCTGCTGGTGAAGAATCTACATTTTTTGTTGAGTGATGTAGTGAATAGATCTAGGGTTGGAAACCTCCAGCAGCGAAAAACCCTTTGCAGCTATTTGTTGTTTAGTTCCCACTCGTAACACCGCTTTGTTTCCCTGCTGAGGAAATCAGCCCAATCGTTCTGGACTCCTAGCACATGCTGAACCTGTATCGATATTTTGTGGACTATCAACCATTCCCAGATTTGCTGAGCCAGGATTGAGTGAGCCTGAGACCTTGTCCCACCTTGCTCCAGCAGATAGAACATGGTGGTGTTGTTGTCAATACGAATCAGGATCGATGACTTCCTGATTCTTGGCAGAAATGCTTGGAGTCCTAGAAAGACCGCCTTGAGTTCCAAGAGATTTATGTGACACTGCTTCCTAAGCCGACCATCTTCTGTGTACCTGGATCCTTGCAGGTGGGCTGCTGATCCGATCCGTCCATAGAAGCATCCGATTTCATGACCAACAAGTTTGTTTTTGTCGTGAGAAAAGAGAGGCATTGGGAAAGATTGTCTCTGACCATCCACCAGGACATTGCTGTGACCATCTTCGGAGTGATTGTTGTGACGTCCTCGAATGAGCCTCGAGATTGCCTCCATTGAGCGTTGAGCACCTCTTGGAGAGGCCTCATCCTTAGGCGACAGTTTGGAATCAGTAGGATACAGGATGACATCATCTCTAGCATTGATTTGTAAGTCCTTACTGAAACGTACTTTTTTGCGGACAGACCCTTCACTGTCCTTTGCAGTCGTGAAATTCTTTCTTTTGTGGCAAATGCTTTCGAGAGTGTAGTGTCCAGAGTTGCTCCTAGAAATACTATTGACCTGGAGGGAGCCAGGGAGGACTTCTTATGGTTGATTCTGAGCCACATGGAGGGAAAGAGACAAACATAGTTGTCCGTCGATCTTCTGGTGGCTTGAAGCGATGGGTTCTTGACCAACCAGTCGTCCAGATAGGGGAATACCTGGTGATCGGCTCGCTGTTGAAATGTCGCCACCGGAGCCAAGCACTTACTGAAGATTCTTGGAGCAGGCTTCAGCCCAAATGGTAGTACTCTGAATTGATATGGCACCCTGCCTCCTCGAACCTCAGAAAATGATGATGTTTTGGATGAATGGGAATGGGAAAATATGTGTCCCGACGATCCAGTGAAAACATATAGTCCCCTGTATCCAGTAGAAGCAGAATTTACTGGAGCAATAACATTCTGAAGGGTTGGGATTTAATGAACTTGTTCAATGAGCATAAATCCATTATCTGCCTCCATTTTCCCTTCTTTTTCTTTATCAAGAACAAGGGGGACTAGAACCCTCCAGATTGTGTTGATTGGGCAGCACTTCTTCACTTGCCTGCTTGGTTAAGAGCAACCGGATCTCCTTCTTGAAAATTCGGAGATGACAATGGGAAGTCCTTTATGGAGGCACATTCAGAGGCTGTTGAACAAATTCTAGGGTGTGACTGTGGCGAAATACATCTAAAACCCATTTGTCAGATGATATAAGCTTCCTTTGATTGAAGAATTTGAGGCAAACTAGGCCGTATTGAAGTTGGACTATGGCAGCAGGAGCCTGTGGATCCTCATTGTCTCTTGCTAGAGTTGTGAGCCCTACCTTCTGATGGTGGGCGTCGACGTGTTGATGGTCTAGAATAGGCAGGTGTTGAGGTTTGCCGAAAGGACTGAGAAAAGTACTGAGCACAAAAGCTTTGTTGATGATACGACTGGAAACGCTGCTGAAGCTGGGGGTGAGAGAGATATTGACCTCTGCCCCAGAAGGAAGTCAATCTTTTTTATTGTAGGTTGGCTAAAGATTTAGCTCTCTCTGTATACGTTTTTATTGATTGCAATGCTTCATCTACATGTTTCCCAAAGATAAATTCACAGTTGAATGGCATGTCCCAAATTTTTGCCTGAACCTCTGGTCGAAACGCTGTAGCCTTTAGCCACCGTTGCCATCTCAATACCACTACTCCCGCCATCTGTCTGAAGGCCGTTGACAAAATGCCCATAGTAATATCAATCATTTCGTAAGCGTTTTTTTCTCCTTCCGACAGCACCTCCTGTTCCTTTCTTTTTATACTCAGGAAGGAATTCCAGCAAAGCCGAGATGTCGGACCACTTCTGGCGTTCATACCTTCCAAGAACAGCCAAGGCATTGGAGGCTCTAATGGCAGTGGCTGCCAAAGCGGAGAACCTTATGCCAATGTTGTCCAATTGGCGCCTTTCCTTGTCAGGCAGAGCCGTACACAGGGAGGAAGGGTTCTTTGGCCTCCTTTGAGCTGCCTGAATAATGACTGAATCAGGCTGGGGTGCCAAATCAGGCACGTGGGAGAGTCCTCAGGCACCTTGTACTTCTTATCTAACTTCGGTACCACAGCTGGAATAGAAGCTGGTGTTTTCATCAGTTTCAGGCCTTCTTTTAATAAGAAGTCTACAATGGGAATGTATTGAGAAGAGCTGTGCATAGCAGGCTTAAATTCATATAAAAAACAGGCATGGGAAGGTCAAAGCGCCTGGAAGCGCTCATTAGCAGATCGTGAAACCTGCCGATATCTGCTAGCAGAGAGTCGGCTGGAGGTGGGGTGGGAGAAGTCGGAGTCAGAGCCACATATTCGTCCCACTCGTCCTGGACATCCTGGTCCAACTGTAATTCCCCTTCTTCTAACTGCTGGTCATCATCATCTTGACTGCGCAGGAACTTGCACAGAAGGCGCTACAGTCTTGCTCTTCTGCAACTGAGGTACTATCCGCAAAAAAAGATAGTGTTCTGGGAAAGCGTCCAAGCGTTGAGAAGTAGGACGTCCCCTGTCCTAAATAGAATAGTCCCCCTCCAAAAACGTGGATGGATCCTCCATCATCTCTTCGTCCTCGTAGGCCTGGCACTTGACTCAGCGTTGCGGAGGACTGTAAGCAGGACCAAAAGGGCCCTCATCTTCAGACTCCTGAAAATCTAGAAGGCGAGTAGGAGGTAGAGGAGAACACTTTGAATAATCCTGCATAAGGGAAAGCGTCAGTTTTAGATGCAGGCCAATTTTTTTCCCTCGTCGACAGGGTCTTCGACAGCAAAGTCAACTGTATTGTCGACGGAGTCGTATACGGGACAACAGACTGCGGTGGTTGAATAGTCGTCAAAGTGAATGAACTTGCTGGACCGTCGACAATGAAGCCCTCGCCGACGGATATGGCCTAACCGCAGCCGACGACGCTGATACCACCACTGCTGTTCTCGACGCGGCCGCTGTAGTCGTCTTAACCGTCATCGTCGTAGGTGTTGCTGACAAAACCGTTGATGCGCCCACTGAAGAGGAGCCAGAGGACAACATTCCTTCGTCAACGTCAGCTGAAGAATCTCTGGAAGGAGTGAGAGGCGTAGATGGAGGGGCAGAACTCGACTTCTGGCGAGACGATGTTGAGGAACTGGGCTAGTCTTTTTTCACTCTTTTGTCCTCAATCCTCTCCTTACTTTGAGATCTGGACTTTTTAGGGTCCTTAAGCAATGAAGAAGATCCTTCTTCTTTTCACTTCTTCGAGGCGCTATGGGGCTTTTTCTCAGCCTCAGCCTCAGAGTCAGAGTTCTTTGCTGATTTTTTCCTTTGCAACCAGAGAAGCAGCCTACCTTCACGGTCCTTGAGAATGTTTGAAGAAAAAGTACGACAGTACTTGCATTCTCTGCAAGTGCTCTGGATAAAGACATTAGAGACAATCTTTATAGTCGTCCTCAGACTAAAATCTTGACTTTCCCCAAGTCTTAAAGGGCCTAAACAACCCTTTTTTAGACTCTGACATTATGAAGAAAAACAGGTGTCGCACTCCTGATTAGTACCCCAGAAGAAATATGAAGCGTAGAGATGAACAGCTAGCTGGAGTTCAAAATGGCAACTCTAGAAACACTGTGACTGAGCAGAGCTCAGGGAGACTCCCTAACACACGATGTGCGCCAAAAAATCTGAGGTATGGTGGCCCAGCAGGGGAAGGAGATTCTATGGTCTACGCTCTGATTGGCTAGATTTTGGATGATTTATAACAATGATAATAGGTTGCTAAAGCTAGTGAATGTTATGGCATTTAAATGTTAAGTTTGAATACTGCTATTTTACTGTTACCATGGGACTCCCACCATGACGACGTGGAAGATTCAAGCATGTGAATCTACAAAAGATACAATACTGGAGAATTGAAAGAAACACCTTGGACGTATGGGACTCCTGGATCCCAGGGATTCTGACTCCTCCACTTCATTACCAAGCATGTAACTAAGTGTGTGGGAATCCTGCGGATTCCCTAGGAACCAGAAATTTCTGATATCTCCGTCTTCAGTCTGGTGGCCATGTAAGGCAACCAGGCAATAAAGGGGCAACAGCATGCTGACACCTGCACTGCCATGGTGATTATGCTATGGTTCTGCGAGCCAGTCTCTCACCATGGCCTGTTTGCTGCTGTGTTTGATGGCAATTACTGAAGATGTCTTGAAGGAGGAATAGCAGGGCAGTTGCACAATTTTCAAAAGAATGAGTGTCGGTGCCCAAAGCTCAACAAGGCTTGGTGGTCTTGAATTCTCTTTAGTCCCATTTAATCTACTACCAGCCTCTTTATCTCCCTATTATCGGTCACTGCTTTCTCCCTTTTTGACTGTTTTACGGTCTTTCTTTTCCTTCTCCTTTCCTCTTCATGCATTTTTCCCTCTCTTGTTCTCGTGAATGTCTTGTTAGGAAAAATATGTGTAGTCCCCAAAAATAAGTACCAGCAGACCACAACCACCCACTCAAATTAAGCACTGAGTGGGGTATAGGCCTGGGCAGTTGCATTTTCCTATAGACAGGAATCGCATATTAGCAATGTAGTAGTCAAGGTGGCTCCATGATTTTCTAATTTGTCTGCCTGTTCTAGGCTGTCCAAACAAAGCAGTTAGCTGGTTGGTGAGGCAAGAAAGAACTGGATCATAAGAGGATAGGCAGTCCCTCATATCGAGTACAACGCATTTTCAAACAGCGTGCTATCCAATATTGATGAGGTTTTTTGGCATTCTAGTGTTCTTTGCGAGTTTTCTCTTTTACATTGGCCATTATAATTATGAAATTCAAGACAGATGCCAAATGGATTTAATGTTCTCCACTGGCTGTGTCTCTTGACAGTCAAAGCGTAGCAAACATGTAGCTACTGATACTAGCTGCTATGCTCATGGTACTGCTCTAACCTGTAGGTCCAGCAGCCCCATGGCAGATCGCAAAGGCATCAGGCGGTGGCCAGCAGACCTGCAGAAGACCTACCATTCCTTCTCAGCCGAAGGCCAATCACTAACGGTTCTCTTTTTCCCCTAAGTCCAAGACAAAGGCAAGACCAAGGTTTATTCACAGGCAGTGTTTTCAAGCACATAAGCAAGATCTCTCAGTTATGGTATATGATTTTCCAGACCACTGGCCAGAGCAAATGGCAAAACAACTGAATTAAACTCAATGATATGTATATGATATAGTAAAAAAAATGGACCAATAGGTTGTTATAACACGGAATTTCACTAGACAATTCTTTACAAAACACAAGTTGAACGATGCAAAAAAACAATTTCATTCTTTGCGATGCATACAGAATATAAACCAACCAGATTGCTTTATGGACATCTAGCTAAATGACTTTTTACCTTTTCTTCTATGGTGTATTTTTTAACTCCTGTGGCTTTGAACTCCAACATATGGGGATGTGTTATTTTAACTTCAGGCGGTCCTGTTATTTTAACTTCAGGTGGTCGTGTTCAATAAATTTGTAAAGATAATGACATTAGTTATGTTCATATTTTTGTTCCAGCTTTAATGCAGCCACCTGGGTAAATATTTCAAGGTAAGCAACGGGAAAGTTGTGCAGATCTCTATTGCAGTCTTAAACTTGCTTAAACAGTTAACAGTGACCATCTTAGGTTAACTTCAAATGGTCATTGTGCTAAAATTAGAAGTTTATGTGAACTGACAGATCCTTTAATTTTTCCGTGCTCAAAGTCTATATTTTCCCTGTTGTGATGTTTTGACAGCATTTAAGATTTTGAAGAATGTTATTTTGACAAGTGACAACTGTAGTTTTCCACGTGTAGCTCTAAACGCCTAAAGCTTGACAGCTGTAAAATAAACAATATTTAACAAGCGAAAACTCATTAGCCTGCTACCTGAAAAAGATCAACACATGTTTTGTGTCAAAGCCTAAACGCCAGACTTTAAAGACGAACTGCGACCGGAATTTGCTTTTTATGATGGTAAACTTCAAATCTGTGTCCCTCAAATGGACTCTTCTTTCCAACGAACCCTACCAAAACTGAAAACACAGTGTGATAAGCATGTGCCTTCATACCTCACAGTGGTACATATATAGAGAGAAATGTGTGCCTCTAATCACAGCAAATTTCTGTAATAAAAATCACTTATCCTGAAGATGTGGTTTGATCCTGTTCCTATGCATTTTAGTGTTGTGTTCTTGTTGGGATCACGAAAGAATGAAAACCCAGCCCTCTCTTTTTGCCAGGTGTTAATAAACTTACATAGGAACTGAGGCCAGATGCAAACTTGATTCGTATGAAAGGAGCATTTGAAAATAATACACCTGGCGTGAATGTAGGTGGTCAAGAAGCAAGCCCTCTGCCACCCTCTGTAGTGGTGGCAGGGCAATCCCCTGGGAGGACAACACATCCCTAGAGCAGGAACATAGAAAGAGGCAGATAGGTTCAACTCTGCAGCTTATGCTACTGTGAGGTAGCATAGCAGCCACAGCTGCATAGAGTTTCATATTTGTTGCCCACGCGGCAGAAATTGCAATTGACTTGTAGTGTACACAAACCCGTAGAACCCTGTAGATGCTGGCTGGAACAATTTACTTCTTACAGCTTTGTTTTGACATGGTCATTATCAAGAAAGTGAAATACACTGTGCCTACGTCTTTGTTTATGAAGAAGTGCATGTTCATATGGATGCTCAGTGGATATGTCCAGTCCACCAAGGGAATTCATCTGGTCCACATGACCCGAGGGATCTAATGACTCAAAAGGTTAGCCACAAGTGGCCAGTGTTATCACCTTCTCTTCAAACATATCACACGGGCCTAAATCTAGCCCCAACACTGAAGAATCAGTGAAAGCTGGTGCTTGTAAACTGCAGAAGACAATGACCCCAAGATAGAGGTTTCAAAGTTCTAGGAAAAACTTTAGACTTTCAAGGTACACAAAACAGGTGGAGGAACCACAAAGGTACCAGGTGCAAAAGCTATCAGAAACAATAGGCATAAAGATTTTCTGGGTGCTTATGTTTGCATCATTTGCGTGAAAGTGCCAACATCTAAGTTTTCAGTAAGCCAATGACAGGTGTGATTCAAGGTTGTAGACATGGTGTGGCGAGACATAATCTGCTGAGGAAATGGTGTGCATGACATTGGAACACAAACGTTTTTTGAAGGGGTTGGTTGATTTGGAAAAAGGTTGTCATGTGACGGTGTACTGTAAGGTAATTTAGTGAAGGAGAGCAGGAAGAGGATCTATCACTGACTTCCTTTTCGAGATAATCAATAGTGTTGTAGACGAGAGGGGAGAAGGGATATTGACAGTCTAATGTCTATTTGACCATTGATAGAGGGAAGGGATTGATGGTTGAAGGAGATGTTAACTTGTCAGAAACGATTATGGGGTCCAAGGGGTTTCCCTGCTTATCGGTGGGTGTGGTGTGTGAAGTAGAGAATGGTCAGGAATTAGTATAGAAAGAGGGTCTTCTGCCGTTGGATGCTGAAGTTTTGGTTGAGGTCCTCAAGTAGGATGAGGTAAGTGGTGGTGTCAAATAACCAGGGCTCGAGTCGAGGTACCACACGGGTGGACAGCGCCCCCCAATTATTTTACCGGGTGGACGCTGTCCCCCCTGCCAGACAGCTGGACTTCACTCCTTGGCCTATCTTGGGCGAGATCGGAGCTCACAGCTCGCTGCCCGCATCACTGGCTTCTCAAATGCAATCGCAACTAAGGGGTAAGCGAGGGGAGACAATTAGCCGGATAGTGCAAGCCACCTTTCGTGACGTCACTTCCTGTCGTGACGTCACTTACGGTGACAGCGTCCCCCCACTTCTTTTTTTAGGACTTGTGCCTTGCAAATAACTAAATGAAAGAGTTGAGCAGCTTGGCAGATGGTAGAATGCTAGAATATTTGGTTTGGAGAGAGCAATGATAGGGGTAGGTTGCTTTGATGGCGTAGGTGTAAGAACAACTACAAGTAATCTGTTGATCATAATCATAATGTTAGCTTCAACACCTTTGGGGTTGTTTCATGGTGGATGAGTAAATGTGGCATAGTTTGTGTGGGAGGCGGCCGGAGTTGCCGAGTCTTTTAGAGCAATAACTATATCAGGGAAGGTAGTGAAGTATAGAATGGGATTGTGGGTGTCAAAATTATCACTGATGAAGGGTGTTTTGTTGAAAACAGACCAGACATACATAGACAAATAAAGTGAGCTCCTTAAGGGTTGACGTCAAAATATTCAGAAGTCTGTTTCATGTATAGTCGAGGCGGTTAGATCAAGGAATTAGAGGATTAGTGGCACAGCTTCTGGGCAAGATGGGATGTGAAGAATAGCCAAGATGAAGTAGAGAGCCAACATGGAGCAGCGGGTGGTCAGAACATCTAAAAAAATACTTGTTTTTAAGAAATGCAATATGTGTCAGGATAATGTAGATTATGGCATCATTTTAAAATGCAATATGGCATGCAGTGTAGTGAATGTATAGGTTGATTTTTTGAGTGTGCGCTAGGTCAGCAGTTTCGTTTAGTAGGTTAAAGCGACAGGAACAGTCAAATAAAATGGGACTGCGTGGCCAATTGGCCAAGGGTTGCAGTGAACTGTGGTCAGGCTCTGAACAATGCCTGACCCTGTGACAGCAGAAAACAAGAGATAGGCCCGTTGGTAGCTATGTGGGGCGCTGTGGGCAAGGGAAGCCTCATGCCTGACCTAGCTATTATCTTTTGACTCACTGGAGACAGCTAGTCATCTACCACAACTGTATTAATTTCAAAATATTAAACTTCAATATTGTTCAATGGCATGCTATTTTAATTGTAATTTTAGAGCATTTACTAAAACTCATTAAACTCTCCCATGCCAGCAGGATAAGTGCCTCTTTGTCTGTAGAAATAAAACAGAATGCATTTTGTTATTCAGTATACAAAAAAAAGCATCTATTCAGCGCAGCACTGAATTGAGGGCGCCCTTTCTAAACAAGCCATGACAATGTGCAAGCACACCTCCATGTATTTCTGGGTTAGGAGTGCAGAAAGGAGCATTGTTTCACTCTGAAAAGAGAGGCTGGTTGAACACATTTGTAGAAGTGGGAGTAAAATATACTAGATCCGCACATTTGTATGTGCGCATGACGTGAACAAGAAGCAATAATTATGTTGTTTATAAATGAATGGGAAAAAGCATTCCATTTGGCAAAGAATGAAAAATATTTCTGAGCTGTATTGTATGAAAACAATTCAACAAAATGCCAGGCTTAGCGGAAGTGACATCACACGCTCTTTGACACGATGATGACTTCGCGGGATGTTGAGAGCTGTCCAGCGCTTAGCCCCTTCAAGAGTCTTGTATTTGCTGCTGGGGATCTAAGGATATAGGAACGTGCGCAAAAACCTATAAGTAAACATGCATCTGAGAGCTCAATTTACTTTCTGTTCTTGCCACTGCTTTCGAGGTCAGGGGTTTAACCGCATCGCTGCAGCGGTTATTTTTCCGCTACGCTGCTTTTTTCTAAAAGCCCCGTTAGAGCTCGTCATCAGCATCGAAGGGGTTAAGGGCAATACCTACTTGACATCCATGTGTATTCCACTTTTATACGCATTTCTAGGGTATCTCTGCAAATGACAATTTCCATGGTATCAATTCTTTTCTGCAGATAATTAAGAAGAGCAAAGCTTCTCGGATAAGATCCTTTGTTGCACGTAAGAGGGGTGCCTTCTGTGGCATAACGCTGCATGAGAGTTAGAATAAAAGAAGACTTTAAAGGGGAGGGCTGCAAATAGTGATTTCAGAGGACGTTCGTCTCTTTTCCCCATCAGTACTTTTTACTGACCAGTAACGAGCCACAGGAAAGTTATGAGAAGACAAAATTCTGTGATGTGATCAGGGGTATGATCAAAAGGCGCTTCTGAATCTTAATTTATAATGAAATGACACTTATCTGCAAAGGCGGAGCTTCAAATTTTACATTGCCACCTTGAACAGTGATAGCATCAGGATGGCGTTACCATACTGAGTCTGTGGGCATACAAGCAGATCTCCTATTATGGAGACCAGTGGCAAGTGTTTTTGGTTTCACGCTCAAATATGAAACAATTTGAAGGGCGGCTACCGAAGCAAAACAAGCCATCAATTAGTTGGGTATGATGAAGCCTGGTACTAGCAATAAAACTTGGTTTATCAGCAAATTATACCATGAACCACATAAAAGTGTCCCACATGCAAAAAAAAAAATATATAAAACATAAGAATTCGAAATATATAAATATAAATAAAATGGAACGGAAAGGTCGAAGCCCAGGAAAAAAGAAATATAAAACATAAGAATTCTAAATAGTAAAATTAAATAAAACGGAAGTGCATTGGGTATGGTGGAAGCCCAGGAACGCCATCTGCATTCAGAACATTTGTCCCACCTCGCCATTCCCAAAGTACCCGAGCATCACACACTGATGTTCATGGCACAGCCGTGGCAAGCAAACGAAAAACCGTGTTCAGCAGGTTTATGTTCAAACTTGACCACAAGACCTCCAAGCTTAGTTGACCGATGTATGATAATCTTATAAATTAGTCAGTTATTAGAAAATTGGCATCACACTGGCGAATAATGCCACCATGATCCACTTCCATGACTTAACAATGATATCGCTGTAGACATGGCATATACCTACCGTATGTCGCTCACATGTGCTCTCGATAATACACATTAACTTGTTTTTATGTACCGCTGTTTTCATGTTTCTAAGCGCTGTCAATCAGAGAAGCTACTGTTACTCAATGTAGCAATCTTCGGAAGATGAAAGGTTAATTTGGTGTTTTCAGGATTCATACTTTGGACTCTAGTTCAGACAAACAGCTCAACTGCAATGGCTTAACCCATTCGTTACAGTTCTTACACCCTCTGCTATTTGCGTCTCTGTATACACCATGGTAGAATCTTTATACTGTCGCCTCTGGGTAAACGTTTCTATCTGAGCCTCAGTACTCACTGCCCTTTCATCCTTCACATTTCCCTTTTTGTGCTAGCTTTTTATATATTTATGTTGCCTTATTTCAATCCAAAGGCACTGTTTATCTTGGTTTGATTCCCATGAGGACTTGGTCTGCATTATTTGAAAATTTTAAAACACAAATAAATCAAAAAGCACAGTTTGCACCGTCTCCACCTCTGCCCTTGAGTATTCGACTATCACATCTATCCGGTTATTTTTATCTCTGGGGTGGCAGTTGGTATCCGCACTTTACAAAAGGTGCACTTCATAAGTGAGATATCAACAGTACAGGAAATATTTTCTGTCGAGAGAAGCAAACAGGCCATGAACAACAGGGACGAATCCGGGGCGGCTCTAGGTTCATGGTGGCCCTGGGCAGGGAGCGTAGGTAGGGGCCCCGGAAGAGGGGGTCTGGGTGGGGCGGAGCGCGGAGGCCAGTGAAGGGGGGGGGGGGGGGGGTCATGGTGTTTGGAAGTTGTATAGAGCCAGAGGCCACCAAATCCCTGCCAGGGGCCCCCACACAAATATGTATCAATCCTCAGAGGATGATTATATTAAGGATATATATTGATGTGGTGGCCCCTCGGATTTGGTGGCCCTGTGCAGGTGCACAGCTTGCACATGCCTAAGGCCGGCCCTGGACGAATGCTACTGGCAAAGTGGAGATGGCCTGTCAATTGAGGCATGTGAACAGTCTTCACTGATAGACAAGAGACCATGCGTACTGCCTGTTTAAGAGGCAATGATTACGTCTGGCGTTAGCCTTGAACTTTTGGGTCTCATTTATGATTTTTTGCCATAGGGCAGCGCAGCAGACCTTGCTACTGTGCTGTTCTACCGCAAAAGAAAAGGACAGGCATGCTCCGTATCTATAAGATCAATAAGCACAATGGTCTGCCGTTCACCAATTTAGGCACCTTTACAACACTGGCGTAACAAAAACTGAGGGGGCCTCCCTGCACGGAACTTAGAGGGGCCCCCTCTGAGCTCAATCAGGAGCTCTCTGGCCAGAGGGCAGTGCCGAGGGGGCCTCCTGGAGCTTGGGGCCCCCCCCGCACTGCGGAGGATGCGGGGCCTGTGTTACGCCCCTGCTTTTCACCATGGTGCAAGGGTGCCTGCGTTGCGGGGATGCTTATTTTTGTGCGGAAAAATGAAATCTTTCTGCACAAAAAAAATCACAAGAGGCTTTGTCCTCCTTCTATGTGTGCTGCAGAATGCAGCACAATAGAAACAGAAAAACGAGGAGATATAAAGATATTTGTCCGCGTTGTGCATTGCGTTGTGCCTCCCTTATGCCTCCCCTGGGGAGGCGTACGTTTTTGACGCTGCCTCTTACGATTTCTTGTACATCTGGGGAAGTGTCAAAAAGCCATGGATGTAGTTGGGAACACCCACGGAACGGCCCTTTCACGCAGTTTTCTGCATGAAAGGATCACATATTTATAAGGCTATGAAAAGCCACGTAATGTGGCTTTATGTGCCCTTATAAATATGCCAGTGGCACATTAAGCCACCGGAACGTCAAAAAAGTGGCATTCCGATGGCGCAATAGTGCAGGTAGGACATCATAAATGAGGCCCTTTGTTTTTAATAAAAATAAATAATATTAATACAAATATATATTCTATACATATAGACTTACAGGGGTTTTTAGTCAGCCCTCTTCATCCATCAGTGTCATGGAGAGGCATTCACATGTTGCCTTTGCCCACCAAAGCATTCAACATGGAGCACAGTGTCAGTCCACCAAAGCTATTGGCTTTCCTGACCCTGCTCTTGCACAATGTGCACATCTGCACACTAAGAAGTCCCCTTCAGATCTAGACACTACACGGGCAATGTGTGCTTTTACACACAAAAAATATCCTTTCATTTTTTCAACAATGCTAGGCTTTCATACAATGTGCCTTCATACAAAAAGACAGTCACAAAAAAACAGAGCATTAGCCAAAATGTCAGCAGCCAACACCAGACCTACCGACTTTGCCAATGCATGTCACAGATATTTCAGCTCATTAACACAAAAAACGAATCCAATTGTTGTTGCCCGTTCATGTAACACAGGTTTGAGACGTATAAAAAAGGCCACAACAGGGGTAATTAAGTGAGAAAGGGAAAAAGGAGAAAGCGTTGCTGTCATGGTGCTGGTAAGAGATAGTATTGAGAAGAACAGCCTTCTGTATTAACATGGCAGCTTACAATTTCAGAATTTTCATTGGACGTGTTGCAAACATAAGCAACACTGACAGTAATTTAATCGCCATCTTGGTAGTATATTTACAGCGGAGTTCTCCACAGATACATTAAAGAGTAAGTTTGGGCTTTATATAGTTCACGCATTTTTAATTAACTAAAATTAAAAGCAGTTAAATCCGAAATGATTTTGCAGAGAGTTACTGTTTTTTTTCATTTCAAGATAATTAGATAATTATCTTAGATAATTGAAAAGCTAAAGACAGACGGCTTTTTTATGTTTGACAATTAGGTGGTACACTGGTGGCCATTTGAAATGTTGAATTATATCTCTATCATGTAGTAAACTGAGTAGTACAATACACATCAGGGGCTTTTGTCGTTATGCTGTACAGGGCCCTGGATGAGTCCTCTATTTTTTTTTACGGGGGAGGTGTACATTTTCTGAATCGCAACTTGACCCGAAGGTATCGGAGAGCTTTACATGAGCACCAGTTGCGTTACAGACTGACACATCCATTTTGGTAGGCACAGGAGATTACGTGATTTTTCTCAGAATCACAGGATGTTGAGCGTCACTGCCGAGGCTTGAACCCTGTTCCCCAGCTTCGCGGTCGATCGCTCTAGTGTTCAGAGACCAAGGTTGGGTCACAAATTCCGGGGACAAGCCACATTTTTAGTATATCCATGCGAGATAAAATTACATGAAATTAACTTAAAAATAAATCATTTATACAGTTGGTAACTATCCTTAATATCTGCCACAGTTCATGACCAGCAGTGTCAAAGTTGGACATATCTGGCCTACATGCTACTTCTCTTTGAAGGCCACAGTAGAAGGTTTCAGTGGATCTGCTATTGTGCCAGTGGCCCTATTGTAATCAAGGAAAATGCACCTGACCCCTAATCTCCTGGTATGGTAATAAAAAAAGATCCATTACTGGGGTGTAGTGGTCAACTCTAATCCCTAGGCCCACAGCCCATGGTTCACAATTGATAACTATTCTCGTTGAAAGGTTCCCAACTGTGCAAGTGGCGCTATATAGAATGGAAAATTAGCCTGAATGTTACATTTTGTTCCAGAGTTGTGTGCGTGTTTGTACCCCTTGCAGGGACAAGACTGAGTCCCAAGTAGGGAGCCGAGTTCAGCCCTTTATGTTGTTTTTGGTTAGTGATGAAGTTCATGCAGCAGATAATAAGGGAACAAATAAAACATGCAGAACATACATCTTAATGCTGTGTTTACATTATGCCTCCTACCGTGAATGTCTTAGAGAGCCTTTGATGCGTGATGTCCACTGAATGTATGCAGGCTTGGGGATCTACCCTTTTCAACCATTGTCTTTCTTCAACAAGCCTCTTTCAGCCAATGGCTTGAGTCTTTGTCAATCATGTCTTTGCTCAGCTAAATGGAGTATTCATCTCTCAACTAATGCTATTAGCTGTTTAGGTGTATCCGTCTGCCTCCACTCGAGTGCTTGCATTAAACTCTGACTGCTTTTTCCGGCTTCACGGGTTGTACGCTAATGCGCTAATACTGCAAGAGTTAGAACAATAAACACAGACCTAGTGGCTTTGCTGTTGCTTGTTTTATGGATCTTGAAAACCTGATCATGAATACAGAATAGAATGAAATAAAGACGCTTGCTGAAGTGAGTGAAGGTTTACCGACTGCAGAGGAAAAAAACCAGAAGATCAAGAATAGGAGAGAAGTGAATGAGTGTATCAGAAAACTTATCAAACTGATTTTATGATTTTATTCCTGAGTAAGACTGGCCACCAAATGACTCAAGCCACAAAGCTTCAAGCCGCATTACAAATAACATTGTGACCTCTATTAGGCGCCATTAAGCCAACAAGAAAATTTGGCAATTAGAAACAATTTCAAAGAGCCTCATTTAGAAGAAGAAAGTAATGTCCCCTCTGCCTTGCAGACTGTCTGCACAACTAACCTTAAGACCATCATTGCAAGTGACTTGCTAAATACAGTGGGCCAGGTAATGGCAATTATGGGGCCACTGAAATTATACATTTAGTGGGAACACCGATGGTGGTTGGGTATTCCAGGGGTGGCAGGTAGTAGTAATTATGTGGCCACTGGAATTATACATTTAGCGGGAACATTGATGGTGTGTAGGACTCCACCTGGAGATTCGAACTGCTGCAAATTGATGATGAGTCCAGGTGGAATACCAGGAAAAACATGCTAGAATCAGCACGGTAAATTAAATGATATGATGTTATTCTCCAAACATTTATAATCCCCATTATTTCCAGGACCCCTGGTAACAGTAATTCCGAGGCATACAACAGGTCACTTGTAACGAGGTCCTTAAAGGGGGGTGTATGCAATGTTCCTAAAAGAAAAGTCACCACTAATTCTGTAGACTGGGAGCACCCATTTGGTGGAACTGAAATCGACAGGAAGAGCGTTAGATGGCCTACAACATGCCCAATTTAGTGTTGACAGTTGGTCACAATTTCTGTGTGTCACTCACCTGCACACCAAAATTAGTAGAGGCTTTGCCGATGCTAACTAGTTTTCTCCACCACATTGTGTTAGACATAAGTTACAAAAAAATACAAAATTAACTCTGAATACTTCGTTGAAAAATCCCAATACCCACAATTCTATAACATGATATAAGCTTACATGTAATGCTGTTCTTCTTGTATGCTATCACTTTACTAATGATTGCTAACTTGTAACTAGCCAGTTGAAATGCAGCTCATCTCCTCAGTTCAAGTACAGTCTTGAATGGATAATGGCACAATAAACTCAGACAATCAAACTGCTTTTTTTAAATCGTCTTTAATTTAAGCACAGTACAAGTTGCCGACCATTGAACTGCCTTATGAAGGGAATATTTGAAAAAGAAACTGCCACTTTGGTTATTTACGTCAAAACATCGGATCCTAAACCATAGGATCAAACCCGTAGCTGAATTCTTGCTGTTAAATTTGTCAATGCCTGTTGAACTGCATCACAGGCATTGTCAAAAGCAAATGAGTCATCTGTCAATCTTAATTGAAAAAAAAAAAGAATTCCAAGATGGCCATTAAGCATGCGCACACATGCTCGGCAGCCATCTAGTTACATATTTTTATGAAGCTTAAACAAATAATTTTGAAAAGGCAACAGAGCATAAGGATATCTTCACGGCTACCACCTTCTAATGCGTTTTTATAAAACCTAAGAAAAACCATCACAAGGTGTAGCAGCGCATGACTGCGCTCACCTAGTGGCCATCCATATGAAGGAAAAAAACATGTAAAGCCAATTGATCGGCACTGGGCATACATGGTGAGACCTACTGCTTTGCCAACGCTTGTTTGAAATGAAGTGAAAATACAACACGCTTAAGGAACAGACTGCTATATAATATGGGAGAAGACGACAGACTGGTATAAAATTGGGGATCAACAACTGTGTGCCAGAGTGAGACTGGGAGACAAGCAAGTGATGGTAAAGGGGAAAAACAACTGTGGACTCTTTAACGCTTCATGTGCATCAGACTGTAAAACCTTCCACAGGTATTTTGTTACTTCAGAGCCCTCATCGTGAACTTTTATGGGCCAAGATGATGTACTTTCTTATTGACATTTAAAACCTCATTATATGTGGGCTTGCTACACTGTTATGTATATCAACAAGTGCCATCAAGATGGCTCCCTGAGTTTTGAGCTCGGAAATGTAATCTGTGTGTGACAGACATAAACCTTTTCATTCTTCGAAGGTCTAAAACATGAGAAGCATTTAACTTGATAAGAGTACCACTCTTTATATAGTGCTTAGAAATGGTAAAACTACAGTATTGAGCTCTATACAAAAACCAAGGTATTATTAATAATTGTACAGGGGATCTCAAAATGAGGGGAAATGTGGACATCTATATGGCAAGTTACATTAAGTTATTGCCAAGTATCTTTTAACTGCCTTGGAAAGATGACTACATTGCTTGGATTAGTCTCAGCTAACCGAGTATTACATGGAGCCTGCAATTGGAGTCTTAGCCATCAGAGGTGTAAAACAGCTAGAGAGCAGTACGGAACAAGTCTTTGAAAAGTAGCTTGTGCCTGCTTTTTCAGCTATAAAATTATTTAGAACATTTGTCTTCTGCATATGAAGATGGATTACACTTAACCACATAACATACCTATTGGTATGAGGACCAGCCATTGACGGTAATGAAGTGTGTATTTATTAATCTAACTACATGCGCGCTTTGATAGTAGGGTAGGTTATAAAGCGACCTGAGGCAAATATAATTGCACTTTTCGTTTTTTTATAGACTCACTTGAAAGTACCTATACCTGCTACCGGGTCTTCCTTACGCACCGGTCCTCACAAAGATAGTGTTTCTCTGGTTCTGGCAGGGTTTGTCCACGCTATGAGGATCGATCTAGTCTTCACAGCATGGGACGGACGCATTCACCCACACAGGCACACACCTGTGACAGCTAAGACTGGATTTCTTGAGTATTATTTCTTTTTTGAAGAATAGTTTTCCACATGTGTGCTTCTTTCCGCGCAAGGATTTTTAGTTCGTAGTGTCCCTAGCAAAATGTGTAGCTAACGACTGCCAGTAGTTATTCTGGCATCCTGCGTATCCTCAGATCTTAAGCTGATACATATCGCTGTGACCATAGTTCCCACTCGTGCAAAGAAGGCTACATTCTCCCTCAGTAACACAAAAACGCTCAAGGGTCAGAGCTATAATGACCGGCACAAATTTTCACTATTAGTGATGCCTATCTAGCAAATGGTTCCTTGTGCGACACGGTCGAGGATGTGACCCATATACATCCCCTGATAGTGGCTAAACAGTCACTAAAACATATATCGCAAAAAATTGACCCGCACCAAGATTTGTATACAAGTACTTAATTATCAGATTTCTATGTTTCACAAGTGTTATCGATGTTCAGAAGAAAACTTCCCACAAATAAGAATCTCAAAAGAAGTTGATTTAAGAATTTCCAATTTTCTTTATTCAATGTCTCAATTAAAAATAACAGAATTGCTTGTTGCCTCCTCCCTGTTATCATCAAAATCAATCTTGTTATTATTATATCTTGGCTAGTGCGTGAAAAGTGCTAGATCAGCTCAAAACTAAATAACACAAAAACGCTCAAGGGTCAGAGCTATAATGACCGGCACAAATTTTCACTATTAGTGATGCCTATCTAGCAAATGGTTCCTTGTGCGACACGGTCAAGGATGTGACCCATATACATCCCTCATTTCTGTACTTATGTTATGAGGGCAACTTCTAGCTGTCCTGTGTTTTTTCCACACCACTAAGCATGCAGGTATTTGTAGGATGACCATTTGAATTATAGGCATGACCATAAAAGTATCAGCATGGCTGTCAATCTAGGAATTACTAAAAATCATGCCAAGACATGTAGCGAGTTGACAGCTACAGAAGAGATGTATATGAGATCAGGACAAGCTTTAGCTCTGGTGCACCAAGTAGTACAATTTTGGATGGTGCCCCTACTGACCCTTACGGATTGCTTCGCTACCCGTCCTCCCATGGTAACCCTAGTCTCTCTATTGCCCGTCCCACTTGTATTTGATATCCTCTTTAGTGCTAGTCACATCATTGTCGGATGTTAGAGCAGTTCATATCAGACAAGATTACACAGAGACAGTCATACGAGTGTGTAAATCAAGCTATGGGAAATGTTACATAAAACAACAATGAGGACTGCAGCTTGTGGGAGTCACATGTCATCCATACTGGTAGGCAGTATACTTCAAGAGTGCTGGGTCTGGAGAAGCAAAGACCCCAGATTTAAAAGGTACCACAGTAGTTGGGGTTGGCTTTACTAGTAAAAATATAATTCTACCCAAACAAACCTTTTTTTTAGCAACATTAGAATATCCAAAGACTGAGGAAAAAACATAAGGATTTATTCCTATGCCTAGCAGTTTGCATTCAGCGCTTTGATGCCAGTTCATAGCTCACTGTGCTATATTAGAAGGATTGTAATTTATAAACGGCAAGTAACAAAACAATCTCGGTGGCAAAAACAGTAAACCACTGAGCTATCTACATAAAATACAATTCTGTGATCTTCATGTTACGGGTTCTTTGCAGCAGGCACATTAATTCTCAATGCTACTTATGATGAGTCAAAACTGCAACTACACAAAACACGGATATCCCCAGCAGGTACATTAACCACTAGAGTTCACTTGACTATTCTATTAGTGCTTGAAAATTGCCGGGCACACAAAGTAGTCTGCAGCAGGTGCTTGTAAACCCATAAGATATGTAAAAATACAGGCACCCACAAGCTCGCCGCCGAGTTTGACGGCACTGGACTATATTAGACACTTCACAAATACTTTGTTTGTTGCTCTTATGTTCTAGTTCCCCATTTCAGTTTGCTAGATCTGAAGCTTTATGTTCCACCTCAAGTCTAACTTATCAAATGTAATCTTCACAATTCCTCAAAGCACACCTAGAAGCAGGAGTTCAGCTGCTAATTTCTGCCCCTAAGAGCATCGGGGTGATATAAGACCACATCAAATTGCACAGGGCAACGAAGACCTGCGGGTACTCCCAATGTGCTCTACTTGCTGGGTTCCTAAATTATAAGCTCTACCTAGGGGTATCGCAAATTAGGTCTTTATTCATAAAAAAATAAATAACAAAATGAGGTTTCTAATGAAAAAAGTGGTATGCTAGAATGTTGTGTGACTTTTTTTCACACTAGAGCATACCTTACGTAAAAACGTGAAGACATTTTCTGTACAAACCCGTCTCCTGAAAATGAACAGTATGTAAAATTGAAAATTGAATGCAAAATTTTGAGAAATTTGACAAATTACATGTAATGCAAAACTCAGGAATTTTGCAAACTTTGTTAGAGAAATTTTAATTTCACTCAGGCCTAGTTCTGCCACCAAGATGACTCCTGTAACATACTTTGTGCTTAACAAGTTTAATTAAACTTAAGAGAATATCTGATGCAGAGTCTGGTAGTAAGTGTAAATCATAACACCAGGAGAAAAGCTGTCCCTTTTGCAAAGGTCACACATAAAGCGGCAACACACATACTGGGTAATCTGTTCCTGGCCAACTTAGTCCCCGCAGACAATACCATTTAGGAGACTGACAAAGTGAATTCATAATGCACCAAGGATAGCCAAACCGTGGGCTGCCCTTCAGCATATTTTTATGGAAGATAAAAAATAAAACATGTAACAATGGTGATGCAGAGAGTAGGCCTTGCAATCTAAAGTGGATATTGTCAAGGTTGTGACAAAGAAAGTCAAACTTTTGTTAAGTGGGAGGAAAAAAGCAGGGCCAGACTGGCCTTTTATTTGGCCGGGCACTTCCCTGGTGGGCTGGAGGCCGGTTTTTGGAAGCTCTGGGCCAATGCTGCTCCCTCGGTCAGTGCCTAAGGTTAATTGCAGCAGCCACAGGGAGCCTTCAAGGGAGAGAGAAAGAAAGGCAGGAAAACGAAAGGTCGAGAGAAATCGATCAGAGAAGGAGCAGAGACATTTTAAGGCATGGGCAAAGTGGGCTCTGGCCCCTGGCCTCTGCCTTTGGGGGTGGGGGGCGGATAGAGCCAGCTCTGTTTTGCAGAAAGGCTTCCCTGATGACCTTGAATAATTCTTACACAGATTGTTTTAAATACCGTTTTCCTTTAATATATTTTTAGGTGGGTGATGTGTGAGAGTCAAATCCAGACATTTTGCAGATAAATGTTGTGTTTGTTTCATGCAAAAGCCATAAAAAAGTTTCTTTTATCTCAAAACAGAACCTCATATAGAAGAAATGGAAAAGTGTCACAAACATTTTTTGCAGTAATATTAGTGAGCTGCTGCTGTGGTAAAATATAGAAAACACACATCACTATCCCAGAATATTCGATGTAGACACATTTAGAATGTGGACCGGTGTGCCTATGCACTATCAATAACCTGGCCATAAAGGGCATACTGGATTATACATTCAAAACTGTTCTGAACAGGGAGCCACAAAATACATTTGGCCCAGGGCCCCCAAAATCCTTAATATGTCCCTGAGAGGGAGAAGAGAGAGAGAGGACAGAATGAGGGAGAGAGAATGGATGGTAATAGAGAAATCGTGCAAAGGGACGAAGTTAGCTCAGCAGGTTAGGTCCCTTTTCCCAGGGCTTGTTTTGGTTCCCAAGTCCGGCCCTGTGAAGAAGTGCAGTCCTATTAGGAGACAGGGCATGCACAAAAACCAAATGAAATATTATCCTTGAAGGTAATAGCATAAGAAAGCTATTGAAACAGGGGAAGAAAGATAGTATCCATGCTGAAAGAGTCATACAGAAAGACTGACTAGCCTGTCCCTTAGGGTTCTTTGCATGTGGTGAGACTCTAATTATGTTACAGGAAACTTAGTAAGTGCACATACGACAATAAGGTCCCTTTGGAGCCAGGAAGATAACAGCATCAGAATGCCAGCCTCTCAAAAATATTCGACGGTACATTTTGATCAACACAAGTGTTAGATCTACAACCTCCTCATAGGTCAGGTCCCAGGCTCTAAGAATATTGGGCACGGGCACCCACCCGCCCATCCGACTGGACTCTAGCTGCCCCTTTCTCTCTAATAAAATGTACATTGGTATCTCCTCAAGCGCCCTGCATTAATGGCAAGGCAACATGTAGCACTCTACAAAACTCCTAAAAATTCTAATAGTCAGCTGCGTGCTACTCGCCGAAAAAAGCGCTTCGACGCCTGGTCATCGGTAGTAAGCGCTATATAAATCTAATTACAATTACTGCAAAAGAAATAGTCTTTCCCCTCCTCTCCCACACACACACACCACAATGTATCTGTACTGAAGAAACGCTACCACAATCAAGTTAAACAAGTTCAGATCTCAGGCCAGCTTTGCAAAAAAAACCGAGGCAAACCGAGGGGACGGGCAGGGATGCTTTTATCCATTAGTTTCCGTGGTTACCAGCCTGCTGCTCGTAGGGTGTCTGCGCCGAGCGAGGCAGTGTCGGGCCGGCTATGCCTGGCTTGGCTGCCCTCTGCCACCGCGCCTCGTCTCGAGGAGACTTTATCAATACTCTGTATGCCGCGCGCATATTCCTGACGGATCTGAGGTCCTATTCTGGCAGACTTACATGCACTGCCATTGTCAGCAGTACATTTCCTGTGGCACGAATAAATGTGCGTTGTCACGGCGGGCTGTGGCGCAGCCTAACAAGTGCCCTTGCTTGTGCTGTTCCACGCCGACAGGTGTGGACTCCCTTTTCATGTTGTTTGTTTTTTTCTGTTATCTTCGCAGCTGCTGTGGGAAAAGGTCGCACTGGGTCGCGGACATCAAGGTAATATTTCCATAGCAGGAGTAGCACAGAGAAAAAACGTTATCACCTCCTGCTCAGAAGCAATCCAATGTGCAGAATTGCAAACACTTCTTAGATAGCTGATTTTCGTAACATATTGGTGAGGGAAGGCCATTTGTGACACTTTGACCTCCGCAGTCAAATGGCCTGTAGATCAGGCACTGTTTAGGGTAAGGGGGGTGGGGCGGTGGGGGGGGGGGGTTGTTAAGGGGAAGAGGCAGTTCAGTCACCCCACTGCTGGAAACAGCAGAAGCAAGTAAAATGAAATGACAATAAAGCAGTTAATAGAACTGCTTTATTATTATTTTATTGTACTCCACAGTTGCCGCCGAGTCTAGATGTCGGGGCCATCAGGAGGAGTGATGGGCTCAGGGCACTGCCAGTGCACATGTAGGTATGGCCAACCCTTTTAAGACGGCCAAACTGACATGCGTACTTGGATAGATATCGGCAGGTTCAGGAGCATAGGCTCCCAGTCCCTGCTGGATCGTTGAACCAGCCCACTCTATCCAATCCCTAAATTTCTTTCATGCTGGGTAATACTTGCATGAGAGTAGTGTCAGGATTGGCAAAGAGCAGTCTGGCAGCCTGTGTGAACATCTTCTATAGAGGCATTGTGGCAGCGTACGTCAGCCTGCAGGTACGTTTTTGTTTTTATTTTTTTATTCTACCACCTGCGCTCAGGGACATCTTAAGGATTTGTGGGGTCCTGGGCCAAACATATTTTGGGGGGCCCATTTTTAGAACAGTTTGAATTTATGATACAATTTCAGCTCTTTCATTTTTTCTTTGGTCAGGCCACTGACAGTACACTGAAACACTTGTCCAGATACCACATATGTTTACATCTAATATTCAGAGATAGTGACGTGTTTTTCATTACTGTAACAGGGAAGCAGCTCACTAATATTACTGCAAATAATCAATGTGATATTACTGTCCTTTCTTATATGTAAGGTCCTTTATTGATCTAAAAGAAACTTTTTTAATGATGTTGCATGTAACATAAAGGGAACATTTCTGTGAAAAATGTGTGTATAGATAGACTCTCACATAAAACTCACATTAAAAATAAATTAACAGACAACATATTAATAATAATAATATGTATTTTATAGAGCGCACGGCTACCCCCAATGGGAGTGTCCTGGTGATATGCGGAAAAGATGGAGAAAGTGAATCAGCACTGTGGGGCCCGCAAGAGTCTACGGGAGACTGAAGAGTGCCATGTTTTCAGTAACTTGCGAAAGCAAGGCTCCGATGAGGCCTTCCTGATTTGTCGGGGAAGGGAATTCCAGAGGATGACTACTTTGACTGAGAATGAGCGTCCGCCCAGTCTGACCTTGACAAAACGAGGGGTGACAAGAAGTTCTTGATGATTTGACCTTAGATTTCTTGTTTGGTGTGATTTTTTAATTATTTTCCTTAGGTAATGGGGGCCGGTACCATTTATTGCTCTGTAAGCAAGGATGAGTGCCTTGAATTCTGTTTGTTTTCTTACTGGTAACCAATGAGGGCTGCGTAGATGAGGTGAGATGTGATGTCGTAGGGTGATATTTCTTATAAACCTTGCAGCTGCGTTCTGTATTGTTTGCAGCTTTCTGAACAGATAGGCTGGTAGGCCCAAATATAGACTATTAGCATAGTCTAGTTGGGATGTCACTAGTGCGTGAACAATAGATTTTCTGCACCTCATAGGTAGTAGGTGGAGGAATTTACGCAGTGCCTTTAGTTTCCAGAAACATGTAGAGGAAACATGTCCTATCTGGGTTTTGCTGGACAATGTATTGTTGATTTTAAGTCCCAGATTCCTAGCTGATGAGACAGGGCAAGGGGGTGGATTGAGCACTGAAGGCCACCAAAGGTCAGTTCGAGGGGGTGAAGGTTGATTAAAAAACAATACTTCAGTTTTATCGGCATTAAGCCCCAAGCAGTTGGTAGTCATCCAGGTGGAGATATTTGTCAGACAATGCTGAAATTTGGTGAAAGCTGCCCCTGAATGGTCTTTAAAAGAGAACATCAGCTGTGTGTCATCAGCATATGAAATGACACTGATGTCGTATTGCTCGATAAGTGGGGTCAGGGGGGCAAGGCAGATATTAAAAAGGGTGGGGCTGAGGGCCGAACTCTGGGGGACTCCGCAGATCAGAGGGCGGGGTGATGAAACATACGGATGCAGCCTTATTCTTTGGACACGTCCCTCAAGGAAGGAGTGAAACCAAGCTAACACTGTCCCCGAAATCCCTAGTTGCCCGAGTCTATCGAGAAGAATCTTATGGGACACCGTGTCAAATGCTGCTGACAGGTCAAGCAGCACCAGCATTGCACAGCAGCCTTTGTCCAGGGTTTCTCGAATAGTTTCCGTGACTTCTAAAAGTGCAGTCTCAGTGCTGTAACCAGCTCTGAATCCGGACTGCGTATCATGCAGAAGCTTGTTGGTTTCCAGGAAGTTAGATAGCCATTTTTGTACCTCCTACTCAAGAACCTCGGCCGGGGCTGGCAGAAGGGAAATGGGTCTAATTTGTTTTAGAATCGCCGGGTCTGCATTTTCTTTTTTGAGGATGGGTTGGGTGAGAGCTGTTTTCCACGGATAAATGCTGGTATTTAATGAAGCATTCCATAGCATGTTTAGTGCAGGGTAGATCAGGTGGGCCAGTATTTTAAATAAGCTAGCCGGGAAGGGACCCAGGGGGAGCTGGATTTAATTTTTTGCAGTAGATTATGCGAGTTTTCGGGACTGAATGGGCTAAAATCCAACCAAGTTTCTGTGTGTGAGGACTGAGGTGTCATCGTGATCTCATTCTCAGTAAATGAGGTGTAGATATCTTCGATCTTTTCTTGAAAAAAGCTCAAAAGGTTCTCACAGAGAGTCTCCGACGGGGTATTATTACTGTTCATAGTCTCAGGTTTCATAAAGCTTTGGACAATTTTAAAAACTTCTTTAGTAGAATTATTTGATATTTTAATTTGATTAGCTATATGATTTTTTATTGCAGTATGTTTTAATTTATGAAATTGGTTCACTACTTTCCTGTATATGTTTTTTGTTTCAATACTGTAGGTTTTACGCCATGTCCGCTCAAGTCTTTTACAGCAGCTTTTTTCTGTTTGTAGTTCCTGCGTGAACCAAGGTGCATAGGGTTTATGCCTTGCAGATTTCAAGGCTCTCAAGTGGGCAATGGTGTGCAAAGCAGAGGTGACCCAGTGATTGAAGGTTACCACATTACTGTTAGGTTCACCCATGAGTAATAGTGGCGTGTTATGTAGTGCAGGGCCAATGGTTTCATGGGTGACTTTCCACCAATTTCTTCGGACCTCATGCTTATTATCCCTCTTGTCTAGGTTTTTAGTGAACGTAAAATTAAATAGAACCAGATGGTGATCAGACCATGCCAGGGGGATGGATTTCTCTGCCGAAAGGGTAGGGATGTTCGTGATTTGAGATCTAGTATATGCCAAGCTATATGTGTGGGAGTCCTGACCAATTGGTTAAGATTTAAACCTTTGAGGTAATCGACTAGTTGGCAGGCTAGGGGGCATTGTGCATTGTCTAAAGGGGTGTTAAAGTCCACCTAGTTTATATATTTCAAAAAGTGGTCAGCTATCAATTCGCATATATTCCATAACTCAATAGGTTTGGAGTCGGGTGGTCTGTAAATCAGTATTCCTGCAATAATTAGTGTGGGGGAAATGGTAACCTTAAAAGACATAGCTTCCAACAGACCTTTGGTCTCTATCCTTTTGTGTGATATTTCTCAGTCCTTTTTAATGATAATGGCTAGTCCACCGCCTAGCCTGTTGCCTTCTCTGTTTTCAGCAACAATTTTATAATTGTCAGGGATGGCCAGATGGACAACTGGTGTGGTACTCTCTTAGCCATGTTTCAGTTAGGAATACAATATCCCAAGCTTTGGTTTCTAGAAGTGACCAAATGTCGTCAACGTGCCTGGAAAGTGACCTGCAATTTATCAGGCAGGCTCTAGCAGATATATTGGTCAATTTTCTGCTTGTTATTGAGTTTGAGGTAGCGATCATTTCCAGGGATTTACATCTTTTGCCTAAGTCATCGTTAAAAGTAAAAGTGCAGTCTTTACAGTGTGGGGTCTGGCCACCAGAGTTGTAAATCGGTGTGGAGGGTTGTATACGAGTGGAGTTAGTACAGCCTTTAAACCTATATGCCAGAATTTGCTCCCTCGTTAGTGCTAGTGTTGCATCTGGCTGCAGATGGACAGCATGGCTGGCGCTGGACGCAGGCCGTACGCAGGCCGGATGCGGGCAGTAGGTGGACGGGCGCAGACAGGCTTGCTTTGCGTCCACGGGTCCATGTGCTAATGAAGTGGAATCCGGAAGTGATTACGCCCCTTCCCCGCCCCAATGGTAGCAGCTGACTGAAGGGAGAATTTGGCCCCGCCCTCCACTCAAACAGCGCCTGCCGCGGTGGACCGGGGCTGGGGGCAAAGTCCCAACAGGAGAAAGTGCAAATAAGCAGGTAGGGGAGTAGGGGGAGATTAAGAAGGGTTTAAAAACCAAGCGCTGTTAAGAACAATGAGGGACACAGTGTACGCAGCGTTCAGCGCGGGCGGCACTATAGTGACTGACCGCCTCTCCTCGCTCCGCTGCGCTTCCACTGGCCCAGGTGCTAATGAAGGGGAATCCGGAAGTAATTCCGCCCCTTCCCCGCCCCAATGGTAGCAGCAGACTGAAGGGAGAATTTGGCCCCGCCCTCCACTCAAACAGCTCCTGCAGTGGTGGACCGGGGCTGGGGGCAAAGTCCCAACGAGAGAAAGTGCAAATAAGCAGGTAGGCGGGTAGGGGGACATTAAAAAGGGTTTAAAAATCGAGTGCTGTTAAGAATAATGAAGGACACAGTGTACTCAGCGTTCAGCGCGGGCGGCAATATAGTGACTGACCACCTCTCCTCGCACCACAACAGTATGTAAAACAATCTGTTTAACAATTATTAAAGGGATTCAGGGCAAGACTCTCTGCAGAACAGAGCTGGTTCCATCAGGGGTCCCTGAAAGGCTGGGGCCCTGGGCCAGTGCCCACTTTGCCCATGTCTTAAAAAATCTCTGACTTCGCTGGCACATACCGATGTCCCCAGCTAGCAGTCGCCACTATGTCTTACATGTGAACACACCAGGAGGCATTTGATTTAGTAACAAAGGTCACAGTGTACGCAGAGCAACTATGCAGTAGGTGTAAGCCTGTCTATTTGGAGTAGGAAATTGTATGCTCAGGGCAACCACTCAGTTCATGTACGCCTGTCAATTAAGGTCAGCTATTCATAGCAGTAAGCCTGATAATACCCTGAATAGCTCATGCAAGGAGTAATGTAATTGGCGTAAAAATTGATAAAGTGGGTCATATATCAATACTGTACTTTGCTAAGTAATTTTGAAGTCCCAAGCAATGCTTTGAGTGGGACGAAAAGGATGGGGCTGAAACAGGGTGTGTTGCAACTAGGCCTGGGTCGAAATTTAGTTTATGCTGGTGTAATTTTGAAAAATTTTGCATTATGCTTCTGACACGAAATGCCCCAAATGACACCATTAAGCCACACCGCTTGAATACATGCCATTTAGGGTAGTCATTTAGCACAAACGGCACAATTAGAAGCAGACCGATTGTATGTAAACAGAATGGGGGGGTGTTGTTCGCAATGCTTTCGTTTTTTGCACTATTTTTTAGCGCTGTTTGTACCCAGACTGCAACCTCCAAATGAGACAACTTGGGCAAAAAGCAAGCCACCGTCCACAAATTAGCATCCTAGGGTAAGGTAAGAAATTCCAGAGAAGAGTGACAACATTTTTCCCACAATGGGGAAATTCTTCTTTGTTTTCTTTCCTAGAGAGCTGAACTAAACCAGCTCTACTTAAAATAACACACATACTACCACAAACTAATAAGATAGTGTAGGTGGACCCAGTGCTTTAAATAGGCAAGTGTTTTCAGCAGCCGCAGGCTGTGCAGGTAAAAGCGGTTGGCCAGGCTGGGAAGGGATTCGACAGACCATCACAAGGGAAAATGAAATAACGAATTGATTTTCCCTTGTTATCGTCTGTCGAAATACCCCCACACACACCCGCCCCCACCACTCTTATCTGTACGGGTCACGGTTGGTTATCAGATACCCTCAGATACCTTCACTTCTTTCATTTGGAGGTGATGGTACCAGCACTTCTTAGCACTGCTCCAATGCTTTTAATGGGAGAGTACCAGCACTTCTCAGCCACAAACAGATACTCTGGGACAAGTAGTACCTGCACTTCTGTATTTCCACTTTCAGCAGGGTGTACCACAACATAAAAACGACATTTGCATGACCCCCTAATAAAGCACTGCCAGGGGTTTAAGCGATTTTGAAGAAAATAAAGCGAGTTTAGAAAACGGACCGTTAGTTATCCTTGTAAAACATTTAAAATTCTTGGCAAGACTTGCATGCAAGGTACAGCTGAATGCTGACAGGGAGCACAACCCCGGAGACCTTTGGGGAGGGATTCAATGTGAATGAGTATTTACAGACTTCTGTGTGCTTAGCAAACAGCGCGCCGAACTTTAGCATTTAACACTGGCACCTTTTCCATTTCCTTTACAGACATCGGTATTCCGCTGCACTGGCCTGTCAGTGTCCGTCTTCCATCTCGCGAGCACTGCGCGCGGCGTCATTACTTTTCATTTTTCGAAACAGGATGGCTCGGTGGATTAAAACGTTCATAAAGAACAGGTGCGACTGCAAGCTCCTGCCCGACGCGGTGGCGATGTCAAATGAACACTTATGGCCAGTTGGCAGAGGGCCAATTATGATTTAAAAATAATGGCTCTGCATGAAGTGCAGCATGGAGGCCTTCGTTGAAAAATTCCCAATGCTGAAACTCGCGTACGGGAAGGAAAAGAGAGTGTCTGTCCTCTGATTAGCATTTGCAAGTGTAGCCGGCTTCATACCAACCAGTTGGCACCATTTTCCTTCGAGAGGAACAGAGGGGGATCATTGTGGCTTTGGCAAAGTCCAGCTCTTTAATTAAAGTTACCAGGCGCTGTAAACCCAACCTCAGCTTAGCAGTAAAACCCCTGAAAAAGGAGGTTGGCGCCCAGAGAGAGGTACACATGAAAACCTGCTCAGGCAGGGCCTCCCACTGAGTTCTTTGGGAAAAAATCTGCCATACTGGACTGAACAGTTAACCGGGTGCCATGCTGGGCAAGATTGAGCGCTTGGTGTATGGACAATCAAAGGGTCTGTCCTTGGTATACAACGCAAGAGACAAAACAGTGTGAGTCTGTGTGGAAAAAACACAGATCACTGTGAGGCTTCGTTGGTTCATATATTAGGCCATTCCTAAAAAGGTGGTGCATTGGTGAAAATAAATATTATTCTTTAAATAGCACAAAAGGATATAAGTTCCACACAACCCAACAGGCTCTGGCTCCTTCAGCCCTACTTCCTCCCACCTATGCCCAATAGCCTATCGCTTCCTCAGTCAACAACCTCTCACCCTCTCAGTCAGATATCTGGCAACCTCCCACTCCCATTACTACACAGCCTCCTGCTCCATCAGTGCAAACATCTGGTTCCTTCAACCTGACGTTCTCCAGCTCTTTCGGCCCAACATTCTCCAGCTCCCTCAGCCCGACAGCTCCAGCTCAGCCTGACCACCTGCAGTTCCCTCAGCTCAACAGCCTCCAGCGACAGCTTCCAGTTCTCTTCGCCCAACAGCTCCCAGCTTCCTCAGCCAGACAAGCTACATTTTTCTCAGAGACACAGCTTCCAGTTCCCTCAGTACAACAGCATCCCTCTTCCTCAACCTGACAACCTCCAGCTCCTTTAGGCCACCAGCCACTGGCTCACACACAAACTAAGCTCAACATCCTTCTGTTCCCTCAGTCCAACAGTCTCCTGCTCTCTCAGCGCAACAGCCAACTGATCCCTTAATCAACAGTCTCCCACTAACTCAAAGCTCAGCCTTCTGCTCTCTCAACTCAACAACCTCCAACTCTTCAAAGCAGTTAAGCTTTCGCTCTCTCAGCCCAATAGTCTCCAGTTCCCATAGACTTAAGGAAGAACAGTCTTCTTCTCCCTCAGCCTGAAAGCCTTCTACTTCCTCAGCCCGTTGGCCTTCTACTTCCTCAGCCCGTTGGCCTTCTATTCCCAGCCCGACAACCTAAAACTGGCAGTCTCCTGCTGCCTCAGGCCGACAGCTTCCTCCGCTGCCAGGTCGATTGCCTCAGGCTGACATCCTCATCCTGATATTCTTGTGCTCTTGCAGACTCTTGCAACCTGACATCCTATCACTCCTGGGACCCCACAGCCTTTTGATCAGCCAGCCTGGCAGCCTCTCACTCCTGCAGCCTAGCAGGCTTTCGCTCTCCTGTAGCCAGGCCCCATATTGCTCCCACAGCAGCACACCCCATCATCTGTACAACTCCAAGCTACAGCCGCCTTACAGCCTCTTACTCTGGCAGCCTGAAGCCCTATCTTTCACAAAACTCTAAAGCATTCTGCTCCCAAAGACTGAAATATTGATGCTCCTTCCAGGCAGATCCCAAAATGGCTGCAGACAGGAGACTAGACACCAGTAGCATCCATAATTCCCTGGTATTAAAGCACTGAGACTTGTGGATTCCATCTCGTCCAGCATAAGCAGGATTGGCGGTATAGAGGATGCAAAATAGAGAATGTCCCTTCCTAGGGTCAGTTGCGTGCGATGAAGGAACTTGGTGCAAGTGGCACCACAAGGTTGGCCTAATTGTGGTGGCTCTGAGAAAGGGCGGGGCCACAAGGAAATAGTATAATTAGACTCCACCCTACTACCTCCTCCAGATCATTTAAGATTTGGGCCACACATGCCCCTAACAGTGACATCGGGAGGCAATCCTTTAGAAGAAGAAGAATAGACATCAAGTAGCGAGGAGGAGCCAGCAGTGTATAAGGGTGACAAGCTTCTGTCATTCTTCTCATTAACTTCATAGGGCCACATACTGTGGCTACCTAAGAACCAAAGCCCCCTGATGAACAAGAGCAGAAGGCTTGAGGCTTATTCCCCTGGTTAGGTAAGATAAATACATATTTTCCAGAACTTCTGAAGCAAAAAGGTAATTGATACTGTCCAATTTCTGTGTGAGTAAATTGAACTTACTATGATGTTACCATCAGTTTTTTTCTCTTCCAGGTAACAAACATTCATAAGTACACACAAGCAGTCATATTGAGAACCTGCATTGCTTAAGGTCACAAAATGGATTCCACACATTAGAAATCCTACCTCTCAGGTGGTAGCAGAGTCAATACAGTGGACTTAGTTTACAAACATCTTGGTGTCTATTGCTTCCCACGCTTGTTTTTATGCCACAGAACCCACCGTTTTTACTTTTGTGCCCCATTCTTCCTACTCGCTGGACCTCAACAAGCCAAGATTACTTCTACAGCAAGACATTTACAAATACTTTCTAGTTACCCTCCAGAGTTATACCAGTTTCCAATTGGAAGACTTATCTTATTCAAAGCACTCTAAATCAAACACTGAGCCATCTAGGGCATCCAACTGCCATTCCTTCAACTCGAGCTTCAACCCCAATGCCACAGGGAGACACTCCAATCCAGAGTGCCCGAGTGCCTGATCATCAGCTTATTCAGAAGAAGTTGAAGCCGCAGACATGCAAGCATGCTGAGGGTGGAAGCTGACAGGAGTTGGAGGAACACAAATGGTTAAGGCGAGAGTGGGAACATCTAATGAGAAGCTTCTGTGAATATTTTCTACATCAGAAGCACTTTATGAATTCCCTAAATGACTCATCCATGATTTTAGAGTTTCTAAAAGTTTTGAATTCCCATGTTTGTTATCAACTGCGCTCCTGCATAAAAAACCGTTATTTCACACGTGGCGACTAAAATGTGTTACTGCTGAATCACATGAAAGAATAATAGAGACTCAAGAAACCAGGGCACGAAGCGAGAGTATGTGCGATAGACGGGGTCGACCCACTCTTTTCACAGTTTGGGTGACATCTCCCTTGCCAATAAGTAGGGCCCCAAAAAATATGCTGAGCTCGTCCCAGTGTAAGTTTGAGACACTGGGACCTATGCAGCAACGTGCAGGTATGAGGGCTTTGTTATTTTAAATTCCAGCTGAGCCCAAAACAAAAGCCAAGTTAAGGGGCCATCAGGCCTCCTCTTCTTTGCGTGTCCTGCCTGATAGCTATCCATCTCGAACCTCACACCTAGCAGCAAACTAAATGGAGGGGTAAAAAAGGCTCACAGCTTATCACGTCACAGGTACTTAAGAGAGGCATGCTTTTGACTTTGTTCAGTCCCTGTATATAAGATATTTGAACGCACTGTAAGACTGTCAGATGTGTTGGTCTGACCCGGTATTTACACAAATATCAATTTAAATATCACTATTTCGTTTTATTTCTTAGCTGTACTCCCCCCATTTCAGTGTGCCAGAGAGCTTTACATCAAACATACACATTATACATTGACAAAAAATCATGTGTGTGTGTGTAAATCAATGCCCAGCATGTGTTACATGAGATAGTGAGGGTTACAAGGTGAAGGGATCACATTTCCTTCATAGGTCACTGTGCTATATTAGAAGTATTACAATTTATGAACTGCAAGTAACACAGGGATCTCGGTATTAAAAGCAGTAACCCACTTTACCCAGCTACATAAAATAAAAAAAATTGTCATCTGTGTGTTACAGGAAGTGCTTTGCAGGAGACATGTTAACCCTCTACTCTACTTTGGTTCAAAACTGGGAATAGACAAAACACAGATGTCTCTAGCAAGTGCATTAACCTCCAGAGTGATCTTACCATTACTAATATTGCCCAGAATCTACTGGGCACACAGAGATGTATGCAGCAGGCACCTTAACCCCATAAGGTATTTTAAAAAGCAGACTTTGCCACCAACTAAGAGGAACAGGTTTACTGCCACGTTTCTCCTTTTTACCAATTTCTTTGTGGCAGCGTTTAAAAAAATAAATGTATAGGTTGAGACACACATTTTGCATCAGGGTTGTCACCTTTTTTGGCACAACTCTGATGTGAAATCCCATTTGTTAAATATTGTAATGCGCTCAGCTGTACTCATTATAGGCCTGCTAAACATATGTGTGGGATCTTAAGATCTAATGTCCCTTCTTGTGATGTCACTTCCTGTGATGTCATGGGTTGTGATGCCACTTCCTGTGATGCCATGTGCGATGTCACGCGCCAGAATGTTACTTGCATACTGCCTAATTGGTTAGTCCCCCCACTACATCTGTTAGGACTTGTACCCTGGAAAAAACATCCACACCCACGCTGGCGGCATGATACTGACTAGAATACGGCTAGAATTACATTAAAGCCAAAACAGAAAAACTTCTTTGTACCTCACACCAAGAATACCCGGTACGCGCGGATAGAGCACTGATGCTTAACAGCATAATGTATGCGACAGCTCTGCCACCTGCATTTGATTTGGTATCCAGATGTAGCTGGGTGACTGACACTGGTAATGGAGCACAACCCAAACACTCCGAACCTCATGATGCATTTTCGTGAACTGTTGCAGCACATTAGTTTGCTTAATAACATGAAGTCCACTCTCAGCATCAGAACTACAAAGATCTCAGAGTTCAAATTCAGCATATTGTTCTTTCCCATCCGTAGGCTGAATTGCTCCAAACAGGCAAAAAGCAAACAAGCATGCCTGCATGACGCCCGAGCTAAGACTGCAGACCAGGCACACAATTTAGGGCTAGTCTTTTATAAACTCCCTCAGCCTCTTCAGGTGTTGCCTTAAAATCAACCTTTTACGCGGTATGATTTTACATCAACCCGGATCACTGCTCAACCTAAATCGGCTCTTCATTTGCACAGCTCTGTAAGAGTGTGCAACTGAATATCAAACCTGAATTGTTATATAGGAATACTGTACACAAAATATTAAGGACAAAAACAATGAAAGGTAAGTGTATATAGAAGAAGAATAGATTTACTATTCTTAACTTCACATCTAGGTACCTTGAAGATATATACGTTCCCTAAATATCAAAGACAAAATATTGTGGTGTAGAAATATGGAGGACAAAATGCTGAAACAATGAGAGGTAAGTTGAGATTTTAAATATATATAGATATATATATATAATATATATATAAATAATATATATATATATGTATATATATATAAACAACACCTCCTCTCAGAAGAAAGAAGCAGGAGCCTCAGTGGGGATGAGAAGCGGCAGCACCTTTATTTCAAGCAAATGGCGTATGCATTTCGGCCGGTGTGGCCTCGTCAGCGCCTGCGGTAGTAAATGCGGAAGTCCTGGCGTTCTGCAGCTTGATAAGGCGCCCAACCCCACAGTGGTAGGTGCAATGTCCTAGCTCCGCCCTTCAGCACAAAAGTCCTCAATATGAAGGGTCCGTGTAGATCAGCGGACTCCATGTCCCAGGATGCATCAGTGGCTCCCAGGTGAGTATGGCTGTGGAGCGGTCTTGAGAAATTCAAGAAAATAGCGGAGGGAAAGGTGCGCTGCAAAGCGTTCGTAGAAACCGCAGAGTGAAACACAAGGTGCAGCCTCAAGTCCCCAACGCCTCATCGACCATAGGTCCAAGCCCCAATTGTAGCGTGAGCAGGGAAGATTAAACCCAGCTCGAGTGGTGAGAAAATGCCTCACAATGGCGCTTCAGGTGCGAGGTCCGCCGGCGGGACAGGAGACATTCAATAACTTGAAGTAATCAAAGATGCCGAAGCAGGTTCCAGAGTCTCCGGGCCACTTAAAGATGAGGGAGCTCCTGAACCGCGCCTCTGGAAAGCGCGCAGAAATATAAACAACACCTCCTCTCAGAAGAAAGAAGCAGGAGCCTCAGTGGGGATGAGAAGCGGCAGCACCTTTATTTCAAACAAATGGCGTATGCATTTCGGCCGGTGTGGCCTCGTCAGCGCCTGCGGTAGTAAATGCGGAAGTCCTGGCGTTCTGCAGCTTGATAAGGCGCCCAACCCCACAGTGGTAGGTGCAATGTCCTAGCTCCGCCCTTCAGCACAAAAGTCCTCAATATGAAGGGTCCGTGTAGATATATATACATATATACCCACACACACACGTGTGTGTGTATGTGTGTGTGTGTGCGTGTGTGTGTGTGTATATGTATAGGAAATCTATGCTAACCTTTCGATGTTTCGGTTTCGATATTTTGCCTTCCATATTTCTATATCACAATATTTTTTGTTTGATATTCGGGGGGCACACCCTTAACAAAAGATCAGTGTGTGCTGCTCTTACACTGGGATCTTTTCCTTTTATTACTCAAACAACCATCTTGCTATCCATTTTTGCCACCGTTAATTGAGAAAGCTTTCAATTTTGGTATAGTTACTGGAAAATCATAGCACAATTCTTCATGTGCCATCATAAACATGCATGTGCACTAAATGCTGCATCATGGACAGCGGTATTGCCTTTAGTTCTAGAAAAACTGAAAAACAAGACGTCATTTATGGAACTATTCTTTTACTGATTAAAGGTAATGTGACCATACTGCCTGTGCTCTAACATGCCAGAGACACGAGGAGCGCAACAACACGCCCTCCTGTGCAGACCAGCGCACTCACGATTTACCGTTCTTTTGCAGCCGGCCCGCAGGGTTGTAGGCTTTGCTATATGTACTGCACTTTTGAACATTAATAAACGTCTTAAAAAAATAAATAAAAAAAATGGACAGCGGTATTGCCAATGAAGCACGAAGAGCGAAGAAGAGTGTGGCTGCTAACCAGAGAAATACACCAGAGGATGGAAATTAGCATTTGGTGGTGTGGTAGTGTAAAATGGTACTAGCAGTGGTTAATTTGTAGAAAAAAAATAAGTGCAGGGGCTCTCATCAGGAGGCAGCTTGCACCAGCCCATAGCTCCTATTAGCCCTGCCTATAACAGAACCAACAACTAACCATGAAACCCTACATGGGGGAGAGGATGTGGCAATACGGACAGGTCTGCCAACTTTGGAGCTGGCGAATCCGGTTTGAATGTCGACGTAGGCTCAACATCCTATGGTTCTGGGCAAATCACTTAATCTCCCCATGCTTATCAAAAAGGAATGTGTCCTTACCAGGTGCTCCTAAAACACTCTCTAATACCTCTGGGTCGAGTTAGTAGTTTAAATGCTGGTGTTGACGATTAAGTGCCAGTGCTGAGCACCGGAAACCATATTTGAAAAAACACTCCCAGGCATAAACTAAGGAAAGCAAACAATAGATAAAACAAACAAACTAGTTCAGTAAGAAAGAATATTTGTAGTTTAATTTGATATAAAAAGGGATAAAAATTAGACACATTGGTCACAATTGATAAAAGAACTGATACATATGTAATCACAAATTAGATAAAAAGAAGGTTAAGTGGTCTTCAGAGCACCGGAAACCAGCCATGGCCGTGCAGGTAAGAGCGGTGGGGCCGGGTGACGAGGGATTTCTACGGACGATGAAGAGGGGAAATTAATTATTTATTTGATTCTCCCTCGCCATCGTCCATCAAAATCCTCCCTCACCTGGGCCCACCGCTCTTACCTGCGTGGGCCGCGGCTGCCCGAAACCACTGACTCAAATTAAGCAGCGGAAACTGGATTTGGGACAGTGAACTAGCAGGTGTGTATTTGGTATTTGATAAATTGTCCTACGTAAAGGCTGATGGCTTCGAATGAAAAGTGGGTGTTGATTGAGTGCAGCTGATTGGATGAGGGAGTTACGGGCATTCCACATATTGATACAATAGTAAGGAAAGGCTCAAGCCGGACCTGCTAAAAGCCAACAGTGTTGGCTTTAGCACAGCAGGACCAGATTGCTTTTAACATGATATCACATAAAAAATGGCCTCATAGCTGCAACATCAAAGACCAGCCCAGAAACCAAAGCTGGGTTCACATGTGCTTAATGTGAAACCCAAACTCAAATGCCAAATTACCTCGTCACCACATTAAAAGAAATTTATAAATTCATAGCAAACATTTCCATTAAGCATAACGTACTTTCAAATAAATAGATTTAGAAATATCTGAATTATTTTTGCCTGGGATGTATAGATAACTAACAAATGTAGTCTGTGGGCAAGGCACCAATTCTAGATATCTAAACAATCTATTCGTTGAACGATTGAATCCCAGTAGGACACCTCAGTCTTGCACTCCTATACCAAGGAGCTAAGTAATGATAATGCTAGTCATTACAGAGAGATTTCATATTTCTAGGATATGGTAGAAAATGCTATATTAAGCAAGGTTACTATTATAGTTATTATAATCAGAATTGAAGACCAGGTAGAAGCAGCAGCTGTCAGCATATTTTTGTTCCTGTAAGCAGCAAAGATGCCCAAGTGTTGGGAAGAGGTAAAAGGTCTGTGAAGTCTGGTTAAAAGGCTGCTGTTTTGCAGAGTGTCCCTTAACCAAAAGCCAAGGATTATACGTTTACTTCCTAAAATGGGCAATACCCACGCTGACCTGGAGCTACCAGCTCCTTTTCTGTGCCGTCTTCCCCAACTCCGAGGAGAAGACCCCAGACATTTTCCATCTGCTCTGAGCAGGCAAACAGTGTCAGCAGGAGCACTAGTGAGAACTGGACTGGAACCTGAGGGCAGGCCTCGAGCAGGCTAGAATCTATACTGGAAAAGCATTCAGGTGTGTCCTGCCTGCTGTCCTTGCAGCGTGGTATAGGGTCTGGTGTCTCAAGACCTGGGATTTTCAGGTCCAGAGTTTGGAGACTTAAATTCTTTGGGCCAGGAGATGCTCAAAATGGTCAATGGCAGAATTCCATCTGGAGTTACAGCTCCAAGTTAAATTCTACCACTTGTAATCAGGGCACGAGTGTTGCATGGAAAATAACAGGTCCAGATTACAGAAAATATGGTGTAAGGTGTCTTTATAATTTCCTAATTGCAACATACATATCACAGTACTCATGATACTAAAAGTAGTCCTTAAAAACTTCTATCATAAGATCTCTGGCATCACAATGACAATGCTAGGAACCGGCACAGCCTGCTAAATGCAGCTCCCTAAAAACAAATAACCCAACTGCCACTTAGTGATTTAATTAACACAGAGGAAGACTTTTAGCACCAAAATATTATTTAGGTCCCACTAGACCTCTGCAAAAAGTGAACACATGCAGAAAGGGTAGGTGTTTACAGCCCATTTCTAGCTATCAATCCATTCACTTTGTCCAACACTCTGGTAACCACAGAAATGACATCCATATACAGCAAGGATTGTGAAGAATCATATTCCTATCCATGAGCTGAGCCACAAACATTTACATTTCTGCTATATGTGTAGTCTCCTCTACGTTTCAGGCTTGTGGTGTACGCTCTGCAAATGGCTAACATAACTGTAGTGATGTCCAGTGCTGAAGATATTGGAAGAGCTGAAGTTCATTGCTTTTCCATAGTGGCAATGTAAGAGCTTGTAGAAACCCTTGCACTTCATAAGCTGGGAGTCTTGCTTGCGTGTGCTCGTCTCTAGAAAGGACGTTGAAGAACCGGGGTTTAACCCAGCGGCGTCAGGGGCACGCCTAAGATCTTCGAGTTCACCTGTCTTGGTATACAGAGACACAGAATACTTCTGGATGGCATCAGAGACCAAGTTTATTACCTGCAGCTAGTAACAGTGATCCTAGAAATACATCACAGTGTAAATTCTCAGGAGACTGCTCATTTTACTAAGGCAAGACGTCTCCTTTTATTTCCAATATTCACATTAAAAATGTACACCCACTGCACAAAATTCTAGCCAATAAGGTAAATTTTCAAACAAAGTATCACATAATATAAACTCAATTTGCAGTATCCCAACTCAAAAGTTAATTATTAGGAATGTCCCAAATTCAATCTCCACAAGCCGGACAAACCTATAATTGAAAGCATAACCCATGTAATGAAGAAACATAAAAATGAAACGGTAACAGATGCTGAACAAGATAAGGCATGTGCAAGGAAACTAAAAGGTAACGATGTCCTGAACATTCATTGGCAATCTCAGACAAAGATCGATCAGGGAAATTGGCTTTGCGAGGTCAGTTTCAGGTGAAGAGGTCAGTTTCTTACAGTTCATTTCAGAGTCAAAAAGAAGCCTAGTTAATGTATACATGAACTAAGAAGGCCAGGCCACTTTGTTCGCCAGGCTACCTTCACAGGCCTATGTGAGGGCAACACAAAATGGTGGCACAGAACAAAATGGAGTCAGACTCGAGAATTACAAAACCTCAACATGAAGAAGGGTAAACTGGGAATGACCCTGGTGTGTTAGCTAGGGAGTTATGCGCTCTAGCAGTCTTTTTTCAAGCCTACAGTTTTCACTTATGCATTGATGTATACATTTCTGAGTAATTCTTTCCAGCTATGCATCCTTCTCTGGATCTGCCACAGCTAATAAAGCTTTGTCTGAACTGGTGGTAGATAAAGTGTAGGAAAAAGGCTTAGAGTAAGTGTGTCCTCATTGCCAAGGCTTAAAAAGTCCTACAGGGCGAGACACAAATGCTCTCTCAAACAGCATACAAGAGGAGGTAGTCCCAAAAACATTTGCTGAAATGTTATTTACTCCATTAGTGGCACGTTTCACTGTGAATACAGACCTAAAACATCATTCAACACGGGCCTACAAGTGGTTGCAGTTCATTTTGCAGTGTCCCCACTTGATTAAACTTTCCGAAGGTAGGGACTATTTGGGGCACTACTATTGCTAACATTGTAAATGTAGCCACAAAATTGCTTGGCTATAGAATCACAACATAAAACTTGGTAGAATATTTGATGAGGCTGCAATTACAAATAAAATAAAGGGGGCTTTTAGAAAAATGCTGTTGGGATTTATGAGCTGAAAGACAGGGAGATGATATCACCTGACTAAGGAATTTGTGGGGTGATATAATGTCGAGCTATGAAATCTAGGGTCCCCTATACGAGAATAAAGCTGAATATATCAAATTCACAGACTTTAGCTCCAGAAAGTGTACTTCTACTCTATTTATCATCCCTCAATCTGTTTATTTCACAATGTGAAAAACAGCAATATTTATTTAAATACAGAATTATGTATGCGTTCGCCTAAAATTCCTGCTTTTCTTCAAGACATCAAAAAAAGCACAATGTTTTACTTTGCGTTCATTTTTCTTCCACGCAAAGGTTAACGCCACAGTTAAGGAAACAAAGGCATTCTCCCTCATAATGCAAACATTTTTTTCCCTTGTGTGGTGCGCCCATTGAAGAGGTCCACGTCTTTTTCAAACCATCTTTTCTTTTCTGGCAAAATAACACATTCGACCAGTGTCCAAAGAACCCTTCTCAATAGCTAATTCATCTCCTGAAACAAAAGGTAACTTGTTTCGCAAAAACACGAAAGAAAGGCCATTTTAATCAAGCATGCATACCATTTACAAGAAAGAGACAATTGGGTTTTGACTGAGTTTTCCACACAAACGCTTATTTCAACGGCAATTTGCAATTCATGACCGAGTCCTATTTACATGTTTGTTTGGACCTGAAATATTTTTGGTGCGATAGAAAGTGTTTGAAGTCAAACTAAATGTCGTCTGCCTTGAGAAATAAGCGGAAAGTAATTTTTGTACTAGCAAAGACAAAGTTACAAGTCATAAACAACTTGCCTTGGTAATCATTTCAATATGTGCTTTTGATTTATTAAATATCAATTTATGAGAGGATGGTAAGGCATCTGTGTGTACTACGTTGCTACACTCAGCATGTGCGAGCGGGCATCTAATAGTGTACACATACCACAGGGGATCAAAATAAAGACACAGAGAATGTCAGTTTTAGAAATAATAAGGAAGGACGTCTAAGTAGAGTTGGCGGGAAATAAACTAATAAAAATGAAAACCAGTTACTGGAAGTATGTTAAAGAATCACTTATTAGTCAATATGGGACGAAGAGGACATTGGAACCAATGGATCCTCAAATGTAATGAAATAGATATGTAAGCACACTTAACCGTTGACACTCTATACATGGCTCAGCTGCAGGAGAGGCCCTCTACTGCTAATTTTCTTATGGTGTGGCTTGTCGCCGGACATTTATGGGAGCATCACCAGGAGCAGGCCTTTGGCTCCTTTCACATGTTGGGAGCTAGGAGTACATGTTATGAGTGAGCAGAAGTTGGACGCTTCCCCAAAAAAGTGCTTGACGTCCATGCAGCTGTGATCATTTTGTATATGTATCAAGCGGCCGGAGCGGACGATTCAGGGGCACCCCCATGAAATTGTAAAGGCTATTAATTTGTCTTAGACAACTAGATACATTAAATTGGTTTTCTTTGCAGCAGCACCGATGGGAGGAGAGCAGTGATTAACTTAGGTGAATTTTTAGGTCTGAATTGACAATGCAACTGTCAGCTGACCTTTTAGCCTGCACTAATATTATTTTACATTTCTTTGCTTCCACACAAATACATATAAATTCTAATGCTATTTACTTGTAATGCTTCACATTGCCATACAACAGTCCTTTAAAGCAAGACCTACTGGCATTGCCAATGCTTGTCTTTCGATTCTCCATGTTTGATAAATTGGATACATAAATTTGCCTTAGGAAGACTTGGGCTTTGAATAGGTACTCACAATCAACACCCTGGTTTAGTTAGATGTGTGCTACCACACAGAGTTCCCTGCTTCGCCTTGATGTAACGAATGCTGTATGGGAGGATGCTGTCCGGTCATTCTGGAGAGCGGGTATGATACTGTCAGCTACTTACATTCTTCTATCAGTGAATAATGGAGGCTCTGGTGGGCCACCGTACATTTCTGGAAAACTCATGACCTGGAAAGAAGGCATGCAGGCAGGTAGCAAGTCGGTCCCTTGCATCACACTATGGTTGCATCAGGATTTACAAGACCTGCACACTACACTGAGTAGTACACAAAAGTGATTTGTAACTAAGGAAGGAATTCAAGCCGATTTGTCTAGGCTTTGATTCATGGATGATTATAATATAAAAACTGTCCCCCTCTAGGTCAGAGAATACTTATGCATTGATGTTCCAATGTACCCTGTTTGGCTTCACTTCCATCAAGCAAGAAACTACCATGAAATGCCCCACACTGTAGCTTTAAATTAGTGTTTTTAGTTCTTTAGGCGGGTTTCTTGTGCAGCGTGATCCACCAGAGGTTCCTAAGTAAAGATTACCTTGTCAGCCATTTCATTTCCTTCACCCATGGGTGGAAGTAGTATGCAAGCAAAGGTCATCAAAAGAGGTAAGATGTGTTTGTGTTCAAGGCCCTCCTGTAAAGTTCATGGAGGGTCCCCCTCCAGACTCACTCAAGAGCTCTCAGGCCACAGTACTGTGCTGATAGGGTGACCAACCGTCTGTAAATTTCAAGGACCGTCCGTTAGTTTAGTATGATGTCCACAAGGCGTCCATGATTTGGGGTTCCAAAATTACAGACGCCTTACAGACATCATACTAAAACCGAATTGGGAAATTTAAGTAAGGTATGCCGTTTCCCTGCGAGAGGCCCCATGAGTTTAAAAGATTTCACTCGGGCCTCTCGCACTTATCTTTTAAACTAAAGAGGCTGCCTGCAGCGGCCCATCCCGGACCTCGCGCAGACTCTGAACTAGCACATTGGCATTCTGAGACTGCAGCTGATTAGCACTTACAGAATGACAATGGGCCCAATTGTAGTGACAGCATGTGGTCTCCTGCATAAGACTAGGGCAAGGCATACTGCTTTTGTCTTGGCGCCATGCTAGAGAAAATAAAAATAAAATAACTAATAGCGGTTTCACTGTGCATTTAAAAGTCAGATTTCAACATACAAATAAATAAAAAAAATATTATTTATTGTCTATTGTTACATCAGCACAAATATTGATTGCAGAAAGAGCCTGATGTCACAACCTTATATAATCTTATTTTCACTTGTATTTATTTTGGTTGTCTATTTACTTACTTATATATTATTGTGCGACCTCCTCTGATTTGTCTGTAAAATGTATGTTTTGTCCTAAATTTTTGCCCTGATTTTTTACCTGTCCTGAATTTTTGTCCTGAATTTTGACACTGACTGTCCTGAATTTGCACCCATGCCAGTTGGTCACCCTATGTACTGAGGGCCCCCTGGCACTGCGGGGGACTTTGTTACGCCACTGTATGTGTTTCCATTGAACAAAAGGTAAGATGCGTATGTATTTGCATGCGTGAGTGCATCCATGTCTGTGTGCATCCATGCAAATATGTGCACAGTGATGTGTATCCCCGTATGCACATGTGATCCAGGTCTCCATATAAGAACTGAGTGACTGGCCCTCCTCCGTGAGAAAAACAACGATTTGTCTGGTCAGTAATCGGCACTGTACTATCAAGGGAAACCCAGCGAGTGTGTTCCCCGCTACCGCCTCCCACTTTGTATGTTTTGTTAAGAACACGCCGCAGTGGTGGTTTGGATCTGTATCAGAATGGACATTTTGTATAACAGAGAAAGAATAATGAGAATCAATAAATCATTGTTAAGTGCCACGGGGATTGTGCTCTCCTGGCAATTGCAGAGGGATGGCTTGCTCCCGTGCAACCTAACTGCTTTCAGCAAGGCGCGCGCTTCCTACTTGTGATGGAGTGCCAAGGATGCAGGCATTCTGTGCAGTCATTTGCATTAGTTCCACATAATCTATATTGGCATTAATTAATAGAGTGGATAGTGTCTGTACATCTGTTAGCCATTAGTCTTTTGCCATAACTCATTAGATCTCTATCATTTACCTGAACAAAGCACCGGTACAAAAAACATTAGGGGAAGGTGGTGGGAAAAGGATAGATGGATGGCGGCACACCAGATGGTGCAGCCACAGTGGGCTTCAGGTACCAGCCTCCCAACGTGTAGGGTCTGGCTCCAACACCATAACACGTGACAAGCGAGAGGGATTTGAGACTTTGAGGCTAATCGTTGTCTGTCCTGGTTGTAGACCAACTAAAGCAAATCTGCCAATTGTCTGAAATTCTAACTCTAAGAGAACTATGCAGAAGGTTTCTGAACTGATTGGATCGATATACTACTTTTCTTCTCACCACAAGTTTGGGTCTGATCGGGAAATTAAAGCTATACATTATTTGTATTACTCATTGTGCCATTCACAAACAGTTTTACTTTATTCTCCTATCTCATACCATGTTATCATTGCCACCATCTTTTACTATGATTATCCAGGCAGCCCCTCACAATAATAAAACATGTTCATACTCTTTTCTGAGTAGGACATAGTGGTATGGTCTTCATGCCACACGATAACTCACTGAGAGTATTTAATGTTTGGTGAATGTAAGCTGTCTATAATGGAAACCGAGAAAGGAAACTTAACCCTTCCCATGCTCGTGACGGAACCGTTCCGTCACGAGCCTCGGGTGGGCTGTGCTGGTGACGGAACGGTTCCGTCACGGCTCCCGCGCCGCGCCTGCACGGCGTGAATTTCGCACCTGCGTTAACGTTCTCTGGCGCGGGCGGGGCCGTGACAGAACTGTTCCGTCACAAGCACAGCTCACCCGCGTGCCGTGACGGAGCGGTTCCGTCACGAGCACGGGACTGCCGCGCGGCCCCCCCACCCCCTTAGCACTGCGGCGGAATAGCCGCCGCAGTGAAGGGGTTAAAGAATAAACTTCTCGAAACAACTTTGAAAAGTTGCATACAGTTGCTATGGTCCGCCCCTCGCCTGAACCCAGGTTGCTAAGAAAAGGACTAACATGCCAGTGACATGTTTAAGAGTAATCCATTTTATGTCTCACTGCCAAACAAGCTTTACGTCTGGAGGCGGTAGCTGTGTCTCAGGGAGCGAAAGGGAGACATGTTATCTCTCTGATATAAATCAAGGAAACACCGTCTAGCACAACACTAATCAAGCAAGCAATAGTGGTTGCCGTTTCTTAAATGATGTAAATATTACAGACATGCCAACATTTATCTGGTAAACGAGAGCTATTTTGAACCGAAATAAGGGAAATTTATGTTTCCTATTGACTTACATTGAAGTGGAGGAGATTTAAGTCAGGAAACACTTAAAATAAAGCCATTTTGGTCTTATTAAAGAAATCGGGAGTCTCCTGCCAGAATCTGGTCTGTTGACATGTATGATATTATGCTCAGGAGAGAGATCTTCCCCTGGAAAGCTTGTGATTATGTAACACGATCCTGGAGGAAAGATAGCCATCATGATCATGGATCTTAGAGTTGTAATTGTACCTTGAAGGAGAGACATATTCAATGGGCACCAATCAAACAGGCGCCAAATCACATTTATAGAGCATTATTTTATTGATGCAGATGTGTGGACCTACGTGCTAAATGCATCCCAGGGCCAATACATCTGGCTTAAATATGACAGATATCCTGTCAGCCTTATCGCATAGGTCATAGGAACATAATGCACTTTAATAAAGATGAAGATGAAGGGATATCTGTCACTTTTGTGCTAGACTAACCTGTCTGCCAAACTTTAAATCAGGCCCCAAGTATTGAGAGAGCAGTTGCAATTTCTTTAGAAAAAGCAAGACAATAGCAATCACCAGGTCAACAAAGCTGTTAGATTCACGTTCTGATTGTTCAAGTAATGTGTGTCTCGTGCTTAAACGAAACGTTTTTAAAAAAAAGAAAAATCTTATTGAGTTTTGAATTTTTTTGTTATTGAGTTTTTTTTATTTCGGAACAGACAAATACCAAAAAACGTGTGTTGGGTAAGATTCATCTCTTGATACAGCAAATAGAGGAATGACATAGCAGTGCAACAAAAAGAACAGTTGGGCTATATGAGAATCAAGCCCCCTCCTCCACCGGCCAACCATCATGGGGTGGTGGCAGATACAAGGCTATGGTCTCCAAATCTTGGCGTATTTCTTGCGGACTCCCCTGTTTTTATACACAAATTTTTCCATTTTGACAAAGTTATCCATGCCTCTCCTCTTCTCCACTCAGCGACAGTGGGGGTAGTACCACCACCCCAGTGTCGGGCTATGTCAGGTTTGGCCACGTACCCCAGTGCTACCAGAGAGCGGGCTCTGTGTGTGTTGGGAAACACATCCCAGAGACTCATCAGGATGACCTTCAGGCCTATTTCAAGGGGCCTAGATTTCACACAAGCCCCAGGACCCTATTGATGGAATGACGATACCGCTGGATCACTGAGCATTCCCAGATTATATGATAGCACATGAGAGGCGACTCTGCATACCTCAGAAATGCCGGACTGGCTGATCTACCCATGCATCCCAACCTCTCAGGGTCATAGGAGTATTTATGAATATAACTGAATTGAATGAGTCTAAAACGCATGGAGATCACCAGCACTCTAGGCGCCATCAAGGCACAGCACCTGACCGGTGTAATCAGGGTAAGGGGGGTCAATGGGTTAGGGAAGCCCAAGGATGAGGGAGCTCCACCCGGACATCCCTGCTCTCCCAGGTGGGCCCCGCTATGAAGGCAGACACGGCCCAGGCGTCTCCGGAGTTACGGGCTGGGAGCCTCTCTCTCAGTAGCAGGGGGCAAACCCAGTCCACCTCCCGCCATCTCACCTGCCAGGCGGCTGCCACAAAAGCATCTACGCAGGCCAGCCCCTCTCGGGCAGTCGGTCTCTCAGTTCTTGCAAGGCTGGCACCAGGCAGGAGATCACCTCACCGACCTCTGGGCACGTACGAGCCTGGGCAGACCGGCAGAGGCCTCACCAGTTGCCTGGTTGGCCGAAAGGATCGCAGCAACTCAGTGCAGTCCGCCGTTGTCCAGACTTCCCCCAGGTGCCGCCATCTTGTGTCTGGGTGAGGTTCGGCTTGTAAGCTACGCAGCTGATCTTGGTGGCCACCAGTGGCCCGATACACCTCCGTAAGCTATTGGATCGCAGTGGGGTGGCTAGAGGCATCCGCTGCACCCAAAGCTCGACTAGGATGGGAGCGAATGACGGAGAGGTCCGGAGCACTCTTAGAGTGCGACCGCCATCTTGACCCTCGTAGCCCCGACCCGCTCCTGTCTCACACCAGACCTTGCTCGTTCTTTTTGGACTATTCTTTAATTACCTGGCTTGAAAAAACCTTACCCCCTTACAGGCTAGGGGAATTGAAGTGCAACTTAACCAAATACTTACCGCTTGCCTACAAAAGTGAATGTTCAGGTTTCTGAGAATTGGTTTCAGGTGTTTTTTCCTTTGTTTAAAAGGCATCTCACATACACAGAAAACATGTACTAGTGACTCTTGCTTATACCCGTAAAGTCGACAAGTTTGATTAGGAGACTGATAGTTCCATGAAGGGATAAAATCTCTAGTCTCCATGAAGCCAACGCAAAATAACATAAACTGATGCTTTAGTACTTGAGAGAAGTGTGCTGACAAATACCCCTTTAATGTCAACACTTTCTGAGTTGAGGAAATCAATTTATTCTATGAAATTAGAAATGCTCAATACACTAGAAGTGGATTTCCTCAATCTGCTCAGTATACTTTGCTGAGAGCCATAATGTTTTGCTTTGCATCGACAGCACCTATAGGCCCAGTACAAAAGAAGACTGATAATATTCGGAGAATGGCTCTTTTCTAAACAGATGTTCATGATCCCATTACACTGATGATGTCTGTTTGGAAGGAGGGCAGGTGGCGCATCTAAACAACATTTCATATCACAGACGATAAATCAAATTTCAATAGGCCGGTGAGCCTCCGCAGAGCAACAATATGTCCTTTCCTAAAGTCGTGTTAATTTGAGCTACTTCCTCGTTGAATGGCAACAGGAGGCGTTATCCAGGTGAAAACCCCAACCTGTTCTAACTGGCACTGTTGGTTGTTCAGTACAGAATATTGTTGAACTTGTTCTATTCTCCATCCTCTGAATCTGGGGAGAGCAGGCTGCCCTCTATGGGAAAGGGAGAACTGGGAATGACTGAGCCTATCACATTAAGTACTATAACATTTGCTGTAATAAAATAACAACCTGTCTCAGGCATGGCCATTTGCAGAAAAGTATAAACTGGTATGAGATACTACAAAATGTATTCATCCACAGCATTTGGCTAATACCAGACAGTTGTAGGTTTATAAACTAGTGTGAATAACACAGAATAAGGTGACCTGCTGTGCTTTGCCAATAGAGCGGCAACCGAGAATTCAAAACTGGTAAGATACTACGTGATTTGGTCATTTGCCGGATTTGACCGGTACTAAGCAGTAGATTAACTTATAAACTGGTACTTGATACACTGGTTATGGTAATTTTGGAGCTCCTGGCTAAAACTAGACAGTGGAGAATTTATAATCCGGTGCGAGATACTAAGGAAATTGAATTTTTCAACACTTGGCCAATACTGGATGGTGGAAAATGTATTAACTGGTGTGAGATACAAGGAGGATACAATCTTCTGCAGTGCTTGGCCACGAAAGGGTATTCAAAAACTGATTTGAGATACTATATGACTTCCGGCCTCATTTATATGTTGGTGGAAATGGAACTCTGCTGCAACAGTGACAGTACTCCCTCTTGCCAACATAGTGATCCACCTGCCCGATTGAAATACAGGCGGACCACAGGTTTAATCATGGTGGAGACTACTCTGTCTCCACCATGATTAAGCCCCTCTGATAACCAGTTGGAGTAAGGGCTGTCGGAGGCAGACCTCTAATTCCGCCGACCTGATTTAGATAGACGGAATTAGAGGTCAGTTTGCACTGCACGCCACCACTAAATGTTATTAATTGCTAATAAATGCATTGCTAATACCATCACACACCAAACACCACTAATAACTAGGACAGACATATGGTTACAAAAGCTCATATTATCCATGCCCACAATACTGATTGTCCAACTCAAACAGACAGAAATCAGACTCTGCTCTGTGACCAGATCCTGGAGATCAGGGCACGTGCTGGTACCCAAACTCTGACTGCGCTGTGAGGCCACAATAACAGCATAATGCAAGCTAGGCAAAGCTATACACTATGGCATTGTAAAAGCCTGAACAAGAACATCATTTTGACTGACTGGTGCATTTCCATCTAAGTACATTATGGAGGTTGGTCACTGCAGCCTCAACACAACAGAACGAGAAATGTGCATTTACTTAGAAGATTGTCTTCATTAGAAGATGCTGGATGCAAAGAAAAGGAAGAGTTATAAACAACAATATTTTAGAAAAGAGGGTTAGCACTTTTATGCAGAAAGGTGGTTTAGTGCCTTTTAAGAGTTAACAATCTTTGACATTGCCATTAGACCTGGATGTAAAAGAATTTTGCATGGTTATGGGAAGTATTACACGTGAATACAATGGGAATAAATTTGTATTTGAGTGGAAGCAAAGAACTGTAAAATAATATTGGTGTAGGTTAAAAGGTCAGGTGGCAGTTGCACTATCAAGCCAGACCTAAAAACCCATGCAGGTTAATGACTGCCCTCCTCCCATCTATGCTGCTACGGCCAGAGAAAAACAACATACATGTTCTATTCTACGGCAACACCACCACCCTGCTCGACAACCTCGCCAACCTCGGACTCAAGCAGCTGGTGACCACCCCCACCCACCTCGCCGGACACACACTCGACGCCGTCTTCTCATCCAGCAAAGACATCACCTTCAGCCACGCCACAGGACTCCACTGGACGGACCACAGCTGCGTCCACTTCACCTTCAGAAGAACGACGATCCACCACCACCAACAACAGGTCGCCCGCAGAAACTGGAGCAAGATCACAGTCGACCAGCTCGCCGCTTCCCTGAGCCAGCACCCTCCCGCCAGCTCAGCGAACCCCAGCCAGGCCGCCGACAACCTCACGAAGTGGATCAGCAACTGCGCGGACGAACTCGCCCCACTGAAGACCCCGCCCAGCAGACCCGGCAGCAAGAAGGCCCCATGGTTCACCGACGAACTCAAGAGCTCCAAGAGGAACTGCCGAGCCCTCGAGAAAGCCTGGAGAAGGGAGCCAACACCGGACAACATGACCACCCTCAAGCTTGCCACCCGGAAGCACCACCAGCTGATCCGCGACACCAAGAAAACTGCATTCAAGGACCGACTGGACAACAACGCACACAACTGCAAGGAACTCTTCAACATCGTGAAAGAGCTCTCCAACCCCAACGCCGGAAACAACGACATCACCCCATCGCAAGAACTCTGCAACTCCCTCGCCTCCTACTTCCACAACAAGATCGCGGACATACACAACAGCTTCAACACCCAACCGACGAACGCCACGTCCGACTCGACCGAACCACCGCCCCCCACCACCACCCTCCGCGCCTGGACTCCTATCAGCACCGAAGACACCGTCCGCATGATGAACTCCATCCACTCCGGATCTCCGACCGACCCCTGCCCTCACCACGTCTTCAACAAGGCCGACGCTGTCATCGCACCCCACCTGCGGGACATCATCAACACCTCATTCGACACCGCCACCTTCCCTGAGAGCTGGAAGCACGCCGAACTCAGCGCTCTACTCAAGAAACCAACAGCGGACCCCACCGAACTCAAGAATTATCGCCCCATCTCGCTCCTCCCGTTTCCAGCCAAAGTCATCGAGAAGACCGTCAACAAGCAACTGGCCGCCTTCCTCGAGACGAACGGATCCCTCGACCCCTCACAGTCTGGCTTCCGAGCCAACCACAGCACCGAGACCGCCCTCATCGCTGCCACCGATGATATCCGAACCCTGATGGACAACGGAGAAACAGCGGCCCTCATCCTCCTAGACCTCTCCGCGGCCTTCGACACCGTCTGCCACCGCACCCTAGTGCAGCGCCTCTACGACGTCGGAATCCAGGAGAAGGCACTGGAATGGATCATCTCCTTCCTCGATGGAAGAACCCAGAGAGTCCGCCTACCACCGTACAAATCAAAGGCCACCAAAGTCATCTGCGGAGTACCCCAAGGATCCTCGCTGAGCCCAACCCTCTTCAACGTCTACATGAGCCCCCTCGCGACCATCGCACGCCAACACAACCTGAACATCATCTCCTACGCCGACGATACCCAGCTGATCCTCTCCCTCACCAACGACCCCGCCGCCGCCAGAGCCAACCTTCACGAAGGAATGAAAGAGGTAGCCGAGTGGATGTCGACCAGCCGCCTGAAGCTGAACTCGGACAAGACGGAAGTCCTCATCCTGGGATCCTCGCCCTCCGCCTGGGACGACTCCTGGTGGCCCCCCGCCCTGGGAACCGCACCCAAGCCGACAGACCACGCACGCAACCTGGGCTTCATCCTGGACTCCTCCCTCTCCATGACCAAGCAAGTCAACGCCGTCTCCTCGTCGTGCTTCAACATCCTGCGCATGCTACGGAAAATCTTCCGGTGGATCCCCACCGAGACCAGGAAGACTGTCACCCAGGCCCTCGTCACCAGCCGACTGGACTATGGCAACGCCCTCTACGCCGGAACCACCACCAAGCTCCAGAAGAGACTCCAACGGATCCAGAACGCCTCAGCCAGACTCATCCTCGACATCCCACGACACAGCCACATCTCCGGACACCTAAGAGACCTGCACTGGCTCCCGGTCAACAAGAGAATCAGCTTCCGTCTCCTTACCCACGCACACAAAGCTCTCCACGATCAAGGCCCGAGCTACCTCAACAACCGCATCAACTTCTACGCTCCCAAACGACACCTCCGATCAGCCAGTCACGCCCTCGCCGCCGTCCCCCGCATCCGAAGAACGACAACAGGAGGAAGGTCCTTCTCCTACCTGGCCGCCAAGACCTGGAACTCCCTCCCTCCCGACCTGCGCCTGACCCAAGACCACCTCGCCTTCAGGAAGAAGCTCAAGACCTGGCTGTTCGGGCAGTAGCAGCCCCCCCCCCCCTCCCCCCGCCCCCCCAGCGCCTTGAGACCCTCCGGGTAAGTAGAGCGCTCTATAAATGTCTATGATTGATTGATTGATTATTATCTAAGACACTTTAATAGCATTACAATGTCTTGCGTGCCCCTGAAAGTTCAAGCTCAGGCAGCTTGATAAATAAACCCAAGTGTGGAGAGCAAGCTTTTTTTATGGAAGCACACAACTTCTGCGCAATCAAAACATATACTCCTGTCTCCCAACACGTGGGCGGAGCCAAAACCCCTGTCTTCATGCTTACTTAATTATCTGGCAACAGCTGCACTGTCAAGTCAGACCATAAAAGCAGTCAACATTTCCAAGCTTCAAAGCAAGGGATTCAGAAGAAGAGTAGACTCACACCTAGCTAAAATACAGGACTTATGGACATTTACAGAAGCAGGACATGGTTTAAAAGAAGCCGCTCAGTGATAAGTAGGCATGCAATAGAAACTAAACAGCTCAGGTGTTTGTTGAGAACTTTAGTGCAACCCATGATGATCTATTGTAATGTATGACTTTAAGAAATAGCCTATTTGTATCACCAATCCAAGGGATAAAGAAAAATACAAATATCTTTTACGTGTTTTAACAGGACTGTGTTTTAATTCCCATTCTTGGCACTCTGCAGAAAAGTCATACACAGATCACCTGGTTTGACACTATTATCGCCCCATACACTTACCTATATCAAATTTACTTGTAGTGGAGACAGCCAGATACACTTCCTTCAGGTGCTATTTCCGTCAAAGTGGTTTGCAAATATAGCAATCAAAAGCAGGATAGCAAATCAAAAAGAAACTAAATTCCCTGCTCGATTTCACTTATTTCTAAAAACAGCAGATAGTAAATAGGAGTGCTAAATGATCCATTATTGTGCTAGCAATAGAGATGCTCATGCACAAAGTTACCTGCTAATACCTGGCCCAACAGCTCAGGATGAATGAAGTTGGAGTGGGGTGGGGAGTTACTGACTGAAATCAATACTTTCGACCCCAGTATCTCCCCATCTAAACTCCAGGCCTCTCAAAATGAAGTTCATTAGTGTGTATCAAATGCCAGAACTCAGTCTTGGGTCAATTCCTTTCCACACTGTATGCACCTCCAAAACTCCACAATAAAATGTAGCTTGATACCTTGCAAACCCTGCTGGTAATGTTGAAATGAATGGTCTAGAACTAGTTTTAACAAATATTAAGGGACATTTTCATATGTGTAATATAACAGAGTCTCCAGAGGTTGGAATTCTATTAACAGTGCATTATAAAAATACCTCCATGGCATAGGCTGCCTGTTGCTCTTGGGTGGACTCCTAATGGTGGTTCACTGGTGGTCTAGGTGTGCCTTCAGTGGTGGGGCTCTTATCACCCCTCGGTGTACTCCATTTAGTGGATTACTGGTTGTTTGATAGTCCCTCAATGGTATTAGCCTCTTAATGCTCCTGGGTGGACTTCATATCCGCTTAACCGTGGCACGAATTCCGCAGCGGTGCGGCAGTTTAAAAGAGTGGGCGTGGCCACATCGGCCAACGGGCATGCGCAGCACTACTGAGGTAGTGCTTGCGACGGCCGTTGGCCGACGCACACAGAAAAGGGGTTATAGTGGTTCACTGGTGGTCTTACTGTGACTCCAGAAGTTGGGCTCTTATTGCACCTGAGTAGACTCCCTATAGTGGTTTCCTGGTCTTTCCACTGTCCCTCCAGGGTTTGGGCTCTCAATGCACTTCAATGGGCTCCCTATATTGGTTTTCTGGTGGCCTCATGGTACCTCCAGACGTTGGGCTTTTGTCACTCCTTGGTGGACTCCGTATGGTGGCTGCCCAGTTGTTTAACAGCGCCTCTGTGGTTAAGTCGTGGTCTAATGGTTTCTCCAGAGGTTTGGTTATTAATACTACTGGGTGGCCTTCATATAGCAGCTTACTGGTGGTTTAAGAGTGCCTCCATGGTATGGGCCACTTGTGGCTCGTGGGTGGACTCCATATAGTTCTTCACTGGTGGTCTAGCTGTGAATATAGGAAAGGGGCCTTATTACTCCTTGGAGGACTCCATATAACAGTTAACCAGTGGCTTAACATTGCCTCCATTGTTAGTGCAGCACATTGCTCCTCAGTAAACTCTACATAGTGGCCTTTTGATGGTTCAATAATCTATTCATGATATGAGCCTCCTTATGCTCCTGGGTTGACTGCCTTTCAGGGTTTATTTGTTGTTTAGTAGTAACTTCTAGGCATGGGCCTCCTCTTGCTCCAGAATGAGCTCCTTTATAAGTGATTTACTCGTGTTCTAACTGTACCCCTAGAAGTTGGGCTCTTATCGCTCTTGGGTGGACTCCAAACAGTAGTTTACTCATCGAATGACAGTGCACCTAGCGGTTGGAATCCTATTGTCTCTATGAGGACTCCAACAATAGATGTTCTAGTGGTTTACCAGTGCTTCTGAAGGATGGATTTTGATCATAGCATGTTGGGAAAGCACCTTTTCTTGGCCTTTCATGCAAACCTTGGTCAAAGTGATCACTATTTAGATCACTAAGCCCTGAGCTCTTAAAATGTGCCTCAAAGGACAATGATTTGTTTATGCTGCCTGAAAAGCAATTCCTCCACTCTTTACCATACATCGCATGCATAGAACACTGCTATGACTAGTTTGCGTTACACTCTTTAGGCACCATGCACAGCATGAAAACTCTACACTTTAGTTGACACCGCAACCCTCACTGAAACTCATCTTTGCTCTGCAAGGCTGGGTCCTGACTTGGTGACCGTACCCTGACTCTTTGAAGGTTATTGCTTTGTAGGAAGACGGCGGCTGAAATTGGTGGTATTTGTGCGAAACCTAACTACAAACTTGTGTCACTGTTTAAGCTAAGGGCTTCAACTGTCAGTGTTATGTCAGCTAAGTCTCACTAGGGCCAATGGGTTTCCATACTCATCTGCCAGGAGAATTTGTGGGGGAAAATATTACAATATTCGGATTTTCAGCGCAGTTATGCAGCTGCACAGTACTGTCTCTTGAGCACAAAGCATGGAATGAGCATTTCAAAAATGCAAGTAAGCACTTTGCACTTTGATATCTAAACTCCCTGCCACTCTCAGGTTGTGTACGGATCACTTCAGATTTAGGAAACTTAAAAACCTTTCTGTTTCAGACTTAGTAACTGTCTAGGACCTCAGGACCATCTACTCCTCTTCTGTTGATTCAGCGCAGAGATACTCCTTCGGGAGTCGATTCCAGCACTATACAAACCCATAAAATAAATAAATAAATAAAAATCCAGGACAAGTGTCTTGGTGGTTGAAAAGCTGATCCACTGTGTCCCTTTAACACCACTCTTAGTCGAGGAGGAAACACAAACTTCTGATGCCAGAGCCCAGCACTGGTAGGTACTCTTTTCAATCTAGTCACAATTTGTGGGAGCTTCATTGACAGTTTATACTGAGCGAACTAAAACAAGCTCCAACAGCTGATCTTTAAAGTGTCAGTGAGATTTCCTGTCAGTTGTTCTTCATTTGGAGGCCAACTGGTAAGCTAATTGCACCGAAAAAATATTTATTTTAAACAGTGAGATATAAGAAATGCAAATTGTTCCTGCTCCCTTCATCTATCCTTCTAAGACAGCTGAACCTGGAAACAGCTGATTTAGCTCAAATACATAACTGTGAGAAGGAAAGGAGAGGGCAGGAGAGGAGAGGGGTGGAGTGGGGAGGGGGAGGGAGGAGAGGAGAGCAGAGGGGAAGGTGTCATGTCCTTTAGGCTAGTCCTGTCATGTATACCCCTATTTTTATATATTGACCTATCCACACGACAATAACGATTGCAAACAGGTGACCTTTTACCTAGTAGCTTGCTCCTGTCTCTTCGACACCAGGCTCTTAGTATTCTATCATAATCCCTGTACCTAAAGTACATAAATATGTCCCCAGGCATGGCAGAATTATTCTGAATAAGGGTCTTCCCTTTTTTTCATCCTTGGCCAACAGCCAGCTGTACATGGTCATGTTTGTTTGGAAAAACATTGGTTATTGTTTTCAAAACATTTATGATTGTTTCCAAAGATTTATGATTGTTTTATAAACATATTGCTTCTAGAGGAAACCCTGGAGCGACTACTATAGTATATAAGACTCTTATTTCCCCCTGCAAATTAGAGGAGAATTCCTTCCAAGCTGACACGGGCCCTGCATGCTGAATCTTCGGCATGCAGCGGTCTGACATCCCTTGCAGGGTTTCATCCTCGGATCAGAGATGGGGTCCTTCATTCTCTACCATCAGGTGAGGGGGTTGGAGCTTTCCACGGGGATTCATGGCTAGCCACATACATATACATGCTACACCTACATATCTAGGCTAGGTACAGTTAGACAAACTACATAGGGTGCACATTATAGGAGTATGCAAATGCTACTGTTTTATCTGAACTGTATATGTTCATCTTTTTAGCACTATGGTAGAAATGTATCTGTTTCCTATTTTAGTAGTTGCAATTTCTTTTATATGCTTCAGTCTCCTGATTGTCACAGCAAATATGTTTTACACAAAACTGGTGCAGCAAATATGTTCTACACAAGACTGTATCTGGACCAATAAATACTTATTGAAACCGTTCCAGTCGCCATCTTGTGTATTTCCTAAGAATAAGCAAGCATGATTGACTAAGCAAAAGGTACTGTACTGTTTTCCACGATCCCTGAGGAATCAGGGTTGTCATGTACAGTGGTTGCCAGGAACTACGACTCCACTGTAGAATACAGGGGTGTGGTAGTGGCACTGTAGAGCTAGCTGGTCTAACGGCTGACATATTCTGTGTGGGTGTCCGGAGTCGGTTTATACACCAATCCCTCAGTTTAGGTCATCTAAAACTACGAAACAAGGGGAGAGGAGGTGAAGGGAGCTGAGAGGAGAGGAGAGGAGGGGAGGGGAGGAGAGGAGAGGAGCGGAGCGGAGAGGAGAGCGGAAAAGGAAAGGGAAAGGGAGAGGAAACAATACTGAGCAGGCACTTTCGCTTTTGTATGCCAAAACAAGATTTGCAGCCACACAAGAGTTCATGATAGTAAGCATGCTTAGAAGAGTATCCACAGGAGATCTTCCTATAAGAAGAAATGGTAAGAGGCCTGCTTCAATAGCAGGCGGTGAGGTCGGTGCCCCAGTTCAAATGGTAGACGTTTCCATATAGATTATTGGTTGGAGGGTAAAGCAAGAACATCTGGAAGTGGCACCAAGCGGTAAGTGGCTTTCAGGGTAATGAGGTGGTTTGGGATCTTGAGGAGTCGTTTAAGAGAGAGGAGCAGAGTGATATGATCTAGGCAGGCGAGTGAGGCCTTGGGTGGTTATGAAAACATGGGTGAGTATTTTGAAATGGTCCAAGTCCTGCAATGAGAGCCCACTAGCCTGAAGGATTTAGTGTGAAAGGAGAAGGATCCAAGTTGAATACAGTCTAGATGTAAATACTAGGAACTTTTACCAGGGTTAAGATTATTATTGGAAATTAAGAACATTATGCTTCCCATATTTAGGAGAACAAATCAACATCAAAAAGCCTGCAATGTCATGCTAGTAAAAAATGGACGTCAAAGTATTTGGGACTATGTGCTGCAAGCACAACAAGTGTCCTGTATTTTCTTAAACTCCCTCATCTTGGGCCATTCCCTGCATATACTCACAGACCCTTTGCACATTTCACTATGGTCTGCAGACTCCCAGAGATGCTCAATTATGTTCTGTTCATTCGCAGCAATAGGCACTCACACTTAACAATGCTCAATTATGCTGTACATACTCTCAGCCCCATGGGCTTACACTCAACCGCAATCATCTTCTGCACAAGCTGGATGCAGATCTGCAGGAGGCCACAGGGGACAGTCCTTCTGTTATTTTCACTGAGTTCCATAGTAACAGAAAAAGGAAAGTCAACACAGTGATTTTCACCATTTAATCTAATAGAGTTATATCTTCTATTTGCACAATATAAATAAAGTATGGATTCTGTACTCCCTCTACCACTGCCATTTTCAGACATTCTGTAGCTCGGATGAGTGTCGAGCCAACAGACTAGCAGCTGTCAGACACAGCAAAATACTTCAATCTGGTAGTGATTCAAAAGAGGCCCGATAGAACTAGTCATGGGATGCATATTACAAGAAGATTGCAGTGTTCAGGCAACTGGTTGTTTTCCTGGTTTAAGCACCAGGCAACCAAAAACGAGAAGGATCACTGAATGAATGAAAATCACATATTTATTATTCGTGCACTTTATGTAATGACTTTAATAATTTTTTGGCAGGTGGTTGTAAAGTGCATTCAAGGTGAAGCACCAATATTCTTATGCTAGTGTTATGCAAGACAAAAGGGGGTGGTGATGGACGGAGCATCTGAATCAATCAAACACTCACACCCAGTCAAAAGATCTGGGTTTAATCCATTACCGTTCTTTAGCCCACGCTGCCACCCCAGTTCAGACATGGCTATATGCAAATCAGTCTGACCCTGTGCCTCATGGGAACAGTCCAGCCCGAACTGCCAAGCCATGTCTTCCCTGGACTGGAAACAAGCTTCCGAGGACCGGTTTCTGGCATTCCAGCCGTTCTCAGCCCGGCTTGCTTGAATCCAGTGGCAAAGTGAGCAAGAGACTCACGTCTGAGCATACCCTGCCACACTTATGGTGGCCAAAAAGCGGTACAAAAGGGGGTGGTGATGGACGGAGTATCTGAATCAATCAAACACTCACACCCAGTCAAAAGATCTGTGATGGATTAAACCCAGATCTTTTGACTGGGTGTGAGTGTTTCATTGATTCAGGTGCTCCGTCCATCACCACCCCCTTTTGTACCGCTTTTGGTCGCCATAAGTGTGGCAGGGTATGCTCAGACATGAGTCCCTTGCTCACTTTGCCACTGGATTCAAGCAAGCCGGGCTGAAGACGGCTGGAATGCCAGAAACCGGCCCTCGGAAGCTTGTTTCCGGTCCAGGGAAGACATGGCTTGGCAGTTCGGGCTGGACTGTTCCCATGAGGCACAGGGTCAGACTGATTTGCATATAGCCATGTCTGAACTGGGGTGGCAGAGTGGGCTAAAGAACAGTGATGGATTAAACCCAGATCTTTTGACTGGGTGTGAGTGTTTGATTGATTCAGATGCTCCGTCCATCACCACCCCCTTTTGTTCCACAGTGTTATGCAAGAAGCAGCTTGGTTTGTGGAATAAGCGATGCAATGAAATTTTTTGTGCTACTACCTTGATACCAGGGGAGGCTACTCCACTAGGGTGGGGGAGTGTCGCCCTACTGCTTTCTCATAGTGTGAGAAGCAGAAACATAAAATGGTACTAACTTTCACTTATTACCATTTTACGTCTGGTTGCGGGCAGGTGGGCGGGGCTGCTCTGCGAGCAGCCAGTGGAGGAGTGGTGTGCGATGCAGCCTGCATCTAGAAAATGGCCTCCCTGTAAGCCCCAGGCTGGGTGGCGTCCCCACCAATCATAACGCTGCTTGCAGCGTTGTGATTGGCATAGGGGAGGGAGCCTGGATGCCTGCTTCCTGAAGCAGGAGCCGAGAAGACGCGGGACCCGGCCGGCAGAAATGTACGTATATTTTTTTTTAAATTAAATTAACCCTTTCACGTGCGACCCACCCGCCCACCCCCACCACAAGCCATGTTGGCCTCGACTGCTGGATACAATATAGCCAGGTTTCTGTTGGTACTTTTGGAGCAATGCAATAAAAAGTTATTTTCTCCTTACTGTCAGGAAGATCTTGTAACATGTGGAGTCCCACGGTTCACTGCCCAGGACAGTTGGAATGATGAGGAAAGCGGGCAGTCTTTCACAAAAACATCCCTCCGACATACTTGCCACCATGAGGGGTAGTTCAACAGTGGTAAACACCTTTTTATTAAAGGGATCCTATATTCCTGTTCTACCTCTAATCTTATATATCCAAAAAATGATGTATCCTCCCCAAAAACAACATATTTTCAATTTCTAGATTCCATTGAAAAAAGCAGGAATTGAAGCACTAGGGATCAACTCAAGATGTTATTGTGCGAGCAATATAACACTATTAAAGTACATGTACACGTGGGTAAACATACACACGTACACACACATACACACACACCCTCGCATACGTTTGGGTTCAAATAATTAGGTTTATCCTGATCTGAGAGACTCATTTGGAACTAAAATATACATTGCAGTTTCAACTATTAGCCTTGAGCCTAGCTTCCTGAAAGTGTGCTGGGAAGGCAGCGGCAGCGTGCCCAGTACCACATGATCAAGAGATCCACTGCCTTGTGCATCCAAGGTGGGAAACCTGAGCGGAAGGACAAAGAGTGAGGTGGCAGAGCAGCAATACTGGTCCTGCCAAGGGCTCAGCTGTTTCCGCCACCATTGTCTAAAACCGTGCCAGCTCCACAGAGGCTTCTATCACTGCCTCCTCCTCTCGTCACCCTGCAGATGCTGCTGCTGCCTGTGACTCCTTTGTCAGCTTTGCAGCTGTTGGTCCAGAACGGGATACTGAGCCCACAGTGTTTTCTTTGTGTTTTGTATTTTATCGCTTGCTCAAAATGATTTCATTTTCTACCATAAAATGGCATTTTCTGAAGCAAGGTTTTGATATGCCAGAAGCCACCTGGCCAAAAGGGTAAACACCTGCCCCATGGCCAGTCTCATACCTGAATAAATTAAAACAGGACATGAGGAAAGGATATAGTGTCTTTCATGGATAGCAACTACAATTTGTTCTTTCAGAGTCTAGGCAAGTGTCTCAAGCAGTCATGATCAGCGAATCTTAGGTCCCATGCCACATGGCAATGATTTTAAAGATGTCTCAAAGCTTGCTCTTGAAAGGGTAAATGTTGTAGGGCAAGTGGTATGGTTCAGACGAGCAGGGGTTATGTACAACTGACCTTTAGGAGCCTCGAAACATTTCAGATTTTTGCATCAGTACCAAGCTCCTGTGTCTTTTTGTATAGCAGATATACAACCATTGCGATATCCTGGTGCTAATGTTCCATGGGTTTATCATGAGTAGGGATGGGCGCAATTTGCGGAGTTTCACTTTGTGGAATTCTGCAGAGGTACATAAAAATTCACGAGACTCCACAGAGTTCCGTAAGCGGGTGGAATGTGGCACGTCGCGTTGCTCGCACAGGTTTTTAGCGCTGGGAGCTTGTTCCGAGCTGTAAAATCAGCGTGAATGGCACCACGCGGCACGCCAGAGGGCGCTACTTCTTTCAGCTGCTCAAGTAGATTTTCTACTCAAGCGCCAGCTTTCTCATTGCGTACAGTCATGACCTTTCGCAACTGCCTGCATTGAGACAGCTCTCCAGAAGGAGTTGTAGCAGCCGAAAATTGTGCTAGGGGAAACAGATTCTCACTCACACGTGCCAAATTATCATTGGCGAGCCACACATGTGAAAATACTCTGCCATGCAGTGGTTGGCGGAGTTTTGCCAGAACTCCACGTTCGAAGCGGAATGTGGAGAAGGCTTTGGTCTGCAAACTCCACCAGCAGAGCGGAGTTTATCACCCACCCCTAATCACGAGTCCAGTTTCTTCACTGCACCAGTGAAGAGGGGATCTCTGTGTTTCGTTTTAGTGTCTTTTGTGCACACATTAACTCAAAATATCTCCAAGTTAGTGTATATTTTGTCAAAAGCAAAGCATGGAAACGCAGAGCGGTAATTAACTTTGTGTTTCCGAGCTCTGCTGTCAGCAAAACACGCACTAACTCAGAGATATTTCGAGTCAATGTTTATCCTCAAAATGCCAAAAAGAAATGCACAGAATGCTTCTGTTGTGGCGCACTGATGAAAATGCCATCATAATATGGCCCATGACGCAAAATCAGTACAATCTGATCAACCCTGGCATAGTAACAGATGGATCACAGGCTCCTTGGTAAGATCTATATTTAAGATTTGTTGTACTCATACCTGTAAGTTAGGACCTCTTGCGCCACATTTCTCTCCTTCCCGTCATTCAGTACCAACCACATTATTACATAGCGTTAAAATTAACCAGCTTGAAGCAATTTAGTCGGTCTAGAATGCGGCACCTCTTTTAAAATCTTTTCTCTTGCCTTAGACTGTTGGCATAAATTGGCAACTTGCTACCTTTTGAACTACTTGATTCTTTTCTCAGCCCATATTTTTAGGAGTTCTTCCCAAAAGTTTTTTTCTGTGCCATGTCTAAGACTTACATTTCAAGGTCCAGGTTGCTAGAGTCCCAAATTAGTTCCCATGTTATTTTTTGCTCCTCCTCTGTGGCAAGGTTCATAGGAGTGCCCATGTCTCTGTTTCTCTACCTACATTCCAGAGTGGGGTTATTGGGGTCTCCGTTCATCTACCTACATACCAGAGTCCCTCATGGGTATTGAGCAATATGCAAATGTTATCAGTACCAAAGGACCTAGCATGACCTTTGGAGGTAGACCCATTCCAGAGGAAGTGGGGGGGGGGGTAGAATTAGAGAAGGAAGGAGGTGCAAAGGAAAGAGGAACTCAGGAAAAAGCAGGATTGTGTTGTAAAGTTTCATGGCTCCAACATTGATGCAATGAAACTCACTGCTGTAGTTAAGCCCATTGGCGAAAATGTAATAGTGAGGGAGAATTAGCCACAAGACTCAGCAGGGTGGAACAGGCAAATCTGAAAGAGAAAAGGGACGAAGAAAGTGAGTGGAATGGCACAACAATATATTAGCCTATTGAGTCTTCTTGTAATGAGAGAAATGGAAAACACACTGAGGAAAGTTTCAGGTGAAAATAAGTCATACAAGTTGCAGCAGACATTGAAGGAGGCTATAAAAGTTGTGCAAAAGCCCAGTGGAGCTTTTCTCTCCTAGCAACTTTAAATCTATCAGGGAACCGCTAAAGGTTTCAATTGGTACGGTTAAGAACAGGAATGAGTTTGGGGAGGGTCGAAAGAACAACGTCGTTTATGCTTTGTCTTCGTTGGCTTCAGGAAACTGGAGAAAGTGGGAGAAAATGAAACAGTCCCATTCAAGCAATATATTTTTGAGATTTGGGCTCCCACATTAAACGAGCAAACCTAGTAGGATGTGGGAGGACTATTGAGAAATATAAGGACTGGTTCAGAGCCTGGTAAGACAAGCAGCACTGGCTGACGGTGGAGGCTACTGCTGCATTTGTCTACTAGGCACCCAGAAGGGGGTATCAACATTACTATTTAGATAGGTGGCTTTAACATTTTCAGTAAATGCTGGCTAGAAAGGGCGGTTTTGGTTGAATTTGTTGTGAATACGACCATAGCATGGTGGGACGCAGCAGAAAAGGGACCACCTGATACAAAGGAAGGCGTCACCACACAAGCAGTAGCAAAGGATTTAATGAATTCCTTGCCAGGTATCTGAAGTACAGTCTTTGAGCAAAGTCTTTTTTCTTGCATATAAACATTAGATATCTTCAGGGAAGGTGTGTGAGGAAACTGGTAATAACAGCTGGTACGTGCAACTGAAAGCTGGCTGTGTAGAAGTGAAAATGATGAGGCTCGGGAAGCTGTAGGCTAACAAATCAAGAGTGGCTGAAAGAGTGATGGTAGAAGCCAGTAGAATAGGTAAAAGAGTGAAGTGGGGGGGGGGGGTGTCTCTAAATGGGGTGTGGTCTGTGTTAATATGGGTGTGGTTAAACACAAACACATTTTCTGTGATTCCCATAGTGTGCCACCCAACTAGTATTTAAGTTTGGTTCCTCGCTGTGCTTTCTGTTATTGCATTCAGATGTATAACACAACAACTGAAATACAACCAGCCAGGGATATAGGCTCTGGCAATGGTATTTAGCTGTTAAAGATAAATGAGTAACAGCAATGATTTTGCTTTACATATTTAATATTTAAAATCTTTAAATGCTAAATGTGTGAGGCTGTAAATTCAACATTACTGGGGCGTGTGGCAGGAGTAGTGGATTTCAGAGCATCTCAATCACTCCTGGTAGGTTCACTCGGTGTTAGACATGTACCCTTCTTTTTCTCTCCACATCTCTTCTATCTGCATATCTTACATCTTATCTCTTTCCTTTTTACCACCCTCTTTTCACTGTCTCCTGCACCTACTCGCATTTCCTCCACATTACCACCCCCAAACACACAATGCACCAGCTCACCTGCATATACTGTATTTTCTTTTACATTCTCATTGTCAATATTTTGACACCTGTGAATCTCCTTCACACACATTTAGTCACAATTGCAACTGGAATAGGTGACCATTGCTCTGGGCACTCCGCAGAGAGGCCAACAATTGGATGTGCCTGTATTTGAACCACTTTCTCGCTCACTGACAGGCATTGTGAGAAACGTGTGCTGCCTTCTGCCTCATCTCCAGAGCTCTCAGTTGCGGTCCGTTAAAAAAATAGATGGAGGTGACACCAGTGAATGTATGCATTACAAGTGTAACATTGTAAACAAAAAAAAACACAGAAACACAACATCCCTGTAATTGCTAACACTATTAGAGAAATTAATATTAAGTAAAACGTGAAATATAAACAAAAAAAAATTGCTGACATGGATTATCTCAGACTGGCACATGCATCAACAATGCATTGGCGATTCCTTATTAGCGAAAAATAAGGATTCGCTAATAAGGAATAGCAAAAGGCTATGCATGCAGAAATCGCTTAAAAAAATAACGATTTCTAAACATTGCTTAATTGCGACTCGCAAATTGCGAGTCTCAATTAAGGAATACCTCCACATTCATTCCTATGGGCCTATAGGCCCATAGGAATGAATGGGAAGACATTCTGAATTTGCGATTCTCAATTAGAGAATCGCAAATCGAGAATGCAATTTCAAGGGTGCCAGGGTGTCAAAAGGACACCTTGTTGCACCCCTGAAATCTGCATATGAGTACATCTTGCACACACAGTTGCCCTAAGGGCATGTGTGTGTAAAATGGAACTTTGAAAAATGCACTTTAGTGCATTTTTCAAAGTTTTTACAAGTTACTATGAAGTTCAACTTCATGGCAATTTGCTCCCCCTATTAGCGAAATCGCTCTTTTTTTTTTACTTTAAGGCATTGCATTTAAGGAATCTCAATTTGAGATTCCTTAAATGCAATCACAAATTAAGTAATCGCAATTTAGAGATTATTTGAATTGTGATTTTTGCATTTGGACTTATGCATCCCAAATGCAAAAATACTGGTCGCAAAGGGGCAGATTCTGAGAATCTGCCCGTTTGCGAATGGCTTTTGCTTTGATGCATGTGGGCCAAAGCCTTTTATAATCATTGTTCAAAAATCGGTGTTTTTTTGCCAATACAGTTAAGGAGATGAATACAGGGCTCGGTAGGGATCCGCCTCAATGATCGTTCATAATTACTATCGGGTCTGAGACCCAGAGGGACCTGGTCCACGTAAAGCCCTGGTTGCTTGTTGTGGCCACTGCACAAAGTTGGTCTCACTTAGTTGTGACGGAACCTTCTGATAATCATGTAGGCACATACAGGCAGTTGCCCAATAGCAATGCATTTTTGTTTAATTTTCTTGGGAGAGAAAAAGATCTCCAAAAGATTTCTTTTGAATTGCAGAATGACAGTAATCTTACTGATGCCGTCCAACTTGTGTTTTACAAAGTGGAATTTGCTGCTATCCTAGAGGTAGCTGTGTGGAAAGAAGGGGAACCTAAATGTTATACCGTTCAGGAATTGTTCTTGCATCCTCAGTGACATAGGTATCAGACTACCAGTCAAAGATACTCTGATCAAAATATCCAGCTGTGTAACTCAGTTTCTCCAACCACAAGCAATTATTGTGAGAGCTCTTGTAATCATTGGCTGCTGCCTTACCTTCTACATACCAGTTATAAAGCTGTTAAGTAACAGATAACATCAGGAAGAAAATAATAAGGATTTTTATCAGAACAAAAACTCATGATGGTCATTTGGTGTTCTATTTTGTTGTTGTTTGTTTAGTTGGCTGATACTGCATAACGTTTGCTTGGGAAGTTGCTTATTACTTGGCCATCGCCTTCTATCCCCAGCAAGTCCTTGATGCATCATAGGACGGTGGTAGATAGGAAGTGGCGTGACTCACGTATTCTTAGTTATAACCACATTAGATGTAAGTGCTGTTTAAATGAATGTAACGTTTTTTTATTACAAACTTTCCTTAAAAGACACAGTCATTGCGTTCAATACACATATGCATTACCACCATTCAAACCTGGCAAAGGTGCATTGTTGGACCTGGCCAGTTCTGCAGGGTCATCCACAAACCTTTTGCCTTCCTCCTCCTCTTTTTCTGAATTAGTTTTTCTCGGCCTCTCTACACTTTACCACTGCTAACCAGTGCTAAAGTGTTTGTGCTCTCTACACTGGTCTGGTGGCTTAGTGGACTAATGCACCCACTGCATGGGCCTCTGTTCGACCTCATGATGACAGGTTCAAATCCTGGCGGGTCCACTCAGCCTTTCGTCCATCTCAGGTCAATAAAATGAGTACCATTGAGTTGGGTAACAATAAATATCTGTTATTCAGCGCCTTGAGTCCCATGGGTGATAAGTGTGCTTTACAAATACACGTATGTTATGTTACTTAAAAGATGGTAACATTGGCTTTTATCCAATTGGCATATTAAATTTACTTTTAAGTCCCTAGTAAAGTACACTTCATGTGTCCATATGCCTGTAAATTAAATGCTACTGGTGGACCTGAGGCACTTATTCTGCCACCCACTTAAGTAGCCCTTTAAACATGTCTCAGGCCAGCCATTGCAGAACCTGTTTGTACAGTTTTAAACTGACAATTCAACCTGGCAAAGTAAACATTTTTGTGAAGATCAAAACTACCTTTTTAATATATATACAAGTCACCCTAAGTTAGGCCCTAGACAGCCCCAGGGGTAAGGTAGAGTGTATTTAAAAAGTTGGACACATAGTTTTGCATGTCCTGGTAGTGATAAACTCTTACATTTGTTTTTTCAACATTGCAAGGCCTATCTCTCCCACAGGATAACATTGCCTTATTGCATTTTATGTGTCATTTCCAAATGGGAAGAGATAACTGGTTCATGGTTGGTGTCTCTGGAATCCCAATTTAAAATCCTAATTTATGGTGCAGTCAGATTTTAAAGTACAATTCTGAAAAAGCCACTTTTAGAAATGTAGCCTTTTCTTGCCATAGCCATAGCCACATGACTGGGTGTGGATGACAGTTGGGCTTTGTGTATTTTTCCTAGACAGCCTCACACAATGGGAGCCTAGGTGTGACTGGATGGGCCATCACTGGCAAGATGGGAGGGAGAAGCTGGGTCTAGCCTCAAGTACACCAGAATAGAATGTGTCCTGTCTCCAATAAAAGGGCTGCTTACCCCCTGTAGTTAGTCTTGAGCCGAGGCAGTGAAGGCAGGGAATCTGTGCACTTTAAAGGATTGCCTCTAGAAGCTTCTCACCACTTCACAGGCACAACTGTGAATAAAAGAAGGACCTCAAACCCCGACTTCTGGATCTAGGGATACACTACCAGGAAGAAAGACTGCTGTGCTGTTACAAGGACTGTCACACAGGACTGCAGCTCTACAAGGAAGTGCTGCCCTGCTGTGCTGACCAGCTGCTCTCTTGCCTGGGGATGAAGAACTGGACCACCAGCTCCATCTTGAACCCAGAATCCCAGAGTGACTCAAAGGGCTAGTCATCAGGGACAAAATAAGCTCCCCAGCAGCTTCTGGACCAGGCTGCAGTGTGTTCCTGACACCAAATAGGTGCCCCTCATGTCCTGGACCATCGGTGAGACTCTTGAGCTCTTAAACTCAAGGTTATGAAATCTTCATAACTGCAAACATGTCCGTTTGCACTGAAACAGTGCCATTCACACCAAAAATCAGGGTGAGCCGCACCAAGCCCGCCCCAAGCACAACAGCAGCGTCAGCCGGCGGAGGACTGCCAAAGCTAAGCTCCAGCCAGCCAGTCCTGCTCTACCTACCACACTGACTGCCACCTGTGACTTTCTCCTTGCGCCCCTCTCCAAGGGAAACGGGACTCTCGGCACAAAACTTGAGATGGTAAAACTTCAACGGGACTAATCTGGGACTGTATTCGCCCCACGCTCCTTTGTGGTAAGGTTGAACTTTTGACTTTTCCCTGTCCAGCGCAACCAGATATCACCACTTGGCGCTTTATGCTTTTAGGCACTATATTGCAGTGTATTATTTACAAATTCATCACTCCGGTTCTATTGATTGGATGTTTGCCGTTTTAGTCTTGTTTTATTTATTAAATTAATCTCTATTTTTCGAATCCGGCATGGGACCTTTTTGTGTGGTGTTGTCCCTGTTTTATTTTTTGAACTGTTGCACAAATACTTTACACATTGCCTCTAAGTTAAAGCTGACTGATCTGTGCCATGTTACCAGGGAGTTGAGCATAGGTTAATTTGGGGTTTTCTGTGTCTTACTCTGACTAGGATTGTGGTTGTTGCTTGACCAGGGCTCGCACCGCAGTCAACCAGTAACCAAATTTTCAACATCAAACACCCAGCCCTCCTCCAACATAGAACTAATTTACAAATGACAGCTGTGGCAAAGTTTCACTGCATCCCCAGATTGGCATAACCTTAAACACACATAGATGCTCTTACCCCTGGGATTGGCTGTTTACAACTCGTACTCTATTACAAAGCAAGACTTTCATTGAGTCTATCGATAGAGGAATCATTCTCAATATGTAATCTTAATAGTATAGTTAACTTTTTTCATTAGCTTTGGTATGCCATGGTCACTCTTCTCTCAGCTGTTGTTTTAGGATGCTGGGCCAAATTCAAAGAAAACATGATTTAGAAATCCTAATGTTATTGTGAAACTGTAAGAACTAGATATATATTTAATGAACTAATGCTATTATACAGAGTGAAAGCGGCACATAGGGATTTATACGGTTTCTCTGTTTTCTATGAAACTCTGAGAATGTGATAAATATAGTAGTGAACTAAAGGAGTAATAGATACATAGAAATGTATAGTTGAAATTCAATTATGCTAGAAATATAACGTGGATTTTAGAGATACCATGTGTTTATAGTTTCTTTATGTGGTATGTAATATATTTTAATGACTAATATATTTACAACATTGCAGCATTGAAAAGGTTCCTGCTATGGACGAAACACATTGGCTGGGATGAAGTTTTATTACTTCTGAACAGGACATCAATTAACAACAAAGAAAATATGGACTATACATGTGGCAATCATGTTTTCTTTGAATTTGGACCAGCATCCTAGCAGGACACTTGAGAGGAGCGTGACCTCCTCGAACTGAGATACTGAGTTGTTTGAGTTCAAGCAGCTGAGAGCCTTCAAAGGGGCATGTCCTATGTAATTAAGGGTGTGGCTTAATACAAGTAAGCTGAGAATCTATGCTTAGCATAGTGTGCCACTCAACAGATATTTTGCTGCTTCTGTCATTGCATCAAGACATGTAATACAACAAGTACCATTACACCTACAGCAAGCCAGGACTATTGGCCTTGTCAATAGTTGTTAGCAACGTAATCTAAACAAGCAACAACTATGGCTTCATTGTATAGAATATTTAAATGCTTCAGTTCTGAAATGATGACACTATAAAGAACTATAGCGCGTCTCTTTCAAGTTACACCAAAGGCAATGAAGGGTGAAACTAGTGCAGAGTTGAGATGGGTGGTTTGGGGGCAGCCGAGCACCGCAAGGTCAGCCCCCCGGGCAGATTTGGGAGGGGGAAGGGGGGCGAGCAGGGAGCAGCCATTTTGTGGCTTTGGGCTGCCTTGGGAGTAGCCCAAAGGCAGCCCAATTTTGAAATATAGCCCAAAGCTATATAGTGGGGGTTAGCGCTGTCCCAGCCACCATTTTAGGTTCTGGCGACCTAGTGGCTGGGAGCGCTGTAGGCAGGTTTTTCTTGCAGGTTTTGTCTGGCGGCCTTGAGGCATTTTGCTGTTTTGTTTGTCAGCGTTTCTTTGGGGAAGTTATGGCTAGTGAGGATATCCGTGTATTGGAAGCCATCCGCCTGCTTAGTGAAGCAGGGCGGGTGGACCTCTTGGTGGGCCCTCAGGGCAGGGCGTGCCCGGCTAGGCGCGTGTGTGCTGGCGTGGCGGCGGCCGTGTTGGCCTGCTCGCCACCACGCAAGACGTCCTGAGTTCAGGTGAGGAGTCAGGGCCGCGTGGATGCCGGGGGCGCGGCCCTTGTTGTTGATGGTAGCGGGGAGGGGGGCCGGGTTGAGGGCGGGAGGAAGGCGCGGTGGGGGAGTGCCGTCTGCGTCCCCCCGCAGAATGGGCAGCTGTGTCATGACCGCCCCGGTCCATCGGGGGCAGTCGCGTTGCAGCGGGAGGCGGGGAGCGCCGGCGGTGTCTCCCCGCAGACCTGGCAGCCAGTTTCTGACTGCCCCGGTACATCGAGGGCGGTCGAGGTGCGGCGGGAGGCGGGGCACGGTGCGAGGCGGACTGGGAGAGCATCTGTGTAGGGGGCAGGGGGTGTGGGGAAAGCGGAGAGGTGCAAGGCGGGGAGAGGAGCGAAGAGCATCTCCCCGCCTTGACAGCTGGTGGTTTCTGGCCGCTCCGAACACCCGGGAGCGGCCACAAAAGGGGGGGGTCTGGGAAGGCAGGTGCGGGGAGCCCACAGGGGGAGAGGGGGGAAGGGGTCAGTTGTGGTAGTGTCAGGGGGGCCAGGGGGGCGTACGGGGAGGCAAGAGAGTCCGTCTCCTCCTCTGGGGAGTTTGACCCGGGCAGGGACAATTGGAAGGTAGGGGGCTTCTGGGGGGCAGGGGAAAGGAGAGTCCTTTGGGGGGCATAAGTGGATGGGGAGCTGATTTAAAGGTTGAGGTGCAGGGGGGGTCGGGAGGGGCGGAGAGGGGATAACATGGGGGAGGGGTGTGGGGAGCTGGAGGCGGCCGGTTAGCGGTGGAAGGGAAGTCCCCCCTGCTTTTGGATTCTGATGACAGCGGGAAGGACTGGGAGAGGCTGGATGTTTTCGACACCTGGACGGAAGGGGTGCAGGAGGCTCAGGGGACGGTTGGGGGTGCGGCTTGGGGAGACGGAGAGGTGGCGGGCGGGACTTTTGGGGTTGCAGGTGAGAGGGCAGAAGGGTAGTGAGAGGGCGGGATTGGGGGGTTTGGGAGGCCCTGTCAGATGGTGGGGTCATGGGAGACTTGCCTTTGGTCTGCAGGGATGCGGGGGAGACTTGCTTGTTCACTACCTTAATGGCGTGGATGTTCGCGGGGGCCTTTAGGGGGTCGGAGTAGCTGGGGTCAAGAGGGGGTGTGGGAATACTGTGGTCAGAGGTTACTTTTGAGGGGAGGAGGAGTGCCTTTGGTTGCAGAAGTCTAAAAAACACCAGAGGAGCGTTGGTAGGTGGGTTTCGTTGGGGAAGGTGGCCTTGGGAGAGGTGTGCCCGGTACGTTGGGGGTTGCAGTTGCGGGTGAGGGGACCGGAGGAAGGGTTGGTTTTCCGGCAAGCAGATGGGCGGGGGTGACAGGATTGCAGCTCCTGGCCGTGTTGCGGAAAACGTTAACTCTGCTGGGGGTGGATGGGAGGAGTTACGGCAAGCACTCCTTTCGGATTGGCGCACCGTCGGAGGCGCACAGACGGGGGTGGGGGCGAGGGGACATCATGCACTTGGGAAGGTGGTGAAAACGATTGCTACCGGCGATACGTGCGTGAGAGGCTATCCAATAATAGCGCGGTTGTCTGTGTGGCCTGTGTACTTACTCTTATTTCTCGTTTAAGGTTCAGTGGCTGGTCCCCTCGCCTGTGAGATGGCAGTGTGGATAGTGGGCCACTCATTCATACAGCGGGCCCAGGTGCAAGCCCGGGAGAGTTATTTTGGGGAGATTTAGGGGTTAAATGTTATGTTATGTTATGCGTTTTTATTTGGCGCACAGATGCTCCAGCTAAGGAGCGTCCTGGCGCCCGACAAGGTAGCTGCACAACACAACTAAAACAAAAAGTAAACGTATGTACACAAACTAAGGGAATAAAAAGGTTTTCACCGCGCGGCGAAAGGAAAGCAAATCTCTCATAGCGCGAATCGCCGGGTGCAGGGAGTTCCACAGGGCCGCCGCGCGCACTCGGAACGAGCGTCCTCCGGCTCTACTCCGCTTGAAGCGCGGCACAACCGCCAGTTCTAGGTCCGCAGATCTTAAGAGTCGCGCAGGGGTGTAGTTGGTAAGGAGGGCCATAAGGATCGTTGCTGGGGACCCCTTCAGAATTTTATAGGCGACGCATAGGACCTTAAACTGGATCCGCTGGGCCACCGGAAGCCAATGCAGTGACCGCAGGGTACTAGAGGTAGGACAGAATCTTGGGAGGCCTACCACCGCTCTAGCTGCGGCGTTCTGAATCCTTTGTAAGCGCCCGATCTCTGCCTGATTCAGACCAGCCAGCAAGGAACTTGCATAATCCAGCCTGGAGATGACAGTAGCCTGGATCATGAGTTGCCTAGTGGGGGCATCGAAGAACTTAAGCACAGGACGGAGCCCGCGCAGGATGCCAAAGCAACATGCTGCCGTGCGTTTGGTATGGCACGCAAACGTGAGGCAGGGGTCCAGCCAAACCCCGAGGTTCTTAAGCTCGGCGACTGGGATGGGAGCAGGACCCAACTCCCCAGGCCACCATCTCTCTCCCCACAGATCCGGTCGTCTTCCAAAAACCATGACCTCGGTCTTACTAGCGTTCAGCTGGAGACAGTTGGACGTCATCCAGCTGGCGACCGCCCGCAGTCCTTGTTGAAACTTGGGGGCATCGACTTCGGCATCCCCGCTGATCGTGACCGCTAGCTGGGTCCCACTGTTTTTAAGGTCTGTTGGTTTGGGAAAGGTATGCGTTGGAAAGAGTAGGTGGAAACGCTTAACTGGTTGTTGATAGCGGGTAGGTGTCCAGATGTGTTGGTTCTCCATTTGGGTGAGAATGACATGGTTAAGGAGACGGGGTTGGTCTTGATGAGGGCCATGAAAAAGGACCTGGAGGAAATTAAGAGGCAGTGGTCTGGGTGTACTATGGTCTGGACTGAGTTTGTTCCGCGGAGGGTCTGGAGAGGGGCGGTGAACGTCAGGCGGTGGATAAGGCCAAAAGGAAGATCAATATGCAGATGGTTCATTTTTGTAGGCACTTGGGGTTTTCACAGGTTTGGCATCGGGACATTAGGTACGATGCGCCAGAGTTGATTCGGGGTGATGGGGTTCACCTTTCCCGCATGGGCATAGACCTTTATCTGTTGGAATTAAGGTCCAGATTGTTAAGTGTGCGTCAGGAGTGAGGAACTAAGGGTGAGTTGCCTCGGGCGACTGTTACGAGGATGGGGGCCCAGGGAAAGGTGGAGGCGGTGTAATCACCTACCCTTCCGCCTTTTCCTGGGTGGCGGAGTTGTTTTTGAAGTTGGCCAAGTTTGGCTGGCGTTTGGAAGTTTATCGTTAAGTTTGGGGAGTTGGTGAACAGGAGCGGGGAAAGGTTAAGCAGTTTGGAAGTTTACATTAGAGGGTCATTAGTTACAGTTGCAGGAAGGCAGATAGGATTGTAGGTCTTGGGAGGGTAGGAGTTCTAATGTTATGTGATAAGATTGTGTATTATTTAATGTATTGGAAGTTATGTATAGTATGTTGCAGGGTGGGGGTTTTATCATGTGGGGATCGTAGGGGTGGGGGCAGGAAATGTCAAGGGATCAGGTAATTCGATGTTTAGAGAGGTTTTAGTTTGTAAGGCAAAGTGCCAGTTTTAATAAAGTGTGATGTGCACCTGTTTCAATAAAGCGGCAGTTTACACACACAAATGCATATCGGTGTTGCTTGCCCGCCTTTCCTCCCTCCCAATTTTCTTTTCACCGAGGATGAGGGCAAAAATTGAGAGCCTGATAGGGACCTGTCTCAGCACCTGCTTTTCTGAACTGCTGGTGCTGAGCACTGGCAGGACCCGGCCCGCTCAAAGCCCTGTGTGAATTCTTGCTGATGGCAAGTGCCCCTTTGTACGTAAAATAAACAAACATACCTCATTGCGCTTTTATTGGAGGTATCTTTGCAGCTTCAAAACGTATATTAGAAGTCATTAAGAAAAGCGATTGAAGATCATAAGTTGATCAGAAAAACATGAGCCCTGGAAAGTGGTTTAACACAATAAATATACGAAAGGTGTTGGTAGAGGTGTAGTGCTTAAGTTTGTTTTTCAGTTGACTGCTGCATTAAGCGCATCTCGATTTCAAACAGAGAGATGAAGGTCATTCCCGCCTAGCACCATGAAATGGGTCACTTGGCAGATACTACAGAGGCTGTGACGCAGCCAGAGCTGCTCACTGGAACGCGTCAGTGAGGCAGCAAGGTCCCCCCTGGGCAGCACAAAGAGAAAATGCGACTGTATACAGCAAAATCCAGGAAAAAAGTAATTCCTTTGCTATTTCCAGTTGAAAGGGAGCTTTTAGAGACGGTTAGCTATAATGAAATGAGGGAAAGCTGCTAAATAATCATTGTGTCAGCAAGCAGAACTGTGAAACAAGAATTATAGCTCTTTGAAGGGTCCAAGCGAGATGTGGGATATATCCTGAACATGGTGTATGTGGGAAGTGAAGTGGCCTACAATGTATTGATCTATCCTCACAATTAAAAGTAGATAATGAAGAAAAGTGAGGTAAAAAAAGACCTAAAATATAAACTATAGGTTGGGATTCAGTAATTGTAAGAAACATAACAAGCACAGGCAGATAACAGTATCTACACAGAAGTTGAGTGAAAAGGAAGTAAGATATTTGCACTCAAATGCAACCTGCCCAACTATTTGCTATGATAATTGTATTATTGCTACACACCTTGCAAAATAAAGGTGATATCACACATGCTGGCAATTTACAGAGCACAACCTAGCTACAAAGCAGCTCTGTATTGTAATGTCGGAGTCGCACCGAAGCCCTAGATGGCGGGCGGGCCCCCACAGTCGGCCTGTTGGTGGTGGTCCACCAGCCATTATAATGAGGGCCTTAGTATTTAATATTTTATGATTTTAAAGAGCATGCAGGGTTTTATTATTTTAGACATAAGGATTTGAATGAGATGCTCTTTGGGCTAGTACATGTAGTATCTCATTAAAGCCAGAAAACAAAAGAAAGTAGTGTAGCAAAGTACAGGATATTATTCACAAATTTAATTTTAAAAAAGCCACACCATTAGACAAGGGAACTTTTACTTCCTTTTTTTGCAAATAACTTTATTGTAGTTGAATAAATCTGCTTGAAACTTTCCTAAAAAAAAAAAAAAAAGTTAATCAACTTTGCGTTCTTGCTGGCAAGTTTTGATTAGCTTCGTCAAGAGGCAGCCACAAGAAGGGGGAGTATGAAAAGTGGCATTTTCTATTGTAATTCCCTTAGAATTCTTTGCTCGTCAATACAGCATAATAGCTGATTTAATTGCACCAAACTTGGCACGTATGTAGAACATTATACAAGTAAGTAAGTGTTTGTGCTTGGTTTGGTGTAAAAATTAGTTTTGAAAAGTGCTCCAGCCTGTGCGAGAAGAGGTTACATTTTAGAGGTACCTGAACTGTTAATATGTAATTCATCTGCAGAGTCACCAATCCATATACCATAGTTAATCTGAGGTACAGGCAGGCGCGCAACACCCATTGGGCTCACCGGGCTTCAGCCCCCCCCCCCCCCCAGTCCCAGCCCCCCCCCCCCCCACCCCACCCCCCCCCCCGTCGTGTGTGTCAGCCCAGACTGACACAGTTTTGCGGGCTGGCAATCCTGTAATTGCAGCTGCTCCCGAGTACTTAACAGGTCTTTAAAAGACCATTAATTGTAAATGTGGCTTTTGTTGTGTTCACTCATTCTTACAGCCACTCTGTCTGTGGTTGGAAGAATTATCCCCCCCCCCCCCCCGAAATTTGCCTCTATTTGCCCGCCTGGGTACAGGCGCACCCATGGACCATGCCCTGCAAGCCATACTTAGCCAATAGCCTTTATACATCTCAGGAGAAAAGACATTTGGAAATGTTAGGGGATTGTCTCCAAAGTTTGCAGGGAAAGCCAATTATTATTAATTCCTACATGTAAAGCGTGAACATATCACCCTTAAGGTTTCAAGGCGCTGGGGGCCGTTGGGGAGATTAAGTGAGCTACTGCCCAGAGTCACATGATGCTGTACTGGGCTGCCGGTAGCGATCGAACCATGAGCCCTGCGCTCCAGAGTCAGCTACTCTGCCCGCTGTGCCACACCTCTCTTCATTTCAATTGTACGTTGCACCACTGTCTCAGGCCTCTCCACAGATCAGTGGCCTTTAAACTTTTTCATGCTCCACCTCGCCAGTAAAAAAAATCCCCTTGGGCCCACCAGAAAGATAAGTGTATTTTTTCACAGTTATTTTATAAAAATCGATACTTCTAAACACAGCTAACAATTCAAACAGTGCAATTATGTACAGTTATCCCTTTAAAAACGCAAATACATGATTGCCAAAACGCTTTGGACGGAATCATTTCCCTAAGGGTTAAAGTAGCCGGGAGGTGACCCTTTACCAGAAATGGAAGAAGGGACTACGAGGCTTATTTAGAGCCCCTGCCTTTTTGACACCTTCTCCTAGCCAGGACATGAGTGACCAAAGATGCTTCCGATTGGCCCTTTTACAGATTGGCCAGATTTCACTAAAACACAAACCTGTTTTATCGTGACGCCCCTCCTGGCCAGCAGTTGGAGCTCCCTGGGATGTATTCAGGACCGTTCATTCCCAAACTTCAATTTGAAGACCTCTGCTATAGTTCCCAGACCATGTTAGGCAGGAAATGCCAGTTTAAGAGCTTCGGGGCGCCCTTATGTAAACAGATGCCATGAGAGGGCTCCAAACAGCTAGAGGCTCATATCTACTCTTCCGCTGGATGCTAACAATAGTTCCCTGCGCGCTCTCTCCCGTCGAAGCACTCAAGGTCTTTGTCAGCGGGCAAGGTTATCAGAAGAATTCGCCCAATGGCGAAGCCACTGCCTTATTTAGTAAAGCGCGCGCGTGTGGATTACGAGCCACTCGAGCTTCTATTTGTAGCTCTGCGAAAGGTGCCGCTGGCCTGTCTAGTCCTACTGTTTGTTTACTCATAAAAACAAGCCAAAGGCGCAGAATGGGAGCACTGTTTTAGCTAATGCGGCTGCTTCGTGTTCGATGCCTGCCTCTGCCGCGCGCGCCTCGCGAGGAAGTCTGACGAGGTGGCTTTCTCGTCGTTTCTGGCAGCATCGCGAACCTGCGGCGGGATGCAAATTCTCTCCGTTTGTGTTATACCATATTTCAATAATGAAAATGCAAGTTTCAAACTGTACCTTTCTCCAAATTGCTTTGCACGTTTATTTCCCCTCCTCGCTCTCTCTCCTCGGAGCAGAATGATTTACTGAATGATAAACCTCCTCCCAGTACAGAGGGATTTGCTCAGATCAAAAACAATGCATTGGCGGCTGTAGGGAAACCTTGCTTCGATTCAGACCATAAATACAGCCAGGCAACATTAAACCTGCTCGTAAAACACACACAACACGGAGAGATTTATTTTACTATTTCATTCAGTGTGTGTTGACATTACATCAGTTTATCAGATGCGCACTGAATTTGAATAGGAAGTTGAAATGTTATTTTATGGGAAACTGTGCTTCTGTGTATTTCGTCTTTGGGGCGAAAATGCATTTTGGTTGTACCTGGAGCCCTTTCTGGGATGGATATTGAAGCCCGATATTTGCCCTACTCCTTGTGTGCCTCGGAGGTCCCTCCTCAGTTACACATAGGGATTGTACATGTATTCACTTCGAGTTTCTCAATATGGTTAATGTACCTAGGTTAGGATCAGTGCTTAATATGAGCCGGTGGTTTCCAGTGCTCAGTACCAGCACTTGATCATCAACACCAGAGCTTTTCACGAGCACCAGTTAAGGACATATTGATTTATGGTAGGCAGAGGGAAATTGAGTGATTTGCCCAAAATCACAAGCTGTTGCATCCATATGGAGGCTCCAACCTGGTTCCGACTGGTTCCGAAGTCTGCAGCTCTGGTCATTATCACAATCTGATCAACACCTGTCTTTCAGAGGTTTCCTCTTGGCTCAGACAAAATCAATTGAAGTGCAACTCTTAAAAGTCAGATATTATCTTCTTCGGCTCCCATCTCGGTGAAGCATGGCACAAATGGTGGCCACAGGACATGTCTCCCCCAACATCTTCAGTCAGCACGGTGACAAATCTTGGGGTCAAATTGGACGCCGCCCTCTCTATGAAGGTTCAGATCCAATCGGTGGCTGGGACCTGTTTCGGGATATTGAGAAAGCTGAGGAACTTTCTCCCCCTGCTCCCAGTCTCTTACAGGAAAACGGTAGTCCAGGCCTTGGTGGTCTCGAGACAGGATTATGTAAATTCCCTGTACTTGGGCCTCTCAGACTATTTACTTGGCCGATTGGCCGATTGCAGGTGGTCCAGAATGTGGTGGGCAGAGCCATTTTTCTGGCAGGACCTAGAACACGCACAACCCATCTTCTGTCTTCCTTACACTGGCTTCCGGTTCGGAAGAGGATACACTTCAAACCCTTAGTTCTGGTCTTCAAAGCCTTTCATAAGATAGGTGCCCCTTATCTTAGGGAAAGATTTCAGCACTATACACCTCAACGAACCTTGAGGTCCTCTCTTAGACAGGTGCAGGATCTCCTCACCTTCAGGAAGAAATTAAAAACATGGCTTTTCCAACATCGGATCCTGGCCGGCTTCTACGTGGGTACTCTCCTTTAGTTGTTACGTGGTCTTTCTCTTAGTGCCGGGACACTCCTGGGAGTCGCTACGCGCTTATAAATACCAATTAACATAACATAACATGCCACACCCTCTCCCCACTTTCATGGTTAGTAGTAACAGGAGAAATAGACTGGTGCAAGCTGCTTCCTGACTAGAGCCCAGGCACTTATGTGATGTTATGTGATATGTTATATAGCTTATAGAGCGCACAGCTGCCCCAGCAAAGGGGCGTCTCAGAGCTAATATTAGTCAAATGGAGAAGACCACCAGAAAAGGCAAAGGGACCTACAGTGAAGGGAAAAGATGAGTCTTAGTTGCCTTACAGAATGCCAAGTAATTATATATACTACGAATGGACAGTGGGAGGGAGTTCCAAAGTTTGGCTGCCAGTGTGCGGAAGGCGCACCCCCAGCCTGTGCTCTCCTTACCCTAGGAACAACCGCCAAATGTTGGCCCATAGAACGAAGTTGGCGGGAGGGAATGCAGGGCGAGAGCAGGGTGGCCAGAATGCCAGAGGAAGACGAGTTCAGGATCTTAAAAGCTATGCAGAGGGACTTAAATTCCACACGTCTGGCCACCGGCAACCAATGCAGTCGGCGAATGGCAGCAAAGGTAGAGCAAGTTCTCGGGAGGCCAAGAAGAGTTCTGGCTGCCGCATCCTGAACCCTCTGTAATCTTAATATCTCTGACTTTTTGATCCCCAAATAGAGCGAGCTGTCGTAATCCAGTCTTGACAAAATGGCAGCCTGGATGATGACCTGCCGAGTGGACGGATCAAAGTAACCTGACAAAGGTTTAAGCTCCTGCAGAATACCAGTACAGGTCCCCGCCACTTTCTTAGTTTGGGTCTGAAAGCTGAGAGCACAGTCCACCCAAACCCCCAGATTCTTTACCATCTGTTTGGGGGTGGGAGCACAGCCCAAGGTTGTAGGCCACCAATGGTCACTCCACAGCTCATCATCCCGCCCGACCAACAGGACTTCAGTCTTACTTGCGGTTGGCTGCAGACAGTTGGCAGACATCCACTCAGTAATGGCCATGAGATCGCTCCGGAACGTGGAGGCATCCTGCACTGAGTTGCCAGAAAGTGCCACTACCAAGTGTGTATCGTCAGCATACAATACCAATGTCAGGCCTCTGCTCTTCGCCACTGCTGCTAGAGGTTGAACATAAAGGTTGAACAGTGTAGGCCTTAATGCTGAGCCCTCTGGCACCCCTTGTTGAATAGTATAAATCTGAGAGCAAAAAGGGGGAGACAACACCTGAAAGGTCCTCTCGGAGAGGAAGGAGGCGAACCTGTCAAGGGCAGAACCTGAAATCCCCGCCTCCTCCAGCCGTTGCAGCAGAATCTGGTGGGAGACCGTATCAAACGCGGCACTGAGATCTATTAGAGTCAGTGCCGACGTACGTCCCTCATCCAGTGCGGCCCTCAGATGTTCAGTCACTGATAGGAGGGCTGATTCCGTACTCTGGCCAGGGCAAAAGCCATTCTGGGGGATGGCTAGGATGTTGTTGTCTTCCAAGAAGCCTGTGCGAATGGAATTGACATGGGGCTCAGCAATCTTAGACATCCATGGCAGGAGTGATATGGGACGGAAATTCTCCAGTTTGGCTGTGTCCAGGGAAGGCTTTTTTAACAGGGGGGTACCCTTGCTTGCTTCCATGTCCTAGGGACAACTGCCCTGGACAGGGGCATATTAATCTCCTGACACAGAGGAGACAGGAGCACCGGTAAAGAGTTCCTAAATTGCTCCGGTTTAAGGGGTTCAGCAGGAGAGCCTGATTTCACCTTGCTGCACAACACACACAGCTCGTCCTGAGAGATTAATGGAAAGGATGCAAGAGTGCAGGTGGTACAGGGACTCAATGCTGAGCCCAAAGATGGGGCAGCTGTCGGGAAAAAATTATAAATGTTCTCCACCTTTTCCACAAAGAAGGTGGCAAGAGCCTCACATTGCTCATCTGATGTCATGCGGGGTGCTGGGGGTAACCCCACCTGTTGAAAATCTTTAAGTATGCCAAAGATACATTTAGCTCGGTTTTTACTGCCCTTGATCTCAGCTGCGTAACAGACTGCCCGCTCTGACTGGATGGCCCTGTGGTAGTTCTTAATAGCTGTCTGATAACGCCCCTTCCAGATCAAATCATAATCGCGTCTCCACACACGTTCCAGCCTTTTGCAGACTTTACGCATGCTGGCAAGCTTATCGCTGTACCATGGACTAGACTTGGTGTTACGGCATTTGGCCACCTAGCTGGAATAAGCACGTCTAATGGCTGACGGATCCAGTTTGACAGTGCTTTGTCAGCAGCGTCTGGGTCATCCGGTAGGTTACGGGCATTTGCAGAGAGACAGGCATGTAATTGCTCAATCTTTAATTTATGCCACGGGCACCTGTAGGAGGAGTGCTGAACCGCCCTCTGAGCTGGCTCTACCCCAGTGAGGATTATAGCTATTACGTAATGGTCCGACCAGCACACTGGAACAGGGGGGTTGACTGTAAGGAAGTGGAGGTTCGAAAAAAAACTGAATCCAACGGATGCCTGGCACAGTGGGTAGGGCCTTGAACCAGTTGAATCAACTGACATGCCTCAAAGTCTGCCAGGAAGCTACCTATTTCCGGGTCCAGCAAATTATCCAGATGCAAGTTCAGGTCCCCAATGATAGTAAAATTGGCTGCTCTCATTACGAACGAACTAACTGATTCTATGAGTGCTGTCCTAAACTCTTTAGAGGGTCCTGGGGGTCGGTAGATCAATAATCCCAACAGGGTAAAGCCAGCGTTAAAGGAAATACCGACATGTGTGAACTCACAGCCCGCCAAAGCCATTTTGGCGCAGGTGCAGGTATAGCAGGATTTTAAAACCACTGCAATACCACCCCCTCGAGTCTCTGTTAAGAGATATGATATTAAAATCATGGGGGAGCGCCAGACCTGGCCCAGCCACCATGTCAACTGGCAGCCAGGTTTCCAATAAAAAATGAACATCAGGAGCTTCGTCTCGCAACAGCTCGTGAACAGCTTCACTTGAGAGCAGCAGTTAAGACGGAGAATTTTAATATTATTCCCCAGGGAGAAGGGCTTCATAAAAGGCAAGTTAGTGGCCCAAGAATTAAAGCCACAGTGTATATAGCAAAAAGGGCCCCAGGCACCTTGCCCAAAGGATGTTCACAAAGTTTCACTGCCTCCCTAATAGCCATCAGGTCGACGCTGGTATAAGTGAGCTTGTCTCTGCCCAGACCGCCAGCATGTCTGGCGGCAGCCAGGCACGGACGGGTGCAAACAGGCTTGCCTTAAAATCACTTACGGCGCGACATTGGTGTGACCGTTGTGCTCGTCCGCCAGGGCCGGACTGACTACCGGGCAGTTTGGAATGCTGTCGAGCTGGGGGCTGATTCACTGTGGTGGGGGCTGATTTCGTTCATGGAGACCTGCGTGTGCTTCGAAGTAATTAAAGCAAAACTAATTTTGTTTAGTGCACGCAGGTCTCCATGAACGAAATCAACCCCCAGCTCAGCAGCATTCCAAACTGCCCGCTAGCCAGTCCAGCCCTGTCGACCGCGGCCCCACCATTGTTGAAATAGGTGAGCGCTGATGGCCAGTTCCGCTCCCTGCCCCCTGCAACCCAGAAATGTGTCACCCAAAGGGAGGCGCAGAAACAAATTAATTCCCTCCACAACAAATGGCAACCTGCCACAGTGGAACAGGGCGCAGTTAAAAACGAAAGGTAAATTCTCAAACTAGCACCCAACACAGTAAAATTGCGTGCTACACAGAGTTAAAACAATGACATGTAAAGAAACAGGGTGATTGCCAACAGAGGCGAGTAGAAAGCGGGTGTTCTCACCATAGACTTATGTTTCTACAAATTAACCACTGGCTATCATGTGAGTATCTGAGCGCCATACATGTGATTTTGCAACAGTACATTTGTTGGCAGCAGCTGTGATCACTTCACTCAGAAGAGGCCGGACCACAAAGCATATTTGAAAGGGGCTACTTCATGTCCTTGTGTTAAATTATGGTAGTGCGTGAAACAAACGCCTTTCACCACCATACCATGAAAGCAAAATTCTGGAGAAGGTAATGTGTGACAAAAATACTTGTGCATTTTTTTGGGTGGCATGTTGTTGTGGTGGTGATATCCTGTTGTGTTTTTGCGCTGCATTATTTTAATGTAATGGTTTGCTGTACGTGGGTTGTTCTGATATATTCTGTATGATTCATATGTTGTATTGTGCCCTGCTATATTTAAAATGTGTCTGTTTGCATTGTGCTGTATTATTGTACTTTGTTCAGTTGTTTACAATAGAGATATCAACAAGCATTCCTACATTGCTAGCCAAAAGCAGCTTATGCCTTTAAAGCTCCACTGACAAGCAACCATTATTGTCTGAGGAAGTAAAATCCCCACCGTTTCAGCTCTTCAACTATTTAAGACACCAGTCAGACAAAAAGATGGTAGTGACCTGTCTTAAATTAGCCCTTCAGTGCCTGCTTTATGTGATACAACCCAGGGTCACTAGAAAGCGTTCAGTGAAATTCTATTATTTGAATACCCTTTTTCTCCTGAACAGCAGATAATCTAACAAACTCCTGCGTCTTGTTATTTGAAGGCCGCCAAGGGCAATAGCTTGAACATTGACCTTTTTCTTCATGCAACAATGGTATGCCTGTATAGACACGGGAGGCGCTTGAAAACAGAGCCCCTGTGGCCAGTTTTGAAAGCCTTTAAGGGAAAAAAAAATATGAGAAATTTGATGTCAAATACCAAGTCAATTAAAATGTTTTTTTTTGTAACGTAGCTCAAGGTAGAAAAGGCATGTCTCCATTCACCTCGTTTTAGAAGAATTGCGTTCCATTTCTAAGAAGTAATGGGTGTCCAAATTTTTCAAGCACTTTGAATTTTGCTTCTCTGTAAAGGTCAGATTTATCTGAATAAACTGGCCCTGGTCCCGGTGAAAGATTTAATATGCATTATCTTATGCATTATTTGAAAACAACAGAGACCATACAAAAGTAGACTTGCTGACAAAATTTTGCACCAGGGGCAGCAAACTGATTCTTGTTCTTACTGCTTTGACTGATGAGAAGTGTATCAGACCTAAGATATATTATCTAGCCTTCCGATTGGTTGAAATTCGTATATTCGCTACAATTTCTATCCATTAAGGAAAATAACCTTTCCCTGTATACTATTCCTATGAGTTATGGGTTTTGAAAACACAGACGTCAATGTGATAATTGGCCAACATTTAACAACGTAGAGGCGAATTACAAAGTCCTTTATGAGTATGTGAAGCAGCACTCCTGTTGCACTACTGAAAGTACTCTTAAATATCTGTGTGAAAGGACCCTGTAGTTTGTAAGTCAGGCAGTGCGATGGCTGCTTTGCAGATACACCACCATTCTAGTAATAAGTAGCGTATTGCACAAATTGGGAGCCTTGGTGCTTGTGAAATCGCAGGAAAACATGGAAGACAAGAGTTAATGCTTTTGAAAAAAAAAGGATATTGTGTAGAGTCGACCTGAAGAGATAAACAACTATCAGAAGCATTTATGTAATGTGGCTGGTCTCCTCTTTTTCGTTTCGATTTTAATATCCACCCTTTAGAGGATTCTTACTCCATTGCAGCGGGAGATTTCAATGGGCTTTCAATCAGATGTCTTCAAACGGAATAACATCTGTTACCATGCATGCAAAAACCACGCGTGGCTTAACAACGCAGCCAACGCTGTTTTGTTACCACGTGTTTCATTGCAAAGCAAGTCATTAAAACGACTTGCTTTGGGGAAGCGCAGGACTTTGGAATAGCTTAAATTACTATTCCAACTCCAGTCGGTGTATCAGTAGGGAAGGTGTTGGTTGGAGTGAAGATCCAAGAACAGTCCAACAATGAATTCCCTAAAGCAAGTCGTTGTAATGACTTGCGTTGTAATGGAGCTAATGGTAACTTCTCAGTCGTGGTACTGACTGCGTTGTAAATGTCTACGTTGTAATAGATGTTTCCGCTTCAAACGCCACTTTCGCAGAAATCCATGGTCTTCTGAATCGTATAGGTAGTCTTGCTGGAATAACCTTATGGCAAAACTTGTTGGACAGCCAAAAGGTTGTCAGGGGGCTCCAGGTGGTGCCCTTCAGGAGAGACCAGGAGGAGTATTGAGGGTTATTAGTCCCGTATCACAGTACCCACACCTGGATAAAGCACAAAGCCATCATATAACTCATTGAACGTGACATGAATCAGACCAATGGGGCAGTTCTGGTGTGACTATCTTACACATCATATTCAGTGAGAACATGATAGAGGGTGCCTGCACATTGGGCGGGAGGAAGATGCAGTTTTGTCCCTCAGTTGCTCCAATGAAGTAAGACTTTCTAGTGATGGAGTCTAGAGTAATTACAACAAGGGAAGTGATACTGGCAATTAAGGGGGAGCATAATCAGTCATTAAGGTCTGGAGAAGGTTCCGATATTTATCACGCCCGTTGAAATCTGACACCATAGGTTTCAGAATTTGAGTGCGATGCATAGCACTCAAATAGGTTTTGGGGAACAACATGCAGTTTTTGGGTGCTTACAACACCAACATCTGCATCTCACTTAAATTACCTGTCATTTTGTCAATTCCAGCAGGTTTGGCCCGCCAATATTAAACAGGGTACACAAACTTAATCCCATCAACAATTACCAGGTGCAATAACATTCACATGACTAGTAGTTCTATGCATGCGTAAACAGCAGTTTGTGAAGGGATCAAAACATAGTGGGCCACTCTTAATGACGGCCTAAATGGGGAGTTGTGTGGATGGTAATCTTAAAAATATGGAAGTCTGTAGAGTACAGCGAGGCCAGAGAGGAGTACAGGAGACAGGAGAAAATAAAATAAAACCCTTGGACCCAGCAGTGAGAGGAGTATACAGGCAATGAGCTAAAAGAATGGATATGGAAAGACTTATAATTAAGGTAACGGGCCATCAATTTCAGAATTGACTCCTTAGAGCATGCATCTGCACCAGAGAGGCCACCTACTCAAGTAATCTAGTAACAGGATAGGTAGGGGTAGGGTGGTCTCGTACACTTGGGCCCTATATGCTTCCTGAGTCAGGTCAACACTTAAAAAATGTGCTATGTTCGGTTGTTTTGAGAGGCCAGCTGCGCAGAGGCCAATGCCTTCTGTGTTTTAGAGTAAGAGAGGACTCACATGCCTGCACACTAGAGAATGTTGGCCTCCTGAGCTTTTCCTTGTGGTGCGGCAGGCTTCTCACTAACTGGTTAGTGTTCTCCCTCTGAAATTCCATCGTGCACAGAGCTTAAATTGAGCCTGTGTTTTCTGGTGTTCAGCACCGGCACTTAATTGCCATCACCACACTCATGACGCTCTACCACATGGTGGCGCTGCTCATCTAATTCCAAGATGAGCAGAACAATGTTGTTCATGAATACAAAATACATAGAAAAAAATACTAATACCTGCCTCCCCAGCCGTTTCATTAGCTTTGGGGACATGGAATAATCTGAACTGGCGCACTTGCAGATGAGAGAGATTTTATTAAAAAAAAATACATTTAAAAAAGTTGTGTATAGCGTGAACAAGATCCCGAAGGGTATCAGAGCGCTTCACAGTAGTGGAAGGGGAACAAGTTAGGGGAACAATTAGGTATAAGAGGCAAACATGATGAGCTAATAAGATTGTACATAAATGCAAGCACAATATAACTTGATAAGGTACTGTAAAACATCACTTCATAGGTAAGGAAAAGAATCATAGACATTAAAATAGATAGGAGAAAAAAAGAGAAAACAGACATTTCGAAAACAGACAAGCCATGATCCAATTAAGGCAGGAACTTGTTCATTAGGATTGTTTTTACTTCCTGTTTGAACGCCGCCGTGTAGGGGATCCTCGAATTTCCGGTGGGAGAGAGTTCCAGAACTTAGGTGCTGTGCCCGAGAAGACTCTGAGTCTCGTTTCCTTTTTGCGAGAAATCTGCGGTTTGAGTAGCAATGAGTTAGCACTTCTGGAAGGTCTACCACCAGCTGATAGTTCCAGTTTTTGAGAAAGGTAACCAGGTGTTTTTAAGTGGATGGCTTTGTGCGTCAAACAAGCAATCTTTAGTTGTATTTTGTATGGTAACCACTTTAAGGATCTTAAGGCTGGGGAAATGTGCTCATTTCTTTTAGTGTTAGTGATCAATCTAGCAGCAGCATTCAATGAGGCCCTAGGCGGTGCTATGGTATATTTGGGAGGTCACAGAGCGTTGCACTTCCATAGTCTAGTCTAGGTAGGACAAGTGCTTGTACCACCTGCTTGAAGTCCTCTTGAGAGAGGAATGGTTTTAGGTTTCTAAGAATCCTTATTTGGTGATTAGCACACTTGCACATTTTACTGAGATTTTTCTCCATGTTCAGGCGTAAGTCCAGGGAGATTCCAAGAGATTTTTCTGACTCAATGATAACCGGGGAGCAGTTGAAGGTGGTGAGGCGTTTCATCCAGAGGTCAATCTTGAGGGTGTGCTTAGGAAGGAAAATGAGAAGGAATTCTGTTTTGGTGGTGTTCAGCAAGAGATGGTTTTCAGTTCGCCAGTTTTGGATAAACGTCAAGGAGGAGTTGAGTGAGATGAAGCCTTCAGAAGAATTGATTTTCAGATAAAGGTGCGTGTCATCGCATACATATGAAAAAGAATGTTCATGGATGTTAGAGTATTCGCTAGGAGTTCTAGGAAAAGATTAAAGAGTATGGGAGAAAGGGCAGAGCCTTGCGGGACCCCCATGAGAACTGCAGACGGATGGGATAAGCTATGATTCACCTTAACTCTTTGGGATCTATTGTGAAGAAAGTAAGAAAACTATTGCAGTACGGAGCCGGAGAGGCCCATCCTTTTTTCTAGTATAGCTAGAAGATTATTGTTATTAAACGTGTCGAATGCAGAAGAGAGATCAAGGAAGATTAAGAGGCAGGATTCGTTATTGTCTAGAATGTTTAACATATCATCAGTTATGTGGATGAGTGCCGATTCAGTACTGTGACCACTCCTAAAGCCAGATTGGTATTGATCCAGGAGATTGAAAGACTCAATGTGCAAGCAGAATTGCGATTGGACGCATTTTTCTAAGAGCTTAGCCAAAGTAGGGATGTTGGAAATGGGGTGGAAGTTATTGAATCAGATGTGTCAGCATCAGGTTTTAGAATAGGTGGGATCAGGTTTTAGAATAGGTGAGACCTGGGCTGCTTTTAAACATTCGGGGATCTTGCCTCGAGATAGAGAGGAGTTGACAATTTTAGTCCAGAAGGGAATGAGGGCCTCCTTGATTTCTTTGAAGATAGCTGGTGGCAGTCGGTCACTTAAGTGATTAAAGGAGTTAATGCTAAGCAGGGGTTTGTAGATGTCCTCTTCACTGCGGGCAAGAAGGATTTCATGTGGCCCTTTTATTAGTGCACATACTGAGAGGCTTTTGACTTGTCGGGGGGACAGGCAAAACCATGCTCTCTTGTGATGTAATAAGGGTCCTCTTAGTTTCTAGGTCAAGGCTAATGGATTTAGTTTTCTCCATAAAGAAGACAGCCAGATCAGTACAGGAAGGCGACTTGTCTGCTGACTCGATGTGATTGGAAGCTATCACTGATTGCTGTTTTACAATTTCAAAAAGTTTTTTTGGGGCAATTAGAGGCTTGTCTAAGCTGGGGTCTGAAGTAGTCGGCCTTAGTCGTCTTGATTTTTTTATTGTAGGAGCTCCTGACCGACCTAAGGGCTTTTAAATGATAGGCGGATGGTTTTGATCTCCATAGTCGTTCAACTGCCCTTAAGTTGCGGCGATCAGAGTTTAGCCATTAAACCATGGTTTGGAGAATTTGGAGGTGGTACTTTTTTGTTGTAACTGTGCTATTGAGTCCATGATATCAGAGATAGTCGAGTTGTAGAAGTCCATGAGAACAAGAACATCAGTCAAGTCATCTTGGGGTGACAGGGCATTTTTACGACGCGATCGTAGCCATAGTCATTGTCGTCGTCGTCACAGATCTCGGTGTCAACACTGTCGTCAACGGTGGTACCGTCGACAGGGATAAAGCAAAAGAAGTGAGTTTTACCTCAGATTTCGTTGACGACGATGTCATTTTCTTCGTCAACGGGAGCGTTGATGATGTAGATTTTTCCAATTTTCCCTCAGGAGGTGTGGAGGCCGGCTTCTTGACTGGATGTTTGACCTTAGGAGGTGATTTTGAAGGCTCTGAGCTTGTCCTCTTGGTATGTTTTACCCCCGAAGCATGATCCTTGCTCTCCTTTTCCTTGCTTGGAGGAGATTTAGAGGGACTGCGTGCAGAAGACCCTAGGGTGGTCTTTTTAAGGGCCTTCTCAGGTCTTTCCCCTGAGGTATGAGCTTGAGGAGATCTGCTTCTTTATTGAGATCTCTTAGAAGTTGAAGATTCCTCCTCACTGTCACTAGACATGACTTCCTTCCTGGCTTTTAGCTTTTGAAGCCATAGTAAAAGCCTTCCTTCACGATGCCTCAAAGTTTTATTTGAAAAGGTACGACATACCTTACAATCCTTTGCCTGATGGTCTGGGTAAAGGCAGTAGATGCAATCCTTATGAGGGTCGTCTGTATAGAGACTTTTCTTCAAACAGGTGGCACAGGCTCTAAATAAACCTCTTTTCTCCTTGTCAGCCATTGTAAAAGATGGAGAAATAGTAGGTAGTAATCCCAATAATTAAATCTGAAGAAGAAGAAACTCTCAAATCCAAGTCAGATTGAGTAGAAACTGAAGAGTTTGAGCAGAGCTAAAAGGAGACTCCCTGGCACAACGTGCGGTAGAAAATCTGAGGAGCAAAATGTTCTCTCAAGAGTGTTTTAGAGGGTGAGGAGCTCTGATTGGTTCAGGGAGAAGTTTGGTCTCTTTTACATAGCGAAGGTTATGGGTTGCAAAAGGGAAATGGGCCTAGGCCTCTTTTCAGTTTGCTATACTACTAAGCATTGCTTTTTTATGTACCGGAGACTCCCGTCTCAACGACGGGGAATGATTCAGGCATGTGAATCTATGAAAGCTCCAATACTGGAGTTACAAAAGTCCCATCGCAAATGGCAGCCCAATTGCACACCCCTGGTTTGCGATTCGGAATAGTACATCAGGCTCTTAGTACCCAAAATATAACATTTGAATTTTGGGGGAGGCTCAGTATTCAGTGGATTATTAAAGATGGACTAGCCCTTTTACAAAAAGCCGAAAATGTAGTGATGCATCTGGCCTTAGAAGAAAGGAAAACACATCTTTACTCAAAGGGCCATGTATTGGCTTCCAATAAAAGCCAGGACCATTTGGATGAATTATTTTCAAATGCAAGGAAAGTCTAGCTCCACAGTACCTTATTAAGAAAATAAATCAGATCTTAAAAATCTAGAAGAAGTTTTGGACTAGCATAGGAGAAGTTTCTGTCCCAAGGTATACAAGGCATTGTTGTCAAATTTACCAGTTTGTTTGGTACGGAGAAGATTTGCATAAGTTGTGTGAGTGTTTTCTAATGTTTGATCGTCTCCTTTTGGGGAAGTCCTCTATTTGATGAGACGGACATTGACTTCTTGTCTCCCAGAAATATTGTGCGGCGGTGAACTGTTCCCCGCGGTCACCTTGGTGTTCGGCGAGAAGTTTATGAGGGTGAGCAATGATTTCTGCATTTATGTTACTTGCTTCTGGTTTGCTCAGAGCTGACATCTAGCTTTTTTTTATGGAAGCTATTGCAAAAGACTGCACCCCTTCAGGAGTTGGAAAGTTATGGCGAGTAGGATTCGTTAATAGATCATTCATTCCTCTTTCCTGTCTCTGTCCTTTTTTAAGATCTATATAAGACAACCTTGATGAAGCCCAAAACTTCATCCTCTGCACCGACCATGTGCTCTATTTAACAGATATTTATTGTGAAATGCTTTATTTCCCCTCTGTTTGTGGGATGTACAGCAGCATTTGAGGGCAAACCGTGTAATGAAAAGAATAAACAAAAACATCCATTCTGTTTAGAAGCCAAGGTTTCTCTGACATTGTCAAAGCAATATACAGCAAGCAGATGGTTATTAATCAAGGGTAAGTAAGTGGTGGCAGGGCAATGCTGGTCTTTTGCCCATGGAACTAGTCAGGGACCAGTTGCTGTTTAATTGGTCCAGATTATGGAACTGCGAGACAGAAAATGAGCTTGTCAAAGTGTACACTCTGCAAGAAATCATAGCAATGAGGCACTGCGATGATGTTATTCTCAATAAGCACCCGAGAGCCTCCAAGAGACAAACTGGCATTTTTCCTTCTAGTAATTTTATATATAAAACGAGAACTCAACAAGGCCTAATCCGCAACTGGTCAATTTCTCATAACTAATTACATCAATTTACTTTTGTTGGCTGGAGCCTCTGAACATACTTGGACATCCGCTGTAAAACAGCTGTTTATTAGAGGACCGGAGCTTAATGGGCGAGTTGTTTTGAATTTTGGCATTTTTTACCGCCATAATGTTGTTTTGAGTACTTTTGATATTTAGATGTCATTGCAGAAAGATTTTAGGATGCGCACACTAGAATATGAATAGAAAAATGGCTTGATCGTTTACACTTCTATAGCCAAATGTACGATTACACTCTTGAAAATGAACTAAATGAAATGTAAAAAATATGTCGGTTTCAGTAATAGAACAAAACGTGCTTAACAATAATTGTGGACGTGTGAATGCCACAAATGCTTTAATCTAGCGACTGCATCCTTACACAGTATTTCTATCATTATTGCCACTAGTGCAGGAGATGGGATCTAGCTTCTGAATTGCTGATTTTGTAATCTGTAGAATTCATTTATTATCCTGGCTGTTGCACCAGACCTTGTGATTCTGGACAAGTTACTTAATATTCCTGTACCTCATATTATACATTTGTGTAATATAAATAGGTGACAGTTAACTTTAAACTGTTATCCATTAATGTCCTAATTATATTTTCCCACCTTGCTTCAATTTGGATCCTGATTTCTGTTATTCATACTAAGACAGCCCTCACCCCCTACCTCACCCAGATTTATGGGCATCACCTCATTTATGGGATGATCCTTTCACAATAAACATGTTTTTTGTAATGTGTTCTGCTGCTTCTTGGAGCTAGATTTCCCACTACACCAAGGGTCTGAATACGAGTTTGGTGGTGTGGTGCAGGGGTCCACCCCGCCCCAACACCCGTGGTCAGGCCGCCCATCAGATTAAGAGTGTTTCTTGTGTTTGGCGGGTTTTTTTTTTACTGTCTCACAGCAGTGTCTCAGAAAATGGGCACAGCAATAGAAATGCCAAAAACTGTTCCTGCACGGCATGGACTGGTGCAGTCCATCCCCTGCAGGTACTGGGGTGCATGTACATAGGGGAAACTACATGAGAGTCCATGAATGCACCCCATGGCCAGAGGCAACAGGGGCCCAGTATGCCCCCCTTTATTTTCTCTCCGCCATGGTTTTCATGGAGGAGGAGCCGCCATTAAAAACGTGGCAGAGAGGAAACTTGTAATATTCTTGGCGGGACCGTGGCGGTCCTGCAAAGCATATTGTTGGCCTACACTGCGGCACCACCTCCAGGGAACAGTGGCTCACCGGCGGCTGCGGTGAAGAAATGGCGGTCCGATTGCCCGAAATGTAACAAGGTGGTTGGAAGACCTCCGCCATTGTGGCCCATGAGTCTGGTGGTCCGTAGAACGCCAGTCTCGTAATCAAGCCTCAAATGTTTAATAAATGATTGTGTGTGGGGATATTTTAGTAGAGGACTTCTACCCCTAGATACATGACGGCAACTCCTTTGGACTTCTGTGCCACTCATGTGGCCTACCCAATATGAGTAATCATTTTTTACTCTTTCCTAATTTTAGTAGATGGAAAATAATCCTATATTAATCATGGACGATTAACATAGCTTTGTCTCAAGTTTGCAGTGTAGACTGTTTAAAACATGCATTGGTGCGTCTTCAGGCGGTGAGGGACATAAAAAAGGATAGTCTTTCCATTTCCACTGAAATCTTCAGAATCTAAAACCGTGTGATGCTGCTTCCTCAACACCACTTGCAGGGAAAACAACATTCCGAAAAGCAGGGCTTAGAGCACACAGACATTCAATGTAGGGCCAAAGCACACTCACCATGGAGCCTTGCAACACTTCTGCTTCTGGGAGATTTTCTGAGGCACCCAAAGAAGACATTTCCAATGCTATTCAAAATGTTATATAATGCCCTCCCATCAGCAAATGAAGGAATGTGAAAGAGCCAGTAAAAGAGCATGTGATGAAAGCCAATGGTGCCCTGCCATCAGGAAGTGAAGGAACGTGTGATTAAAAGTCACTGGTGTCCTGCCATCAACGCGTGAAGGAATGTGTGATGAAAGCAACTGGTGTCCTGCCATCAGTCAGTAAAAGAGCTCGTGATGAAAGCCACTGGTGCCCAGCCATCAGTCAGTGAAGGAAGGTCCGATGAAAGTCACTGGTGCCCTGCCATCAGTAAGTGAAGGAACGTGTGATGGAAGTCACTGGTGTTCTGAAATCGGTCAGTGAAGGAATCGGTGATGAAAGTCACTGATGCCCTACCATCAGCAAGTTTAGGAATGTGTGATGAAAGCTACTGATGCCCCACCATCAGCTTGTGAAGGAACATGTGGTGAAAGCCACTGATGCTCTACTATTAGCATGTGAAGGAGCATGCAGTGAATGCCACTGATGCCCTACCATCAGCTAGTGAAGGGACATGTGGTGAAAGCCACTGATGCTCTATTATTAGCATGTGAAGGAGCATGCAGTGAATGCCACTGATGCCCTACCATCAGCTTGTGAAGGAACATGTGGTGAAAGCCACTGATGCTCTACTATTAGCATGTGAAGGAGCATGCAGTGAATGCCACTGATTCCCTACCATCAGCTTGTGAAGGAACATGTGGTGAAAGCCACTGATGCTCTACTATTAGCATGTGAAGGAGCATGCAGTGAATGCCACTGATGCCCTACCATCAGCTAGTGAAGGGACATGTGGTGAAAGCCACTGATGCCCTACTATTTGCGAGTGAAGGATTGTGTGATGAAAGCCACTGCTGCACTACCATCAGCTAGTGAAGGAACATGTGGTGAAAGCCACTGATGCCCTACTATTTGCGAGTGAAGGATTGTGTGATGAATGCCACTGATTCCCTACCATCAGCTAAAGAAGGAACATGTGGTGAAAGCCACTGATGCCCTACTATTAGCGAGTGAAGGAATGTGTGATGAAAGCCACTGGTGCACTACCATCAGCTAGTGAAGGGACATGTGGTGAAAGCCACTGATGCCCTGCCATCATCAAGTGAAGGAATGTGTGATGAAAGCCACTGGTGCACTAGCATCAGCTAGTGAAGGAACATGTGGTGAAAGCCACTGATACCCTACCATCAGTAAGTGAAGGAGCATGTGGTGAAAGCCACTGGTGCACTACTATCAGCTAGTGAAGGACCATGTGATGAAAGCCACTGGTGCCCAGCCACCAGTCAGTGAACAAAAGGTCAGTTGAAAGTCACTGGTGCCCTGCCATCAGTAAGTGAAGGAACGTGTGATGAAGTCACTCGAGTCCTGCAGTCAGTCAGTGAAGGAATCAGTGAAGGAATCAGTGATGAAAGCCACTGGTGCCCAGCCATCAGTCAGTGAAGGAGCATGTGGTGAAAGCCACTGGTGCATTACCATCAGCAAGTTAAGGAGCAAGTGGAGAAAGCCACTGATGCCCTACCATCAGCTAATGAAGGAACATAGTGGTGATAGCCATTGATACCCAACTATTAGCAAGTGCTGGAATGTGTGATGAAAGCGCCTGGTGCCCTGCCATCAGCTAATGAAGGAACGTGTGTTGATAGCCACTGATACCCTACTATTAGCAAGTGCTGGAATGTGTGATTAAAGCGCCTGGTGCCCTGCCATCAGCTAATGAAGGAACGTGTGTTGATAGCCACTGATACCCTACTATTAGCAAGTGAAGGAATGTGTGATGTAAGCCACTTTTGCCCTGCCATCAGTTGTGAAGGAACGTGTGTTGAAAGCCACTGGAGTCCAGCAATCAGTGAAGGAATCTGTGATGAAAGTTACTGATGCCCTACCATCAGCAAGTGAAGGAACATGTGATAAAAACCACGGTATGTAACTGTTACCACAGATTTTTTACAACGCATACCATTACAACGCATACTATTACAACGCAGGTCATTTTACAACGGATACCTTTACATCGCATTACACTACAACGCACATACTATTACAACGCATACCATTACATCGTAAGTATAATTATAGGTAAGTTTATCTTTTTGTTATAAACATTGGGTTTTGGGGTACAGGGGTATTTTTAGGTTTTAGGGTTGGGTTTGGGTTTTGGGGTAAAGGGGTATTTTTAGGTTTTAGGGTTGGGTTTGGGTTTTAGGGTACAGGGGTATTTTTAGGTTTTAGGGTTGGGTTTGGGTTTTGGGGTAAAGGGGTATTTTTAGGTTTTAGGGTTTGGTTTGGGTTTTGGGGTACAGGGGTATTTTTAGGTTTTAGGGTTGGGTTTGGGTTTTGGGGTACAGGGGTATTTTTAGGTTTTAGGGCTGGGTTTGGGTTTTTGGGGTACAGGGGTATTTTTAGGTTTTAGGGCTGGGTTTGGGTTTTGGGGTACATGGGTATTTTTAGGTTTTAGGGCTGGGTTTGGGTTTTGGGGTACATGGGTATTTTTAGGTTTAAGGGCTGGGTTTGGGTTTTGGGGTACAGGGGTATTTTTAGGTATTAGGGCTGGGTTTGGGTTTTGGGGTACAGGGGTATTTTTAGGTTTTAGGGCTGGGTTTGGGTTTTGGGGTACAGGGGTATTTTTAGGTTTTAGGGTTGGGTTTTGGTTTTGGGGTACAGGGGTATTTTTAGGTTTTAGGGCTGGGTTTGGGTTTTGGGGTACAGGGGTATTTTTAGGTTTTAGGGCTGGGATTGGGTTTTGGGGTACAGGGGTATTTTTAGGTTTTAGGGCTGGGTTTGGGGTTTGGGGTACAGGGGTATTTTTAGGTTTTAGGGCTGGGTTTGGGTTTTGGGGTACAGGGGTATTTTTAGGGTGTAGGGCTGGGTTTGGGTTTTGGGGTAGAGGGGTATTTTTAACCTATTTTTACAAATAAAAAAAATTAAAATTAATTTAATTAATAATGTTACTAAAATAATATATAACAAATAATTAAATTAAATAATACATTAATAAATATTTACAAGGGGTATTTTTAGGTTTTAGGGTTGGGTTTGGGTTTAGGGGTAGAGGGGTATTTTTAATCTATTTTTACAAATAAAAAAATTAAATTAATTTAATTAATAATTTTACTAAAATAATATATAACAAATAATTAAATTAAATAATACATTAATAAATATTTACAACATATTTTAAAATTATATATTATTATTATATACTTACCTATACTTACATTGTAATGGTATGCGTTGTAATAGTATGTGCGTTGTAGTGTTTTGCGTTGTAATGGTATCCGTTGTAAAATGACCTGCATTGTTAAAAATCCGTTGTAATGGTATGCGTGCTAAAAGTACGCGTTGTAACATCATACATCCAAAAACCACTGGTGTCCTGCCATCAACGAGTGAAAGAACGTGTGATGAAAGCAACTGGTGTCCTGTCATCAGTCTGAAAAGGAATGTCTTATGAAAGTTACTGATACCCTACCAACAGCCAGTGAAAGGACCAGCCCTGTTGTTGAAAATGCAAACTTACCATTTAAGACAAATAGAACAATTAATAGTATCCTCCCAGTTATTGTGATTGCAATGGTAGGCAGTCCAACAATAAACAACACTGTACAATGGAGTGAGTTGCGGCAATGCACTGCACTGTACCAATGTGCCTGCCTTTGGATTTTGATGTATGCACACCACAGCCTGGTCTACTAGGAAACAATAGGCAACGCACAACAGAACACATTAGACAGAACTCTGAGCAGCAATCCGATAGAGCTGAGATGTTCCATTTAGCTAGGCATCACAGTGGTCACAAAACTAAAGGGGCGGCTCCTCCGCTATGGCAGAGGAAGGTCACCCTACAGATGCTACCCAGAAGAGGCAACAGTGAAAAATAAAATAATAAGAATATCATTTTATTATCATTTCATTTCACACTGAGCCAGCCGAGCCACAGGGTGGGTCAGGCCCGGCCATCCTGGGCTTCAGGGAGTAATCGTGTTGGGCACAGCTAAGTGCGCATGTCGGTTTGGCCGACCGTCTTAGGACAGCAAAATTGACATGCACACTTAGAATTTCTCCAAACCAAGCTGTGTTGCAGGCCCTGTCTGAGTTCCAAACCAGGGTGCACAGAGCAATACCAGTGCTTCTCTCATGCTGGGTAATAGTATTCCCAACATGAGAGCATTGTCAGATTGGCATCTAGATGCCTGCACAGTGTGCATCAGTTGAGGATCGGGAGAGGAGCAAGGAGGTGGATGCAGCATCAGGTAAGTGATATTTTATGTCTTTTAATGTTTTCCTTTGTGGTTTTTATTTCATATTCCCCCGGCGCTGCCGCCCTACCATGTCACATTGGGATCAGCCGCCACTGCAAAAGTAGCAGTTATAATAACAAATAAATACACCCACAGTGGGCCAAAAACTTTCAACCCAGCTCTACAGCACCGTTTGTTAGCCACACTGAGCTCACAACAGCACTCCACTCTTTACAATAGAGTACGTCTCTCCATGCCAACACATAATACACAAAACCCTCCACAGTAAACCCCTCTCACCCCACACCTGGTCTAGTTTAAAGGAAGCTGTGAATGCTAATAATAATGTAAACTCTCAGTTACCTCAGTCACATAGCTTATGCGGGCAATGCACGTACTAATCCTCAAAGCTGTTTTGTGCCAGAAGTGGTAAAGACAGCTAGCAACACCTACCGAACAACCATTGCTTAATTTGTAGAAAAATAAGTGCCCGGGGCTAGGGTATTTTACCGGAGGCCACTGCCATCTGTACCACCCATTGCCCCTGCCAGTGTGCCAAATGTTATCACACACCTAAAGCTATGGCCATTTACACTAACCCAGGTGACCACATTTTGTACAAATATTTAATGTAAATTGAATTGGAAAGACTGTGCACATACCCTAAATAAAAAAAAAGATACCACCACCATATGGTGGACTATCATAAACAAGTGCCTTGGTTAAGAACTTGGTGCTAGTGCTGAGCACCAACAAAACACCGGCACAAATTCAGCTCTGCAAAAACACTATTACAACACACATGCAACCAAACATTTACATGAAAGCAACATGCTGCGTATGAGCCAGATAAACAAAAACAGAAAACAAATTCCAATCTGTAACACACTTTTTGAAATTAGGGAATGAAGGTACCCAAATGCCAACAGAAACACCACAGTAAATGGCAACACAGTGCTGTACAAATCGCCATAACATAACACATAACATAACAAAATAACATAACATCCTATAATATAACATCACGTAACTTGTACCAGGCCTGTAAGTGCACAAGGCACACAGATTGAACCGTACATTTGATTTAACTGAGAGCTTTTCATGAGATACTGACCTTTGCAGAAGTATTTTGAGTCATGCAGAGATCACATCAGCAAAAACAAGCTGAAATCTCCATATTAAACATCAGGGAAACCCATGCAGAAATTGGTGCACAAACACTGATTTCTGCATGTTATTTACCAAAAGGTTGCACACCCCTCTATTTCCCCACCCAGCAAGGGTGATCCTGGAGGCGGAGAAATAACGGGATTTAATCCAGGACACTTGTAATGATGCTGTTAGAATATTCAATGTGTGGAGAAAAAAAAACTTTTCAGCAACGGCTTTATTTGAAAGACAGCCTACAACCAATAATTTGAACGCAAGTTTTATTTAATGGTGTTTGGTCAAAACAGACTTGAACTGATGCCCCATCATCGCTTTATGTTTTTTTTTAAAGTTGTTATTAAAAAACATCGTGATGTCTCTAATGTTTTTTGAACTCAAAAATATGAACTTGGAATTGGACTCAAGCATCAAAAGCCAGCTAGCGTTGTAACTGGTGTTTAAGCACTGCTCCATAATAGACAGAATATGTAGCCTAATGGCGAGAGTGGTCCACCTCGAAGCTGGGGCACCAGGTTCTAGTCCTGGCAGGGACGCTCAACATCCTGTGATTCTGGGAAAATCACTTCATCTCCCTGTGCCAAACAAAATGAATGTGCCGGTCTGTAACGCAACTGGTGCTAATGTAAAGTGCTCTGATACCTTGGGGCCAAGTTTACGCTTTATAAAACAAACAAAAAAACAAGTCGCGCACTCAAACACGGGTGCCTGTATGCGGGGCGCCACCCCGCTACTATCAAAGCTTTCGATGCCGATGACCATCGACAAAGGCAGTAGCCGAAACGCGTCTGGTTCTCTGAGGGTAAAGGAAAGAAACTAAACCCTCCTCCCGCGAGTGCCGTGTCTTCTTCGAAGGTGAGGGAGAGGAAAGCTTTGATATATATATATATATATATATATATATATATATATATATATATATATATATATATATATATATGTGATCAATACCACATGTGGTGGCCAAAATGCGTCATATCGCCATGTCTCTGTAAAATAAACTTTCCTTGGTGAAGCACACAACTTTGGAGTCTGTGTCCCCTTCGATGTAAGGATTTGCATCTGGGACTGATATATATGATAGTAGCACCTCCCTTGAAACAGTGGTCCGCATTCAAAGAATTGACCATTATTGTCCTCTTATGACGACGTTAACAGCTGGTGTCTACCCATCCTGCATTTGCTGGCCCAAGACAATGACGAATTATAAGGGGAAAGGAAAACGAATACCAATCATCTTGTTGGGAATAATATTTAACATCAATCTTATGAAGAACCGGGTTTTAGAACCCAGCAGCGCCAGGGAAAACGCTTGAAGTCTTCGGATTCCCCTGCCTCGGCAAACAGAGACACGGGACACTTCTTGATGACGTCAAAGACCAAAGTTTATTGGCTGCAACCAGGAACAGAGGTCTACGAAGCACAACACGGGTGGTTCGCTAGAGACTGCACAATTTCAATGAGCGGAGCATGGTCTTTTATGCCAAAAATCACATTCCAAAGTAGCATCGGTTACACACAAACTGACCAATGGCGATGTGACATTTCAAAAGTAGCGCATAAAGACAATCCCATTTTCCGTTGTCCAGCCCACCAGAAATGACCAAGCAAATTCCAATATCCTGTTCGATCAGGCCGGACAAACCCATCATAAAACCTTAACCCAAATCAGTTATTATGTCGTAAAGGAAGGAGCAGAAACAGATTGGAAGCAAGATAGAAAGTTGGGTGCAGTGTACTATAAACTTCGGCATGTCCTGCTCTTTGATCTTTATCTGACCGGCTGCTTAACAAGGAAACTGGCTCAGCGAGGTCAGCCTCGGGCAAGGGAGTCAGTTCGGCCAGGTCATTCAGAAGTCAGCTAAGGTGTACGTGTCCCAAGGACTCGCTCGGCCGCAGTCATCGGCCTATGTGAGGGCAACCACACAAAATGGCTGCCGTACACAAAATGGAACCCGAGGGTTCAAACGGAATCCCTGAATACGTAGTGTTCTCATTGATCGATTAAGACGAAAACACCCGTACACACCGCACTCGTGATTTGCGGTCCGCTGACACCAAAATCGTCTAGTTCCGACGACCTTTATAGAACGGGTTCGGAACCACCAAACCACAGACCCTCAAACTAAGGAACTACACTTACCGATCAAGCGCAAACACACTGTTCTCATGTAACCAGTTCCTTTTCATGATATTGTCTAAGCATGGGCGGAAAATCCGTTCCGCTCGCGGATTTTGCGGATTTTCGGTAAATTCGCAATCCGCGAACGCTCGCGAATTTACCGAAAATCCGCAAATTCGCACGCAGCGGATTTTTGTTTCTTGGTGATACAATTTTGCGGCGTGCGGCGTTCACTTACCGTCATTCAGCGTTTGCCGAGTTGTTTTTCTCGATATTTTGCGAGTGCTGTGCCATTTTGGATCTTGCTGCGGGATCCCGCGGGAGTTTGGCGACGCATCGCGAGAGTTCGCAATTGCGAACATGTAGGTGCGGCGGGCAGCAACAATCTCGCACTCGCGAAATTACAAAATTTGCAATTCTGCACAAGAAATCCACTAGCAAGCAGCATAGACCTTCTGAAAATGATGATTTTTATCAGAATAACTCCTCAGGTTGACATTTGCTTGCACTTTTTTGGATTTGAGGCCTTTTGACTTTCTTTGGATCACTTTTGGATTAGAAATCAACTTTCACAAGTAAGTTTGTTTGGGGCATTACAGTTGCAGTTCTGCAGAAAAACGAGTTTTGCAAAACTAAAAGCACTCAGCAGGTGCAAAGGTTCACTCATCATTAGTAACCATTACCTGTAGTACTTCCTGAGGGGCCCCTCCAGAGTTCAGTTGCCTATGTTTGTTTGGGGCATTACAGTTGCTGTGCTGCAGAAAAATGAGTTTTGCAAAACTGAAAGCACTCAGCAGGTGCAAAAGTTCAACTTCAAACTCATCATTAGTAACCATTCCCTGTAGTGATTCCTGACTGGGGCCCCTCCAGAGTTCAGTTGCTAGTTGCAACAATTGTATGACCCAGCTCTGACACTCACAGCAGGCTCATAGAATAGCTACAAGTAGGCCACAAAGGTCCTGGAAAATAAATTGCACTGCAACAGAAAGCAAATTACAGATAAGGAAGCAGGTGACAGACTGGAATTTTAAAACAGTGACACATTAATAAATCAACCCCAAATTAATTCATGTCAGTTGAAGCAGGGCAGGTGTGCTTGCTCCCCCCCCCATAATCTACAGTGATGATGACTCCAACTCACAAATAACAGTATTACCCATAGCAGATTGGTCAAAAAATAGCAGAACACCTGAAGCATTTCCTCTGAAAGAGCAACACAGAATCTCAAACTATCTACAACTATCTTGTTGAGTTGAAGTCTTCTAATGTATTTAAAATAGCACTGCATGCAGAACTTGTCCTCGCCAGCACGTTCAGTGTATCATCAAGACTATAGCAAAGAGGTCTATGTGTCATGGCTAAAGAGGACAATAAATTGATCTTGGCAAGAGACTATGCATAGTTAGGTAAATTACTGAAGTGTGGGCACTCTCTCAAATGTATCAATCTACAGACGATTTCAAAGATGCATAACAAGGTGTTCAGAAAATACTGCAAATGAAATGGAGTGAGCCACTGTATAAGGCTCAGAACTAATTACTCAACTCCTTTTAAATAGTGCATTATTTCACCGATTGCTCAGCCCCCCTGCGCCCACTCACTTGCAGCACCACAAAACACCTGTTGCATGAAACAGAAGAAGAAAAGCAGCATGTTCATGTTCCTTCTATGACCTTCCCAGCAAAAGGTTGTAAGTAAAGACACTGTACAGGCAGGGCCGGACGGGCCTTTTATTCCACTGGGCATTTCCCTGGTGGGTTGGCACCCTAGGAGGCCATTTTTGATAGCCCGTGGCTACTCCTGATACCCCTGTCACTTCCCCAAGCTCCCGAGATTAATTCCAACAGGCATGGGGAGGCTTTAAGAGAAAGAGAGAGAGGCGGAAAGGTAGAGAGAAAGCAAACAGAGTGCGAAAGAGAGGTGAGAAGGAGAGCGAGAAAGCATGGATGGCTCGACTGATAGAAAGAGTGCGCAAGAAGACGAAGGGAGTGAGGTTGGTTTGAGCATTTTTGCCAGGGCTGTCACAGTTTGCTCAGACCAGGACAGAGCACAGTTCAGGAAATTCAGAACTCCGCCACTTGTTAAATTCTCAAGCAGTTGAAGCAAGTGCCTAACCCATGGAATAAACAGTCTGGATAGAAAGATAACCAGCACTTTAAAAGCCAATAGGTCTGGCTGGAATGTGCTAATACAGGCAGTGTTAGCACATATGAGTGGGTCACGCAGTGGGTAGCTGCATGAACAAAAAAAGAGGACTATAATTGTAAAGTAGTCCCTCATGAGAATCAATGCAAGCAATTGAGTGAAAGCAGAAGTATGACCCAAATAGCCAATATCATTAAATTAGAGATGAATACTCTCTGCATATTCGCCTCATAATTAATTATTTCACCCCCTGGCAGCTCCCTTTCCCTACAGGAATGGCCCATTCACTTAAATGCTTTTCACTCTAAACCCACCATTGTCGTACTCAAAATCCCTTGGCATGACACACACAATAAATCTTAACATGCTAGCCCACATTAGAGCAGCCACATGTGGTAAACCTCTTCATCTTAGATTCCTGAAGAAGATCAAACCATTTGTCCTGACTACCAACCTTAACTTAGCAGTACAATCCCTAGTCTTATCTAGGCTTGATTATAGAAATGAGATTTTATCTGGAATACCCAAAACACGACTAGCACCGCTAATGGCAACCCTCGATGCTGCAGCAAGATTGATAATGGGATCGAGGAATTTTGACCACATCACACCCTCACTCAAGTCCCTACAAAGGCTTCCAGTCAAAGCTAGGATCACCCTTAAGACAAAATGCCTGATGCACAAAGCCTTCCACTATGGTACACCTGAGTACCTAGCCCTCAATGTAACCTTCTTAGGGGCAGTTGCTTTCTTAGAAGCAAGAGCTCCATCAGAGCGGCGAGTTCAGGAACTCACTGACCCAAACTCGGCCTCCAAAATATGGAACCCTTCAACCATTTATTTTCAAATAGGAGGTAAAAAAAGGATTTAATGTAACAGGTCCCTCCCTGCCTGAAAAGAACCCATGCCAGCATTGTAACCACACAACATTACCTGGTAGTCTCTCCTCGCACCACAGTCAGCAGCGTCACTGCAGTTGACCCATGATCAGAGTAGGAGGACAAAGAGTTAAGAAATATTGATATAACGTATTTCCCATGATGTATGCTTGGACAAAGTTATCTTTCAATTATCAACAATGCAGTCTTCTCTGCAGTAAAGGCTTTCTAGTAAGTACTCTAATTTGTGCTTATGTATATAATGGCAAACTCTTTTTCTCTGTACAGCGCTCTCATACCTTCAGGTCATGTTTGTGCTTTATAAAACTCTCCAAGAAAAGCTCAACTGGGCTGAGACAAGACGTGATTGATAACGTCTCAAGCCAATGGCTGAAAGAGGCTGATCAAAGAAGGCCAATGGTTGAAGGGGATTCCACAGCTCAATCCATGTGTATTGTTAGCACTAGGTCGATATGACAACACAGCTGTCAAACATCAGACCTAAAAATCACTCCCTAGAGCTCGTTGAGGATATTATTCAGGAGGTTGAAAGGCCCAAAACTTTTTTATCACGTTCAAACAGGTGGATTAAAAAAATACATTGCAGTGCTTTGACGCTTCTTTGACAGACGTTCGAGATTAAAAAATATCAGTCGTAGGATAATAGTGCTATAATACACAGTAGTAACCGCACAACTTTGTGCAACATACAACACAATTATTGCATTAACAAGCATAATACCAAAGGCTGCAGTGCTCTCTTATTAACCGAATTTTCAACTGCGCACTTCTTTTTGCCTTCGTCGAAAGACCTGCATATGCACTCGAGTGCGGCATGTCTGCATGGCAGTTACACGAATGCGCCAAATCAAGGTCGAGTTTCCTCAGCAGCAGCGGCATAAGAGCATATTTAGGCATGTAACGGAAGTGCCCTTCTTCCACACAGTAATTAACAACATTGCTAATCAAGAAGAGCAGCACCGAGCTGCCTTCACTGATTGTGCCTGCTGGGCCCACATACTGCGAAGAAAGGGAGGAGGTCTTTGAATCTACTAGAACAATCTCTTCTGGGCCTTCAGTCGAGGCACTGCAGCGCCTAACAACACGGTGAAACAACTGCCTGGCACGTGCGCATGGCACGTGCAAGGACTGTCTCCGTCAGCCAGGACTAGAACATAAAGAGAGAAGATCGCAATGTTGTAGAGAGGAACAGCAAGACAAGAGACCTCATCACTTGTATAGAAGGGCTACATACATAAAGATATATATATATATATATATATATATATATATATATATATATATATATATATATATATATATATATATATATATATATATATATATATATATATATATATATATATATATATATTTTTCTTCTTCATTTTATATCCGAGAATTTTAGAATTTGTATGGTTTTAAAGCTTTGAGACTGTGGCCAAAAACAAAACATGTACAACCAAAAGCAAAACCTATAAAAGCAAAATGTATAAAACCACATAGATAGATTATTAGATTAGCGACAGAGTGGTGACAGAGTGGTGAAAAGTTTGTTATCAGTTGTACAGTTCATCTGATACCATGTAAGCTAAACAGCCGCAGCCACGTAGGTCACATAAAAACACAAACACACTCCAGAGGGCAGCCGTTAAAAAATGGACTCTACCCAGGTGTGCAGCAGCCACTACTTTGGGTAAGGATGCTTCAAAGTCAGCCATGCTGCTGTGCCTCCTCCCTCCTATTGCAACCCCATGCCAAATGAGGGAACTACCATTGATGCCTCACACCCACTGAGTGAACGCTGCCATTCATTCTCTAAATTGATTTTGAGAGCTGTACTATTTATACATAGTAACCACAAGTAAACAAGCACCCAAGTGTCCCATGCCTACTTAGTGAATTGTTCTTGTCTCACATCCATTTCTTGAACTGTTGGCATTTGAACCCTCCACCAATTGTATGAATTGGGTTAGTGAACAAGTTACTTACCTTCGAAAACACCTTATCTAGTAGAGACTCTATCTAGCCGCAGATCCCTTATCTTTGAATTACTCCCAGGAGTCATACTGGCTCCAGAAATGTATTCATGAGCAGTTCCCCTGCGTGCCAGTAGGTGGCATCATTTGGCTCCACATGGAGACGTTGGCATCGTCAGTGACGGAAGTGACAATCACAGTGCCTTTATAGGTGCCACACAGCCACACGAAGGTCAGTTAATTTTCAAGGCTTTCCACACCAGGCTCTGAATAGGGAAAAACCCAGTCTCTAGAAATCCGTTCACTGAGCCCGGAGGATGGGTGAGTCGGTAAGAAATGTACGGCTAGATAGAGTCTCTAACAGATAAGGTGTTACTGAAGGTAAGTAACTTGTTCATCAGATAAAGACTTCTAGCCACAGATTCCTTACTTTTGAATAGATACCCAAACAACACCTCCCAGGAGGTGGATCTGTGGACCAATTTCACATGATGATGTCCTGCAGGACCAAAAGGGCAAAGTGTCCCTCCCTACAGACAGGACTGTCCAAATAGTAGTGTTGGTAAATGTGTGCAGAGATGCCCAAGTTGCTGTCTGGCAGTTGTCCAGGACTGGAACTCCACAAGTTAACGCAGTTGTTGCAGCTTTAGGTCTAGTGGAATGAGCACGCAAACCCTCAAAGGGTAGCTTTTTAGCAAATGCGTAGCAGATTTTGAAACAGGATATGATCGATTGTGACATGGCTGTTTCATGGATAGCATGTCCCTTCTTCGCTCTGACATACCCCACAAAGAGTTGTTTGTTCACCCAGAACTCTTGTGTGTGGCCAAGGTAGAACAACAATACTCTTTTTGGGTCCAGACAGTGGAGTCACTCCTAATCTTTAGAGGGATGCCTAAGGGTGTAAAAAGCAGGCAAGGTGATGGATTGGCCTGCATGAAATGGAGTGACAACGTTTGGAAGAATGGAGGCTCTTGTGTGAAGCACCAGTTCTTCAGGATAAATAGTGAAGTAAGGAGGCTTGCATAACAAAGATTGAAGCTCCCTGACCCGGGCAGATGTTCTCGCGACCAGGAAGGCCATCTAAGGGTAAGAAACCGGAGGGGACAATCGTTCAGAGGATCAAACGGAGCACAAATAAGGAGAGTGAGAATGAGATTGAAGTCCCACTGAGGCATGAGAAATGGAGAAGGTAGAAACAAATGTAAACCTTTCAGAAACCTATGCACAATTGGGGATTTGAAGAGAGATGGCTGATTCAGCCACATAAAAGCAGAAATGGCGGAAAGATAGCCCTTTAGAGTGCCCAGAGCAGACACTGCCAGACAAGGAAAAGGATGATCAGGACAACCTGGGAAAGGGGGGGCAGGAAAGTGATCAATTTGTCTTTCTATACACCATGCCACACATTTTGCTCAATGGCCTGTGTAAACAGTCTTAGTGGAGAAAGGCCTGACGGCCTGACTGCAAAAATAACACCACAGACTTCAAGCGAAAGGTTGAAAGCTGTCAACCGTTGCTGCTCATTCTTCATGCAAGAAGGTGGAGCGTTGACAAGTCTAGATGGAGAACACTTTCCTGCTGCTGTCATAGAATATCCACCTGAATGGGCAGCCTGATCAGAGGCCCGAAGCCTGTGCTCAACAGCTCTGGAGGCCAGACTCTCCGTGACCAGTCTGGAGCCACAAGAATGACTTGGCCTGGTTCTTCTTGAGAACTATGGGCCAGAGTAGTATGGGTGGAGAGGCGTACAGGAGGCCTGAGCTCCACTAGAGACGAAAAGTTCCTCCTAGCGAGAGCCGCCTTGGAAACTTTAGCACACAGAACTGTTGACATTGCGTGTTCTCATCGGTGGCGAACATATCTAACCAAGGCTCTCCCCACTGCTGAAAGAAGCCTTGCACCACCTCTGGATGGAGACGCCATTCGTGATTCAGTAGACATCTTTGGCTGAGTTTGTTCACTTTGGCGGTCAGAGAACTCGCCAGATGTTGAACCACCAGGGATATGCCCTTCCATTCCAGTCTTGTCAAGAGGCGCGGGCCTCTTGACCCCATGACCCCACACAGTCCTGGTTATTACAGTACCACATGGTGGAAGTGTTGTCCATGAACACCTGCACCAGCCTTCCCTGGATGGAGATAAGTTTTCAATGCCAATCGGATCATTCGGAGCTCCAACATGTTGATGTGTTATCTGGATTCCACGGGAGACCAGAGTCCTCTGATCTTCACCTCTCCCAGATGGCTGCACCATCCCAGGAGTGACACATCTGTCACTACTGTGAGATCTGGTTGGGGAAGGGAGAGGTGTCTGCCGCTAACCCAATTGAGGTTAGTTAGCCACCACTGTAAATCTTTCACAGTTTCCTCCGAGACATGAACCATGTCGGAAAGATTACCCTGATGCTGCGCCCACTGGAACTTCAGGTCTCGTTGCAGAGTCAGCATATGCCAGCGGGCATGTGTCACCAGCAGGATGCAGGAGGCTATGAGTCCCAGCAGCCTCAGAGTCAGTCTCACCAAAATCCAGGATAGAGACTGAAACATCGGTATCATAGCCTGAATATCCTGAACTCGCCGTTCGAGAGGATAGGCCTGAACTATACTGTGTCTAGAACAGCCCTGATGAAAGGGAGCATCTGAGAGGGAGTCAGGTGTGATTTCAGCACATTGAAAGTTAACCCCTGCAAATGCAGGTCTACCATAGTCTGGAGGTAGGAGATGACTGCCTTGGGCGAGCCCACCTTCAACAGCCAGTCGTCCAGTTAGGGAAAGACTGGCACCACAGAAGAGCCCCAACCACCTCCACCACCTTGGTGAACACCCGAGGGGAGTTGAGGAGGTCAAAGGGGAGTGCAGCAAACTGAAAGTGCTCATGGCCCTTTGTGAACCGTAGGTAACGCCTGTCGGCAGGCAGGATGGAGATATAGAAATATGTGCCCTGCAAGCCTAATGCTACCATCCAGTCTCCTGGGTCCAGGGCAGATAAGACCTAAGCTAGAGTGAGCATTTTGAACTTGAAATGAAGCAGTGCACAGCTACTTCGACTAAAGTGTCCTGGCGCGTGACAGCGGAAAGAAACGTGAGAAAAAGGACCAATTAGTTATTGAAAAGCCAGGTTTTTAGGTTCTTCCTGAAGGATAGTAGGTCTGTGGTTAGTCTCAGAGGCTCAGGGAGGCTGTTCCATAATTGGGCGACTAGAAGGCTGAAAGATCTGCCTCCCGTATTTTGGGCACAATGGCTTCTTGAGGAATTAGTTGAGAGAGCACACGTCTAGTATAGGATGAAGGCTTTCATCCTCCTATGGCACCAGAAAGCAGCTGGAATAATAACTATGGACAACATCTGGCAATAGCACTCTCTTAATGGCTCCATTGGCCAAAAGAACCATCACTTCCTGTTGGAGAAGAGACAGGTAGTCCTCTGTCAACCTGTCGTACGTAGGTGGCATCAAAGGAGGGAAAACACAAGGAGATGATGGAGGGAGCGCTAAAACTTTCCAGACACTCACCCCCAGTCACAGATCTGGGTTGAATCCATCATCATTCTTTAGCTCCCTTTGCCACTCCAGTTCAGACACAGTTATATGCAAATCGAAGGAGGGACAGCATACAAGGAGAGGGAGTAGCCCCTTTCAGACAATGTGCAAAACCCACCTGTCTGATGTTATGGACAGACAGCGGGGCAGGCAAGGGTAAATCCTGCCGCCCACTGGGCCTCCACTATGGTAAATGGGCAGACTAAGAAGGTTTGGATGCTGCAGCTGCACAGGTGGGGTGGTGGGCTGACCTGCCCACTGACCACCTGACCCACGGGGCCAGTAGGAGCTGTGCCCACAGCCACGCAGAGGCTGGTAAGCTTGCACACCACTGTGGCTGGGCAGGTAAGAACACAACTGCCCCGCCCCTACTGTAGCCACAAATGGAGTGAAAAGCGGATTGAGGGTGACAAGGGCCATGGAAAGGCCCAAGGACCTGGCCATAGCCCTACTGTTCTTAGAGCGCTCTAGTGTCGAACCCACCATGTCTCTAAAGAGATGGGAGCCATCAAGGGCATGTCCATCAGTGATGTATGGACATCCTCAGAAAAGCCTGTTTCGGCAATCAAGCATGGCATTGCAAGGACAAAACTGCTTTGCCTAGTGAGTCAGTGGTGTCTAGTCCACATCGAATGGTGAACTTAGCTGCATCCCTCCGATTGGCATCAGCCTGTTAGAGCACAGCCCGGGCCTCCTCCAGGATCATTCACTGCTCTTGCGCAACCGTATCCCACAGAGCATGGAAATAGTGGTCCAATAGGCATGTGGTGTTCACCAACCACAATGCCTGACTGGTGAAAAAAAAACATTTTCTTGTCTAAAGTGTCCAGCCTCTTGGATTCCCAACCCAGCGGACGGTTGAGAATGTGCCAGGATTTATGTGGGATGTGGAGGCTTGGACCACCAAGCTCTCCACAGTGGGGTGTTGCGTGAAGGCGTTTAGGTCCCCTGCAGCGGGGTGGCAGAGATGGGCAATCATCCTGCTCACAGGAGCCCTTTTGCTGGGCTTGGACCAAGTCCCAAGCAGGATGTCATTAAGTGCCTCATTGAAAGGGAGAAGTGATTCTAATGGAGACACTCCCAGCTAAAGCACTGACGTCAAAACATGAGTCTTGACTGCAACCAGAGCAAACTAAGGTCCAGCACCTCAGCTCCCCTCTGCACCACCAATGCGAATGAAGCTCCCTCCTCTGTAGCCACAGCAGGGTAAGAAAGCATGTCAGCCTCTGGAGAAGTGTCCAGTTCACTGGCTTCACCCACATCCTTACACCAGTCCATTTATTCTTCATAAGGCTGGTATTTCTCAGGGTCTAGCGACCCCTCCCGTTCCTTCTGGAGTCCTAATGCATAAGTATAGGGCTCAGGCACCAGCCTGAACAGCATGGTTCCACTGGGTGCCGAGCTGAAGTTGGACGACGCCCCTCTGGCTCTGTGTCGGAGTGGGGTTTGAGGATGAGGATGGCACCTCGGGTGCCGGGAACATTGAGGAAGGTCAAGATGGCACAACCAGTGCTGGTCCAGATCCATCTGTGGATGTCTAGGGCCTGATTTGTGATGGAACCACCGGCGTGGATCCATTTGGAGCCCCTCCCGAACCCGAGGCACCCAAATGTGTGCCGGAAGGAATGGGCCACCTAAATGCCCAAATATAAGATGCATGGCCTCATAAAACTCTTTAAATTAGGCAGGGGTGGAAAGAAAAACTAACATCAGCGTGCCCGAGTGGTGCCTATATAGGTACCCCGGACATCACTTCTGTAGTGGGAGATGCCAACGGCACCATGCTGAACCGAACAACGCAACCAACCAGTGCCCAAGGGTTCTGCTCAAGAAAACATTTCAGGACCTGGTCTGACACCTAGGGATAATTCAAAGGTAAGGAATTTGCGTCTAGACGTCTCTATCAGATTTATGGTATAAGCCCATACAATGAACAGTTCTATTTGTGTCAAACCCAAAGAGTGAATGGGTCCACTAATACTCTGCACCCATTTCCTGAACTGTGTCGTCAGCACCTTTCACCCAATGAGGGAACTGTGAAAATGTGTATCTCACATCCACTACCCACTAAAGGAGTGACACCCAGTGATCAGGTCAGCCAAAATATTCAGCATGCCCTCTCCCTACCTCCGTTGTTATAATAAAAAATACCAGTTACCTCTCTAACCTTCACATACACGCACTGGCTGGTGGTAAGCAGTGTGCAACCACCAAGCTTCCATACAAAGCGACAGAGCATGTAAAGGATGAAATGAAATTAAATGAAAAGTGGACTTCTATAGCGCGATTGCTGCCCTGGGGCGTCCAAGCGCTACAAGAGAGAGGCACCACTTGTCAACGACGGTCAGCTTGGAGAACTAATTGTGAGCGTTGAAAAGAAAAGTCTTTAATTGCTTGCGAAAAGAGAGCAGGTTAGGATTGGCACTAAGCTGAAGGGGAAGCGAGTTCCACAGTCTAGCGGCATTGTAAGAAAACATCCTGCCGCCAGCTCTAGCTCTCTTAATTCTGGGAACTGTGGCCAAAAAGGCCTGACTAGAGCAAAGGTGCTTTCTGGGGTGGTGCTGTGTAATTAGCTCACGGCTAATTACCGGGCCCTTTTGCCAGAAGGCTTGATGGGATATACACATTGCCTTAAAGGAGATTCTTTGCCGCACCGGCAGCCAGTGTAGGCTCCTCAGCCCAGGTTTAGATGACAATCTGCGTGGCAGCTGAAGCAGTGTACGAGCCTCGCAGTTTTGGATAATCTGCAGCTTGCGCAATGTGTAATCGGGGGCACCTAGATACAGGGCGTTGCTAAAATCCAGTCGAGACTGGATCAGGCCTTGAATGGCTATTTGTTTGGCTTCCATGGGTAAAAGTGGGAGAACTAAGGAGGCCGAAACAAGTTGCAGAAAGCTTAGTAGCCTGGGTGTTGAAGGTCAAGGCTTTATCCAGCCATACACCCAGGCTTTTCATGTTATCCTTAGGTACAGGTGGGGTGCCTAGGCTTGAGGGCCATAAGGAGTCGATGTTCGTTACAGCAACGGGACCCAAGAGCATCAGCTCAGTTTTATCCCATTAAGCTTAAGGGAAGATGTCGTCATCCAGCTTTTTACTTCCTCCAAACATTTCAATAAACCCATTTGTGCTGATTGGTCGTCCTCCTGCGCAAGGGAGACCACTAGCTGAGTGTCGTCCGCATACGAGATGATCTTAATACCGAACGGACAGACGACCTCAGCCAGTGGTCTCATGTAGACGTTGAATAACGCAGGGCTCAGAGATGAGCCCTGCGGTACCCCACAGCTTAGAGGTTTACTAGAGGAGACAGTATCTCCCTCAAAAATCTGAAAAGTCCTATTGCTCAGGAAGGATTTAAGCCAGAGTATTGCTCTACCTGATATTCCCACATCAGAGAGGCGGTGCACCAGCATATCATGACTAACCGTGTCGAATGCTGCGCTCAGATCAAGGAGGACCACTGCCACTGATCCCCCTTGATCCAAAATCCTTCTGGTTTCCTCGGTGACTGCCAGTAAGGCAGTCTCCGTCCCATGTCTAGGTCGAAAACCCATCTGGGTGGCATCAAGCAACTGATTATTCTCGAGGAAATCCATCAGATGTCTGTTGATATGCTTTTCAAGGATTTTGCTCACCCAGGGGAGCAAGGAAATGGGGCGGTAGCTGTTAAAGTCACCAGGATTCAGATTCGGTTTCTTCAAGAGCGCACGCACCATGGCCCGCTTCCAAGGGGGTGGGACTGTGCCAGAGGTGATGGAGGCATTAAGAAGGTTCATAATAGTGGGGAGAACAACATGGATTACTGAAACCAGTATATCAGGTGGAGCTGGATCACATGTTGAACCTGACTTTACTTGACGAGCTACAGATTCCAGGGATTCCAGATCTAGCAGTGGGAAATTATCTAAAATTACAGGGGCCTTAGGGGAAGCTTCCGCCGGCCTTGACCATACCTGAGCACAGGGATCTAGATCCGTGGCAGGAAAGGAAGCGTAGATTTGGTATACTTTTTGATGGAAGAATTCGGCCAGATCATTACAATGAGCCATTGTTTAACACGTGGGCATGGAGGAAGGGGAACGTTTAGTGAGGCTCTTTACTATCTGAAAGATTTCTTTAGGTTTGGATTTTGCCTGAATTATTTGTTTTGAGAAATAGGTCGATTGAGCAGTTTTTATCTCAATTTTGTAGGCTCTAATCGCCTCTCTATATAAGATTTTATCATCAGGGGAATAGTCCAAGCGCCACCTTCTTTCCAATTTCCTACAGTGCCGTTTTTTTCCCTGAGTTCCCCGGAATACCAGGGGGCAGTTTTTCGTGGGCGCTTCATAATAGTTTTGCGAAGGGGGAGTGTGGCCTCAAGGAAGTTTAGGAGCCACTCTTCGTATTCCTGATTGGCTACACAAGGATCCCCATTAAAAAAGGGTCTGGAGACCATAAGACTGTTGTACCAATGCTCTACTGGAAGTCTGGACCAATTTCTAGAGTTCCTCACGATGGGGGTTGAGTGGGGTACCTTTCATGTGGACCATGTAAGGGGGACAAGTGAGTGGTCGGTCCAAGGAAGACAAATGGGTTGCCCGACCTTAAGCTCGCTACAGTTACTAAAAACTGGGTCCAGGAGGTGGCCCTTGATATGGGTGGATGAGTCGACCAATTGTTCCAGTTGTAAAGCCGCTAAGTCATCCGTCAACTCCATAGCAGTGTGGTCGCAGGCGGCGTCGAAATGGAAATTAAGATCGCCTAGCAGTGTATAATTGGAAGAAATTGTGACCGACTCAGCCATAATCGATGGAAGAGCCTTGTGAAACTGCTTTGGGGGGCCCGGCGGCCGATATATGAGAGTGCCTGAAAAACAGATGTTGGGGAGAATTCAATACTATATGCGAGACTTTCGCAATCTGGTATAGAGTCAAAGGTACATCGACATAGATACTGCTCTTTATATATTATTGCCATGCCTCCTCCTTTCCCCACAGCTCGGTCTTTCTGCATAATTTGGAAGCCCGGGGGCAGTGCTGATACTATGTCTGGATCGGAATCTGGTGTTAGCCAGGTTTCTGTTAAGAAAACTTCATCTGGCATGTAATCCTCCAACATGAGGGCAACTTCGACCTATGTTTGGGTAAAGACCTACAGTTTAGAGTAGCATATTATCGTACCGCTTCCCGTCCTGAGGCTATTTACAGAAAGGACAGATCACGGGCAACTCGAGGGCTTGGAATGAGTGCATACAACCTAATTCTCCCATAGTCCTCATGCTAAGGAGGGACTTAGAGCTGTAATACCTTTTCTGTAAGGGGAGAGATGTAGGGGTTGTGGCCCCTGGTCCCCGCCGGTCGCGGACGGGCGCAGAGGGCTTGCCTTTGGCGCACCATCGGCGCGCCCGCTGCGCTTCCTAGGTGGAGGGGTCATTTTATGGGAGCGCGGATGGGAGGGGCCGAGCACTAGACCGCTCGCCTGCTCCTCACCCAAGAAAGTGAATTCAAAGCTAGACCCCGCCAGCGCCTGATCGGCTGCGGTGGGGACAGGCGGGACAAGGTAAGAGCAAGGTGGCCAGAGACTATTATTCAGTACAATGGCCGAGTAAGCCCAGTAAGTTAATTAAAAACGAACAAAGTGCAAAAAGAGAAACACAAGTGCAATTTAAAAATGCAATTAATGCTACTTCCTCGCACACAATCAGTCCCGGCTTTCCGCTTCAGGACATTCACATCCGCGTGCACACTCTCAATCGGTGCTCGCGGGCAAAATTGGTGCTTTTATGGGCGAGCGGGCCGAGCACTAGACCGCTCGCCTGCTCCTCACCCAAGATGGTGAATTCAAAGCTAGACCCCGGCAGCGCCTGATCGGCTGCGGTGGGGACAGGCGGGACAAGGTAAGAGCAAGGTGGCCAGAGACTAATATTCAGTACAATGGCCGAATAAGCCGAGTAAGTTAATTAAAAACTAACAAAGTACAAAAAGAGAAACACAAGTGCAATTTAAAAAAGCAATGAATGCTACTTCCTCACGCACAATCAGTCCCGGCTTTCCGCCTCAGGACACTCACATCCGCGTGCACACTCTCAGCAGAACATAGAGACTAATTTAGATTTTGGCGGATGGGTTATTCTGTCACAAATGTGAGGGATAGCTTGTCTGCCTTTTACAAGTGAGTGCCATGGAATATAATTCCCTTGCACATAAGGCAGATAAGTTATTCGTCATGTTTGTAATGGAGTAACCTGTCTGCCAAAGTCTAAATCGGGCTGCTAGTCCTTACGGGATCCAAGTCTATTTATAATACGTTACACATTAAAGTGCCTTGTGAGGGTTTATTTGAGAAGAAAGAACAAGTAGCTATACTATTTTTGGGTTGTTCATTTAACTTCCTGAAAAGTTAATAAAGTTTTTAAAAATGCAAGGGACTGGCCTGCGATGGACTAGAAAACTTTATATGGATCTATGTTCTTATCATTGTAGTACAATCTGATTTCCGTCAGCTGCGCTCCAAAGAAATTGACCTCAAAGCAAGCACTCATCTTGATTAGAAACTATAAAATAATGATTTACGATGTAAAGCTGTATGCAAGGATATCACATCAATTTGTGCCCTAAGGTAATTATAAGTTGTGTCCCGCCATGCACAGTTTTCTCATCAATCATTTAATTGCAAATGTTGCAGTGATATTATCACTGAGGTCATTGAAGTTGTCATTAGTGAAATAATATGTGGCATAATTAGCAGTGCATAGTGAAGACGAGTTATAGTTACCCTAGGGCACTAGTCATTGTTACTGGAGATAAATATAGCTAATGAATTTCAGTGGTTTTGTATGATTAAAACGTTACGTTGTCACTGACATTTTTACCTAACTATAACGTTATTTTAACCTATGTTTTTAAGGGAATTTCTAGTTTTTTTAATGTAATGTAATATAATTATGTTAGACTTGGCATCCTTGGATTGATTACCCCTGACTTTTTGCCTCTGCCTCCTGCATGTCTGCTGGATTTCGTTTTTGCTGGCATAGATGCTTTGGGCACTATCCAACTGCTGATCAGTGTCAAAGTGCAAGTGCTTCCTGTGTAAATTGTTATTATAATTGGTTATCCATGGTTGACATATTTGATTTACTGGTAAGTCCCTAGCAAAGGGCATTGTGTGTGCCCAGGGCCTGAAATCAAATGCTACTAGTGGGCTTACAGCACTCGTTGTGCCACTCACCTGAGTATCCCTGCAAATTTGTCTCAGACCTGCCACTGCAGTGTCTGTGCATGCAGATTTAGACTGCCAGGTCGACCTGGCCAGTGCACCCACTGGCCAGGCCCTAACCATCTCTTCTCTGACATGTAAGGCTCCCCTCTGGTAGGCCAATGGTACCCCCACGGGCAGGGTACAGTGTAGGTGAAAGGTAGAACATGTACTGGTGTGTTTTACATATCCGGATAGTTAAATACTGCAGTTTTGTTTTTCACTATTGAAAGGCAATCTGTCCTATAGGAGCTACCTTGTAAACATCTCACAAGTGTAACTTTCCATTGGGACAAGATAGAGAAATTGAGTTTAGACTCTCTGAACTCAGAAATTAATAATAATCATGTATACAAAGGGAATGGGGGGGCACGAAGCCCCGCTCTGCAAACTTTAATAGGATATGATGGTCCCAACCCGCAGGGCCAGTGTTTATTTTGGGTGGGTGCCCCGGTGCACCCAACAAACGGCATCCTGAGTGCTTCAGGAGCTAGCATTGTGGCAGGAGCAGCGTTTTTTGTTCCCTGCCCACATCTGTGCAGCAGGGAAACTAAAATCTGCTCCCACCTGGTTGGAGCGCTTTTAAAGCTCCCGCCAAGTAAGAGCAGATATACCTTCCCTGCCTGCGTTCCTGCAGGCACGGAAGACATGTCTGCTCCCACCCAGTGGGAGCTTTACAAATGCTGCCGCCAGGTGGGAACAGACATATGTTTTCTTGCCCAAACTAATGCAGGCAGGGAATCAACTATGTTCTGGTGATGGGCTGCCCGGGACACAAAAATTGAGCCAGCCCTGGGGATGGGTTCCCTGGGGCTTTTCCAGGCACTGGGGCTGCGCCTAGCTCCCACCCTTTGAAGTTCATGGATGGGGTCCCTAGAGCCTTTTGAGGCTCAGCGAGGTGGGCCACACTGCCCCCTCCACTTTTGTAAAGAATTTGGCCTTGGGGGATGGGGCCTATTAAGGCTCGAGGAGGAGGATGCGTGCCCCCTCTGCTTATTAATAGAATTCTGCCCCAGAGTATAGGGTCTTCAGGGCCTATTAGGACTCAGGGCGGGGTGTCGCGAACCCCCTCCCCTCTTTTTCTTTGATGGCCCCTGGTGATGTGGTCTTCGAGGCGTCCCGGAGGGCTGGAGGTTGGAGGCATGTGCTCCCTGCCCAAAGTCAATGTTATGCCCCACTCTCCGGGACCTGGCCCACAGTGGAGGGGAGAAAAATGTAATTGTAGCACAAGAGCCCATGAATGTATTTATACCAAATTGCAAAAAGCACCCTTTCTAGACCAAAATCTATCTTTCTGCCAAATTTGGTATAAATTCGTTCAGTTATTTTGGTTGTAGCTGTGTCTAAATTTCCTAAGGAAACATTCATAAGGAAAACGAGTTTTCTGGACCTTCCCTTTTCTTGGGTCACCCCAAAACTTTCTAGGAAGGAGCTGAGGTTAAAGAACTTTTTTTTATTAAATCAAATTAATAGGGCACTGGACAGGATGCGGTTTGACAAATGCCAGTGCAAACAAAGAAGGAAGAAGGAGGGTAGAAATGATATAGCATCAAAGGCGGGTGTCAAGTTGCTTGATGCTTGATGCCTACAAGAAGTTGTAGACAGTGACAAAAAGGCAGAGCTGCCCCAGAGCAAGTCTGTGGAGTAGGAACGGGAACTCCGCAGGGGTGATCCTACTTATTGTCTTTGACAAGATAGAAACATGGTGTCCTTTCGTAGTCAATTTAAGGCAGTACTTACTAACAAATGTACTCTTTAGACTAACAATAAGACACCTTCCATTGAAAACAGTACTTGATTCTGAGCCTATTTACGCAGTCATCATAGCAGTCCAGATTTTAAACTGCAACCTTCCTTAAGAAGGATCAACAAGCTACATTGATTGAGCAACAGGCCTTCACTTAAAAATCAAATCAAAAATAGCACAAGACAATAGTTTCAACAAGCAAAATACAGAAGCGAGCAGTAATAGTATCACCAAACATACTACAGAAGGGAGCACTACATTTTCAAGCAACTCTAACACATCTTGCATTCATAAATGGGATGTCAGTTTCGCAAAATCCTCTCCCCCTACACAAACAGGTGGAAAAAATGAACGCACTGTGCTAGGAAGATGGGGGGAATTTACTCGAGTGAAGGGGAATGAGGAAACCATGTACACTTTTATGGGACAAATAAAACTGTCTCCTTTGCTTTGCAAATATGTCAATGACAGCACGCTTCTTCCAAGAATTCATAAAGCAACAATCTTTATATCATTTGAATCAACGGATACCATATTGCACAGGGTATTGCTATCGATGTGGAGAGGAAATTGCAAGTCAGAGAATAGAAACAACTGTGACAAGGAGTATAAAAGGATAAAGAACTAACAGAGTCTTCAAAGGCTGCTTCAATAAGATGTTTCCATATTATGTGTTAAAGCGTATACCCCCATGTGCGCCTAGAGTATACATTCAAAGTTCAAACCACTATGATCAAGGTCAAAATTAAAATACTGACAGAAAGGAGAAAAATGCCCTTAACATGGATGGGACCTGGCTGTGCTGTGTGGCACTGGCTCAGGAGCATCGGCTGGCAGTTCATCTGTGTGGGGCATTGGGTTGAAGCCCCTGGTCTCACAACTTTGGGGTTCCGGAGGCAACCTAATGATGGGATACAGGTGGTTTTACCTGTGCGGCCCAGATAGAATTAAAAGGTCGAATCCTTAGTGTTGTGAAATTATGCTTGTGTCGTGGAGTCCACTTTTTTTTGACAATAAATTGTATTGATGTCGACATTCCGTATGTGACCTAACCAGCCAAAGTCCCGAGTACATACAGTATGATATAGCAATGTAGCCGTCGTATCAACATCAGTATTTTGGAAACAGAAAGGACGAAAAGAAAAGGGTAAAGAAAATATATAGAACGTTACAACATATAACATTGTGTGCTACTTCCTCTCCCAGCCCTCCAGTATGTGTCTTCTAGCATCCCCATGTCTCAGACGGTGTATGGTCACATAATAGTATAATTACCATTGTCATTGTTGTCCCACGCATTACATATCTATTGTCCTCTGGGTGGGGGCTCCATGTGAAGGCCTCGGTAGTCCGTAAAAGTAAATGTGTAAATGTGTGGGAATTGTAAAGCGCACTGTTGCCCGTGAGCGTCCTGGCGCTGAAGACCGCTGGGGAACCCGTCCTAGCTTTCCCTGAGATAGTCCCTTCTGGGTATCTCCAAGGTGAAGCCAGGCATCCCCGGCGTCTGTGGGGGGCCGTTGTAGAGATGAGGCAAGCTTAGTGCCCAGAGTTGCCGAGTGTGATCCCAGGTTAGAGTAGGCACCGAAGCGAGAATGATCGAGTCCGTTGACCCTGGTCCACGACCCTGCCGCGTCGGGGAGTGAACCCTGGTCCCCGGCCGTTCTCTGCTTATGGGTCTGCCGCCTCTAACCAGTGAGCCACACCACTCCACTTCTGCCGCCTCTAAACAGTGAGCCACACCAGTCCGTCCATCTCTGCCAGGTTGTAGGGTGCTTTTGTGGGCACACCTGGCTTTAAAACTAGGGATTTCAATACCCATGCAAAAGTCTAACCCTTTCTTCCAAACCTCCATGAGAGGAGGGGAGGGAGCTTTCCATATTCTGGCGATATCTCGCTTCACCAGTGTGAGGCCTAGGAACAGCAGGTGCCGCTTGTATCTGTTGCCCCCAATCTTGGCTGTAATATGAAGGAGGCCCAGTCTCAGTGAAGTCCACATTTTGAATTGATTCATCGCTCTTTATATTGATTTTGCACCGAATGTTTGCTGTGACAATTGTATTGAATGTTATGTTCTGTAATCATTAGAATAATGTGTTCTTTGGCTTGTGATAACGACCCACTTTAACAATGTTGTGAGCACGAAGTGTTGTGAATAAACATGACCCAATGCCCACATCACGGAGTAATGTCTTGTAATTGATTTGTTTGGGTGTGGGGGGAGTGTGGTTTGGTCTGGGAGTCTCCGTGTCCTATTGTTCAAAACACCTTCTTACTTGATTCTCTGTATGGAGAACTCTGAGAAACGGAAAAGTAGGGGCTACGTATCAGAAAATGAATAATCAACCTAAATGATTTTATTCTTCATTGGACATCATTGATTGTGGCTTCCAATCAGATTCACTTCCAGCAATGTTCTACTGTGCTAACTGGCCACTGTACATAGTAAAGTACAACACTTGGCCAACTTATTGTACAATTCCATAGCTTCAAGCATATTTTCATCACATTGTGGGTTATGCTGAATATAACTCAGCTTGCGGTAGGGCGGGGCACGGCGCAGCAGGGGAGGAAGCCGACAGACGACGGAATAGGTATTATTTATTTATTTAATTATACCTGTTCCGTCGTCTGTCGACTTCCCAGAGCCCCACCATGTTTACCTGTGTTGACCACCGCTGGCTTATCCCCAAGGGCAAAGAGCGTACATATAAGATGTATAGAATTTTAAAACAAGGAAACAACGCTCGTGGAACAATGACACATTGAAAGTGACACAAGGAGATGGGTATATGGACCTGTGCATAGATACACTGGCAGGATAAGTAAACACAGACATTGGAACAGAGTGATACCGATACACAGACAAGGGAAGAATGAGACAAGCACACAATGAGAGGGAAACTTGGGCACTGCAACAGATAGGCACGGGACAGACACAGCAACACAACAAATTAACACAACCAGATACAATACAAATATAGCATTTTACTATCACAGGTTATGGTTTGTGCTCAGGGCTATTTAGTCTACATGAAGCATTCTCTAGATTCCCTCTCACTGACTTGATTCTACAATATACTAGACGTTCTAATGAATCTTGCACGTTTGCATACCTATATAGGTATTTAAACCGTTGTCTAAAGAAGTAACCACCAATTCTATAAAACCTGGACAAGCTTCTGAACTTCAAGTTGTTCGTTCTTGAACAATAACCGAAAATTCAGCCATATGAAACAATCCCGGTCTGGTGAAGCAGTTTGAAAACCCGAACCTGGCATGATCGAAGGTTCTAGTAGCACGTTATCAAAGTAGAGGAAAGAAATTACGATACACCCACCTAATCAGCGAGAAAACAGCACACTAGGCTGTGCTCAACGCTGTGACAAACAAGCCTTTCTCACATCAGATGCTACTGGTTCCCAGATAGTTGACATATTCTGCGGTTTGACCATGCTTGTATCACGCGCCATGGAAAACATGCACAAGTCGTCGAAACTACCAGAAGGCATGACATCTGCAGACACAGCTCAACGCGCTCGTTTTCAAGCGAGAGGCATACCGAGGCGACATACAACTCCTTCTGTGGTAGACTGAAGGAATTTCTAGCATTACACAAAGCTCTGCGATAAGTGCATCAAAAGGGCTAATTGATTTTACTAAAAGGATTTCCGAAAAGCCTGCGAAAGACAAATGAGTATATATATTTACACCTCGAAGTCGCAGATGTCTACCGACCAATGGACGGCAGACCGCCATTTACGCGGGTTGAAGCCAGGCTCCCTCACTCAGGCTACTTGGCATTCCCTATTTATTGCACGAAATTAGATTACTGAATTGCATTAGCATGTTTGTCCTTGCTCCGTGACCTCCAGGACACATTTGCAAAGTTTACGAGTACAAATCATTCACAGTTATGGCATTGTGGAAAAGGGTTATAAAACACTACTTGTGCTTTCTCGCTTTATGACATCATCAAGTAATTACCGAAGCCATCCCAGGAGAGAGCTCAAGGTAATGAGCCTCGCACTCCATTTATTAGAACAAATTCTATCTGGAGGGAGCTGGCTGGTGGAGGAAGTTTCTCTCTGCAGCAACAAATTAAGAGCCTGTGTCCATTTACCTTGTGGGCTGGAGAAATTGAGTATGTACATAATGTTTAGGCACAGAGTGCACTCTCCGATTACTCTTACAACTCCAATGTAGGTAAAGTAAAGTAAGCAATATTTCACAATAGCAAGAAACACTACCAATGCTGCCGCCCTTCAGCTTGCGGGTGCAGAATGTTTGCACCAGAAGCATCAGGTGCAAACCTGAATGTTAACCCTATGTCTTAACATTACACATTAGCAAGGAACTAAGGGGCATATTACCAAGCAATAGCGATAATTATCGCTATTGCTTGGTTAAGACAAAAATTTACCGCTGAGCTGCGGCAATTTTTACCGCAAATAAACCTTGGTATTACCAAGGTTTATCGCAAATGCGATAAAAATCGCCGCAATGCATGAATATGGCTGAAAAGTCAGCGATATTCATGCATTACCGAGCTAAGCTCTTAGCCATGTTATCCACCTCCCATTGAATAACATGGCTCAGAACTGCTCAGGGCAGGTGTTAGCTTTTGGAGATATTCGCGCTTAGCGCAAATATCTCCAAAAGTTGGTAATAGGAGATAGCGATGTTAGCGACTGTTTTCAGTCGCTAACATCTTGGCACGCCCACTTTGCATGTCATTAGTGATAAATATCACTGACATGCAAAGTGGGGCCCAAGATGGTCGCTATCTCCTAATAGCTGTCGCTAACTGGTGTTAGCGACAGCTAGGTAATAGGGAGATAATTTTATCTCCGCTTTCTTGGCTTTTAAAGCCAAAAAAGCGGAGATAAACCCCCTTGATAATATGCCCCTAAGTGTGGAGAAGGATGAATCTGTAGAGCATAGAGTGACTGCAAGTGTGGGCCACAGTGGTGGTTACAACTATAACAAGCATTAGAAATGCAATAGGTCTCGCAGCATTAGAGTTAGTGCTTTTAGAATTGTTTATGGGTTTTTTTGTAAATCTTTAGCATTTTTGTTTCCTGTAGCCAATGCTAAAGAATTAAAAAAAAAAAAGCCATAAACATTTCTAAAAGCTCTAACTCAAATGCTCCGAGACCTATTGCATTGGAAATGCAATAGGTCTCGCAGTAGGAAAGTTTGAGCTATAGGTGTTATTTATTTTTTTGTTTTTTATTTATGTGTTGTTTTTTCTAAATAGCTAAATTAATAGCTTTCTTCTTTACAAAGCCAATAGTTATAATTTTTGTAAATGTGACACCTCTAGCATTTGTAAAGCAACATGTTTTGTATTAACGGGACTTATATGTGACTTATATGTATTGATATTAAAAAAAATCAATGGCTTTAAAAAACAATCAATAATTAATAAGTAAATAAAATGGATTTTATTTTATATTGCCAATAGCTTAAAGTTTATTACATATATTTAGTGAAGATGCTGTGGTTGCGCTGAGTGAGGGTGAGTGAGGGTGAGGGTGAGTGAGGGTGAGGGTGAGTGAGGGTGAGTGAGGGTGAGTGAGTGAGGGTGAGTGAGTGAGGGTGAGTGAGTGAGGGTGAGTGAGTGAGGGTGAGTGAGTGAGTGAGGGTGAGTGAGTGAGTGAGGGTGAGTGAGGGTGAGGGGGTGAGGGGTTGAGGGTGGGTGAGTGAGGGTGAGGGGGTGAGGGGTTGAGGGTGAGTGAGGGTGAGGGTGAGGGGTTGAGGGTGAGTGAGGGTGAGGTGTTGAGGGTGAGTGATGGTGAGGGTGAGTGAGGGTGAGGTGTTGAGGGTGAGGCGTTGAGGGTGAGGTGTTGAGGGTGAGGCGTTGAGGGTGAGGCGTTGAGGGTGAGGCGTTGAGGGTGAGGCGTTGAGGGTGAGTGAGGGTGAGTGAGGGTGAGGGGTTGAGGGTGAGTGAGGGTGAGGCTGAGGGGTTGAGGGTGAGTGAGGGGTTGAGGGTGAGGGGTTGAGGGTGAGTGAGGGTGAGGGTGAGGGGTTGAGGGTGGGTGAGGGGTTGAGGGTGAGTTAGGGTGAGGGGTTGAGGGTGAGTGAGGGTGAGGGTGAGTGAGGGTGAGTGAGGGTGAGTGAGGGTGAGTGAGGGTGAGGGTGAGTGAGGGTGAGGGTGAGTGAGGGTGGGTGAGTGTGAGTGAGGGTGAGTGTGGGTGAGTGAGGGTGAGTGAGGGTGAGTGAGGGTGAGGGATTGAGGGTGAGGGATTGAGGGTGAGTGAGGGTGAGGGGTTGAGGGTGAGTGAGGGTGAGGGGTTGAGGGTGAGTGAGGGTGAGGGGTTGAGGGTGAGCCAGTGGTAATTACCTATCACGAAATTTTAAAACAACCGCGCTACATCCATACTTATCTGGCCTCCGAGAGGTTGGTCTCTTCAGCCAGCAAAGCGCTGTGGACGGGGGAAGCTAGGAGCTACACTGCAGGGTGGGCATGATTGTGAGACGGTGCAGGTTTGGGTGGTGCGTGGGCGAAGAGAAAATGGGTACTGGGTGGGCATGATAGGGAGGCATTGAAGAATGCAGGTGAGATCAGAAGAGGTGGGCCTGGGTGGGAGGTGATCAAAAAAGGGAGGGGAGGTGGGGGATTCAGCAGAGAGGGGCATGCACCAGGACAGGTGACAATGGGTGGGAGGGGAGAATGGGAGAGGTGGTGGAGACTAGAGTGGGAAGACTGGGAGAGGTTTATCTGAGAGAGGGTGGTAGGAAACTGGTAATTGGAAGATGTGTTACATAGTGCTCGATCTGATTGGTTCTCCCCCATCAGATGCAGTCAGAACTAGGTGATGATGACTTTGTTTTTCACGGTCCAGCGCATTCTGTAGGACTAACTCCGCGTGTCTGAAGCCATCACTGCTTTTTATCTCTTCTAGGCCAAAATATTGGTTATCGCTCAGTCTATAGCCCTGCAGAGCGTTAACGCCAATATCGGGATCTCGGGCATTGCCAAGGGCAATGCGCGCTCCCGGCAACGTGGTCTCTGCGATTTCTAAAGCAACTGAATTCTTCGAAAAACTCGGGGAGTTGTCATTAATATCCCGAATGTTGACTTCCACCTGAAATACATTCACGGGATTCTCCACGACGGCGTCGAAGTTAATGAAACAGCTGGCAGATTCTGCACACATTTCCTCCCGGTCTATCCTCTCGTGCACGTGCAGGCTTCCAGTTTCTGCGTTTATTTTAAAATATTGATTATCTGCACCTGAAACGATGCGGAGTTTCCTGTCTGACAAATGCTCCATGTTCAGCCCCAGATCCTTTGCAACATTACCCACAACGGACCCCTTCTCCATTTCTTCGGGAACTGAATACTGTATGAGTCCATACGCAGCTTTGCAGAGCCAGGAGAATGCTAAATAAAGGAATACTTGCCGTTTGCGTCTCAGCCCCGCTTCTCCGGGGCGGGCACCTGCTTCAGCCATAGCGTGGGCAGTTATCCTTTGTATAAACGCAGAGCAAAGGGCAGCCTTCCAGAGGAAGCCAAATGAATCCCAGTTTCCTGGACAATAGCGACGGAAAACAACACGGGTGGCTTGAAAAACGCAGTGATAGAAAAAATAAACAAAAAAAGAAGCCGGAGGGGAGGGGGGAGGAGAAATGCGAGACGGCGGGAAGGGGAGGGGGCGGAGCGGGTCAAATCAACAAACAAGCCGGAGGGAAGAGAGGGGAGGGGGGAGGAGAAATGCGACACGGCGGGAAGGGGAGGGGGCGGAACGGGGGAGGGGGCGGAGAGGGGACATGCACGCGCCCGTGACTTTTAAGGTCAATGCGCATGCGCATAAGCTTAATGCGCATGCGCATTGACCTTAAAAGTCACGGGCACTGCAAGGAATCGCCACGATTCCTTGCAGTGTAGATAAAGAGTGGATAACTCGCAATACTCTCGCCTTGCTCGATGCGCATGCGCATCGACAGGCGAGACCTAAAAATATGGTGGGATGCTACGGCGCCAAACTCACCATATACTGCTCCCCCATGTGCGCACCTTTCTCCCCGATCAGCTACACGAGCAGGAAAGGGAATGAATTACTTCCTGCTCAGTGGACACCAATGCAACCAATCCTGGAGCTGCTCTCATGCAGAGCTGACTGAGCAAAACCCGAGATTTTTGTCTTAGGCACATTACACTCTAAACTGTGTTACTTTTACACCAATCCCGTGGTTTAGGGCCCTGCACATCAGCTCATGCAGTTAGAAGCTCAGCCTGCATCTTGAGGGTCACCTTCCATTCAGACTAGACTCTCACTTCACAAGCAGGCAATATAACGTGCATGGTTCACCATATTCATCATCTCTGCATGGTCCTTTTTCAGGTGACCGAATTGCAGTTGTAGAGGTAGCTAACCTTTCATTCAAACTTTTGCAATGGCACCTTACCCGGTTACCATCTTATAAATAATTGGCAAGCTCCAAAGAATGCAAAGTTTTTTCATCTACCTGATCCCTGACTTCAGGCGTTCTGCTACTGTAACCAGATCTCACCTGTACGAATGTCCCCCCACTGACAGATGGTTAATCGGAAGGTTGAAATCAAAAATCTGTCTTTCATCCATAACACCTTTAACAAAGGCGGACTGCGGTATACAACCAAACTGTTGTTGCCATATCAACTAAGAAGATGATTCTGGCCAGGTTTCCTAAATCTTCTCCCATTGTCTCCATTGAGGTGCAAATTGTTTGTGGGAAGGTACTGCATTCTTAAATCTCACCCACTATTGAACTCCTTACCGTTATCTTTACCTTGGAGTCACAAATCAGAAAATGCTGTAAATTGTTCAAGATTCACCTCTTTAACACTAGACTCAATCTACTTCTTCAATCTGTTCCTCCTTTTACTCTGGCCCCCCACCACCCCTACTCGCGCTGCCATGAAGCGTTCAAGTGGTTGCACTAATGCTACATAAAAACAATAAGTAAATCAGCAAATGTGGTACTGTGTGCATTTTTCTGCACGTAAAAGCAATGTTTTTGCAAGGAGTAAAGCTTGTTGCATGTTTAATAAAGGTCTTGTGCGCTGTTTGTTTTACTATCTTGGAGACATTGGGCACAAACTGTTTCCCCCAACATAAGAGATTGCTCAATAAGAACCAAACACAGATTTCTGATCTAGAAAAAGACCAAGACACTATTTAAAAAAATAAAATAAAAAAATATGCAGTTTATTAGGTCTTGAATGTGCGACTTAACTCTATTTGTTATCAAACTGAACCAGTGTATGACATCCTCGGCAACGACACAGGTTAGCAAAGAGGGCACACACAATGTTAGATTGTCATTTCTCTATGTAAAAGATTTGATGTGGTGAGATAACTGAAAACGAAAAGTGAAAAATGTATTTTCCTTTACCCCTCTTTTCTAGACTGTAGACGCGTTAGCAAATTCCAGTACAGTAAACAATTAATACTGCAAATCCACAGGTTTTAAAAGAAACAGCGCTTGAGCATGCCACCTCTAGTGCATGACATCTTGTCGAATTCATTTATTGTGTTTGGCATTTTTACGCTTGTTTGGGCCTCTGATTTATGTATATTATACATCTCTTCAATGCTCTCTGTATTGCTTCTTGTATTTCATAAAAACGTAATAAAATATTTGGGAAAAAAATAGTTTCCAAGGCAGCCACACTGTAATGCAACCACAAATGGAAAACTCTGTATTTAAAGAGACTTGCCCCTTTTTTTTTTAGAAAGTAGCAAGCGAAAGAAAGATGAGAAAAAAGAAAGAAGAGAAGTAGAAAGAGAAAGAATAGAAAGAAATAAACCCGACAGCACTTCAGTAAAATAAGTGGGAATCCACAATCGTAGGTGAGCTTGGAATGAGTTCAAAGGAAAATCTATCTGTTTTATTAGTGATTTAATAAACCTTTCTTCCCACGGCCTACAAAACAGGTATTCCAGTGCTGCGTTGTGTACAATAGACCCCAGGCGGTTATTCTTGTAGTTTCACAGGCCAATATGTCATAGTAAATAATAAAGAGATAATACCATTCCAAGCTCTGCTACTGCCTAAACAAAAATAAACTGCAGTGCTGCTTTCCCACGCATATTCCTGAAAGGAAAGGGAACAGTAAGTAATTGGTTCAACCACATGCTTCACAGCAGTGGGTAATTCCCTAAGGTTTAAAATGAAAACCATAATGAAACGTAAATAAGAAAACAGCTACCTTTATAACGCGACCTCGTAAAGGAATTAAAATGTAAGGGTTCGATTAGCGGAGCTAGACTACTTACTCATACAAATTCCGAATTAGACCAAACCCGTTTACAAAAAAATCGTATTCAATCGGGCAGAATGCGATTCTCAGCTGACAAGATGGCGCACGCCAAATTATGGGCGAGTGTGGCGCAGCTGTTAGAAACTGACAGGTGTTTGTCACACCACACAAACTGTTAGTGCACGAGAGGTCTCAAAGTCTGTTTACACGAAGCAACTCGGTTCTTCAATAACTGCAACAAGTCCATTGAGGGTGTGGAGGCTTGAGAATTCCCCTAGAACGACCCCGGCGGAATGCCACCCCACTGGGAGCTCTAGGATTTTTGTGCCGTTTTGAAAGCGTGTATGAACTCAGAAATATGTGACACCTGAGCTCTACTTAGTTCACATACTTGCCATATTCCGTCCAAGGTTGTCTACTCTACAAAGGCACTGAGCTTGACGTTTAGTGTATGTTTACATACAGCAGCAGCTGGGGCTTCCATTTTGGTTTCAGTGAACTTGGAATTCAGAGCGTTCCTTGCGCCTAATTAAAGATGCATGGCATTTGAATATTAAAAATAACCAAAGTTATGAAGTGTTTCAGTCGCAGAGTGTATCTTTGCATACATTAACTCAGTTGGTGGTGTTATGCAGTGGCTTACTGCGTTGTGGGGACGCTTTACAAATCTTACGATCTTTTTATAACATAAAGGCACAGTCCTCCATGTAAATGATAATAAGCCTGTAAAAATAAGATATCAAGTTGGGTTCAAGCTGCTCAAGTGTTCCCTTACATCACGGGACAGTTATCCTATTCAATCAGAAGAACAAAGAGTTGGGCACAAAGAAACACACATACACAGGCAGAGGGTTCAAGATTGGGAACAAAGGAGAGAGGATGGTGTCTAACGTCTAAAGTGGCCGACCTCGAACCTGGGGAGCCGGGTTCGAGCCTCGGCAAGGACACTCAGCATCCTGTGATTCTGGGTAAATCACCAAGGGCCATATGTATAAAGCCTTTTGCGAATCGCAGAGGCCGAAATTCGAAGAATTTCGGCCTTTGCGAATGGCAAAATGCCCTTTTGCATGTTTTGGTATGTATGAAATATTCGCAAAATAAGGAATAGCAAAGATTTGCGATTCCTTATTTTGCCATAGCATTTAAGGAATCGCAATTTAGCGATTCCTTAAATGCTATGTATGTAGCATTTTTGGGCTGCAAATTATGGTTAAGAATTCGCAAATTACCACCAACTTGTAGTTGATGGTAACTTGCGAATTCTTAAAAAATGCACTATTTGGCATTTTTGAAGGTGGCATGTGATGCACACACATGCCCATAGGGCATGTATGTGCGCCTTACGCACACTCATGTACATTTCAGGGGTGCAGCAGGGTGTCTTTGAGACACCCCTGCACCCTTGAAATAATTCTCAAATTGCGATTAGCAAATTGCGAATTCGCAATTTGAGAATTATTTCGCAATCATTCCTATGGGCCTCCTGGGCCATAGGAATGCATTGGAAATTATTCCTTAATTGCGAATTCGCAAAATGCGAATTCGCAAATAAGGAAGATTAAGGAATCGCTAAAAAAAAGCGAGTTTCTTCATACATACCATTTTGCGATTCCTAAATAGCGGTTCCTTAAAAATCGCTATTTAGGAATCGCAAAAGGGTTTGTTGATACATATGGCCCCAAATCTCCCTGTGCCTATCAAAATGAATGTGTATGTCTGTATCGCAGTTGGTACTCATGTAAAGCGCTCTGATAACTGCAAAAAAACACAAAAAAAACTCTTGGCTTTTCTTTTATCAAATCAGAACATTCTGCAAGGTGCAGTCTTGGTTCAGTTCACTTTAACCAACTTGTGACATCGAGTTAAGTGGTCACCTTGCTCCACGTTGTACGACTGTAAGTAACAGTCTACTCAAACCCTCATGTGAGCAAGGGAAGGATTTGCAGAGCTCGATCTTTGTTTTTATTGCCCAATTCCTGCATGGAGGAGAGTGTAAAGATGTTCAGAAACACAAGCGGAGCAGGGTTCTTTAAGGTCACAGGAAGCGGGATATATTTATCCTAATATCATATAGCTGGAATTAGGACCGCCCTCCTGTCAGTTTTTACAAGTTGGAAAATACCAGGAATTGCCTGCCACTCTGGTACTGCATGCTACTACATCTGAACAGCAGAAAAGAACAGAGAAGAAAGCTTCGAACGTCACATTTCTGTGGAAAACCAAAGTGAGTTAAATCACTGTGGAGGTGATGATGCTTTTATTTGATTACACGTAGTTGATATACCAATGTTACAGATGTAAGTATAAGCTTCTGTGAACTCCCAGGGCCCTTTCTCGGATGCAAATTAACTCAGTGATCAAATCAGGCAGGTTATATTATCGATAGATGTGGGGGAGTGGTTGAAAGAGTTAATGTAGCCAAACATTTCTAAAGCAGAGTAGATAGAGTGAAAAACAGTTCAACCTTCTGCACAAGACCCAGGAAATTAACTTGGTTATTCGCAATTTACCCGCCAAAATTTCACCCAACAAGGGCACTCAAACTCAAAAATAGACAGGGAAATAAAATGTGCCTCGGAATAACAAGAGAATAGATTGCAATACAAAGAGAGGAAAATAGCTGATCTTGTCCCACAAGTCACTGCATATAATGCAACAGAATCCCCACTAAAGATGTCATTAAGGACCTGCAAACCGTGCTGACACAAGATGAAAAACTGAATGGAATATTTCTTCTACCACCCAGTCTGCATACAATCCTCCGTCTTACCCCCGAAACCCAGTTGTCAATCACAAATTACTAAGCGTGGGTGGTTAACTTTGTTCCGCCAGTGGAGTTGACTGAGTTTTAGAACTCTGCACTCGTTTGGAGTGTGAAGTTTGCAAAAACTCTGCACACGCAGCGGAGTGGAGTTTACTGGTGCCATAGTAGAGGAGTCTATGACTTACCTCCCAAATGGTGGCTATCCATGGCAGCGCAGCCCGGCCACCAGTCTCTCCTAGCCGCCACTGCCTTACTGTTCCTGCTCGCCAATCTCTGCACACACTCTACTGATTGGGTAGAGAAGCCCGAGCCTCCCCTGGTTCGGCCCAGATATCAATGAGGGACTCTCAGCCAGCTTAGTGCAGCAGCTAACCCCAATTTAGCAAGAACTGCAGTGCGTATGTCATATGACAATATGACATGCACACTGCAGTTCTTGCTGAGTTGTGGTTACCTGCTGCACTAAGCTGGCTGAGATTCTGACTTCCGAGCCCCAACAGCGGAGGCTCAGTCTTCTATCTATTCAGCGGAGTATGCGAGCAGGAACAGGAAGGCAGTGGTGGCTAGGCAGGGCACAAGTCCTAAAAAAAGAAGTGGGAGAATGCTGACTTCACTTCACAACACGAAGTGACGTCACGAAAGGTGGCTTGCACCCTCAGACTCATTGCCTCCCCTCGCTCACCCCTTAGATGCGATTGCATCAGAGAAGCCAGTGCGTGAGCAGCGTTCTGAATGAGCTCCGATCTCATCCCAGAGAGGCCAAAGAGTGAATGTGTGGCTCCATTTGCTCCAGTAATCGAGCTCCTGGTAAAATAAGTGGGGGGATGACGTCCACCCGCGTAGTACCCCGACTCGAGCCCTGTAGCTAGGAGAGACTAGTGGCCGGGCTGCACTCCCCTGGATAGCCGCCAACCAATACCCACCAAGTGAAGGAGGCTCAGGTAAAGTCAGAAAACCTTACTATGCAGGGGGTGCAGTTAGTTCCCTAGGGCGCGGAACTCTGGAATTTCCCAGAGTTTTCTAGTAACTCCATGCAATTCCACAGTTCAACTCCACAAGCTCCGCCCAGCCATACAAATTACCAAACATCTCACCACAGACAAGCAAAGGACCCAGCTTTGGTGGATGCCTATATTTATGTCTGTAACTAAACAGCTATCATAGAAACTAGCAATAAAACCATGCAGATTAATCGATTATGTAATGTAATGGTGCATTTGTACCTCACAGCTGTCGCTCCAAGGAGCATCTAGGCGCCACTGTTGACCAAAAGATCTATATCACGGTCAAATTGCTTATGGTAGTTAGTCCAGCTATCACACTAGTGCTCTAGCGCGGGTGTCCTGTAAATTAAAGATCCAAGTTTTCAAAGCCTTTCGGAATTCTACTTCCCGCTCTAGTGCCCAAAGGTGAGGGGGAAGTGTGTTCCAGGCTTTTGACCTTAGAACTGGTAGTGATTTACCTCCTCTCGTGCTGAGTCTGAAGGCTGGAACAGACAGCAGATTAGCATTTGAGGACCGCGAGGTACGCGGAGGATAATACCGAGAGAATTTTCCCCTTCGGCCCTTGGGAGTGGACGGCTCTAAAAGTGATAATCAGGATCTTGAACAGGACCCTTTTGATTATCGGTAGCCAGTGCAAGGTATTTAATGCGGCAGATGCTGATGATCTCTTAGGCCATTTCAACACCAGCCTAGCTGCTGCGTATTGCACCATCTGAAGTTTGTGAGTGACAAGTTTATTGGTCCCTGCGTATAGGCTGGTACAGTAGTCTATCCTTGATGTCACAAGGGCAACCGTTACCGTTTTACTAGCCGCCAAAGGAAGTAGATCGAAAAACTTCTTTAGTCCCTTGATGATACAGAAGCAGATTATGCAAGTGAAAATCCAAAAATGCTGTCCACCTCATTCAGTGCAAAAATTGCCATGTTGGAAAAATGCTTGAAAGAAAAAAAATACAGACTGTTTCACAACAGAAGACCGCCAATACATGACTCCAGTGGGTATTAATTTCTTCAATGGTGTGGGCATCATTTAAAACAAGCACTGACAAAGCCAACAGGTCTGGGTTTAATGTGCTAATGCATGTAGGGTAATCAAATCAAAGCCAAAGTAACAAAGTACACCTATACTGAAGGTTTCTGTGCCATTAATACAGTCCTGTTCTTGTTTCCAAGTAACATAAAGGTCAGATGGGAAGGGAGACTTTATTATAGCCCTACTTTATTTTCTACGACATGAAAAGAAATGAAGGAAGTATAAAGATGAAGACTTCTTTTGCCGCCTAATTGCACCTGACATAGAAACAAAAATGTGACCACATTGAAGACAAAGGAGCCTTCAATATTGACAGCCTTTCAATTATAAGAAAGAATAAAAACAAAAATACCAGGTCTCAACAGCTTCAATGAGAAGCCATCTTTAAGGAAAGGCGGCCAGAGGAACAAGAGGTGGGGGTAGGGGTGGAGGGACGAATGAGATAGCCATGGGAAAAAGGGAGGGAGGAATGGGAGAGGTTGGCAAGTGGAAAAAATGAAGACCTAGACACGGGTAAAAGAGGGAGGGTAGATAATATCCCGCAGGACAGGGCAAGAGGCCTTTATTTGTGAAGTAGTCCCTCGTGCAGTTGAATATCAGCTCTATATTCGAGGCAGAAGGATACATCTACGAATGAACAGCATCAGGTGATAACGACTTTACTCCACTGACTGAGCCAGGATGTTACAGAAAAAGTCTCAAGCAAATGGATCAAAGAGACTGGTACAAAACACAAAGGTTGAAGGAGGCAGAACTAAAACCCATTTTAAGTATGCTGTTATTAAAATGCTGTGGGACAGCTAAAATATCACTTATACCTAAAAATTATCATTATCAATTTTTATTCTACATGTCAATTTCAAAACCATGTTCAAAGGGGTCATCCAGGTGAGAGAGAAAAACAAATTCTCTTTACCTCTTTCACAATCACTAATGACAAGTATTCTAGAATATTGTTTTTTGATGACTTCTGCTTAGGTTTTGAGATGTACTGTGACAACTAAGGGCGCTATTACACATTGGGTGCACTTACTCTGTTTGCGCAACGGTGCACCTCAAAACAGGTGCACCTGACTTGAACAGGGAAGTGCACCCTATTACATTGAATACGCTGCCCCCAGGCAAGCCACAAAAGCAGCCTCTACATGTTTCACTTTGCAGGCGGCTGGTAACCCACTTGCACTTTTAAGAGGGGAGAGAAATCCCCTTGTAGGTGGGCGCAGTGCGTAGCCACGCCCCATGCAAATGAGGCAACACCCTATCGTGATAGTGCTGGCTCACAAGCATCTGCGGCCTTTTCTGTAATACCAAAGTGCCCCGGGGTGTGCAAAGCGGGGTACTTTCCATAACACAGCCCTAGTTGAGCCCCTTAAAGTAAACATGCAGTTTGAAAATGATTCACACTTTCATATTCAAAATTTCACACTTCCAGTCACACTATTTTAACGTATAAGAATTGTTTACCAATCCTGAATTTCTGTACTTAAGAAGCACGAATTGTAATGACTTTGACTAATCTAAACAATGGACTAAGGCACAGTAAGGATACTTTTTTAGTTTCCTACAACACCTGAAGCAAACATGGGTTTAATAATCTTTTGTAGCCATGAGAAACTTTTAGGCATCTAATTTCCACCAGATTCGTTGTATGAAGGAGGGGTGAGAAGCTGAATATGTTTTACTTTGACAAACACACTTTTACATTCCCTACTTGTCTCCTTACCGATACAAATATCAGACCACACCCCCTTTTCTAAACTCCTACACCAACCATCACTTCATGAAGCTGAGTTCATTTGCCTCAGAAGAAGGGAACAATAAGGTCTCAAAATCTTGCTGATATTTCTAGAAAACTGACCTACTACTTGCGGTCCAATCAAATGTGGCAGTATTGAGCCACTTCACCAAATGCTGGGATTCAAGTATCCAGAGGCACAGCAGTATTATCTCAACACTTGGCAAAGCTGGGCTTAAAAATTGTGTCACGCGTTCCCAAATCCTATCCAAGGAAATTCTTATGAAAAACTGTCACAAAATTAATTTCCCTCCGCTGACTAGCTGGGACTAGGAGTTGTGGGAAGGAGTAATGGTATTACTATGTGATTGAAGTTTCTGTGAGGGAAAGTGGCACAATTTAATATCTGCCCAGAACCTGCCCCTACCCGCCACTTCTCCCCCAGAATAAGGACCAACTTGTGTCTGAACATGTAACATTTTAAAATACTCTTAAATATATCATTTTTAGTCAAGGTTGAGACACCTATTTGCAGTTTTCAAGCAGTAATTTATGACAGCATTAATTTATTTAAAAATCATGAGAAGCTCATTCCCAAAGGATCTAAAGTATCTTGAGTCCCATGAGCTGTTGTTAATTTGTTACACTTGCCCTTTAGAAAAATGCTTTGTCATCGTCAGAGTTACCTATACCACCGTCGTCACTGGTAAGAAGGGTTACTTGGTCGTCGACAATGCACCCGCCGACACAGTGGGCATCATACAGAAGTCAGAGATGGTATGCACCTGTCATTTACTTGGGTACCAGCTTTTCCTCAGGAGGGTGAAAATTGAAGGGAGGAATGACCCTCTTGCTGCAAACATTGGAAATCAAACTGCTGCTCTGAGAATTTTCACTATTCCATTGGTTGAGATGGGATACTTTTCTCCTAATTTCTACTCACCTGCTTTGTCCTACTTCTACACTTTACCTTTGCTCGTTTCTGGCTAAATAGTTACCTGTGACTCTGTTGTGTAGGAGCAACTGGGTACAGCAAATTAGTGGAGAAGTACAGTGGCATTTTTGTGGGTTCTGGAGTAGCGTGCTACTCACTGTAAAAGCACTTCAATGTTTCGTCTGGGGAGGTAAGCGCTATATAAATGCAATTACAATACAATACAATACATAAAGAGAAGACCATAGAAAAAGACGTGAAGTAGAGGAAAAAAAGGTGGCAGGGAGAGAAGTGATGTAGAAAGATATGTGAAGCAAGTAGAGAAGTAAAGTATACACAGAAAAAAATGAAGTAGCCAGAATGAAAGATAAAAGATGAAAGAAAGGGGAAGGTAGAGAAAGAGAAATAAGTAAGGTTTTGGAGTGAGGTATTGAGAGAGAGATAGGGAGAAAAACATTGAGAGGAGTGAGAGGAGTGCAGCACGTCAATGGGGCGAGGAAGAGAGAGAGAGAGAGTTAACGTAGAAAAGATGTAAATTAGTGAGAAGTAAAGGAAGAAATAAGTAGATATACAGATAGAGAGACTTGAGTAAAAAAAAAGTTGCAAGACTGAGAAAGAGAGCAAAGAGAGTAAAATAAAAAGAGGTAAAGAAAATGGGTCAGGGAAAAATGGGGAAAAGAGACAAAGTTGAAAGAAAACTCTGGGATAGAGCAAACGGAGGGAGTTAAGAGACTTTCCTGAAATAGTAAAGAGGGGTGCGGCTGAAGGAGCGGTTGAGGTTGACGCTAAGCACTGCTTTGTGTTACTTTGCAGTAAGGAGGCATCCTATGGGTGGCACTACCTGGGTGTTCCCATGCTATCTCCAATTTTTTAATTCAAAGTTCCATCTACTAATATTTGTAGATAAGCCTTTCTGCCCAAAAAATTGCCTCTTTGAGGCAGGAGCAAAGTAGAGGCAAATATGTTTCCTCCCCATTTGCATGTGTGCTGCACAGTACAGCATACATACAAAGTGGCGAAAGTTTTAAAGTTAATTCAAGCATATTGTTTGTACTGGAAGGCTACCCTTCTAGAACAAAACCAATGCTAGACTCACGCACACACCTTTGCACTATGGTGTAAAGATGCATGTGTGTGGTGCAAGGCAACTAAACTGTGTGCCAGCACTTGCAAAGAGTGCAGTAGCACCATATCTGTAAAGATATGCTGCTGTCCTACTCTTTCTCTTTCATGCACTATAGCTCAGCAGCGTTGACTCCTGTATTGCATGAAAATAAGCCACCATGTTTCTGTTAAGCTTGCTCAGCTGTCATTAGAAAAAGCAGCTGGTTTTTATGAGCACCGTTATTATGGAAGGAATTTTGACTGTTCCATTCAGTTTACCAGGGGGGTTCTTGGAAGGTAGGTGCCTTGGGCAATTGCCCACTTTGCCCATGTCTCAAAGCGTCTCTTAGCTGTTCTGGAGCTTGTCATTAGAGAGTTCTGGTGCCCCCGTTTAGGGGACTGCTCTAGCACCTTACCTGGCCTTTCTAAGTTTTGCAAACCCCCACCCCCCTCCAGTTCTGCATTAGCCATCCTGAACCGATCTCTGGTAAAGGAGTGTCTATATCAAGACACAAGGGCACTGGTGGGCACAGATGCTGTGCAGAGGCCCATGACACACTGTGTTGACTACTCTAGCAACACCTGGGCAGTTGCACTCAGGGCACAAGAGCAGGAGCCTAATTTTCATGATGACTTCCAATCTGATCCACCATAGTGTGTACTTATGATCATTTGGACCTGTGCAGCAGCTGGGATTGTCAATTATTCTTTTTGCCCTTATGCTCCACTAAGAGTGAGATGAAAAGGTTGGCCGTAGAACCACATGCTCCTTCATTTAGTCTTGTTCAGAGTCAAGGTTTGATTATACTGGTATTTAGCTTAATGTCAGCCGGTGGTTGCTGGTGGGGGCCAAGAGCACTTATTTTTGGAGACCGGCACTTAATTTTTCACATCGGATACCCATTCTAATCCCCATATTCTCTTCACTCAAAATGAACACATTTTCAATTTTGTTTGCGGTTTGCCCTGCTCAAGCTTAATCAATGAGTTCATGCATTGTATTTCATTGACTGTCCTGCCTATTTTTGACTTCTCTCTTTATAGCTCGTTGACCTTATACTTACCAACTTTCTCTCCAAGTTGGGCAGAAATACTGTTTATTGATTTTTTGCTTCTTGATCCCGTTTTACAGCTGCTACAATTTTCCCCAGTGCTTGCGTTAGAGACATAGAATGCCATCTTCTGTTGTCAAGGTATCAGAGAGACTTGGCACATTGTATTTTCCGGTGGACATCTACTCTGAATGACTTGGCTAGGAATCATTTAAAGACAGCAATTTCAATAGATGACAGACGCTTCTCCCTAGAGTATGCCACTGGCCCCCGGGGCTGTGAATTCCCGCTCCCTAACTTGAAAAGGAGGGCATGCTGCATGGATCCACCGCCCTATAGTTAGAGATGTGTTAAAGTTGCCCATCTGAGTTGCAAGTCAATAGGCCCAAATGTCTAAACTTGGACAGACCATCACACAAAAAACAGATGTTTCAATACCAGTTGGATCCCAATGCCTCTTTCCAGGGATATGTGAGGATATGTGGAAGCATGACAATGGCACAGCCTCTCTCTGGTTTGAGAAGGGCTGCTTAATTTTTAAAGAACTATGTTCCCGACATGCGTCACAGGTGATCTTGCTCACCTCCATTCAACGTTTTGATAAATTGCTTTTCACCAAAGACATAACATATACACTATTATAGAAAATACAAAATACAGATTGAAAATTAGAGTACTGAGCTTCAACAACTAGCAAAAGGATTACATAGTCTAACTGCTTCATGTATAAATCATTACGGAAATTACATAACCATGAAGAATTTAATTAATAAAATGTATCATTTTAGTAACCTTAGCATAAAACTATTGTCATAAATCTATCAATGATTTTTTTGGCTTGGAATTTTAAAGGCCTGCAAGATCCTAGGACTAGCTGGAGCCAGATGGGTATCTACAGCAGGTCCCGTACCCCCTAAGTTATCTTAAAAAGTAGTCTACTACAGCTTTACTACTGTATCTTGGCTTGTTCTGTCAAGTTCTGTGGGGGCAGAGTATGCAAAACAAATGCATACTTGCTGGCAGACCTTAGGCTGGCTATCACCGACTCTGCTCTTCGTGACTTCATGTATACTGACATTCCAACCACTTTTCTTACACATATACTGCACTCACCCACCAATTTGTGGCTTCCTAACTATATTTATTCCGTTTCGATGACTGCATGTGCGAAAGAGATGCTATTGGATAATTGGATATCTACTATTAGACAAATAGACTCTAATAATTCTCGCATTCGCAGGTGGGAGAAAAGAACGTGCTTCAATTTGGTTAGTCGGTGAGCTCGCCTCTCCTCCTTCCTTACAGGGGAGTTATCCAATGACGTAGAACTATATAATCATTAGGTAAGAGAAGCTATATAGATGATCTAGCTAGCTCCATTAGCCCGCTCAGACATTTCTGCGCTTTGGTTTACGATTTGTTTAGCCAATGAAAAGCTATCCTGAAAGCAGCTTAAATGAAAATGGAGGTCTTACTTTAAACCTGACCTGAAGATTTTATTGGATATAAAGTAGCTTTAAAAATATATCACAAATCGATAAAGGACACCAAAAAGACTATTTACACTTCACAAGTCGAGATAGCAAACAATTATCCAAGGAAGATTTTTCAGATGGTGAAGGCCTTTTGGCAATCTAAAGCCTCTTAACGAGTTAGCCTTCCATCTCAATCCCTATGTGATAGGCTTTCTAATTGTTTCGAGAAAAAAATGTATATGATTTACAAGGGCTCTGATAATAACAACACAGTTGTGGACAGCTCTCATGGCCCTCCATAGTCCATTTTGCCACCTAAGTACACTTTGGCTGACTTTCAGCCTATTTCCTTGTAGCACTCTGAATGTGCTAGCCTTCTTGGTAAATAGGCCTCTCCTTTGGACCTTTGCCCGTCAGTTATTTTTTGAAGGGCAATCCTGTGAGTAATCATATTATCCGGCTTCCGAGCCAACCACAACACCGAGACCGCCCTCATCGCAGCCACAGACGACATCCGAACCCTGCTCGACAACGGAGAAACAGGGGCCCTCATCCTCCTGGACCTCTCCGCAGCGTTCGACACGGTCTGCCACCGCACCCTTGTACAACGCCTCAGGGACGTCGGGATACAGGATAAGGCATTAGCTTGGATCATCTCGTTCCTCGCCGGAAGAACACAGCAAGTCCGCCTCCCCCCTTTCAGATCAGAGGCCACCAAAGTCATATGCGGCGTTCCACAAGGATCATCACTCAGCCCCACCCTCTTCAACATCTACATGTGCCCCCTCGCATCCATCGCACGGCAACACAACCTCAACATCATCTCCTACGCAGACGACACCCAGCTGATCCTCTCCCTCACCAAAGACCCAACCACCGCCAAAACCAACCTACACGAAGGGATGAAAGACGTAGCCGAATGGATGAAGAATAGCCGCCTAAAACTGAACTCTGACAAGACGGAAGTCCTCATCCTAGGCACATCTCCCTCTGCCTGGGACGACTCATGGTGGCCCCCGGCACTAGGCAACGCACCAAAACCAACGGACCATGCTTGCAACTTGGGATTCATCCTAGACTCCTCCCTCTCGATGACCAGACAAATCAACGCCGTCTCCTCATCATGCTTCAACATCCTACGCATGCTCCGAAAGATCTTCCGATGGATCCCCACCGAAACAAGGAAGACAGTCAACCAAGCACTCGTCACCAGCCGTTTGGACTACGTAAATACCCTTTACGCCGGAACCACAGCCACATTGCAGAAAAGACTTCAACATATTCAGAACGCCTCCGCTAGACTCATCCTAGACATACCCCACCACAACCATATATCCGGTCACCTGAGAGACCTGCACTGGCTCCCCGTCAACAAAAAAATCACGTTCCGTCTCCTCACCCACGCACACAAGGCACTCCACGACCTATGTCCCATATACCTCAACACTCGCCTGACCTTCTACACCCCCACCCGCCATCTTCGATCGTCCAACCAAGCCCTCGCCACAATTCCACGCATCCGGAAAGCCACCATGATAGGAAGATCCTTCTCCTACCTGGCGGCCAAGACCTGGAACTCCCTCCCCACCCACCTCCGTCTCACACAGAACCACCTCTCCTTCAGAAAGCAACTCAAAACCTGGCTGTTCGATCAGTAGTGAACTCATCTCCCTTAAGCGCCTTGAGACTCTCCGGGTGAGTAGCGCGCTATACAAATGTTTAACTTGACTTGACTTATCTTGCACTATGTACTTCTTCAGTGTATCTCTGAAAATGTGCATCAACTGCAAGACTTGGACTCGGTTTCTTGCTAACAGGACACGGATGGTGTCTATTGACCAATTCACTTCAGCGGAGAAAACACTGAAATTTAGTGTCCTGCAGCACTTATAAATCAGTCCTTATCTATTTAACATCTATTTGGCCCTGCTGATTTCTCTGATTGACACTTTTGGCATGTCTACCACCTCGTATGCAGATGACATCCAACTGATCTGTTCCTAGACAAAAATGATTTTGGTTTGGAACGAAATTTCAAAAACTGTTTCACCAGTATTATCAGTTGGATTGAAATTAATCATCTCAAATGCTATGCTGAATAAACAGAGATACTTCTGTTCGGGAAGAACAACATGTTTTCCCCATGTGACTGTAGTTTGGCACTCTGTCGCCCCCGCCTCTAGTAGAAGTGGCTAGAAATCTAAGAATCAAATTTGCCAATACCCTGTCTTTTCAACCTCAAGCTCTATCAGTGGCTGGTACGTGCTTGTCCCGGATGACATCACTTACAAATTCTTAGAATTTCTCCCTTTGGCAGTGAGGACAAATGTAGTCTTTGCGCTTATTTCCTCTAGGTTAGATTACTGTAAAACTCTCTGTGAGTATTTGGGTGTATTATATCATATGGCTGTGGAGCCTTACCATGGAATACAATCGCAAAAACTGTCTTGGGTCCAGTCAGGGTCATTTGAACAACCTTAAGCTCAACCCTGGGTAGTTATGGCTTTGAGCAGGAAGGCTTGAACAAAGGAAGTAGTCTAAAGCATTTAACAGTACCAAACAATGAAATAAGAAAGCCATGAAACACAAAAAACACAACAAACGACACTAATTTAGAAAAGAAAATAATACTTTTTAGAGCCCTTGATTGAGCCCTTGAATTTTTTAACCCTTGATAAGCAAAACCCACTTTTGAAAAGTTTGTAAAGGTTAGTTTGGCTACTACAGATGCATTGTGCGACCAAATCCGACTGGGAGAAGGTCTGGGGAGTCAATGGGGTAGATTTGGGACAGTTACCTGCCCACCAGAACATTTTCTAGTCCAGATACAACTTTACAACACAACCATGATAGAGTTTAATGCAGTGGTCCTGATGCTGAAGATACAGAATGAAAAGATGCTCAAAGATGCCATGGTTGCTGGGTGGTCGATGGGGGTGCCTTTGTGGTGATTCCTTGGCCCACGGGCCATGTGGAATAACTTTGGCCACAGAGGTCAGGGTCCCTCGAAATTCTCTTTGAGACCGTAGAAGGCCAGCTGTGGCTGGGATACTGGTCTCCATGCACAGTGGTCCTTGCAAATTCCTTAGATGAGGGCTGCTGTCCCTCTTGGGCAACTAATGAGGACTCCCAAAACAATCAAGGGTTTGGCTGACCTGGGTGCAATGTTTGCCCATTGAGGGTTGGTCTCTGGGGGGGGGGGCATCAGCTAGTAGCAAATCTTCTGTGGTGGCAAGCAACTTGCCAGTGTGTCTTCCAGGGTTCCAGTCCACAGTTACTTTGAGCCACTCTTTTGGTCTGAGGCAAGACTTTTCCCTGAGCCAGGAACCACAGGCATATTCCTCTCTTCGCTAATCCTGGATGCTGCAGGTACAGTCCAGCAGGCAGTGTAGTCTCTCTTTGTGCAGTCAAAGGGGCAGCAGGGCAGTCCTTCTTCGGTCCTGAGTTCTAGTTCTGATGTAATCTGAGGTGCAGGGTGCCAGGGGTGCCATACATATGCCCAGAAAATTCCCTGGGGGGATGATGCGATCACTAGCCAATGGGCTACCAGGTTACCTCCCAATTGGTGATGACTTTCCGGCAATGTGTGGCATCTAGCAATCACAGAGTGCACTATTCTGTCCCTTCTCAAGATGTCGTGACCCTTCCTTGCAGATCAGGAGCTTGGTAGTCCACCCTAGAGGTGTGGCCACCTGTGGGCTCATGCCCACGGGAAAACCAGTTTGAGCACTGGTCTTCCCTCTCTGTCTCCAACTTGTCAACCTGAGCAAAGGGCAGCCCTTCTGGAGTGTTATTGTCATTTGCGCACCAAAGGCCTTTGAAGCTAATCTTTTGGGCTAAAACCCTGAGTGGTTTCTAGCAAGAGAGAGGTGTCACCTCTTTCTGCAGCGGGCTGCTAATGCTTGCCAACATGGGTGTCGTTTGCACAACTCCCCAGGCAAGCAGAAAGATGTTTGTGGGTCAGTGCCAATGTAAGGCTACTCGACTAGATGGTTGACAGACTGGCAACTTTTTGTAAGTAGTGACATTAAATTTGACCTGGGCATCAAGTCGGCTTTAATGCCATGATTAATTTGATATCTTACAGTACCCAGTTAGGTAGCCTTATTCAGAAGTCTGCCAAGCGGAGGCGCCAGCTTCTAGCCCTCTATTAGCCAATGGCGCTACAGACTCTTCCACAGCAAAATGACAACTTAAGGGGTTTTGCTGCAAGGACGTATATAAACCTATATGTCCTACTTAATAATATACAGCTCCCTGCCTTGGGGCTACATAGGCCTTCCTTAGGGGAGACTTGTATATATTGTTAGGGGAAGTGGTGACTTTCCCATTCGTGGTAATGGAAAAGACAAACTGGCACTGCGACAACTGCCCTTAAAGTATGCAGTGGCAGGCTGGGAGCCATTTTGTACTTTGTCCTACACAGGGTGGCGCAATCAGTGCTGCCTTGCGTGCCATAGGAACCCTGAGTACCATATACTAGGTGAAAATTAAAGTTGTGCTGTTCCTGAATGATATAGAATTCAGCAATATACAAAGGACAGTAGGCTACAGAGTCAAAGAGATGGGAATCCATTTATTTGGAATGTAATGCCCTCACATATCCAGTTGGGTGTCATGCTTCATCACGCAATGTGTCCAAGGACCTACCCACTGCTGCCGGGAACGGGAGGATAGAACCAGTACTACCAGTCATTAGACAGAGTAAGTTATGTAGGTCCTGAAGAATCGCCTCTAGACTTGTAGAATTGCGAAGAAAAATGTTGACCAACCACACGGAAGAGCGCTACACCTAAGACATTAACTTAGCATTGCGCCTTTCCTCTTTATTTTAATCAGGGTAGGAGACCCCACAATTAAAGTTTTTTTGCGCTGGTACTTCCAACCCTGTTTTAACTCGCATAAACATCACACACCACTTATTCATCTACACTCACTAAATCTCTCAACCCACGGCACCAAACGGCTATTTGGAAAAAGATCTCCGCCAAAGTTCCCCTCATCGGGAGCCCGTCAGGCATTGCAGCGACGGCCAGATGAGAAGCAGCCCGATGTTGAAGCATGACACCCAACAGAGTGTGTGAGAGCATTACATTCCAAAGAAATGGATTCCCATCTCTTTGACTCTGTAGACTACTGTCCTTTGTATATTGCTGAATTCTAGATCATTCAGGAACAGCACAACTTTAATTTTCATATTGCATTTGGGCAACTGTGCTGGACCTCATGTATAAAAACCCTTTGTCCCTCTATTTGTGAATATCACATACTAGGGACATATAAATAAGCCAGTCCTTGCCAATTGGGGATAGCCAATTCTACATATAATTTGTAATGGGTTGGAACACTGGCACTGAGGTTTGATTAGCAGGCCTCAGTTCCCTCTCAGAGTCAATAAACCACCAGCATCAGTCCAGAAATGGGTAAACATGCAAAGAGAGTCATTTCCTAACAGCCTCTACCTAGGCATTGCTAAACAGTTACTCTATAGACTTCAAGTGGTTCCAAATGCAGCCGTACGACTTGTACTCAGGCTTCCCCACAAAAGCTCAGTTTCTCAAAGGGCTAAGACAGTTGCATTGGCTACCCATTAGTAGGTGGGTTCTTTTTAAATCCAAAGTCTTGGTTTTCAGAGCTTTCCATCTAACTGGCCCGAAATATCTTTTATATAATTTCTCTGACTACAGAGATCAAAGGGCTCTCAGATCCTCTAAATGTTAAGTTATTACCAACTCCTAACTTCTGGCTTAAATTCAGAGGCGGTAAAACCTTTGTTGCATTAGGATATAAGGCTGGCGTTAACTTCCCTGTTCCTTTAGAGTCACTGAAAACAAAGCAGCCTTCAAGAAACAACTGAAAATTTGCCTTTTTTCTGCCTCAGATGAGCCGTGCGATTGTTTGATTGAATCTGTTTCACTTAGGCTTTACTCTTTATAGAGTTATTTTTCTGGATTTTAACCCCTCCCCTGCTGATGACAGAACCGCTCCGTCATCAGCTGCGGTGGCGCTGTGCTGATGACGGAGCAGTTCCGTCATGGCCCGCCCGACGCTCCTGCGCGGCGCGAATTCTGCGCCTGCGCTGAGCGTTCCATTGAGCGGGCGGGGCCATGACGGAACCGCTCCGTCATAAGCACAGCGCAACCGATGCTGGTGACGGAGCGGTTCCGTTACCAGCATGCGCCCGCCGCATTTCCGCCCCGCCCCCTTAGCACTGCGGCGGAATAGCCGCCGCAGTGAAGGGGTTAATGGTGGTGGTGTGGATGGGGAGTGATTTCTATGTCTGAGTTAGATCCAGATGCTCTGCTTAGCGTGACAGTGCGCCTTATTCAAATAATCAATAAAAGCCTCTTCTCGAGGCTTTGAGTGGGACAGTCACCTGCCACCCAACCCTAACCCCCGCTAACCTCTCCCACCCGGGTCTCAGAGCCAGTAGTTTTTAAAAACCGACATTAAAACAGGTCCCTATTGGGCCCTGTATTCATGTCCTTAACATTAGTGCCAAAAACACTGCTCTATGAATAAACGTAAAAAAATGTTACAGTAATCCACGTCAGGAGTTCAGTTCCTCTTTACATTTCATGTTTTATCTAACCTTGCTTTCTCTAAGTGTGTTAGCTATTTCCAGAATGTTGTGTTTCACACAAGGCAGTTTTTTGTGATTATGCCACGCCACTAAATACACAGGCCACGCCCCTTACGAAGACCCCCCCCCCCCCCCCTCCCTCATTTTTTCATCCCATTTAAAGCTGGCGGAGTCAACACCTTCTTCCCGATGACGAGCAACATGACAAGAAGCCCTCGAACCATCTTACTGGTGGCTTATCAGTGCAGGCGCATTTGTTCTTGCTTTGGAGAATTTATGGCTCAAAGGGGATTGGCAAGGATTCCAGAGACTGCCAAGCAAGGCTTTACATAGAAACGTACATGCTTGTGTTACAAACTGATTAGGTTTTTTAACCTGCTAATAGCCGGGCTCCGTGGAAATGCTGGCTCCAAAGATTAAGAGCCCTGGTGCTAGAATATTATGCCTGATTTTTAGTTGAGCGAGAATGCTATTACCAATCATTTCTCTGCCACCTAGCACAGTATTAAAAGTTAATGCAAATGCTCAGTCTCATTCCTAAGGCATTATTTCATCCATTTTCATATTTTAATGTTGTAAAGGTAAAAAGTGAACTTTCTATTACACTCTCCGTATTCATCTCATTTCTTTTTTTGCAGTTGCTGGAGTCTAATACCAGTTGGTTACAAATGGCCAAGCCTGGAAACACCATCTCACCCAGGCATTAAACAGAATGGTTTTGCACACTTTGAGGACACAACTGCACAATTTCCAAACTGCCTCAGTTCAGAAAACACATATCTGGAAAAGGGCATTGTGTTTTTATGGGCCATGCAGATGGCATAGTCTATGTGGCCTGCAGCTATGCCACACACACAATGGTGCCAGGAGTTGTGTCTAATCTGTACTGCTGCTGCCCGGTGATTTGCAAGGATGGTTTGACATGGAAGTGCTGTCAAGGGACAACTGTCCAGCCACTATATGTCTTGTAGTCATTCCACGTGCTATCATCGGGTGAGGGAATGTGTCTAAGAAGCGATGTTGGAGTGATCCATAAACAAATGCTGAATGTGGGTGACTTTGCAGAGAGAAGCACATAGAAAGACAATGCTAACTCTACCGTCACAGAAGCACCAATCATGCATGGGTCATTTGGTTGGGCTCATCACATTAACAGACAATGACTAAGTACATAACCTAACAAGTTGCTCTACTTTTGGTTGTGGAGTATTCAAGGCAAGTATACCAGTCATTCAGGGTCATGCTGCTATACCCACAATCATTATGTGGGATCTTAAATGCATGACTGGCAAGGGGATCTGGGAAAGTGGACTGTCTGGTAAGGAGAAGAGGCTGCAGTCATGTCGCATACAAGGAGAAGAGCAAACGTCTAATCCGAGTCAGCATCCAGTCTAATAGAAACCCCTACAAGGCCTACAACTGCCCTCCCACAGAAATTACCCATTCCTGAACAAGGCAGTAGTGTCCGCAACTGAGCCGACAACACTGCCCCACTCCACGACCCTTGTGTCTATCACTTTCCACCACATATCGTTAGGGATAGGTGACTACAATGCAGCACCCAGACTGGCTCTACAGATCACCCTGGGCTCCGCAGTCCAAGCTGTCTTCACTCTATAAGTCAGCCTCCCAAGGCACCACAGGTACATTTCCAATTGATCCATCAAGGACACAGAGGAAGGAATGAAGAGGATTAAATATCAAATAGGCGGAAAACATCACCCCTCCCCAGCTCTGGTTCAACGGAAGATAAGAGTGCCAAACAAGATCAATCAAGATTCACTACCCCAAAACTGTTACATCTCCCCTCCACACAGTGTCACAAAACTCTGGGTGAGATAAGGACATCATTCTCTCTCTCAGTGCTTATTGATTTTCACAAGTACCCAACAAGCATATTGTACATCCTCACCTATGGCTAATCATGTGTCAGACCACCTAGCAAGTCTTCTCTACCCTCTCATCCTTGCTGGTTATCACACAAATGTCTGTAATGAGTGGTCCCTCGGGCTCCAGGACCACTTTCTACGCCTTCCTTAACTGTCAGTCACCTATGCCAGCTATACATCAGCCCTCCTACCCTTATCCCTTCCTAAGACAGGAGAGAAGGATAATGGCAGGGAAGACAGAGTCTAAATCATAACTGCCCAGAGTGGCTTTTGATCCAAATTATCCATACTATGCACGCTACATGCACACATCCCAAATGTGGCCTCCAGAGGGACTTCCTGTACCATCACCTCACTATATCTTCAACGGTTCAGCCTTGCACTCTTTGGTGGCGTGGAAACCCCTGCGCAGCTTCTCAACTTTGAAGTGGTCATCTCACTGTCCAGCTGTTCACAGCTGCCTAGTCTGCCCTTTCCAATCCCGCTCTGCCTTGGACAGCAACCCTTACACAATCCTCTGTAGTGACCACTCCTGGAATCACCCTGCTCGCTTTGGCTAGCCTTTCCATGTCCCTCAATCGGGTCATCATTAAAGACGTCATACTGTATGGAAGAGAATTGGTACAAAGACTTCAACAAACTGAGAACCTCTAAATCAATCCTTGAACAATGCACTTCAGATGTCCACTATCTATTTTGCCCAATCGTTCTATTGCCCTGCACAATTTTTCTCACTCTAGATGTACTCAAAGGAGTGTTCCCAGACAATAAACAGAGAAAGGATTATTTGCATGTGGTATAGTTAGACCGTGCTGTTAAAGCTTCCATCAGAGAATGGCACACTGGTGGAATGCGGAAAAACAAAAAAACCTTTAGGTATTTATTGTGGGAAACATCACTTACAACGCAACTTTTACAACGCAGTGCCTTTACGATGCAACTTTTACAACGCATTGCGCTGGGGGGAGCTCTAGGATAGGGAATAGGTTTAATTTACTGTCCAACACCTTCCCTACTATCCACTATCCACGGGGACTGGAGTTGGAATAGTAAATTAAACTATTCACTATCCAGCGCCCCAAAGCACTATGCGTTGTAATGGTATGCGTTGTAAAACCCGGTTTGTAAAAGCATGCGATGTAAAAGCATGCGTTGTAATGTCGTACATCCATTTATTGTATGTTAGTCAAAATCAATGGAACTGACTACAGGGGACTCAAAAAACGGCTGCAACTTTGGTTAAACCAGCAGAATTAGCATATGAAAAGCCGATTATATTGGAAGATTGATGACCACAAGGTATATCTCAGAGCATGAGGAAGAGTTGATACAAAAAAAGGCTATTAGTGCTTAAAAATACGGAGGAAGAAATGGAAGAGCCATATTGAATATGTTGGGGATTGCGCTAGAGCTGGAGAGCTCAGAGGTTATGAACAGGTAAAACTTAAAGCTTGACATGTTATTATCCAGTGAAAGTTGTTTTTGCCGACTTCACCATTATCACTTGCTCTTTATGACACTGTGATGCTCAGAAGACTCCTCTATGCAAAACATTTACTAAGGTTGGATGATCCTTTCTGGCGCACGTTAGTAGAAACTCATTGCGCAATGGGAAAATAAACAAAGGTCTACGTGTTGAAACACTCCTGCTAGCTCCAAACCAATGCACTATAGATGAAGAAGGTAGACACCATAACCTCCCACAGGCATACCGCCGTTCGTATCCAATAGCTTTACCACCAATGTAGGCTAATCAAAGAGTACACCCCCTTACCACCCACAATGGAGGCCTGCTAAGCCAAGAGTCTGAGACACAGATCCCCGCGAACACGTCCAGGGGACGGTTGTAATAGGATTGGCTCTCTGTGCCAGGTCTAGGATCCCCACCCTCCAACGCATTTATTACTCCCACTATCACTGATCAGAGGGTAGAAGTCAGGACCATACTTTCCTTCCCTGATCTACTATCTTGAACATATCCAATTCTCTCAGCACTCTGTAGAACACCCAAGAATACTCCTACTAACAAGGCAGACAACCTCCTTCTCCGCCAAACTGAGGCAACGCTAATGCTATCTGAAGCAATTCTGATGGAGGCACCTAAATATCTTGATCTGAATATGGGCTTCATTATGTCTTATCGAGTCACCAATACTAAAACCACAGGCAAAGCCAATAGGTCTGACATTTATAATGCGGGTGCTAATCTATTTGCTTTGCCGATGCTTGCTTGTAAACAAAGTAAAAGAAAAACATTTCAAAATGTCCACTGGCGTATAAAATGATGCATGCACACACAAAGGTGAGGCAATTTTACAATGAATTGTGCTTGAGCAAACCAGTTCCAAGATTGCTACTAGTGTAAAAACATGCGTCATGATGTAATGACTCATGCACATGTGTGGTGACGCATGAGTGGCTATTTTGACCCTCTCTTTCTCAGTAGTTTAATTTACTGTTTCAAAATGCTGGTTGGAAGTTTTCAAATGGTGAATTAAAAAGCACAAAAAAACAGTACAGGAGCTCAAAAAGAAGAGAAGTTCGTGGCCCAGCACAAGGACATTTTATTTTTTTTAAAGGAAAATTAAAAATTATGTAGGGAAGGGTAGGAGAGAAAAGGACAAATGAAGGTGGCCAGAAGGATTGGGGATTTTGAGGGGGAATGAGCACCTAGAGGCATGAGTGCCCTAAAGGTAAATAAATAAATAAATATATATATATATATATATATATATTTTGGATTTTAAAAACAGGAAAATTAAGGGATTGGGATAGCTAATGATGAGGGAATGTGCCATGGAGGAGCAGGTATGGGAGGGAGAACAACTGGACTGGAGGTGAAAGCAATTAAAGAAATGCACTGCCATGGAGTACTAAAGAAAAAAATGTGTTTGCTGATGTAAGCCCTGTGAAGAGTGCAAGTTATCCAATCAAATAGACTGTAAACAAGCATTTGCAGTGCTTAGCTCAAACCCCTCGCAAATGCGAGACCTACTGCAAATGCTTGTGGCTCTGAGACGGAGGCAGCAGCAGTCATAGGAAGGCAAGGACCGTGGTGCCAGGCAGTGCATTTCAAAAGAAGGAGGGAGGAGGCAGCTGCAGCCAAAACAGACCTCAGTCTTTAAATGCACAGCAAATGTAGCAAGATAAGAGCAAGATTTACAGCACTGTTTACAATAGAGCTCTGTAAACCATGAGCACTGGTCTTGAGTGCTCCAGCTTAAAGAAAGAAATAGTGCTCACAAGCTCTGAGTACAACACATGTAACAGGGGCAGTCCGTGAAAATGAGCATAGCTTTTAAAACCCATATTCTGAATAACGCATGTTTCGCAGATACGGCGCAAACGCTGCATTGGGGTGACCTAAAAGGGAGCAGCACATGAGGAGTAAGGAAAAACATCAAATAAGGAGCAAGCCATGGAAATTGATAAGTATTCCATCCAAGGAAATGCAATGGACTGACCAAAGATCCCTCTAAGTTTACGTATTGGACACAATAGATTTTTGATGATAACAGCTAAAGCGGCCTCTAAGCAAGACCTAAAAATGAAAAGGCATGTGATGATCAATTTCACATGAGCATATCCTCCCCGGGGATTCTAAGATGCAGTACCATCTTCACTAGTAATGCTGAAAGTAGATTATGTTTCACCTGCAAGGTCTAAATGCTACTACTTGAGTGCCCAATCGGAAATGGCTTTGTGTTGTATTTTTTATGTAGCTTATTGGAATTCCAAATCTGTTGCAAGGTTCATTAAATAAAGTCACCTTCAACCCAGTACTGTATACGTAGTATAGATTTTTCACTTGGTAAATGTAAATACTTATGTAGCAATCATTTTGCTCTTCACTAAGGAGGGAAGGGATCAATCGAACAATGATTACATTTTTTAATCGAAAGAATTGGAATAAATCTTCAGCAACACCTGTGTGCATTTTATTCATATTTAATAAGTGGCAAATATTCAGTAAAATCCAATTAGACCAGGTTTATTTGGGGCACGTTCGACAGACTTAAAAATTACTTGCATTTATTCTATTTCCTAAATGCAAAATTACATTTGTGTCTGTTATGTTTAGTTATCATGTTATGTTATATTGATTTGTATGGCGCACTGGTCACCCGGAAGGGTATAGAGGTGCTTGTGCAGGAATGTAGGTTTGAGGTCCCTAAGGTGCTTGTCCCAAGAACCAGGTCTGCAAACTGGCACTCTGACATGATTCTGACATTCGTTTGCTCTAATAGAAATGTGATGCATTATCGCAATATATTACAATGAGCATAAACCAGGTGCAACTTTTCCACTCTGTGCGCTTATGGTACTTTTTACTTGAAGGTTACTCTAGATACAGTCACACACTACACCAGTTTTTCTTTCCCGTTTTTTAGGTCTCGCGTTACGTAGGCTGTGCACATGCACAGTCTCGCACGCGAGATTTAATGACTCTGAGTAGCGAGGTTAAACCCCGCCCCTCTTCTCCATTGGTTGGCCTCCTAAACGGCAGCCAGCCCTTGGAGAAGAGGTCTCAGTGTCGTAATTCTCTCCATCTAAGCCCCGTCCTTTATCGGATTGGGGGGCGTGTTTTTTAGGTTTGTTCTACCCTCTTCTCCATTGACTGGAATGGTAAACAACAAGTCAAAAGCACTCCCGTTGTTTACATTCCAGCCAATGAAGAAGAGGGGAGAAAGAAAAACACGCCCCCCAGTCTGAAAAGGACGGGGCACTAAATCCTGAGAACGGGGAGGAGGTAGGAAGAACAGTAACAATGCGTGTTTTCACTTGAAGGCAGACCTCAAGTTTTTCACCCTGGTCGGCTTACTTGAATAACCCCATAACAACATTTGCAAACCACTATTTACTGGTCTCAGGGGGCAGGGGAGAGAGAAACCTCAATTTAGAAGAACCGTGTCACCTCTGTGCCAAAGTGCATTCCTCTGCCTGTTGAGGCCTGTGCTGGATCCGCGGCCCTCTGCTGAGGTCAGCCGTCGGGGAGGCTGAGAAGCCCGACCCGCCCTGCGGGTGCGGAGGAATGTCGTGCAGCCGTGTAACGGTGCCTGTAACGTGCAGCTCGCAGGCCCCTCACACCACGAGCTCAGCGTCCTCCCTAGACGCCTGTGCAGTGGGTTTCAGTCAGTGACGTTTACAGACGCCCCAATTTGCTTGAGGTGTACACGCGCCGCCTCCACCCCCGTCCGTGAGGTCTAGTGCCCCTCACAACGGCCCGCCCGTCTGCGTTTAGGAGAGCGAGGCTATACTGGAGCTCCTGTGAGGTCGAGCCCTGGGGCCTGCTGCCTTTTCGCGACCTAACCCATCAGACAATGTATTTATTTATTTATTTTTAAATGTAATCGGCAATCTAATTGTCAAAACTGATTCCTAACAGATTTTCATTTATATCAACAACCAAACATATCCTGCACTCAGTGAAGTAGGTAATTTACTCAAAGCTAAAGTTATAATGGCTAAATCATAACTTTACTAATTACATACACCCCGAGCATTCTCATTACAGGTTTAACCAGAATTATCCATGGATACTCCTAGCAGGGGCGTCATGCTGCCACTGCAGTGCAAGGGTTCCTCCATTGCATGGGGCTGGGGCTCACGCCTTCCATGGCCTGTGATGGACAACTGTGCGATGTGGGAGTATCCGGGCCCCTCTCTACATTCTGTATGGGGCCACTGATTCAGAAAGCGCGACCCCTTCCCCGGGATCTCTTAAACTGCCTCATTATGGAGCAGTTATCCGGCCTCCGACCTGAGCACAATAAACCCCTGCGGGAGGGGCTTCCTCTCACTGAATAAGCCTTCTGGTTGCCCAATAGTATTCCTGTGACCCCCGCCTGCAAATCCTCCCCTCCCCCGCTCCATACTGCAGGCTCTCTCAGGGCACAGGAACCCCTGCCCGTGTCTAGGGACGGAGGCCCGCAATTGCCAGGTCCAAGACGGTGACCTCTAGGCCGTTCATCCAGATAAAAGTTCTTCAATCCTCCTCTGGTTTCCTCGGGCTTTCACGGGCTCTCAGTCAAGGGCAAAATATCCCTGCCAAGGGTGGAGTCTTTATCCGTCCCTGGGACCTTTAAGAGAAGGACGGCGACAAAGTCAAATGTCAGGCAAAGCGGAAGTGACATAGCATCATTTGGGCAGACCTCTTGACCCACCCATAATCTTGTACCAGTCTCCTCTTCATGCAGAGGAACTATGGGATGGAGCGTATGTTCTAGAAAGCAAGCAAGTTCCTTAGCTCGCACCCTTTCACTCCTGTCGGGGCCTTCAAGACAGCTGAGACCATGTGAAGAAAGAGCAGTGTGTGGCTCTGTGTGTGTGTGGCTCTGTGTGTGGCTCTGTCTGTGTGTGGCTCTGTCTGTGTGTGTGTGGCTGTGTGTGTGTGTGTTCTGTGTGTGGCTCTGTGTGTCTGTGGCTCTGTGTGTGTGTGTGGCTCTGTCTGTGTGTGTGGCTCTGTGTGTGTTCTTTGTGTGGCTCTGTGTGTCTGTGGCTCTGTGTGTGTGTGTGTGGCTGCGTGTGTGTGTGTGTGTGGCTCTGTGTGTGTGTGTGTGCAAATGCAATAGGTGTCGCATTTGCGAGAGATTAAGCTATTGGCATTGTAAATGACAATGCCATTTATTTATCTGTTTTCAAAACCAACACATAAATAAAGTTTGTCATTTACAATGCCAATAGCTCTAACTTTAAAAAAAAGGCGAGACCGTTGCATTGTAAATGCTTGTTTTTTTAGAGGGTCTGGTTTATTTTATTAGCTCTATGATGTGGCTCCCATCATGACATTTTATTAGCTCTATGATGTGGCTCCCATCATGACCTCCTTTGTTACATAACATTTAAATAAAAATAATAATTAACAACAAAAATATGAATAATAAGGTGACAGTGAAATCTCTTAGTAAATCAATGTAGGTGCTTAAAAAGGCCACCAAACAAGAGAACTAACACTCGCAAAACAAAGCTTATGGCGCAATACGGGCATATCAAGCATTTCCCACAATGACCTAAGAAATCCTACTTAGTAATATGTCGATACACTGCCACTGCGCTGCAAGCAGAGCCACGTCAATATTAATTTCCATACTAGAGTGCATCATAAAGTGACCTGGATTATAGGGGCTTCCAGAATAGCTAATGACCAACATTATAAATCTTACATTATGCATGCTTACTTCAGAATCTATATGGCTCTTTGTCAGATGATGCATGCAGAGAAGCATGCTGAGAGCTGAACACACTAGATTGTGCAGATGTGCTGACAGACATACTATCCTTTTTTTGGTATTTATGCATAAACCACAAAAGAAAACATACGGCTGCTTAAACAGGGTAGCCATATACTTTCACTTAAAATTTGAAAATAACAAGTCACAATTAATTTTAATGTAACAGTACACATGCTTCATAGTGGACAGAAATCCCTAGAGCAGATATAGAAAACCCTTTTAGTTTTAATGCACATAACAGGAAAATATTGACCCAGATACGGTACTACCGGGTTTCAATTCTTGAGGACAGATTTTAAACACATATGGATGACTAGAATAGTAAAGAAATAGAGAATGCACAAAAAAGCACTGGTAAAGTAAAGTAACGGCATCATAGCCCTTGCACTGTGATGCCCTTCGTTTGAGGCAGATATGCATACGTGAGTAGCCAAAATACTGTTACAGATCTAATGTCTTAAAAGAGCTGACCCATTTCTCCATGCTGTGGAGGGTGGAAGCACAATATTAATGAGTGCTAAACAGACCAATGGCATTTGTGTGTGTGTGTATATTATTTAGGATGTTTTTTTTATTACTTAATGCTGGTGCTAAAATACAGCTGTATCTAGGTTAGACTTAAAAAGCTTCGACTAGACTCGGGTAATCCACTCTGGCAGATTTTGTATAAAAACATTGCTCCAACTTTTTTTATATAAGAGGTGTACAAGCTCCACTGTGTCGTAGAGTAGCTGGACACTTTATTTAAGGTTTGTGGTCAAGAAAGCTTTCTTTTATGTAATCCACACTGCTGCCCCTTTATCCTTGTTCGCCCCTTTGTCCTCGCAGGGGTACATGGTTCCTGTCATAGGCAAGACAAATAGTGTAATTCATGATAACTTTTACTGAACTAACCACAAAACAGAAACTAATCTAACGTTTTAGCTACATAAACCTCCTTTCAGGACTTTAGAAGACCTTTTGTTGAGTCCTTCGAATTTCCCAAATCCTATACATATATCTGAAACATATAGATATAACTTCTAATAATAAAAGTATTATCATTTTCTCAGACCAAAGTGGCTTTAAAGCTTGTAATTGGAAATATATGCATGGAAGTGAAATTAGAAGGGCTTGATGTATACCTATCACTCATGATAGATATTAACCCTAGGACAATAGATAAAAACTTAACTATATGTCCTCATTTTTGCGCATCATCTTTTTACTCCCGATTGGTCTGGCCATGTAACCACTCTATAAAAGAGATGCCTGTGTTGTTGCACAACGTTTCCCAAAAAACTGCCCACTGTGTCTCCCTCATAAAGGAAACTGTTGGCTAGGAAGATAATCCAAATACAGATTTGGGTCCATTCATAAAGGTATTTATGAGAGTTATGAATGCCTTTGTGAATTGGCCCCAAAAAGGGCAACTCTTAATTAGTAACAGTTTAAAGAGGGCACAGTCCTTTCTATTTGTGCTAACTGTATATGAATATTCATCGAATATTCGCATTTTAAATGATTTGGGGCCAAATCACAAATACATTTAAGAATATCTGAAGTAGTATTACTTCCTGTATGCTTGCATGTCTTTGTGAATTGGCCTCATTCGCTTGGAAACAAGAGTACGTATTTGCAAAGAAGATGAGGAACTACTGTGATTAAAGTTGTTTCGACTCATGACAACTTATTTGGCAGAATGGCCAATATATACCAACTTAGCAACTGAAAATAGCTCCTTCCTGTACTTAAACAAGATAACACTATCTACAGTTCCTTGTGTATTACAATTTATGTATCAATGTGGTTGTTTATGTATGTGTATTATAATGTGTGCATTTGTCTTCTTCTATGGTAATCTGTGGGTATATGGAATTGTAATCATGAGTTTTTCTGGGTGAGGGTGTTATGGGAATGTGTGTGTTTTTTTAATACTTGCACATGTTTCGCAGATCAGTCAATGCGTGCTTGCATGTGACACATTGGCCCACTCAGAAATGCACATACACAAACGCCAACTGAAGGGAATCTGTATGTGTTTGTGTACATATGGATAATAGCAAAAACAGCTATTGCTGCCTCAACTCGCATTACACTGACAGCAGACCCCCTTTGACCAGTCTAGTAGAGTTCATCTACCTTCATTTCCCCTTTTCTTTGAAAATGCCAAGCATTCGCCTCCATTCTGTTAATCAGACCCTACAGTAGACAGAAGATTTGAAGGGATGTTTAAAACTATCATTCTAGAACAAATCATGCCTTTTCCACTCCCACCATCCACTTCACTCCATGAAAGTTCTATTGGGCTCTACCTGGCCTCTCTGGCAAATGATTCAAGATGATTGTGTGACAGTAGTGTATACAGAAATGTGGTGTAACATGAATACCATATCTTAAATATCATTTACAATAATATCATCCCATTTATTGAAGATTTTCTATTATTAACCCCAATAAGATAACCTTTTGCCAACCGATATGGCAGACGATATTCTGACCTCAACACAAACTGGTAGCGTCTTCTCCTCGCAATTTTCCCTATAGTTTGTGAAATAACAATAGACCACATGTCATAAATTTAGCCTTGCAACATTTGTACTGGCATAAAGCCTGCACACATAATTTAATACCAGTGTTAAAGCTCCTCCACTAGATACGGATCAAACATTGCAATACAAACGTCACCAGTTGTTGCCTTCAATTTATTTTTATTTGCATTACAGAAGACTCTCAATGTATGACTTTGTAGGTGGCCATGCACTTTGAGGTGCTCTGGCACATCTTGATTATGTACAATGATGGGATACTTCATTCTTTCCAATACATTAGGCCTTTGCTCGTCTCCACTCTCACCTATAAAATACCTCTTGTCCAACACCAAATCTCGCAGTCTTAGCCAAAACATACACAATGACTAGTCGGTATAACCACTAATCTAAAGCAAAATAAGATTCAGGTCTGTATGGGAGCAAACTAAACTGAAAATTGAGGCGCTGAATACTGTGGGATAAGAATAGCATGGAAAAAATATCAAGTAGCAAAATATCGAAAGGTAAGTGCATACAGAGGAAATATAGATTTACTATTCCTAATGCTACATCTATACATATATTACCTACTGGCACTTGCCAGGAGGTAGTTATAGTTAGGACCTCGTTTCCACAGGAAATCCCTTTTGGGGTGATTTCTCTAGCGGGAAGAGAAAGTGGCAGGGTCCCAAAACACCTTTTCCCATGTTAATTCCCATAGGGATTTGGAACACAACTACAACCCGAACGGCTGGGCGGAATTGCACCAAACCTGACAGAAAGGTAGACATTGGTCCAGAGAAGTGCCTTTTTGTGATTTGGTTCAAATCCATTTTGTAGTTTTAGAGATATTACCTGAAATCCAAATGTGCATATCTAGGGAAGTGGACAATTCACAGATGCACCCGCAGAGGATCCGCGGACCCACATGCCACAACAGGGCCCTGAATGGCTGGCCGTCACCTGAGAGAAATGTTGTGGTCACCATTTTATATCTTGGGGAAACACTTCTTGGGGCTGTAATGTTGTTTGAATTCTAAATGCAGACATCAGGTGAGAGGTTCTCTGACCCCTTGTATATATTTAAAATGAAGGGCATATGTTTGCTGTAGTGGAAAATACATACAAACATTTTTTCTCCTACTTGCGACTTCCGCAGAACCATCGCGGGGCTCATGTAGCTCTGGTTTCCCCGGACCTAGCGCATCCCCAAAAATATATATATGACTACTTATTCACCCACCTTTACTCTCATAGAGGCACTGTCATACTCTCTGTCATATCCATAAAGGCACTCTCCCACCCACACTTACACACATAAAAAGACTCTCACATCCACTCTCAGACCCACTAAGACTAATGCATCGAATCACAGACCCACTCAGACACTCATGCACCCACACACAGATCCACTCAGACACTCATGCACCCGCTCACATACCCACTCAGAGACTCATATACCCACGCAGGGACTCATGCACCCACACAGACACCCACACTGGCCCTCCTCCACTGATTACAGACACACTCAGAGACTCATGCTGCCACTCATAGAGCCACTCATACACTCATAAACCCACTGACAGAGCAACTCAGACACTAATGCACACACTCACTGGCCCACTGGGTGACTCATGCACCCACTCACCGACTCATGTACCCACTTAGAGACCCACTCAGACACTCATCCACCGATTACAGACACAGTCAGAGACTCATGCAGCCAATCATACACCCACTGAGAGAGCCACCCAGACACCAACACACACACTAAATGACCCATTCAGAGACTCGCACACACACACTCACTGACCTATAAAGCCACTCACACACACACTCTCTCGAAGGTTACAGATTGCAGTTAGGGAATAAATTTACTTTAAAACCGTCAAAATTCAATACAAAACAAAGGTTACAGGGATGTTACAGTTAGGAAATAACATTTAAAAACAACAAAGAAATCTACTGAAAAAAACAATGGTTACAGGGATGTTATAGTTAGTTTCACATTTCACTCATACAAACCCAGGAAAATTCGGCAGCTATAGTTAGCTGGGATATGAGAGACGTGAGGTTATAATCCTTAAGAGAGACACTTGGTGTGATTTTAGCAGGAGTTATACAGTGAATATTCAAACTGTGTATTGTCCTTAGAAAAAGCCCACTGGGGCTAAATTGAAAATTATTTTTGGACAGCATGTTCCTGAGAAAAACGATATTTTCCTGTAATACATCGAATGATACAGAAATATAATAGAATTGCCATGAGCCCACTTGGGCATTACACCAGAACTTGAACTTTTTCACATTAACTATCCAATTGGATTTGATGTTGCGAATACGTGGCGAAATTCGTTATTGTTATGTGAATTTTCACTTTGTACAATTGCATTACCTGCTTTTACTGATATGACTATTCATGAAAAGCTCATGTCCAATACTAATTATAATCAGTAGTATTGTACCACGAGGTTAACACCAGGAATTGTTCTCTGTGTAAAACTTTATTGAGACTGGGTAGCGTTTGTAAACAACATTCCAAGATGTCTGCCAAAATCACTGAACGTAGAGACAGAGTAGTCCTACTTCATTTGTTAGGAATTTGGCTATATGTATTTTCACTTCACAAACGGTTCCCTGACCCGTGACCAAGGTGCTCTGGCACCGAAACGCCTCAGGCGTTTACTTGCTGCATGATTAATTAAAACACACGCTTCAAGAAACAATTTGGGCTTGAGTGGATTTTGTACTGAAGTACGGAGAAATCTCTGTTAGTGCATATGTACATATGTACATACATACATATATACACACATATACATACATATACACACATATATATACACATATATATAAATATATACATATACAAACACATATATAAACACACACATATATATATATATACAAACACACGTATATATATATATATATATATATATATATATATATATATATATATATATATATATATATATATATATATATATTTATTTATGAGTAGAGTTAGATATAGAAAATCGATACTTACTTAACATGCCATTTTGGATTTGATATTTCGTCCTCAGTGTTTGCCTCCTTCGATATTCAGCGTGCACCCCGGGGGCGTAACGCAAACCCCTGTAGCGTCCAGTGAGCACCCAGCCCTTCAGGGGCCCTCTAACCCATCCGGTGACCCCCATTCAGACAAAGACCAATGAATATTTGTGAGATATGGTAGACTAAGGGGTCCTTCTTTACATTCTCTAGGGGGCCCAATAATTTGGTGTTATGCAACTGGGGCACACCCTGTAGTGATGCCATTTCAATATTAGAGGTTGATTGAACTGTAACAATTAACATGCACTAAATGTTTACATATTTTCCTGAGTTATTCCAGAATGTTTTATGATGTATGGATATGGCATACATTCAAACAAAGTTCTGGAAATTATGATAGTACAATCAGTGGGTTTTCAATCTCCAGAGTGAAAATAATGAAAGATGAAGAAATGAACGACCACTTGATGCACAGCCACGAATTATGCCATGTGAATAATATGCTTTACTATATTGCAAAATTCTGTGAGTTGTTAAAAATGAATGAGAATGGCTCCTTTAAAATGGGAGCGGAACCATCAGCTGCCGGAGGAATAAAACAGTAGAAGGAACTTTACCCAAGAGATAAATACTGCCTTGCGATTGCAAAAAGTAAAACAAATAGAAGGAAAAAAAGACAGACATCCATTCACACGGGATTTCTCTCACAAGTTCTTATATTTCAGGATGGTGGGCAATCTACAGGAGATGGTAAACTGAGATCCCCTGGGCTAACAGAAGTTTGTCAGACCTCCTCCACCAACGCTAATCCAATGACAGCCATGTGATTCATAAAGCTACAGATGCCTGCACCTGTCCAAATACACACTAAATGCTCCAGAAAACAGACATGTGAAGGAAGAGAAATGAATCTAGAAAGCTAGCTCCTTGATTACTTATACTTTTATAGAAAAACACTGAGAATGAAAAAAGAGGTAATCGTGTATTCTTTTTTATACTGTGTATTATTTTTTACAGATTGACAACTTTTAATAGCCTTAAACATCAAAGTCCTTGGTGAAGGAAATATTTAGAAGAGAAAGTGGAATATTTCTTGCTGAGTCCAAGTAGCGTGACCAATGCTATGCTGTCAGAGCAGCTGCACTCTGGCCCCCTGTTCTTGGGCCTGCCAAGTGAACAACTGAAATGATTTCAGAGACTCAAAAATGGACACTGCTGTGCTCCTTCATGGGGAAGAGAGAGAGGGTCTCTGAAAAAGATAATGGGCCTGATTATGAGTGGGTTGAAAGAGTAAGTGCTATTTATCATATCCCATAATATATATCATGATGTGGCAGCCATTTTACAGTTTTAATTTACAGTTTCAAGATGGCGGATGATTTCCCTGGAGAGCTAAAATAAAAAATAAAAAATAAAAAATGTGAGCAAAAGCAATTTTACAGAAAGGAGTGGTTCAGTATCAAATTGCAGCAGCCAGACCTTCCTAAGAATTTAAAAGAAAAAAAATATATATTTCTTTAAATGGTGACAATGGTGAGGAGCACGGTTGGGCATGAGAATGAGAACGTGGTTGACGAGCTGCAGAAGTGAGCTAGTAGGGGGAGCAGCACAGTTGGGATTTAAAAAAAAAAAAGATGGGGAGTGGTGGAGAAGCAACTGACAAGCTGGAACGGTGTGTGAGCATCACAGACAGCGTGAGTTTGTGAAGTGGAAACAGTACACAAGGTGGGACAAGCAAAAAAATACCATGTACTCATCTATGGAGTGTTAGAAGCAAAACAAACAAGCATTGGAAAGCTGACATCAGCTGTCAGCCTTTTGGATTTTGTCAATGCTTTGTTTTTCAGAAAAACTAAAATTTCACCTTGGGAGACACCATATCACAATAACTCACATCTTACAGTCCAACACACAGTCAGAGCTTGTCACGTACCACCTATCTCAACCCCAGTACCACTATTGTAAAGAAAAGACTGTAGGTAACAATACAGTTTGTTGGAGTACTTCTGTGATTTATTATTAGTTGTGCACTAAAAATAAGTATCATAAAAGATTTGGGTAGTCAATAATATTACATGGTGAAGAGACAACTGCAGAAAGACAGACTTGAGGGGGTTACTTACTTACATACAGATGGCTGTTCTCCTAGCTTGACTACCAGCCACACACATTTGCAAATGGTTACAGAGATGATGACGGCTCAACAACAGAAAATAGTACACATCAACAACGATGGAAAAATCAGTGCATCGTCCAGTGCATGTGATGCACACATCATCTGTAGCAGTTGGAAGGCAATTGAAGGCTTTTATGCTTAGAGCTGTTTTTGTATTCTTGAATTGTTATGTCTGCTATGGTTGGGCATGTTACCTTCCTCGTACCTACTTCTTTTGTTGTATATTTAATGTATGTCCTTTTCTTGTCCTATTCAATACTGGGATTTTATATTTATTTACTTTTATTTATCTGTGATTTGTTAGGCACCACATGCCACTTGCAAGTCACTTCATGGTGCCTCAGAATGAAAGGAAGATATTGGAAGCGATAAGAAATGAAGTGGAAGATAGGAAACAAAGATTAAAAAACAGGCAAAGCTCACGGCTGCTTTCCAGTCGCTGTGTATATGGGTATGGTAAACACAAGGAGATGATAGACGGAGCGCTGAAACTTTTCAGACACTAACCCCCAGTCACAGATCTGGGATTAATCCATCATCAATCTTTAGCTCACTTCGCCACCTCAGTTAAGACCCAGCTATATGCAAATCAGACTTGACCCTGTGCCTCATGGGAACAGTCCAGCCCGAACTGCGAAGCCAGGTCTTCCCTGAACCGGAAACAAGCATCCTGCGACTGGTTTCTGGGTAACACCCTTTATCAGCCAGGCTAACCTGAATCTAGTGGCAAAGTGAGCAAGGGACCCATGTCTGGGCATACCCTGCCAACTTAGGGCAAACATAACAAACACAAGGAAATGATGGACGAAGAGCTGAAACTTTTCAGACACTCACCCCTAGTCACAGATTTGGGTTGGATCCATCATCATTCTTTAGGTCACTTCGCCACCTCAGTTCAGACCCAGCGAAATGCAAATCAGTCTTGACCCTGTGCCTCATGGGAACCGTCCAGCACGAACTGCCAAGCCAGGTCTTCCCTGAACCGGAAACAAGCATCCTAGGACCGGTTTCTGGGTTGGATGCTTGTTTCTGGTCTAGGGAAGACATGGCTTGGCAGTTCGGACTGGACTGTTCCCACGAGGCACAGGGTCAAGACTGATTTGCATGTAGCTGTGTCTGAACTGGGGTGGCCAAGTGAGCAAAGAACGATGATGGATTCAACCCAGATTTGTGACTGGGGGTGAGTGCCTGAAAAGTTTTAGCGTTACGTCCATCATCTCCTTGTGTTTTCTTTGTTCGCTCTTAGTTGGCAGGGTATGCCCAGAACTGGGTCTCTTGCTCACTTTGCCACTGGATTCAAGCTAGCATGGCTGATGAGAGCTGATAGCCAGAAACCAGTCCCAGAATGCTTGTTTCCGGTCCAGGGAAGACATGGATTGGCAGTTCGGGCTAGACTGTTCCCATGAGGCACAGGGTCAAGACTGATTTGTATATAGATATGTCTAAACTGGAGTGGTGAAGTAAGCTTAAGAACAATGATGGATTAAACTTAGATCTGTGACTGGGGGTGAGTGTCTGAAAAATGTCAGCGTTCGTCCATCATCTCCTTGTGTTGATATGGGTATAGGGATTGAATGTTTAGCAGTGCTTAATTTGTCTCATTGGTTCTAGGTGAACACTGGCACTAATTTTGGGAACCAGGGCTTAGTTTTGATCATCAGATTTTAAACCAGATAGAAAGAGAAAAAAAGAATATAGGGAGAAAAAAGGTGTTAGATATATGAAAGGAACACAGTAACAAAGGTATGAAAACGAACTTGCATGAGTGTGATGTAGGGGTAGAGAAAGTAAGTGTAGGGTGGTGAAAGAAAGTAACGCGGTGGAATCAAAACCAGGCATCCTTGGTCATCGGCAAACCTAGCATTCGGCAATTCTAGTACCAGGCCCCTAAGGTTAAAAGTCGGTAACTTTGCTTATTTTACAAACAAATCACTGGTATTAGGGGATATATTGGGCGCATAGTGCAGTATCATTTTGGGTTTTATGTTGTATTACAGTAAAGGGTGGCATGTTGTCTGTTTTATGTTATTTCGTTTACTAGCATGTGCATTTGAAATAACTTGTGCGAAATTATAACCCTCTTAGGTTTATGTACATGTTGGACTGCTTCCTTATTCCATAAATATTTAAAAAGAACAACAAAATCATCAAAAATAGAACATTAGCTAAGGGAGCATGCATTTTATTTTCAAAATGAAAATAAACAGCACATTTATATTCGGTGACTAAGTGGAAAACATGTTTCCATAGAAAAAGGTATGCTTGTTCAATTTTAGTGTTGGAGAGAAGAGTCATGACATTGTCCTAGAACACAGAGGACGCAGTGTGAGGTGTCCACACAGTGATAGCTGAGAGTGGGGGAGACAGCTTGTTCCACGCACCCACTTTTTCAACTATGCGTGTTATGATTGAAATGATAAACAATGGACACTGTGTTGGTGAGAAGAATAGGAAACAATGGCTCTTTTTCACAGGATAGCTGTAGGAAGGCAGCGGGGGGGGGGGGGGGCGGTGTTAGACTGACCCATTCTTTTTGGTCGCAGATGCCCTTGTGCGGTCTCCTTAACACGCACAACAACTTAATTCGTACACTCCTGTCTCCTGTCACTAGATGTGTCTTTTAGCTGTGACATCACTTGACTGAGCTTCGGTTCATGAGGTGTGTGACATAAAGTGAACATAGGGAGTGATAAGCTTATAGTCTCTGCAGCAGTTTGGGGCTGACTGGTGTCTTAAGTAGTTGAAGAGCTGAAGCAGCACTATTGTACAACCATAGACAAAAGTAATTTATTTTATCTTAGGAACTATCAGAATGTGTGTTTTTTTTTGTTGCTGTAAATATAGCAGCGTTTTTCGACGAAAGTAAACACCAGAACATACTGTAACATACACGAAACAATACAAATAAAATATAACAGGGTACATCACAACAAAAGAGACAAAACAAAACACAACAGACCAACAGCCAGATTCATCAAGCGAAATGCGCTCGCAAAAGGGCCAGATTCTGAGAATCTGGCCCTTTGCAAGTGCAATTTTTGCATTTGGGATTCATCATCCCAAATGCAAAAATCGCTAATAAAGAATTCGCAAATTTGCGAGAATTAGCATTTAAGGAATCTCTATCCGAGATTCCTTAAATGCTATTCATGAAACATTTAAAAATTGCGAATTAGCAATTTAGGACCGCTATTTACCACGAAGTCAAACCTCGTGGTAAAAGTATTTAAATCCATTTTTCTAAGTTGCATGTTACACACACACATGTCCTTTGGACATGTGTGTGCACAACATCAGTGTAAATTCACATTTCAGGGGTGCAACAAGGTGTCCTTTGGACACCCCTGCACCCTTGAAATCGCAATTTCAAAATGCGAATCGCTAATAGCGATTCGCACATTGATATGTCTTCCCATTCATTCCTATGGGCCTTTAGACCCATAGGAATGAATGGGGAGTAATTCCTTATTTGCGATTAGCAATTAGCTAATCGCAAATAAGGAAGCTGTAGGAATCGCAAAATAAATTGTGATTTGTACATGAATCCCGTTTTGCGAGTCTGCAATAGCGATTCCTTACTAATCGCTATTACTGACTCGCAAAACGGCCCTTTGATGAATCTAGCTTCAAGTGCGGTACAACGCAACAAAATGACATTGCAACAAGCCTGCACAAAAACACAGCAGCATAAAAAACAACAACCACATCAGCACCACAACATAGTACTGCACAACAAATATGCATAATCTTTCTTGTAACAGATTGCCACCTGCAGAATCCTGTTTTAATAATAGGACAGTAAAAGGCGTTTGGAGCAGGCATTGCCTCAACTTACCATCAAACACATGAAAAAGTTCAAATTAAAAATGTTCAGTGATCCAACCTCTAGTGCAGCTTTCCTTGCAGTTGTAAATTCAATAAAATCACCATTCTACTCAAAACCTTGCATGTTCGCAAAATACCCTGCAACAATCATTCGTTTTTTGTGTGACTTGGCTACAGGGTGCACGATTAAGTCATTCATCGCAAATTGTTGCCGTGCCCAGTTCGATGCTCCTTTGGCCCGGGAGGAGCAACAATGGTAACTCTCCTGTATTACAAAAAAACCCTTTGTCCTTCTATCCCTCCTCGGGGGTTTTACTAGTTTAAGAAAACAAACAATAACAGTGTAACACGAGGCTCAAAGTCAGCGCGCTTTAGAAATACAAACCAGGTTGCTTTACCCTTGTCAACAAAAAAAGAAAAACAAAGCAATAAAAACATAGGCTTAAACACCTTTTATATCTACAAAAAGTGTGCACAAAGAAGTTTTCCTGTAACAATAAAAGTCAAACATGAGACTGAACACAGTGACAAAATCCTCTTAACTTGTTTTTGTGGTGCCAGAGGGCTCTGAAGACAATGCAGGATGTTTTGTTTTTTATTAAGCTCGTTGCTTTTGTCCATCTGTAACAAGCAATGTGAATGAAATATTATCTTTGAGATTTAAGACTAGCAAAATCAGATTTTAAAAAGATACGTCTTCTCTACATAATCGAAGCGAGCCAGAGTATTATACGATTTGTCTTGGCAGTTAGAGCAGACGAGACTTGTTTCTGCCTGTTTCTTACAAACTTAACTTCCATGGCCCACAACACCCTTCCTGCAACAGTCCCCCAAATGACTACTATGGTAGTATGATGGTGCCATCCTTATTCTAATTATCCCTGAGAAACTCTGCGTCAAGGCTATGCCTATTGCCTGTAAGTCAACATTTCCAGGTCAAAAAACCTGACCAATACCAGAAGTCAATCCCTTCGCTTCGAGCCCTTGCAAACAATGATACTCAGCCATACATGCCCTCCTTCAGACTTATTGCTAAAAAAACACCCACCAACTTTGGTGTGAACTGTTAAGCTAAACTGACAATATTTTAGGAACAACAAATGTTTTTTCTTAGAATCAGGTGCTATGTATGCCCACATGCACGTAAGGGTTGCAAAGCCTACCATATATCAAGAAAAGGCAATGATAAGCAGCTGCCGCCATTATGCTACTGTTGGACTCCATAATGCCAAGGATGCAGGCAATACCAAGGAGAGCCATTTTATGCCAGGTCAGCCTTTAAACCAGGGATTACTACTGATGCCCATGTGATGCCATATTATGCCAGAAGCACAATTAGGACAGTCATGGGCTCAATGATGCCAAACAAACCAACAGGACAGCTTAGAGCACCCCTACTATGGCAGCCAAACATTGTGCTAGAATAGACATCATACTGCTTAGGACGCCCATAACATAGGACGGAGGGGTGCCATTAGTCTAGGAATCATCGTCAACAGAAGGACTGAGATGCCTTCTGGTGGCTTCTCAATTTGGACAGCATTATTCTTGAGGGGGAGAACCACTGTTATACTAGATGAGGGAACACTAAACCATGGAACTGAGAAAAAAGCCTTAACTTCTCAGGGCATTTTTTTTTGTTTTTCTCTCTCTCGTACCAACCACATGCAAATCAAGCATGGCCCTAACAATGACCGTTCAGACTGAACTGCTAGCGCACGTGTTCTATGAACTGAAATACAAGCATCTACATAGGGCTTTGTGTGGCATGAAAAAACTGGGGGGGGGGGGGTCTCTCAAAGGGGCGTGGCCAGTGCAATAAAGGGCATGGCTTAAAACATTTACGCAAAAAATCTGTTCTGCCGCCCGACTTGTATTTTGCTGTTTCTGACATTGCATCCAGATATATGACACAACAAGTAACATCATACCTACAACAAGTCAGGACTATTGCCTTTGTTAATGGTTGTTAGTTACGGACCGCCAGTGCCAGGGCACAAAACAGAGCCCGATAGAGACCCGCTTCGAGACCTCCTTAAAAAAACTGCCAATGCTCAGACCCGGTGTTAGACCTGGCATCATTGGCGTGAGTCTCCCTTCCATTTTGACGGATTGCCTCCTCTGTTTTGATATGTTTTTGCTGGTTACATGTTTTGGGGACTGTGCCACTGCTACTCAGTGCCACACTGCAAGTGCTCCCTAAGTTAAATTGATGTACTAATTAGTGACTCCATGATTGGGTTATTTGATTTACCTGTCAGCCCCTAGTACAGTGCACCATGTGTGCCCAGGGCTTGTAAATCAAATGTTGCTGGTGCGCTTGCTGCACTGGTTGTGCCACCCACAGAAGCAGCTTGTAAAGTGTGTCTCAGGACTGCCATTGCAAGGCCTGTATGCAGTCTAGTACTGCCATGTCGACTTGGCAAAGGGCACCCACTTGCCAGTCCCTAAACCTTCCCTTTGCTTCATGTTAGACACCCCTATGGTAGGCCCAAGGGCAGGGTGCATTGTAAGTATGAAGTAGGACATGCTCTGATGTGTGTGGCATGTCCTAATAGTGAATTACAGCCATTTTCGTTTTCACTATTGAAGGCCACCTGTTCCCCATAGGCCAGAATGGGCAGTTACATTATTTCAGTCTGATAATCCTAACTGACTCAGGAAACATGGTAGAAATGAGAATTTAGTATGCCTGAACTCGGAATAATAAAATACATCTTTTAGTAAAGTGGGTTTTAATATTCTGTGTTTGAAAATACCTCTTTTAGAAAGTAGGCATTTTCTTGCCTAACTGTCCAGGCCAGCCTCTGCTAGGTTGTGTATTCCTTGTCTGGGTTTGTGAGTGACAGGGCTGGGGGAATCCAGGAGACAGGCTGGGGCAGCCCAGTGGTGAATAGAGAGATCTGCACCTAGATGGGAGGGAGGAGTTGCATCTGGGACCTGAATAGGGCTGGCCTTCCCTCTACAATGCTGGCTCCACCTCATGTGGCTTGTCTGATGTCTCTGCCCTGCACTGTGAAAGGAGAGAAGGAATCTTGTCAACAGAATGCTCCAGAGCTGTATCTTCCCTCCCCTGTGCTGGCTCCAACTCTTGTGGGGCAGCTGATGTCTCTGCCCTGCACAGTGAAAGGAAGAAGAGAGTCATGTAAACAAAGTGCTCAGGAACTGGTATGGACTAGGCAGAGGCCTCTCTGCCTTCAGAGAACCAAGGATTTTGGGGTAGAAATATAGGGACCCTGATCCCAAGAATTTAGATCACTTCTGGAACAAGAAACCTTTTGCCAAGGAGAAGAACCAAGAAAGCTACAGGAGTTTTACTGCCCCTCTGCCAGTGTGCTGTTTGATGGGTTAGCCTACAGTGATTGCTTCATTGCCAAGGAAAAGAGAAGGAACTTTTTAAAGACTTTCATCATCTTCAGAATATTCTTCAAGGGCTTAAACTGTGCTTGCCTCCTGCGGAAGTCTCAGGGACAAAAGACTTCATCTCCAGCTCCCCTCTGAATTTTCTCGCTGGGAGCTGGAAGCGCGACATAAAGAAGAAGCGTGTCGCCGCCGCAGCTGAAATCGTCGCATCGCTGGAGAAGCGAGCCTTCGCTGCATCTCCCTGGAAGCGTGTGTTCATCGAAGCTGCCTGCTGTCGCATCACCGGAGAAGCGAGACGCCTTCGTGAGAGTTGCCACCGCATCACCGGAGAAGCGTGTCGCAGGGCCTGTCGCGGCTCCAAAGTACAGAGTCGTTGCAAGGCTGCCAGGGAGTCTACGCATCGTCATCGCATCGCTGCATCAAGGGCGCCATCTTCTCGCATCACAACCGGATCATAACTTCGCAGCAAGGCGCCATCTTGCGCACCGCAACGGGCCCGCAGGCCGAGAATCTACGCATCACCTCCGTACCGGTAAGGTTTACGATGCATCCCCTACTCTACGCAAGAATTGAGGCACAACGCATCATCTCCCCCGGACTACGGAACCGAGGCATCTCCCCTTTTGCGAGCCTTTTGTTTACTTTGCGTTACGCATCCAGGTACTTTGTTGAGAACTTTGTCGCATGTGCCATCAACTGGAATTAAGTAACTTTGATCATCTTTAAAGCAATCTTAAGCATATATTGTAGATTTTTGTCGTTTGTGGTCTTGTGTTTCAGTCTATATAAGACAATAGTTACTTACCTGTAATCTGTGGTTCTCCAGTATTGGTGTATTTCATAGATTCACATGCCTGAATCATTCCCCGTCGTCGGAGTGAGAGTCCCACGGTACATAAAAAAGCAATAATATGCCTATAATAAACAAAAAACCTTGGTAATAGACAACCAGGAAGTAAAGTAGCCCCAAGCTACAAGAGAAAAAACTTTCACACTCATGACTATCATAGTCATTTTGTATAGCCCAAACTGCAGCCAATCAGGTGACAGCACCCACCAGAATGTTCTCCACAGAGGCTCAGGCTCTCAGATTTTCTCGCAAGGAGTAAGCAAAACATCATAGCCTAAACCAGCCTCTGGGGGAGGTGGGCGGGTTGCATGTGAATCTATGAAAGACACCAATACTGGAGAACCACAAGTTACAGGTAGGTAACTATTGTTCTCCTCTAGTATTAGGGGTGTCTTTCATAGATTCACATGCCTGAATCAGAGTAGAAAGCAGTACATAACATAATGCTTGTTAGACGCTCCTTGTATCTCAGTATACATATAATAAAAAGCATAAGGAATATCATACACATACACAAATGCATTTGTGGTAGCATATGCATACTAGATCAGAATACACAACAGCATGTAAATAAGCACCTAAAAAGGGCAAGTGGAGGAGGGAGAACAGAGGCTCACCTTATTTATACAGATTGCGGAGAACAGCTCGTCCAACTGACGTATCTGCATCACTTGAAGCGTCCAAACAGTAATGTTTGGTAAAAGTGTGTCTGCTGGACCAAGTTGCCGCTCTGTGTGGTAGATGAGGAGATTGCTCTCGTAGAATGCACCCTCGGGATTGTCTGCAAAGGCCTTCCCGCCTGCTGATGACATAGGCTAATCGTTGCAGACATCCAACTTGCTATGGTCTGCTTGGATACAGAATAGCCCTGACGTAATCTTCCATACGCTATAAAAACTTGATCTGATTTCCGAATTGTTGCAGTTCATTGAAGATAGAACTTGAGACACCTCCTGTCATCCAGAGAATGCAAGGGTCTTTCAGCTGCTGTTTGAGGATTTGGAAAGAAAGTCTTCCAAATTATCGGTTTAGTGAGGTGAAAGTCCGTAGGTACCTTAGGCATGAAGCTGGGATTGGTACGAAGCACCACCGAATTGCAAGTGAACTGTAGAAAAGGTGATTTCACCGTAAAAGCTTGAATGTCGTTGACCATCCTAGCTGAAGTCAGCGCTAAAAGGAGAGATCCCTTACAGTAAAGGAACTTAAGATCCACCTTATGAATAGGTTCAAACGGGTGACGCATGAGTTGAGCGAGCACCAGATTCAAATGCCAAGATGGAGGCGGACGCCGGACAGGAGGAAACAATCAAAATAGTCCCTTAAAAAATTGCTGGATAACTCTAGTAGAGTAGAGAGAGTTAGAACCATCCCGACGGAACCTTGAGATAGCTGCCATGAATACTTTCAACGTGGAATGCGATTAACCGGATTTCGCCAATTGAAGAAAAAACTGTAAGATCTGTTCTGGTCTGGCATGAATTGGATGCAAATTGACAGATTGACTCCAGGCGCAGAATCTTTTCCATTTAAGTTTGTATGTTTCAATCGTGGCAGGTGCCCTTGCATTGGCTAATACTTCTTGACAATCCGCAGGGATATCTAAGTTTGCGAATTCAAGGTGTTGAGGAGCCAAGCTGCTAATTTCAAGGAGGCTGGGTCTGGGTGACAGACTTGACCCTCCTGGATGGACAGAAGGTTCGGTATTGGTGGAAACTGAACGCACTCCGAAAGGAGGAGAAGTTCGGTGAACCAGTATTGGCGCGGCCATCTGGGAGAAATGAGAATGAGACGACAAGGCTGCTTCTTCATCTTGCGGATGACTCTGGGAACCAACGGAATCGGAGGAAAGACGTATGCATATATCTGTGACCAGTTTATCGAAAGCGCATTCCCGCACGAGTCCTTGTGGGGAAGCCAGCTTGCGAAGTGTGGGTATTTGCGGTTCTGACTTGTTGCAAACCGGTCCAGATCGGGGTGGCCCCACTCCTGAAAGTTCTGGTCCAACATTGGTTGATGGATCTCCCATTCGTGATTGGAAATTGCAGATCTGCTGAGGGAATCTGCTAGAACATTGGAGATCCCCGGAACATGGACAGCCGAGATGCTGATCCCCTGACTCAATGCTCAGTCCCAGACCTCCTGGGCTTGTTGAGACAGCAGGGCTGACTTTGTACCGCCCTGTTTGTTTAAGTAATGCATGCTTGTTGTATTGTCTGTTCGAATTAGTACCGAGGCTCCTTGGATGACTGTTCAAATGGATTTCAAGGCCAAGAAAATGGCTCGCAGCTCCAGGAGATTGATGTGCCACTTCTTTTGTTGCAAATTCCACTTTCCGTTGATAGTCATTCCCTGAAGGTGTGCTCCCCATCCCTCGAGAGAAGCGTCTGTGGTGATGGTGAAGTTTGGCGCTTCCACTAGGAATGCAAATCCTTCCTGTAAATTCTTTATCGGAGTCCACCAGAGAAAGGCTTCTCGCATCTGAGGAGTTATGTGAATGATGTCGTCAAATGACGGTGAAACCTGCAACCATTGGAGTTTGAGTTCTTCTTGCAAAGGTCTCATTCTGAGACGACAGTTGGGTATCAGAGGGATGCAGGATAAAATCATCCCTAGGAAAGATATGAACATCCGAACTGAAACGTACTCTTTTAGGCGAGCTAACTTGCAGATCTTGTGATGTCTTTCTTTTGAGGCGAAAGCCTGAGTGAGTTGGGTGTCCAGTGTGGCTCCCAAGAAGGACTTTCTTTGTGACGGAATGAGATGGGATTTCTCGAAGTTGATGGAAAGACCCAGCGACTGGAATAGTGATAGGCATCTTTGAACGTGAGCGCTCGCTTTTGCAAAAGAAATTGTCCAAGTATGGGAAGATTTGAACGCCCTCTACGCGGAGGTGTGCCGCCACCGGAGCCAGAACTTTTGCGAAAACACGGGGCGCTGATCGAAGTCCAAAGGAGAGTACGTTGAACTGAAAATCCCTGCCAGCCACTCTGAATTGTAAGAATTTTCTGTGTCAGGGGAGGATCGGCACATGAAAATAAGCGTCTTGAAGGTCGTGGGTGGCCATGTGATCCCCCATTGAGAGAAGCGGGAGGATTTCTTGAAGCGTTAACATCCGGAAGGACAACTTTTTCAAGTATTTGTTGAGGGCGCGTAGGTCGAGGATAGGGCGCCATTCTCCTGATTTTTTTCCGAATGAGGAAAAACCTTGAGTAAAAACCTGTTCCTTTTTGCAAATAAGGGACCTTTTCGATCGCTCCCTTCCATATCATCAAATTTATCTGGGTGAACAACTCCTTGATATGAGCTGGAGGTGGGCCCTTGGGAGGAGAATTTGGAGGGATCTTGATGAATTATAAATTGTGGCCCCTGGCCACTATATCCAGGACCCACTTGTCTGTAGTAATTGTGGACCAGTTGAGTAGAAACTGGATATTTTTCCTCCAACTTTTGACTGGGGGGAGGGGAGAGATGGTGGCAGGTGGCGTGTCTCATGGTTTCTTATTGGAATCTCTTCCACAGTAGGTGGATTTTTTCCTGTAGGAGTTACCTCGCTGTCCGTAAGACTGCTGTTTGTAGGGCTGGTATCTCTGGTTAGTTTGCGCGGTTTGGCATGACCTCTGCTGATTATAGTTTCCTCTGTTGGTATAGGATCCACGCCCTTTAGTACCTCGAAAGGGCGACCTACGAAACTGAAGGCTACCCAAAGATCTCGCCACCTCTGTGTCCTTCTTGATAGCCTGTAAGGCCTCGTCAATATGTTGGCCAAAAAGAAACTCTCCATCAAATAGCATGTCGACTATTTTAGTTTGGACCTCTTGCCATAAAAGATGTGGATTTCAGCCACCCCTGCCTTCTCAACACAGCTGCACCCGCTAGCTGCCGGAAACCTGTAGACGCCACATCTACTGCTGCGGCAATCATCTCTGCTGAGGTGAGTTCACCTTCTCGCAATATCTGCCTCGCCTCCGACTTTGCAGTTTCTAGTAACATTTCTACGTAAGGGGAAATGTCAGACCACATTTGTCTGTCGTATTTCCCTAATATCGCTAGGGAATTAGCGGCACGTACAGTTGTTTCTGCCATCGTGGAGACATTTTTCCGATGGAATCCAATCGTCGGCCATCCCTATCTGGTGGAGCAGATATAGGCGAAGAGGGGTTCCTGGCCCGTCTCTGTGCTGCCTGGGCAACGACCGAATCAGCCTTAGGTTGTCCTATTAGGCATGCAGGAGATTTGTCCGGTGCTTTATATTTCTTGTCCAACTGGGGCAAGACAGCGGGACGAAAAATGGATGTTGCCATAATTTTTAAACCTTTCTTCCATATGAAGTCAATAATGGGAATAGTTTTGACCTGTTTTCGTGGCTGGTCTTTAAAGTCATAAAGAAACGTATCACCTTTGTTTGCTTCCATTGGAATAAGAAATCTTTTAGTAGCCCTCTCCATCAGTAGATGGAAGCCTCCGATGTCTACTGGAGGGGAACTAGCCACAGCTGGTGCAGAAGGTGATGGCATCTGAATTTGGTGCTCATCCCACTTCGACAGAACAGATTTCTCACCCACCTCTCCTTCCTCTCTATCTTCATCCGTGGTGTTAGCCTCTTGAGAATGATAAGATGGCGCTGGAAAAGGTGGTCTTGGAGATCTCAAAGAAGATGCAGAGGCCTGAGGCACAGGAGTTGATAGGAGAGACCACGCTGACTCAGATGGAGTGAAAAGACGATAGTAATCGTCTAACATGTACTGCAAGTTATTGAGAGGGGCCAAAGGCATCTGTGCTGTGGGCAACATAGTAGAAGCTTGATGCACAGGCTCAGAAAAGTGTTCCTCGTCTTGATCTTCTTCCTGAGATTTAATGAGCAATTCTGACGGACTCATTGCAGTGAGGAACCTGTCGTCTACATCAGATTGCTCCTCGTCATCATCAGAATCCAGTAGTTGGTCAAGCAATTTAAGTGGTGATAAAGTTTACAATGATGAGCCACGTCTTTCAAGTAAAGAAGCTGCCGTAGCAGGTGCAGCAAAGGAGGCTGTAGACGGTTGGAGGACCATACTTGCACATCAGTGCAAGTTGACAGAGGAGGCGTCGACGGTCTTGCCGTCGACGGTACCGTCGTTGAAGGAGATGGAGTCGATGAGACATTTAACTTCGTCGATGGTGAAAACGTTGTCGACGGTAGCTTCGACGACGAGGCATCCTTCATCGTCGATGTCTTCATCGACGAGACCTTTTTCGTCGACGATGTGGCCGTCGACAACGAGGAAGGCTTCGTCGACTGTGGGGTCGTTGACTTTTAGCCAATCTTCGTCTGCGCGGTAGTCGTCGACGGGGTAGTCTTCGTCGACGACGAAGCCGTTTTCGAGGTGGTTTTCGTCGACGGAGTACCCCTCGATGGAATCGTTCTTCCTTTCGTCGCCGAGGACGGAGCGTCGACGATAGATGGCATTACCTTCGTCGACGAGATAGGTCTTATTGAAACAGAGACCAGCATCTACGGTGAAGAGGCTAACAACATGATCATCTTAGGCTTCAGCGATGAGAAGGTGACTATCGACGTTGAAGTAGTGTCGACGACGATAATCGTTGATGAAGGAGCCGTCAACAAGCCCTTCGACGGCGAGGTCTTCTTCTTCTCCTGAGGAAAAACCTTCTAAGTTAGATTTTTCGACGCCAGAGACTTTCCAGTCTTTTTAGGGAGCAAAATAGAAGATGATTCAGAAGGCGGAAAAGCCTTTTTTTGTAGAAGGCAAGCCAGAGCCCTTGGAGGGCTGAACTTTCCTCAACACCTTAGCCCCAGGAGAAGATAGATCTTCTTCATCCATATTCTTTCTGGAGGATACAGATGACCCTGAAGCCACACTTACCACTTCAGATAAAGGGTTATCCTGGTCTTTAATCTTCTGTAGCCACAGAAGTAGGCGTCCTTCTGTATCTCTGAGGGTCTTATGAGGGAAGGTCTTGCAGATCTTACAATATCTCACCTCATGGTCAGGATACAGACAGTAGAAGCACTTTTTCTGGGGATCTTATTTAAAAAGCCGGAGCTTCCCACAAGATTCACAAGGCTTGAAGAGAGATTTTTTAGTAGATTACATCCTAAGGATAGAAATCCAGTCAGAAAGGAGAAGTACTGAGCAGAGGTCAGGGAGACTCCCTTCACACGGCGTGCGGTAGAAAATCCGAGCCTGAGCCTCTGGGGAGAACATTCTGGTGGGTGCTGTTGCCTTATTGGCTGCAATTTGGGCTATACAAAATGACTTTGATAGGCATAAGTGTGGAAGTTTTTTTTCTTGTAGCGTGGGGCGACTTTACTTCCTGGTTGTGTATTACCAAGGTTTTTTGTTTATTATTGGCATATTATTGCTTTTTTATGTACTGTGGGACTCCCACTCCGACGACGGGGAATGATTCAGGCATGTGAATCTATGAAAGACACCCCTAATACTGGAGAAAGAATACTTACTTTTATAAAACCTGTTTTGTGTCCATCTGTAGTGTTTTCACTGTATTACTGTGTATATTCACAAATGCTTAACACACTGCCTCTGAGATAAGCCTGTCTGCTTGTGCCAACCTACCAAGGGGGTGAGCATGGGTTATTAAGGAGTGTAATCCCCTTATCCTGACTTAGAAGTAAGGGTCCCTATTTGGACAAAGGTGAATACCATTGCCAACTAGAGACCCCCAGATCTAACACCTGGTGAGACCCGGCCCACTTTAAGCACTGCATCTACTAAGCCTCAGAAGACGTAGTAGAGATGTCTGTGATTGCCTGGCACAGTGAGCAAAAGAGGGAATGAAAACAATAGTACTTCTTGCGACTAACTCAAGAATTCCGCTCATAATGTTTTGTTGTTTTTGCGAGTCATCCTCAGTGGCATGGGGTTTGCTATACATGAATTTTGTAGAATGCTTAGCCATAGTGGCCCAAAAAAACTTCAATGATGTGCCCCAAAGAGTCTGTATCATATCTGGGGTTGTCTGTGCTCCATTTCAGTGGAGACAAATTCTCTCATTTACACAGATCACTTTTTGTTTTTGTCTGCTGGGTTGAAAACCCATTAAAACTCAAGGATAAGGAGGTTGAAAACTCTGCTCTTACTCAGTCAGCTCCCTTGCGATCTATAATACAGGAGAACTGTATACATCACTGCTGTTCTAAGAAAGCCCTGTTAGCAAACCTTTGGTCAGGCTTTGGCTATGAATGGTATTTGTTGGTGGGGGGAGCGAAGGAGGATGAAACCAAAGTAGACAATGCAAACACCCATTGATCCGCATATAGTGCGGCCTGCAGGTTTATAAAGCGAACTCCCTGGAGTCATTCTGAGCCATCCATGCTTCTGTCATTCCACAAGGTTCATCATTGTCACCAATCCTTTTTAATGTTCACAGGGGGCTGCATATATATCCATCATCTACAATTACAGCACGGACCATCACATGTACTGCATGTCAGATTATCCAACAAGACTGTTAATCAGTGGCATGCCATGAAAAGTATTATACATTTTCCAAACTGGATGCACTGGAATAAGTTTGATGTCTCAAAAAGCATGTTACTGGAAACAGTGAACCTGTGGCATTACTGATGAAGGACAGTACTTCAGGTGAAAAATGACTTGAGAACATCCTGCACCAGGCGTATGTCCTCTGTGGATTTCTGCTTCCACAAGCATGAAATGATGGGGCTGCCCTCCTACTTAGTTTGAAACAAAATGACCTCTTCTTGCCCACACAAACGTCATTTGAATGACTTCTGACTTAGCCAGTGACAGAATGCAAGACACAAGTTAGTCCATAAACTCTGGCACATATGCGGTCCAATTACTTCACCAAACAGTCACAGAGTAGCTCTCCAGACGCCTATGGTCAGCTACCCAAAAGATACTATCCATTTGAAAAGTGAAACAATACATTTTTGGCGGAATATCCAAGCATGTACAAGGCTCTTCCTCAGGGAACTCTAAACCTCTATGTTTTCTCCTTGAAGCAGACTTTCTGAAATACTGGAAGTGCCTGAAAACTCATCTTTTCTGGCAGACACACTGAGTGTAGTATCCTACCACTGTTTCTCAGGCACCAGTGATCAAGTGCTACACTAATAGTGTTCAAGGTCTTCAATGAGAATGCCCCGTAAAGCTTATCCACTTTTTACTCTCCTTGCAAAGTGCCCACAAGATATATTTTTATTAGATAAAGATGTTTCAAAACATCCATAAAATTTTAATTCAATATTCTATCATGGATAAAACATATATCATTCTCAAACATTATTGTTGTATTCAACAAAAAATTCTTAATGATAGAAAACTTGTCATCCTTTGGGTGTTTTTTCTCCAAACGTTTTGCTGGCTTACCTCCTCTTTTTGCTGACTCTTCGTGTTGGCTTTAGGACACTGAGCGTTTTACCACTGCTGGCAGATGTTAAAGTGCATGTGCTTCTTCCCTAAACATGGTAACATTGGTGTATACACAATTGACATTAGTTTACTTATAAGTCCCATGGAAAAGTGGTGTACCATATACCTAGGACCGGTAACCTAAATTCTACTAGTGGTCCTGCAGCACTGATTATGCCACCCACACAAGTGTGTATATGAATTACCCTGACTATAATTCTGGTTCCTGCTTGAACAGGGTGCATACTCTAACAACCAGAAACACCATTTCTGACATACCCCAGAAGAATTCTTCAAATGCAGGTGCCTTGTATACAAATCTCAGATTTATTATTCCTATACATAAATAGTATGAATAATATATGTCTATCACCATGTTTTCCTCGCAACATAATACATTCAATTTGTTCAGATCATAATTTATTCACAGCCTAAGTCAACAAACAGACATTGATTATAGAAAACAATAAAATTATTCCATCAACATAGCAATGCCATCAACAGATAGCAATGCCAACAACTGGTTCCTTGTAAGGTACAGTTCACAGGTGAAAATAACCAATAGTAGAGGCTTCAGCTCTGTTGAGTCACCACAGATAAAGAACAGAAAGTTGAAGAAAAGAGTAGACAGACATATATTATCCATACTATTTATGTATATGAATATTAAATCTGAGATTTGGCATTCAAAGAGCCTGCACTTGAAGAATTATTTTATGGAGCCTTCTCCATTAGGGAAACGTTTGTTGCTCATTCTTCTGATGATAGTGGGCAGCTATCATCTTGGGTGCACATTCACATTGGACTGATTGTCCCTATTACTTTTATCAATTATTGTTGTACTCAACCTTTAAACCAGCTCTGCAAAGGACCTGGTGTAGAAATGCTTAGAGCGAGGGTGCAACCAAATCATACTTCTGGAAGATGACTACGCGGAAATCAGCACTATGCTATTTGCATAGCATCTAAGAAAAATTCCTGCTCCTCTGCCTGGAATTCCATTACGCCTCTCTTTTGTACACGCGCAGATCCGGCATGTGCTGGTTTTGTGTATAAGCAGGATTGCAATAGCATTGGAAGTGACAGGTGTCTTTACTAGGTCATTATTCCGCAATAAGGAAAAACTGCAGGATTTTTTTGGGCAATCCCACTGCATATTTCGCAGAGTTATTTTAGTCAAATAGCTTGCAGGAGACAAATGTATATCTTTGCAGTAAAGAATATAGGTATATATGGATGATACCAAAGCGAAGACCGAAACGTGGGTTCTTCTGTGTTGTGTAGATCAAGCAAGGCCTGCTATATAACTGCAATGGGAGGCATCCATATTACAAGAATCAAATGTTATAAAGCCAGTATTACAACAGCCCTGCACCAACAGTGCTAAGCTAAACAATGGACCCGCCAACCTGAACAAGCGCCTCCTGTTTCACGCACCACAGCGCTCCCTCTGCTTGGCCCAACTCTCCCTCACTTTTGTACCTCGGATCAAGAAAAGCAGAACAGGCGGGCGGTCCTTCTCCCTCCTCGCGGCCAAGGCATGGAACTCCCTCCTTCTCTACCTCCGACAGACTACACTGCTCCCCAAGTTCCTGATGGACCTCAAGACCTAACTCTTCGATGGTACGCAGTGAACCTGCCGTCCCAGGGGAACAACTCACGGCCCCCTCCAATCCCTCAGCGCCTTGAGACCCGTTCCGGGTGAGTAGCCTGCGCTTTACAAATGTTTGATTGATTGATTATTAGAGGCAATGCCCTAGCTTTCCCATAACGCGAGTTTCTTTCTGAAAATGTTGATTCATTTCGCCTACAGCAATGGGTTAGACTCTGGGTTGAACAGGCCTATCTGGCAATCAGTAAGTGTCCAATGGGATGGTCTGACAGGTCAGTATGTGGTGCGGTTTATGGCTGTTTGTGGTCCTGTTGTAATGTCTGCTGGGCTGGTTTTGACATTTGATTTTCCTTCAATTAAAACAAACATTGCAACATGCAGTCTTCCATGCCTTACAAAGCATGTATACAGCTTGTCATTACAAGCTCAAAATTGGCTCCAGTTTGTAAACATGGGCCAGGGGCACTTTTATTTTGATGCCCAGGCCTGTATAATCAGTCTCAGTCCTGCCCTGGTTAGACCAGAATGTCGAACTGAGAGGCACTATCCTCCAGCACCTAACTGTTTTCCCTTAGCTGCTCTAATATTACGATATTTTACTTAACAGCTGAACCAGAATACGAAAATTCGCCGGTGGAAAGGCTATTTTAAGCCCACATCATCCCACCTGTTCTGAATAAAAATAAGAGATGCGGGAATTGAGTGTGTTTAGTTGTCGTTTTCAGCAGGCCCTGGCATTTTTCAGAGCTAATCAAAAGATGGCTGCCCCGCAGATCGCTGATAACTTCATGATTTAGTGCAAATTGTATTCTGGAGGCAGAGATAAGTTGGGAAAAGCTGCCTATTACTGTCTTTCCTCCCGTGTGGCCTGCGCGCCCTGCAGGCATATCTGCGCGCACGCTCGCGTTTAAAACGCGACTCAGCGCGTTGAGGGGCCTCCTCGGCGTCAACTTTTCCCGCTCTGAGGAGAAACATTCGAGCTCTTTCTTCTGTGATATTCGTTTCTCAGAAGCAACACTGATACAAATCTGGAGGTACCCACGGGGGTCATCGAGCTACTTACGGATCAGAAGATGTAGAACACAACGCGTTTTTTTACACGGAATAATGGATGACAGCCCCCTTCTATCTCGTGGAGGGCCTCTCACACGGCTGCATGTTGATGAGCATCGACAGGCGGTGGGTGATTAATTATTTACTTCACTGCTTGAAGCTTGGAGGGTTCAATGGAGCGCTACAATAAGGACAGACAAAGCCCTATACAGAAGAATGGCACAAGGATAACGCAGGAGGATTATGTCCTTAGTATCTGATGCAGGACTTTCAATGAAAATACAGAAGTGTGCAGGTACTCACTGTACCTGCTTGCTTGCTCCTTGAAAGTGCCGGTACTCTCCCATTAAGTGTACTGAAGCAGCGCTCAGAAGTGCCGGTACTCTCCCTTGAAGTGTACTGCAGCTGCGCTGAAAAGTGCCGGTATTCTCCCTTTCAAATTAAAGAAGTGCAGCTACCGGCCAGTACCGGCCCAATTTAAGCACTGCTTCGATGTCAATTCGCATAATAGCCTTCTACCTTACTCCATCCTGTGAGGTAGACAAACCCTATGCACTGGTGTCAGACATTGGTTTGACAGGAAGGAGTCATAGCCCTCCCAACTAAAGAAATCACAACCTGGTTAGGTTACAACACAGTTCGAAGAGAAACGCTGCTTAACCTCTGGTAGCTGTGGCATAATGCACAGAAAAATACTAAGTTTACGGAATACCAAACAAGAGTAAAAAAAAAGTAACACAAGAACATTCCCAAATCAACTGAAAAAAATTAGGAAAAAATAATAGGCAAAATGACATAACAATAGTTAAAAACAGATCAGAGGAAAAGGAGACATTGAGTTTTAAGGTTTTAAAGCAAGACTGCAATGACATAGCAAAGGGCTAATCTCAATCAATGTTCTAGTTAGACAGGACTGAGGCGCAATTTAAAGCCAACAGCGATAGAGTGGTTTCAAATAAGCCCAATGGATCATCCATACAAAGATTTTACGTTTGGTCTTTGATTCTTTTTTCCTTCAGCTGCACAAAGCCGAATGTTGCTGCTGGTGAGAACCTGTTGAAGTCAGATACATTGCAGTCAATCTGAACCTGTTGAAGTCAGATACATTGCAGTCAATCTGAACCTGTTGAAGTCAGATACATTGCAGTCAATCTGAACCTGTTGAAGTCAGATACATTGCAGTCAATCTGAATCTGTTGGAGTCAGATACATTGTCGTCGAGTTCCTATTGAAACCTTCAGTTTTGACACCAAGCTCAGATCGGGACAAGGGTGAATTTCATAGCTGCAGAGGTCACTGCGCACTTGGAATGGCTTTGTCATTGTGGACCAGCCCCAAGTACCACATTTTAACTTAATCACTTTTTTGGCTCTTGTTTTCTTACATTGGAGCAAGGCAAGAAAGTGAATCCAATGAAGGCTCCACATAGTTCGAAATTTCTTTGAGTAGGTCGGCCGTAGCCTCGAAAACTAGTATGAAAAGCTTTAAGGGGAACAAACCAGCAACTTTTTCCTGGCTAAGTTTTCCAGCTTTGAACCTTGGCCCAGGATACCTATGCCTGCCTTTTGTACACCTGAGCCAGTCAACAGGAGTTGTTAGTTAATTATTGGAGACCAGTTCCCGTCACTGGGTGCAATGGGAAGTTGAAATATTTGCCAGTTGTTTTCTTCCTATCTTTAAATGTTTTGCAGGTCCAGGAAAGTTATCAGGAGTTTTTGGTGCCATTTTTAACACGTGCGCTAACCAGTTATTGGAGAATTCCACAAATCTAATCCTGACAAAATTTCCACCAAAACTCAACCCTCTTTTCAGAACTTCCTTTTTCATCTTCCTGCAAACCTTTTCAGAATCCCTCAAACAAATTGACGCATGTTAGGCTCCACTCTCAAGAGCTCTGAGTCCACTGCCAGCCTCTTCCCTATCGAAATGAGAAAGCACTACCTCTTCCTGTCTGGGAACAGCTTTCTCTCCTGCTGTAGGCAGAGACAAATGTCTGAGGGGTCTCCCTGGATGAATTGCTTCTGTTACTTGGTTCCTTATTTGAGACATTCATATGAAAAGGTAGACTAAGGCTGTATTCTTTGTAATATTATGAGTTCTTGATCCTCGCCGATGGCCCATCCCAGGTAAGCGGTTAGTGTACACACCACAACTGCCTGTTCTCTATCACGTCAACCACTTCACGCCTAATTGGAAACCTAATTGTGTCCACTGGAGGAGAGGATACTTTAAAACTGGATTCATTTGTTGGCTTTCAGGCACCAATAGTACTTTTCAAAAGTTATTCTCCCACTACTATCAAAACAATCAACTTTCACCACTGAATTCAATATTATGCAAAAAAGTGAAAAATACCGTTTAACTAGTTCTTTTGCCTTTTTCTAGACTGTATTATTAAAAAAAGGCTTTTATTCACCATTAGGGTCTTTGCAGAAGAAAAAGTAACTTGGCCAACACAGTGACAAAAACCTTTCGCCAATGTTTTTTTTTACTATAAGGACTTACTTTCTTTAATATGTAGGTACATTTATACTTTAAGCGCCCAGCCTTGTGGACTTACACAGCGCGGGTAAAGGCAGGTCTACTAAATGACAGAGCACATTTTATTATCCAAGTCACGCCAGTGCCGTGGTTTTATAACTGCAGTCACAAAGGACACAACAAACTGGTATATCACCGCATACCACATATAATATTTAACTTCTAAGTGCAGATGCATTTCAAGCGTCAATGCACAATAGCCTTACTAGAAAGAGAAATAAGCCAATTGGATGTAACTAACTTTACTTTATATTTTTAGGTTAAAAGCACATGTCGTGAGACACTGAATTGCAGTGTTATAACATACATGGTTCTAATGCTAACAAAACCATCACAAAAATGTAAAGGGCCAATACAAACATTTGTCATCACTTACAGGTGGCATTACTACATACCACGACTTGTAAGATGTGGCACTTGCTCGAATCACCTACTAGTGACATCATGCTCTCTTTTCATTTAATTATTTTAGCATGATTGGTCGAAATACAGAAAATTGATCTTCTAAGGGTATCCAAAGGGATTCTGAACTTTGTAGACATTACGTCCAACACTCTACCAACGTAGTCTGTTGTAGCTGTCCACGTATTTGAGATCTCTGGTTATCTATCACTCAGTTGCTGTGGACGCCTGGCTTTCCTTTTTCACTCACTGTATTTCTTTTCTGCAGCATCTCTCCCTTTCTTCCTGTGTAGACTTGTGTTCTGCCCTCGTTGCTTCATCTCCCACCATTACACCCTCTACAACAGTCTATCTATCTATGATATGCCCCATACCCATGCTACAGCTCCTTACTCTTTATTTATGTATGGCTCCTTACTCTAGTGGAGAAGTGTGGCTCAATGGTTAGAGTGGCAGACCTTGATGCAGAGCTCTGGCCTGGGACCAGGGTTCGATTCCCACCTCGGCGGGTCTTGGGCTCAAAAATTCCTCGGACCTGATATTCTCGCCTCAGTGCCTATTCCAATCATGGGTCCCACGCTGCAACTCTGGGCAATAACTTGCTTAATCTCCACAACGGCCCCAACAGCGCTAGGATGCCTGGCTTCACCCTGGGGGTGCACTGGAGTGGACACTTCACAGGGAAAGCTAGGAAGGGTTCCACAGCAGTATGAGTAATAGCGCCACGAAACCGCTTGGTAGCAGTGCGCTCTACAAATACTTTACATTTACTCCTAACCTGTCACCATTTCTTCAACCCCCTCTAAACCCTTGTCTCTTCACTTTTCCTGCCAGCAAGTTCTACCTCTGGTACTGAATGTCTTTATTGAATCCTTGTGATTTGTGTCTCCTCTCCCACTTGCTGTCACTGCAGAACTCTCTGTCTTTGCACATCCGTCGCTGCACGTGTTATGTTTACCTTTTTTTTTGCATTCTATTTTTTTCTCCGAGACACTTGTATAAAGAGTTCAACCACGTCTTCACCAGCTCCAGGAGGAGCATTTCAATGGCCGGAGTTGCTGTGTGCAGTGAGCTTTAGTAATCATGCCTCTCGGTGGCATGACTTGCTGCATTAGGTTTTGTGGAAAAAAACAGCGTCGTTTATTTCTGGTAATCACCAGCTCACTGTGTTTACCTATTTCACTTATCATTCATTCATTGAACTTTATTTCGGCTGTTACAGCCATAAAAGTACATAAAACAAGAAAAATACACTTTTAACAACATCTTAAGAATCAGGGAAAGAGTCCATTTGCATATAGAGAGATACATATTACAAAATAAAAGTGTTAATACTTCTTGGGGGTTGGGCCAATAAATATTCAAAACTATAGGAAATGCATAAATATCTTAAAAATATAATTTAACATCTGTATATTAAAACCAATGAAAAAGTTTCGTATAAAAAACTGACTAAAGCCCATCGTCGACTAACAGCCATTTGATATATAATAATCCTTGAGATCAACAGGTGCCTACCAAGTAGCCCTTCTATCTTATGTAGTCCTAAAATAGAGGTAGATAGACTACATATGTTATGAATTCACATTGCAACTATCAAGGAAGTACCTTCTCTTAGACCACATTGCAAATACAAATTTTGAGATCACAACAGCAAAAACCGGGTTAGTATATGTTTTTTAAATCCTAAAGATTTCTGTGTAATTTCTAATACCCAGGTTTCTGCAAAGTTGGATCACCCACTTAGATCTGGGACTCTTATAAGCCGGACAGAAGAAATCCACAAGGATCACGGTTTCTTCCTCCATTAAACACCCAGGAGAAGGGAGGCCTATGATGCCTGCCCATCTGTTAGTACGAGCGTTAAGTGGAAGGGTCCCATATCTAAATTGAAGGTACAGTTTTTTTAAATAATACATGTTGCATAGTGTCTATCACTTGCTCAAACTTATATTAGGGCTTGAAATCAAGAATTCAATACATTAAGCTAGAGGTATTAGCCATCTGTACGATGCGTGACAAATTATAATCCTGAGTGTCTGCGGTGGGTTGACATGAACCAGTGGTTGGCTATGCGATGGGGAAGTTGGGTGCATGTGGGTGGTTGGCCTTATTTATTGCAATTAAATATTATTTTATGTTTTTTTTTAAACTAGAAATCCACTGAAGAAAACAAAGGCTAAAGTGATGTTATAGTTGGATACAGTAATATTATCATACTTTGCATTAAAAAAACTCAAAAATTCACTGAAAAAACAAAGGTTAAAGTGACGTTACTTTAACTTCCCTTTTATGTGGAGTAAGTCAATGGAACGTGACAGGATTGTGCAATCATATGATTACTTGGGTACTTCACCAAATCCTAGAAGCACATAGACACTTTAATAACTTTGTACATTTTTACATTTATTGCAGTTCGCACTTTATTGCATACTGCACTTTACTTCCATTTTATGTGGAGATATTCAGTGAGTAAAAAATTGTTGCCATTGTTTTATATAGAAATCGATGAGATGGTCTAATGAAATTATGAAATGTTAGAAAATTTAGATATGTTGAATGAGTACAATTTCTTTTAAAATCAAATTGGGTTTGTTTTTAAACGCATAATTAATTTTGGTCATAATTAGCTTACAATGGGTACATCACCCCATATAAAATAGTTAAGCGAACATAAAATATATTTTGAGTGGCTCCTCCTCCCATGCAACCCTCCTTTGTGACCTAAACTTTTGTACACAGAGGGTTGTGTTAACATGGGTGCATAAAGTTGGCAAGAGAATAAGAAAAGTGAAAAAAGCTTCAGAAGTGTAATGTTCATTTAACAATCAACCAGTACCAATTTTTTTCAACAGAGGGGAGGGTCCAACCAACCTCTTTATAATCACTTCGCACTTTACACACTTTGACCCGGACGAAGGCCTCTGGCCGAAACGTGTAGGTCGTTTTTTGTCTCCTAATTGTACTGAATGCACTTTGCACTTTATATGAATGGAAACATAGAGACGAAAATAAGAAAATAAAAAAGACTTCTGCAAGCTCCAACCTGTCGTGAGTTCGCTGTTTGAGTACTGCCTTTCTGTGTCCTTCAATAATGGCGATGGAACGTTTGTGAAAGTGATCACAGGATACCAATTTCCCATATACCAAGGCGAGCGTTTACATACATTTGTCTAATTATTGTTAACGCCACATGAATTGATTTGGTGTTCTACATGACAACATTCAAAATGAAATTGTACGCAATGTTATTGTCGCGCTCATGCGGGTAATTGTTGTGTAACATGTAATAACTCACATTTTCAGCCCCAGTATTATACTATGCATTTGTATACATCATGTGGGACAGTAATCAGTGTTATTAACATCAGTACAATATGGCAGCCCTGCAATACCTTGGTGAAGATATGTTTACACTGGGGGTGTGTTTTCAGCACTTTAAAAATGGCCGTCATTGTTTGTTAGACGAGCGTGAGCAAGCCTTATCGGCGAAACGCGTCGCACTTTTTCACTCTGCCATTAAATTTTGCAACGAACTCCGTGCGTCCTGGTTTACTTCAGAATTTTGGAGGTATTTGGTGTACATATCGAAGGCCAGTCGGTGGCCTATCCAGGACCGCGCCACGACAGCCCAACGTGCGCATACCAGCACTGGAGGAGAGAAAATATATATATATGACGAAGGACTTGAGGTCTGAAACGCGTCTGTTTGTCTTGTCAGAAAAGCCGAAATAAAGAAAGGGACGATTGGAGCCGCTATATATATATATATATATATATAGCGGCTCCAATCGTCCCTTTCTTTATTTCGGCTTTTCTGACAAGACAAACAGACGCGTTTCAGACCTCAAGTCCTTCGTCATATATATATATATATATATATAAGAACATGTTCTCCAAGCAAAGGGGCCCCCATCCCTGCAGGCCGTCTTCACAGACACGGGCATGGAGTGACCCGTGAATTGGAACACCGAAGCACACAAAAGAAGTGAAGCCCAACGTAGAAATCACTGGCTTTATTGCATTGCATGGGTAGCAGGACATCTCCTTACGCTTTTCAGCCGTTATTTCTGGCCTTGCTCACAGGTGAGGTAAATCTTTCATTAGGTGAACTTGCACTTTTTAACCCACAATGGTCACATGACCCCGTGCAAACCTACAATGTTAGAGTTACAATACTTCAAAATGGCCACTGTACTCAGGTACTAGTTTGATCTACGGCTGTAGTCCTTCCTCTACTCTTATGTTATGCTTATATACCACTCTGTATACGTGTATTAGTTGGTGTGATCAAGACAGCAGAACTGCCGAAACGGCTGTTTCCTGAGGGCGCGCTTATGTGTGGTGATTTGGATTTGATGCCGGGTGCTCCGCCAGCTCTGCGCGCCACCTCCCACGGGTCTGGGCTTCCCGGAAGGAGTGTGATATATATATATATATATATATATATATATATATATATATATATATATATATATATATATATACATATAATATTAAGGAGGCAAATAAGGCTGAGAAAAAAACAGGCTATAAGACTGAGTAATAGTCACAATTGCACTGGCGCAGCATCTGCTGCAGAACTCAGAATCCTGATCCATTCGCAAGTTCCTTTTTGCGCAAGGATCAGAATTATGCCCTTATCAGTGCTTTAAATGGGTCAGTACTGTCCGGTACTGCGCACCAAAACTTTTTTATTTCGAAATGGAGAGTACTGGCACTTCTCTAGAATGACGTAATACATTTAATTGGAGAGTACCGGCACTTCTCAGAGACAAGCAGGTACTCTGAACCAGAGTACCTGCACTTCTTTTTCTCTGTTTCGAGCACGGGCCCTTATCACCTAATAACGGCCTTAGAAGCATACCCGAGTGCTCTGAAATTGTAGAAGTCCACGTCTGCATTTTTTTGTGTACGCACTCTGGAGTTAAACCAGACACTGGATCTTGGCTCAAAGTTAGTCCTTTCTGGCTCCAGCACCTCTTCTGAGGAAAGTGCCAAGAGCAAGGAGAACAAAAGGTGGACAAAGATAGTGTTAACACAATCTGAAGAATTCCTCTCTTCCCCTGAGACCTGCCATATTCCCTTCACACGTGCACAAACACAGGGTAATCAGTCCAAGATGAGGCCAGTTTATGTTATGCAGTCCAGGCATGGGCGGTTCTTAGATCCTGCTAGCTATCGTGAATTATTAGTACAACTGAAGACGGCAAGCGTCTTTCTTCCAGATGTTTTTGAGTAAGTGCGCTGTTTGTTTTATTTGGGCGCTGTTTGTTTTATATGTACTTCGGAAAAGCAAGAGGGATTCTGGCTGCGCTGATTTTGACAGACACCACTGTCTATGCCAACGGTCAGCAAACACCCAGCTCACTTTGAAAACCAGACTGCATTAAAATCGGGATTTCATAGGGAAAAAAAAAGCTTTGTTATTCTCTGCCGGCTTTGCAGAACTGCCGTGGATTTACAAAGCTGAAATCGAATTCTGAAGCGACTGCAAGCAATGTATCCTTGGTTTTCTGTGACGGGAGATTTTGTTATCCTTATCTCTCTATCCGTCTTTTTTAAAGGTATCATGTAAGGATATAGGCAATCTTTGCTTCACGTTTGTTTCCTGTGCTCACGACTCAAATATTGTGTTATTTCCACAACAATACGACTACTTTGCTTATCAAGAACGAGATTTCAACGAGAGCCTGTTGACACTGGATCTCGCCATCCCTGATGGTGACCAAGGAACAACCAATAATACCTCTAGCGGTCATTACTAGCGTTGCCATAAGGCAGCTTGCTACGGAGGGCCCGATTCACAAAAATAATCTGAGACAAAATCCTAACTTTACGACTTTCGGTATCCACAAAAGGGATTTAGTAGTAATAAAGTTGGGATTCATAACTTTACTACTACTAAACTGAGACAAATCCTAACTTTACGACTTTCGGTATTCACAAAAGGGATTTAGTAGTAATAAAGTTGGGATTCCTAACTTTACTACTACTAAACTGAGACAAATCCTAACCTTACGACTTTCGGTATTCACAAAAGGGATTTAGTAGTAGTAAAGTTAGGATTCCTAACTTTACTACTACTACTAAACTGAGACAAAATCCTAACTTTATACCTATCAGTATTCACAAAAGGGATTTAGTAGTAATAAAGTTGGGATTCCTAACTTTACTACTACTAAACTGAGACAAATCCTAACTTTACGACTTTCGGTATTCACAAAAGGGATTTAGTAGTAGTAAAGTTAGGATTCCTAACTTTACTACTACTAAACTGAGACAAAATCCTAACTTTACGCCTATCGGTATTCACAAAAGGGATTTAGTAGTAGTAAAGTTAGGATTCCTAACTTTACTACTACTAAATCCCTTTTGTGAATACCGAAAGTCATAAAGTTGAGGAGTGAAAAAGAAAAGTAAAATGATAATAACAAGAAGTTATCATTTTATTTTTCTTTGCGGGACTCCGACTCTAGCCAGGTCATGCGGAGGGGGGGGGAGGGGCTGGGCTCCCCCACCGTCAGAGGAAGTAGGAGTGGTTTGCGCTCTCTCCCTTGGTCACCTCTGGGGCCACCTAGTCATGCGCACTTGCCATGTTCTCCACTGGGCTGTATTGCACAGCCCAGTGGAGAACATGCCCAGCCTCCCAGTTACTGCCTGAGCAGCCAAAACAGCTGCTCGGACCAATCACGATGCTGCTCCTGCAGCGTCATGATTGGCTGGGAGAGTCCAAGAGACTGGGTGCTTCCAGTGCTCTGCGAGGACTGAGGAGAGACGTAAGGCGGTGAAGAAGGTGAGTTCATTTTTTTTTATATCATGTCTCCCAATCTCCTACCTCCACCCACCTCACCACCCCTGAGCAGAGGCAGCCCCCACAGCTGTTCATTTCCAGCCTAGAGTGAGCTTTTAAGACTTGAGTAAGAGGAGGCCGAGGCCCTACTGCAGGATCTGTCTTTCACCTCATCCACACATCATTGCAAGTTGAATACAGGGTTGGACTGTTCTATGGGGAAATCAGGCAGTGCCCAGTGGGCTGGTCTGACAGGTCAGTATGTGGGCTGGTTTTTTGACTGTTTGTCGGCGGTTTTACTGTTGATTCACCAGATATTACAACAATAAAGTGCCTGATGCAAACTCAAATTGTTGCAGTCTTCCATACCTAGCAAAATACTTATAAAGTGTGTCTTTATAATTTTAAAACTAGACAAATTTTCAAATAATGACTGCTTTATTAGCTTTCCAATTCACTCACATATCTTACTTTTATTTTGGTACCCGGGCCTATTTCTGTCCCAGTCCGATCCTGCTGTCATAGGGCATTCTTGGATTCCTGTGGACAGAGACATGATTGGGCACTGTGCAGACAGATTTTTCACAGAGAAGTATAGAAATTGCCAAATATGTGGGGTGGTGACAAGGGCATGGGATGGAGATAAGAATTGGTGCCATCATCAATGTGAATTTTCGACATCCCTCCTTCGACAATTATGCCATGTTTGATCCTTCTTTAGGGATTCTGGCGCCCCTTAGCTGGGGGTGTCCTAGGCAGCTTCCTTGGCAGGAATGCTGTAGCATCGGTCTCAACAACAAAACACTACAACCATGGTACTTTCGTTCAACTACCACCATTCGGAACCTGTCTACATATTGGGTCTGAATGTCTTTCAACTGTGGGTTTTGCTCACTTTACTGTGATAGCCAGTGCTTTAGATGGAAACAGAAGAGCAGGTACCCACTATTTAGAGCACCTATATACTCCTGAGAAGTACTTGTACTCTCCCATTAAATGTATTTCTGGAGTGCTGAGAAGTGCAGGCATTCTCCCTTTGCAGTCGAAGTGCAGGTACTCAGTAATAGACAGTACCTGATAATACGATTTCAATGAACATGTTCTACACCTTTTGTAAACTTGTAGATGTTTGTGAGAGTGCCAGGAGTGCTATCAAGTTCCAGGATAAACCATGTTACACCTTAGGCCGCCTTTCATTTATATATTCATATTGTTTAGAAACCATTTCCTCATTAAGAAAACCCATGCAGGCAAAATCCCTAGTTGAGATCCCAGGTGTACACAATTCAGGTGCAACAATGAGTTGTACACCGCAAGTGGACATAGGGCCCATGCCAACGGTAACCCACTTAAAATCTCAAATAACCTCAAACACAAAAAACAGATGTGGATTTGCCAACACAAACCACCTCAAACAGCTGCATTAACTATCAAAGATTGGAACCCAAGGCAGGCATTTCAGTATGCGATGAGGTGGGGGACAACCCCCTTACATTTGCACCCTTTACCCAGAGAGCAAAGAAACGCCTGAGAAAATGGCAGAAGCTAATAGAACAGACAACAAAAATGGCCACCCTGAAAGCCCACAACGTAGCCCGTAATAAAGCCACAACAAAAGAAACAAAACCCTTAACAATTAGTGGAGACACTTCACCCCTGTACCCAATATTTCAGACGTGTCTGTGACGTTCAGATCTGCCAAAAGCAGTCACTAAGGTCCCTATGTCATCAAACAACCCAACTTATGCACAGGATGGTAAGGGCCAAACTAGCAGCCTTGAGAAAAATCACCCGTAAGCAGGTAGGATATGCCTCATGCAGCTCTTATGCAGGAGGCCCAGTCATGGCATCCAAGGCAGGGATGCCCTCCCTAAGGCAACACATCGCAGGACAAGAGCAGTGGCATGAGACCAGCACTGAACAGCCAGTCGCCTACACCCAAGTACACGCTGGACTAGCACACATTAGGCTATGCACAATCTAAATCAGGCCCCCATCCATGCAGGACCCATGATTACAGAAGCTGGCGAAGCAGGCAGCACATCAAAACCAGCAGAACACCAGAGAAGCCCTGTGGTTGGAGAAATGGCAGCGGAGAGAGGTATTGGCATGTATTAGACTCAAGGGTCATAGATCAAACCACAACTTAAACCCGCTCATGATCACAAATCCCCTGCCCTGTGAGTAGCTGCATTGGGGACCTTTCAGCATACCCCCATTCCAAACATCCACTACAGGGTCTTATCGCGATTTAAATCCAACAGTCAGCCATAACGCACTAGAAACTGGCCTTCCCCCAAAAATGACATGTACCTTGCAGTACAAATCTAGAGGTAATATGGACTCCCTTAACAGATCCAACATTTTAAAACCCTTGGGCCACATTCCCACAATGCCATTCATCCCTGGCAATTACGTAACCAGAGCATATTTTGACACCATCGTCCTTGACATAGGGAAAGAATCGACCATTGTAACATGGCCCGATGCCAATACAGCCATAAAGGTGCTCAACAAAAAGGGAAGTTTGCATACTGGGGGATCCAAATATGGATGATGGACAATTAAAAATATCTGCACATTGTACAGCAAGATTCAACACCTTTCTCCAGACATACAATTTAGAATCAGTACATTCTATAGTTAAAAAGAGTAACCTCCTTATTGTCTATCCACCCTACTTTAACAATCAAAAAACAATTGACTATATCTTCCTGAGTCAGGGCTTAAGTAGACACATCTCTAGTTAAGAAGTTTTCCAACAGAACAAACGCGATCATGCCGCCTTGTTGGTCTGCCTGGATGTAGCAGCTAGAACCCACAACACCTTACACCCACTAGGAAGCAATAATGGCGAAGAGGATGAAATGGTCAACCATGTCCATAGAGAAGTTCGAAAGATGGAAAGCAAATTGGGAAGGTTGGCCCTCCGAGCAGCAAAAATCAGCCTTCATTAAGGGCTGCACTGGGCTGACACTGGAACTCTTCCCTGCTATAAGTGAAGACTTTGATTGTACCAACAAACAATGTAAACCTTACACTGGGCAGAGTCCCCAGATATTAAAAACAGCGCATAGAACTTAAGGGCACACACAAAAATGAAAACTACCACCTCAAAGAAGCAGCTACGGTTAGCAGCCAAGCAACACTAGCACCTTGTATGGGAGCACAGGAGGAAAGGGCAGATGGCCAAGTAGATTACAATCTTTGATTTGTTAGCCACCAATAAAGTCCAACAATTTTGGCAATAGCTCAACATCTTCTACCATGGGAACTGTAACAGAGGGAATTCGGTTCCTCTTTGGGAAATGGATTGCTCACATGAAATTCCTTTATACTGAGCACCAGTACAATACTAAATATGATCCGAGGAGGGATGTAGAAGAAAGTAATGCAGAGAAGTTCGAACCATCAACGGAACACACAATTCCAAGCAACCTTGTAGTCCGTAACATCCTGAAAATGATTAGAAAGGACGGCGCCCTGGGCCCCACTGGCCTCCCAGGATCACTATTCAGAGAGGGCAAGCAGTTTTGGGCCTCAGCACTTGCCCCTTTGTATGACGAATGTAGGCTTCTTGAAGATGTCCAGGAGATGTGAAGGGGTTGTGTTGTGACTTGACTTGTTGCTATGCATCATCTCCCTGGTTACCAGTTCCATGCTGCTCAGCCAGTGTGCGTGTGCTGTCATGGAATGCTGATACATGCCTGGTGTAGATGAATGTGAGTTGGAGAGATTGGGCTGAGAGTGGGGCAATCTACCATCTTACTTGTAACCTATAATTAAGACTTATTCAATAAATCTATTTCTTACTACGTATGTGACAGGCTACCTGGATGTTTGCCTACAAGTGTCTATCTTCCTTTACAACACGCCCCCTTCTGCAGCCCATATTTAAGAAGAGCACGGACCCCAAAAATGATTGTTTTATACCATTACTGGATATTAGGGGCACAGCCTACATCAGCATATTACTGCAGGAGCTAGCAAATTGGGCTTCCACCGAGGTGCTACAATCCTTTTATCAAACAGGGTTCCGAGTGGGAGGGTCAACAGTGGATAACATTGTTGCTCTTTTGAACTTAGCCCACCAAGCAGCAACTCACACCCCCACCTCCGTTTTTGCCTGTTTAATTGACTACTCTGCAACCTTTGACAGACTTGTCCGGAACATCCTCTGACAGAAATTGGGGAGGTGGAATACTTGCCCTAAATTACTATGCACTATAATGTCCCTCTACTCCAGGACCTGGGTAAGAGTGAAACTATCAGGGGAAACAGCCACTGCCAAAATTGCCACCAACTGTGGGCTAAAACAGGGCTGTATGCTGGCCCCACTTCTATTTAATCTATACATGGCTGACTTGGGCCCAGCCCTAACCGGAGCGACCTTAGTTACTCCAAGTATTGGTGATAAAACCATCTCATGCAATACGCAGATGACCTGATGCTTCTGGACCACACAAAAGTCAGCCTACAAAAAGCCCTTAATGCCGTGATCGCAAGCAACTCACAGAACGAGTTGGTGGCCAATGCAAGCAAAACAAAGAGTGTGATCTTCGGCTGATGCCCCAAAAAAAAATCCACGAAATGGTGGCTGGGGTCACTGAGGCTAGAATGTGTACAACATTATAACAACGTGAGAGCATGGCTGTGTGAAACTGGAAGACAAACTTTGCGTCTACATAAAATGAGATCCAAAGGGAAGATGGTTACATACAGACATTGCAAATTAAACAGCACTTTCTATAGCCCAACGACAACAGCCATATGGAGGGTGATAAGGGCCAAATTTCTCCCTTGGTTAACTATGCACAGGAGGCATATTCCGGTATGTTAGCGACTGACCTCCAAAAGATCCAATGCAAAGCCTATAAGAAATTGTTTTATATCACTCCCATCACAAGAAAGGCCTTAATTAGGTTTGCTTTTGGCCTTGTTCAGCAAAAACTAGAAGGCATGGCCGCACTGGCAAAGTACTTTTTCCAGACAACAGCCAGTCCCAATAACACTATGAAGACACCCGTATAAAACTATTTTCACAGACCCAATAATCCCTGGTCCACAGATCTCACAGCAGCGAAGGAAAGTTTGCAACTCGCAGCGGAGAATTGGGACACCAATACTAGCAAGTGTACAAGCATTAAATCAGCAATAAAAAAGCAACTACCCCAACGATCATGTGAACTGGACATGGAAGCTCTTCAGGCAAAGTCCCCATATGAATCTGTAACATCCCCTCCAACAATTCAGACAGCCAAGCTCCATCTCCACCAGGCAGTGCAAAAATGTGCCTTATACCAAATCTTAGCAGCAAGAATAATGCCACTCCTTATCAGAGAACTGTACCAGTCTTGGAAATCCCTCGAAGCCATCATACACTACAGACTGTTTAAATATTGAATGGATTCATTAGAACATGTCTTACTCTGCTGTCCGGCACTCTTAGACGCCCGCCAAACTCTACTGAGAACAACTTCCCTACAACAAGGCACCCGCTTGGCCACAGAGTGTAGTAAATAGACTGTGAGGAGATCCAGAAGAGTTAAGGAAATCCTTTATTAAGTTCTAGAGGAACAACAAGAGCGGACTCTTCTACGCAGCAGCAACCAGTAAACTGCCACAGTACAGAACCCACACAACATATGACAACATAGAACACAGAAATAAAAGCATTATTCACATAAAACATTCTAACAAAGTATTCTAGAAAGACTACAGCGAAACCCAATACTGTACAATGTACTACACAGAGGTTGTTCGCCTCCTATGCATTCTGGAAACCGTGGCAGGCATGGCCAAGTTCGGTAAATGTATATAATACACGTGGCCATGTTAAAGGAATAAATAGCCAATAAAGAAAGTGGCCTACAGCCTAACAAGTTGCACTAACTAGCGGATCCTAATAAGTGTCTTGCACTTTAATGTTTGTCATTTTGCTCCAAAATTACTAATTGCACTTTATTCACTTGTCACTCAGGAATGCACAGATTCTAAAGAATGTATGCATTTTAATTGTTATTATGTTGCACTAAAGACTGCAATTGCTGCCTTCGCTTTATTAAAAGCCTACCGACCTTTGTTTACATTTTATCTCATGAGTCTACTACAACTGCATACATTTCTGCACTGACTTCAAATTAACCTAGTATTTTATAACATGATATTTTTAAGTTTGATTTGTACGAATTTGTAATGCTTTTAAGTGACCACACAATAAACCTTATTCATTCATTTATTTAAAAAAAACATGAAGGCAAAATCCCTAGTTGAGATCACAGGTGTACACAGATAGGAATGACCCGGCACAAAAGGCTGATAGCGTTGAAATGAGTAGCAACATGCTGGGCGAGATAGAGATTTGACAGCTTTTACTAAATTGTGTCATCTGCCCCTCTAAGTGCAGTGCATTAACTTTCAAACTTATCAGAAAAAAAGCAATCTGGCGTCGGCTGGCGGCGAGATGATAACAAGGATGTTACCTCGGGGTGCAGTTTATAGATCAGGCAGGCAGGAGCATTTCGCGCCTAATAAAGAAGCGCCTTTCTTGCTAGATTCAATAACGGCGACCAGACAGGGCACTTCCACCTGAATTACCGCCCAAACTCGCATTCTAGTTCATTTTTCAACTGATGTTAAGTGGCGGTGTAGTATTTTTGTCCTTTTTTGCTTTCGATGTCTCCCTTTGCTCCAGAAATGCTGCCAATTTTGCTACAGCAGTTGTTAGGACGGGCAACAGGGGCCAAGAGGGGAGATATTTCTTTTTGAATTGTTTCGACTATACTAAAGTTTTCTCCCAGAGGACATATGGCTTCATTTGCTCCTATAGTTGATATTTGCATGGCAGATATTAGAGAAGATTATGTGTGCTTTATGAAATGTTTCATTTGGCCAAATAGCACTAAGCTCAGTGGCAGCTGGCAAGGATCGGGGTGGCGGGCGGGGGTGGGCAGGGGTCGGAGGGTAGGGGTGTTAGGTGGTGTTAAAAAATAATAATAATAATTACCTTATCGCAGCTTCTCTCCTACGTCATCTCTCGCATCGGCCTGGAAACAGGAAGCACCCATGCTCCCCTAAACCAATTACAAAGCTGCAATGCAACGTTTTGATTGGTCTGAGCACCGTGGTTCGACACTCATCCAGGGAAGGGAGCCTGGGCATGTTCTCCATACAGGCTGTTAAGGCAGACTGGGTGGAGAACATGCAAAGTGTGCATGACTGTTTGGCCTGCCAATATGGAGATGCACACTTCCAAAGTGTGTCCACCAGAGTGGAGCAGCCCTGTCCGCCCGCAAAGCTGCAGCAGCAGAAAAAAAAAAATGATAACATTGTCGAGTTATTATCCTTTTATTTTTCCTTTTTTTACACTGCGAAAAGCAGTGGAGCGACGGTCCTCCGTCTTAGCGGAGGAGCCGTCACGGCTTCAGTTTCTGACATGACAATGAAGTGCTGAGCAGGGGAGATATTTTTTCACTTTCCGATGTTCTGCATTGAACAAGAGGTCAGTGTAACTAAACACCAAATGTCACCACAACATGATGTAGTAATTTGCCATTACAATCCCTTTGTGTACTGTGCAAATCAGTCTTAAAATGTCTGCACTCAAAACATTCAAACTAGTGCTTTCTGCAGTGTAACCCTTTTGAATACAGGTCTCTAAGGCAGGGGTGTCCAAAGTAGCTCCAAGGTGCAGAAAGCCATGCTCGAAGTTTTGCAGATTTGCACAAAATGAGTCTAAATGGAAATAATAAGCATAATTAGAGGCTGTTGCAACCATTTTGTATAGTTCTGGCCCATGGAGATTAACACTGGACATGCATGCTTCAAACCCACTGTATCATGAGGCAAAAGCAATGTTCAGACAGCTAACTTTATAGAACTCTGGCTTCACTATTTTCGTGAGGTACTACCGTTCTGAATGTCTACCGCAATCGTCCCCTGGTAAAACTGCATAGTAGAGATCAAACGCTGAAGGAATGCAAACATCAATTTCCTATCATGATTCAGCTGAACTGCTTTGGAAAGTGGATACAGACATACATACCAACATTTTAGAATAGGAAAGTGGCCGATAAAAAAGAATAATGTATTTCTCCTATTGACTTTTATTAAGGCCTGAATAATGTTTGTTGGCATGTATGAGACTTGCAAGTGTGCTGCTGCAGGATCAGATATCAGAAATGCAAATAATGGCTTTTTTCTTACCTATCAGGAGCATGGAAATATTTTATTCATTTATTTTTGATATTTCTAAAGCGCAAACAAAGGCCCGTGGGCGTCTCGGCGCTGAACAAAGGCCCGTGGGCATCATGGCGCTGTAAATACACTAAAGCGGGCAGAGAGAGTGTGGCAAAAACGTTATGTACTTGGCCTGCAGGAGCAGGTTACTGGCCGTGAATACTACAAGTCTCACTAGACCAGTCCCTGTCGGGTGAAGCGACTGAGGAATTAGGTTTCTGCATGCAGAAGTCGAAGGCAGGACACTAGCCTTGAAATCGGTAGTATCTCACCTGAATCGGGAAGGTTGGCATGTATGTACAGAACACCAAGGGCATCTTTATAGGCTTCTATTGAACAAAAATGTCTCGTGAAAGGTGCAGTTGGGACATATTACTGATATGCTTTATGGTACACAGAAGTACAATTACATGATTAGCAAGCACTGGTAAAGCCAACAAGTCTCACCTACAAGAGGTATTGAATTTGTTGATTTTCTTTTAGCTGTGCAGTGTGGCAGCTATGTAGTATAGAGTTTAAAAAAAAGGCAGCTGGGAGATCAATGCAGACGATTGAAGGAGTTCAGGGGGGCTAGGGTCAAGCAAATGGGCAACCGTGGGTTGGCGGGAGGGGTTGTTAGCATGCACATGGGCAACGCAGGGTGGGAGAGAGGTTGTGGGGTCAAGAAGACAGAAAACAGAGGGTGGACGGGAGGTGTGGGTGTAAGATGTACAGCAGAGGGAGGGTCAGTGGGCAGGAGGGACATATAGAGGTGAGATGTAGACAGGGGAGACAGCTGAAAACCAAAAACCAAAAAGAGCACCTATAAAATGAGCCATGGAACGACACAAGTAGTGCGTCCATGATCCAGAAGAGAGACAAGCACACTAAGAGGAAGGAAGCATATAACAGCTGACCAATAAGAAGCAAGCAAATGAGAGCACCAATGAAACCAACTAATGGTAAATAAGGGGCGATGTTCTACGCCCAGTGTTAGAAAACAAAAAGTTAGGTTAGACAAGACCTAAAAATGGGTTCCTCTTTGGATTAACTTTGCATACATGTTGTCAAATAACAGAAGGTAAAACATGGTATCATGGGGTGAGAAGCTCGGCTAATAGGGTCAGAAGTGTGAGATCAGCCCAGCTCTACATTGTAGAATATCCAAAAATTGCAGTAAAACACAGTGATGACCAGAAGATTTTGCCAGGGGGCACTTGTCAAACACCTACTGTGAATTATATAGATCTTCTGAAAAGTCACTGGCCATTAGATGCTTGGCTTTGGTTGCTCCACACATATACAGATCATCTTAAGGCTAGTTAGACGATGCAATGTGCTTGGCGACAAAGATTAATAATGATAACTGTTTCTGACAATAGTCTGAATAAGAAGGCCCAACATTCACAATCATTCCGAATGTGAAGACCACCAAAGGGGAAAATATTCCTTCTGATCTGGGTCAATTTTTAATGAAATTTCCTCTACTTTGTATGCTGCAGTATTAGTCTCAGTGACCAGTTGAGCTCCCTAGTGAAAGGATTAACATACAGAAAGCGCACAATACTCGGAAATAATTCCTTCCAGCAGCAACGTCAAACATGTCTAAAATGTTTACATATTTATTAGCATCTAATTTTATGAAAACATGTGTTTCTTGTTTGCTGCATCAAATCCTTCCATGAAAAGAAAGTATTTTGTTTGCACTCAAAGGTATTCCAGGTTTCAAGCAGGACTTACCCAATAGGAGAATACTTACAGTTTACAGATGTTCTGAACTTAGCTTATCAACATTTTTCGAAATATCAGCACTACAGACAATGAGGGAAAAGCCGCAGGTATAGGAGACAGTAACCCAAGAGGAGTTAGTTTAACGGTGCAGGATTACCGAATCTTTGATTTCACAGAGAATGCTCTGCTCTGAAGACTTATTAGATCGCAATGCATTGTTAGTTTAGTCATCAAAAGCTTTGCCCTATAATGCAGCTTTTGCTGTCTCTCTGTGGGAAAGGCTACGTGAAACCTTCGCTTCAATGGGTACTTGGCTTCATTTCAAAGGTATTTTGTGGTAGTAAAGCAAGCAATTCACAAAATCACTGGGTTTGTGACCACAAAATTCATTTTTACGCATTTTTGTAGCTGTTTTATGATTCAGACAAGCCTTTCCAACTTGTGAAAATGGGCTTTTACAACCCTGTCTGAATCACAAACAGGAGGGGCGTGAAAGGGGAGCTCCCCTCCTATTTGTGATTGAGAGAGGAAAGTAGCTTCAGACACAAACCACAGATCAGATACAAACACTTTAAAGGGAGTGGAAATTGCTTTACAAATGGGAGGCTGTCCCCAAGGGACATCTTTTCTTTAGGGAATCATAATGGTGGCCCCTGGGGGAGCAGGAAGTGGGCAGTAGGATCTCCGACTCATTGACTGCTGTCTCACAGTCTTCCCAAACAGGAAAAAAAATTCTTCACACAAAAGTAGCACAAGTCCTATCAATGGACACAGGATGTTTAAATGTTTTTAACTCCTTCGCTGCGGCGGCTATTCCGCCGCAGCGCTAACGGTCGCGGGCGGGCGCGCGGCTCACCCGCGCTGGTGACAGAACCGTTCCGTCACGGCTCGCGGGTGAGCTGTGCTTGTGACGGAACGGTTCCGTCATGGCCCCGCCCGCTTAATTAAACCCGCCGCGCAGGCGCGAAATCAGCGCCGCGCTGTGACGGAACCGTTAGGTAACCAGCACAGCCCACCCGAGGGGCATGACGGAACGGTTCCGTCAGCAGCGTCGAACAGGTTAAAAAACGTTTCAGGTTTGGGAATGCAAATACAGTGACGAAGATCTGCTATCCCTTGCAGGCCTCCACCCTTTATTTAGAGCCAATCACAGTGGGTTGAAAATTGTGAGTTTCCTCATTAATATTCATTAGGAAGGTCATTTTACAAACTGTACAGAATGTATAATCTCCGATGCAACCTTCTTGAACGAGTGGCATTTCAATATTCATTCCTATTCGCCCATCACTCTGGTTGCAAAGTGCACATCTCTTATTTGACAATGGGAATAGTACATCAGAGCCATTGAATAACAAGTTCCATATTGCATCTCATGGCAGGCCAGAAAATGTATGTTTTGTCAATTTCACAAGAGGAAAGTTGCATAGCTAATTTGGAGGCTCTAAACTTCGAAAACTATTGTGGCATCAAATCTCATCAGTGTAGAGGGCCTTTGTGTGGTCATGATAAAAAAAATAAAGAGTCCTTAGAACGTGTTAGTTCTGTAAAGCTTCCTCCATGCAAGAGGATAATCCAACAAGACCTTGGGCAAAAAGTAACTCCCAATAGTGTCTAATTAAAAATGACAGCAAAGCACACTGATACCCAATATAATTTGAGAAACAGTAAGACATCTTATGAGCATACTGGGGTAGGACTTCTCTAGAAAAGATTCAATGACAGTTTAAAACACACTTGCTCTCACATTGCCTCAATGTGCATTGTTCCTAGCAGTTTGGGCCACGATTTTGGTTCCTTTGGAGAGTTTCAAATAAACCATAGCTGCCAAGGTTTCAGATTGCTATGTGTGACATTTTCATAACTTCAGTGTAATAATGAGTGACATTGAACGACTGAGAGTCAACCATGAGTGGTAACTTGGGAACCAGGCAGTTAAACCAATCGATTGTGTTTCAAGGACACAGAACAAGAAACAAAACACTGGTGCTGAGACACAAGGTGTCCTAATCTAGAAAAAGAGGTGGTATTGGAACGGGTGCAATTGTACCAGTGGGTTAATCTGTCATACTAAAAGCTAAAAAAAGCCATTTTCAATCTAAAGACCGGGTATTGTTCCGTTCATGGAGGCGAGTTGTCCTGATTCTGTAATCATTTGATACAACTGGCTACCAGGATCCAAAGATTTTCGAGGACTGCTGAAAATCCTGACCTTCCCCCTAGAAGATAACATTGCACATGGACTACTATAGCAATTGAATTGTGATGTCATCCACAAGGATGCTTACAAAGAGATTTGAAAGTGTGTCAAGGCGCCAGAAGGTAGATCTACAGTTTTTTGTGTTTACCCTAATCCCTACTGTTCTGACCGTTTTCTTTAGTATATAGAGTTCTAAAGTCTTTGAAAGATCTGTCTCTGACTAAACAGTAACGTTTTTGAGTGTTCAGTTTTCTGGGCAATATGTCTGAGTTTCAAAGCATCATCACATATTAGGTGAAGTGGCTGATTATAAGTTTGGCAGTCCATCGGACTGCCAAACTCGCTGTGACGTGGTGGGCACTGGCGCACTGGCGGTCCTACTGCCAAATTATGTTTGCGGCTGTTCCACCGCCACAACCACCGGGAATCATGGATCCCACGGCAGTGGTCCCAGCAGTGTGAGGCCCTAATATGCTGGTGGTGCCGCTGCGGCACCACTGAGCATATTAGGAGTTTACTCACCACCACAGTTTTTATGGCGGTGAGCCGCCATGAAAACTATGGCTGTGAGGAAACAAAGGGGGAATCTACAGGGCCCCCTGTTGCCAAATGTTGGGCTCCCTGTTTGCTTGGACCTCCTCTGTGCGAAAGGGACTTCACAGTCCATGCCTTGCAGGAAGGGACTTTGGTATTCCCGTTGCGGCGCCTTTCTAAGGCTCACCGCCTGGGACCGCCAAAGCACCACCTGCAGCCAATGAGACAACTCCTAATCTGGCAGGCGGCCGGTGATGGAGTTTGGCGGTGTGGGAACGGGTTGCTGACGTGACCATCCACTCCCACACCACACTGCCAAACTCATAATCAGGCACTAACAGCTAGATTCATCATTGCCCCGTTTTGCGAGTCCTTAATAGCGATTATTAAGGAATCGCTATTAAGGACTTGCAAAACGGGATTCATGTAGGAATCGCTAAATAAATTGCGATTCCTACACATTCCTTATTTGCGGCCCATAGGAATGAATGGGGAGTTATTCCTTATTTGCGATTAGCAATTTGCTAATCGCAAATAAGGATGCGATTTCAAGGGTGCCAGGCGTGTCCAAAGGACACCCTGTAGCACCCCTGAAATGAAAATGTAGACTGATGTTGCGCACACACATGTCCAAAGGACATGTGTGTGTGTAACATACAACTGAGAAAAATGCACAAAAGTGCATTTTTCTCAGTTTTCGCTATTTACCACGAAGTCAGACTTTGCGGTAAATAGCAGCCAAAAATAGCGATTTCGCAATTTTTAAATGCTTCTTGAATTGCATTTAAGGAATCTCTAATTGAGATTCCTTAAATGCAATTATTCGCAAATATGCGATTTCTAAAAATTCGTTTTTTGCATTTGGGATGATGAATCCCAAATGCAAAAATAGCACTCGCAAAGGGCCAGATTCTCAGAATCTGGCCCTTTGCGAGCCGTTTTCGGCTTGATGAATCTGGCCGAAAGTCTTGACTGAACAAGAGGGCAGCTAGAAAGATGGTCATGTAGCAGGCTCAAAAGACTTCTTAGAATCAACAGTTACACTGCCACAATGATCTTACTCGTCCAACAACCTGTTTGCATATACCCACCATCATGCTTGTGTGATGAGATTTCGAATAATTGCACACATTTGAACCACAGTACTCATGTTAGTTGGCAAGCATCCAACGGTAGGATATTTGCAAACAATGCGAAATCAGATTCTCTACCCTTTATAAAATAGAAAATGAACTGCAATTTATATTGTTTTCTGAAGAAGGGGACGCCATCTTGTTTTAGTTTCACAGAGTAGGTAGGTTTTTGGAAAGGTACCGCATCAGTTTCAAGTGTCTTTTGACGACAAGAAGTGCACATTATAATCAGTGCTCGTGGAATAGACGACACGGTTAGGTAGCTTTTTCTTTTTTTTTCAACATAAATCCACGCAGGTTTTCTGGAAATAATGACACTTGAAAATGTTTAAAAAGATCCAGGATGACATTTTTCCTGATATTTCCTTGCTAGAACGTACAGCAAAGCTTGACTAGTGATTTTGTTTCTCGGATTGTAGCTCAACCCGTAAGAAGACACAGCTGGGATGAATTCAATTTATTTTGCCTCATGACACTAGACCTCATTATTTTACTATGCAGAGAAGGTCGCAAAAAGCCTGCTGCTGTAATGTGAGATCTAATATAAGGTGCGAAATACATTCAGTTCTTTCAGCATACACATTGGTAGAGAGGAGCTCCCCGTGTAAATAATACACGATTTGCAGTCAAAATGGCATAACTATTTTGCCCAAAGAACATACAATTTAGAGTTTAATGTGTCCCTCCGACTGGCTTGTAATAATAACTTGACACACTGGCCATATTTGAGAATATCTATTGAGCCATTAATCAATGTATTAAATAATGTTGTAAGCAGAAAAGGTCATCTGTTAACCATTTTCACTCAAAATCCTATTTAGAGAGACAAAAACACCAAATAGAAGCAAGTGCATTAAAGCAATTGGGCTGGCTTGCCTTTTGAGACCTGCCAAAAATATGTAAAGAAAGCATAAAGTGCTTAAAAAATACAACCATGATTACTTTCAGAATAAAATTAATCTACGAGACAATAAATTGAATATTACATGATTAAGTGTACTTTGGAGATATAAAATAGTCCTTTATTTATTGCCGTGCAGTCAGGGTCGGCTTTAGCGCTGGTGGCGCCCGGTGCGACAATCATTTTTGGTGCCCTTGCACCCTATGACCACCTCCTCGGAACCTCTCACTACCACCAGGCAAAAGTGCCCCTCATCTCTCCAATCATAAGCTATTGCTAAACACAGCGCCCACCCTGAGGTTGGCGCCCCCTCCATAGGTCAGCGCCCAGTGCGGCCGCACCAGTCGCACTGCCCTACAGCTGGCCCTGCCTGCAATCACTACTACACAGAAGGCAAACAATACACCAAACAGCCACTAACATGAGGTGAGCAGAAATATCCTGCAGAGCAAAGCCAAAGTCCACTCCATGTTTATTTTAAAGAATTACCAACATTAGGTTTACAGACAGTAGAAATGTCAAGCGAGACCTAAGGAAGAAAGATACGGATTAAACATAACCATTAGCAATACCAATGGGTCTTGGCATATATTCATGTGCATAAAATATATTTGTTACCGAAAAATAAGGCCAGTCAGGTCAGGAAATATGTTCTGCTGTGACAGGAGAAGAAGGGCAGTGAGGGAGCCCACAACATTTATTTTGGCGGCTTAGGGTGGAAGTGGAAATTTAAATATATGGTCATTATTGAAGAGCAAAACAGGGCTGTGGGTGTAGGAGAATCACTATAACAAGCGCTGCAAGGAGTGGGGGGAGCAGGTCGAAGACGATGATCAGTTGGGGAAATAGATGTTAGGCAATATGATTTTGTAGAGCAAAGACATGTGGGTCTCTTAGCAATTACTTTCCTTTCAGTAGAGCCAAATCTGGAATCTTAGAAGTGATCTTGAAAAGTGTTTGTAGACTAACCTGGGCACACATTAATAGAGTGACATCAAATGAAGTTCCTTCGTTTTAGTCCTAATGTGTTTTTATATTCCATTAGAGCATCGTGCCATGGGAGAGGCAATAGGAAGGTTACGGTGTTTTTGCCCAGTAGAGGTCAATTGGACCTGGAAACTGAAGTACAGTCATCAATGCATGGTTGGAGCATGCACCTATTTTTTTGCTCGGGAAGACGTAAAGAAGAGCACATGGGGCGACTGGAACAGTGCATAGGTTGTGTTGGGGGCAGGGGCTTGTTGGGGGTCTAGCGAGCCTGGGGGACACAATACAGTGTTACACAAGAAGAGGAAATATATATTTTTTATTTATCTGTAGAGACAAGATGAGCTAGAAGACAAATCTCTATTAGAGTGAGGAGGGTGCTGAATGGGCCGGGTCAGACACATATGGTGGAGTGGATAGAGCAAGGGCTTTTATTTTGTGAGGAACGCAGGAAGGAGTCAGGTTAGCGGTGTTTTTATAGCTATGGTTAATGGCAAAAATAATAAACTCTCTTTGTGTGGGTTGACCTTGATAAATTACCTTTCGTTGGGGGCAATTAAAGTACTTCTGAATGTTTAATTCTCCTCAGAAGATTGCGTGAGTAAGTACAGTGTCTTGTGTGCAGTGGCGGTGCCAAACTCTTTTAATCAAAAGGCCCCAACTCCCCAGTGGGGTCTTGCCCCATGATGGACACAGCGTAAATCCTGTAGCTTCACTTAAAGGCAGGCCAGGAGCATTTCCATTACCCCAGCGTCCCTCCCTCACTACAATTCATTACAGTATGAGGCAGCAATGCCTTTGGAGACCCCCCCCCCCCCACACACATTTTGCATAAAAGAACCTCCTTCCGAATAATCCTCCTGTGTTTTTTGTTGTCTCGCAGACAAGTAAACGTGTTGCCAGCGGTTGTGTCTTGTTGGCGTTTTTCGTCTTTACAGGATATATTTTATTTTTCTTCTTGGATCAATCTTCAGCTTGTGCTTTGCGGGGCAGCCTGACGCAGAAGCAAACTGCAAGGAAATGCCTGGATTGCTTTGCATTGAATGAGTACGTCTCTCAGGAGAGACCAGGATGGTGTCCAGCTGAGGCTGCATTTTCAGATCAGAGGGGAAGCCAGCTCTGAATTGAGTAAGGTCGGTGAAGAACAACAGGGCTTCTCTCTTCACCATATAGCAATAATTTGCATCAAGGTATAAGCATGGTAGGGCCATTTTGGCTCTACTTGCTTATTTGAGGTGAAATCAGATTGGCTACGTTATGGGCCCTACTTATGGTTGTTTGTACAGCACACAGAGTGTATTTATTGGTTGCCTTCTATCTCTCTGGCAGCTATTTATGTTCTCCTTGGGGTTTTCTCTTGTATTTATGTATCACAATGGAGGGTAAAAGATGTGCTAATAGGAAGCATATACTTTCGACCTCATCGGAGGATGACGGCCATATTCCAGCAAGGAGACCAAGGTCTTACTCTCCTCAGCCTGAGGTTCTTCCTCTTATGACTGCTGAGGAGGTCCAGCGAATGTTTGAAGAGGCTGTTTTGAGGGCCTCCTTCACCGCAGTCTTCATCGGACCACTCTGGGGGTGGAGGTTCCAACAACATCTTCTGGAAAATATGCTCAAAGAGAGGAAATGGCTACCATCATGGTTCATGTGAGGGAATATTTGGATGTTCCTGATTTTAAAGCTGAGGGGGAATAGTGCAGATTTGTTCCCTCAATATGTTCAGCTCCCCTCTGTTGCAATGCATTTCCACAGCAATATTAAGGACCTTGTTTGGTCTGAGTGGAAGAATCTGGATAAGGCTTCTATTCCAAGATTCCTTCAGAAACTTTATATGATGGAACTATCAGAGGATTCGTTGTCCCATTCAATATTTAGGTTGATACAATTCTTGCTGCAAAATTTGGCAGAAAATCTTTGAATCCAGAGGATTGTGGTCCAGTAGATGCAACAGATAAAATAGTTGATTCCTTCTTGTGGAAAGCTTTCTCAGCTGAAAATGTGGCCCTAAAAGCAGATACTTACTCAGCTAATGTTGCACAAACCATAGTCAGAGACTTTGATAGGTTGTCAAAAGCCACCCAGAAAGGTACGGACTGTGCTGATTTGTTAGTGGCTTTGGAGTTGCAGTCAAAACTATTGGCAGACATTTCCTCTGATTTGATCAAATCTACGCCCACGGCAACAGGAGCAGTTGTTTCAGTGTGAAGGAATTTTATGTATGCATGAGTGGAAAACAAATCCGGAAGAGAAGTCTGCCTTTTTAAAGGGGAAATCCTTTACTTCCCATAAGAGGTTCTGGTCATTTTCAGCTATATCATCTCATAAGAGGGAGTGTAAGTCATCTGTCTTCCATGAGAGTGTCCATATATTTCTGAGTGCAGAAATAGCTGCCCTAGCTGCTGCTGCAGAAGACCACAAATGATGAAAAGAAATGTCCTTTAGGTAACAGACCTGTTGTTCTATGGCCCAGAGAAGAGAAGAACAATCCGCCCCTTCAGACATTTTCCCAGTCAACCCCAGGAATTCCCATTGCACGGACTGCACAGCATACATAGAATAGGCATTAGCCCTGACTGAAAACTTAAAAGCAGAATTCGACCTTTTCACAGCAGTGTCGATCTTTTTGTGCACAGTGTCAGGGGGAAGAGCATTCTCCGAGACGACTGACCCCTGAGTAGCAAGACCTGCATAAGGTTGACGACCTTAACATTTGAGGGAAATGCATCAGAAAAACCTTACAAAGGATTCCACTTCAGCAGAAAGCAAGGATTGACGCTCCAAATACTTTCACTCATTGGTCAACACCTGGAACTGTGCAAAGGAAGGGAGTCAGACTCAACTCGCTGATAATGCACAAGAAAATCCTCCTCTGTAGGTGTCAACACAGGAGTAGCAACCCCAAATTATTCCTTATGTCAGCCAGTATCTCCATCAAGTCTTTGCCTTGCACAAATCTCCCTTCGACATCTTCCTTTTCATTATCTGGCAAGGGTTCAGGGTCTATGGGAGGCACCTTACGAGGCCCTGGATCAGCCTCATGGGAGCTTTCACAGATGTAGTTATGAAGGCTTGAAGTATTTCCATAGATGGCAAGGCTGAAGAGGGCCAGCATGCTTCTCCATACTGTCACCCGCATTTACCTTGTATGTATGTATGTATGTATGTATGTATAGGCATTTATATAGCGCACTACTTACCCGTAGGGTCCCAAGGCGCTTCGACCGCTGCGAAACCCTTCCTGGCTTCCCTGAGAGATGGTCCCTTAATGGGTATCTCCAGGGTGAGACCAGGCATCCCCAGCGGTCTGGTGGGGCCGTTAGTGAAGATGAGGCAAGCTAATGCCCAGAGTTGCCGAGTGTGATCGCTGATCAGAGTGGGCACCGAGGCGAGAGAATTATCGAGTCCGCTGACCCTGGTCCAGAAACCTGCCGCGCCGGGAATCGAACCCTGGTCCCGGGCCGTCCTCTGCTCTCGGGTCTGCCGCCTCTAACCGGTGAGCCACACTACTTCATTGCACTCAATAATGCCGGTAGGAAGCCTCTTAGGCCATACTTTCTTAAACCAGCTGGCTTTGTTGCCAAGCAACGCTACAGCTTCTCACTGCAAAACTCTTGAAAAGACACAAGGCGGTCATCTTTAATGAGGTCACTGCACCACAACTGCACACAGAGCTCAGCGTGCCCATACAACATGGGAAAATTGATCAAAGGCAAGCGTGTTGCGTGCCGCTTGTACAAAAAGGGCCCGGAGTACCTGAGTCCCGGATGCCCAGTGCTTCAGAAAGACTTCCTAAAGAACCATAAAACCAATATAGCAGGTCTAATTAAAAAATAAACAATATCCTTAATACATTTGAAAAGTGTTTAAGCACCCATAATGAAACTAGTAGAACACGCTTACCTCGCACTGGCTGGTCTATGGCATTAATATTTTCACATAAAAACAAAATAGGATGTGGTTAGCTGGGGCTTCCTGTGATATGGCATGCTGGGATAGGGGTGGCCATACTGGGTGAATTTTTCTGGCTGGGTAAGGTAATACATATCTGTGGGACAAAGGACTGCACTGCAGAAAGGACTGGACGTGGAAAACGTACGAGGAGGTAATCAGAGAGTTTAGAAAGCTGATATTAACTATCACTGTTTTACTTTATGTCATTGACATTTGCATTGCCCATAGTTTGCCACTGGTGTAGCATCATAGCACTTTTGCTCATCCAGGTGTGAGTTTCCAAACGGTTCTGAATGGAGTGTAATTGAGCTAATGAAGATGCACCATCAGGTACACTGTAGGTTCAGTGAAACTCTAAAGCAAGATTTGTGGTGGGCGAGTTGGTTGGCTATCTTCTTCTGATCCCACTGTGGAGGATGATTTTGAGGGATGGAAGTATTATTGCCACGTGGTGTCTGGTTAAATCACCTGTTGATTGCCCTTACTCTCATTGACCCCATAATTGTGGGGCAATTAACTGAACTTAACGTCCAGAGAACAAGGCTATAAAAAAGTACTAACAATCATAGAAGAGGGCAGAAATGTTTTTTATTTTATTTTTATGTAGTTTTATATAGCACAAACTTTACCCGAAGGTATCGGGTATCAGAGCGTTTTACACAAGCACCAGTCACGTTGCATGAGGACACATTAATTTATTTGGTCTCGGACCGAAGGCTGGCTTGCCAGCCGGAAGTCGGAGATTTAATGTCTTTCACTGTGTGCTTTAAACCCGCCTCTCTCTTCATCTCTCCTCCATTGGGTGGCTTCCTAAACAGAGGCCAGCCATTGGAGGAGAGAGGCGTCCCTCGAAAGAAGCTCCGTCTCTTTTGGATTCGGGGGCGTGTTGGTGCTGTTATTTCCACTTTTAAGCCCTGCCCCTTTTGGGGACAGCCAAACACGCCCCCGAATCCGACGTTTGCGTCCGCCATTTTTTTCCCCTGTTTGTGCCGTTTTTCTTGTTACTATGTCTAATCGGACCACAAATAGCACAGGCCCTGTTATGTCAGAGGTCAGACATTGCCCCGTGTTCCTGATGTCATGGGGGTCAGAGGTCACTCAACGACGGCCAGTACGTTCTACAGGGATTGTTTACTTCGTCGAGGAGAGAAAACAGAGCGGAGGGGAAAGCGGGAGGGGCGGGTTGGCAGAACAGTCTGATAAACAAGAACACACAGGCTGCGACCGAGCTCTCCGAGTGCAGGGATTAGGGTCTACCTGCATTTCTAAGAACCCAGTCTCTTGTTTGAATTAGGCCGTCCTGAATCCACAAAGGCCTCAGTGTGCGACCCGCCCACCCCACACCCTGATGTCCAGCCACACAGGGCTGCCCGCCCGCCCCTGTCCTGCCCGCCACCCAAAACAGCTGAGTAACCTTCCCTCTCAGTGCCCTTTGGCCCACAAGCACGCGCAGGGCAGTCGGTGCCATATGGCCGCAGAGCTCCCCGGACAGACTCCCGCCACCTCTCCTGCCCGCAGCACATCTCAATGAAAGGTGTAGAGCTCCGTGAAGGCTGCAGAACCAGCAGCTGAGCGCTAGAACCGGCGCATAAAGCAAGACCCAGTGAACGGTGCAGTTATGACCAGCGGAGCTCCGTGAAGGCTGCAGAACAAGCAGCTGAGCGCCAGAACCAGCCCACAAAGCAGATCTCTGTGAACGGTGCAGTTCCGACCAGCAGAGCTCCGTGAAGGCTGCAGAACAAGCAGCTGAGCGCTAGAAACTGTGGGATGCTGCTGATACCCTCTGGGAACCCTTTGATTCTCTGGGCAGCCTCTGCCCCCCTGAGGCCTCCACAAGGGCTTCAGCGGGTATCCTTGCACTGCCCACCCAAACGTGATTCAGTTCCAGCCTCGAGGCGCTCTAGGCTCTGTCCTGCTTCTTGGCGCTTGCCTGAGAATCTGTGTGGTCCTGCGGATACTCCCCGGGAACCTTGTGATTCTCTGGGCAGCCTCAGCTGAGTCTGCTCCCATGCGGCTTCCACAAAGCGCTGAGCAGTTATCCTTCACAGCCCACCTCTAGTGCTGTATGAGGCACTTTACGTTCTGCTCTGCTTCTCAGCGCTTGTCTGTGAATCTGTGATCCTGCGGATGCTCTTTGGGAATCATTGTTATTCCCTTTGCTCCGCCCCTGCTCTTCTGCAGTCTCCACAAAGCGCTGAGAGGTTGTCCTTCAAATCACAGCCCACCTCTAGTGCTGTATGAGCCACTCTATCCTGCTTCTCAGCGCTTGCTAGACTATCTGTGCGGTTCTGCTGATGCGATCTGGGAATCCTCCCGGTTTTCTGCCCTCTTCCCCTCCACTAACAGCTCCGTGCTTGTGTTGTGAACCTGCCCAGACACACAGTTTTTGTCCTTCTCGAAGATTGCCAGTGCTTAATTTGAGCCGGTGGTCAGCACCGGCCCTTAATCAAAATTGATACTTGAGCAGTAGTTAGGGACACGTTCGTTTTTGGTAGTATTGAGAATGCCTGTGATTCCACTAGTCCTGGTAAACAGGTTTTATCGCACTATTCATGCTCTTCATCTGTGCCTTAGAAATGAGTTGTTTTACTCTATCGGTGACCGCATCCCTTCCTCTAACCATTGGAGCTCCTGCGGCCTGGAGCCTCTGAGAACAGCTGGCGGTGACCCGGCCCTGACCCCTTCGGTATTAAGTGCAAGGCTTTCAGGGCTGGAGAGCAGTCAGTCGCACTGTGCTGCCGCTTGTCAGGTCTCACACCAGCACTCAGTCCTGAACCAAAGCGCTGAGACTCGAGCCCACGCTTATGAAGGGGACACTCTAAACTACAAGTCCCAGAATGCCGAGCTCTGCTGGCTAAAAAACTCCAGAAAAGGCTGAAAGTTGGACACGTGACCGTAGTCAAATTAACATCGACGCGGCCACGCACTAGGATCATCTCCGGGTAAAGATATAGTTTGTCATTTACTGATTTTGGGGTATTTACATTTTTTTTGTATCACCTGCCCATGCCTGATATTCCTTATATTGTATCTGCTCTCCAGTGGCTTCAAAGAATAACATTTAAATAAGTTGTCAGTTCACATTTTCTGTGCAGTTAGCCATGAATGCAATGTAGGGGTTGGTTCTTGGGCACTCCACACTTGTGGTGGAATCCCAGCATCGCAATGGACCTGGCGATTTAAAATCAGTGTAAATGTGCTTTGCTCTTTAGGCTTGCATTAACAGCAATCGGAAGAGAATTTTAAGCCTCTTAATCCATTGTTTATATTTTCAAAATTAATGAGGAATGCGGATTGATATATATTTTTTATGACTATGATCACTGTTTGTGACACTGCAAAGTCTTCTTAGATGTTCAGCCTCCTCCTTTGATTCCACGATTCACTTTTTTGGTGTTTCTAAGGACTGAATGGTTGAGATTTGGTCTATTCTCTCTGGTTGAATTTCGTGTCCTTTTTAGGTCGAGAACTGCGTCGCACTCTGTGTGTGTGGGGGGGCTCTGTGTGTGTGTGTGTAGGGCTCTGTGTGTGTGGGGGGGCTGTGTGTGTGTGGGGGGCTCTATGTGTGTGTGAGGGGGGCTCTCTGTGTGTGTGGGGGGGCTCTGTGTGTGTGTGTGGGGGGGGGGCTCTCTGTGTGTGTGGGAGGGCTCTGTGTGTGGGGGGGCTCTGTGTGTGTGTGTGGGGCTGTGGGTGTGTGTGGGGCTGTGTGTGTTTGGGGCTCTGTGAGTGTGGAGCTCTCTGAGAGTGTGGGGCTCTGTGTGTGTATGTGGGGTTCTGTGTGTGTATGTGGGGCTCTGTGTGGATAGCGTTTTTTGTAGGTGGCTCTATGTGTGGGTGGCTCTGTCTGTGTGAGGGTGGCTCTTTGTAGGTGGCTCTGTGTGTGAGGGTGGCTCTGTGTAGGTGGCTGTGTGTGTGTTGGTGGCTCTATGTGAATGACTGTGTGGGTGGCTCTGTGTGTGTGTGTGGCTCTGTGTGGGTGTAAATGCAATAGGTCATGCATATGCGAGCGATTAAGCTATTGGCATTGTAAATGACAATGCCATTTATTTAACGATTAAGCTATTGGCAATGTAAATGATTTATTTAGGATTTAGAAAAAAAAAAAGTCATGAGCAATGCCAATAGCTCTACCTTTAATAATGCCGAGACCATTGCATTGTAAATGCTAGTTTTTTGTAAGGCACAGGGAGATTAAGTGATTTTATATTTTTGAAAGTAGGGGACCCCTATATATCAATAGTAATATACTTGCTATACATAGGGAAACTATATTTAAAAACGATTACAGACAAAACTCAATGTTTGTCTGTAATCGTTTTTAAATCTTATTTGTAAGAATTGTTTATCAACCATATGATCAATGGATATATAAAATGTGAAAAAAAAAAAAATATATATATATATATATATATATTTACAAACAACAAAAATGCTATAAAAAGATAAAAACATTTATAAGAATCTTAAAATAAACAAAAGAAATAATCTTATTCTATGGACTTGTCGGGTGACTCTTTCACTTACTACTGGATGCTAGTATAAAGATTTATGGTGATTGTTATATAACGTTTTTATGGTTCTGTACACTTACTGGACTATAGACCGTTCTCAACCTGATTAAGTGATTTTATACACTTCAAGTAATACTTAAAATGTACAAAAAGATGGTAAAGGTCATATGTTTACATGAAGTGCATTCACAGGGTAGTGGTTCACATAACACCTTCGAGGAAGACATTTTTGTGGCATCTTTCAAAGCAAAAATGTCTAAGCCTTTCAAATGAGCTTTTGAAATCAATTGTATTTGCACATTTAATGTGCACAGTGCCCATTTCACCAGCAAACAAACTCATTCATTCCCAAAGATTAACATAAGCAGAAAAAAGCCTGTAATTACTCAGACGCACAGCTCGATAATTTCCATACTTGTGGCATGCGGAACAATTCACCAGGAGCCCTACAAATGTTTTCTAGATGGCGGCAAAGCCGTCTGATAAATTAATTAGCCTGGATTTCGAATAAGCCTGACAAGAAATTTCAAGGTACAGGTACAGAAAGGATAGCGTTATTAGTTAGCGCGCGCCCTCGCTGAGATGGATTTCCATGTGCGCAGCTGTCTCCTCACCAGGGCCTCCTGATAACGCACTTGGCAGTCTACTTGACAGAGCTTCCTGTCAGAGCTAAGGTATTCCACACTCCATTTTCTCACGCCGAGATTTTGCTCTCATTTTATAATTGTAACGCCTCTCTCTGTTCTTCGTACAAAATAAATAACGGCGAAATAGACGGTTAACCATACGTTTCGCTGAACGCTCACCCCTGGGAGTTTGGTACCAGTACAAGCGTTCCTCTTAACCTGTCGAGAGCTAAATATGGAACGTTGTCCACGTTTTACGGCGCCATCAAGAGAAACACAGGCACAATTGAAATGTCAAGATGGAAATCCAGCCCTCAGCATATTTATAGAAGGATTTCGTTAGTGTCTCATTGTTGCAGGTTAATATGTCTATGCTAACTTAAAATAATTAATTATAGGAAACAGGTGGCAAAAAAGGCCGAAGGAGACGGAAATAGAACATCTATTTGTCGAGTTCAACCCCAAAGCATTGATTGCCATGTGCTGCACTGAATCCCTTCCATATCCCCCTTGCCTGCCTTCACCACCTAGCCCCTGTCCTTTTGTGCCCTTTGACTAAGCACTCCTTCTCCCCTTTTTGGGGAAAGATCCAAGTTATATACGCTGGGGTCTCAGCATACCCGCTGCGAGAGTCCACAGTGCCAAGGGAGCCACTCTAAATTGAGGTATGGTATGGCATCCCTTGCCAAAGCACTCCCTCTCCCTTTTTTGGGAAAGGATCCAGTAAATAGGCCTTGGAGACTCAGAGACCCCTCTGAGAGAGTCCACTGCGCTTATGGAGCCTCTCGCAACAGAGATGGGGAAATTATACCTCTCCCCCTAGGATCACAGCTTCTGGACTTTGGGTGCAGCTTTGACTCGTCTACCGGTTTGTGTCCCTGTCACCCTCCCCCTCCTCTTGCCATGCCATGTCTCTAACCCACCCCTCCTCTTTCCCTCCTCCACTCTCTGTCTATTTCGCCTGCTCTTACCCCCCCCCGACTCCCCTGAATATCTCCCCTTGCCAGCTTTTTCCCCTACCTATAACTTCCTTTTTGTTTGTCTCAACCTTACCTGTAACTAAAATTTCCATGCTCTAATAACTGTGTAACCTTTGTAAAGCTGTAACCTGCAATTTATTGTCTGATACCCTTGCAAAGCGCTCTGATACCTCCGGGTCTAGCCAGCGCTATATAAAACCTTTTAAATAAATACAAAAATCCTTATTCTGGTTCAGCCCACTGTGGGTCTCATTATAAGTGCCTGGTAATATCAATTCTATGTCAGGACCAGAGTGTGGATTATGCTTTTCCTTCTTTGTTTTAATCAAATTATATTAACACAGCAGTCATTAAAGCAATACAAAAAACTACTTATCCCTCGAACACTAGGGACAAAAACAACAGGAGTTTGACAGCCCTTCTTTAGGGTCCACAAGAAAGTTCCAATAAAGTCCTCTGTCACTTCCTTATCTCCCTCTTTCTTCGCTGCTTAGCAGCCAGTTAAGTGATGCTGGTTCGTTCCTTAACATTTGTTGGAATGTTGATGTATGTTCAAGGTATGAATATTGTTTAATTTGACAAATGTGCAGTGGCGCGTTGTTATTTCCAGATTTCCTACCTTCGCGGGACCGCTTAAGTGCTCCTTACGTAATTTGGCCCGATTTTTGACCACGGTGTGCTCCTCCACCCCATAGAGGATACTGGAGGAGAACGAGACACCCAGCATTGGAATTTCAGACGCACGCTGTCAGTGCCTGATATTTATTGAGCCTGCGTGCAAGAGATAACCAGAAAGACGCCCAGCGATAAAGGCTGAGTTTTTATTTCCCGATTTATATTATTTGACACCGCGCTCGGGTCAATATTGGTGCGCTGTGCATGCCCAGAGTGGCTGTATATTTTCAAGGCCTTATTGAGGCCTGTGTGGGGAAACAGTCCAGAGCAGCTCCTAAGCCCTGCAAATTATAAGGGTGTTTGGTGTTCCCCAGGGCTTGTGCGCCAATATTGTGTGCCTCTGGCCTACCCATAGTCACCTGGGCCTCATCCAAGCTCCAATTTGAATGTATTTGCATGTTAAGTGATACTGATAGGGCCTCTCGAGACCCATTTATCCCTCTGGCTTTCGTACAAGTCCCAGAGCCATTCTGATATAAAAAGTGTTACGCATCTTCTTGGTCAGCGAGCAGCACTCATTATTTTTGGGCAGGATGTCACAGGCTGTGTATGAGGAGGGGGACTCTTTGACCTACCTTCAATGGGATGAAGAATTGTATGAGGCAGTTGATTCCTCAATAAACAGGGTGGTCAATGACATTATGGCCCCTATGGAGCAGCGCTTCTCGGAATATTTTGCAAGAGTTCATGAAAATTGGACAGTCCACTACCCCTGCCCCGGCAAAGCCTCCACAGGGCACCCCGGTAGAGGGGCCCCAACCCATGAAGAGAATATGCGAAGAGGGTTTTGACTTTGATGCATTTGCATGACTTTAACAGGCTTCCTAGGCTAAAGCTTCCCCTCAAGACAATCCGGATAGACCTTCTGAGCCCTGTACTGAGCCTTCCCATACTGATATCCCACCATAAAGTAGTGATTCCCCTGATGAATCGGATGACGGGGCAGGCTCCTCCAGATCTTGGCGCCCAGCTGCAGCCCCAGTTCTCTTCGCGGAATGAGATTCAGATATGCTGGACTCGAATTACATCATCCATTCCAGGTCAGTTGAGGGGGTCCAAGCCGACAAGGTGGCGAAAATCATGGCAGCATGGCTCAGGAAGTCACTAGGGAAAGATTCCTGCAATCACCTTAGAGTGGACTGCCATGACCCACCTTAAAGGGAAAGGTGGCCCTCACTCCTGACTTCGATGCAAATATGGCAATATTCCTTGCGAAGTTTGTCAAATGAAATTCAATGAAATGAAAAGGGGATTTGTAAAGCGCGGCTGCTGCCCGAAGGCATCCAAGCGCTGAGTAGAGGACATAGTACTCTGAGGGAATGGGGATGAGTTAATTTCTGAAGAGGAAGGTTTTTAGTTCTTTACGGAAAGAAGAGAGGTTCTGGTTGGATCTTAGGGAGAGGGGGAGGGAGTTCCAGAGCTTGGCGGCGTTGAGCTCAAAGGACCTGCCTCCAGCCCTAGACCTTTTGATTCGAGGAATTGCGGCGAGACAGGCATTCGTTGATCGAAGTTGTTTACCTGGGCAGTATGGAGTAAGAAGAGAGTGATTGATTTCTGGGCTGGCTCTGTAAAGGGCCTGATGGGAGATGAAGAGGGCCTTAAATTTTATTCTGTCCCTGACGGGGAGCCAGTGAAGAGATCGGATCCCAGCTTTGGCTGATTCTCTGCGGGGTATCTGAAGTAGAGTGCGGGCTGCGCAATTCTGGGTTTGTTGAGCTTTTCCAGTACATATTCTGGAGCACCCAAGTAGAGGACGTTATTAAAATCCAGCCGAGACTGAATGAGGCCTTGAATGACAACTTGTCTGGCTTCAAGGGGTAAGATTGGGAGAATTTTCCTTAGCAACCGGATTAACCCAAAACAGGTTGCTGATGTTTTTGTTGCCTGTGTGTTAAGAGTAAGGGTCTTATCTAGCCAGACTCCTAGGCTCTTGATGTCCTCCTTCGGGGATGGGGGCGTGCCCAGACTGGGGGGCCATAACTGATTGATGGTAGTGGGGGCGGGGGGACCGTTCAGTTTTAAGGAGGATGCCGTCATCCATCTTCCCACCTCCTCCATACAGGCGGCCAGGTTGACCTGTGGGAGCCCGCTGTTCTTTTGTGCCAAGGAGACCACGAGCTGGGTGTCGTCCGCATATGAAATGATCTTGATGCCATATTGACGGACGACCCCAGCCAGCGGTCTCATGTACACGTTGAACAGCGTGGGGCTTAAGGAGGAGCCCTGAGGCACCCCGCAGCTCAAAGGTTTACTGGTGGAACAGGAGTCGCCATCAAAGACCTGGAAAGTCCTTCCGCTCAAAATGGATCTCAGCCAGGTAAGGGCATCTCCGGAGACTCCCAGATCGTACAGTCGTTGCACCAGGGTTTTGTGGCATACTGTGTCAAACGCGGCGCTAAGATCAAGGAGGACCACTGCCACTGATCTCCCTCGATCTAAGATCCTCCTGGATTCTTCCACCACGGCCAGAAGGGCCGTTTCGGTGCCGTGTTTTGGACGGAATCCTGTTTGGAATGTATCCAATAGGAGGTTTTCTTCCAGGTGTTTTGTTAGATGGAGGTTTACATGCTTCTCCAGTATTTTACTTGCCCAGGGTAACAAGGAGATGGGACGATAGTTGTTGGGATCGTTCAAATCGAGATTAGGCTTTTTCACTAGCGCTTTCACCATCGCTTGCTTCCAGATGGGAGGTACAACTCCTTTTTGTAAAGAGTTGTTCAATACCTCTGTAAGGGTAGGGAAGATGGCTTGGCTAGCCAAGGTCATCGTGAGGGGGGGTGCTGGGTCGGAGGGGGAACCTGATTTTGTTTGTTGTGCCAGAGGTTGAAGTGATTCTAGATCTAATGGTGGGAAGTTACTCAGAGTTACTTTACAGGGGTGAATTGTATCTGTTGAGAGCTGAGGTTCAGTGACACTAGGCTGGGAAGCTGAGGTTGTGAAGGAGGAGTATATTTTATTAACTTTTTGAAAGAAGAAATCGGCTAGTTCATTGCAGTGAGCTGTGGGGTTGTCTGCTGGAACTATCGGGGGGGAGATTTTGGAAGACTTTTGACAATTTGATAAATTTCTTTGGGTTTGGATTTGGCGAACATAATTTTTCCTCTCTAATAAGTGGATTGGGCTGTGGTGATCCCTAGTTTGTATGCCCTTATGGCTTCCCTGTATCTGGTTTTGCCAGTGATGGTGTAATGGAGGCGCCATTTCCTTTCCCATCTTCTGCATTGACGTTTTAGTTCCCTGAGTTCTTCTGAGTACCATGGGGCAGTTTCTCTTGCTCTTTTTAATATTGCTTTCCTGATGGGGAGAGTAGCGTCAAGAGAGTCCTCTATCCACTTATTGAATATTCCACTGTCTAGTAGGGGGTCCTGTGAGAGCAAGGGTTTAGTTGCAGTTAATAGGTTCTCCCATTGCTCTAGGGGGAGTTTGAATGAATGAATGAATGAAAATATTTGTAGATTTACAAAAGGGGGTGGTGATGAACAGAGTATCTGAATTGAGCAGACCACTCTTACCCAGTCCAAAGATCAGGGCTTGATCCATCACCGTTATTTATCTCACTGCCCCATCCCAGCTCAGAACCTGGCTATATGCAAATCAGTCTGTCCCTGGCCCAGTGCATCATGGGAACAGGGCAGACTAAACTACCAAGCCAATTCTTTACCAGAAAGGAGACAAGCTACCGGGGACCGGTTTCTGGCATTTCAGCCTCTTCGGCCCGGCTTGCTTGAATCCTGATGGAGCAGTGAGAAAGGGACTCATGTCTGAGTATACCCTGCCACACCTATAGTGGCCAAAATCGATTTACAAAAGGGGGTGGTGATGAACAGAGTGTCTGAATTGAGCAGACCACTCTTACCCAGTCCAAAGATCAGGGCTTGATCCATCACCGTTATTTATCTCACTGCCCCATCCCAGCTCAGAACCTGGCTATATGCAAATCAGTCTGTCCCTGGCCCAGTGCATCATGGGAACAGGGCAGACTAAACTACCAAGCCAATTCTTTACCAGAAAGGAGACAAGCTACCGGGGACCGGTTTCTGGCATTTCAGCCTCTTCGGCCCGGCTTGCTTGAATCCTGATGGAGCAGTGAGAAAGGTCCAAAGATCAGGGCTTGATCCATCACCGTTATTTATCTCACTGCCCCATCCCAGCTCAGAACCTGGCTATATGCAAATCAGTCGGTCCCTCACCACCCCTTGTTGTAAATATTTTTGTCCACCCTAAGCGTGGAAGGGTATACTCAGATGTGAGTCCCTTGCTCATTGCACCATCAGGATTCAAGCAAGCCGGGCCGAAGACGGCTGAAATGCCAGAAACCGGTCCCCGGTAGCTTGTTTCCTTCCCAGTGTAAGAATTGGCTTTTGTAGTTTGGTTTGCCCTGTTCCCATCATGCACTGGGACAGGAACAGACTAATTTGCATACAGCCAGGTTCTGAAACTGGGATGGTGCAGTGAGCCAAAAAACGGTGTTGGATCTAGCCTTGATCTCTTGACTGGGTGAGAGTATTCTGATTAATTCAGAGACTCGGTCCCTCACCACCCCTTGTTGTAAATATTTTTGTCCACCCTAAGCGTGGAAGGGTATACTCAGATGTGAGTCCCTTGCTCATTGCACCATCAGGATTCAAGCAAGCCGGGCCGAAGACGGCTGAAATGCCAGAAACCGGTCCCCGGTAGCTTGTTTCCTTCCCAGTGTAAGAATTGGCTTTTGTAGTTTGGTTTGCCCTGTTCCCATCATGCACTGGGACAGGAACAGACTAATTTGCATACAGCCAGGTTCTGAAACTGGGATGGTGCAGTGAGCTAAAAAACGGTGTTGGATCTAGCCTTGATCTCTTGACTGGGTGAGAGTATTCTGATTAATTCAGAGACTCGGTCCCTCACCACCCCTTGTTGTAAATATTTTTGTCCACCCTAAGCGTGGAAGGGTATACTCAGATGTGAGTCCCTTGCTCATTGCACCATCAGGATTCAAGCAAGCCGGGCCGAAGACGGCTGAAATGCCAGAAACCGGTCCCCGGTAGCTTGTTTCCTTCCCAGTGTAAGAATTGGCTTTTGTAGTTTGGTTTGCCCTGTTCCCATCATGCACTGGGACAGGAACAGACTAATTTGCATACAGCCAGGTTCTGAAACTGGGATGGTGCAGTGAGCTAAAAAACGGTGTTGGATCTAGCCTTGATCTCTTGACTGGGTGAGAGTATTCTGATTAATTCAGAGACTCGGTCCCTCACCACCCCTTGTTGTAAATATTTTTGTCCACCCTAAGCGTGGAAGGGTATACTCAGATGTGAGTCCCTTGCTCATTGCACCATCAGGATTCAAGCAAGCCGGGCCGAAGACGGCTGAAATGCCAGAAACCGGTCCCCGGTAGCTTGTTTCCTTCCCAGTGTAAGAATTGGCTTTTGTAGTTTGGTTTGCCCTGTTCCCATCATGCACTGGGACAGGAACAGACTAATTTGCATACAGCCAGGTTCTGAAACTGGGATGGTGCAGTGAGCTAAAAAACGGTGTTGGATCTAGCCTTGATCTCTTGACTGGGTGAGAGTATTCTGATTAATTCAGAGACTCGGTCCCTCACCACCCCTTGTTGTAAATATTTTTGTCCACCCTAAGCGTGGAAGGGTATACTCAGATGTGAGTCCCTTGCTCATTGCACCATCAGGATTCAAGCAAGCCGGGCCGAAGACGGCTGAAATGCCAGAAACCGGTCCCCGGTAGCTTGTTTCCTTCCCAGTGTAAGAATTGGCTTTTGTAGTTTGGTTTGCCCTGTTCCCATCATGCACTGGGACAGGAACAGACTAATTTGCATACAGCCAGGTTCTGAAACTGGGATGGTGCAGTGAGCTAAAAAACGGTGTTGGATCTAGCCTTGATCTCTTGACTGGGTGAGAGTATTCTGATTAATTCAGAGACTCGGTCCCTCACCACCCCTTGTTGTAAATATTTTTGTCCACCCTAAGCGTGGAAGGGTATACTCAGATGTGAGTCCCTTGCTCATTGCACCATCAGGATTCAAGCAAGCCGGGCCGAAGACGGCTGAAATGCCAGAAACCGGTCCCCGGTAGCTTGTTTCCTTCCCAGTGTAAGAATTGGCTTTTGTAGTTTGGTTTGCCCTGTTCCCATCATGCACTGGGACAGGAACAGACTAATTTGCATACAGCCAGGTTCTGAAACTGGGATGGCGCAGTGAGCTAAAAAACGGTGTTGGATCTAGCCTTGATCTCTTGACTGGGTGAGAGTATTCTGATTAATTCAGAGACTCGGTCCCTCACCACCCCTTGTTGTAAATATTTTTGTCCACCCTAAGCGTGGAAGGGTATACTCAGATGTGAGTCCCTTGCTCATTGCACCATCAGGATTCAAGCAAGCCGGGCCGAAGACGGCTGAAATGCCAGAAACCGGTCCCCGGTAGCTTGTTTCCTTGCCAGTGTAAGAATTGGCTTTTGTAGTTTGGTTTGCCCTGTTCCCATCATGCACTGGGACAGGAACAGACTAATTTGCATACAGCCAGGTTCTGAAACTGGGATGGTGCAGTGAGCTAAAAAACGGTGTTGGATCTAGCCTTGATCTCTTGACTGGGTGAGAGTATTCTGATTAATTCAGAGACTCGGTCCCTCACCACCCCTTGTTGTAAATATGAAAATATTTGTAGAGCGCACGATGGCCAAAACGGCTTCCTGGCGCTGAGAGCTCTAAAGAACAGAACAGACAGGGCCAGGAGGTTTAGCGGGGGTAGGCCAGGGCAAACAGAAAAGTTTTAAGCGCTTTACGGAAATGTGAAAAAATGGGGATAGACCGCAAAGAGAGAGGAAGGGAGTTCCAAAACCGGGGAGCAAGAACAGAAAATCTAGTTCCACCAGTGCGAGATTTGTGGAAACGGGGAACAGTGAGGAGGGCAGAAGAGGATGAGCGGAGAGTGCGGGCAGGGGTGTGACGGGAAATCAGAGAATTGATGAAAGCCGGTGCAGAGTGATCAAGGGCCCGATAAACAAGGCACCCTAGCTTGAACAAAGATCTCTGCAGGATGGGTAACCAGTGGAGGGATTTGAGGACAGGAGTGATGTGATGGGTTTTGGGCAAGTGAAAGATGAGACGGGCAGCCTGATTTTGGATAGCTTGAAGGCGGCGGGTTTCATAGGCAGGAATGCCTGAGGACAAGCTATTGCCATAATCGAGGCGGGAAGTGATGAGGGCAGAAATAATGATTTTGAGAGAGTCAAAAGAAAAGAAGCGGGAGATTTTCCGGATCATCCGGAGGGAGAGGAAGCAAGAGGACACCACGGCACTGACTTGGCCGTGCATGGACAGGTCCTGACTGACCTTGATGCCCAATGTTTTGACGGAGGAAACCGGGGTGGGAGGGGGGCCAAGAATAGGGGGCCAGAAGGCAGGGGACCAAGGGCTGGATGAGCCGCCAGTCAAGACAAGCTCATTCTTATCTGGATTGAGCTTGAGGTGGTTGGCGCTCATCCACCCAGAAATAAAGACCATAGTGGAATGAAAGAAAGAAAGGGAGTGAGAAGAAGAAGAAAGATCAAAGACGAGCTGGAGGTCATCTGCGTAGTTAAACACAGAGACCCCCAGCTCAAGGAGGGAAGAGATAAGTGGGTGGATGTAAAGATTGAAAAGAAGGGGAGAAAGGGAGGAGCCTTGGGGAACCCCACAGGGCACCGGGAGGGGGGGAGCAGAAAAGCCGGGGAGGTGAACAGCTTGAGAACGTCCTGTCAAAAAGGACGTGATCCAAGAAAGGGCAAGGCCTTGTATGCCCGCTGCGCTGACACGGTCCAAAAGAATGTTATGGTCGACCGTGTCAAACGCAACGGACAAGTCAAGGAGAATCAAAGCTTGGGGAGAGTTGACGTCGGCCTTGGCTTTAAGCTCGTCAAGGACGGCTAGCACCACGGTTTCGGTCGAATGACCCGAGCGAAAACCTGCTTGGTGAGAAGCAAGGAGTTGGTTCTGTTCGACATAAGCAGAGAGGCAAGAGGTGACGTAAGATTCCAGAATTTTAGCAAGATAGGGAAGAAGAGAGATAGGTCTGAAGTTGGAAGGGAGAGAAGAGTCAAGACCAGGTTTTTTAAGAATGGGGGAAACAATAGCAGATTTAAATGAAGAAGGGACCAATCCGGTGGAAAGAGAGGCGTTGAGGAGGGAAAGAGGGGTAGCAGGACAAGAAGAGAAGAGAGTTTTAAGAATACGGGCAGGGGCACAATCGGTGGGAGAGCCAGACTTGGTTTTGGTGAGCAGAGCTAAGAAAGAGTCCAAGGAGAGGGGCGGGAAAGAGGAAAAGGAAGATTTAGGCGCAGAGGGAACAGAGTGAATAGGAGTAAAAGGAGTAACGGAGATGTTAGATTTGATTTTAACAATCTTCTCGATAAAGAAGTTGTTTAACGAAGAACAGAGGGCCTGGGAGGGAGTGAAGTGAGGGCAAGCACGATCAGAGGTGGCTAAATTGTTGACCAAGGAGAAGATTTCTTTGGATTTGTTGGCCGAAAGAGTTACTTGTTCGGAGAAATACTTGGTCTTTGTGGCCAGAATGGCCTTCTTGTACTCTTTAAGAAGAGATTTGTATTTGGCCTTGAGGTCGGGGCAGTAGCTACGGCGCCAAAGGCGCTCCGAGCGTCTAAGTTCCAATTTGAGGATCTTGAGTTCCGAGTTGAACCAACGGTGGGCCTCATGAGGGCGAATGGACTTGACTAACTTAAGGGGGGCTACTAAATCGCATGCGGAAGATAGCCAGTTGCCAACTGCAGCGGCCTGTGAGTCAATGGAAGTGCCAGTAAGGTCAGGAAGAGAAGAAGCAAGGGAATGAGAGAGAGAAGACAAGTCAGCACGATTCCAGCTACGAGAGAAAACATTCTTGGAACCAGTTTCGACCAGTTTCTCCTTTTCCGTGGAGTGGGGGTACTTAGAGTGGTTTTGTGAGTGGCACAGGTGAGTGGGATAAGAAAGTGGTCGGTCCAGGGGAGGTATGTGATGCGACCAACCAAAAGGTTGGGACAGTTACTAAACACAGGGTCGAGTAGATGACCTTTATTATGGGTGGGGGTTTTAACTAATTGCTCCAGTTGAATGGAGGCTAAGCTGGCGACTAGCTCGTTAGTTGTATTATCCGAGCAGTCGTCAAAGTGCATGTTGAAATCGCCGAGTACTGTAATGTTGGAGGGGGACAAGGCAAGTTCAGCTGTTTGCGAAGGCAATGAGGAGTGAAAATGATTCAGGGGGCCTGGAGGGCGATACAGAAGTATCCCAGTTAGGCTGTCGTTTGGGGTGAATTTAATGCAGAAAGACATGCTTTGGCAGTCTGGGATAGGATCCACTATACAGTGACACTGATATGTGGACTTGTAAATTATTGCAATACCTCCTCCTTTCCGTCGAGTTCGGTCTCTGCGAGCGATCTGGTAGCCAGGGGGGAGTGCTTGGAATATGTCTGGGTCGCAGTCAGGTGTTAGCCAGGTCTCGGTTAGTAGAACAGCATCAGAGTTTCGCTCATCAATTAACAGGAAGATTTTTGCGCTGTGCTTAGGCAGGGATCTACAGTTAAGAAGGAGTATAGTGAAGTTTTGCTGTTCTGGTCTGTGTCGAGAGAAATTGAGGCTAGTGTTACGGTGTTGGAGGTCCAAGGGGTGATGGCGGTGATGGCAGCAGGCTTCCTTGGGAGGTTCCAATTTGAGGAGTGCATTTGTGCTATAATGGGTCCATGGAGGGGAATCAAGGGGGGTGGCCCCTGGCCCCTGGCCCCTGTCGGCCGCGGACGGGCGCAGACGGGCTTGCCTTTGGCGCGCTGACGACGCGCCCGCTACGCGTCCGGGGGAAGTACATGGTTTAAGTACGGAAAGGGGGCATGGCCTCACGTCCGTGTGCGAGGCCTGTGGGCTTGAGCAAGATGTCAGCAAGAAAATCTCCAGCCCGCGGCAGCGTTCAAATCGGCTGCGCGGTAATTCTCAGTAAGTGGAAGGAGGGGCTAGTGCTCAGTTGTGAAGTGCAGCGATTTAAAAACAACAGATTTTAAACATAGAGTTCGTGATTAAAATTAGCGTGCTCCCGGCTTCTGCCTCAGGAGTATGATGCCTCTTGTTGTGCGCTCTGGTGGCGACTCGCCTTATGTAGCGAATGAGGGGGGCGTGGCCTGTGGGCTTGAGCAAGATGTCAGCAAGAGAATCTCCAGCCCGCGGCAGCGTTCAAATCGGCTGCGCGGTAATTCTCAGTAAGTGGAAGGGGGGGGCGAGTGCTCAGTTGTGAAGTGCAGGGATTTAAAAACAACAGATTTTAAACATAGAGTTCGTGATTAAAATTAGCGTGCTCCCGGCTTCCGCCTCAGGAGTATGATGCCTCTTGTTGTGCGCTCTGGCGGCGACTCGCCTTAAGTAGCGAATGAGGGGGGCGTGGCCTGTGGGCTTGAGCAAGATGTCAGCAAGAGAATCTCCAGCCCGCGGCAGCGTTCAAATCGGCTGCGCGGTAATTCTCAGTAAGTGGAAGGGGGGGGTGAGTGCTCAGTTGTGAAGTGCAGCGATTTAAAAACAACAGATTTTAAACATAGAGTTTGTGATTAAAATTAGCGTGGTCAAAGACCCTAGGAATGGCATTGATCAGGCTTCGTGCTCATGCCAAGACAAACTGTTGGATGCCATTGTTCCTATGACCAAGATTTTGGATATTACGAAGTAGGCCAAGACATCAGGTTCCCTCATCGCACCAGACGTCCTATCCAACTGGGTGTAGCCGGCTACATGTTTCATGGGGAACGCAAATTGCACCCTGTTAACAGAGCATTGCTGCTTCCTTCTCATCAAGGTAGACCCCCAAGCTGGGGAACTTTGCCTCTTCGGAGGTGGGCGCAGTGGCACAGTGTGCTTATTTGGAGACCCCTTTGTAAAGCAGCTGGGGAAGTTTGTGGTGACATTCACGTCGCTAGGCAAGGCACTGGCGAATATCAAATGCGTCTTCATTCTCCGGGTTTTCCAGGGAATACTCAACTGGCCGTTTCTCCAATTCTGCCTCTTTCAGGGGACAAGGCTCCGGGCCCGGTCAATATCAGGTGAACCCTGGCTTCAATAATTTCTACCCAACCCGAGGACAATGCTTCAGTGGCCATGGAGGCTACAAAGGACAAGCAAGCAGTTGTGTTGGAAACTGTAAGTATCTTGTCTTCTGCTCAGATAACAATGGAAGTTATTTCTACTGGCCTGGGCCTCCATTACACCAGACGCACGGGTACTTCAAATGGTGCAAGATTTCATATCAAATTTTACAGTTTCCTGCACTAAGACTCTTGCCCTCAGCACATTTGTTTTTCAGCCCACGACACAACCCTCATAGACAAAGATGTTCTGGACCTCCTACAGAAGATAGCCATCTGTCAGGCGGTGATACATCTGAGGGGATTACTCAGCAACCTTTTTCTGGTCAACAAAGCTGATAGAGGCAGCAGACCTGTAAACAACCTCAAGGACTTCAACGAGTGGCTGGTACACCGTCACTTCAAAATGGAAGGCATCCTTTCAGTGCTAGTTTTACTCACCTTTGTTGTTTTCTGCAGTTGATTTGGCGCTCCCAGACATTCGAGTTCCTTATTCTTCCGTTCGGTATGTCGTCGGCCCCCTGGTGCTTCACGAAAGTCCTCAAGCCGGTCACAGAGGTCCTGCAAGCCCAGGGAATCAGGCTCATTATTTACTTGGGATGACCTGCTTATCCTAGCACTATGCCCCACGAAACTGATGGTGCATCTCCAGACAACGGTGAACCCATTGCAAAGTTTGTGGTTTGTCATCAATGAGAAGAAGTTGCTTCTCACCCCACGACGCAAAAGGCGACCTTCCTGTGGTTCATCATAGATTTCACCTATGGATCCCTGAGTCTCCCATCTTGAAAGATTGTGAAAATCTGGCACGAACTCTGCCAAACGCTGATCAAACCGTGCACATTGCTCCGGCAAATTGCTTGTCTGGTGGGGGCTTCTCTCTTCCACAATCCAAGCGATTTTCCCTGTCTTTCTCCATTATCGAGCCTTGCAGTGCCTAAAAGCACACCATCTGATGAAAGGCCTAACTTTCTCCTGGTCAGTTCCATTGACAGCAGAGACCAGTGAGAACATAGAAAGTTTCTACTCCTGACCTGGTGATAGAATCAGAGGCCAGTAGGTCTGGCTGGGGTGCCAGGTGTGGGGATTTATCCACAGAAGGAAGTTGGTCACCTCTACAGCAACAATTGCAAATTCATTGTTTAGAGCTCCACAATTGCAAATTCATTGTCTAGAGCTCCTGGCAGGCTCCTTTGCGGTGCAGTGTTGAAAGAAAGATTGTGTTCAGTCCTCTGTGCTATTGAAGATGGGCAATGTCTCAGCGGTGAGATGCAAAAACTATTTAGGGAGCACTAGATCACAAGCACTGACAAACATGGTAAAACATTTGGAATTTCTGCCTGGAGAATCAGGTTTTGGTCATAGCAGAGTATCCCCCAGACCAAGAGAACCAGGTAGCGGATTGGCACTTCTGTTACCTATGGGACTTGAGTATTTGGAAGCTGGATCCTCAGGTTTTCCACAGTTGGCCATCGGGTGGAGGCCGTTTTCGATCGACCAGTTTGCCTCTCGCCTCGATCACCAGTTACCACGTTTCCTCAGCTGGAGATCAGATCCTCTAGCTGAGTCGACAGATGCGTTCCTCCACAACTGGAGTCAAGATTATGGTTAAGCATTCCCTCCCTTCTCGATGATCATCAGGGCGTCAGCCCAAGTCCGCAGGCAGAAGGCAGAGGAGGTCTTGGCAGCCCCAATATGGGAAACTCAAGAGTGGAATCCAGTTCTTCTGGATATTTCTTGGACTTCTACAATCAAACTACCCCACTTTCCTCGCATTCTGCTGAATCCAGATTGCGAAGCACATCCAGTGGTGGCAGAAGGAGCTTTACGCCTCATGGCATGGCAGATTACAGGCAACGCTGTAAGCTCCCAGGCCTTTAGAGCCACGCTGAGGTCCTCCCATCTAAAGCATGCAAAGACAGCACAACTGAACAATACCAACCATCTTGGACAAGATGGGTGTGTTGGTGTCTGTTGTTTTTTAATCATCACTTGTGAATAAAAGAATCCTTTCTGACGAAGAAAACGTGACTTATGAATTCTTGGGAGAACATCGATAAGAACAATCGAATTTCATGAATATACACTGCTGAAATTGCATTGACTTTGTACATACATGTGAAGAGTGCGGGGTCACATTTGTGCAAATTTGTTCGGTAAGCCAAGCCTTTTGGCTTTTCCAATATTGGGATTCAGGGGATTGTGTCCCAGATCACCAGCACCTCTACCTTTTCCACTTATATGGACTTTCTTAACAGTGCGGGCGTAGTAGCCTCAATCCCCTTCTCTATAGATTGATTATGGTGTCTGTGATGGGCTGTGGATCCCATGGGATCTGATGTAGTCCAAATTCTCAATTTCCTTTCAAGCCTAGTGGAGGATGAATTGGCATATCATTCAATTAATACCTTTCGCTCAGCGGTTTCAGCAGGACATACTCCTGTAGATGGGGCCCCAGTTGGTGAGCACTCTTTTGTTTCCAGATTTCCCAGGGGAATTCAGCTCTCTCTTCCTTCTGAACTGCGCTATGCAGCACCTAAGGATATGAATCTGGTCTTGAACCTGATTTTGTCATGGCAACTGATTCGGTTTATGTCCCGGAAAGAGATTATAGCTAATCTGGCAATGTTGCTAAGCATTATTTCGTGCAGGAGGGTCTCAGACGTATGAACCTTGGATGTAACAGCCAAAGTGTTTCTCCTGATGGAGTAGTTTCCACAGTAAGTAGATGCACCAAGTGTAACACCTGCATGATTTCTTACCCAGCTTTTTCAAAGTAACACAAATTATGTATGGTAAAATGTCTAAAGTCATTTGAGGAGATGATTGACGAAGTCCGCCCTCCAGGCGAAAGACAACCTCTCATTGCACTGAGATAATGGTACAGAGCAGTATCCTCACCTACAATAGCACGCTGGGTTCGGTGGGCGATGCAAGAAGCGGGTATCGATACTAAAGTCCTTGGTGCACATTCAACAAGAGGAGCAATGGCGTCGAAAGCTTTTAGTCTGGGAGCACGCTTAGAAAATCTCATGTCTGTAGCGGACTGGTCTTCAAATTTACTTTTAAGAGATTCTATTTGAAACCAGTGGTGGATGTAGCCCAATAAGTGGTAAGGAAGCTTTGAAAGAGCAAAATTTTCACCTCTGGTCCTGACATAGAATGAAAATTTGCCTAGCTTAAGTGAAGGTAAGTTTCAATTCCATTAAGGACACAGAGGTGAGGATTATCCCATCTGGCGGTCAAATCAGATTAGGACCCACCCGTACTGGAGTAAGTAGTCTGTTCTTCATTTAAAGTTTAGCATGGATAATGCTATGTGATGAAGTTTGAATTGCTAGGGCTGTAGGGTTAGCTTCCTTGAGTCCTTCCATGACAGGTTAATGCATTTGTGTCAAAGTTTATGTTGGAATGGTCACTGACTAGCTATGTCTTTACTGGAAATGATGGGTCTAAACAGGACGCTTGAAGAGAAAAGGTGGCGTGATTCGCACAAAGAAAGAGGGAGATAATGAAGTGACAGTGGACTTTATTGAAACCTTTTTGTGGACACTAAAGAAGGACTGTCGAACTCCTATCTTTTTTTCCCTAGTGTTAATGGGAAATGTCGTTTTTTGTATGGCTTTAATGGCTGCTGTGTTATTATAATGTTATTAAAGCGAAGAAGGAGAAGCATATTCCTCGCCTCTGTGTCCTTCATAGAATTGAAACTTACCTTCACTTTCATTGAGGTACAAACTCTAGTTTGCGAACAAATCAAGATTACAGGTTGTGCACGTTTACCACTCTCCTTAATCACTTTCATTGGGCAAATTACACCAAAAAATGTTTAGTCAAATTTACTCAGGATTGAGGGTGCAAATCATGAGGTAATCTAGTGTGCAAACTTCAAAAGTGTATTCTATGCTACGCTCCAACCGTCCCAGCTCGGACCTGGACAGAAATCCCAAACTCGAGAATTCACACAACCTGCACTATTAGTATTATAATTAATTAAATTCTGTAATCTCTGAATAACCACCTGTATCTAATTTCTTTATAATAGGCAATTTGAGACGCAACCAGTCACCGATTATAAAGAAAAGACGTCAGATTTGACTGTTTTAAGTTATTAAAGTCAAATTCTGACGTCACAATGACTGCTCTGCCAGAGATAGCAGCTGAGGTGAAAGGCAGTCAGGTCATAAAGAAAAACTGAAAGAGTTATTTAAAGCAACTAAAACTGAATATTGCTTTTCTTTCTTCTGCTCTCTTTTGTTAGTCTACAGTGACAAGCAGAGTTCATGTTTATTTTTTGCAGTCTTTATATAAAGAAAAGCTAGAATCTTTCTGCATGTTTTTATATATTCTGAGCTAGTGCAGCTTTTTTTTATAGAAAACATTTACTTCTAATGAACTGTTTCTAATATCTGTTTGCAACAAATAACTAACGGGTTTCTGATGTTTTTAGTTTTGCCCTGGAGGTTTTATTTTTATTCTTCATATTTGTAAAAAATGCTTGATTTTTCATAAGCAAGAGCTATACACTGAGATTTTAAATTGTTTGTGGGAAAGGTGATGGTGTTTCTATGTATTATATGGAATAAGGTACACCCCTGGTGTATGTGATCTGATATACGTGCATTCAAATGAATTTCTTTGCGATGATTTTGACAGAAATCCTTTAAAATACGTTTTAAAAGCTCTTGGAAAACTTGTAATTGTTTCGTTTCTGAATATAGGTCCCACCACAGAGACTTATACAAAATGCATATAGGCCCTTCTATCATGACTAATATAGAAACAGCTAATGTGACTTGGGGTAAGGTAGAAGGGATGTTCAAAGAAGTAATGGATGGCCACATCTCAAATCTGACAAGCACTAGTTATTTGAAATTCACACAATAATTTTTCAAAGACTCTATGCACAGAAGGCCATGTTGCAGGTTATAACATTTATAACAACATTCTCGCCCGTTAAAATGTTTGTAATGCCTTTATTATTGCTATTGTATCAAGTGTAGCTGCAGTGTAACAAAAAGGCATATAAAGTCATTAGTAGTGGTCAGGATTGAGAGAAAACACCTGTCTAGGTAGCACCAACTGCTCAACCATAGATATTTTCGAACAAGAAGACTACTTTTATGAGAACGTTAACAAAGATCAGCTTTCATTAATGGACCAAAGGGGAGAATCAATAGGTTCTAAAGAAGAAAATTAACATTTAGAACAAAAACACATAAGGTCTGAAAGCATAAAAGGAATAGAAAATCTTTGCAGAAGTCAAAACAATATTCATAAATGCAAAAGATACTTCAACTAATGAGTAGAAAAGCAGAGAGGGCTTACATCTGGGTTCTATGTGTTTAAATGTAAATATTAACTTAGTAAGGTAAGGGAGCAAGAGATTGCAAACACAAAGCTGTATGTGATGACACCAAGATTCATGTTTTTGATTTGACAAGATGTGTGCATATTCCAAGCCTAGTTATAAGGCAGTGTAGAGCGGTACATAGTCAAAGACAAGCAAAAAGTTGAGTTAGAGGAATGGAAACTGGGTAATGGATGGTTTAGTGCCTTATGATGTAGTATTCTTAGAAGAAGGGAGTTTTCCTAAAGAGGGGAGCTTTCCACTCTCCTAAATTGGACCAGCATTTGGGTGGTCCTGTTGGATATGGGGCTATTGTTCCAGACCCTGCGTGCTAAGATGGAAAAGCCCTGCTGTCTATTTTTTCCTTTTGTATACTTCTTAGTCTGAAGTCTGGTGGTGTCTGAGCTGCAGTGTGCCAAGAGCCACTAGAGAGCCTGAACTTGTCTGCATGATAATCAGGGCTGCTGTTCGTGGTAGCTTTGTTAATGATGAGGCTGGTTTATAGGATGGTGCTCGTCATCAAAGGGAGCCAATGGAGTTACCTGAGGATGGGGGTGATGTGATCATATTTCTTCAGGCTCTGGATTAGATGTGATGCAGCATCAGCATGTAGAATGCCTCTGAGGAGTGCCAGTATGTAGCCTGAGAAGCTATGAAATAGTGAATTACTACTATACAGCTGCAATAGAATGACTGATTAAACAGCAGTTTTATAGTCGCTTTCTGGAAGAGATGGTTTGGCTTTCTTTAGAAGAGATGGTACCAAGTCATCTTTGGTTTTTTGGCAATGTGTTTCTTGAGAGTGACGTTGGTGTCCAGGGTAAATCCAAGTGATTTGAAATTCTGTGAAATGTATGGTATGAAGCGGCCATGGTTCATGTCATTGAGCACTGAGCATGTATTAGTGTGAATGTCACAAAATAGTAAATAAACATAATAAAAAACAATAGCATAGTCAGGAAATATTACAAATCAAAGACCAACTTTCAAGAAAGGACATTATAAATGTAGCTATGAATAATTTTGCAGGCGAAACAGTCATAGATGATAAATCATAATCCCTGTGAAAAAAAACATTAGATAGCATCAAACATTTAATCATTCCTAGGAAAGTTCAAGATGTTCATTCTCCTAGGATCAAAGCCATCAATATTCGAAATTGCTGGCTGGTAGTGGAAGAATCTATCTAGCAATGAAGGGTCCGCAAACTGGTATCACGAAGATGGCTCTAGACACATCATTTACTAGACAGAGAATCTTAGCTGATGTTTCGAGTACACTTCACTTAAGATCACTTTGAATGACCCTTGACCGATCTTTCTCAGCCCCTAAGAAGAAGTGTTCAGGGGATTGCGAACAACAAACAATTGGCCAGGCAGACTCCTCCAATCGACCATGTCACTTTTTTGTGCAAATGGAACACAGTGTCCTGTTTGAATTGCATTTGGCTATACTGATAATAATCTCAAAATTACTTCTTAGGTTTGAAAAGTGGAGCGCAAGCCATATCTTGTGGAGGTATGGCTCAAAACTATACAGCAGGCGGTGGAACCTTACTCTACTGAGAATTTTACCTAAGTAGGCAGTCAGAAAACTGCCCGCAGGCACATTAACCCTTTAGGGCAGAAAACTCATATGGAAAGCATAGTCATTTCCTACAAGATATGGGCAGTTAATTACATTTCAGACTTAGTGGACACATATCTAAAACAGTACAGAAAGTTATAAGTTTGCCAGATTCTTAGTAAATGCAAACATTTTAATTTCATTTTCACTCTTGTGGGCGTTACAAGAGTATGTAAAGTAAGCAAAGTGCATTAAATATAATTAACCTGAGCTTTATTTGGTTAAAAAAAAGCAAGTGCCAGGGCCCTTCTCAGGAGGTCTCCGCTGCCTGCACCACCCATCGCCGCAGCCTGCACCACCCATTGCCCCTATTAGCTCTGCCAGTGACCGTATCAACAAAGATATTATGCAATTTCTCTTTTACTTTGTGTATGTAAAGCGCTCTGATACCACGGGTCTAGCTAGCACTATATAAAACTTTATAAATAAATAAATAAATAAAACTCCTCCAAAGTACCAGCCTTCATCTTCCCTTCACAAAAATGCTAACTCGTGTGACACACAGTTTATTCGCACATTATACGCCTCTTACCACAGGATGACTAGAAACATCTTGATAGTTCAAAGCCCTGATTAAAGAAATATCGTCTCCCTCCACATAATGCCAGACCCCTCCCAGAATTCAAATGCAGGTCATGGTAGCAAGGCAATGAGATTCTGGGTAATGAACATAACATGCCTGTCTTGAATAAAGAGGCGAAGATTCAAGGGGATAGCAGTCAAGTGATTTTTTTTTTTGCTGCACGAAATTAAAAGCCAGAGGTGTTCGCAGACCATTGATCAGTGGATTATAACAAGGGTAGAAAAACGATAGCCAAACGACTTGGTGCTGTTACAACAGTAAGTTGGTAGGGGATTGAAAAAGAAGTTCTTTCATATAATGGGGATGCTTGCTTGTTACAGGAGTAACTTGGTCACTTGAGGAGACCCTGACGCTGGAGGACTTCCATTTTATTGCAGTGAAGTAAAGGAACCATCGTTCTTCAATGAAAAATGATGTGCCTTACTCAACTTTCTGATGCTCATTCCAAGGATCTGTTATTGGATTAATCAAAACAACTTTTTTTGATTTTCAGACACTGCTCATCCTTTTGAATATCTTTTTTCTAACACAAGGGTTGAAAACCTGAACTGTAGCTCTGTTTTTCCACATGTTTAAGAGAGCCTCTCTTCTCTTTTCTCTATCTCGCTATAGGAAAGCAACCCCCTGCCATGCTATGTAAAGCCATGAATACATAAAAAAAGAAAGCCAAGGTATTCACCCTTCTAGACCGAGACAAATATCTTCTGTGACATCCATGGTGAGGCTGGAATTCTGGAGTAGAGTTTGGGGTTGGCTTATGCTGGGAGGAGATGGGGGAGAGTTTGTTTAGGTGTACCGGTAGGGTAAATGGGTATAGTGCTGGGTGCTGTGAGACGATCAGGGGGGGGATAGCTTTCCTTCTAGGGAAGGTAGGCTTATTAGATGGGTATGATGTCAACCATATGTTGTTCTTTTCTTTAAAATAAAAAGCGATTTAAACTAAAATAAAAAAGCCAAGGAGAGGCTTGCCCAACAAGTCAGCTCAGCAGTAAGCTGTAGATCCTTCTGAGAGGGAAACCGTCCATGTAAGGCATGAGTTGCTGGAAACAAAAGAGAAGGCAAGAAGGCGCCATGGGATGTCATGTTGTTATCGCCAGCACTGCTGCCTGTGATGTATTCTCAAAGCTGCGTGTGGAAGAAAATAAAAAAAACGTGCAATCGTCAACCACCGCACATATTATTCCACTTGAGTAAAGGAAAGCTGCTCCAAAATCCGTCCACGCGAGACTTAACAAATGGATGACAAATAAAGGACGAAAAACAGAAAAGGGACAGCAAGGCGCCAGTGAACTAGAATAACTGCAACATATTCTGCTTGGAAGGGAAAATGGGTTCGAATACTATTGATCTGAAACCCATATTGCACACCATCTGTTCTTTGTCGTCTTTGAAGTGAAATGTTGCTGTGTCGTTTGAAATGTGTAGGCTTTTCCTGAAAATATTTCACGCGCGCCTGTTAGTCATAATATACTTTGCCCTGATGCGAATGCTCCCAAACATTACGTGGCGCGTGGCCTCTACGTCCTTCGAGGTAAGTGCCTGGTTTTGTGACAGTGACATAACGAAACCTGAGCTCCGCCCCCGCAAAGTACATACAGCCCCCCACTGCTGCGGACCCAGTCTGGAGCTCCCAGGCTAGGGACCTGCTAGTACGGGAGGGGTCCTCGGAGCTCAGCACCCAGGGCCGGCATTAGACATGGGCAGCTGCCAAGGGCCACGCTCCTGCTCGCAGCCTTGAGGCCTCGCACCTTTAACCCCTTGGGCACGGCCGCGATTCTGCGCCTGTGCGGCACATTCCGATCGCGGGTGCGGTCATGACAGCCGGGAGCCGTCATCAGCACATGAGCACTGTGTGCCATGACGGCTCCTGGCCGTCATCAGCATGGAAGGGTTTAAAGACTCCAGAGTATTGAGGCCCAGGGGGCATCCTAAGTGTTTACGCTTTTTCTTTTTTTTTTATCAAACTTCCCTGCTGGCCTTTCCCTGTGGGCCTAATGGTTGCATCTGCATGTTGATGGCAGCAATTAGACAGTTAATTACAGTGTCCTTGCCCGCCAATGGTGCCCTGCCCCTGTATCACTGAAAATCACAATATCCTGCTGGGTGCAGAGCAAAAGATAGAATGGCGACGCATCACAGTGGAAACTGCTCACCTAGGACAAGTGGAAAGGGAGCAGAGAGGCGAATGAAAGGGATAAAACAAACTGAATAAAGTGGGTGGGAGCAGATAGGTGTGAGTACGGCAGTGAGACAAGGGGTGCACACAGAGGAGGATAATCACTGTGTAAAAGTGAATAGAGCAGGGCTTAAAGTCTGCTGGGTCACTCAAGTCAGACCCGGTAGTACATTAAAATGGACGCTGAAAAGGGGCCCTATATTCATATCCAGTGTCTGCGCAATGAATGAAAGTTCTCAAAAGCAGGTGATAAGACAGGCCAACACTGCATTTTTGCCCTCACCCTCAGAGTGAAAAAACAAATCTTGACTCGCAGCAGTGCCGGCCTTCACTGCCTTTAATGTAACTTCAACGAAACTCGTTATAGTTCTTTCACAGTCTCATCATGTCAGAACGGTAGCATTTTTAATATTATGAACAAGGAAGCTGTAGATGTTGCCTATTTATCTAATGCAACTAATAACCACTGACAAAGCCAATAGTCCTGGCTTGTTGTAGGTGTAATGTTACTTGTTGTATTATTTATCTGGAGGCAATAACAGAAGCAGCAAAATACCAGTCGGGCAGCTTACATGTTTTTACTCCATACCCTTAATTACATTAGCCATGCCCCTTTGAAAGACCCCCTCCCCAGTTTTTCATCCAACTTAAAACCGTGCTGTCACGTCAGTATGTAAGCCGTTTTCTTGGCCAGTTGTTGACCTGCTTTATGGTCAGGTGAGCTGGTTTTTACTATTGATTTTTATGATATTAAAGCAAACATTGCCTGCAACAAACTCAAATCAGTGCAGTCTTCCATGCCTTACAAAAAACAGGTACAGCATATCTTTACAAGTTTAAAACTGCTCTAGATTGCAAACATGGGACACTTTTCTGGCTAACTTTCTCACTAATGGGGGGGCGCTTTTTATTTTGGCACTGGGGCCTATTTTCTTTCCCAATCTGATGCTGCATGTTAGGTAGTGCCACTGGAATTATGTGATTGTGCAGCAGCGGCGATGTCTGCATACTTATGCATTTGACGCATTTGCCACATAATCCATCATCTAATGCTTAATCTACAAATTTTAACAACAAACTTGCTTTCTATCTCAAACGGTTCAAAAGTTACTAAAAATGCAGCGACAAGTCTCGCCACATGTGGGACGGCCCTTTGAAAAGCTGGATTAGTCAACTTTCTGTTTCCCACTTCTAAATGTGTGTGTTAAATTGGTACTAATGGGGTGCAACCAGTGCCCAAACAGTGTTACCAAGTTTAATAAATAAAATGAAGTCAAACTACTACAAAATTTGCCAGATTATGCAGCATAATTTGCATTTTCTTGCCACACAATTTACTCACCCTGCCACATAATTTAGCCCTCTCCTGCTGCATAATTCCAGTGGTCCTGATGTTAGGGTAATCCATGGCAGTGATTTTGTTCCTGTTTATATTTCGCATGCTTTACTCAATCTTGCATTCCCCAAGTGTGCTAGCTATTTCCAGCATGTGTGTTTCTGTATTTCCTTTCACAGCATATTACTCTTGGATCATATACCCTTTGTACTGAGTAGCCTCCAGGTGTTTGTAACAGGCTACAGTTGAGCACTTTGGAGTTGAGGGTGCAGGCAGTGCAACGTTCACACTGTGCCTGTCTGTGGGCAAAAAGGTATTCAGATTACATGATCATTCAAAATATGGCTTCTCTGTAGAGCACAAAGAGCAATAGTTCTGCATTTCAGTTTTGATTATATGCAAATGTGTTTGAAGGATCTACTTATTGCTCAAAACAATAAGATGAAAGGAAAATCACGTATTGTTGTTACTCATTTAGCTTAAACAGCTAACAACCATTGACAAAACCCAGTCACGGCCGGCATGACTCGCGGGTGTGGGGGGTCGCGGGGGGTAGTTTAAATTTACTTTCCTTAGCAGGCCGATCCAATCCCACGTTGTCTCTGCTTAGGGGCCTCACATATTTCTATTCGGCCCGGGCCCCCCATATCCTAGGACTCGCCCAGTCACCCCCCCCTCCCCAGGGGGCTGCGGGGGCTTTTGTTACAATGCTTTGTTGCCTGTCTTGTAGTGATGAGAGAAAATGCTACGCTGGCATTGAGCTGGTTGTATAAGAGGGCTTTTTCATTGGCCTCCCCTCTGAAAGGGAAGCGCTGTGGTTCGGACAAGGCGGATAACGTGCGCCATCTCTGCCCGTCACCCCGGGATGAATGCAGTTGTGTGACGAGACACTGATATTTGAAACACTGGCCCTCGCTGTTGGCGCAGCACTGGTCTCCTAAATTAATAGCCTTAAAACCATCAACAAATTTCACCGCCATGACAGCTCTGTGGCTGCAGTGGTTGAGGGCCCTGCTTAAGCCGGAGTAGTAGTTTGCTGGCGCAATCTAATCAGCCGCAGTGCATTTCTGCCATTATTCCCTTTGAGATTATAATAATTTAATGTTTTATTGATTCATAGTTCTTGGCTTATTGTATAACGCAATTTAAACTCCAGCTTGGTGGTAATTCGATCTTCCAGTCCCATTTGTCAGCGAATTCATTTTGATTTTAAGAGCGGAGTGCAACACTGAGATGACACAAAAGCAGAAAAGATGCATGAGCGCGGGGAAGAGTAAAGTAGCACTTAAAAAGAATGTGCTTTACCAGGTAAATTATGGCGCTGCAGGAATGAAAAGCTATCATGGCGAGGCGCACTTTCATTTAAATAGAAGCTGTCTGATTGGCAGCGCTCTTCGGCTCGCAGTTTCTTTTTTTTATTGTAGACTTGGTGTAATACGGTTCTTTAATCCTCAGTGTGAACCGTTACTCTCAAGGCAAGGGGGTGAAGACTTTTATGGTCTGTTAGTTTTGATGTAGCATTGTATTTAAAACACTAGTGGGGTTAGTGCTTAATTCATGCAGGTGGGGGATCGGGGCTTACTTTTCGTTATCAGACATTGACAAAGAGTAAGAGAGAGAAAGGCAGAAAAGAGAGAAAGAAAGAGAAAGTTAGTTATAAAGTAACAAAGCAAGAAATCAGGGATGACAAAAAAACCTGCAAAAGAGAGACAAAGAGACAGGAAGTGTATGGTGGTGGATTTAAGGTTAGACACTCCCTGTATTTGTCAACCCCAGCATGTTATTTCACATAATTAAGGATTAACCGCATATCTGCTGTTGAATCTAACATCTAATCCATAATTTGAAGATTTCAAAACATACATTGTGTATAGCTCTAATGGATCATAAATGACTAAAAAGTGCCACACGTGGAGCCATGCAATGGTAGGACCTTTTGTAAATGTTAACTGGTCCTATTTCAATTGCTGATTGCATGTGTTAAACGGATACTAGGTGAAACATTTGTCCATTAGAAATCATATGTGTTAAAATGAAATAGAGAAATAACACAGAATGCGCCTCATAATGCCACATAATTTGCCTTTTTTTGTTGCATAATGTAGTCAGTACTATCACATAATTAGATCTTTTGTTGCATAATTTCAGTGGCCCGCTATACTATCAGTTAGGTAGTATTCAAAATATCTTACCTTATCGCCTGCTTTGCCTCTAGCAAGCCTAATTTTATGTTGTCATCAACTGTTTCATCACTAATTTCCCGTTTTTGTAATGTATGTTTTAGACAAAGTGGCTCATAACAGTGTGAAAGCATTGTAACAACCCTGATGGAACAGCGAAGACAGCACTCAGGTAAGCAGCTTAAGGTTGCTAAAGTTGAATTATTGCTGACGTACTCTGGCCCTGTCTTTTCAACCCACCACGTTGGAATCAATGTGCCCCTGATACCCACCCAAAAAACAACAAATCTGCATTTTAAGAAGAATCTGTTTATCTCATGGATACGCGAATAAGACTGCTTCTAAATGTCATACTTTAAGTCAGTGGTATGAAATTAAGTTTTCCTACCATTTCATACATGAAGAATATATAATACTTGCATGCTTCAGCTCTTGTGGGCTGGATCCCCAAGAATCCCGGCAGGGTACAACAGCTTTTTACTGGATAATGATGTTGACGTCAGCTGTTGATGCTCAGGTTATTTGATATGTATTTCATTAGAGTTAACTTTCACAAGGTTCCACCATGTCTTAGTACTCATATTCTTCTCAGTAATCAATGTTCAGATGGGTGCAGTAGATGGGTGCAGTAGATTGTGGCCCACCAAAATTGCCTTGGAAGACCTACTTTCTCATACTGTGTTATCGCTAGCTTTGGGAAATTTAGCTGCAAACTCACCTTCAATACTAATCACGCAGGCAATATTTAAGTCCCTTTAATAGAATGCTGACAATTCGAATCCCTGGTACTTCCACACAAATCCATCAACAGAGATTCTCATTTTTTCTCAGATTCCCTAAAAATTCACTCCCTATTAAGGCAGCGGCACAACCTAAATGATACCCCCCCCTCCCGGCTGAATGTGATGAGGGGTGCCTGAGTCTCCCATATCTCACAGATATTCATTGGCCTTGGGCTGAATAGGATTCCCTTGAAGGGTTAAGCTCACCCAAAAAACTACTCATCAGCCTAAGATTTCTTTCTAAGAAAGTTGCCGTCTAAAGTATCAGCCCTCTGGAACTCACGTCTTTGACTTCGATCATATTCCATACTTGCATGAAAAAAACTATTTACTTGTTTTCGTAAAACATTTTTTATTGTTTTGTCGTGTCTTTTTGTTACATTTTAAATTCTTAACCAGGTGTATGTTGATGCCACTTCGTACCCATTTCTTTCAGAGTGCAATAGTTCACTTTCAAGTCTCATTCCAATTTTTTCAAATCTCTTAAGCAAGTTCTATTTTCTGGAGCTCACAAGGATTACCACACCATTACAATGGGTCTCGCCACAAGAAATGCTGAAAATCTATATATCTGTTTCCTTAATGCTTTTTGTTTGGTCATGGAAGTTATCCTATTAGGGGCACAACTGGCTTCACCTCTATTGTACTACCTCCTTTACTTCTCAGTAAGGAAAACAACCCTATATCAACCAGTGTTGAGTTAAATCCAGGAAACTCAGGGAAATTAAAACTTTCAGACTTGCTATCAACTAAACCAGAGTTGCACCTGAAGAACATCCGACTTTGGGCCACCCTTTTTTGCACTTGCAAACGGGAGATCGGCCCGTTTGCGACCTCAAAAAAGGGTCATGGCATGTACAAACGCTATTTTGCAAGTCAATGACTCGCAAAATAGTGATTGCGACTCTCCCTATTAGGAAGGAGCATCCCTTCCTAATAGCAGACTCACTGCCATGTACTATTGTTTTGCAACCAAATTTGAGGCCGCGAAAAACTCGCAGTTTACCACCTACTTCAAGTAGGTGGCACACCACTCACAAACGGGAAGCGGTCTCCAAAGCAACCCCTTCCCCTTTGTGAGTGTATGAGAAAATATATTTTAAGAGCAGGTATTTTTCTTTTTTAAATGCATCCCGATTTCCTTGAAGGAAAACTTGCTGCATTTAAAAAAACTGCTTTATTTAACCTCATGCACGCTAGCGGAATTCCGATCGCACGCTGAGATTTTCTAAAACGCATGTTACGTGACGAGCTGGGCTCGTCATCAGCGTGCGAGGAGGCTACGCCATGACGAGCCCAGCTCGTCATCAGTGTGGAAGGGGTTAAAAAAACAGTCCCAGACATGGTGGTCTGCTGACCCCAGCAGGCCACCATCCCCATTTGTGATCACACTGTTGTAAATTCACTTTTGCGAGTTGCAAATTGTGAGTCGCTATTCTGCACAATTTGCGACTCGCTAAACTGAAAGGTCGTACATCTGGCCCTTTGTTGTATAACCTGGCCGAATGGACTCTAGCTTTCCCTCCTAAACATCAATCTGAACTTCCTGTTCCTACCAGTACTCTGAAGTAAATCAAAGGAGACATACAGCACTTTATTTACAACGAAAGACAGAATGAAATCACAAAATAAGTAAGAAAATGCACGTGTTGGCAAACTGCTTTAATATATTTGCACCTGCTGAAATAATTACCTTACATATTAACCCATAAATTAGTGTACCACCCTCTCCTGCAGTTGGCATTGCTCTGGCAGTCATTTTTGGTCTTTTTTCAGTGGACGCTATAATGGAGTCCTCCATAAGCGGAATTAGATGGAGGGCAAGAGAGGTTGAATCAATTTCCCTTTTAATTACCAAGCAAGGCATGCATTAACATTTACACCTTTTAGCTTTTTTTCCCGCAAATAAATTGATGATTTACTATTGAATTAATGCCAAAAAAAATGACGCCTAAATGTCTGGGCGAAACTCATCCAGAATAAAGTCAACCACGTGAAATAAAAGCGTTTTAAAGAAATGAATCCAGAAAAGAGGGATGGGTGACGCTCCTTAACATAAATAAACAACCATCCTTTACAGAACGCCCTCCCTGGTAGTCGGGTCTTTATTGATTTCTCACATGCGGAACAATTTTCCAGACCTCTGATGTGGCCTGGGGGTGAACTATGTGACTGTGCACCGGCTTGACCCCGGGGTTAAACAAAAGAATCAGCTGTCAGTAGCGTCTGCTGATGTCAGTTCAGACTCAGCTTTGTTGGCCAACTGAACCAGGGGCCAGATCCCAAAGGCATTAAAGGTTCACGGACTGAGCTCTGAACTCTATGTGCCCTCCGACAGGAAACCCACGCGTCTTATGTAGCCTAGGTGGTTTTAGCTCAGGGCTTTGGTGATGCTTATAAATTGGGTGGGAGCCCTTTGATGACCCTGTGGTTGGCTACCGACATGGTGCTACTGTCAACGCTAAAACCAGTCACTCAGGCTAGCCTTTGACTATACTACTGATATGGTGGGGCGAGTGAGGAACATTGGGGGGTGGGGCAAATGCCGCAGGAAATGGGATACTACACAATCCACTTCTAACTGTACAGCGCTCCGAAGTAATTGTGAGCATACTCACAGCACTATTACTCTTTAATAAACAAACGGGTAAATAAATGTAATTTAGTGTGACACTGGGAAAACAATCTCCAAAGGCATATGTGAAAATGATGGTAACACTTGTGAATGGATTGATCAATTTACATCCCTGCATTTACAAGTGACAATGAGCATCTGTAGAACGTGCTAAGAGCTTACAACATTACCTAGGGACTGATTAGGAGTAGCGCCTAGTAAAGGTAATTGGATACTACTAGTAATTCCAGCTGGTACACCGAGGTAGCACTAGTCTAAGATACTCAAGGCTTAACATGCACAGACTGGAATTACCGGCCTGTTTTACCCCTGCTTAGAACCAATTGTGGCACTGTTCAGGCTTTGTGGAGGACGAGTTCCAGTGTGTAAATATAGAAGATGTGCCAACAGTGGGTTTGTGCCAACAGCGGGTGTCCTCCTTATCAAGCGGGATGTGTTCCCCTGGAGATACCACATTGCCAAACTCCAAATTAACCACTGGTGTTTTTGAGAGGAGTATGTAAATGTATTGCGACTTATATAGCGCACGTATCACCCAAAGGCATCAAGGCGCTTGCCTTGGGAACCCGTCCTGGCTTTTTCCCTGTGAGATAATACCTACTGGGCATCCTGCAGCGGGTGGGCCGCCATAGTGGAGATTAAGCAAGCTATTGCCCAGAGTTGCAGCGTGGGACCCCATGATTAGGTCAGGCACCGAGGCGAGAATTATCGAGTCTGTGGACATTTTTGGGCTCAAGACCCTGCCGCGTCGGGAATTGAACCCTGGTCCCGGGCCAGACCTCTGCATCAGGGTCTGCCGCTCTAATCAGTGAGCCACACTCCTCCACTAGTATGTGCTACTAAAAAAAAGTTCATGAAGGATAAATATCATTAAAAGCTTGTCTTCTCTCCTACAAAAACGTCAGCATTGCTCTTCAGTGATGTAATGCAGTTGGAGGACAAATACCGAATTATTTAGCATATTTCTACAGTGATTAATCACCTAAGATTAACAAAAGCAGCGACACAAGCATATATGCCACCATTTTGAGCCTGGGAAGATGGAGATTTGGGGGGAATAATCGGGGATTACCCACTTACATTGAAGCGGAGGATATTTTAGGGGGAGACACCTAAAATAAAGCCCTTTTGGGTTTGAAAAATGGTGTCTCCCGCCTGACTCGTGTATGTTGGCTTGTATGCTGAAGGTCAGAATACATTGTGAATACATTGCTCTGTGAATAAACTATTCAAACGTCGGTGTTGTTTCTACAGTGCATGCTGTGTTTAAACCCTCCTAATGACTTTTCAAATAGTTGTGAAGGCAGGCAAGGAATTTGACTGTGGGTTGCCCTTTCTGTGCCAGCGCGTGGTTCCACATGTATGGATCTACGGTCTTACAGTGGGCACGACTGGACCCGCCCCACTCAAATGTATTCGTCATCATCAACAATAAATCACATTGTACTGTTTTAAGTTAGTAAATGTCTATGTTTTTAATGTCCCGGCTCGCATCATTTAAATTAGCTGCCACATTATGTTAGGAAGTGTAATAGAACATATAAATAGCTCTAACAGTGTTCTGAAAAGCACAGTTAAGAAACTTTACCAAATCTAGGCACTGTGTACTATGGATACAAGCACGTAGACAGCAGACGCTACACTTTATGGTTTCATTCTGGCTGAAGGAAGCTAAACCGAACTTTTGCCAAAAACTGAAAACTTTGATAGATTTTTTTCATGTCTCATAAACTCATTTTAAAAGTACCTACTTTATCTCCCCAGTAGTCCAACAAAAAAAATACATTCTCTATAATATTGACAGAAAAAATGCAATCGATGCATATTAAATAAAGATTGATTGGGAGCCCAGTTCACAACGCTGTTTGTTCCTGTTTGTTAAACCTGCAGCCGCAAAAAACAAAATGTGACCAAAAATCCAAGCTCCTCACTCAAAGAAACAGCCTATCTGAACTGTTCTGGTCACAGGTGGGACGTCCCATGGCAGAATTCAATGGGAGACGAATTTTCCGCAATTATAACTGCAAACAAGCATTTTCAATGCAATAGGTTTTGCCTTTGCGAGCGTTTAAGCTAATGGCGTTGAAAATGACAATGCCTTTTATTTATGTGTTTTTAAAAGGAAAACATATATAATGGGCATTGTTGTTTTTGATGCCAAGAGCTCAAAGCTTCGCAATGCGAGACCACTATGACGGTGGCCTCGCCCCTTTTTTTAGACGCTGCTCACATATTCAGGTTACAGTGAGCAGCGTTTAAAAAAAGTTGCGTGGCCACCATTACAGTGAAAGCAAGTATGGTGCTTTCACCCAAAGTTTAAAAAAGTAATTTCAAAAGCTCTGTAGCACAGCTGCTAAGGTGAAAGCGGCCCTCGCTGGTAATTAAATAGTTAAATAGGCGCAACCCAGGGCCGTTTCTAGGTGTTTTGCAGCCCTAGGCAGAATTGAAAAATGCCTACCCCTCCCTTTTACTACCATCACTCTCTCCCCCTGATATCCAGGCTTTTCAATATAAAAATAAATATGTAAAAAGCATATTTTTGGGGTGAAAATGAATTGAAGCAGAGCTGAAGATGGCCTAGGAGCTCGGGACTGGTGCTCTGTGAGGACTGAGGCTGCTAGGGGACGGGGGCTCTAAGAGGGCTGGGACTGCTAGAGGATGAGAGTTGAAGGTGCCGAGGCTACTAGTGGATGGGAGGTCTGAGGGACCGGAAGCTCCGGGACAGAAGCTAGGAATGCTGAGGGTTCCGGGGAAGCCCCGAGCTGCTAGGGGGTAGCGAGTTCTGATACGACTGGAGCAGCTAGAGTGTCGGACCTTTAACGGCCAGGACAGGAGCTGTACAGACAAAAAGGGTTTCAAGAAGACCAGGACTGCTTGATGACGGGAACTAAGAGCTGCAAGGAGACATAGGCTCTCAGAGGACTTGGGGGCGCAGCAGCTAGAGGGTCAATGAGAGGGCTGGTGGTAGCTCCGAGAGACTCCCCTGGGGCACTGGGTGGTCCAAGGGGCAGGGGGCTGCTAGAGGCAGTGAGCTCCAAGAAGGCCAGAGCCACTAGGCAATGGGAGGTCTGAGAACACAGGCTGGGTGTTAAGGAGTGTCTCCCAATGTACCATTTCTCTGCCTCCCATGGGCTGAGATTTGAACTCTCAGTGCGGCCTAAGCCCTGTTAAGGTTTTGAGAGTGCTTGTTCTCCAAGGAATCTGTCCATACCTTCAAGGCCATACTGCCGAGATGATGGACAGAATGCAGAATAAATTAAAACATTCATCCCAGTCAAGAGATCTTGGTTACATTTTACATCCTTTTGCTCACTGTGCCACCCCAGTTTAGACCCACCCATATGCAAATCTGTCTTGCCCCTGTTGGGAACAGTCCTGCCCGAACTGCCAGGCCAGGTGCTCCCTGGACCAGAAATGTGAGCCCTGGGACCGATTTTGGGATTTCACCCCTCATCAGCCAGTCTAGTTTGAATTTTGATCTGTGACTGGGGGTGAATGTTTGATTGGCTCAGCATTCCATCCATCATCTGAACTTTTACAATTGTCACCCTAAGTGGAAAGGGTATGCCCAGATGTGGGTTGCATGCTCGCTAAGCCACCAGATTCAAGCTACCCCGGCTAACGAGGGGTGATGCCCCGAAACTGGTCCCAGGATGCTTGTTCCTGGTCCAGGGAGGACCTGGCTGGACAGTTCAGGCTGGACTGTTCCCATGAGGCAGAGGGTCAATACTGATTTGCATGTGGCTGGGTCTGAAGTGGAACGGCGTGGCATGCAAACAAAATATGGATTTAACCCAGATCACTGACTAACTGGGGCAATGTTTAAGATTGGCTCAGCATTCTGTCAATCTTCTGTTCTTTTTGCTGTCGTCAGATTAGGTGGCAAAGAGTGTGTGTATCTACAACATCCAGAGCCAAATCCCACTGGCGTGCTTTCACTTGCCCATCTCTCTCCCTCCTCCTCGGCCCACCGACTGGGCCCAGATCACACAGAGCGCACTCCACGCAATGGGCGCTGTGCTTTTTGACAACCCTACCCTATCTGAAACAACAACAGTAGGAAGCAAAACCTGTCTCTGTCTTAAACATACACGAGGCTATAGTTAAAGTTCACTGACTCGAAAAGATTGGTGGTATTTTACAGATGATAAAGAATGTAATTACATATTACAGAACTTCATGTATTAATGTTGGAGGTAACTCAGGTTACCTGTGCAGAACTGGAATTCTATTACTAAAGAGAGTTAAAGAACGAAGGGCACGATATTCCTTCTGTAAGAATGTGCAAAGGTTTCCTCAACGACCAAAGTAAGCATTTCTGCTTCGTAATGTGACAAAGGTAAATATTCTTGTCGGGAGTGTTGATAAAACATGTCACTTTAAGCATGTTTTGTGGTATCTGATAACTAAGGATGTGTGCATGAGGACTGTGAGTTATGCTGAGGGCACGGTGGGTGTCTGTGTGTGGAATAGGTGGGCACTAGGAAAACAAAAAGAAACGGGTAAATAAGTAAGAGGCGCATTGATGGGGTAACAGTCAGAGACACTCAGGAAAGGTATGGGGTAGATATGAAACCTAGAGCACAGGCCAAAGAGGCAGGACATGGGGGACGGATGGCCATGGTGGGCTGTGGTGAGGGGGCCGAAGGTGTGTGCGAGTACCCCTTCTGTAGCATACATTCATGGCAAATGAAACTAGAGGGCAACAAATCTTATTCAATGAGAGATAGGATCAGACTTCTAAAATCTGACCACTAACTTTTGGGAAAATAGGATGGCGACAATAAAATAATGACCAGGGGGTCCGTTTTAGTTCTGGCTTGTCACCACAGCTGTCTTTACAACTATTGATAGTCATTCTTTAAAATACCCACACAGTAAGCTTGAGTCAGAGAAGTCTTCCTCTCAACTCATGCTATTGGCTGTTTTCTGTATCCTTTCCCCTCCTATGTCATGTTTGCTTGGCGATGCATAAGAGACTATTTCACATCTCTGAATCATGTCATATTACGTTATTTTTCTACTAAATACATTGGGCCTCATTTATGAAAAGTGACGCATCGCTGCGTGAAAACAGCGATGCGCCACTTTTCACTGCGCACTCCTTGCGACACCAATGATGCATCATATTTATTGTATGACGCATCATGTCGCAAGGACTTACAGATACGTCAGTATTTCTGACGCATCTGTAAGCGCAAAAGTGACGCATTGCTGGAGTGTGTCACAAAAGTGACGCAACTCCAGCAATGCGTCCTTTCACATGGGGAAAGCCCCATGTGAAAGGGCTTGCATCAGTCTTACGCCTGCTGTGAGGCAGGCGCAAGATTTTGATGCAACAGCATCCTAAAAGTGACGCAGTGAAATCTCATAGATTTCACTGCGTCACTATTACGAGGCTTTTTGCGGGGGAACGCCCCCTCTGCAAACATTATACCTGACGCAGGTATAATGTGGCGCAGGGGTTTAAAAAGTGACGCATCTACCTAGATGCGTCACTTTTTAAATATGGCGCAACAAGGCACATTTTGTACGCCGCTGGTGCGTCACAAAAAGTGACGCACCGGCGGCGCAAAACTGGCGCAAGGCCTCATACAAAAGGGCCCATTGTATAAGAAAATCAATCGTTTTTTTTGTTGTGGCTTTTTAAAAATACATTAGTCAGGTTTAAAAATGCAAGCCACACCCATTGGCTATGCCAATGCTTGCTTTATTCAGTGTCTCAAGGTAAGGCTTTGGCAGAGTGGATGATAGAGTGAAACTCTGCATTGTTGCTATGTAGTGTTCGCATCTCAGGAGGATCAGAGATTGTAGGGAAACGAGGGAGGCTGACAAAGGTTGTGTGAGTCAAAAGGGGAGAACAGAAGACTGGGCAGAAGAGAAGAAAAGATGCTAACGAGGGGGGTAGTAATGGTGAAGGATTTGAACTTTAAATTGAAGCCAGAATAATTATCAGAATAAGACTGAAGCTCTGTGTGGTCGGGGGCCACTGAGAGAATGATGGGACTGACGGCAGGTTAGGATGAGCGCATGAAGAGGAGCTCAGTCAGTGAAAGTGAGATCTATCTTGCTGGCTCGAGATCTACTGTGCGGCTGAGAAGAATAAACCAGCAGGCGGAAGATGTCTGTGGCGCTGGGTTATCTTGTCTTGTGCAGGAGTGAGTGGAATAATGATTAGATGGCATTAGTGCCCTCAGAGGCAAGGAGTGAGTGGAGTGAAGAGTGAAGCGGTGGAGAGGGAGCAGGGGGAAAGGTTGGCACAGTTATGAGACGGTTGCCTAAATTAAGCATCCCTTGTAAATAATACATAAAATTCACGACAATAACAAAGTTTGCTGCCTACTGTGTGCCTGAACTGCATGTTAGTAGTGCAGGAAAAGGCAGCTGGCCTCCCGGTCTCTTTTTAAATGTCAGCTGGTCCAATACGGCAGATTTGAATACCGCTTTTGCCAATGAACATCAACGTCCCGGCGCCCAGGCTCCCTGCACAGGCCCTTTCAGGTGCCAATATTTACAGCTGTTGGACAGCAGCGCACACAGGCAGAGGCGCTGTGCCGGCCTTTCTACCGGCTGTAAGAGAGGCTTGGGCAGCGCCCACCCTTCTGGGAACAGCTTGGCCCCTCTGGACGCTGGGAGGAAGCATGAGGTGACAGGCTGCTCTGCCCCCCCCCCCCTCTGACCCAGGGATGCCATCCTGTCCTTCAGGTGATAAATCACTGACTGTCTCATAGGAGCAGGGTGGGGGCATCTCACCTGTGAACCCCATGCACTGGGGTCTGCTGCTGTTTCTCATTCTGACACGAACGTCACTGGCCCCCAATTAAGTCCCTTACATCACACAAGCAGTCACGTCGGAAGTAAGAAATGTCTCCGTGACGCCAGAGCCTCTGGAGTCTTGGGCCAAAGTCATGTTTTTTGCCGCCCTCCCTCTTTTGCCGCCCTAGGCGGCCGCCTAGTCTTGCCTAATGGTAAAAACGGCCCTGGCGCAACCGCTAAAGTGAATGCGGACCGCGCCGTTTATTAAATAATCAAATAAGTGCGGCCGCCATAAAGAGGACCATGCTGTAATTTGAACCAAGATATATTACTATTTAAAACAAAGTGGGCGGATGCTCCGATGCGGTGGGTGTAATAGGGGAAGAGCATTAAAGAGAATAGTGCTTACTAACTTATGACGCAGACCAGGCGCGCAACACCCATTGGGCTCACATGGCTTCAGCCCCCCCCGTCGTGTGTGACACGGGCTGGCACACGCGGGCTGGCGAGCATCTAATTGCAGCCGCACCCGAGTACTTAACAGGTCTTTAAAGGACCATTTAGTTGTAAATAAGGCTTTTGTTGTGTGTTCACCCCTTCTTACAGCCACTCTGTCTAAGTTTGGAAGAATTAGCCCCCCCCCGAAATTTTTTTCAGCCCCCCCCCCCGAAATTTGGCTCTAGTTGCCCGCCTGACGCAGACCATGTAACAATCGAAGTAAAAGTGCCAGTCCTCGTGGGCGGTTACAAGTGAAGACTAGGGCGGTACTAAGAAGGCACTAACAAGCCTATGTACGAATCAGAAGCCAGGATTTACAAAGGGCAAGGACATAAGCCAATGACAAATATGGGTGGAGAGTGGGCGGGGCTTCAAGAGCATACTCCAATACATCATGCCTCACAGAGCGAGCAGCGAATGCGTGCTGCCCTTAGGCTCGATCTAAAAATGGGTGTGCCCAAGGAAGCAGCTTGGCAGTCCCATTATAAAAGTGGCAAAAATACATTACGCTGTGGGTATTCATAAACATATGCAATGCCATTTACCAGGCTGCATGCACTTTTAAACCTTCACCTATTTCCCCAGCGCAGGTTAATGCCCTCCACTGGGAACAAATACATTTACTGTGAAATGGTACACTGTCTGAACCTGCCCAAGAGGCACAAATCCAAGTGTGCACCTATGTGTAGGGTGACACAGTGTTCCATATACATGTTACAGCCCCTGGTATCCTGCCACCAACACCCATCCTTTGCCACTCAAATACTGCAACACTTGGGGTATACTGTATGTTCATGGTCTCTTTTGCCAGCCAAGCCTCGAAAAAAGTATTAATTTATGTCCTGCTATCCTTCAGCACCACACTCTGTGCATTCTATCCTCTTTGCCTCAAGGACAAGCACTCAAAAGGGGGTACAACATTGACAGCAGCTCTCTAAAAGCCATATCAGCGCAGCCTGAAATTCCAGTCAGTCGCGTATCTGCAGAACGACAGCTGACAAGGATGATGGGGGGGTTGTCACTGGAGAGCACCACCTAGGATCCTCTGCCTCCTTCAGATCTGAGAAGACCCAGGAGAGGTGATGGAAGGTGGCTGAGACAAAACACAGTAGTCTGCCATTGTATCTCTTTGCGTGGCTCTCTGGTGACCAGAGTGAGGCAGAGGAGCACTAGGGATGCAAGCATTTCCCTTGGTGATGTAAAAGCAGTGAGTTTTTCTAGTGGTTTTACATCATAAGAGTGAATAACGGAAATCGGAATCCGCTGTTCATAGTAATGGTTCTCAAAAAGTGCCAGGAATAACATATAGAATTATCGATGAGTAGCTATGAACAATGGGCTTGTTTTCCTCTGAGGCGTTGCATGTAGCATCATAGACCTAGCTCAAAGTTAGAGTTGTCAATAATGTCAACTGAAACCCTGAGATAGCAACTTCCCATTAATGGATAAATACCCAATGTACAACTCTATACAGTGCATGCCCTCATCAACCCATTCTCCTGGCATCCTATCTCATTGGTCATCTGTGCAGGGGAAGAGAAGCCATGGAGAAGCCACATATAACATGTATTTCTTCACCCCTTGTTCATTTTCCCCAAGCACTCTTCCAAGACCCCTTCTCCTCTAAAATAACAGAAACAGTACTTGGAGCACTGTACCCTCACTCACCACCTCCTCAGCTGCTTCTGACCCTGCCTCCCATTTTAACCTATGTTTGAAGAAAGAGTTATCATCGACAAAAGCATATCTTTCTTTTAACCATGATAAAGACAGATGCTGTCATTTATATTGTAACCATTCGCTATTCTTGTCATTGCCGTTGCAAAATACTTCAGTGCTTTCCCATGTATTTGACAGGCTTAAGCCTTCTTTTAATTAGATTAAAATCAGTAATATCGTTGTCCAGTAATTTGATCAAACATGTTTTTTTAATTTTTCCTATCTTTCCCTTGGTATCTACTGGACTCTCGAAACCTTCTGTGCGTATATCTATGTCACAGAACAATTTCCACGTTTATTTTAACATACATAGGGGGTCATTAGGATGACGGGCAGACTTAGTCCACCAGCCATCCTATTGAAAAATGGGACCGCCCGCCATAAGGGCGGGGGTCCCGTGGGGGGTATTAGGATGCGCCCGACACAGTGGCGTGGTCATCCTGCATTTTTAACATTGTGGCGGACGGTCTTTCTGTCCGCCACGGTCCCCCCCGCCATAGTAATATGGCAGGGGGGAAATGGGTGGCGGGCGGGTGAGGATGTCAGGCGGATCGCCACCGCCCGCATGGCGGTGGCGATCTGCCAGACATCCTAATGGGCCCCATAGTGTCTAGGCGGCAGGGCCCCCCTTTAGCATAGGCGAGCTGGGCTCAGGCAAAGGGCGCCAATATTTTGAGGGGCGCACAGAGCTGTGTGCATTAAAGTAAAGCCAACAGCAGCACCCCTGTCATCCTGTCTCAGCCTTGCCAGTGCCTCTGCATGCTGGCCTCATTTCTATCTGATTTGCCGGTTTAAAGAGGTTTTACTCCTTTATTAACACCTCAGCATCTGCAAGGGTGCCAAATTTCTCCTCGCCCAGGGCGCTCTCCTAACAAAAACCGGCTCTCGTAGGAGGCACATACGTATGTTCATATATTGATTTCAGCCGTATTCGTTTAGGAACCCGTTCAAAATGTTGCTTTCATTAGCATGACAATATTAAAATACATAACTTCAAGTATAATCCTGTCTCAAAGCACTCAAAACATAATGCTTTAATTATGGATTTCATTGTTACCGAGGAGATGGCAGAAGGATGAATCGCCTGGTCGTTTCAATGGGGTTCAAACATGTGGCTTGCAGATTGAACTCACATTTCTGCAGGAAGTATGTCCAACTCCAGAGACTAAAGTTTCCTACTGGCTAATAGTGGTAAAGTAGTCTGCGCTCAGCAATGCTGCATTATTGTATGTAAAGAGCTGTGACTAATTTTAATAATGAAAAAAGTATTCTTGGCAGTAATATCTTTAAGAACAAATATTAACACATGCTGCATTCTTTAATTTATTATGTATTCTAGTCTTTAATCTGCAATCTTTCTTAAAGGCTAATATGTGGCATGGCTACATAATTATTTAGATTCCCCATCAGGGCCTCTATTTATAATCAATAAATACTGTGGCAAAAAACGTCTTCTGCTGATATGAGCAGAGGATATATTTGATCACCATTCGGTGTTTTGAAGCGTGATAGGTTAATACCTGGGCTGACAATGGAACTTAGTCACAGTCCAGCACGACAATGGGTGCATGCATATTCATATGTTGTTTTGTTTGTGTGTCCCGTTTTTCTTCCTTTACAGGTTCAGACACCTGGAAATGCCAGGGAAGTCCGGGACAAAACTGAGTTTTTTACAATTTTAAATTTCTTTCACTTTCACCACTGAGGTTAGGGTACGCCATAGCATGTGTACACCGCCCAGTGGGGTCTTCTTTTACACTATTTTTGTGGTCCTGATGAAAGCTCAGCCGACTTTGCTTTCTTGAGCGGAAACATGTCGACCGTTGATCACCATTTGGACACAGTTGGCTCAAACTAATGGCCAAATGTTTGTCCATAATTGATTTTATTGAGAGCTTGCTGTGCCTTTATTAAAATTAATTTTTGGCTACAGTATGCTCTGTTTTAACCACACTTATCACTAGTTCACTACTATTCACGAAAAACCAGCTCCACTGCAATCGCAGGTGTTGTAGCACACTGGGTAGGCATTCGGCCCGCCCGGTGGAACCCAATGATGAAGCATGTCACCCACTAGGGGTGAGTGAGGGTTTTCCTAAAAACCTTTTTGTTTTTTCGGTACACTTCTGTCACGCTTCTTCCTTTTCCTTTTTTGGTTGAAGACACTAGCCCTTATGTGTTTTTTGCCATAATCTGTAGTCACTCATTTGTTGTTATTTATATATAATTATTGACCAATAATGGTATACAATGTGCACTATAACTCACACTGACCGCCATGTTTTAGCTCTTGGTAGACAGGGTTTTTATCAGCAAAGTGGAGTGGTGAGCCTGGTGGGCTAATGTTAATTATGGTGTGCACTGGGAGTTACATTTGCTAACTGGCAGATTCTAGAACTTCTTCGGGTATGTTTGCTAAACCACAACTAATCTTGAACTGTGTATTTTTTTCAGTGAATTGCTTTATTTATGCTGAACTGAATTTACATGCCATTATACCTGCTCCAAGCTGTGCACGGCCTTTGGTCATATATAGCAGGGGTATGGGGTTGGTCCTGGCTGCAGTCACCCTCCCATGCACCCTACTAAGACCTTCACTCAACCATACCCTAAATTGGTTGACTTTTTAATGTGAGCATTTTAGAATTAACAGTTGTTCTGAAAATCATGATTTTTGGAGTTTGTTTCTGAACAGAAAATGCCAGCTTCCTGACTGCTATTTTCTGAGCAATCACCATTTTGCTGGGGAAAATTTGCTCTTTATCCAGTTTTTTACACTGATTTTCCATGCGTCTGAGTGGTCTTCAGCACTCACGGGGGTTGGGAACCTCACATTGTGCTTCTACTTAGCTGTGTATTTTTCTGCAGTGATCAAATTGTGATTTTGCCCGAAACCGCGACTTCCAACATGGAAGAAAAAATCTTGACCCTCTTCTCCAGCCAATCACATGCCTTGTAAAATTCGAATGGGATTGACAGAAATCATGGTTTTGTAAATTTGATTTTGAACTATCAAGATATTCTAAAGTGATATTGCTTCGAAGCCCACCTGACAGTTTTCTAAAGTGGTAGTATATCATAAACTATTTAACAAATTTGCAGTAAGTCATGAAATGTTCGCTTTCCCATTCAAGATTTACAGTCATGCCAAGTTTGTTGTAAATCCATTCAACTGTTATTGCAGAACTAAAATGGTAAAGCATCTTTTTGTTTCATCTCCCACCACCTAAACATTTACAGTGACCATAATGCTCTCGAGCTAGACCTCGTCCACCCAGCACCCCAGGGCCTAGCGACCCATGAGGCAGGGAATTATCCCACACTCCTGATAAACAACAGCAGGAGAAAAATTAGGTGGGAGCATATGGTCACAAACAAGGACAAACTCCCACTGCTTTATGCTGAGATTACCCCCATCCTGGAAACTGTCGGGGACCTTGATAGAGTGGCAAACAAAACAGATACTAGGAGTAAATTGTTTGATGCCCATAAAGAACTTATAAAAGTAGCGGCACCCCATTTTACACGCAAAGTGCAAAAACCAAAAGTGAGGCCCCGAGGCAAAACACAATGGTATAACATAGCCTGCAGGCGGGCCAAAACAGAACTCCTGGGAGTAATTAAGGAGGGGAACGTCTCAAGCAATGCAGACAAGTCTATAAGAAGCTTCTCGCACAGGCCAAAATAGAATGGGAGGAAAACCAGTGGGAGGAGCTTACAAAGGCCCTAGCAGTGCAAGACCAACGCCTGTTCTGGAGAATGGTGAATGGGGGATCAGGGAGTCTACATTCGGCAGTGGTGCCTAATATAGCTCCTGGAGTGTGGCAGGCCCACTTCCAGTCGCTATATAGCGCTGAGTCCGGAGAACCCCCTGTGCCAATTGAACTAGGGAGTCAGGGCTTGCAGGCGGATCAGATAACACTGAGTGAGGTTACAGCTGCTATTTTAGGCCTGGCTTCGGGGAAGGCGCCTGGCCTGGACGGGCTACCGGGAGATCTGTATAAACAGGAGACCACCGTCTGGGCGCCCTACCTCGTAGCCCTTTTCAATGGTGTCCTCGGTGGGATGGAAATCCCCAGTACTTGGCTGGGGGCTGAGGTGGTCCCGATTTTCAAAAAAGGTTCCCCCCTGCTCCCAGCCAACTACAGACCGATCAGCCTGATAGATGTAGCACAGAAGCTGTTCGGCAGGGTTCTCCTGAACAGGCTTCAGGAATGGATTGAGGAGGTGGGCGCCCTCAGTCCATATCAGGCAGGCTTTAGGAAAGGGGTATCGACTGTGGACCAGGTCTTCAGACTGAACTTGATCTACTGGAGGACAGTGAGGTTCGAGGGCGGTAGTCTATACACGATTTTCGTGGACTTAAGAGCCGCCTTCGACCTCGTGCCCAGGGGAAAACTCTGGGTCATCTTAGCAGGGATGGGCGTTCCACCAGACATTTTATTGACCCTACAGAGGCTGCATCATAATAATTATGCCCAGGTGAGGTGTGGGAGGTCGGGGGAGTTGACAGATAGATTTCCCGTGGGCAGAGGGGTAAGACAGGGTTGTGTGCTGGCGCCGACCCTGTTCTGCCTCTTCGTCAACGGGATATTCGCTCACCTAAATGCCACCGACTATACAGATGCCCCTAAACTGAATGGCAACAGTGTGCCCGCAATAATGTTTGCGGACGACACGCTGTTGGTATCCAAGACACCCATGGGCATTCAAAAGATACTTGATGCCTTTGTGGCCTTCTGTCAGGATAGAGGGCTCGAAATCAATGCCACAAAGACCAAATATATGGTGTTGAATCCAAGCCCCAAACAGCGCCCGAATCCCTTACTAGGAGCAACGAGACTGGAAAGAGTTGCCACGTTCGAATATCTCGGCGTGACACTCAATGAAAATATGACCTGGGAGACCCACCAAACCAGGGCTAACCTTAAACTAGTACAAATCACCGGGGGCATTACACGGATGATGACCGGTTCGACCTATCGCCCATTGGGGGCCCTAATCCAGATATATAAGGCACAGGCAAGGGGGGCGATCTTGTACGGGGCTGAATTGTGGGGCCATATTCCATGTCGGAATTTGTCCTGTACAGAAAACAGGTTTTTAAGACAAATTACCGCACTTCCCTCTAGCACCCCGCTCCTCCCTTTGAGGCTTGATTTAGGGCTACGGCCACTTGCCGACGAGATAAGTCTAAGACCCATTGCCTTCTGGCGCAGGCTATGGAGCGGTGACGATCTCGCCGATTACAGGGCGGAACTGGTCGAACTACTAAAACACCCCAAGGCGCTCAGTATTCCCTGGGTCCAAAACATCCAGTCAGTTTGCACAGATTTGGGGCTCCCCGAGTTGTGGATCGAACCAGCTAATACAGCACCAAGAATCCCTAAGAGAGCACTCGCGAAGCTGTACCACGAGCACAAAAGGGTTAGGGTTATAGCTACCCAGACAGAGGGGTCCCTTTCCTCCTTATTCCTGCAAACCAAGGATCTTTATACATTTGAGAAAGCTCTTGATCCCGTTTACCCCATACTCACCAGAAAGTTATTTCTCCAGTGGAGATACGGCACTCTGCCTTTACGGTCCTTTACTAGTACCTGGGCACAAATCCCTTCTACCAAGTTCTGTCCTCTTTGCGATGACAAAGAGGAAAATGATTTGCACGTGATTTTCTTCTGCCCAGCATACAAGACAGCTAGAAAGTACTGGCTGCTGCCATTGATCAAGAATTTGGGTGGCAGGGAATATGTACCGATGTACAGGATTTTAAAAAGCGATGTTTCCGGCCCAACTGTTTTTGCACTTTCCAAATTCTTAACGAATGTCTGGCATACGCGCAGTCGTCTTTTAAAAAATGCTGGGTAGATTGGAGAATCTCTTACTTTTAACAATTATCTGTAAAGTCTGGTTTTTATTTGAATAGCATGCATTGATGTTTTAATAACTGTGACAGATTCATGTGATTTTACTGTATGTGTATCTTTTATGACCAAATGGTCGAAATAAAGATTGAATAAATAAATAAATTGGTTGAATTTTTAATGTGAGCATTTTAGAATTAACAGTTGTTCTGAAAATCATGATTTTTGGAGTTTGTTTCTGAACAGAAAATGCCAGCTTCCTGACTGCTATTTTCTGAGCAATCACCATTTTGCTGGGGAAAATTTGCTCTTTTTCCAGTTTTTTACACTGATTTTCCATGCGTCTGAGTGGTCTTCAGCACTCACGGGGGTTGGGAACCTCACATTGTGCTTCTACTTAGCTGTGTATTTTTCTGCAGTGATCAAATTGTGATTTTGCCCGAAACCGCGACTTCCAACATGGAAGAAAAAATCTTGACCCTCTTCTCCAGCCAATCACATGCCTTGTAAAATTCGAATGGGATTGACAGAAATCATGGTTTTGTAAATTTGATTTTGAACTATCAAGATATTCTAAAGTGATATTGCTTCGAAGCCCACCTGACAGTTTTCTAAAGTGGTAGTATATCATAAACTATTTAACAAATTTGCAGTAAGTCATGAAATGTTCGCTTTCCCATTCAAGATTTACAGTCATGCCAAGTTTGTTGTAAATCCATTCAACTGTTATTGCAGAACTAAAATGGTAAAGCATCTTTTTGTTTCATCTCCCACCACCTAAACATTTTCCCTCTGCATGGAAGTAATCACAATGTTCGTGCTGACATTAGCTGCACAGGCTAAGCAAGTGCTACTTTTGGTAAAGATATGTCCTAAACGCCTTTTCAATGTAAAGTGCGGGTGAACCATAACTACACAGTGGCGAATATCACTGAATAAAAGTGACCTTAGTATTATTATTGCTTACACATAGTACCCCTACCAAAAAGATTCCAAACACCGCCTGGGCTCAGTCATGAAAAAACAGGCCATCTGACCAAAACTTTAAATACAACCACCAAAATTGATTACCAAATTCTACAGTACCATACTGAACCTCTTATTTAGTATAATATTGAGGGATTTGGTGCAATCAATAACAATAGGTGAGAAAATCTCACCAGGATTGGTCAGAAAGATTAGAAGGGGAGTAGAACAAACCCATGTTTTGTGAATTTAGTTTCATGTAGTGTTTTGTCAAGCAGCTGTGAATATTTTCCAGGGCCTAGGAAAGATATGATATATTAGCTGGTGTAGACACCTTCAGATAAAGCTAAGAATCCTCAGTGCACTGGTGGGGAACAATGTCAAATATTCAAAATTGGTCACCAAAAAGTTCTAAGAAAAGATTTTAGAGAGGGAGGTAAAGAGGGGAAACTTAAGTACATCATTCAGTAGGGGGACAGGGAAATAGATCATGTGTTAAATAAATGATCTAGCCAAAAATGCCTTTTAATACCTTCACTTTAATTTTAAAAAAATGGTCCTGGCATCTTCTAAGAAGACATAAAACGATTTCCCACAACCCCTGCAGAAGTGATATGCAGATGGGACTATTTCAGTACTCTCTAAATGGGCCTATAAAAATTAGAATGCATTAAACTGCAGGCAGCCCATAGCATTGCATGGCCCAGTCTATACTCATCATATGGTGCCCTGATCACATTACTAAAGAGACAGAACCGACAATTGAATAAAGAATTGGCGCAGTTCAAGACTTTGTACTGTCCACCAGGATATGCACTGTTGCACTTGCAGATTCTTATGGAAGATATTTTGTCTGCTTATTCTGCCAACTGACTAAGATTTGCTTGCTCAACCTCCTCTTCATTGACACAATAAGTTTTAAATAGTTTGTGGTACGGTGATTACATGTACAAGGCTTTTCTTTCCTCAATTCCAACCCCAAGTCTAATGGGACTCGAGTAAGATTTTCTGACATTCCACAGAGGATTAAAGACTCAAACATTTGCACCGCCTCAGGGTACCTTCTGTAGTGACACTCCTGTGCCATACGCTTCGCACCCTAAAGTAAATGGTTGATCAGAATTCCAAAACCAGCCCTTCTGCCTGTACAAAGACGACTATGGAGTAGCCTTCTCTAATCTCTAGATCATCCTTTTCTCAACACATTGAGGCACGTCAAAAGAAGGATCCCTGCATCGGGCACTGTGGCCCAGTAAGTAACAGCTTAACCCCACCTGTTTGACTGCTCAACCCCCTGTCCAGCTTTCTCATTCTCTGCCACATAAAGAACATTGAACCAGCTGAAAAGCAGCAAGAAGCACTTCAAAGATTATAGAAATAAAAGTTTGTCTTCTCCGCTCAGAACTCAACTGGGAAGTGATTGACATTGCCTGGTGTATTTATCCAGACTTCTCTAAACCCTCTTGTTTGTCAAACAAACGAAGGGCAGGCAAAATAATATCTGCCAAATGGAGACCTGCTGGAGTGTTTATTACTGTGCCCTATAGCGAGTGTCCATTGGCCTTGGCAGGGTGTGGTTAGGGAAGAACCTCCAACCCTTCAAAATGGAAAAATGCTAAGTACTCATACAGACCAACCAGGCAGCCTGTAGCAGGAACTCCAAGCACTGAGTGGAGCATTCTAGCTTAAGGCAAAGTTTATGAAAGAACTCTCATGAAGCGTGTGCTAACATATTCATGATCAATCTCCCAACACAGACTGATAAATGAAGATCCTGATTTACAAAAGACAGGTAGTGGGAAATTTCACCACATTACCTCTCCTAGTGCCTGTCTAAAGTTCATTTTCAAGGTGCTAAACCCCCGCGATCCAGCCGTCATAGGCCCCACATTTTTCAAATAAGAAAAATGAAAGCAAGTTTCTATACACAATTGGGAAACACACTCTGATTTCACAAGTTTGTTTCAAATGTCCATTCCAAGGTTAGTATTGTGAGGTCTTGGTCCAAATTTCCAAAGGAGAAAATAGTTCGCCACACATGAGGTTCGATTTTTGGAATAAGTTATTGTTCCAAGTTTTCATGAATAAAACCAGCCAGCCAATGCGTTTAATTCCGAAGAACTTTCTCAAGGCGCTTTTTGGTTTGTTGTAGATTCCTATCATGTTTTTAGCATGTTTTTTTTCAGTAATCATTCTAAAATGGTATGTAGATCTTAACCAGATCATTCACATCATCTCCTCATCTGGATGTCCCAAAGTATCCATAGTGCCTAGTCTCATCCAGGGCACAGTCCCTGGGTGGCTTTTTTATGCTAACATTTGGAACAATAAAGAATTTGAAAACTGGAACTTCATGTGTGTTAAACTATTTATTCCTTTGCAAATTTGGACCACGCCCGCATGATATTGACCTTGGTATGGACATATGAAAAACACTGGTGAAATGATGATAGCAATCAGTGGCGGCTCCTCCGCTAAGGTGGAGGAGCATCGCCCCACTGCTTTGCAGCAGTGAACTAAAGGAAAAAAAACATGATGTTAACTCAAGGTTATTATCATTATATTTTGTCCTGCAGCGCCAGCTTTGCATGGTGGGGAGGGGCTGCTCTGACGACAAGTGCAGGAGGAGTGGTGAGCACACTTTGTAAGTGCCCATGAATGTTTGGCCGGCAGTCTCGGGCCGGCCAAACATTCATGCGCACTTTTCTTTACAGCCTGGGTGGAAAACATGCCTAGGCTCCCATCCCCTGGCTGAGCGCCGAACCATGGTGCTCAGACCAATCAAATCACAACACTGCATTGAGGCGCTGTGATTGGCTTAGGAGAGCCTGGATGTGCTTCCCATTCCAGCAGTGTGGAGGGACGAGGAGGAGAGACGGAGGCGAGACGCGGCAGTAAGGCAAGTCATTTTTTCTTCTTAACTTAGATCACCTTTCCCCACCCCGCCACCCCGATCCATGCCAGCCGCCACTGATAACAACCAGTGATTTTCCCATTTGTGTATACAGACTGCTGAGTGACATAAAAACCTGTCACAAGAACAACAATTATGAACAGTCATAAGAATGCATGTTAACTATACAAAAGCGCAATGAGAACAAGAACATGATTACTTAGAATTCTTCAATGAGCACACAAAAGCCTCTTGGACTATAAAACCCATCTAATGAATTGATGCTCAGCCGTGATCAGGGGCAGCTTAGGGGGCTCTAAGCCACAAGCACACTTGCACGAATTAGTGTGGAAAGGGTAGTTGTTCCGTTTAGAGCTGTGATGCCCTTTTCTGTTTTGACATCCCTGGCAATGCATGGACTTGGGTCAGAAAGCAACCAGCCTTTCACTCTCGCCTCCTTCCAGATACCTTCTGATATCATTACATACAGATAGATGCTCAGTCTGCTCCCAGGTGATAGCAGCAGTAGTCACCCGTGGCGGTGGTATACCTTTCATTAATGGCGGGGTTTCCGAAAGAGAAAACACCCGTGTAAGAGCCTTATTTTCAGCTCATTAATCAAAGTTGTTCTGCCTTTACTTGTATTCATAGGTGAATTTGAAAGACTGCAGGACTAGCTCTCCATCGTTTAGCATGACAAAGCACCTATGTAATTAAAGGTCGCTTCTACTACACACATTAGGGCCTTCTCATTGTCTCTGCACAATATTTGACAGACAGGTTTCCGGCTAAAACTGAGTGGTCTTTGGGGATTATCAACATCATTTTGCATCCCGCCTCCAAGATATGCGGTTCTTTACACCCTCTGCCTCCATCTTCTTCTCCATAGGCCACACTGGACCACGTGACCTGGACAAATTAAGAGCCCAGTAGGGAGCATTTTACAAATGCCTTTCTATTGCAGGCATTTACCAGCTCGTTAGCAAATCCTTTTTGGGGAGGATCAGGGCGAGTGGCGCTTGTTTAACTTCAAAGACGCTAATGAAATGATCCAGGTTGCTGAGCCTTTAGTCTGTACAGCACGATCAATGGGAGAGATAAAGAGGTTGCGGAATCAATGCGCTGTACTATAGTGTGGGACCTTTGCTCCTGTAAGGATTCTTGTCATTGACGGCTATTTGTAGAACAAGAGCTTGTCGAAAATTCATCCCACAGAGTATTGTGTGTGATCCACGCAGAGAGGGAGGAAAAATTTGCAACTGTAGCCCATCTACTTGAAAACTGCAAGGCTATTTTCTTTTTTTTCTTTTCAGGCGAGCATGAACGCGCCCAACAAATCCCTTATTAATTGACCTTGGCAATTTGATAACAAAAATAGGATTTTTTTTCCTGTGCAGATGGTGCTGGTCCCTAGAAGCTTTGCTTGAAGCCAAAGATCAGACGCTATTTAGAAGGAGCGCATCCCTCAATGAGCATCCTACTGATCGCAAACCATCAGCCGCTCAGTGGTCCAGTGGGGCTGACGCGTGCCCGAAAGAAGGTAGGCCAGGCTAGCCGAGAGTTCTGCATGGCTGCTCCAGGGCAGCGCCGGGGGCGTGAAGTCTAGTGCACTGATTAGACATGCCTGATGAGATCATTAGAGGGCAGCATTGGAAAATTAACTCAGTTTACAATATTAGGAGGCAAATTAATTGCACAGTGACAGTACATTTTCATCCCTCTTGTTTGGTAATTAACATTTTAGTTAAAGTACACATACTGTTGCAGGTAGTATACCATGTTAGGAGGACATAATAAGGCCTTGTTCATTTGAACTCAATTCAAAATCCCTCAGTGTCAATCTTCAAGTCAAATTTTCGTTAAAGTTTCTGCATCGCAACCTAGATGTGTTTGTTGGAAATATCTACCAGGGCCGTGCTGCAGAACAGTTTATGTTTAGCTTCAAAGCTCTATTGCTGAACAATAGTATGCGTTTTGACTAAAGGAAGTGGCTACTTATGCCACAAGATCTTAATAAAATGGGTATGAACACTTTAATCCTCTTATGGAAGGTGGGTGCAAGACAGATACAAGGACGTACAGTACTTCTGGAGAAATAGCATTTTACCTACTGGAGTGCTCCCTATTCACATACCAAAAGCCCTTTCAGGTCTTTTGTAGTAACTTGGCGCAGCAACAGGGCAGTAAATAAAGACTGCTGAATTATCTCACCTTATGGAAGGAGCTCTGACAGAGCGGATGCTGATGCTAGGAAGGAACTACAGAGTGACGAAAGTCTCATGGCACGATAAGAGCCATGCATAACATCGAAAGCAAGATTTTCAATACAGCACACAATTGTAACAATGGTCACAAAAGAACCCCAGTTGCATGGGAAAAGATATCACAAGAGACTAGGGAAGAGATGGCATCCACCTCACTATTTCTGAATAAAGTTTAGACAGATTCCTACAATGTCACTTAGGAAAGTGGACATGCAAACGTTTATGGATCATTGTTCTGAATACTGCAGCTGAAGATGCTGAGATACTTCTCGTTGAACTCTTGTATAAGGCAAAAAAGATCCATCTCTTTATTAACCGCATGCGCGCTAGCGGTTTTCCCGCTGCGCGCTGAGATTTTGAAAATCCTGCGTTACGTGACAAGGTCAACTCGTCATGCGCATAGCGCAGGTAACGCCCATGACAAGCTGACCATGTCATGAGCGCTGAAGGGGTTAACACTGATGGGAGCAAGGGTCAACATATGCCTTTGGGGTTCATAATATCAACATCCCAGAACATATGTGGTACATGTCACCCTAAATATCATGTTTTTTGTCTCCCTGATATCTACCTGTGGAACGTCCAGGGGGTCATTCAAGTTTGATTTTGAATGGAAATTTTATTTCATTTTGCTTTACATTGGTAAAATGTTGCCTCGACAAATAAAGAAATGGCTTACATCGTAGGGGAATTTAGAAAATTCTATTTTGATTCACCTACACCAGTCAGTTGTCTCACTATTAATGTTATAGTCTTTCAAAAAGCATGCAGGCTGATGATGAATGGCCTGACCTTTTAGGCTGTCTCTGAATTTGATTATGGTGGGCAGTGCTTTAAATGAGCAGGTACTGTCCGATACCGAGTACCAGCACTTCTTTCATTTGAAAGGTACCTGCACTTCTCAGCACTGCTGCAACACATGTAATGGAAGAGAACCGGTGGTTCTCAGGAGCAAACAGGTACTCTGGCTAAAGAGTACCAGCACTGCTATGTTTCCATTCAAAGCACTGATGGTAGGACAGCTGGGCCGGACAAGGAAACCAGAAGCAGTCCTGGCAATGCTTAAACCAGCCCCATACCTTCCCTCGCACAATTTCTCTCCTTCCATCTTCCCATTCCTCTCTGATTGCTTTCTATCGTATACTCCTCCTCCTCCCTCTTCTCATTCTCTCTTTCTTAAAGTGCCCCTCCCCACGCCTGCTGCAGTAACACGTGGAACGTGATAGAGGCCCCACAAGTGTTCCTGGGCTTTTAAAACTAACCTCTAAATGGTCGAGCCCACTGAAGAAATGCACCAGTTACTCACCAGGAATCTGCTTTACTCAGAGCCCTGGTCTTTCCCGACACAGTCCTGGTTCCTGCCCTCCCTCCCTAAGGTGGGATTGATTTTATTCTGCTTTCTGTTGAGTTTGTATTATCCTTGGTATTTCGACAGGAAGTGATGTTGCGGTTTCCTCTTTATGGGATGGCTGGATAAATGGCAGCTACCTTACAGGAATACATTTTTTGTTGGCTGCGGAATATGTTCTGTAGTTTGCAGATACATCTCACGTGTTGGACTGGGTCAGGGAAGGCGGACGAGGAGGTAATGCCCTGTGGGATAGGAGGCTTGTCCATCCCTGCCCACGCCTGCAGTAGTTAGCCCCAGGGAGCTTGGGAAAGTGACAGATGCGGCAGCATCTAGGAGACGCGAGTGAAGCCATTGCAGATAGATCCCTGATGAAGGTGGTTTAACCACCGAAATGCATTGGATATATATCATTTTTTGGATGAAACTTGAATTGTGATGAAATGAACACATAAAGATTCAGAAATTCAATGAAATAAAATTGAATATAAAGAATCAGTTGCGAGAAACTATATCGTTTATAAAAAGAGCTGGATTTTTTGTCAGCAACACACCTGTGCCCAGGGGGACAGTTCTATATGGGTATATAACTGCTACTAACCAAAGTGACAGATGCACCAGGAGCCCCTGGGCTTTCAAAAGTGGCCTCCAAGGGATCCAGCCCTCCGGGGAAATGTCAGGTGGAATAACAGGCATCTTCGGCCCTGTAGGGCAGGATCCGAGAAGCCAGTCGAGTAATGCATATGAATCCACCATGAAGGCAGACTCGCATTACTGAGGCTGAATTATCTCTAATTTTCCCCAGTAAACCCTTCCCACCACTTAGCACAGGCTCCCTTTAGACTGATCGAACCCTCTTGTCCACTATTGAGTGAGCACTGCTTGTGAATGCACTTCGAGTGAGATGCTAGAATCACAGAGCACTAGCAAGGGAAGATACAAGTTCACCACGGGCTACGATCTGATGAGATCTGTCCCCTTTGTGCCATCATGCCCGGAGCTTATTATAGAAATGCACCGCACACTTGGCCGAAGGGAAGCATAAGGATTAGAGAACTTTAGTGTGCTGGTGAGACACCGTGTTTGGGGTCTACACAGCCAGAGAAGGAGACAGGTCCGCAGGAGGGCATCACAGAAGGGAACGAGGGTGACAAGAGACATGGGAGTCACAGAGAAGAGACAGGCCACCAGGAGTTACGAGACGAGAGAATCACATAAGAGGGATACTGTGACAGTAGACATGCAGAGAGGGAATTACAGAAGGGAGACAGGGCCACAGGAGTCCTGAGGAGAAGGACTTACTGAAGAGAGATAGGAGACCTGGAGGGAATCACAGAAAAGAGACAGGGCCACATGAGATACACGGGGAGAGAATCACAAAAGGGAAACAGGACACATGAAGCAAGGGAATCACAGAAAGGAAACAGGACACGAGGGAATCACAAGGGACAGGGTTACAGGCGATATGAGGGAAGGAAATTACAGCTGAGAGACAGAGTCAGCAGGATACACGAGGTAAGGAAATCACACAAGGGAGGCAGGGGCACAGGGCGACATGAGGGGAGGGAATCACAGCAGTGAAAAATGAGACATGAGGGAAGGGGATCAGCGAAGAGAGACAGTCACAGGAAACATGAGGGGATGGAATTATATAAGGGAGGCACTGCGACATGGGAGAGGGTATAAAATAAAAGAGACAGGGTCAAAAGAGACATCGGTGAAGGAACTCGCAGAAGGGAGACAGGGCAACAGGAGGGGAGGGAATCAACCACAGAAGAGAGGCGGTCACAGGAAACTTGAGAGGAGGGATGCTGTTATGATAGGAATTATGATGAATTGGAAGAAGACGAGGTGTAGAGGGTGTAGATCTCTTTATTAAGTTAGATGGTAAGTATACAGGTGAGACCCCACCAGGAGCAGCCCACTTGCTGCTCAGCCCGCTCACAACTGATCCTCACGCACAGACATTCAAACACCCCATTCTAACCACTCACTAACATTCCACTCATTCCACTCTGGCTGAGCAGCAAGATCTACTATGTTTAGACTACCACAGATGCACAGATAGGAGACAGGGCCAGAGAAGACATGAGAGGAGGGATTCACAGAAAGGAGACAGAGCCATAGAAGACATGAGAGGAGGGATTCACAGAAAGGAGACAGGGCCAGAGAAGACTTGAGAGGAGGGATTCACAGAAAGGAGACAGAGCCAGAGAAGACATGAGAGGAGGGATTCACAGAAAGGAGACAGGGCCAGAGAAGACATGAGAGGAGGGATTCACAGAAGGAGACAGGGCCAGAGAAGACAGTGCGACAAGAGGGGATGGAATCACAGAAGACAAAGTGAAGGAATCATAAAAGGGAGACACTGTGACAGGAGGCATGAGGGAAAAGGCTCATAGAAGAGAGACACCGTGACAGGAGACATGGGGAGGGGGAATCACAGAAAATAGACAGGAGGCATTAGGGAAGGGCTTACTCAAGGGAGACACTGCAACAGGAGACACGGGAGACCGAATCAAAGAAAAGAGTCAGGGCCCCACAAGACATGAGAGAAGCAAATCACATAATGGAAACAGGGCGACAGGAAGGGGAGAGGTCACAGGAGACACGAGGAGAGTGAATTACCGAAGCCATTAGGGGAAGGACTCACAGAATGGAAACAGGGCGACAGGAAGGGGAGAGGTCACAGGAGACACGAGGAGAGTGAATTACAGAAGCCATTAGGGGAAGGACTCACAGAATGGAGATAGCACACATGGGAGGGAATCACAGAAGGGAGATCTGGCACATGGGAGGGAATCACAGAAGGGAGATGGGACAAAAGGAGTCATTAGGGGAACGACTCATAGAATGGTGATAGCACACATAAGAGGGAATCACAAAAGGGAGATCAGGCACATGGGAAGGAATCACAGGGGGGATATAGGACACATGTGTGGGCCTCACAGAAGGGAGATAGGACACGTGGGAGGGACTCGCAGAAGGGAGATAGGACACATGAGATGGATTCACAAAAGGGAGAAAGGGCACATGGGAGGGACACACAGAAGGGAGATAGGACACATGGGAGGGGCTCACAGAAGGGAGATAGGAAACTTGGGAGGGAATCACAGAAGGGAGATAGGACACATGGGAGGGACTCACAGATGGGAGATAGGACAACTGGCGTCAGGAGTGGAATGACTCACAGAAGGGAGATAGGACACATGGGAGGGAATCACAGAAGGGAGATAGGACACGTGGGAGGGACTCACAGAAGAGAGATAGGACAAGTGGGAGGGACTCACAGAAGGGAAATAGGACACATGGGAGGGACTCACAGAAGGGAGTTAGAACACATGGGAGGATGTCACAGAAGGGAGATAGGACACATGGGAGGGACTCACAGAAGGGAGATAGGACACATGGGAGGGACTCACAGATGGGAGATAGGACAACTGGCGTCAGGAGTGGAATGACACACAGAAGGGAGATAGGACACATGGGAGGGAATCACAGAAGGGAGATAGGACACGTGGGAGGGACTCACAGAAGAGAGATAGGACAAGTGGGAGGGACTCACAGAAGAGAGATAGGACAAGTGGGAGGGACTCACAGAAGGGAAATAGGACACATGGGAGGGACTCACAGAAGGGAGATAGGACACATGGGAGGGACTCACAGAAGGGAGATAGGACACATGAGACGGAATCACAGAAGGGAGATAGGACACATGAGACGGAATCACAGAAGGGAGAAAGGGACGCAGGAGACATGGCTGGAAGGAATCACAGAAGAGTGCCCAAAGAAATAATGTGAGAGTATCACAGAAGGTCAGCAGGAGACATGAAAGGCTGGGATCACAGAAGAAAGACAGGGCCATAGGAGAACTAAGGGGAGGGAAATACAGAACGGAGCAGGGTCGGCCGGCATGGCTCGCAGGTGAGGGGGGTGGGTGTGGTGATTCGCAGGGGTGGGTCACGAGTGAGCGTCACAAATAAAAAAAATAACGTACTTTTCTACCTGGTCCTAAGTCCTGCATCTCTGGTCCCGCTCCTGCTCTCCTGCTTCCAACTTCTGGAAAAGTAAGCAGGCATCCAGGCTCCCTCCTTAAGCCAATCACAATGCTGCAATGCAGTGTTGTGATTGGTCTGAGCGCCCTGACACAGCGCCCAGCCAGGGGCTGTAGGGATGGGCATGAACCACATCCTGGCTGTAATGCAACCTGCATGGAGAAGGGGAAATTGTGCTTGATTGCTTTCGGCGGCCCTAGAGGACCAACCAAACAGTCATTGCGTACTTAGAAGTGGGCAAACCACGCCTCACCTGGCCCTGATCCGTGAGCAGGGCATCCCCACCCACCTGCCCACCCGTAAAGGAAACATACAATGATAATAACTTAAAGTTATTATCATTTTATATTTCCTTGCCTTTCCACTGCTCGGAAGCAGTGGGGCGACACTCCTCCGCCACAGCAGAGGAGTTGCCACTGGAAGCGAGACAGTGCCACTGGAAATATGAAAGGAGGGAATCCCAGAAGGGAGACCAGCTCACAGGAGACATGAGGAAAGGGAATCACAGAAGGGAGATGGTCCAACAGGAGACACAAAAAGAGGGAATCACAGAAGGGAGACACAAGGAGAGGGCATCAGAGAAGGGAGACGGGGCCACAGGAGACGTGTGGTGAGGAATTCACAGAAGGGAGACTGGTCCACAGGAGACACGAGAAGAGGGAATCACAGAAGGGAGACACAAGGAGAGGGCATCAGAGAAGGGAGACACAAGGAGAGGACATCAGAGAAGGGAGACACAAGGAGAGGGCATCAGAGATGGAAGACGGGGCCACAGGAGACATGTGGTGAGGAATTCACAGAAGGGAGGCAGGTCCACAGGAGACACAAGAAGAGGGAATCACAGAAGGGAGACACAAGAAGAGGGAATCACAGAAGGGAGACAAGGAGAGGGCATCAGAGAAGGGAAACACAAGGAGAGGGCATCAGAGATGGAAGACGGGGCCATGGGAGACGTGTGGTGAGGAAATCACAGAAGGGAGAGAGGTCGGCAGGAGACATGCGATGAGAGAATCACAGAAGGGAGTCACAAGGAGAGGGCATCAGAGATTGTAGACGGTGCCACGGGAGACCTGTGGTGAGTAAATCACAGAAGGGAGAGGTCCACAGGAGACACAAGAAGAGGGAATCACAGAGGGGAGACACAAGGAGAGGGCATCAGAGAGGGAAGACGGGCCACGGGAGAACTGTGGTAAGGAAATCACAGAAGGGAGAGGTCCACAGGAGATACAAGAAGAGGAAATCACAGAAGGGAGACAGGTCCACAGGAGTCACGAGAAGAGGGAATCACAGAAGGGAGACACAAGGAGAGGGCATCTGAGATGGAAGACGGGGCCACGGGAGACGTGTGGTGAGGAAATCACAGAAGGGAGAGAGGTCGACAGGAGACATGCGATGAGAGAATCACAGAAGGGAGACACAAGGAGAGGGCATCAGAGATTGAAGACGGGGCCACGGGAGACCTGTGGTGAGGAAATCACAGAAGTGAGAGGTCCACAGGAGACACAAGAAGAGGGAATCACAGAAGGGAGACACAAGGAGAGGGCATCAGAGAGGGAAGTCGGGCCACGGGAGACCTGTGGTAAGGAAATCACAGAAGGGATAGATCCACAGGAGATACAAGAAGAGGGAATCACAGAAGGGATACAGGTCCACGGGAGTCACAAGAAGAGGGAATCACAGAAGGGAGACACAAGGAGAGGGCATCTGAGAGGGAAGATGGGGACACAAGGAGAGGGCATCTGAGAGGGAAGATGGGGCCACAGGAGACCTGTGGTGAGGAAATCACAGAAGGGAGACAGGTCGAACAGGAGACATGCGAAGAGGGAATCACAGAAGGGAGACAGGTCGAACAGGAGACATGAGGAGAGGGAATCACAGAAAGGAGACAGGTCGACAGGAGACATGCGATGAGGGAATCACAGAAGGGAGACAGGTCCACAGGAGATATGAGGAGACGGAATCACAGAAAGGAGACAGGTCGACAGGAGACATGTGATGAGGGAATCACAGAAGGGAGACACAAGGAGAGGGCATCAGAGATTGAAGACGGGGCCACGGGAGACCTGTGGTGAGGAAATCACAGAAGGGAGAGGTCCACAGGAGACACAAGAAGAGGGAATCACAGAAGGGAGACACAAGGAGAGGGCATCAGAGAGGGAAGTCGGGCCACGGGAGACCTGTGGTAAGGAAATCACAGAAGGGATAGATCCACAGGAGATACAAGAAGAGGGAATCACAGAAGGGATACAGGTCCACGGGAGTCACAAGAAGAGGGAATCACAGAAGGGAGACACAAGGAGAGGGCATCTGAGAGGGAAGATGGGGACACAAGGAGAGGGCATCTGAGAGGGAAGATGGGGCCACAGGAGACCTGTGGTGAGGAAATCACAGAAGGGAGACAGGTCGAACAGGAGACATGCGAAGAGGGAATCACAGAAGGGAGACAGGTCGAACAGGAGACATGAGGAGAGGGAATCACAGAAAGGAGACAGGTCGACAGGAGACATGCGATGAGGGAATCACAGAAGGGAGACAGGTCCACAGGAGATATGAGGAGACGGAATCACAGAAAGGAGACAGGTCGACAGGAGACATGTGATGAGGGAATCACAGAAGGGAGACAGGACCACAGGAGATATGAGGAGACGGAATCACAGAAAGGAGACAGGTCTACAGGGGACTGGAGGTGAGGAAATCCTAGAAGGGTGGTAGGAGGCATGAATGAATGGAATCACAGAAGGAAGACAGGAGGAATAAGGGAACTGAATTACAGAAGGGAGACACGGTGGCAGGAGACCCGTGGGAACTGGAGCACAAAAGAGAGATGGGGCAAAAAGTGACATGAGGGGAGAGCGTCACGATGGCACCAATAAAGACATTCACAAAGTGAGAGTGAGGAATCAACAAGCTGGAATTCAAGCAGGTGGACTCTATGAAAAAAGCCCATGACAGATAATACATTGGAGTGAACAGAAGTTGGGGAACACATTGTATGGGGCAATTATTTGGTAAAACAACCTTTTTAAATTCACTTTTGGGAATATTCATCAGCGTTTTCACCTGTATGTTTCTATCAACTGCTACATGCCTACAATCACTCTCACATGGAATGTTGGTGGGGGGAATGGGGGGGGGGGGACCTCTACTAATTTGTGACGCATGCCATATGAAACACGCAGGTGTCAGAAATGTAGCTTATCAGCTGGGCAGTGATGCAGCGTCAGATGAATGTGCCAACTGTTCTGCATTCACAGAGCTCATCTTGCTTGAGGTAAGCAGAAATAACAAAGGGTTGCACCGGATACCAAGCTGCCAGAGAGCTCCCTACAACAATAGCTTCAAACAGGCAGCAATGAACAGCACGCCGCTTGCCAAGCAGTGCATTGCATCGGCGATAATCATATCTCATTACGGTTTGTTTCCTTAGATTGCCATAAAATAGCCTCATGTAGTTGGAAGAACTTATTGTGGTGGGGATTTTCAATGAAACAGAATTAGCTCAGCACAATTACTGCATTCATTAGGGCTCACAGAGCTTCGGCTGCTACTGCCAAAGAAGTCTGCGTAAGATCTGCGTTCAATGCAGACAGGGTGAGATTGTGCTTCTACGCGCCACAAAAAATTTACATTTTGCTCAAGTAATTAACTTAACTTCCTTTAACCGTGCATATGGCTTTCATTGCTTTCTATAGGGTTTGGTAGTACCCGCAGGTGCCATGGTGATTCTTATCTTTTATAGGGAGTCTCCCTTGTCCCTTTAAACAGCCTGCAACTCACCACACCTGGACTTATGGAATTCTTGTATTCATCATATAGACAGTCCCCCATGCATATAGACGGCTCAGGATATAAGGGGCACATAAATGATGTACCAAGAAGATCCTTTCTCTGACATGGGCGAGGTCCAAGAGGAAGCTGAGGTCACCTCAATCATCTAGATGTTCCAGGGCAGATCCAGTTGTCATCCTTGGTAGATAGATTTCAACTTAACACCAAGGGAACTCTCCAAGGAGGAAAGCAAACTACCTGAGACATGGCCTATCAGAGGCTCAGAGACAGGGAAATAGGCCCTGGTTGGCTCCTGAAGTCAAGCAATCACCTAAGATCATGCAAATCATCCACCACCCTCAGGTGAGGGAGCCGCCTGGAAAGGACACGGACTAGACTACGATGGAGAAATATGCCTGCCTCGCCATGAGATAGTTGTCACCACTGGTGGTCAACCTGGGCAGATGAGGGTATACAAAGTTCTGCAGCTAGTGTTTTTTTCCGGTTCCTGTGCAGTGAATGAGGGAGCATCATCCGATGCTGAGATCTTCCCTTGTAGGCACACTTCCTGCTGACATTGAAAGGCTTGATGGGTCTTGGAGAAGAGTGGCACACATTTGGATTGTGGTGAAACTGCAACTGCACCTCTATCAGGTGGGAAATTTGGAAGTCCAGTTTGTCCAGCTCGGCGCATTTTGCTGTTCGTGCTGCCTTGCAAATCAGCCTTCATTTCGAATTGATAATCTGTGATTATAATGCCTTTCTTGCTCACAGTGGTAAATGACATCAGCTCTGGAAGGGACTGCCTCAGAACCATTTTTATCCAACGCATTATTTCAACAGTAGCTATCTGGTTGTCCTTCTGGGTTGATTTTGGCTTGCTGTAAGTATTCCACCTGCTACTTTTCGTCCTATGTGGTTGCCAGCCTGGTGGCATTTCTGACTGAAGCCTCCTGGCCCTGAGACTGTCGCATGTTACGGGCTGTGGGTCAGGCTGCAGCAACTCCCTGCAACCAATGTGTGCCGTTTTCTCTATGACTTTTGTCACTGTGAAGTGTCGGAACCAACACAGCATTGGTCAGTTTCCAAGAAGCTATCTCCTTCGGCATTAGACCTGCCTTTGGGCCAAAAAGATGAATCTGTCTTGGTCAGAGTGCACTCCAGGGAGGACCAAGTTGCGTTTAGCAACACAGTGTCTGTGAAGGATGTATGTTGATACCACGCATACTTTTAGCACGCATACCATTACCACGCATTTTTTACAATGCAGGACCCTTTACCACGAATACCTTTACAACGCATTACACTACAACGCAGGTACTATTACAACGCATACCATTACAACGTAAGTATAGGTAAGTATATAATATTTTAAAATAATGTAATTAATAATAATTTAAATATTTTAATTAATTAATAATGTATTTAATATTAAATATTTTAATTAATTATATTAATTTTTATTTATTAATTTGTAAATATATATGTTAAAAATACCCCTGTACCCCAAAACCCAAACCCAGCCCTGAAACCTAAAAATACCCCTGTACCCCAAAACCCAAACCCAACCCTGAAACCTAAAAATACCCCTGTACCCCAAAACCCAAACCCAACCCTGAAACCTAAAAATACCCCTGTACCCCAAAACCCAAACCCAACCCTGAAACCTAAAAATACCCCTGTACCCCAAAATCCAAACACAACACTGAAACCTAAAAATACCCCTGTACCTCAAAACCCAAACCCAACCCTGAAACCTAAAAATACCCCTGTACCCCAAAACTCAAACCCAACCGTGAAACCTAAAAATATCCCTGTACCCCAAAACCCAAACCCAACCCTGAAACCTAAAAATACCACTGTACCCCAAAACCCAAACCCAACCCTGAAACCTAAAAATACCCCTGTACCCCAAAACCCAAACCCAAACCCAATGCCCCTAATAAATGTTTTAAAAAAAAGATAAACTTACCTATACTTACGTTGTAACGGTATGCGTTGTAATAGTATCTGCGTTGTAGTGTAATGCGTTGTAAAGGTATTCATGGTAAAAGGTCCTGCGTGGTAATAGTTTCGTTGTAAAAGTATTTCGTGCTAAAAGTTGCATGGTAACAGTTACATACCGTCTGTGAATATTGTTGTTCTTTTACCAAATGCACTAATCCTTGCTATTTTTCAAACAAATAGAGAGGTGTAATTCCGTAGTCAATGGCCTATGCTATTTATCTGCAAAGCTGCTCTATTCTTTGTGTGGGTCTCGTGTACTGCCTCATCAGTATAGCATCATCATCAATGAAGCACTGCAAGAAGGGGTAAGGCAGGCGCCCCCAACACACATGAACATAACCTGAAGTAAATTCTAGATAAGATGGATGGATATATGGAAGAAGGATATTAATCACTTTGGTGCCATAGAGCTTGTCTGTTATGCATGCTCCTCAAATATGTATTTAATTCCATGCCCAATAAAAAGACATATCAGGACATGATGTTTAATTTATTGTACTATTAGTGTAATCTGTTAATGACTACACCCTTCATCACATAATTTTATTTTGCAATAGTTAGAGCCAAATTTACTACACGATTTTCACATCAAAGGTCATTTAGCTGCGCAGAAAGTTAGATTCAAGTTCTTAAACTGTTGATTGCAGAACCAGGCTTTGCTACATTTCACAAACACAAATCTGATTACTTGGGGAAAAACATAATCCAAAATGGGAAACTTTTATGACGTAATATGTCTGCATAAGAGAGAGAAATTAAAGAATGTGATTGGTATGAAGAGATGGCGTTGTGAACACCCACAAGGTGGGAATTTTGTGGGCACTCTCAAACCTCTTTAATATTTCACACCATGCAATCACACAGAAAAATATCCATCAAATAACAAGTAAGTTACCTTTGGTAATGCCTTATCTGGTAGAAACTCGAGCTAGATGCAGATTCCTTACTTTAGAATTATCCCCATACATCATACTGGATCTGGAAAAGTTTTGTGAGCAGTACCCCTGTGTGCCGGTAGGTGGGTCATACTGCTCCGCATGGCATCGTTGGCGCAATAAATGACGCTTGAGGTACCTATACAGGCGCCACCCAGGTACTCTGATGTCAGTTACTTTTCGCGACTTTCCACACCAGAAGCACGGAGCTGCGAAGTACACCGACCACTGGTGAGGAAAACTAGGGCCTTGAAAGGTGAAAGCCCTGTCTCTAGAAATCTGTTTGCAGAGCAGGGAGGATGGGATGGGTGGGTTGGTACGGAATCCGCGTCTAGATAGAGTCTCTATCACATAAGGCATTACCAAAGGCAAGTAACTTGTTCATCTGATAGAGACTTCTAGCCACAGATTCCTTATCTTAGAATAGATACCTAAGCAATTCCTCCCCAGAGTTGGGTCTAAAGACCATTTTCACACGTGGAAGTCCTGCAGGACCGAACAGGCAATGTCCCCATCCCTACAGACCTGAAACTGTACTGTGTCCAGAACAGCTTCAATTAAAGGGATCATCTGAGAGGAAGTCATGTGTGACTCGGGACTTTGATAGTGAACCCCAGTGAATGCAGGAGCTGCACCGTTGTCTGGAGGTGGGAGACGACAGCCTGGGGCGAGCGTGCTTTCAGCAGCCAGTCGTGGAGACAGGGGAAGACTGCCACCCCAGATCTCAGCAGATGAGCTGCAACCACCGCCATCACTTTGGTGAAATCCTGAGAGGCACTGGTGAGGCCAAATGAGAGCACAGCGAACTGAAAATGCTCGTGGCCCACCCTGAACCGCAGGTAACGCCTGCGGGAAGGCAGGATGGGAATGTGAAAATATGTGTCCTGCAAGTCCAACACTACCATTCAATCTCCAGGGTCTGGGGCAGACAGGACCTGAGCAAAAGTAAAGATCCTGAATTTCTCCTTCTTGAGGAACACATTGAGAGAGCACAGGTCGTGGATAGGATGAAGGCCTTTGTCCTTCTTAGGGACCAGAAAGTAGTGGGATTAGCAACCACGATATACTTCTGGCATCAGCACTCTCTCCATGGCTCATTTTGCTAAAAGAGCTGTCACTTACTGGCTGAGGAGAGATAGGAGGTCCTCCATCAGCTTGTCGTAAGTAGGTAGAATGGAGGGTGGGGTAGTCTCGAAGGGGAGGGAGTAGCCCCGGTGGACAATCTGCCAAAACCCACCTGTCCAATGGACTGCCAGCGGGGCAGGTGATGATGAAAGCTGCTGTCCACTGGGTGCCCATGATGGTAAACAGGCAGACTTGGAGGCTTTTGAGACTATGGTTGCTGGGTGGTTGGTGGACTGACCCGACCACTGGCTACCAGACCTACGGGCTGGTAGGAAACGCAGCCACGGCCATGTAGAGGCTGGAACGGTTGTGTGAGGCGGTGGCTGGGCAGGTAAAGACCTGGTTATACTCCGCTTCCATGGCCATGAAAGAACCAAAAGGTTGATTGAGGGTGATGAGGGGCCATGGAAAGTCCTAAGGACCTGGTCGCAGCCCTGCTGTCCTTAAAGCACTTCAGCGTCAAATCCATCTCAAGGGACAGGAGATATCAAAGGGCATGTCCATGAGTGTTGACTGGACAGCCCCAGAAAATCAAGTTGTCCTCAACCAGGTGTGAAATTGCAGGGCCAATGTTGACTACACCGCTCTCACTAGTAAGTGGGTGGTGCGAAGTCCACAGCAGATGGTGAACTTAGCTGCATCCCTTCCATTGGCAACACCCTAGGAGAGCATGGTCTGGACTTCCTTCGTGGCTGTTGGCAGCACCTGCACAACTTTATCCCACAGGGCGAGGGAATAGCGGCTCAAAGGGCCCACAGTGTTCACAGACCGCAGTACCAGGCTGGCAGAGGAAAACATCATCTTCCCAAGATTGTTCAGTCTCTCAGATTCCTTGTCCGGGGATGCAGTAGGGCTTGTACTAGGATTTACATGGGATGTTGAGGCTTGGAACAACAAGCTCTCCAGGGTAGGGTGTTGAATGAAGAAATGTGGGTCCCCAGGGGAGGCTGGAAACAGGCAATCATCCTGTTCACAGGAGCCCCTATGTTTGGCTTGGACCAAGTCCCAAGCAGGACGTAAGTAAGTGCCTTATTAAAGGGGAGCAGCGGCTCTCATGGGGACTCTCCCGGCTGAAGCCCTTCCGTCAAGACATCAGTCTTGAATGCCACAGAGGGCAAGCTAAGGTCCAGGACCTCAGCTGCCCTCTAAACCACCAGTGCAAAGGAATCTCCCTCCTACATATCCATGGTTCGGGGAGAAAACATGCCAGTATCTGGAAAAGTATCCAGTCCACTAGCTTCACCCAGATCCTCACACCAGTCCAGTTGTTTTTCATAAGGCTGGTATTCCTGGGGTCCAGTGACCCCTCCTATTCTTCCCAGAGTCCTATAAGAATGGGCCTGGGCGACATGGCTCCAGTCTGCACCGGAGTTGGAGATGAGGATGGGGAAGGCACTGCCGGTGGGTGTCGGTGGTGCTGGGAGCATTGGCAATGGGATCAGCCTCGGGGAGGGTCGAAGTGGCATAACTGGCGTTGATCCAGATCCATCTGTGGATATCTGGAGCCAAACTGGTGCCACATTTGACGGATGTGGATCCATCTAGGGGCCTTTCCCAAACCGGCAGGGCCCAAAGGCATGCTGGAAGACACAGGCTGCCCAAAGATGAGCAAAACACACAAGATGATGGACGGAATGTTGCACAATGGCAAAACATTCACCCCCAGTCACAGATCTGGGTTTAATCCATCGTTATTTTGCTCACCAAGTCACCCCAGTTCAGATATGGCCATGAGGCCACATAAAATTATTTCTATTGGGTGGGGTCTCTCCCGTAAAGTCAGGGGGTGCAGAGCTGACACAGGTGATGGCTCAATCACGGAGCAAGGCCTTGAGTGACAACGCTCTCTTGTCTCGTTGGCCGAGGTGTAGTTGAAGCATGTTTGAACTTCTTTTTCTTCGTGTGGGACTTCGACTTACCGAAATGGCTTGACGACTTATATGGGACAAGGACCTTAGGCTCCGCAACCGCTCCCGGACCCTTCCTCTCGATCAGGACCTCGATCGTCGTACGCCGAATCACCTTAAGTTTGAGGGCTCTCTCCCCTCAAGGCCTTCGGGTGCATGGCATGGCTGTCGGGGCACTCCTTCAGGTGGTGGTCCAGCTCGAGGCACCAGAGGCATACAAAGTGTGGGTCCATCACCAATGTCTGTCAGTGACAAGCGCCTTAGGATTTGAAGCAGGCCTTCTTCAATGACATTTCTGCTATTCAAGAAGGTAAACCTAAAAAAGTACTTTGTCAAAAATATGTCAAAAAAAGGACTAAAGGGGTAGGTCTTCCCAGGTCTGCGTTGGCTGGCACAGAAAGAAAATAACTGATGTCTGCGAGCCTGGGTGATGCTTACAAAGGCACCGCAAACATAATTTTTGATGCCAACGATGCTATGTAGAGCTGAACGTCGCCCCCTACCGGCGTGCAGAGGTACTGCTCATGAAAAAATTCATGATCTAGTCTGACGCCAACAGCCGTAGTGAGCACTACCTGGGTAGTGCTGCGCACATCCTTTGGCCGATGCGGCCCCGTCCATCTAATGGAATGCCCTGCACCGCAGCGGAATTGCTGCCGCGGTTAAGGCGTTAAAGACAACCCCCAAGGAGATTTCCGACTTTTAAAAAGATGTATATAAATTGGACCTCAAACACACAAAAGGCAAACATGCCCTTTCTTTCAGCTATTACCCATGGGAGCCACACATCCTCATGTGTCGGTAATTTCCTAGTTCCGGACGGTTTATGTGTCCCTAATTCTGTGGATAGGACCCGTTTGATATTTATAAAAAATATACAGGATAGCCTCATCTCACACACCCCTTAGGTGTCCAGCTTCATTATCAGCCATCCAGTGCTCGCCAGAGAATTCTCTAGTGGTAGGGGGGCCCTTGTCATATGCTGAGGGAATGTACAGGGATGATCCGGGGATTAGGGGAAGGGATCTAGATGAAGTAACATTCCTGTGCACCTACACAAGAGGAATGTACAGTTTTATTGGGGAGGTGGTGAAGGGATGATTAAAAAAACAATATGACACTGGAGGCTTCATTATGCAACTCAAGTCCATATATGTTGACATGTTTCAGCACCAGAAATGCCCCCAAATGGGGTCCGGGGCTTGCCTCAGAACCGGAATCCTGCGTTTTCCTATATTGTATCCCTGCCTATATGCTCACACACACACACTCTGTGCAAATCCATACATACCATACCAGTTACTAATTGCTGGGAGCGGCAACATTCTTTGCTCTCATTCAGTAGTTCAAAATGAACAGAAAATGGTACCTATTTCAAGAAACTTGTCAAAGGCTAACCGGCAACATGCTGGCCTTGTAAATCATGCTGCCACTCGTGTGTACTGCAAGTGTGAACAAACACTTCAAACAAAATTAAACACATGCATGTGGATTCTCATTACCAAATGGCATGACAGCTAGAGCAGTCGACCTCGGAGCTGGGGAACTGGGTTCGAGTCTTGGCAAGAGAAGCTCATCATTCTGTGATTCTGGGCAAATCACTTAATCTCCCATGTGTCCATCTGTAATGCAACTGGTAGAAGGTTTACGTAGGGTTTGGAGAGGAACAGGACGTTGGCACTCAAACAGATGTGTGAGTGGCAAGGAGACGAGCACTGAAGCGACCTTAAAATCACTAGATCGCTCTGGCACAGACGCACCCGCCTGTGTTCGACAATCTCAACCCTTGCCTGACCGCACGTACGGCCCCATGTTCACTCGATGACCGGGTGGAATTATCACCGGTTCTTAGATCTTACAAATTACGCCCTTACAGCCCTGAAGAGTCACAGGTTCCCTCCTGTTGACGAAACACGTGTCGGCTGGTGTTGTATGCTCAAAGAAAGAATCCTACATAAAAACAACGTGTTTTTACACCACCGGTGTCGACTTTACAATCATGTATTAATTTCTCAGTAACTGTACTGTTTATCGTACACGTGCGCCCAGTACCTGCTATATGTAATGCAAATGGTGCCCATGTAAAGCACTCTGAAACCTTCGGTTCAAGTTAACGCTACATAAAACTCTGAGGAAAACAAATTCATACATCAAACACTCGTGAAATGGTGATTAGGTAAACTACCAGCATACAAGGCTTCTTGGCCTGTCTCTTACCCTAAGTGCAGGATAATCACACCTCCCGGAGGATTAAAACTAGGGGAGCCTTGTGGTCACACACTGCAAAGGTAGGTAGATATTTGTTAGCAGAGAAGGTTAAACAAATATTAGTGTTAGAAAGTCTAAACTCTGGATCCAAATGGAAGGGAAGACACAGAGAGGGACATACTTTCTTCATCAAAGGTCTCACCTTCCGACAGCACCTAGTTGTGCATTTCTGCTCTCCTCCCAATGCTGCTGTGCAATGCCAAGAGTCTGGTTTAATTACCTAAGAGCACTGGCGTAATGGCGTGCCTGATCATGTGGGTGTGCCGTTTGCAGGAGCTGCTGGGAACTGTGGTCCCACAGTATACTTGCGAGCGTGAGCTATGTTTGTAGACCCTAGGGAGGGCGCTATAAGTACAGCGTTGGATTTACAGGCCATTCAATCAATCAATCAATCACGACATTTGTATAGCGCACTACTCACCCGGGAGGGTCTCAAGGCGCTGGGAGAGGGGAAAGTTACTGCTCGAACAGCCAGGTCTTGAGCTGCTTCCTGAAGGCGAGATGGTCTTGGGTTCGCCAGAGGTGGGTGGGGAGGGAGTTCCACATCTTGGTTGCCATGGAGGAGAAGGATCTTCCTCCGGCGGTGGCTCTGCGGATGCGTGGTACGGTGGCGAGTGCGTGGCCGGTCGATCGTAGCTGGGGGGTGGGCGTGTAGAAGGTCATTCGGTCTTTGAGGTACTTGGGGCCCAGGTCGTGGAGAGCCTTGTGTGCGTGGGTGGGGAGTCTGAACGTGATTCTCTTGCTGACGGGGAGCCAGTGCACGTCTCTCATGTGTCCGTGATGTGGCTGTGTCGGGGGATGTCGAGGATGAGTCGGGCGGAGGCGTTCTTGGCCATGCTTGACATGCCTCTGGATGCAGGTTGTGCCAGTATAATTATGAAGCCTTGGGCAGAGAGTTGTTGGCAAAAATGTGCCAATAGGAGGTTAACTGGAGAAGCAATATCTCAAATAGGATGAATGCTGGGAACTGTAGTGTTGTTGTTAGAGTGCTTCAACTCATATCCCCTAATGTTGAAGCACTCTGACAACAACATTGCGCTATATTTAGAAGAGATAGTGCAAAAGAGTACCTCCATCAAAAAAATCTCTCCTTCCGCCAGCCGTACACGTGATAAGGGCAGTGTGTTTTATTAATTTTACCTGCCAGCCTCCAAAGCACTTCATATTGTGTCCCATTCAGAATACTAACACGTTTTGGAAGATACTCCGTATCAAGCAATGAATCCCTCATGCTGGTTAAATATTATAATAACATGTAAGATTTCAAATCTTGTTATCTCTATCAAAAAGATGCAGGTATGGCCTACTGACAAAAGAAGGTAAAACATGCCTACTGGTGTTCACTGTGATTCTCTCTACACCTGAATATGCTGGCATTTAGCTAGAGAAAATTACATTCCCAGTTGTAAGTTCAACTGGGCCCACAAATACTTATACTTGGATCTACAAAACAATGTTACATTACTAAAACTTCACGAGTCTAAATGTGAACACTGAACACTCTGGAAGGACAGCGAATGAAAAATTATGGCCACATGAACTGAGACGATGATCTAAGAGAAGGAAAGGTCTCATGATGATTACTGAATAATCCGCTGCTCAGACTAGTTCCAGCTCAGACCTAGAACTAGCCACAACGGCAGCATAATGAGGAGTTCGAGATTTCCTTTTCTGTGTTCACCCTGTGAAAAATGTACTCTCAGGTAACCTAGTATAAGTCAAAATACTGTATTAAAGGGGCCATACAGTGAATGACGTCATAGTCGGTCTCAAAACCCAAAGAGCTATCATAACACAAAGGAATGTTTAGGAAATCTATTGTTGGTGATGGTTACACATGTAAGACTGGTAAAAAGAGCAGTTCACATGTGAAATCATAAGCAAGAACTGTGTCAAATATTCAAGCATTTAAGCTGCTTCAATCGTTAATGACCCTCCATCCTCACACCCACCCACCCAACAAACACACACACCCAACAAATACACACACAGGAAAACGTGTGCTGCAATAGCCATGTTGCATAGCAAGATGGCGTGGCTTCTAATCCCAGCTTCCACCTTGACCAAATGACGTGAGCCTGGGTACCACTTCATCTTTCTGTGCTCCATCTCCTCTTGGTCGCTAAAATAGGAGTGCTTAGAAGCAAGCTCCTGTGCGAGTTACTGAATAAACATTGCATATTAACATCCACTTGCAAGCAAACCGACTAACTGTCCCTTCATAATGGGGATTGAGTGCGTTGCAGACTGCTGCTCATTGAAATCGAGCAACACCCTCGGTGAGTAAATAATAATTTTATGACAATGTATACATTGGTGTCCAAAATCAGATCAGACAGAAAACTGCCTGTAAGGTGAGAAAACTGTACTCGGAATAATGAATATGTATAGTTAAGATGTAGTAATGCAACAGGTGTGTGGAACATCGCCATAAATGCACAGAAGCGTGTGTACTTTTTGCCCTCTTCCCAGAAGCAATACTAATATGTAAAGAAACTTCAAAGTAGCCTTTTTATTGAAGATTACTGCCAGAGGCAGAACAATGCAGAGAAATCCAATTATTAGAGCCCTCCACGCTTGGGAGCTGCGTCAGAAAGAGGTGCTAGCCAGGTCCAGGTTGGCGAAACATTTCACTCTACAGGGGCTTTGAGTTAAAATTAAGAGACTATGTATAGGATGGTGAAAAATGATGCACTCTTCTAAATGTAGGGAAAAACGCACCTATCGAACAAATGCATCAGTCTATCTTTACACATTGTATTTTATAACGAGGAATCACCGTAAGCTATATCTCTCCCCTCGAAGCTGCTTACAGTGGACAGCGAGAGAATGAGCTTTTCATAAAATACTATTGTTTACCCTTGACCTCCCCACGTTAGTGATTCATGCTGATAACGTGCTCTAAAATACGATGTTTTTATGTTTTTCGCTCAATTAATAATAAAACAATTTTTTTTTCGTATTGGAGTTTAACCCCTTCCATGCTGATGACGGAATCGCTCCGTCATCAGCTACAGTTGAGCTGTGCTGATGACGGAGCGGTTCCGTCATGGCCCGGCCGCCGCGCCTGCGCGGCGCTGATTTCGCGCCTGCGCGGGCGTTCTAAAGAGCGGGGCGGGTCATGACGGAACCGCTCCGTCACCAGCACAGCTCAACTGTAGCTGGTGACGGAGCGGTTCTGTCACCAGCATGCGGCGGCCGCGCGGCCGCCCCGCCCCTTTAGCGCTGCGGCGGAATAGCCGCCGCAGCGAAGGGGTTAAATATGTTTGTTTCATATGCAAGTTAAAATACATGCAGATTTGTTGAGTAAAAGGAAAATACTTATAAAGTATTATTGTATTGATGAAAACTATGTGTTCACAGAGGTTTGTGGAAACTCAACGCACCACAGACAAAAAAATATATATTTTGTTTTCAAATGTCCTATGTTTTATGTTTGATGCTGCTACACACATTGCATCTCTGTACTTCCCCCACACACAAATGGACAGGCCCCACCATATGTTATTTGAGTAATACAAGTCCCTAAAGGGCTAGTCTGAAATGAATTACAATAATGTGTACAAGACGGGTGGGGCCATAATAAACATCAGGGCAGATCCAAGGTGCAAGTGGTCCCCCAGCTTTACAATCCTGGGAGCAGTTCCTCTCCCTATTCTTGGCGCATGTTGAGGCACTATTGCAGCGGTACTCAAAAACTTGGCTCAGTGATGTATTTGCGGCAATCTTATGTCACGCTGGCTAGGTAAGAGGGTCGAGGCACACCATCAGGGGGATTTTAGACCATTTATGGTCCCTTCTTGGGGTGTCTCACCTCAGAGCCAAAATGACAAGCATACCAAGAGCCCACGGCAGCGTTGCGGGTACCACTCTTGCTGCCTGCACTGCATAGGCGAGATCACATGAATTTAGAATGAGTCAATGCTCTTTGGCTTGCGATGGTTTATATGCGTGTGCGATCGTGGGGACAAAGGATAGATACATCCTAGAAGAGACAGTCAGTGGCAGTAGATGGGGTTATCCACAAGCCTACCATAGAGAATTTAGCAAATGCCTCACAAAGCTTCAGTCGTAACCAGAGAAGGCTAAAAGGAAGTGACTTTAGATGCCGTCACCTTACCCGCTGTTCTGGCCTACGGCTTCCACCATACACATCCACTGTATATGGTGAGTGTGACGTGTACTTTTGAAGCCAATGCGGTGGAGACTTTTCCATGCTGTTGCTGTGTTGCATATAGAAGCGGTGAGCCCCTACATGCTGCACAGCTATACATGCGTTGCGAAAGAGCCTTGTACACAATAGCCCATATAGTGACTTTTTAAGTTGAGGCAGGCTTGCACACCTGCTTCCTATGCCAGACTTGCACGCCTGCTTCTTATGCCAGACTTGCATGCCTGCTTCCTATGCCAGGATTGCACGCCTGCTTCCTATGCCAGGTTTCCACGCCTGCTTCCTATGCCAGGCTTGCACACCTGCTTCGTATAGTAGGGTTTCTACACCTGCTTCCTATGCCAGGCTTGCACGCCTGCTTCTTATGCCAGGCTTGCACGCCGGATTCCTACGCAAGGCTTGCGCACCTGCTTCCTATGCCAGGCTTGCGCACCTGCCTTCTATGCCAGAATTGCACGCCTGCTTTCTATGCCAAGTTTCCACACCTGCTTCCTATGCTAGGCTTGCATGCCTGCTTCCTATACAAAGCTTGCACACCTGCTTCCTATGCCAGGCTTGCACACCTACTTTCTGTGCCAGGATTGCACACCTGCTTTCTATGCAGGTTTCCACACCTGCCTCCTATGCCAGGCTTGCACTCCTGCTTTCTTTGCCAGGCTTGCACGTCTGCTTCCTATGCCAGACCTGCACGCCTGCTTCCTACACAAGGCTTCCACAACTGCTTCCTATGCCAGGCTTGCTCGCCGGCTTCCTAGGCAACACTGTTTTTAATTCTGGACTTGTAGTTATACTTGTATTATTGCAAGTATAGTCTGCAATAACTGCCAAAGACCCAAGGGCAGTTGGCTGTAAAACCAGGACTGACTCAATAGGAAGCACCTGGCAGTGGCAATGGTTTACTATGGGAAAAGCTCAAAGCTCCTCCCAATAATGTCAATGTTGTGTCTGATGAAGGCTGCTCCTTCCTGGCAGTGCCTGTTCTGTATGAGGGAAGGTCGTGTAGCTGCTGCCTGTGAAATGCTGCTTTTTACTGTGAGGGAAGCCTCCAAGTATCCCGCCTGCATCGTACCTCTTTTACACGACCATAGCTTACACAGCTGCTGCCATGCTGTTGCTGTTTTAATGGGGGTGACTTGCCAAGTCTGTACCCGTTTCATGAGAGAGACTTGCATTGTTGACTCACGTGCTCTGTTTTTGTACGGAAGGCTCGCACTTTTACTGTCCAAGCCATAACTGTTTTTCAGTACCTTGGTTCACACAGCTGCTGCCCAGGGCTGGGATATAATGTTAGAATATGGTATAGGACAAGCAGGGTGCATGAGATGGACCAAAGGGACTGTGGAAAGGGAGAGGAATGCGGATTGGTAGGAGTACTAAGTGAGAGAAAACACAATATTTTGTCAAATAACCAACATTTTCAAGGACATTCGAAACAGGGAAAGAGAAAGTGTATTATGAGTCTTTGTTTGAGTGAATGTAAAACTTCCTAGTGAAATCTGACAGACAGCTCACCTTACACGACTGAAACAGTGGTGTATCTAGAGCTTTTGACACCTGGGGCGGTCCCTTAGTCTGCTGCCCAGTGCTGATAAGAGCAGGGGGTAGGGGTGCTGGAGAAAGACCATGACGAGCAGGGGGTTCTCGGTCGGGTATGCGGGCGACGGACGACAACTAGCAGGGGGATGCATCTAGTGACAGTGACGAGAGGGAGAATGATGACTAGGTAGTAGAAAAGACTAGTAGAAGGCTAGCTCTTCTACGGTCCATGCCATATCTGATTTGGGGGGGAAGGTTGCACAACTGCTGCCCATGCTTCACTGGTTTTGTGTGAGGGAGGCTTGCACCGCGGCTTCTCAAGGAAACTCATGGAAAGCACAAAGAGACAAATATTGTTGCAAGAGGAGAAGCTGTGCCTGGAATGGCGTTGAGCTCACAGCGCAAGTTATAAGGTCACCCAAGCTTGTGTCAGAAAAAAGGAAACATATGCCAGGGTACTGCTGCTGTGACTTAGCTGAACACTTCCAATATATATCCGCGGTGTTCAAACCTTGCAGGAATCTGATCAAATAATTTAGGGTACTGGAGTGACATTGTGCTTAAAATGAAAACCAGCCTGTCGTGACTGATGCTTTAAATAAGCCAGGGCTGCTCAATCATCACTCTGGACCCAGTCCCAATCATTAGTCAGTGTATTGGGTACATACTACGCCCATGATTAAGAGAATATGTGCTATTTATCACACCTGATAAATAAGAATACCACAGGGTACCTCATTTATTGAGTGTGAAAATAGCATGTATTATGAGTTTCCCTGAAATAACATGTGGATTTTGGTGTTTAACACACCAAAATCTGCATGATACATTAAATATATACACATTTCCACGGTTAGATTTTGGCAGGTTTGCCTACTCTAAATTTAACCCGCCGCAGTGCTAAGGGGGCGGGGTGGAAGAGTGGCGGGCGCATGCTGGTGATGGAACCGCTCCATCACCAGCGTTGGTTGCGCTGTGCTTATGACGGAGCGGTTCTGTCATGGCCCCGTCCGCTCAATAGAACGCCCAGCGCAGGCGCGGAATTCGCACCGTGCAGGTGCGGAATTCGTGCCACCCAGGCGCGTCGGGCGGGCCATGACGGAACCGCTCCGTCATCAGCACAGCGCCACCGCGTCTGATGACGGAGCGGTTCCGTCATCAGCAGGGAAGGGGTTAATGAAGGTTGAGGTATTTAACAAGATCGATGATTATCAGATGCGATTAATAGAACCAAACTCATAATTCCAACTCCTATGCAAATATGGGTTATACACAGGGTGGAAAACAATGACCTACTCGTAACTAGGCCCTGTGTGTTGCATGTGCTGGTTCAATTCCTACACATTTTTTATGGTAACCAGGGGCGGCTCCTCCGTCAAGGCAGAGGAACGTTGCCCCACTGCCCTGTGAGCAGTTAAAAAATAAAAATAAAATGGTAATGACGCAATGTTATTATCATTTGGTTTTTCCGTCATGGTTCAACTTGTTAGGGGCGTGGCTGGCCTGTCACAGGAACGGGGAGGAGTGTTTGGCACTCTCCTAAGTGTGCATGAGAGTTTGGCCAGCATCTTGGGCCAGCCACACCGTCGTGCGCACTGTGCATGCACAGCCTCCCGGTGCCTCTCTGAGTACCGAACCACGGCGGTCAGACAAATCACAACACTGCTGTAATACAGCTTCATGATTGGCTAGAGGAGTCTGGGAGCCTATGTGCTTCCTGGTTCCTGCTTCCTGCTCCTGGAGTCGAGCAAAGAGCCTAGGATGATTGAGAGGCAGTGGCCAGCCTGCAGGTAAGTGTTTTTTTATTTTTATTAATAATCATTTAAAACCTCCTCACCCCGTGTCCCCCGTTATGTACCGGCTGCCACTGATGGTATCCATAGTTTGAAGAAATGTGTTTCTCATCATCTCATATTGTCCTGGGAAAAGCATGTATGATAGTATTTAAGGGAACAGCCCATATATTTTTGTTAAGTATGCTGGCACACTGAAGTGTTAATATTTAATTTTTAGTGATGCTCGATGCAAACTTATGTTAAAACCTAGTAACTCAAGAGTCTGGGGGAACTACCTTTAATTCCTAGTTCTTGCTCTCAGGCGGAAGTCTTTGGGACTTTACATACTAATTTAAAGTTTGGCAGACGGTCTGCCAAGTCAAGAGAGGGATGTTGTCTGCTGATTTGGCCCAAGACCGCCCACAGTACTTAGAGGTATCCTCTCAAGAAAGCCTTAAGCAGAGTTACCGCAATGGTTCTGAGGACGGCTCTGACTCTTTACTGGGTGGCTGCCCTGTTAAGAGTGCCTCTTCAGCAAGGTTTTTTGTTTAACAAAAAAAAAAAAAAACCTAGAAGCGGGAGTTTGATACTGAAAACCATAACCAAAATGTCCACAAGTTTTTTCTTACCATGTAGGGGGGACATTCCTAAGGTTTCCTGTTCGGGACAGTAACCTTTCCCAAAAGTCCTCAAAAGAAAACAGCACAACTGAATGATAGACCTTAATAGGGCAGATCTTCTGTCACCCGTTGACTGGCGTCCCAGCAGCAAATGGGTTATCGATCAAAGGTTTCCGCCAGCAGAGACAGTGGAGGCTTTGCCATCAGAAACGTGGTGCTTCCCCGGATTCTCAATACATCAAGGTATCTGTAAGTTTGGCCGACGGGCTAGCCTATAGACCACTTTTTAAAACTTTTTTTTTTAAAATAACTTTGAAGAAAAAAAATACATGTTTTCAGTAAACCCTACCTCTCATTACTCTGCTATTTTCTGGAACCATGGCACACCTTCGATCAAGGACAATGCACTGCTGCAGACTATAAATAAACGAATCACTTGGGAACAATGATGGGCGCTATTGAGGGAACAAGTGGATATGTGTGGGGTGAGTGGGAGAAAGTACAGGAAAAGAGCAAGGACATACTGACTGATGGGCGCCATTTTCTCATAGGTGTAGTCATCCTTTTAAAAGCTCTGTCTGTCAGAATCATAACAAAAATAAACAGTTCTATTGGTCGTATAAACCTGGAGATGATAATATTGGAGACTGCAGACAAAAAGTATCAGTTTGAGTTTGCCTGTGGCTCTAAACGGTTAGGTAATGTTGACTTTATTTCACTTTAATTGACTGTCCCTACGATTTTTAAAGCCGTAGCAATAAATTCAGTGTCTTGTGATATTAGAATTGGACCAGTAAAATGTCACAGTTGATGTCGCTTGAAGACGCCTGGCTCTTTGCACTGCCTGTTTATGCAGCACTTCCACTGACCTCACCGACTATATGAAAACCGTGTGAAAGGTAATAACACTTTGGTGCTGATAGAATGTCTCTGCTCTACATTAAATTCTGAAATCCATGTGTGCACTTATTTTGACCCTTTTTCTTTTGGACATTATTTAAGTGACCCAGGCGCAAGGAAACATGCTGGCGTTGGTCCCTGGTTAAACAGATGGTGGAGACGCGCACCCTCGACGGCTGAGTTATACCTATAATCACAGTAATGTTTGCATGTGGGATTTATGCTCACACTGATTGAAAATAACTGCTCCTTGGGGTGTTGCCATTCTCACTGCCCAGAGCATACGCAATCACACGAAGCAGTTTTGAACGTTTATCATGCCAGAGGGATGCACTGCAGCTGGATGCAGCCACGAACAGGGCTTTCTGGCAAAAAACGTAGAATAACAAGCATTGGCAAGGCCAATAGGTTTTGCATTTTGGACCTCTGCACATCATTGGCAACAAAAAAACAAGGGCACCATGACGCGACAGCTGTCCGCGACCTCATCATTCTATAGGGGAAAAATGTGTGGCTGACGGACTTGGATTGGTGAATAGAAGAAATGAAAGAAAATAATTTTTTTAGTTCGGAAGAGAAAAATAAAGATTAAAACAAGCATTGGAAATGCAATAGGTCTCGCAGCATTAGAGTTAGTGCTTTTAGAATTGTTTATGGGTTTTTTTGTAAATCTTTAGCATTTTTGTTTCCTGTAGCCAATGCTAAAGAATTAAAAAAAAAAAAGCCATAAACATTTCTAAAAGCTCTAACTCAAATGCTCCGAGACCTATTGCACTGTGTGAGGGTGAGGGGTTGAGGGTGAGGGGTTGAGGGTGAGTGAGGGTGAGGGTGAGTGAGGGTGAGTGAGGGTGAGTGAGGGGTTGAGGGTGAGTGAGGGGTTGAGGGTGAGTGAGAGTGAGTGTGAGTTAGGGTGAGGGGTTGAGGGTGGGTGAGGGTGAGTGAGGGTTTGAGGGTGAGTGAGGGTGAGTGGGTGAGTGAGTGAGGGTGAGTGAGGGTGAGTGAGGGTGAGTGGGTGAGTGAGTGAGGGTGAGTGAGGGTGAGTGAGGGTGAGTGAGGGTGAGTGGGTGGGTGAGTGAGGGTGAGTGAGAGTGAGTGAGAGTGAGTGAGTGAGGGTGAGTGAGGGTGAGTGAGGGTGAGTGAGGGTGAGTGGGTGAGTGAGTGGGTGAGTGAGTGAGGGTGAGTGAGAGTGAGGGGGTGAGTGAGGGTGAGTGAGTGAGGGTGAGTGAGGGTGAGTGAGGGTGAGTGAGGGTGAGTGAGGGTGAGTGAGGGTGAGTGAGTGAGAGTGAGGGTGAGTGAGGGTGAGTGAGGGGTTGAGGGTGAGTGAGGGTGAGGGGTTGAGGGTGAGGGGTTGAGGGTGAGGGGTTGAGGGTGAGGGGTTGAGGGTGAGGGGTTGAGGGTGAGTGAGGGTGAGGGGTTGAGGGTGAGTGAGGGTGAGGGGTTGAGGGGGAGGGGTTGAGGGTGAGTGGGTGAGGGGTTGAGGGTGAGGGGTTGAGGGTGAGTGAGGGGTTGAGGGGGAGGGGTCGAGGGGGAGGGGTTGAGGGTGAGTGAGGGTGAGTGAGTGAGAGTGAGGGGTTGAGGGTGGGTGAGTGAGGGTGAGGGTTTGAGGGTGAGGGGTTGAGGGTGAGTGAGTGAGGGTGAGGGGTTGAGGGTGAGGGAGGTTGAGGGTGGTTGAGTGAGGATGAGTGAGAGTGAGGGTTAGTGAGGGGTTGAGGGTGAGGGGTTGAGGGTGAGTGAGTGAGGGTGAGGGGTTGAGGGTGAGTGAGGGTGAGGGGTTGAGGGTGAGTGAGGGTGAGTGAGAGTGAGGGTGAGTGAGAGTGAGGGTGAGTGAGGGGTTGAGGGTGAGTGAGGGGTTGAGGGTGAGGGTGAGTGAGGGGTTGAGGGTGAGTGAGGGTGAGTGAGGGTGAGGGGTTGAGGGGGAGGGGTTGAGGGGGAGGGGTCGAGGGGGAGGGGTTGAGGGTGAGTGAGGGTGAGTGAGGGTGAGGGGTTGAGGGGGAGGGGTTGAGGGGGAGGGGTCGAGGGGGAGGGGTTGAGGGTGGGTGAGTGAGGGTGAGGGTTTGAGGGTGAGGGGTGTCCCCAAACAGAAAGTTCCAAACTTTGCCATTGGCATATTCTAAACCTCACTCTTAAACATTACATACCAACAGTCACTATGCAATGCTGAACAAACCCGGCAATTGGTGAAAACGGCCAACTTTCAAAATCTAGAAAAGTTAATGGCCTGTAACAATTTTGTAAAACCCCGGTCAAAATCTCCCAGAAAACAACCCTGAATAAAAAATAAAACTGACAACTAAATAGATTCCTACTTGCCTCCCTACTGGGTCCATAGACTGACACCAAAGGACATCATCAAGAATCAAGAGGATGTTGAGCGTCGTTCCCGATACTCTTTCTAAAAAAATTGCGAATAAACGTGAAAGGCTTTCACGGCCGGCCGGTCGTGAAACTGAAAGCATGGCCGGCCGGCCGTGAAAGCCTTTGATGTAATCAACACACCCCACACACCTCCTTTGTAGTACAAATTGGAGCCTCTGGAGGGGTCTTCCTGCCTCGCTCTCTCGCACCCAGCCAGGCCCAGCCCTTTAATATTCAAGGGTCCAGACACTGCAGGAAGGAGCACGCAAGGCTGATGCAGACCCCCTAGGCAGGGCTTGTGAAAGAAACCAAACAATGACCTCTCCTGGTTCACATGCAAACCCATCCCGCGAAGAATTTGGAGCATTTCTTGCCATGGAATCCGAGGCCACTCAACATGAAAGGAGGGCTTGGGGACTATTCAGTAGAATGAGCAACGCTGACCCTCTTAAAGCACAAAGCAATTGAATTATAGTTTTATTGCACTGGTTAGAGGAAAGTAACTCGGCATGCTTTCGACAAAGATGTACAAATCTGAATCACAACTGTTTCCGAGCCAGGGAAGGACAGTACAGCAGAATGGAGCATCTTCTTGGGTTCCCACAGCAAAATACTACAACATCCGTTTATAGCTGGAAACGGTATGCTCGGCCCATCATACTCCCGGGGTCGATAAAACGCGTACCATTTCTTCGGTGAAAATAAACATTTGTTACATGGCGCCAAGAAACCCCCGAGTGCGCTTAAGCTTTACAGATACAATTTATTTACACAAGAAAGGGTATTTTGGCGAAGGAAAGAACGAAATACAGAAAATATAAAGACAGTGAGATCAAAATGAGAAAGAAAGCGAAATAAAGACGTGCAACCAGACAATGAAAGAAAAAGAGAAACGGCAAGGTGAAAGGCTTTCACGGCCGGCCGGTCGTGAAACTGAAAGCATGGCCGGCCGGCCGTGAAAGCCTTTGATGCGGCAGGGGAAATGCGAGACGGCGGGAAGGGGAGGGGGCGGAAGGGGAGGGGGCGGAGCGGGTAAACAAAGACGGACGTGCACGCGCTTTTAAGCTCAATGCGCATGCGCATTGAGCTTAAAAGTCACGGGCACTGCAAGGAATCGCCACGATTCCTTGCAGTGTGGATAAAGAGTGGATAACTCGCAATACTCTCGCCTTGCTCGATGCGCATGCGCATCGACAGGCGAGACCTAAAAAGGACTATGGGGTGGGAGGCGATGGAGGAGCAGGCGGGATAAAGGGGATAAAGCAACAAAAGAAAGCAATAGCAACGCAGATGGGGAAGTGGAGCATTGCACATGGCAATACGATATTTAGCCAGCATGTAAGGAGGCCAAATCATGTAGGTCTGTTGACCCCTTTCCCAGAGAAAAATACCAACCATTTGTCCACGTTTTAAAATTCTGCAAAAGCCGGGTCATGATACTTGATTGGACCTTTATAAAAAATGGTCGACATCATTTTTAGGTCTCGCCTGTCGATGCGCATGCGCATCGAGCAAGGCGAGAGTATTGCGAGTTATCCACTCTTTATCCACACTGCAAGGAATCGTGGCGATTCCTTGCAGTGCCCGTGACTTTTAAGGTCAATGCGCATGCGCATTGAGCTTATGCGCATGCGCATTGACCTTAAAAGCGCGTGCGCGTGCACGTCCGTCTTTGTTTACCCGCTCCGCCCCCTCCCGCCGTGTCGCATTTCTCCTCCCCTCTCCGTCTTGTTTTTCTCCCAATGATGTGAAAAGCACGCGTTAAACTTGGGGCACACCGATATTAAACCTGTTCTCATGTTTTGCAATTTTTACATTTCGTCACATTGTCCGTTTTGTTTTTCGTGATGTTCTTGCACAATATCCAGTTGTCCCAGCCAAAGTAAGCAAAATGTTTGTATGTCTTATGCGTACAAGTTAATGTTATTTGTAGCCGTCTTTGTTTACCCGCTCCGCCCCCTCCCGCCGTGTCGCATTTCTCCTCCCCTCTCCGTCTTGTTTTTCTCCCAATGCTGTGAAAAGCACGCGTTAAACTTGGGGCACACCGATATTAAACCTGTTCTCATGTTTTGCAATTTTTACATTTCGTCACATTGTCCGTTTTGTTTTTCGTGATGTTCTTGCACAATATCCAGTTGTCCCAGCCAAAGTAAGCAAAATGTTTGTATGTCTTATGCGTACAAGTTAATGTTATTTGTAGCCGTCTTTGTTTACCCGCTCCGCCCCCTCCCGCCGTGTCGCATTTCTCCTCCCCTCTCCCCTCCGTCTTGTTTTTCTCCCAATGCTGTGAAAAGCACGCGTTAAACTTTGGGCACACCGATATTAAACCTGTTCTCATGTTTTGCAATTTTTACATTTCGTCACATTGTCCGTTTTGTTTTTCGTGATGTTCTTGCACAATATCCAGTTGTCCCAGCCAAAGTAAGCAAAATGTTTGTATGTCTTATGCGTACAAGTTAATGTTATTTGTAGTTAACTCGATGAATAATATGCTTTACACTTGCTTAATGAGGGCATTTTTAATTGCGAGGTGAATGGCGTTCTTGGCAGTGTTCGTGTCATCTAGTTTATTTTGTGGGTTTACCTGAAGGGAGCTAAAATATCCACATACTTGGGTGAGAGGACGTTTAGTTAGCGCTGAGTGGTTTGGCATGAGATTTGAGCTTGATGAGCAAGTGTCTACAACTACATTTTTTTTTACTTACTTACAACTACATGGCCGTGCGTGTTCTTGCCGCCTTTCCCACCTGCAATGCTGGGAACTGCAGCTCGGTTTACATGTGAGCAGCCCCATCTTGTATTCCTCGCTGTGTGCCTCACATTTAGGACAAATACATGCATATATATTTCAAGGGGCCGCAATCGCAACCCCTCAACCCCTCACCCACCCTCAACCCCTCCCCCTCAACCCCTCACCCTCACTCACCCTCAACCCCTCACCCTCACTCACCCTCAACCCCTCACTCACCCTCAACCCCTCACCCTCAACCCCTCACCCTCAACCACTCACCCTCAACCCCTCATCCTCACTCACTCACCCTCAACCCCTCACTCACCCTCACTCACCCTCCCTCACTCACTCACCCTCCCTCACTCACCCTCACTCACCCTCACTCACCCTCAACCCCTCACTCACCCTCACTCATCCTCACTCACCCTCAACCCCTCACCCTCACCCACCCTCAACCCCTCACCCTAACTCACCCTTACCCTCACTCACCCTCACTCTCACTCACCCTCACTCTCACTCACCCTCAACCCCTCACTCACCCTCAACCCCTCACTCACCCTCACTCACCCTCACCCACCCTCACCCTCACTCACCCTCAACCCCTCACCCTCACACAGTGCAATAGGTCTCGGAGCATTTGAGTTAGAGCTTTTAGAATTGTTTATGGCTTTTTTTATTTGTAATTCTTTAGCATTGGCTACAGGAAACAAAAATGCTAAAGATTTACAAAAAAACCCCATAAACAATTCTAAAAGCACTAACTCTAATGCTGCAAGACCTATTGCATTTCCTCACTCACCCTCAACCCCTCACCCTCACTCACCCTCACTCACCCTCACCCTCACTTACCCTCAACACTTCACCCTCAACCCCTCACTCTCACTCACCCTCACTCCCCCTCAACCCCTCAGCATCACCCTCACTCACCCTCAACCCCTCACCTACCCTCACCCTCAACCCCTCACCTACCCTCACCCTCAACCCCTCACCCTCACCCACCCTCAACCCCTCAACCTAACTCACACTCACCCTCACTCACCCTCACTCACCCTCACTCACCCTCACTCACCCTCACCCTCACTCACCCTCACCCTCACCCTCACCCTCACCCTCACCCTCACTCTCACTCACCCTCAACCCCTCACTCACCCTCACTCACTCACCCTCACTCACCCTCACCCACCCTCACCCTCACTCACCCTCACTCTCACTCACCCTCACCCTCACTCACACAGTGCAATAGGTCTCGGAGCATTTGAGTTAGAGCTTTTAGATTTGTTTATGGCTTTTTTTATTTGTAATTCTTTAGCATTGGCTACAGGAAACAAAAATGCTAAAGATTTACAAAAAAACCCATAAACAATTCTAAAAGCACTAACTCTAATGCTGCGAGACCTATTGCATTTCCAATGCTTGTTTAACATGGTCCTTCTGTCTTTGTTTACATTAATTACAAGTCAGGCGTTATTACACTAGCTGAAGAACACATTTTAAAGTGCTTTCTTCTTATACTTACCATTTAAAGTATGTTTTGATAAAGGGAAAAATACTGGCTTTAAGTGATTTTCCTAATTTTCGTACCAGCTGTGACATTAAAATACTGGGCATGCGAGTAAAAAACAGGCCATATGGCAAACTTATCTGTTTATAATGTTAAGTAGGACATTAATGCTGCATTAATATAAAAGAGGCCAGAAACAGCATCATAGTGTTTTCGAGAAGAAGGGGAAATGAATCCAGTCTAGTATACATGTCTTCAAAGTGTAGGGTGCATAACCCTCGCCCTCTGCCCCACTCTACTTGTATGCATCATTTACATCCCTTAGTTCTAACCCCTCCCGCCAAGAAAAGCCACTACACTTCTTGTCTTGTGGTGGTCATTTGTTGGCCGCAGTTTATTAGGGTTACAAGGAAACAGTTATATTTATACTTGCATGTTATATCATTCGACATTTCCTTGTGATCATCTCTTGGCCCCTTTGGGCCGGTTCTTTGGTCGGTTGGATTTTCTTTGCGCCTCGTTTGCACGGGGAAGGGGGTAGCCTTTATCCCCAGAGTTAGGCCGCCTCACTACCTTGTCTGACTTATGTTGTGCCCTGCCATACTGCGGGGTCTGGGCTGCGAGCGCCGTCTCTGCTTGGTACCCCCTCCCTTTTGTAGCAACAAATCCCAGCCGCGAGGCATCCCAAGGTCGCTTTCCTTAGTCCACCTCACCCAGCCGTGCGGCATCTGAAGGTGAGTGGACCTATTCCGGCTCACCACCCTCTGGTGTGCCTCCGTACCAACCGTTCCCAGCGTAGCCCTTCGCCATGTCGTTTGCCCTTTACAGCCCTGCGACATCCCTGTTCCTTTGGTGTGGGTGGGTGGGACAAGTTCCTCCGAATTCCGTTGCACTGCTCCCCCACTCCTGGATGCTAGGAGCTAACCTGGGGGAGCTGCGCTTTTAAGCCCCCCCCCAAGCGCCCTTCGGTGTTCGCGCCACTTCGCTGGTTGGGGGGATTGAACCCCGTGCGCCCTCCTGATTGGGCCTTGCCCTGCCCAGGGGGGGGGGAGGCGGGGGGGCTGTGAGGGGGACACCTCTCCTGGCACTGGCCTTTTTTCGTGCCAATCTGTGCCACCCTCCCCTTTTCTTCCCGGGGCGCCGCCGGGTTATGGCGCTGGCTTCTGAGCCCCTTCGGGGGTTCGCCTCCGCGACAACTGGCAGGGGCCCATTGTATAATTCATGGGCGAGCACAAACTGTAAAGTTCCTAGGGCAACTTCAAATTATGTTTAAAAATTCATCATGATATTCTAATCAAGGGAAGAGACCATCATTCATGATTGAAAAAGTACAAAAATGTAGTTTATTTAAATATTTTCATCAATGATCAATGATTACATGATATTTTGGACAGAGAGAGGAACAACAAACTGCAAACATTCACATTCATCCATTTATCCAATCATACAAGTCACATACATATTAGGCTAGTTGTGATATGTTCTGTACATTAGATGTGCACTGATTGTACATAGACCATGGTACTATTTTAGTTTGATGACATGATTATGTTGATGTATGAATCCAAAACAAAGTTTGCATCAATCTGGGTTGTGGCAACATTCATCTACGCGCGTTTCGGCAGAGAGGTGCCTTCATCAGGAAAGCCACTTCCTATATAGTTTCTCAGAAGGTGCTGGTCACATGGATTAAGATGTACTGTCTTCGAAGTGGAGTGAGCGCAAGATGGTGGGGGTTCCTAGGAGTGATGAGGAGGGGGGATCCCAAGTATGGATGTCTTGGGAACCGAAGCGTAGCTCCTATCAAAAAGATAGGCTTGTGCCAGTCTTTGAGGGGGCAGTATCGCTGATAGCTGGGAGATACTTGTATGAAAATGAAGCATCGAGCTGGATATGAAAGAGGGCGCTCTGTTCAGAGGATGATCAACCTCTAACAGGCGAATCCTATGACCTCGGCTTGTGCCTTTGCGTGGTCCTCTGGGATTTCCAAATTCAGACAGAAGTAAGGCTAATTCATGGGCGGGCATAAGTATGGCAATAAAATTCACATACTGCAGTTCTTGTCAGATTTTCTCCACACGCACAACTACCTGTTAATATAAGACAACAACAAACTTGAGCCACATAGTGAGGGAAATAATTATACTGTTGTCATTGTGTTGGGTAAGCTTGTTTTGGTCTACTTTCATCAGGCAGTTGGGGTTGTTCTAAGAGAGAGTGCAGCATTCTTACTACAATTTCACCTGGCTAAAGTTGGGCACAGGTCAATGGCTGAGTGGTAACAGGATAGAATATTCAGTGTTTATAGTCCACAAAGTGCAATGAGAGCACCACAGAGGAAGGGGATGTCCAGTAGGGCTTGGGAAGTGTATGATACACAGTTGAAGGCTCTGTCTAAGCACTACCAGGCCTCACAAGTTTCCCACCTCTGTGCGTGACCAGCTGCTCAAGTCTAAGTTTTTTTTGTATTGTGGGACTTGAAATCTTTATCTCATTTAAAAACTAAGACTATAAGTCTCAGAATGCAAAGAAAACTCGACTGGAGCAGCTAGTCACGCATGGATCTGCAAATGTTTAAGAGACATCCGCTGGACAACAGTGATGAGTGAGGAGGCATTGGCCTGGAAGGTGGCTGCATAAAAGGAAGGTTATCACTCCCTAAAACAGGTACATTAGGACAGGCAGCAGAAGCATAACACACACACAGATACACACACTACAGCATAGACTAAAGGTGTGCAAGGTTTACTCATACAAAAAGAACAGGTATTCAAGCTTTCGAAACAGAAAAGAGACACTCGAAGAAGCAGCAGTGTAAACTATCCCTTGAGCACACAAACAAAAGATAAAAAAGAGCTAGAGTTTTCCTGAGGATCAGTGGTGTAGCAAGGGGAGGTCAGTTTGCCTCGGGCGGCAAAAGTTTTGGGGGTGGCGGTGGCCTCCTCCCACGTTTTCCTGACATCTCGGGCAGCAGTAATCCCTTCCCCACTCTACAAAGCGGCTGTCGTGGGGCAGCAATCATCGACCGAATCTCACCAGCACCCCCCCCCCCCAATCTTCAAAGCTGCTGCGGGGCGGCAAACACAGGGACTGCCACAGGCGTCCAAAGGGCTACTCACGTGCTGAAGATGCAAATATCATAATAAGACTCCCAAGAAATTACAAAAATAAAAGCCTTCCTCAGTTGATTTCTGTCTAATCACTCATCCTAGGGAAACAACAGGAACAAGGACACTGAGATGGCCGCTGCACTTCACCACGTGCCCAGAAATATTACTGGAGACTTCTGATATTTTCCATAACATATTATATTAATGCTTAATGCATGAGAAGGACATTTAAATGCCATTGTTCCTAATATCTCGTGAACTGCATTTCCTCACTCAGATCCTTGTAACCTACAAAGAAACACTCACCTTTTAACTCACTCAAAAGGTAGGGGTAGGGCTGACCAAACTGACGTTTACTCAAGGATGGCTTGGTACTCACACATTGTATGACAACTGGTCTAAGATGATAGGAACTTTGTGAAGAGATGAGCTTTTATGACACCTTTTCTAAATTTCACCAAGGCGCATATCTGTAGTGCAAATGGAGGTTGTTCCTTTGACTCAGTTCAGATGCAGAGGAAGCTTGTTCTTGTGTGCATTCTTGGAAGTTTTCTGAATTTACAGCCTACCCAGCAAGTGTTTCATAGCATTATATACACCAGACAAATGAAGCTTAGAGGTAAGATAATCAGGATTTATGAACGGAGTGCCTTATTGATCATGCAATAAAATCTGAAGTGGATTGTGGCAAGGAGAGAGAGTCAAAGCAGATCTTTCAAACTAAGAGGATATGTCAGAATTTTCTTTCGATGGTGATTAGTTGAACCGCTGCATGAAAACTGCTTTGGCTGATGTCAATGAGTACTCTGGGAGATCAGTGAGTCGAACGCAGTCTTTGTCGATGTTAGTTATGACAAGCAGCAGTAGAAAACCAGAAGTCTATAGGAGGAAGGATGGGCTTGAATTTGCACATGAATGTTAGCTGAAACCATGCTGTTTGTACTTTATGCAACAATGTCTTTGCAAAAACAGAGATGAGTCAAGGAGAAAGTCCAGGCATTTAGTGGAGGGTGACAAATGGGGAGACACCATCTAAGATCTTATATTGAGACACTACTGGGTGAGAGCATTGAGGATTCCTCCTATTAGGAGGACACATTCATTCATTGTTTACTTGAGTTTCAGATACACTAAATGAATGAATCTGAGCATAAGATTGTTAATACCAATGACAGTTTAATGTACAATTTGGTGTCATAAAGGGTATTGGTGGGTAGAACTGCCTTGTTACTGGAATGGTAATTCTACTGGCTCTATGTACAGGTTGAGCATCAAATATTTCTTCTGTAGTGACCCTCTTGCAGTCACTAACGGGTAGTATTACAACAAAAATAAGAGAGGGACAGGAGGCTACAATATACATGATGCAGACAGCATGTGCAGCTGTTCTGTCTGAACAGGAATGCCTCTTATGACCTTGTTTGGTCGAGCCTGGGCAGCGCATGCGCTGCTCTGCGGGGCATGCTGTATTAAGGTTAGGCATAGAAGCTCCGCCCATTTCACACCAATCTTTTCAATCAGCCTCTGTTACTGTACTTGCAAAGTTGTTGCTTTTCATTTGCAAATAGGCTTAATAGTCCCTCCTTGGTACAGCCTTGTCTGCATTTACAACCTCCCATAACGACTGAACTTTTTACTTGTGTTGTTACACAGCCTGCCTTAAAGTCGGTGAGCACCATTTTCTTTAATGGTGTTCTCCTATTACACCCACGACATCGCAGCAAGCTGCACGCTTTTAATATTGTATTCATTTAAATTACTGAGCGTCCGCTTTAACTATAGCAGGTGCGCTTTTTTAATTATTTGATTTACAGCGCAGTCCACTTTCACTTTAGTGGCAGCATTTGTTTAAATATTTATTTTACTGCTAGGGCCACTTTCAGATTAGTGGGTGTGCTTGTTTATTTATTTAATTAACAGAGCGGTCCGCTTTCACTTTAACAGCTGCACTACAGAACCTTTATAAAGTTTTTGTTTTTTTTAACTTTTGGTGAAAGTGCGCTTTTACTTTAATTTTAATGTTGGCCGCTCACTTTCTTTAGACACTGCTCACTGTAACCAGAATAGGAGCGCGCCCACCAATTAAGTGGTCTCGCATTTGTGAGAGTTTGCACTAATGGCTTTAAAAATAACAATGCCTTTCATATATGTGTTGCTTTAAAAAAAAAAAAAAAAAAGGCTTTGTCATTTACATTCCCAATAGATGAAAAGCTCGCAAATGCGAGACCTATAGCATAGAAAATGCTTGCCCTTCTTGTGAGCAAGAAATCTGTACAGGACAGGGGTCAGATCCAGCTGCAGAAAACCTTGTCTGAGAGAACAACGCTTCCCAGGTACTCAACACAGGACCAGTAGCCACTGTACAGTTATGGGTTAGCCACACTTATCACTGAGAACACATTATTTGATTTGCCAACAAATTTGAAATTCAAGGACTTCTCTGCACCAAATCTGGTACTTTCTTAGAGTATGCATCTATGACCCAGCATGACTATTTTTGTGCAGTTTCATGAACAGCAACCAATGTTAAGGGGGATGGGATCAACAAAGATGCCATTCAGCATCGGCAAAAAGGGAAAGTTCTTTTTGTTAGTGTTGTGAAGCATCCTACAAAAAAGGAAAAAATAGTGCAGTGACATTTTCACACATGCGTCATTGTGCATGTGTGCATGTGCATCATCATGCAAAGTCAACTCAGCGTAAGGACGTATATGAGAGCATGCATTACATTGCATGCATGCTCATACGCCATTAAATGGCTGGATTTGTTTTTTTTTTTACTTACTGTTCCAAAATGGCAAAGCTCAATATTTGTAAAAAGCGCATATTCAGAAAGGAGTGGTCTAGCAGCAAACACAGCTTACGGGCCTTTCAACAAAATAATTTCTATGTTATGAGAGCGACGGAAGGGACAAGGGAGCAACAGAGGATCAGGTGGGGAGCACCATGAAGTAGGGTGTTTGGACGAGCAGTGGAGAAGGCTCAGGAAGGTGTAGGAGGAAAAAAATGAAAAATGGAAAACGGCCTGGAGCTGTGGGGGCGGTGTGGCAAGGACACGAGGGAGAGCGAAGAAAATGCATGCACCCCCATGGAGTGCTGAAAGAGAAAGAAAAAGGTAGTTCCCTGAATATGAGCAGTGGAAGGATACAAGTAATCCAATCAAAAGATGCCATGCTCCATGGGAGGGACAAACATAAGAAGGAAGAGGGGGGCCATCAAATAGGAAGCAAGCAAATGAGAACGCTATGAAAGATAAACAAAAGTAAGCAATGGGCTGGCTTCAAAGCCCATAGGTAATTATTGGTATTGACCATTATATATCTTTTTAACAACAGGTAGCTAAAATCTGCCTGTAGGCGAGACCTAACTACCATTGGACAGATTAGCACCAAACTTTGCGTGAAAGGAAACCTTTACTTAGAAAGCGTACCTTTTCTGATTTGGTGCAAATCATTCTGTAGTTTTTGAGATATTAGTGTTTAAAAAAGAAGTCTGGCTCAGCTTGAAAGCGCTAAAACTTTTGTATATCTTGGCTGTTTCAAACTGCGATTGCCAAATTCATATTTTCTGCCAACGACATTTGAATTTTTTTACAAGTGTTTTTAGCTGATGAAAGGGAGCAATGTTTTTTCACCTTCTTGGAAATTGCATTTTTTGTACATAATTACAATTTTCAAGCTATAGAAAAATACTTTCCACAGCAAAAGCAGTGGGTGGGAACAAGGTTGCTTGCCCCCAGAGGATGGCTTGGGGCCATTCAAAAGCAAGGAAAATGGGGACAGAAAAACCTGTTGTAAAACAAGTTTGCTATAGTAAAATTGTGATTTTCACTAAATCACAAGGCTGTTATTTACTATCTGTAGCATTCTGTCAAAAAAACATGATTTTCATAATAATAGCAGTTTTTACAAAAGAAAACAGATTCTGGTTGAGAAAAGGATTTGCAGGGCGATCCTACAAGTATGACAGAAGGTCAGGCCCAGTGGCCATCCTCAGCTGGACACGGCTGAAAGTCATGCACAGAAGGCATTGGCCATCTCTGGCAGGTTTGGCTAGTGTGAAGCCTGTGGCAGAGTGCTGGAAGGATACATTGCAAGTGAATGAGGTCCTTCATTAAAAAAAAAAACAGAATTTCGCGGAAAAAAATATTAGCTATTATTTAGCAAATTAAAATTCCTGACATTTTTCAGCAAATAAAAAGCATATTACCAATGGCAAGCCTTGGCGTGTGGCATGAGTTACGGCGAGCAGTAGATACAGGGCCGGATTTAGAGCTGGTGCGACAATCATTTTTGGCGCATCCACTCCCCATGACCGCCTCCTCCGATTCTCTCACTACCACTGGGCAAAAGTGCCTCTCATCTCTCCAATCATAAGTTATTGGTAAACACAGTGCCCCCTGAACTCAGGGCCCCCTCCACAGGTCTGCGCCCAGTGCACCGCACCAGTCGCACTGCCCTAATGCCGGTCCTGGCTACATATCATAATTAGCCAATTTCAGGGGCTTTTCATGTACGCTTTTGTTGAACCATAAGTAACTTTTAACTTTTTTTTCAGTGTCCCTAGATAATCAGTCGACAAACAGACAGATATATGCTTTGGAGCATTTTCTAAAACTCAGAGAGAAAAGCTTTAACTTTCTTCAGCCTGAATGTCCAATCAGCTGAGACGGGGGCTGTACAGCTATACAGGTATGTTGTAACAAGGAACATGTACAGATTTACTACCATAATACATGTTTTACATTTTTCACTGACCCTGGAGCTAGCATATGGGTGACGATTTGGTTAAGTAGGCTAAAATGTGCACAGCCCCGCTATGCATGATTTCATAAAGCACCTTCTTCACGATTGAAAATATGAAAAATATTTACATACCCTGTGGCAAACACTGAGTGTCTAAATAACTAAAAGCTCCAAATTCTTATTTTTTGACATTATTTTAAAGCATATAATCCTGATAACCTCTCACGTAAACCTCTGAAATCCTTTACATGTGCTCTACAAACATTCTGTTTGAGATAAGACACATATCTCATTTCCTCAGCTATTACACCTTCGTTTGAACATAATGAGCATAGCTGTTGCAAGTCATCTCTTATCGGCATCCTACAGCCTTTCAGACATAGGTCAAAGCAAGCTCACTAAATGGAAATACAGGGTTATCTGAGCAATATGCAGTTTCGTTTGCAGACAGAAAAAGAAGAAATAACGCACATTAATCATAACGCAAAAGAACAACGAAAGGCCTTTTAAAATGCTGCTCCCAGTGCATGAGTCTGGCAATGTGATAAGAGTTCTCTTTTTGGACCATCGCCTCTGGCAGCCTCCTCTGCCTGAGTGCTGGTCCCACCTCCTACTAGAGGCAGGGCTGGCACTAGAGCAAGGCATCACAAGATGGCCGTGGAGAAGCACTAGGCGGGGACAGGCTCAAACTACACCTATGAACAGCAAATAGGGCTCCATTGCTAGGGGAGGGGCAAATATCAATTAGCCAATTAGGTGACTTGAAGGATGCCTAGCAACAGCGCCGTCTTGACATAGGGCACGCTAGGCAGTTGCCCTGGGGCCCCAAGTGCATAGGGGCCCCATACAGTCCAGAATTTGGCACTCATTTTCTGTCAAACGTTTTCACTGCTGTGAGTGGTTGTGTAGGCAGGGCCCAGTGCACTGCTTTGCCCTGGGGCCTAGGATGCTATTAAGACAGCCCTTCCAGCAAGGGGTCCAAAAATGATGATTCCATGCTGCATGGACTGCCCAGACTATGGCAGACGTGAATAACATCAACGGTGCACCAACATCCTATGAGTAGTGTATGTATGCATGTATGTATGTATGTATTTATTGCTTGTTGAGCGCAGCTGTCACCCAAAGGGTATCCTGGCGCTGAGACCTATCCATACATCTGTTAAATAAGCTACATTACTCTGGGGAACAAGTGGGTCTTAAGGTCCTTTTTAAACATAGGCAGATCATGGCAACTCCTCAGTGCCAGAGGTAGAGTATTCCACAGCGTGGAGGCCGTAAAACTAAAGGCACGACCACCCATCCTCACTCTATTTATCCTGGGGACCCTTACCAGGAACGCCGAAGAGGATCTCAGAGGTCTGGCTGCCTGATACCAGGAGAAGAGATTCTGAAGGGGTAATGGTCCCAGTCCATGCAGGGCCCTAAAAACAAGACATAGAGCTTTAAATGCAATTCTCTGCTGGACTGGAAGCCAATGAAAGTCGGCCAGAGCTGCCGATGAAGAGGCGGATCGCGGTCGAGACAAGGCCAATTTAGCGGCCATATTCTGGATCCTTTGGAGTTTGAGAACCAGAGTCTTCGGGGCACCCAGAAGTAGTGCGTTACAGTAGTCTAACCTACTGAGGATGGAACTATGCACTACCTCTGCTCTGGAGCCCCGAGGAAGAAGTGGCAAGATTTTCCGTAGGGCACGGAGCAAGCCCATACACGTCGCTGCCGTCTTATTTACGGAAGCATCAAGCTGAAAATTGGGTTCAAATAGAACTCCCAAATTGCGAGCTGATTCTGCAGCCTCCACCGAACCCGGGATGGACGTTGGCCAAAAGTCAGCCGGTAATGTACGAGGAGTTCGGTCCAAGGAGCAGTAAAGTACCTCCGTTTTTGACCCATTGAATTGCAACGCATTGGCTCGCAACCATGCTGCTGTTGCCGACATACAACGGTGAAAGGCATCCCTTGAAATAATCTCTGATCCCTCAAATGAAAAAATCAACTGAGTGTCATCGGCATAATTGATGACTGATATGCCGAATGACTTTATCAGTGCTACCAAGGGTCGGAGATATATATTAAATAGGATCGGACTAATCGCCGATCCTTGTGGGACTCCTTGTTTCACCTGCCGAGTGGCTGATCGAAATGGTGGTAATGCCACAGCTTGTTGTCTGTTGTCCAAGTAAGAAGTGAGCCAGTCTAGGGCCAGACCACTCACTCCCGCATTCCGAAGACGGCCGAGTAATACCTCATGGTCCACCGTGTCGAACGCGGCCGACATGTCAAGTAGCACCAAAATTGCAGACTTGCCCTTGTCGACTCGCGTTCGCAGATCATCCAGCACGGTGACCAAGGCCGTCTCGGTGCCATGAGCTGGCCTAAAGCCAAATTGTGCAGCATCCAGGCAGAGATTTGTTTCCAGGAAGTTGGATAAAGCTCTTGTGACCCATCTCTCGAGAATTTTTATCGCGAATGGTAGTAGCGAAATCGGCCTGTAATTAGCCGAACAGAGAGGGTCCAAAGAAGCCTTTTTCAAAAAAAGGTGTTACAATTGCCATCTTCCAGCTGTCTGGGACTGTCGCTGTAGCCAATGATTGACAACAAATGGAGTGCAAAGGAGGGAAAAGCTCATCTTGAAAGGCCTTCCAGATCTTATGAGGCATTGGATCAAGCGGTGATCCTGATGTTACACTATTAGCCAGGATACCAAATTCCTCTAGCGAGGGAACAGGAAAACCGGACAGCTGAGGCAGACCTTCCTTGCTAATCGCCCATTCGGATCCCGAATTGTCAAAGGAATCCGAAAGAGAGACTGTAGGTGTCACAGACTGTTCAGGTCTTTTAAGTCCAGTCAGGATAGTCCTGATTTTCTCCTCAAATGCAAGGGCCAGCGAGTCGCATAATTCCTGCGAGGCCGGAATAGTAGACGCAGTACAAGGCGGGTCAGACAGAGTCTTAACCAGCCTGAACAGAGTCTGGGATTTGTTAGGGGCCTTCGCCAGAGTGTCTTCTAGGAACGTAGCTTTTGCGATTCTTAACTGGGCCTTGTATTCATGCAGGGCTACTTTATATGCCGCCTTATCCTGCTCCCTATATCCTCTCCTCCGCCTGTTTACAGCGAAGTTTAAACTGTCCAAGATCTTCACTAAACCAGGCATTTAAGCCTCTAGGCCTGTCTCTCACCTTACGCAAAGGAGCCAATTCATCGCGAGATGATACAATATGCCGGCAGAGAGATGCATAGCTCTTGTCCACATTCTCCTCCACATGAAAAATTCACGGTAGCAGTGCGGGTCGACTCGGCTCCCTAAGGAGGCGGTTCCATTGCCGATTCAGCTTCCTGCTGCCCGGTTTGTTAGGTCTCCACGGGGCAGGCATGAGAAAGGACATAACAATCAATAAATGATCAGTCCAACCCTGATCTATGACCTTTTCCACCACGACTAAATTCTTATCAGCAAATACCAAATCAAATGTATGCCCCATATCATGGGTGGGTACCAGGACCAATTGAGCAAGTTGGATATTGCTACCTGCTTGGCAGAGTTCTCGAAAAGCCAAGTCATGGGGACCGGAAGGCCACAGGTTGAAGTCACCCAATACTAAGAAGTTGGTATGAGAGTTAGAAAGGTCGTAGACCAAATCGATCAGAGCTTGAAGGGCTGTCGTGGGTAAAGAGGGCGGTCTGTAGCATAAAAGGCCTGTTACCAGAGTACCTCCCTGAGCCACGATGGAAAAGCCCATAAGCTCAAACCCTGCTACCTCTTTAACCGCCAATTCGGCCAGGGAAATCGAGTCTCTAAAAATGTAACCTACCCCACCACCCCTACCCGAAGCTCGGGGAATATGCCTTTTTAGTGCAGATGATGCCGTGCAGCCTGTGTTCCAGGATGACATCACAGATTTGAACCTTACATCCGTGGTAGGATAAACTCTTAACTGTTGCAGAAGGGTTAGAGGAAATATAAGGATTCGAAAATGCAGAGAATAAACCCTGCTCTTGGATCCCTGTTCACTTTAATTTCCTGATGATGCTTCCAAGACCCCTGGTGCCAGGGGTTGAACAGGAAATGCCAGGGATACCAAAGGAAAGGCCGGGATAATAATAATAATAACAATAATAATAATAATAATAATAATAATAATAATAAATAAATAGCAGATGCTACTCCAAAATGGCATCCATGACAGGCATGAAAAATGAAGAGGGAGCTGCAGAGCAGCACAGGAGTGAAAACATGAGGGAAAATGCCATTTACGCATTGTGTAGAAGTCGAAACTTGCCAACAACAATGTTGTCCTTCTAAGCAAATAGCTCCGCTTATCAATCTTCAGCATGCCATTCATTATCTCTGCATTCTTGTAGCTCTCTCCCGGCCAGGGCATGCTGTAGTTACACAGATATGCCTGTCATAACCAGGCTTGTTTGCCTTGGAATCAATAGGGTTGTGATCAGAAAGATACCTCAGGAAAACGGGATTAAGTTGCAGCCATCACTGCTTTCCGAAATGAATCGCTGACAGGAAGCAAATCTACCCGTGCAGTGTGAAATTTACATATTTGGACAAGGCAATGTAAACCATTTCTACATACATTTGCTGCATTCAGCCAGAGAATTGGAAGTAGACATATTCACAGCACATAATAAGGACAGAAGCTTGTGTTGGGGTGGCAGCTTTGTAAAGTGAATATGTGAATATCACCAATGTAATGAATGTTTATCTTATCATTACAGGGACGTACCAAGCAAGAACAAGCACTGGCAAACCCAAAAGGTTTGGCATTGGCTGGCAGCTTTTTGGTTTTGTCAGTGCGTGTTGTGTTTTGCTACAGCTTTTATAATCATTGTTGTGGGAGGTGCCACGTTTTGCCAGTATAAAAATATTGGACACAAGCAAAGTTATTTTTTGGTTTCAAAAAGCTCACATTGCCGTACTAGTCCACAACACTGAAGGGAACTACGTTGTGTCCGGGGGTACTCAGTGAGAAAGCGCAGGATGCTGTCACTCATTGACCAATGGATGAAGAAGCTGCCTGAAAGACCCTATAACAAGAAACCTTCTACCAAACCCTATGCACAAACCATGGTAGTTCGTAAAATACACTATACACATTCCTGCACAGGGGAAGCTCCTCCGTTTGAGCAGAGGAACATCGCAGAGGAACATAGCCCCAGGGCTTTAAGTGGGCCAGGTCTCACCGGGTCTGAGCACTGGCAGTTTTATAAAGGGGGCCTCGAAACGGGTCTCTATCGAGCTCTGTTTTGTGCCCTGGCACAGGCAGTCCATTTTTTTTTCTGGACTGCAGTGACAGCAGGCACATTGATGTGCGCTGTTCACACTGATCACTTCTCACTATTGGAGAAGTGATGGCATGACGTCATGCCAGGTGAGCAGTTGTAGGGGAAGGGAAATCCTTTAAAGAGAGCCATTTTCTCTCTGGATTTCCCTTCTCTTTTTGAAACTCAGGAGCAGCAACATTGTTGTGGTGTCACATGCAACTAACAACCATTGACAAAGCCAATAGTTCTGACTTATAGGTATGATGTTACTTGTTGTATCATATATCTAGATGCAATGACAGAAACAGCAAAATACAAGTCAGGCGGCACACTATGTTAAGCACAGGTCTTTAGCTTATGTGTTTTAAGCCATGCCCTTCATTACATTGATCACGCCCCTTTCAGAGACCCTCCAGTTTTTTCATTCTACTTAAAGCTCTGCGTAGCCCAACAGACCAGAGCTGAAAAATAATATTGTAATAAAGTTTATTTATTACCATTTTGTTTTTCAGCAACCGACCTGTAGGAAGGGGCGGGACCAGTGCTGCCGAGTGGCAGCAGGGAGCTGTGTGGTTTAAAATGCTCATGTCTCTTTGGCCAGCCAGCCAGAAATGCGCATTTGAAACTTCTCTAACTCGGTTTGAGAACTTGCAAGCCTCCAGTGATCTTGAGAGTGCAGCTCTTATGCTGGTGGGGGCAGCACCAGGATTGGTTAGGAGAGTTGGCTGGGTCCGGCGGAAGAGAGACAACCAGTGGAGGACGTTACGTCGTGCCTTAAGGTAAGTGTTCTATTTATTTATTTATTTGCATCACCCCTGCCCCCCCACCCCCCCCCGCCCCACCACCACCTTCGGTACATGGCATCTGCTATTTAACATTTAATCTGGTTAAATTACTCTGGACAAATAGGGGCATCCCTCTGTATACCAGACTTCAACCCTTACCTAACTGCCTTCTTGCCCTATATGTCAGACAGCCAACCATATCCAAATCTGTGTTTATGTGGACTAGCACTCAGCAAGAGGGCTCTGTACGTCAGTGCTTCAGCAGTGATGTGAAGGCACGATTTTGAATCCTGACAAGCCAGACTCATTCGGCAAGGTTGATAAATTGGCATATAGTAACATCTTTCATTTATGGTGGTCAGGAACAGAGATGAGGTATGAAGTGAATTAAAAAAAAACTGAAATTATCATTAGGAAGGCTGGCACTAGACCAGATCAAGAAAGTAGATCACAATCCATTTTCTAACCGAAGAAACATTCATGTTTTCTCTTATGTTGTCTTCTCTTTGCACAGGTTCACAACGTCTACAAAATGCGGTAGATAGAAACACACAGGCATATCTGTTTGAGAACCATTATACGAGGCATTTTTCTTTCATCAGAGAGAGTAATTGACTCTTTTGGGTATGACACACTTGCTGATAATTTAAAACCAGTTGCCCTCCGAGTTGGGAGTGAGATAAAAGAGCAAGAAGTTTTCATACATCTACAACAAAGAGTCAGAAACTGAAAGAAAGGATTATACAGTTTCGTTGCTTTCTTTCACACAATTTTTCAAAAATAGCATTTTCTATTTTTTTGGAAGCATGCCCATTTGACAGATGATCACTCTTAGCGGGATTATGGCATAAGGTCCCATTGTACAGGTACAATCTGTCATCAGCCGTCACGGGAACTATTTATACTCCGGCTTTCTATGCTGTGCAAGAATAAACTGAAATTCATGATTCTCTGAAAAAAATGGACCGTAACAGTTATGACTTCAATAGTTGCCAGACATATATGCACATTCAAAACACCATTTGAGGTTGGCGTCTGCCAATGCAAAAAGGTGATAAGGTTTCTGGTCAGTGGAAATACCATTGATCAAGGCAACATATTCGGTGGAGTACCACCCCCTCCCCCGCATAAATAGCCAGATGCACAAAGCCCCAAAGTGGGAGCCCTACTCCAGGAGTTTTCCTCTGACTTTTTGGGGATTCATATAGATTTGCTGGGGTACCCCGAGAAATCTTTGGTAGAAACAGACTTCCGGGAGTTTTCCTAGCTCCAAATCTGTACTTTTACAGACTCTGTGTGTCTTAAGTGTACTTTTGCGTGTCGTTCCAGGGCAGGAAACTACCTTCAATTTTTTTTAACACCTTGACACCTACGCATTTGTGGGTGTTCACTGACTTTTTCACGGACATCGCCGCAGAGAAGACACTTTCAATAAAAAAACAAGTTGTTCCTTACTACTAGGTGGTACTCCTGGGAACCACTCTAAATCTTAAAGTTAAGCCCAAGAGCTTTAAAATAGTGCTTCAGCTGGATTTGACCTCATAAATGAACAGCTTTTAACAAGAGGGGAAAAAGAGGCATACCTTGTCATAACACCATTCCAGCCCTATTTGCAAATTTGTAAACAACAGCTTTAAGTAGGTGGTAATGCCAATTTGTTTTATTGTTTGCGAGACATGATTTTGCCCAGTCAATAATGCGGTAAAACCCAACCCCATGTGGTTTTATTGATACATTATAAACCCATGAAAACATTAAGTTATGCGGCAAGTGGGTTACTGTACAGTGGCATTTTATTTTATGATGTGCCACATCTGATTCACCTGTTGTATAGAATCTGGATCGTGTTAGTAACAATAATGTCTGGAAAGCAAAAAAGTGATATGGCAAACTGTAAGGTTTTGTGCCTGGATAGAAACCAGATCCTCAAGTAGAAGGGGATTCATCAAAAGACACCCCAGGTATTTCCTAGGAGCAGATCTTAAATGAATTAAGGGATGGGGTCGCTAATAACCAATCCCTCTCGCTGAAGTGCAAGAAGACTAGTGTCTTCACTCACCAGTGAAAGGCTCTTAAATGAGGATCACACAATTTAAAACTCTTGATGAGAAGAAGCAAGAGTTGGCTCCTCGCCTTGTTTCTCTGTCACAGGGAAACCATGAAAGCCGCAACTAGGACTATTTTTAACGGCAACCATTGCTACAGAAGAGGCAAAAAACAGGGCTTGAAACATCCTATATCATGCTTGGCATGCAAAAATAGTCTTGATCCACTATTATATGGATATTTCCCGAATTAGTCATTTTACCATAATTTACTTCAAGGTTTTACAAGTGTACCCATAACTCAACGTATGGGATATGAAGAATGTTTCCTCTCTTTTCCACGCTTTGTTGGTGCCGTTGTAGATTCGGAACAGGGGACATTATGCAATTGTTTAGGGCCATCGTTTCCTAATCTTCAAGTGAACATTCTCCAGTACTTAAGAAGGGTAGCAAAAAGTTAATTATTTGCAAGAAAGAGTAGCAAAGTACTGCTTTTCTTGTTCTGAATTGCTTAGTGCACATGGATTCTGTAAGGGAATATCAGGGAAACAATATCAAATGGTCACAAAACCGTTACCCGAATATTGAGGGACAAAATATTGAAGAGATAAGTGCACAGAAGGAGGTACGTACCATGAACATATGTATTTAACCATGGTATGTATTATGCCGTGCCTCTGTGACGTCGGACCACGTCGGCGCGAAGCTACAAAAAGAATTTCCGAATGCTGATGCAGGGGGATATTCACAAGGTGAGGAATCCACTGGCAGATGTATCTATCAGAAAATCTATTCAAACTTACCTTTCAATATAGTTCTTGATATTCTGGTTGCTATATTATGACCACTCAATATTTTGTCCTCAGAAGCAAAGACACAGGGCCTGATTACGAGTTTGGGGGAAAGGTTACTCCATCACAGACGTGATGGATATCCCATCTGCCCTATTACGAGTTCCATTATGTTCCATTGGATATAACGGAACTTGCAATAGGGCGGACTTGATATCTGTCACGTATGTGATGGAGTAACCTGTCCGTCAAACTCATAATCAGGCCCATAGTCTGTAAGGCCATCAACACATTAGCAGTCAAGGTACCTCTACACACTTAGAAACTATAACAAAGAGTAGAGCTGCTAGCTGTCTGTTTTGTTTGACGTTAAATATATATATTTTTTTTAAGGAATCGGATGAGGAGGAAAAAAAAGCACGACCACGGCTGTCTGAACTATGGATGAAGGAGAGACGAAGGTAGGAAACATGGAGATTAATCTGGCGGACCAGACTCACCGCCTTAAATCATCTGTAGTGCCGACTATAAACTCGGCAAACCCATAATCAGGGATAGTTTAATCCAAACTAATATTAAAGGATGAAGTATATACAGCATGACTTCTGAAGGTAATGGCAAGAACACACAGCTGGAGTGGTTTACATTGTTTTTTCTGCAATTGCTTTCACACGTTTTGCACAGAGACCACCATCAATTCTTGCATTTAATATATATCCTATTTGTCTCGATACACTGAGTGCACCGACCCCCTGGGCACTGAAAATGCAGCAAACTGTTTATTACGCGTGATTTCTCCAAGGTCGCAGCTCAAGGCCTTTTGGGGATGTCCTTTTAAGAGACTTCAGAGGCGGAAGCAAGCGAGATGACCAATGTAAAAGGAATTTCTGGCAAGGAGCCCCCAGCAACTTAAATAGACCAAACTGCTCATTTGAGTATGGCTGTAGATGAAAATATGTCTTGCCACTTTGTTGGTCAGGCTATTTATAGAGTCTTTATTAGATTGTTTACTCGATGGCTCACTCTCCAGATCTGTAGGTCATTTAATGCCTATTAATTGTCTAAAGCAAGAGGAGGAAGAATCCCTATATTTCCTCCCAAAAGGAAAGTCACTGGTGAGAAATTGTGCAGCCAAGCTTTGCCATGAGAGATCTTGAATAGGAGCCCACACAAAAGCTGCATGTACACAATCCTGCATTTCAGTTGCTCTGTCCTCTGGGCAGTTTAGGGTAGTGTTGAACTGCAAGAGGACAGGAAAGTGTTGTACTACTGAAGATCAACACCAATAATATTGTGGCATACTAATATCGAGAACAGAAAACTGAAGGGCGAAATATCGTACGGCAGGCCTCGAGTCGGGGTACCACGCGGGTGGATGGCATCCCCCCACTTGTTTTAACGGGAGCTCGATAACTGGAGCAAATGGAGCCACACATTCACTCTTTGGCCTCTCTGGGGCGAGATCGGAGCTCATTCAGAACGTTGCTCACGCGCTGGCTTCTCTGATGCAATCGCATCTAAGGGGTGAGCAAGGGGAGGCAATGAGTCTGATGGTGCAAGCCACCTTTCGTGACGTCACTTCCTGTCGTGACGTCAGCATCCCCCACTTCTTTTTTCAGGACTTGCGCGCTGTCGTACGGTAAGTGTATATAGGGAGGTATAGAGATTTTCTATTCCTAGCTGCCCATCTACGTATTTCAAAAACATATGTACTGCATATGTACATATATCTGGAGTTCGTTAAATAAACTCTAGTCTTACTTACCTGTTGATATTCTATTTTTAATATTCTGTCCTCAAAAGTCTTTCCTATCAACACAGTGATTCATTACTCATGGGGGCACACACACCACAGGTATGCACTTAAGTGAAATGACCCGGCGTAGCTGACTAAAAGGAGAGAAGGCCAGAGCACTGAGACTGCCACACTTTATTTCCACAGGCCTCTCTAACTTATTAAGTAAGCAAAACATGCTTATAACATTAATCCATAACGGTTTCCTGATGCTTACATACATGGATAACGGTTTCCATATAATTACATATATCCATAGCACTTATCTGATACTTGACTCTACATTAAAATATTTTAGATGTTCTACCCAAAAAAAAAGGTAAATTAGCTCAGAGAGGTAATGCTTGCTGAAGACAAATAAGTGTAAACTGCTGGCCACAGATTTGGCGCTTGATGGGACTGTCTTAGCTTTTTATCCTTCTTTTATTTAAAAAAACAATGAACCTCATCCATGCTGCCACGATTTACCGCCGGTGCTGGGGCCCAATGTTAATGGGTGTGGTCATGACGGAACTGTTCCGTCATGAGCACAGCCCAACCGATGCTCATGACGGAACCGTTCAGTCATGAGCATCGAAAGGTAAAGTACCACTGTTTTCAGTGCTGCACAGATTTAGCACAATATAAATGATCAATTATTATTATTGAGCAATATCGGTTTGCGAAAGTCACCCTATACGGCACTTGAGGGTCCATAATTCTGATTCATCTTCTAGGACAAATCAGTTGTTCCTGTTGTTGCTGCTTTCAGTTTGCTATCCTGCTGACACTTTCGATGTGGTAGCTGGAAATAATAAATGCTAGGCACGGCATTTAAATTTCAACAGCACTGAGAAAGACCTTGTCTAGAATGGTAACAGGCTAATTGTGGTCAATTGGACAAATAGGTTTTATGTTACAGAGTATCCCCAGCTATGCTGTGTATGGCGTTCACTCACAACATTACTGAATGTTTGACACTGTGAGTAGGAAACTTGCATCACAACTCAAAGAAGCACCTTCTCTTCACTAATTCACTCAACTCTTCCCTTGTGGAGCAATTTAGTCCTACTCTGGAGATGTCAATTGCTGCAAAATCTTAGTTCTGACTCAAACCAATACAAGTTGTCAACTGATGCTAAAATGGAACATGATGGGAGGGTGAGGCGCATTTCTTGGGTCATCACAAAATCCAAGACGTTTTTATAGATAGTAAACCGCTAATAAAGAATACATTGAAAATTGAGTGGACAAGTAGGCAGGTAGGGGACAAAAAAATTAATCAAAAATGCAAAACAGTTTACATTAGACTGCGAAAGTCAGGTAATATGTTCTTAGCGTAGTGAGTTAGATAAACTATTAGACACAAATGAACTTTCAAGAATCAGTCAAATAATCATCGAAATGAAAATGGATGACATTCTTGCAACAACTTGTATGAATAACATTATTAATTAAGCTTGACTAGCCCAATTGTTTTTTTGTGGTACAACTTAGAAGGAGCCTAAAAATTGCATACATTAAAAAGTTTGCGCGTTCTCAATGTTCATTGTCATGCTCAAATTGCCTCAGCCAATCAGAATCCTTGGATGAACTCTTAGTTTTGACTGCATTCTTAGTTCAGTGAAAGTCTGAGGTAGGAACATGAATCGGACAAGGACAATGAGTGCGTATTTAGAGCGAAGGGGGCTATTAGCCTTGTCGCCCATGCGATTCAGGGTGCTTCTGCGTTCTGCCATTATGGGCCCACGCTTTTGATTTGGCCCCATAACTGACATGCACAACGCCAGAATTCAAAATGTACTCATAAAGAAAAAAGGCAAATGCCTTTTTTGGGTACATTTTGTATTTGTATTATTGCAAATTGCGGTCCTTGATTAAAGAAACTGAAACTGTAAGCCTGTCGCCATGTGAGACTTCGAGGGGTGCCAACTAAATGCCTAGGAAGTGGTAATAAGCGAAAACAGGAACACCAGTCACCAGGTGGTAGAATGAATGACATAACTAGGTATGAAGTGGGATGGAGGGGATTCAAGATGTTGGCAGGCTGTAAGGGGACTGCCTCCAATACAATTGCTATATAAAAAACAGAAGCTCTGAATCTGCCCCACTTGTGTACTTGGCAGCACGGGCTCTAAGAAAGAAAGTAATAAAGAGTGACACAGGAGTAATGAAAACATCCAGCAAGCCAATTGACATTGAAAAAAGTACCTTTTGATAATGTTGGTATTATGCCGCCACGTTTCAGATACCTTCTGTCGAAAAAGGCGCATTCTCAGCCAAAAGGTTTTTACTCTCCAAGTCAAGAGGAACATCAAAGGCATGGCACTGAAGCAAAGAAATAGAATCATTTCTTGGAATTAGAAAGATGACATGGTCTTGGCTGGGAGAGCAGCAATACTGCGTGGATAATATGCCAGGCACCAAAGGCAAGCATATGGCAATGAAGAGTGCTTCTAGCTCAGCTTTATTAATGAGATAATCCGCAGATTTAGTAGCCTGTCGACGATCACATCTTCTATTTGCAGAAGCGCAAACACATACTCAGGTCTTGTTGCTCTGCAGGCTTTGAAAGAAATGGTCAAGCTAGAAGTCTGGTTGAGTGTGTTCACGCAAATGGAGAAGTTGAAAGGTTGGGAAAGCAACTCCTCATCATTCCTTTGAACACCTACTGTCTGGAGTTCAGAACTTACTGTAGGTGTGTCTCAGAAGAGGTGGCATGGATTCTGTAAAGGTGAAGCTGCTAGTAGAACTGAATTCAGAAGCTAGGGCTGGCGTTTGCTATGGTGTGGAGGTTTGGAGGGAACAGGTGAGTCACAGAGTGCATTATGGGTGAGACAGGGTCAGATCCGGATTACCAAATAGGCAAAGTAGGCACGGACCCATGGGCCCCACACCTTTTAGGGGCCCTGTGGCAGCGGATCAAAATTGTTTTGATCTTGGAAGAAATTTACAATCAAACTTTCTTAAATTGTTTCCAAAAGATTGAAAAAAACTTAATCAACTCAAAGAAACCAAAACCTTACATTAAAGACTCTATAGAGAAAATATATTAATGTAATGTACCCAATAACACCTTAAAGCACATAAACCAGAAACACTGCATCAGATTTGCATAACAGTTTGTCTCTTAAAACCTCATCTTCTGGCAGCTGTCAGTTTGTAAAAAATGGTGGTGCAAACTAGTTAGGTGTAATGTACAGTAGTGACGTTATCTCCATCTAGCAGCTGATGTTTTAGGAGATAATTTGCATGGGGAGCCCACAAATTTCGACTACCTAGGGGTCTCCACTTGGTTTAATCCGGTACTGGACAGGGTGTATCCTGACCCTGTCTAGTTCCATCACTTTATAAATGACCTGAACAGTTATCTGTTGCACATCAAAGGATATTGTATGCTTGCAGGGGTAGGAGGCTGTTTTCAATTTATTTGTTGGGAATGCTGTGCTGGTGGCAAGTAAGGAACATGGAACATGCTTCACTTCTACTTGTTCAAGGATTCTATGCGTTGTGCAAAAGGAAAACAAAGTAATTAATGCATGTAAGGCTACAGTCATGATCTGTGGAAGGCATCCACAAATCAATCTACTCAATTGTGGGTGATAGGGTGAAAACTGAGTTAACTGCACAGTTTCTCAAAATATACATTCCTATAACACGCTAGGCTCGCCCTCCTCCCCACGCAGATTCTTGTGAAAGCAGCTTAAGTAATAGGGGCAACATCTAGTGGCTGCATTGAAAGCCTGCACGTTAAAGGGGCAGGCAGGAAACTGACACCATACTATTGATTCCGCAAACTTTGAAACAAGGTCAGACGACCGCCATAGAATAATATCACAGAAAATGTAATGCCCATACGGATACAGACATGAACCAAAAGTCGCGCTGAATGTAAAACAGTGTCAAAAGACCATGGGAAATCACATTTAGAAAACGGGCACCATAAAGGCCCATACACTGCAAGAGAGAAATTAGTGAATTAAGAACTTAATTAACGCAACTATGGCCCTGCTTACAAGGTGGTTGGTATATTCTGAGGGGTTTTCTCATGGGTCGAAATTTCGAGTTGTTTGTTAGTTAATGCATCTGATAATTATCAGATGCGTTAAATAACTCAACCATTGTTACATTCCGGCAGGTCAGACCTGGCAAACTTCAATGGAGGAAAACCATACGGTATTTACCATATCATGTGGATTTGGGTGTGTTAAACACCTAAATTCACATGTTATTCGCCAACAACTCATAATAGGTGGTATTTATCACACTCAATAAATAATGAAACCCGTGGTATCGTTATTTATCATGTGCAATAAATACCATCTATAGTCGTAATCAGGCCCTATGTGATAACTCACTGGATACAACTGCTTGTAATGCCCGGAGGAAGCGTTATGCAAAACACACTGTTGACAGCTTTATTGGCAACTGTATTGAAACAATATTTATTTTAACCCCTTGGATGAGTTGGACGGTCACCGGCCGTCCGACATCACGGTGGGCATGTGCGGAGGACGGCCGCCGGCCGCCCAAACTACGCCCACCTTTTATTTCGCCCGCACCACAGCGGAATTTCCGCTGCAGTTAAAGGTTTAAAGAAAGGGATATCTGAAATACCAATAGAACTGTAATAAATGCAACACCAAAAAACACATCAGTTATAACTGGGGAAATCTTTATATATCAGAAGTAATGAATGAGCCCAGAAAAGGAACTAAAACCTTTAAGGGGCTCCCTGCAGCTTCCTACCGAGTAGACATGTGGGGACACTTGTGGTGTGCAGGGCTGGAAAAGGGGGAATATTTTTCTCTAGAGTTTACCAGGTGCTCCCAAACATACTCATCTGCTCTGGCTACGGCTAGAAAGAAGTTGTGCCCAATTACAGCAAAAGCTGCCTTTTGTCCGAGTCTATACTAGATCCGGAGGAGGGTCTCACACAGAACCAGTACTCCCTGTGTCAAAAAATAAAGGTTAGAATGCTGTTTGCCACTCTTAGCACACCAGATCGTTGAAAATGCCCAACAAAGAAGTCTACACAACAGGGTATTTACTGATCAAAAGTGCACAGGTGATAACCGAGGTATGAACACAAATCCACTTGTTATCTAAAAAGGAGGTGGAGTATACTACTGTTAGATGAGTGTGGAGGGTGGAGGGATATGGACCACAAAGATCGTACAACGGTGCTGTGCTGTGTGTTTGTAGGCAGTAGGTTGAAAACCTTTTTGAAAACTTAGCCAGTCTATGAGCCTCACAAAACGACCTGTGACACAATTTACCGAAATCCAGTTGGACTATGGTGAATGTGAGATCTACTTCTACTGCTCAAGAACTGCATAAGGGGAATGATGATCCAAGTGTACAAGAAGAAGTGCTGGAGTATTAGTGGAGACATTGAAACAGATGCTCCAAGCATGGTTCTGAATGTGCCAAATGACTGCATTACATGGTAATTAGGTCTGTAGGTTGGTAAGATATGTTGCAACTAGGACAGTGTAATATTACAGTTAACTAAATGGGTTGATATGTATACGGTGGCTTTGCTGTGCAATAATTGAGACTGGCTGAAATAAAGAAATTTCTATTGTCTTTTTTTCCGAAACAGTCAATCACTGGTTTGACTTTGGAGTCTTTCACCTCTTAGTCTGCCTACAAATGTTACATATAGGGAAGAGGATGTAGCCTTAAGGCTAGATCGGTCGACCTCGATGCTGGGGAACTGGGTTCGAGACTCGGCATCGACGCTCAACATCCTGTGATTCTAGGCAAATCACTTAATCTCCCTGTGCCTAACAAAAATGAATGTGTCCACCTGTAACAAAACTGGTGCTCATGTAAAGCGCTCTGATACCTGATATCTTCGCGTCTCGTTTGTACTATATAAAACTCTAAAAAATAAAAATACATTTAAAGACTACAGCAACTATAAACATTACTATGGAACAGTGAATCACAATAGGAAAACTGGCAATGCTACTGAGTAGTGCACTAAGAATAGGGAATGTGAAAAAGCAGTAAGCAGATGATTGTATAATGAAACACAATCAGATAACATATTGTGGCCTAGAGTCATGAGTGGCTACAAGGTTTAGGTAATCTTGCAACAGGTAGGGCTTTTGTAAACTCATATAGACCTACAGAGTCAAGTGATATGTGCTTTAGATTGCAGCGGGAGATTCCCCTATTTATGTTATTAGGCTCGGGCAATGCTAGTTTGTCGTTGAACATAATCCTCCTAACACCAGTGCGGAGCCATTTAATTGTGTATGCAATTCACTGAATGAGGGAAACAGAGAAAGGAAGCGCGGGGCAATCCCCCCTCCAAGCCTCATGTACAGGCAACAATGGGATCTCACAATGAACGGGTCCCACCGAACACATAAGAGCAGTAATCATAAACTAAGGTTGATAGGGCCCTCTGCTGTTCTTAAAATACCACCCCACCGCCAGCGTTGGCGAACGCCGGGGTCACTCAATGAGGGGAAACAGAGAAAGGAAGCGCTGGTCATTCCTCTCTCCAAGTCTCCTGTACAGGCAACAATGGGATCTCACAATGAACGGGTCCCACCGAACACATAAAAGCAGTAATCGTAAACTAAAGATGATAGGGCCCTCTGCTGTTCTTAAAATACCACCCCACCGCCAGCGTTGGCGAACGCCGGGGTCACTCAATGAGGGGAAACAGAGAAAGGAAGCGCTGGTCATTCCTCTCTCCAAGTCTCCTGTACAGGCAACAATGGGATCTCACAATGAACGGGTCCCACCGAACACATAAAAGCAGTAATCGTAAACTAAAGATGATAGGGCCCTCTGCTGTTCTTAAAATACCACCCCACCGCCAGCGTTGGCGAATGCCGGGGTCACTCAATGAGGGGAAACAGAGAAAGGAAGCGCTGGTCATTCCTCTCTCCAAGTCTCCTGTACAGGCAACAATGGGATCTCACAATGAACGGGTCCCACCGAACACATAAGAGCAGTAATCATAAACTAAGGTTGAGAGGGCCCTCTGCTGTTCTTAAAATACCACCCCACCGCCAGCGTTGGCGAACGCCGGGGTCACTCAATGAGGGGAAGCAGAGAAAGGAAGCGCAGGGCATTCCCCCCTCCAAGCCTTATGTACAGGCAAGAATGGGATCTCACAATGAACGGGTCCCACCGAACACATAAGAGCAGCAATCGTAAACTAAAGATGATAGGGCCCTCTGCTGTTCTTAAAATACCACCCCACCGCCAGCGTTGGCGAACGCCGGGGTCACTCAATGAGGGGAAGCAGAGAAAGGAAGCGCTGGTCATTCCTCTCTCCAAGTCTCCTGTACAGGCAACAATGGGATCTCACAATGAACGGGTCCCACCGAACACATAAGAGCAGCAATCCCCAACCAAAGATGATAGGGCCCGCTGCTGTTCTTAGAACACCACCCCACCGCCAGCGTTGGCGAACGCAGGGGACACTCAATGATGGGAAACACGGAAAGAAAACCAGGTCATTCCTCCCTCCAAGTCTCCTGTACAGGCAACAATGGGATCTCACAATGGGCAGGTCTCACCCAACATATAAGAGCAGCAATCCCCAACCAAAGATGATAGGGCCCGCTGCTGTTCTTAGAACACCACCCCACCGCCAGCGTTGGTGAACACCGGGGTCACTGAATGCCAAATCTGCCTACTACTGATTCCATATCACGTCTCTTTACCTCACACGTGGTGTTCTTTTCCCCTCCCTTCTTTCTCCCTTTTCTGCTTTTCTCACTCTTGCTTTGGATCAAACTTTGATGTTGAAAAAAGTAATGCTCAGTGCCCAAAAATAATTGCAGATGCCTACCAGCTGCAACCACTGACAAAAATTAAGCATTGCAGGGAAAGCAGACAGCAGTATACAATTATATACCGTCCTATATGTCTCTTGGAGTGATGCAACTGCTTTCGGGGACCCTCACTTGGAGAAGGTGATTGCGTCAGGTACTGTGTAATGAGATTTGGTGCTAAGCCAACACATAACGGAGGCCATGTTTTAATTGTGCAAATAACGAGAATCACTGTGGCCTTTTTTTTCAACAACAGTGTTACTATGCTAGGTGAGTCTAATAAAGGAAGCCGCCCCCCCCTCCCCAAACCACTTCCCTTCCCTCTCGCCCTTGAAATGGCTCGACACCTGACATACCTAATAAATAAGCTTTAGCACAGTTACACATTCAGTCTAGAGAGCCCTCCGTGAACAAAAGGCAGCTTTCATTAGCCAAGTACAGTTGATTAATTAGCACAGTAATAAGATGGCTGTGAGGGCCATTAAGGGCAAGGTTTCCTCTGGCTTGAGCTTAAAATCCCTCCGCGTCTATCATAATCACACGCTGGCAAACACCAACACTCCCCCCACACGGGTAGAACTAATAGCGCTCGGATTTAAATAGGCCATATACCGGCGCAATACTTCAGCAGATCATGGCTAATTAGAGAAAGGGAGCCGCGAACGTGCCCTGATAAATGGAGCTTAGAACGGAATACAGGTGCTCGGCAAAATAATCGCGGCGCGCCGTTTTGAATATTTATATCGCTCTGCCGGCATAGGAAGGCTTCTTTAAAATAGCTCTCTACGGGCGATAAAAGTCCCTTTGTAAAAGAGGCTCTTGGGTAATGCGCGCGGCTGTTCAATTACTCGAAGGCGGAATGTGCTTAGTGAATCAGCCTTCATCAGTGGGATTCATCATGTACACACGTGTTCACTATCTAGGTCAGAACCGGGACTAGAAAGGCTGGAGCCAGCACCTCGCACAAGGGCACCTCAAAGTGACATGGGACAAGGGTTTTTTATTTCCAGTTAATCGCTCATTTTGTGTTTTATTTGAAAACACTTGGGTCCTCGTGCACTAAAGATGTGTGTGGTTGCAGAGCCTGTGAATCTAAAATCAGCTTTTCACAAAGCTCAAAAACCCTAGTTGGGAAAGGCTTTCTGACTTGTAAAAGGGGTTTTGCAACCCTCTCCGAATTGCAAGAAGGAGGGGGGATGAAAGAGGTCTTCCTCGTCTCTTCTCGAGGCACAAGGGAAGACAGCAATTGTCTGGAACCTCAACTGTATCCACAAAACTTTGAAAAGTCCCCCCTGTGATGTTAGGGTGGTACCTGATTTGCACAGAGGAAGCTGCCCCTGTTGGAAAGCTTCAAATTTAGGAATTGTGTTGGATGGCCCGGGAGACCACTACCTGTTCCCCCAATGGATTCCCAAAGGTGAAACATGCTTAGTTTTTTAAGCAGCACCTGTCTCTTGAATGGACATGAGTTGCTTTAAACAAATGATTCTTGTTTGTGAAAGAAAATGCAGGAATGGTGGTCTGCTGTCCCTCTGAGGTCACCAGCACTGCAGCTCTAGCCACTAACAAAGGGTTGCAAAATGCAATCTAGCTAATTAAGATTCATTATGCAGGTCATTTTGCCCCCCCCCCCTCGAATAGACCATTTGTGAAGCAAGCTATTACTACATATGTCGCAACCAAACTACATCCCAGTACACAGTTTACCAGTAAGTGTGACATTTGTGCATACCTGGTTTGCAAACACAAACAGTGCATCAACACCATGATGTGCTGGTTTCAACGTTGATTAGTAATCCAATATACCCCACTTCCTTCTACAGAATGATCTTCCTAAGCACATCTACTGCAGGATCATATGTTTAGTAGATCCAGTTGGGGGGGCTGTTCTTTCTCTTACCGGGCCCCCAAACTCTGGATTACTGTTCCTTTAGAACTACGTTTGCTCTCCAAGGAACTTTCATTTCGTAAGTCCTTGAAAACGTAGCTATATAGTAATTAGACTTGTGAAGTGCTGGCTCGCACAACCTCTTAGCTCCTTTGGACTGTTCTAGCACTGGGAGCCCTCCGGGTAGCGCCGCGCTATACAAGACCTATAGACTAGAATAGAAGCTAAATGCTCCTGTCTCTATATGTTAATGCCTTTGGGTATTGACATCAGACACTGGTTTTGCGCAACATGTGTGCTGAAATCTTGGGTATTTCAAACACATGTGTTTACTCTAAAAAAGGTGCATCCAAGAACAGGTATTGACAGCCAAACAGGATATCTTATCTTCACAAAGATGGCCACAACAAGCGCAGTGAAGTAACATAATATGATGGGGTCCACTGCAGAATGTGAAAAGGGGCACCTAAGTGTCCAATATCTCACAGACATTCATTGGCCTCAGGTCGGAATTGGGCCCCTTGAAGGGTTGCGGGCCCCTGAAGGGTTGAGGTCCCCTTTGCTGCAGTGACTGAAGGGTCTGGTGTTACACCCCTGCTCTCATGCCGAGTTGCGTAAGTGATGTGAGTAGCAAATATTTTAAATAGCGGCCAGTGCTTAATTTGAGCCAGTGGTTTCAGATATTTTGCATTAAATCACTGCAAAGCTTCCCATAACTAAAAGACTTGCAGAACAGGATGCACGGTGCATATTTAAATGCACTAATAAAAAAAATCTTGATCCCAGATTTTTCAACAATTATAGGCCTATAACCTACCTATGTTTTTGAAAGTCCGGCTACAATCCAGCTGAAGGTCTGTCCAGTAGTGAAGAATCCTGGGGAACCCTCAGTCTGGTTTTTGCCCTAAAAGTGGCCCTGAGACTGTACTGGTCGTAGAGCTAGATGATGCTGTTGCACAGAAGGAACAGGGAGCCCTATCTCTGATCATCGTATCAATCCACATCCTGTGACACTCTGCTGCTGTGCTTATGTAGATCAGTAATATGGGTTTGCAGCAATATGTTGCAGAGTTTTAGACTTTTTCTATCTCCGAGGGAGCAATGGATGATGCTTTTTGTCTTCTTCTTAGACACATACACTGGAGCCCTGTAAGGTGCTTCTGAGACTTCCCATGCACAGCCCCCACTTTTATCTGAAGTCATTTAGACCTCCTATATATGCACTTTGCACTCAGGTAAAACAGATTTTCCAGTTTGCTAGTGTCACTTTCTGGGGGCAAACAGGATGAGCATTGGTGGGATCCAAAAGTTATAGCAAATAGAAACTGAAGGCTTCTTCTAGCCACCCCCCCACCCCCACCACCATGTGCTGAAATCCCCACCAATTAGACATTCCCCTGGCTTGGCATTAATATACAGATATAACTGGAGTGCAGGAGGTCCCTCACACCTCTGGACGCCGGCGTCACTTCCCCTATTGGGCTAACGTTAGCTGCACCCCTGCTTACAGGTCTGCATTTCCTACTCTCTTATTTCCATTCCTCCCATCTCCTGCCTTCAATTCACGCTTTCCTCCCTCTCCCCTTCCTTTGTCGCTCTCTTCCTCTCTTTTCTCACCTATTTTCCTCTTCTTCCTCCTTTTTTCTATCCCTATTTCTGTCCCTTTCGCTTCCTCCCCCCTTTCCACATCTCCTTTCTCTTTTTTGCTCGCCTTCTGTCACTTTTTCCTCTCCTTCTTTTTCTATTTTTCTCCCTCTCGTTTTCTTTTCACCAAGCTAAACCCGCGAAAGGATGTTTTCAGAAACTCGGAAAGGGTGCCTTCTAAAATAACTGCAGCCGGTTCCTGAGAGACTGAAAGCCCTCCCACCTCTGGGTCCCAGTGTCCAGGGCCGGACTGGGAACCACAACCGGCCCTGGCAAAGTACTCGGCCGGCCCCACCCTCCCCACTTGCTGGGGGGGATGGGGTGTTTGAGGTGTCGCCGAGCTCTTTGCCGGATCCGGTTTTCGGCCGATTTTGTTACAGGGCCGATTTTGCAGCTATGCTGCAAAAACGCCCCCCAAGGGCCCAAAATCGTCCCCCACCCGTGCGGCGCACCGGGGTATTGCCCAGTGCCCGCTACGGCCAGTCCGCTCCTGCCAGTGTCACTGCACCTGCTGCACCACTGATAGCTACGACCCTGTTCTAAAAGGGGTCAAGGAAAGATATTATACGGTGACGAACGCACAAACGACTTTAAGCCGAATGCGGCGGAATATGGGGTTCATATCATGTGAATGGGGGATGTGACGCTGTCGTTCTGTGCAACATTTAAACTGCCGAGGAAAAAAACTGTCAATGCATCAAAAAACAGAAAGAGCAATTCGCGAGCTAATAACACTAATATCGGCACCCGAGCACTGTTTTCTTTTTCTTAAACAAGACAAAGCAGCTTTTGTTTTTCAACGCAGGAATTGCGCACTAATTACAAACTGTGCACCAATTATAATCCAAAAGTGTTGCCGTTCTTCAAATGTGTCAGACTAGATCTGGTGTGTTTCGAGATTGTACGTAAGTACTTCACCACAAAAAGCTTTTTATATTCGCTGGTGGGTAATTTAAACAGCATGTGCAATTATCTCAAAAGAAATCAAATAGTTCTATCCAGAGACGTGAGTGAGCTTTCGCGCTCAGACAATGCCGGAGAAATCGGAGGAAAGCGTTATTGTTCGAGATGGCGCATGCCTCGAAATTAAATTTAAGAGAGGTTTGTTTGACCTGTAGATACTGCAATCATCTTAATCCTTCCGCCATTAGCGCGTGAAAATGAGGAAGTTGGCGAGAGCTGAGACAGAGCAACGCAGTTGTAGCAATTCGATCGGTTTCCATTGGGAGGTGGGGCCCTCCGGCACTCATTTATGGGAATAGGCAGTTATTTTTCCTCACCAGAGCAAAAGAGGGGAAAACACAATTAAAGAGAAAAACTGAAAAACAGGTGAAAAGGGGAGAAAACAGGTGTGACAAACCTGCAAGAGTGTGAGATAAAAAGCCAGGAAGTGTTTGGTGGTGGGTGAAAGAGGCATGAGGTGGAATTAACACAATGCAACATTGGCATTCAGTACCGGCCGGACTGGGAACCCAAAGCAACCCTGGCAATTTTCCTGGACCAGCGGCTCGCACAGGTAAGAGCGGTGAGGCGGTAGGGTGGGGGAAAGGCGTGGTGGGGTGGGGGTGGTGTAAGTCGAGAGACGACCGGATAAGTAATATTAAATTAATAAATTCACTTACTTTGCGCTCACTGCATCGCCACACCCGCGAATTGAGGAGCGCAGGGACGTAGGAAGGGGTCCTGTGGGTGCGGGCCGCCCGGGTGTCATTATTGAGAGGGGTGACAAAATGGCAAAAAAATGTGTTTCAAACACATATGTTTGCCACCTTGTCACCCCTTCAGCGATGGATACTTGTCACCCCAGGCTTGACAAAATGGCAAAATTATGTGTTTTTGAACACATATTCTTGCTATTTTGTCAAGCCGGGGGTGTCAAGAAATTTTCCTCACTGGGTACCACCTGACCAGGCTACGCCACTCGGGGAGCGCAAAGTAAGTGGTTTTATTTATTTGATATTACTTATCCAGTCGTCTGTCGACTTCCACCACACCCCTCCCTGCCCACCCCATCGCTCTTACCTGCGCGAGCCGCCATTGCCTGGGAGGTTGACGCTTGCTTGTTGCTTTTGTTACTGGGGGCCGATATTACAGCATCTTTTCAAAGCCTGCCCCCACCACTGCAAAATCAGCCCCCACCCTTCCAGCCTCCCGGAAAAACATCCAATGCACAGTATGGCCAGGTCGGTCGTAGTATTCGGCACTCCTGATATTACGAGATCAGTCATGGGCTTCTGAGCAAAAGTATCGGCATCAGCACTTATTATTTTACAAAGTAATCACGTAATACTTCACTGCCCACAATCTCCTCCATCAATAAGTGGTCCACAGAAGAAGAGTGCCATTGGGGCGGCACCAGAAACAACAGGAATTTCGTACCACTAAGTTGCCAAATAGCCTTTATAGACAACTAACCCTGGGACATCGTAGCTGGCAATTTTGCACCGAAAGGTATCCAGTTAGTGAATGAGCGCAGATGTCATGGAAGTGGTTGCAAGCTCTACACAAATGAGAAGAACAAGACACTGTTATATTATAAAAATAGTGGAAATACTTTCCAGGTAAAACTATTACAATTGGGCAGATGGATGTGATATGAGCATTATAATTCATTTACTTGCTTTGCAGTTTGGTGAGGAGTTACATCAAAAACTCTTCAAATTGCATGCAAGACATGCTAGGAAAGAAGAGAGAGGGAGTAGAGGCAGCTTTTTTTGTGAGGACAATGTGTAAAGTTAAGTTGAGGGAGTTATGGGCTGGCAGTGGGCGTGGCGTTCTGAGAAAGAGAAAGTGTCCATGTACTCATCATTGTACAGCCTCAAGGGTAGAGAAAGCTTGCATTTTATTTGGGGCGTGGGGGTGCCTCCTGAAAACATAATTGTGTGTTCCTTTTGAATGGTTGAGAGGAGGGGCAAATCTCACATGGGGAGAGGAGATATTCCTTTTTGCACGTCCTGAGCTAAAATTCAGCTTAATGCTGCCTTGAACTTGTGAGATGTTGAGATTTTCCGACAGGCAAGGTTGTGGGTCAATTGTTACTGTCTTATAACTGATCCATCAGAGTTTGAGAGTGATAGAGGCCTGCAGGGGTAACAAGTGTAAGTCTCTCAATTTGGATGTCTCATCATCATTCTTTCTTTTTTTAAGACATTTGATGATTTGAGAGACCGTATGAAGGACACTTTTAACTGAAGTAATGTCATAATCAGTGTTTTCAGAAAGAAGGCCACTAGCACCACCAAATTTAAGGTGCCCAATTTACAGGTCTCAGAAATGTTGGAATAAGAGCTCGCCTCATAGGATTGAAATGTTTACCTGCCAAAACACTGCATTTTGTCTGCAAAGTATCTTTAGCTCCCTGAGCCGTGCTTTGGGTAGTAGGCATTTCCTGAAACCCCTAGACCCTTTTAGGGGAATAACCCTGGCAAGGAGCCATTAAACCAGATTACCTTAAATCCAGAATTTGAAAAAGCGCTGCAAATCATCTGAGAGGGTCTCAAGGTGCTGTATTGTAGGCACAGGAGATTAAGTAATTTTCCCAGAATCACAGGATTTTGACACAGATGTCAAGACTCAAACCTGGTTCCTACCGGTTCTGAAGACATCAGCTCACAGTGCATCTCTGATCTGATTTACAGTGCACTTTAGAATCACGGTACCAGGATTTCAAGACGGCGCTTACAAAGCACCTCAATCCTATCGCATCATAGACTAACTAATACAATACTAATGGAAGATCAACAAAGCTCTTATGACACATCTACATCCTGATTTTGAATACACCCTGTATCACTTTGCTGAAACACACACAAAGTTTTTACAATGTGATTCCAACACAACTTGTAGTATGCCCCTCACGGAGAACATAATCTCTGTGTGCAACTTGGCTGATCAGAGGTTACAAAGGCGGTAAGACTGCTTTGAGGGTAACACATCTGTTGCATAAAATGTGCAGATTTCTACGCACTAGGCAGCCATATGTCAGCAGCAGTTTTATTAACCTTGAACGCTGTCATACTCAGGCGCGCAACACCCATTGGACTAAAAGGGCTTCAGCCCCCCCTCCGCCCCCTCCCCTCCGTCGTCTATGGCAGCCCGGGCTGAGACAGCTTCCCAGGCATACACCAAGTCACACCCGAGTACTGCACAGGTCTTTAAAATGCCATTTACTTGCTAATGAGGCTTTGTTGTTTTTTCACCCCTTCTTAGAGCCCCCTGCATCTCCACTCTGACTATGACTATTGTTGGAAGAATTAGCACCCCCTGACATTTTTAGCAGCCCCCTCCCCCCGAAATTGGGCTCTAGTTGCACCTCTGGTCACACTTGTATTACTTATATTGGAGTATCTGACACAGAAGGTTCATGTGAATCTCTTTGGCCACTCCTCAACCCCTGAGCAATCTTACCTGGATTTAACCTCGAACCTGAAGGCAAATATTCTTCTCAACACACTCAGGTCAGTTTGCAATTAGCAACTTGTTATTTACTCTCAATACAGAGAGGTCAGTGCTTGGTGCAGATCAGTAGATACATGCACAGTGAGAATGCTCAAAATCTGTACATACTGGGATATTGGTGAGAGGTTTAGGTTAATTGGTAAAAATGGGTTAAAACAGGACCATACCTTTTCCTATTTGTCTGTCTGCTCTACCTTGTTCTCTCTTCTCATGTTCTTTCTGCAATCCTTCTAGCTTTTTAGGTCTCGCCTGAGTCAGCCCACGCGCTGTACTAGCGAGACATTTAGTAAGAGGTTTAAAAGTGCTACCCACCACAGGCTTTTGCAGCCCACCAGCTGTCTGTTACGCGTACAAGCATGTGCACAGCTGGCATCTGGCTTTTTCACGTCCAGCTTTCGTTAATCCCCTCCTCTACCCCCTCCCTTCTCTCACTTCCTCGTTAGTCTCATGCCTCTCTATACTGTAGCTGGCCGTGGCCGACAGCTTTTTTTACTCTATACTGTAGCAGGCCGCAGCCGCCAGCTTTGTTTACTTTTGCTGAACTGTGCTTAATCGCGGCACCTGCGCTTTACTTTAACCATGTTAAAAGTAAATAGCGTATGCCGCAATTGCTGCAAAAGTAAAGATATAGAAAAACACATCTATTTCTGTACTTTTGCTACAAACGCGGCACCCGCGCTTTACTTTAATCATGGTAAAAGTAAATCACATGTGCCGCAATTGAAGAAAAAGTAAAGACATTTTTTTTCTATTTCTTTACTTTTGTGCAATCGCAGCACCCGCGCTTTACTTTTAACATGGTTAAATGTAAAGCACCGGTGCCACGATTGCTGCAAAAGTAAAGAAATAGAAAAAAACATCTATTTCTTTACTTTTGCTACAATCACAGCACCCGTGCTTTACTTTAACCATGTTAAAAGTAAAGCGTGTGTGCCGCGATTGTAGCAAAAATAAAGGTATCGATTTATTTCTTTACTTTTGTGCAATCGCGGCACTGGCGCTTTACTTTTAACCATGTTAAAGGTAAAGCACCGGTGCAGCGACATTTCTTCCACCATTTTCTTTAACTTTTAGTTTTTCTTCTCCCTCAAACGAAGCCTCCTCACCAGCCACACTGCGCCCCTGCACGCACCCTGCCAATGCTTGTTGCATCTGTGCTTATCTGCTTCGGCGGTTGGGGCCTGAGGTGTTACCGGTGTCACTTAATGCATGTTGGCAGCCCCCTACTGTGCTCTGCCGCAGGGCGGGTGAGGTCGTGAAACACACTGAACCTTGCGAGTCTCGAATACTGCACCAGATTCTGAAGACCGGATCAGCCCACTGCACTGCATAACCAAAGCTCCAGGGCTGGAGAGCACTTTAGCCATTTTCTCTCAAATAAACATTTTACAGGTATGCGGCTACTGCGGTCTAGGGACATAGGCTGTTATTGTATTTCTTATTAAAGAATATTGTGCTACTGTCAACCAGATTGTAAAGCATCCTATTGGTTTAATTCATGTACAAAATTAGCACAATGTGTGCGCTAATGTTTCATGTTTAGGAAATGATCCGCAACAGGGCCAGATCATGTATTCAAGATTTTTAGGAGACCATCCTGAGTTAGCTGTAAACACATTAGGTCGGTATCTATGCAGTGTGTCTCCTACATGAACAACCACATTTCCTTAAAACCCTAACATTATTTGTCAGGATGTTAACTACAAAAATATCATAGGTGCAATATGAAGTGTCAGATATGGTGAAGCGAAGTACAGATTCACTATTCTTGTCTCCAAACCCATGGACCTTGTAGATATGTGTTGTTATGGTACCTATAATTGAAGCTACGTGTCACAAGGATACTCTGGTTAAGATGTTTTTGTAGCATATATTTAGGAGGTGTTTCCCCACAGTACACCATACAAAGTTAGGGACTATACCCAAATTCCCTCCAAGTTGCCACTATAGCACTGGAAACTGTACTTCATCCTATTCTAAGCACTCCAATTTAAATGACAAACATTAGCCATTTTATTTAGTGGTTACAACCACAGAAGGGTGGAAGGCTGAGGGTGATGTCAAGAACCTAACATTTGGCAGAGGCGAGCGCTCAGCTCAGTGAGCTATCCTTTGGCCTAGCAGTCTGACATACCACATCTATTATTTTAATACCCATTCCCAGTTACACCGGCTTTGGGCAGGCGCCTGGCCCGAAGACATAGGTAATATTTACACACTATGTGGAAAAATTACTGTATATGTGAAACTTACTAACTTGCAGAGTACAACATCTAGAAGTGAGGAATGATTATGGTAAAGAAAGCATGTTAAGAAACAGCGGTATCGGGTAGATCCGATGTTTAGATCCATATATCCAAGTAATTGCAGGTGATCCCCTCCTTCAACACTAAACTTTGAACAATAACCTAAAAGCTTGGAAATATTTGTTACAAGCAGTTCTCAATAAAGTCGTGTTTAGCATATAAATATACTTAAAAACGCTGGCCACACTGTACCGCCGACGATCTTTATACACAGTTATGGGCTAGACTCAAGTAAGATGTTATAATTCTGAGCAAAATAATCGCAACTCAAACCGTTGAACATGAATTTTAGTTAACATCTGAGCTTAACTACACCCCACACACGTGTTCCTTAAACAGTAAAAATCTGTGTGCATTCCCATGCACAGGAAAGAATAGTAATTTGAAAATCTAGAAACGTAACCATTTACAATCGTGAAAACAAAACTATAAATGTATTATTTAAAGAGCGCACAGCAGTAGAGCGCTGCTCCGCAGAAGAGTGCCGCAAATCTTTTCTTTACAAGAGGAAGTCACAACCAATTAAAATCTGGGCGCAGAGCTCGTGGCACATGATCTGGTCTTTCTGCTGGATCAAAATTGGAGCGGGAGGCTGACCTTTTCTTTTCCTCCACAGGCCAGATCATCTTCATCAAAAACAGATCACGGCACCTCGTTTAGAAGCGGCACCAACAGCTGCCACTGAATTATACAGCACCCAACCAGGGGCGTAACAAAAGCCCCCGCAGGCCCCGCGGTGCGGGGGGCCCACTCCCTTCAGTAAATGAAGGGGGCCCCGGGACCCCTCAGCACTTCGGTGAGAGAGGCTTGCTTTGCGCTGAAGCAAGCCTCTCTCCCTCTGAAGCAGGTGCAGGCTGTCTGCAGCCTGCTCCGAGCCCCCCCCCTCTGACTGAAGAGAAACAAAGTATCAACATACTTTATTTCTCTTCAGTCAGAGGTGCCAGGCCCGGAACAAGGTTGGGGTGGGGGCCCCAGAGAGCAGGAGGCAGCATAGAGCACTGCTGGGACCCTGACAAGGGTGGGGGTGGGGCCCCAGAGAGCAGGAGACAGCACAGAGCACTGCTGGGACCCTGAAAAGGGTGGGGTGGGGACCCCAGAGAGCAGGAGGCAGCATAAAGCACTGCTGGGACCCTGCAGTGGGGTGGAGGCTCCAGAGAGCAGGAGGCAGCAAAGAGCACTGCTCAGGACCCTGACATTGGTGGGAGTGGGGGCCCCCAGAGAGCGCATTCTCCAGGGCAAAGCTCATATGAGAAGGGATGAGGCAGCAAAATAGTGCCCTCAGGTAAGCACTCTTGTTAGAAGGCACCATGTGGGCGTCCGCAGGAGGTGGGCAAGGGGTGCCGAGAAGGGTGAAAGGCAGAGGGGAGAAGGCTGCAAGGTAGAGAGGAGAAGAGTGCAAGGCAGAGAGGAGATGGGTGCAAGGTAGAGAAGGGTGCAAGGCGGAAGGGAGAAGGGTGCAAGGCAGAGAGAAGATGGGTGCAAGGTAGAGAGGAGAAGGGTTCAAGGCAGAGGGGAGAAGGGTGCACCGGGGAGGGGAGAAGGGTGCAAGGCAGAGGGGAGAAGGGTGCAAGGCAGAGTGGAGAAGGGTGCAAGGTAGGGAGGAGAAGGGTGCAAGGCAAAGAGGAGATGGGTGCAAGGTAGAGAAGGGTGCAAGGTGGAAGGGAGAAGGGTGCAAGGCAGAGAGGAGACGGGTGTGAGGTAGAGAGGAGAAGGGTTCAAGGCAGAGGGGAGAAGGGTGCAACGGGGAGGGGAGAAGGGTGCAAGGCAGAGGGGAGAAGGGTGCAAGGCAGAGGGGAGAAGAGTGCAAGGCAGAGAGGAGAAGGGTGCAAGGCGGATAGGAGGAGGGTGCAAGGCAGAAAGGAGAAGGGTGCAAGGCAGAGAGGAGAAGGGTGCAAGGCGGATAGGAGAAGGGTGCAAGGTAGAGAGGAGAAGGGTGCAAGGCAGAGAGGAGAAGGGTGCAAGGCAGAGAGGAGAAGGGTGCAAGGCGGAGAGGAGAAGGGTGCAAGGTAGAGAGGAGAAGGGTGCAAGGCAGAGAGGAGATGGGTGCAAGGCAGAGAGGAGATGAGTGCAAGGCGGAGGGGAGAAGGGTGCAAGGTAGAGAGGAGATGGGTGCAAGGCAGAGAGGAGAAGGGTGCAAGGCAGAGAGGAGAAGGGTGCAAGGCAGAGAGGAGAAGGGTGTGAAAGGCAGAGGAGAGAAGGGCGCAAGGCAGAGGGAAGAAGGGTGCAACGTAGAGGAGAGAAGGGTGCAAGGCGGAGGGGAGAAGGGTGCAAGGAGGAGGGGAGAAGGGTGCAAGGAGGAGGGGAGAAGGGTGCAAGGAGGAGGGGAGAAGGGTGCAAGGTGGAGGGGAGAAGGGTGCAAGGCAGAAGGGAGAAGGGTGCAAGGCAGAGGGGAGAAAGGTGCAAGGCAGAGGGGAGAATGGTGCAAGGCAGAGGGGAGAAGGGTGCAAGGCAGAGAGGAGAAGGGTGCAAGGCGAAGGGGAGAAGGGTGCAAGGCAGAGGGGAGAAGTGTGCAAGGCAGAGGGGAGAAGGGTGCAAGGTAGAGAGGAGAAGGGTGCAAGGTAGAGGGGAGAAAGGTGCAAGGCGGAGTGGAGAAGGGTGCAAGGCGGAGTGGAGAAGGGTGCAAGGCAGAGGGGAGAAGGGTGCAAGGGGGAGGGGAGAAGGGTGCAAGGGAGAGGGGAGAAGGGTGCAAGGCGGAGGTGTGAAGGGTGCAAGGCGGAGGTGAGAAGGGTGCAAGGTGGAGGGGAGATGGGTGCAAGGCAGTAAAGGGTGCAAGGGGAGGGGGAGAAGGGTGCAAGGGGGAGGGTGGGAAGAGTGCAAGGGGGATGGTGATGAAGTTAAAAATGTGCGAGAGAGAGAGTGGAGTGAGAGAGAGTGGAGTGAGAGAGAGAGTGGAGTGAGAGAGAGAGTGGAATGAGAGAGAGAGTGGAGTGAGGGAGTGAGTGGAGAGAGAGAGTGAAGAGAGAAAGTGGGTAGAGAGTGGAGAGAGAGAGTGGGTAGAGAGAGAGAGAGTGGGGAGAGAGAGAGAGTTGAGAGAGAGAGAGAAGGGAGAAGGGAGAGTAGAGAGAGAGAAGGGAGAGTAGAGACAGAGAAGGGAGAGAGAGAGAGAGAGAGAGAGAGAGAGAGAGAGAGAGAGTGGGGAGAGAGTGGAGGGAGAGAGTGTAGGGAGACAGTGGAGAGAGAGTAGAGAGAGTGAGAGACAGTGGAGAGAGAGAGACAGTGGAGAGAGAGACAGTAGAGAGAGAGACAGTGGAGAGAGAGACAGTAGAGAGAGACAGTGGAGAGAGAGAGACAGTGGAGAGAGAGAGTTGAGAGAGAGAGTGGAGAGAGAGGGTGGAGAGTGGAGAGAGTGGAGAGGGAGAGAGAGTGGAGAGAGAGTGGAGAGGGAGAGAGTGGAGAGTGAGAGTGGAGAGAGTGGAGAGAGAGAGTGGAGAGAGTGGAGAGAGAGAGTGAGAGAGTAGAGGGAGAGTGGAGAGAGAGTGGAGAGAGTGGAGAGAGTAGAGGGAGAGAGGGAAGAGTGAAAAGAGAGAAGGGAGAGAGAGAGAGTGGAGAGAGAGAGAGTGGAGAGAGAGACACTGGAGAGAGAGAGAGGGAGAGAGAGAGGAGAGAGAAAGTGGAGAGAGGGAGAGTAGGAGAGAGTGGAAAGAGAGTGGAGATGGAGAAAGAGTGGAGATGGAGAGAAAGTGGAGAGAGCGAGTGGAGAGAGAGAGAGAGGAGAGAGAGAGTGGAGAGGGCGAGACAGTGGAGAGAGAGAGTGGAGAGAGAGAGAGTGGAGAGGGAGAGAGAGTGGAGAGAGAGTGAGAGAGAGAGTGGAGAGAGAGAGTGGAGAGAGATTGGAGAGAGAGTGGAGAGAGAGAGAGTGGAGGGAGAGAGGAGACAGAGAGAGTGGCGGGAGAAAAGAAAGAGAGAGAGAGTGGAGAGAGAGAGAGTGGAGAGAGAGACACTGGAGAGAGAGACACTGGAGAGAGAGAGAGAGAGAGGAGAGAGAGAGTGGAGAAAGGGAGAATAGAGAGAGTGGAGAGAGCGTGGAGAGATAGTAGAGAGAGACATGTGCCCCCTTGCGGCCATCGCACGCCAACAGAACCTCAACATCATCTCCTACGCCGATGACACCCAGCTGATCCTCTCCCTGACCAACGACCCCGCCGCCGCCAGAACCAACCTCCACGAAGGGATGAAAGACGTAGCCGAGTGGATGACGACCAGCCGCTTGAAGCTGAACTCAGACAAGACGGAAGTCCTCATCCTGGGCTCCTCGCCCTCCGCCTGGGACGACTCCTGGTGGCCCCCCGCCCTGGGCACCGCACCCAAACCGACAGACCACGCACGCAACCTGGGCTTCATCCTGGACTCCTCCCTCTCCATGACCAGACAAGTCAACGCCGTCTCCGCGTCCTGTTTCAACATCCTGCGCATGCTACGGGAGATCTTCCGGTGGATCCCCACCGAGACCAGGAAGACGGTCACCCAGGCCCTCGTCACCAGCCGACTGGACTACGGCACCGCCCTCTACGCCGGAACCACCGCCAAGCTCCAGAAGAGACTCCAGCGGATCCAGAACGCCTCAGCCAGACTCATCCTCGACATCCCCCGATGCAGCCACATCTCCGGACATCTGAGAGACCTGCACTGGCTCCCCGTCAACAAGAGAATCACCTTCCGTCTCCTCACCCACGCACACAAAGCCCTACACGGCCAAGGCCCGAGCTACCTCAACAACCGCCTCAACTTCTACGCTCCCAAACGCCACCTCCGATCGACCAACCACGCCCTCGCCGCCGTCCCCCGCATCCGAAGAGCGACAACAGGAGGAAGGTCCTTCTCCTACCTGGCCGCCAAGACCTGGAACACCCTCCCTCCCTCCCTTCGCCTGACCCAAGACCACCTCTCCTTCGGGAAGAAGCTCAAGACCTGGCTGTTCGAGCAGTAGCGGCACCCCCCCCCCCCCTAGCGCCTTGAGACCCTCCGGGTGAGTAGGGCGCTCTATAAATGCCTTGATTGATTGATTGATAGAGAGAGAGAAGGGAGAGAGAGAGAGTGGAGAGAGAGTGGGGGAGACAGTGGAGAGAGAGTGGAGAGAGAGTAGAGAGAATGAGAGACAGTGGAGAGAGAGAAAGTGGAGAGAGAGTAGAAAGAGTGAGAGAGTGGAGAGACAGTGGAGAGAGAGACAGTGGAGAGATAGACAGCGGAGAGAGACAGTGGAGGGAGAGACAGTGGAAGGAGGGACAGTGGAGAGAGAATGGAGAGAGAGAGATAGAGTGGAGAGAGAGTAGAGACTGCCTGACTCAGAGACTGAACACTGACTGACGGAGAGACTGACTGGCTGAGAAACTGACAGACAGAAAGAGAGAGATAGAGAGACTGACAGAGAGAGAGAGACTGACAGACTGACTGACTGACTGACTGACAGACTGACAGAGAGACTGAATGACGGAGAGAGAGAGAGAGAGAGAGACTGACTGACTGAGAGAGAGAGACAGACTCACAGAGAGAGAGACTGTGATGGAATTGGGGTCAAAGTGTGTATGAAGCTATGCAATGCCTCTTAAGATTGCTATTGTCTACTAATAAAAATGTATTATCAAAATGTGCTCTTTGTAGTTACATCTGCTTTTGAAATACTGCATTGTCGCTTTGTCTAATGTTTTAAAATGGAAATGAGAAGGAGGGGTGGATGCACTTTTGTCAAAACTGAACGATGAGTGGGCCCGATATTGCATATCAAGACAGGAGTCTGCATCAGGAAACCCACCTAAAATTGGGCAAACTTCCCCAGCCTACTGATGGCAGGGACCCTGTAATGAATGGACCACCACCTTTGATAGCCTGCGGGCAGACTAAGCCCAACCTTTACCTCCACCATTCAGTGTTACTTATAACAGCTGGATTGGTGACAGTGGCGTAACGATCGGCCCGCATCTCCTGCAGTATGGTGGGTCGCTGGCCTGAGAGCTCTAGACTGGCAGGGAGAATGGGGGGACCCCTCCATGTAGTTTGCAGGGGGCCCCCTCAAGTTTCATTATGCCACTGCACCCAACACGGCGCAAATCGCAGCTACTGGCTCGATAGAGTTCTCTGTATAAAGCCAAGAGTAACTAGTACCTCAAAACAGTACTCAGCGCAGCGCCAGGAGAAGCCAGTGCATTGAATCAGTCCCCAGTATAATGCAAGGACAAAACCACTGTTTTGAAATAGCACAGTAGCACACGATTGAGCACCAGTAGCAGCCGCAGGCTCAACACAGTAGCTCCCCCCCCAATATAGCGCCAAGAGCAACCACTACATTACAACCGCATCAAATACATGGGTATGTGCAGCCTTTGTATCAAAAAGAAGCATTGGCATAGCCAATAGGTCTCTCCTTTGGGACCTTATGAGCATTTCGCCATGCATCACATAATCATGGGCGCTACAGCATATACTGTTATTTTACGTGCCGCTGGTGAACGGCCACCCACAGCCAAGGATAGGATTGCGTGCTATTTAATGAAATATAATAAAGTCTCTTTAAAATTATTTAACAAAGATGCTTGGACACGAATAGGCACATTATAGCACTCAGAGAAGTACTTATTAAAGTGTTTGTTTTGTACAACTGGTAGTCTGAACTTGTATATCTGGAAGTGCTTTAATACCCGATAATAAAGACAAGCATTGGCAAAGCAAATAGGTCTCGCCTTTGGGACCTTATAAGTGTTTAGCCATGCAACACTTGATGTTGTTTGCTGGATTACTAAACACTTATACGGTCCCAAATGCGAGACCTATTGGCTATGCCAATGCTTGTTTCTCTTGCACTTTGCCATTACTGCTTCTTTCTTTCCATATACTTTGTAGCGTCTTTGTTACTTCCTTTCTATTTAATGATTTCTCTGCCCCTCTGTTCCCTTTACATCTTTTATGTATTAATTCTCTCTTTTCCATCATTTCTTGCTTTCTTCATTTCACTCTATGATTAGGGCATAACCCACACATGAGGGCAGAAATGATGGCTGAAGGAGTCTGTAGTTATCGGCAACCGAATGCAAAAGAAAAGGAAAAAACAGAGCATATGTCCCTCTTACGGAATGGGTATGGAATCAGCAACAGAATTAGAAACTTAACTCATGCTCACCAGGTACTGCATGGGGAGCAGTGTTTCAAGCTTCACACACACACAAAACATTTATAGCAATGGCACAAAGCGGCCTCAGCAGTAAAAGCTTTCTCACAGATGTGATCCAGGTACATCACTGGCAGTGGCAGTGTAGTATAGTCCACACATTGATCAGATTCTGGAGCAGCAGTATACACAGACTCCTTCACACAGACTACAAACCAGCAGTGCGAGCTTTCCTGGCACAAAACACGCACAGAACAGACAATGCCTGTATGTGTTTGGACTGCTAGTTTTAATGTTATGTGAACTTTTATGGTTTTGTACAAAAAAAACGAAGAAAGTACTTTTTGATTTGATTTGATTTGTATGTGCTGTCATCACAAATAGAACAATCGCAGCACAGGTAGTTTTAGGAGCACCCCGGGAGGCAGTAGTTCAGACCGCCAGCACACAAACCAAGTGCTAGCCTCCCTCACAAGACATGCACTGTATGGGAAACAATATTGCAGATCTCGGCAACAGGTGCAGGATGGAGAGAAGGTCCACCTGATACAAAGCCCTCCACAACGCTGGTCCTGCATACCTCAACCACCGCCTCTCCTTCTAGATTCCCACCAGACATCCAAGCTCTGCCCAACTGGCCCTCGCAACCATCCCCTCAAGCCGCAAGATCACAGATGAATGGAGATCCTTCGCCTACCTCACAGGTGCCTGTCATGCAAAATGAGCGCAGACCAGAAGGAAGCAGAGCAGGTTAACCTCGCAAACCAGGTGCAGCACAGAAAGAAATCAACAGTTAAAGCATTACTTAAAAATGCGGGAAATTAGTACAGGAAGAAGATCAATGCTAGGTTTATATAGGTGCCAAGAGGCACAATGGCAATATCCCTTTAGCCAGTCATTGCCTTTTATCCAACAACACTTCCATGCTATTTTTAAAAGCATTCTTACAGTGGTAAAACATAACTGAGTCAGATAATGCAATGTGCTGTTGGCACAAAAGCTAAGACTGACTGAAGGTGCATCGTATGACAAGGAACCATTAGTAAGTTATGTTTGTGCATGCTACAACTCTGAGAAACGTGTGAGACATTTATGTTTAAACGTAAAAAGTAAACTGAAGCTTATTTTTCACTAGCACTTTGCCTCAGAGTGCCAAAGTGCAGGTGAACATTTTGAGCCATAGGCATGAACACATTTTTCCATAGACACAGAATGAGCAAAACCCTTTGATGCATCTGGCCCCTTGTTTTCAGATATGTTTTGCGCTCAAATATGGGAAAAGAAGGCAGTGAGAATGCACGATTCCACAAGACCACTGTAACACTTTTGCTCACCCATCTCTGCCTCGGTCTGAAACTCACAAGCCATGTGTAAACTGAATCCACTGTCAGCCTTTGAAGTTGCCTACCATCTTTCCAGTCCCTGGTCACAGGCCTACAATGGATACTTGCTAATCGCAGTAGAGTCACAAAAATAAACTGTTCTGCTGACACTCATCACCAAAAAGCATTAAACTTGCAGGTGGGCTGTTAGGCCTCATCCCGGCCCTCTGGAACCCCAGCCTTCCTTCTTGTTTGGATCACAGATATTCAGCGCAGAGGTCATTTGTCAATCTTCAATGTGACTTTAAGCGTCTTTTAATGTCGATACATTTAAGCTCTAAGGATGTGGGCCAGAGGCTTCTTTGTTAAAGGTGCAATATCCCAAAATTCACGCCTACTCTTCTGAAAGAAAGAATCAAACCTTTCAGCCTTTTAGAGACATCTAAAAAACAATCTAACGGATGAATGGGATGTACTTAGCAGGGCCAATTTCTGCCTTGATGAGGTGTGTTAGCTCAATACTGCCAAGAGGCCTTCTCATGAGGGTTTACGAATAGTTTTTAAAAGTCAGGCTATAGATAGAGCTCTCTACTGTAGAGCACCTTTCCACTGTGGAGTAACCCTTTCATTAAAGTATCCTCATTTTGTAAAGAACCTCAATCCTTTAGTGCAGTGATTCTTAACCTATGGTCTGGCTACACCTAGCGGTACGCGAGGCTCACGCAAGGGGCCCCCTTTACAAAATTAGATATTACAATGAATACATTACAATTAATAAAGTGTACAAATAGAGAAGCAATTGTTTTTCTATACTTGATTGTTAATTAAACAAAGCATTTCAAAACGTGAGCATTTGTTTGGTGTTTACTTGTTTTTGCATATTATTGTGTATTGTTTTGAGGTTCAAATCATTGATGTTGCTTAGGCAGGGATCCCCGGATGTCAATGATAACTCAGTGGGGAATCCACAGAAGTCAGAAATGTAAGAACTGCTGCTGTAGGACATTCCCCTTTTGTCAAGCAGCTCAGCACCTGTTCTTTAAGGCACCAAACCCTTTCCGGTAACCTGTAACTCACCTCTGCTTTTAAATCACTATCCTACGAAACACATCCAGCTCTTCTTAGTACATACATATATATGTACATTCTTTTTTTTCGGTTTCACACTTGTGTTTCCAACTGTCTCAATAAGGACGAGTGAAATGAATTCTTAGTTACTGCTGCAAGTACAATTAGTTGCAGACCACTGGAAGCCCAAGATAGAAAACCAGAGCAGTTCTCAGCCCTCATCTGTGCCAGGACCCCTAACCAAGGTCGAACAAATCTGATCCGTCAAGGTATAATTGCTACATATAATTAGTAACAGCCAGGGTTTCCTTAACTTGAGTCTCTGCCCTCCTAAGATGCTCCCTTTATTTACCTCTGGTCTAGTCCAGGAGACAGTGGAGAATCCAACTGAGCAGCAGCAGCTGTGGGCCTGGCAGTGTCTGTGCTTACACATTTTGTGGTCTGGTTGGGTCTCCACTTCTTATGCCTGGATGCACGGTACCACTACTGACAGAGCCTTCCAAGGTTGTTACAAGTTGTGTAACATTCACCTGATAAAATATTGTATAAGCATTTATATAGCGCACTACTTACCCGGAGGGTCCCAAGGCGCTTCGACCGCTCCGAAACCCTTCCTGGCTTCCCTGAGAGATGGTCCCTTAATGGGTATCTCCAGGGTGAGACCAGGCATCCCCGGTGGTCTGGTGGGGCCGTTAGTGAAGATGAGGCAAGCTAATGCCCAGAGTTGCCGAGTGTGATCGCTGATCAGAGTGGGCACCGAGGCGAGAGAATTATCGAGTCCGCTGACCCCTGGTCCAGAAACCTGCCGCGCCGGGAATCGAACCCTGGTCCCGGGCCGTCCTCTGCTCTCTGCTCACTTTAGGGCGAAAAATTGGAATGCGTAATTTTGTCAATAATATACTAGGTTTGGAATCACTGTCCTTCGATTTTGAATATAGCTGTGACCTCTGATATTTATAATGTATAAAAAAATAAAGAAGCCTAGGGTACATCTGCACTTCCACCTCTGCTCGTACTTCTGTTGTTCTTTCCAATGCACTAAGCTTCAGACCGTTTAAACGTTTTATAAAGAATTATCAGCCATGACATAAGAAATATCCTAATATGACTGGAGATGAAGAAAGTCTTGCTTGAAATGCGTTTTTCAAATAGTTGCATTTCGCAAAAATCCTCGCTCTCCGATTCCCTCTCCTTCTTAGCAAAAGTCAACAAAGTTGACCATTTGTACAATGCCAGAGACGGCTGAGAGTGTACATTTGCTTCTAAAGCAGGACTCGCAGCAGCAGAGACCAGTCCTTTACATGTCGACCGACTGTAAAGGTAAACAGAGCTGTGAACCCTGTTTTTTTTTCTTTAGTATGTAGCCCGATGCTCCTGCTTCTTCTGAAGCCAGGCAGGATCCCAAGAACAATGGCAGGGGTTGCACAGGACAACACAGGGGTCGCAGCTGCGACCCCTGGTGTCAACTAAAGGACATCAATGAACAAAGGGTAAGTAATCTGCAGTCTCGGAGCGAGAGGAGAACTCATACATTAAAATGTTTCTTTAATTGTTGTGTTCAATTTTAATGTGAATTTCCAAACAGAGGAGCTTTAAGTGCACTTCCCACCAGGGCCGGGAGGCTTCAGCGTTGTAGGGGGTGTGAAGGGGGAGAGCACAACCCTCCCACCCTTCAGGCACCCCCATATAGCCTTAGGCCTATGAATATCTGACGCAGGAGTCTCGGGGGCCCGCGTCACATTCTGCATAAGAAAGTCCAACTTTGTTAAGCCACTGCTTCCAAGATGTCACAAATCCTGCTTGGAGGTATGCTATGTGATAGTACCCCCTCATAATGATGTGCCTCAAAACTCTGGAAGTGAAATCTGTGCCTATCTAATATTGTGGAAGTTGCTTGCTTTGTTTTCACTAATGCCTCACCGTGTTTAATACTCGAGGCGTTACGCAAGCCGCTATCGATCACTCTTCTGTCTGGACGAATGCACATCGAGGAAACAAAAAGAATGTACGGCCTAGAATACATGTGGATTTGGAAAAAGGAGCAGCTGCAATTGCTTTGATTGCTTGGCACATTCAATAGTGGTTAGGTAAATCAATGGCACTTTAATTTAGCTAAATACACTAAACGAAAGCAATATGCAAGATCTATTGTCAACAATATCATTAGCAAACGTATCCTTAATCCAAGGTGCTCATCAACAAGGCAACCAGGGCACTTTGCTGTGAAGCTGTTTTCCGCCACATTGTGGTGGTCTGTGGAGTACCTGTGAAAATGTCATGATGATGATACTGTAACACTGATTCCAGTGCCTGATTTGAGCGAAAGGTTGTAAGTGGAGCCCACCGGCATTCTTTTTTTAGAGACCAGCACTTTCTTAATTGAGCCATAAGAGAGGAAGGCATATAAAGGGTAAAATGTAGGAAGAGAAAGACGGAGAAGCAGGGACAAAGGGAGAAAGAAGAGATTAAAAGTAACCTGCAAGAGTGAAAAAAATGGACAGGAAGCCTCGGGTAGTGGCTGAAAGAGGCATGAAGTTGAATCAAGACTAGGCAACCTTGGTTTTCAGCAATCCCAACAGCCCTCTACACCGGCTGCAGGCTTCTGAGAAAAACTTTGGGCATCGGCCCTCATTACTTTACAAATTAAGCACTGACCAATTCAGCTATTCAACCTTCTAACTGAAGTGCAATCACCCTATAAATGGAGAACCTCCTGAATACCCCAAAGGGAACACACAGACTGGATCATCCTGCCCCTTTAGCTACTGGAGGATGCAATAAACCAAAAGCCTATATTGATGATATCAACAACCCTAAGGTCATAAAGTTATGTTCTTTTGCCTTTGGAAGCATATGCCTTCAGCCCAGAAGTCACTGGGCTGACCTATACTAAAAAACAGAAACCTTAAAGTTTGCCACCTCCCCAAAAAAATGTTGGTCTTTAATTAGATGTTTATGAAGGACAACTAGGCTCTTTCGCATGCATCAGAGGGCTTTCAGCACTCTGTAACCTATGATAATGTTCAAGAATTCGATTGAGATACTAGCTCTACCATCACATTTAATAACATGGGCACTGTCCCCCAACAATTATGGTGTCATAGAAGATGAGGCTTGTGGGAGAAGTCCCTAAGTGGGTTTTAATATTTTCTTAGCTATACAAAACCCTTGGTTTTCGATGGCCACTTCAAGAACTCCACCCTTTGCTCAATATGTTCAGAATCCCTCAGGAATTCATGCTGTTGCCAGTAGTTTTAAACATGTACATGTATATACGTAAAGATTGGGCTGCAGAACATGCAGTTACCATGAACTGATATGTTAGGAATGCATAATGCACGTGAGGGTGTCATGGGTGCATAATCTATTTAAACTCAAACACTGCTGTGAGAACAATTAAAGCGTATATCTCTTGAAGATATTGTACACTTACAAGATACCACATTTGGGTTGCTTCCTGTGCACCAAGGGGGTAAACATTTCTTTTGAGATGTGGACGTGTGAACTTGCAGTGAAAACATCTGCCCGAGCCAAATCTCTCTTTGGCCATATCTCATGACTTCAAACTGGATCCAAACTTCTGCTTAGAACTCCAAATCATAAACCTATTTGTCCATTAACATTTTAATATTTCCAGATTAGCCAAACACCCATTACTGACTTTAGGGCTGCATTCAGGCGGTACTGAAGCAGCTTTGTGTATGCATGCTGGCCACTCCGAAGGCCAGGCTCCTTCCATGACCTTGACAGAATAACCATGAGTTACTATTTTTGTGAAGTAAAGGGTGTGTTGTTATGGTTTTCGCCTTTGAAGAAGGAGTGTGAGAGTAACTGCAACACCCCTTCACTTCAATGTGTGGGAATGCTTAAACCATGGCAGCCTCTTACATATCTTACATGATATTATTTGGACTTATCTTCATCAGAATGGTACATATCGGTTTCCTACAGTATGAGTGTGCATTGGAGTTTTAGCTCACCATCTTTGATTCTAATGAGAAGACCCAGACAGCCATAGCCTGGCTGTGCTCAGCCCCCTTATTTGGACTACAACCCTATCAAATGGTGTTATCTTCAGGATGCTATAGCCTCCAATCCGGTGCAAGCCACTGCTACACATTAACATAAGGCCACTGATCAGCTGAGAAGAGAGTGGGGCACACGACATGGATGAAATAACAATAGCCGTGGTACAGAAGCAAGCTGTTACAAAGTGTGCAATCACTAGTTGTAAAGAAGGGGCAGATATTCATATCACCCTGAGATATGTCAATATGTCAACCAAGATCATTAGGGTAAACGCTGTCTGGGTAAAAGCGGCAGTGTAACAATCGATTATTAACCCGTTCGGCGCTTATGACGGAACCGTTCCGTCACGCGCCTCTGGTGAGCTGTGCTAGTGACGCAACGGTTCCGTCACGGCCCGCTCGATGCGCCTGCGCGGCGCTGATTTCACGCCTGCGCGGCGCGTTCTATTGAGAGGGCGCGTTCGTGACGGAACCGTTCCGTCACTAGCACAGCTCACCCGAGGCGCGTGACGGAGCGGTTCCGTCACAAGCGCAGGTGAGCCGCGCGACTCCCCCCACCCCCTAGCACTGCGACAGAATTGCCACCGCAGTGAAGGGGTTAAAGCAATTTGGGGAAATGCCCACATTTCTCTCACAAGTATGGGCTTCTTTATGTTTGGGAACGTGACACTTTGAGAAGTTGGGCACATCGAGAGGGATCCACGCTGGATCAAAAAACTAAAATTTCCTGCTGCAAACAAAGCTTACCCTTGAATATGTCTGCTGGGTTCAGGCACAAAGAGCCTTGAGAAGACGGCGAAGAAGGTGGTATTTCTACAAGGTAGGAAGAAGATCTGTTTAATTTGGCTTTCCTGGTATAACTTTTCCAAGTCATGGCCTTCACTGCAATGTATCCATCTCCAGTGCGAAGAGGACGTGTTAAAAAACATTCCTGCCTTATCTACTGATTTGTACCTGTGATAAATACATTGGCCAACATCTTCAGCTATCATTGCTGTCCGCCGCACACACACAAACACACACAATGCGCACACCCATGAGCAACCATGAACAACCATGAACAATGGGTGTAAGTTAAAATATAAATTACGTTTAATTTCTCATCTTGCTCAATGTCAATTGCGTTTGTTTGTTAGGAAAGTTACCAACTGGTCTAATTCTAAATACTGCAGACATACTTATCAATAAATATGCAACCAGGGGTATTATTAAATGCATCTCATTTATGTATTTAATAGTTGAGGGAGCCTGTGAAATTAAAATTAAAAAAAACCTTTATAACCGTAGCTAATAATGTATACTCAAAACTGTATTTAAATTTAATGTGTGCAGGTTTAACTCTGACTGTGATGCTGGTTGCATCCAATTGTCTTTTAGATCAACTTTCGAACCATCCCGCCAGCAGAAGTGGGATACTGAAGCAGAACTGAGCCCTTCTTTCAGCAGATGAATTTGAAGTTAATCCTTTAACCAATTTATACTTAATCTAATTTAAGGAAAACTAAACAATTTATTTAGGGAATATCGGGGACTACGAACAAATTATACATCTCTTTGAGGTTTGTGCTGTTAAATATGATTTGCACTGAAGTCAATTTATGATTTGCTAACATGGCTGTGGATTGGAGCAATGGTAAGGGCGATAATGTCGAACACATGTAGGAATGACTTTCCTGTAAAAGGTAGTGGAAAATACATACAAATTATTAGGAGTAAGTCAATAATGGAAGAACATCATATCTGGAAACACTGCTCTCTCTCTTCATGAGTAGTAGCTAATTACTTAGAACTCCAAAACATTGACTTTTCAATTCCCAGCTCCTATTCCCACAAATCTAAACTCGTTTTTGTCCAAATATCTTTTAATTAGGAGTTTGCTCATGGTTCTGATTTACGTCAAGGTTAAGTATTTGAGCTTCGAGTTCGGCAGCTATGATTTGTCTTAACCTGTCCCATATGACGATAGCACCAGAATAAAAGTGGGTTAGAAAGATTCAAGAAGAGTAGCATGGTGTTGTTGGAACAAGGTGAAGAGGCAGAGATTAAAGATGCAGTAGACATTACATTGGAGTACTGGGAAGCAGCTGAAGGAAAGGTTTCCCTTGAACGGGAAACCTCTTGCGGACAACAATAATTTGGATAAGAAACAATCAGTGATGAACCAGAAAGATGAGAAAATAGCACCTTATCTGCTGAATATTTCTTCAGAGAATAATAAAAACAGAAGGTAAAAAAGATCTTCATAACTTATCCATATTATAGAGAAAACCGGATTAAGATGTATCCATTTCTATCAAGGTAGGAAGAACAAGGTCAGGCAAACAAGGAAGATACGAGTTAAAGGTTTTAGTATGTTGAAAATAACTGACCTGCATATTAATACTTATTTATTTATTTAAGAGTTTTATATAGCGCTGTCAAGACCTGAGGGTATCAGAGCGCTTTAATCAGTATATGTTTACATCAAAATAACAAGTCTAATCAAAACAAGAAAGTTAGATCAAGTCCAAACTGTGGATGCGCATAGTGGAGGAGAAATAGTAGGGGGGGGGGTCCAGGGAAAGCAGAGGCTAGAGATTCTATCTCATTGGGCGAATGGTAAAGATGACTACTCAACCTGAAGTTTGGTAGAATACTACAATGGAAATGAAGAATCCAAACTATTCTTTCAGGACTACTGAACAACTCATAGGAAGGACGCCAAAAGAACTCCTTTTACTGAAATCTTCTTGAAGGCCCTATTTCAATCTCAGATATTGATAAGACAAGAACAGATAGACCTAATAGTAGAGTCACAAGGTTTCTTGTATTCTGTTATCAACAATTTATGATGATTTTTCTCCTCAATACCAGAGACATTGTTTTTTCTCTTTCTATTTCTAAGGGAAGAGATTCAGGTTGCGTATGATGAATATCTTTAAAGGATTTGGTCGAAAGTTGATTGAGTGAAGAGTGTCGTGTGGTTGTACACATTGGTACTGAGGCAGAATCACCCCTACACACCACCAAAAATACCAGATAAGTCATAAAAATGTCATTCTCGTTCGACAGCCTGCCACTTTCAATCCAGGAAGTACCAATGGATTTGCCATACCAAAGAGTTGTACACCTTAACTGTAGGTTTTCTCTTAGGGAGATGCGTACTGAATACTTATTTCAGAGGGCCGCAAGATCTAGATTAGAAGCAGAGTGTTCTGGAACCGGGGTAGTGACCTTTACAACATTATAGAAGGACGTTTGCTGATATAGTACAGCCCCATTTTACTAAAATTGAATTACCTGTATCCTAATCCAAAATCTACTGTAGTTCTAAAGGGGTAGGAGTCAATTAAACAACCTTGATGCTGTGCTTTCAAAAAATGAAGAGGAATTTAATGAGTAAAGGTTTCAAGACAGGCGACAGAGGCTTGCTGTATGTCAGCGGCTGAAAACTGTTTCCAGCAATTAAAATTATCACTTGACACCGGATGTCCCCCCTAAGCAGCAAGGGTGTCTAAAAACATTTTTTCTAGCCAATTATGTCAAGAAAATGGAAAATTTAAAGTGAAGCCTGGCAACATGTCAAAAATGTACACCATAATCGTTACCCACAGGGGGAAAACTACACGTAAGGAGCAATTCATGACTGCCTCACTCAAAAAAGTATGACCTTGGTGAGGGTGATACATATGAGGAAGAGTGCCATGACATGCGGATGCATATACAATATAAGGCAACCGCTTCATACATTTTCAAGAAGTTGCATCTTCTTGAGACACGTTCATAACAGGAAAGCATCCAAACCAAAGGAGAAGGAAAATCTGGACCTCACAGTAATAAAGTCTATTGAATGAGCAATACATACTGTTATTCTGACTGACACCATGTGCACGTCCATATCCTAAAAAATCAAGGCTGGGATGAAGATCCTTTTTTAGCAGTCGCGCCTAAATCAGCGGTAGGTCACAGTTCCACAGAAACCTTTGTGAAGCAGGCCCTGAGCGACTTCTGCTCCTTGACTGTGGCCTACGATTTACCTACTCCTGGTCCTATCAAAATACAAAGCCTAACTTTGGATGGCACAGTCTTTTTTTAAAGTTATAGAAAATGTGGAAGTAACTATTATGATAACAAAATCGTCCACCATCCAAAGTAAGGGCTCTCACTGCAGCAGCTAGGGAACCCTAAATTATCGTACACTATGGCCAATTTCACATTTTGTAATGCTACATTTAAACCTTTGGCAATTTCAGTCAAGGAAGTAAGATATACAACTTTCAACATTCCTGGGTCTCAGTAGACTGAGAAAAGCAAACACAAACCAAGGCAGAAAGGAAATACCCTTCCTTACATTTTCATTATCTTACATTGGCGCACCATTTCCTACTTTTATTATATGCGGTATATACAGTGTTTAATTTGTTTCTAGTAGCATTTGCACATATTTTTAGTATTTTCGATAATTGATTGAAAAAAATCAGCTAATGTTGCCTTTTTGGGATGCTTCCTATGCATCTGATTGGACTGGAAAGCATGAAAATTCGAAAAAAAATTGTGCTGCGAGATCCTTCACATAAGTAATGAAATTGTACCCTTTATGAATATCCCTGGGAATCCCATGGTGAAGAAAAGCTAGACAGAGAAGAGCAAGCAGAAACAAAAGCAGAACAATGGAACATCCGTTTTCATTAAGAAAGAAGAAAGGTGAGCGGTATACTTGCTAAGCACATTAAATTAAGTCAACTGAACAGAAGTGCTATGCATCTGAATGACTTTAGATTAACTGGTTTGAAAAAGTTCAAGGGTCCTTAATCAAAATATAGGATGCCAACTAAGTCTACAAGGGCCAACTGATATTGGCCAACAAAATGCCTACTTGCTTAGTAAATTTCATTCATGCCGCATGCTTCCTCGTTTCATCATTAACACCTCCAAACTTAAGGCATTATTTCGAGTTTGGCATATGTGGACGTCTGCCAAAAAGAGCCAGATGCCCCGTCCACCCTATATAGTCTACAGGGCCACTATGCACTCTAGTAGGATGGCCGGGATATAAACCACTGTATGGCAGATGCCCCGCAACCACTAAAATAAGGCCAGTGAAATGGAATTCCCACCATGCACGTGGGTTCTAATTAGTAAATGTGTAACACAAAAAGAGTGACCCTCCCCATGCTTGTCTATCACGTTCTCAAAGACATAGATATAATTTAGGCACATGAACTGTCACTAAACCTATATAACTAACACACGCACACATTGTTATAGATAAACTCTTCATATATGGCTGATTCGTTAAAAAAGCAGCAATTTACCGCAGTGAAAAATATAATAACAGTGATGAAATTCTTAAGGATGATACCAATGTCATGACACTAACCCCATAAATGACTAGTTGCCCCGTCCATCACACACACAATAAAAGCTGTGTTTATCGAATTAAAGCAGGACAGATGGAAGGAAGCTGGAGCTGGGGGTAATATGTGCATTGCGCTGGGTGTCTAACAAAGAAGAGCCTTTTGCAAAATTCAAATGACATGAACACATAGCCCTGTAATGTATTCAAAAGACTGTTGCAAAACTTTACCATGCAATTATTAGAAGATTATAGGACTGCCTCAGTGCTTCAGCACTGTGTTTAATAAGCTGTACGTGTGAGGAGTCATAAATGAAAGTGCTAATATTTCTGCGTCTCAGGAGGGGGACAGGAGGTGGTTACATTATTTTGAGCTCAAAACGGATTTGGGGGTTGTCTGTGTCTTGAATCCTAAGTACACCCAGAACAAGCAGTAACGCCATTTTTTTTTCTTGTTGCTTTCAGGGAGTATTATTTTTCCAAAGACAAAATGCCTGCCAAGCCTGCTCACCATTCATATTTTTGAAGATGTTTAGAATAGGGAGGATCTGACGGTAATACGGCACCAACGCCTCTCCCACCATGTCTGCGGAAACGACCAGGTGCTGCAGGACTTTCAACGTGGTACAGATGACCTGCCGGTTGCGGATGTTCAACGCATCTGGAAATTGAAAAAAAGAGAAAAAAAGGGGCAATGGGATCATTAATTTCTAACATGGAAAAGAAAGGGGCAAGAGGAAGGGAATCTCACACGGACACATTTAATTAAATTGAGCTTGGTTGGGGATTTTTAAAGAGCCTTTGTTAGCCAGGCTTTGAAAAATCCAAAAGACTCATTGCGGCTGTGATGGTATAAAACACTGCCTTGTCCTAAATCGCCGGGTTCCCAGAATTTGTGCTGACTCCTCATCCACCCCCCAAGAACGCGCCTTGCTTATTCGTTCTTGGAGACCATGTTAGTAATCTTTGCCAGAAGAAAGGCCGTACCAGCCGGTACCAATGGGGTCAGTGGAAATGAGGAGACGCCCTGCGAAGGACGACAACAGATACATTCGGTACTGCAACAATTGGCCTATTTGTAAATTCACAACCATTCAACTCCAAATCCCTGCATTCCATATAAATGGCAACTCCTGTTCCTCGGAGCACCAGCACAAAGAGACGAATGTTTGTGAGAAAGACTAAGAAATAAATCTGTGGGCTGTCCTTAAAAGAAAAACACTGCCCAGTCAAAAAGTGTGGATTCTTTCTTGCCTACATGAGATTTTTGTGTGGTTGCAGCTGAATGTTCGTTTGGCCCACAGTTTTGTAGTGGTTCAAAAACCTATTTTGTCCTCATTCCTTCGTTCTCTCTTTCTTGCTATTTTTTACATCTACAATGAAAGCTTGATAACATGCCAAATGGTGAAATAAAACACTTTATAAATATAACAATTCAAAAACAGTTTTCTTTTTCATAATTCATTTTGTACAGTTCAGAGGCAACTCACATTTTGCTCGATACTAATTGAGAAATGTAACTAGGATTCAAGAAATTAAGGTTTTGTATAAATGTTGGTTCTGTTACCCTTGGGCTTCATTTACAAATACTCTATTTGTAACAGGACCTCTTACTAAAAGCCCAATTTATGACAAATGTGAATCAAACAATACATTGCATCTTGCTAACAGTTACAGGGTTAGATAATTTACCATCACCTAGAATAGTAAATGTCCTTATTTCCCAGCTCAAGCAAACATTTCTCTCAAATCGAGGCTCGCCCCCTCATCTATTGGGCTGCAAATCTGAGATCATTAAATTCACAAAATCCCTGGCTTCACTCTCAATAAAGATTAATTCTGCACTCTCATGAACAAAATCGACAAAAGTGCAGAATTTCAACTACGATTCTTGAGTGATTCTTACATCAACAAGACCTCAAGAAAACTATCCATTGCTCATATACATGTAGTATATATGCAGATGTGCAGAGTGTAATATGCTGTTTATTACCATTTTAGAGTGTGGTGAGGCTCCATGAATGACACACGAGAGACTAAGGGGGTCATTAGGATGGCGGGCGATCTTCGTGGTAATAGGGACCGCCCGCCATAAGGGCGGGGGTCCCGTGGGGAGTATTAGGATGTGCCCGCCACAGTGGCGGACACATCCTGTATTTTTAGCATTGTGGCGGGCGGTGCTCTCTGCACTGCCCGCCACAATGCTAAAAATGCATTTCAGTATTTGCATTTACAAAGCGGCAGGCACCGTGCGGTGCCTGCCGCTTTGCAAATGCAAATGAAGAGGGGGTACCACAGGTACCCCCCCATGTGCACCTCCCACCTCTCCTTCACTCTGGGGCCCGCAGGGGACCCCCAGAGTGAAGACCGCATGCCTTTCCGTGGCGGCATCGCCGCCGCAGAAAGGCACCTATATATCTACATACATCATAATATGGCTGGTGGTGTCTGATAGACACCGCCACCATATTATTTCTTTTCCGCCCCGGCCGCAAGGCGAGCTTGGCGGAAAAGCGGCGGACGGTCTCTCCATCCGCCGAGGTCCCCCCGCCATACTAATATAGCGGGGGGAAAACTAGTGTGGATGCCGGGCGGATTGCCTCCGCCATGCCGGCGGTGGCTACCGCCAGCCTGGCGGAGGCAATCCGCCCGACATCATAATGATCCCCTAAGCCTCAAGTGAGCTATGATGCACCTGCCTCAATCATGCCAATAAGCAACATATTTAATTTCTTTTTGGCACATTGTATTCTTTGGATCCAGATTTTTGTCATGGGTGGATGTTGTTGTCCTTCATCTTATTAAATCTATACTCCATTGAAAAAACTACAGTAAAAAAGAGTTTAAGGTAGGCAAATATATAATAATGGTGTGGTAAATGAAGATGCAATACCACAAGTGTTTTTTACAAAAAAATGTTCTGAAATCCTCAAGTTAAGGTGCAACCTTCCCATTGTGTCTCAACCACACCATTCTATGTCAACCTTAACCCCCACCCAATATTACTTGATAAGCCTTGGCAATGTGTTTAAGAGACTGACTGATTATTTTTATAGCTGTGTGAAAGGTGGCATGATAATTTTATTAAAGTGGCACTATTGACCATGTTAAATAGCTATATGGGGGCATGATGGTGGTCGTATTGGTATATATCAGAGGTGGTGTTGGTGTGTGTTAGATGTGTACATGTACATTGGTGGGTGTTTGCATGTACTGCTCAATAATTGTGGCTGTGCAGAGTATATGATGCATTTTATGTCACCTCTGCCATTACCCAAGTAAGTTTGCAAGGGGATGTGTTTGAGTGGATTGTTCAGTATGTTTGCAAGGGTGTAAAGTCCTACGAAAGCGCTGTAGAGCACTGATAAATGGTGGCTGCATGGGTTTATAATGGCTACCTTTGAATAATATAGTGGGTGTGTTGCTGTATTATTGTTTTTCTGGGTACTATTGTCAGTGACTGTATATATGAAGGTAGGTCTGTTGGTTTAGAATGTGTCGGTATAAGATGGTGGCTGTGTACCTGCTTATGTTGATTATAGAGACGTGTGTTGCTGTGTGTGTGCCTAGGAAAGTGGCTGTGCTTTTGCATGATATGGTGCCTGTGGTTGTATACTGGTTTATGTAAGCACATATAATAGTGCTTCTGTGATCCTAAATCATGTTGGGTTGATATCTGTATGATTGAGAGTGTTTTCGTCATATGAATTTCAGTAGATATAGGTGGATTAATTAAGCTAAGAAATATATGATGGTGGAGGTGCTGGATTACAATATATATACTTAATGATCTTGTATATTGTCTATTTTTACAGTTTTGGTTTCAGCAGGTGTGTGGTGTACCTAATAATGTATGGGAGAGCAGTTAGTTTTGAAACAGTATGATGGGATACAGACATGAGATGAAGATAGCAACTGACGCAGGTTCATGCCATCATTGAGATTCTCTCCCCTGACATTTACAACCACAATCTTGTTTGTTATATAGGTAATTTCTCTTTTTCGTTCACTTGTAAAGCGCTCTGATACCCTAATGGGTCATGTTCGCGCTATATAAAACTTCTTAAATAAATAAAATAAACAAATTTGCCAATCGTAACTCTTGTTGATTGGGTATTGTATGTCAGTAGGTGTGGTGCTACAGAATGATAGGTGGACACACATTGAAGGTGGGCATGTTGGATGTTATGGTGGTTTGTTGGCATATGATGTGTGTTGTGTGGGCATATAATAGCAGGTGTGTAGATTTATGATAATGTGTGCAGAGTATGATGGGTGATGTGTTGATATGTGATGATAGTAGTGCAGACATATGATGGTGCATGTTTTAGCACATAATGGTTTATACTGATGAATAATGGGCTCTGTATATGTATGATGTTGGTTGTGTTTGAGCATGCTGTATGTGTCTGCCTATGATGCTGGTTGTGTGGATTTAAGCTGGTGGACATGTAGTTGTGGGATGTTGATTGTGAGTAAGGATGATGTGTATGTTGAAGCATGATGGGGGACTGCAATATGATGGAAGGTCTGTTGTAATATGGTGGAAATGTTGGTGTATGATGTGGATTTTGCTGAAGTAAGATAATGAGTGTATTATTGTACGATGATGGGTGTTTCTGCATATAGTACTGGCTCTGTGGCTGTGTGGTGGTAGGTGGTTTTGTGTCAGATGGCGATTCTTTAGATGTATGTTGGAGGAGGAATATGAGTGAAAACAATTACTTAGTCAAAGCAAAATTACTACTGGTCTTCTAAACTCAAATTGTGTGTAAACAAACCTTGTATGTTGCTTGACACATTTGTAATAAGGTAGTTGCCTTATTCAGTGGTGGTGCATTCCTCAGTGTACTAGTGGACTTCTGCAAACATACTGCCTCACTGAGCTGGAACTAATGCAGCTAATTTATTTTGGAGGAATACAAAAAAGTAATGGGCAAAATGTTTAAATTAATCTCAACCACTGGTAACTACTCAGGCTGCATCACAGTCTATTGTTTTTTTGCCCACTATGCCACCTCACATAAGAATCAGTCATATGCAAATCAACCGAATTGCCATGCCAGGTCCTTTCTGACAACAAGAAACCTCAGACTGGTTTCAGCCTATTTGGGTCTAGCCAGTCCAGTGCATCTTGGTTCTAATAGTAAAAAATAGCATGGAACTCACATCTGAGCATAATCTTCGCAGTTAGAGTGTTGTACTGAAGAAGACAAAAAATTATAGGTAGAATGCTTGAATGCTTGAATTAGCCTCAGTTGCTGGTAATTACTTGGGCTGCATCTTAGTCCATTTTTTTCTCCACCATGCCACCTCATATATGAATCAGCCCCATGCAAATCAATGTTTGGACTCTGGTCATCCGTCACTGATGAGACCCAAGAAGCTCCAGTCTGAGTTTGCTTGTGTTTCCATCTAGAGGGCCCTGGTTTGGCAGTTTGGGCTAGGCTATTTCTACTGGAGCAGTACCAAAACTGATTTGCATAGTGCTAGTCTCTGTATAGAGTTGCATAGTGTGTGAAAAACGATGGTCAGGGATGCAGGCCAAAAGACTGCCAGTGGCTGAGATTAATTCAAGTATTGCACCCATCACTTTGCTCTTGTTGCATTAGATTAGCTAAGTGATATTTATGCCCATTCGTAGGTTCTGTGCGCACTGTGCCACATGATTTAAGCTTTACATTATTGACAAGACCCAAGCAGGTTGAAACCGGCGGCCTGGGGTTGCTTGTATTCTCCTCTGAAGGGTACCTAGTCTGGCAGTTTGGGCTGGACTGTTCTTACTGGATCAGTACCACAACGGATTTGCATATGATTGGTTTAAGTCTAGAGTGGCAGAGTAAGAGAAAACATTGGACTTGGATGCAGCCCGAGCGACTGCCTCCGATTCAGAATAATTCAAGCAGTAATCCATCACTTTGTTCTTCTTGCAGTAGATGCTCTAAGTGTGACAAGTATGCCCATATGTGGGTCCCATGCTCATTGACCCACAGCTGCACGTCACTGACGAGACCCAAATAAGTCAAAACTAGCCTAGGGTTGCTTGTGTTCCTATCTGGAAGGGAACTGGCCTGGAAATTCATGCAATAAAGTTCTATTGGAGTAGGACCAGTAATGATTTGCATATGACAGGTCTCTGGCATAGTGAGTGAAAAATGATGGACTGTAGTTTGGCCTGAGCTATTACCAGTAGCTTAGGTTAATTTCAGTAGCGGTTGGCAGCAAAAATTACCAGAGTGGGCAGGGGAAGCGGGTAGAAAATTAATAAAATGAGCGGTAGCTAGGAAAAAAAATAAATTGACTTACATGGCTGCTGACCAGACCCACCTCCATCCTTTTCTGTTCCAGCAGTAATCACACACACGCTCCCCTTAGTCAATCACATTGCTTCTGTCATCATGACAGCAGCGTGGTGATTGGTCTGAGTGCCGGGGTTTGGCACTCAGACGGGGTCTGTGAGCTTGTGCAAGTTCCTCACTAAGCGGTTCATTACAGCCTGGTGGGAAAATTGCGAAGTGCGCATGACTGTTTGGCCGGCCCAAGACGACCAGCCAAAATGTCATGTGCACTTAAGTGTTCCAACTACGCCTCCCCTGCTGACTGTGAGAACAGCCCAGCCTCACCCCGTAAACCTCCCTCAGTGGAAAAATAAAATGATTATGTTGCGTTATTACCCTTTTATTCTTCATTTTTTTTGTTTTTCGACAGTGGGGTGGCGCGCCTTAGCGGAGGAGTTGCCGCTGATTAATTCAAACAACACCAATGACTATTCTTGTTTTAATTTATTATGTGAGGCACATTGACAGGGTTCCGATGAAACACAAAGTCGGGACCGGGCAGGTTTTGAGATTTAGGTGGTACAAGCACCTCCAGAATCTCTCCAGAATCTGCAGGGTGCAGCTGAGTGAATCCTCGGACCAAATCATGTAAGGAAAAAAAAGCACATGCGCGCTTGACTGCAGTCACAACCGCAGAGAGAAGTCATCTGGTTGGCACGCTAAAAGACACATCTAATCCAATTCGAATGAAAAAAGATAAATGTTCTTCTCTGACTATGAAAGAAAGCAAACGCTGGCAATACGCACTGGCAAAATAACCAAACCATGTGCTAAATGTTGATGGACTTAAAACAAACGAGTCAAGCTGCAATTTGTTGTGCAGTGATGGTCAAAACCTATAAACTTTCCACTGTTAATGGTGAGAGAGCGCAATTTGAATGCAGAGTATATCGTAGCCATATTTAGACGTATATATTGTAAACGTAGGAATGAAACGTATATCGTAATGTAAAGTTGACAATTATAACATAAAAGCCAACGAATGTGATAACATGCTATAGGAAATGTAAATGTATTCACATGTTAAAATGCATTAGATTTAGAAGGCCTGTATACATGATGGGTAAATGTAGAGATGCTTATGAAATGTAGAACGTGCACAGTAGAATTCGTGTACGTGTGTAACTTTAAAGGGAGAAGCGGCGAGAAATGTAATGTGGATATTCTATGTAGTCGTATTCTATATATTATATATTTGATGTAGAATGTATTTAAGTATAACTAGGGCTTTCCTAAAAGTACGAATATATAAATGTAGGCCAAAGGTTATACTGTATAGAGGGTTTCTGTAGGAATGTTGGAAGAGTTTAGGTCATTTGTGTTTGTAACCTGACTGACCAAGAGTTCGAAGGAGCATAGTCACAAGAATGTAATTTAGAGGGTTTGTAAAAGTCGTAAATAGTTTGATGTGGACGTGAGAGCCGAGAAGTCTAGCACTTGTTAGATTTAAGGTGACAATGCCGGACGGAACTTGTTGCTCGAACGTGAGGAGAGGCATATGTTGAGGTGGACTATGTTTTGACAAGACCATTCACATGATCTAGAAGGTTAAGAAGTGTACGGATAAGTTAAGACCTTGTCTAAGTTTCTATGATATGCGATCTGAAAGAGTCAATAAATGTCGACGATGAGATGATGAAGATGACATCGAAAGGAGAAGGGTCAACTTGACGAACGACGCAAGGAATGGACCAATGGAAGAAGCAGGAAGTTGACATCATCGGGGGAAGTCCGTGGTGGGCGTCAAGGGGCGTTCCACCCACACGGTGATTGTGTATTTTAGGGACAGCACCCCGGGGAGGAGAGAGCAATCAGGGCAATCAGAGCAATCAGGGAAGAGCCGAGCAATTAGCATTAGGCTAAGGCGAGAGCGAAGACAAGGGTAGATGCCTTGAGCAGATGCGCTAAGACATCAGAGCGCAAGGGAGCAGTAGGCCGAGGACCCTTAGAGAGAGCGGATGGGTAGGCAGAGAGGGTACTGCTCCTGAAACTGAAGATTTCCTTTAGAGGCTAAAGAGAGTTTGAACTTCTTTGGAAGTCAAACTGCTGACACCTTTTTAGGGAAGAAACTGGCGAAGTAGGGTTGACACATAGCATAGAGTAGGGACAGATTAACTTGATGATTGTTTTTATCTTACTGCAGATGACGCAGAAGGAACCACTTCACACCGAAGCTTAAGAGGCTGATATTGAAATTGATTTTGTATTTTGTATACTTTGAGATTTTATCCTGAGTGGATTGTATCGCATCCAAATTAATCTTTATATAAACTCTTAAAAACTCTATCAGTTGTAAGTGGTTCTTCAGAGTGGCGTCAGTTAATGGGGTTTGTCTAACCAAGGCGGGGGTGGTCCTTTCCTCAATGACAGATACGAGCGGTCCAAAACAGATGAATGGGATTCTTTATTAAATTTATCATACTCATAAATTGATATCAAAATCTCATTCCCCGCAGTTGGTAGCAGAGTAATGATGGTTATCTTCTTGAGGAAGACGACCTAGGCCAGGTTAGTTTACCCCAAGGTCCCTAGTCATCGTCGACCAGAAGAAGAATCGCAGCCGAAGACGGTGCTGACGGTGCGTCGAGAGAAAAGCAGCAGAATCGGTCGAGAGTGAGTATAAGGGTCATGCGTTGTAAGATTGCGGTGTTTTATGTTGTTCCTGTGTTGTAATGTCAAGCGGAGTTGAATGCCTGTAGTGTGAGTGAGGGAAGGTTGTGAGCGCGCGCAACCGGATGAAATCTTATGTCTAAGAGGACTTAAGTGGTTCGGGTGTATCGAACACCCAGAGTAATTTGTCTACCGTTGAAAGGGGGTCATGAGGTACCATTGATTTCCCGACAGACCGATGATAGAAGAAGCTGAAACTGTGTTGGAACAGGACGACGAAGGTCAGGACACGAGTGGGACCGAAGTCGCCTCAGGAGAAGAAAGTAATTGGGAGTCCGACACAGATATCGAGCAAACTGAGAGTGACCAAGAGACGGGTCCTGGAACAAGGAGCGGAAAGACGGAAAGCGACAAAGCCGTTTGGCCGGAGAGAAGGAAAAGGCCAAATTCGGAAGGAAAGAACGAAAGAACTCTTGCTCCTGTCGCTGAAGAGTCGGATCAGGAGGAAGAAACGACAGATTCAGGAATTGAGAGTCCACGAAGATCAAGAAGGGTACGTGTGCCCTGCAGAAGGTACGCCACCCCAGAGTGGACTTATCTAGCAGATGTATTGGGGACAGAAATCTGGGAGAGTGAAGAGCGTGAAAGTAATCGATCTCGATCCATTTGTGGCAGTGGAGATATGGATGTTGGCACCTGGACTCGAGACTGAGGGGTTACTGACTTTCACACTTCCCATACCCCCACGTTTGAGTAAAATTCAAGATCTAGTGCTAAAAAGATTACAGTTTCCAACAGCTGGTCAACAAATGACAGAAGAAGAAGAAAAAGTTATTCGCTTTGAACTATTAATAATTGTTGTGAAAGCTGCAGGTCCGAGAATAATTGTTGATGCATAAAAGACTTTTGTACGTATGTTATAAAGAAGAAGATAACCTAGCACCGAGTGGAAAGAAGAATAAAATTAGGGATTACATTTAGAGGACGGAGAAGGGCTAGGGTTGTCTGCTGCTAAGAAGAGAAAAGACATTGTTGTGAAAAAGATACCTGTTGATAGAAAGCACTTTAAAGACTGTGAAAACAAAAAGCAACTGAAGACTGGACAGAGAGAACTTTTGCTAAAGAAGCGAGGTACGCTGTTTTGATAACATGGAGAACGGCAACCCAAACAGAAAAGCTAGATGTATAGTAGGTACACTTATAGCAATAGTGATATTTCTCATAATTACAGTAGTTACAATATCGTACATAATAGGACATGAGAACGATAGAGACATAGTGAATGTAAAAATTGTAACGACTTTGAAACCTGCTCTTGTGGGAAAGAAGGAGGAGAGCACTGTTATACGTGAAAAGGCGTTACTTGCAGATGAAGCTCGTAGATTACATATAGACGAGTCACAGGGAAATTTTAGGTCAAATGCATATGCCAAATTATTGTACGAATATATCGATGCCATGGAGGCCAAAGATTGCTACGTTTGTATGCAATTGCCGGCTTCTGTAGACGAAGGCATTAGGTATCACCATCTCCCATTGACTTATGGGATAACATGTAGTTTACTGCTTAGTATATTTTATGGTAGAGAAGGATTTGAGTACTACTTTTCAAATTATGATTCGATACTGCCTGAAGTTCCGAATTATAAACAAATGAATAAGTGGGACTACTACAAAAAGGAGGATAGACTAGCTAAATTCTTTCTTCCTTGGGACACATTAGATACATCATATGCACGTAGAAATAATAGGTCGAACAAGTTACAAAGATCGATGAGAGACCAAGAAAGAAGCTGAGAACACTTGAATCGATAAAAAGAGGAACTGATGTAACTAGTTCGGTATAAATGATGTATTCAAATTGCTTTTAGTGATGACTCCTAAAAGTCATCAAAGGGGGGAACTGAGAGAGCGCAATTTGAATGCAGAGTATATCGTAGCCATATTTAGACGTATATATTGTAAACGTAGGAATGAAACGTATATCGTAATGTAAAGTTGACAATTATAACATAAAAGCCAACGAATGTGATAACATGCTATAGGAAATGTAAATGTATTCACATGTTAAAATGCATTAGATTTAGAAGGCCTGTATACATGATGGGTAAATGTAGAGATGCTTATGAAATGTAGAACGTGCACAGTAGAATTCGTGTACGTGTGTAACTTTAAAGGGAGAAGCGGCGAGAAATGTAATGTGGATATTCTATGTAGTCGTATTCTATATATTATATATTTGATGTAGAATGTATTTAAGTATAACTAGGGCTTTCCTAAAAGTACGAATATATAAATGTAGGCCAAAGGTTATACTGTATAGAGGGTTTCTGTAGGAATGTTGGAAGAGTTTAGGTCATTTGTGTTTGTAACCTGACTGACCAAGAGTTCGAAGGAGCATAGTCACAAGAATGTAATTTAGAGGGTTTGTAAAAGTCGTAAATAGTTTGATGTGGACGTGAGAGCCGAGAAGTCTAGCACTTGTTAGATTTAAGGTGACAATGCCGGACGGAACTTGTTGCTCGAACGTGAGGAGAGGCATATGTTGAGGTGGACTATGTTTTGACAAGACCATTCACATGATCTAGAAGGTTAAGAAGTGTACGGATAAGTTAAGACCTTGTCTAAGTTTCTATGATATGCGATCTGAAAGAGTCAATAAATGTCGACGATGAGATGATGAAGATGACATCGAAAGGAGAAGGGTCAACTTGACGAACGACGCAAGGAATGGACCAATGGAAGAAGCAGGAAGTTGACATCATCGGGGGAAGTCCGTGGTGGGCGTCAAGGGGCGTTCCACCCACACGGTGATTGTGTATTTTAGGGACAGCACCCCGGGGAGGAGAGAGCAATCAGGGCAATCAGAGCAATCAGGGAAGAGCCGAGCAATTAGCATTAGGCTAAGGCGAGAGCGAAGACAAGGGTAGATGCCTTGAGCAGATGCGCTAAGACATCAGAGCGCAAGGGAGCAGTAGGCCGAGGACCCTTAGAGAGAGCGGATGGGTAGGCAGAGAGGGTACTGCTCCTGAAACTGAAGATTTCCTTTAGAGGCTAAAGAGAGTTTGAACTTCTTTGGAAGTCAAACTGCTGACACCTTTTTAGGGAAGAAACTGGCGAAGTAGGGTTGACACATAGCATAGAGTAGGGACAGATTAACTTGATGATTGTTTTTATCTTACTGCAGATGACGCAGAAGGAACCACTTCACACCGAAGCTTAAGAGGCTGATATTGAAATTGATTTTGTATTTTGTATACTTTGAGATTTTATCCTGAGTGGATTGTATCGCATCCAAATTAATCTTTATATAAACTCTTAAAAACTCTATCAGTTGTAAGTGGTTCTTCAGAGTGGCGTCAGTTAATGGGGTTTGTCTAACCAAGGCGGGGGTGGTCCTTTCCTCAATGACAGATACGAGCGGTCCAAAACAGATGAATGGGATTCTTTATTAAATTTATCATACTCATAAATTGATATCAAAATCTCATTCCCCGCAATGGCGCTCACAATATTGCCGAATACGGACGACATCATTTAGTAATTCATCAAGGGTTATACTAAAGCCAGCAAATTATTTCATTGAAAAAAATCGCACGAGACAGCTGGGGAAGAAACGGAACGACCAAGAGGAGAAAAAAAACAGGCAGCTAAATCTCAATTTTTACAGGTGAATAAAACTAGTTCATAACCAAAGTGCACGGAAATCAAAAATGCAAATATCTATAAATCAAGACTAAAGAAAAATAGTACGTAGATGTAAATAAAGCTAATTAGACAGCGTGAAGAAATAAACTGTTTAGAGACAAAGGCACGCACAAGAGAACTCAGGAACAATATCTCTTTGTTAATGGGTAAACCGTCGGTCTGTACACACATAGCTACTATTACTCGAGCCTGATAACAGCGCCCCCTTGCATTCCATTATGCACACTGCAACATAAACCACAAACACTGGGACACTCATTCTATTACATGCATTGCCAAAGCCTATTGTTTTGACTTTGTGTTTACAGTAAAAAGACATGGGGGCATATTACCAACAACTAGCGATAATTTTTGTCTCTAACTTGTTTAGAGACAAAAATTATCGCCGCACATTGGCGATTTTTATCGCAGATAAACCTTGCTATTAACAAGGTTTATCGCAAATGCGATAAAAAACGGCCGAAATGCATGAATATCGCTGAAAAGTCAGCGATATTCATGCATTATCGAGCAAATGCTCTTAGCCATGTTATCCACCTCCCATTGGATAACATGGCTAAGAACTGCTCAGGGCAGGTGTTAGCTTTTGGAGATATTCCCGCTTAGCGCGAATATCTCCAAAAGTTGGTAATAGGAGATAGCGATGTTAGCGACTGTTTTCAGTCTCTAACATCTTGGCACGCCCACTTTGCATCTCATTAGTGATAAATATCACTGACATGCAAAGTGGGGCCCAAGATGGTCGCTATCTCCTACTAGCTGTCGCTAACTGGTGTTAGCGACAGCTTGGTAATAGGGAGATAATTTTATCTCTGCTTTCTTGGCTTTTAAAGCCAAAAAAGCGGAGATAAACCCCCTTGATAATATGCCCCATGGTTTGTTGGACACAAACGTTTGGTTTACTGAGTAAGTTTATGATTGCATAAAGTAGCTACTTAAAGCAGCATTATTCAAGATGGTACGTGCAGGACAAAAAAGAACAGATACATTTACCATGTTAACAGCTGCTTCAGAAAACATTTTGGGCTGAGCAAATAAACACGTCTACAGTTGTTCTAGATTTAGTTTCACATTGGAACTCACAAAATCCAAAAGAGTTACATAAACCTCCTTTCATACACCTATGCCAGGGGAATAGCCAGCCTGTTTGGTTTTGGTTTAGGGAATATAGTGCAGGCCACATTTCCTTTTTCCAATACACTTTCTCTCCACAGATGAAACATTTTTCCTCAGAGAAATCTGTACAATCCCAGAAAATATTTTAATGTTCAGTTTGCCACTGTAAAAACACATCAGGGAACACTTATGGCCCGATTCCGATCCTAAAACCCTTACTACTCCTTATCACTACTCTTCCCTGAACCCTAAAAACTCCTCATTATCCATTAGTTTTACCCTTCCCTGAACTCTACAAACTCCTTAACAATAACCTCCCCTGAACCCTATAATCCTCTTACTCTTCCTTAAAGCATCCCATCCTTAAACCATGAAAACCTTAACTGCCCCTTAATGTTAGCCTACCTTGGACCCTAAAACCCCTTAATGGTAGTCATCCCTAACCCTAAAAATATTACTACCCGTTAATGCAGCGATCCATGAATCCTTTACAAAGACCATTAATACCCCTTTATGCTACCCTTGCCGAACCCTATGAACTCCTTAGCGCCTTCCTACCCCTTAACTCTCACTCATAGAGTCTGCCTGCTGAAAGCAGACCAATGGTGAAATGCTAGCAATAGTGAGGAATTAAAATATTGATTCCCCCTGATAATTCTTCACCTCTAAGGCGACAGTCAGGGTCCTACTTGGAGTCCCCGTTATTTTATTCGCAACTTCCCTCACCACAGTTATCAATGCCCCTAGCATTGAAATCTCTGGTGAGGAGCTACTGGGTGATAGCAGAGATGTTGCTGCTAATTGTGCTGCTAATTCATTATCTACTGCCATATTTAGTTTAGTTTAGCATGTTCTGAAACTCATCTGGTGCTGAAGTCGGCCCTGAAGGCCATCCCAAGAAATCAAGAGAACGATAAGTCAGCTAGGACATCTTATATAGCCAAACTCACGGCTAGGAGACTGAGCTAGGAGACTAAGCATGGGTGGACCTTCTGATTGCAGGAGAACTAAAGGATTGAAAACAATTTCAGCAGGTGATCAACCATCTTTTGTTATCAGGAGGACCCCCGTCTAATATCAACTCCATAATATCACCTGATGTATGGATTCCCCGTTTTTCTGCAGTTTTTTAATTTTTTTATTTCAAAGTATTTGATTAATTTTTATAAGCAATGACATTTAAATTCCTGTTACAGGGTTAGCCAATCACGTTTTTACACTAGTGCTTTGAGGTACTTTGACCCATATATTTAGCTAACCCCACATGACGTAGTTTGCTAAGAACAAGAAAGAAAAAAAAAGAGAAAAAGGTGAAAGCATAGAAAGGCAGGAGAGAAAGGGGCGAGGGAAGAGCAAGAAGGCAGACTCTGTGGTTATAAGTCTTTGACATGTGGCTAGCTTGCTTTTGGAGAGATAGGGCTACCTGTTGGAACACCTACTGACTCGAGGGGTCATAGCAGTTGCGCTCAGTTGCCCTTACCTCACCGCACATAAAAGGGGGAACAGGGGTGTATCTCCGGGGTGAGTTGGTTCATGGGGGTTCGTAAAAATCTTAGTACGTGTCAAGTGACTTCCACATTCCTCTTTGTGCTGGTCTCCAAGGTAAGTTCAGTAGTGCAATGTTATTCGCCCCTCTAAGGTGCGTGATCCAGTTGAACCAGCCTTTGTATGAGGTCTTGCTTGTTTCTTTCCTTTTGGCTAGAACCATTTTCACTGCTGTGGTCAGTAGGAGGTCTAAAAGTTCTTTATCATGATCTGGTCTTAGTTCTGAGGTCATGAATGCTGTGGCGAGGGAGGAAAAGGCATTTGTTAGCTTACATCCCAGTGCCCTATTTATAAAACCAAAGACTGTCTCCCAGAATGTTTTGAGTGTTGGGCATTGGTCTATCAGGTGTGCTACGTCCCCCTTTTCTTTGTTACAGTTCCAGCACAGTGCATCTTCCCTTAGCCCTAATGAGAATAAGCGTGCAGGGGTCCAAAAAGCCTTATGGAGTAGCCAAAATTTTGTTTGTGATAGCACTGGGGAGATTTTATTGCGTGAGGCAGAGGTCCAAAGTGTGGCCATTTCTTGCCCGCTAAATGTGTCTTTGGCTTGTTTTTCCCAGAAGGTAACAGTCTTGTCATTGAGTATGGAAGATTTCGGGCGTAAAAGTTTGTATAGGTGTGAAACCTGGTGTACTAGCTTATTGATGTTTGCTATGTACCAGGAGATTGACGGTTGTGCTGTGGATAGTTTGGTTTTGGTCAAGGCCTTCCTGATTTTCAAGAAGTTATAGAATTCTATGTCTGCTAGGTTATGCCTAGCCTTGAGGTCTATGAAAGTGGTGGGATATGCACCCTCTTCTAGTTGGTAGGGGTGGTAGATACCTTTCTCAATCCATGTGTCGAAGGCTAGGCATACTAGGCATTTCCCCTTGTAAAGGATCTTACTATTGGCCCAGAGTGACTCCATCTTGGAGCCCTTGATGCTGACCTCCAGTTTCCCATCTACCTTTAGTAGTGCAATTTTTGCATAATTCTAAGGGTAAACACCCAAAATATCGAATTTTAAAAATCGACTGTCCAGAATATCGAATCAAAAATATAGAGAGGCCAGAACATCGAATTCCCAAAATATAGATGAATAGATTATCGAATTTGAGGTGAGAAATATCGATTTCCATAATATCGAATTTAGAAATATCGTTTTCCATAATATCGAATTTAGAAATATCGTTTTCCATAATATCGAGAAAAAATATTTATTATGTATGCTAGTATATGTGTTAAAATGATATATTATTTTTGTAATGTATGTTTACTTTTTTTAAAGTAATGAATTTTATGTTATTTAATTTTTGCGTAATTTAATTCCGTAGCGGGTTGTGGGTTAATAGGGGAATAGGGTGGGAAGTAATTTAATTATAGTAAATTAAATATTAATTTTTAGGAATTATTAATTCTTTTTAATTTAATTCAGCATTTTGGTTTTATAGCGGGTTGTGGGTTTATAGGGGAATAGGGTGGGAAGTAATTTAATTGTAATTACGTAATATTAATTTTTATGTATATGTATTGATAATTGATTATTAATTAATTATTAATTGGTAATTAATTTTAATTAATTGTTTAATTGATAATTATGTTAATTGTATTAATTTATTATTTGGAGTGGGTTGTGGGTTATAGGGGAATAGGGTGGGAAGTAATGTAATTGTAATTAAATAATTATTGAAAATATTTTTGTGTATTGATAAATAATTTATTGTTAATTATTAATTGGTAATTTTTGTATTACTTATTACATTTTTGGTATTGAAAATGAATTGGTTGTTAATTAATTATTAATAGGTAATTCATTTTTAATAAATACTATTTATTGGTATTTATAACTGATTAGTTATTAAATATGTTGTGATTAGTAATTAATTTTAATTAATTTTTAAATGGTATTGATAATTGATTCTTATTTAAATAGTAAATCATTACTTTCCCTATTGTTGCACTTACTGGAGTGGGATTAGTAATTTTTACACCTACACTAGCCAACGCTTTCCCTACTGTTGCACTCACTGGAGTGGGACTAGTAATTTATATCCCTACACTATCCAACACTTTCCCTACTGTTGCACTCTCTGGAGTGGGAATAGTAATGTTTACCCCTACACTATCCAACGCTTTCCCTACTGTTGCACCCGCTGGAGTGAGAATAGTAAATGTTACCCCTACGCTAGCCAATGCTGTCCCTACTGTTGCACTCACTGGATTGGAAATAGTAATTTTTACCCCTACGCTATCCAACGCTTTCCCTACTGTTGCACTCTCTGGAGTGGGAATAGTAATTTTTACCCTCCCCCTACCCAACACTTTCCCTATGGTTGCAGTCTCTGAAGTGGGAATAGAAAATGTTATCCCTACGCTATCCAACGCTTTCCCTACTGGTGCACTCACTGGAGTGGGAATAGTAATTTTACCCTCCCACTATACAACAAATTCTCTACTTTTGCACTTGTTGGAGTGTGAATACTAATTTTATTCCCTTAGCTATGTGTTTTTAATTTTGTTATATTTAATGTAGTGTAAATTATTAATTAACATAAAAAGTTACTTTAAATATTTAAATTATTATATATTATTTACTTAGGTAATAGGTTTATTTATATATATGTAAATATGTTTTTAATAATGTTTTAAATATTTTATAATTGAGATAAATAATTATTTTATAATAATATTAAGTAAATATATATGTTTAAAAATTATGTTTTTTAACATTACATTTATTATTTTTACATTTTAAGCTTTTTTACATTATTTTAACTGTTTTATGTAATTGTGTTGATTATTTAATTACTTTTATATTATTTTTAATACATTTAAAAAATTCGATATTTTAGTGAACTATATTTTAACTTTCGATATTTTGTACTCAATATTTTAGTACTCACCTGTTTGTAGATAGGGATTCTATATTCTGTCCCTCGATATTTTTGAATCTATATTTTGGGCAGTTGATATTCTGTCCGTCGATATTTAGTCACTGAAACAATTCTAAGACTGACTGAGTTGGAGAAGCAGATCCAGGGGCATATCATTAGATGACTATGAAAGTGCTGTTGATTTAGTCTCACAATTGAGGTAAAGATGTTGCATTGGAAATTAGAAAGAGTAAAAGTGGGAAATCTCCGTTGTCCCTTGGGTCCTGTTTAAGGAAAACATAGAGCTCCGAGCTCCACTTCTTGTAAATTTCCTTTGGCTGCAACAACTGGCCCGCTTCTTTCTTCTTGGAAAAGAGGCATTTACTGTGTTGATCTTCAAGAAAGGGGGCGAATCGAACTCTGCCTCTTATCAACCAATATCTTTATTGGACTTAACTGTTAAGATATTGGGTAGGGTACGCTTGGCGAAACTTGAAGCTTTGGCAGAGACAAATAACATCATTTCTGATCCTCAGAATGGCTTCAGAAAGGCCACTGGGGTGACAGTACAGTGTCTAAATCATTCTCTTTAATTGGAAGATAAGGCCATGTTGAAAAGTCTGGTTTGCACTTAGCCTTCATGGACCTATCAGGTGCATTTGATACTGTTAACAGGTCTAAAATATGGAACAAGCTGGAATATTTAGGGGTGAAATGTAAATTTTGATTTTACTTCACTAGTTTTTTTTAACTTATTACATTTCTTTTTTGAGTTTCTGTAACAAGACACATGAACTGACTACTTCCCCCTTGTCCTTGTGACAATTCTTCTGTTGAATCCACTATTCACTTAATGTTGGTTTGTTCATTGTATAAATCTGCTCGTATTCGTTTTCTTTTTTGAAATCTGCAGCATATGATTTTTTTATGACACAGGTTGGGTTTCCAATATCTGCAGCAGTTGGACTCAACTGAAAAATGTACTGCAGTTATTGATTTTATTAGAAGTGCATTGAGTATTAGGAGGCGGTATTCAGCTTAACTGCTTTTAGATATTTAGGTACTATAATGACTGATATAAGGACATATTGATATTGTCCAGAGCTGGCAGTTTTTTAACGATTTGTTGTTTCTTTTAAGAGTTTTAAACTACTTTGTCGATTTTAAGATTAGATAACATTTTATTGTGATTTATTTAGATTTTATTATGCACTTTTATGGAATTCTGTGTCGAATAAAGTTAATTTAATTTGATACTGCCATATTTATTCTTTTGCTAACTAATCATTTAGTACACTGCTAAAACACATTGATTGGGTAGGACACTGGTGAATGATTTAGCTTGCTAAATCTTTAGATTTAAAAGCTCATTTTCATTTTTAAATCCTTTTTTTATTTCTTCTGCTTTGATACATCAGTCTTTCACCTATTTCAGGGAAAGATTTCAAGTTTACATTGTTAAGTATCCACCTTTCTCACCCTCCACCTCTCGCTCAACACTCAGACTTGGCTGCGCGCCTAGATGAGATTTCCTTACAGTTGCACCTTCTAAATTCTGAGCTACATGACCTGAAAGCTATCTCAAATGACTTTATCCCCCTGTTCAGTTCTTTCCTCACCGTTGCAAATTTGTCCAATGCTCCCACTGGCGATAGAAATCCCATGGACAACCCTTTAGCCCCCGCCCTCTTGAAATCCTTTCCCTAGTTTAACGACCCCTCTCGCCCCAGAAGATAGGAGTCCTACCTTGCACCCACAGATCTTCAGGACCTGCACAACTCTTACCCTATTTGGTCCAACCCCAATATGAGCCCGCCGAGACAAATACAATCCATCCTCTCCAACCCAAACAGAGAACCTTCTCGCAATCTTAGAGGCAGCAACAAGGTCAACCTCACTCATGTGAACGTTACCCAGAATCCTCCCCCCCTAATCCCCTACGACTTAAAAGTATACTTTCAAATTGCAGGTCAGCCAGCAAACACACCACTGATATCTTTGACCTTATCCAACACAAGGACTTAGACATTATCATCCTCACTGAAACTTGGCTAAATCCCACTTCTACTCCTATTTTAGACCTCTTAGTACCTCCCACTCATGATATAATTAGGTTAGACAGAGCTCGAAAATTGGGTTAGGGTTTAACTTGTATTCATAGGAACACACTTTCGATTTCTCACGTTGAGTCCTCTGGCCCCTCCTCTTGTGAACATGTTTGTCTTAGCATCTCAAGTAAGAACCTGCTGGTTTGAAAACTTCACACCTTCTACCACCCCCCGGGAGACAATCTCCCCTTCATTGAGCAAGTAATGGAAATCATTTCTAGCAATGTTGACTCAGCAGTGTCTCAAATCTTCCTTGGTGACTTTAATCTTCACTGGGTAAACCCCAAAGACCTCGCGGTACCAAGCCTTAAAGCTTTTCTAATTGATCATTATCTGACTCAGCACTGTGACCAACTAAATCATAATAAAGGAGAAACCCTAGACCTCATTATCTCGAAAGGGCAGACCATCACCCTGGATTCCATTACCCCATGAGACTGGTCAGACCACCACTGCATCCTTTTTTATATCAACAAGGAGGTACTGTTGAGGAAGGCTCAACCAACGAAATCAAAGATATGGAAAAGGGACCTCAGATCAATTAATTCTGTTGAGCTAGCTGCCCATTGTACATTTGCCCTCTCCTCCCAAGCTGACTTGACTGAGGTGCAGTTACTCACTGACTCCTACAACTCAACCATCTCCAACATGATGGATGACATTGCTCCAATCCAACATAAAAATGCTTCAACAAAAAATATCCAAACCTTGGTATAATAAAAACTTAAACACGGAACATCGCAACCTTAGGGCATTTGACCGTTCCTGGAGAGCAAATCCCTCCTTGAACCAACTTAAACTCCTAAGAGAGGTTAGGAATCTCTACTACAAACAAATCAAGAGCGCCAAGGCTAACTACTTCCGACACCAATTGGATCAAGCGGCAAACCGTCCCAAGAAACTTTTCAAATTGGTCAAACAGCAATCAGTGGTAGGTCCAAACCTCTCTGAACCTATAGGCAGCCACCTTCTTGTGACAAACTTACTGCTTTCTTCATTGAGAAATCCAAACTCATCTCCACTGACCTCGCCTCTAAGAAGGCTTTACTGCTCTCCTCCAGGGCAGCATCACCCCTTGACCTCTTAGTAAAGCTCAACTCTACCCCCCAGGAATGCCAAGAACAATGCATCTTGGGGCACCTTTCCCACATTTAGTGAACAAGACATCAAAAAGATCCTCTTGAATATTAACCCATCCAACCACTTCAGTGACCCCATTACCACCGGCCATCTTTAAGGAAATTAAGAATGCACTCATCCCCACCTGGACAAGGATGGTAAAAGCTTCTCTATCTCAAGGCACGATCCCAGACTGACTAAAAGCAGCTCAGGTATCTCCTATACTAAAAGGACCTAACGCTGACAAGAATGATCTCAATAATTTCCGACCTATCTCCAACATCCCCACCCTAGCGAAATGCCTTGAAAAATGCGCTCAATTCCAACTCTGTGCTCACATAGAGAACTACCAACTCCGAGACCAGCATCAATCCAGCTTTCAGCTTTCATAGCACCGAATCGGCTCTCACCCATGTTATGGATGACATTTTAAAAATGCTTGATCAAAACCAATTCTGCCTCCTGATCCTCCTTGACCTTTCCTCCGCTTTTGACACGGCTCATCAAGACAACCTCCTTTCCATTCTGCAAAACAGGATGGGTTTTTGTGATCAGGTGCTACAATGGTTCTCGTGCTTCCTCCACCACAGATCTCAAAGAGTCAAGGCAAACCACTCTCTCTCCCAGCCCTCTGCAGTTTTCATGGGGGTCCCCTAAGGATCTGCATTATCGCCTATCCTCTTCAAACTTTTCCTAGAACCATTAGCTAACTGACTAAACTCCACAGGTATTCTTTTCCACATGTATGCTGACTCTATTTGAAAATCTCATCCCCGGAAAACATCAGCTCACTCAACACTACCTTAACGTCTACTCAAAACTGGTTAACTGACAACCATCTCCTGCTCATCACCTCAAAAACGGAATTCTGGCTCATCTTCCCTCCAAACCACATCCCCAAGCTAGACCTCTGGCTGAGGCACCTCACTGCTTTCAACTGCACTCCTCTTATCGTAGACTCAGCCAAATCTCTAGGAGTCACCATGGACAAGCACCTGAATATGAGAAATCATATCAGCAATATTTGTAAGTCTGCAAACCACTTGATGAGGACACTCAGAAACATCAAACCTTTCCTTCCACTTAATCATTTCAAGCAGGTGGTCCAAGCGCTTGTCCTCCTGAGACTAGGTTACAGCAGCGCTTCCCTCTGTGGCCTTCCCAAAAACACCCTGGCTCCACTAAGGGCATCTCTGAATGCTACTGCTAGACTGGTTACAGGCTCCAAACGCAATGAGCACATATCACCAGTCCAAAAATCACTAAATTGGCTCCCCTACGAAGCACAAATTCAGTTAAAGATTGCCGTTATGACACACAAACCCATCCACTTCAACACTCCCAGGTACCTGGCGCAAAAACTTCTATCTTGTGGTGTAAGAGCCTCAAGAAGCTTTTAAAAAAGAGAATGAAGTCCCAAAAGAATGGACAGTGTAAGAATATGTCCAATTTCAATCAGTACTCTTAGGGGTAAGGCTTATTGATCTACAAAGCAGCATGCCATCAATTGGGCGGGAAAGGCAAAGGTACAAAGGTACAATGTGGTGTGTTCAAATTTCTAACATTTTCTTAAAAAACAAAGAAATGATGGATTGTTATAAAGTACTGCAACATTTACTCATTTCAAAATTCAAGGAGATAGTCATCACAATACATATTTGGTAAAATTCTGTTTGGATTTATTTTTTCACGCAATTAATACATTATTCATAATCACAATATTAAAAACAACATATTATACATTTTATTAAAAATTGGAATTTAAAAAAAACCAAAGAATCAAAACAAGTCGACACGGCATTTCGGTTTTCTGCTAGTACACCTTCTTCAGGACTGATTCTTATACCAGATGGAGTTCATATCTCTACTGGAAAAAGTTGAATGACAGGATTCCTATGAAGATAAACCAGTCACCGGATGCTATGTTCAATTAGCAAGATGTTTTTATCTCTAGTGGAGAAGTAGTTGCCGACGTTCCTTTATTTTGTCATCAGTCTCTCATCTTCAACTAAATTCAAAGATTCTGTCACTGGGGCGTTGTCTTGCTGGGTATTAGACTGCCAGGAGGAGCCACCGTTTTTTGATCGTAGCTGACGTTAATTTACCAATTATTATAGGTACAGGATATAGTTGCTGGAGTCTCACTACCAATAGGTACACTTTCAATTAAGTCCGTTCTTGGTTGGGAAACCCGCCGGCAAAACACGGGGGGTGACCTCATCAATTTGTCGTATGCCTGCAATCTTTATATCGGCCTCCCTGCTCCTGTTCTCCCGGCAGTCCGTCCGTTACTCCTTCAGTTGGTGTATATCATTTCGATATAAAAAACAAAGATATGAGTCGCGTTATCAAGTGGGCTAGATAACAGAACATCGGAAAAATAATCCCCTGATGAAGAGCGTAATGCTTGAAAGGCATTGGGACTAATCATAATCATGTAAAAGACGATGAAATACATATGAAGTAATATGAATTGAAAAACTCGCTACAAAAATGATTTGAAAATGAAAATAAATTTTCAAAAGAAAAGTATTTGAATTTATGGAGTAAGATTTGAATGAAAGAAAAAGGAGTGCAAGGAAGGAGTGGGTCCTGTTTTCACAGAGCACACATGTCAAGACTTTGTATATATACCCTAACAGCTCAGTAGGGTACCAACCTATGCACCAACGACCTGCGTGACCATATTTTGAAACACACAAACCAGGTATAATAAGAGTGCACTACCACAAATCAAACATTAGAAATTTGAACACATCACATTGTACCTTTGTACCTTTGCCTTTCCCGCCCTACTGATGGCATGCTGCTTTGTAGATCAATAAGCCTTACCCCTAAGAGTACTGATCGAAATTGGACATATTCCTACAGTGTCCATTCTTTTGGGACTTCATTCTCTTTTTTAAATACTCTTCCCCCCAGTCCCTGACAAGTCTGTGTGGGGTCCTCCTTTATCTTAATAAAGAGCCTCAAGAAGCGCCACTACTTTCCTCCTGAAACCACTTATCTTGAGCAAAAAGAGAACTTGTCACAGAGCCTTCACTGGCGCTGCCCCAAAGATATGGAACTCTCTACCACCGGAAGTATGCAGAATCTCCGTAACAACGGTGTTCAAATTGGAAGTCAAAAGATTCCTTATGAATAAATTCCTTCCGTAAGTGGGCTAGGCTCTCCTGCCCGAGGATTTCGTTCCTACTTCCATTGTACCATCATTTACTACTACGCTTCTAATCTGTGATCATTCTTGTTATTATCCCTACCTGTTTGCATTTTTGTCCTTCCTTTCCTTCCTAATGTAAAGCGCTCTAATATCCAATGGGATCTAGTTCGCGCTATATAAAACTTTATAAATAAATAAATAAATTACATTTCTCAGATGTAGACACTTGGGCTAATTATATGCCAACCAAAGAGTTGTCATAAAAAGGGCAACGCAGAGAGTACACATGCAACAAGCATATTGTTTGCTCACCACAGGCAAGCTTGTTTGTGCCCATCCACACCTGAATGCAGCCTGCGGTCCATTGTGCTGCTGCTCTCCCATTTGAGGCTAATTACTTTTACATCAGGTAATGCTCACATATGGTTTTCAAGGTCTCATTTACTTGCCTTAAACATTACTAATTTTTAATTAGATGGCAGTACAATTCTCACTCAAATGCCAGAAAATATCTTCTCCCTCGCTCAATAAAAGCACACTACAACAGAACGTTTTTGTGGTATCAGTAAAAGCACCTCTATGACTACATTCATCTGTTTAGGTATAGTGGAGGTGTGCTGAATTGCAATTAGGAGAAATTAACATTGACCCACTAGTGAAGTAGTTTGCATAGTGCCAGATATTTTACTTTTATACCACAATTCAGTAATACTGTTACCACAAGCAGTTATCATGACATTGCTGTACAATTAGAGATACATTTGCAAGCACTGTTTCATTAGCACCCAACTTTTTGTTTGTGCTCAGTTACTAATAGGCACAAAATGCAACTCTCAACACAATTTGCAAGATTTTTTACAGCTTCCCCATATTCTAACTAATTTTCAAAGCAATAAGTCTGGAAATGACAAACTACACAAAATATCAGTGCATGACTAATCTAACGATTTTGTAATAATGGGCTAGGTAAGGTAAAGTTCCCTTTTTAGGTCTCGGGCCTAGCGTCACACTGCGTAAGCAGTGTGGGCAGAGCCCGAGATTTAATGTTTTGCTACAGTGGGGCATGAACCCGCCCCTCTTCTCCATTGGCTGGCCTCGTAAATGCTGGCCAGCCATTGGAGGAGAGGGGCGTCACTCATTTCAAGTCCCGTCTTTTTCGGATTCGGGGGCGTGTTTTTTGCAGTTTTTAACTCTGTGCCGTCATCCGTCACTCAACTGCTAAAAACACGCCCCCGAATCTGAAAAAATATGATACTTTCTCCGAGGCATTTCTGCCTCGCCTCGGAGAAAGATGGTGGTGTCCTCTGTTCCCTGCTTGTCTTAACTAAGAAATTACTTCCTAAAATTTGTATTGTTCTCACTTTTTAGCGCGCATTGAATTTACAGCAAATTAAGAAGTGTTGTCAGCAAAATGACACAGAGATTTGTATTTCGCAGTAAATGACTTTCTGTGGACAGTTCTATTTTGCGCTCCATTTTTTGGGCCCGAGATGCTTTAACCATGCTTAAATTATCGCGGTTGCAAGACTGCACTAATAAAATATACTGCCACATATCCGACGAATAGCTCTAGCAATCACCGACAGATTCATCTGGTGACGGCGTTTTACATTATGCAGGCTGTTTACTCTTTGTCGTGCCCGCCCGCTCCTATTGTGTAGCTGACACCGTCGTTACGCTGTGACGTGCCAATAACACAGGTGAGACCGGCAGCTGTGCGCCCTGTACTGCCAGTGGTTTTCCCACCACACACTGCTGACTGGTGGCAAGTGACAACGAGGGAAGCAGGCTGTGGTGCAGCTCTTTTTGAAGAGGCCTCTCTGGTGGTGTGTCACTCTCCACTCGCTGTTCGTTTAGCCCTTCTCCGCTGCTTATTCCATCCACATTTTGGCTGACATTTTGAGAAACGTGTCATGGGCACAGGCAGAATATATTGGTCTTGTTTTTCATGGTCACTTGCTACGGAATTATAGGTTAACGCCTGAAATACATTTGCTATAACAAGACGCTTAATCATGGCAAGATCTTCACGATTTGAAAAACTCTTCAATTTATTTATTGTGTCAATTGCATTGTGCAAGTGCAGAGCAGGGCAACTGAATGCTTCCTGTGTCAGAATTAGTAATATGTGGATTGAAGTTTCGCTCGCCTTGTTTACAAGTGAGGCATACGTTTCTGAACTATGCGCAAACTCCTGTTTATGAAATTTTACCCGGTAATTGTAGGGTCTGATAGTTACACTCCATAAAGTATCCCACAAAATACCTTGTAATTAACGGGAAGTATGGAATTGAGCGCAGATGGCACAAATTCAGAATGTTATGCCCTATTTCTGAGTCTGGTCTCAATAGGAGGTATGTAAAATGCATATCCATATGCACATCCCTGTTTACCCAAGGATAGCAACTATAAGTAGTGAAGATTTAGCCAGTGATTGTTGGGTCCTATAAACTCTGCACTCTATTAGATACTCCAAAATGTACATTCTGTCTGTTGTACCCCATTTCTGAGCTTGAACTCAGACAGGAAGTATTTAACAGATACCACATGTATTTTCTAGATGATCTGGTAAATACCTCACTTTTTTGGTGAGGTAATCATGGGTGGATTGGGATGAAACAGTGGCCCAGGCACCCACAGAAAAGTTACCCACATTTACGGATTGCAACCTTTCTTGAATCATTCTATGGTTAGCATTCAGGCTTATTTTTGAGGAAAATTTGTGGAAAATCTGCGTTTTATAGGTTCAAAGGCCAGTAGCATCATCCAAGACAGGAAACATCGTTATTCCATTACAGATCACACATGTCTTCTGGCACATACCTGCAGGTCTGACTTCTAGACCAAAATATAATTATTTAGTCGTCAGGAAAAAAACATCAAAGTGTGGTTATTCAACGAATCCTCTAAACTGTGCCTTTTCCTTCTATACCAGGACATCCTTGTTTTGGTGTTTGTTGCACCTAATTAATGTATCATTCATTCTTTCCTGCCTTGGCCTCTCTTGCTCATGGTTAAAGTTTGATGATGAAAAATAGGCCCCAGCCTGAACAATAAGCATTGGAGGCAATTACCTGCAACCAATGGCACAAATTAAGCACTACCAGTGCTTAATTTGAGCCAGTGATTTCCGGTGCGCGGATTTGGCACTTAATTGCTGGCACCAGCTCTTATAACGGCAGCCACATGGTGGGGCTGTTTGTGCAATTTAAATAACTGCCACCCAAGCCATTCTTAAAGCTTTGGCAGCCTCAGTCTGAATTGTCTCACTTGTAGCAGTGTGATGGTTAGTACTTGTGTAAGTACAGTGGCAATGTGTGGTGCAAACATCTGTGGTCTCCTGTTTAGGGCCCTGGCACTTATTTTTTTTTACAAATTAAGCACACACCTAGTGCACTTCACTGGCTATGTGCTTTCCCATGTGCCCACAGCAACACGTTGTGTGGCAAAGCCACCCATTGTGACAATGGGCCAAAAAAAAGCAATAGGTTGGTGAACATTTGTGTGGAGCAACATGTACTGCCAAAGAAGAATGTATTGACCACAAGTAGTCAAAGGATTCATGTGCGCTTTGCCCGTCCCGCCCGCCCTTCTTCGGTGTGCTTTGCCCTCCCGCCCACCTGCCCTTCTTCCTTGCACTTTGCCCTCCCGCCCGCCCTTCGTCCGTGCACTTTGCACTCCCGCCCGCCCTTCGTCCGTGCACTTTGCACTCCCGCCCGCCCTTCGTCTATGCACTTTGCCCTCCCGCCCGCCCTTTGTTGTGACCTTTTTTTCTGAACTCTGTTCCCTCATTATGATCGTTTTTCTGGACTCTGTTCCCTGTGTGTGACTGTGTGTGTGTGTGTGTGGCTCTGTGTGTATGTGTGTGTGGGGGGGCTCTGTGTGTGTGTGTGGGGGGCTCTGTGTGTGTGTGTGAGGCTCTGTGTGTGGGGCTCTGTGTGTGTGTGGGGCTCTATGTGTGGGGGGCTCTGTGTGTGGGGGGGCTCTGTGTGTGTGGGGGGCTCTGTGTGTGGGGGGGCTCTGTGTGTGGGGGGGCTCTGTGTGTTGGGGGCTGTGTGTGTGGGGGGGCTGTGTGTGTGTGTGGGGCTCTGTGTGTGTGGGGCTTTGTGTGTGTGTGGCTCTGTGTGTGTAGGGCTCTGTGTGTGTGGGGCTCTGTGCTCTGTGTGTGTGGCTCTGTGTGTGTGTGGCTTTGTGTGAGTAGCTTGTTTGTAGGTGGCTCTATGTGAATGGGGTAGTAACAATCGTAAGCAAAAACTCCAAAATAGAAGTTGTAGACTCTCAAGCAGACACCCAAGGAAGAATGCTTATAACGACACTCAGAAGAGCGGGGGAGACATTCCATGTAGCAAACATATATGGCCCCAACAGTGATGACAGATCATTCTGGGAGGGGGTGGGTGCACAACTGTATTCACTACCGCTAGGAGATCTGCTGATCGTCGCAGGAGATATGAACCAAGTCCTTGACCCAGCAATTGACAAGCATCCATACAGACCAAGCCAATCAACAAGCAATCCCCACATCCTTAAGAATCTCTGCTCCAAACTAAGACTAAGAGACCCATGGCGCATGAGCAACCCAGATGCCAGGGAGTACACATTCTACTCCAACCCACACAACTCATATAGCCGAATAGATTACATCCTAATGTCAGAAACACATACCCACCTCATAGACCACACAGAAATAGGACCCAGAACAGTATCAGACCACTCACACATAAGCCTAACACTATCGGGCAAGCACAACGAAAACACCCCAGCGAAAGCCAAGATAGAGGAGGCGATAAAAGAATACCTACTAATGAACGAGATTAGAATACACTTTATTTTCACCCTGATGGGAGAAACTTTTTTGATTTTTTTTATCTAATCATTTATGGTCATTATGAGGCTGATCAAATGCAGTTGCAGCATTTACAGTGTAAAAGAGCGGGAGCTGAAAACCAATTAGAGCTTACAGAGCTGCAGCAAGCAGGGAACTGGGCCGAAGTGAAGGGCATTGGTCGCCTGGCATTAAAATGTTTATAACAGTCTGTCACAAAAGACAAAGTTTCTTTCAAAGCTTCAAGCAAATGAGCTGTGTAAGGCGTTTACATATAGCTTTGTCATCCGCTCCCTGCATGATATATAGACCTACAAAATTAATACTTTCCTAATGAAGGCACAGATCACACACATAAAAATGACAAAATCAACAGACAGATGTATAACTGGAATGTCAATCCCCCCTCTTATTTTCAAAAACGTATTACTGTTTTGTTATTACTGAAAAATCTACAAAGGAGAACAAATGCCCCCTTGGCTATCCATTGAAACGATTTTACGCCAAAAGTTGACAATCATCCGTGTTTTCCCAGAGCCTCCAGTCCAACAAACAAAACAACCCCTGGATAAATAAGAATGTCAATTGCAGCTTCTTCAGCTTGGTACATATCATGATCACAACCACAGATGTTACAGCGGGTTTTTATGTCTCCACCTCTACTGAGTGACTATCGCCTTTTGGTAATTTTGAAAGCCCTATAACAGTAAACTTATCAAAAATAAGCTTAAAAATAGCCCCGGAAGAGAATGGTTTTAAATTTTGTCCCAGGGTATGCCTTTTAGTTTCACTTGGCTTCACTAATTAAAAATGTGAGGGTTGGGAGGGTTTTCGGCCTCAGATTTCTAAATGTACTTCTATGCAGATCACACATTTTGCTGAGTTTTGTAATCACGTCCCCACCACATTTAGACCATTTAATTGCAAAGAGTGAGGTGGTGTCTCCTTCTCCGCTGGCCATGGTAAGGACTCTCCCTTTTAGAGCGTCGCATTTGCTATAGATTCAATGGAATTCATATCTGGTGCCTGGCACCTCATGATGGAGAGATTGGGGATTCTCCGCTCTTCGTCCCCCTATTCCACTAGTTGATAATGCCCTGCTACCCCTCATAGCAGAACCTAAACTGAAGGTGCAATTTGCCAAACAAGTTTTATCATGCTTAGAATACCATGTTCCTCGAGGAACAAGTATGAGTGTTGGATTACCTTAAAACTTAAAGAGGAAGTTGTGTGCCTCTAGCTATTTTCCTGTACTAAAACGATCAGATTTGCCGTACTATGCAGGACTGAGTTCTATCTTTTTCTGAGGAATCTCAGACCCTCCTGAAGCTTAAGTTCAGTATAGTTGAGACAACCCCTCAACATCTTGCTTCTTATTTTTATTAAGTTCCCCAATGGGGACCGAAGCCCCCAGGGAGTTAATCAACTCAGAGAGAGATTTCAACTTCCCCTTTGCGGATGACTAGGGCTTTCTGCTATTCACAAATGAAAGATCCCTCCTTGTCTTTAAGACATGGGGTCCTCCACTTAAAGACCATTCAGAATTACTATTACACCGACTAATAGGAGGCAATTGGGCTTGCAGATGTCATTGTAAAGAAGCTGAGTTTTAACATCAAGCCTGACTTTACTTTCAGGTGGTGTCATTTAGGAGGGAGGTGTTTGCTGAACTTAACCTGATGATAGAACACACAATCAATCACTCCATTAGTGAGGTCCTACACCCACCCTCCTCATGGAGTATTTAAATAAACAAGTCAATGGGGTAGTTCCTCTTGTAGGGTTTGTTCAACCCTGTATGGAATCACTAGTCTGATCATCAGAGTCACGAGGGACCTGAATGCTCAGATCATGGATCTTTGCTGCAGTATTATGAGCTCCATAAAAAAGACTAAGTCAGAAAGTAAAATCTTTGACTGGTATGAGCCCAATTGGATAACCGACCCATGCTCCATTGCAGTCGGCCTAAAATGGCACCCAGGGCCCAGCCTACCATTTCTGTACAACATCCTTGGTACATGGTGCTTTTTGGTGTTATTTCTATACAAAACCTTGAAATTCATATTTCCGGTTCCCACTATAAAAATGTTGTTGTTTTGGCATAATTTTTAAATTAAAACCTAGTCTGTTTTTCTGATTTGGCTTGGATTTTTTTATTGTTTGGTATTTTGACTTTATTGCCATTGTGGTACTGCATACATACTTTACAATTGCCCCAGACTAAGCTTGTCTGCTCTGAATCATAGCTACCATGAGGTTGAGCTTAGGTTAATTTAGTGACTTTAGGATTCGCCCTAAGTTAGTGTCATTATTCTTTGAGGCCACTAGTGCCTACACCAAATAACCACTTTCTTACAGTTTTGTTCTCATTTGCTAAGTAAAAAAACAAGGGTTTTACACCAATTGGCAGCAAAGCAGCTCAGAGACCTCTCAAAGGCAAGGCTTTTAAAGATCTACTGGGAATTGTTTTAATATTTTTGTGAAGGACAAAACGAGAATATGCACTCCACATTTCTTGAAGCCGGAGTCATCTTGTTGGGCAATAGAATTGACACCACTCTTGGAGCAAGACCTTAGTGGGTCATGTTGGCAGAATTTATTTAGGTAGCCCACAGAGCTTGATCCCCTACACGTCACAGATAGGTAAATATAGGATTGGTAAGTGCCACCTCAGCAGTGGTGGAATGTGTTTGCACACACATGAAGGTTCAATCCCTTGCAGAGCGTAGGACCAGACTGAGGTTCTAGCATCTTATCGCTGGAAACAGATGTGCCAAGTCTGTCTGTTGCTCTCTGATACCCTCAATGGATGTGAACAAATATTCCCCAGGACCATTTCAATAAGCCCCAATTGCTGTTATTTAGGGTTTGGAGGTGCCCACTGGCACATTTCCTTCAATTTGATGTCTGGGTAAGAGTCATTATGTCATCCACCTAGCAAGGGGCAAGGCTTATCTCTTGTGCCATGGCCCAGCAGCACAACCTTATCAGTTAGTTCCAAAAGGCAGCACTCATTTAGAACTTCCTGGAAGCCAACAGGAATCCAGGCCCTTTACAAAGAGGCCAAGGTGAGTAAAGGCTACATTTTCAAGTGAGACATGCTGAGTTTAATGATAGTAGGCAGGAATACCCACCCCCCAACAAACACCAACGCTGTCTTCTGTTGGAGGAGGACATGGTCACTGCTGAAGTAGAATAAGAAAGTCCAAAACCAAACTTGGAAAGGTGATGTTGGTGCTACTGAAAGGACCAGAACATCCAGGGCTGGCTCTCATCTTCTGCAGAACTTTTGGATTTCGAGATAGATGGAATGCCCCTGTCCACTCCAACATCAGGCTACCCTCTATATATACCTGGACCTACCCACCCAGGAGGGGAAATAGTAGTGTTTGGAACGGAGTGGGATAATTTCTCCAAACTACAAGTGCTCATAAATTAGCTTTAAAGAATTGTAGTTCCCAAAGGATAGGGTTATACTAATATTCCCCAACAGCCTGAAAATAAAAATCGTGTGTCCTTCATCATGCAACATAGTAATTGGATGTTGGTGGGGTCTCTGAATAAGCACACATAACATACATGACTACTGATCGAGAAGCATCCCACAACAGAAGGGACGCCGTGTTTCCTTCCTTGGACGCCTTGTACAAAATCTCTGTAAACCAAAATTCTCTTTATTTCCACAGTTCTTAACACCAGAATAGAAAGGTGCACTTCAGGAAAAGGTTGCATCAAGAGACTCCATTTGAACAAATGAATTGGTTGTGCATAGATAAATATCCATTTGTATTCCAGATTATCACCTTCAAAATTCACCACTAAATTACACCCTCAATGTATCCAGTTTCCTCCCTATAAAATCGAAATTGTTCAAGCATGAGTTAGAGGTTTAATTACCACAGTTTACATACAGCACTCCTGTTTGCATGGAATAAAATAACTGAAATTATTCATCCTCCTTTTTTAGGTCTTTTTTTAGGTCAAATAAGGCAAAAAGGTTTCCATACATGTACCAAATGTATTCTCATCTAAATAGGAATGTATTCTCAACTAAATATTATGACATTTTGAAAATGTAATACCCATGGTGTCCGCTGATTGTCAAATATTAAAGATAGAGGCGCTGGCATGGCTTGCATGCGGGGTACCTGCTTTGGTTTCCATTCTGATAAAGAAACTATTGTTACAGGTGACTGAGAGTAAATAGTTCACTTCTAAAATTAGAATGAATAGCTCAAAGACCATCGTGTTCTAATGTTCTTTCTTTGTGTCTTGGTATGGAAAAGCTGTTTACTCGTTTTTTAGTGACTAAAACCCGGATTACGAATTGTGCGGTACAGAACTTCCATGTGGGAACTCTGCTCTACACAACAAGTGGGCCAGTGTTCCCAGACCTGGAGTATCCTGGTGCATGAACACTAGACAAGGCAACATTTTACTGGCTGAAAAATCCAGCAGGTAAAACCACATTTGGAAAAGGGAAGCAGTGCAGCCCAGCCCCTATTCTAGGCCTGCTCAACTGCTACTGAATAATGGGAATAATGGGGGGGACCTGTAATCCTTGCCAGGCAGGCAACATCATCCTCTTCTCCTTCCTTTCTCACGCTTCACACCCTCTCCATCTAATGTTTCCTGCACCCAATTGGTGTCCTCAGGGCTTTAAGGAGGATGAAAAGACCGGGGGTCCATCAAAGGGGCGTGGTCAATATAATTAAGGGCGTGGCTTAAAAACAACTGAGCTAAAAATCTGTGCTTAGCATAGTGTGATGTCCAACTTGTATTTTGCTGCTTATGTCATTGCATCCAGATATCCATATACAACAAGTAACATTACACATGCAACAAGCCAAAACTATTGGTTGTTAATTGCATGAGATAAAAAAGCTAGCATCAACTATGGCTTTTTTGCCCAATCTAGGTGCGCTTGAGATAGACACGCTCAACTTAGACACTCGGATTCTTTAAAGATGGCGCAAGGAGAATGTAACAATATGAAATACCTTACATGGAGTGTCAGAGAGCTTAATAATTACCACAAAGTGTGAAACGTTATTGCATACCTCAAACGGCATGCCATAGATATTGCTCTTCTGCAAGAAACCCATATACCTGCATATAGTAAGATCCTCAAGCAGAGAGCTCTGCAAGGACCCTTTTATGCGGCTAGCTTCTCAACACATGCTAGGGGGGTGCGCACATGGGTCAACCCGAAATCAGGAGTTATATTAGATCCGGTTATGGCAGACGCTGAGGGACGATACACTATTTCTAGGTGCAAGGGAAAAGGTCTAAATTTGTTAGTGATTAACGTCTATGACCCAAACTACGACAACCCGCAGATTTATCAAACCCTTTTAAAAGGTCCATATATAAATACCACATTGCCGCTCACTGTGGGAGGCGATTTCAACTGTGTCCTTGACCCGGCACTGGACCGTTCAGTTGGTCCGTCTCGACGCCCTTCGGCTTCTGCAAAACTCATTGCAGATGCTATGGTGCACTTGGATTTGGTAGACGTTTGCCGCACCCGTTCCTAGGACAGGGTGGTTACACTCATTATTCAGCCCCACATGAACTACACATAAGGATAGATTATTGGCTCCAAGCGAGAGCACTATACCCAGCGGTTAGGGAAGGCACAATACACCCACGTACCCTATCAGATCATTCACCTACATTACTTGAGTTGCTAAGCCCGCAGAAGAGACCAGCCCCATTTACATAGAGATTCCCCCCTACTCACTGCTGGATAGTGCCTTTAAAGCTGGCATATCCAAAGCTATAGAAGAATGTTTTACAAAGGCCGCCTGGATAGCTTAGAAAAACGCCTGACTGACCTAGAGTTGGGTTTGTGACTTGGAGAGGAAGCTAATAGCGCAGAAGAGCTAAGAAAGACATTAGAGGAGTATCATCTAGTAGCTGATAGTGATATCAAACATATGGGTCAATATGCAGTGGCTAGAGTAAATGGAGAGGGGAGCACCTAGTGGCAACATTGGCAGCGCTGCTGCCATATAGGAGAGGGGCCTCTGCAATCACTGCAATTCGTACGGATGCGGGTGAGTCACTGACTGATCCTGAAAGTATTGCAAATCAATTTGGTCAGTTTTATTCCGATCTTTATCGCTTTCGCACGACTGCAGATGAGAGTAACATTCTAGACTACCTTAAACACATTAAGCTGCCTTGGCTAACCAATGAGCACCGTGAATATCTGATGAGACCTCTGGAGGCGCTTGGGGGTGCCCCTGAGCAGGATGGCCCCAAAGTGGCCTTTTTCAAGGAATTTAGAGATCTCCTAGTTCCACACTTAAAAAAGAAATTAGCTAATCGGGTGAGATGCCCCCATCAATGATAGAAGCTTTGATAGTTACAATATTGAAAACTGGTAAGCCTCCTAATGAGTGCTCCTCATTCTGCCTATTGTCTCTGTTGAATGTTGATACCAAAATATATGCCAAGATACTCGCCAACAGACTCCCTCCGCTGGTACCGAAACTAGCCAGCACGGAGTAGGCGGGTTTTGTCGCAAGGGTGCAATTTAACATATAATCTGCATACTTTCTTCGGAGCAGTACAACACATTAATCCTGAAATCAAGGCTGCCACAGTTTTCCTAGACGCAGAAAAAGCTTTTGATTCTGTAGAATGGGCATTCATGAGCATAGTGTTAAGAAGAATGGTGGTTGGCGAAATATTTTTTACATTGGTGGCTGTCCTGTATACCTCTCCTTCTGCAGGAAAAAGGATTGGGGATATGGTTCCTGCTCCTGTCAAAATATCCAGAGGCATTAGACAAGGTTGCCCGCTATCCCCACTCATATATACAATTGTTGCGGAACCCTTGCCTGCACACTTAGAGAATACCATGGGCAGCAAGGAATTCAATTCCCTAATTATAATTTAACAATATCATCATACACAGATGACACTCTCCTATATATTATAAATCCTGGGACTAATTTATCTCCTGTGCTTAGAGAGGTTGTCCACTTTGGGAAACTTTCTGGATTAAAAATTAATTGGAATAAGTACATAATATTCGAATTGACTGAGCTTACTTTTCCCTTTGAATAAGATTTCCCTCTGACTTGGTCAAATGACCTGGTATGCTATCTGGGTATTCATATTCACACAGACCCAGAGATAGTATTCAGGGAGAACTATGGCAGGGCAGTCACCAAACTTGAGGAGGAGGTGGAACGCTGGGCTCGCCTTCCTCTGTCTTTGCTTGGGCGCATCTCACTGATGAAAATGGTGGTACTCCCCAGGTTTCTGTTTCTGTTCCTAAACATACCTATGGTCCTTCCGGCACATTTCTTTAAATCTATTACATCACTAATGACGAAACTGGCATGGGCGGGGGAGCAGCCATGTGTCCAGTGGAATGTGCTTAACCCTACACGCTGGGCAGCCTGGGGCCCCAGATTTGGAACTTTATGATAGAGTAGCACAAAGTTTGCACGCTTAACATTGGATACATCAAGCATTGGATCCCCCTCACTTGCACATAGAGAGGATGTCTGTGGGCCCCGGCCACTCTCCCCTCCTGTTTATTTCATGCTCCCGACCACCGAACTGGTATCTTAGATTCGATTAACATCAGGGTGCATGAGTGGCAGGACTTGATGAAGAGACAGGCGAGCACTGTATTATATTCTCCGTTAACCCCAATAGAGTGGTGCGGCTGGTTGCCCATCAGCGGAGACCGAGAGGTGGTTCAGGCATTGAAGACTATTAATATAACTAAAGTTGGTGACCTCTTCCTTGAAGGAAGTGTCCGCAAATAGGCTGAGACTGTGGCTGAAAATCAGGAGGTCACACCTTGCTGATCCCTGGTGGGGGTCTGAACTGGGTTTTCAGCAGATATCCAATTGGAGATGAGGGTATGGACTTATGAGTACAGTCCTCCTACTAGACGCTATCTACGTCAATAGTAATGTATGTAAGCCAATGAATGTACAACGCTCGGACATGTTTAATGTAAGATTTTTACAGTCACTGAAGTGGTTCTTTTATGTTTTCTTTTTTTCTTCTTTTTTCTGTTTTGCTCCTGTTAATTGTTAAGTTTTTGCTTTTCCTGTGATACAGTACTGTTCATACTGGAGATGTTTGAATAACATGTTATAAAACCTTAACAAATAAAATAACAACACAAAAACTATGGCTTTGTTGTATACAGTATTGAAAATTATTCCATTTTGAAATGATGAGACTGTGAAAGCACTTTAACGAGTCTCTTGGAAATTACATCAAAGGCAGTGGAGGGTGGCCTGCTGCAGAGTTAAAATTACTTTTTTTCACCCTGAGGGTGAGGGCAAAAATGGGGATCTTGATAGGAACTCGTCTCAGCACCTACTTATTAGAACTGCCGATGCTGAGCACCAGCAGGACCCGTCCCTCTTAAAGGCCTGGGCGTCCTTTTACACAATTACCAACTATTCAAACAGGGGGTCAATATGTGTTGAACACCACTGAATATGCCTGCAGAATTATTCCACCTGGTAAATTCAGGTCCTCAGACTTAGTCGTCATTCCATGGTATTTAACCTGTAATGAGAGGAATTATGGGCGGCGATGCCGAGCGGCAGCACATTCATGCCACCTGTAATTTCCTCACATATTCCCCCTCACTAGTAATCAGGGCCTAGCTGTCCATGCTTTGCACGGTAAAAATGTCTGGTGATCTGTGATATCTATTACACACCTTGCTCCAGTAAAAAAGTAGTAAATTGATGCTTTGACACATCACTTAAACTGTTTCATTTTTATTATGAATACTGCATGCTATTATCTAACCTCAATGTCTAGTAAATATATCACATTTATTTGTATTTCCTTTCTGAGGATTTGTAAACCATATCGTATTGCAACATGCAGACTCATTACTTTTGCTTGCCCAATAAAAAATAATTAAACACAAAAAAAGCCTGAATGTCCCTGCCAGTAATCCGGGATTTTATTTCAGCCTGCTTTAACTCAACGGAATTAGCTCACTGCTACATTGGACTTGGCAGCAGCTATTAGTTTCCACAGCGAACCAAAGGAAAACATAACATTTTATTTTCTCCATTCCATACTTACTGTCTTCATTTTACCACAGGATGAGTGCTCTACTTAATATGCTCTGCAGGGGTGAATTATTCTTAGACTTTTGTTTTTTATAAAACCTTGGTGTTAGTTTGGAATTTCTTAATCAAGTTGGAATATATCAGATTTGTAAAACCTCAATTGCTACCGCCTTTTTTTATACAGTTCAACAAACTGAGGGAGGTGGCATGTCCCAGCACCAGGGGAAGTAGGCAATGATGCTCTGCCCGAAGGGGGCACAAAGCATTTCAGAAACGCCTGCATGCTTCAATTACATTTCTCAAGACTTTTAATATTGCTGACAAAACAGAGGCGAGGTCTATATTCAAAGGGATTGAGGTCACCATAAGGTGCACCACCTCCTGTTATAATAGAGCAAGTTGTGCTTTACTCGGGCATCCATATACTGCAAGGCTAAACATATGGGAACCACATATAAAAGTAATGGTAATATGAGAGTCAAATCTTCTCTTAAAGGTTCCTTCCATCTGCAATATGCACATCTGGAAAATAGGGACTAATTGGGAGTGCTTTTCACAAGTGTTTCATAGGCACGTGAAAGACAATAGTTTGGAAAAGATACTTATCACAGTTGACCATTTTTTAAGTGTTAATTTTTTCGTTTGCAGTCACAATAAGTTCCAATATTGAATCCCAAACTGTGCACAAATATTAACAAAGTGCTTCTTTGGCACTTTACAAACCACCCACAGAATCCACACTGTAAACAATAGGCCTGAAGGTGAGAGTATTTAATTCATGCAGGATAAGCACCCACTGATATGCTTCAGGGTTACTCTCTCCCTATTGAATAAAAGTAGGACATATCAGCCCACACAGGTCCGGATGAACATACCAGATGATTCAGAAACATGTTAATGCCCCTTGCAAAGATGTATGTTGCATGAGTGTTTCAGTTCATGTAAAGGACATCAAAACTATTGAAAGGACTCCATGTCCTGGAAATTCAATGATAACTTTATTTTAAAAAAAATATATATGAGAACCGTAAATGGAGCCTTACTGTATTTTAAATATAAATATTTATATAGAACGGATCTAACTTTGGAAGGTTTCAGAGTGCTGTATTTAACATGAAATGAAGGACATAGCAAACCAGGAGTGTCGAATCTTGGTTGAATTATCTCATAATGTATAATAATAATGTTATTAGACAGTTTATAAAGTAGTCAATCAAAGTGGAGACTTAATAACATAGCAGTGGCACAAAACAGTTGATACAGGTCATTTCTTCATATTGCAAAGAAAAACGCATTTAACTACAAAACCCAAACGTTTATGTTAAATAACAGGTATATTTGAGTGCAAATCGTAGTAGGTAATCAAAATGGCGGCTGCAAGAGAACAGTAGTGATGAGGTGAGGAGAAAGGGGTTGAAAAAAAGAAAAGAAGACTTACCTGGCGACCGCCGCCTCTCCTCCATCCTTCCTCTGTTCCTGACTCCCGGCAGCTTCTGGGCTCCTAGATTCCCCTACGCCATCAAAAAGTCATGCTGTCACCAGCATGACAACAGTGTCATGATTGGTGAGCAGCCTGCTTTGCCGTTCAGACAGTGCCTGGGTCTGTTCTCCACCTTGCTGTGCAACACAGCCAGATGGAGAAATGCTAAATGCTCATGTCTGTTTGGCCAACCCATGACGGCCTGCCAAACTGTCATTCGCACTTAGGGTGCACCAACAACTCCTCCTCCCTCTGACGACAGCCAAGCCCCGCCCGCCCTAACCTGGCTTCATACTAGAAATAATGTTATAATTACGTTGTGCTAGTATCATTTTATTTTTCCTTTTGCACTGCTCAGAGAGCAGTGGGCGATGCTCCTCTACCTTAACGGAGGATCCGCGACTGGGTAATCATACTTATGCATAAGAAATAATAATGTGCTGATTTAAGTTAGCTTAACTATTGATCCCATGTTAGTATACTAGTATACAACGTGGAAAACCGTGGAAATCCCATGTTAGTATTCTAGTATACAACGTGGAAAACCGTGGAAATCCCATGTTAGTATACTAGTATACAAGTGGAAAACTGTGGAAAGGCCGGTTTTCCACGTTGAGCTGTTGTTTTGCACAAGATGTTATTCCCTTTCTCAGATGCTGTAACTTTCCAGAATCCTTCTGTTAGTTAATGAATAGGCATTTCTTTTATACTAGACAACTGACAAGTTCTCACTTGAACTGAAACAGATGAGAATACAGGAAAGGTGACACATGGGAACAACTATCTGAACCACAAAATTTATGATGAAGTACCTTTTCAAGGACTATTGTCTGTGGCCCACTGTGAAAACGTGAGAAACAGGGTAGTTTAGCTACTCCAAAGTGAATAATGAAACCCTATAGGATGTTGTGAGGAAGAATTTGGCTGTGGGGCCCGGCTCCAACAAAGATGTCCGCGATCTGAGAGAGCTCCGGTGAGACTACTAAATTAAACCACGACATCTGCTACATGATCCTGTCCCATCGCTATTCCTAGGACATGCCTTTGATCTCCTGACTATCCAACACCCTAAGGAGCGATTTTTTGACAGAAATCTGCCTGGGGTCCAGGGTTTCAGCAATAGGTGGGTTCACCGTGCATGCACTGCCTGAGCCTTGGAGTCCCTGACATGTTTACCTGGGAGAGGTCTAGTCGAGCTGGTAAGGAGTAGAGAGACCACGGCAGGATACATTCGGACCTCTGGAAACATCCACTGGGCTTGTGACTGGCCACACAGCCCTCTCCAGGGCTTGAGTAATCAGCTGAGCGGAGGGAATGGTGGCCTGGGCCGGGAGAGCCATAAGTCAAGATCTGTTGGTGATGCACTGCTTTGGCCTGCAGCTCCTGTTCGGAAAGAGGTGGATGGACGAAGAAGCGCGGTACCCAAGAAGGGACCACAGAGTGCCTACACAGCCCCTTGGTAAAGAAGGACATGCTGGGGGTGGGGGGCTGAGGAAGAGGCTGTGGGCTCCCAACTACATGAGGGCGAGAGGCCGGAGTGGGGAAGGAGCCTCCTGCTACATTCAGCAACTGGGCCTAAGGAGAGATAGGGGGCAGCAGAGGGGACGTGCCGATTGACTTGGAGACATAGTGCTGTCCAAGGGGAGACTAAAATGGGCAGGCGTGCCCCATATCTGGTGGGTGAGGGCCTGGCGAAGGTATGGCGAAATAGGAGAGATTCAGAAGGTCTGGGAACTCAGACGGAGACTGCCAGGGGTCTCTTAGGGCCTTCCCCTCCTCCCTCCTCCCCGCTCCCCGCTTCTTGATGCCAGCTGTACCAGGCTGAGGACAAGAGCCCACCGCTTGAGCCAGTGGCAGGGGACTGCATGTTGGACCCCAGTGCCCCTCCTGCATACTGTGGAACCCAGCCTCAGTCTCTGGGAGAAGATCCATAGGGAATGGACATCCTTTGTGACTTTCATTAAGATTGGCTGTGTCCTATGTCCAAAGTGACCAGTAGGGTTATCAGGGCTCTCACTCCCTTCTCCCCCCCCCTTTTTAGGTCGAAGCCTGCATAGGCTGCTCATGCGCAGCCTCGCTGGCGAGATCCTATGATCTTGAGGAGATTCACTAGCGGGCTTTGAGCCTCGCCCCTCTTTCCCGTTGGCCGGCGTCACCGTTTATGCTAAACGGTGGCCAGCCATTGGGAAAGAGCTTGCAGTGACATACACTTTTCTCTTTTTTGTCCGTCCCACTTGGACGGACTGACTTGACTTCCTACTGGCGTAAAAGGTCTGTTATCTTTATGGGGTGAAACAGATGGCCCCATAAAGAAGATAATACACCTTTTACGCCAGCAGGAAGTCAGGCTAAGCCCATCCAAGTGGGACGGCAGAAAACAGAAAAGTCTACGTCATGGCCAGCGCTTGTAAAGCACGGGGGCCGTGATTATACCAAAATGAAAGAAATAGATGTTTTTTCTAGTTCCTAACTTTTGGTATAATCGCGGCACCCGCGCTTTACTTTTAAAATGATATAAGTAAAGTGTGGGTGCCGCGGCTGCCTGGTGAGCGCTTGTTTTAAAAGTCACTAGTCCCGTGGCTCATCTTACACGATACACGTCAATAATATTTGCATTGTACGTTGGCCCAAAATTATGCTTTTAGTGTTTTGCGAATATGAACATAATGGTGTACTTTCCAAGTAGGTTTGCCTGTATGTTGACGATGACGTTTCTCTTCACAATGGTGGAGGGGGGGGTGCCCAAGCTTAAGTTCCATGCTGGTTGCTGACAAGTAAGTTGATTTGAAAGCCCTAAGTGAAATCTCAGCAAGTTGTGAACTCTGTTATTTACAATGTTTAGAAACCGCAGAGGTACGGCATGAAGCGCCTTAAAGACTTTGCCTGGAAGTGAAGGGCTTTGCAGCTACTGTAGGCAATGTTTAGACTGACAATGGGGCCACCTCGTAGATAAGACTTTTATGGCTGCTACTTAAGGTGGTTCATCCCGAGCTGTGGTGTTTGTTTCTCTTTATTACTGAAATACATTGGCATCACTGGCAAGTAATTTACCTGGTGAGAAAATCAGACTGGGAAAGAGGCTTTCTGGGCATCTGGTGGACTAAATGCTGGGAATAATGACCCCCCCTCCATTCAGGAATGACAGTATTGTGAAAAGACGTGTGAAAGTGTGCTTTATTAGTTATATTATGATTGCACACGCAGGGACTTGTGTGCCTTGAAATATAAATACCAAGTGTGCAGACGCATAGGCTATGAATCCTGATGCCCCCTGCCTTATTAATGGTAATACATGGGTTATTACTCAGCTGATCTGCATGTATAATAAATACTATGCCATGGTATTTATTCAAGTGTAAACGTTGTAAACAATGTTATTTCTACATAACCAGTACATACTGGTTAAGTCTGTGTTGAAATTACATTGACTAGGCCTTGTGAGTAACCCTCCTACAGTACATGTGAGCCAATAAGCAGTGTTTCTCGCACTTGTAGGCTGTATTGTGGTAATAAGATGGAATTGGACTTAATGTGGTCACTGTTCCGTTTTTTTTATCCACCTGACATGTCTTTTATCCACATGATAAACATTCGAACGCCACAATTAACCCCACATTGTACTGCTTAATAGAGGTTTGAAATAACCTGCTTCATTGGGGACCCGGGCTGGGCACAAACGCATATGTGGGCACTCTTTTATTTAAACTTAAATAGAGGCAATGTGTTGCCTTTTGCCCACTCGTGCTGGTCTAACAAGAGCTTTAGCCTTAGCGCGAGCCGCCAATGGGTCCGTTCCTGGTTGTCCTGCAAAGAAAGGGCGGCTTACACAGCAGTTTGCTCTCGGACTGTCTGGCGAGGGGTTGTAAAGCGCTGCTGCAGAGATGGGCTTGGCGATGCAGGCAGGGAAAATGGTCCTGCATTCAACGGTTTGGCAATAAATCCGTTGTGAGTGGGCCACATCTGTAGGGTCATAATATAATGTAAGACAATAGGCTGTGCATTGTACCACTGTTTACAAGATTCGTAATTCGAGGTCAGCCTGTATCCTACCCACCTAAGGCAGCATGAATCGTGCCAGGGTGTCGCAAAAAGGCCGGTTTGACCGTGTGGCACGCAGGCATGCCACGGCGGTGCAGGGCCCCTTGGCTCACTCCCTAGAGTCCTGAGAGGACAGGCAGCCCCTGATGGACGGGCTCATTCTCTGCAGCACGGCTTGTTCATATGGGGTGACCTTATGATCCTGCGGGGGTGCAGTGAGCCGTGCGGCTGAGCATTATCGCCACCGGGTCGATTGTAATAACAGGAGGAGCGTGGAGCCCTCCGCGTGACTGCTCTGTGCGCTTTGTGTGTGCCTGCTTCCCTTCCACCTCTTCCTGCTGGTTGTGTGTGTCCTTGTTTCCCTGCCCCTCTATTCTGCTATGACTTTATGGCCCGTGTGTCCTTTTGGGCAGGGTGTCTGTAGTTCTAGTCTCATGTGAGTTTCTCTATGTCCATTCCCTGCTGCCTGTTTCTCTGCGTGTTTGGCTTTCTTTGCATTGTATCTGATGCGTGGTGTTGGTCTGCGCCATTTCTGCCTTTGTGTCTCCGACTGTGCCCGTATATCTGCCCCTGCCTCCTGTGTTTGTCTGTGGGTGGTGCATCTGTGTGCTGCATGTTTGTGTGCCCACGCCCGTCCCCCACCCCTCCTCCACACCCTGTTTGTCCTTGCCTGGTACCTGCTGTTTGCTGTTTTGGTGTGCATTGTGATTTTTGTTTTTCTGCACTTGGGTCATTCCTTTGCCCCGTATCTGCAGTTTTTGGGGCCAAGTTTGTGTGTGACTGCTTGTGTGTGCGCTTTGTATTTGCACTGTGTTTTTCCTGCTGCCATAGACCACTAGTTAATAAGCTCCCTAAGGGGCCGCATGGCCCCTTTCCCCACAAATGAGCTCTTTTGTGTCACTAAGTTTCAATTTCATATACTTCGTTCGGAAACGTCTCGACTCCGTCCCTCAAAGATACTGAGTTCAGCTATGGCGGCTTGGCATTAACATCCGGCAGTGAGACCGAAGGCCTTGTTCTTTATAGTGCTTCGTGTTGCACTTCCTTCGTTTCTAAGCGCTGTAAACATCCGGTATTCTTGCACTCCAGTGTATTCCCTGCTGTCTCCGCCTTCTCTCGTGCAGCCCACCCACTCCGGTACAGATGGGTCTTGAACACCCCTGAAAAGGCCTGCATGGGGCAGGAGCGGTTTATTTTGCTCCTTGTATTCGCGCTTGTTATTCTCAACTGCCCATTTTACTTCGTGTTGGTCACAATTCGTGACCACGAAAAGTGCATCTGAGTGTGTGTGGTCGGTTCTCTTGTAAGCTCGCGGATGGCACAGTGCCCTGTGCAGCACGTCTCCTTCCACGATCCGGGAGGGCAGTTTGTCGGGACTTTGAGTCCGCCTGAAGGAGGGGGCTGGGTGTGTGGGCAAGAGTTGCAGTCTCCCAGGTTCCCTTTGTTTTCAGGGGTGTATATGCGTCTCCGTCGGGTCCGCCCAGAGTGTTCATGTGACTAACTTGATTATGAAAACGTTGTTTTATGCAATATATTGACATTATGATGCCGAAGCCGCATGTGCGGTGGTGGAGTTGTGGTCTGTGCGGCTCTGGGTGCATCCCTAGGGGTCAGGGAGTCTGGTCGGGGCTGAGTGTAAAGGGGGGGTCATCTGTGTGGTGTTGCGCTCTAGTCTCCGGCACCCGGCGTGATGACGTGCCGCGCCGGAGCTAGAGCGGAAGACTGGCGCATGCGCGCAAGGCAGAGGAAAAGCGCGCGAGTGAGAGAAACGGGCAGAAGCGACCGGAGCAGGGGAGAGTTAGACGCTTGGCGCTCTATGTGTTAGCGAACCTACAAAGGCACAATAAATATATGTTGCTCTACTTACCCTGGTATCCTGTACTCTGTGGGGAGAAATCAACATCATCCCAGTGGCGACGAGGATGGGAGCACCCCACTAGCCCCACGCAGCTACGCAGGAGATGCAGCTACGAGAGCACAAGGAGATGAAAGCAGGTCAGAGGCAGTAGACAAAGGCACCCCAGTGTGAGCTTGCCCAGAGCAGCAGCGCTATTCACAATAGAGCGTGGCAGCAGCGCAATACCACAGCAGCCTGCACCCACGTGGCACCAAGCCACATCAGAGAAAGTCAAAGCCAGCACAGCGCGCAGAGGGGCACGCAGCTGAGACCCTGGCAGAAAGAAGGGACAGTGATAGGGAGGACGGAGGAGTACACCTCCCCAACGCCACACGAGGTGAAACTAGCAGTGCACCGGGCAGTCCCAAAAGCCAAGGAGACGACTCTGACAGAGAAGGGAACCCCAGTGCGCCAGGCAGCCCAGGGAACCGAGACGGAGGACCCAGAACAGCGCCCAGAATGGCCAACCAGGCGACTTCACTAACTGCACCCATCCCCTTTCTACCCAGACCTGGTGAACCCCTGATGAAGTGGGAGGACTGGAGGGAGTATTTCAAGAACTATGTGGAGGCCTTGGAAGATGACAACGGTGAGCCATTCCCAGCGCTAGGAAGAAAAGGTTACTACTGCATAACCTGGGCCCGGAAGGTGTATGTGTGTTCGCGAACATTGTACCAAAAGAGAGACCAGACACGGACGATGACGTCTTCAAGAACGCTCTGGAAGACCTAGACAACCACTATCGCCCGGCGGTATGCGTATCCATCGACAGATACAACTTCCAGCAAAGAAAACAGGAAGAAGGAGAATCGAAAGATGACTACGTGGCGGCCCTGAGACGACTGGCCATCACTTGCAAATATGGGCAGCTACAGGACGAATACATCAAGGACCAAAATAGTCATGCACACCACGAACAAGTCGGTCCAAGTCAAGTTGTGGGCACAGGGAGAAGCGTCGCTCAAAGACGTAATTGCCATGGTAAAGAAAGCGGAACTTTCGAAACGCTGCGCAGAAGCAGCCAAAAATGAGGGCGCGCAGAGGCAGATGGTCAACAAAATCGACGAGGCTCCTTCAGCCTACAAGCAAAAGGGATCCACAGGAGAAAGAAAGCAGGATTCCAGGTGGACAGGGAAGCAAACATCTCCAGGAAGACAGCCCACAGACAGCAAGTTTTCATCCTACAGGTGCGGGAGTACAGCTCACTCTGCGCAAGACAAACGGTGCCCAGCGTTTCGCGCCAGATGCTCCTTCTGTGGCCTGGTCGGCCATTTTGAGAAAGTTTGCCGCAAGAGAGGGAAGAAAACCATGGTGAAGTGCATTGGGCAGTCCCAGTCGGAGGACCTGACTGAAGAAGACCTGGAAGACGACGGTATGGTCTTATGCGTTGATGACCAGGTGTTGGATGTGACAGGCAAGCGCTCAGACAAGCCGCGCACGGACATGCTGATAGGTGGAGTGAAAGTGCACATAGCAATTGACTCAGGATCTCCGTACTCCATAGTACAGCGATCAGTGTGGGAAGAAGACTTTGTGCCCACCCTGGGTCCGAAGTTACACCCGCCAGACATCTGTCCCATTTCATACACCAGCAACGCAATTCCCATGGTGGGTTCCGGCGCCCTGAAATTCGAATTTAGAGGTAGATCGGCGATCTGCAAGCTATATGTGGCGGAGCAGGGACCCTCTGTGCTAGGTTGGAGAGACCAAGGTGACCTGGGAATTAAGTTAGATCCAGGTGGCAAAGAGAAATCCTTTTGACAGAAGACGGCCACTGGCCACAGCAAGACAAACTGAAGCAGGCCTTCCCCAAAGTATTCGGAGGCACGGTTGGAAAACTGGATAAGTTCGTCCACAAGATACTCCTCGGGGAGGATGCCCGCCCGGTGTCCCACAAGGTCAGGAACATCCCCATTGCTATTAAAGACGCAGTCCAGCAGGAGCTCCAAAGATTAGAAGACCAGGGGATAGTTGAACCGATTGACAGCTCAGAATGGTTGGCCCCCTTGGTCGTAGCCAGGAAACCCAATGGCAAGGTACGTTTATGTGTGGACCTCCGCAAGCTCAACAAATGCTTAATAGTGGAGAAGTTTCCCCTACCAAGGATTGAGGAAATGTTGGCAAGAACGAAAGGAGTGTCATGGTTCTCTACAATCGACCTCACATCAGCGTATCATCAGATTGACTTGCACCCATCGAGCAGAAAACTAACCTCATTCATCACACCCTTTGGGTGTTATCAGTATCGCCGCATGCCGTTTGGCCTGGCCTCTGCGGCCGCGGTGATCCAGAAGCTAATGCACCGTCTATTTAAAGATCTACCAGGCGTCCAGTACTTCCAGGACGACATCCTGATCATGGGAACTAACCAAGTAGACCATGACAATAAACTGACAAAGGTGCTAACAGTACTACAAGACAAAAGGCCTCACTGCTGAGTGGAGTAAGTGCAGGCTGGGCATGTCATCTGTCACATACCTAGGCCATGAAATAGGGAGTCAAGGAATATCCCCCAAAAGACAGAACGTGAAAGCCATTTGCGATGCCAGAGCCCCAGTCAACAAGGAAGAAGTGCAGTCATTCCTCGGAATGGCGGAGTACTATAGTAAATTTGTAAGACACTTTGCCACCAAGACTCATAAACTCCGTCAGCTCATCAGGGACAAATCGACGTTTAAGTGGGATGTAGAGGCACAGAGCGAATTCGAAGGACTGAAGAACAACATAAGTGGAGCAGTACCCCTACATGGATATGACCCCACGGGCAACACCATATTGACAACGGATGCCAGTGAAAAAGGATTGGGTGCAGTGCTGGCACAGGAAAGGAAGGATGGCACAATAAAGACTATCAGTTTTGCATCCCGAGCGTTGTCCCCCACCAAACAGAAATATAGGGTCATTGAAAAAGAGATGCTGGAGGTCACATGGGCCATGGGAAAATTTAGACAATTCATTTGGGGCACCCGCTTCAAACTACAAACTGACCATAAACAGTTGGTTAAGTTGTTAACTTCCTGCGGCCACGATACAGCCACACCACGCATCGCTAAGAGGACACTCAAGCTGCTGGATTATACATATGATGTGGAGTACTTGCCGGGTACACAGAATAATGTAGCGGACTACTTTAGCAGAGCCTCCGCCTTGGAGGACGCACCAGTGACCACACCGGACACGGACGAGATGGTGGCAGAAATGGCTGACTCGGAGAGGACAAACAACAGGCAAAAATGGGCCCAAGCGTATGAGAATGACAGTGAAATAGAGGAAGTCAAACAATATCTCATCTCCGGATGGCCAGAAAACGGCACCTCAAAGCGGACCTGAGGAAGTACTACGAGATACGGGAAGAATTATCGATGAGTGACTCAGGAATTTTCATGTACCGAGGTGATAAAGTGATACCTCCAGTGACTGTAATCCCGGTGCTACTGAACCAACTTCATGAGGGTCACCTAGGCATTGTGAAAACGAAGGTCAGAGTGAAACAAATGTACTGGTGGCCCGGAATGGACAGTCAGATAGAAAAACAAGTGAGGGAGTGTGTCCAGTGCCAAGGAGCGGATAAAATACTGAGACCACTGAGGCCTGCGTTGGGGGAATTTGAGCGGCCCCAGAACCCATGGGAAGATATTGCAGTGGACATATTGGGTCCTGTCCTCGACAACAGAGGTATTGCCAAATACCTGTGCGTAGTCATAGACAAATACTCCAAATGGTCTGAGATAGATGTGCAGGAATCCATGGACACGGACTCAATGTTGAGATTTCTCACCTCACTGTTCTTGAGGGAAGGAGTACCAAGGACGATATTAAGTAACAATGGGCCACAGTTCACCTCTGATAAATGGAACAAGTACATGGAGAGGAACGGGATAAAGTCCAAGCACACAGCAGTATACCACCCCGCATGTAATGGGCAAGTGGAACGGTTCAACCGTGTGCTGATGGGGTCCATACAGGCTGCCATAATGCAGGGGAAAGAGTGGGAAATTGAAGTCCAAAACATGTTGTGGGCATACAGAATTACTCCGACGGTACTAGGATACAGCCCCTTCCAAATCTTGAGAGGCAGGTTCCCCTTTACAAGAGACAATGTGGTGTGGAGAGAAAAAACAGTGACTAGTAAATGGTCACCGGCAGTGGTACAACACAACCTGGAAAAAGCCCAAAAAGTGTACGCTGCACATTACAACAAGAGGCACAACACCAAAGACACCATCCTGGAAAAGGTAACAGGGAAGAGCTCACCCCGGTAAGACGAACCCGTGCTGGGAGGGCAGTTACCCTGCCTCCTCGTTTCAAAGACTATGATATGAGTGACTATTGAATTGGAACCAGTTGTTGTTTGTGTTATTGGAAAAAGGAGGAGATATGTGGTGTTGCGCTCTAGTCTCCGGCACCCGGCGTGATGACGTGCCGCGCCGGAGCTAGAGCGGAAGACTGGAGCATGCGCACAAGGCAGAGGAAAAGCGCGCGAGTGAGAGAAACGGGCAGAAGCGACCGGAGCAGGGGAGAGTTAGACGCTCGGCGCTCTATGTGTTAGCGAACCTACAAAGGCACAATAAATATATGTTGCTCTACTTACCCTGGTATCCTGTACTCTGTGGGGAGAAATCAACATCATCACAATCTGTGGTCTCCAGGCCGGAGCGCTGCCATCTAAGGGGAGTTTTAAATTGCACCCAGGCCCCGAGGGAAGGGCTCTGTCCTGACCGGATAGGGTGGGATGGGGGAGCTACATTGACTGTACAGAATCGTGGGCCTAAAATCTTCACGCGTACTACTGTTTTTTTTGGAGGTTGGTGGGAGTAGTGTATACAAGCCACCCGTTTTTTGCACGCTTTGTTCGGCGGGGGAGGCGGCATGTAACAGGCCGCTCCTTCCCGCTGTGTGCCCTCGTCACCCCCTCACATCTGTCCAGTCTCCCGATGCCGTGGGGGCCGCAATTCAAGAGCCGGTAATTAAAGCGCAGAGGTTGTGGGGGAGCCCCATGTCCTCTCGCTACTATAAGCCATTGTTGTGCATGCCTCGCTGGCACCCACACAGCAGGGAAAGTTAGTGACAGGGGTACTTTGTGTTAGTGAGAACTGGGTCCAGCAATATGCTTGTTATTTCTGCCCAAACCACAACTGGAAAATCCTCAACAACGGACCTGACACTAGTGTTCTAGAACGTCCGCTATTTGCGTACAGAAAAAACAAAAATCTACGATCAAATCTAGTACACACGTACAGGGATGATGTAATAGAAAATCAGACCACACTCACTGGCAATAGAGCAGTGGGAAATAACAAATGTGGCAATTGCAGTATATGTGATCTCTGTGTAGTCACCAAACAAGTGGTACACAATGGTGCAACACATGATATCACAACACTGAACAACTGCAGAACGAAAAACGCAATTTACATGATCCTGTGTCCGTGCGAACTAGCCTACATTGGAGAAACAGGTCGCGAGGTGAGAGTACGGATCAGCGAACACAAATCAGCTATTAAAAATAACAAGGAAAATGCCCCCTTAGTAGCGCACTGGAAAGAAAAATGCCACAATGAAAAAGATCTTAGGTGGGTCATCATAGAACGGATAAAAGAGCTAACCAGGTTAGGGGATAGTACCACTAGAAGAAAACAGCAGGAACAGTGGTATATGATTAAATTTAACACCATTAAAAAAGGTTTAAACTCGAGGGAAGAATGGGAAGCCCTCATTTGAAATAGGATGGGGATAGTATCTGGACTCTGTGACACATGACCCCTTTGAACGTAAAACGAAATATAATAGCAATGAAAGGTGAGAAATAGGGTAAAAAGAATTCCATTAGGGAGATAACACAGTTATTCATACATACGTACCAGGTCATGGCAACAATGCTAGCTGAGAATATTGCTAAGTACAACATCATCATCCATAAACAATATTTATCTCCATAGACCGGCATTTAATAAGGCATATAGAACAGATAACAGTGCTCCCCCGGCGGTCACTATCCATCCGGTCCTCACTGCATTATTTTGAATGCAGTACGATAATGTAGCGCCTTTGCAAATAAAATTTAGGCGAACAATACTTTAGCAGTGGAAATACAACAGCAAAGGGAGTACTCCTAACATGCTGAGCTGCAGCATGCAATTAAAAAAATATATATAAATGCCCCTTACGAATATAGGACCAAGACAAATAAACATAAAACTTATAATATTAAGGGTGCTCCTAAAACGATCAAATGGCAATATTAAACTTATAAAATACAAGGTATAATTTTTATAGCCAAACTCGGTAAAAAAATTAATTTATAGCTAAAAATATTCCTTAAACAAACCGTAATATAGGATTCAATCCCAAACGTAATTGAACATCTCTAAAAAAGAAAAATAATATAACGAAAACTATTGTAACACATTGGGCTTAAAGCGTGGTAAAACACCATTCCAAGATGGCGCCACCTCCCGCGCAGCTCGTACACCTATTGGGACCATAAGAAACCAGCTGCAAACAATTGTCTAATCCCACGACAACATAAATAGCCAATCCCCAAGCACTCTCGATAGAGAGGAGATCAAACGAGGCAGAAGCTAGGAGCCACGGAAAAAGAGGTAAGAGAAAGAGAACGCGCTGCTCGTAGAATACCGAGGGTATGGCGACCCCACCTCTGTCGTTTCAGAGTAGCCTGCGTCCAAACGCTAGCACACAGCCGACTATAGGTGTGTGCCTTAACAAGGGTAATACATAATCTGTCGGGTCCCCTCGTGTTCAGGGAGGGTAAACCGACCTGGTAACACCACGTTACAATAATACGTATGTGCATGTCCAGCCGATATCAGTAACAATAGAAGTGGGGATGGTGGTAATAGAGAGAGGAACGAATCCCTGGTGAATAAATTAAATGAGAACTGGATACAGGCAATGTGGGCGCAGCATAGAGGCGGTAAAAACACACCCCCAAAAATTAGGTGAAAAACAATAGCTTTCCTTCAATGTATACAAGGGTAGGTCCACCAGGAAGAACCCGTGGATGCCTTAGAATAACTGAGTCTAAATCCGTAGAAGTAACTCCCCCCAGAGTTAATGACAGAAACACCGTACAGAACCCTGAACGGTTTAGTCTAACAAACGACAGCATAGATGTGACCTTTCAACAAATACTATGCTTCTTTGACCCCTCCAGAACATATCCAGTTCCGGCGAGGCCCCCAACAATATGCCCGTTTGAAGCGAGTTTTAAAAATATCACAGGTAAGAACGGCAATATAATATTTACATCAAAATGCCAAGTGCCCTGCAACATGAGGGAATATAAATCTATTATCTGTCTTAAATTAGATATTGTACCTTAAGAAAAAGAAATTGGAAGACAAAAGAACACCATTAGAGGAGTCTTTAAAAGACATAGAGGTAATAAAACGAACTTACCAGCTAGAGGTAGAACTTCTGTTGAGACTCTCGTAGGTTTAAGAATCATCCATAATTTTGTTCACCTGCAGGCCCAATACAGCCATTGTCCACATAGAATTGACCTGGAAGAATCCAAGTGGTGCACACTACCCAATCCAGGTGAGGGTGTGGGGTTTATTGCCTATCACATTACTCTTATCACACCCCCGATGGTAACATCCCCCCAATAATGATTTCCACACATGAAAGAGGTTTGAAGGAAACCTAGTGCTATATTAAATCTCCATTGTGAGAGCATGATTAATTGTAACATGAAAATGTATATGTCTGCCACAATAATTGAACGAATAGGTCCAAAATTATGAATTATCCACAGACATCATGCATTACATTTGTATAAATGTTGTACATTCTGGCAACCGGAAACAACCGAATAGTGACTTAAAGGACTACCACTCCATAGAAATTGGCTGAAACACAAAAACTGTGACCAACATGAATGTGAATACACACCCAGGGTGAATAAATTCTGACATGATGTTATTTCACCCCTCACACAGGGAGAGTGAAGCCCCCTGTAGCTCGGAAAACCCCTGCTAAGAGGTCCTGAAGAAGGTGCCACATTATCGAGTGTAACGCACCGAAACGCGTCGACGCATTCCCATATGAGAATCCACCTTAAGCTCAAATACACTGGATGTACATATTTTTTTGCCACATATGTGTATTTGTATATATGCCATCTATAGCCAGTGGATCAAGTAATCTACAGTGGTAATAATATCTGAGTACCACCGTTTTAATAGGGGTCCTTTTTCCTTACTTTATTTTATGCTATGTACTGTATTTTGGAAATATAATCTTGCAGTCTGTGATATATGATGTACTTATATGTGTTATGATTTTATATTGTCTATTGTTTTTGCAAAGATTAACCTTTATTGTTCAGGGAAAGTTCCTTTGAAATTTTAAACTTGTGTATTTTTTAATGTGTATGATCTTTTCATTTTAATAAAAATTTAGACTGTTAACAAATTTTCTTTCTTTGTGGGAATCATTATATATATTGCGTCCTGTTAAACAGTTTTCTAGGGTAACCTGTAACTTGGGTACCACAGTATAACTGTATGGGTATAGATACTACAATCTAACATATACATCCCAGGGATCCCTCTTTGACTTTTTGGGATGGGGGAGCTACATTGACTGTACAGAATCGTGGGCCTAAAATCTTCACGCGTACTACTGTTTTTTTTGGAGGTTGGTGGGAGTAGTGTATACAAGCCACCCGTTTTTTGCACGCTTTGTTCGGCGGGGGAGGCGGCATGTAACAGGCCGCTCCTTCCCGCTGTGTGCCCTCGTCACCCCCTCACATCTGTCCAGTCTCCCGATGCCGTGGGGGCCGCAATTCAAGAGCCGGTAATTAAAGCGCAGAGGTTGTGGGGGAGCCCCATGTCCTCTCGCTACTATAAGCCATTGTTGTGCATGCCTCGCTGGCACCCACACAGCAGGGAAAGTTAGTGACAGGGGTACTTTGTGTTAGTGAGAACTGGGTCCAGCAATATGCTTGTTATTTCTGCCCAAACCAGATTTATGGAACATTTTTGTCCGCGGAAAAATCGTAACAATGAAAATTAAATGAGACAAAAATTGCTACCCTGTCACAGACTTCAAGATACTGTACCGGGGGGGGGGGCAGGGTTGTAAAATGCACTTTACACTCACTCTGACATTATTAAAAAAATTCGACCTGTAACACGCACCGGGGGGGGGGGGATAGGGAGGGGGGGTAGTGCTGGTATGCGGCTGTTTACACTTGGAGATTTTTTGTAATAGCCACATAACTTGGCATTAACATAGCAAAAAGGGTTTGGCCACGGCCCCCACCACCAAACCTCTTCCTGTGCCTCGGGGGCTTGGATGGCAAACCCATGCTCTTCGGGATGGGCTGCGCCGGGGCCAATGCGCGAGCTGTGTAAGGCAGAGAGTGTCTGGAAGGGGGGGGAGTGGGCGGGGGCGCATCTATCAGCCCTTCCGATCTGCTGCTCCGTAAACGAGGCAACCACAGGGCCTGTCAGCCGCAATTATGCAACAAGCATTGAAAATGCAATAGGTGTTGCCTTTGATTAGGTTAAAGCCATTTGCTTTGCTAATGGTATTGTATAGCAAAGCGAACGGCTTTAACTTAATAAAAGGCGAGACCTATTGCATTTTTAATGCTTGTTGTTTGCCTGCTGCTACCCCGTGGCGACATGGCGAAACCAAAAGGACAATTACAGCCACAATCCAATAAAATGGATAAACACACAATACCTAAACAGTCAATGGAGGGTGCTGGAACCGAGCTGCCAAAGTCAACCGAGCCCTCTCTCAGGGTAATTATGGCAGCCATCCATGACCTCAAGAACTCTTTGGACCCAAAATTGATGCAGTGACAGTGGACGTTAATCTGCTCTGGCCAGACTTTAAGAAAATGTCAGAAAAATAGCAACAGCAGAGTCTAATATTCATGCCCTACAATGTACCTCCATGAAATTGGAAGACCAGGCCCACATTCTAATGAAACAGCAAGCAATTATGGCGGCTAAACTCGAGGACCATGAGGGCATGGCCCACCTTAATACAGAATGGTATTAAGGTGGGCCATGCCCCCCTGATCCTCTAATGAGTAGTGGGTATTCCTGAAGCGGCAGATGGGCCCAGAATCGACCTATTCCTTGAAGATCTGATTGTCAATCACCTCCACCTAAATGCCTCTTCAAATTTTTCTCAGTTGAACGGGCGCATAGGGCGCCAATACAGCCGCCAAAGCCAGGGGCTCCCCGCGAACTATTATTACCAGGATTTTCAACCACCAGGATAGGAATGCTATACTCCAGGCAGCTGGCTCCCATATGGACTTGATGTACGAGAACGCTACAGGACGATTTTCTCCAGACTTTATGTTGCAGGTGCAGTGCCAGCGCCGCAGGTTCGAGGAAGTTAAGAGGGCACTCTGCACTAAAGAACTAAAATACATAATGCTTTTCATGGACAAACTCTGTGCAATGTCAGAGGATAAATCCTGGTTCTTCACCACACTGGCGGAAGCTTGGGACTGGCTGGAGAGCTGGCACACCTCTGAGAAGCACACCTGTGAGGAAAAGAGAGGACGTCAACCGGCTGGACAGGGTGACGACCTAACAGAAACACATGATGGCCAACCTGCCGGAGATGCGGAGAAAGAAGTCTCCTGATCACCATTTCTGGTCATGGGATAAGTACCCCTTGCTCTCAATTAATGAGTGTGTGAGGAAAAACATTTCAATTGACAGGAGCTGATAATATGGGGTCCCATAGCGGGAGTCCCTGGCTTAGTTCATATTCCTCTATTGTACTGTCTGCTGGTTTTTAGAGGCGGGTTGTGTTGGCATGTTTTATTTGGTGGACTATGCCTATAAGTGCAAAATCATGATTATCTAATTTCTATACTTTTTGGTGGCCCTGTGGATACATGAGAGAGTGTTTACACAACATGTTTATTTGTTAAGGATGTGAAAGGGACAACTTCTTCTACTCATATGGGGTTTACAAATGCTTCTGAACAGTTAGATACGTCTTAGTGGAAAAAAAACCTTGAAATGTTTGATGTTCTGTTTAGGGCAACAGGCGCTCCGCAAATTGGGGTATTGAGCGTTTCAAAGCCTACAGTGCAGGAAAGTAGGGCGAGGGAGTTTTAGTGTGAATCACAGATATGTTTTGTATTCAAAGTAACCCTGGGCAAAGCACTAGACTACGCTCGCGTAGTTTGAGAAGTTTGCGCTACTTCGCACTACGTGAACTGCACGTAGCACAGTGCAAACACATGTAGCATAGTGTAGCGTAGTGCAGCCGTTATTTTTTGCTTGCTCCCGGTCCTCAACGTCATGTTGGCGACCGCGAGCAAGCAAAATGACATCCTGACAAGACTTTTTCCTCGTTCTCGATCAGCAACATCAAGTTGCCGATCGCGATCGTGGAAAATAAACCTCCCAGCGAGATTCTCTGTGGTTCTCCAGTATTGGTGTCTTTCATAGATTCACATGCCTAAATCATTCCCTGTCGTTGGAGTGGGAGTCCCATGGTACATATAAAAGCAATAATATGCCTATAATAAACAAAAAACCTTGGTAATACACAACCAGGAAGTAAAGTAGCCCCAAGTTACAAGAGAAAAAACTTCCACACTCATAACTATCATAGTCATTTTGTATAGCCCAAACTGCAGCCAATCAGGCGACAGCACCCACCAGAATGTTCTACCCAGTGGCTCAGGCTCTCAGATTTTCTCGCAAGGAGTAAGCAAAACATCATAGCCTAAACCAGCCTCTGAGGGGATGTGGGCGGGTTGCATGTGAATCTATGAAAGACACCAATACTGGAGAACCACAGATTACAGGTAAGTAACTATTTTTCTTCTCCAGTATTGGGAGTGTCTTTCATAGATTCATATGCCTGAATCAGAGTAGAAAGCAGTACATAACATAATGCTTGTTAGACGCTCCTTGTATCGCAGTATACATATAATAAAAAGCATAAGGAATATCATAAACAACACAAATGCATTAGTGGTAGCATACTAGATCAGAATACATAACTGCCTGTAAATAAGTGTCTAAAAAGAGCAAGTGGAGAAGGCAGAACAGAGGCTCACCTTATTTAAACAGATTGCGGAGAATGGCTCGTCCAACTGACGTATCGGCATCACTTGAAGCGTCCAAACAGTAATGTTTGGTAAAAATGTGTCTGCTGGACCAGGTTGCCACTCTGCAGATCTGATGAAGAGGCACACCTGCAAAGAGGGCGGTAGATGAGTAGATTGCTCTCATACAATGCGCCCTCGGGATTGTCTGTAAAGGCCTTTCCGCCTGCTGATGACATTCGGCTAATCGTTGCAGACATCTAACGTGCTATGGTCTGTTTGGATACAGAAAAGCCTTGACGTAGTCTTCCATACGCTATAAAAAGCTGATCTGATTTCCGAATTGTTGCAGTTCATTGAAGATAGAACTTGAGACACCTCCTGACATCCAGGGAATGCAAGGCTCTTTCAGCCGCTGTTTGAGGATTTGGAAAGAAAGTCATCAAAATTATCGGTTCATTAAGGTGAAAATCCGTAGGTACTTTAGGCATGAAGCTAGGATTGGTACGAAGCACCACCGAATTGGAAGTGAACCGTAGAAAAGGTGATTTCACTGTAAAAGCTTGAATTCCGCTGACCCTCCTAGCTGAAGTAAGTGCTAAAAGGAGAGATACCTTCCAGGAAAGGAACTTAAGATCCACCTTATGAATAGGTTCAGAGGGGTGACGCATGAGTTGAGCGAGCACCACATTCAAATGCCAAGATGGAGGCGGATGCCGGACAGGAGGAAACATTCGAAATAGTCCCTTAAAAAATTGCTGGATAACTCTAGTAGAGTAGAGAGAGTTAGAACCATCCTGACGGAACATTGAGATAGCTGCAAAGAATACTTTCAACATGGAATGCGATAAACCTGATTTCGCCAATTGAAGAAAAAATTGTAATATCTGTTCTGGTCTGGCATGAATTGGATGCAAATTGACAGATTGACACCAGGCGCAGAATTTTTTCCATTTAAGTTGGTATATTTTAATTGTAGCAGGTGCCTTTACGTTGGCTAATACTTTTTGACAATCTGCAGGGATATCTAAGTGTGCGAATTCAAGCTGCTAATCTCAAGGAGGCTGGGTCTGGGTGTCAGACTTGACCCTCCTGGATGGACAGAAGGTTCAGTATTGGTGGAAACTGAATGAGATCGTACTCCGAAAGGACGAAAAGTTTGGTAAACCAGTATTGGCGCGGCCATCTGGGAGCAATGAGAATGAGACGACAAGGCTGTTTCTTCATCTTGCGGATGACTCTGGGAACCAACGGAAACTGAGGAAAGGCGAATGCATATATCAGAGACCAGTTTATCGAAAGCGCATTCCCGCATGAGTCCTTGTGGGGAAGCCCGCTTGCGAAGTGTCGGCATTTGCGGTTCTGACTTGTCGCAACAGGTCCGGATCGGGGCGGCCCCACTCCTGAAAGACACAGTCCAACGTTGGTTGATGAATCTCCCATTCGTGATTGGAAATTGCAGATCTGCTGAGGGAATCTGCTAGAACATTGGAGATCCCCGGAACATGGACAGCCGAGATGCTGATCCCTTGACTCAATGCCCAGTCCCAGATCTCCTGGGCTTGTTGGGAGAGCAGGGCTGACTTTGTAACACCCTGTTTGTTTAAGTAATGCATACTTGTTGTATTGTCTGTCCGAATTAGTACCGAGGCCCCTTGGATGACTGTTTGAAAGGATTTCAAGGCCAAGAAAATGGCTCACAGCTCCAGGAGATTGTTGTGCCACTTCTTTTGTTGCACATTCCACTTTCCGTTGACAGTCATTCCCTGAAGGTGTGCTCCCCATCCCTCGAGAAAAGCGTTCGTGGGGATGGTGAAGTTTGGCGCTTCCGCTAGGAATGCACATCCCTCCTGTAAATTTTTTTTCTGAGTCCACCAGAGAAAGGCTTCTCGCATCCGAGGAGTTATGTGAATGATGTTGTCAAATGACCCCGAAACCTGTAACCATTGGAGGTTGAGTTCTTCTTGCAAAGGTCTCATTCTCAGATGACAGTTGGGTATCAGAGGGATGCAGGATGAAATCATCCCTAGGAAAGATTTGAACATCTAAACTGAAACATACTCTTTTTCTTGTAATAGGCGAGCTAACTTGCAGATCTTGTGTTGTCTTTCTTTTGAGACGAAAGCCTGAGTGAATTGGGTGTCCAGTGTGGTTCCCAAGAAGGATTTTCTTTGTGACAGAATGAGATGGGATTCTCGAAGTTGATGGAAAGACCCAGCGACTGGAATAGTGATAGGCATCTTTGAACATGAGTGCTCGCTTTTGCAAAAGAACTCGCCTTGATAAGGCAATCGTCCAAATATGGGAAGATTTGAATGCCTTCTAATGGAGGTGTGCCGCAACCGGAGCCAGAACTTTTGTGAAAACACGGGGCGCTAATCGAAGTCCAAAGGGGAGTACTTTGAACTGAAAATCCCTGCCAGCCACCCTGAATCGTAGGAACTTTTTGTGTCTGGGGAGGATCGGCACATGAAAATAAGCGTCTTGAAGGTCGAGGGTGGCCATGTGATCCCCATTGAGAGAAGCGGGAAGATTTCTTGAAGTGTTAACATTCGGAAGGACAACTTTTTCAAGTATTTGTTGAGGGCACGTAGGTCGAGGATAGGGCACCATTCTGCCGATTTATTCAGAATGAGGAAAAACCATGAGTAAAAACCTATTCCTTTTTGCAAATAAGGGACATTTTCCATCGCTCCCTTCCGTATCATCAAATTTATCTGGGTGAACAATTTCTTGATATGAGCTGGAGGTGGGCGCTTGGGAGGAGAATTTGAAGGGATCTTGATGAATTTTAAATTGTGGCCCATGGCCACTATATCCAAGACCCACTTGTCTGTAGTAATTGCGGACCAGTTCGAATAGAAACAAGATCTGTTTCCTCCATCTTTTGTCTGGGGGGGGGGGAGAGATGGTGGCAGGTGGCGTGTCTCATGGTTTCTTATTGGAACGTCTTCCACTGTAGGTGGATTTTTTTCCTGTAGGAGTTACCTCGCTGTCCGTAAGACTGCTGTTTGTAGGGCTGTTATCTCTGGTTAGTTTGCGAGGTTTGGTAGGACCTCTACTGATTATAGTTTCCTCTGTTGGAATAGGATCCACGCCCTTTAGCACCTTGAAAGGACGACCTTTGAAACTGAAGGCTACTCAAAGATCTTGCCGTCTCCGAGTCCTTCTTGATAGCCTGTAAGAGCTCGTCAACATGTTGGCCAAAAAGAATCTCGCCATTATATTGACTATTTTAGTTTGGACCTCTTGGCGAAAAGAAGTGGATTTCAGCCACCTCTGCCTTCTCATCACAGCTGCACTCGCTAGCTGCCAGAAACCTGTAGACGCCACATCTACTGCTGCATCAATCATGTCTGCTGAGGTGAGTTCACCTTCTCGCAATATCTGCCTCGCCTCCGACTTTGCAGTATCTGGTAACATTTGTACATAAGGGGAAATGTCAGACCACATTTGTCTGTCGTATCTCCCTAATATTGCTAGGGAATTAGCGGCACATACAGTTGTTGCTGCCATTGTGCAGACCTTTTTTCCGATGGAATCTGATCGTCTGCCATCCCTATGTGGTGGAGCAGATGTAGGCGAATTGGGGTTCCTGGCCCGTCTCTGTGCCGCTTGGGCAACGACCGAATCAGCCTTAGGTTGTCCTATTAGGCATGCAGGAGATTTGTCTGGTGCTTTACATTTCTTGTCCAACCGGGGCAAGACAGAGGGAAGAGAATTGGGTGTTGCCATAATTTTTAAACCTTCCTTCCATATGAAGTCAATAATGGGAATAGTTTTGGCCTGTTTTCGTGGCTGGTCTTTAAAGTCATGTAGAAAACAATCGTCTTTCTTTGTTTCCATTGGAATTAGAAATCTTTCATTAGCCCTCTCCATCAGTAGATGGAAGCCTCCGATGTCTACTGGAGGGGAACTAGCCGCAGCTGGTGCAGAAGGTGATGGCGTCTGAATTTGGTACTCATCCCACTCCGACAAAACAGATTAGTCATCCACCTCTCCTTCCTCTCTATCTTCATCCATGGTGTTAGCCTCCTGAGAATGAGGAGATGGCGCTGGAGAAGGTGGTCTTGGAGATCTCAAAGAATATGCAGAGGCCTGAGGCACAGGAGTTGATGGGCTGAACTTTCCTCAACGCCTTAGCCCCAGGAGAAGATAGATCTTCTTCAGCCATCCTCTTTCTGGAGGATACAGATGACCCTGAAGCCACACTTCCCACTTCAGATAAAGGGTTATCCTGGTCTTAAATCTTCTGTAGCCACAGAAGTAGGTGTCCTTCCCTATCTCTGAGGGTCTTCTGAGGGAAGGTCCTGCAGATCTTACAATCTCTCACCTCATGATCAGGATACAGGCAGTAGATGCACTTTTTGTGGGGATCTTCTTTAAAAAGCCGGAACTTCCCACAAGATTCACAAGGCCTGAAGAGACATTTTTTAGTAGATGACATCCTAAGGATAGAAATCCAGTCAGAAAAGAGAAGTACTGAGCAGACCTCAGGGAGACTCCCTTCACACGACGTGGGTTGAAAATCTGAGAGCCTGAGCCTCTGGGGAGAACATTCTGGTGGGTGCTGTCGCCTGATTGGCTGCAGTTAGGGCTATACAAAATGACTATGATAGTCATGAGACGGGAAGTTTTTTCTCTTGTAGCTTGGGGCTACTTTACTTCCTGGTTGTGTATTGACAAGGTTTTTTTGTTTATTATAGGCATATTATTGTTTTTTATGTACCGTGGGACTCCCACTCCGATGATGGGGAATGATTCAGGCATGTGAATCTATGAAAGACACCCCTAATACTGGAGAAATACTGGTTCCTATTGGGCTTGAGTTCCTTCCATAGCTGCAAAGGTTTCAGATTGCTAAGTGAGAAATTTTCAGAATTTCAGTGTAATTATGAGTGACATTTCAACAACTATGAGTGACACTATCTCCGTCACCACTGACCCGAGTCACCCCACCGTCACCGGCGAGTTAAGTGTGACTTCAACTATGTTGTACGGCTGAGGGCTCCTGAAAAGTACTGTGCACTAAGTAGGTTCTAATAAAATGTGCATCTGTCTACTGATGTGAACTCATCAGCTGAGCCTAAACTATTCTGCCACAGCTAAGGTGGGTCCCACTCTACACGGCATGTATTTATAACCCAGCACCCTTTAAAGGGGGCCCAGCCCTATCGAAAGATTACTTGAATACACTGACACATAGAAAGTGTGGGGTGGTATGTGATCCGTGATAACCAAAGGTCAGTAAATGTGGAGCAGGATCTAGGCAGTAATGGTTTTGTTTCAGTGCAGTTTTTACTTGTGCACTAGATGTGTCATTCTTTTGAATCATAAACACATTATAGTACCATCAGAATTTTCAGGGCCATTGCTCTCAACCTGCCAAAGTTGTGATAGTCCCCTGATGAGGAAATCGCAGGCCAACTAAAAATTAAGATTAAAATGTTACTGCCAGTGCAATAAACTTTTAGGAACTTTAAATTGTTTTAGTGGAGCCACCCAGCAGGCCACAAAGCCCTGAGGGGCCATGAACCCTGGTAATTGCTGACTACCCCATAACCATCAAAGGGGGCATTTTCCTTGCTAGATTTGTTTTGCTTGCAGCAGGGACCATTGCATCCTTGCTACTCCATTGCTTCCATGCAGGCAGAAAATCTAACATTGTCATTCTGTGCTCCCTCGAGACCTTTGGTTAGGCTAAGCTAGAGGGAGGTGCATCATTCCTAGTATAACAGGGTATTGATGTGTTTCGTACATAAAAAGCTTAGGAAATGCTGATTTCTTTGAAAACATTCAAAATGCTCCACTGCACCATACCTAACCACCACACGCTCACCACCTCCGCCAGAATGGGCAAGGCTCCTTTGCTTTGTTTGTCCTTATTGTGATGTTTGGATTTTTCACAATCCTATTACTTCTTCCTTCTTCAGTGATGTAACATTTAGGGCAGGTGCAACACCAACACTGTGAAAATTGTTCCAGATGAAAATGTTCCAGCGCTACTGGCTTGGGTTGGGTGCCTTTGTTTGACATTTTCATGCTTTCTGGCCTGGCTGCGTGCCTTTGTTTGATGTTTCCATGCTTTCCGGCCTGGGTGCCGTTGTTTGACATTTCCATGCTTCCTGGTCTGAGTACAGTGTGAGATTTCCATGCTTTCTGGCCTGGGTGCTTATGTGTGACATTTCCATGCTTTCTGGCCTGGGTGCTTATGTCAGGTCATCACACACTGTATGGGGGCTGGTCTAACAAACCCTGTGAGGGCTGCTTTGGGTTAACAGTCGATTCATTAATAATTTTTGTGACTGGCAGTGTGAAACTAACTCTGCACACTGCCACCAACGTCACCCTGCTTTTCAAGTAGTACCTTTATGAACTCCAAACCCCTTAGGCCACTGAAAGTGATAAGTTACTCATTCAACTGTATTGCATGATTTTATTCAGTTTATCTGTTTAGCGTGTTTTCCAGCATTTTGGTTTCTTTTGTCACATAAGCTATGTAAAAGTTGTATCTTTGAACTCATAGACTGTGTTAAAAATGGCATACCCCAGTATTTTCCTTTACCCAAATCAGCACATAAAGCCCTGGAATAGTCCCTTTTCAATGTATTAGTGATTCTAGATAATTTATTCCAAATTTGTGCTTTGAATGCACTTTTGGTTTAATCTTTTTCAAAATGTTCACAGGGCAGAGAAAACCTCCTCTCAAAACCTTACTAAAAGGAAGGCTCCCTTGCTGAAATTCAGATCGGGTATGGGGTATTATTACATCTGACTTTTAGCAGTGCCAGTTGAGGATGTGGGTGGAGCTAATAGAGTAAGTGGGTGGAGCCAGTGGAGGAAGTGGGTGGAGCTGGAAAAAGTAGGTGTGGCCTCTGACAAACATTTCAGCACCTGCATTTCATATTTTACGAATTAAGCACTGTGCCCCACCCCACCCACCTTATGGAGCTATGGTTTTCCTTGTAACAAATGTGTAACAACGCTGCTATGTTTTCTGTATTTTGTTTATGAAAATTTGAATCAATAATTTAAAAAAGTGTTGAACTATCTGAAGATATGTGTTTACTCTCCCTCTATTATTTTGAAATGTTTTTCCCTTTACTTAAAAAAAAGGCTTTACAAACCAGCACTGGCTTGGCACTCGCATTATAAAGGCAAAACGAATTGGCTTTGCTAATGCTTGTTCTCATTACAAAACTCTTCCATCTAGGTCTGACCTATTATTTTCTGTGTCCCAGTTTTAGGATTTGCATTGCAATGGCAGAGAGCTCACCATTTTAAGTCTCAGCCTTCGAAATGTGCTGCTGCTTAACTTGTGAAAAATAAGTATTCATTCGAACTAAAGAAAAGCCTTGAAATCGTTTTAGATTTTTTAACAGCCTCTTTCTCTTATTTGCGAAGTCAGTCTTTGGGCTTTGGTGCATGCAGACCAAAAAATCTGTATTTCCTCTTAACAATTCATTGTTTTTAGCACCATGAAGAGATTATATGGTATGTTACACACTTTAACAGTATACCAATCCAATCAAATCAGTGGATGGAGTAGGGCCCAGTCTCACAGCTGACTTTTATAACTGGCAACTTCTCCTTGTGTCTGGTATGGCTCAGCTTTGACATGGGTATGCTCTAGAGTGGGCAAGGGGCAAAAGCTACGATGAGTCTGAACTGTGATCCATGTTTGCACCTCCATCCAGGGCCGGACTGGCCGTAGTGGGGACCAGGCGTTTTCACGGTGGACCGGAAATGTGGGAGCAGATTCTGTTACCGATGGCATGTTTGGCAGCAGAGCAAAAACATGGGCTACCAGGGCCGGACTGGCCGTAGCGAGCACCGGGCAATCCCCCGGTGCGCCGCAAAATCAGCCCTTTAACAAAATCGGCCGAAAACCGGCCCTGGCAAAGAGCTCGGCGGCACCCCCAGCCCCCGGGGGGCGGCCGAGCATTTTACCAGGGTCGGTTTTGGTTCCCAGTCCAGCCCTGTGGGCTCCCTGTAACAAAAGCGGCAGTAGTGGTACTAAAGCGGCCAGTGGCAGTGTTGAGGAGCTTCTCACTATCACCCCCTGCCCCCCCCCCCCCTTCCCTCAGGGCCGGTCCAGCTGAAGTGCCAGGGCTGGTTTGTGTTCCCATTCTGTTCCTGTCTCCGTCCAATATCCTATGGACGTACTCACCACATGAACTACACGAACTAGAATGCACACAAAGGTTGGCTTACAAACCAGAGCATGAATTTGTTTACCAGCACTGACCGATTTATTTTCGTTTAAAAGCTATTCCTAAATACAAATTAAAAGCTTTGTCAGCAATGAGCACTGTTGTACTTACATTTACAAGGAAATACAGCATTTCAAGTTATAATTTGCACTTTAAGACCTCTTTTATCACAAGCTCTGTGTGTTCCCTGCCTCAGAAAGTGGTACCATTTTAGAATGGAAACAAAAACTACCGTGTCTAGCAAAATGCAAAATGGTGGGAGTTAATTATGGTTAGACCCATTTATCCATATTACTTTAATTCAGTGTCAAGGTTTAATTGCAAAAACTCAAATCAATACATTGCTCGGGAACTTGTTTATCTGCGACCATTAACTGTAAGCACGATAGGAAAGAAATTGCTGTGAACAGGATGATTTTAATTTGAGATACACGGCCTGTTTATTTTTTAAGTAGCGAGGTTTATCACTTAGGGAGCGTTGCAGCTTTTAGTTTTAAGTGTTCACATGGTCTTTGATTCAAAGGCATAAAGGACTGAATGTGTATGGAAGACTATTGATCAATCAAACAGATTCGATTTTTTCGTTTACTACGTTTTATTTAAGACGAAATAAACCATCCATAAGAAAAAACATGAAAAAATGTACACAGTTATCACTATGTAGAACAAAAACAAAATCCAATAATCAGTTTATTCCCCACTAAACAATAAAACTTTGATAGCAGTACACTGAACTAGAAATAGGTATCCTCTACATTTTAAGTATTGAATGAAAGGCGTAAAAAAAAGTGAGGCGAGGAAGAAAAGAGAGGGTGTTAAAAGAGAATAATGAGATGATATGACACACTTGAAGAATATGAACATCAAAAATGTATTACATTAAAATCCATTACAAAATTTAAGCATTTGATGCAGGTGATATAATAATAAATTGGAACCTTTAAGAATATTAAAATCAAGTAGCTCTACAAACCTCGTCATCTTCAAACAAGTTATAAGCAATTTTGCAATAAGATTTCATAGATACGTAGTAAATGAGGACCACATAAATTCTCTCCTTTAAAAAGTGTTGCCATTTATCCACCTTGTTTCTGTCTATGTTATGGTAAAAACAAACACCAATCCACCAAGCAGCAAAATCGATTTTCGTATTAGCTTTCCAAGTTAAAGCAATTAGGTTTGATTTTTGTAATCCTCCGTGGTACTTTTCAGTGGTATACATCATCATACAAGTCAGAGATGGTTAATACATTCAAGCGCTGACTGAAACAGATAAATAACGGACCAAAGTAAAGTCACGTAGATCCGGAGTGTTTGGTAATAGCGGGGCAACTATGAATGTGTTGGCCCTAAAAGCCTACATGGAAAATCCCTTAATGTAGCAATGTCTTAGGATACAAAAATATGAAAGCTGCAAGCAAGAACCTTTTGCTGAACCCCTTAGCTCAACAGGCTGGATTAGCAGAATTAAGCTGTACCCTCACAGTAGATTGTTATGAAAAGGAGTCAGAAGATGATATCTGCTTTTTAAATGGTGAACTTACAAGGCACACACAGTAAAACATCACACACTAGAGACTTTTGACAAAGGGCAAGCATTTGTGTTGCCTCTTTAAGAAAGCATGTGTGAGAGCATGTCTTTATGTTGTGAACAAAAAAGACATACATTTATTAGCATGACAGACAAGTAAAACACACATGTGGAGGAAGTAATGACAAGGATGAAGAAGCGAGCGAGCGAGGAGCGTTAAGGGAACGTTGCAGAAGGTTGAACAGCTCCCGTAGCAGACTGTATTGGCTCCCCTGCTGCAAACACCTATGAGTGTCAGGCCCTTGACAGTCAGGCCAGAGCCGAGTGGGGGCCATGCTGGTCCTGGGCGTGAACCGCTAAGAGCCCAGGAATGTAGAGTAAAGTCGGCAGCGGCGTTGGTGGCGGGTAAGGGTAGTGCCACAGTTCCCTCCGCTTGGTGCGGAAGCAGCTGGTGTTAAGCTGGTGCAGCTTGCGCCATCGGAGGTTCGGTTCTGCAGCCCATTTACCTGACCATCTGATCGAAAAAGTGTTCCACAACAACCCCTGATGTGGGTGCCAACTTGTGCTGAATCAGCATTTTCGATTTCCCTGTGCCGCAAACAGATCTAGATTTGTTTTGCCCCAGCAATCGAAAATGCTGTCCATAACTTCCTGGTGGAGCTCCCAATCATGACAGCTGTTGTCGGTTCCGCTGAACGTATCTGCTGGAACATTGATTGATCCTGGAACACGCTCCGCTTGGATTGTTATCTGTTGTTGTAGAGTTAACTTCCAATTCGCTTGTGCTTCTTGTGATGGAGCTGGTGAAATTGTACCCCCTTGTTTGTTTATATAATGCATGCTGGTGGTGTAGTCTGTATGAATCAATACTGATGAAACTTTCGTCCTGGATAGGAATGACTGAAAACTCAGTGCTATGACTTTGAGTTCCAGCAGACTGATGTGCATTTTCATTTGCTATTGAGTACGTTTTCCACTGATTCTCAAATTCTGTAGGTGAGCGCACCACCCTTATAGGGACGCGTCCATGGTAATCACAAATTTGGGTATCTGAGGTAGGAATGTTAATCCTATGGACAGATTTGCATTATTTATCCACCAGTTTAAAGACGGGTTCATGTTTGTAGTGATTTGTATTACATTGTCGAATGACCCTTTAATTTGAAGCCATTGTTTGTTCAATTCTTCTTGTAAAGGTAACATTTTGTGGTGGCCTAGCGAAATGCAAGAGGACATCATTCCAAGGTGTGACCTGCATAGGCAAACTGAAACAAACTTTCTTTTCAGTAATCTCTGTGCTAAGAGCTTGACTCTTATTCGCCTTTCTTGCTCCAAGAATTTTTTACCTTGAAATGTGATGAGTACTGCTTCCAAGAGCGTCATCTTTGTCGAAGGATTGAAAGATAATTTCTGCAGGTTGGCTCTAAGGCCATGGTTGTTGAATAGTGTAAGGCAGGCTTTAGTTGCCTTCGTTGCCTGCTCAGAAGTTGGTGCTTTTATTAACCAATCATTGAGGTATGGTAATACGTGAAAAGCCCTTTGCTCAAATGAGCTTCAACTGTGACCATACAGGGAGCTGAGTTCAGTCCAAAAGGGAGATCTTTGAATTGATAATGAGTGCCGGCCACCCGGTATCTTAGGAACTTGCACTATTTTGCGCAGATTGAGATATGAAAGTAGGCATCTTAGAGATTCAATGGTGACATATACTCCCCATGATTGAGAAGATGCAGGATGACTTGCTGAGTAACCATGCAAAAGGAATGTTTCCTTAGTAATTTATTTAGCTTTTACAGATCTAAAATGGGCTGTCACTCTCCTGTCTTCTTTCTGATCGAGAAGAATCGGAAATAAAAACCCATTCCTTTCTGGGTGAGCAGTACAATTTCTAATGCACCTTTGCTGATTGTGGGTATTATTTTCTGCTTATACAGGTGCAGTGGAGGAGGGGATGCTCTCTTTTAGAGGGGAGTATTTGGAGGGTGATTAGATCTAATACCCACCTTTCGGTTATCAGTGTCCATTAATGTATATATTAATATGTTTCCGGGTTAAAGAGGGGGGTTACTGGCACGATCAAGTTGTCACTGTTTTCAACCAGTGTCCCTTCCTTAAGAAGGCTCTTTCCTTCTCTGAGTTTGTTTGCTGTAAGCCACTGTTGGTGGCTTTCTAAACTGTTGTTGGGGATAAGAAAGTCAATGTTGCTATTTAAAGGGCTGGTATTGCTGATATCTATATGGTTGATATCCTTCTTTGTAGGATTGTAGCACTTTCCTCTTGCGCTTCGAAAAGGCAGCTTTCTCTTTTGTAAGGTACCCTAAGCTTTTGAAGTATTTCGGTCTGTTTTAATTGCCTGCAAAGCATTGTTCATATGTTTGCCAAACAGTGCTTCTCCATCATATGGCATGTCTAAGATTTTACTTTGGATTTATGGTTTGAAAAATGTTGCTTTCACCCAACCCTGACTCCGGAGAACAGCAGCTTCCACCAGTTGACGAAAACCTGTTAACGTAATGTCCAATGCACAGTCAATCATTTCAGAGGAAGCTATTTCCCCTTCTTTTAGGATCTTGTTTGCTTTTCCTCTCACATCTTGAGGCAAGAGATCAATGTATGTGGCAATGTCTGACCACATTTGCCTTTCATACCGGCCGAGATTAGCCAATGAATTGGCAGCTCGAACAGTAGTCACCGACATAGCGGAAAAACATTTCTTATGTTGTCCAAGCAGCAACCTTCTCTATTAGGCAGTGTGGAAATGAGTGTGGATGGATTTTTGGGATCGACGTTAAGCTGCTTGTGTTACTACTGAATCCGGTTTTGGATAAACAATTAAGTATGCTGGTGAATGTTCTGGTGCTTTATATTTTTTATCTAGCCTAGGTAACACCAGAGAAACTGTAGCTGTTTTTTAAATTATTTTTATATCTTCTGCCCAAATAAAATCTACGATAGAGATTGCTATGATTGCTCTTTTTAGTAGGGTTCTGAAAGTTATATGCAACCCATATGCTGCACTTTCTATCAAATTATCTGTGGTGCTGACAGAGATGGTGCTGGGATTTGATTGTCAACCCATTCATTGGGTGTTGATCGATTTTCAAGAATTTCCTCTTCTTCTCTATCCCTGTCCAAAGACATTGCATCATCGGTAGGTGGCTCTGCAATGTTTAACGTTGGTGTCCTTTTAAGTGTGATGGGCATAGGTGAAGTACGTTGTGTGTGCATAGTGGGGTTTTGCATTTGAGGGGACTGTGGTGGTGTTGGTGGCTGTGATGGAGATGCAGCCTTTGTAGGTCCTGGAAGCCTCCTGAAATAATTCTGCAACATACTTTGAAGGTCATTTACTAGAGTGACTGGCATTTAAACTATGCCCTCTTGACGCTGACGATGGCCATAGTGTTGGTATTGGTCTGTACATGGAGCAGGCTTTTCAACATATTATTGAGGTTCTGATGAATAATATGATTCTTCATAGTATTCCCTGTCATTTTAGTCCTGATATTTCACATTTAATTTGTAAGGACTAATTGCTGTTCCAAAAGGCCTTTCATTCTCCGACTTCTCCTCATCCAGTAAGTGTGTTTGTAGGAGAGGAGAGACTTTACTTGGGGAGGTGTATTCAGGCTTCAAATGGCCAAACTGCATTTTTCCTCTTATCGATGGTGTCATCAACGATGTTGTCGACGACCTAACTGCAATCCTAATCCTCGACAATGGTTTCTTCATCTACAGTGTTGTCTTTGATGGTGCTCTCGTTGATGGTGCCGTCGATGTTGTCATCGACTCTGTCAGCCATGTAAATGTTGATGATGATGATTTTGCCATCGTCAATGAGAATTTTAAATGAAACTTACAGGTCGCTGTTGTGACAGATTTTTCCTTTAACTGCAACGAGGATGATGTTGTCACCGACGGTGTCGTACATGTAAATGTCGATATCGTCGTCATTAGATTTGATGTTGACATCATAGTTGGTGTTGATGATGGCGAAGCAGCCACCGTCGACAATTTTAAATGTGGCTTGCAAGTGACCAATGTGACAGATTTTTCCGTCAACGAAGAGGACTTCTCCGAATGTAATGCCAGATCAAGTGAAGGAGTGTTAGACTCAGATATTATCTTTTCCCAGGAGACTTTCTGCTTTTTCCGTTTCTGAGAGCATTCTCCTGATGTTATAAGCGGGATGGGTCTTTTTCAGTGCCTTTTTGGTAATTCTGAAGATATTTGATCATGTCATTTGTCTCTTTTTCAGGACCTCATCTCTGTTGTTGCAGATTCCTCCTCAGAAAAAGGAGGCTCTTTGGATTTCAGTTTTTGGAGCCAATTAAGAAGCCTCTCCTCTCTATCCTTCAGTGTCAAATTTTACAGTCCTTTACCTTCTGTGAATATTGGAGAAAGTAAATACACTCCTTGTGTAGATCTTATGAGTGTAGCCTTTTCTTCCCACATGTTCCACAAGGTCTGAAATGTCCCTTCTTTGTTGATTCTTAAGTAGTCAGATCTTGACAGGTGCGGGATGAATGTTCCTTCTGATGAAAAGTCTTTATATAAGGAATACATTTGTAACAAACTGAGCAGAGGCCAGAGAGACTCCCATCACACGACGTACAGGAGAAAATCTGAGGGAGAAAAGTCGCTCTGTGAGTTTCCTAAAGGGTGCTGTCGCCTGATTGGTTGAAGTTTGGTTCTTAATAAATGATGTGGATAAGTTATTGAAGTGAATGTTTCTAGCCATTCTAGACTATCTGTATTATTTTGTACTGCTTTCTAAGTATACAGTAGGACTCCCAATTTGACAATGGGGAATAATTCAAGCATGTGAATCTATGAACGATCCTATACTGGGAAAGGGTTACTGCTATTGTGGGGGCAGTAAGGCTGCAGAAACTATTCACTCAAATACATGATACCGTTCAACAATCTGTACAATTTGTGTTTGTATTAGTATATGTATTATATTGCCATCTGAGCATTGTATCAGAAATGCTAGTCATAGCACTGAGCCGCTGCGGCCTGTGCAGGTACGAGCGGTGGGGCGGTGAGGCGGCGTTGGGGGTGGATACGATAAACGACCACGAGGAAAAATTAAATAAATAATTATTTCTCCTTCCCGTCGTCTGTTGAAATACCCCCCCATCGGGCCACAACGCTCTAAACTACACGGGCCGCAGCTGATACTGAGCCATACAATAGGACACCAGAGTGGATGAATACATAAGAATTTGGATATTTCACAGTGCGTGATGTGTGAATAAGGACAAACAAATATACAACAACTAGGAATATACATATTAAATACAACCTATATACATTTTTAACCATATCCTGAGAGGAAGGTACTGTTAAAGGAGTTAGGAGTGGGCTGCTCTGATTATAAGTTGCTATAAAGTTCTGAGTGGACGAGGAGGGCTATCAGAACAATTGGCAACAGTGGTATAAGTCATAGTATAACATGGAGCAAGTTCGAAAAAGGTGCCAGGAAATTGAAGGTTTGGAATCTTGAAGGGGGAGAAGTGGATTTGGGATGAAGAGTAGATTTTGGTTTATTGAGCTGTAGGTTCCCTTGTAGGGTTCAGTTAGAAAGGATACCAGTGAGGTAGCTGGGGGATGTTGGCTTAGTCTGTGGAGACCTCCATTCTTTTCTTCTCGATTCCATATCTTTGCAGTTGATGCTCCAAACGTATCTCTTAGAGAGTGACAGCAGAGATTGTGTTGGCAGAGGCCTCGGGAACAGATGAAAAGACAAAGGGGGAAAGGGAGTGAGAAAAGCCGGAGGGGAGTGGGACGCTTTGAAATCTTCTTATGACCACATTAGTAATATACAAGAACCAATATGACAAAAAGCGGGAGCAGCAAGCTGTAAGATGTGGAAGCTATAAGGTGGATTATGACATATGAGCAGTGAGTGATCCCCAACAGGGGCACTGCAAGTGAGCTCTGAAAGGATCGATGTGGAACAGAGTAAAGGCTCATACATTTTTGTACGTTAATGATGATGGACTCTCTATTTACTGCACGCACGGACCCTGAGAACAGTTCAAATGATGAATGATCCAATCCAGGATCCTTGTTTATGTTTTACCAGGGCAGAGGTCCTTGCTTCAGAGTTGAGTTGGTGGGTCCAAGTCTGGTGGTTGGGATGGAAAGGAGAGTGAGGTGGTCTTTGAGGCCAGCAACATTTCTGTATACCCTTTTGCAACTTCCTTGCTTCCGTGCAATGTTTTTAGTGTACCATTGGGTTGGGATCCCCAGAGTCTACTTTTGCTATGCAAGAGACGAGTCTCTGTTGCGATTTCAAGGAGACCACTGGTGAGAAAATATTATCTAAATGCCAATTCTACTGACAAGGCATCTGAGTTCTCAATAGGAATAGGAGCCATGTGAAATCTTTGCAAGGAACTCATACAGCTACCCCCATATCACAAAGATTTATGAAAGAATCGCCATAAGGGAGGATGTTATTCAATCATGATCCCTTGAGTGCTATGAGATATATGTAGCTTACATCTCCAAATGTGCTATTTTAACAGTCAAAATAATTACAGACCATGTAAGTTGCTCCTTTAATACATAAGCGAGTTTGAATATGACAAAAGGAACTATTTCCACAAGTTGAAAAGCAGTATAAGAAGCGCTGTCTACTATTTATGCAAAGACGCTAACAAAACTATCACTGGCTCAGAAACCATTCAGTAGAAAGGCAACACTCACAAAATGTGAGGCAAATTCGAGTTTTACAATCTCTTTAACGAGAAGTGCTGACACACCTTTGCCTATGAGCTTTCTGGGGGGGAAAATGTAAAAAAAACTTGTTTATCATAAACTGAATCTATGACTAGTAAATATTCAGTATCATGCAAAGCATGGTTCTATATTTACTATAACGATAATTTCAGGCAAGAATTTACTGCAATAAATGTTTTCTGAAAGGACCTCACAATTTTGAAGCCTAGAATCATTCATTATTGTACATTTTGCCCTCTGGCTCTTTGATATTAGGACACCAACTTTTCATCCTCTGAAATGTCCGTCTTTTAAAGTGATATTTTGGGCAGCAAGATGACTTGAGAGGGAGGGCAAATAGCTGGAATCCTTTCTGTCTCTCCCTCAAGCAACCCAAGCAACAGCAGTGTGACACATTCAGTGTGTCAGCAAGGAAGAATGACTCAGTGACTTATATCAGGCTCAGGGTGAGATGTGCGCAGTGTGTGGGTACGTGTGCGCGAGAAGGGAGCCTAATGTGTCTGGGCCGCAGGGTGATTAACGCACTGATAGGCTAAAAAAATATGGACATTAACATAAATGTTTTCTAACTTTAGCAAGACCAGTTTAAGATACGAATGTGGTAGATCAGCGGTTCATAACATGTGGTCCAAGGATCCCTGAGGGTCTGCAACATCTTAGAAACTTAAAAAAAGAAAAGATTAAAAGAGTGTATATAAATAATGAAGCAAATTGTAAACTTTAACTTTTTAACATGTTCTTGGTAAATGTGAAGGAATTTGAAATGGGATCCAAAAAATGTGGGAGCAGAGTAAAAGCATCAGAGTATAGCATCTAAAATGGTTGGAGTCAGTCGAATTTAGAAAACCACCAACCTTACCATTAAAATGGAAATTAAGATTTTATTTTTTATATTTGGTTGTGGATTTATTAAAACATTTAATTATTTGTGCATTTGTTTGATGAATGCTTGTTTCTGTCTTTTTGTGTATTGTTTTCAAATCATACAAATTGCTTGAGCCGATGTTCCACAAAATTACCCAGTGGGGGTCCTCAGCAGGGACGGCTCCTCTGTATTGGCGGTGGTGCATTGCCCCCCCCTGCTGAAAGCCAGCAGAGGCAAAGGACAAAAATAAAACGATACTAAAACAATGTTATTATCATTTTATTTCTCGTCCTGCAGCCTGCGAGCCGAGGGAGGGGCATTGCTATACATACTGAGCTGCAGCACCTGGAAGGAGGGGGGGATTGGTGGGCACTGCTAAGTGCGCATGACGGTTTTGCTGGCCCTCTTGGGCCAGCCAAACCGTCATTCACACATAGCCTTTGTCCTACCTGAGCTGGGTAGTACAGCTGGGTGGAGAACCAACACAGGCTCTCAGTCCATGTCTGAGTGCTGAACCAGGGTGCTCAGACCGATCCCAGGGTAGCAGCAGCGCTGGGATTGGGAGCTGGGAGCCTGCGCGGTCGGTTGCAGTTCCTGGATGGGACGCTATGATCAGGACCAAGGCTGTGGCCGTCACAGCAGGTAAGTGCTATTTTCTTTATTCATAATTTTTTGTGTGTGTGTGTGTTCCCCGCTCCCCCCACCACTTCACAATGCGAGTGGTCACTACTGATCCTTCGATTACAATACAATTCACTGGTGGTCCCTGAATTCCAGTAATGATTAAGTGGAAGTTTACAGAAGTCAAAAGATAATAACCACTGTGGTAGATTATACACATTAGTGCATGGGTATAGCACATGCTTATTAAACGTACATTGTACAGGAATGGTAAATTTTGTGATTCGGTGACAATAGCAGCAAATAAAGCAATCAGCAGTCAACTAGAATGCATTAGGGAAATAGTTGATTTAAGACATTTCTATCAGCAAACAACCCTCCTTCATTCAAACAGCTTCTAAGCCAATTTGTCTGTGAGGTTTATGGTCACACTTCTGGTCTCATGTGCTGGGGTGTTATTCCCCTGGATTAGCCTGCAACTCTTTTAGATTTGAAATATTGTGTTTCGATCTACAAGTTCAATTAACATGCTATCCAGTTACTTTTTTTTGATTTATTTTTTATTTATGGTATTTATACATATACATACAGTAAACAGGGTTTTACTTCACTTTGGGAAGTCCGCTGGCAAGCATACTGGGTAGGTCATACATGGTAAGTTTGTGTTGAGCCCCCTCTTGTTGTTCGTCGGAGTAATGTAGGGAGAAGGAAAGAGAAAGATGTGAATAAGTAAAGAGAAAGAGAAATTATAGCTTAGGTCTGGTAACTGCAAGGTATTGTTATGGAATTGGGGTCCACTTCTGCTGGCTAGGGGTTCATTCGGATTGTTCGTATCTTATGGTGGGTCAGAACTTAGTAGGGAATTGTCCAGTGATTTCCATAAGTCTCTGGAGTTGGTTTTTCAGGGTGAGTATCTTTTCGCTAGTGCGTCTACTCCCCTTAGGTAGGTGATCCAGGAGAGCCATCCGCCGTACGACACTTTAGCTGTGTCTTTCCAGTTTGTGAGGACTAGCTTGGCTGCAGCGATTAGGAGGAGGTCCAGAAGTTCTCTCTCTCCCTCTGTGGGGATGTTGATTGAACCCCTTCAAAAAAACTGCGAACTCAGTTATTTATTTATTTATTTATTTATTTATTTTTTGCATTTATAATGCGCGCAGATACCCACAAAGGGTTTCCCGGCGCCAGGACTAAGAGACCGACAACACAGAAAGCAGCACGATCAAAGACCACAATTATTTATTGAAAAGCCAGGTTTTTACGCTTTTCTTAAAACTGGCAAAATTTTCCTCCTTTCGTAGAGCTGAGGGAAGGGAATTCCAAAGGACTGGTCCCAGATGGGAAAAGGATTTCCCTCCCACTCGGGCCTGTTTAAATCTAGGAACCGCAAAATTTGCTCCATTTGAAGAACGGAGGTTGCGTGCAGGAGCATAGGGCCTAACTAGTTTTTGCAGATATTTTGGTGCGGTTCCTGCCTTGATCTTAAACATATAGGTCAAAGCTTTGAACCGAACCCGGTTCTCAACCCTGAGCCAGTGCAGGTCCTTGAGGTGCTTCGAAATCCTTGCTGTCCTGGGGATTTTGCACAGCAGCCTGGCTGCGGAGTTTTGGACAAGCTGAAGCCGCCTGATCACGGCTAAGTTGGAACCCAGGTATAAGATGTTACCGTAGTCAAGCCTAGATGTAATAAGTGCATTGACTACGGTCTTCTGGGTATCCACCGGCAGCATCCAGATAATCTTCCGCAGCCACTTGAGGATAGTGAAGCAAGTGCCAGCCACTTTATTGACCTGCTGTTTCATCGATAGTGACTCATCGATGCACACCCCTAAATTTCTGACCTGGGTAGCCCGGATAGGAAAAGCGCCCAAGGATGGCGGCCAATGGATATCCTGCCACAGATCTCTGTTTTTACCTAGGAGAAGGATCTCCGTCTTCTCCCCGTTGAGCTTCAGCTGGTTTGTTGACATCCAGCTGAAGATTTCATGAAGACCTAGTTTCAGCGCAGAGGGGGATGAAGGCTCTGAGTTGGTAAGGGAAAAAATAATCTGCGAATCATCCGCATAGGTCATGAGTTCTAGACCTACTGCGTACTACAGACTTAATCCCCAGCAATTTCTGATCCTCTGCCTGCTATTGCCTGCCAGCATCAATGGATCAATTCTAGGTGCATGCCTTCTGTTCTTGTGCGTTTATGATTATTCCATTACTTTGCTATAAGGATACTATACAACCAGCATGGAAAGTATGACCTGTGTAGGGTTGATATTGCTGCATGGGCTGTTGACAGAACTCAAACGCCTGGTTCTCTCACCTCCCTCCCTACTACGCCCACCTCCAATGGCACACTGCAACTTTTGCCATTCCTGGTGAGTTATAGTTTTGCTTCTGCATGCAAGCATGCAGCAAAGCTTGTTTGTTTGATTTACTGAGAGGCGTTCTTGTGGACTTAGTCTTTTAAAGATTACCTTCCTTTCTGCTGAGGTTTAAACAAGCATCAGATATGTTGTGGAGTATTTTTTAAGGGTTTCTATGAGATTACCATGAGAATCATCCGTAGTTCTTAGTGGGGAAAGCCTCCTTAGCACTTTTTGGTTTCCACTCCCTGCAGCATATGACTCTCTAGCCTGTTGGAAGACAGGTGCCTTTATATCCTTCACCATTCACCCACTAGAATCAGCTCATCTCTCTCTCCCTTTCCATTTCTGGGAAAGACTGTCAATTCACGCATCAAAGAACCTGCATACACCCCGGCTGCCCAAAGCAGCCGGGATGTATGCACCTACAGGTGACAACAATTCCTGCAGTGGTACCTCTGGGATCCTCAGGCAGTGGTTTAATCTTACAATTGAAAGTTGCCGGCGGACTAAAAAAACTGGTAGTCAGCAGTGCTAGTGGGTCTACCAGATGGTGCTTACAAGAATGCAAAGTCCTTCCTGATTGAAGGAGACTTCACAACTGTTGTACAAGCTCAGGTTCTTGACGGAAGTGAAACATTACTGGCAAGTGTACCCGAGCACTATTCTTGAGATGCCGAAAGCTCCTGTATGTGGCTCTGAAGAGCTTGTGCCTATTGGACCGTCGAGTTCATCTTAGCAGGCTCAGACCTGCCCAACTGAACAACAATCTCACTGTTTGAGGAGGGGTTGGGGCCTTGGCGATGCTGGGCCTCGTGCCAGGAACTACCTAAGAGGCACTTTTGCCCTCACCCCGCCCCTAAGTCCCCTCATCCTCCTCCCCCCAAAAAAGCTTACTGAGACGGTTGCCCATGTCCTAGGGTGTTTTCACACCCTTCACTGCATGTTGGCAGTTCAAAACCTCCGAAAACGAGCTGAAACCCCATGATTTAGAGGTTTTCAGCTCGTTTTTCCTGCCACTTTGTGATATTGGCTCCTGATCGGATGAATGTGGGTTAGGAGTCGATATCGCGTGTCACATGGTGGCACTGTGTGAGTTGCAACGTCTGCAAGCTGTAGGTTTTTGACCCCACTTTGGCATCCATGACAATCAATCATGTGTGTTTACTGGAGGTATTTTTGTGTCACTGACCGAGTTCCAGGGCGAGGCTCTGTGTTTTGGAAGAGTAGACTAGGTGCACCCATCTTGCAGGGCATGACTACCATACTCTCATAGTGGTAGAAGTAATGCCATTTATAGTGGCAAAATGGGCCTTTTTTACCTGTCCCTGCCAGGGAGAGTAGCCCACTGAGTGCTGATGTCTGAGCCTGAGGAAGAACCCATGGAGTAGGACTAATCGGAAAGCCATCCCACTGCCGGTACTGGCTAACGCCGGCTAGGCCTGGGCCGGGAATAAGAGTTGTCAGGCCCTGCTTGAGGGGCAGTGCATGGCGCACATTACCTCGAAGGACAAGGCAGCCAACCACCAATGTACTTCAGGCCCTCCCAACTTGAACCATTAGCAGGAATAGATAAGGTGTTGTGAATTCAAAAGGAACTGAAAACAATAACTCTTGCGCAGAAGGATTAACTAGTTTGCAAGAGCCCCTTTCCCCATTGGCAATTACCCTGAGATTCAACACTGGAGGGCCAAGGGCCAGTGAACATTACCACATAAGACCTTGTTCATTGGGACAGTTTAGACTGTCCCATAGAGTACTGTAGTTGCTAAATTACAATTGGAAGATTGCTTACAGTACCCTGTGATGATTATGTACAGTAATTGATTTATGTATTCGCATTAAAATACTTATCTTTTACTTTTATCTTTTACAAACTAAAGTATGGGTGGCACAGTGATTTAGTATTTACAATCATATGTCTTTGACACCACACCACCTATTTGTATAAGCTGTGACCTTCTCTAGTCGCTACCCTGAGGTTCAAGCACTAAAGAAGAGTACTTGGTGCTCATTTTAGAGGTCATTAATAAGGTTAAGCACCAGGATACCATTTCTTAAAAGGCTTTGACTGTCACATTCTGTATGAACCAGGTAACCTCAGATTGCCCTGGGACTCTTGAATAAGTTGTCACACCCAACTTAGCCCTCTAAAAACATCTTCCAAACAGCAGTCCATCTGCTCATGTTTCTCCATAAACCAGACACTGCTGTTCTACTGGATACCCTATCAGCCTGAGTAAACTTCCAGTTGTGCTGCGACATTTACAAAGCACTCCACAGAAACCCTTCCTAACTTGGAGACCAAGAGATGTATAAAGGAGAAAAGCAGACAGCAAGTCTTTAGCTATGCCCCAAAAAACATGAATATCCTACTACTGGTGTGACAACCACCCTCCTTCTGCCTTTCGGCAACTAAACAAATGATCTCCTCTATGAGAAGCCCACCCATCTGAAGTCCTAGGCCGAGACTTTTACATTCACCTTCTGCAGTGTACCCCTCTCTATTTACAATTACCTATCTTCCAACTATCCTTTATTAACAGTGCTCTGTTGCTCATAAGTTGATTCACATCCTATAAAAACCACCCCATTCCATTCATACATAGCATGTAAATTGGCGCCCCCTCCCACACCATACCCCAAGCAAGTGATTTGGGACCATCTGCAGCTGTTAATCCTTAGAGCCAATATATTGACTTGTATGCTCTTGCTGGCAACAGTGATTGGCCTGATGCCATGTGTTACGTTGGTTCTTGATTGGAGTTTGGAGGTAGAGTGATATGATGATATAACTGTATTAGCAGTTCCTAATTATTCTCCAATGACAGGCCAATCTGCCCTTCGTCGGATGGGTGGGTGTGATCCATCATAGTAAGGAACACATGAAGCCATGTCTATCTAACTATTCTTAATTGGATAAATGACCCTCTGTAGAACATTTCATTCTCTCCTTTTGGTGGCGTTCATCTACAAGCAATTCCTTTTCTGTTCCCCTAATGCCTTGTGCTTCCCATACGGAGAAGTGGTCACTATGGCCCAATGTGTACATCGACCACCATAGTCCCACTATGCCTTTCCTACCCAACAGCGAGCAGGCAAAACCCCACAAAGGCTTAGGGGTTTAACTATTCATGTATAAAGCCCAAAACCATTTTAACAGGAATGGGGGTACAAAGCAATGAAGAATATGAAAAAAATGACCAATGTGAGATCTACTGCTACAAAGAAGCACAATGGACACCCATGTTTTAAGGCATGGGGAAAGAGGGTCACTGCACAGGGTCCCTTTTATGAAAGCGGGCCCTGGTAAAGTTACTCTCTCCCTCTCTATCACATTGGCCACGTTCTCTAGCTCAACGCGCCTCCCTCGGCTCATCTCTACCTCTCCTTCTCACTCAGCTTTTTTTCACTGCCCAACTTTCTCCCTTTCTATCTACCTATTTTTCTCTCCTCACCAATATCTTGTTCTATCATCCCTCTCCTCACCTGATATCCCCCCCTCTTTGGTACTCTCTCTATTTCTGTCCATTTCCCATCAATTCTTCACCTCCCATCCCTCACTACCCTGTCTCTCTCTACCTCTCTTCCTACTACACCTTTCTGTACCTCACCTCTCGCTACCTCACTAGTCCACAAACAGCACCCTTCCCTCTACTTCACTTTGCAAGCCATCCTCACTCTATCTCAATGTCACACCTCTTTACCTCCATCTCTTCCTCGCCTATGTTTCTCTCTGATATCTATGTCTCACTTCACCTCCTCTACATCACCCCTCTTGTTCCCTCTCTGACATCTCTTTATTCATCTACCTCCCCACTCTATCTCAATACCCTGGTTCACCTGCCTGCCTCACCTCTCTTTCTCAAATAAACCATCTCTCATTAGCTCATCTCTCTACCATTTTCTGTACCCCTCTGTGCCTACCTTTACACTTCTCGATCTATCCCTGTCTCTCCCTCTGCCATTTCTCTACATGTCATTGTTGTTCCCATCTCACGTGTCGGGAGGTAGGACTTGGCATTGGGCATTCAGACAGTGTGGAGATACTGTGCTCAAGAGTCTTCTGAGCCAAGTGCTTTGTGTGGGCAGGGAGGCAGGTGGAATGCATTGAGTGAAGTCAGAGTGGTCTGTAGGAAAAACGTTGCGCTCATGGAGCCTGCCCTAAACCACGCCACCTGAACGGGAGAGGGTTGGAGATGGCAGGAGCCATCTTGCACTGTCAGGTATATCTTTTATTGTGTTCTGCTGTGCATTTGCTATGCACTTGCATAACTATGTTGTTGAAACCAGGACCTTTGCTGTGTGGAAACAATATTTTCCTAGAGTTTTGCTGAGAAGACATCTATGTAACTGAGAAGCATTCTGGAAGTAAAGTCGATGGGTAAACTAACTTTTGATTGTTTCTATTATAGCTAAGGACTTTTGGAACTACATCCAGTCTTTTTGAATTTGAAATAATTTGTGAAGGAACAGAAATTATTCTAATGTTAAAGCACCCTCAATTGTCATATTAGAATAAATCGTGCATTATTAAATAATGTTTAGTAAGTGATTGATATGTGTGGGCCATTAAGGTTAAGAGTACTAAGGAAGGTTATCTACTTTTAGTTGCTCTAAAACCGCATCCCAAATTGATCCACTCACTGCCAGAAAGGGCACATGAAATGTGACGTCTCAGGATGAAGTTAGAGGTAGGTATCTTGCCTAATCAACATTTCAGTAGTTATTTATAATTTGTTGTATTACAGTTTCAGGAAAGTCAACTTCATACTAAATACATTGAAAGTTGGCTGCTCAGAGATATCCTAGTGATCTATTCTTTCACTGTTGAAGTTAGTTGCAGGATGTTTGTTTATGGGAGATTCCTGATAAGTTTCCTATTTGTTCTTCAGATACCCTTATCAATCTGCAGACGTCAGTGCCCAGTAGAGTAACACAGCGCCCTTCCCTATTCCCCGTTTCCTGCTTTGACTATTTGTCTCGAATATCATACTGTGTGTTTAGTGGTGCTTGTGATGGAAGAGTGCATCTGTCACACTGAACAAAGACAGTGTTAGTGCTTTGTGATATCAACGCCACATGTCTGCCCCATATCTACCTTTTGTTTTAAGATAATGTTATTGTTTTTTCCCCAAAACAAATAAAACACTGACACCCATAGTACCATCCTATAACAAACAGAACTATTTCTAACACTATTCTAACACTAAATTCTGAGCAAACATGCGATTCTTTTTCTACTCAATAACAAATATTTGATGCTCCCCATTGGAATAGTTGTGTATATCCTAGGCTGGTATTTGCTCTAATCATCATGCACTCTTATGTTACAGCCCAATGTGTTGTTGGTAGTCATTAGAAGGAAATGACAAGGAGAGGAAGAGCAAGGTGTGAGGCCTGGGGCGGATGTTTATGAGGCGACCCTGGTCGGCAATGGTTATTTAGCTGATTGCCAGGCCATGTGGTTGACTGGATGGTCTTTGATAAGAGCATAGAATGAATCATTCTGCATCAGTCATGAAGTCTTCAGACCATTTGTTTTTTTATCTGCAGCAGGAATGTACCTGTCGTGCCTAAAATCACTGTTACTGTTTTCGCCTCCCGCAGCCCATCTCGCCTATTCGGGGAACATCCATTACGATGCGGTGTTTACACCGCACTACCATTACACCGCTTGTTTTACAACGCAAGTCGTTACCACGACTTGCGATGTGGTGCGCTCTAGGCTAAGGAATAGTAGATTTACTATTCCAACACCTTCCCTACTGTACGTAGGCTGTTGTTGGAACAGTAAATCTTACTATTCCTAAGTCCAGCACCCTACAGCGCAAGTCGTGGTAACGACTTGCGTTGTAAAACCAGTGTTGTAACAGTAGTGCAGTGTAAACACCGCGTTGTATTGACATACAACCCGCCTATTCTGATCATGGTGTCTAGAACAGAGTATGTTGGTGGTTGTGCTCTGGGACAGCTAGACCAAACTGTCTTAACAGCATGAGCTTTCCAAATGAAATGTGAGGAATTGCCCCCCCCTGCTATCAGGTACGTGTGCCGTTGGCTGTCAAAAGTATGCTAAATGTCTCCTTCGTATTTGTCTTTCAACTCTGATTCTTACAAAACTGATATTAAGGGACAGATGTATCAAAGGTTTTTACATATTCTGTGTCTATGGGAAAACGTGTTCATACATAAGGCCCTAAGTCTTTTTAGTTGAGGCAAGCGCCATTTCTGAAGCTCTGGTGCTTATGATATCTTCATGCAGCTTTTCTGAAAGATTATTTCAGTCGAATCTGGCCACTTGCATCAGTCTTCTGTCCTCCAGGTGCTAAAAGCTCTTACTCAATCTTTCTCCTCCCTTCACCAGCCTCTCTATCTCTCGCATTTTCCTACATCTCATCTCCTTCTACTTTCTCCCACTTGTCTCTACCGCACAACTATCTCCTCAACTCTCTACCACATATCTTACTCATTAAGTTATTACTTTTCCCCATTTGTCCCAATACATCACCTCTCAGTTTGATCACCATTCCATTACTATGTCACTTGCCACCTCTCTCTTATTCTACATGTTCGCTGTTCTTCGCTTATTTTGCTACCTTACTCCTTTCTCTGTCATTGCCTCTAACTCCATTTTTTTACTTCGCTGAGTCTCTCTCATTTCTCTCTGTACCTCCTACAATCATCTACTTCAACTCACATCCTCTAATCCACTTTCTCTACCTCATTCCGTTATACCTGTCGCAACCTCACCTCTTTGTCTATACTTCACTACTCATCTTCCTTATCCTCTTTATCTCACCTTTCTATCTCTCTACTTAATCTGTATCTCTCCTTCACTTTCTATAACTTATCTCTATTTTTATCCTTCATACACTTTATACCACCTTTTTCCCAGCCTCACTACTCTCTTGACCTGACCAGTCTTTCACTACTCATTCCTCATTTTGCCACTGTTTACTTTCCTTCTCTTTACTCTTCTCTAATGACCACATATCTCTTCCTGTCTGCCTCTACCTCACTCTGTTCTAGCTCTCCCTAACTCACCTCTCCTTGTACCTTTCCACTCTGTAAAACCTGTCTCCCCTTGTTCTCAATTTCCATCTCCCTATGTCTCTTTCTCACTTCTGCTGCACATCACTCTTACACTTTATTTATGTCTCTACCTTCACTATGTAGCTCGCTCTATCCAGCTGCCAAACTTTACTCTCTTTACATTAGGTCTATCCACAGGTCTGCAACATCTGTTTCTCATCCATGCTCCAATTAAAACACACAAGCGCAAGCCATCAGCACCCTGATATTTTAAAGACCTTGTTGACAACAAATGATCAAACCCCAGACAGGAAAGAAAATGGAAGAACTCCAGATGACCTCATGACACTGACATTCCTCTGCACAACATGCACACAGCTCATAATATCAGCCAAAGCAAAGTACTGTACCATTAACATCAATGAAGCCACTAGCAGAAGCAAAACACTTTTCAAGTCAGTCAAGCACTGTATCAAGGACCCCCCTGACACACATATACTTCACTCCATAGAACGTGCAATGCAATCAACCACTTCTGTAAAATAAAATACAGAAGATTGACAGCATATCAACACTAAGACTGCTTCAATTTCTCTTAGATCTTACTTCAAAGCCCAATTTCTCTTAGATCTTACCGCCACATTAGGCTCCCTCAAAACCACTTCTTGTGAAGATGATGTCTTAGGCTATCTATGGGGAAGCTCTCTCACTTCTATTCACCACTGGCAATGCCTTCTTCACTCAAGGTATCTTTCAAGAATCCCTCAAGGCAGGCTAAATCCTCCCAGTCCTACACTAGACACTGATGACCTTTTATTGGCAAGATCATTGGAAAAAGTACCTGCTTAACTCCACAATCACATTGTTGCTGACTGTCTCCTACACATCTAGCAGTCTGATTCAAGGTCCTACTACAGAACGGAGACCCCTACCTTACACACAGTAGACAATGCCATCCTGACCACAGATGAAGATGACATGTGTCTCCTTGGCCTTTCAACTGCCTTTAACACAATTTACCATCATATCCACCCTGGAGTTTCAATAAGGAATCACTTCTACTACCTTTCCAACAAAATCAGTTTGCTCACACGGGCATCTCCAGGTCCAAAATATCTCTGTCCCTGCAGAGTCCCCCAAGGTTCCATTACTCAGCCACTAAATGGCCAATAAGTCAATGATACCCAACGCAACTTGGAAGTCTCCTCTACTTCAGACATCGAATACCTCAAACACAGCCTGAACATAATCCAAATCTGGATGTCCAGCGTCTCTCTGAAACTCAGGCCAACCAAGATAAAATTCCTGTTATTTGCCTAGAAAACTAAACAAGAAAAACAACAAACCTGGTACCATGACGTGTAACTTAAAGAACTTCAAACCAAAACGTTCACTGAATGCCAAGTCACTTCGATTCACTCTGGACACCAACCTTACCCTCAAGGAACACACTGAAAAAAAAACAACCTGGTAGAGGACAGAGAAATCATTTCTTCCAGAAACGTCTTCACAATTGCTGTTCAAGTCTTCGTACTCTTGTACCTGGATGGTGGCAATGCCCTGCTCAATGACCTCGCAGACGCTGCACTAGAACATCTTAGGGGTATCCTCTCTAGCTATGCTATTTTCCTTACTTATCTGTTATCCTATCTCCCACTTCAACTCATTTCTCTAAATTAGCAGGGCTAGGAGGTATTGTCTAGTATGGAGAAAGTTATCGGAATTCATCTTTAAAAATTGTGAAAATCCTCAGAGCTGTGCTTTTATTTTGACCTTATCAGTAACAATGCCAGTTGTGAAGGTGGCTTTCTTTCTGGTTGCTAATACCTGGCAATTAAAGCAGCAATTTCAAGTGCTATTTGCATATGTTTTATTTATATATTTTGCGCTAGTCTACTACACACTTACCAAGCCATCCTTCCCCTAACCTTCCTGCAACGGGAAGAACAGGATGGCTAGACACTGAATACTAAGAAAAATATTGATATTGCAAAATGCAGATAGATGAAAAAGAAATTGCCAATACTTGTCTGGTTTTGCTGGCTGGCAGATTCCAGGCAAAACTGAAAGTTTATAACATAATTCAGTTTTATTTGGCATCATTAAGCCTGGACTTAGGTAAAAATAAAGGCAAAGTTGCTCTGAACAAGAGGACTTAAAATAGGTCTTTCCCAAGACCTCCAAAAATCTTATGATGGTATGGCACCTTTGAGCTCTTCACGCTCCACAAATGGGTCTTCAATATGCAGTGGCCTGAAAAATTCCTATGATGGCCTACAACTTCTTTTCAACGCTGTTAAAATGACCTTTCACCTATGAGCTGTTCTTGATGCTCTACAACTGTGTCTTCTGCATGGGGAGGTCTCAAAAATCCTCAAGATGGCCCTTTGCCTAGAAACTCTTCTTGCCGCTCTACAACTGTGACTTCTACATGCAGTGGCCTAAAAAATTCCTAGAGTGCCCTGCAGCTACAAGCTGTACTCCACAAACTGTGTTCTATATGTGATTGCCTCCAAAATTCCTAGGGAGCCCTGCACCTACGAGCTTTTCTCGATTTTAGGGTGACCAGGCGTCCCCAATTTGCCCAGACGGTCCCAGGTTTTCAACAGTTGCCCCGGCAGATTTTGGTAAAAGGGGCTCATGTCCAGGTTTTTTGTGAGGGTAAACTGAAAACTGTGAGGCACTTTTTTAGGTGTTCCAAAGCAGGACTAGTAAGCAGCTGTTATGAGAAAGCAATTTAATGAACAGGTATGATGCTGGTTTTAAAAATGACATTTTATTAATTTTCTTAGTGTCTCTTCCGTGTTTCTATTGGGATGAGGGCTGTCATTCTCAGGCACTTTATTGATGTAAATTTGTCGTCCTTCCTCTATTTTTGCGAAATGTCACGTTTTTGGGTTGCACAATCTAGTCACCATATACAACTGTGTCTTGTTTTTGCACCACACTCAAGACTCTTTAAGATGGCACTGGAACTACAAGCTCTTCTCCACACTCTACAACGGCGTCTTCTATATGTGGTGGCCTAACAAATCCTCAACATGGCTCTGCACCGACAAGCTCTTCTCGACACTCTATAAGTGGGCCTTCTACGTGCGATGGCCTCAAAAGCCTATAAGATGGCCTTGCGTCTACTAGCTCTTTTCGACACCCTACGACTGTGTCTTCTATATGTGGTGGCTTGAAAAACCCTGAAGACTCTACAACTGTGTCTTGTTTATGCAGTGGCCTCAAGGCTCCTTAAGATGGCACTGCCCCTACGAGCTATTTTCCACACTTTACAAACGAGTCTTCTACATGTCGTGCACACATCTTCAAAACACATGCGGGTTGATAGCGGCTACAAGGAACGAGAACCAAGTCAATAGAGCAGGTCACTGAGGTGCACAGGGTTTTTAGGAATTGAAAAACAGCCAAATTGCTGATGAGAGAACAAACAGTTAAATTCCCTGAGCCAGCTGGGCCTCCCACCCCCAAGCACTAGCATGGGGCTGCTGGGAGGTCAGGGAAAGTTTCCTGATTGTTCGCACTAAGCAGGCAGAGTCCCACAGCTGTACACTTGAAAGCTTGGAGCCAAATAACTCCCTGATGTACAAGGCAAAGAGGGCGCCATGTGAAACACGTTAAGAGAGCTCTTTTTGGAGTGTTTTTCTAAGGTTCACAGCCGAGGAGCAGATTTGTGTGAAGGCTGCCGGAAAAGCTCTCTGTCAAGGAGACAAAAAAAGGCAACCCATGTTTAATTTTACACTAAAAACGTGAATTCGTGTTCTGATACTAAAAGTGCTGCCCGGAAGCTGACTCTTCCTCCCAAGAGTCCCCCCTTCTCTTCTCTAATTGCTAAATGTGGGAAAACAAACGTTGACTGCACATAATACATCATGCATGGAGCCGTCTAGGAAATAGATTGTTGCCATTGGTGACTGCACTCTGACACACTGGGGCCCCCATCAGTAGCTGAACTAGTTCTGCATCACTTCAGTCACTGTGAGAACAGGCAGATGTTTCTAATATTTTCTTAGTTACACTTACTTCTTGGAAATACCAGAAACGTATAACCGAGGGGTGGTAATCTTAAATTCAAAGAGCCCATTCGTTCAGCCATTTTGTTGCATTTAAACCTTAGCTTAAGAGAAGACAAGCTACTTCTTATTTTGGGTATGTATAGGCCTAGAAGTCCGCCGCTTGCGGTGTGCCTTGCTAAGGGCGTCAGCTATTCTAAACCAATTGAAAAAGAGTACAGCGATACTGGTGGCCAAAAACGGTGGATGCAAATAAGTGCCTCATTTAAAACGAGTAAGGTATACAAAAGAGATGGATGGAAAGCTTGAATTAATCTCAGCCACTGGTTATTTCTCGGGCCGCATCCCAATCCATTGTTATTGTGCAAACCATGCCATCTCTGGTTGGATCTATACATCTGTATGCAAATCAGTCTTGACCTTGCTCCAATGGGAACAGCCCAGCCTGAACTGCCAAACCATCTCCTCCTTTGAACCGAACACAAGCAACCTAGGACCGGTTTAACTCTTGTTATGGGCTCAATTGCCGGTTATGCCTTGGTTTCAGTGACACAGTGTGCACAGGACATACAGCTCACCTAGGGCAACATTCTAAAGAATACAAAAGGTGATGGATGGAATGTTTGAATTCATTTCAGCCGCTGGTAATTACTCGGGCGGCATCCCAATCCACTGTTATTTTGCGCACCATGCCACCTGTGTTTGGACCCAGATAGCTTAATGGGCACAGTCCAGACCTAACTGCCAAGCCAGGTCCTCCTCGAACTGGAACAAGCAACCGAGTGCCAGTTTTGCACTTGTAGCATGGGTATGCACAGCCATGTGTCCGGTGCTCACTGCATCACTGGAACCAAGCTGCTCCCAGCTGATGAGCTCATAACTACGACAAAACCAGTTTTTGGTTGCTTGTGTTCTGGTACAGGGAGAAAACTTGGCAGTTTGGGTTGGACTGTTCATATGAGGAACAGTACAGACTGATTTACATACGGCTGGGTCCAAATTGAGGTGGCATAGTGAGCAAAAGAACAGTTGGTTGAAGTGCTACCCTAAGCTATTGTCAGTGGTTAGACTGATTGGAAGCAGCCTTCCATCACCTTGTGGGTGCTTCATTTAAAATGACATCAGAACAAAATGTGCCAGTGAGGTAGCTGTAATTTCATTGTTTTCAAATATTAAAGTTCAGTAGACCTTTGCAGCTGTTTGAGGCCATATTTCATAAAGATGTCAGTCTGGATAACAGACCTTGAACAGGGTTGCACCTAAATCCAATAAGTCACAACACAAGTTTCCAGTCATCAGGGTTCTTTAGAATTCATTGCTAGCAGGTATGTTAGACCAATCTGTTCAAGGGGAGCAAACAAAACTACAACTTCAAGAACATATTAGGTAGTCATATGAAAGCAGTGGACAGGAAACAAGTGTCCAGACAAGATGGTGTGAGGTGACACACTCACCAAATGATGATCCCCACCCTCGATGAATTGGCATTCTGCACATTTGCTACCATTACCTCAGAACTGGTCCCCCGCTGCTCTCAAAGCTTTCATGGTCCCCTCAAGATACATGTCTGACCAGGATTGAATGGCTGATACAGGTGAACTGAGGTCTCATGACCAACCAGAACCGAAAGGCTTCCCAAAGGCCTTGCCACTCTTTTTCTCTTTGAGTTAACCCCCCACTTGTCTGCCTCCACTCTGTTCCTCTGGGTCACTATTGACCGTGCATGAGGTCACATTGCACTCCTTCAAGAAGCGGCTTTGAAGGAGTGTTTTTGAAAGTTGGGGAATACTTTGTATCCCAGGAGGACCTTATCGGTGATTGAGTCACATGGGCCTTCTATTTTGCCCAGATTAGGTCTGTTTTGCACATACCAGAATTTGAAATTGGTCTTCAGGGAGTTTTTCAGAATACTTTGTGTGTTCATATTTGGAGTGAGGTTTCCCCAACAGAAGATGAGCTAGCTGGCCTTAGCCGTTTTTCCCATTTCAACAGTTAGTTTCTACATTGGTTGTAGTTGGAACACAGGTTGCTCCCTATTCAGGTTTTCACCCTGTCCTGATAAAGGCCCGTGCATAAGGCTTTAACAGCCCTCCCCACCCCCTCCCCCCTCTTCGGTGGGGTCAAAACGTCTATATTTTTTCTCTAGCCTGGATCAAAGTCACCTTCCACAGAGACGCAATATTGATGGAAGCTGTCACATCTATATAGGGGAATGGTTTTGTAGTGTTTTAAAATGTTGTATGAACAGACTTGATTTTGAATTTGAATTAATTATGCTTTGCTATTTCTTTCTTTCTCATCTATAAAACCTATGCACATGCACTTTCCTTATTGCACTTATTGGAGCAACCGCTGTGTATGTAAATTACTACACCTACATTAATATTTCTTAATACAATGTATTATTGTTTTGCATTCAAATGTATGGTTTTGTGTGATGTAGTTTCTTTGTTTGTTCTTTCCTCTATCAATACAACATTTATTTATTTCCGTTTCATTTGAGGTTTTTAAAATTTGTTTACCTCAGGATAGGTTTATTCGTTAAGCTTTTCCTTAACATCCTTGTGGTCCATCTGTTGCATGCATTAATTTGAACTCAGGTTCTACCGTTCTATGGGTGAACCCAGTAGTATGTAATGGTTTGCCAAATGCATTGGCGATCTTTCTGTCAACTCATGGCTCTCTTCTCCCCTCCCCCAGTCAATCTCAGCTCCTCGCATGCTGTCCACTGCTATCCCACCCCTTTTTTGGTGGGCACCCTGCACTCTCCCACCATAACATCAGGGCTGGTCTCCTGTTTCACCTCTACCTCATATTCCATTTACTGCATTTATAAGGTGTTTATTCCAAAGCTTCATACAACCTTAAAACTGTCTGTACATTACAAGGGCAACAAATAAACATGGCCAAGAAGTCCAGAATACAAAAATCCTCATGAGCCAGAAACTATCAGATGCACATTCAGCACTGTATGCAAAGAAGACTTCATGGGGGACGGGCACTGTAGACAGAGAGGGAATTTTTGAGGTTGTGAGCAAACAGAAAGAATGAAACAAGTGCTGGCAAAGCCAATAGGTCTCGCCTATACGGCCTATTGGCTTTACTAACTTTTTTGCCATGCTGCATAGCATTGCGGATGCTGTGCAGCATGGCTAAATAAAATGATTTTTTTTTAAAAAGGCGCGATGATGCAGTGGCCATATCACTTTGTAGGTGCGTGTGTTCAACATGTGTGCGTACAAAATAACTTTTTTATTTACTGCTCTGAGATGGATCAGTAAAATAAAAAAACGATCACAAAAGCGCTCTTTTAAAAAGTAGTGCCAATTTGCTTTAAAAGGGGGTGAAGCATTACGGCGGGTTGGGGAAAACAATGGAGAAAGAGCAATGCAGAGAGCATGGGGAGAAGAACACAAATGAGAGAGAGAAAACAACATGGAGGTGAGTAGTAAAGCACACGAGGGAGACATCAGTAAAATACATGCACTCCCATTGAGTGTTTAAATAAAAAGAAAATATGAGTTCCCGTAAAGTGAGCAGAGGAAGAATACCCATAGGAGGTACAAACATAAGATGGACAAGCTGAAGCAAGGAGGAATATCCAAAAGCAAAGAGTGCAATAAAGCCACCCAATGGTAAGCAATGGGTGGGCAGAAATACCCTGCATTTCAAGTCAATATGTTTCTCGTAATCCGACAACTTGCACAGTCTAGTAGACTCGATCTACAGAGAAGGGGAACAAGAAGTGTGAGAGGCGTAAAGATTAAATCAAGATTGCTAAATAAGACATAAGAGTTGTAGGTGGATACGATGAGAGCAAAAGAGAGGAAGGCCACAGACAAATTCATGGAGAAAATAGATTTGATTTGTTGATTTTTAAAACGCATGTGCGCCTCTTGGAATTAAAATTCATGAAGGAAGGAGGGAAAAAAAGAGAATAAGAATGAGTACCCAAGAGGGTTAACAAATTCGAATGGTTTTTCAGAGAGAGAAAAGGAAATAATCCTAGATATTGTGTAGCAATATTGGTAGGTTGTGCCATAATACTGGAGCCAAAACTTAAAACATCTGTTGTGGAGGAAAGTAGTATCTGCTACCCCCACTTTTTGCTGATGTGTCCCCAATCTATCTGCTTTCTCCTTTAAATTGATATGCATGTACAAAAGGTACACTCCAGGTTGGATTCTGGGGTACTCTTATCAGTTCCTAGTCTATGGTACCCTACGTACCCAGGGCATAGGTACCCCAGAGGCCTCCCATGGGCTGAAGCATGTATTATGCCACCCCTGAGAGGCCATTCAAATTGACACAACCAGCCTGCTACAGCAGACTGTGTAAGCTGGTGCTTGCACCACTTTCATAAGATATAGGTTCACTAAAGATCTAAATCACTACACTTAAACACCTATCAGTCACCCCTATGGCAGGCCTTAACAATCCTGAAGGCAGGGTGCTGGGCTTTACGTGAGAGGGTGCCCCTTCATGAGCAGAGCCGCTCTGCAGCCTTCGGAGACCCTTCTCCGGGGTTGTCTGTGATGCAGCCAGACATACATGTTTAAGTGTATTATAACCTCACTGTAAATGCTAACTTTAAAACGGCTGCTTAGAAACATGTTGTGTTTGGTGTCAAACACCTTGGAATCATACCTCTACACCAGTAACTGGTGTGGGAGGTATGATTCCACCCTTCCATAGGAACATATGTGGGTCACCGGTCTACCCAGTACCAGCTTTCTCGACTTGGGCATCACAAAATGGATGCAACCAGCCACAGATACAATTCTGCTCTCCTGCTACTGAGCCAAGCTCGAACAGAGGAAGTCATGACAATAGGCATCCTGTCACAGTGATGTGTGACCACCTTCCAGACAGGGTTTAGTGTATTGAGGATGGGTGGGTGCACTCTGATGCTGGACGACTGAAGAATCTCCCTTGGAGTAAAGGAGTTACTCCCCTGCAAAAGCAGGCACCTAAACGCATCTGACTGGTTAGCTTCTACTGAGATCCTGAAGACTCCAAAGATTTCAGCAACACAGGAGGTGGGTTTCCGAAGGTCCCTAAGGTTGATCTAACCTCTCAATGATTCTGAGACCAGTATCCCTCGTGGAAACTGTGCAATCCGAACACATGTGCACCACGTACATTTGCAGTTGCATATGCTTAGTGGCAATTCTTGAGCTTGTGTATTGGACTCCATGTAGTCCTGACCCCGAGCAGTATTTGCATTGAAGATTTCCGGCCCCACTTCTCGAGTGCCCTGTGGGCTGGTCCTTTGCCAACTTGCAGAAGGTCTCCTCGCGATCCCTGGTCCATTGGCCTGTGGATCCTGGGGAGGGTCACCTTGTTTGTTCTTGGGCTTACCTGGTTGCGCCAGATGTGCCCTGACTTTCCATTGCTTGGAGAGTCACCTGGACCTGGCTGGTCCACATCGTAACTTGTTTCCTCTGACCGAGTGGGTTGCATTTGCCAAGGCTTGGTGGTGCGCCAGCCAGACATCGGCCCCTCAGAACTCGACATCCTTCGTAGGACAGCTCACCTCCGGATCATGGTTGTCATCGATATCTCCTGGTCCCCGTGGCTGCAGAGTGAAGCAACACTTCTTCACTCCTGAAGCATCCGACATCGGTGGGCATTCGACTACCGAGCCCCTGGTCACCTGAAGTGACCCAGACTCTGTCCCCCCGGCTTTCAGGTTCCTCTCACCGCAAATCCAGGCTTGGATTGCACCAGACACTCTTCGTCCTCCTAGCAACAATACTTCTTTGCAGCTCTATATTCAAAACAACAAAGGATTCCGACACCACTTGACCCTTATGCACCCGGCTCCTCTAAGATAGGTAACACGGGTACTTCGATACTCACTGGCGGGTTGGCCTTAGAACCTCCTATGTTCGAAAGGGTTTGCTCGAAGTCCTCTTAGAAGTGTCCTTAACTTGTAAATTTGCAACCGCGACTTTCCCATAGAGTTTTACGGAGCACGCGTCTGTGTTTCCTCACTGCACCCATCCTCCGTGGATTCCCTGTGTCACTCCTCTGGGTGGTTCCTTTGGGTTTCAGCGATTCTACGTGGTCTAGGCACTGTGTCTAGTCAATTCATTGTTGTTATTCCATTTTTTTAGTATATGGTTCGGTCTCCCCCTGGAGCTCGCTGTGTATTGTGCTATTTACACATGTTCTATTGATTCAGTATTGTGTACTTTGTGCCCTAGTCTCCCATAGACACTAGTAGAGTGTTATATTAATAAATACATATTTTTATATAAACACTGCGTGGTTCTCCTTTCCTTTAGTCATTCCTTCAAGATTAAGCCTGAAGGCTGCTCTCCCTAGCCACCACTAGGACAGCTTTCAATAAGGTTATCTTTGACCTCATACATCATAAGGGTCATGTGGACTGGTACAGGGTGCCCACTTTAAATAGTGGGCATCATATACCAGGCCACCTTCTCACATGGTGTGGCTCAGTTCAGTATAATACACCATCGTTACTGCGCAGTCGTTTTAGTCCAACCCTCCTCATCAACATAAAAACATCCATGTGCTCCTCCCTCATAGCGAGAGGGTTGTAGCCCGCATAGAGACCAGGTCCATTAAGTGAGGAGGTACCCTTATGATGAAGCATGACACCTTTGGTGTGTGAGGGGAACAATCCTTAAAAGGGATACCCTCTAGCACATGGTTGATAAGGTTCTTTTGCACCTCATACCTCTATCTTGGACCCGTGGACTTTTTTTTGTGTTAGTCACAAAAGACCTTGAACAAAAACACAAATATTTGAATAGGACTTTCCGTTCCACTTTAAGCTAGGATAGCGCTAGGCAGAAGGAAGCTATGTGGTCGAACTTGCAGAGATTATATATCAATCTAGCCAAAAAGTTTTTTACCCGTTGCAGAGACCATAGTAAGTGTGTCAGCAAGCCGAGCTAACGGTGGTGACCATAATCTAGTCTAGAATTGATACAAGGAGTGACCTGCATGGCGGGAGTGGGCTGGTGCAGGAAGGTACCTTTCTTAATGTGAGATCAAGCTGAGACAAAAATTCACCTGTTGTTAGAGGGAAGATTTTGGGACAAAATAACTTTACCTTGAAAAAATAAGTGAACTTGAAAATGGGAACTTTAATTGAATGAATAAAGGGTGCCCTCGAGGGGACGTAAGATAGGGTGTAGTACTAACAGTTGGAGGATGTTTGAAGAGAAGGTAGACAGCAAAAAAGACACACACTTTGGAATGGTGGGAGCTGACCACCCAATCAGAATGCCACCATTACCTTAAGTGAAAGGTGAGGGGGCCAGCACAGTGTGACAGACAGACTGACTTATGATAAAAGGAATCCTCAGCTTGGCGGTTGCAGCAGTGTAGAGGAACTGCTTATCCCAGACACACAGTAAGCTGGATTTACCGCTCTGGAGTGGAGGGATGCTACTATGCTTACTGCTCTTACCTCAGGGCAATAGCAGGTTTTAATAACAGATTTTAATTACCCTACCCTCATTATGGGCCTTTGTCACAGGCTCCGGCCCATAATTGCACATCGGGTAATTAACAACCTTTAGTGACTGCAGGAGCAGGCATTAACATATTGTTATATATCAAAAGGATGGAGGGCCTATGCATTGAGGCGGACTAAGAGCAAGAAAAAAATCCAGATGGTAAAAATAAAAGAGAGTGAGACCTTTAGTAACCTGAAAAGAGTGAAATTAAAAGATCTGGCAGATGCTGAAAAGCTGATGTCGGCAAATGTGAACAACTATGATAAAACAAGTGTAAATGAAAGGAAGGAGTCACAAATGACTCTAAAGTTACAGTTGCCCAGAGACAGCGAGAGAAACAATGAACAAGTTGAGCAGACAATGATGGACAAACATTTGGAATAATTACAATCTTGTTAGGTTGTAATACATGAAGAGCGTGTAAAATCCGGCAAGACTGAATGGCTAAGACACAAGGCGGGGGCAGCCTTGCAGCTGAGAGGTGAAGCTCAAGAAAGATATTAAGATTAGTGAATAATGCGCTTAAAATCGAGATCTCTCGGTTGCTAAATATTTGTTAAGGATTCAAGGCTAAATTTGGGGTGGCTTCTGCTCCTTGACTACTTCAAATTCCAAACCTCGAAACACAGATTACTTATGAAATCCATGAAACCAAAACAAAAAAATAAAACAGGCAGATTAGGCTCGGACCATCTGTTAAATATGTACTTTAACTTTTGTTGAATTTAGTGCGCAGAGCTATTAAAATCCTCAGTTTGAGTGATCTTACAAAAGAGAACATATCAAGTGCACCGACTGAAAACGATCCGTTTTACTCAGGCTACTTCTCTAATTTGTTCAAGAAAGCATAACAAGTATCAGAAACCTTCTGGTGAACTTTGTGAGCGTGCCCTGCTGCTGCCAGAAAAAATCTGATTTCCATAAATTTTTCAAAGGATATGGTTTCAAAGCTCCTCAACCGTTTTCGAATTAGGTCACCCCCTCCCCTCCACCCCACTCAAATTCCGTAGAAACATAAGATTCTGAACAAGTGGAAGAAAGTTTCATTCTTCAGTGCCCTGCCCTGTCTCAACTCATACAAACACTTCACAAATCTAGCACACCCCTTCCACCTGATTATAACAGGTTCCAAACCCAACTTACTGGTCTATCCCTGCATTGCATTTGAGAAACAGTGGATAACTCATGGTTCATTTTTAAAAGGAACAACTTAGAGATTTTTTTGATGGACTTCTACAACTGCGCCTACGTTTCCGAATGTTTCCTAGGCTTGAAAACGGCACACAACCACACTGAAGTAATCTGCTGGAGAAACAGTCGGAACACCGCGGCCTCAGCCACACGTGTTCCAACTGCGCAAGTGCTACCACTCTTGGCTTAACCACGCATATGCCTTAACCACGCATATGCCTTAACCACGCATATGCATTGTTAAGGCAGTGCGCGGTCGAGCTACTTACTAGCTGCTGGCTGGCGGAAGCAGCCAAGCAGCAGGAAGGATCGGGAGAGGACGTGACGCGGTGAGGTAAGAGGGGTATGGGCCAGGTTTTGGGGGGGGTAGTTTGTAGGGTTTTCGCTGGGAGTCAGGTAGTTTACAGGGCTGGGAGGGTTTGGGGTAGTTTTCAGGGCTGGGAGGTCATGGGTAGTTTTCAGGGCTGAGGTGGAGGTTGTTTTTATGAGGAAGGGGTAGTTTTAGGTGTCAGGGCGAGGTTTGGGGGGCCGTCTTGGGCTCAGGGTGGGGGGCAGGAACCGTAATACTTTTTAGCACTCGGGGGCAGGTTAGTTTTTAGGGCTCAGGGGGAGGGTTGGGGTCATTTTTAGGGATTAGAGGAGGGAGAGTTGTTTTTAGGACTGGGGCAGGAGGTGTCTAGGGCTCGCGTTGGTTTTCAGGTGGGAGGGGTGTCGTTTTAGGACTTAGGGTGGAGAAAGGGGTGAAGGTTTAGACTTACCTGCCAGATCTTAACCACGGATATGTCTTTACCATACATGCCTTAACAACACATAATTCATGTTAAAGGCATGCATGGTAAAGGCATATTCGCGGTTAAGACTTGCATTGTTGAGACTGTATGGAACCGGCATGCGTAGTAAACGCATGAGTGGTTCCATTACACAGCCAATCTGCTGCCTTATTTCTTTCTCATAAGATTCCTTTGACTAATCTCACAAAGACAATTGTGTCACCACAATGTAGCACAACAAATCTTAAATGTTGTCTAATTCAATTAGGTATAGCAGCTATTTCAGAAGGATACAAACAATAAGCGGCAAAAAACTGATAGGCAGCACTCATTTAGCACGTCACCAGCAGATATAAATTCTCCCTTCAGCTCTTTGTTTGCTGCAGCATCGGTCTTTCCAGCCTTTGAATCTCGTGAAGAACCCACAAGCTGTCAAGAGGCAGCACTGTTAAACTAGTATGGGCCTTTTTCTGTACCCGCTCACTTACTTTTTATTGGGATAATGAGCTGAGGAATGACAGGAAGGATCTTGTTCCCTCCATGCTCCAGCATGTCGTGGACCCCTTGCCGTGCGAAAAACTCGTAAGGATGTGTCATCTCACAAAGCCCATCAAAGAAGAGCGGCAGATAGTGATGGTAGTCGAGCTTCTCAATTTCCACCTGAAAAGAGATACAGAGGAGAGAACTGTAATTAAGATTCAATGACAAAAATCACACTGATGAACAACTGCTTTGGAAGCGAGCAGCTTGGTGGAAAAACTGCAATGGCGGCACTCGCATGAAAGCTTCCTCTGCGGAGCGCAAAGAGTAAAACAATAGGACACGTCCAACCGTTTAGATAATTCCACATTATTATTATTAGTGGTTACAATGCATTATAAAAAACAATTAACCTCAGTATATTGTGGATATTTATCACAAGGACACCTGTCCCTCCATTAGTTAAAGGTAAGTAAATGCTCAAGCCCTTGTTTATAATGCAGTTGCCCTAAAGTCAGCTTAGTGCCTATTAGTAGGAGACCTATTAATAATTCCAGGTCTACGTAGGTGAGGGTTGTCTTTTCCAAAACGCTAGTTCGAACATGGCCCCTATACCGTCTGAATCTCTGGTTGTTTGTATCGCTTGGCAGGCCTCTGGTGTTGGTTCATGTTTGTATACTATAACTATTACAAATGTTCCAAACTCTGCGCAACTCATGATTGTTTCTCCCTTTCTTTCCCCGTTTTTCTTTGTCTGTACAGGAATTCTCATGGCCCTGAAGAGAATCCCCTATGATTGCAGTGGGATTCGAAACGCGTAGGCCCCACTCTACCAGTCTACATTAGCTCTTGGGCATCTGATTCACTGTACCCATAGCACATTATTGTACATTACTATATAATATCTCCATGAAAGTTCGGAATGTTTTTGTAAATATAAGAATGTACATACAAAACAGTCATTTGAAATGGCTTTGTAAATATTTGCAGACTTTGGTATTTGTTCTCATTGTTTTCATAAACCTTCCCCCCCCCCTTTCCCGAAAGTGTTGTATAATTGTTGTGGTTGCTTGTGATATGCCTGAATTTCGAATGAATGTTTGAAAGGTAAGCCTATATTCCTCTGCCCCACGTGTCTTTTTGTAAACTTTTTTGTATATAAAAAAACTAAAAGTGAAGATATATGTTGCAAATATCTTGAATAAAATACTATTAAATAGTCATTCCCCTTTTCTGATTGTTTTTTCAGATCTGTGGTAGCCATTAGTTGTTTTGCAATTTTGTATATCAGTACCGGCATTCTCATTTTGTTGGTTTAGTAGTGGGCTCAGCCTTACTGATTAGAGCCAGCCCTTCGTTGTTTCTCCTCAAATAATAAAAATTGGCAGCTGACTGGGTCTGGTCTTGTATGTCTGAATTATGACCAGTGATTGAAAGACTATTAATATATATATATATATATATATATATATATATATATATATATATATATATATATATATATATATATATATATATATATATATATATATATATATCAGATCTGGCCATTATGCCACACCCCCTCCCTAGTTTCACAAGGCACAAGTCGAGGATACATGTAGATACACGGCGTCTACCCAATCTTTTCACAGGGTGGACACCGTCTTCCCTGCCAAGAAGTTGGGCCCCACAGAAATATGCTGAACTTCTCCCGGTGTAAATCTCAGACACCGGGTCACATTCAACAGAGCATGTACATTGTCTGCTTTTGATTCTCAGCAGCAATGTGTAAGCGGCGGGGGGCTTTTTTCACCTCCAGCTGGGTCGAAGTTTTGTTTGAATATCCTGACTGAAGGTGGTCTGGAACCTCACACTTAAATGTAAATACCAAGGAGGGGAATCAAAGAAACAAAGGCACACAGCTTGTTATCTCTTCACAGGTCCTTAAGAGAGACATGCTTTTGCCTTTGTACAGTCCCTGTATATAACAGATGCATACACTGTAAGAATGTCAGGTGTGTTGGTTCTTCCCAATATTTACACAAATAACAATTTCAATAGCACTATCTTTTATTTCCTTTATAGCGCTATGCAACCCAATGCAGGGTGTCAGAGCTCTTTACATAACATACACATTATACATTGACAATAAATCATGTACATGTGCAAATCAACTTACAGAGATGAGTTACATGAGACAGTGATGGTTACAAGGTGTAAGAGTCACATGTCCTTCATATCGCACTGTGGTCTATTAGAAGGATTACAGTTTACGAGCTGCTAGTAAAAAAATGATATCTGTGTTAAAAGCAGTAACTCACTTTACTACCTACATAAAATAAAAATCTGTCATCTGCGTGCTAGAGGATGTGCTTTTCAGGAGACACATGTACCTTCTCTACTACTTAGATTCAAATCTGGGACTTCACTAAACAAGATCTCTCCAGCAAGTGCATTAACCACCAGTGTTATCTCACCATAATTACTATTCCCTGAGATTCACTAGGCACCTTCACAGGAGATGCCTTAACCCAATCAAATATTTTAAAATGTAGATTTTGCAACCAATTAAGCATAACAGATCTACTACCATGCTTCTCCTTGTTGGCAATTTCTATATGTCAGGGTTTAAAAAACATAAATGTCTTAGTTGAGGTACAATTTTTTTGTCGGGATTGTGACACTTTTTTGGCACACCCCAATGGCAGATCTCATTTGTTAAATCTCATAATATGCTTAATGTATATCATGCAACAACTTGTGATGTCACTTCCAGTGAGGTCACTTTATATGATGTCACGTACAATGTCACGCGTCGTGACATCATGTGCTGTGATGGCTCGCGTTATGATTTCACTTGCATACTGCCTAATTTGGTTAGTCCCCCCACATCTTTTTAGGAACTGTGCCCTGGTTCCATTTTAGGCAGCACCAGCAGGAGTAATGGGCTGGTGCAACCCAGGGCCGGCGCTAGGCATGGGCAGCATGGGCGGCTGCCCAGGGCCCCGAGCTCAGCCCATAAACAGGGGGCCTCGCAAAAGTGTTTCCCCACCAGCCTCGCGCCTGTGGTGAGCACTGCGTGGCCCAGGGAAGGGCTGCCTCTCCTCTGGGCTTCGCAAGCATGTGTAAGAATAGGAGAAGAGGCCCCCTCCCCTGTGCCTCGCAGCACTGATTAATGGCTGTTAACCCCCTGGGAGGGGGCCCCCTTTCCCCAGGGCCGTGCAGCCCACATGTAGCGCGAGGCCCGTCTGCATTTGCAGCTTTGACCTGTAATTGGGACAGGGTCGGATTGCGAAGGCAAGCAGTCGAGCATTGGCCGATGGGCCGGTGCTGAGAGGTGTGACATGTGGGCCGGTTGTTAAAGGGCCTCAGCTTCATTCCTGCCTCCCAGGCCATCACACTTCTGGCTTTTGTGTGTGGTGCGAAGGTGTTAAGTGTGGCAATCAGCCTTAATTGTGGCCAGGTGTTGCTCTAAGTGTTGTGTCATTCTCCCCTCAGCCCCCCATTGGGGCCGCAAAGAAGTGTCTTGCCCCAGACCGCTCCCCTGCCAGGCAATGGTGGGTGGGGGCAGGTCTGAGTATGCCGGGCCGTCACTGAGGGAGCCGGATTTTGGCTATGGACAATTGACACCTTAGCCTCCATGGTAGCAGCAGTAGCTGTGTCCTTTTTCTTGACCCCCCCTCCCCTGCAAGGTCATCACCCTGAAGAAATGGAGGGCTGGGGAAGGAGTGAACTACGATAAACCTTCCTGGAGGGTGTGGGTGTATTTACATGGGCCTTGCAGTGAGAACCTTTGTTAGGCTTTTATTAAACTAGAGAGGATGTGGCGTTGTGTCCTAAGCTGCCTACATTGGCAGTCGGAGACCAGGTTCTAGTCCCAGCATCAGCTCAACATCCTGTCATTCTGGGCAAATTACTTAATCTCACCAAAGATTAAAGTAAAAATACATTTGATCTTGTGCAGTGTAACTGTTGCCCATGTAAATCACCCCAATGCCCTAGCAACGAGTTCACCTTATGTAAACTATAAAAATCACGGACCGATCGCAAAAAGCCATTTTTCTTTTACTTAATTCCAGCTATTTTAATGCACACTAACTGTCTGATCGGCTCACACTGTAACAACAAGGAGTTTAATCCCCAAGCCATAGTTTCCACTTGCCTTGAGTTTGCTTGAGTTTGTTTTGTGCTCAATGTGTCGATGTATGCATATAGCACCGTATGTAGATTTGCACATACACCTGGCACATAGCACTCCATGCATTATCCTCACTGGCCTTTGCTGTTCTCCAACTATGTATTTTAACAAAAATAAAACGTGAACAAAAAGTCGGAATGCTTGTTCTTTACTTTGCATGTTTGTTGCCTATGAGTAAAATAAACAGTTGTTTTTGCGTGAGACAGTGTAGGAACAGAAACTGTCTATGAAGAGAATGCTGCAAAGCGTTCAAAACAAAGAGAAAATAAAACAGCAACTTATTTATGTTATAAGATTCTGCAACGGCCAGAGCATGATAATTAGAGAGCACTATTTATATATAAATATCCATATTATTTCTAACATGTCCTATCTGTCTTTCTTTAGTTTAACTATTAGTCATTATGTAAAGCAGCTTAGGAACATATTTTAAAGTGCGTTCAACTTACGTTGACTGTTTACATACTGATCAGAGAAAAAAATAGAGACTTCCGCATTTTTCTTAACTTTCACACCGGCCAGGATATTAAAATACAGGTCATGTCAGTAAAAAAATCAGCCAGGTGGCAACCCTAGCCAAATCAGGTATTGTGGCCCTTGTGCCATTTTATTTCACCTAGCCAGCCGATACCGCCCCTCATTACCTTACAGGATTGCCCCCCTTTATGAGACAGAACTGGAAATTGTATCATGCACTCATCTGGAAACAATCAGTTAAATAGGAGTAAATAATATAGATCTTTGTGAGACCTGCACCTAGCTTTTCCATCCAATGTGACAAATGTAATCCATTTAATACAGTTTTAAAATATATGGACTTATTTCATTTGTATATTTATTTTTTTGTCCATGTTACTGCTATCCATGTTAGGTCTCTTCAGAGATGCCAAATAAGATCAATAGTCCTGCGGTGTAACTTTCTGTTATGCCACTTCTTGTGATGTTACCAAAGGCGGCTCCTCCACTAGGGCGGAGGAGCGTCACCCCACTGCTTTCTCGCAGAGCGAGAAGTAGAAATATAAAATGCTAAAACTACCATTTTATGTTTTTGCTACTCACACTGCGATAAAGCAGAAGTGTTTGGTTGGGGGCAGGCGGGTCTGCTTTAGGGCAGGGGAGGAGTGCCTTGCCCCGTGCTAAGGGCCCTGACTGTTTGGTCGGCCCTCCGGGACCGACCTAACCAGTCATGCACACTCTGGCCTTTCTCCATGTAGGCACCAATGCACCCTACATGGAGAAAACGGCCTCCCCATAGGCGCCTGGCTGGTCGGCGTCCCAACCAATCACAATGCTGCCATTGGGGAGGGAGGCTGCCTGCTTCCTGTTCCTGCCAGAGGCAGGAAAGAAAGAGAGCAGGTCAGGAGCAGAGATGAAGTGAGACCTGGGAAGGTAAGTTTATTTTATTTTTTGAATAACCCCTGCGAGACCTCCCACCCGCGAGTCATGCTAGCCGCGACTGGATTTTACATGCAAATTAGAGGGGCCTCACATCTTCCCTTTCGCCCAGGGCCCCAGAAGTTCTAGGACCGGCTCTGGTGCAACCTACCTCCTGACGAGAGACCCTGCACTTATTTAGATACAAATTAACCACTGGGCGAAGACCTGAGATGTGTTACAAGTGCTCCATAATTTTTGGACTTTAGAAAAACACTTAAGACATGCAGTCAATAGGGAATCAGGATGTCAAGACAGACACACTCAATTGGATGTTATTCCAGCTAGCGCCACGGCGCCATTTTTGTAACAGTGCGCTTTACAAATTGCCATTACATTATATTTTAGGAAGGGAAGTCATCTCAAACCAAGAAGGGACACAAGAGCACGAGCATGCACGTGAAACCCTTCCACGCTTCTCCCCTGCCATCGAATCTGCAGTCAGCAACTGTGCTTAAGATACTGTCTGTTTTCGAAACACAAAACATCTGATCCAAATATAGCTTGGCTGATAGGAGGAGGCAGACTGCTAAAGCATCTGGCTCGCCCCTCGCTTTGCCAAATCCCCAGAATGTGCTCGGGTAGCTTGCTACAACAGTACGTCTTTATTACGAACCAACACTTCCTGCTCCTCCCCGCCTCGGGTTTTATCACTCACACACGCAGCCTGTCGTCAATCTCTGGGCACGCACTTCAAATATGAAAAACAAATGAGCTCGGCTTTTATGCGCCAGTCCAATTTATGGGGCCTCATTATTTTGATGGCTTTTACCTTGCAGCACAATGTATGCTTGGAAGCAGAAACAGGAGTGCTGTGCTGGTGCCGCGGCGTTGAATGTTCGAGAACGGAAAATACAGAAGGCAAAACGGGGAAGGGACGTCTATTACTTCCCAGAGACTTTGGTGGCGCGGCACGTTACTTGAGTGATGCCTGTGGAAAGCGTGCTGCTAGCAGTGCACGCGCACCGCCACAACAGAGAGAAAACACACACCAACTCTCGTTCTTGGAAATCTATGGGTAACACTACGGGCCTTATTTATGAAGGCCTTGCGTCAGTTTTGCGCCGCCGGTGCGTCACTTTTTGTGACGCACCAGCGGTGTAAAAAAAAATGCGCCTCGTTGCGCCATATTTAAAAAGTGATGCATCTAGGTAGATGCGTCACTTTTTAAACCCCTGCCCCACATTATACCTGCGTCAGGTATAATGTATGCAGAGGGGGCGTTCCCCCGCAAAAAGCCTCGTAATAGTGACGCAGTGAAATCTATGAGATTTCACTGCGTCACTTTTAGGACGCTGTTGCGTCAAAATCTTGCACCTGCCTCACAGCAGGCGTAAGACTGACGCAAGCCCTTTCACATGGGGCTTTCCCCATGTGAAAGGACGCATTGCTGGAGTTGCGTCACTTTTGTGACACACTCCAGCAATGCGTCACTTTCGCGCTTACAGATACGTCAGAAATACTGACGTATCTGTAACTCCTTGCGACATGATGCGTCATACATTAAATATGACGCATCAGGAATGTCGTAAGGAGTGCGCAGTGAAAAGTGACGCTTCGCTGTTTTCACGCAGCGATGCGTCACTTTTCATAAATGGGGCCCCAGGGGTTTAAGTGGGATGAAGAAACTGTCATGTCTCCCAAAGGGGCGTGGCCAATGAAATTAATTGCGTGACTTACATTTAAGCTAAAAAATCTGTGCTTAAAATCTGTGCTTAGTATAGTGTGCACCCCAACTAGTATTTTGCTGCTTCTGTCATAACATCCAAATATATAATACAACACGTAACACTACACCCACAACAAGTCAGGGGTATTGGGTTTGCCAATGGTTCTTAGATGTGTAAGATAAATAACAACAACTATGGCTTCCTTGTATATAATATTGAAAATGCTTCAGTTCTAAAAATGATCAGACTGTGAAAGAACTATGAGGAATCTCTTTGAAGTTACATCAAAGGGTGTGAAGGGTGGTACTGCTGCAGAGTTAACATATGTTTTTCAGCCTGATGGTGAGGGCAAAAACGGAGGGCTCCATAGAGACCCGGCTCAGAACCAATAGGACCCGGCCCACTTAAATGCCCTGGGTGACACCATGGGCACTCTCTCGACTTATCGTCAGTAAATGCGCCAAAATGTCACTTCATGCCTCGCCTGAGTGAATTACTGTGATGCAATGGACACACTGGGGGACCCAGGGGGAGCTGGGCGCGAGCCGGTCTCCCCCTGGGTGTTTTCGCGCAATGGAGCAGGCCACATGTTTGGATAGGTGAGGGTAGTTGTGAGGGCGGGTCTTAGGGGGAGGTTATATATAGAGGTGTTTTGGGCAGGAAGGCACTTGAGACGGTGGTCTTTACGGTGGTAGAAGATTTTAGCTGACCCACCCCCTTTTTTGGCCCTTGAAGTTTTACAAAATACATTTTATTAGCAGGCCTTTAGGAGTTCATGGAGTACATATATTATTCTGCCACTATAAGACAGGTAAAGGTTTTTTCATATATATCTTGTAGGCAGGTTTTTTGGGGGGTGGATAGTCTGGAGCAGGCGTATCCATTCCTGGGGGGGTGAGGGGGGGGGGAACAGATCACAGGGGAGGGGAAGATAAACAATGGGCTTTCAACAACATGAGTGCAATTCTTTTAAGAATGCTCAATGACCATGGGGTTTGTTCTTGAAGCTATGTTGAGCTAATTTGGGGATTTGGTTATTTTAAGGTATTAGTCATTTTGAGTTGTTTTAATGCTGTTTACATAAAGTTACGTAATGCACCTATCTTAATAAAGTGGCCTTTTTGGCTAAGCAAAGAAGTAATGGGCTGTGATTTATTGTGCAATGGATTCTTTTGGGCAGTAAGTACGTCAATTAGTGATAACTGAGATCCTGCATTTTATCTTGGAGAATTACAGTGGACACCATGGGCTCTAATGGCCTGTAACTGCACCAATCAGAGGCACAAAGATATCCCATGTTACTTCTTGGAGAATTATGGGTGACGCCATGGGTACTGTGGATATTAATGGCCTGTAACTGCATGAATAAGTGATAAATAGAGATCCCATACCTCTTCTTCGAGAACTACAGGTGCCACCATGGGTAGGGTGGAGTATAATTGCCTGTAACTGCTCCAACCAGTGATACACAAAGCTATACATGCCACTCCTTGGAGCATTACAGGTTACACCATGCATTCTTATGGCCAGTACCTGAGTCAGTCAGTGATATACAGGTCTTATGCCACTTCTTGGAGAATTAAAGGTAACACCATGGGCACTGTGGAGTCTAATGGCCTGTAACTGCGCCAATCATCAATACTCAAAGAGCTTATGACACTCCATTGGATTCGTGGGTGTCACACGGGCACTGTGGAGTCTAATGCCTGAAATGCACCAATCGGTGATATACAGACACCCCATACCAGTCCTTGGAGATTTACAAGTGATGTCAAGAGCACTGTGGAATCTTAGTGCCTGAGACTCCTCATATGAGTGAAATACAGACTCTCATGCCTCGGCTTAGAGGGCAACAGGTGACGCCATGGGCATTCTGGATTCTTATGACCTGTAACAGTGTCAATCTTCGACAATTAATCATTATAAAACAATTCACCAAGCTTTCAATGAGTAATCGCTCCCATCCGGATAAGTGATTTAATTATGCAAGATAACGATGAAAGGTGCTAAACTTGCTTCAATTTCACTGCCAATATTTCAATACCTATCTGCACTAATTAGAGGCATATAGTAGTGGAAGTACAAGTATGTAAGCAAAATAGCTCTACGATCTGTAAACGCATCACAAAAAATATAGAGAAACAATACCTTACTCCTATTCACGTTGGCTAACATTATTAATCAGATGATATGTGTCCCTTATCTCAACAAACTAAGTGCCTGATTTATATCTCCGCGGATGGGTTACTCCATCACAACAGTGATGGATATCCCGTCCACTGACATATAAATCCCAATCCTGTGGAATTTATATTTAGGCGGATGGGATATCCGTCACCACTGTGACAGAGTAACCCATCCACCGAGATCTAAATCAGGACCTTTGCATGTTAATGAGTCTGAAGTTCAGTGGCGATAGTCAGGTATGTTTGTCGAGAAAGGTTGCTGGGCATGTGTGGTTATGTAGATAGTTTCATACATATAACTATAGAGAATGCTCAATATGTATGCAACAGAGGTGTTTGGTAACGTTGGCGATAACAATCATTTTGTACATTTGACAAAGATGACTGATATGTACAACAAGAGATATGGATAGCTATGCTTGGTGGTAGAGATGGTTGCATACATAGAATGAAAGCGTTGGCTGGATAGCTAAGGTGATAGTTGTAGGCGTGTGGTTACGAATGCTGATAGAGATGGTTATGTATAAGTAAGAATAGAGAAGATTGTATGGTAAAACATAGTTTCTTACATTTGGCAACGATTGTGTACGTAAAATCACAAATGTGCTTGATTTGTACGACGATATGTGAGGTTGGCATGTTTGGAGATAGAAGGTTACGTTTGGTGATAGAGAAGGTTGATTGCAGGCAGCTATAGCGATGTCTTGGATTTATGGCAGATGGTTAGTTATGCCTGGCAAAAACAAGATGACTCCATACACTGGTGAAATAAATGGTCCTGATAAAAAACAGAGGCAGCCCTGAATTTCTAGTGGAAGAGATGGAGAACTATATTTGAAGAGAATGAAAACTTCATATGCTTGTGATAGAGTTGATTGGGTATGTTAGGCAAAAGGAAACCAGACTAGGTTTCCTTTGTTTGCCCATATATATTATGTATAAGTGATAGAAAAAGCTTCAGGATAAGAAAAGGCATTACATACAAATTAAAGTCTAGATAAACGCGTTAAAATTATTGACTTAACTACGCCAAACTTTATCACTGCTCCCTTGACAACCTACACAGATATTATGCAAACATATCCGCCTATATTCGACATGATAAAGACTCTGCATCTCAGTGGTGATGGATGGAGATGGCCATAGTTGGCAAGATGTAGCGATAAAGATGGGTGGCTACATATGGCAACAGATATGGTTGGTATGCTTGGTGACAGAGATGGCTGGGTATTTTCAGTGATATATATAGTTATATTTATTAGGCAATACAAATGAATATTTTTGAAACAGCTATTTTGGCTTGATTGAGGATAGAAATAATAAGGTGGTTTTGCTTGGTTGCTAATTGCGATGAGTACATATGTTTTTGATAGACATGGTTGTGTAGGTTTAGTGACAAAGATAGCAGAGTAAGTTCAGCACTCTAGATGGTTAGGAATATTAGTTGATAGAGATGAATAGGTAAATAGATATGTTTGCCCATAGAAACCAATGGGTAATTAAGCAATAAAAATGGATATGTACTGTGGATATCACTGTGGTAGCTCAGTATGTTTGGTGAGAAAGATGGAGTGATATTTTTAATGGCAGACGTGGTTGTCTATGATTGGCACTGAATATTGTCAGGCATGCATAACAATAAAGATTATTGGTCATGATAGGAAATCTCGATGGTTCAGCCTGCAGAGATGCTTGGATACGGATAGTGAGGTAAATGAGTAGATTTCGTCAAAGAGACAAATGATTTATGTATTTGCCAATAGAAATGGTTGTATATATTAAGCAATTGGAATTGGATGTATGATGTTACAACGCATACTTTTACCACGCATACCATTACAACGAAACTTTTACAATGCAGGATCAATTACAACGCATGCCATTACAACGTAAGCATGGGTAAGTATTTTTTATTGTAAGTGTTGGATAGTGTAGGGGTTTAATTTACTATTCTAACTCCAGGGGGGCGTAACAGTAGGGAATATGCTGGATAGTGTAGGGGTTAAAATTAAATGTAATACTTACCTATACTTACGTTGTAATGGCATGCGTTGTAATGGACCCTGCGTTGTAAAAGTTTTGTTGTAATGGTAGTGCGTGGTAATAGTTGCGTTGTAAAGGATGTTCCCCTTGGAATTGAAACGTATTTTTGCCATAGGTGATAGTTGTGTATGTTTAGCAATAGCAATGACAGGATATTTTTGGTGCTAAAATATCTTGGTAGGTTTGCTGGTAGGGCATGTTTGGCAAAACATATACTTGAGTATGTTTGGTAAGAGAGTAAGCTAAGGGTGGTGGTGATCAAGAAGGTACTGTATTGTTAGTAATAGAAATGGCAGTGTATTTTAAATGACTGAGATGGCCGAATATTTTACGAACTAATTTTGAATATGTTTCATCCTAGAGTTGCCTGGAAATGTGTGATGTCAGGGATAGATAGAGTTTTCCAAATTTGGCCAGATCTCATCGACAAAGACAGAATCTACTTCAATATATTTTCATGCAGAAAATACCAATGTGCATTACTTCTATGAATACACTTAAGGGGCTGTAATGCACTGATTAAACTAACAGATTAAGGAACATTGATTCTGCACAAGTGAACTGGGAACCGATGGTCAACTCCACAACAGCTATATACACTCAACATTAGTAGCTGTCAGCCTCGTTATTTGGTTCACTTATTGGTTCATACTTCGTTGCTGCCTGATAACAAAGATGTATAAATTAACATTTGCTCGTCTTTAGTTTGACATCACATCAGCAATGAGAAAAAATAAAAAAGTGTTGGATGGAATGATTAAATGAATCTCTGCTAATGGTAACTACTCTCAGTCCAGTCTTAGCTATCATTGTTTACTCCGTGTGCCACTACACACAGGGACCTCCATATGGAAATGAGTCTTGGCCATGTCCCAAAAGGGACAGTCAAGCACTAACTACTAAGCCAAAGCCCGCCCCATCTGCAAGGCAACAGAAGCAATCACAGACATATTTCAGGCCTCTTGGGCCTCATGAGTGACTGAAAGCTTTTTACCAATAGCTCAGGAGCAGAAAACATTTACAGCCACTGTCTGGCTAAAAAAAAATACAGTCCCATATTCTTTTCTTACCAACCAAAGGTATTTTATGGAGGAAATGTGGCAATTTAAAGCATTAGCTGTTCCTCGGAGCCACAGTACAAATATGTACGTGTATATTCAAATGTCATACTCACACACTCACACACACCTACATTTGGCCACTCCAGTGTTAAGCGGTCAGATTTTGCGGCAAGGCCCCATATTGGGGAGTTTATGCTCACGAACCTTGTTAACCCTCGTCTTTCAAGAGTCGTATTGTCACTTTTTTCACTGTTCACCTAATTAACACCAGCTGTGCAGGTGGTCTCATCAAAGTAAAAGCAATGGGTGCCAGATGTGCGGAGAACAAGGAGAGCTGCAACTAAGAATGACGCATGTTTTCATGATGGGTTTGTGCAAACCAATCCTGCTCCTACTCATGGCATGACAGAATAAAATAATAAATCCACTCTAATTTATACCACGTGCCCGTCCACTGGATTCTTTCCCAGCTGGCAAGGAATGGTTCCAGGCACACCTAACTCCTCTGACACTGCTCTTTCGCTAAAGAGGGTTTCTGCTTCTGTGTAATCTTTTGGGTACTCCTGACAGCAACCGCATTCTTTGTAAGCAGATCTCTGACTTTAACACATATGATACGGCCAGGGAGTCGCCGATGTTCCATGGTTATCCACCACCCCCACAAACCGGGCACCTGCCTGCACAGCACCCATCCATCCATGACCAGGCCTAAGACCAACTCTTTGGGTTAGAGCTCGTAAGACCCCCGGTCATATTTATTTCTAAACACAAACATTTTTCATGTATCAAAAATATGCACACAGACCACATTACTTACATATTGTTTACTACTGAAAACCTAACTTTAACAGAGACTTTACTACATGGGTGTCACATAACCATAACTAGTTTGTTCCCGTGCAGCCAACAACATAACAGTTTATGAGTGAGGTGATGACTTGTTCCGTTACCCTTCCTCTTAAAACCCAGCCCACAAGATGGACCCTCCTTATGGGAGGTCCCCACCTTCCCTCTCCTGTAACAGGAACTCTCCCCATACCAGGAGCACTTGTGTAGGGGGCCCGGCTGCCCATAGGATACCTACCTCAGGCACCCTCTACATGCTCAAAAGGGCCTGCGCTAGTTCACTTCAATTGTGCCTGCGCGGATGGTAGATAAAGCGAGGACCCCCAACCCCTCGCGCCATGCAACCGTCTTTCAACTTGCTGCCAACACCACTTTCAGAGTCTTAGCCACTATGTTCATGTACACAACCAGGGCTCGAGTCTGGGTACCATGCGGGTGGACGGCATCCCCCCACTTATTTTACAGGGGGGGACGCCATCCCCCCTGCCAAACAGCTGGACTTCACTCTTTGGCCTCTCTGGGACGAGGAGCTCGGCACCTTTCGTCACGCCACATCCTGGAGTGACGTCACTTCCGGTTACAGCGTCCCCCACTTCTTTTTTCAGGACTTGTGCCCTGTACACAACAATGATTCAGAAAAGGGGGTGGTGATGAACTGTACACAACAAAGCAGTCGTTGCTTTGGACAAACATAAGTATTTTGATGCAATTTTCACCCCGAATGGGCTGGGTATGCTCAGATATGAGTCCCAGGCTCTCCACATCACTGGAGTCAAGCTATCCAGGCTGAAGAAGGCTGATAGCCAGAAACCGGTCCTTGGATGCTTGATTCCGGTCTAGGAAAGACATGGCTTGGTAGTTCGGGCTGGACTGTTCCCATGAGGCACAGGGTCAAGGCTGATTTGCATATAGCCATTGTCTGACCTAGGGTGGTGTGGAGTGCAAAAAAACGATGGATTTAGGCCCAGATCCTTGTACTGGGGTGAACGTAAGACATTGTTCTGCATTCCGTCCATCAACTGTGTTTTTTGCAATTTTCTCCCCGAGTGGGCTGGGTATGCTCAGACATGAGTCCCAGGCTCTCCACATCACTGGAGTCAAGCTATCCAGGCTGAAGAAGGCTGATGGCCAGAAACCGGTCCTTGGATGCTTGATTCCGGTCTAGGAAAGACATGGCTTGGAAGTTCGGGCTGGACTGTTCCCATGAGGCACAGGGTCAAGGCTGATTTGCATATAGCCAGTGTCTGACCTAGGGTGGTGTGGAGAGCAAAAAAACGATGGATTTAGGCCCAGATCTTTGTACTGGGGTGAATCTAAGACATTGTTCTGCATTCTGTCCATCAACTGTGTTTTTTGGGAAGGGAAAGTGACATCACTCCCTTTTGTGCTAAGCTCTGTTAAATGGAGGCCCAAGGAAGGAGTGCGAATAAGCTCTCCCTGATGACCCATTCGAACAGAGAGTATTATATCAAAAACAGTGTATGATTTTCAGTGACTGAAAAGATCATGACAAGTTTTTCAGTCTCGTCTACAGACAGCGTTTAGGCTTTATGTTGTGGACAGTACCAATGCTCACAGTGGGCTTTGGGCAAGCCCGCTACTTACAACTAGTTGATTTTCATGTCAGTCTTATTTGCTTGCTCCTGATTTATTGGCTTTCCTTCATCTTGTGTTTGTCTCTCCCCTGGACTTTATCTTTTTTTACCATTATTTGGATTGGATGACTTGCATCCTTCCACTGCTCACATTCAGGGAACTACTTTTTCTCTCAGCACACTATCGGAGTGCTGAGTCTTCTTGCACTCTCCTCCATCTACTGCTCCTCCTCAAATAAAGGGTTCCCCAGGCACACCCTGTTACTACTCCCTCCCCGTCCTGCTCATCAGTTGCTTTCCCTACCCTGCCCAACTTTTTTTGGCACAATTATTTGCTCATCCTTGCTCACCTCAAGCTCCTCCATTGCTCCCCTGACTCCTTCCCTTACTCCCCTTGTTTCCTCCCACTGTCTTTCTATGATACCCCACCTCTGTTACAATCCTCATATGTTTCAAAGGGGTTTTAGAGGGCCCAGAAGTTGTAATTTGCTGTTGGGCTGTTCCTTTACCTAAACTTGCTTTCACACAAATTTAGGTTATTTATTTATTCTATTTACTGCTCCAAGATTGGCATCCGGTAAATAAAAAAAATGGTTGACAAGTCATGCCACATGCACAAATATCACACTTGGCCATACACGTCACTGCACTTTCATTTTTTCTTGCCAATGCTACACAGCATTGGCAAAAGGCGTTTTTGTGCATCGCAACAAGCATTGGGAAAGCCAATAGGTCAGCAGTAGAAGCTAAATGGCGAGACCTATGGATTTGCCAATGCTTCTTATAAATAAGCTTACATGCAGATTTACTAAGCAGCCGAATACAGCGTGTAAGGCCCTAAGGTGTTGCAGCAACCACCGATATTAGAACGGGTTCTTTGAGTTTTACATTGCAATACATTGAGCACTCTTCTTGCAAAACCTCAGCAGGCGTTCTTTGCACCTGCCTTACAATAGTATAATAAGGAATCAATCCACATATGTTGGCTGAACTATTTTATGAAGTGCTTTCCCTGTCCACACCTGTCTGCAAAGCATTACATTCTTTTCTGATGGAGGAACAAACGACAAGCCAAAGGGTGACATAGTGAAAGGACAAGATAATGAAGGTGGAATGCATCAAGCACTGTCAGAGTTCTTGTGTAATATTATTTTTAATGGATTATTCTTTTGGGCCCGAGATTGCACAAGGATGTTATTTTTTTTATTAATAAAATGCACCTGAAATATTATACAAAGCTTCCTGCTCTAGACAGTGTTCACTGAAATACGTTGAGGCAATGCTGGAAATAAACAGTGAAATTAGTAAATAAGAAAGCAGCCTATTTGTGGATTTTCTATCTAAATTGTCATTGCCTTGTACAGCTATAAATCTAGCAGAACTCTGGCAATTAAAAGCTTGCATTCAGTGACAAGTTCATTAGCCAGCAGCACCTCTCTAATAAGGAGAAGCCAATGTAAAGCAGAAATTAAATTGTTTTTATTACTATACAAAGATTGGGCAATAAGGCATGTCAAAGATTGGTTTGCACTTGGATAATGCAGCTCTAGACTAGTGCGGCATGAAGCGATTTAAAGAAACCAATGGTATGGAAGATGATGCATGCTCTCCTTCGCTAACTGCTCGTTGAACTGCCTGTGCACAAACCTTAACTTTCTTCACATTTTCACAAATCAGAAGTTAGACAAGAGCCTGAAACGCCCTAGGCTATTCAAAGTGGAAGTCATTTCAAAGAATCTGCAATGCACCTCATCAAAGCTAGGCCTGGGAGAAATTTAAATCACGCTCGAGTAACTTGTGTAAATTCAGGAATTTGGCATTAAACGTGCTACACCAAATTGACAAAATTAAGCCGCCATGACACTTTGTGTAATTACGCGTCATTTGCCATTCGCTGTAAAAATGTACTGGGAATACTTGGGAACAAGAGAATGTGAGGGTCTGTTGTTTGGTGCTTTTATTTAATGCACCCTAACATGAAAAAGTGACATGAAGATGCATTTTGCGCTAAAATAATTTTTTAGAATTTTTGCATAATTACGCAAAAACAAATTATGCGTAATAATCAAAACAAGCACTCATTAATTGAGCTTCTGGGGTCAAATCCTAAAATATTTTAGTGTATGTGAAGTGGTGTGACAGGAATACTATTTCACATACACATAAATATGGTGTTACACAAACTTTTTTTTTATAATATCATGCTACCATAATATTGTGGGCAAAATGTTGAGAACCAAATAGCGACAAGGTAACTATATATAGGTAAGTATATATATTTTACTGAACTCCACATCTATGTACCGTGACCATTTAAATTGGTAATGAACATAAATGTGTAGTTAAGGATAGTAAATGTATACTGAACTATATTATTTTCTCGCTATTTTTGTCTTCAATATTTTGCCCGCGATATTATGGTAGAAAAATAATATTAAAACGATATTCTCACATACGGTCCATAAATACCTTTCTGAATCAGCCCACACAAGGTTCCTTTCATAGTATTCTTACCTTTTCAACTTTAAGGGGGCGTTTTAAATCCCCAGAGGAACCCCCACGGAAAAGTACAAGAATCGTACATTTTCAATCAATCCTCCTGGTGTGGTTTGTATATCTCAATTTCTTCTAGAATTGTCGCAGGTGCACCTTCTTACATTTGTTGATTCATTAAAATCTCCAACTCCCTCTGGTCATGCCTTGAACTTCATTGAGCTGACAGAGAGGACTTGTGGCGTACTGAACATCGTACCCTTTCTTCTCCTAAAAAACCCTTTGGTGGTGTTGGTGGGCATGGCTAATTCAGAGGTCAGTGACAGACATGCATGAGATGATGATTCTTGATATGTGGTTTTACCTCACCCTTAAAGACTTCCAGTGCTTTCCTGCCAATTCATCAGACCACAGGCCGTACACAGCCCATACACAGCCCGGACTCCAGGTCCAAAGAAGCCTCCATTACTTCCACCTTTTGATTTACCTAGCACTAATAAAAGTATTTTCTGGGCACTGACCAACAGCAACAAAATTAATCAGCTTCAACATGAGTCCTGGAAAAGTGGCCCATATATGCCACTGCCTCCGATTAGTTCCAAGTGGACTTATACTAGATGGTGCCTCTCAGAACGCCCTTACTCCATTAAAAGCAGTTATACATGCAAAAGCCAAACTACTATCAATAGCAAAAAAAATAGACCACGTCTCTTTGATACTCGAAGACCTACACTGGCTTGCCACATTGAAGCCAGAATCAAATTCAAGTTGAGCTGCCTAATAATGCCTGTCTGCTCCTATGACGTCGTCCACGCTGGCGTGCTACAAAGAATTTTCCGAACGTTGCTGACGCAAGGGGGATATTCACAAGGTGAGGAATCCACTGGCAGATATAACTATCAGAACTTCAAAGCAATTCACGAAAATGTTCCATCCTACTTGTATAATCTTTCCAAAATATCTGGTAGCTCAAGATCTTTTTTTGTTTTAAATTATTTATTGGTTTGCAGTAATCGGCTACATCATAGCAACAAGTCAGTATGCATTCAGGATTCATATACATAGCGGAGCTGTTCGACTAGGCAATCCCAAATCCCTGAAATGCATTAGGTAGGTAGGACGACAGGGAAATATTGGGGGAAGTAGGGGAATGCAGGATGGGAAAGAACACAGGAAGGGAAAAGAACTTGCACTCAGCAGAGCGAATATTCAACATGGTCGATAGTGTCCAGTCGCATCACATCTAGTTTGACAGGGGGCTAGAGCTACACCCCACATTAACAGGGCATTTAACAGGGCTCCGCGTAAGGAGGAGCATTCAAGCACACTCTCAATTGGGTGAGCAGGGCGGGGATCAACCGCATCCTCAGTCGCTTAGCCATGGAGTTTAAGGAAAGTCACCAGAGGGGCCCATATGTCATTCGGGCATGACCCGGCAGGCATCAGTTCCCAATACGCATCAAGCAGCTCCTGACAAGAAGTGACATCCTGAAGCCAACTATCCCTTCTGGGAGCCTGCCATCTGCTACATTGCATCGTGACCTAGTGCTTAGCCAGCAGCAGCTATTAATAGGAACTATACTTACTTGTATTGATTATAACCAAAATATTTACCCTTCTGGTACCCTCATTCTAAATTTCTATTACCGTTACAGCCTGAAACATTGATGGTTGCTTTCTATCTGTTTTTGTCCTGATGATGACCTGTCAAAATAATAAGGTCAAAATGTTCTTGGCAAAAATATAAGAGTAAGCATTAAGGGCCAGATGTAGGTAAGTATATTTTACCGATTTATAAATACCGAATTTTACCGATTCGGTATTTATGAATCGGTAAAATAGAAGGGGGGAGATTTAGGTAGAATCGGTAATTGAATTACCGATTCTGTAAGAATCGGTATTTACCGAATCGGTAAATACCGATTCGGTAATGCCCATTAATTCCTATGCGCATTGAAGCCCATAGGAATCAATTGGCATTACCGAATCAGTATTTACCGATCCGGTAAATACCGAATGTTGCAAGGGTGCAGGGGGTGTCACTTTGACACCCTCTAGCACCCCGAATTCAGGCATGTGTGACATGTGGCACACAGACATGCCCTAAGGGCATGTCTGTCTGTCACATGGCATAGGTGTGCATGCACACATGTGCATGCACACCTGGAATCGGAATTTTACCACCCAATTGGATTGGGTGGTAAAATACCGATTCGGTAAGGCCTGTGGGACTCAGAAGAGTCCCACCTACATCTGCAAATTACAGAATCGGTAAAAATACCGATTCGGTATTTTACCGATTCGGTAAATCGGTAAATTTACCGAATCGGTAAAATACCTAATCGGTAAATTTACCGATTCGGTAAATTTACTGAATCGGTAAAATAGGGCCCCTACATGCCAAATACTTAATACCGGTCGGTAACGGCCGAAATTGGCCGTTACCGACTGGTATTTTGGCTCCTACATCTGGCCCTAAGTGTATTGTGTCTTTGTGATCTCACAAAACTTGTTGTTGTATATATTATTCCTTCTTTTGCCATTTTTGTTCACACTATAGTTTGTCCTTTGTTAATCTTATTTGCCTGTGTAACCCTGTGAGCACCGTGTGAAATTATGCATATTCTAACTAATGGAAAAATATATATTTTTTGATAATTGAGGGTATTTCGTTATTTGATTTTTCAAAATGCTTTTCTTGAAGTTATAAATGTTCCTTTTCTTAAACTAGAAACCTGAACCATTGTAGCGTTCATATAGCCAGCAGCTGCAGCATTGCTGTCAGTGGCGGACCTCCAGGGAACCTCTTTAACATATCCCAGTAGCACAAAACAGGGATAGCACTCAGGAGAATGGTCTGTGGTATTTGTTATTTCATTAAGCACCGCTATCCAAAAGTCCTTTATCTAAAACATTCCCAAGCTAGGTGCAGGAAGTCAATACACGGTGCAGTGCAGTGTCTGCAACGCGCATCAGCCATGAGTCCCATTCTCAGCAGCCACATTGGTGTGTGGTAGGTTTTGTATAAGTATTTTAAGTGTATCAAGCACAGCCCATAGTTCAGGGACAAGGCCTTAGATGGGGAACAGCAGTTAAGTCCATTGTTCCTCGCAAATCAATATATTGAGGTCATCAGTATTGTGACTAGTCTGAGGCCCTGGTTCGGAGCTCAGGCAGGCAGTGGGAGCCTGTGCATGTTCCCCTCCAGGCTGTGTATTACAGCCTGGTGTGGAACATGCAAAGTGCGCATGACTCTTTTTCCAGCCCAAGATGGCCAGCCAAACAGTCATGTGCACTTAAGTGCCCACCAGTCCTCCCCTTGCTGGCTGTGACACGGCCAAGCCCTGCCCAGTCCCTTAAGCCAGAATAATAAAATGATAATAACATATAGTTATAATCATTTTATTTTTCCATCATCCACGTCTCAAAATGCAGTGTGGCAACGCTCCTTCGCCTTAGTGGAGGAGCCGCTGCTGCTCTTTCCACAAGTGTCCCGTAGAGAGCTAAGAAGCTGCTGCAAACACGTATGCCCGAACATACAAAAACTTTTGGAGTTCAGTAAACTCTTTCTCATGAAATTTAACAGAGGTTGGCGACGACAAAATGGATTTGACTGCGACTAACCTCTGCGAATTTATGGAGTACACAGTGTTGTATGCAATGCAGCTGCCAGATCTTCTTTGATTCTTATAAAGAAACCAAACTGCCCTCTTGTGATGTCAACAAAAGAGATCCATACAAGGAGTTGGAAACGCTGCAAACTAAACGTACCACAATCAAAAACATTAACATGCTAATGTTAATGAAGACCTGCATTGTCAAACTTTACAGCTTGGGCAAAAAAAATATGAACGAACGAACGAATGAACGAATGAATGAATGAATGAATGAATGAATGAATGAATGAAAAAGTGCAGTTCTAGAGAGCACACTCATACCCACAGGACGTCCTGGAGCTGAGTACTCTAGCTCTGAAACAAGACAACTTAGCAAAAGAAGTTGAAACTTACAGGTTTTAAGAAGGAAAGATATTAATTAAAAACAGAAAGGCAAAGAAATTCAGAATTCTGACATGGTTTCTTTCCACAGATAACTTCAGTCGGCTCCAATGTATCTAGACACCAGTGAACATGAAATCATTTGGCTCTTTTTAGCTCATCAGAGACTTTTTTTGTTACACTTTCACAGACATCAATTTAACAAATTCCAGCGGAAGTGATATCACGTGCCCTTTTGCCCTGACCCGTGATATTAGAGAATATGACATCATTCTATTTTTAGCCCTGCTGACAACACAGGAAGTGGTCATGTGACGTTTAGCCCTGATATAGCAACAGCAAGTGACATTTAGGAAGTGGATATAAACTATAAATATAAACCAGGACAGGCTACTGACGTGAGCCCTTGTAATTCAATTCCTTCCTTCTCTGGTGCAGTCAGAGTTGCCACCTGGCCTGTATTTTATCAACACACCTGTATTATATCATGAAGTCAGGTGGGAAAAAATGAAAACTCACTCCAAAGTGTTTTAGATCTTTTTAAATCAACCCTAATTGATTATTAAAGCTGACAGAAACAAAAATGTTCAGTTAAATCATACACAGAATCCTTGCTAATCAGGAATCCCCAAATTTCAACAAATAGTCTGTATTTTTGCATAAGAGTAGTGGCCACCCCAGATGCAGTCCAGTGCATAGAAACACCGCAGAGGCTGCAGCACAAGAATGGCAGTGCAAGGTGGAGCCTACGAAGCCTTGAAGGGAGTGTTCCTCGGCAACACCTGACTTGATGGGACAAACTGAAACTTTGTATTGTCCCTGGTGGGTATCCTGGACCAGTTACTGCTTTATAGCCAGCAGATCTAGGCTGTTTTTCATTTGTAATACTTTGGAACCTGAGGCCAGGTGTTGTGAGGGACAGCAAGAGACAAGCCTGGGTTCGCAATTGCGGCCCCTGGCGACCCCTTGATGACTTCCAGGCACATTTTCATCATATACCTTTAGAATATCTTCCTAGTGTGGAACTCTGAAACATATGCTTCCGCATTACAGAGGAATACTCTTCGTACTTTGTGAAGAAGGGAAGGCCAACCTTCCCAGATGGGCAATGACTAGTATCTCTTGGAATGTAAACGAGTCCAATAGGATAGCTCAATAGATAAAAGTAAGCAATTTACCCAGCCTGTGTGACTGAACTTCAACTTCTTCAGTGGATTCTGCTGAGTCTCTCTAGTTAAGGTTACCAATTGACATCCATGTCTTCCACGACAACCCATCCCAATCCTGTTTTCCTTCTACATACCAGTGTAATCTATAACTTGAGTCCAGTTAGTTTGGTTCTGTGGGCTAGTACTATAACTCCCAGAACACATTCGGTTGGAACATAAAACAAACAGTTGGAACATGGCGTCTCCAATTACAATCATTTAGTGATCCTCAGATATCACATGGACAATGTAGGCCTTAGAAATAAGAATATTTTGTAAATGTATTCGGAGATTAGCAAACCGGCAAATAGAATTGGTGGCCCTTTTAATTAACGGAAGTCCCAACCTTTGGCCACCTTCCACAGGCTATGACACGTCTTTTACAGGTTCGTATTTACGTGGTGTCAATGCACGTCTTTGAGACCGGGATAGCCTCTTTTTAAAAGAGAAACCTGCTTTTAACAGCTCGACTAACCACAGAATGCTAATTTCTAATTAATATTTGCAGTCCACTGCAGCCGAGAGTGATAAACTTAATTGAAAAACTGTCGAAGTAGGATGAGGCAGTCCTAATAAGTGCTTTGTTTGCCAAGTGTGAAAAAGGAAACATTTACGAGTCTGTGTTTGGGAGGGGAGGGCATGTCTCTGCCTCCAGTCTTTCTCGTTTTCTGGATGGTGAACGGCACCAGCGCACATATTTTGTTTTGTCAGTGGCCATATTTTTTCCCAGATAAATCGCAGTTTTCATATGAATATGCAATTAAAAAAGACCCGACAATGCAAGCCTCCTGACAAAACTTGCCGAGTGTTGTATCCTGCTCTGTCATGGAGAACCCTCACGCCTTCTGAAAAGCCTTTCGACAGGAATGTCCCTTCGAGGACTTTACTTTCCAAGGGTGTCGCAAGCCAGCCAATAATAATGAAGGAACCAATGAACAGATTCCTATTTCAGAGTCACGGCTAAGTCTCTCTCTAATGACATCAATATTCGATTCTGTTGTCATCCTTGTAGTTCAACAGACTCACTCCCTCTTCACTGCACTTCTGGATGGAAGACTCTGTCTTGTCTTCAAACAACATTTTGCATTTGCGTACCAAGATTGCGGATGTCTGACTGCTACTGAATAGACCCTGACCGGTTAGGCCCCCATCTTCATATCCCATTCTTGTGCAGAGAGCTCCCCAGTTTGTAGTTTGGCTGACGCTCTTGATACATAGCTACAACAGTACTGGTAATACGGGGTTCAAAAGTTGCATTGGAATTGTTTAAAATGTCAGCCGCATACTGCACCGGGCAGGACTTTTGAGCAAGTCTGGTTTCTGGGGCTTGAGGAGTGCGGAACAGAGAGAGGATGACATCACAACCAAATTTTGAAAACATGGGGTCACCTACTGCAGTTTTACTCTGTGGTCTGTCAAAGAACCTGCAGATATTACTCCAGTCCACTCTAGTATCAAATCAGTTTCACTTTGGAACAGCCAATCCGTAAATACCACATATTCCCTGCACCTTCAGCCTGGCTCTTTGTTTGCAATCTTTTGCCATTAGTCATCCAAGTCGAATGCATACATAAGCCTTGTCACTGCGTGGCATGTCTTCAAGCTGAGCAAAAGGTGTGGATTGGAAGAGAAACACATGTCTTGTAGAACACATGGCAGCAGAGCAAATCTCTCTGGGGAGATGCTACAACTTGGTGACCAATAGGCACTGTCAAGCACTAAGCCTTAGAATTACCTCTGAAAGACAAATTGATTACAGAAAAACAATTCCTCAGTATAAGGCCATGAATAGAGAAGTTTCTCCCATCATCTTCACAATACTGCAATGTCCAGCAGCTTTTAGAGAAAGAAACACATGAAAATAATTGAGTCTACATGAGTTACAAGCTACACAACATAACGTTTAGACTTTCAACCGCCTTCTAGAGGACCGCCAGTACATTTATAGCAGCTGATTCTAAAAAGTCGGCTGTGCACGAACTGATGCATCAGCAAACATGCTGGTATCTAGAGTCAAGGCCATACTGAAAGACAAAGAATACTGATGTTTATCGCTGACAACAATGGAAGTTAGTGGAACATCTAACGACAAGACCGGGCATCAAAGTGGAAGATGGCAACTCAGCCTTGCAGATTTTGATGCATTTTACATGATGTTAAACCCAAGTTTTGAATGAATCCATTTGGGAAATCTAATCACCTCGGAGATAAATTGGTAAGCATTGTCCAACATGGAAATTGGTATACTTCACCAACACTTTAGATGTGTAAAGAAAAGTTTAGGATAGAGACAAATTGTACTCCAGTATTCTTTACCCTGTGGCAGTACATCAGCCTGAAGAAGCAATGCAAAGTCAGGAGTGTGTGCGACCAAGGATAAGGAGCCAAATACACTGTTCATTTAGTGACTGAATGCCCTTGACTGTCTATAGTTCAATGATCATGTGGCACGTTGATATATTTAACAATGGATTCAGCAGTCAACATTCACCATTGGTTCGATAACCAATGGAAGAATCAGATCTTTTTGTCAACTGCATTAGGTGTAAAGCAAGGCTAAGACTCCAATTGTGGAAAATCAAAAGAGTCACGTATACGACAAATAGGACTGGAGACAGAGCACATGAAATAAACGGAGAATTATAACCCTACCCTAAATTATTTAGGACATTTTACTGCATAGCCATTTTAAAACCCTAGACTATGGGAAAGCACTGATTTCTTGCCTCCCGAACTACTAGCTAAATCATCTGTGGGCTGTTTCAAATTCAGCCATCAGTGTGATCTTCAGACTGTCTAAAGTAAGCCATTTTTATAGCCTTACATGATCCCTCCATTGGTTGTCTATACAACAGAGCATAATATTCACCACCCTCGGCCTGACATACATTTAATTAAAATGCCTTGTCCTAATAAAGGTAGCTAAAATGCAGCAAAAGCACTTTACTCCAGGGCCACTGTTTTCTGACTGAACCTCCATCTGGCTGCAAGTCAAGTCACGAGAGAATATTTTTTCATCAGGCTCCTCTGTTGGGGGATAAGCTTCTCCAAGTCATTCCATCCTGATCAACCTTCCCAGCCTATACAAAGCTATGAAAAACGGTATCCTTCCAATAACTTTCAGCGCTCCTCCCACTACCCGTCCCCTACATCCCAGTGTCTGGATGTGAATTATTTACTTGTGCTGTCTTTTGTTTTCTGCTCTGCACAAATAAAAAATATAAAATCAAACTTCCTCTTTCAAAATCGTCTATTGAATGACTACATTCCTTGCAACAATTATATTGACAGAAATTCATGCTAAAGTTAAAAAAGACAAAATGCCGCTCTCTGATAAGAGATGGGCTGGCGCTTGTTTATTGATCTGCTGAAGAGCAGAAAAAATGATCGAACTTTAAGCGATTGCTTTTTCTACCCTTCTCGTCTTGAAAGACCATTTGTATTTCCTGTGCTGACTCACCTCACCGATTGATCAACCCTTTTCTTGCTGCTTGGTTCCTTCTTCTAAAGCTTTTGCCATTTGTCTCTGGAAGTGGTGCTGGAGAGTAATAGTAATCATGAAAGGCTGCACTTTTAATGTGCCATGTTGAGTATAAACCACTTGATTATGAATTGGGCATTACAACTAAGTCCAAGTAAGAGGGAAGAGTTGTGAGCGTTGCAGAAACCGAAATCCTCCACTGTTTTTCAAAACATTGATAGACTGATCACCTTTTAAAGACAAGGACCAGCATCTATATTAAGCACTCCAACCCCGGGCCTTCAGAGAAGTGGCTTTCTTTATGGCCGACAACCTCTAATCTGTGTCAGCAACCGACCACAAACACATATGATCCAACTGTTCATCATAATTGGAAGGAACGCCTCAGAAATCAAAGACGGCTCGTACATTCTGTTAATTCTACTCGCTGGAACTTCCCATCACTATGCGTAGGGCAACTTGGTGCTTCCCCAACACCACAAATCTACACTCAACACACAGGAGCACAGGGATCCACTTAGGTTATTTTTCCATGAATTATCACAACACCTGATACGGTGTAGCGCGGCTCTCTGTTTTGCCAATAGCGGGCAAGGTGACCTGAATGTTGACATGGAAAACATTTCTATCTTTCTGCACAAGCTGTGTTAATTATGAAAGACTGCTTAATTAATCCTCCTAACAGCTGGTCTGGACGGTTGGCAGGCAGCGCTCACTGCCTCAGGACTCCGCTGTTCCCTGGACTGGTGGAATCGGGAAGTACAGCAGAGGGTTGGAATTTGTGCTGTTGTTATTTTACTTTTTCTGACAGTCTGCATTTAAAGAGCTGAAACACATAAAAACTGACCTGAAAGAGCATAACCTAATCTGAACAACATTTCTGCGCATCAAAACAGATGTGGCAGACTTTCCGCATGGATTTTGAAGAGGGAAAATTAGGTGAAAGCGATTGTGTTCATTAAACAGTCATTAGCGGTTACACTAACGGAGATAAATACTGCTCAAACCTCCATTCTGATCTGAAAGGTTCACTGGATACAAGCCCAGAAACTCTTTGGGATGGTATCCAAGTTAAAACTCCAGCAGATAATGTGTCCATATTAATAGCAGCTGACCCAACGTTCAGTGTGAGGGGATTCCTGCTTGTAATTGACTATATGATTTTGTACAAAGGTTCTACATCTGATGTCCTCGTGATGAATATGTATAGGTGTCCTACAAGGATTAGCTTGAGGGCTCATTTAGAGGTATAGGGTGTCTAATGAGACAGTCTGGTAAGCTCCTGCTCATGAACACTCACATGGAGATGATTCGTTGGAGAGGCCAGAAGTGCTCTGCGTATTCTGAAACCCTACTTACCTGAGGTCACATAAGGAGCCTAACAAAAATATGAGCCCAGTAGCTTGAAGCCGAGTTCCTGCTGCCCTTTTAAACCGGACTCACATAGAATAAGAGGGTCAATTCCTGTCAGTCTTTCTCATGTGCACCAGGTGTGTTACAGCCAGAGTGCCTTTTTGTATTGGTGCAGTCGTGGGTTAGCCATATTCTCTGCCCAACCCCAAGAAAGCGATTTTTACAAAGAGTTAGATGGTAATTTGGGTAATATTTGGAAGCAATTTTAGCAAAAACTGGATTATTTAAACAACATTTTAGGGATGGGTCAAAAAATCTATGCCTTGCCATTATAAGAGGTTAAAAAATGATAGTGTTTTGTCAGGTAGATTTAAGAGTCCAAAACGACGATTTGAAGAATACCCTAGAAAAGGGTGTTTCTTCTCGCCATTTTATTCTTTTATGGGATAAAGCCCAGGGGTGCCTTAATAAACAGTATTTAACAGGGCAAATGTTGATGGAAACAAAGGAACTAAGGCCATATTATTTGCTTTGGCCTGTATTTTTCAAGCCTGTAGATATTTTACACAAAGTTCTGGATCACCTCTTAAAATTCCATTCTTTGGTACAGGATTGATATCAAGGAAGGCTACACCCTTGAACTTGCATAGTTCATTTAGTCGATGGTTTTCGTTTTATGGTCAAAAACACAACACAGGAATTAAAATGTAATACATAGATAAATTGTGTATTCATTCATTCATTGCCACACTGTGTAGAATTATCAATTTCATAACCTCTTCCAAGGGTGGAAGAACCAAAAACAGTCAGGTTTCACCTAATTTGTGGTTCGTCAATGTGACATAGATGACATGCTTTGACACTAATAAAGCTAAAGTGGACCAAACAGCCACCATTGTCAGATACATGAGGACATGGCAAGTACAAACATAACTGTAACAACTCATCCACTAACAAACAACCAAAAACACACCTTCTGCATGAAAATCGGTACATGACAAAGACTACGTGTAGCGTTTAATGAATTAATATATCCACCTCGTCCATCACCATTACACCAAAGCAACTTAACTAAGTTACAAATGAGAGAGGGCGGTGTGTGCCTGTGGTTCTCTATATTCTCTTGTAACTGGGTCTTTGCACTAACAAAGTCATGTATAAAGTGACAATATCTTTATATTATGACGATAATCTTAACATTTAAATTAGTTCTGCGACTAAAAAGAGGGTGTTGTGCATATATTCAGCTTTTGCCTGAATTTCTAAGTAAGTTCCAGACTAAGAGTCACTTAGCAGATTTTCAGAGAATAGATTTTCATAGGGGCTGCACAGATCCTACCTTGATTTAGGGGCAGAGTCAGGTATTTTCTCTTTAATGTGGTTCACGAAAATGGAAGCTGCAATATGCCTTAAGGAATGGGGCCCGATTGGTTGGAGGGGAGTGGATGGATGGGGTCTATAGAAAACACAAGATGAAAACATTTTTCATCAGAAGACTAGGAGTAAATTTGCAATCGAACACACAATACTGTAGAAGGGACATTCATTAAACCCTTTTTGGATTTCAATCCTTTATTGAGTTTTTAAATTGCATTAACAAGAGTTGCACAATAAAGATACACAAGCCAACCGCCACGCAGGCCGAGAATATAAACCAAGTAGAATACAATCCCATAATCCATAAACTTTTCAGACTGCAAGGCACTAGCTCACAGAAAAATAAATGAAGAGGAAATCCGCACTTAAAATCAAAGAAGCTCCAGACACTTGCCCTCATTAAGCAAGGAGAAATTCTGGAGATCATCTCAAACCTTTTCGCCTTTCTCTGTGAAATGCTCTTTCCATTCAGCTGGGTTGATGCTCAGCAGTGGTAGGCATAAAGGAGAAACATTTGAGAGAAAGGCAGTGGTGGACATATTCACTCATCATTTCAGCCTCACTAACGCCGGATTAGCTGACTGCATTAAAGATGTTGGGCTGGCTCGCTTTACCTTTAGAGTCGGATCGCTGCAGGTGTTCCCAATCCTCTTTTGTAAAATCTCTATAGGTAAAAACAAGTTTCTAAAGCGGTGTGTGAAGGACACATTCTGTGCTGCTGCTCCCCCTTTCAATCACACTGCAAACAAACCCTATACACACACAGGCACCGCTACAGACCTCATGGGCAAAGGCTGCAGGGTTGCATAAGGGAGATCTATCAAATTTAAATCCTGGCTCAATGTTGATCTTAATAATGAAAGGTGACAATTCAGACAATCGGAAGGAACTTGGAGACTAAACCCTTCGACTCTCCACCTAGCGTAACTTAGGTCAACCCGGCTGGCATATAAGAAACACATCTTTAGAGAAAAGGCCTCATTCTTTCGCACCCAACTAGACCAGGCAAAGAGTAGACCTAGAGAACTCTTCAAAATTGTAAAAAGTCAAACTAAAGTCACACCGCCACAAGAAATAATTGGCACCAAGGATCGATGCGAAGAAATCGCCAACTTCTTCACAGATAAAGTCACAAAAATGGAGCAATTCTATGTCAGGACCGGAGGCTCGGATTATGCTTTTCTTGCTTCACTTTAATTCAAACACCAAGACACAGCAGCCAGAAAAGCAATTTAAAGGTCTTTTTTCCTCCAAAACAAAGAAAAAAACGCCATAAACCAATTATTAACAATCCATTATTGTCCATGAACAACAAGTCCCATCAATCCCTGGGAACATCATAGTACAGTCCTTTTACACTGTCCATGTCATTCCAGTGAAAAGGTCCTCCATGTTATGCAGCCCTCCTCTTTCTTCGCTGCTGCAGCCGAAGTTAAGTGCTGTTTCTTTTGATTGCTCGTTTCTTCATTTAGAACTGCGTGTTCTGTATAGTTATTGGGCCTTGTTTAGTGGGGAATGTAGATTTCTGACATATTTTTCATTTTCAGATCCCCGTTTAAGCCGCAGGAGTGTGTCTTTGCTCCTTTCGCGGCTGGCCCACTTGCGGCGGCGCTGCTGGCCAGCCAAGGGGCGCCCGTCTGTCTGGTTGCTCTCGATGCGAGTCTCCTTTCTGAGGAGACCGCGCCGAGAGAACCGGGAGCGTCGGAGCCTGTTCCCCTGCCGCCACACCTTGAACGCCCCCCCGGGGGTCTGTACGTGCACTCCGTGAGTGCGGAGACGCCCACTGGGCTGTACCAAGTAAAACGGAGATCCGCATTAAACACCTGAGGGCGGTTTGACTTTTATTGTTCCCTCACGTTTCACAGCACGCTGGGTGGTGGCTGGCCCGGTCTACTCTAGAGGGCCTGCGCGCTTGGGGGGTGCCTGTGTACACCCTTACTGCGGCCAGACCGCCCTTAAAGCTTTGCAGTCTCTTTAGTCTGCCCTAAATTCACAGGCATTCCTAGCCTGTAACCCCCACTCACCAGGGTTATGTTGGTGCAGGGTGCCTACTGTCAGGGGTCATTGCTATGGGTAGACTGTATTGGGTCCTGGACGAGATGGAGGACAATTACTATGAAGAGGAGGAGTCCACCTAGTATTTACCTTTTAATGATGACTTTTTTGAGGCGGTGGACAGCTCCATCTATAGATGTGTCAATGAGGTGGTAGCCCCTATGGAGGAGCGCCTTTCCAACCGCATTATTGCGGAGTGCACTAAACTGGCTCAGGCTCATCTAGGGACCACCCCACCTGCCCCAGCTTCAGTACCGGCGGAGGGTCCCCCTCCCCTAAGAAGGTATGTGGTGACGGTGGCGCGGAAGGGGCGCAGGAGGTGGATGCGGACGCCTTTGAGCGTTTAAAGAGCGCTTTCTTGGCGAAGTCCGGTCCACCCGCAGCTGCCGCCCCCTGACTAAGATCCTGGACATGGAGGAGGAGGCAAAGGTTACGGTTTGATCATTTCCCCGGAAGTCTTGTCCAATTGGGCGCAGAGAGCTATAATTTTTATGGGGAATGCCAACTGTGCCCTCTCTACGGAGCGCAGGCGGTCCTTGCTGATAAAGCTTGACCCAAAGCTCGGCGATCTAGCTTCTTCGGAGGCGGGGGCCGTAGCTCAAGGAGGTCTATTTGGCGAACCTTTTGTGAAGGAGCTCGGCAAATTTGTCGCCACCTTTACGTCATTAGATAAAGCCCAATCTAACATCAAAAGGGTGTTTCAGACGCGTTTCTCCCAAGGGGCCGGTCGCGGTAGGGGCCGTGCGACTGGCCGCGGTGGCCAGCAATCTGGCAGCAGGGGACAAGGCTCCAGACGAGGGCAATACAATTCCTCGGCAAACTTTAATAATTTCCACCACCCGAGGGCAGCGCTTTCGAGGCCGAGGCGGCTACAAGAACAATTCTGGAGGTGGTCAATCAGGCGGTAAGTGTCATGCCTGCGGAGCAGGTTTGTATTGGGGGTCGTTTGGCAGCCTTTCAGGATGTATGGACTCGGTTGACTTCAGACTCATGTGTCTTACAGACGGTAAGGGGTTTCCACATAGAGTTTTACGACCAACCCGTTCAGGTGGCAACCCCGAGGCCCATTTCCTTTTCCGTTGTCGATGCCCAGTTGATCGACGAAGAGGTGGCCAGTCTCCTAGAGAAAGGAGCCATCTATCAATCCACCCAGCATCTCAACGGTTTCCTCAGCAATGTCTTTTTGGTGGACAAGACAGATGGGGGACGGCGTCCGGTGATCAACCTAAAGGAATTAAACAGTTGGTTGGTTTAACGGCATTTCAACATGGAGGGGATTCATCTTCTTCGGGATGTTCTCCTGCCACGCGATTGGATGGTCAGGTTGGACCTCAAGGATGCGTATCTGGTAGTCCCAATCCACCATCCTCACCGGCGGTTCCTTCAGTTTCTCTGGCGGAGCCAGGTTTACGAATTTCGGTCTGTCTTCAACGCCTTGGTGCTTCACAAAGGTGCTTCATCCAGTGGTGGAAGCTTTGAGGGGACGAGGAATAAGGATGCTGGTCTACTTAGACGACATCCTTCTTATGGCACAGTGCCCCCGGAAACTGACGGACCAATTGCAATATACGGTGTCCCTGCTGGAAAGCCTGGGATTCGTCATCAACGGACCGGAATCGGTCCTTTGTCCACTCAGAACTTGGTTTTTCTCTGGTTCGTCGTAGACTCCGTCCAAGCCTTCTTGAGTCTTCCGTCCCGAAAGATGACGAAGATTCGGCACATATTGCATCAGACGATATCCAGACCATGAACCTCGTTGCGGCAGCTGGCCTAGGTGGTGGGTCTCCTGTCGTCATCCATTCAAGCAATTTTTCCGGGTCCGTTGCATTATCGGGCCTTGCAGCGCCTGAAGGCACACCATCTTCGGAGGGGTTTGTCTTACGACCAGTCTGTACCCCTGTCGGAAGAGGCAAAGAGGAGATTGCCTGGTGGTTACAACACATTGAGGCCTGGAAAAATTGTAAATTGATACTTGTATAGCGCACTACTCACCCGCAAGGGTCTCAAGTCGCTTGTACGAATACCGCTGTGGAAGCCGTCCTGGCTTTCCCTGTGAGGCGTCCACTCCTGGGCACCCCCAGTGTGAAGGCCAGGCATCCTTAGCGTTGTGGGGGCCGTTGTGGAGATTAAGCAAGCTATTGCCCAAAGTTGCAGAGTGGGACTCTATGATTAGAATAGGCACCGAGGCGAGAATTATCAGGTCCGTGGAATTTTTGAGCCCAAGACCCACCGAGGCGGGAAATTGAACCCTGGTCCCGGGCTAGACCTCTGCATCAGGGTCTGCCGCTCGATTTTCGGCTCCGCTCCGGACTTGATCATAGAGTCGGACGCAAGAAGGTCCGGATGGGGTGCCCGTTGCGGAGAGTTCTCTACCGGCGGCGTTTGGTCATTAGAGGAGCAAAGATTACACATCAATTGTTTGGAGCTCCTGGCGGGATTATTCGCCGTGCGCTGCTGGACCGGACAGCAGGCGAGTGTACCCGTCCTTTTAAAAATGGACAATATATCGGCGGTCCGCTATGTCAATCGCCTAGGGAGCCCTCGGTCTCAGGCCTTGGCAGATCTAGCGAAGGAGTTCTGGGAGTACTGCTTGACGCACCAGGTATCGGTGCCGCCAGAATACCTTCCAGGGCAGGCCAACCAAGTGGCGGATTGGCACTCGAGGTATCTGAGGGATTCCAGCCTGTGGAAGCTGGATGTTCAGGTTTTCCAGTGGCTGAACAGTCTCTGGGCCCGTTTTCGGTGGACCTCTTTGTGTCCCGCCTCGATCATCAACTCCCACGCTTCTTCAGCTGGAGGCCAGATCCCTTGGCGGAAGCCACAGATGCCTTCCTTCAGGATTGGAGCCAAGAGACGGGGTATGCTTTTCCCCCGTTCTCGATGGTGGTGCGGATGGCGGCTCGGATCCGATTTCTGGGAACGGAGGTGGTGGCGGTGAAGCCGCTTTGGAGGTCTCAAGTGTGGTTTCCAGTTATTCTGGAACTTTCTTGGGATTTTCCAATCCTACTCCCCCGCTTCCTCATCTGCTTCTGAATCCAGACGGAGAGCGGCACCAACTCATTCGTCTGGCTCTCTACGTCTCATGGCGTGGAGGCTTTCCGGAGACGTTGGTCGCATCCAGGCCTTTCGGGATCGGCTCAGGACCTCTTGGCAAAGGCCTGGGCAGATAGTACAACAAAACGATATTGGTCCGCTTGGACCAAATGGCTGCGTTGGTGTCTTCGAGGGGACCTGGATCCCGTGGTCACCGGCGTTGTTCCCATACTTAACTTCCTAGCTGAGTTGGCTACGGATGGTCTAGCTTACCGCTCTATCAATACGATTCGTTCGGCGATCTCGGCGGGGCATGGCTCAGTGGACGGTGCCCCAATTGGGGAACATCCGCTGGTCTGTCATCTCCTGCGGGGGATTCGCCTTTCGTTGCCTCCTGAACCGCGATATTCAGTCCTTTGGGACGTCAATGCGGTCATAAACCTTTTCTTGTACTGGCAACATAACAGATACCGTTCTTTGAAAGAGATTTCTGCCAAGCTAGCCATGCTGTTGTGTTTAGTCTCTTGTCGTAGAGTGTAGGATGTATGCGCTTTGGATATTACGGCAAGAGTTTTTTCGCCGGATGGGGTAACGTTTACTATTGGTCGTCGAACCAAGTCAGCTTCAAGAACGGTCTTGTACCCGGCGTTTACGGATGTGCCCAAGTGGTATGTGGTGAATTGTTTGAAGTCATACGAGGATATGACGCTGGAATTACGCCCGCCGGGCGAGCAGCAACTTCTGATTGCCTTACAGGAACCGCACAAAGCAGTCTCCTTCCCCACCAATGCCAGATGGGTGGGATGGGTCCTGCAGGAGGCGGGTATTAATACAAAGCAGTTTGGGGCACATTCGGCTCGGGTGCGATGGCATCTAAGGCTTCCACTCTGGGGGCCCGTTAGGAAGACCTCATGCGTGCCGCATATTGGTCTTCAGATTCCACCTTCAAGAGGTTTTATTTTAAACCAGTGGTGGATGTGGCACAGTTAGTGGTAAGTAAGCTTTGAACAAGCATAATCTGAGGCTCCGATCCTGACATAGAATCGAAATTTGCCTAGCTTTCGTAACGGTAAGTTTCAATTCTATTAAGGACGCGAGGCGAGGATTATCCCTTCCGTTGTACTTCCGGTGCGAACCCACCCGTATGGAAGTAAGTAAACTGGTTACGATTCTATTTACAGATTCTTGCATGATTTGTCTTTGATCAAGCATGTTGCGGTGTGGCCTTCTGTTTCTGAACAGATTAACTCCTCGGCGTTCCTTGTTTTACACGCAATGATGGTGCCAAACAGGACCAATGAGACTCAGGAGTGACTTGCGCAAAGAAAGAGGAGGGCTGCTTAACATGGAGGACCTTTTCACTGGAATGACATGGACAGTGTAAAAGGACTATACTATGATGTTCCCAGGGATTGATGGGACTTGTTGTTCATGGACAATAATGAATTGTTAATAATTGGTTTATTTTCTTTGTTTTGGAGGAAAAAAGACCTTTAAATTGCTTTTCTGGCTGCTGTGTCTTGGTGTTTGAATTAAAGTGATGGAAGAAAAGCATAATCCTCGCCTCTGCGTTCTTAATAGAATTGAAACTTACTGTTACGAAAGCTAGGCAAATTTCGATTCTTCATCCAAACCCCAAAGCCTCCCTCCCCCGCAACCTTCCCCCTTTTAACCACTCCTGACCAAACAGACCAAAATCTCACCACAGACAACTAGGCCTGCTTCCAACGGAAGAATGGCGCTAATTGGTCAAACTTCAAACTCATATCAGAAATTGAAGTCGTTAATATAATTGCCAGCTTAAAGCCTTCTTCCCACACTTTGGAACCCCTCCCCATCCTCAATAGTAAACAATCTCAACCAAATCATTACCCCTTTCTGGACAAAAATCATTAACTCATCTCTCCCATCAGGTTGCGTCCCAGACTCCCTACAACTAGGGAAAATCACCCCCATACTCAAGAAACCAGGGGCCGACCCAAACAAGCTTAACAACCTCAGACCTATCTCCAACCTACCGTTCCTAGCTAAAACATTAGAGAAATGTGTTCTCCAACAACTCAACAAACATATTGACGACTTCAACCTGCTGGACACCTTTTAATCAGGTTTCAGGAAAGGTAGTAGCACTGAAACAGCGATGCTCAATATCTCTGATGATATCCACTGAGCCTTGGATGAAGGTGAGGCCTGTGCCCTCATCCTTATTGACTTATCAGCGGCATTCATCACAATAAACCATTCAGCTTTACTTGAGACTCTGAAGAGACGCTCTGGCATTAATGGCACAGTACTTAAATGGTTCACTTCCTTCCTTCAGCACTGTTCGCAAAAATTAAAATCAACTCCTGCCTCTATGCACCATCACGTGTTAAACTTGGGAGTCCCGCAAGGATCGGTTCTCTCACCATCCCTCTTCAATCTCTTCATGGAACCCCTTGCAATTATTCTGAAGCAAGCAGGGGTTCAATACCACCTCTATGCCGATGACACTCCAATATACCACAGAATCAAATCACCTAAGGATGTCCAACATCTCAATGCCACGCTAACCAAGATCCAATCCTGGTTTAACGAAAACCATTTGAAGCTGAACCCGGACAAAACAAAATAAATACTGTTCTCTCCGAAATGTAACCATCGACCTATCCAAAGCTGGCTCAAGAATCTTGATGCTCTGAACTGCTCCTTTGTCCTATCTGATTCAGTAAAATCCCTAGGCATTACCCTGGTTAAGAGCCTGTCAATGAAAGACCACATCAAGGTGCACTTTACTCTCTAAAACACCTCAAGAAAATTAAACCTTTCATTCCCCAGGATGATTTTAAGACAATTGTACAATCCCTAGTCCTTTCTAAACTAGACTATGGGAACGCCATCCTAACAGGTGCTCCAAAAGCTCACCTTGTCCCACTACGGTCAGTCCTTAATATGGCGGCTCGACTCATAACTGGTGGAAAAAGATTTGAACACATCACACCTACCCTCAAATCTCTCAACTGGCTCCCCATGGAGGGCAGATGTATTTACAAACTGTAACTGGCCTGCATCACTCACAAGGCCCTTCACACCCAATCCCCCAATTACCTGAACAACAAAGTGGTTAAAGCAGGAAATTGAAGAACTCTGAGAAGCACCAACTCACTTCTTCTCATCCCCCCGAAACTGAAAAGAAAAGCGACCCAGTGCCGATCCTTCTCTGGTAATGTTCCCAGGATATGGAACTCACTCCCTACTGACCTCAGATGCAACCCCTCCTTCCCTGGCTTCAAAAAAGACCTGAAACTACTGTTCCTCAACCAATACTTCCCTGACCAAGTCAATCAGCCCAGGCATCAATAGACTAATGATCTCCCCTCTCACTCTGACTTTTTCTAGGATGGGGGTCATCTGACTGTTTCAACCACCTGAGTTCTTCACTCCCCCAATGTATATTTAGTGCAATGTCTTTTGTTATATATTTTATGATTCCTCCTGTTCTACGATGTAATACAACTTCTTCTTTTCTTGTGTATGTAAAGCGCTCTGATACCCCCGGGTCTAGCTAGCGCTATATAAAACTTTATTTTAAAAAACATACTATTGGGCTGTTGAGACTTCCTACTGCCAAGACCTCCAATCCACCACTGGCAGAAGTAAAGGAATCAGTAGGAGATGCAGTGTCTGCAGAGGACACGGATCAAACTCATGAGACTTATATTAAGCTTCAGTCGTTGCTTTTGTTTCCTCTGCGTTAGAATTCGATACAGAAAGCATCGAGGTGTAGGCACTTCAAGGCCTGGACGTCCTAGTGGCATATGAAAGCATGTCACATAACATAATCTGAACTGCCCTAATCTGAATCTGAGTCCTCGCTTTTTTCAATGGTATTTTCTATATTACTGTTCAGATGTACTTGAGTACCTTATATGCTCACACTTTAGCTTTCTCAGCCTATGTGGAGCTCCTAGGGTTAATGATAATGAACAGAATTTGTAGCACATGCTCTAATCCTACGGTATCCTATTGCAGTAGAATAATGTCTGAAAAGAAAAAGCTTAGATGGTAAGAGGAAACAACCAGGCTTGAAGTTATTTCCTAAACTGCGACATGATTGCAAAGACAGAGCACGTGAGTAGTCAGACAGTTCCAATGCTAGAAAGTCACGTTTAAGAAAAAAGAACGACCTCCAATTTGACATTTTCTGATGCGCAGTGCAATCAGCAGGCGGGTGCAGGACCCAAGAGGGATAAAAACGACTCTGTAGATAGGCAGGGCCCATCTTCTCAAAGGTGCAAAGACAGAAAAGCATAAGGTGCAGTGGCAGAACAGAAAATTACTCATCTTGAAGAAGGCGTACTGGCAGAACATGGCCCATGTTGTAGAAGGAGCAGGCGGAACATGGCCCATCTTAGAGAAAATGCAATGGCAGAACCGGGCCCATCTTGGAGAAAATGCAATGGAAGAACAGTAAAAGGTACGATGGCAGGACAGGGTCAATCTTATCCTCTTCGCTGCTGATGACGAGCTCAGCTCGTCATCAGCCACAGTGGTCGTGTGCGGATGACGAGCTGAGCTCGTCATGTAACGCAGCTTTTTCAAATTTACAGCACACAGCGGGAAAAGGCGCTGCAGCGATGCGGTTAAAGAAGATGCAATGGCGGAACAGTAGAAGGTAAAACTGCAGAACATGGCTCATCTTGTAGAATGAGAAATGGCAGAATAGTAGAAGATGCAATTGCAGCAAGGGGCCCATCTTGTCGAAGGTGCAATGGCAGAACAGTAGAGGTGCGATGGAAAGACAGGTCCCAACTTGTAGAAGGAGCAACGATAGAACAGGGTCCACCTCATAGAAGGTGCGACAGTAGAACAGTAGAAGGTGCAACTGTAGAACAGGGCCCATCTTGTCGAAGGTGTAATGGCAGACCAGTAGAGGAGCAATGGAAGGACAGGGCCCAACTTGTAGAAGGAGCAATGACAGAACAGGGTCCACCTCGTAGAAGGTGCAACAGTAGAACAGTAGAAGGTGCAACTGTAGAACAGGGCCCATCATGTCAAAGGTGCAGTGGCAGAACAGGGGCCATATTGTGGAAGATGCAATAGCAGAACAGTAAAAGGAGCAATGACAGAACAGAGTCCGCCTCGTAGAACGTGCCACAGTAGAAGGTGCAAAGGCAGAACAGGGCCCATCTTCTACAGGGCCCATCTTGTAGAATGAGAAATGGCAGAATAAGGCCTATTCTATACAAGGTGCAGTGTCAGAGCAGGGGCAATTTTGTAGAAAGTGCAATGGCAGAATAGTAGACTGTGCAATGCCAGAGCCTGGCCCATCCTGTAGATGGTGCAATTACAGAACTGGGCTATTCTTGTAGAAGGTGCAATTGGGGGAAATAAAGAGCTATGAATGTAGGACCCTTTGCTACCGGTAACCAGTGCAAAGCTGCAAGATGGTGGGTAACAGAGAAGCTGTCTCGGACAAACAGTGTCCTGAATACAACATTTAACACGAATGAGCTGGGTGGTTGCGTTCTGAATGATTTGGAAACGTTGGATCAGACAGGGAGTCCCAGATACACCATAATGGGCTAAAAAATGAAAAACTGGCTCCAAAACAATGTTCCATCACTTGGTATTTTCTGGGTTAGGCAGATGCAGAAGTAAAAGAAACACGTGCCAGAACCACAACTAACCATTAATTTGATAAGTGAAGGACTGCCATTGATCAAAACAGAAATTTGACAGGAGCAGCACCCAGACTAGCTCAGAAGGCCACGAAAGAGGGTGACATAAGGTGGCTTGAGACCCACCACACTCATCAGCACTTCTGTTTTAGTTTTGAGGGGTTGGACTTCCTCTAGCTATAAGCTTCAAATATGTAGCTATGAAAATTCGAATAGTCAGCCATGCCTAGATTATCCCCACTAGTTAAGAATATGTGTGTGTGATTGATAAATGCAATACTATTGTTCAGCAGACGCTCCATTCTGCAACTGAAACGCTATTATGAGTGTGCTTTCAAGTACTTAGCAGATATCTAAGCAACTTTAAAATGTTCGAAAACATTGGAGTATAGATGGAATGCCATACAAAATAAACTAGAAACTAGAAGAAGCGTTTAAAATAAACACATGGAACAAGCAAACGAGAGCACTTCGGCACAGACTGTTCGGGCCACGCTAAACCAACAAACGTTCTGTTTACACAAAAACGAGCACTGACAAAGCAGGCTTGGCCACGGAAAAATAGCACATACCAACCAGGGGCCCAGTTCTCCTGCAAACGGTGCGCTGCATACAACACTACACAAGACACTCTGGAAATGTTATTGCTTCAAGATAGTGCCATGAGGAAGGAAAGACAGCCAAGAAACGAGATTCTGGCGGCTGCAGTGTTATGCTCTTCTTTAAAATCCTGAATAAATATTATCGCAGATAAGAGGTTTTCGCCCCCATGCAGTTTCCTGAAGTGCAACTTCTAGGATTCAACTTGTATTTCGCATGAGTGAAGGGCACGGCGCATTTTTGCTGGTTTAAGAGATTGGGAGCGGGAGGCAGCTGTTAGTCGATCTCTTCTAAACCACCATGGCGATTCAAATCAAGTGTGGGACGTGCTAAATGTTAACTTCAAAGAACAGCGACGCTTGAGTGACTTCAACGGCGCCATATTTGCATAACCGAGTCTATTTACTGAGGTGGCAGGACCAGAGGTCACCGGTGACGTAACAACTGCCCCCGCGGTGCGGGGATGGTGCAAGCTCCAGGGGACCCCCTCCGGGATTGTGCACAGGTGGCGGACTTTACTGTGTAGGGGGGGGGGGGGGGGGAGGGGGGGAGGGTCTCACGTACATTGCAGCCCCCCCCCTTTAAGTTTTCTTACGCCACTGCGCAGGAGTGGGCTCTGGGCTCATTATTATGCATCTGCGTGGGGCACAAGGTCGTGTCACTGCAGGCAAAGGAATGAAGTGTCTGCGAGGTCAGGAGGTAGACGTAGCGTGCCAAATGTAACATTTTCTAATACCACCTGCGATTAGGGCTATAAGTGGGCCGGGTCCTGCTGGTGCTCAGCAGTCAGCACCCTCAGTTATAACAAGCATTTACAATGCAATGGTTTTGCCTTTGTTAAAGTTAGAGCTATTGGCATTGCTCTTGACATTATTTTTATTTATGTGTTTTTTAAAAACATAAATAAATGGCATTGTCATTTACAATGCAACTAGCTTTATCTCTCGCAAATGACACACACAAACACCCACAGAGCGCCCCCCCCCACACACACACACAGACCCCCCCACACACACACCCACACAGAGCTCCCCCCCACACACACCCACACAGAGCCCTCCACACACACCCACACAGAGCCCCCCCACACACTGCTACCCCCCCCACACACACTGCAAGCCCTACACACTGCGACCCCCATTTCAATAGATGTGTGATGCTTACCTGGTACTAAATTGGTCCCTGCATGGCTGAAAGGTTGAAATGGTGTAGGAGGCAAGGGGACAAATGTGAGCATGGAGAGAAAGGAGTATAAGTTTGAGATTAGTGACTAGGTGAAAATAAAATCAGGAAGGACACAGGGTGGTCTTTCCAAATTAGATGGTCTATTTCAGGTAGAAAATGTCAGTAGGTTATTTGTGTTCTTGAGGGGGGATAGGTCCAACCGGCACCATAATCGGACGTTTATTGTTTATACCCATTCACAACAGGCAACTAGGCAGTATGGCCGTCTCAGAGCCCAATCAGCAGTGAAGCAACAAGGTCCCTAAACCTCCGTAAAAGCATGTCTAACACTGAGGGGCCCTCCTCAACACACACAGGGCTTGATAGAACTTAATTAGTTCCATACTGACAATTATTGCCAGACCAAAAATGTGTTTAAAACAGTAACATACACACTTGATATCTAGGAGAGCTGACCGTGTAGCACTGCAGACCCCAATTTTACCCCCATTTTTGCCTGCACACCCTAAAAACAACCACATACAACATGTATACACAGAGAAGTCATCTGGAGTATACAGAGCAGAGGGAGCAGGCACTAGGAACAGACAAGACACAGGCAGGGGCACAGAGAAGTCATCTGGAGTATACAGAGCAGAGGGAGCAGGCACTAGGAACAGACAAAACACAGGCATGGGCAAAGAGAGTTATCTGGAGTATACTGAGTACAAGGAGCAGGCACTAGGAACAGACAAGACACAGGCATGGGCAAAGAGAGTTATCTGGAGTATACAGAGTACAAGGAGCAGGCACTGGGAACAGACAAGACACGGGCATGGGCAAAGAGAGTTCTCTGGAGTATACAGAGTACAAGGAGCAGGCACTAGGAACAGACAAGACACAAGCATGGGCACAGAAAGACATGTGGAGTAAACAGAGTACAAAGAGCAGGCACTAGTAACAGACAAGACACAGACACAGGCATGGGCAAAGAGAGTTATCTGGAGTAAACAGAGTACAAGGAGCAGGCACTAGGAACAGACAAGAGACAGGCATGGGCACAGAGAGACATCTGGAGTATACAGAGTACAAGGAGCAGGCACAAGTAACAGACAAGACACAGGCATGGGCAAAGAGAGACATCTGGAGTATACAGAGTACAAGGAACAGACCCTGATAACCGAGGACGTGACCTAGGAGCAGGCAAGAGACAGGCAGGGGCACAGAGAGACATCTGGAGTATTCATAGTGCAGAGAATAGACACTGAAAGACAACCGAGGACGTGACCTAGGAACAGGCAAGAGACAGGCAGGAGCACAGAGTGACATCTGGAGTATATAGAGTACAATGAGCAGGCAATAGGAACAGACAAGAGACAGGCATGGGCACAGAGAGTCATCTGGAGTATACAGAGTGCAAGGAGCAGGCACTAGGAACAGACAAGACACAGGCATGGGCACAGAGAGACATCTGGAGTAAACAGAGTACAAAGAGCAGGCACTAGTAACAGACAAGACACAGACACAGGCATGGGCAAAGAGAGTTATCTGGAGTAAACAGAGTACAAGGAGCAGGCACTAGGAACAGACAAGAGACAGGCATGGGCACAGAGAGACATCTGGAGTATACAGAGTACCAGGAGCAGGCACAAGTAACAGACAAGACACAGGCATGGGCAAAGAGAGACATCTGGAGTATACAGAGTACAAGGAACAGACCCTGATAACCGAGGACGTGACCTAGGAGCAGGCAAGAGACAGGCAGGGGCACAGAGAGACATCTGGAGTATTCATAGTGCAGAGAATAGACACTGAAAGACAACCGAGGACGTGACCTAGGAACAGGCAAGAGACAGGCAGGAGCACAGAGTGACATCTGGAGTATATAGAGTACAATGAGCAGGCAATAGGAACAGACAAGAGACAGGCATGGGCACAGAGAGTCATCTGGAGTATACAGAGTGCAAGGAGCAGGCACTAGGAACAGACAAGAGACAGGCATGGGCACAGAGAGACATCTGGAGTACATAGAGTACAACGAGCAGGCACTAGGACCAGACAAGAGACAGGCATGGGCACAGAGAGTCATCTGGAGTATACAGAGTGCAAGGAGCAGGCACTAGGAACAGACAAGACACAGGCATGGGCCCAGAGAGACATCTGGAGTATACAGAGTACAGGAACAGGCCCTGACAATCGAGGACGTGACCTAGGAACAGGCAAGAGACAGGCAGGGGCACAGAGAGACATCTGGAGTATACAGAGCAGAGGGAGCAGGCACTGAAAGACAATCTGGATTATAAAATGTAAACAGCCAGGAGACAGAGAGGGAGACACTCGAGCACAAAGAGACACCTGCAATACACAGAGAAAGCTCAAAACCTACTCTTGAAACGGTCAGGACAGGCAGGGACGCACTTGGCCCCATGGAGGCGTCTGCAATAGGACCATGGGAGAATACGGACCATGCACAGAAACTGACCGACAGGAAAACCCCTGGAAACAAAGTATCCGAAGTTCAGAGAGAACAGGGAACAGGCACTGAAAGACAACCAGGTGCATAAACTGGAGACAGGCAGCAAACAGACAGGGCCACGGCTCGACACAGAAGCACATCTGAAATACACAAACTGCAAGAAATAGACAGTGAAAATCAATAAGGACACACACTGGAAACTTACAGTGACACACCTGTGCACAGAGGAACATCTGAAGTATTGATTAAACAAAAAACAGACACTGAAGAAACAGGAACATTAACTGGAAGTAGACAGAAGACAAACAGGCAACCAGAGACATCTGAAAATATTGAGAAAAAGAAACGGATGCTGAAAACAACTAGGGGAACTCTCTGGAAACAGACAGTCGACACCTAGGGACTCTCCTGGGCACCGAGGGGCGTCTAAAGTATTAAGAAAACAAGGAGGAGAACGGAATTTGCACATTATGATTACATGTCCTGCGATCACTGTGTGCACATGTGAAAGTTACTGTATATTATGTTTACATGTGGTCTGGGTGCCTCTGCATGTAGGTTACATGTGGTCTGGGTGTCTATGCATGTATGTTTCTGTCTCACGTACACACATTTAAGGGATCTGTATATTATATTGTGTGCACTTGTTAAGCTTTCTGTGTGTGTACATATCGTGGAGGTTTTTGTATACTAGATTTGCATACGATCTGCAAAATGTGTCTGCATGTGTTGAGTTCTGTATATTGTGTTTACTTGTGGTCTGGAGACATCTCTGTGCATTGTGCCTAAACCTGGAGAAATCTATATATTGAGAATGAATGCAGGGAGACATGTATGTGGGAATGTGAGTGTTTCTGTATATAATATATTGTATGTACATGTGGTATGATGGGTGTGTACATCGTGTGTGCAACTGAAGATCACAGCAGATACATGTGGTTTTTTTGTACTCTATAAGCATATGTGGAGGGATAGGTATATACGTAGAGTGAGATGTAGACTTTGTTTAAATGTAGGGAAGCTGCATATTATTATGTATGTTTACATATGGGGGCTTAAGTGTGCTTCATTTTAAAGTTGACGATCACAGTTTTGAACGCATGTAGTTGGCTCTGAGAATTGTTTACACGGGCTGGCTGAATATCAGTTACAAACAGAGCGGGCCACGCTATCACACGTTGGGGGTTCTCGTGTTCTCGTTACACCGTGGGATTAGTGCATTTTGCTTGCACGAGCCCGCGGGATATTCTCTGTCTTGTGGACGCGTGGAAGGACAGAGAGAGGTCCTGCAACTCAGCACGGTACTTGCAAACGGTAACAGTGCGGTTACATTGTAGCTACTGGGTTCACGTCAGCAGTCATTCCTCGTGGATCGGATGTCAGTCAGGGCTGTGATTCAAGGGCCTCGGGGACAAAGCCGAGGACTTCGAATATTGGCAGAACAATGGGGCGGGGTAAATGCAAAAACGTACGCGTCGTTATGGAAGTTTTCCAATAGACTACTGAATTTAACTTAAAATATAACAGTTGAAAGCGAACACGAGTCTTAATTGGAATGTAAAGGAGGGTGGGGCTGGGAGGGGCGCAATACGAAACTAACCAAGGCGCACGTGGCGCTAGAGTGAACAGGATCCAAGACGTAGGGCCGGCCAGGGCGTCCAGGGCAGGCAGCTAAGCGTTCAGCGGAGGTGCACTCCTCTGGTGGATCCCACCCAGAAAGACCCGAGGTGCAGTACAATTTTGAGTGGGACAGCGGACATCAGAAATATGGATTGCTACATACATTTGAGATCGCTTGGGCACAACCCCGCGGGCGCCGCCATAGTGCTTGCCGTCTTCCTCTCCTTCTTCCCCCGGGCTGCGGGGGGCGGGCACTTCCGGCCGGCCGCGCTAGGATTGGCCGGCCGGCCAGTCACGGGGCAGGAGAGACGCAGAAGTGCCGGCAATGCCGGACCAGACACGGGGGCGTTCCCGGCGTCGCGTGACGTCGGCAAAAGCCAAAGAATGTCGGGAACGCCCCCGTGTCTGGTCCGGCATTGACGGACAGGCCCTCTCGTCCAATGGCAAGGCTCCGTTTACGGAGCCAGCCAATCAATGAGGAGGGCCGAGCCAAAGCCACAATACTGTTCTCATCAGGTTTTCGCCTGCGCCGAAAAAGATGCGCAGAGCCCATCTTTTTGGCGAGGCAAAACCTAAAAAGCAGGCGCTGAGACGGTCCCTATCGGGCTCTCCATTTTTGCCCTCACCCTCCGAGTGAAAAGAACTGTAACTGCAGCAGTACCACCCTCTACTCACTGCCTTTGATGTAACTTCAAAGAGACTTGCTATAGTTCTTTACATTCTCATTTCTAAACAGAAGCTTTTTCAATATTCTATACAACAAAGCCATAGCTGTTGCTTATTAGGTCGAGCATTTGAGACAGCTTGTATACACTTTAGTATATACTTATATGTGTATGTACTTTGTGGTCTCTGGAGATCAGCCTCAGGACTTGTCTGCTTCTGCTTAGGGACTTTTTTTCTGTTCAACTGCCTCTATTTAACTTTCTTGATAGAACAACCAGTAGAAGTCAGTAAAATACCAGAATTGCTTTCTGCTGAGGGAATTTCTTTTTTAAAAAATTTTTTTCCTGGCACTGCCTCTATTTAACTTTCTTGATAGAAAACGACCAGCAGAGGTCAGTAAAATATCAGAATCACTTTAGCATTCTCTAGTTTCCAGTCCATTGAAAGTGTCTTCCCCAAGCACCCGTAGGCAATAATATTGTTTTCAAATTTTTTATTTTCAGTGATAAGACCACGGAAGGCCCTGATTAAAAACAGAGCTTTGGACTATACCATTTCCCACTGAAAGGCAATATTTCTCTCCATGTGTCCCCATTACTGGCGTGTCATGCAGTTTGATTCTTACTTTCCCACCATGTTAAAGAACAGTAGATGTTTCAGCACCCAGGCTAATGTGCTGCATAGCTAAATACATATAAGGTCTCAAACGCGAGACCAATTGCATTGCTTGTTTTTCTTATGCAACTAACAACCATAACAAAGCCAATAGTCCTGTATTGTTGTAGCTGTAATATTACTCATTGTATTGTATATATCTGGATACAATGAAAGATGCAGATGCCAGACGGGCGGCACATGTTTTTAGCTTAAGCCACACCCTTAATTACATTGGCCATGCCCCTGTGAGTAACCCCCCCACCCCCCAATTTTTTCATCCCACTTAAAGCCTTGCCTGTGATAACATGTCTTTAAGTCTTGCCTAAACTATACTGGCGGACAGACCTTTTGTATCCTAATCAGTCTTATAGCGGGTTTAGTGCGCACCTCTTGCTCTTGATTTGATTGCTTTCTGGTGTATCTCAGTTTCCAGCTTCTGATTCAAATGCTATTTTCCCAATTCTTGTGTTTGTCATGCCCAGTGTACATTACTGTTTCATCATGTTTTGATTTTTATGAGTCGTAGCCTTCCACTGCTGATGTGACGGGCTATATTTTCTTTTACCCCCTCCACGGGAATGCTCTGTTTTCTTTGCACTCTTTGCCACTGCTTTATGTATTTACTTATTTAACTTTTGGCCAGGGTCTGGCTGCTGCACACTGCCCCAAAGCTTCTCACTTTCTTTCTGTGCTTCCCCTATATATTCATTAAAAAAAATATGTTTGTCCTGGGCCTGGCAGATTTCCCTCTGCACACAGCTAACAGGCCATTCATTTGCCCCAATTTGATCTGCACCCTCTTCATAATTAATTTTTAGGTTGAGTCCAAAGGACAGTCTGTTTGCAAAAGACATAGTGGGTTTATGACCTGCATATTAACATTGGTTGGTTTATTGTCGGTCTCATTTGCTTGCCTTTTATTCAACGGTTACCCTTGTCCTAGTTTGTCCATCTTGTGTTTGTCCATCCCCTGGAGCATTGCCTCTTTATCATACCTCTGACTGGCTGGCTTCTAGCATACCACTGCTCACGTTTAGTGAACTATTTTAGATTTTTTGATTAAGCCCTCAATGAGAGTACATGTGTTTCCCAACTTTCTTCTTCTATTGCTGTGTCTTCTCATCAAATGCATACCCCTCTTGCACTACGTGTTTGTTTCTTATGGGCTACTCCCTACACCCTCCGTGCTTCTTGCTCTGGTGTGCTTCCCTCCAGCCCCCAAGCTTGTCTCACATGCCCCAGCGCTGTGTTCTGCTCTCCCCATTCTCTGTGTTCTTCTGTCCATGTGTGCCTCTCCCCTGCCTCCGTGTTGCTCTCTCCCTTTTGCAATGATTTTTCCCTTATCACTACTACCCGCTCCCAAATTTGCTCCTCCGTCATCCCCACTATGTCTTTTTTTTAACAAATGCACCATCTTGGATCTGTAAAGAAAAAATTCAAGCAAATGGTACTGCAGCATTCCACTTGTGTTCACATGCATTCTGATGAGTTGGTGTGCACACGTCATCAAGCATTCACATGCCAGTGGAATGATGCAGCCACCAGTAACAGTCACGCCATCTTGCCGTTTTAGATTGTGTTTATTTTTTTGTTGACAATGCTGGACAGTGTCAGGAAAAAGTCCCACACTGTAGAGTATCACCAAAAGGCATTGGCTTGGCCACTTAGTCCCAATAGACCTATTCGTTTTGCAGATACTTGCTTATGTTTATGTTTTTGAAATTGCAGTCTGCCAACTTGAAATAGTAAATACAGTATTAAGATGGCCACTTCGTTTGCATGCAAACTCACAGCAGCAATCTTAGAATGATTTTTCATAAACCAAAAGAAATATCATTCAAAGATGGCCACCACAATTGTGTCTGCATGGGCAGCAGCCATCTTGTAATAATTTTACTTTAAGCAAATGGAAACTCATTTATAGATGGCCGCCCAGCATGTGCACTCATATGTTGTAGCCATCTATTAATGTTTTTTTCTTTTGCCTTAAGAATAATGATTCCAAGATGGCACCAAACCACTAAGTTGTGCCTCTAGTAGATCGTTTTTTCCCGGTCTTATATTTAACGAGTTAATACTGTTTAGGAGTAGGGCACACTCCCTCACAACTAGGGTGCACACTAAACCTACAAACTTAAGACTAACTTGATTCTTTATACCAACACTTAGGAGTGCGGATCCACTCTTTTTCATTAATTACCATACCTGTGTGTGCATAAGGGGCAGCATATAGAGTAAAAATAGCATGGCAAAGCCAAGAGGTTGCACAGGAGAGAACTTGTGCCAATGCTTGCTTATACAGTGCTTCTTATCACGTTTCTGCAATTTCCAAGTGCTGTAAATAATGTGTTACTATTACCACCGTTCTGAGATCTTACAATCGCTGCCTGCATGCCACCCTTTGAACACTCCTTCCTACCAACTACTTTTGGCGATGCAATAAAAGTAAAAGCTAAATGACATCACATTTTGACATCACACAACACACTCTTGCGACATCGCACAGTACTCTCTTCGCTTCCCTCATTCAGCAGCCATCACACAGAAATCTGACCCTTAACAGTGTCACACACCTTACGTCTGACAGTCAAGTGCGATAATATTCAATAATACCTTGCACAGTTCTTTGAACTTGCAGGTCCAAACTCTTTTCTACCATCCGTTGAAGGTGCTGTTTCTCAAGCCAGGCAAACCACAAGGCACTGGCACAAATTAAGCTGTTTGTAAACTTATGCAGATGATGCCGATGGTGCAGATAAAATCAAATCAAAACGGTGACAGTTAAAGACAAGATACATTGGTCATTATCAATGTGTGAGTTTGTATTTTTAATACATCTGTCTTTATTGGTGGCTCATATCTGTCAACTGGGAGCTGAATTGACGGAATACTGCATTTGAAGGATGACTTGATGGGCGGCTATAATAAGGCCAACCCAGCCCTCCCTTTTAAGCATTGGCTCATTCAAAAGATAAATAAAATAGGCTGACAGATTACAAAAACAAGCATTGACATGGCCAATAGGTCACGCTTTGTCTTTATACTGAAAGTATTTGTTTGCCAAGCTCGTGGGTTTATTAGATTACGAATGTGTATGGTTTTTTTTGTAAACAAATACCAATACTGGTCACGAGAGATAATAATATGCGTATGAGAGAAAGGTAAATAGTGAGACAAAGCGAAGGAGGAAAAGGAAATCTGGTCCAGCTAGTAGTGATGTTCAAAGATAGTGTCAATATTTATAGACAAGCATTTGCAATGCAATAGATCTCGCATTTGTGAGAGTTTAAGCTATTGGCATTGTAAATGACAATGCCTTTTATTTATGTGTGATGATATTTAACACATAAATAAAAGGCATTGTCATTTACAATGCCAATAGCTCTAACTCTTGTAAATGCAAGACCTTGGCTGCCACTGTCCTGGGCTGCTTGTAAAGCGAAAGAGCGCATGGCGCGCTGAATGTTGCAGGAAAGCATGTCATGCCGGAAGTAGGAGGAACGCATTAGAGAAAATAGTGCTTACAGAGTAAACAAGACACACTGTGTAACGACAGAAGTAAAAGGTCCAGTCCTCATGGGAGGTTACAAATGAAGACAATGCAGTACCAATGGGGGACTAACAAGCCTATTAACGAATCAGAAGCCAGCATTTACAAATAACAATGACACAAGCCAATGAAAAATATGGACGGAGAGTGGGCGGAGCTTCAAGTCCATACTCGAATACAGCATGCCTTGCAGAGCAGTACATGCTTTGCCCATGCTCAACCTACAAAGGGCTATGGCAGGGCTGGAGACTGTTGCATATGCAGATAAATGGCATATTACATGACCACGTTGCCCTCATCGGGTGTCAAGGAGTACTCAGCAATCTATCGAAAACTCTCAAACTGTTCAACAAATGTGGTTACCAAAACTGGTTCACACGTTTTTCAAAACAAATCTACCAAAACACATTCCTCCAGTACTTGCACCACATGCATTTTTTTGCCCTTCACAGCATAAACGCAAAACCAACACATTTTCTGCTTCAGAAAGAAACCGCATCCCAGGAACTACATATTCACAGCCAAGGCCCGTGGAGGGAGTTTCGATGGGGCAGAGAGGCGAGGCGGGGGAGGGGCAGGGTGGGGGTGCGAAAAACTGGAGTATGGATAATTGAAGGTAAGTAAACAATTTAATAAATAAAACGAATTTCTTAGCGCACCCTGCATCGCATTTTGCGATGCAGGGCGCGCTACGAAATTCGTTTTATTAATGAAATTGTTTACTTACCTTCAATTATCCATACTCCAGTTTTTCGCACCCCCACCCGGCCCATCCCCCACCCCGCCTCTCCGCCCCACCGAAACTCCCTCCACGGGCCGTGGCTGCATATTCAATTAACTATAGCTGGCACAAATAATTATCATAATTATCATCAAAAGGTACTGACCACATGAACCAAAGCTTTCTTTAGCAGGGCCTAAATAGACAGGCTACCAGCGTGTTCTTCTCATTATTCTACATTTGGAGGTAGTTGTCACTGATTCCCAGGTGTTAAGGCTAATGCCATACAAGGCGATCTATGAACGGTAGACCTCATTATTTATGGAGGAAACATATTCAGAATTAAATAAATGTCAAAGAATCGCGTCTCGTGGTAGGCCAGGATTAATGTGGACTCCCACAGATGAGATGGATGGATTCCAGCTCTTAAGACCTAACGCAGCCTCCTAAATCACACCCCAGGGAGAGAAGGGCACTAATTGGCTCCTTCCCAAAAAGAGGCTCCCTCCACTCAAGATCCCTAAATTGCCCGCCTCCTTGAACCGTAAATTAATGGGCCCATCTCATTGCTGTCTTTAACCCGTTCACAAACCCCGAAATTGCATCCATGATAAGGAACCCAAAGCCTTAATGATAGGTGAGGTGTGGCGGAGCGGCTGACTCCAGAGCACAAGGCTCACGGTTCGATCCCCGGCACCGGGGCCAGCTCAGCTCAGCTCAGCACCATGTGAATCTGGACAACAGCTTACCTAATCTCCCTGATGGCCTCCAGCGCCTTGAAACCTTAAGAGGTGATATGTTCCTGCTTTACAAATATGGATTAATATTATTATAATGATAGATGTGCTTCTCTCGTTATGAAGAAGGAATGTTGAATCAACCACTTGCGGTGTAATATATCACACAATAGGTTTGTAAAGAGTACATTTTATATACCGTTAAACACATACAAAAAGTTCAAATGCATAGCTAAATCTGGATGTAACTCATGATATGATTAAAAAGGCACACCACTGACAGCACCTCCACCCAACCCCTTTCAGTAGCAGCCCTGTTTCTCTGGTACTCCCTCATGGCTGAAATACGTTTCCAAGAACACCTCCTAGTGTGCCTCAAAAGCTCCAAACTTCTTTGACAAATGAGACTCCACTGATGCCTAGACCTCTGCAAGTTTATCCTTCTACTCCCTGTCCTTTCTTCCGCCACCTGCCTATCCCCTCTTTATGCCCCACATCTTCTCTACCTTTCTCTCCCCACATTTTTGTTGTCTTTTCCCCTTCCTCTACAGTTACCACTAGTACAATGCTTGAATACCATACTCTTCTACCACCTTGTGCTCGACCCTTCCTGTCCAACTCAAGTATCTAGCATCCGAGATGGTCAACCACCGCTTCCTTAAGATTAAGAAACGTTCAATGCAACTTTGATCATAATTGACCTCCCTCTGGTTCACTGTGTAATCGTGCCTTCTGTATCCATGGTTTGCTGCAACGTAAAGCACAATGCAAATGTTGCTCATTAACGTGTAAGGAGCCAATAGCAACAATATTGACATCAAGCTTAAGTGTCCAGCATGGCCATCAGAAAGTGCTGCAGAAAATGGAAAGCGATCCTTTGCTAGGCCTGGCTCAGTTAAACAAGAACCATTCCTGCACAACTTCACCTACAACTGACAGTATATACTCCAAATCAAAAAACAAGGAGATAGGAGCAAAAGTTCCTGCTAGCTCAGATTTCTTTTTAGCCCTCCTGGGGTCGGTCTGGGGTACAAAATCAGCCCTGGGAATCATCATATATATGGCCTCCAGGTAATTAGATAGCTGCTAACAAAGAGGCCCATGTTTAGAAAATGAGGCAGTTTTGAACTTATAAAGACACGCTTTATAAGTGTTTCACAAGGTATGGAAGACTGCATGGATTTGGGCTTGCCATAGGCAATGTTTGTTTTCATATCAAGGAAATCAACAACAAAATCCGTCCCAGCAGACCATAAAACAGTCCTACAAACAGCCAAGCCACCGGCCCACAAAATGACTTGTCAGTCCAGCCCTTTGGCCACTGCCTGATTGCCCTATATGTTGGACAGACCCTGAAACCTCCCTGGACCACTTAAAGTTAAAAGACTGTATGGCAACAAAGTAGCTGTATTTCACTGATGTTATTAAATATGCAAGCACTGGCATGCATAAGGTTTCTTTTAATGTTTTATAAATGTTTTATTTATTGCTTTTCTATGTGAACAATATTAAACCAAACGTTTCCATTCACTACATATAAACCTATGCAGCACCACCTAAAGGCCTTCCGATAGGAGATTGTTCAAGAGTCTCACACCATGCCATCACCATGCGTCAATTATCTAACACCCCCCCCACCCCACCACAGTGGCCACTTCCCAATGCATATACAGAAGCAAATAATAGAGATCTGTCCCACCACATGCCCCATATTTTTGTGTAGTTCCTGGGGCTGCCCCTCCCCGCATAGATTCTCTCCTCTGCTGAAGCGCAGAAGTCCATGGCTCAAGTTCAATCAGAAAGTGCTGGGGCAGCCGGCACTTTCAAAGCACATGCTATTTCTTTTCTGGCCACCATTGACTCCAATGCAACCGATTTCTTTCTTGCCAAGCTCTTATACCATATGGACCTTCCCAAATACTGCCATTTTAGAATCTGCTGTGAGATCTCTAATGGTCACCGGGCCAGGGTCTTGTGACTCTTGCTCCAGTAAATGAAAATTAGCAGACGCTGCCACACCATATGTAGAAAAGAACCCATTTCCTACCCGTATCTTGTTCACAGCAGATTGGAGCCTCTATCCATTTTGAGGAGGCGTACAGGTGTAGAAATGGACTCTGTGGAAATATTTAAATTCCATCAACTGGAGTACATAAGGTTTTGAAAGAAAACCCTCCACTGCCCATCTGCACTGGCCGTCACATGTCCTTTGTTTAAACTTTTGGAAAGGTCATCAGTGAAAGTTCCACACCTCTACAGTGGAGCACAAGGCATTGGACTCTAGAACAGGCTACTCCAATGAGCAGCTTGTGAACTACTGGTATCTCTCCAGCTAACTATCAGTACCTTTCCTGTAGGCATCCCAGCCTTCTAAACTGGAACTTTTTGCTTGGTTAAATGTACATATGTATGATAAAATTGAGTATTCCAAGATGAATATATGCGTATTCTCAGAACTCATAAGCTGATGTTTGGAGAAAATGGCTGAATTTCCAAATTATATACAGTGAGTAATCCGCATTTATTCTTTGAAACAATTATTTCCCTCGATCAGCATGGCACTTGGCTTTACCTTTTCATCTTGCTTTTCCAGTCCCTCTCCAACCAGTCCATGCCAGTCGTTCGGGACAGGAGGTGGACGGTAGGCGCACATGTAGTGCTCAGCGAGTAATCTACATTTTTAATGTATTGCCTGTGTTGCTTCTTATAAACCCCAACCAACACTTCTCTGTATAAAGCATAACTAAACAATTATAAGGTAGGAGGTGGACGGTAGCGCACACGTACTGTTCAGCGAGTAATATGCATTTTTTTATGTATTGCCTGTGTTGCTTCTATTAAACCTCAAACAGCACTTCTCAGTGTTTCTGCCCCCTCCCCATAAGCACCCCACCCTCCGTGCTTGCATATGCGCCCACCCCCAACTTTTTATGTATTTATCTTTGCTTTGCTTCCTGCAACACGTAGACACCTTTACTCTGGGTGCCACACGCAGCAAGTAATCTGCATCTATTCATTGAAGCAATTGTTTCCCTTGCTCAGCATGGCACTTGGCTTTACCTCAATCCCCCACACGCCCCGGTCGCTGCTTTATCTCGCTACCCCACCCTTTCATCTTGCTTTTCCAGTCCCTCCCCCAACCAGTCCACTCCAGTCGTTCAGGACAGAAGGTGGAACGTAGGTGCACATGTAGTGTTCAGCGACTAACCTGCATTTTTTATGTATTGCCTGTGCTGCTTCTTTTAAACCCAAACAAACACTTCTCAGTGTAAAGCATAACAAAAAAATTATAAGGTCCCAAAGGCAAAACCTATTGGCTATGCCAATGCTTGTTTTAAATGTATCCTGTTTCCTTTATGGAAAACGTGCTGCATTAAAAAAAAGCAGTTTTTTTTAAAAGCAGTCCCAGACATGGTGGTCTGCTGAGCCCAGGAGGCCACCATCCCTGGGAGGGCCATTCCCAATGGGGTCGCAAAATGAGAGTGCCTCATTAATATTAATGAGCCTCGAATTTTTCGACCCCATTGGGAATCGCAATCAGCGTCTCTGACACTGTTGTACATAGTAAATTGCGATTCCCAATCGAGCGCAAATTGCTAGTCGCAATTTACTAGGGTCATACATCTGGCCCTAAGTCCTTTAAGATCTAACTCTTTTACTGAGTAGAAGGACATATAGAATACATACCGTATTATAATTCACCTAGTAGAAATAATGAATTTTGTAAAGTTTCTACTTATGAAAGAACCGATAATGGACTGACATAAACTATCTTTAAAAAAAATCTTGCATAATTCTGACATTGGTGATCTCTGCCCCATCATGGATTTCTGAGGCTACTCAAGATGACTTAAAGAAGTACTATAAATGTTTATTAAAATGGAATTTGTTACTAGCAGCAGTTGAATTTAGTGGTCAGATCTACATGCTTTTCATTACGGTTGTCTTTTACCACTGAAACAGAGCGCAGGGGACCCCTCTTGCTTACCCTGCATTAGGGAGCATGACAACCTTGCTTTTCCACTAACGTCATATCTGGTCTAAAGTTACTCCGCAAATCTGCCTGTCAGTATAAGTCAGCTGGAAGATATACATCTTTCGAAAAACCAATTATATATGTACATGTTCTATACCAACACGTTCTTTTCTTCTCTACTCCAGGTTGCTTCTCAGAAGCTTCAGCCATTTCAGGGAAAGCTGTGTCCCCTTAGGCATGTTGTAATTCCACTACATGCATAAGTGCGGTGCCCATCGCCACAAAGGACAAAGGGCTCTTAATCAATCTGAAACAGTGTGCAAAGGGATCTGACTTAGCGGCAAAATATGCTTATGTTTCAAGGTGACCAGATCAATGTGTGACCTTTTTAATCAGCACAGCCCTCTAGAGAGCACAGTGAAGCTCGCTGCTTTCATTTATTCCACTGTCGGAGCCCTCTCATGGCAGCGTCAATTTCTGCTCTTTGTTTCCTTGGCCGCAAACCCCCAAAAATGCCTGACCTCTGTGGAGGCAATATTTAGATATCCCTTCATTGATGAACTGTGTATGTGACCCGGGCAAGCAGAAGGCTACGCCACAAATTTGCAAGCACTGTTACAATTACATCCACGAGGTACCAAGGATAAGGGAGACATAAGCATATGCTAATTGTCTTACTCTATGCATGGGAGTACTGCTGACATACACCCGCGCCCTACTTTCAAAATGGCGACTGTTACAAAAAGGATCAGTCAACACACCGGACTGGAGTAGAACAACCATGTAAAATAAGTCTCTGAAAGCAGTCATGCCTTTCAAATGTGACGCATTCAGCTTGCCGTTCAGTCTGCAAAAAGCATGTTGAATGACACATGGAATTTTAATGTAATTTGTTTAAAAGCCTTTTCAAGCGGATCCTTCATGTCATGAGATTTGCATTTTCATTGCCTTGGAGAATCATTCAGTTACTCATATTAATGCTTGTGCAGGACATAAGGCTGCTTAATATCTTAGCTGCATATGCGCATTAGAGAACACAGCCGTCTATCAATGGGATATGGATATGACTATTTTTACAATAAGATTGTAGAACGTGCCTTGGTTGATCATCAGACGGAGATGATTGGTTATATGTTCTGCACAGAGACCATGAAGTATTATTAAAGCAATGCGAGGCCTTTTAACTACAACGGTCTTGTACGATACTTTTACAAATTAACATAAGCTTCTCAATAACTACCTTAATTACTACCCTGATAACTCCTTGCAGCACTCCAGAGAGGGAACTACAAACTTTCGTTTGGGATCACAACTGTGCATTTTCATTGGAGTTCCCAAACTATGACTTTTCATTTGAGCCACGCCCACCTTCCCATACAATGCATTTTTGTTGGGGATCCCAAATTGCGTCTTCTCATTAACCCCTCCCACGCTGGTGACGGAACCGTTCCGTCACGCCCCTCGGGTGGGCTGTGCTGGTGACGGAACGGTTCAGTCTCGGCCCGCTCGCCGCGCATGCGCGGCGCTGATTTCACGCCTGCACGGCGCGTTCTATTGAGCGGGCGGGGCCGTGACGGAACCGTTCCGTCACAAGCACAGCTCACCCGAGGGGCGTGACGGAGCGGTTCCGTCACCAGCGTCAGAGCGACGCGCGGCCCCCCACCCCTTAGCACTGCGGCGGAATAGCCGCCGCAGCGAAAGGGTTAAAGTGCTCAGACTATGCCTTTTAAATGGCTGTTTTAACTACCCCTTTTGAATAAAGACGCACAATTTTATTTTTTTATTGGAAATATTCCCATATATGCCTTTTCACTGTCAATCCATCCAACGTTGCCTTGTAATAGAAAGTTCCGAACTGTGCCGTCTCACTGAAGGGCCTTATCTACTTTTGTTAAACTGTTTCCGCTAATCATGTCTTTTATTACAGGCATCTCCACCCTTGTATTTTAACTGGAGATATAACCAACTTTGCCTTTTGATAGGAGGTCCCTACTATGCCTTTTTTCATTTAAGGTCCTTTCAACAACACCTTTCTCATGTAGTTTCTCCACTGCACCTCCTGACAGGATGTTTCAATGAAGACTTTCTGTTGGAGGTCCGCAACTATGCCTTTTCTTAAGTATGCCCGAACTAAACAACTACTTATCCAAATGCCCAACCAAGGAGTTCTCCAGGTACACCTTTTTTATTTGAAGTTCCAAACTATACCTTTTCATCAGGGCCAGACAGGGAAGTGGGAACCCACCACCCAAAGCAGGCCTGGCAATTATTTTGGACCAGTCTGGGGGTGGAGGGTACTTGATAAGCGTGATGCCCCTTTGTTACTGGGGGACTATACTGCAGCACCGCTGCAAAACCGGTCACCACCCTTCCAGCCTCCCGGGCAAATGTCCTATGACAGATACAGCCAGTCCGGCCCTGTATTTCATTGGATATTTCCAACTGTGCCTTTTCTTTGCAAGTGCCCCAACAACACTTATTAATTAGATGCCCCTCTGCTGCAGAAATCCCTCTCACAGTTGCTACCACAAATAACCTAACTGCCTGAAAAAGACTTAAAAGTTTCTGAGCCCTCAGTGGTTTGCAAGACCTTCAACCATCTAAGTTTCCTCTTCTCTTAGATGCACTAGGCACTACGCAACTGGTACTTTTGTAAAGCACTCTGACACCTTTGGGTGATGTTAGCGGTATATAAAATTGCATTAAATAAATAAATAAATAAAACTAGGCATCTTCTGCACATACGTCCTTGTTTCCGAATCTGTGCTTCCACAGAGGAACTTGCTGAGCAAAATGTATTTTCATCCTTTAAGGGCGGGAGACAGGATGTATTAAGCATTTATTACTTTAGTTGACATATGCTGAAACATACACAACACAATGACTTTAAATATGGAAAACTGCATTTGGCTTATTAGATAAATGATGGGACAATAAAATATACAGTAAGTCTAAAAGATCAGCGAGTTTTTGTTTATGTGAGACAAAATGGGTACAGTTTTTACAAATTGAGTCACTCAGGATTTTCAGGAGCCCATCATTTTTGTAATTCATCGAAAAAACAATATGTGATTTATAGGATGCAGAGCTTTCCAGCTCCAAGAGAAGGCACTCTGGCCATCAATATTAGGAAATAAATTGTTTAAAAGATTTCTAGATCTCTATGGAGTCATCAATAGGATTGCATCAAAACTCCAGTATTTGGCTGGAAAAAAAAGGGTTACTCAACAAGTTAAGGGACCATGGCACACTTGTAAGATATCCATAGGAAAAGAATGCATGTACACAATCGTAATGTGAATAATTTCCAAAACGAGGGGATATCCTGAAAAAAACTAGCAACGTATGTGTCCTCAGGCTTGCACTTATGGCAACGGTTTGGAATGGTAAAGTATATTGAATGACCCTTTTGCTTTTTCTGACGCTGCTTATAAACTACTATTCACTATTTGTTGCACTTTAGAATTCCAGTTTTCAAGAAGTCAGAAATGTAAGAGCTGTTGGAGATCTATGTACCTGTCTGCTGATCTGTGAAATAAACATATACATTGCGCAATAACACAGTAAGTTATTTAAAATGAGGCACGTGTACCACATTGTACATCCAGACCATGAACAATGTTCTTGCTATGTTTCATTGGCATACAAAAATAGTTTAATAATAATAATACTACCACCGTCTGCTTAGAATTTACAAAACCCAAATATGATAATTCTCTACTTCCCTTAGCTGATACACTTTATACCAAGTCAAAAATCTACTTTTATAAAGAAATAATTAAAATAAAACAAGTGTCTTTAGGTAACAAACAACTGCTTCGGATAGTCAGCAGTCCTCACTCAAAAAACCTGCAAAACGGTCTAAAAAATGCTGGAGCATGACTTTGTGTTAAGAAGATACAAAAGGTAGACATTGATGCCTTAACTCACCTAGGAACGCCTTCTACTCTAGCATTAAAAAATTGCACATCAGACCCACCCTCCTTACAAATATGGAAAAGTGCAAGTCCAGATCATTTAAGTATGATACTGATTTTCTAGCATGCTTCTTAAGAAACACCCTCTAACAATAAATGTTCATGAACAAATATACTAATTTATGTGTCACCGACAACATTCAAGTATGCCAATCCAATTCCATTCACTCCTTACACCTACTTCATCACTAGGTTTCTTATTTATATATGGCAGTAAAGTGCCCTTGCTGCACGAGTCAAATTTAATAAAGTAAAATGATCAAATTCGATATGCAATTAGTGTTTAGGTCTACTTCCAGGCATTCTGCCGTAAAGATCATGTATAGTAATCTGTATTTTAAAAGCATGGTTAACGTAGTGACAAAGCGTACTTCTATAGCCATATCAAGTGCAAAGAAGTGGACATTACTTCACAATTAACTTTCACAACACAAACCCCAATGTCATCCATCTGTACGACTCCCTACTGATGGGCTGATTACGATGACATAGGAAAAGGTTCAGACTCTCGGTCTGAGCCATTCCTACAGCATCGTAATCTCCTGTTTGGATTAATTTCCGACCCACCCATTTTGATGGAGTTGGTCGGTAATAAATCCAAACAGGATTTCCGAATGGCTTTCGAGCCCGTCTGCCATTCGGAAAGGGGCCTGTAATCCCAAGGGCGGCTCTTCACACCCGAGAGATTACGATGGCAGATTCTGACCGCCTTTCTGTGCCAACCTTTCCGACACAGAAAGGCTGTGGGAATCTTACTTTTGGGGTCCCCATGGGTGCAAGACCTCCGGATGGCGGCCTATGGGGTACCTATGGAGCCCCCCTGTTGATCCCTGCACCTGGTGGCAGGCATGAACTGCACCTCTGCACTTTACAATGAAAGCAAGCATGCTGTTCGGAATGCATGCTCCCATTGTAAAGAATAGGATTGCGACCAATCAGTGTTCGGTCACATCCTACTTGCTGGTTTGGGACCACCGGCAGGAGGTCAGTCAGTCCCAGTTACAGATTGATGTCTGATGGACTCAGGTCCGTCCTTCATAGAAATCAGCACCTGAGTCTCCTGTTCCTGTCTATTTTATATTTACTCTTTTGTAAAGAAAAAAGAAGGCAAACAAGCATACAATGCAGGGAATCCAAAAACAAAACAGAAGAAAGAGGTGGGGGTGAAGTTCTGTGTGTAGGGGTGGGGGGGGTCTAAAACAGAAATTACTTACTAGTAAGGCACAGAGGCCAGGAGTTAGCAATGATGGTGGTTGGCCTAAATGTAACCCAGGAGGGTCTGGAGTGGGGTGGCTCTTCTACACCAACTCTGTGCCTGTTGCATGCTTTCTAACAGAACTCATGATTAATACACTACACTTCCTATGTGATGTCGGACCAAATACAAGTGCAAACATTGAAGGAGCACTGTCTAAAGTACCGGCCACAGGAATGGGTTTTATGACAGTACCAATGTTCAGGCACAACTTTATGATGGCCAATTTGCAATGGCACCAAGGGCTGTGATACAGATGCATGTTTAGATTCAGTACCAAACTATGATGGGTAAAATAGTAAGCAAACCACCATCAACCAGTGGGGTTTGTTTGTTAAGTTTTATGCAGCACTGTTAAGTGCTCCTCACTTGCCAATGGGACCTGGTCATGAGGCAAGTATGCTCCACTTTAAGTATACTGTCTTTTTCTTGAGAAGGATACATTGTTGAAGTCCATGTCTGGATGAAAATAAGTGATCAAGGACCAGAGAATATTCAAGTGTCTGCGATGGGTGAGGCTTAAACCACTGACCTACAACAACAATGGCAGGAACACAGCATAAAGACTGCCAAATGGAAGCTCACACCGTCTGTGGCCAAGTTACTAGTTTCAGAGCACAAAAAAGGAGATCACAAACCAACATGCTCTGCTGTTTTCAACTAACATTAAGGTAAATAACCCGAAGAATTAGTTATCGGCTGGGGGTTGGAAAGCTTTCTATCCCAGCAGAGCTCCTTGGATTCCATATCAAGTGGGCAGATTGAGAACATATAAGACTACTGACTTGCATCACTGGTGACCTTCACAGTCAAACGTATCTATCAGTAGGGTAAGCAGACTTCTCCAGTTCTTTAACTATATAAGACATGTCTTCCCATCAACCTGCGTTAAATTAGCACTTTTTCAGTCTGTTTCACTACTTTTAAACAGTTCACCTACATGTTATGGATTGTCTTACCAAGGAAAGACCATTCTCCCACTTTGCAGTCCTCCAAAGACAGTGTTCACTCAGTGCTTCTGGCAATCTTCTCAATAAAAGTCTAAACGTTTAACACACATCAGACTGCAGATGATGTAGTCTTCAGAAGAGGTCCTTCTCTTCAGGGAAAGCCATTAAGATGACTTAGTGGTATAAACTCTAGATACTGAGATCTTTAACGAAGACCAGGGCAGGAACTGGACTCTGAATTGGTCCGCTCAGCCAATCATCATAGCAAGGCTGATAGAATGAAATAGGATAATAATAACGCTTGTTATACGCACTGTCTCAAGGCAGCTATATGAAAATTATGCCATTTAAAAAATATCTCCTGTCCCATTAACACCCTGCTATAGCTAAGCGGTGGAACAAAACTAGTGTCCGAGAGAGAGGCGGCTGTATCTTAAGAATAAGAAGGCATGCAAGACTTACTCTTACACTCTGTATCCCAGTGAGTATTCCCCAGTGACTATTCACTCACTTCTGATTTTCCTATTGTTTGCCAGAACCCTCGTGTTAAAATAAAAAAACAAGTAACAGTCATGATTATGGACACTAGAACTAAAAGTCACCTGTCAAGGTGCTTCAATACCTGCAAGCCGGAGCTCTAACCAATCTCATACTTACGGCATTGGTGCTTTTATATCTGGCAATGTCTGGCAAAAATATTGTAAAAATGTTTAATAGTCATATAAACGCATCTTGTTCCGCTCGTATAAAAAAAAACTTATCAGAAGAAGAAACGCTGCCAAGAAGAAAAAAAATCAGGCACTGTTGGATATAGTAATAAAAAAACAAATATTTGCTTTGACAGCGGTCACAGGTGATGTGTGGCATCAGCTGGAGTCAACAAGAAAATACGCTGATGCTGCACTCCAGGTGTTTTGTCCATTTACTAAGCGTATTTTATAAACTTGGCAACCATGGCACAACTTGTCAGGTCAATGACTGGAATTTAGATTAGAATTGTAGATTTGACCAAGTCGAGGTACTCAAATATAAGAAAACATTTAATGAAAATCTATCAGCAGGTATCCACTGGTGAAGCATACAGTCCTGTACACTTGTCATCCGCAAGCTTTCATTTGAAATCTCACTGATATTACCTTATGAGTTATAACCAAGCTTACATAGACCCGACCTCCAGTTTCTTGCAGTAAATTCAAAATTTGTTAACCTGTGCTGCTCCTGCCGAGAAGAAAAATAAAGAGCTCCAAACAGGTATGATTGGAGAGGGCTACTCCTGTGTCACAATATGGCCCCAATTGTGTATTGTTATAACCTTTGGGACGTGGGAACTTTATTTATGATGTCGGCTCAGCGGTGCATCTCTCCAAAGACAGGCGGGTCAAGCCATAGTCGCCTAGACACCTGGATCAATACCGTCAATGCGCGGGACATCACATCTCCTTCTGATCTTTGATCTTCCTCAAGATGGGAGCTTGGAAAGACGAAGATGCTTGCAGAATCAAAAACTGGTATTAAATGAAAGAGCCAGCAAAGGAGAGAGCTGGCTGCAACACCCAGCAGCCCTCTCCCTCAACCTCAACAATTACATCACACGGACTGCGGTCTTGCACCGCGGCGGCTGATTAGATTACAGGACAGCACTGTCCGGCCCTTTGTCTTCTTCATTTCATTTATCTGAGACAATATGAACTCTGTCTTCCAGCATGTTGCAAACTGAATTTGAAACAAGCAGGAATTTCATATTTGTCATGGAACGAAATGCAATCAAGACCTTGGATCTGTATGTTGCCCTTGGACCCAACACAATAGCAAGGTCAATACAATCTCTCTCCTGTGCTGCATGCCATTTTTTGTGTGCCTTTGACTAAAGCACTGTATTATTGGCAGTAAGGAAGGGTAAAACCACACTTTTTCCAAAGTTATATGTGATTCCTTTATAGAAGGAAAGACTTGCCTTACATATTACTCAAAATGTACCATCTATTAAACAGTTTTCTCTTTACAACGTGATCAACGTGCATGGTGCACTGCACACGAAATGTGGGCAAAATAAAAGAAATGTGGTTAAAAAAAGTAACCATACACAAAGTAAATTCACTAGCAAAAAGCAATATAAAAAGAAAATCACAAAACAAGTGCTACCAGAACTTAATGGAAGAGTATCACGGTGTATATGGTGCTGGCAATCTGCTGGTTTATGTGGTGCACAGCGATGCAAGAAAATGGCCTAGAGGTTTCAGTGAAGAAAATGCCAAATAACCAGAGGCACACTTCACTGGTGAAGGTCAGCAAAACAGAAAAGCCTCTGGGAGCTGCACTTGAACCGGTGCAAAGGGACGAACTGGAGCCCATAATTCAGGAACACTGGGCTCGTTTTGGAGTGGCATTTGCCTCATTTGCATAAAATTTGCATCAATTGGTAATTGTCAGAGATTAACGGAAGTGGGATATAGTTCTGCCCTCTAACTAGAATAGTAATTGTCCCAGTAATATAGGACCATGGCTTATAATAGTTTCATAATTTTTTGTAAAGCAGACAAGCTTTCCGCAACATCAAAATCTCATACCCGTTTGGGCTACTTATATAAACCTAAAAAAAAAATGCATACAACGTTACATGTTTGCTCTCAGAAGAAGGCAGCGTGGAGTAAATGTAAAGCAACTGTAACCGTGAACAATCATTCAAGTAACTCGTTGCCGGTGGAAGTGGGTGAACAGTCCGAAAGCTCCGATGTGTTGAGCTTCACACATCCATCCTCTCACGTCTCCTGCCAGGCGCCACGTGTGCTTTTCGATTCTAGACGTGCGTCGCTGGATCATGTACAGACTTGTCACACTGAACAAGATAAAACCCAAGGTCTCCGAGTCACCACAAAACAGACTGTCACATTAGCATTACATGGCAGCGAGCAGCAGAGCCAGGCCGCACTTTGCACACCGCTGCTCAGGCCTGCACACAATTCCACACAACATGAGCGGGGTTTCTAGCAGGATACATGGGCTTCGGACACAGCGAGAAAGCACAGGCTTACCTATTTGGTCAACTCTGAATAAGGCTGCCAAGCAGCGCGCGATTCAAGGTCCCAGTGGCGGCATCAGTAGCTACATTTTATACGTTTGATTCAGCTGACAGAGGCATTCTTTTCTTTTTCCAGGAACTCCAATCACTTACCACAAATGTACGGCATTCACAGAGCCCTCAAGACTGCCTGTCCATGTTCCAGTAGCAAATCAAGCATGGGGTTTTTACTGTGCATTCTGGGGCTTGTAGTCCTCACTAGATCTTGCTTACTAGACAGCATTTATATAGTGCTTACTACCTCTGACGAGGCATCGAAGTGCTTTACGCCAGGCAGCACGCTGCTCCTGGACCGAAGGTTGATCGTTAGTTCAGTGTTATTGGTTACTGTTTGTTATTTATTGTGATTAGTCTTGTGCACTCCAAGCAAACCATTCGATGCAGTCATTTCAGTTTTCTTTGGTGGACTAAAGTATTAGCGGTTGGTCGCAATCGTTAATTGGAGGGGTGAACTCAAACACATGGTTGGTGGGTATTAATACAGAAGTTAGTGGAGATGAGGTATTGTTAGGTTGCACAGGTATGTGTTGTTCTCTGTCACCTATGTCCGTCTCCCCAGCGTCCCTCCTTGATGTGCTCACCAGAATGCGCTCCGCCCCTCCCCATTGCTTTTTCCCCCGAATGCTTATCCCCATAGCTCTAGTTGCTCTCTCTAGCTTTTCTCCCTCACTCTCTGGCTCCACATTGCTCTCTTTCTGAGTCATTTGCTCGTCTTCAACTGCGACCTCCATTGCTTTGAAAACAAGCACTGGCGTTGCCAATAGGTTTCGCATTTGGAAAGTTGGAGCTATTGGTTTTGTAAATGACATTTTATATTTATACATTGTTATTGCCAATGCCAATACTTTTAACTTTAGCATATGTGACACTTTTAGTATTTGTAATGTCACATGTTTTGTATTGATGTGACTTAGATGTATTGATATTACACTAAACAAAAAACTAAAAACTAAAACTAAAAAAGACTAAACTAGAAAAAACTAAAAAAGAGCGACACTGGAATAGGATCCATCATCTCCCACTATGTCCCCCGAAGAAACTTGCGTTCCTCTGGGAAACTGCTTTTGGCAGCCCCCCGTGTACGAAGAGCCAAGTGGGGCGGCAGAGCCTTCTCCACCCTTGCTCCTAAGTGGTGGAACGAACTTCCTTTGGATCTGAGATCTCTCCCGTCCCTACAGAACTTTCGCACTGCCTTAAAAACCCTTTTCTTCAAGCAAGCATATGTCTAGGGTCTTAAGTTTTTCCTGGTCATTCCCTGACCTTCTGCTAGGTGCCTTGATACCTGCGGGTTATTGTTCTGCGCAATATAAATTATTTTTCAATTCAATTCAATTCAATGGCTTTTAATTTTTTTAAATAATTAATACTTAAATACTTAAATGTTATTGGGGTTTTTTTCCCTTCGTGAAGCATTAATCAAGTAATGTCATTGTAAATGAAAAAGTCGTTTACCCCCAGGACATACAGATTCTGGTGTCCAAAGCACCAAATGTGCATGCTATCCCCCATTTGGAAATGGAAAACCTGTGATAGGTGCCATTTATCATGTGTTGAATTCCGAGCCTAGAGAACCATCCGATGGTACAGAGCCCCCTCAAGTGCACAAAAAAGTTTACGCTGAGCTACAAGGGAAAGAAAGTGTTGTGCTGTTGCTGCCACATATGTAATCCAATGTGTAATTAGCGTCAGTTTAAATAACGGGTTACAGGATTGTGAAGGGGGGACTCCGAGGGAGCAGAGCCCATGACCCAATCCCAGCCCCGGGGCGGCCGGCAGAGTGGAGGGAAGTAGAGCTCGGGGGGTCTGTGGAGGTGTACACGGGGTGGGGTGCAGATCAAGAGTGCCCGAGGGCATGGGTTTAAGTACTTCTGAGGGTTCGAAGATGGATTTGTAGTCGGAAGGGCCTAGGACTCTGTGGGGTGAGGGGGTCTGAGAGAGAGCTGTGACGCATGAGAGTCTGGAGGGGGCTGAAGAGTGAGCGGGTCTGAGATGTATGGAGTTTATGAGAGCGGATATGGTTTGAGGGGGTCTGGGGCGTGGTTTGTATAGTGGATATGGTTTGAGGGGGTCTGGGGCGAGGTTTGTATAGTTGATAAGGTTTGAGGGGGTCTGGGCGGGGTTTGTATAGAGGATATGGTTTGAGGGGGTCTGGGGCAGGGTTTGTATAGTGGATATGGTTTGAGGGGGTCTGAGTTGTAAGGAGTTTATGAGAGCGGATATGGTTTGAGGGGGTCTGACGTCAACGTTAAGACTGTCCGAAGCGTCTTAGGTGAGGAGGTTTGCGTGACTGGTCTGTGGATTCAGAGACTTGAGCGCTCTGCGGTGCGTGGCGTCTGTGTGAGACTGGAGCTGGTTTGAAGGAGCCTGAGAGGGTTTGTAGATAGACTTATCCTGAGGAGTCTGTAAGAGAGCGGACAGGGGGAGTATGGAGGAGCTGAGTGGATCGGAAACGATCTGATGGGTTCTGAGAAGATATCTAGGTTAACCATTTGTGTAGCGCCTGAAGCGCGCCAAGCGCTGAGGGGGAGAGGAGGCGGATGTAAGAGGGCAGGCTGGAGCGGAGCCTCATCGGGTCTCGGTTCATGCGCGGAGGGGGGTTTTAAGATACTGCAGGAGTCTGCAGGGGGGCGCCGTGAGCTGGAGGTCTGGCGGGGGGAGCGAGGGCTGAGGGGAAGGGTTATGACTGAGTCTGGGAAGTTAGAGGGGGATCTGGGTAGTTTCCTAGGGTTATAGGGCGATGGCAACTGGTGTTTTGAAGGGTCCATGAAGAAACGGAGGAGTTCTGTGGTGGTCGAGGTGAGGGGATGTGGCAGACAGTAAGGGGGTCTGCAAGGACCGAAGGAGAGGGCGAGCAGCCCGGGACGAGAGAGCTGCAACGCGAGGATGTGGATGAAGGGGGGTTGGTGGGGGTCTGAGATGAGCAGGAGTGTGGGAGGGGGTCCTGGGGGCTTTGATGTGAGAGATAAATTAGGGGCGGGGTGGACTCTGGCAGGGGAGGGAACATGGCCTGGGGGAATCTGGCTGGGGAGGGGGATGAGAAATCCAAGTAAGGCTGTGTGCCGGGAGAGAGAGGGGAGGTGCTGGAGCTGGGGAACAGATGGCCGTGAAAGTTAGTCTGGAGGGGGCTTAAGAGTGAGGGGGTCTGAGATGTATGGAGTTTATGAGAGCGGATATGGTTTGAGGGGGTCTGGGGTGGGGTTTGTATAGTTGATATGGTTTGAGGGGGTCTGGGGCGAGGTTTGTATAGTGGATATGGTTTGAGGGGGTCTGGGCGGGGTTTGTATAGTGGATATGGTTTGAGGGGGTCTGGGGCGGGGTTTGTATAGTGGATATGGTTTGAGGGGGTCTGAGTTGTAAGGAGTTTATGAGAGCGGATATGGTTTGAGGGGGTCTGGGGCGGGGTTTGTATAGTGCATATGGTTTGAGGGGGGTCTGAGTTGTATGGAGTTTATGAAAGCGGATATGGTTTGAGGGGGTCTGGCGTCAACGTTAAGACTGTCCGAAGCGTCTTAGGTGAGGAGGTTTGCGTGACTGGCCTGTGGATTCAGAGACCTGAGCGCTCTGCGGTGCGTGGCGTCTGTGTGAGACTGGAGCTGGTTTGAAGGAGCCTGAGAGGGTTTGTAGATAGACTTATCCTGAGGAGTCTGTAAGAGAGCGGACAGGGGGAGTATGGAGGAGCTGAGTGGATCGGAAACGATCTGATGGGTTCTGAGAAGATATCTAGGTTAACCATTTGTGTAGCGCCTGAAGCCCGCCAAGCGCTGAGGGGGAGAGGAGGCGGATGTAAGAGGGCAGGCTGGAGCGGAGCCTCATCGGGTCTCGGTTCATGCGCGGAGGGGGGTTTTAAGATACTGCAGGAGTCTGCAGGGGGGGCGCCGTGAGCTGGAGGTCTGGCGGGGGTGAGCGAAGGCTGAGGGGAAGGGTTATGACTGAGTGTGGGTAGTTAGAGGGGGATCTGGGTAGTTTCATAGGGTTATAGGGCGATGGCATCTGGTGTTTTGAAGGGTCCATGAAGAAACGGCGGAGTTCTGTGGTGGTCGGGGTGAGGGGATGTGGCGAACAGTAAGGGGGTCTGCAAGGACCGAAGGAGAGGGCGAGCAGCCCGGGACGAGAGAGCTGCAACGCGAGGATGTGGATGACGGGGGGTTGGTGGGGGTCTGAGATGATCAGGAGCAGGGGAGGGGGTCCTGGTGGCTTTGATGTGAGAGATAAATTAGGGGTGGGGTGGACTCTAGCAGGGAGGGAACATGGCCTGGAGAGAGGCCGGAGGGAAGCCGGATGGGGGCGGGAGAGCCTGGTGGGGGGGCGGGAATGCGAGTGAAGGGAGGAGAAGTGTGGCAGGCGGAATGCCTGTGTGCAAAAGCACGATGCGCTTGGAGAGAGGCCGGAGGGAAGCCGAATGGGGGCGGGAGAGCCTGTTGGGGGGGCGGGAATGCGAGCGAGGGGAGGAAAAGTGTGGTAGGCGGAATAGGGAGATGCGCGTGCTTGTGTGGTCATGTGACCCGCTTTTGTGGTCACGTGACTCACATGCACTGTGAGAAAACTGCAGTGGTTTCACGAGTCGATTGAGCACTTGAATTTTCGCCTATTACATTCGCAAGCGAATGATAATAGGCAAAACCTAAAAACCACACATTTATTTCCAAATCCAATTTGGATTGGCAAAAACATGGAAAAAAGTAGCCGAGTCTTTTTATAGGTGCACACCTGTGAAATAATGCAGCCACATAAATCATAACCTTATTCTAATCTAAGTCAACCAGCACCGCATGGAGAAGACGCAAAGGGTGGCTAAAACCCATTAACAAAGGCACGACCTATTGGCTTTGCCATTGCTTGTTTTATTATGAGATAAACAGGAATACAATTCCAAGAATGAACAAGCAAATAATGGATGATCCTGAAAAAAAAAACACAGCTCTACAATAAAAAAACGATGCAAACACAAATCACTAAAAACGAAATCAAAGAATCAAAGTGAATTTACTTCACTATTTGAGATAAAGGGTGAACAGGTGTATTGTATGTAAAACTCAAACACTGCCTAAAAAAAATCCAAATCATTGGTCTTCTACAAAAATGTCTGAGCATGCCTTTCTGCAAACTCAACAATGTATTTGTCACTAAAAAGTACATCTAAAAGGAAAATTTCAGAGAAAAGAGATTTCCAGCTATTTATTTAGGAGCTTTATACAGAGCACGGGTCACCAAGGCCGGACTGGCCGTAGCAGCCACCGGGCGTTTCCCTGGTGGGCCGCCAGGGTGGGAGCCAGTCTATCGGCCCCCGTAACAAAATTGGCCAAAAACGGCCCTCGCATATAGCTCGGCTGCACCCCCCTGCTCCCCCTAGGGGGGCAGGATGAGCAGTTTGCCAGGGCTGGTTTCGATTCCCAATCCAAACCGGCGGGTCACCTTCGCGACTTCAGAGCGCTGGCAGAGGAACAAGAAGAAAGTATGGTAATGTAGGTTCTGGAAACAGGATAGGAGGGAGTTCAGCCAGATTGATTTGGAGGAGGAACAGATCTAACACACTCTGGTAGCTCCAAGATAACGTGGAAAAAACATTCTTCCTGCATGAAGCCCGCCATTTTACAGCTCGGATTCGTGGATTTTGCTGTTTAAAATGCTTCAACTTATATTTTTTATTTATCCTCCCGCCTTTGCATAATATGCTGATGCCGCCCACCCCTAATCTGTAGTTATGGTTTTTTCACATCACTCTGTTCCACTGTATCAGCGCAGCAATTCACTCAATATACCAGGGGTGTAGCAGCAGGTGCAGTGGCACCAGGGGATGAGGATCCCACTGAACCCTGATTATTGATGTATTCCAAAGTTCAAAGACAGTGGAAGCTTTTCCACTAAGGCGGAGGAGCGTCGCCCCTCTGCTTTTCAGCAGTGCAAAAAAGGAAAAATAAAATGATAATAACACAATGTTATTATCATTTTATTTTTCATTACGAGCCAGGTTAGGGTGAGGTTGGGCTGTTAGAGCAGGGAAGGGGGAAATATGTGAACTTATGTGCGGATGATGGTTTGGTTGTCGTCTTGTGCCGGCAAGTCATGCTCTCTTAGCATGTTCTCCACCTGGCTGTTTTGCACAGACTGGGTGGAGAACATGCACAGGCTCCCACCCCCTTTCTGAGCGCCGAACCAGGTCCCTCAGACCAATCACAACGCTGCTTCCATGTGATTGCTCCGCCCTTCTTGAGGGGCCTCCTTTCAGTGTTCTAACTTTTTAGGTGCCATAGTAAGCAGTTTGTATGTGTTGCTTATGTCCACAATAAGATTACTATTAGTGGAGACATTCCTCTGCGGACCTAGCCTTCAATCTGGAGATTTATTTTTAGCCGCGATTTGTCAGTGATCAATGTGCATAAGTGAAACTTAATGGATCCGGTCAGGATCCGTTTTTCAGGTGGGCTGTGTGTGTAGGGTTCCTGGGTTTTATTGTTGTATAATTTGTTGTTGCTCATTTTGAGGGAATCTTTAACGGGAGTAGCAGGTGGATGTGTAGGTTTTATGTCTCCTACTTAAAGAATTTAGGTGATTTAGCTTCATCAGTCTTATGTATGCTGAATTCTCTCTGTATAGTTGTATGTACCCATTGTAAGCCATTGGCCAGCTAACATGCAATAGGAAAATGGATGTCTTGGGCAGGAGCATAATGCAGCCCCTGTAGGGCATGGGTGCCTCCCCCCACCTCTAAAGCATGCGGTTATTATGGAGATGTGGGAGTCTGACTTCTTATCAGCTTCTTCATGGGAGGCCCCCATAACCTGTAACTATGATCTGATGCTCATGTAAAGCGCTCTGATACGTCCGGGTCTAGCCAGCGCTATCTAAAACCTTTAAAATAAATACATCAAATAAATAAATGCTGGTGACAAAAGCAAAAGGAACAGTCCTGGCCGAACTGTAAAGCTAGGTCCTCCCTGGACTGGAAACAAGCATCCTGGGACCGGTTTCGGGGCATCACCCCTCATCAGCCAGGCTAGATGGAATCCAGTGGCGCAGTGAGCACGAGACCCACGTCTGGGCGTACCCTTCTCACTTCCTTTTGCTTTTGTCGCCCCAGGTGAGGCTGGGGGTGAATGTTTGCATTGTTCAGCATTGCCTCCGTCATTTGTTCCTTTTACTTTTGTCATGCTGGTGACAGCAGCGTCATGACTGGCTTGGGGGAGCCTGTGTGCTTCCTGCTTCCGGGAGGAGAGACAACAGAGGAGAGTTGGCGGGTGTGCAAAGGTAAGTATTTTATATATTTTTTTCACCTCCCCAAGCCTGCCACCCCGGTTCCATATCAGCCACATCTGTTCAAAGAGCGTCCATAGGGCCTATTTCCTTCCCTGCACTAAAGCTCATGATACGCTGGCCACAATATTGCAGCATAATGCACAGCAACAAACTATGGGTAAAGGAAGAATTTGGGTGCAACAGCGATTGACAGTTAGGGACACATTGGAAAGTGTAAATGGCACTGTTATAGGTGTTTGCTGCTCGAACTTAAAATGTTCTGGCTCCTTCTCTCCGTGGATTTCCCAACCACTCCATCTGTGACACGGGGATGACTTTGTCAAGTTCATAAGCTTTGGTCAATGATGTCGGAGGCGATCGCTTTACCGCTCTTACACATATGGAACACGTCCATTGCATCAGGCATATTTCCGGATTGTTGGAAACATGCCACTCTCCTTCCCCTGAAAAAGAAGCCAAATGGCGCTCCGGATGATCTAAGTAATCTCCGCCCAATCTCCCTTCTAGCAGCCCCGGGCAAAATGCTCGAAAAATTGATACAACGTCAATTGAACAGATTTATCGAGGACAACGAGATTCTGCATGAAACTCAATCAGGCTTCAGATCGGGATTTAGCACCGAGACTGCCCTCATTGAGGTGGCTGAGTCGATGAGATGGTCTTTAGATTCAGGAGCATCAGCCATGCTGGTACTCCTGGATCTATCAGCCGCATTTGATACGGTGGATCACGACAGATTGATCTCACGGCTGAAGGATATAGGACTGAAAGATAAAGCGTTGGGCTGGCTACAATCCTATCTTACAGATCGCTCCCAGAAAGTAGCGCTGGGCACCTTCACCTCAAAACCAAAACACCTCAAGTGTGGCGTCCCTCAGGGGTCGGCTCTCAGCCCATTACTTTTTAATGTTTATTTAGCCCCACTCTTTACCTTGATCTCAAAATGGGGAGTGAAGGCAATTTCGTATGCAGATGATACGCAATTAGTCTTCCCTTTCTCTGACGTATCTGAGGCAGCCTTCAGCAAATTGAGGGGATGTCTTCGGGATATTTCCAGCTGGATGAATACTAACAAATTAAAACTGAATGCTGGCAAAACGGAGGTTGTCTTTTTTGGCAAACATAATCGTCCTCCCTCTGACTTGTGGTGGCCTCCTGAAATGGGTCCCCCTCCTCCTCCTAGCACCTATGCGAAGAACTTAGGTGTCAGATGGGACGAGGGTCTCTCCTTTTCGTCACACATACAACAAGTCACAACTGGCTGTCTTTTCAAACTTAGGAACCTTCGGAAGTTCCTTGCGCTTTTGCCAGCAGACTGCCGAAAAATGGTAGTCCATGCAACAGTTACATCCAGATTAGACTACGCGAATGGCCTATATCTTGGCCTACCCAAATACTTGGTACATCGCCTGCAGATCGTGCAGAATGCGGCTGCGAGACTGCTAAAACACATCCCTTTTAGACAGCATGTCTCTCCGCATCTACACGACCTGCATTGGCTCCCTGTGGCTAGTAGAATAAAGTTCAAAGCTCTAACCTTGGTGTTCAGAGCACTTAAGGGGTCCTGTCCTGATTACTTAAAACTTAGACTCCCCAGGTATCACCAGGAGAGGCGCCTGCGTTCTAACGCTCGGCTTCAGCTCCTCGTCCCTCGCGCCAAAAAAGCCAGACTCGGTGGCAGGTCCTTCTCTGCTAACACGGCAATTCTTTGGAATACCCTGCCGGTCGCCATCCAAGCTGCCACGACTGAATCCTGTTTCAAGAAGCTAATAAAGACCTGGCTTTTTGCCCAGAAAAAATAAGCACTCTCCCCCCTTTTTTGTTTTTCCTGCCTAACAAGAGTTGCCCACCTAGCGCCGGGACACCTCCTTGTGAGGTAGCTGATCGCGCTTTAGAAATATTAGTATTATTATTATTATTATTATTAAAATGCTGAAAGATTCATTTTTTGCCCTTGCCATTTGGATACCTCAAACTTCTCGCACACATCCCCACTCAGCTGAGAACTGTGGTGGGTTAGACGGTTAAGCCCAAAATGCCTTGTTCACCCTCAGAGCTCTGTTAGTTAAGGCATAGTCATGTTTTAGGATCTATTCAATGGCAGGGGCCATAAACATGCCCAACCTTTAATTAGTGGACTTATGCTTTACATCACCATATCTCAAAAGAGACTATCCTGCTATCTACACCTCGTTCTATGTAACCAAAACCCAAAGTCCTTTGAGGCCACCACTAGGTAGGTAGTTATGCTTATAAAAACATTACAGGAGGTATAAAAAAGATGGACACTACCATGCTCTACAACTTACACTTAAAAAGACACGTGCAATTACCATGTACACTCCACTCAAAACTAAGAATCAATATTTATCACACCCGGAAGAATAAAGTATCACCTCGGGAGGCCTCCTCAACACAAGAAAGGAAGACATTGCAAAGGTTGAAGTCAGAAAGTCAAAAACGGCAAAACTGGTTCTTTGTTAAGCTGTGCTCACAAAAAGGCACTATGTTGAAATCAGCATGATCAGTTTCTATAGATGCCAGCAACCCCGCCTCCCATTGTCCCATCATCTGATTAATGTATTCGGATATCAGTGTTTAGGTGATCTCAAAGCAGAACAAATCCCTTGTGAAATGCAACAACCCACTAGCGGCAAGTGCCGCGCCGTGTGTTTTTACCTGCCAACATACGGTGGCCATATCACACAGCGCTGCGGCTAGGATTTGACATCTACAGTAATAGTGGCGTGTACAGGAAAATAATGAAAGGCAGAAACACATTTTCAATTAGTTTCTTAAGCGAGGTCACTGACTCTGCATTACACTGAAACAAATTAAGCCCACTAATTTTACTTAGGCCAGCATCTCCCCAGTCAGTAGTAATAGGAATATACATGTAGGCCCGGAACGCCATAATGGAGCTTTCAAAGAGCGGCGCTCATTAGTTGTCAGTTCAGAACAACTTCAAAGGCAGTCCCTGAGCATCCAATAACATCCCTCCAACGGCTTCTTATCTCGTCCTGGTTGTTGAATTAAAGCAGCTTGTCATGATTCCGGGATGTACCACCATAAATCAAAGAGACGGAACACCGCTAATCACGGCTCTGCTCTGTCTAACATTACTACAACAGGTAAGGAGCAAGCTCATACTCAACCTGCTTCCTAATCGTCCTGCGCACAGGCCCTGACTGCGACTGACAACAAGGAACCAGGTCCCTGTGCTCTCCCTGCCTCCTTCAGATCCTCACGCACAGGCTCTGACTGCGACTGACAAGAAGAAACCACAAGCCTCAGTGCTCTTCCTCCCTGCTTCAGGCCCTCCTTCCCATACATAGGCCCTGACTGAGATCCTAAAAAGAAGAAACTAGGCCTATGTGCTCTCCCTCTCTGCTTCAGACCCTCCTTCCCATACGGAGGCCCTGGCTGCGATCAACAACAAGGAACTAGGACTCTGTGCTCTCTCTACCTCCTTCAAATTCACACACGTGCAGGCCCTGACTGTAACTGACAAAAAGAAACTAGGAATCTGTGCTCTCTCTTAAATTCTTTAGACCCTCATTCCCATACGTAGGCCCTGACTGCGATCAACATCTAGGAACAAGACTCTGTGCTCACTCTACCTCCTTCAAATTCTCACACGTGTAGGACCTGACTGTAACTGACAAGAAGAAACTAGGAATCTGTGCTCTTCCTACCTTCTTCAGACCCTCATTTCCATAGGTAGGCCCTGACTGTGAATGACAACAAGGTACTAGGCCGCTGTGCTCTCCCTACCTCCTTTAGAACCTCATTCCCATACGTAGGCCCTGACTGCAATCAACAACAGGGAACTAGGACTCTGTGCACTCTCTACCTCCTTCAAAATCTCACATGTGCAGGCCCTGACTGCAACTGACAAGAAGAAACTAGGAATCTGTGCTTTTCCTACCTCCTTCAGTCCCTTCTTCCTATATGTAAGCTCTGACTGCGATCAACAACAAGGAACTCGGCCTCTGTGCTCTCCCTAACTCTTTCAGTCCCTCAATCCCATAAGCAGGCGCTGATAGCGTTCAACAACTAGGCCCCTTCACTCTCCCTACCTCCTTCAAATTCACACATGTGCAGGCCCTGGCTGCAACTGACAAGAAGAAACTAGGAATAGGTTCTCTCTCTACCTTCTTCAGTCCCTCATCCCCATATGCAGGCCCTGACTGCGATCAACAAGGAACTACGCCCCTTTGTTTTCCCTACCTCATTCGGACCCTACACCCTTTCAAATGTTCTATTTCATTCTTGAAGTCTGTGTGAGAAAAAACAAGTATTTTATCTGTACATTCCTGGTACACCCATTGAATAAAAGCATGCTCATGAATGGTGCTGCACAAAAGGAGGCTTCTGTCCCTGACCTCCACACATCCTTCTTTCTCACTTGTTTAGGCTTTATGGAACAACTATTTATTTCCCTGAAAAGCCGAGAAGAACAGCAGTTTTTCAACGTCATGTCCTCTTCTTTGGCCATCTACCCACGCTGGATCCTGTGCTGCACCACAGTGAACGACCTAGGGGCAGATTTACAAGCTCCTTGCGCCACCTTTGCGTCACTTTTCCCATGATAAAACTAATGTAAAAAGTGGCGCAAGGGACTTGTAAATCTGCCCCTTGGTTTCTACTAAGAGACAACACCAGATTTCATACATAATAGGTGTACTGAGGGAGAACTTGCAGAAAGAAATCCATTAGATGCCACATCTTCAAGTGGACTTTATGCCAGATTTTCTAAACCCACAGAGTGCCTGCCCAACCACCTGACAGTTGTTCTTTTTCGAACTGTCAATGCTCTCAACATGACGAGTCCACTCCCTTTTACAACTCTACAAGCAAACTAATGAAGTAATCTCCTGCATCTGTCTGTAATGGTGCTGACTTGACTACATTGCTAGTATTTTTAGGACTCGTGTTAGTAAGGACCTTTTTATATTATTACTGTCATATATATAATATGCTTACTTATAGTGGCTTTCAGCCAGGCCTCTTCATACATTGATTTCTTGTGTTATTAATGTTTTTGTTGTCTCCGCAATTGCATTGCCCATGGGGCAATGGTGCAGCCAACATCTACCATTTCAGTACTTAATTTGAGCCAGTGGTTTTCTGTGCTTGGTACTTAATTGTCAACACCGGCATTTATGACAGCTGCCGCATGGTGGCGCTGTTTGTGCAAATAAAAAAGGAGCAGAAAAGTTGTTTATCAATTCAATATACATTAAAACAACTAATACCAGCCCCCAAGCTATTCCTGTAGTTTTTTTTGGGACGGGGAGCGGGGGGGTCTCAAACAGTCTGAAATGTCACACTTGTAGCTGTGTGGTGATTAGTAGTGTGTAGGTACTGTCATTGGCAGTGCAGGCAAATGGTGGTACAAACTGTGGTGGCCTCCTGATGTGGGCACTGGGACGTATTTCTTTTTACAAATGAAGCATTAGGCAAAATTTACAATGAATGACGCAACCAGCACTTTCACAAAGAGTACGCTTGCACACAAAATAGTTCCTTTCATCGTAAGCTTTTAAAGCAACATGCGCTTTTTGAGACCAAATAAAAAATGTTTGCTTTTAGACACATTTTTTCTATTTTAATATTGACGAGTGCTCAGCAGCTCCACCAACTATAAAGTTTTATAAAAATCATGACAAAATAAAACATGCATTGACAAAGCCAAAAGGCTTGCAGCCAAGGCTAGAATGATTGGCTTAGCTAATGATTGATCTTTCATTTGTTCCACCATAAAACATACGCTGTGTGTGTATATATGTAACAATATGGTTTCCAGTCCTCAGTCTATATCTATTACCAAGCAATGCTCTTCCACCTGAATAGTTTGTGTTTAGAAAGAGGAGAGCAATTACGCTCATCTTATTCAATGGTATAATACATCTACAAGCAAGATGGCTGAACGGACGTGAGCCGTTTCAGTTCCAAACCCCCGTGGCTGCTCCAAGCTATTTTCTACCCACTTGGAGAGCTGTGTATCGAATTATCACACCTGGCACTGACTTGCGCTGACTGACAGTGCAACAGCGTGTCCCAGAATCGGCTTTGCGACTTATAAGCAGATCAGAAGTGTGACAAGGTGGGATGCCTAGACCGTTTCCAAAATGGTGCGGAGATCGGCGCCGGTTGGGGCCGGCGCAGGACTCTGAGTGCCCTCTGCCACTGGGCCCTGCAGACTCGCTCCTCCCACTGTGTTTTTCACCCCCTGACCTAGCGATACCATAGGGGTGTCCTTCGGTGCACGCCATCGCATCCAGTGGCCTGCTACATCATCCGGTAGAGGGAAACACATCATGCAGGGCCGAGAGACCGAGACCTGGGACTCCGGAGGCGCTCTTGAGGAAGGAACACATCGGGAATCAAAGGCCCTATAGACGGGAGCGCGAGGCCCGATAGCGAGGAGGCTGGCATGCTGGGTCAGTCCCTCTTACCATTTTCACACACAGCAAGCAGATAACCCTGTGGGGACCTGTGCAGGGAGGCCTGCCTGACCTTAAGATGTCACCTACAGGTTGAAATGCTACCAGACAAGACCCGCTTCGGCACCAGTGGCACAACTGTGGGTGGTGATGGAATGGACAGTAAATGTAACATCACGGCAATCCTAGTGGGTCTCCGCGCTGACAAAACCTGCAATAGGGTGGATTGGTCATTCCTTTTCCTCACCATGCGAAAATTTGGCTTTAGGGACAAGTTTCTCAACATGGTCAGGGCCAACTATCCTCTTCCACAATCGCGGGTATTGCTCAACGGGTACACATCCCTCCCAGTCACCCATAGCAGAGGTACGCAGCAGGGCTGTCCGCTTTCCCCTCTTTTATTTGCCCTCAGTTTCGAACCCCTGGCTGTGAAATTCCGAGATAATGAGAATAGGGGGATTTGCTTTAGAGGCACGGACCATGAAGCGTCCTTCTTCGCGGACGATATTTTTCTCACACTCAAGGAACCGGCCTCCTCCCTCAGGGCAGTTCAGGAGGAACTGAGGCAATTTGAACTTGTGGCAGGTTTCAAAGTTAATCTCTCCAAATCCTCCATACTAAATCTGACACCCTCCAACGCTGAGACAATGAGACTGAAGGGCCAAATGTCCCTACAACAGGCTCAACACTCTCTCCTCTACAAAGGTGTCCACTTCACACTTAGAATCTGGGTTTTATACAAAGCCAACTACCCTCCTCTTGTGTTACAGCTTCAACAGGATTTTAAGAGATGGAAACTCCTCTACATCTCTTCGTTTGGTCGGATCAACGCTGCCAAAATGACAGTCCTGCCAAACCTTTTATATCTATTTCAGGCTCTCCCAATTGAGCTTCCCCGGGACCTGATGCCGCGCTTGCGCTCACTCGTCACCAACTTCATCTGGCAAGGGGGGAGGGCTCGCCTTGCCTTTCAGGTGTTGAGACAGCCAAAGAAGGGGGGGTTGGCACGACTGGATTTTATGCTATATTATTAAGTGGACCAACTGCGAGTGGTGATGGAATGGACAGCAAGAGAATCCGAAAAGCACTGGCTCCCACATGGACAGGGCGATTGTGGGTCGATCTATCTGGGATGTCCTGTGGAAGCCGAAGAAAGACAGGCCAGAGAACGCATATCTAAGCAACCCCACACGCACCACACTCAGTCTGCGACCTAGTCACGAAGAGAGAGGGATGGACCTCTTTTCCCTCTCCATATACCCCAATTCACTTCAACCCGGCATTCCCGCCGGCTCTACGCGAGGGACCTTTTGATTGCTGGAGAGAGAGGGAAATGCTTAAAGTTATCGGACCTATTTCACAACTTTGACGTATTGACGTTTGAGAGCTGCAAAAAAGATTTTCAGGTCACGCACAGCGAGCACTACCATTACCTCCAGCTTAAGAATTGGGTTACACTACCACACATACGAGAGGCTGCCACTAGGGTACTTACGGCTATGGAGAGACTGGTGCTAAAAGCAGGTTCCAAGAAAGAGGCAATCTCCTTGCTATACGCCATGCTATTAACTACACTACAAGCTCCACAGGCATGCTACTAGGACGGGACATCACAGGGGAGAAATGGAAAAATGTCTGGGGCGATATTTCTAAACACAACCATTCAGTAGCTTTGAGGGAGGCCTACTACAAAACACTCTTGGACTGGTACCTTTACCCCACTAAAATCAAGCGGATCTTCCCTGACACCTCAGATCTCTGCTGGCGGGGCTGTGGTCTACAAGGGCACTTTCACCACATTTGGTGGGACTGCCCTGGCATTCGGCTATTCTGAGCATCAGAGATCCTGAGCTGCAGCACCAAACGAACGCCGACAAAGCGATAATGTGGGCATGTCTGTGGGCGGCTAAACTTACAATAGTGGCCCATGGAAAAACAAAGATACACCTGTCCTATCAATGTGACATACCCGCCTATGGAGAATTCTCTCTATGGGCCGCCTCGCTGACATTTTCCGGGATGAGTATGAGAATTTTGAGTATAAATGAGGTCCATTAGTAATCTATTTGTCCCGCTGCTTGCCCTCAGAGGTGTGTCCACCCTCTTTAAGGGCTAAGTATCTTTTCCAATTCTAACCCCTCCACGGAGGGTTGGCAGACACACTCATCCCCCAATGAGAGACCAGGGCCTTCCTCATATTTACCTCTTTTAGATGTACCGGCGCTACCCACTTCTTCAACATGCAACACCCACACCAGTGGGAGACGGGAGGTTTTTTTTTTTTGTTTGGTTTCTTGTTCTCTGCGTAAGGGACCACCCTTACGACTTGTTGTTCTAAATCGAGCATCTCCTCTTCTGACTGTGGGGGGGGATGTAACGACCTTTTGATATGTGAAACTGGACTGCAATTAGCTGATTATTTCGCCCCAGGGTCTTACACGCTCTACTGTTTCTACGTTGTCATTTCTGCCTATGATGCTGAATAATAAAAAGAATTTTGGCAAAAACAAAACATTTGCCAAGAAGGGCTTTGTTCGTAGTGTTGAGGAGTACTTCCAAAATAACATGTTTTCCATCTGAGAAGAGTAAATAATTCTGCATAAAACTTGTCTACATTTTCATAAGTCAAATTTGTCTTCATACAAGGTTCTATCACAAGAAATTACTTTCTGCATAAAACCAAGAAACCGGCGTTTAAATGGTTACTGCAGTTTTCTCAATCATGCACCTTGTATATCATTTGCACCTAATCGCAAATCCCCAGGCCATATGTCTTCCGGTGTGTCTAGGTTTGTTAGTCTGTAGCATTAACTATTTTCATACACCAGGCCTAATTCTCACATGATCAATGTTTTAGGACTGAAATATGTAGTCTGTGGGTTGCAATAGGCACAGATATCTGCAGCAAGTCCCTTACTCTACTACATGTTAACATGCAATCTGCTGCTTTGCTAAGTTTGCTTCTGTGCTCAGTTTGTAAGTGCCACTAACTATAGGAACATGGCACAAAATGTGCAGATGTGTTGAGCTCTCTACACGAACAATACCTGCTCTTTGTCAATTTGTGTGTTTTTTTTCCATAGGTACCTTTAAAGGAGACTGCTCTCTTAGACCTATTACACACAGTTGCTACCACTTCATCCGCCTGCAGTAAGTGCTTTAAATGGGCAGGTACAATCAGGTATTCAGCTTCTGCACTTCCTTAATTTGGAAGGGAAAGTACAGGCACTTCTCAGCACTGCTCCAATTGATTTTTTGAGAGAGTAGTGGTATTTCTCTGCAGCAAACGGGTATCCGGGACGAGGACTGCCGGCTGCACTTCTATATTTCCATTTCAAGCACCATGCACAAAATGTTCTCCTGTGCCATATTTCTTTTTGAAATGTTACTTGAATGTTGGGTGTACCAAGCGCAACATAAATTCAAACCCCTCCCTCTTCTATCCCTCCACCAGGGCTTTAAGTGGGATGAAAAAACGGGGGCGTCTCTCAAAGGGGCGTGGTCAATGTATTTAAGGGCGTGGCTTAAAAACACATAAGCTAAAAATCTGTGCTGCCCACAGTGTACCACCCGACTTGTATTTTGATGTTTCTGTCATTGCTTCCAGATATATGATACAACATGTAACATTATACCAAATAACTGACTAACCTATCCACCACTTAAAATGTACTTGCATGTTTCACTATACTAATTCAACATTAATCCTCTATGGGTCCCGGAGTAGCGCGCTACTCGCCGAAAAAGCGCTTTGACGCCTTGTCAGGGGTAGTAAGTGCTATATAAATGCCATTACAATACCTACAAGTCATGACTATTGGCTTTGTCAATGGTTGTTATTTACATAAAATAAATAAGCAGCAACTATGGCATGTATAGAATATTGAAAAAGCTTCCACTTAAAGCCTTGGTGACACCACAACAATGTTGCTGCTCCTGAGTTTTAAAAAAAGGGAAATCCAGAGAGAAAATGACCCTCTTTATTAAAGGATGTCCATTGCCCTACAACTCTCACCTGGCATGAGGTCATGCTGTATCTTCTCCACTAGGAAGAAGTGAGCAGTGTGAGCATGCGTACATCGATGTGCCTGCTGTCACTGCAGTCCAGAAAAAAAAACGGCCCGCCTGTGCCAGGGCACAAAACAGAGCCCATAGAGACCCGTTTCGAGGCCCCCTTTGATAAACTGCTGGTGCTCTGCACTGGTGAGACCCGGCCCACTTAAAGCCTTGCCCTCCACTTTCCTTTCCAACCCAAATAACAGACTCATATGTCCACCGCTCAAATACATTATATATTTCCCTATACTAACTCACCACTAACCTTTTTCGGGTTCCGGAGTAGCGTGCTACTCTCGGGAAAGTGCTTCGACGCCTCGTCAGGAGTATTAAGCGCTATATGCATTTACAATCACTTCTAAATAAATAAATACGCCTTTCCCTATGCTCCTTTTACACAACAGGCTCTGGTTTAAAAGTGTCTGATCATCGACCAAAAAAAGGGGGGAAAAGGCACTTTGCCCAAATGCTGCACGCATCCTTCTGAACTTATTGCAGCAATCCGCTGAGTGAGCAAGACAGATAGAAGGGTGGGGGGCAGCACCGGGAAGAGCTTTAAGCAGGAACGTACCTTCCCAGATAGACTCTTTAAAACGCCAGTGGTAACAGCGCGGGACCATATGGTTGCATCTGCTCCATTCAGTGATTGCTTCCTCTGACTGTTCTGTTACAGCTTCATAAAAAAAAAATCTTGTTTCAAGCAGCAGCACAAGGAACAAGCATTGGCAAAGCCAATAGGTATCGTCTACGAGAGGCCTATTGGCTTTTTCAATGTTTTTATGGCCAGGCTGTGCAGCGGCTGCACCACGATTGAAAGTAAATTAAAAAAAGATATGAAGCAGTCAACCTTTTGCTTTTCAGATTTTTTTATATTTTGGAAAGGGCACCCTTGAATCTGTGCCCTGCAGCTCAAATACAGGTCTCGGCAGAGTTTGGTTAACTCTATAAGCTTTAGAAAAACATATACAATGGTATTCGCTGCTAAGATGTAACATGTCAGGGGCACCAGAAAAGAGTGAATGTGAGAAGTACTAACATATTTCCATCCAGGTGACAAGACAACATACTATGTAGATGTATACAAAAAACATGAAAACGTCAGTCATATAGATGACCTACTCTGATAAGGGTAGAGTCTTACATAATATGACTGTGATGCCTCTTCCCATGAAATCAGTTCCGGTGAGATCACTGCATATTGAGTATGTTAACTCTTCCACCCTCTTTTTTTTTTTTTAGATCTGGCATCAGCAAATACGTTTTCATTTTACAAAATGTATATGTATAATACATCTATAGGGGCTTCACTGGCATCACTCTTCTTCTACTAGTCTGTTATTGAATCAGTCACATTTTTTCTCCCTACTTCCAGCATAGAGCATGGAGAAGTGGGTCAGCCAACTGCAGCCACTGGCCAACTTCACTCAGATTGATGGCATTATGCTTTTTCACATCCGCACACAAAACCTTCAGTGCCAGGACTACCATGAAAAGGCATGTTGTTTGAGATGCAAAAATATTTTAACCATAAGTCAATGTTTTTTTGGGGGGGATTGGAAGGGACTGGCAGCTTCCCAAACAATGAGAAAACAAAAAGAAAAGTATTGACAAAGCTAAAAGACTGGAGTACTTATTTCATTATAGGTATGAGGTTAACTCTTAAAACGCAGCTACTCACAAAGCATTGCCCTTTGCTGAGTTGAGGAGCACAGATATTAATAGTGCAGAAGGCGCAGGGGCACGAGTACCCATGAGTGGTAGGGGACACTAAACCCCAAATATAGGTCCTTTTTAGGGCTCGGGCCTCCGCGTCACCACGAAGTGGTGGGCGGAGTTTCCGAGCTCTTTTGTATTTAGAAAAAAAGATGCAGAAAGGGCTTCGGCTGGCACATTCCTTATTTTTTTATGGCATCTGCCTTGTGATTCGTCTTTGCTGTGGTGTGTATTTAGTAGCGTTGACGTGATAGGCTGTAAGTAATTTACGCGTGCCCGATGTGGCATATTCTGTGCGCGAACGAGCACGGCAGAGTGATTAATCTTAATTAGGAGCTGTCAGAGTGCCCGTGTAATGCAATCCAGATGGTTAAGAGAGGTGTCCTGCTTGAACTTTTCACACATCACGAGCGCTGACTCCTTCTCAGTTCTTATCTCTCGCTGTGTGATTCACTGCCGTGTGAAGTGGAGGGGGCAGCCGGGCAGAGCGTGTGCCTAAGGCTCGGAGATTTCTGGGCTCGATGTATGGCGCGGGGATGCTTATCTATGCCCCTGCGGAATGTGCTCGAAGCAGGAAACAATCACCATCAACGCATCAGCCTCCCACCTCGATAACACACACCAAATATTTTAGAAATTGTATAGCCAGTAACTAACTTTTTAGGACTGCCATTACCCAAGACCTACTGATTTGAACAAACATTTTATGTTTAATACACTTACTAACAGGAGTTTTTAAAGAGCCCTCTTCATGCATTATCCCGTTATTGTGTCATTCACGTTTCTTCCCGCCCACTACATATGACTTTGCAGAAATTGACCCACTAAAGCCGATGATAATGCATATCTACAGGCTAGCGATGACAGCGCATATCTACAGGATAGCAATGACAGTGCATATCTACAGGCTAGTGAAGCCAATGCATATCTACAGGCTAGTGAAGCCATAGCAATGACAGTGCATATCTACAGGCTAGCGATGACAGTGCATATCTACAGGCTAGCAATGACGGTGCATATCTACAGGCTAGTGAAGCCAATGCATATCTACAGGCTAGTGAAGCCAATGCATATCTACAGGCTAGTGAAGCCAATGCATATCTACAGGCTAGCGATGACAGTGCATATCTACAGACTAGCGATGACAGTGCATATCTACAGGCTAGCGATGATAATGCATATCTACAGGCTAGCGACGACAGCGCATATCTACAGGATAGCAATGACATCGCATATCTACAGGCTAGCGATGACAGAGCATATCTACAGGCTAGCGATGACAGTGCATATCTACAGGCTAGTGAAGCCAATGCATATCTACAGGCTAGCGATGACAGTGCATATCTACAGGCTAGTGATGACAGAGCATATCTACAGGCTAGTGATGACAGAGCATATCTACAGGCTAGCGATGACAGTGCATATCTACAGGCTAGCGATGACCGTGAATATCTACAGGCTTGCGATGACAATGCATATCTACAGGCTAGTGAAGCCAATGCATATCTACAGGCTAGCGATGACAGTGCATATCTACAGGCTAGCGATGATAATGCATATCTACAGGCTAGCGATGACAGCGCATATCTACAGGATAGCAATGACAGCGCATATCTATAGGCTAGCGATGACAGAGCATATCTACAGGCTAGCGATGACAGAGCATATCTACAGGCTAGCGATGACAGTGCATATCTACAGGCTAGTGAAGCCAATGCATATCTACAGGCTAGCGATGACAGTGCATATCTACAGGCTAGCGATGACAGAGCATATCTACAGGCTAGCGATGACAGAGCATATCTACAGGCTAGCGGTGACAGTGCATATCTACAGGCTTGTGAAGCCAATGCATATCTACAGGCTAGCGATGACAGCGATGACAGTGCATATCTACAGGCTAGTGAAGCCAATGCATATCTACAGGCTAGCGATGACAGTGCATATCTACAGGCTAGCGATGACAGAGCATATCTACAGGCTAGCGATGACAGTGCATATCTACAGGCTAGCGATGACAGTGCATATCTACAGGCTAGCGATGATAATGCATATCTACAGGCTAGCGATGACAGCACATATCTACAGGATAGCAATGACAGCGCATATCTACAGGCTAGTGAAGCCAATGCATATCTACAGGCTAGCGATGACAGTGCATATCTACAGGCTAGTGAAGCCAATGCATATCTACAGGCTTGCGATGACAGTGCATATCTACAGGCTAGCGATGACAGTGCATATCTACAGGCTAGCAATGACAGAGCATATCTACAGGCTAGCGATGACAGTGCATATCTACAGGCTAGCGATGATAATGCATATCTACAGGCTAGCGATGACAGCGCATATCTACAGGATAGCAATGACAGCGCATATCTACAGGCTAGCGATGACAGAGCATATCTACAGGCTAGCAATGACAGTGCATATCTACAGGCTAGTGAAGCCAATGCATATCTACAGGCTAGCGATGACAGTGCATATCTACAGGCTAGCGATGACAGAGCATATCTACAGGCTAGCGATGACAGAGCATATCTACAGACTAGTGAAGCCAATGCATATCTACAGGCTAGTGAAGCCATAGCAATGACAGTGCATATCTACAGGCTAGCGATGACAGTGCATATCTACAGGCTAGCCATGACGGTGCATATCTACAGGCTAGTGAAGCCAATGCATATCTACAGGCTAGTGAAGCCAATGCATATCTACAGGCTAGCGATGACAGTGCATATCTACAGGCTAGCGATGACAGTGCATATCTACAGGCTAGCGATGATAATGCATAGCTATAGGCTAGCGACGACAGCGCATATCTACAGGATAGCAATGACAGCGCATATCTACAGGCTAGCGATGACAGAGCATATTTACAGGCTAGCGATGACAGTGCATATCTACAGGCTAGTGAAGCCAATGCATATCTACAGGCTTGCGATGACAGTGCATATCTACAGGCTAGCGATGACAGTGCATATCTACAGGCTAGCGATGACAGTGCATATCTACAGGCTAGCGATGATAATGCATATCTACAGGCTAGCGACGACAGCGCATATCTACAGGATAGCAATGACAGCGCATATCTACAGGCTAGCGATGACAGAGCATATCTACAGGCTAGCGATGACAGTGCATATCTACAGGCTAGTGAAGCCAATGCATATCTACAGGCTAGCGATGACAGTGCATATCTACAGGCTAGTGAAGCCAATGCATATCTACAGGCTTGCGATGACAGTGCATATCTACAGGCTAGCGATGACAGAGCATATCTACAGGCTAACGATGACAGTGCATATCTACAGGCTTGTGAAGCCAACGCATATCTACAGGCTAGCAATGACAGAGCATATCTACAGGCTAGCGATGACAGCGCATATCTACAGGCTAGCGATGACAGTGCATATCTACAGGCTAGCGATGACAGTGCATATCTACAGGCTAGCGATGATAATGCATATCTACAGGCTAGCGATGACAGCGCATATCTACAGGATAGCAATGACAGCGCATATCTACAGGCTAGTGAAGCCAATGCATATCTACAGGCTAGCGATGACAGTGGATATATACAGGCTAGTGAAGCCAATGCATATCTACAGGCTTGCGATGACAGTGCATATCTACAGGCTAGCGATGACAGTGCATATCTACAGGCTAGCGATGACAGAGCATATCTACAGGCTAGCGATGACAGTGCATATCTACAGGCTAGCGATGACAGTGCATATCTACAGGCTAGTGATGATAATGCATATCTACAGGCTAGCGATGACAGCGCATATCTACAGGATAGCAATGACAGCGCATATCTACAGGCTAGCGATGACAGAGCATATCTACAGGCTAGCGATGACAGTGCATATCTACAGGCTAGTGAAGCCAATGCATATCTACAGGCTAGCGATGACAGTGCATATCTACAGGTTAGCGATGACAGTGCATATCTACAGGTTAGCGATGACAGAGCATGTCTACAGGCTAGCGATGACAGTGCATATCTACAGGATAGCAATGACAGCGCATATCTACAGGCTAGTGAAGCCAATGCATATCTACAGGCTAGCGATGACAGTGCATATCTACAGGCTAGTGAAGCCAATGCATATCTACAGGCTAGCGATGACAGTGCATATCTACAGGCTAGCGATGACAAAGCATATCTACAGGCTACCGATGACAGTGCATATCTACAGGCTAGTGAAGCCAATGCATATCTACAGGCTAGTGAAGCCATAGCAATGACAGTGCATATCTACAGGCTAGCGATGACAGTGCATATCTACAGGCTAGCGATGACGGTGCATATCTACAGGCTAGTGAAGCCAATGCATATCTACAGGCTAGTGAAGCCAATGCATATCTACAGGCTAGCGATGACAGTGCATATCTACAGGCTAGCGATGACAGTGCATATCTACAGGCTAGCGATGATAATGCATATCTACAGACTAGCGACGACAGCGCATATCTACAGGATAGCAATGACAGCGCATATCTACAGGCTAGTGATGACAGAGCATATCTACAGGCTAGCGATGACAGTGCATATCTACAGGCTAGTGAAGCCAATGCATATCTACAGGCTAGCGATGACAGTGCATATCTACAGGCTAGTGATGACAGAGCATATCTACAGGCTAGCGATGACAGTGCATATCTACAGGCTAGCGATGACAGTGCATATCTACAGGCTTGCGATGACAATGCATATCTACAGGCTAGTGAAGCCAATGCATATCTACAGGCTAGCGATGACAGTGCATACACTCACAAGGAGACCACAGCCAGCTGAGGTGCAATCTTCTCCCACTCACAAGAACGACATCACATGCAGCAGCAGTGCAAGCTTCTTACACTCACAAGGAGACCACAGGCAGCAGAGGTGCAAGCTTCTCACACTCACAAGAAGGACATCACAGGCAAGTGGTGCAATATTCGCACACTCACAAGGAAATCACTGGCAGTACACACCACATGAACACACTCCATAACACATAGCAACAATACATTGGCATTTACAATGCCATTAGCTGAAACTCAAATAAATCCGAGCCCGATTGCATTTCTAATGCTTGTTTTCCTTGCTTGCGTTAGGACCTGTGACACTTTTGCCATACTACTGGATGAGATATGTTGTGTGGCTGCTTCCCCGTTTGAAATAATTGTGTGGGTCTGTGCAAACCATTTCACCTCATAGGTTCTCATATTAGGTCTGGTTTGACAGCACAACTGTCTGCAGGACGTATTGTACCAGTTCTATAAAAGTTATATAGAGTGGGCTTTGGTTCCACCCATGCTATTGGCGATGTGGAATTTCCTTCTGCATTCGGGGAATTGCTTCCATTGGAATGCGTGAGGGACTATTTGAGATCTGAAAAGAACACTCAGCCATCCTGCTGTTAGTCACATTCAATTCTTTATCATCAATATGCATGTTATAACTAACGCAATCCTTTTTTTTGATACTTCTTTCCCCACCACTGGCAAAGCCTATAGGACAGGCTTTTAAGTGATAAGTTGGATATCAGCATCTAACAAATATTAAGAGCATTTGTGCTTACATCCATGGCGCATTAAAAGCAGATAATTGGCTTTGCCAATACTTGTTAACATCTATGTCTTAATCTGGCATTCTTTAAATCGTAATTGTAAAATGGCGAAGCTTAACAAAGGAACAGTGCGTTGCTACTGACTGAGTAGTTGAGCCTGGATGTTGTGTGGACTAAGTCTGTTCAGTGGTTTCCTCTGAGCCACACTGAAGGTGTGTCACTTTTGATGACGCCTCTGACAGTGACAACAACCGGGTAAACAAAGATTGTGACTCAAGGAGGTCAGGGTCACCACAAGAAATACTGAAAGATGGTACCTTGGGTCACTTGGTCGTGTTGCTAAGACAGAACCAAGCGAGGAACAGAGATGGACCATACATGTCCAATCAGCACATGTGTATTGCTGCTAGTTTAAAGGCCAAAAAAAAAATACAGTTAATATTTGGAATTTAATCAGTGATATGACGATTTGCTATATTTTTAAATGTGGATTTTATCAATAAGTATGTTTTTATTTTAGATGTGACTTTTTTTAATATGGATTTTTTGCGTGTTTACATATTGTATGATTTTAAATAATAAAACATTTAAAAAAATTAATGAACAAGTTACTTACCTTTCGCAACAATATATCTGTAAGAAACATAGGTCAGTTATAGATTCCTTGCCTTAGAATTAACCCCAGGCGTCAGACTGGATCCAGAAAGTTTTTTCGTCAGCAGTACCTCGGCACATCGGAACGTGGCGTCGGTCACCTTCACGTCCGTCGTTGGCGTTGTGGTCGCCGTGATGACATCGCGGTAGCTACTTAGACGCCGCCCTCGTGCCCTGACGTCAGTTCTGTACACGACTTTCCACGCCAGAAACGCAGAGCCATGTAAGACACCAACCACTGGTGCACAAAGCTAGGGCCCTGAAAGGATGTCCTTAACTCTAGAAATCAGTTCGCAGAACGGGGAGGATGGGTGGGGCGGTAAGGAATCTATAACTAACCTATGTTTCTTACAGATATATTGTTACCGAAGGTAAGTAACTTGTTCATCTGAAAGAAAAGTTAGTTATAGATTCCTTACTTTAGAATAGATACCCCAGAAATACCAACCCCGGAGGTGGGTCTGCGAACCAAGATCACACCAGAAAATCCTGGAGAACATAACGGCCAAGGTAGCCGTCTCTCGGACTTGGCTGTCCAGGCAGTAGTGCTTTGCAAACGTTTGCAGCAATGCCCAAGTAGCTGCCTGACAGATGTCATGCAGAGGGACTCCTCATCCCAAAGCAGTAGTGGCTGCCGTCGCCCAGGTGAAATGGGCGCGCAGCCCCACTGGAGGCTCCTTTTTAGCTACAGAATAACAGGCTTTACTACACAAAACGACCCATCTAGAGATGGTCCGCTTGTGAATGGCCCGATCTTTCTTGGCACCCATGTAGCCAACAAAGAGTTGGTCATCCACCCGGAACTGCTGTGTGCGAACCAGATAAAAGGAAAGCGCATGTTTTAGGTCAAAGCGGTGGAGCCTCTCTTGCTCTTTTGAAGGATGCGGAAAGAAGGTGGACAAAGTGATGGTTTGCCTGATTTGAAATGATGTGACAACCTTGGGAGTAATGATGGACGAGTTCTTAGGATAACCTTGTCCAGATGAACAGCCAGAAAAGGAGGATTGGATGAAAGAGACTGGAGCTCACTCACACTTCTGGCAGATGTGATGGCTACCAGGAATCCAGTCTTAATCGCATCGCTGTGGCGGCTTTTCCTGCTGTGTGCGGCAAAATTCAAAGAGCCGTTTTATATGACGAGCTCAGCTCGTCATCAGCACACGACCACCGTGGCTGATGACGAGCTCAGCTCGTCATTAGCAGCGAAGAGGTTACGAGTTAAAAAGGACACATGTGAAGTTGCTCAAAGGGAGCACACATCAGATAGGTCAAGACTTAATTTAAGTCCCACTGAGGCATTACGAATTGGATAGGAGGAAAAAGATGAGTAATTCCTTTCAAGAAACAATTTACAACCAGGAACTTGATGAGAGAAGACTGATCAGGAAGCCTTAGAAAGGCGGAAATGGATGAGAGATAACCCTTGATAATGCCCAGAGCAGAGCCCTGCTGGGCCAAAGAAAGAAGGAAGAAGAGAACCTCAGAAAGAGGGGCTGAAAGAGGGTCCACAGCCTTTGCTGCACATCATGCTACAAATTTGTTCCATCAACAGGTGTATACCGTCTTAGTGGAGGGGCACCTAGCTGCCAAGATTACATCACAGATTTCGTGAGGCAAGTCAAACGATTGCTATTTTAAAGGTTTAATATGCAGGGATGAGAACACTTATGTCCATAAATGGCATTACATAATGATGCTAAAAGGAGGCTGACTTCTAATCTTGCATTTATTTCAGTAGTTTCTGTTTGATGGCAATGCACGTGCATTGCGGTACTCCTCTGATGTCAGATATGCATGCCCAGTACTTCTTTCTATCCTACATGTAAGAGCAAGTGACAAAGTTAACCCTCTAACAATGGCGCTGTTGTTACTCTCCTTGTAATAAAACTAAAATCCTACAGTAGTGTTGCAGCATTCAAACACCATTAGCCAACAGACGGAATGTGGCAGGATCACAGCAGAACATGCATTTTTTTTTGTGTGCAGTTTTGTATAGCGCTAACTCCTCTCAAGTGCACTGGAGCGCTTTACGTGAGCACCACTTAAACTACACAACGTCAGTTTTTGAAAAAAGATGGGACGTTGAGTGATTTGCCCAGAATCACAGGATGTTGACCCGACACCGGACTCAAGCCGAGCTCCCCAAATCCAGTGTCTGCAGCTCTGACCCTAACGCCACATCCTTTTCGTGTGACCTTTGTAAGCATATCGGAAATCTTCATCGTCCAAATCAAGTCAGTCTCATCTAAATTCTAATCTAGGTTTCTTACTCTTTTTTTTCTCACTGCCTTCTTCGCACATTATGAATTGTCTGCACCGTTTCATAAAAAAATCACGACTGCTTTGCATTCTTTTTTCCCAAAATTATTTTTTAATTTCCTTTGCTTGCATAGCTTCTTCATTTTGAATATTATTAATTTGATTATTTATTTTGATTAAAATTATTAACCCACATTCCCAAAGTGGCACTACAATACAATGAAATTACAAATGATCCTAGTGGGTTTTGTACGACATTACTCACACAATTCAGTGACTCTGTGCCTAGTTTGCTACACACCGGTTACATTACTTATTTTATTGCATGGGGAATTTGGAAATAAATCTGAAAAGGCAGAAAAAGTAAAATGTAATCAGACAAAAGTAACTATCCGAGCTCTTCAGTGCCAAAGGTTCTAAGCCGTCAAGAGTAACTTAATTTGAGGGCCCCAAACAGAGAAAAACTTGAAATATAGAAAAAATGCTTTCAGGCTTTAAAATGGGTGATTTATAAGATAAGTTGTTTGATGGCTCAGACAGATCAGTCACACGGCAACAAAATGAAAATTCCTGTGCGGGTTCCTACTTGCGGTTCTGCAAAACCCCTCTTCGTCTCCCGAGGCCATCAACCTTTTGTGTGCAGCAAATATCTGACTGCTCCCTTGGACGCACAAGGATGTCACTTGTCAGAGTATCTGACAATTTCCCAAATTGTATTTGACTAGCTTGTACCTCTGTAAACAACTAATCACCGACAGCGAGAATCGTGAACGAATGCACCCTTGTTGTACAAGGTGGCAAGTTTTCAGAACTTTGCAAAATAGCCTGTTCCGTGGGAGCGAATGTGTGACTCAATGTGGCCAACTTTGCAATAATAATGGCATTAGGTTCATTCCACTATTAAAGCTAAAGTCTATGCTGCTCAGTTTAAGATGTGTAGGCCCTTCAAGTACTTAAATCTGTGATTGATGGGTTATAGGGATATTTTGTTGGTTGTTAACTGACCGTTGACTACCTTACTGACATTTGCAGCAGCAGCTCCTCCGTAATGGCAGAGGAGCGTCTCCCCACTGCTCAAAGCCAGCAGTTAAAAAATAAAATGATACTAAAAACAGTTTTCATTATCATTTTATTTTTTAAGTGACTGGCTGAGACATGCGTGTGTAGGGAGGGGCGGGGTTGGGTCATGGCAGGGAGGAGGAGTGGTGGACACTGTAAGTGCGCATTTCGGTTTCTCCGGCCATCTCAGGCCCGCCAAACAGACATGCGCATTTAGGTTTCTCTAACCCAGCTGTATTCTACAGTCAGGTGGAGAAACAGCACAGACTCTCTGTGCCCGAGCGAGCATCAAACCAGCCCACTCAGGTCAATCCTGGCGCTGCTCTCATAGCATGAGAGCAGTGTCTGGATTGGTTGGAGAGTCTTCCCCAGGGACTGCCGGGAGCAGCAGGAGAACAGAGGAACACTGAGACACGAGGCGGCTGGCAGCATAAGGTAAGCCTTTTTTTTAAATCCTATTAATCCCCCATCCCCTCTGTCCTTCCCCTCACCCACTCCACCACTGAATATTTCCAGCAGTCACAACTGGACATTTGCACCATTACCAATAAAGGACTTTCATGCCACAGAACCTTTAATACCTACGAAAGGTCTATGTCAAGGTAGAGGATAGTAATCCTACTATAGATGCAAAAAGCATGCAATCTGGCACTAAGTGAAAATCTTCAAGTCAAGTCAGGGAGATCCTTTGTTTCCAATTGATTTGTGTTAGCTACAACTGGCTATAATTTGTCAGGAGCTCAAGAACATCTGAACCAAAACCAACATAAAAAAATTAATCAAAACTAAAATAATCAACTGATTCAAACTCAGTACTAATTTCTGATCTCTATACGTCACAGCTCTTGACACAGATGAAATTAGGGAAAGCCCCAGACCCGAACACATACCCCCTGAACTCCATTGACATTTTCCACTGAAACTAGCCCAAGCTTTTAGATGTTTTTCACTACTTCTATGAACTTGGAAAGATTGAATCACGAATTCTGGAAGCAGTTATTACTCCTATTACTGTACAGGGAAAAGACAGAACCCATATGTAATGGTCAATATTATTGAAAAATCTTGGCTTCAAAATGTTTGCAAGGATCACCGATGTGAGACCAGACAATGGTTGGTGCACATTAGTGGAGCACATCACAAAACATGTGCATATATTGCTGACTTTCTTTTTATTTTACCTTATCCCTCCTAATTCCCTATCAGCCTTTAATGAGCATGAAGGTGTTTCTGGATAAAAAATGTTTTTTGAAAAGTTACAGAATCGAGCCCTATATGCAAAATGTGAAATTTCTGGCATATACCTAACTCGGAAACCATATGGGTATTCTAATCATAGGGAACCTAAAACAACTTATAAAATTAACTCGGGTGCAAAGGATCACAGTATTACTACTTTTAATGAGAAGTTGTCACCTTTCAATCTTTCTTGGTGGTAAAGACTAGGGGGCCTATTAGGAAGTCTGCCTGTCATCCTAGCCGGGAATGGGACCGCCCGCCATAAGGGCAGGGGTCCTGTGGGGGGTATTAGGATGTGCCCGCCACAGTGGCGGGCACATCCTGAATTTTTAGCATTGTGGCGGGCGGTGCTCTCAGCACCGCCCGCCACAATGCTAAAAATGCATCACAGATTTTGCATAAACAAAGCGGCAGGCACCGCGCGGTGCCTGCCGCTTTGTTTATGCAAATGAAGGGGGGTACTACAAGTACCCCCCGTGTGCACCCCCCACCTCTCATTCACTCTGGGGGCCCGCATGGGGCCCCCAGAGTGAAGACCGCATGCCTTTCGATTTGGGCCATCCTAATATGGCTGGCGGTGTCTATTAGACACCACCACCATATTAATCCTTTTCCGCCCTGGCCGCAAGGCGACCGGGGCGGAAAAGCTGCGGATGGTCTTTCCGTCCGCCGCTGTCCCCCTCACCATTCTAATATGGTGGGGGGAATTCAGGACAGGATGTCGGACGGATTGCCCCGCCAGGCCGGTGTTGGCGGGCGCAATCCGCCCGACATCCTAATGGGCCCCTAGAAGTCATAATGATTACACCCATTATTTTGTTGCTTCTTGCCAGTTACAGGTCACTTACCACCCAATTCCCACCTACAAATTAACAAAATCCTACTTAACATTTTATGGGTTAGAGAAGCACATTCACAGAATTTAAGAAAATGCGGAAACCGAATATAGAGGGGGTGAAATTCTTGGATTACAAACCTTAATCCAATGCACTCTTCAGGATAATCCTGCAACAAAACAAAATCTGCCAAACTGGACTCAAACCTAAACCGCTACAGTCTACTTGCACAATTTCTCGATTGTCAGTAGCTTGGACAAAGTTATGGGCTAAGAACAATTATCTGGGGGATGGGAGGAATGCAGAAGCCCAACTTAACCTCATACATGGATTATCCACTGACAAAGGAAAGCTGGTGAAACATTCATCAGGCTAAATATAAATATAACTTTCCAAAATGACTCGACTGTCATACATGGATAATAATTGGCCAACTGCCAAACAAGGGACTCTTAAAACCTTTGCTCAGCTTAAAGATTAGCCCTTGATCTCAGACAATGAATTCCACCCTCTCTTAATACTGAACGATTATGGGAAACTTGGTGGCCTACCTATCAGGGTTAAAAAAAAAACATTTTTAAAATCCAGGCTAGAGAACCCCATACTACTAAAAAATAGAAGTTTATTGAAAAGACTATTATTTTAACACCATATCCAAACACTAGCAAGCATAGGAAAGGAAAGGGAGGGGGCACAGGAACACCCTTATGTGTGGTAAATTTTGTGGGATGTACAACCTGTGTGTCCGGCTCGCGGAAGCAACTGGGATTCATTTGTGCGTGTATGGGTTTAGTCTTACTTGTTATTTCAAGGTTACTTAGTTTCCATGTGGTCTGCCTCAGCACAGCACACTTCATTACAAAGTGCTTATGTCTAGAGCATGAAAAAGAGGGATATGATGGAGCTGGTTGACAGGCCCAGGGGTGTGTGGTGGCTGAAATTAGCAGGAATCACCAGGCCCAACAGGAAAACTACAGTGTTGGCCATGGTGAAGAGGGTGCACCATGGACAAACAGTGACACAGGTATATATGTGAATTAATCCCTCTGCGGTCAACAGGGTCTTCAATTAAATGATCTTTTTCCACTTTTTTAATTCTGATGTGGACAATGGTTAAAAATTGCTTTACAAGCAATTACGTTGCAAAACTGCCAATTTTCTTTAATTTCTTGGTCAGTTATGCCCTTTTATAATCGCGAGTGTTTGTTTAAACCGGACGCCTGTTCCCGCTTCTGTCTTGCAGAGACTAATTCACATATATACCTGTGGTTTAAGATATACAGACCAATCAAGAGAGTGAACAATGACTAAGAAGCATTAAAGTTATTAAGTACTGACCATGGACAATCATATTATACAATCATTGTCGACAACTTTTTATTGTATAATTCTTTTGAACAGCACTCATGATTATTTGATGAAATTTTGTTTATTCCTTTTTGCCTTTTTGCACTGGTAAAAATAGACCTTTCCTTAAAGAAGATCAACTGGTCTGTATATTCATCTGATTATATTGTATCAGTACATTGATGTAAAAAGAAGGAGGCAAGGGAAGTCAGGTGCAAAGTGGAACTTAATAATATGATGTTTTACCTTAATAATTTTAAATGTTTTTAATTGTCTTTTGTACATGTATTTTGAATTAACATAATACATGTCAGGCATTTTTTGCATATATTTGGGTTCAGTGTGTTGAGAATAGTGAGTAGATGAGAGTCTGTAAGTGATGCACAATTGTAATGATCAGAAATAGATTCTGTTTAGTAGGGAATATCCTTTTGTTTAAACTGCAGTGCACCCTGTCCCCTATGTGTAAAAAAAAAGGGTATCTCTCAATTTTTGACAATAGTCTTTTTATACTATGACATATATGCCATTGTTATGCATGGCTCTCCTACAAAGTCATTGGCGTGAATGACTGGATTCTAAATCCAGTAATACACTCCTATGACGTAGTAACAATGGGTAACAGAACTTGTTACCCACTGTTGCTACACCACAAAGGGATTTTAAGCTGGCCAGGCTGGGCTCTCTGAGAGCCGGTCAGAGCAGCGCTGGATTGCAGGGAGCACAGCTTTTCGAGGGGAGGGAAGAGAAGACACAGAGAGGGTGGATGACAAGGAGGTAAGTACTTTCTTTTTTACATTTGGGTAAGGAAGGAGAGACCATGTTATGTATGGCTGCCACATTACTCCTCTGCCCTTGTGTATCATTTGAAAGCAGGGGCAGATGATTTTGGGGACCACACATAACAAAATTATAAATAGGTAAAAAATAGGTAAAAAGTAAATAATGGGTATGTTTCTCAACTCAGGGCTCAAAGAAACAAAGTAAATAACAGTCTGTACTTTAATGAAACAGGTGGCGCAAAACTGCCTGTCTCACTGCATAATCTGCCTTCCATGCTGAATCTAAAAAGTAGTGTTTGGTGAAGGCATGAGCATTCAACCACGTTGCTGCTCTACAGATCTATGGAAACAATACTCCAGCAAACAAGGCTTTGGACATCACCATCTTTCTTGTAGAATGTGCAGCAACCTTCCCCTATTGCAGTATTCCTGCCTTGTGGCAAAAAGCAATCGCCGACGACACCCAACGGGCTATATTTTTTGCTGAGATTGAGGAGCCCTATCTGGGAGGCGCAAAAGAGATGAAAAGCAAATCAGATTTTCAAAAAGTCTTAGTTCTGTGAATGTAAAATTTCAAGCACCGTTTGATATACCGAGAATGGAGAGCCCTCTCTGCAGCAGAAGTGTTATTACAGTTTGTTAACAGAACAATGGGCTCATTCAAATGAAAAGAAGTCGGAACCATCTGTATGAATTTCAGGATGGTTCTGAACAACACCTTATCTTCTCTGAACTGTAGAAAAGGTTCTGTGATAGTAAACGCTTAAATCTCGCTGATCCTTCTGACTGATGTGAGAGCCAATAGAAGGGCTGTTTTCCATGAGACATATTTCATATTAGCCTTATGTAATTGCTCAAAGGGCGGTTTCATGAGTTGGGAAAGGAACGTGTTCAGCTGCTAGGATATTGCAGGAGGCTTAGTCGGTGGGAAAGCCCTGAATAGACCCTTCATAAATTCTTTATCAGTTTGGTGGTCCACAGCAAAATGTCACCAATTTGTCTTCTGAACCTGGAAACTGCAGCTAAATGCACCTTAATTGACTAGTGCGCCGAGCCTGACTTCACCAGGTGAAGGAGATCAGGCAGCAGCTGGTCTAGAGAAGAACAAAAGGGAAGTCTATATGTCTACAGCTACCAAATCGTTTCCATTTTGCCACATACGAGTTGCTAGTTGAAACAGCACAGGACTGTTCTAGGATAGATCTGCATTTTGCTGGAATAGTTAGAGATCCTAACTCATGTTCATGATTTGCCATGCCCATAACATGAGAGACGTTATCTGAGGGAGCAATATTTGGTTGTTGTTCATGGAAATCAGAATCTCCATTGGTTTTAACTGAATGGGTGAGAGACACACAATTCTTTATTGTCCGATTAATTAAAATCATTACAATAAAACAAAACAATTCATAAAACATGGCCACTTCTTACGTTGCTTAAAGATAATGAGGAAGTGTTAACATACCTTTATAACCGTTGGAAATACATGAAATATCATAGAAAAATACTTAATTCATAACCTAATATAAATATTACATTTCAATATAAATCACCATACATATTAGTAAAACCGTCCATACAGATAATCTTTGAGTCCCCTCTCTGGTATTTAAACAGCCCTTAAAAGAAGTAATGCATAAGGTAGCACATATTTGGTCCAGTTATGATCTTAATGCTTAAAATATAAAGTGCATCCGTTCTTCTTAAGATTACTTTGAACCCTATGGAATTTAAACAGTTACATTGCCAGTATAGGAAAAAACAATAATATGGTTGGTATCATAGCCCCTTTCATTCTTATTGTATGACCACAACATCGTCCTGAGCCAGTTTTTTCTCAGATATAAGGAAGAATTTGACAAAGTTAAATGGTAAATTTATAATACGCCCTTGAAGGCATAGTTTTATCGCTTGGCAACACATTCTCACCCCTTGCTCATTGAATATTGGTTTTAAAAGTGTTAATCTTACTTGATGTAATCTGGGGCAAATACATACAATGTGCAATAATATTTCATTAGTATAACCACATAATGTACACTTTTGTGATTGCCAAACTTGTACACATCTAGGTGTCCCATCTTTTGTTGGATAGTGGCCAAACCTAAGCTTAAGCAATATATCCCTTATCGCCGTTTTCAAACATAGATAGGATTGGGGTTACATTTTTTTATACAAATTAATAACCGACCAGGCGTGCTTTTTTTTTTTACAATCAGCTCCTGGTCCAATATAAATGATACCAAATTAGTTGATTGATTTAAAATCTGTTTTAAAACCTCCATGGTCTGGTATAATGCTTCTTAATCATTTCTTGCCAACAAATGTATGAAAGGGACTCAGGGTCTGATATATAGAGTGAAAATAGACATTTTAAAAATGCAGCTTGCCTTACCAATATTTGGTTTAACAAACCAAATTCCATCTAAAGGCAAAAGACAATGAGGTTGCTTTGGCCTGTAAGTTGTCAAAATGTGGTTTAAAAGTCATCCTATCATCCTGCGTGTCTCATAAGTATTTATACTGCTTTACTGTTTCAATAGATAAATCCCTCATTTTCCTTAAAGTCTTTTTTTGGGTATTTATTTGTAAACCATTCACTAGTATACATTGATAAAATGACTCTATCAATCTTTGCAGCCCTATTTCCGTGTGACTTAGTAGAATGCTATTGTCTGCATATTGCAAATATTTAATACTTTGGCCTGCAAAGATTGGCGAGTGTTCATTGACATTATGTAAATGATGAGATAGGTCAGCCATAAAAAGGTTAAAAAGACATGGGGCAAGTACGCAGCTCTGCTTAAGGCCACTATATGTTTCAAGGCGACGAGTGGTACGGCTTCCATCCCCCACTTTAACCTGTACCCATGTGTTTGTATACAATAGCACAATCATATCTAAAAGATTTTTTGGTATGCCCCATGCATGATAACTTTGCCCAAAAAAGATTATGCGGAACAGAATCAAAAGCTGCCTTTGGATCTACATAATAAAGAAAAAGTTTTTGCTTTTTATATATGGTTTTCTCTGCCAACAAGGTAAGTATCTGCAGGTTCGTTATTGTTGATTGTCCCCTGCGGAATCCAGTTTGAAAAATTGCGATAACTTTCCTTGTAGTTGCCCAATCCTCTAGATCTTAATAATGTTGCAAACATTTTCACCTCTACATCTGTTAAGGCAATTAGCCTCTAGTTTGCTGGGTTAATAGGAGGGCCACTTTTATAAATAGGATGTATTATGCTGCCTTGCCAGGATTCTGGGACCAATTTAGTTTGTACAATGTCTTCAAACATTTGGGAGGAGACACAGACATCAAGCGCAGTACCAGTATTGTCTTGGCAAAGCCGGGACTATGAAAATTAGATGGCATGGTTCTCTTCATTTTGCGTATCATCCTGGAAATGAGAGGAAAGGGTGGAAACAAATAAGCGAACATTCCTGTCCATTGTATCTGAAGAACATTCCCCAAGAAATGTCTGAGGGAATCTGCTTGCATTTGGCATTTCTTGTTGGGACGCATTGCAAAAAGGTTGGGATTTGGGGTACTGCACTTCTTGAAGATTTGGGAGAACTATGTTTGGTTAATTTCCCACTCGTGGCCTTTGAATCGTTCTGCTAAGAGAGTCCACCCATTTGCTTCTATGCCTGGAACATGCTCGACTTGTAGTAAAATGCCTTTCTTCAGCAACTATTTCCATATTTGTTGGGCTTAAGACAGGAGGCTTTTCAATCTCCTTCCCATCTGCTTGGCTCGGTAGAACATTGCGATGGTATTGTACATTCTTTCTAAGACAAAAAAATTGTGACTTCTTGGTAGGAACTCTTGGAGTCCTAGAAACACAGCCTTTAGCGCCAGAAGATTTATATGCATCTGTGATCATGGAGAGACCATGTTCTGTGGGTTTCTTGCTCCTGAGATATGCTCCCCAACCTTCCAGGGAGGCGTTCGTTGTCATTACGAAGCACGGTTGTGTTGCTTGAAAGAAAGACCTGGAGAGATGTTGGCCTCCCTTCCCCACCATGACAATGCTTGCTTCTGCTTCATTACAGGGGTGATGTCGATGATATCCTTGAATGAACCCTGGATTTAAACCCATTGCACATCCAGCAGTTCCTCCAATGGCCTCATGTTTAGGTGACAGTTTTGAATTAATATGATACATGAGAATAGCATCCCCAGTATGGATTTGAACATTCTTACTGAAGTGGTCCTTTTTGTTTATTAGAGAAGTAGCTGTGCCCATTATCTTGTGGACCCTTTCTGTAAACGGGAAGGCTTTGGCGGCCTTGGTGTCCAAAATAGCCCCTAGAAACACCAGTGATCGTGTTAGTATGAGAGAAGAGGTTTTTGCATTCAATTTCAGCCACAGAAACTTGAACAGCTGCTGACAAGCCAAGTTAGATTCTTCTGCAGAACAGTTTGAGCATCCTTTGACTAACCAGTCATTCAGGCAGGGGAATTGCACGATGCCTGTTTCTTCTTAGGAAAGTAGCTACTGATGCCATGCACTTTGAGAAAAGGCTGGGAGGTGAACATAGGCCAAAAGGAAGAACTTTGAACTGGTAGTGGCACTGTGGCACATCGGACCTCAGGTACCGTCAATGCTTCACATGAATGAGAATGTGAAAATATGAGTCCAAAAGATTGAGAGAAGTCATAAAATCCCCTTTGTTGAGTAGCAACAGAATTTCCTGATGGGACAGCATTCTGAAAGGTTGCTTCTTTATATATATTTTTTTTAGCTGCCTGAGGTCTATGATTGGTATCTATTTCCCTGACCTTTTCATTATAAGGAAGAAATTGAATAGAAATCTTTGCCACGCTGTTAGAAAGGAACTTCTTCTATGGCCCCCTTCGAGAGAAGCAGAGATACTTCCTGTTTCAGGAGAGAGAGGTGTTGATGGTTCCTCTTTGGAGGTGGATGGGAGGGGTGGTTTGTACAAATTCCAAGCTGTGACCCTGATGTATAATGTCTAACACCCATCTGTCTGTGGTGATACTCTCCCATTGATGATAATAAAGGGAGAGATTGTGGTTTAAGGTTTGATGAAGGTACAAGGTGAGTTTTGCTTGAAAAATGTCACGGTCTACTTGCAGAGTCTTGGGCTTTTCCCCCAGCCGGGGATCGCCTATGTGGTGGCTGACTCGAGTAAACAGATGAGGAAGACCTGTACTGATGCTGCTGTTGTTGCCCAATGAACTGAGATCAATAACCTTGCTGAGCATATGGCCGGTATCTGTAAGATTGATATGAAGGTCTTTGAAGATATTACCCTCTTGCTCCACGAAAAGCCTGAAAACGCCTCAGTTCATCCACGTTTCCCAAATAAATTCTGCCCATCAAGAAGCATGTCCGAAATTTTGACTTGAACCTCAGGGTGGAACGAGGTGGATCTTTAAGCAGACCTCAACAGCGCAGAACCGCATCTCCAGCCATCTGCAATGGATGAGATGTCCATGGCTGTGTCAACAATCTCAGAGGGTGCTTTGGCACCCTCTTGCAAGATGTATCTTGCCTCCTTTTTCTTGTCCTCTGCGAGATGATCCAGAAGAGGGCCAAGGTCAGACCACTTTTGGCGGTCGTAACGACCCAGAATGGCAAAAACATTTGAAGCCCTGATGGAAGTGGCTGCCATAGCTGCAAAATGCTTGCCAATATTGTCAAGCTACTTTCCTTCCTTGTCTGGAGGTGCCAAACAAGGGTCAGATGGATTCCTGGAGCACCTTTGTGCGGCCTGCATTATCACCAAATCTGGACGTGGAAGCCCTATCAAGCAGGCTGGTGACTAAGTGCTTTATTCTTTTTGTCCATACGTGGGACTACAGCAGCGTCTGAAGCTAGATTTTTCATTACCTTCAGGTCTACCTCCCATATGAAGTTGACAATGGGTATCGATCTGACAGACTTTATTGCAGAGTCTTTAAAGTCATACAGAAAACAATCTGCGTGCTATACTGGGAGAAGCAGAAAGAGCCTCTTTGATGCACTCTCCAGTAGCTCATGAAACCCCCTGATGTCCTCAGGAAGGGGAACTTCCTGGAGAAGGTGCTTGTGATGGTGAAGATGGAGCTACATAATCATCCCATTCCTGACCCACTGTTACTTGATCTTGAAGAAGTCCACTCTCTTCAGGTTGGTCATCTGGATCACTCTCAATGTAATTGTCTCGGATAGTAAGGGAAGGAAGCACTACCCTGGACTCTTGTGTGCACACAGGCGCAGGACTTTTAGGTCAAGGGGTCACCTCCTGCACATATGCTTGGGCCCGAGGAAGAGGAACTGGCTCTGTTTACTCAGGGAAGCACTTAATATAGTCATTGATCATGTGCCTCAGATCAGTGACCAAGGAAATGTGCACTAAAATAGTGTCTTCCGTCGAAATTTGGTGTTCATTATTTGGGTCTTCATACGGACAGTGCTCCTGGAAAGTATTGAATCTGTGGGACATGAGTGGCTGGCGAGTAATGAGAAATCCTCTTCCAGGTAAGTAGAAGTGTCCCTGTCATGATCTTTGCTTTTCTCGGAGTCTTGGCATTTTACCCGCAATCGAGAAGGACTGTAAGTCGGGCCGAAAAGGCCTTCATCATTAGACTCTTCTGTGTCTAGCAGGTGAGCTGGAGGCAGAGGGGAGACCTTATCTGGGGAGGTTATGTCTGGTTGCAATTGTGCAGATGGACCTTCTGTCAATATTGATATATTTTTCTGTTTCATTGATGGGAATGTCGAAGATGCCGTCAACGTTGGAGAGATCTTTTTTCAGATGGAAACGCCGTCACCAACAACGTCGTTGAACGGGATTTGAAAAATGTCATCAATGCCGTTAGCAGGGTGGTCATCGGACCTGTAGACAACGACATGGTAGAGGTGACCGTTGTCACCGAAGGTACAGTCGATAAACGTTTTGTGGATGATATTCTTTTCGATGCTGGTACCGCCGTCAACAGGTTAATCGACGGTCTGATTTTCATCGGCAACCAATCCTTCTGAGGTGTGACTGGAACAGAAGAAGCAGAAGCCTTTTTCTGTGACTGACTAGAAGAGTCTTTATAGACTGATTTATCAGATATTTTTTCAGCAGTCTTTGATGACTTTGAGTACTTAGCATATGAGGTAGAGTCCTCATTTTTGCGCTTTTGCTCAAGTGGAGAACGTTTTGGACCTTCCTCTTCATCAGAGCCAGACTATGATCTGGACATTTTTCTCGGTAGTCAGGTCAAGGTAGAAGCCTGGCTTCTTTGTCCTTAAGTGTCTAGTCAGAAAAAGTTCTGCAGTGCTTGCAATCCTTTGGTTTATGGTTAGGATGCAGACAGTATAGTCTTTGTGAGGATCTTCAAAAAAAAGTCTAGGCTTTCCACAAGGCTTGTATGTCCTAAAAAGTTTTTCCGTGGATCCTTCCGACATATTTGAAAAAATAATGAAAATACAGTACCTCACAGTTGTATCTAATGAATATTTCTTTCTTTGAGAAGGGAAGGCCGGGTCAAAAGCTCAGAGAGACTCTGTTACACAAGCCGTGTGGCTAGAAATCTGAGATATGGTGGCTCTGCAGGGTTAGAGTGGTCCAGGGTCTTGCTTCTGATTAGCTGAAGGTTGGGTCTATTAAAACAATGTGAATTGGTTAACAATGTCAATTGCTTTCTTTATGTATTTTAATGTATTTACACGAAACTGCTTGTTTTAAATACCATAGGGCAACGGGGAAGATTCAAGCATGTATATCTATTAAAGATTATATAGTGGAGAAACTACAGTAATGGATGCATCGATATTAGCCAGACCTGATAGCATTGTTTTTTCTCTAGTGACCCCAGTTAACATAGTATTAGGTCTATTGGGTGGGTTCATAAAACAAACCCCTGGAACAGCAGTAATAGGCCTATGGCAACCCACCCCGATGCATAAAATATAGCTGCTGTGAAGTTCATTGTTGCTGTTAGAAGGTCACTCTTACCTTCATTTAAGCTTAAAAAAACAATCCTGGCTACTACAGTCAACAGTTTCTGAGCTTTGCATCAGCAAAGCCGCAAACAAGTGAGCAACGTCATGTAATTAGGTGTCAGTCCAGTGGAGCTGACAATTTCCGGACTATTAATTGCATTCTGTGCTAACTTGACACCGAGGCAGAAGGGCAACTGCTTATTAACTAGAGATACTTATTAAAGCTTGTGACAAGCAGACTCCCAACGTGAGAGCAACCGTACTCGGTCAGCTTTCAAACACTATGGCAACCGAAAGGCTTCTAGAAACCGGGCTTTCCTTGTGATATTTCGTGGTTCTGTGCTATCGGTGACTACACCAGACTTCCAAAGATTGGAATGCTGCTGCGGGAAGTGTTCCCAGCACTGAGGCAAGTACTTAATGTACACAATTTGTGGCCGCACATTGCAGTTCTCGTTTTCACGTCAGTGGGATACTTTCACAGACTCATTTCTTGTTATGGGGTCAAGTTTTAAGTCCACTAGTTAATTTGCTTAATAAAAAGGTAAAGAGGCCCAGTACTGTAACCAGGTTGTCAAGGCCCCTAGTAGAAGGAAAGGGGCACTATTGTTCCTGTTTGAATGATAGAATACAGCAATAATAGAGATTCAGTGGACTTGTCAGGCCCCTGAGGCCCAGTGCCACTGCACCTTCTGCACCAAAGTAAACTACGCCTCTGCAGAGACCCAGGCTTTTCTTATGTGTTCACTGTTGGCTCCGATGAACACTAGGAGTGCCAAATACCAGGGGCCTCATTTATGAAAAGTGACGCATCGCTGCGTGAAAACAGCGATGCGTCACTTTTCACTGCGCACTCCTTGCGACACCAATGATGCGTCATATTTAATGTATGACGCATCATGTCGCATGGACTTACAGATACGTCAGTATTTCTGACGCATCTGTAAGCGCAAAAGTGACGCATTGCTGGAGTGTGTCACAAAAGTGACGCATCTCCAGCAATGCGTCCTTTCACATGGGGAAAGCCCCATGTGAAAGGGCTTGCGTCAGTCTTACGCCTGCTGTGAGGCAGGCGCAAGATTTTGAGGCAACAGCATCCTAAAAGTGATGCAGTGAAATCTCATAGATTTCACTGCGTCACTATTACGAGGCTTTTTGCGGGGGAACGCCCCCTCTGCATACATTATACCTGACGCAGGTATAATGTGGCGCAGGGGTTTAAAAAGTGACGCATCTACCTAGATGCGTCACTTTTTAAATATGGCGCAACAAGGCGCATGTTTTACGCTGCCGATGCGTCACAAAAAGTGACGCATCCGCAGCGCAAAACTGACGCAAGGCCTCATAAATGAGGCCCCTGGGCTCGCTAGTCTGGCGAACGCCGTGGTGCCAGGCACAATGGACTATCATTACATTTATTGTGTCTTTATCTTACTCTTGCAGGCTTTTCACCTATCTTTCTCTTTATACTTCTCCCTTTTCTGTCCGCCTCTCTCTTCCTCTGGGTCAAAGTTTGGTGAAGAAAATAAGTGTCAGTGCCGCCCACCTGCAACCACCGTCACAAATGAAGTACTGACGCCAAGCTGTCATGGTGTATCTTTAGCCATCTGAGCTTCGATGCGCTGCCAGTAAAAAACTTTCAAGAATGCCTGGGACCTTCAACTGTCACAAGAGGGGTCAACCTTGGAGATAACCTGGAAGAAGATAAAGACATCCAGGACTGGGAGAGTGTGCTCAAGAATGTTTTCACAAGCAGGGAGGTGGGTGGATTATGAGAGGTGTGGGGCAGGGGGCTTTGGAGGGCCCTGATTTGCCAGTCATGATGAGATTGTGAGGAAACCACAGGACACTGAAGATATCAAGAGTAATAATGCATCAAAGCTCAAGAAGCGACAGGGTCACCTTTTAAATATGTCCTCTTTTCTTTCATTGAGAGGCGTTAAAAGCAACAGCTGAAAAATACATAAAATCTGTCTCACTTTAAACTGAAAGAATGAGCCCAAATCTCCAGGCAGATTTAGGGAGTAGCAACACAGAACACCGATTATTCTCAATCGAACCCGTGCCCTGGGCTCCACCCAGCATCACAGCCCTTCTTTTCTCCTTTCCCACTTTTCCTTTCTTTCTCGCCGTCGGGGGAGACGGGCATGGGCCAAATACAAATTCCATCACAGAACGAACGCCGCAGCCATGTCACACAGAGGTCGTATGTAACCCCCCGGCCAAAATGTCGTTGCAACCACTATTTATGCCCCCCCCCCCAGTGCGATCTTTTGACTGTACCCCCGTATACTGTACCTTGTATATACAAAACTCTTTTTTTTCAATAAAAAATTACTGAAATTAAAAAAACATTTTCGAAATCTATTGGCTACTAATCCATTGATTTTACTGCCACTTACAAACAGAATCCCATAACATATTTCGGCACAGCGCTCGAGGCAGGTGGCACAGTACTGGCGTATTATTTCCTAGAAACCGCGATCATGCGCATAATAAGCCTTTAAGAAAAAAATGGTGGTACTTCCTCGCTGCTGATCTCATCATTCTCATGCATGGATGTTCTAAGTATATCTAAGGTCGCCGCAAATCCCACCCCGCCCTGCCTGCCGGGGGATTTTCCCCTGTCGAGTATGGCTAGACTAACCCTGTGTGTGGTATAGTAGCTAAATTTCCAGCAGAACACCAGGGGAGATTTCAGTTTGAACTTTGGCATACCTTAGGTAGCTATATTGTGTGAAATCAAATCAATTCCCATTCTCTCTTTATCATTCTCGGACTTCCTCATTCTTCTTTTTCAATTTTAATTTTTTACAATTTTATGTACCTCGGACATGTCTCGAAGGCATCAGAGCGCTTTACAACAGTAGCACTGAATTTCAGTTACAGTAATGAAAAGCAGTGGTTTACATCCAGAGGTGTAACGAAAGTTGAGGGCCCCCCTGCAAAGTATATTGAGGGGCCCCCTCCGGACTCACTCTGGAATGCTCAGGCCAGGGTACTGTGCTGAGGGGTTCCCCTGGAGCAAGGACCCCCCCCCCCCCACACACACACACACTCTGCAGGGGCTGGGGGGGGGCCTTCCTACGCCACTGTTTACATCAATATGCATGCAGGAGCTCCCACATGAGACAATTACAGCAGTCGGTTAGAGGTCGTACACAGTTAAGGCATTGATTTAGAAGGTGAGGTCACATAAAGAAGGTAGTTCACATCCTGTAGGAGAGAGCACTTAAGAATGGTCAAGGGTGATTAATAGAAGGAGCTTGAGGTCCACTTGAAGGTGACTGGGCAGGTGGTTAAGCAGAATTAGAAAGGCAGAGAGTTCCAGATTCTTGTGGCACTACCAGAGAAAGACTGGCTCATATATCATTCTCGCCCTTAGGTTCCAGAAGCAGGAATTGGGCATTTCGGGAGCCCTATTTTCTCCAGAGACTTTCAGTCTCTCATTTATATACTGTAGTGTTTTAGCCTGTGGTGTAACAGGCGTGACATGTCAGCACCACGTGGCCTATGAGTAATAAAAGAGGTCTATGCATGCACGTCCGCCAGTTGGCGACGGCGAGGTGACCAGCATACCAGTACTCCCAGCGTCCGTGCATTATTTACTGGCCTACACGATTACTCCCTTTAAGTGCGCCCCCCAATTGTGTCTCCCAGCCCTATTCTAGGGGCTGCACAAGAACACAACAGCTGGCGATGAGAGTGGACGTGCCCTCGCCGCGTGTCGCCTATCCTGCGTTGAGGCGGCCGCGAGCCCTGCCATTGGCTCGCGGTGCTCGTGACCCGGTGTGCGGCGCGCTGCGCCAGTTCTCGGCGGGGCCTGCGGAGGAGTGCCTTGTGTCGTGACTGCACCGACAGCGTGTAGGAGGTGAGGCGCGCAACAGCTTTGAGTGTGAAGCCTCGCTTCGGCCGCGCATCGGCCAGCAGCCACGTAGTGTCCCGCCTGGGAGGTGCTCAATCCTCGACTGACGATCCCCGAAGGGAGGGGGGAGGCGTGAGGAGCTCCACTACAATCCAATGCCATCCATGCTCTCCTTTTGAAGCCCCAGCAAGCGCTGCAGCAAGCCCCGAAAGTGTCTCAGGCCCCTTTACAGCCACGAGGGCAGTACAGCTTTACAAGGGGAGAGAGAAAAGTCTGAACCACGGGCCTAGTGGGCCCAACAACACACAGTGGAAAGGCAGAGAGGCCTAACACAGGAGGCACCACGTGCCCTGGCCCCAGGAACATACCAGCTGGTTAGGAGCCCAAAGCGAGTCATCAGGGACAGGCAAACAAGCATTGCTACCTGAAAACAAAGTCAGACCCAAGTCATCAAGCATTGGCCCAACCAAGTTGACACTGGTAAATCCAGAAGGGGAACCCCAGAAGGCCAGCCAGAAAGGACAAAGCGGACAGACCAATCCACGGATGCTATAGGGACAGCCACACGCCCCTGCACCCAATATGTCCACAATACCTCCAATAGAGCCGTTCATAGTGGAGGGAATCACCCTCGTCACTCACACCCAAGTGGAAGGACTGGGTGGATCGCCTACTTATCTTCTTTGAAGCAACGAAGATCCACAAGGACCAGAAAAGGGCCATGGTACTCCACCTGGGAGGCAAAGATGTCCACAACATCGCAAAGATGCTGGTGGAAGTCACACCAAAGAACCACCACACACTAATAAACTCCCTTAATGAACACTTCGAACCAATGGCCAACCAGGACTATGAAAGGCTCAAATTCCGCCAGGCAAGGCAGCTACCCGAGGAGTCGCTAGACACGTATCATGCCCGGCTCAAGAACCTGGGGTCCACGTGTGAGTTCATCGACCCCACAGAAGAAATCCGCGGCCAGATCATTCAAGGCTGTGCATCCACCAAGCTGCGGGAGCAGATCCTGGAAGAGTCGGGCAAACCTCTTGCCGATATACTAACCCTAGGGCGCACCAAGGAGCTGTCGAAGGCCCGAGCCGCACACATGGAAGCGGCCCTCCAGGCGCCAGCGAATGCCGAACCGGTCAACAGTGTAACAATGAAGCCTCCAACGAGGTGGGCCAAGAAGGGATCCGGAGCATCTACGTCAGGGAAACCTAAGTCCTGTGGGTACTGCGGCGGATCACCCCATCCGGCGGCGGAGTGTCCCGCCAAAGGCAAGCGATGCTCGGGATGTGGACGCTTTAACCACTTCGAGAAGGTCTACAGATCCAAGAAGTATCGCAAGCCGAGACAAGTGGTCAACATCGTGTCAGAAGGGGACCGAGGGCAAAGCGACATGGACGATGACGAGGATGAAGAGTGAATAGTGCACAAGGTGCACATGTTCGGTGCCGCCACTCGAAAGGCACGACGCCTGCCCCAGTGCGGCATCCGCGTAGGCTACCAAGACGTCATGGCAGTCGTGGACACAGGTGCCTCCATAAACATCATGGCATCTGCCCTCCATCAAACCCTAAATCCACCGCCGGTGCTTACTCCGTCAGCCATCACTGTGTTTGCCTATGGCCAAGACACACCTCTCAAAATAAGAGGTAAATTCAAAACATCCATCTCACAACCAACGTCTTTGTGACAGAAGACGGACAAGGCATGCTGCTGGGATGCCGGGCGGCCGAAGACCTGAGGGTTGTGACGTTCGCCTTCGGTGTCCATCAAGAGTCAATCCAACATCTGCTGACTGAGTTCTCTGAAGTTTTTGAAGGAATTGGAAAATTCAGAGGAAAAGAGGTCCACCTCCACATTGACCATACCGTTCAGCTGGTGGCCCGAGGCACCGACGCATAGCGTTCCACCTGCGACCGCTGGTCGAGGAAGAGCTCAAGAAGCTTGAGACCGCCGGCATAATAGAGAAAGTAACGGTTCCCACCCCCTGGGTCTCACCAATCGTGGTCACAAGGAAGCCCAAACAGCCTGGCGTGGTGAGGATCTGCGTGGACATGCGACTGCCCAATGCCGCCATCAAGCGGGAGCGCCACATAACCCCCACCATAGATGAAATCATAGGGGAAATGGCAGGAGCGGGCTGGTTCTCCAAACTGGATCTATGATCAGGCTATCACCAGCTGGTGCTAGACCAGGCATCCCGCAACATTACAACTTTCTCAACACACATTGGGCTCCGGAGATATACCCAACTGAGCTTCGGGGTATCCAGCGCGGCTGAAGTATTCCAGAACGTAATACAGGAACTCATCGCGGACATCCCCGGTGTGATCAATGTCAGTGACGACATTTTGATACATGCGAAAACCATTCCGGAGCATAACAACCGCTTAACTCAAGTACTCCGCCGCCTGCGAGATGCGGGGCTTACCCTTCATCGACAAAAAGTGCAAGTTCATGAAGCAAAAATTGCAATTCTTTGGATACACCTTCTCGACCGAGGGCGTCAACCCTGACCCAGAAAAGGTGAAAGACATCAAAGACGCCGTTGCCCCAAACACCGTCACGGAAGTCCGGAGTTTACTCGGTATGATGAACTACTGCGGATGGTTCATCCGTGACCTCGCCAACCTAACCCTGCCACTGAACTCACCAAAGACTCCACTCCCTGGAGATGGGGCTAGAAACAAGCCAAGGCTTTTCGAGAGATCAAAGAGGCACTCTCAGAGGCCACCACACTTGCCTTCTTCGACCCCAGAAAACTGACATCAGTGGCTGTGGACGCTGGTCCCATGGGACTAGGGGCAATGCTGATGAAACAGCGGCACCCGGACGAACACTGGGCCCCCGTAGCCTTTGCCAGCCGATCCCTCACCGAGACGGAGCAGAGATACTCCCAAATCGAGAAAGAGGCAATCGCCATACATTGGGGGTGCCGTCATTTTCACTTATATGTCTACGGAAAACCCTTCGTAGTAGCAATCGATCACAAACCACTTGTCGCTCTCTTCTCTGGGACCTCCACAAAGCCACCGCCATGGATTGAAAAATGGATGCTACAACTCCAAAATTACAATTGCAAAGTAGAATACCAGCCTGGCTCTCGGAACCCAGCAGACTACTTGTCACGACAACCCCGAGCAGCTACGCGGGAAGAAATGGAAGACGCGGCCGACACTGAAGAATATGTCCGGTGTATAACCGCCCGAACATGTCCCCTACCGATATCCATGGAGAGCCTAACAGAGGCCACCAGAAAGGATGACTGGCTACAACGGGACAGGGTGGCGTTGCAGAGCGGAAATTGGCACAAGGCCAAGGATGAATGGAAGATACTGACCACCGAAGCACAGCGTGTCATGGACAGCTTACATCACGTGAGAGATGAGCTCACTGAAGATGACACCGGATGCCTGCTAAGAGGACACCGACTGGTGATACCCTCATCACTAACCGCCCAAGTGGTTCAACTCGCTCATGTTGGCCATCAAGGCATGGTTAAAACCAAGTCGCGACTCAGAGCTAAAGTATGGTTCCCCTTGATGGACGAACTTGTAGAGGCTACGGTCCGGTCCTGTGCTGCGTGTCAAGTGATGGGAGGAGCCCCTCGACCGGCCCGATCCTCGTGGAGCCCCGGCCGAAGTCCCCCTGGGCTTGTGTCAGCCTTGATTTTGTCAGCCTTCCGGATGGCCGCCACACAATGGTGGCCATTGACGACCACTCCAAGTCTCCAGAGGTGGAAATCATCTCAACACCCAGTGCCACAGAAGTGATTCCCAAACTGGAGAATATCATGTCGGCGCACGGATTCATGCGCGAGCTGAGAACTGATAACAGACCTCCATTTCAAGGCCAAGAACTAGTCACCTACCTGAATGCTTTAGGCATTCAACACCGCCGAATCACCCCCAGATGGCCACAAGCGAACGGCGAAGTAGAAAGATTTATGCGAACATTAAGTAAGGTGATTCGAATGGCCCATGACAAAGGACAATCCCTTGAACTGGCCATCTTCACATTTTTAAGGAGTTATCGTCAGACACCCCACACCACAACGGGCCTCATGGGCCGAGCCGTTACGGACTCAATACCTCACCATCCCCAGTGGAGGCCAGAACCTCCTGATGACAGTCAAGTTGATGCCAGACGCCGCAAAGCCCATGCTCAGGTCAGTCGGCGGAGGAGGGCCAAAGCACCCAACTCACCAGAGGGGACGTTGTACTGCTAAAAAATCACATCACCAGTGGAAAGTTCAGACTGCCTTATGAAACCGATCCGTGGACAGTCGTCAATGTCAAGGGAACCAGGGTCATTGCCACCAGAGGTAGAGAAACAGTGACCCGCAATGTGTCTCATTTCAAAAAGTACCAATCTGCGGGGGCCGCATGTTCCCCCACAAGGCGTGAGGAGAGCCCTTGCTCCCCGACCAGGGAGTCCCGTGGTTTGATGGACTTGTCCCTTCCTGCAGAAAGTTAGGGGTCCCCTGACCAGGCGGTAACTCAGTGAGACGAAGCGGCAGATGAGAGGCTGGAGAGCAGCGGCTGTGATCATGAGCTCCGGCCCGGTGAAACTTCACCTGACGCCGATGTCAGCGAGACCCAGAGCCGGGGTTTATCACAACACCAACTGCGGCAGAACCCAGTGCCATCCTGCCGACTTAGAGACTACTTCACCTAAGACTGTCATATATATATATGCCTGCTGATATAATGTGAAGTTGTAATTGACCAATTTGGAGCGGAACCAAAGAGATCTCTGTTGATGTTTGTTTTCATGTTTGTTGGGGAGGAATATAGTGTTTTAGCCTGTGGCGTAACAGGCGTGACACGTCAGCACCACGTGACCTATGAGTAATAAAAGAGGTCTACGCACGCACGTACGCCAGTTGGCGTAGGCGAGGTGACCAGCATACCAGTAGTCCTGTGTCCGTGCTTTATTTACAGGCGTACACGATTACTCCCCTTAAGTGCGCCCCCCAATTGTGTCCCCCAGCCCTATTGTAGGGGCTGCCCAAGAACACAACAGATATGAGGGTGTAGAGGAGTGCAGCGTCCCGGTGGTAAAGCAGGCGGTTTTGAATTGCGCCTGCATTTCAATGGGAAGCCATTGGAGGGTTAGCAGGGCAGGGGAAACGTGCTCAAATTTATTGAGATCTAAAACTCTCTATGTAGCGCTAAGAAAGATAATAGTCTCCATTTTTAAGTGCTTTACTAAAAGAACGAACTACATCATTTCTTGATATTATTTGTGTGACATAAAACACAGTTTATGAGATGGGCACAGAACGTACATAAAATGTAAATTTTGCAGGTTAGGCTTCTGCGACACAGTGGTCAGCAGCGTCTTCAATCGATGCCCAGCACAAAACCTCTTAAATAACTGAACGTGTCACATACACTCCCGAGGAGGATAAGTCCAAACGCACAGAAAGTAACAACATGTGCCATACAGAGAATAAGCAAGCAATCAGCCATTTACGTCTTAACATAAAACACATCACTATAGCTTCATGTGCACTTGCAGGGCTTAAAGTGACAGCGCCAACACCCCCTCCCCTCCCCAGACGTCCTTCCCAACATATGGTGAAACTCATCAAATACCCTCCCGTATTAAGTTAGTCTAAATTGACAGCTGACCTTTCAGTCCTCAGAAGCTAATAAACATTTAATTGAAACAATGGAAGGAAGGTTATCTTTGCCAGGTGTCATCTGGTAACAGGAGCCCCTACCTTAGTTGCTTTATTACACTTTAAAAATAGCATCCATCGTTTGATATCCTACTGCACATGTTTTCAATTTCCCAGCTATCTCAACGAAGAGGCGTTTCAGATGGGCTCGATTAAATAATTCCCGTTTTTTTTATTTCTGCTGTAAAACGCCCTTAAAAGCTGTACAAGTGTGCTGTAGTCTGCAGCATGCTCATTATGCAGCCTTCAAACACTGCAGACCCTCCTTGGTCTCTAACTTTACCTATGCTTCAACACAGAAGTCAATTATGGCCAAAGCTCAGTGCTTAATTTGAGGCGGTGGTTTCTGGTGCTCAGCACGGCACTTAATCTTCAACACCAGCACTTTTCATGAGCACCAGTTAATGACATTAATTTCCGGCGGGCACAGGAAGATTAACAGATGTGCCCAGAATAACAGTATATTGAACTGATGCTGAGACTCAAACCTGGTTCCCCAGCTCCGATGTGGGCAGCTCTGGCTATTATCCACATCCTCCCCCATGGTTAGTAGTTGATTGTGTCTTAGGCAGTTGTAACAGGAGAAATGGGCTGCTGCAAGCTACCTCCTGATGAGAGCCCAGGCACTTATTTTGTTACAAATTAACCTCGCCCATGCTCCAAACCTTTTTTAATTCAGTTTTCATGATACAGCTGTTATGCTTTGGCTGAATACTAAATTACTGTTTCTGAGATGGATTCTCTTTCCAAATACAACTGGGACAAGCATTGGCAAAGCAAATAGATCTGGTGTTGGCTGCTAGTATTTTTGGCTTTGTCAATGCTTGTTTTGCTCTTATCATATTTTTGTAAAACTTCATTGTTGGGGAAGCTGCCGGGACCATGTCAATCTATAATAAAAATGGTTAAAAGTAAAAATATTTTTTGGTTTCAAAAAGCACACATCGCCGTAGCAGTAACAGGAACTGAACGTGACAATTTTGTGGGTGGATGTGCACCTTGTGGATAATGCAGTCACTTACAGTGAAGTCAGCCAATGGCTTAAGAGGGCTGACCATTTCCCCATGCCGTAAATTGTGGTGGGCTGATAAAACCTGAATGCCACAGTAACAGACTACTTGACAAAGAGGGCTGACTGAAAGGCTCTATAAGCATATTATACAAATATTCTAGCAAAATCAAAATGTCTTGGCCAACACCAGAGCTAAAAATGTGAACTATATATAATGAGGGTTGTCCAGACATGGGTCCTGTGCTCTTCATTGCACTGGAGTCAAGCTATCCTGGCTGATGAGTGGTGAAACCCCAAAACTGGTCCTGGGATGCTTGTTTCCGGTCCAGGGAGGACCTGGCCTGGCAGGTTGGTTTGGACTGTTACCATGGGAAACAGGGTTAAGACTGATTTGCATATGGCTGGGTATAAACTGGCATGGGGAGCAATAAACAGTGGATTTAGGTCCAGATCTCTGAACTGGGGTGAATGTTTAACATTGTTCGACATTCTATCAATCAATTGTTCTTTTTTTGCATTTGAAAGGCCCTACAAGCTTATTATACAAATATTCTAGCAACATCGAAAAGTCTTGGCCAAAGCCAGAGCTAAAAATGCAAACTATACAGAATGAGGGATGGCAAAGGAGCAAATAAAACCTAAACAATGCAGAGCGCCGGTAGACAGTAATAGAAACTGAACAGAAACACTGCAAGATAAGTCACGTTTTCACATACATCCAAAGAAGGCTTAGAAAAGGGGTGTGTGCAGTGTTTATTTTCGGTAAATATTATTGTTCTAGTCACTAATGAAACTCCTCCTTTCAGAATATTTGTGTTCATTGGAAATATTACAGTTGTAGAACAAGGGTATATAGAATTGACTGCAAAGCTTTCTCCTGGTTGAGTGGCAGCATGCCAGGTAATTAATTTGTGTCTTCAATATACTTGAGTTTTTCTAAAGCAGCCCAAGGAGTTCCATCTTTGGCATGGCTCTACGCTCAGTAGTAATGTGTAGGTTTAGGAAACCCCAAGGTGTATTCTTAGGCAGGGCACATGGTGTGTGCTTAGTGGTAGGGTACAAGGCCAAGTAGCTCTTGGGTGCGCTTATAGGCAGGGTTCTAAGGTATGTAGTAGAGTGCAGGCATAAGAAGCCCCCAGTGGTAGGGCAGAGTTACCAATGTCCCTGGGTACCCTTTTAGGCCAGACAGTTTACTCAGTAGTCCCATAGAGGTCCTGGAGTCCCTGGTGTGTCTTTCTGGTCAGGAGGACTGTGTGTGCAGTGGTAGGGTACAAGTCTGAGGTGCTCCTGTGTGCCTAACACACGCTGGACTGTGTGTTCAGCGGAAGCCTAAAGGTCTTAGGAGTGCCTGGTGTACCTTCTTTAGCAGGGATAGTGCTTGCTCAGAGGTATGGTACAGGTCTGGGCACCCATGGGGTGCAATTGTCTTGGTCCCCATGTGTTCATTTATAGGCAGGACATTTCACGCGGTTATGAGCTACAGGCCTAAGGAACCAGTGGGATGCCTTCTTAATTAAGCACACGTGTGTGCTAAATGTATACTACAAATCTATGCAGCCCTATTGATGCATTTATAGTCATGACGGTATGCTCCATGTGAGGCTACTTGTCTAATAAGGACTCAGCTTGACTTCTTCGACAATACTGTTGCTCAGTGATAGTTTAATGGTCTAAAGAACCCCTGTTGTGCCTTCTTAGGTAGGACTTTGCGCTCAGTGGCAGGCCACATGTTTGTGTGGCATCAGGAACATTTGAAGGGAGGATGATACATTCAGTGTTAGGGTATTTGTCTACGCAACTCTTGAATGCGTTCACAGACCGGACCATATGTTCAGTGGAAGAGTGTAAGTCGTAGAAGCCCTTGGGTGCATCCTTACGCAAGTCTGTATTGTCAATGGTAAGGTACAGTTTACAGGTAAAAATGGTAAATGCTGGTACACTCATATGGAGTATCATGGACACTGAACCAACATGAATATAGGAGTTCCCCTCTCCACCTCCTGAGAATAGTGCTGTTGCAAGTAATTTGGTATGGTGAGTTAACTAGTGCTGTCAATAAGAGGTCCCAGCTCCAGTGCTCTCAACCCAGCATCATTCAATGTCACTTAAAATGATAACGCACATCTCAAGCATGTCCTAACTCCTTAGCATCGTCAAACGTTCAGCGCCCAGTGCTGAACGTTCGAATAACGGGTGCTGACCCGTCGGCCAACGGTCGTGCGCAGCACTGGCAAGGTAGTGCTCGAGACGACCGTTGGCCAACGGCAGCACTTAAAGGGTTAAAGCAGTCCAGTTCACTATAAGCACATACCTGAAAAACTTAGCTGCAGAGGAGACAAACCCTGCAAAGTGGGTGCACCCAAACCTGCGCCTAGTTGTCCACGTCTTTATAACTGAGCTCAAGGACTCTTTCACAGCAGTAGTTTCATTCCATACTCATTGCCTCTTGTTGAGGACAAGGAGAGAGGCTTACACCAGCTGCTTGAGCAAAAAAATGCAAAACATTTTTGTTCATCAGATGATGTAGGCACACAAAGAAGGCCATGAGGGAGGCAGCTGAACATGAAAAACATGCCCCTATGCCTGCCAGCAACTGTAAAGCCCATCATAAGACATATCTTTAGGTTTGGAAGTGCTCATTCACACCACGGCTGAGATTTAAATCCAACACAGATAATTCAATGTTTGTATACGCAGTGTCCAGGCCACTTTGAATGGCATATTCACCCATCTCATTCTGGAGTAAAATTAGGGGCACATGCATCAAGATAAGGTATTGCGATTCCTTAATAGCGATTTTTAAGGAATCGCTATTAAGGAATTGCGATTCCTTATGCATGGAGGAATCGCCAAAAAATAGCGAATAGCGATTCGCTATTAGAGAATACATTTCCATTCATTCCTATGGGCAAAATGAATGGGAAAGCATTAGCAATTTGCGATTACAAATAGGTAATCGCAAATTGCGAATGTAATTTCAAGGGTGCTAAAGGGCCTAAGGACCCCATGATGCACTCCCAAAACAGGTAAGTGTGCGCGCCACATGTCACTTTGAAAAATGAAATTTTGTGCATTTTTCTAAGGAATTGCAAGGTACCATCAACTTGAAGTTGCAATCAAAATCTGTGGGCATGCCGACTTCAACTGGGCAACATCTACCTTTTAGCTTTGGAAGTTCCAAGCATGCATGTGTTGTGAAATCTACTGCTATTTATAAATGGCTTTGAAATGTTTTACAACGAACGGATAACAAAAGGTACATATATAGTGCTTCTGCAATGCTGAAAACTTCAGATAGTTAGAAACAACTGGTGCGTAAACTCCAATATTACCTTAATTACCAAGATTTCCTTTGAAGCTTAATGTTAGGCACTTTCTTCCATTATATTATCCCTAATATGTCCTGAGGCACATCTCAAGAAATAAAATCCATCCCGAATGAGGCATTCAGTGCCGCATTCCAGCAGCTCAACTGCAAACAAGACCTCATCTTTGCCAAAGTCTGTAGATTGTGTGCCTGTTCCCTCTGAATTCTTCCACACTAAGTTAAACACTGAGAACATTTCAGAAGGGCCATGTGGTTCTGATTTGAGAGCAGCTGTCAGTCCAGCGGTTGCACGCGACCCACAACCATAGCCGTCCTCAACCGTTGTCATGCATAGCGATGGAAAGAGAGAAGCACAGAGTCCCAGATACGCGGAGTCTGAATAGGAAGAATGGCTTCTGAATGAAAGGAGTTGACATGGGTTTCTCTTGGAGGCTTACAGCACTCAGCATGAATAGTTGTGCTTTAAAGACTCAGAGGTCAATCCTCTTGAGCATCGTCTTTATTACGGTACTCTGCTTTCTACCTGCTATTGTGCCTGCCAGCTACTGTAAAGCCCATCATAGGACATATCTTTAGGTTTGGAAGTGCTCATTCGCACCACGGCTGAGATTTAAATCCAACACAGATAATTCAATGTTTGTATACGCAGTGTCCAGGCCACTTTGAATGGCATATTCACCCATCTCATTCTGGAGTAAAATTAGGGGCACATGCATCAAGATAAGGAATTGGGGTTCCTTAATAGCGATTTTTAAGGAATCGCTATTAAGGAATTGCGATTCCTTATGCATGTAGGAATCGCCAAAAAATAGCGATTCCTACACATTCCCTAATAGCGAATAGCAAATTGCGATTCGCTATTAGAGAATGCATTTCCATTCATTCCTACGGGCAAAATGAATGGTAAGGCATTAGCAATTTGCGATTACAAATAGGTAATCGCAAATTGCGAATGCAATTTCAAGGGTGCTAAGGGGCCTAAGGCCCCCATGATGCATCCCCAAAACAGGTAAGTGAGCGCGCAAAATGTCACTTTGAAAATACTATTTTGTGCATTTTCTAAGGATTTGCAAGGTACCATCAACTTGAAGTTGCAATCAAAATCTGTGGGCATGTCGACTTCAACTGGGCAACACCTACCTTTTAGCTTTGGAAGTTCCAAGCATGCATGTGTTGTGAAATCTACTGCTATTTATAAATGGCTTTGGCATGTTTTACAACGAAGGGATAACAAAAGGCCCATACATAGTGCCTCTGCAATGCTGAAAACTTCAGATAGTTAGAAACAACTAGTGCGTAAACTCCAATATTACCTTAATTACCAAGATTTCCTTTGAAGCTTAATGTTAGGCACTTTCTTCCATTGTATTATCCCTAATATGTCCTGAGGCACATCTCGAGAAATAAAATCCATCCCGAATGAGGCATTCAGTGCCGCATTCCAGCAGCTCAACTGCAATCAAGACCTTATCTTTGCCAAGGTCTGTAGATTGTGTGCCTGTTCCCTCTGAATTCTTCCACACTAAGTTAAACACTGGGAACATTTCAGAAAGTACATTTGGATCTGAATGGAGAGCAGCAGTCAGTCCAGTGGTTCCACGCGACCCACAACCATAGCCGTCCTCAACCGTTGTCATGCATAGCGATGGCGAGAGAGAAGCACAGAGTCCCAGATACGCGGAGTCTGAATAGGAAGAATGGCTTCTGAATGAAAGGAGTTGACATGGGTTTCTCTTGGAGGCTTACAGCACCCAGCATGAATAGTTGTGCTTCAAAGACTCAGAGGTCAATCCTCTTCAGCATCAGCTTTATTACAGTACTCTGCTTTCTACCTGCTATTGTGTGTGCTTACAATACCACAATGCTAGTGCTTTAGAATGTGTAAGTGTACCATGCTGTCATAGGAAGCACTGAAGGCAAGGACTGGGACAATTTATTTTCTCTACTACATATTCCAATAGAGCAGATAATAATTTTTCAAACATTTGCATGCTTAAGATGATTTCTTATAGTTTTTATTTTAGACATGTTTTGATTTGAGAATAATAGCAATAGCACCATGTATGTAAAATCCCGCCATTACTTGTATGTTAAATTCAAGAATTTTATTTAATGGCTTTTAAGTACCTTGACTATGGAAATCAGATGTCCGGAGTGCTTTCCCGCTTCACACCCTACCGGTCAATATACCAATATCGTCTAAAAATCATAAAGGAGCAAATAGGGGAAATATTTCAAATTATTGAACTGCATGCTAACTTTATTTTTTCATATTAAGAAACAAAGGTGGAGTTCACAATACCCATCAGAAGGGTCGAACAGCTTTCCCTGTTCGATAGAAGAATGTGTTCTTTCTAATGGTAGGACCTCTTTGAAAGGCGCATTAAAATATTGGTAAAGCTACACTTTGAACCTAGGGGTCAGCAACAAAACCACCAGCGTGTTCTGCCAGTGAGCCTAAAGTATTTAACTAGTAGTACCTTCACTGTGACCTTTATAGGCACCCCTCCCCCCACCCCACGACCTTGAGCGAGCACTTCCTTTAGTGGTGTTTGACAATGTGTCCTGATGTTAGTTCAGTCCCGGCCCCTCCGGAGCAGCCATCATCAATCACGCGGAGCAGTGGACAGAGGCTGATAGCTCAGTGTTCTGGCTGTTGTTCACATGGGGAAGCACTGACAATATCTCGGGCATTTCATTTAAACTCTGAAAATAGAGCTGAGATGTGTTCCCGCCAGAAGGCTTTATGAATCAAACTACCAACCTGTCCAGATCTCATCTCGGATTCAGAGACGTGTCTTGCCCTTGACAGTCAGTCTCTGTCAGCATTTGGTGATATTATTTTGTGTCGCTTATTGCTTTGAAGGTAATTCCCAGGTAGAAAAAAGGGCAATCTTTTGATAAATAAAAATGTAAACGGAGAAACCCCTGGGCATCACTACAATTTTGCTCAAAATTTACCTCTAAAGGCAAAACATAGGCAATGTTCTAGATCATTGGGAACCAATTCTTGGGATCAAGTTGAAAATGCATTGAATCAGTTATTTTATCATCAACAGGGAGTGATTGTTGAAGACCGTTTCCCCTTAGCAGCTGAACTAACCAAGTGTCAACCAAGAACCCTGGGAAAGTGCCCAATTCAACATCTTGCAAATTGGCTGATGGCCCGCAGTCCCAGGGACTAAGACCATCCTTAGCAAATAAGTGACTAGCTACACGTAGAGGATTTCATCTCCCTTGGAAGTGAAACTGTGGAACCAAGTTCCAATCACTGTATGCCAAATCACCCATTTCCCCCCCTTCCCTAAAACTCTAAACTCTCTTCTCCTTTCCTAGCTCCCCATAGGAGCTCTGGCCAGCAAAGTTTAGATTATTTCTCTAGCACCATGAAACAGGTTAGGAATACAGTGTTTTATAAGAGACAAAAATCAAAAGTAATCGATTGTCATAGTGTTTCTTCGGCAGATGGGATGACAGTGGTGAGGTCCATGGTCCTTTCACCCATTAAGCCTGAATAACCTTGTTACAAAGGGACAAACCTGTACGCAATCAGTAAACATTTTATAAGCTATTTCATGAGTAAATGAAGGAAGATATTGGATATTCAAAACCGCAGCAGTTGACCACACATAACCTCTGCCCCAGCAGCATAACGAGGGGTTGTCAGCACCGGGGGCAAGGTAAGTATTGTGTCCCTAACCCGTTGACTGTTAGCACTTCTTGGCGCAAACTTTTAAAAGAAAATAAAAATGTAGTATGATTTTTTTTTTGTTAAATTTTGAACCCCCTAAAAATGTTGCATCCGGAGCAACCGCCCCTGCAACCCCTTGCCCCGACGCTACGCCACTACTCTGCCCCAGAGCCACCAATCTCACAGCAACAGGCAGCCACCCCATTTACATTCCATAAAACTGGGCACAATATGGGGAAAGCAGTAAATTCCAGTTGATAGCTAAATGTGTGTGTGAATAAAATAGATTTCGCTTGCCTAGATTGTTGTAAACTATTTCTCCAATCTGACACTCTGCTTTGATTGTTTAAATGAATGCCCAAGCCCTTCGGCTTCCACTGAAACGGAATCATGGCTGAGAGCAGGTGGGTTAACCCACAGTTATTAGGCTGTTTATACAGTGGAGCCCAGCCAGAATCGACAATTGTTTCAGTGAACTTGTCTCGCTTTCCATTCCTGCAATTGATGAGAGCATAAAATTTCGGAAGCACTTTATTTTAAGTGTTCCATCATTATAAATTGATTTGGTATTCATTATAATAGCACAGATAGTAATGACTTCATTTGATATTCATATGGATGTCACATGCACTTCCAGAGGCGTTGCACTGTAATTTAGTATTCGTTAATGTACACTTAAAATAAAGTGTTACCAAGCCTTATAGGGCGTCTTACCATTTTTTGCTTTTAAAGAAATTAAATCTAAGATGATTAATGGATTATACGCTACAATAATTAACAAGGAATGTAAAGGGGAAAATTGGATTTCTGCAGATTTATTGATTTCTGCTTTAAAAATGTCTCCATCTGTCACAGGGATATATATCTGGATCCACTTACATATTAAGCACAATGTTATTTGAAATACCCATGAGCAATTACCATTCAGGATGATGTGATGCAAAAGTCTGTTCTCGATGACTTTTAAAAAGGAATTCTCCTATTGCTGAACACAAATACAGTTGTATCACTGATAGATGATAACTGTGTGAGGCAACTACCGCAGAGTGCTTTAAAACATTAAATTAGTGGATGTTAACAGAGTGCTTCTTTAAAATGCATCATACTATGTATCTGTTTTGTGGTGTGGAATTTCACCATCAGAGTACTCAGGTCCAGCTTTAGGGTAGTGTGACCGATGCGGCCGCACAGGGCGCTGACCTGTGGAGGGGGCGCTGACCTCAGGGGGGACGCTGTGTTCAGCAATATATTATGTTAGGAGAGATGAGCTGGACTTTTGCCCTTTGCTAATGAGATAATCCGACGAGGCGGTCATGGAGGGTAGAGGGCACCAAAAGTGATTGTCGCACTGGGCGCCACCAGCGTTAAGGCTGGCCCTGAGAGTACTTGCCCGAATGCCAGAACTGGAGTCTGCCCAAGCGGTAACATCATATAAAAACCTCTTATAAAAACAGACTTCCAATAAACCCATTTGTTTTCTGTAACTAGGGCAACCCATGCAGGGGGCCTCTTGAGAGAATGGAGTTTGGACTGGAGGGCATGGAATGAAGTAGTTGGGTAACCTATCTATACACTACAGCTGAAGAGTGTCTGAGGAGACATGTCACGTCATTGGAGAATCACAGTGTAAAGTAAAGTCCACGAGAAGGAAGTACTTGAAAGCTTTATTCACCCGAATGCTTATGTAAAAGTAAGAGCAGCAACAATTACATCTTGCTTCAATCCTTACTCGAAGCAGCTGCCTTCTCAAGGTTCTACATCCTTTACAAAGGTCTAGAATGCTAAGAGGCTGCATGCCTGAAAGAATGTTAACACAACTTGAATGATGCAAATAACAATGACATTCCTCGATGTGGAAGTCAGTATAGGAGCCAACAAGCTATGTACATCATTGTATAAGAAAGATACAGACAGGAACACAATCCTGCATTTCAAAAGTGCACACCCAAAAAGCCTAAAAGAAAACCTCCCATATGGACAGTTATTGCGGATTAGGAGGAATTGCACAGATGTTGTTGACTTTGAAGGCCACGCAGGAATTTTTTGTGAAGAGATGGCAAAAAGAGGCTACCCCAAAAAATCTTAAAACATTCAATGAAGAGAGCAAGATTTACACCACGTGAGAACCTTCTACAGGTTAAAGAAAAGAAGGAACTTGACAAATTAGTTTGTGTCACTACCTTAGGCCCTGCTACAAATAAATTCAGACAAATTGTACTTCAGAACTGGCACCTTCTTGAGAATTTGGACTGCCCTTTCACTAAGCCGTTGTTTGCAATGAGAAAGACCCAAAGCATAGATCAACAGTTAATACGTGCAGACATTTCACTACCAAAGCCTAAAAGTGATCTCCTATCAAAATGGAATATGAAACCAATAATGGGCCACCATAAATGTGGAAGTTGTGTACCTTGTAACAACACGATCGAAGGAACTGAGTTTAATCATAAAGAAGTAAAATGGAAACACACTGATTTCACCAATTGTAAAACACATTTTTTTATTTATGTAATACTATGTTCTTGCCCGAAAATGTATATTGGGAAAACATCACAACAGGCAAACATTAGAATTACACAACACAAGTCACGAATTAAGAAAAAGGTGCTGACTGCTCCCATGGTTGAGCATTTTATTGAAAAATCTCCTTCTGAAAATGATTTCCAATGGACCATCCTTGCCTCAATAAATGCGGCCAAAAAACAAATGGAGTCAGAAAGTGCACTATTACGGAAAGAAGCATACTTGATAATGAAATTTAACAGTATAGCTTCAGGCTTGAACAGTATGAGTGAGCTTAATAGAGTATAAGACTTCAAGTACCATAATGCACCTTTGCATTTACCAAGAGAAGGTCAATCATGATAGGTTAATCCGGCTGGATAGACCTCCCAATATTCATATAGCAAGTTGAAAGTGCAAAATTGCTGCCACAATGGAAGAATTTGTGCCAAGAAGAGCCAAACGGAAACGAATTGTGAGTACCCGACTTAAAAGCCTAAAACACTTTGAGCGTTTATGGAGAGCTTTCCTAAAGATCGCTATTATTATGAAGCTAGAAGCAAACTAACTTGCATACCTCGTTACAGGTTAATACAAACGTGCAAGGTTAATGGGGCAACTGGAAAGCGGCGCTTCACAGCATCGACAGACTCGAAAGGTAGATGTTAGCTACAAATGTTACCGCCAAGTGAAACACTGTTGCAAACCCCACGGTCAACATTAAATCCCTCTGTCTCCGTTTTTTGTAGAAATAAAGTGCCAGGAGCTGACACACGAAAAAGTTTAAAAGACGGGCACAAGCATTTAGGAATCAGGTACTTAGAAACTTTCTAACTATGTAATCGTGGTTGCGATCTTTAATCAACTTTATGACTGGAGCTAGTATTTTGTGTTACAAAAAAATAGTTTGTTAACTTCTTTACAATACCAGTGAATGTAAAAAAGTATTGTCTTACCTTTTGGCCCCAAGAAGTACGCTATGGTGAATTCTTATGAATCAGAAACCTCACGATTAAGGTAAAAATCACATAATGATAAGTTTATAGTGGTGATATAAATATATAGGGAGAGCACGTTTTTAGGTCTCGGCCTATTTCCATTCCGCAGGAATGGAATAGGACGAGTCTATAGCAGTGAAACCAAGAGTTTCACCATGAGCCCAAAAAAGAGGTTTTTCACGAGTGCATGTGCTCTCGTGCACGAGCTTGCCCGAGCCTTCTGCCTGCCTCCTGCCTTGAAGGCAATCTGCTTCTCCGCCCCCTGCTGTTCCCTCCCACTCGCTCGCACATCAAAGGCTGCATCTCGTTATCTTCTCCACTCTCGCAACAAGCACGCGCTTTTCCCCCCACAGGCACCATCTGAGTCCACATCCAAAGCAATCAGCCTCCCTCCCACTAGCTTCTGAAGCTTCCCCCAGCATGTGCTTGCTCGGCCTCAGGCATTTCTCCTCCCCTAATTATTCACTGCCCAAGGCCGGCCAGCGGTACAAACATATCAGGTAAAACATGGCACGATGCTTCTCCCTTAGTGTTTCACGTGATTATGTTGGTTGTTACCTCTTAAACATAAGTGCCTTATTGACCGACCTATAGCTTGGCTCTTTTCCCTTCCTTCTCTTAAGAGTGTGCCTTCGCCACAATTATACTTCTGTGCGACCGTCACTTATCTCCGCATATATTTGAATGCACTCGAGTGACACATATCAGGTAATCAGCCTCCCTCCCACAGGCAGCTCGTGCGTGGGCTCTCACTCTCCAGCTCCGCTTTAAATTTCCCATTTACTTTCGCTTTCCTTGTTTCAGGAGCATCTTCCCATTAACTCTTCAACTTGTTAAAACATGGCACGATGCTTCTCCCTTGGTGTTTCACGTGATTATGTTGGTTGTTACCTCTTAAACATAAGTGCCTTATTGACCGACCTATAGCTTGGCTCTTTTCCTTCCTTCTCTTAAGAGTGTGCCTTCGCCACAATTATACTTCTGTGCGACCGTCACTTATCTCCGCATATATTTGAATGCACTCGAATGACACATATCAGGTAATCAGCCTCCCCCCCACAGGCAGCTCATGCGTGCGCTCTCACTCTCCAGCTCCGCTTTAAATTTCCCATTTACTTTCGCTTTCCTTGTTTCAGGAGCATCTTCTCAACTTGTTCTTGTTGCTTACATGTTTTGTGTGTTAATGACGCTCGCTCGCCAATGTCCCTCCCACCCTTCCTTTGATCTCGCTTTTCTTTGAACTTTCAGGCTCCTCTCCGCCCCCTTCCTTTAATGGCCCTCTCCCTCCCCCAGCAGAGAGCGCGCATTGCTTGTTAAACCCTGCCCTTGTAACTACGTTTGTGTTCTCGCACACTGCCCCTGCAATTCCAATTGAGGAACTATAAGCAAGCTCACGGTCCGATATCACTTCCTTGGATTCATAAAGCATCTAACATGCCTTTCTCTCGTGGAACGACCTCTATCACTGTCAGTCATCGGTTACCCGGTCCCTATCCCAACAGCACGTACTGCTTGTGTGCTTCTCGGCACTTTTGGCTCCCTGTCTCTGTGCCTTATGCTCCTACTTGTTTGAGTATGACTCGTACTCCCCATGCATCCGAACCGCCACCCGCCTCGAGGGGCCCCCTCCTCTCCCGAAGGTGACAGTCTGCTCTGCCCCCACCTGTGCAAACCAGCTCCGGCTTCCCTCGCATCTCTCACTGTATAAACTCCCTTCCTACCGCCCCAGACAGTCTCCCCCTCCTACAAGAAATGACAGTCTTTCCTGTAACTGGCCTTGGAAAGATGCAAGGCGGAGTGCTAGGTAAACTTTCGCCGTCTCACCCCTACAGACCAGATTTGAGGGACCGCCCAATGGCTCATAGCCAGCCCACCCCATTCTCCTTATCTGAAAATTCCTTCTCTTGGAGGGTCTCGTCCCCCGGCTCCCCCCCCCCCCCCTCCCTTTAGCCTTGTAACTAGACCTGTCGCTGCCTCTTCCCGTGGCTGCCTCGCTCATTAAACCTTCTGTGGTACTTCTATTCCTTCACAGATAGTTACATGTCCGTGGGCAGAGCCCGGCAAAACATCCATCCTCTGCCATTTCCCAGTATTTGCGCATACCCGACTTGAATTGATAACGCCCCCACCCTACACACGTTAAAGCCAAATCTTGTACATTTGCAATTTTTTCTGTTTGTATCTTTTATGTAACGCAGTAATCCACAGTCCTTATGTTTTGCAACTGGTTCTTATGTAAAGCGCTCCGACACCTTCGGGTAAAGTTCGCGCTATATAAAATTGCATTAAATAAATTAAATTAAATACCCTGTGCAACCCCCCTCCCAATCACCCATCCTCTCGCACGTTGCTCCACTCCTGCCGCCGGGTGAACTTGGGGGGTGGTGGTGGTGGGGAGGCCCAGGGAGGGGGTGCAGTCAGTCCTCCATGCGCGCTGCAGGTTCCGCAGAATTGTATGTACTCTATGCCCAACTGTAATAACACCCCTTCACCCCTCCCCAGACAGCGCCTGACCCCTGCTCATGTCTCTTGGGCGCCCGTAGGCACCGCAGTGACAAGGAATTGTAACTTGTCTAACTGGCCTCAGAAGGATGAAGGGCATGAAGACCGACCTCGAACCGCTGCTTGAATTTTATTGTTTATTTTAATGCAGATTCTGCTGCATCAAAGGCTTTTTTTTTAAGTGTCACGAATTTGCAAACGAGGGCTGGTGTTTTTTGTTTTTTGTTAACTTGCACAGACCGCTGTGCAAGTGTTTTGCAGGGTATGGCGGCCTGTTTACAGGCAACTGAAGAAACGGGCCACACTGATTCATCAATTGAACCCTTGTCTAGTAGACTTGTCAATTTATAGCCACCACGGTGTTTAATTAACGTCAAAATGAACTAAGAATGTGTACTTTAGTTACTCTCTCTAGTCATGCTAATGAAGCTTTTGTTATCTGTGATTAGCACCTCTCTTTCTGCCTGTTCTAAACAGCTGATTTGGGTGTGTTCTCAGTAACTCCAAACACTTGCAAGGAAAGAATTCAGGTTTTCTCCTTCAATTTTTTTTTGCCGCTCCCAGATTTACCTGACTGTATACATGAATGCCCGCCATCTACAGGACTCTGGATGGGCACACCTATGCCCCACCCCCAGATTCCCTTGGCTGTTCCCACCTATGCCCTGCCTCACTGCTCCCTGTCATTACACATCTATGCACCACCCAGATCTCCCTGACACTACACACTAAACCTTACTGTTCCCACCCCTGTCAAAGACAGGATGTTCATTCTCACTGCAGTCACTCTGCTAGATCACTATTATCAGGCATCGTCAGATGACAACAATCTAAAATAAATGTAAATTACTACTGAAGAAAAAAGAAATGTGCACATGGAGAAGAAGGAAACAGAAACTAAAATTAACTATCTGATGACACCCATGGATGGGGCGTGTGAAAGAGGCCTCGCTTGGATTGAATGGACCAAACACAGTGGCAGATTGTTTTGTGGGTGTTCGTGAACTAGTCTACAATTTCAGAGTGGGCTTTTATCAAGTGATGTGAGGGTCTTGCCACGTTCAGCTCGGGTTCTGGGGCTTTAGTAACGTCCTGGGGATTTACAGTGGTTCAAACACTGAGGAACTGTCACTGTGAATAACGGTGCCGCATGTCACCCCCTACTGGCAGTCTACTCCAACAGTGCGTCCAAGCGCACTCGATGCTCGCATTTTATCTCTGCTGCTTGGCGCGAAGGTCCAGCCTGGCTGGTGTCCCATAATGTAACAAGCACTGGCGTTGCCAATAGGTTTCGCAGTAGGAAAGTTGGAGCTATTGGTTTTGTAAATGACAAAGCCCTTTATGTTTTTAAAAAGAAAACAAAAATAAAAGGCATTGTTATTTGCAATTGTAATAGCTCCAACTTTCCTACTGCGAGACCTATTGGCAACGCCAGTGCTTGTTCATAAATCCATTTATGTCACAAATTCTTTACAGAATAAAAGAATATAAGCCATTATGAGAGCCCTGTAAAGGAATACCAGGACTTGAAACGCGTTGGCATATCCTTTAAGACGTTGAGGAATGGTGGTTAATTCCACTTCGTATAATAAGGACAAACTTTTTATATTTGAATAATAGTGATGTTTACTTGGGTCAAAAATTAACACACCAAAAAGTGGATATCAGATGACATTTTTGAACTAGGGCAACCAAATCAAAACTTGTTATTGTTTATTTACATTTTTGAACTGGAGTTATATTTTTTGTGATATTGTTATTTGTAAAGCACAATTATGTTTGCTAACACTGTTTTGTATAATATGATCAACTGTAGATATGAAATGTTTTTTATGAAGTGTAATTATGAAGTGACAATGTTTCTATTTTCTATGCGGTAATGATTGAATAATGAAAATACAAAATACAAGATATAAAGGTATAAACAAATATACCAGGATTGATATAAAAAAGAGGTATTAACCCTTCAAAAAGAGCTATTAATCCTTCAAGCTATAAAAGTTGGGTATGCTTGAAAATCCAAGGTATAGGCTCACCACTAGTTGCTTCGCATCTAATGGCCCTGCCTATACCTTGTCTCATTGGGTCTAACTCCCCTTGTTTTTGTACATATAAAAGTAAGAGCAGCAACAATTACATCTTGCTTCAATCCTTCCTCGAAGCAGCTGCCTTCTCAAGGTTCTACATCCTCTACAACGGTCTGGAATGCTAAGAGGCTGCATGCCTGAAAGAATGTTACCACAACTTGAATGATGCAAATAACCAATATGCATGATGATGCAAATATACATGACATTACACATCTTGCCCTCTATAAAATAAACAACAAAACAAATTAATAAAAAAATAATAATAAAAGGATCAATTAAAAAAAAACTATTCCTCTACTCCCTTATTGGCATCTTCACACCCTTAATCCGACAACCACCGTGGCTTCACTCGTATTCTTCTACCAAAATTAGTCTCCTCTACCGTAGAATTGCCTCCAGCCCAGCCGGAACTCTCCTGGAGCTGTCTCCTTCTAGATGTAACCCATCACTTCACCCTCCTCTTGCAGAACTGAACTATCAGATTTAGCTACCTTCTAGATCCATCCAACCATTCTCACCTCAAAAGTCACTCTCTAGCACCACCGGGTTCTCAACTCCAGAACATGGAACTCTGACACCATTACCATTCCTAGGATTACACCCGAACCCATCAGAAATAAAAGGGTCCCCCAACACAATCACTGTGACCTCAGGCCCTTTTTATACACCTCCAAATCACTCTTCGATATTGCAATCCTTCTAAGGTTCCATCATTCAACGGAAATGCTTATGTAATACTCTAGATACCTTCAAAAGTTAAGAGAACTGGCTTTCACCTTCCAAGGTTTTTCAACCTTCACCCACATTCCTTCTTAAACTCCGACACATTCTGAACCTCTCTTCAAATCAAACATCTGTTTATATTTTCAATGCTTGTCATTAGTCTTCTTCCTAACTTCCTCAACAGATACATCAACACATGAGGATTAGCACAACCATTCTGGATTACATTTACTTCTCGTTCATCTTCCTCTCATAACCTCAGAAGGAGACACTTCCAGGTCCTCATGGATGGTTGTCCTATAAATCCATACCGTTTTGAAAACTTGAACTTCCCGATCAGACTTATTCATCACTGCCATTCTTAATTACTCTATTAAACCTCTCATTCATTCAGTTTCTGCTACAATGATATAGTTCTATGTTTCACTCCCATTTCCTCAAAGAAACTCTTAGCCATGTTAGAAGTGAACTAGACCCCATCATCACTAATGATTTGAACTGGCAACTCTTCATCCATGAAAACTTTATCAATACATTATAGAACCTCTGTGGTGTCTATCTTATCCACAACTTTACCTACATGCCATCTTGAGGACACATCTATGAATGCAATTATATATTTGGATAGTGACCCAATAGGCCTCATAATGTCAACTGCCGTGTCCCAAGGTTTCCTTAGACCTATCGGTTTTCACATATTTGGCCTCAAAGTTCTTTAAGACTTATCTAAATCAGCACACAACACACAATATCTCACCACTCTCTCCGAATGTATATCCATTCCCAGCCACCGATACAACCTCTTCTCTGCTTAGTTTTTACAATGCCCCTGTCACCTTTGAGACAAACTTTCACCATTACATCTCTCATGGTAACCGGTGGAACAATTCTGCCACTTCTGCGATTAAAATCCTGAACTACAGATGATTCATTTCAAATCTCCCAAAATTGTCTCAGCTCTGGAGACTTCAGATTTCTTAAGCCATCCAGGTTCCACAAAAATGTTAAGTTCTTGAAAAAATGTGTCCTTAGCATAATCATGCTTCCATTTTTCCTCATTCAAGCTTGATATATCTTGGCAATGAATCAAAGCAATCTGAAACAGCTCCCATTCCCCTTTGTCACATTCCTGGATATCCACAGACATTCTTGACAGGAAATCAGCTAGCACATTTCTCTTCCCAGGTATGCAATCCTTTTTGTAAATAAAATCGTGCAACCTCATCAACAATAAGTATTAAATAAACCCTTTGTAGTTAATAACTTGATTAATGGTTTATGGTCTCTATGAATAATACCTTGTTTCTCCACACATAGGACCTAACATTATCTATAGCCCAGATATATACAAGGGGTTCCTTTTCAATTACAGAAAATGTATTTTCAGCTGGTGCTAATACACGTGCAGCATGAGCAATAATCGTTTTCTTACCCTCTGCATCTTTTTGGGAAAGAACTCCCCCAATTCCTTTTCCTAGTGTCTGTGGTAATTCAATGTATTACTTTCAAAGTAACTTTATTTCAGCTATCAAAAACCATAAAAGTGTATGCAAAATACAGCATGGATCGAATTAAAGTAGTAACATACATATCATGACATACATAAAAATAGTGACGAGCAGCATTCATTAAATACCCTGTGAAATACAAAACAGTCACAAACATTAGCAAAAAGAAGAAGACATAATACATGAAGCAAATATGGAAACAACCTATCCGTTATGTAAAGAGAGGGCCCTCATATGAACAGTCAACATAGCATCCAAATATTTAGCTACAACACTTGCATATAATGGCCAACAATCAGATCCAAGTGTGTTGCGGGCAGTGCTGTAACATCTTGTGCCTAACACTTTACATAGAGGCAAAAGCCTAAAGGAACGAGCATACGCAGGGCAAGCAAAAAGAACATGGGGAACAGTTTCCTTCGAGGAGTTACACACAGGACAAACCAGGGATTTGGAGGCCACCCAGTTGGAGGAAAACGAAAGTACAACTTCCTGTTCATTGGCACAGAGATAGTGTCCCAAAACTGCTCATGAACACAAGATGATTTAAAATCAACAAAATCGCTAGCAGCTTTGTGGGCCACATCAGACAATTTTTTTGACTAATAGATCTTCTTCAGGAATTCTTTGTAAGGGATAAAACCCCAAAAGGTTCTCTCAAAGATCGGCTAGACAATGGAAATAAGTGACTGTTTGCTATAATTAAGGCTCCCTGTTTTCTGTTTTTACGGATTTTTACAGATAAATACAGACAGAAAACAATGTGTTTTCTGTCTGCATTTATTTTTAAAAGTGGATAAATACTGAAAATTGTGCTGCTCTTAGGTGACCCTCTGTGCTGTCTTTAACAAATTATAGCCCAACAGCAGAACATATGGACAGCATGGGAAATTAAAAAACAGTATGAAATTTCTTTAAATAGCGGCATGTGTCAATATACATTTGTTGTATAATGCTAGTATTTACCAGTGGATGTATAGTTATGTGAAAACAGTCTAATTTGATAACATCCTGAATGTGTGATTATGTAATGGGCTAGCTGAGGGGTAAACTAAAAGCACCTCCAAAACAGCAACAGGCGCAATCTACATTTGCCCTACACCCTTTTTAAATCCATATCCAAAGTCTGTGGTCATGATATTCTCCAAATCAGGATCAAAACATTTCAATGCTGGGTATGTAAAAATAACTTTTACTTTTTTAATGTAATCAAATTCTTTTTGACACTCCACAGATCAAGAAAACGTAGTTTTGTTTTTCAAGAGTTGCTTAACATTATAGAGTAGAAAGAAATGGCCTGAATTAATCTTTGCTTGAAGGATGTAGAGCATTTTGTAAAGCCTCTCTTAAAGCAAGTTTAGTAGAGGCTAACTCTTCACTCAAGATATCTCCCAAATACGTAATCAATTCACTTGCAAATTTACACTTGGAATACTCAACAGTTAGGCATCTTGGCTCCAAAGTACTCAAAACTTCCTTCAGAACTTTATCATACTCCTGTCTATCCTTGCCAAATATCAAAATTTTATCCTGGAAACATCTTACATTTTTAAGTTTCCCAAATAACTGATGCATTTCATCTCTGAAATACAGCTGTAGCCGATGCTAACCCAAATGGCATTCTTTTATATTGTTAACGACCCATTGGGGTAATAAAAACTGTGTATTTCTTACTTCCTTCCTGCAGTGAAATCTGATGGTAAGCTGCTGAACGATCAATAGAAAAAAACTCTTTTGCACTTTTAACTAATGTCGTAATTTCTGATATCTTCGGAAGAGGATATGTATCTATTAAAATATCATTGTTTAAGTGACCCAAGTCAAAACAAATTCTGATCTTTCCATTGCTGTGTCTAGTGACTACAACTGGGAACATCCATTCAGAAGATTCCATAGGCTCAATTGTATCAGCATTCACACGTTTCTTGAGCTCCCTCTCAACCTCATCCCAGACTAAAATGGGAATATTTATGACCTTGTGAACCTTTGGACTTGCATTAGATTTCAAAACTATGCGGTGGTCAAATTCTGTTTGATTACCAATGTTACCACTGAACACATCAGGGAACTTCCTCAACATTGCACTACCAATATCTCATCCACAATCATAACTGGTTCTGGGCTATTAGGATTGAATATCACTTGTAGATTACCCTGGTCATGCCATCCCAACACCAAGCGACCTCTTCTAGGAATGTACAGTTTCTCGTTTGTCCTCCTGTTCTTAAATCTGAAGACTAATGGTCTGTACCCTATCATATACATTTTTTCTTCAGACAAGCCCTCTGGGTTTATAACTGGCTCAAATAATGTATGCCCAAAACTGTTCACAAAGTCCCTCTTCCAAACGTCTTAATTTACACTTGTATATGGGGACCCGAACCAGCATACATCTCTACCTCTACACCCCCAATTGACATCAAACAAATATTTTTTGTTAAACTTTTTCCTGGCCATTATTAATATTCAGGTGGATGACTCCATAGGCTCAAACATATGTTCAGCTTTACTACTTTCCTTGACACTGATATTCTTAAATGTTTTTTATCACTAACATTCCCTTCATCTACACATTTCCCTTGAAATTCTTTTTTCCCTGTACGCTTTTGCAAAGTGTCCAACCAAACCACATGACAAACATTTCTGCTTCATAGCTGAAAAGAACTTGCTTCAAGCTAGACGAGAATTACTATCACAATGATAACACCTAGGATTCTCCTTGGTAGGCTTATTCCCCTGGAAAACAATCTTTTTTGTTTAACCAATCATTTACCTGTTATTTTACCTACAACTTACTTGTGGGAGTCTCTTGATTCCGCCTTTACAGCCTTAGCACTGCAAATGAAAGATTCCGCTTTCCTCACTATTGCTAAAGTATCCTTAAGGTCTGCATCCCCATTAACCCATAGCCTTTCCTGAATAGAGGTATCTTGGGCATGCATAATTACCTGATCTCTCATAAGCTGTTTCTGTAAGCCACCAACTTTCCAATCCAAAGATAACTTTCCTAAGCAATGTTACATACCCATCAATAGTCTCATTCACTCCCTACTTTCTTTTACAATGCCAATACAAAATTTGGGAATAAAGCATTGGTCAAAATCCCCCATCGCATCATCAAACACCTTAACGTCTCCTCCATTAGAAACTTTAGTCATCTGTTCATATACTTTCAGTGCTTCTGGACCCAACATGTGTAAGAACATTCTTTTTTCCTGTTCTTAGAGACAGTTTCCCTTCCTCATAAAATCTTTCCAGTAGTCGAGGAAATAAGCTTTCCACTCAGCCAATTTTATGCAGAGATTCCCTTGTGCTGGCCAGAAAGCTTGCGGAGGCTGTAAGGAAAAATTATTCGAACTCATGCTTATTCTCTTCCAAGTTTTTTATAAAGTTACCAACCCAACAAGGGAGAGCAGCGTCCCTTCTTCACACAAAGAAATGGGACTAGTTTACTGAAACACTACCCCTGCATGACAATATAGTCCAACTCCGATGAGATCCAAGCGGAATGGAAAAAGTAAGGAAATTGTTAACTAACTCGTGCTGTAGATATGTCCAGTTATAAACTTCTTCTCATTCTATATCATCCCAAACAATAAATAGTTCCTCAAGCTGCTCAAAATTATCAGAACTTCCATAAGGCTAATGAAGATAATATATAATCCAAGATGGCTGCAAGTAACTTCACGCTGAGTGACCTCGTAACGAGACCTGATAAGATAAATAAGAATTCCAAGTTGGTGGCATGTATTTTCACGCTGCATGGCTTCTTAGCGTGACCAGGTGAGATGACATACCAGTGTAGACAGAGCAACATGTAAACACGGAGCTCAATGTTGTGTGGGCTGTCAACACTCAAAATGTCTCGAGACAAGAAGGATTTAAAGGATGCACCCAATCGCCTTGCAAGCGGTAAGATTCCTTGTATGTTACCTAAATCACTTAGGAAGAATTGGGAATGCCGTTCTCACCACCAACGCCTTAATCAATTTGCTGCAGGAAGAGTTGAGAACATAATTCTCACCACCGCCACTTTGATCAATATGCTGCAACGCCCAATGAAGAGGACGAGAATATAAAAATTGTCAAACAAATATAAATTCTTAAGCTGTGTGTTCTGTGGTGTTCCAGCAGCTCGTCGCCAATATTGTAAAGTCCACAAGTAGGAAATACTTGAAAGCTTTATTCACTCTGGAACACCAATAAAACATTTAATAGTAAGATGGTATACATAGTGCCACACTGAGACAAGCACCCTAGCCCTGGCCTGAGACAAGCCATAAGGAGGCAGAGATTACAAAGAGTCCTTTAGCAAAGCAATGCTTGAGGGAGATCCTAATGCTGGGCAGCAATGTGTCTGTGTGGAGACTGGTAGGAGGAACCGCAGTGGGCAGAAAGAGGATAGTCCAGACTTCTGAGGGGACCTGGGGCCTGATTTAGAGTTTGTTGGATGGACTACTTAATCACAGATGTGACAGATATTCTATCAGCCATATTAGAAATACATTATATGCTATGACACTTTTAATGCGGTGGGGAGGATATCCATCACATTTGGGATACAGAACCCCCATCTGCCAAACTTTATATCAGGCCCTAGATCCTGGATATAGTGACAATTGAGGGCTATTTTGCGCTGCAGTGATGCTTCTTTGTCCCGAGAGCAGACGGACTGAGGCAGATCTTTGCAAGGGAATGATATCCCTGAAGGAGAACAAAAGGAAGTGCCCGAAAGATAAGAGAGAATTATTTAGACTGAGGTCCTCCTCCTTCCGAGATCTCATGAGGAGAATGCAGGACCTAATGGTCTTGACCGGAGGATGACACATGGTGAAACGTTAATTATACCCCTAAATCTGCCTTATCCTGGACTGAAAAGTAGAGACTGATTTCCCAGATTAGCAAGCTGTGCTGTTATATTACTCAGAACAGTCAGCATTTACTTCTGACCAAGCAGTAGTTAATTAGATCCAATCTCCGGGATCTCTTCCGCAGACCCACTAAGCTTCTATTGGGGAGTAGGGCATTAGACAAAAATGGGCTGTCTATCCTTCTTGTACTGAATTCCAACCATTTTCCACTTAATTCTCCCTTCCTCCCCTCATTCGATGGGGATTATCAAACACAAGAGGTGTGCCTCGCTAGAACGTAGATCAAAACCAAGCCCTTTCTTCACTGTTGAACGCCATGGCCTGCCACAAGATGAGGCACCTCCATTACAGCTGACTCCCAGCTCAAGTGGCATGTAACTCCCTTTGCTCCTCTCAATCGATAACTTCGACAAGCGCTGCGAGGCCTTAGGGTATGTACGCGCTATATAAATATAATTTTTCATTTCATTTCATTTATAACTCAGGCATTCAGCCCTGTTGTTCTCAACAATGACTGGACGATGCCATCAAGTCAGAATGGCGGTATCACGAAAAAAGGCACCCATTGTAGTTGCCTCCTGGTTCCGTCCCTGGATGTAGAAAGTTACATGTAAAGTGGAGGAGAGCAGTTACACTTATGACTCAGAGTAAGTGTTTCCCATTCAAATTACCATAGGAATTTTTTCTCGAGAACACAGCAGAAACACTGGTTTGAATTTACACCCTAATCGGCACAAAGCTAGTTTTAAAATACTCTCAACAGAATTATATAACAATATATTGACAAATTAGTATTCAAACCCAGTTCTGAACTGACATTTGAATATAAATTAAAAACTGACTGCATGAAACAATGTTTAGTCTGTCATCCATTTTTTGACCAGAAACCCAGAAGGCAAGCATCTTTATGTATTTAAAAGACACCTGAGATACAGGGACCATGTGGGTGCCATAAGACCAAGGAGTAAAATAACAGATCCTCCGAGAGGCATGCATTCTCAAAATGCAAATTTAAGGTGCCAGGAGTGAGAACCTCTTAAGGTTGGGTGGAAGAATCCTTTTACACCTATAGTGCAAAAACACCATTGGAAAAGGAGATGAGGAAAGAAACAAAAAAAGTAGATATTAGGAGATTAGTTGTGTCAGGTGATCACTGAGAAAGGGGAAAGAAAATTCCTGACATTTGTTCTTGTATAACATTACAAAATCCCAAAACCTCATTGAAAACACCTTGCCTAACCTGACATCTACTAATATCAGTAACAAACCAACTGACCAAGGCTATCACGGATGAGAAATAACATCAGTGACCTTACTGTAGTGGCGGCTGTCATTGACTGGGGGAGGTGAAGCAGGAGGGGGGGGGGGGCTGTAAAAAAAAAAAAAAAGGGAATAAAACATACCTTATTGCTGCCGCGTCTCTCTTCTGTCAGGACTCAGGAACCAGGAAGCGTTATGATTCGTAAGCACTCCCCTGACCAATCACAATGCTGCAATGCAGTCTAGTAATTGGTCTCGTTCATCATTGTTCGAGGCTTAGCCAGAAACAGGGAGCCTGGGCATAGTCTCCTCGCAGGCTGTAATGCAGCCTGTATGGAGAACAGGGCAAGGGCGCAGGCCGGCCAATCTGTCATGTGCACTTAGGAGTAGGCAAACCACTCCTCCCCTGCCCTGCTTTGGCATCGGCACAGCCCTGCCCACCCCGGCAGCAGGAACGAATAAAATTATAATAACGTTGTTATTATAATTTTATTTTTTCTCTGTATCACTGAAGCAGTAATGCAACACTCCTCCGACTCAGTGGAGGAACCACCACTGTCTTACTAGTGACATCACGAAGGACTGCACCACTGGCCTCCTTTAAATCCTATCAATTTCAAACGAGTGACCTTTTTCACAGAAGCATGGCAATGGGCCTATTTCCTTTATGCAACGATTTGTAATGCCTTTCAGGACAAGTATTACTTGAGAAGTAGTGAACCTGCAATAGGCTGTTATTTCCATGTAATGCGAAATATGTTGTTACATCTGTGATACCATTTGCGCCATCATATGTAAGGTAATTCCTATATATTGCAGTTTAACACAAAAAGTCCAAAACAGCTTTTTACAGAGTATAAAACATGAAACACAGAATATGTAACATGTACTAGGTCTACATAATGCACCAGTGGTTTAGATAGAATTTACAAACCCATCTGCAGTTTGTCCTTGTGGTTTATCTTCAAGGCGCTAGCACCTCTCGATGGGCCACAATTATGGTGATTTAAAATTAGCTTTGCAAGACTGTACCTTTAAAAGCAGGCCTCTTTTATTGCTAAGCCTGCTGATGTGATTTTTAAATATCTCTGGGATTCAGAGTGAATGTGCGTTGTGGTTCAGCACACATGCGTTTTAAATTGATAACATGCCTGCTGTTTGTCTTGAAAGATCTTTGTATTGGATGATCGAACGGGATGCAGTAGCTATGTCTTTCATCTTTCACAGGCTGTGGGCCACACAGTGTAAAAATACTGTGTTTCAGAGAAGCGACTACCATTGTTTTGGTGCACTCAGTCAATAAAGCTTCAGAACTAAAGAATAGATTGGCAAAAGCAATAGCTGCACCTGACTCTGAAAGTTCTTAATGTTCGCAGAGATCCTTTTTTTTCAATCCGTCTTGTTTTTAGACTTTTTCTATATACAGTTTTCTTCTGGATCAATTTGCATTTGGCGTGAAGAAATAATTAATGGCTTAAAAAGAATATACTGTGCTGTAGAGTAAGTTAATGTTTAAATGCCAAGCTATATAAAAGTCACTGCAGAACCATTTTGTTTTTTACAATTAAGTGGTAGGACTTACTGATAAAATATATCTGTCATGATTTATCACAGAGACCTCGAAAATGTGAAACAAAGGTTACTAGTGGATCCAAAGGTTATGAATTTGTGTTCAGCTGTTTTTGACTCTCACCACCCCAGCCCAAGTCCTATTGTGCATTAAATGTAAAAAAATGTTTTTTTATCCCACTTCGGCTCTAAACCATGAGGCATCCAGCATGAGAACAGAAACAAAGAGTTTGATACCAAGTAGAGCCTAGGGCAATGGACTATTTACTGCCACCCCACTCCACCCAGGTCCAGTTTCACTGGGACCCCCAAATGACAAATTCGCACAATTTTATATAATCTTAAATACTGCAAGAAAGTTATGGAATGTTATGGTGTGTGAGTGCACACTTTCTAACAACTACAGAGAAATCTTACTTGCAGTAGTGCATTCCAACTTTAATTTCAAGTCACCCCAGTTCAGACATGGCCATATGCAAATCAGTCTTGACCCTGTGCCTCATGGGAACAGTCCAGACCGAACTGCCAAGCCATGTTTTCCCTGGACCGGAATCAAGCATCCTAGGACCGGTTTTTGGCTATCAGCCGTCTTCAGCCAGGATATCTTGACTCCAGTGGCGTAGTGAGCACGGGACCCATGTCTGGGCATACACTTCCCACATAGGGTGAACAGCAAAATACACAAGATGTGAATGTTTTGCCTTTGTGCAACATTCCGTCCATCACCTTGTGTGTGACAAAGTCCGCCCGCCTCCGTAACGGAAAACGGTACCGACTGCCGGAGGTGTGGCGGTCCCGCTAGGCCAATTAGGATGCGACCGCCACCCTGGCTGTCGCATCCCGCATCTTCAACATTGTGGTGGGCGATGCTGTAAGCAGCAGGTGCTGCAATGTTGAATTTGCATGCAGTGCATTTACAGGCACAACGTGACAGGCACAGCCCAGTGCCTGCCACCTTGTGTGTGGCAATGAAGGGCCAAGTGCAGCCAACCACTCCCTCATCCCACTGGGGCCCTCAACGGGCCCCCAAAGTAATTTACCATATGCATTTCCAAGGTGGAGTCTCCGCCATGGAAAGACATATTCACTGCAGGCATACTAATATGGATGGCGGTGCTTGCAAGGCACCGCCACCATATTGTGGGCCTTTTCCGACCGGCCGGCAATCCGGCCAGCAATCCGACCGTCAGAAAAGCGGCAGACGGACTTTCCGTCCACCGCGGTACCCCCGCCATTGTAATATGGCGGCGGGTAAATTGTGTTGTGATGGCGTGCGGATTGCCACCGCCGGCCGGGCGGTGGCGATCCGCAAGACATCATAATGGCCCACTTAGTTGTTTAAAAGAAAAATGTTTATCATCCCATAGTACACCAAATGGAAGCATATGGGGTTAAAGGTAATTGTAAGGTTCTCGAAATATCTTGCATAATAATTCCATATGGTTGTACTCTTGCACTGCCCATACTTGGTTGATAAATGAATAATGTTTATTGGTAATACTTTTATTGTTAATTTCAATCAAACGAAAGTGGTTTTATATCTAAAAATTGCACGTCATAAAATCCCAATATGGGAAAAATGGAAGGGTAAATAAAAGAAAAAACAGACACAGGGCCAGATGTACGACCCGTTTTTGCATGAGCAAACAGGTTTGCGAACCCGTTTGTGCATGAAAAATCATCATGGGACATGTACAAAGCCTATTTAGTGAGTCACAATTTATTTGTGACTCGCTAAATAGGTTTTGCGACTCGCGTTCCCTTCCAAATAGCGAGTCTCAAAACCATGTATTAATGTTTTGCAACTACAATTGCAGTCGGAAAACACTCGCAATTACCACCTACTTCAAGTAGGTAGTAATGTATTCGCAAATGAAAAGGAGTCCCCAAGGGACTCCTTTCCCTTTGCAAATGCACACAAAATATTTTTCAAGGGCAGGTACTGGTCCCAAGGACCACTGCCTGCCCTTAAGAAAATTAACAAAAAAGTTTAATTGTTTGGTTTTTAAATGCATCCAGTTTTCCTTTAAGGAAAACAGGCAGCATTAAAAAAAACTGCTTTATTTAAAAACAGTCCCAGACATGGTGGTCTGCTGAACCCAGCAGGCCACCATCCCTGGGAGGGTCTGTCATTCCCAACGGGCTCGTAAATTGCGAGAGGCTCATTAATATTAATGAGCCTTTGCTATTTGCGACCCCATTGGGAATCGCAAACAGTGTGACACACACTGTTGTACATTTTATTTTGTTCCTTGAAATTTGAAACTCACAATTATTCGCAAATAAACTGGTTGCACATCTGGCCCACACTGTTACTAAAATCTGGAAGGAGAAAGTAAGGGTAACAGGCAATTGAATTGAATTGAATTGAATTGAATTAAGCACTTATATAGCGCGACTGCCACCCTTCGGGTATCCTGGCGCTTGGATTATCGGGTAGACACCACACAGCAGAATCAATTGTCAATAAGACAGTATAAAGACTGCCTTTGGGAAATAGCCACGTTTTGCTCATCAAATACTGCTTATTCCCAGGGGAGGATGCAGAAAGTTGGAAAGAAACGTTCCTTTTTTTTAAAAAAAACGTTGACTGCCGAAGAAGGCTGGCTCCACACAGAACATTTGTTTTTACCAAAAGACCACACTGCCCAGGCGATAACATATCATGTAAGGGCCACATGCCGCTGGCCCAGGGCAAGGCTTGTCTCATCATGTAAGAGGTATTCGTGGCGGGTCAGAGTATACTGATATATGACTGGAATGCAAGCAGTCTGAAGGTTTAGAAAAAAAAATGTGTATCCAACTGCCACTGTCAAATCGGCGGCATTTTTTATCTACACAGGCAACAGCTACCAAGATGACATGAAATAGTCCTAGAGTTTGAATATGTGTTTTTGGATACTACAGTCAGGGAAAGTAATCCTGACATTTAGAGTCAAAATTAATTTGTCAAAGTAAGATTGGGAGAGGTGAGAGTTCAAATGTACACAGAAATAAGAAAAGAGTAGATTTTCATAAACATTAATGAAAAGTAGGTAAAAAATGACGCTTAAAAGTTAACACACCCTTTTTTTGGTCACTGTTATTCTTCATCCTTTTACAGTTTTTGCTGTAATTTTTTTTGGGTCTCAGCCAGCCGCAGCCCGTGTCTAAGTAAGAGCGGTGGGGCCGGTGGAGGGGAGAGAGTGGGGGTTTTTGACGGATGGTGACGAGGGAACATTTAATAAATAATACATTTTTACTCGTCATCGTCCGGCCCCACCGCTTTTACCTGTGTACGGGCCGCGGCTGTCTCACCTTGTTGTCGAGAGACATAGTGTGTACAATTTCAGTACTAATAGTGGCTTTGGGCAAGGGTCACTGGAATTATGCTACAGAGAAGGGGCAAATTATGCAGTAGGGTTGACTATATTAAGAAGCAAAAAAAACAGGCAAGTTATATGGTGCAACGCAGCACATTCTGCGAAAGTAATAATTCCTCATCTTGAAATTTTTAGATTTAGTTATTTTTACACAGGTTAACACTGTCTGGGCAAAGGTTTCACTTCATTAGTATCGTTATAACACCCAGATACAGCACGATGCAACAGAGCGGGTACCGGTCCACCTTTACCAAATGTTGCCAAGTGCCTTCCACTGCAACACACGCCACTGCATTTTTAGTAACTTTTGATACCTTTTAAGCAGATGATAAATTATGTGGCATATGCGGCACATCCTTAATTATAAAGAGAATGATGCTGGTGCAAAATTGCATAATTCAAGTCACCCTGGCTTTGGGTCAGCCACTTGTTTTACACTGACAGGCCATTTTGTCAATCTCAGAGGTGCCGGGCACAAATTATGGAATATATCAGACCTGCAGCAATGTAGGACATCAATTAACTTGGACTTCAGAGTACTAGGTGCAGGCCTTAGTGTGAGGGGTGTAGGCATGAGTTACTGTGAATCCAGGGGACAGCAGTAGTGATGGAGCATAAAGTTAGTAGTTGACAGAGCTCTGGCAGTTGAACGCTCGCTATTGAAACATGCAGTGACCTGCAAGTCATGAGATATTAGATAGAATCTCACAAGGTAGACATGGTGTTCTATGCTGGTGGGTAATTTGAGTGCTATTAAACTGGGTATTATTAATGCTTGGTATTTACAGCACTTACAAATGGGAAGTGTGGTATTAAATGGTATATACAAAATAAGTTACCAATATAACAACGTCATTAGTTTTACACCTGATGAGGCCACTCAGTGCACAGTAGGATGACAGCACTAATGTTTATATGCAATCTGTACAAGAGTATAAATGAGCCAATTGCAATCTGTTTTGTGCACTCTGGAGTTCCCCACGCTTTATTGTGGAGGCCCCAGGTGGCAAGAAAAATGCTGGGAATTGAATGATCGAATGCTCCTAAAAAACATTCCGTTCCCTCATGGTGGATGGTGAGGCTGGGTACTGCATAGTACAACCTTCTTTAGTACTGGGCCCCGGTTGGTGAGTTTTGAAAGAAATGCATTAAGTAAAGATAGCAGCTGTTTGGCGGGGGATTTGGTTCAGAATGGCATATTAAAAATGGTGAACAAAATTATAACTGCCCCGGTTACTGATCTGACTATATACCCCTCGCTCTGCTGAGGAGGCATTAATTACACAGCACAAAGATGTTCTATTCAATGATAAAACACATCAGTCCTGCCTTACTTGTAAACTAGAACATTCACTACGGATGAGTGTCCTGCAAACTTGGGACTCACAGCGGTCATGCACAAATCCTGCACTGCAATTTTTTTATTAAGAAACAAAATAGGAATCCATCTTACAAATTCAAATGTACCACTGATACACCTTCCCAGAAACATGTATTTAATTGGATGGTTTGGGACCAAGGCACAAAGCTTTTTCCATGTGCAAATGAGACATGCGCGTGAATCTTTGCATTTGAAGCCGACAGGTGATTCACAAATTAAGTTTTACATTCAAAGGCGGAACCTTAGCAGATGGAAATTCCCCTGCACATATTTCTAATGAGTAAGAATGTTTGCTAGCAAGCCCCAGGAAATACTAGGCAGTTGGCAAGAAAATGTAATGCATCAGTAGTAAACACCCATGCAGTTCTAACGTTGCGGGTATCGTTTGCATGTCTACCTGCACTAGAATGATCAGAGTGTAAGTGGCACAGTCAACACGGAGTAGCGTAACAAAACTTCTCATTCCGCAGAATATCTGAGGTAACAAATGAATCTTCATGAAGCATAATGCATTTCCATGAAAAGAAGACAGAAAAAGTAGACTTTTTAAATTTTTTGTTTTTCCTAACATTACACATGCCAGTACTGTGGCAAACTCAAACCCTGAGGAAAGCTGGGCTCACAAAAAAAATATGTGAACAACATGTACGAGTTGCAATTCACCAACTACGTGTGTTGTTTTACACCTTTGCAATACCTATACTTATGTGGGCGGAGTTCTCCAACCCACCTGCACAGTCTCCGCACATGTAAGTATAGGTTTTAGTAGAAAATGTGGGAGGGACACAAGGGAGTGGCTTAAAGAAGGGGCAGTCTTACTAGAAGGAGGGATTAGATTAGGGAGAAAGAGGTGTTTAACCCCTTCCAGGCTCATGACGAGCTGGGCTCGTCATGGTGTAGCCTCCTCAAACACTGATGACGAGCCCAGCTCGTCATGAACAATGGACTTTTGAAAATTACAGCACAGCAGCAAAATATCGCTAGCAGCGATGGTGTTAAGGAGTTTCAAGGAGGGGGTTATGGAGGGATGTCACCCACCCATGCAAGTGTAAGCCAATTGCAATAGTCAGGGGGTGGAGACATGTAATTTACACGTGTAAACTTTGAGTTGGTAAATATCAAAAGTAGTAACCTTACTCCAAAGTGTAAACTTACTCAAAAGTGTAAGTTACCTTTGTGAATCAGGCCCCCTGTGTCTATGGAGAAATGCATTTATACATAAGAGCTATTTTTGGAAACCTGCACCCAAGCCTGATGTTCAATAAATCGGAGAATCTGTCTTAAAATTGAGCAATGGACAAACGAATGCCTATGCTTTGTTAAATGTGTGCATAGTATTAGAACATTTAGCCAGTGTACTCGATTTTGATAATAGCGAGGAACGGAATGGGAATGGGAGTGTTGATTACACTTCTACTGCGAGTTCCACACACGCTTGACAAATACAGTAGATTAATTTAGCAACAATGTAAAGCAGTCATGCAGTTAATATGAAAATTACTCAAGAGATCACATTAATTAAGAAGGATTTTGCATTGTGCATCTTTAAACCTGCTGGGAAAAGCTGGATTCGTTTTCAGCATCCCTTCTGCAATACCTAAGATGGCTCAGACACAAAGACAAATGTTCCACCTATGCATTCTGCTTTCATTTGTTTCTCGGCCAAAAGAAGAAAGCAGGTTTGCAAGTGAAACACTAATAGTAATGCTCCACAATATCAGATGCTTTATCCCTAAACAGACTTCAAAGCCACATAAAGGCACTGATGATATGTAAAATAGAATATGTCTCTCTTCTAACTGGTGCATTTTCAAAGAGATGGGATGCACACCTAATTTTCAGAATTCTTTCCATGTTTTTCTTTTCATCAATGATTGCGTGCAGCAAGGTATGGCGGCCTGCCCAAATGCCACCTGATTCAACAATGATTCCTGTAAATGGGACATGTTTATGCCCCAACCAAACGCACAGCTTTGTGCCACATTTGCGGCATCAAGTATGTATCAGTTTTATCCACATCTTCGTTTTTAGACCATCCATTTAATTCAACTTTAAACCATTTTTTCTTTTACATTTATCTGAATCCACATGCGGAATATGTTGCTTATTTTCTAGTTACCTGTATTTAAACTGTGCCCATCCGGACCTCGTGAATAAATACGATTGATGCAAAGCTCATCACAGGCAGCGTTTATTCAATGAAAACCCAATGCATTTCGGGCTGTTTAGAGCCCTTCTTCGGGGGTCGCTAAAAATAATAATAAAACATTTGCCAATTACTAGTCAAATCTCTACTTACACATTTTCATAAAAACAGAAGCAAACACAGCCTGAATTACTGTTGACATTATTACAGGATTCCGTTTATACAATGTGAAATATGTTTGTGAAAAACATTCCCATTTAACTTTATAGGCCTAATCCATCCTTCGTTTCACCTGGTTGTAATCTAACCTTAGCACTCAACCTCATTGATACATTTCCCTCCCTTCCCCTTTGCCATCCTCTATCCCATGATACTCAAACAGCTTCTTACTGACCTTTAAATTGCCAACATTGTGCACTGTTAAAACCCCCCAGGCTGTTGTAATAATACCCACTCATAAACACCTTAAACAGTTTGCATACTTTGAACATTCTAACGTTCTTCGTTTTTAACTAATGCTGTCTCTACGTCCGGAAAAGTCTGCGTAAACTGTAATCCCCACATTTTCTCCAACAGTTTTCCCGCTTAAAGTTCTATATGTTCTTGGCGTACCTGCTGTGCACCTTTAAAAGCCTCTCGTCCTCTCCACTTCTCCCATCATACTATTCACCCACTTTTCCTTCCCATTTAACAACCAGCTAAACTCCTCCTACTTCCTACCAACAGCCTGAGGGGTTTTAACAGTGCACAATGTTGGCAATTTAAAGGTCAGTAAGAAGCTGGTTGAGTATCATGGGATAGAGGATGGCAAAGGGGAAGGGAGGGAAATGTATCAATGAGGTTGAGTGCTAAGGTTAGATTACAATCAGGTGAAACGAAGGATGGATTAGGCCTATAAAGTTAAATGGGAATGTTTTTCACAAACATATTTCCCATTGTATAAACGGAATCCTGTAATAATGTCAACAGTAATTCAGGCTGTGTTTGCTTCTATTTTTATGAAAATGTGTAAGTGGAGATTTGACTAGTAAATGGCAAATGTTTTATTATTATTTTTAGAGACCCCTGAAGAAGGGCTCTAAACAGCCCGAAATGCATTGGGTTTTCATTGAATAAACGCTGCCTGTGATGAGCTTTGCATCAATCGTATTTATTCACGAGGTCCGGATGGGCACAGTTTAAATACAGGAAACTAGAAAATAAGCAACATATTCCACATGTGGATTCGGATAAATGTAAAAGAAAAAATGGTTTAAAGTTGAATTAAATGGATGGTCTAAAAACGAAGATGTGGATAAAACTGATACATACTTGATGTCGCAAATGTGGCACAAAGCTGTGCGTTTGGTTGGGGCATAAACACGTCCCAATTACAGGAATCATTGTTGAATCAGGTGGCATTTGGGCAGGCCGCCATACCTTGCTGCACGCAATCATTGATGAAAAGAAAAACATGGGAAGAATTCTGAAAATTAGGTGTGCATCCCATCTCTTTGAAAATGCATCGTCATACATATTGCCCAACTTTGGGACTGCACCTTCACATAAAAGATTGAATAATTTTGGGAACTGAAGAATGTTTTACGAACCCACATTGTCGGTGAAACATCGAGGCTCATCACGAGCATTTGAATTATAGTGTCAAATGAAAGAAGATCTCACGGACACAAAGGCAACATTTTTTTAAAAATACAAACAGCATGGTTATTTAGGATGCAGGAGGACTGGGACATTGCATTGTGGGGCACCGAGTCTACTTAAATGACGACAATGATGTAATGGTGGCAAACGGGGCCAATTAGGAGCAAGTAAGCACTCGGTAAATAGGTAGGAAGTAGGAGGAGTTTAGCTGGTTGTTAAATGGGAAGGAAAAGTGGGTGAATAGTATATGGGAGAAGTGGAGAGGACGAGAGGCTTTTAAAGGTGCACAGCAGGTACGCCAAGAACATATAGAACTTTAAGCGGAAAAACTGTTGGAGAAAATGTGGGGATTACAGTTTGCGCAGACTTTTCCGGACGTAGAGACAGCATTAGTTAAAAACGAGGTACGTTAGAATGTTCAAAGTATGCAGACTGTTTAAGGTGTTTATGAGTGGGTATTATTACAACAGCCTGAGGGGTTTTAACAGTGCACAATGTTGGCAATTTAAAGGTCAGTAAGAAGCTGTTTGAGTATCATGGGATTGAGGATGGCAAAGGGGAAGGGAGGGAAATGTATCAATGAGGTTGAGTGTTAAGGTTAGATTACAACCAGGTGAAACGAAGGATGGATTAGGCCTATAAAGTTAAATGGGAATGTTTTTCACAAACATATTTCACATTGTATAAACGGAATCCTGTAATAATGTCAACAGTAATTCAGGCTGTGTTTGCTTCTGTTTTTATGAAAATGTGCAAGTGGAGATTTGACTAGTAATTGGCAAATGTTTTATTATTATTTTTAGCGACCCCCGAAGAAGGGCTCTAAACAGCCCGAAATGCATTGGGCTGTCATTGAATAAACGCTGCCTGTGATGAGCTTTGCATCAATCGTTTTTATTCACGAGGTCCGGATGGGCACAGTCTCTTCTAACTGGACCACTAAGACCCACTTAAATCATCAGCCAGGCTGATTACTCACATTAGAAAATTGGGCAGAAAAACATACATGTTTTAAACTCCCCGGAGTTGCTATACCTCTGGAACCTAGTTCCATGGTAGGGCGAAAATCACAACCTAAGAAATAAAATCGAAAACTTCTTTGCAAAAGATCTTGTTTCATAAAAGAAAACCTATACACCATCAAGCACAAGTGCTCAGGGAACGCACTTAAGATCTGGGATGCCTTTACTACCCCTAACAGACGTGATTCATCAATGCAAATCGTCAAAGCCAAACTAAAATATTACCTATTGAACCTGTGGTAGACCCTGTTGCGGGGCCTGGGGTGTAAGTAAATGGCAATGAGGCTAGAAGAATGAAGGTTATGGGTGTTTACAACTTCTACTCCTGTGCCGTACCTACTATGGCCCTGCAAATTGACCACTAAGTACTCCTTTTAAGCGCATGACTCTTAATGAAAGACAAGGGTGAGTGGTTCAGGGCTTACTCATGTGAGGTAGATTAACGTTACAGACTCAGAATTCAACAAAGCACATAATGATTCACCACTAAGTTTAGTGCCCCGGCAATATTTAATGTTAATAAAATAATAAGTATTTTATTCTTACAAAAACTGTGCAATATCTTAATGGATTAAATTTACAACACGGAGAAAGTGACATATGATTTGAAAAACAAATCATGTAATTCTTAACAAAATGTGAAACCCTGTTTTGACCTACAAAAATAAGCATATTGGTGTCTTATCATGCCGCAACAGACTATAAGCCGGGGGACTCCTGGACAGCGAGGGGAGCTATCTAGAAATGTACGAGGGTTAACGAGCAGAGAGGAACCTGGAACAGCAAGGACATTAGCATCACATGAGCTATGGTACCAAGGGCAGTTTTGTTTGAGTGAGTTGGGGTGGTGGGTGGGGTCAGTTGATCTTTCAGTCAGATGGGAATAACAGCTTTGAGTTATGCAAAGTAAAATATTTAATAGAAACAATTGAAACATAACTGCACAAAACAGTACAAAAGGATACTCTACAGGAGTTTCACTACTCTAAAGCACTATAGTCCATCGAAAGTTTGTAGTGTATGAATGGGCAATACAGAGTTCAAGCTTCACACGACATTGTGAGGTGCTTAGGCTATCTCACTCCCCACATCGGTCATCATCGGATCAGTCACTGGTATCAATTTCCAGAAAGTTCTGGGGTCCTCGCTCCATTCAGCTAGTTTCAAATCAGTTACGGCTCTACACAGGCCACAGATGTAGTTCAGTCTCCACCAGCCCCTCTACTGGCCTTTGCAGGTTTCCAGTCCAGCAGAATCTCTCCTCCTGGGTGCATTTACGAGAGCTGATAGTGGAGTGGTCAGTTCAGCCAAGTGGAAGATATAACAGACTGGACCATTATGCTTGCCTGCAACAAAGTAAAGACCCCAGGGACAAGGGAACACCACAGCACAGGCTCCTCTCAGACAGTGCCCTGGATCAAATACGTCTTAACATCATATATAGGTTGAACTGAACTCCATGTTTCCTTCATGTACTAAACACACAGCGGCTGCCGCTCCATTAGGGTGGAGGAGGGCCCACCATCACCCACACATAAAACGATAATAAAATGGATTTTAAACCTTTTTTATTATTGTTTTATTTTAATCCCCCTGGACGCGCCCCTAGGACTCTGACGAGTCTTGGGGGCCGGTCCAGGGGGATACCACTGTGGTGGGGAGAGGTAATGCACTGCCTTGTCCCTTCACTGCGCATGAGGTGTTTGGCGGGCCGTTGCAAGCCAGCCAAACATCTCATGCGCAGTGAAGCTTTCTCCAGGCCCTGCTGCACTGCTGGGGTTGGAGGAAGCGGGCAGAGGCTTCCAGTCTGCCCGAAAGTGTGAAGTCCCAGTGCTCAGGCCAGTCCTGATGCTGCGTTCATGCAGCATCATGATTGACCGCAGTGCAGTGTGGGAGCCAGTCCCAGAAGCAGGAAAAGCGCAATGGAACGGACGGCGGAGTCGGCGACAATTAGGTTAGTTATTTTTAATTCCTATGTTCTCCCCTTACCTCTTACACCCTCTCCAGCTCCCTCCTCCGGCCTGCCTCGCCACTTTGGCAGGGGACGGGCCGCTGCTGTAAACACACCGCACCCTATCCTCTTTCTCAAAACTAAATCTGATTACAATGGTATACATCTTATATATCTTACTATTATACTTCTGTCCTCCTCATATAATGAGTCAGTGCTGAATAAAGATGTCTATATTTTTTAAATGGCCTAAGACTATGCTCAAGCCAACTACAAACATGCATAGTTCTTACTTCCCTCACTAATGTTTCTAATATGTAATTTCTCTTCTTGCTGTTGTTGTGCTAGTTCTTAGCTAGCAAACCATCGTTGTAAAGTGCTCTGTCACTCTTCGAGGTCTAGCAACGCTAAATCAAAAACTCTAAAACACAATTAAAATAAATCTATAATTTTTACTAGAACATTTTCTACCTACTTAGAATTTCAGTCTGAAATCCAATGTTATTATCAACAATTAAAGATTAAGGAATGACAATAAGAAAAAAAAGAGATTTTCTTTTTGAGTTTTATGTAGAATGAACTAAACCAAAGGCATCGGATATCAGGGCGCTTTACATGAGCATCAGTTTCGTTACAGATGGACACATTAATTGTTGTTAGGCACATGGAGATTAAGTGATTTGCCCAGAATCATGTGTAGCGTCATTGCTGAGACTCGCACCCGGTTCCCCAGGTCCGAGTTCGACCACTCTAGCCATAAGGCTACATCCTCTCCCCAAATATTAACATTATGATAAGGATTAATAGGGTAATAGCAATGTAGGGCAACAATGTACTTCTAAGAATTGTGGTAAATCTAAAACCACTATGCTTCCAAGTTTGGAAATGTTTGGCAACATTATATTTATACCTTATCCAGTTATTTATCTTGATCACCCTTAAACCACAACGAGCTAAGCATTAGGTAGCTAATGCAGCCGTAGCCCATGCAGGTAAGAGCGTTAGGGCCGCTGGGGTGGGGGGATTTCGACGGATGATGACAAGGGAAAATTAAATAAATAATGAATTTTCCCTCGTCATCGTCCGTCGAAATTCCCCCCATCCAGCCCCACAGCTCTTACCTGCATGGGCCGTGGCTGAGCCAATGGCATTCATGCTGCCTGTTTATTCACAGTTAAATGATTATTGCTTACAATAGAACTGATCCAATAAGCTGGGTGCTGATACTCACAACCATTTAAGCACCTATGGTTCAATGAGGTGTCAAAGGTTGGCACAAATGAACGACCTTGAGTTGTAGTACTTAAATATGTAGCCATTTTTAGTTGCACAAATAACTTACAAATGAGAACAATCATCTGGTAGATTAGATTTTCCACTGTTGTAATTTGGGTAATGGAGAAGAGAATTTTTTCCCCAAGAAGATTGTTTAAGTGAGTGCCATTGAGAATGTTGTGAACACCTAAAACGTTAAGTTATTCACAAACGTTTTACTAAATGCACACACAAAAGGGTTACAAAATACTTTTAATGTAAGAGTGAAATTGGAGAAGTGTTAACCTAGAACCCCGTACTTTTGGAGAGAAGAAGAAGTAGGTGTTTGTCCCCATGGAAAAATATAATTAATGTGGAGGGAAAAAAAACAAGGAATATGCACACATGAGCATTTCCCTAACACCAAACCTGCAAATTGTCTGTTATGGACAAATATACAGGAAGGTCAGTCAAAAGTCGTTTCCGGACCCAGGGTCACAAAGTCATGCGAGGCCCTAACCGCTATTATATTGAATGAAGAACTCCAAAAACCAATGTCCTTGGACACATTTGGAGGCAGCTCCCAGCATACGATCCCACCTAGGGGGCTACTGTTAGCATGCATGAAGGTTAAGCCTACTTTTGGGATGAGTAAACGAATTTATATAGCACAGCAACACGGGTTCCTGCAAATAGTAGGCCATGGAGCAAACCGTGCCAGCTGCTCCCCCCAATTAAAGAACTTGGGAGAAGGATACAGAGAAAGGGGCAGGAGTATGCTGGAAATCTACTCCCCCCCCCCCCCCTTTTAATGCATGTTCAAGGGGGCTCTTGTGAATCACCTAAATAAATATACAAAAGTCAGAGGAGCCATTCTACTGCTTTTTTTCCATTTCTTTTAAGACTCACCCTTTAGTTATCTATCCAAAATGCTATAAAAACATCCCTTGCTACAAATGATAATGGTCTGAGGCAATAGGTTCCAGGCATTCTACAAAGTAAGAGACTAGGATGCTGAATCTGTCTGTGGTTAATTACAGACCAGGGTTCAAATGACTGCCCCTATCATTCAAGTGTCACTTCAAAGGTTCATTATGATGCCACTCACATCCCTGGGTGCAGTTTATCTCTGCCGAGCTCAAAATCCCTGTCAATTACTTAAACGCGTAATTCAGGAAATTACATTAAGTGCAAACTGAATGGGCCTTAATGGCCCCGAGTAAGAGGTGAAATCACTGTATACGTTTTTTTTTTTAAAATACGGATGTTTCAAATATCTGGTTTTTTTTTTACCTCTGATGTCTTTTGTTGGACTTTCTCTGGTTAGTTTTCTTGTCACTTACATTTTTCTATACCTTCCACAGCTCTGGAAACACAATTTGCACCACAGAACATTCTTATTTAGCAGTGAGAGGAGCATTTGCATTCCTCAATATAGTAGCTAATAAAATATTTACTTTCTAATTTTTAGGTTTCATTTTTTCCCCTGATTGCTTCGGTACAGGCGTCAGCGAATACATAGCAGGTCAAACTAGGGAATGAGGTCATGAACATCTCTATGTGAAAACCCGCCTTAACGGTAAAATGATTGTAGCCAAAGAACTAATTTGCATACAATTTGAGATTGCAGGACACCCTCTGGTGAATAGTAACGCAGGCGAGTAATTCATTTTAATATGTCTGATATAATAAAGGCCAATAGAATTATGCAATTTGGCACCAAAGCTTTTTCAATGTAACTCTACATTTAGCTAACTTGCCATATAATCCACCTTCTGATGCATAATTTGCAGATTTCAACAAAGAAAAAATGCTCCTAGTTCAAGCTAATCCAAACTTTTTAAAGCGAATGAGGCACCACCTGAGGTGCAGTGGTAGATGCTTTGCTAAAGATAGCAATATGGAATAGTTTCTTACCTGTAACTCCAGTTCTCTCGTATGGGATTTCAATTGATAGTACATAAACACGGACGTCCCACCGATGTGCGAGGACCCGGAGCACTTTTTCACAATATATCTTCTTAAGTGTAGATGTTTGCTTTTCTTTAGGAATGCATCTGGAGTCACTTAAGATAGAAAAAGATGATGCAGCCTATAGGAATAGGCTACAATGGCCCAATTCTTCATCTTTTATTTAAAAAGGAGCTGGGGGAATTGTATACATGTATAATTTCATGATGCTTTCATATAACAGCATACATCTCTTTCACAAACCCTTTTTTGATCGAGTATAGAGATGGAGAGAAGGAGAGTGTAGCCCCATAGGCTGTCATTATAGGAGTTAAAAATAGAGGCTGTGCCTTTAAGAACCCAGGACCACCAGTATCCCATCATGCTGAGCAGGTGGTAGTTGCTTCAATTCTTTATTCCGGCTCCGGCTGACAGGACCCTGGAGCGTTGAGCACAGCCAGTTTGGGTTTTTTTCCTCAATATTTAAACAGAATTTTGCTAACAATTATTTCACTCAACGTTTTTGGTCTCTCCCTGGCTTTTCCTGTTTTATTTCCTGACAGAAAATGGAGGCATTTTGACAGAAAAGGCCTTCCCTGTCTGATGGACAGGGAAAACATCTGCCTCCATGGTACCGAGGAGCGTAGAAGACAACAAACACAGTCTTAAGGTGAGAACTCAGGGCAAGGAAAGAGTAGCTCCCATACCAGGGCTCTAGCACCTGTTTCTGGAAGGTGTGCCAGGAAGAAGACAGCAGAAAACCACTATTGGTACCAGTCAACATCTTATAGAATCTACAGGTTAAGAATGCTGTTGTGCCCATACCTGTGAAAGAGAAAGGAATGGGTGTGAACTCGATTATTTTCCTGATACCCAAGGATGGTAACAGAATAAAGATTATTGTGCAAAAGCAATCTCAGTCAAAATGAAGGCCCTTCAGAGAATAATTCTTTTAGTAGAAGCTAGAAGTTTTATGATTACTCTGGACTTGGTAGATGTTTATTGTATATCCCCAAAGCTTCAGAACATCAGACATTTCTAACAATTGCAAAACAGAAAGCTCGTTGTCAGTTTGTGTCCTTCTGTTTGAGCTTCGATCTGCTACCACAGTCTTCACACAATTAATTGTACCAATAGTGGTTGCTCTACTTTTTCAGGGATGAAATGTCTTTCAATACATGAACAACTGCCTCCTGCATTCGGCATCAAAAACTTAAGTACAGTAGGTCCTCAAAGCAATTCAGAACTGTTAGGATCAACATGGATTTCTGAGCAACTGAAGAAAATGTCAACTGATTCCATCTCAGGATTTGATCTGTATATGGGCCAGAGGAGGGCAGCCCCCCAACTCTTGGTCCAGGGCAAACATTGTCATATTCCCCAAGAAAAATAAACCCCCGGACCGGATGGGCTCTTATCGCCCCATTACTTTAATAAACGCAGACTCCAAAATATACTCTAAACTGCTGGCTAACCGCATCTCATCAATTATTCATAAAGTTAACATGGCTTTGTCCCCGGGAGAGAAAACACAAATCACACATGGAGGGTAATCAGCTTATTCGACAGTACCCAGGTGGCAGGAGACCCGATGGCGTTAATACTACTCGACGCCGAGAAGGCCTTCGACAGGGACTCCTGGCCATTCTTCTGGCAGGCTATGTCCCGGGTGGGATTCAAGCAGGATTTTATACAGGCAATTCAGAAACTCTACATCAATCCTCGGGCTATAGTGATGGTTAACGGTTGCCTCTCTAAAGAACTAATAATCTCGAGAGGGACTAGGCAGGGATGTCCGTGTTCCCCATTGCTGTTCTCTATTTACATCGATCCGTTTATTCGTAGATAGGAACATAGCCCCTATATCGACACAAGGATATCTAACAAAGACCCTTGCATATGCCGATGATATTGCCATTGTCACTGCTAAGCCAAGCATGGCTATGCCTATCATTGAGTCAGATTCAGAAAAGGGGGTGGTGATGGACAGAGTATCTGAATTAAGCAGAACACTCCTACCCAGTCAACAGATCAGGGCTTGATCCATCACCGTTTTTTAGCTCACTGCACCATCCCAGCTCAGAACCTGGCTACATGCAAATTAGTCTGTCCCTGGCCCAGTGCATCATGGGAACAGGGCAGACCAAACTACCAAGCCAATTCTTTTACTGGAAAGGAAAAAGCTTCCGGGGCCCGGCTTGCTTGAATCCTGATGGTGCAGTGAGCAAGGGACTCATGCCGCCGTATCAATAATTTACATTTTTCTCTGATCGGACGGGTGAACGCATTAAAAATGGTCTATTTTCCAAAACTCCTGTACATATTTAGAGCCATTAATTTATTTCAGAAAACAATGTGTATATGAGAGCATCCGTCTTAGATTGCATTTCATAGCAGTGCCAGAAGTAATTTTGTTTTACCCAACAGAACCACTTTCTTGTTTAACCAGGGAAGTGGCACTTGCAGGCGGTTCACTGCCTTGGTGTGCTGCTCCATGTACTGCCTCTCTCTGTGCCTTCTGGCCCGTCCTCGTCCAGTTTGTCACAGAGTACCATCAAGGACTGGGACATGTCCGGCATTCCCTCTGCCATCTCCTTGATGCCCTTGGCCATAGAGCTGATGCCTCTGTCAATATTGACCATGTTCTGGTTTAGGTGCCGCATTTGTCTTTGCACTGATTGTATGGCCTTCCCCTGCAGGCGCTGCACTTTGACAATACTGGCCTCCAGCCCTCGGAAGACCCCATCCCCCTGCTGAGTTGTGCTGTGCTCCCGGGCCCTACGGCGTCTCGCACCTGTGTGCACACCCTCAGAGGTGGACTGCAGCCCAGCATTTGTTTCCTCCAGTGGAGCATGTGGTGTGTCACCCTCCCTTGTGTCCTCAGAGGACGACTCCATGACATGGAGAGTGGCAACAGCATGCCTCCTGGGCCTTACCAATACAGCTGATATTGATGCTGGTGAGGTTGACAGTTCTTGTGAGGCTTGCTGTGGTGGTGATTCAATCAGCAGTGTCGATGCTGGTTCTGCTGTTGTGGCTGGCTCTGGTGGTGCAGCTGCCTGTTGTGTTGGTGCCGGGGGTTGTTGAGTGCTGTGACCTGCACTTGTGCTGGCATCCTCAGATCTTGTCACACTATCTCAATGTCCTCTTCTGCTTCCGACTGATGTGTGTGGCATGCCTTGTTGTTTTGTGTGATGACTGTCATGATGGGTGTTTCACTGACTACATCTCCCATAATGCATTGCTGGTGTATCCCAAAATCTGTACTGGAGTGTGAGTCACACAGCCACATTGGGGAATGGGGATAGGGAAGGGGGGAGGTTTGCTGTGCATGCTTCTTACCTTGTTTTGTGGCAGCTCTGGCTGAGCTGTCTGCATCCCCGATTCCAGACACACTTTCGGACTCCAGGGTTGACTCTACCAGCTGCTCCAGGCCAGTGAGGGCAGGTGCCCTGCTCCTTTCTCCCCCTCTGACACTGGCCTCTTTCCTCTGTGCAGCCCAGTGGAGTAACGAACCTTGAGGGGGCCCCCCAGCAGGATACGTGAAGGGGCCCCCTCCGGACTCAATCTAGGGCTCCCCAGCAGAAGTGCGGCACTGACGGGGACCCTTAGAGGGTGAGGGCCCCCCGCACCGTGGGGGCTGCAGGGGCCTATGTTACGCCCCTGGTGCAGCCAGCTTCTTCTTGGTAATGATCCGAAGATCATACCACCTTTTTTTAAGGTCATCTATCTCACGTGGGCTCACCCCAATGGCATTCACCTTTGCCTGGATTGCCAGCCAGGTCTTCCTTTTCACAGACTCTGCTACCTGCAGGGACTGCTTGTTAAAAAGCTGGTTGTGGTGTTTCACCACCTCCTCCACAAGGACCTGAAGCTCACTTGCACTGAACTTCATTTTCCTTTTTCTTTCTGCTCCTTCCCTCTCTGATTCATTGGATGCCATCCTGCAGTTCTCCTCAGCAATGTTCAGCCAGTGGCTCAGATGCTCCCAGCTTTCCAGAAGGTTCTGATTGTCTGCACCTGCATGGGTGTAGCCACTTCCTGGTTGAGGGGTGGATGCACAGGATTGGTTGAATCCCCAATTGCTTGTATTTTGAATCTCCGATTCGGTATTTACGGATTCGGTAAATACCGATTCGGTAAATACCGTTTCTGTACACAATTACCGAATTTTTCCGATTCAGTAAATGTTACCGAATTTTTTTCCTACATCTCATTTACCGATTCCGGAATACCGATTTGGTAAAATTCGGTATTTAGGAATCGGTAAAATATATTTTCCTACAAATGGCCCTAGGTGTAGTATAATGATTTGAATATTTTGTATTGTCTTTACGAAGTCCAGTTAAGCATTAGTATATGTCAATAGTAATGACTGGGACAAGGGAGTTAGGATGTAGAGGTAATGTCTTGATTACTTATGGGTAATCTTCATTATTTTCATTCCTGAAAGTCCTTGTACCAGTCGTTACGACCTGCCCATTTCACCCTGTACAATTTAGCCTTCATTAGACTTTGGTATATCAGGAATTATGCTGGGAACGCCAAGCTGTGGCCTAATGGCTAAAACGGTCGACCTCGAAAGCTGGGGAACCGGGTTCGAGTCTTGGCTGGGACGCTCAACATCCTGTGATTCTGGGAAAATCACGAAATCTTCCCGTGCCAAAACTGAATGTGTCCGTCTGAAATGCCACTGGTACTCATGTAAAGCGCTCTGATACCTTCGGGTCGAGTTCGCACTATATACATCTCCACAAAAAAGCAACAAAAAAATGCTGGTTTATTGTGCCCAGTGAGATATGCAGAGCATTGGCAAATAATCAGGACACTGTTGCCCAGAAATGATATGCATAAGTTAATGCTTCATGTATCCTTTTTATCATGAAACTAGCCTATTTTGCAATGTGGTGCTTTTTTTTAAGTTGTGCAGTTTGATTGATGCCTATATGTCCCATCAGTGATGTCTTTTAATTTCTAGCTACTGCAGCATCTGATGAAGCATGGCACCAGCGAAACTGTTAAAGAGTCAAAGCCCCACAAACCTGTCAATATCACACTAAAGAAAAAGTCATGAAATCAAGCTGCACAATGAATGTGCTCAATCTACTCAGAGGAGATGTGACAAAGATGCTGGATTTGAAACTAGGAGGCCAATAGTCCTAGTCAAGTATGTTCACTTCACCGAAATTCTGGGATTAAAAACAACTCACTTGAGCTTCATCTTCATCTGCCAAAAAGAGAAGGGCTTGCAAACTGCTTGAATACATGGCACTGAGAACTACATATACAAGCCTGCTTATTCCGGGACCACAACTTGAGAAAAATCCATTGAAAACCTGAGAAAAATGCAACTAAAAAAAAACAACAGCCAAGCCCTTTAAAGTGTGGCAATGAAATGCAGATATGGAGGAAATCTAACCGTGAAGATCTAAAAGATAAACTGGTTAGCTGCAGACTATGTAAAATAAAGACCAGATTCAAGCCTTTTCTCGCAGCAGGCATGGGCTACACTGAGACTAACCTCAGAACCTGGGATGGAAGAATTTCGACTGAGTTCACAGAACTACTGATGTAAAAATATAAAAAGAAAGTAAAACTAGCTGGTCTTGTCAAGTGCTTGTTAAAGAGAGCTCCACCTGCTATACTCTCCACAGACTAAGGCTCTCGCTAAATTCTTGAAGGCTGCCACTTATTTTCAAGGGAGCGGGTAAGAGCAGCTACCAGCCCAAACAGGATTAGGAGATCCACTGGAACACTGTGGATTTGTTTATGTTGGCTGCTGAAAACACTTGGAATCTTTGGGTAAAAGTGTGGGAGAATCAGGGGAATCAAACCCGGAATTACAAATTCTCAGATAATTTTACTGGGCCCTATTTTCTCCACCCCTAAAGAAAACAATACTCTGGGTATTAGAGGTGTGACAACCAATGAAAACTCGAGTCAGACACCTAGCTTTGACTCAGCTCACGGTCCTCCTGGACCGAAACAAGCCAAACTTTCTTGTGGCTTCTGTCTGCCACTCAGGATGTAACCCTATTGCCCACAATTAAATTACAGACAACGCAGTGTCCTTTCATGTAAAATGGGCGAGAGAAAGTGAATCTAACAATTCTCTATGTTAAATACTTTTTTTTTTAATCAAAAGACTTTCTCTTATTTTTACATGATGATTGTTGCATGACTTATATGCTAATTATTTTCAGGGTTTGGGTTGTTCACAAGCTCTTAAAGCTAAGACCTACCTGTGGCTTGGCTCTCCTTGTTAATTTGTTGGCTTGCTACCTTCCAATGGGTTTTGGTAACTCCAGCAGTGGGAAAGTAAAGGCCCATTTCCCATGGACACTTGTAATGTGGCCCTTAGACTTCGGCTAAAATATAAAAATTACATTCACCATATTTCTCCCACTGCAAACTGTATTTTTCGGCACATACTTTCGTATTGTTCGTCAATACTAAACTCAAATGCTTTCATATTATTGACAACCGAAGGATGAGCGGTTGAATAGACCCTGCTGAGATCTGACACAAAGATCAGGTTATGGGAGACTGCAATAACCTACATGTTGCTAGCTTGCCGCACATTTCTGGCCGGTAACTAAGTCCACTGAACTATATTATACACTGTTCCTGTTCTCTGAACCCCTTACTAGTTAACTTGTTATTTTTAAACATTTTATTTTGAGTAAATCAGATAACTATATCACTCAGTGTTCTTCTTTAGGGAAAGGTATTCGAATTATCTCAAACAAGTCCCCCAGACAACAATCAGTTTTGTTTTATCTTTTGGCCTAGTCTCTAGAACAAGCATGTTACCTTGTTCTTAAACAATGTACTGACCTTTCAATTGCTAACAAAAGCTGGCATTGGTCTTGGTGTTATAAAACGTTTTAAAAACATGGAAGTTTCGTACGAGCTTCAGGACTTCAAATGAAAATTGTCCATGTTTTTATGACACTATTCTCAAACTCTATTAGGGTTATGTGAGCGATGACCGCGTTAACCTCAAAAATATAAAACGCAAATTAATTAGTTTCTTTAATCCATGTGTACTCACAAACTTTACAGTGTGGTTTGTGGCCGAGGGCACCGGGGGGGGCGGAGTCAGTGGGGGAGGGGCGGTGCTATAGCAAAAAAGAAAACTGTGACCATGAGGTTGAACACAGGCCCATGCAACAGAAGCCTTCGTCCACTGAGCCACCAGACCTGGCATGTATAAGTGTGTGTGTGTGTATGTATATGTGTCTGTGTGTATATATATGTGTATATATATATATATGTATATGTATATATATATATATGTATATATATATATATATGTATTTATGTATGTATGTATGTATGTATATATATATTATATATATCCCTCCCTCTCTCTCTCTCTCTCTCTCTCCCTCTGTCTCACTCACTCTGTCTGTCTCTCTCTCTCTCTCTCCCTCTCTGTCTGTCTCCCTATCTGTGTCTCCCTGTCTCTGGCTTTCTCTCCCTCTCTCTGTCTGTCTCCCTCTCTCTTCCTCTGTCTCCCTCTGTCTGTCGCCCCCCTCCCTCTGTCTCCCTCGCTCTCTGTCTCCCTCTGTCTCCCTCCTTCTGTCTGTCTCCCTCTGTCCTCCTCTGTCTCCCTCCCTCTGTCTCCCTACCTTTATCTTCTTCCCTCTATCTCCCTCTGTCTGTCTCCCTCTGTCTGTCTCCCACTCCCTCCGTCTGTGTCCCTCTGACTCCCTCCCTCGGTCTTCCTTGGTCTCCCCCTGACTCCCTCCCCCTGACTCCATCTCCCTGTCTCCCATCCCTGTCTACCTCCCCTGTCACCATCCCCCTGTCTTCCTCCCCTGTCTCTCTGTCTCCCTGTCTCTGTCTCCCTGTCTCTGTCTCTCTGTCTCCCTGTCTCTTTGTCTCCCTGTCTCTGTCTCTCTGTCTCCCTGTCTCTGTCTCTCTATCTCTCTGTCGCTGTCTCTCTGTCTCCCTGTCTCTGTCTCTCTATCTCTATCTCTCTGTCGCTGTCTCTCTGTCTCCCTGTCTCTGTCTCTCTGTCTCCCTGTCTCTCTGTCTCCCTGTCTCTGTCTCCCTGTCTCTGTCTCCCTGTCTCCCTGCCTCTGTGTCTCCCTATCTCTGTCTCTCTGACTCTGTCTCTGTCTCCCTGTCTCTGTCTCCCTGTCTCTGTCTCTCTGTCTCTGTCTCTCTGTCTCCCTGTCTCTCTGTCTCCCTGTCTCTGTCTCTCTATCTCTCTGTCACTGTCTCTCTGTCTCCCTGCCTCTGTCTCTCTATCTCTATCTCTATCTCTCTGTCGCTGTCTCTCTGCCTCCCTGTCTCTGTCTCTCTGTTTCTGTCTCTCTGTCTCCCTGTCTCTGTCTCCGTCTCCCTGTCTCCCTGCCTCTGTGTCTCCCTATCTCTGTCTCTCTGACTCTGTCTCTGTCTCTGTCTCTCTGTCTCCCTGTCTCTGTCTCCGTCTCCCTGTCTCCCTGCCTCTGTGTCTCCCTATCTCTGTCTCTCTGACTCTGTCTCTGTCTCCTTGTCTCTGTCTCCTTGTCTCTGTCTTTTTGTTTCTGTCTTCCTGTCTCTGTCTTCCTGTCTCTGTCTCCCTGTCTATCTATCTGTCTCCCTGTCTCTCTGTCTCCCTCTGTCTCCCTGTCTCTGTCTCCCTGTCTCTCTGTCTCCCTGTCTCTGTCTCTGTCTCTCTGTCTCCGTCTCTCTATCTCTCTGTCGCTGTCTCTCTGTCTCCCTGTCTCTGTCTCTCTATCTCTATCTCTCTGTCGCTGTCTCTCTGTCTCCCTGTTTCTGTCTCTCTGTCTCCCTGTCTCTGTCTCCCTGTCTCTGTGTCTCCCTGTCTCTGTGTCTCCCTGTCTCTCTGTCTCCCTGTCTCTGTCTCTGTCTCTCTATCTCTCTGTCGCTGTCTCTCTGTCTCCCTGTCTCTGTCTCTCTATCTCTATCTCTCTGTCGCTGTCTCTCTGTCTCCCTGTCTCTGTCTCTCTGTCTCCCTGTCTCTGTCTCCCTGTCTCCCTGCCTCTGTGTCTCCCTATCTCTGTCTCTCTGACTCTGTCTCTGTCTCCCTGTCTCTGTCTCCCTGTCTCTGTCTCCTTGTCTCTGTCTCCTTGTCTCTGTCTTTTTGTTTCTGTCTTCCTGTCTCTGTCTTCCTGTCTTTGTCTCCCTGTCTATCTGTCTGTCTCCCTGTCTCTCTGTCTCCCTGTCTCTCTGTCTCTGTCTCACTGACTCGGTCTCCATGTCTCTGTCTCCCTGTCTCCCTGTCTCTGTCTCCCTGTCTCTTTCTCCCTGTCTCTGTCTCCCTGTCTCTGCCTCACTGTCTCTGTCTGTCTTCCTGTTTCTGTCGTCCTGTTTCTGTCTTCCTGTCTCTGTCTCCCTGTCTCTGTTTCCCTGTCTCTGTCTCTCTGTTTCTGTCTCCCTGTCTCTGTCTCTCTGTTTCTGTCTCCCTGTCTCTCTGTCTCCGTCTCTGTCTCCCTGTCTCTGTCTCCCTGTCTCTCTGTCTCCCTGTCTCTCTGTCTCCCTGTCTCTCTGTCTCTGTCTCCTTGTCTCTGTCTCCCTATCTCTGTTTGTCTCTGTCTCCCTGTCTCTGCCTCATCTGTCTCTGCCTCATCTGTCTCTGTCTCCCTGTCTCTGCGTCATCTGTCTGTCCCTGTCCCAGCTCTCACTCCCTGCTGCCCTCCGTCACCCTTTGTCACCTCACCCCGCGTGTGTGTCAGCCGTGGCTGGGACAGCTTCCCCGGGCACACACACCGCCGCACCCGAGCACTTAACAGGTCTCTAAAAGACCACTTACATGTTAATGAGGCTTTGTTGTATTTCACCTCTTCTTAGCGCCCCTGCATCTCCTCAGAGTGGAGATGCTGAGGCGCTAAGAAGAGGTGAAATGCAACAAAGCCTCATTAACATGTAAATGGTCTTCAAAAGAATCGACCGGCCCCCATAGAACAGAGTCCGCGCTGCTGCAACCGGCGGTGTTTGACACTCTTATAAAAGAGAAAACCACAGGTACGATGTCTGCAAGGTCCGCGGGCCGGCAAGAAAGGCTTGCCGGGCTGCTGGCGGCCCGCGGACCGTACTATGAGTACCCGTGCTCTAATCTAGGCGTTTCACATTGTGTAACCATACGGATGTTGTTAGCGCCTAGAAACGCGTGCATGAGTGTGGCAAGGCGCATGCGGTAAACCAAAAAAGAATGCTCGGCTTGATGGATTAGCCAATCGGCTGAGCTCCTGCAGCTGCTTCACAAGAAGCAGCATTTGCTTTGCTCCATCAGGTTCAATGCCAAGTGCTGGTTGGGGCTTTGCAAGGGGATTTCTGCGCCCAACACCAGACTATACTCACAAATGGTGGTTCAAAAGCTTTTACCGATGTTGTGACAGATCTTAGCTTGTGAAGTCCGACCATTCTCACACATGTCTTACAGCAATCATGCACAGCAGTTTAGAACCAGGAAACATTCTTAATTATTTATATGGAGGGTGAACAAGGCCTACTTCGAAAATCTTTGCTTCATGTTTTACACACAGCATTGTATGCTTGACTCTTGAATAAATGCATCCTTCCCACTATAAGGGCCACTCTTTTATTCCAGATATACAATAATGTATTTCTGGGGACCCCGGTCTAAGTATTTCCTATGACTTTAACTGCAAAACAAAACCTTCTTTAAACAAATATCCAAAAGATTAAATATTTAATTTAATTCACAAACAAGTATAGAAAATCTAAGTTTCAATTTTATTGTTAAGGTTGGAGCTTTTCTAAATTCAAATGAGGCCACTCATCATCCATTTTATATCCTGCTTGATGCTCTTGCAATGCTCCTACAAACCAATCTGAGGATACTAACTTCATTTTTAGCTTCCAATTTGAAATTCCCTCACTTACATTGCTACTTTGTTTCTATACACTTTTAATATTATATCATTTTCTAAGTAGTTGGCCCCTACCCCGGTTTCGCAGACCCCACGGATCCCCGGACCACTTGATAAGGACCACTGAGCTACAAGAACAAGTTACTTACCTTCGGTAGCGCTTTTTCTGGTGACTACAGTACCCATTGCGCAGCATTCCACGAAATGTTGCGTGAGGGGTAATTCGAAAGGTGAGGAATACACAGGCAGATGTATCGATCAGAATTATAATAACTGATTCAAGAACAGATTTAGTGTACCATGGCTTAACACTAAATGCCAGAGCCGGAGCCGCCAACTTTGGAACAGGGGAACCAGGTTAGAATCCCAAAGTTGGCTCAACATCCCCTAATTCTGCACAAATTACTTATTCTCATTGTGCCTGGAAAAAAAATGACCACATGGAATGTAATCTTGTGCTCTAATGCCTTTGGGCCAAGTTTGACCTACATAAAAAATGCAAAAAATGTGATGAGGAGATCCTATGTTTATGGAATCTCACATCGACATTAGGCTGAATGGGGCACATGCGCTATTGAAGGGTGCAGGCAAAGTCTTGAATGGGTAATAAAGCCACCATTTCAATAATAGTTATTAATAGCATCTCGTTCTACAGATATTCAAATATGTTTATCAGTTCAATGCCTTGTCAGGGGTAGTAATTATTAAAGCAAACAATGGTTCTTAGAAAGAGAATAAAGGAAGCAAAAATGAAATATAGGCCTAAATAGGTACTATATATGTTTTCAGTGTCCAGCCGGACAAAGAATTTTAATATGCAGTATATTTAGAATAGCAAGTAATGCACAAAGGAAGAATCATATACAACGGGACACAAGCCTGCACCCGACAAATAGGACAAAAATCAAACAAACAGTACATAAAACAGTTTTCAGGCAAAATTGAAGCTAAGGCAGCTTGTACTGGTCAAATAATAAAGCAAGCTGGCTCAAAATAGTGACCACATTATATATACTCAACGGACCATAGTGGTACTATTTTCATATTCTCGACGACGTTTCGATCCCAAGCTCTAGTATCTTACGGGATCATCATCAGGACCGAGAATTACATTTGCCTGGTATAGAACACAATGCCTGTTGAGTTGAGAATGGGGGAGAAAGAAGGGTCAGGTTTTTGGTAGCTAACGACATTTACAAGTGAGTAACAACATTTGGTCCATATCAGCACCTGTGAAATTACCACGACTGAGCCAAATTATTCATAGGCGACCGGTGAGAAAACATATTGACCAGGGCAATTGCGTAATAAGTGAGGTCTGGTTTAACAGTCAAGGGACTGTAGTGATTGCAATGACTGGCGATCAGGGTTGAAGTGTGGAACAGAAAAGGTAAAGCGAGTAAAAGAAATATCCACGGAATTCTAGTTAGGCAGCTGTTTACGATCCTAGGCAATGTAATAAAAGTTGTTTAACTAGTCTGCAATAACCCCGCTAGTGAATAAAGATGCACACAAGAAAATAGAAGGAAAAATAGGGACAGAAAAAGGCTTGGTCGTGACCGTGGCATGCGATGGTTGGTTGGCCAGTACGGTCGGGTCGAGCGTTAGAGTGCAAAACACGGTAGTGATGTGATCAGCATATCTTCTTACTTAATGAAAACCAAGCTAGGCATGCAGTTGATTCATGCCGGATAGTGAGATAATACAGGGCGAGGTTACCGTGCTGGCGGCCTTCAAAGCATATGACGAGGAAGGTCTGGGCAGCTATGTGCTGCTCCTTGGTCATGGAGAACAACGGTGGTGTCCACACTACGATGGAGGGAAGGAGGGAAATAATGAGAATAAAAGTGCTTGCTTACTCAGTAATTTAGGGTTTGAACACAGACAGTGCATACCTTAAACAGTGCCACTCAAGGTGTGGGCGATGACTGTGAACTGCGTCTGCCTTAGCAAGGGGTGAGGGGATTTTTCAAGGAACGCTGCCGCTGCCTCGAAGGTTTGCGAAGTCTCAAAGCGGCGGGGGACTTGATGGTAGCTAGTGAGATAAAAGCAGATAACAGAACCCGTGATGACCAGCTGGGATCATAGTTTTGAGCGGGTAGGGTGCGAAGCGGTCGGTGCAAACAACCTTTCTTACCTTAATTGCAGAGCGGCAACAATCTGCCTAGTGTTCCAAGGCCCAATGGCAGGAACAAGGATGCTGTCGCGTGGTTCTATTTTTATTGGAACACGAACCGTCGCCATCTTGGAACGGTGTCGGAATTGAAAGTGGAGGAAGGACTACTTCCCGAGAAGCTCGAGAGGCCGGGTGCGAACCTCTGAGTTTAAAATTTGCGGCCATGATGGAAAGGAGTGGGGAAGTTATGAGCGACTTAGAGGTGTGGTGATAAAGAATTGGTGGTGAGAATAGAGGGTTATAGAAAATGATGTGTGAAAGAAAGAAAAAAAAGGAGAAAAAAAAGAAAAAACCGGCACAGATGAAGGTAAAAGGCATTAGTACACATTAGTGTGCTTTGACATTATAAAACTTCATAATAAAACCCGCATTATTGGTGACAATATTTTACAATAGTGAAACATTTCAGGAGGATTTCAGAGTGTGCCAATAATTACAGTGTGAGAGCAGGTTGGCTTAAACAGGAAGGCTGAGCAAATGGAGTCAGTTTCAGTTCATTGTACTTCAGAGCAAAGTAGTCCAGTCTACTATCCTTTTTAGCCCATTTCTGTTAATTTCATTTAAGTTCTTCTCTATTGAGTAGCTGAGCCATGTTTCCACCTCTTTGTGGGAGTTTCAATACTTTGAGTATTGTCCAACGAATGTCATTTTCATCATGGTTAGCTTGTGTGAAATGTTCTACCAAGGGTGCATTTGGGGTTTTGCACCGGATACGGCTTCTGTGCTGGACAATCCTGGTTTTTATTTTCTAAGTTGTCTGGTCAATGTATATTTTAGAACATGGGCACTGGATCAGATAAGTTACATTGCACGTATTGAAGTTAGAGAGGGCACGACAATTTACAGTGGTATTGTTGAAATTAAAACTTTTGCCTTCAATAGTAAACTCACACACATTGCATCCTCTGCATTTCCAATGGCCTACCACAGGAGCCAATCCCCAAAGCGAGTCAAGTGTGACAGAGGGACTAGGGTTAGGCAAGGCTGCTCTGACCAAGTGATCTTTCAGATTTTGGCTTTTACGAAAGGCGAACAATGATCTATAAATGTTGAGAATGCCTGCATTAATTACTGGCCAATGTTGGAGTATTTCTTTGCATATTTGGTTGGAAACAGGGGAAAATGTGGTGACACAAGCGATTCTTTCTAGCTAATTTTTTGGTTTGGGGGTGAGAAGGACTTCCTGGGGGCAGTACCAAGCCCTTTTTGATGCATTTTTCACTATCCTTTTTTGGTAGCCTCACTCTTTTAAATTAGTGGAGAGAGTAGAGGCCTCTCTGAAACAGTCTTCTTTTGTAGAGCAGTTTCTTCTTATTCTCAGGAATTGAGAATAGGGTAGTGAATGCCTTAGGGTCCTAGGGTGATTGCCTGTGTAACTCAGGAGTGTGTTGCGCTCCGTTGGTTTTCTATAGAGACGCGTGAGAAGTTCCCCTTCTGAGTGAAAGATAGTGAGGTCTAAAAAGGCTATGGAAGCTTTATCAATGGAGATAGTAAAGGTGAGGCCAGAGCAATTAATATTTAGCCAGTGTAGAAACTGGTGTAAACAGGCAGTGTCATGTCTCCGAATAACAAAAATATCATGAACGTACCTTCGCCACAGGCAGATGCCTGTGAAGAAGGGGTTTGATACTGTTAAGATAAACCTGTTTCCAATTGTTCCATGAACAAAATAGCTAGATTAGGAGGAAACATTTGCCCAGATGCATCAACCGTTTTAGGAAGTGCAAACGGTGCGATTCGCATAAATCGGCCTTTTGCACTTCCTAAATTGGTTACTGGGATGCATCAAGCATTTTTTGGAATTCGCTTTTTTTGCGAGTTCCAAAAAAATGCGATTGCTGTTAAGGAATCGCACATTTGCGATTCCTTAACAGCAATGCATCATCCCCAAAACATTTGCGATTTCCAAAATTGCAAATGCAAATTACCACGAAGTTGAACTTCGTGGTAATTTGGAAAAATGTTTAAAAACGCATGAAAATGCATTTTTTAAACGTGTACGTTACAGGCACACATGTCCTTAGGACATGTGTGTATGTAACTCACATGTAAAAGTGCATTTCATGAGTGCAGGGGGGGGTCCGTGGGACCCCCCTCTCCACCCTTGAAAGGCTTTGATGCATTCCAAATTTAAATTGCGAATTCGCAATTCCCATTCATTCCTATGGGCATTTCAGCCCATAGGAATGAATGGGAATATCGGATTCGCTTTTTGGAAATCGCAATTTTTTTGGAATTCGGTAAAAAATGCGATTTTTACCGAATCCCAAAAAAATTGCGAAATTAATGATGCATTGCCATTTGCGAATCCTTAATTGCGATTCCTTATTTTTCGCAATTAAGGAATCGCAAATGACAATGTTGATGCATCTATTTGTGCCCATTGAGGTGTCCTTGATTTGTTGATAACACTGATTATCAAAACAGAAAAAGTTCCTGGTTAAACAGAGTTCCAATAATTGGTGAATGAAATGAGTCGGACATTATGAGGTTGTGGTTGTGAGTCAAGTCTACTTTGGATTACCAATAGGGCTGCAGTTTGGAGGATGTTTGTGTAAAGGGACTCGACGTCCATGGTGCATAATGAGTCAGTCTCAGGATCAAAGGTATGATGTTCGATGAGGTTTACCATTGCCATGCTGTCTCTCACATAGCAGGCAGTGGATGGTACAAAGTCTTTAATAAAGAAGTCAACATAGGACCCTAAAGGTTCCAAGATTGAACCACAGGCTGACACTATTGGTCAGCCAGGGGGGTGTGTAGGGTCTTTGTGACTTTAGGCAGAGTATATATAACCGGGGGTGCGGGGAGATTTAACATTGAGGAAACTAAATTCCTTTTTGCTAAGGACCCCGTCATTGAGAGCATCAGTGGTGATCTTAAGGATCAAGCTCTGTATTTCCTTAGTAGGATTAGATGGCAATCTTTGGTAGTGTTCAGTATTGCTAAGTTGGCGTAAGATTTCTGCCATATAGGTGTCCTTATCTTGTAGAACTATGCCACCTCCCTTATCTGCGCTTTTGATGGAGGGGTAGTAAGCACTATATAAATGCAATTTCAATACACATTGTTGTTCCTGTAATTAAGTGATAAGAAAGTGATAATAAATGGTTTTAAACCAGAGCAGAGTAGAACTGGCGAGTTTCAACTCAGCTATCTACTTGTAAGTGATTGTAACATGGAACATCTGACTTTCCGAAAGGCTATAATGACCTGGCTCTTCCTGGCGTAACTTTCTTGTTTGTTTGAGTGATCTTTTGGCACTTGTTCTTTGGATAGCGCTGGGACGCCCCTTTGCTGGGGCAGCTATGCACTGTATAAATGTGTAAATAAATATGTGAAGGAGCAACACAGTAATTTCTCAACCTCATCAAGATGGTGGAGGCCTACACTTTGGCAATAAGTTGAAATTCAACCCTTGGTCTTTAATAATAAATGCAGAAACCTGTATTTATTTGTATGTTTACTCCACACAGCGTGGTTTATTGGGTCAAATATATTTTGACATGTAGAAATTTCTCTGTTTCTGCTCTTTGGATAAATTAGACTTTACGAACACCTGATTTAGGTTAAACTGTCAAGACACCAATCGGATTGTCATTGAGTTCATGAATCAACTGGCAAGAAAAATTATTGCAGTGTAAAAGTTTGACGTGAATATTTTTTTTCACAGTTGAAAGGCATGAATCTATAAATATTCTAACAACAGTAACAATAAGCTGCCCCATATGCTTTACCCAGATTTCCATACCCCAAGGATGTCAAACGTACAGCTGACTATTTGAGAAATGTTGTTAACATTTGGAAAAACATTTGAAATGTTATTACACACACACACACTTGTGAGACACTGTTGCAGAAAAGCAAGTAAAATCTCTCATGTACTGCTCCCCAGTAACACTGGGGCTTATATAAATAGACCCAGCACTGCTCAGTGCCCCAATTCTGGGCTTAGTAGATGGTCACATGCCCTGAAGGCAAAGCTAGTGCTTTAAATGTAAAAGTATTAGTTAAAAGGCCCATGGTATTCCACTGCCGCTGGCACCACCCAACACTGCTGCCAAATGGCAGTGCCAGCATTACCCACGAAGCATCAAAAATTAAACAAGTGGGACCTTTTGACTACTGCAGGTCACAGCAAGCGGTGGGGATGGTCTGGAAGTATAAACTTCATTATTTTTTAATACACTAAATTAATAAATACTTGTCTAAATTTAAAAAATAAATAAGCTGAGAGCATCACCATGTGTAATACTCTCATAAATATGTTCTGGTATTTAGAAATAAGGGCCGGTGCTGAGCACAGGAAAACATTGGCACGGCTAGCCTAATAATTAACAGTACCAGAACTTCTCAGGAGAGCTGCTATATTTTATTTGGGTTTTCACTTCCCAGCAGGCCTGCTCTATGGGAAATGGATAGCACCAACACATCCCAGGAGAGCTCTTATATACGTAATGGATAGCACTAACACTTTCCAGGAGAGCTGGTATATGTGCAATGGATAGCACTAACACTTCCCAGCAGAGCTGCTCCATGGGCAATGGATAGTACCAACATTTCCTAGAAGAGCTGCTATATGCATGTTGGATAGCACCAACACTTTCCAGTAGAGCTGCTATAGGCAAGATGGATAGCACCAACACTTGGTCCCACATGTGGTGGCCAGCGGAACTGGGCAGTTTACCTTGCCCTGTGGCTTCGGTGCCGAACTTGGGCATAACGTTGGATTCTAACCTGTCATACAAACCCCATGTGAACAAAATCACAGCAAGATGTTTCAGCATACTGAGGGTCCTTCGGAAGGTACTTGATCTTCTTCCCATAGACTCAAGAAAGGCAATCGTCCATGCCCTAGTCACCCCCCATCTGGACTATGGGAACGCCTTGTTATTGGGTCTGAGCAAGAAGAGCACCCACCAGCTCCAATGTGCTCAAAACGCCGCTGCGCGCCTTGTGCTCAAGCTACCTCGAAGAGCCTCAGGGAGACTGGCCTTGACCAGACTCCATTGGCTCCCCATCAGGGAGCGAATTAAATTCAAGGCCCTTTGCTTCGCCCACCGCATAGCCCATGGAACTGGCCCAGGTTATCTGCATAGTTTACTTACTATACATCGCCCTACCCGGAATCTTAGATCTTCTGGTACGATGATGTTCAAAATTCCTAAGATAACCAGAGCCAAGATGGGCGGTTCCTCGTTCAGATACCTGGCTGCCAGGGGGTGGAACGAACTCCCCATCGAGATACGGATGGAACCTTCTGAAACAATATTTCGAGGAAAATTGAAAACTCTCCTCTTTCCCCGCATCTGATCCCCCTCTCTCCCCCTTGCCCCTGTCCGTTTTCTCCTGTATTCATTCCTCCAGGCTCCTTTGCAGTTTTCAGCGCGGGGACACTCTGTTTTTGATTAACCAGGCGCTTTATAAATGGCTTCTATTCTATTCTATACTTGAAAGTAAAGCTGCTATATGCGTGATGGATAGCACCAATACTTCAAAGTAGAGCTGCTATAGTCGTGATGGATAGTACCAACACTTCCCAGTAGAGCTGCTATATATGTGATGGATAGCACCAACACTTCCCAGTAGCTGCTATATGTGTGATGGATAGTATGAACACTTCTCAGTAGAGCTGCTATATGCGTGATGGATAGCACCAATACTTCAAAGTAGAACTGCTATAGTCGTGATGGATAGTACCAACACTTCCCAGTAGAGCTGCTATATATGTGATGGATAGCACCAACACTTCCCAGTAGCTGCTATATGTGTGATGGATAGTATGAACACTTCTCAGTAGAGCTGCTATATGCGTGATGGATAGCACCAACACTTCCCAGCAGCTGCTATATGTGTGATGGATAGCCCCAACGTTTCCCAGTAGCTACTATATGCATGATGGATAGCCCCAACACTTCCCAGTAGCTGCTATATGCATGACAGATAGCCCCAATACCTCCCAGTAGCTGCTATATGCGTGATGGATAGCACAACACCTTCCAGTAGAGCTGCTATGTGAGTGATGGATAGGCACAACACTTCCCAGTAGCTGCTATATATGTGATGGATAGCACCAACACTTCCTAGTAGAGCTGCTATATGTGTGATGGATAGCCCCAACACTTCCCAGTAGCTGCATTATGCATGATGGATAGCCCCAACACTTCCCAGTAGCTGCTATATGCGTGATGGATAGGACCAACACCTCCCAGCAACTGCTATATGTGTGATGGATAGCACCAACACTTCCCAGTAGAGCTGCTATATGCGTGATGGATAGCACCAACACTTTGTGATAGAGCTGCTATATGCAATGGATAGAACCAACACTTTCCAGTAGAGCTACTGTTTGTGCGATGGATAGCACGAACACTTTCCAGCTGCTGCTATATGTGTGATGGATAGCATCAACACTTCCCAGTAGCTGCTATTTGTGTGATGGATAGCACCAACACTTCCCAGTAGCTGCTATATGCATGATGGATAGCAACAACACTTCCCAGCTGCTGCTATATGCGTGAAGGGTAGCACCAACACTTCCCAGTACAGCTTACAGCTGCTATATGTGTGATGGATAGCACCAACACTTTGCAATAGAGCTGCTATATGCAATGATAGAACCAGCACTTCCCAGTAGAGCTGCTGTATGTGCGATGGATAGCACCAACACTTCTCAGCTGCTGCTTTATGCGTGAAGGGTAGCACCAACACTTCCCAGTAGAGCTCTATATGCGTGATGGATAGTACCAACAATTCCCAGCAGTCCCACTAATATGACAATGTAGGACACTAGATATGTAATCCTGTGTGTTTTGATGTATGCTTTTGGATTCATTCTTTGCATATACTCAAGAAGTGATGTCATGTCATTTTTGGTTTTTATAAGTCTTGTCCTTTGTCATTGTGTTTGTAACTGTATACAATGTTTCTTTAAAAAACATTTTTGTATAAAAAAAAGCAATGAAAAAAGCTACAATTTAAGAAAGAGGACGACTTAGTCATTCTATTCAGAATTACAAGAAACAATTTACATCGGCGTGTTATACCTGAGTGTACATCTTTGTTGAAAAATCAAATAACAAAAGGGTCAAATCACAGACATCTGAAGGAACAATGTTTTGGTTTCTTCTTTGAAAGAAAGATTTGATTGATGGTCTTGGAGGCACCCTTCTTTGATTCACTATGTATTGATTCCTACCTTTATAGTCCTCAAATGATTCACTACCCTGTACGATACGCGTATGGGCTAGCACCAACATTTCTCTGTTGTGCTGCTCTATGAAAAAAGGTAAAGCAGGACAACCCTATCCGTAAGAGCTAGCACCAACAGTTATCAGCAATGCCCCGCAATGGCTAGCATTAATGCTTCTCCACAGGGATGCTCTATCATACCAGCTATAGCCACTGGCAGAATAGCCTACACCTCAAAAAAAATTAAAAAAGCACAATCTATTTCTGCTTGAAGACAAACATGTTTCTTCTGTTTATCTCGGTATTTTAATTATACCTTTTAACTTATATCCTTAATTTATAAATTTCATACATTGATACATGGAGAATGAAAAGCCTCATTATTTCATGACTGCATCACAAAACATATCATTAAACATTTTAAGACAGTTAAACAATGATAAATCGTGCTCATACAACCAACAATTGTGAACAAATATTGTCAAAAACAAACTTACAGTTTTTTTATATCATATTTCACTACTTTTATGATCAACAAGGAGGGTGAAAATCCTAATCCTTCCTTTAGTATTTTTACTTGGTAGCTATCTCATTAGGTCAATAGATCAATAAAGTTTAAACAAGGAGAAAAAAAACATTTTTTAAGTTTCTTGATTGTGAAGTGATAATCAACCACTATATCTCAATTTCTTTTGAGACTGTGCCGACGCGTTTCGAGTACTGGTGTTTCTTTCACAGGACTCTCATCAGGGCTGTCTCATTCTTATCTGAATGACGTGGCCACACTCTCTCAAAATGCAGCTGTTTGCATGATGGATAGCAACAACACTTCCCAGCTGCTGCTATATGCGTGAAGGGTAGCACCAACACTTCCCAGTACAGCTTACAGCTGCTATATGTGTGATGGATAGCACCAACACTTTGCAATAGAGCTGCTATATGCAATGATAGAACCAGCACTTCCCAGTAGAGCTGCTGTATGTGCGATGGATAGCACCAACACTTCTCAGCTGCTGCTTTATGCGTGAAGGGTAGCACCAACACTTCCCAGTAGAGCTCTATATGCGTGATGGATAGTACCAACAATTCCCAGCAGTCCCACTAATATGACAATGTAGGACACTAGATATGTAATCCTGTGTGTTTTGATGTATGCTTTTGGATTCATTCTTTGCATATACTCAAGAAGTGATGTCATGTCATTTTTGGTTTTTATAAGTCTTGTCCTTTGTCATTGTGTTTGTAACTGTATACAATGTTTCTTTAAAAAACATTTTTGTATAAAAAAAAGCAATGAAAAAAGCTACAATTTAAGAAAGAGGACGACTTAGTCATTCTATTCAGAATTACAAGAAACAATTTACATCGGCGTGTTATACCTGAGTGTACATCTTTGTTGAAAAATCAAATAACAAAAAGGTCAAATCACAGACATCTGAAGGAACAATGTTTTGGTTTCTTCTTTGAAAGAAAGATTTGATTGATGGTCTTGGAGGCACCCTTCTTTGATTCACTATGTATTGATTCCTACCTTTATAGTCCTCAAATGATTCACTACCCTGTACGATACGCGTATGGGCTAGCACCAACATTTCTCTGTTGTGCTGCTCTATGAAAAAAGGTAAAGCAGGACAACCCTATCCGTAAGAGCTAGCACCAACAGTTATCAGCAATGCCCCGCAATGGCTAGCATTAATGCTTCTCCACAGGGATGCTCTATCATACCAGCTATAGCCACTGGCAGAATAGCCTACACCTCAAAAAAAATTAAAAAAGCACAATCTATTTCTGCTTGAAGACAAACATGTTTCTTCTGTTTATCTCGGTATTTTAATTATACCTTTTAACTTATATCCTTAATTTATAAATTTCATACATTGATACATGGAGAATGAAAAGCCTCATTATTTCATGACTGCATCACAAAACATATCATTAAACATTTTAAGACAGTTAAACAATGATAAATCGTGCTCATACAACCAACAATTGTGAACAAATATTGTCAAAAACAAACTTACAGTTTTTTTATATCATATTTCACTACTTTTATGATCAACAAGGAGGGTGAAAATCCTAAACCTTCCTTTAGTATTTTTACTTGGTAGCTATCTCATTAGGTCAATAGATCAATAAAGTTTAAACAAGGAGAAAAAAAACATTTTTTAAGTTTCTTGATTGTGAAGTGATAATCAACCACTATATCTCAATTTCTTTTGAGACTGTGCCGACGCGTTTCGAGTACTGGTGTTTCTTTCACAGGACTCTCATCAGGGCTGTCTCATTCTTATCTGAATGACGTGGCCACACTCTCTCAAAATGCAGCTGTTTACTTGTTCGATATATTCCTCGAGTTGAAGGCCTCTCAGTTGTGCCTCTGTTTAAAGTGCGCTAAATCCAACCAGATTAGCTTTTTGTTCAAGGTTCGATCGACGCCTCGTGTATTCTTTCTTTCATTTTCGGTACCTCTTAGAAAGTCGTTTTTTTGGTCTTCGCGCTTATTCCGTTAAACACGCATTGGTCAAGAGACACGTCATAGACGAAATCTATCCCAATCTTCAAAGTCCGAGTGACAAGTCAAAGTGACAGTAAACGGCACACACAGGTATTGCAGTTGCAGGTCTGAGACAGGTTTGAAGGGCTACTTCTTTGGGTGGCACAATAACAAGTTCCAAGGGAATTACAAGTAAATTAAATAATTCAATCAGGTATACACCAATTACATATGTTTAGGGAAGAAGCACATGCACGTTAGCACTGTGTAGCAGTGGTAAAGTGCTCAGAGGCATAAAGAAAAAAGAATTGTGGGAGACCACCCTAAGGATGACAGGTCTAAAAGCAACCTTTAGTATCTCTAAAATACAACTTCTCATTCTAGGACATGGCATGAGATTTCACCTTTCAGTTTTTAAGACTGATTTAGAAAACACAAGTAAGAGCTGAATGTTTGGATGAAAATTCTATATAACATTCAGGTTATAACTGAAAACATTTTAAAGACTAGGAGGGGCTATCTCACATGTTGAGCCACTGCAAACATCTCAACAGCCCCCACAACTGATTAGTTTTAACTATAGTGGCTGCTTTCAAAGAATGAGATCTAGCCCAGTGTACAACCACATGCCTCTCCCATCTTTCTCAAAGCAATCCTTCACTATGTAGGATCAGCCTAAAATCTTTACGCTACTCAAGAACCAATATTTTCCCAGCATAGCTGTCAAATGGCCCAAAGTTGTGAAGTTGACAAAATTAGGTTCCAAGTGATCCCTTCAGCCAAACCTTTTTTTGGTAAGCAAAAGTTTTTTTGGAATGACTCGTTTGCCCATAATTTTGACATGCACTGTGAAACTACAATTTGCAAAAAACTGCTGGGTAAAAAGACATGGCTCCGTTATGGTGTCACCGAACAGTCTTAGGGTCACTTGGAGGCATGTGCGTGAGTGAGGGTGTACACTTTTTCATACATCTCATGGACACATTGCACAGAGCAACATTAAGATGCCCACACTTGTATTTTTTAACTGAAAAAAGAGAAATACTTTAATGTATGCTTTTTATTACCTAACACACCATTTTGGTAGGAGGCTTGCAGTACTTCAAGGGTTGGTTTATGGCCTGTGAAGTTTTATAGAGAAGCTGGTAGATGGTCGTTAATTGTTTCACTGATTAACAGCTGGTTCTTCTATCTACTTTTCCTGTGCCACAGAATTGCCCCTCGTTTTCATAAGCAATAAAGCTTTTTGCAGAAAATCACATAGGCAACCAAATTGTTAATTACAACACAACTGCAAAAGGAGAATTAGGAGGAAGAATTGAACTTGGCATTGAAAAAAAAAAGCAAGAAGCAAGCTCAAATGCTACATAACTTTATATCGATGCTGGCTGCAAAAGACATTCAAAAAATTTACACAATACATTTTTGTTTAGTTTCATTCCCTTCAACATACAGTTGTACACAGGCCCTTATTGTTAGATATTACACCTATCAAGAAGAATGGTAGTGATGGACCGGGCCCTTTTTTTATGACCTGTTTTGTTGGTTTTAGGACTCTGGGCACTTTACCACTGCTAATCACTTGTAAAGTGCATATGCTCTCAATATACATTGTATTGGGGATTGGTTTATCCATGATTGACATGTGTGATGTACTAGTATGTCCCTAGTAAAGTGCACCAGGTGTTCCCAGGGTCTGTAAATCAAAGGCTACTAGTGGGTCTGCAGCACTGATTGTGCCACCCACATGAGTAGCCTTGCAATCATGTCTCAGACCTGACACTGCAGTGTCTGTGTGTGCAGTTTTAAACTGCCATTTCAACCTGTCAATTTCACCCACTTGCCAGGCCCAAACCTTCCCTTTTATTACATGTAAGGCACCCCAAAGGTAGGCCAAAGGTGCCCCATACACCTTTTGGTGAAGCTGGCTTTTTTTAAATGCTTGTTTGAAAATACCACTTTTAGAAAGTGGGCATTTTCTTGCATAACCATTCTGTGCCTCTGCCTGTCTGTAGAAACAAGGTCTGGGTTGGTTGACAATTGGGCTTTTGTGCATTAACTAGACAATCACACCAAGGGAGATGAGATGTGCCCTGCATATTTTGATGAGCCATCACCCGGCCAATCTGCCCTCCTGAGCTATAGTGGTGGGAGGAGTTGTCACTGACACCTGAATTGGGCTGTGCCTGTCCACACACAAAGCTGTCTCTACCCCCTTCCCTTTGCAGTTTACCTACTTCAAAGGTAGACAAGGGTAAAAGTATTGGACCTCTGCCACTCTCAAATCAGAACACTTCTGGACCAAAGGACATTCTGCCAGGAAGAAGAGCTTGATGCTGTAGGAGGAACTGACACTTTTGGTTGTTTTGTTGTGCTGGCCTGCTGTTTGCTCCTTCTGTCCTGGGAGTGAAAGGACTCAGGGCCATCAAAGACTTCACCTACCAGTGCCTGGGCTCTTCTGCTAAGAGCCCTGACTTGCCAATCCTGTTCATGGGCCTTTGGAAGTAGAATCTGGTGACCAGAAGAGAAAATCCACGTATCGACTCTCAGTGTCCGTTTTCTCAACACAACACTGCAGTGCGGCTGAAAATTGACTCATTACTGCTGTGCAGCCAAAAAGTCAACCCAGCACTTGCAGGGCAGATGAGAAATTACTGCCGCCCAAGTCCAGAGCACTGTGTCACCAGCATCTGTGACAACCACTCCTTCTGCAACACAGCATCTACTTTATGAATTTAGAATCAACGCTTCACCTGCTTTACGGCTGTGAAATTGACGCAGCGCCTGCTTCATGGCTGTGAAATCGGCGCAGCGCTTGCTTCGTCACTGCATCTACGCAGCGTGTCTGTATTTTACCCGGGGAAAGAAACGGACACTATTTTTCCTCATCCCTCCATTTCTTGATGAACATGTATTTTCTATAGATCATACTTCGACACAGTCTCTTAATCTACGCTGTCCAACAGTAATGTGTCCAGAAATTGACGCGGATAAAAAATAGGGGAATGATTCAGTTAAGGATAGGTGAGAGGCTGGAATCCTGATACATACAAAAAAACAAGTTACCTCTGACACCATAGATCAAAAAACCATGATTCTTCCCAAACACTTTTTTAATTATCCTTGAGTTAAATTCATTTATATTGTCTTACTATTTTACATTTGTTTTACAAAGCATACAATCCTGTCACTGGACAAACTAGAACAAGCTCCACTTGCTTTCTCTTATATGTGGTGGCTACAAAGGTAGTATCTTGGTGCAGTCAGTTTCTGTGTGACTTCGTTACCGCTTCAAGGAGTTGCTTCCTCTGTTTTTGTGAGGAAGCAACTCTTTGAAGCGGTAAGGAAGACGCACAGAAACTGACTGCACCGAGATGCTACCTTCGTAGCCTCGGACCGTCTATTGCACTTTTTGAAAGATGGTGGCTCCTTAAAGGTTTTTCTTTTTTAAAGGCTCCTTAAAGATTTAACTGCCTCGCGGGAGCCCATGCCATTTTGAGGCGAACAAGGACAAAAGAATTCAACATTTTGAGTCCTCAAGAAGTTTATATGGTACACAAGTCCTCTTTTGAAAACTGACCATCTGTGATGAAGACCTTCGTATAAAGACGTGCCACTCAGAAGGTCGAAATGCGTTGGTTCTACCTGTAGAGAGGTTCCACACAGCCTAAAGTAGACTAGGTCCTGAAATTGGACGAAATAGTACCCATTAAATAGGGCTCTATCCCTGAGTTCTGAATGCCACTCTTGACCTCTCCCCTGGCTATAAAAGTATTTTAGTTTGAGGACGGGAAAAGTAACAACCTGTCTCTACTTTATTCCATTGTGACAGAATTTAGTAGGACTATTCTTTACCTGATGTAATTTTTAGGATACTATATGTACCCTAAAATCACGGTTTAACAACAGTGTGTGTACAACATATTTTTCATTGAATAACACACTGTATGTTTAATTTTTTAACTGCACTGTATATAACTGTTGGGCACAATGTATCTTTGAAAATATGTCTTTTTTGTTTATTGATGTGTACATACATATAAGAGAAGGCAAGTGGGGCTTGTTCTAGTTTGTCCCGTGACAGGATTGAATACTTTGTAAAAAAAAAAGGAAAAAAGTAAGACAACATAAATGAAAACAACCCAAGGATAATTAAAAAATTGTTTGGGAAGAATCATGGTTTTTTGATCCAGAAATTGACGCATCGCCTCCCCTTCCAGTAAGGAATTGACGCATCACCTCCCCTGACAGTAAAGAACGATGCATCACCTCCCTTGTGTAGCAGCAAGAAATAAACACATCACCTCCCCTGGCAGTAAGGAACCAACGCATCAACTCCCTTGGGAGTAAGGAACTCGCACATCACCTCCCTTAAGAGTAAGGAAACAACGAATTACTTTGTTTTTCCGGCGCCTCACCTCCCCTGTGCCTGTTTTCATATTTGAATTTTGACGCATCCCAGTTACTTTGTGCTAAAAGTGATTCATCCATACATTTCTGTAGACTACATTTCCGTAATCTTTGAATTACTTGTGTATGCAGGATTTTTATCATTTTGGAAATGTTTCTTTCAGTTAAATTGTGGATATATTTCAAAACTGGTGTGGACTCCACATGTAGTGTTTTCACTGTGTGTATATGTGCAAATACTTTACACATTGCCTCCGAGATAAACCTGACTGTTTGTGACAAGCTACCAAGGGGGTGAGCAGGGGTTTTCTTAGCTGTGTGATCCCCTTACGCAGACTAAAGTGAGTGACCCTACTTGGAAAAGGTGCATAACGACTGTGAACTAGAGACCCAGGGGCAGATTTACAATAACTGGCGCACCCCTGCATATCAGCAGGGATGCGCAAGTTATTGTGCGTCACGGCAGACACCTCTTGCGCCACCTTGGATGCGCCGCAATTACAATGCGACGCACCATGCGGCAAGAATGGACAGATGCGTGACGCATCTGATGCCGTAAAGGTGACGCATTGCTGGAGTTGCATTGCAAGCGCGACGCAGCTGCAGCAAGGCTCGGGTGCCTCTATGCCTAGCATGCTGTGTCAATCCTTACGCCTGCTTCAAGCAGGCGCAGGGTTTTGACGCCACATGGCCATAAAAGTGACTGAGTGAAATCGTGTAGATTTCACTCAGCCACTTTTAGGAGACGTTCCTGTGCTGAAACGCACCCCCTGTGCCAGAACGCCCACATGTGGCGCAGGGCTTCACAACATGACGCATCTCCCTAGATGCGTCACGTTGTAAATACCCCGCAGCGTGGCGCTGGCTTTGGGCCGCCTTCGTCACAAAAGTGACGCAACAGCTGCGCAAATGTGGCGTACGGGGCTTGTAAATCTGCCTCCCAATTTCTAACAGGAAGTTAAAACGTTTTAATGTGCATCCTTCTAGAATTCACAAAATCTAAAGAGTACCAGTTCACAGTGGTTAATTTGAGCCGGTGGGGCACACTAGCACTCATTTTTTGGAGCAGCAATTATTTTTCCTCATCAGATCTTGACCATGAGCAAGAGAGAGAAAAACATAAACGGGAAAGAGGGAGAAACACTTAAAAACTAACAAAGGGGAGAAAGCAGGGACTGGAAAGAGTAAGATAAAGGGCAACGGTATCTGGTAGTGAATTAAAGAGTACTGAGGTGAATTCAAAACTATGCAGCGTTGGTATTCAGCATGCCGATTTATATCACTGCTGTAGCAGAGGGTTGGGCACCAGCACACATTCTTTTACAAATTAAACACTGCTATTACAATTGCAAAAAAAGAACAGTACAAATCCACTACTCTCAACAGTAAATATATACTCAAACTCGTGTCCATAGCTGGAGTAATCCCTGGTGGGACAAGGTGATTGAGATACCACAATTTTGGTGGCTGCACCAGAACACGACAAGAAGGAGTCTGTGACCTTAAGATTTATGCAAGCTGATACCATACAGAAGTGAAGTATATTAAAAAATAAATCAGGATTTCTTCAGTAGTGTGCTTCCACACTCATCGCATGCTCCACAAGATCTTCAGGAGGCTCCCAGTCAACACCAGAAAGACTGTACGCAGGCCCTCATCACCAGCAGACTGGACTACAGAAATACACTCTATGTAGGAATCCTGGCATGCATCTTCAAAAGATTCCAGACAATACAAAACTCATTGGCAAGGCTCTTACTCGACCTCCTCAGAAGGACCCACATCTCACCACATCCAAAGAAACTTACTGGCTCCCGGTTCAGAAGAGATGCCAGTTCAAGATGCTGACCCACACCTATAAGGACAGGACCAGCATACAATAACGAGCATCTGTTCCTCAACCAAACAAGACACCTGCAGTCCGCTTCCCTCACCCTAGCAGACACCCCCCCCGGATCTGCCGAACCAACAGCAGAGGTAGCTCCTTCTCGCAACTGGCTGCCATGGCATGGAACAGCTATCCTGCACCTCAGTACAGCACTGTCCCTCCAGCAAATCAGGAAAGCGCTAAAGACATGGACGTTCAAAAGATCATACCGCCAAGCAGCAGCAAACATTTCCGGTGCCTCAAGACTGTCACGGATGATTTGCCACACTTTGCAAATAATTTATTGACTTACTGCTATATTTGGGTATTAAACTGGTACTAATAAGGTAAATCTTTTCCCAGTGACACCCTGAGTAAAAATGGCAAAATAATTGAGCAATTCTATCATAAAATGTACTGCGTTATGCCGCATAATATGCCTTCTCATGCCTCATAATTTAGTAAGCCGAGCTGCATATTTTGATACTCCTGTGCTGCATAATTCCAACGGCCATGGTCATACCAAAGTTTTTCTGTTAGACATTGCCACATCCAGTGATCACTTAGCCATTACCTGCAATACATTTTACCCAACTGGGACGCTGGCCTGGAGGCTGATGAGCAGGCAGAGACCTTGCTAACTCTTGACAGGCAAAGACAGGGCAGACTTGGCCAGGCCATCCTTCTCTCTGACGTGTCGCAAGAGTAGTTGAAACCAGATAAAGAGGAGAAAGTGATGGGTTGATTTCAGGACGAGCAGCATGCGCTGACCGTCTGATGCAGTTTTTGGGTCTTGCGCGTTGTGCAATGTGGTGTAGCTGAAGAGTTGAGTTCCATCACTACTACATTTTGGTAACTTCCAATTGACTAAGGAGAGTCACAGGCATTTCACCGGCTACGAAAGCCAGAGGTCAATGTATTCATTTTACTAAAATGTGTCCATTGTAAAGGAAGCATAGAAGAGACTCCTCATGTGTGAGTTGACAACTTTTTGTTGGAGTCCAAGTGCCTCTCTGCATCAAGAAGGAGAAGGCCATTGTTTCAGAGTTATGTGCAAGCAGAGCCTTTGTCAGGAAACCATATGACTATTTCCGGACTGACTGTAAGCAACTGGCCAGCAACGAGTGTTGATAACAACTTAGACTGAGGGCTCCAGGGTACATAATTATAGTTCCCATGGCTGCTTCCACCACACATTAGGAATGCACTGCAGGTACCTTAGAGACCAACAACCCCTAGTCAACTCAGTCAGTCCACTAAACCACTGCAGCCTCAGAATCTAACTTTTCAGTTCTCGGGAAATGTTCGCCAGTGAAGGAAAAGGGATCACGCACTTGGCATACGTAGCCAAGTCTTTAGTGGAAGTTAGGGTACTGAAGGCATCCACTGCACTAGAGGAGAGTAGGCCAGCCACAAAGACAAAACCACCTAAGATGGCTGAGAAACCACATGGAAACGAAACTATAATATGACGTCACACAAAGTCCAGACATCTGCACACTTTGGTTAATGATGTAGGGTTAGCAGGCCTAAAAAAAATCTCTGCAGAAAAGGCTTGTTGTTTTGTCAAAGAGAACACTGGATTATTTAGTTGCTAGATAGCAGCAGTAAAAAGACCTGATGATTTCGAATTATTTTATGTAGCACAGTTTTAATAAGGTGCTTGGTGCTAAATTATAAAGAATAAAGAAACAAAAGTCAGCCTTTGTTGGGTTTACAGAGAAGTAATTTGTGAAGGTATCAACATAACATCTCAATGCAATGCCTCTCTAGCAGCATATTGTCTCCATTTACCATTCACCATTCACAGTATGCAGTCTGACAAACAGGGCAGAGTTCAAGCTTAATAAAATCTAGCTTCACCTAAATTATTGAAATTCTTATATGGTAAAATATACCTTCTTATAGTAGAGCTCAAAAGGCATATTTGTAGAGCACAATTTCACCCCTGGTGAGTCGCTAGTGCTATTGACAGATAAAAGGTGTTTCGATTACCAACCTCAAGGGTTTTCAATTTATGATCTCAGAAGGATGAATGGCTGGGTGGGCCTGCCGGGATTTGATCCTGTGACCATGAGTTCAAACACAGATCGGTAGTTTGGAAGCATTACTTCATTGAGACATAAGACCTCTCTTTGAGGGTGTCAGTGTTCTTTATGCTTTTGCCAAGTACATAAGAAGTTTGGGAAATAAATTAGAAAATACAACCCTTCGTGCGTATGTATCTGTTAGTAAAATGGTAATGCAACGAAAGGACTCTGTCGTGATCAGGGCTTTCCGTTGGACTTGGTGCTTCGATGGGCTCAAATCTCTGGGGGTGTCTCCTGTGCAGCAGGAGCTGGAGTTCAATGGGGTCTCCCCTCACTCCGAACATATTGCACCTCCATGGTAAATAGACCGCCGGTTGCTGATGACGTCAGATGCTGCTGTTATGTTGTAACTGAGAGCAGTCCGGACTCTGCCCACATTTTGCTGATGCCAGCTGCATTCCAAGTATTTTTAGGGAAACCCGTCGTATATGGAGAGCCAAAGCATTATTCGATATGTCTTTTTTCGGCGGCTCATGGGCCTCGTGTAATAAAGGCGTCACTAGGTCTAGGCCAACATAGAAAAGGCGCACGTTTTCATCAGTATGACCACTTTATTGGATAGCAGGAATCAGAATACGAGTATTTGTTATGTGCATAAATCTGCGACCTGCAGGAAGTGGCGAAGTAATATTCTTGGATAAGATGCCGGCGGTCCAGGTGCTACTGTACGTATGGCAATTGGAAGCCTCAATAAACGTTGCAGTATGCTAATGCCTTATGGTTTTATTTACCGAGGTAATCTGCAATGGATGAGGGTGCGGGGAGAGTCATTTTGCTTATCTGGACATACCCCATGCTCTTATAAGGGCGCCTTACCTCAGAAACACGCGAGACAACGATGCTGCTAAGAGCAAGACCTACGCGTGTTTTACACGTAATCAAGTGGAATCCTTATTTTCACATGCGCATTCCTCACATAATTAGCATTTTCTCGGCTCGAAGCTCAACATGTGCGGATTCATTTCTTTCCCATTTCCTCCCATTTTTCAATGTCAGCCTGCAGCCAAAAATACCACTGACAGAACAAACACACGTGGACGACGGTGACGGGAGCACCCGCAGGTTGCCCCGCCACTGGTGCGTGTCGGTTCCTGTTAGGCGCCCAGCACGCATCCAGACAAGGGTAGGTATTCAGCTGCCTGGTTCGGGTGGGAGGCGGGGGGAGGGGGATGGTGCTGCCTGCCCCCCCCCCCCCCCCCCCCCCCCCCCCCCACTGGAAACGGAAAGCTGCTACGGATTCACAGGCAGCTCAATTTCTGATCTCACCGCCAGGGATAAGATTCAATCTCCTGGTGACTGAATACATTGGATCAGTGCATTAGCAAATCAGTACTTAAGGTCTTGGCGCTGGAAGGCTGTAATCTAATTCCCTGTAAAATAAAATAAATATCACTGCGAAAACTACAAGCGAAGCAAAGTCACAGCAATGTTCCCTGCTTAAAAACTGGATCTTGGCTGTCGTTCTATTTGTCATTGAGCAGCCCAATTCACTTACATTTATGAGAAGTGCTGACTCAGCGGAGCCGCTTGAGTGGGGCCAACATGGCCATCTCCGTTTGTCCTGGCTCCACCTCGTGCCCCACCGCTGAAGCAGCTGAGTGTGCCAAGAGGCAACACAGAAAATCAGACAGACACTGCCACATTTATTTGTCTATCTACTTTTCACTGCAAATAAGTTGTTATTTGTGGTGCTATCCAAGCCTACATGTTAGTTAAAATGTTAATATCAGAGTTTCTGGGTATGAGTGTAAATATGTGTATTTATTATTTATAAGTTCTATATATTTAAAAAAAAATGTTACGGAGTACTGTGCTCCTACCTAGGAAGTTCTACGGTACTTTAAAAATAAATTAATGTTCAAATGTAAATGTAATTTAAAAAAAATGTAAACAATGTAAAAAAACACTGTACTACACTATATTTACAAATATAGAGTACTACAAGTGTATTTACAATTATTCACATATTTCATTTTTTGCAAAAAAATGTTGACGAAGTATTGCGGTAATACCCTCAAAATACAGTGCTACTTACAAACAAGAAAAATCCATTTGTTAAAGCATTATAAATAAACTCTACTACACTAGATTTCACTAATATTGTGCATTTCAGTCGATTTTTAGCCTTCCAAACAGCAAGACTGTAAATAGCTATTGGCAAAAAAAAAAAAAATCTGCATTGGGTGTAACAAGTGACGCAGGGACCACTACTCTACAGCTGCTCTAGATGTTCAATGAATGGGCAATGCGAGAAAGAAAGGATACTTTAAACAATTATTTAGAAAAAAAAAGACAGATATGTGACCCTGTAATATTCTGCGCGCTTCTGCTTACAGGAGAAGGAATTACACACAGCAGGATGATGAGCCGCCAAATCAGGGGTCGCATTACTTATTTAAACGTACCTACCCGTAGTGAGCACTGTTCCTGAGGGCCTGATTTATACTTTGGCGGATAGCACTCCGTCGCAAACTTAACAGATATTTCGTCGGCCAAATTACTAGTGCACTTTTATCTAATGCCCCTTGTAATGTGGCAGACGGGATATCCCACAAGTTTGTTATAGAGTAATACGCCCGCCAAACTCTAAGTCTGGCCCTAAATCTTTTCAATAGATCAAATTTGAAGACCCCTGTATTACATGGTTGCCCAACATGAGAAAGTCAATACATTCTAATCCCAGTTTCTCTCTTTGAAACCTATGAAGTGTTAAGATGATCCTACCTTGGTTTACCCTAGGTAACCACTGATGCTGGTGGCAAGGTGAGAGGGCCCAGGTGGTGAAAATGGAGTCTTGTTCACTGCCAAGTGTTCTTAGCCAGGACACAGCACTAACAAAAGGAATTACTGATTGTTGACTGTGGTATTTGCAGCCAGGAGGCACTAGAAAGAAAAATAGGGTCCCTCCATCCCAACTGTAGGCCGCTCTTACGTATGGTGCAGAATGCATGTGATGCTTCTGCATTTGTCCTAATGATGGTAGACTGAGTCCAAACATAGTAGGGACAATTTGCCGGGGCAGGCTGGGAACCACATTCTAGCTCAAGGATACCTACAGACAGCACAATTTGTCTCACTCACACAATTTGTCTCACTCAGTGCAAGCGCTGCTTTAAACTTCATGGCTTATATTGTTATATTTCATATGTAGCCCAGCTTTGAACATGAGTTACTGCACTGCACTGAACTTGTTCAAACATACTATCAAGTATAACATGTTTTTGGATAGCTCTGGAAAATATTTTGCACCGCGCATGGGCCAATCAGATGGCTTCTTCCATTCATAATTCAATGAAAACATAAGCCTCTGAGAACAAATTAAAGGTCCTCACCACCACCTGTGCATACACTGATAATGGACATTAAAAATGTCTACTCCTAGGCTTGTCTGTGAAAAGCCATCATCATCATCAGGTGTTTGTTACAATAGGTTCAATGGAAGAGACACATGCCTGCCACTCATGGAATCAATTAGATTGTCAAATGAAAGCCTAGAACTGAAAGCATGATGTCCTTACAACATGGAGTGAAGTAGTTTAGCACCTATGAGGTAGAGAATCCATGGGATTGTCAGCAGTGGCCAGTGCAGGTAAGAGCAGTGGGGCCCTAGTGGGGAGGGGGGGGGGCTTTTGATAAACGACGACAAGGGAAATTTATTTATATAATATTCCCTCGTGGTCATCTGTCGAACCCCCCAACCTGGTCCCACCCACCCACTGCTCTTAGCTGTACGGACCGCTCCAGGAGACTGTGAAGCAATAGTTGCCTAGCAGTAGTGATGATTATGTCCTTCACTATTTTTCAGTGTCATTTAATCTGAATAGGATTCAAAGAAACATACGTTTTGTGTGTTTACTGAATGAGCGGGCACTTTTCCAGGGTATATGCTGTGTGCTTATACGTACAGCACATGTGTTTGACTGTTGTGCAGAGTAATCCAGCGCCACCGGAACTGGAGCACATCCTGATGTTTCAATGCAACATTTGGGAGTTGACTTAGACAAGGTAAAGGACCTCCAGTACCAAGTAGATGGTTTGGTATGATTAATTAAATTACAAGGAGTATGGATGGTTGCCTTAGAGGTGTGGGGCCTCTGAGCAGGGAAGCTGACATAGTACTGGCCTCACTCTCCTCGAGATGAGAGACAGGTCTGGGATAAGACACCAGAACAAAACAAACAATGGCTTATGAAGTTAAACACGTTCATTCTCTGTTTGTGGACCTCCACTGATCTAGCTATCTTAGGCCAGATTAGGTAAATACAGTAGCTTGTTTGAATAAGGAAGCGTCTGATTGCACTGTTATCAGACATATCACTGGAGTATTAAAAAAATGTCAGTGTGTTGCCATAAAAGATTATGCTAGGAAACTAATGATGCACCATCTTCGAGGTTTAAAATAAATGAACCACTAGTCATGTATGGATGCTGATATGGTAATTCACCCTGATCTACTTTCCCTATCCGAATCATTTTGTAGGAACATTTACTTTATGTTAAGGCTGGTGGTGTTTGGTACTCTGCAGATTTGTGAGATTTACAAGAAACTGCCACATGATGAAAGGGCGGACTTGTGTAAATGCAATTATATATATTTTTCTTGTATGTAATGTATAGGTAAAATATTAACTGCACGTTGCACTGTTGTAGTTGTAACCCTAAGTCAGCTGCATGATAAAGAATTTAGAAGACAAATGGTAACAGTACCCACATCAGTCAATTTATAGCTTGAAACCAACTAAATATTCATTTATTTGTAAAGTGCCGCAAACGGCATTGCTAAAACATCACAGGACAAAGGAGATGTACATAAGCACAAGACCATCTTTGACAGCCAACTTCAGCGTGATGAATTCCAATTACAGTTGGCACCTCATTTGAACTGAGAGTATGGTGCTGTAGCTTTGATGTGGCGGAGCCCACTTACTTCTCACACCTGGATGGTAGTTGTAGTGAGGTGGTTTTACACAATTTAATAAATCTAATGTACCAGAAAAGCTCCTTCCAACCAATATCTGCCCTCTACCTCTCATTATCAGACAGAAGCTACTCTAGGAACAGAAAGTTTCTTACATGATATGTTAGAACTGTGTTTTACTCAGTTAGTCCTGAAGAAGACATACTGTAATGTGACAGGTTGAAACATTACTACAAAGGCAGTTTCTTCATTATGGTGGGGGGGCCAGACCCATCCAGTTTCAGCAAAGTTCAAATGCATTGCCTCATTCTTTAACCAATGCTAAAAGCATCTGTCTGGCTGTCCTTCATACTTAGCCTGATCAGGAAGCCAGCTTTAAAAGGCATTCCAGTACACATGTCTGGGCTTACCTTTTCTCAGCCCGTAAATCTCAGCAGCAGAGGGGCTGAGGAGACATGAGACTGGTGCCAAGGGAATATGGTCTAACAGGGCAATGGGCACAGATGTCATGCGTAATGTCGTCATCTTGTTATATTTTGTTACAGTTAAAGCTCCCTTTTCAGCAGTACGTCTTAAATGTTTACTTGAAGACACTCTGGCCACCAAGTGACTTATATTTACTGTGTACTTACGGTGCTGAAGTGTGAGGATGAGTGAGGAAATCTTTAAAATTATTTATTTAATGCAGTCAAAATGTACGTTCATATAACTAAAGCTCAGATAAAATGTCCGTTAATTAGCTTCTTTTCTAGATGCTGTATTTAAGTAGAATTATTGCTTACTTTAAAATGCTGCAAAAGTGTTTTCCAAGTGGTAGAAATAATATGTAAACATCTCTCTGAACTCTGACAAAAACAAGGACCCCCTGCTATGGATCAATATCCTGGGACAGGGCAAACAATATATGTGAAGTAACAATCCCAGGCATACAACTAAGGTAATGGCACACTAGACTAAGGCAAACACACAACTAATTCAATATGAGAAAATACATTTTTAATATGATACAGACATACGATAAAAATCAATACATTGATCCAAATTGATAAAATAACATTGTACTAATACATATGTTTTCACAATAAAAAGGTTGTTCTTTTTTAAAGAAAGGTAGATTGTTTCCTGTCGACGCGTTTCGACATACACACTATGCCTTCATCAGGACTTTTACCATCATATTTCTGTGAAAAAAGATTATAAAAATGTTTTAATATTTAATTTCTCAATGTAGTAACAGTATAAATGAACCAGTTTACGTTTGCCAAAATATTCCATTGCCAAAAATTTATCCAAATCATGATGTACCGCTCAATAGTCAAAAACCTGTAGTCATGTCAAATACCTATGCATTGTATATTCTCTAAGGCTATTACGAGTGAAACACAAATGCCTTCAACCTATAGCCACACTTGATATAATACAAATAATAGTTAACTTATTCTCTTTATCTTACTAACACATCAGATTAACATTTCTTAATTGCTCATGTTAGCTGGTTACATTTGTTGCTACAGAAGTCTTTAACATTTCATGATTCTGTTTAAGATTTTGATAAGGATTCATGAGTAAAGGATATTTTGCTAAAATTAGAAAATAACCATAAAATAGAAAATTCTAGCAGGAAAACTAAGAGTAGAATAAGTAAAGAGAAAGAAATAGTAAGTAACAGGTAAGTCTGGGTAACTATTCCTATACTCTGTATGTTTTATCATTTTTAGATCGAGAGTCCTATAAAGCTAAGGTTTCTATATCTAAATACATCCATATTCTAGTGTCTATTTCGCTCAGTTTAAGCAATTTACCTCATCGGTCTCATACTAGTTTTATAATCGTTTCAAGCTAGATGGTTACACACCTGAATTTGGGCATACACCACAGGCAGAGGTCTAGACCCAAGGAATAGACTTAGTTACATTATATATCCATTTCAGATTCTTACCTTTCTAAAGTTGTATCAGGACAGTTTAACCTGGTGTAAATTTGGATATTCCGATTTCAGATTTCAAAAAACAAGTTTTCATTTATCTGCAAATGAAAAAAGTGTTGTAGTTTTTCAGGGCCTGACCTTTAAATTATTAATTTTAAGCTATGGCGATTGGTGCCACTTTTTAAGGGTGATCATTCTAACCCTAATTTAATAACCATATTTTATCTACAGGTTTAGATTTTCCTTTTGAAGGCATGAAATCAGTAGAGTTCAATACACAGCAATTGCCTATAGGACAAGAAACATTATTATGATGCTAACTCTTATAAAGAAATCATTTCAATGTACCATTTACACAGAAACACAACCTCTCTTACCCTGAGAATTAGGGCGATACTTTTCATATAGATTAAAACTCCATGGAAAGCGAAGCAGCTGAATCTTCAAATGTTAATTTTGTAGAGGTTTAATCTATAAACATAAAATGGTAGGTAATTGTAGACCAAATTATACGTGGAACATCAGTTAAATCTTGTTTCCACATGCTAAAGCTTACCTAAATTATGTAGCGTTATGCCATAATGATCCAAATTCGAGCTTGTTATATGGTCTAAACGTGGTAAGCGGCGGCGTAGGTATATGATGATTATTCGTCTGCTGTTTATAAGCCGTGTACACGATATATCTAATTTAATGAAAAAAGAGCCTGTATCTTAGGCATGATCCACCATTATTCCATTAAGTAAAATGATGTAACGGTGACAGTTTCTTACCGGTAATTGCACTTGAATGCGGCGTGCAAGGGTGGGAAGATGTTGGTTTCTATTTCACTGTTCCCAGCCCGTATATACGATATATCTAGTTTAAAGATGGAAACCATATATATTTTTAGGCATAAAACGACTTTATTTAACAAAGTTTAAGGGGTGAGAAGGTGACGATCTCTTACCGATAGATGCACCGTGGTGTGACGTGTCCGGGTACACTGTTTCGCGAGTCAGTTTTCCAATGGACTAACATCGCGCTCATTTTTGAAGTTTCTTATATAAGAAGGATGTCAATTGGTCCACCTCTTGCCTATTTTCTTAAAGGGAAAAGTCCCGTTATTGGGTAGCGCGTTTATGCAAGATGGCGCCTGTTTGTTTACAATCGTGTTGGAGACTTTATTTATATTTTTATTTATTGTGCTAGGTGCCCGTTTATGCAAGATGGCGCCTATTTATTTACATTCGTGTTAGAGACTCTATTTACATTTTTATTTATTATGCTAGGTGCCCATGAAAAACGGTCTTGTTCTTTACAAGGAAACTAAATTTTAATCTCGTGTTAGAAACCTGACTATTTATTTACTTTCATTTTACATGTTATGTTTACATTTTAATTGTATTCATAAAGGTCTTATTTTTATATGTTATATTTAGAGCAGGAATAGAGAATTTTATTATTTAAAGAACAGTCTATTCAGATTTTGAACTATGTCTGGTTAGATTACAGGATCGCATTTTCCCACGGTAGATCATTATTTAACCCATGAGTGAAAGTCTTTAAAGTAAAAATCCAGAAGACTTCTCTCTTTTTTCTTATTTTCTCACTCCTTAGCATTAGGTGTTTGGATCTTTTCCAATATGCGCCATCTGATATCTGATGGAGCATGTTGGAATTCCAAGAAATGGGTAACCAAAGGGGCCGTAAGTTTGCGTGTTTTTATAGCTGATCTGTGTTCGGTCATGCAAATTTTTACTGCTCGAGATGTTTCACCCACGTATCCCATATTGCATGGGCATACGATCAGATAGATTATATTACAGGTGTTGCATGTCCAAAGGTCATTTGCTTGAATGTCACAGTCATTAAGCCTGAAGGTTTCTCCTGGTATAATACCATCACATGAATGACAGTAACCACATCTCGAGGTGCCTTTTACAGGGTTCACTCCTTGTATGGCTTTTTGTATGAAGGGAGGGTTGCTAGATGTTCCAGTGTATCTTGATCTCACCACTAAAGCTCGAAGTTGGATCATTATGGCATAACGCTACATAATTTAGGTAAGCTTTAGCATGTGGAAACAAGATTTAACTGATGTTCCACGTATAATTTGGTCTACAATTACCTACCATTTTATGTTTATAGATTAAACCTCTACAAAATTAAAATTTGAAGATTCCGCTGCTTCGCTTTCCATGGAGTTTTAATCTATATGAAAAGTATCGCCCTAATTCTCAGGGTAAGAGAGTTTGTGTTTCTGTGTAAATGGTACATTGAAATGATTTCTTTATAAGAGTTAGCATCATAATAATGTTTCTTGTCCTATAGGCAATTGCTGTGTATTGAACTCTACTGATTTCATGCCTTCAAAAGGAAAATCTAAACCTGTAGACAAAATATGGTTATTAAATTAGGGTTAGAATGATCACCCTTAAAAAGTGGCACCAATCGCCATAGCTTAAAATTAATAATTTAAAGGTCAGGCCCTGAAAAACTAAGACACTTTTTTCATTTGCAGATAAATGAAAACTTGTTTTTTGAAATCTGAAATCGGAATATCCAAATTTACACCAGGTTAAACTGTCCTGATACAACTTTAGAAAGGTAAGAATCTGAAATGGATATATAATGTAACTAAGTATATTCCTTGGGTCTAGACCTCTGCCTGTGGTGTATGCCCAAATTCAGGTGTGTAACCATCTAGCTTGAAACGATTATAAAACTAGTATGAGACCGTTGAGGTAAATTGCTTAAACTGGGCGAAATAGACACTAGAATATGGATGTATTTAGATATAGAAACCTTAGCTTTATAGGACTCTCGATCTAAAAATGATAAAACATACAGAGTATAGGAATAGTTACCCAGACTTACCTGTTACTTACTATTTCTTTCTCTTTACTTATTCTACTCTTAGTTTTCCTGCTAGAATTTTCTATTTTATGAATATTTTCTAATTTTAGCAAAATATCCTTTACTCATGAATCCTTATCAAAATCTTAAACAGAATCATGAAATGTTAAAGACTTCTGTAGCAACAAATGTAACCAGCTAACATGAGCAATTAAGAAATGTTAATCTGATGTGTTAGTAAGATAAAGAGAATAAGTTAACTATTATTTGTATTATATCAAGTGTGGCTATAGGTTGAAGACATTTGTGTTTTACTCGTAATAGCCTTAGAGAATATACAATGCATAGGTATTTGACATGACTACAGGTTTTCGACTATTGAGCGGTACATCATGATTTGGATAAATTTTTGGCAATGGAATGTTTTGGCAAACGTAAACTGGTTCATTTATACTGTTACTACATTGAGAAATTAAATATTAAAACATTTTTATAATCTTTTTTCACAGAAATATGATGGTAAAAGTCCTGATGAAGGCATAGTGTGTATGTCGAAACGCGTCAACAGGAAACCATCTACCTTTTTAAAAAAAAGAACAACCTTTTTATTGTGAAAACATATGTATTAGTACAATGTTATTTTATCAATTTGGATCAATGTATGGATTTTTATCGTATGTCTGTATCATATTAAAAATGTATTTTCTCATATTGAATTAGTTGTGTGTTTGCCTTAGTCTAGTGTGCCATTACCTTAGTTGTATGCCTGGGATTGTTACTTCACATATAACATCTCCCCTGAAGTCACCTTTTCACTCACTGTGTGTAGCCGATGTGCCATCTTCACAGTTATTGTTTGAGCATTTTTTGTCCAAAACTAATTTTTACTCGTTCTCTTCACAAAAACACTTTCTTGCAGTGTGAGTGTTCCACAATGGGGCTCGTCTCTCATCTCCAGAGTGCAACGGGATGTGCCCCAAGAGTCTATTTGTACCTGGTGATGTGAATTCTGCTACTCTGTTCAAGACCATAGCCCTAGACCAGCTCCTCTGCAAGCATTATGGAAAATAAGTATGGCTGTAAAACATTTTAAGATGGGCATGTAGTACATCTGGACTCAGGTGTCATTGTTACTGTACTGATAAATGCTAGAACATTCCCCAATCCCCCGTGGAAAGATAGATTGGCTCCAATTGGTTACTAGCTCAGTGAAATTCATGATGGACCTTGTAACCTCACCAAAAAAAATGTCACCAGCCACCACTGCATTACTACCGCACTTTAATTTACTTATCTTTGAAGTAATCCTCATTTTCAATCTCATAGTACTAATTTGGAACAAAATAGAATTCCACTACCTTTCTATCAGTAGCCTTAAAGTGTATTTTCCTAATCTAGTACTGCTTCTTTCTTTACTTTGTGTTTTGCTATATGTTTTATAAATAGTCTGCACAGTAACTTTATCATTTGAGTGACATTTCCAGCTAGACAGGTCGTGTCTGTAATGACACCTGTAACACATACACTTGCCAGGCCCCTTGGATATGTATAAATGAAGGCTCTGCTTTAAAAAAATTGAAACATTACATTTTTTAATTTTTATTTGTTTCACATTTTTATATATTGGGACTACCCAGCCAGGTGTCCGGGCACATTACAGTAGAACAAGAACGGAGAAAAGGAAATCTCCTTACAGTGAGCACGAAAATGCTAGTAACTAAGAACTAAAGTAAACCAGATATTGGTAGGAAGGGACTTGTGAAAATATCCAAACTGGCAGGGTATGAATGAAGGGTAAGAGAATGGGGACAGTGAGTTTCAGAAAAGATAAATGAGTTGGGGGGGAGGGGGCAGGTTACAGGTTTGAATTAAGCGTGGAGTCTAAGGAACAAATAATAAAAGCAAGTCATGAGACCAAAGCAGGTGAGAGTGATTTGGAGCAGAAATGGAGTGATAGGTGGCGAGTGTCGGAGGAATGTAAAAAAATCAAAAAATAGGGAAATGTGCGAGTGGTGACGGTACTAATGTGAGATGGTGTAAAAGGCTACAGGAGGGAGAAAAGGCGAATTAGAAGAAAGAGGGAAAAACAAGGGCAATATGGATTTGGAGAATTTAAATGTATACTTGTACAATTCATAGTGACTTAAAGGTAAGCACTTTCAACTTGATTCTGGGTGGGGTATTAAGTCACCAGGCTGCATGGGTGTCAGCTCTGATAGTCTGTGATATATGTGAAATTTAATGTAACAACTGTTGTTATTAAAGTAGAGATGGAAAAAACAGTAACATGCAATACTACTGTTCCCAGTTATTCAATTTTTTTATTGTTATTGTTTATATATATTTAAAGCATCCTAAGTGTAATCATTATTTCAAACATATAATACTCTCCCTCACTTATTTCGGCCACCCACTGGAATGCGATGTAGAATAAAACACATATGATCCACTCAAAGTATACTGCAATATAAACATAGCATTTGACCTCAGATGGGATTGTCAGGTTCATCCAGTCTTCCAATATCCCTATCCGTTCTGTAAACCAAGGTACAAAAATGCTACCCAGCGCTATCCTTGTCTTGGTAATACTAATCTTCCATCTCTATGAATTAGATTGATAATTTTTTAGTTCAAAATAATTTTTCGTTATTCATAAGATTTGAACGTTTTTGCTTCAATTGTCCTTGCTAAGAAGAGGATTCACATTTGCTGTTACTCTTTCTATGATTTAAAAAAAAAAAGGATGAGTACACTTTATTGTCCAGTCTTATATACTGGCCACAAGTTGTGAAAGAACTCTGGCCCATATTATCAAGCAAGGGCGATACATTATCGCCGCTTTTATCAGCAGGAAGCTGCCGCTAAAGCGGCGATAATGGGCTTGATAATATGCCCTTGTGAATTCCCATAGAAGCCCAGGTTCTGGTGTTAACCTGGGCTTCTATGGGAATTCACAAGGGCCTATTATCAAGCCATTATTGCCGCTTTAGCGGCAGTTTCCTGCCGATAAAGGCAGCGATAATGTATCGCCCTTGCTTGATAATATGGCCCTCTATTCCTGTATAATCCTAGTAACTGAACTGTGTTTATTCTCGAATTTAACGTGACTGGTCTTTGTAGCGCCTGTATCCTTCCTTTTTCTCCAGGCTGTCTAATATGGCCGTCTTACAAGGAAACAGTACGGATGATCACTACTCATCTGTGAAGCAAACAGTGGTAGCATAGGTTCTGTTTTCATGTAGATCCCAACATGCTCCTGCTGACCCTGTTGCCCTGCCATGTTGGTCTCTCATCTTAGTGAAAGTTGCCCCCTGCAGCTCTGCCTCAGTGTTGTTTAAGCTTCTGAGGTCACCAAGTGATAACTACCAACATTGTCATCTGTGAAAAGGCTCGCCGAAGCCATGTTTGCTTCCCAGACATACAGCCTGTTAAAAACTATGGAGGGGGAATCAGCTTTTTCTGTCCCCCACTGCAGGTGTAAGACTGACCCCATCAAGCAACACATGTTCTACTCTGTTGGGGTTTTAGGGATGGGCAGCGTGCACGAAGGTGGAGGTATGCAAAAGATCACTTGACATTTGCACCAGGGCCGGACTGAGACTAGCATCCAGCCCTGGCAGGTTGCTTCTCCACCGGCCCTGGTAATGGGAGGGGAGGGGTTGTTACCCGCAAAGCACTGCTACCGCTTTTCTTACAGAGGGCCGATTTTGCAGCGCTGCTACAAAATCGGCACTCTGCAAGAAAAGCAGCCCCCTGCAGCCACAAAATCGGCCCCCACCCCTTCAGCCCACCGGGGAAATGCCCGGTGCCCGCAAATGCCAGTCCGGCCCTGATTTGCACCAACATACCTAGCTGCATTTCTACCTTGAATGGCAAAGCTTTGACCAGCAGACAATACCTGGTGCTGTCAAAGGCTCAAAGGGCTGGCTATCCCCACTGTATGTCGCACCGGCAAGCAGACTGACAGATGCTGCTGAATGAAGAGCATAGGTTCTGGTCGAACTGCTGAATATCAACGCTAACAATAAATATGTTGGCATACTAATACCTAAGGTCGAATATCGATCCATAAAATATCAAAAGTGCATATAGAGAAGTATAGATCTAATATTCCTAACTGCACATTTAAGTACCTGGAAAATATATGTCCAAAGCAAGTATAGACATTCTGCAAGGCTTACCTGTTGATACTTTATTACCGATATTCTGTCACATTGATATTGCTGATTCAATATTCAGGGGGTGCACCCTGGCTTCTGAGGTCAATGATCTCCGACCAATCCAGTGCTATGATGCCTAGATGAAAGCATCTGAGGCTGCAACATTTTACATTGGCAGACAGGGGTGAAAGTTTTAAATGCCCTGCAATTTCGTGCAAATGTGTTTTACATCTGGTAGATTGACTTTTACAAATGTCATTACGTTGTCCTTAAAACCAAGACTTTATTCTACAGTTTTATATAACGCAAACTCTGCCAAACTGCATCAGAGCGCTTCACACGAGCACCAATTACATTACACAAGTTCAGATTAATTTTTCTTTTATATAGGCAAAGTGAGATTAAGTGATTTGCCCAGAATGAGCTGACACAGGGACAGAAACCTGGCTCCTATGGCTCAAGTCCTAAAAAAGATAAGTAGGGGGACTCACCAAGTTAGGCAGAATGGGTGTGACATCACCAAGCATCACACCACAGGAACTGACATCCAAGCGTGTGACATCACAGCCTGTCCCACTGCATGGGACATCATAACCAATGACCTCACAGTAAGTGACATCAGATCTTAAGACCACACATATGTTTAGCAGGTTTATTATGAGTACATTTGAGCGCATAACAATATTTAACTAATTAGATTTTGCACTGGAGTTGTGCCAAAATATTGATGCAACCCCACACAAAATCTGGTCCTCAACTTGTACATTTTTTTTAAAACACTTCCACAAAGAAATTGCAACAAGGAGAAACAGTGGCAGTAAATCTGTTCTGCCTAATTGGTTGCAATGTCTGTTTTTTTTTAAATATCTTTAGGGGTTTAAGACACCTGCTGCAGAGATCTTTGTGTTCCAGCTAAATCTCAAGGAATAATAATAATTTAAGATAACTCCGGAGGATAACATATTTGCTGGAGAGATCAGTGTGTTTCCTGGTTTTGAAACAAAGTGGCATGGAGGATTAATACATCTCCTGCAAAGCACATTATGTTACGCTCAGATGACAGATTTTTATTTTATGTAAATTGGTAAGTGGGTTACTGCTTTTAATACAGAGGTCCTTTTGTCACTTGTGGTTAAGAAATTGTAATCCTTCTAATATAGAACAGTGTGCTATCAAGGACATGTGGCTCCTATACCCTGCAACCCTCACTGTCTTATGTAACACATCATTTATATTGATGCACACATATATGATTTATTGTCAATGTATAATCAGTACGTATGATGTAAAGCGCCCTGGCACCCTGCAATGGGATGAGTCGTGCTAAAGCGCTATCAAAGAAATAAAACAAAATATTGGTACTTAAATTGTTATTTGCGTAAATACTGGGGTGACCAACACATCTGACATTCTTACAGTGTACGCCTATCTCTTATCTCCAGGGACTGAGCAAAGTCAAAAGCATTTGTCTCGTAACCCCTTAAGCGCTGCGCCCGTCCAGAGGCCGACGGCACCACTACCTCGGGAGTGCTGCCGTCGGCCGTTGGACGTTCCAACTGCACCTGCGCAATGGAACGTTCAGCACTGGAGCTGGACGTTCCAAAGCAGCTAAGGTGCTAAGTACCTGTGAAGTGATAAGATGTGTGCTTTTGTTTCCCCTCCATTGCGTATAGATGTGAGGCTCCCAATAGCTCCCATCCAGGATACTCCAACAAAAAGAGGCCTAATGGCTCCTTACCTCTAGCTTTGATTATGGGCAAAGCTGAAATCTGAGAAAGACCCTTGCCCGCCTGCAGGTTGCCGCTGGGAACAAAAGCAGACTACGTATCCCAGTGTCAGAACATCACACCGAGACGAGTTCAGCATATTTCTGTGAATTACGGGAGAAGTAAGATAGGAACGTGGCACTCACTGAAAGTGGCCAGATTTAAAGCTAGGTAGATGATGTCTACCTTCTGAAAACAGTGGGTAGACGGCGTCTACCTTCGACTTCAGCCCTGTTGGTTCCCCATTTCCAAAGTCAGCATCTCCAGCCGTAACACCACATTTTGCCACTGCAGAGTAACCTTCGGGACATGGTGGCGCCCTATACTAGAGTCCTGACTGGACTTGACATTTGCAGGAATTAGAAAAGATGATACAGTTGCACATACATCATTCACTCTTAGACAAAAATAATGAATCGCCCATTTTATTTCACTATGCACTAATTATTTGTCTCATAAATATTTGTGTTTATAATCAAAGTGCCAGCATTGCAACCTTTAATTAAGTCTGCCTCTCCGTGCACTGAATATATCATGAGCAGTGTAGGTCACCTCAAAGGGGGAAAGTGGGAAAAACATATTATTCAAAGTTTGTGGCTGTTTTGGTTCAGCACACAGTAAATACAATGTAAAACAAACTCCCAATTATGGTTTTAAGCTGAGAAGAGGGAGCCAACTGAATTGCAGAGCCGCTCAAGGGGGCATTCGTCACTAAATGGTTCACTAGCCAAACAGAAGCCACATTAATGAAAATCCATGCCAAAGCAAATGTTTATATCTTGCAGTGTCTGCCCCAGGAATCGACACCCCTTCACGCCCCCGGCCTCACGCCTGCATGTGTAGGTGGCATCGATCCACTGGGGCCTCTTACACTTCATTAGAGTGTAATTGTTCAAAAAATAAACTGTTATTTATTCTGTACCTTTATTGAAAGGTCGGGAGACGTATGAAACGCATGAACGCTCATGACGATTCCGTAATGGCAAAAAGCGTCAATAAACATGTGCATTCAATGCCAACAGCCACTTCCTTTACATTCAGTTTTTTTTTTCCTAGAGACAATTGCTGCCATCAGTGATTTAAATGAAAACATATAAATGCAGGTACTCACTCTTTAGAGTACCCGTTTGGTCCTGAGAATTGCCGGTACTCTCCCATTAAATGTATCGCGGCAGTACCAAGAAGAGCAGGTAGGTACTCTCCCTTTTAAATGAACTAAGTGAAGGTACTAAGTTCCAGACAGTACCAGCCCATTTAATGCACTGGTTGTCAGTACCTCTATACACTGTACACCATACATACATGATCACGCGTTATTCTAACTGCATAGGTTACAATCACCCAATTCAGTAGTACTCAGCTTATTGATCACGGAAGGATAATGGACTGAGCGAACTTGACCCGGTTTAAACCAGTGGTGTCAATTCACAACAAGCATTGGGACCTTATAAGTGTTTAGTCATGCACTAGATTAATGGCCTTTTACAATTTTGGTATTTGCAATGAATCGCATGGGTGACCTTCCTATGGCCATGTCCTTTGCAATGCCAGCCACATAGTCTCTATGGCACATATGTGCTAAAACTGCCAGTCTTTGATGCCCTCACACTGCCCAGCACATGACAGCTAAGTCGCATGGTGCCCATTAATTACCACGGACAGTGATGCCCTTATAACTTCTGGAGATGCAGTTTGAGCCTCTCTAGCCCATACCTGGCATAGAACTCCAGTTGCTACTTCCAGCCCTTTTACCGCTGACCTTTCTTGTGTGCCCTTGTGCAACCCCTTGTCCTGGCACGTAAGCAAAGTGTATATGCAAATGACTTTCTGGTGGCAGCACAGCATGTCGGAAACTGTAGTTTATTTACGCAATAATTCTGCACATTATAACCTCAGAAAGAGAAAAAACGGACAATGAGCGAAGTCCCTGAAGAGCATGGGAGAGGCAGCAGCCATCTTGGAGCAGTGCGACCCACAACCGCGAGGGAAGGGGAAACACAAACATTCACAGAAGGAAATAAAGTATATGTCTGAGCAAAAACAAAGTACTAATAAATCAAACATCTGTCCGCCTACAGGTCTTCTGGGTGGTCATACATTCTCTGCAGCCCTCCCAGAGTGTATTTATTCTCCATGTCACGACTACAGGAAGAGGGGTGAAATAGAACCATTACAAGTGTGACTGTGAAAATGTTCACCGGATTTGGGAGGGGCTAGTCTTCTCACCACAACCGCGAAGCACCATCTGGCCAAGGCCGCAGTGCTACAAGGCCCATCAGGTTGGAAGCTGCGAGGGGCACTTTGCCTTTGGATCATCTGTAAGATAACCCACCTTGGTGGCATTGTATGCTAATAAACCTGCACACCGTTTTCCCATCAACAATTTGTCTTGTCTGTTTATTACATGTTCTGCTTATTGTGGGGGGCTGGTGTAAGGGCCGATATGGGCACTATTCCTCAGACACTTATTCTGGCTGGCTAGAGTATTGCATTTACATATGCTGCTGTAGGGAGGGTGCCCGTTTGCTATCTAAGTGTGACAGGGTATGCTCAGACGTGAGTCCCTTGCTCACTTTGCCACTGGATTCAAGCAAGCCGGGCTGAAGACGGCTGGAATGCCAGAAACCGTTCCTCGGAAGCTTGTTTCTGGTCCAGGGAAGACATGGCTTGGTAGTTCAGGCTGGACTGTTCCCATGAGGCACAGGGTCAGACTGATTTGCATATAGCCATGTCTGAACTGGAGTGGCAGAGTGGGCTTAAGAACGGTGTTGGATTAAACCCAGATCTTTTGACTGGATGTGAGTGTTTGATTGATTCAGATGCTCCGTCCATCACCACCCCCTTTTGTACCGCTTTTGGCCGCCATAAGTGTGGAAGGGTATGCTCAGACGTGAGTCCCTTGATCACTTTGCCACTGGATTCAAGCAAGCCGGGCTGAATACGGCTGGAATGCCAGAAACCGGTCCTCGGAAGCTTGTTTCCGGTCCAGGGAAGACATGGTTTGGCAGTTCGGGCTGGACTGTTCTCATGAGGCACAGGGTCAGACTGATTTGCATATAGCCATGTCTGAACTGGGGTGGCAGAGTGGGCTAAAGAACGGTGATGGATTAAACCCAGATCTTTTGACTGGGTGTGAGTGTTTTATTGATTCAGATGCTCCGTCCATCACCACCCCCTTTTGTACCGCTTTTGGCCGCCATAAGTGTGTCAGGGTATGCTCAGACGTGAGCCCCTTGCTCACTTTGCCACTGGATTCAAGCAAACCGGGCTGAAGACGGCTGGAATGCCAGAAACCGGTCCTCGGAATCTTGTTTCCGGTTCAGGGAAGACATGGCTTAGCAGTTCGGGCTGGACTGTTCCCATGAGGCACAAGGTCAGACTGATTTGCATATAGCCATGTCTGAACTGGTATGGCAGAGTGGGCTAAAGAACGGTGATGGATTAAACCCAGATCTTTTGACTGGGTGTGAGTGTTTGATTGATTCAGATGCTCCGTCCATCACCACCCCGTTTTGTACCATTTGCTATCTAGGGCAGTACTCTTAGGGGCGAAGGCATTTGCAATTTGAGTGCCCCACCCTCTAAAGAACCACAGTTCAGGCTTTTAGTGGCACACTGACAGAATGCACTAAACACACACCCTTCGGGTAGACCCCAACCGAGGTCGAGGAGAACGAATATCTAATGAGCCCAGCGGTGGGGGACAGTTATATACGGTAAAATTCTCAGAGCATGCTTACCACAGCATTAGAGAAACTGGCCTCCGAATGTGTTGTTGAGAAACGCATCTCATAAAACATGACAGATTGTATAAATCTATGTTGATGTCAGGAGGCCAACAGTGTACAACTAGATTGAAAGAAGCAGTTATGTGACCTTTGAATGTGTGTTCAGTCAAGAGTACTCAAGAAGGTTAAGGAGTTCGAAAAATAAGTTTGCGAAGCTTCAACTACAAACCCATGTCCCAACAAGAAATAAAGAAAAAAATAGTCCCAGACACAAAGAGATAAGCACAAATGAGGAACGATAGCAGTAGTTACGTACTACGCTGTGGGAGGAAACAAACAAGCACATGGTGGGACACAGAGGAATGATTACCCACTAGCAGGCAAGCCTTTTTAAAGGACAATCAAAGGAACAAAGGCAATGAGCGGGTTAGGCTGTAAGCCCACAGAGTGATCACACCATGTCTCAAAGAGACAGCATATAGGCTGTGGAGGAGTGTGGCTCACTGATTAGAGCGGCAGACCCTGATGCAGAGGTCTGGCCTGGGACCATGGTTCAATTCCTGCTGCGGCAGGGTCTTGAGCTCAAATGTCTGTGGACCCGATCATTCTCGGCACAGTGCCTACTCTAATCATGGGGTCCCACGCTGCAACTCTGGGCAATAGCTTGCTTAGTCTCCACACCGGCCCTAATCGCTAAGGATGCCTGGCTTCACCAGGGGGGGTGCCCAGGAGTTGGGCGCCTCACAGGAACAGGCCAGGACGGGTTCCTCAGCGGTTTGTTCAGCGCGGGGACACACTGGTAAGTGTAACCATGCGCTTTATAAGCTTCAGAATTACAATTAGGCTGCCTAGACTCAGCCTATACACTATAGGCGAAGGAAGCATTTCCTCAATCTCCCACTCAGGCAAGCAGCCCAGCTCTCTAAACTGGGAGCTTTTTGTTTGGTTGAAATTACGTATGTATACCAAAACTGAAAAGTGGGCGTTCCAAAAAAAAAAGTGTATTTGCAGAACTCGTTAGCTGATGTTTGGTGAAAACAGTTTAATTTCCAAACTATGTGTAAATTGATAGGTGAGTGATAAATCATGCAGTGTTGGGGAGAACTTTTACTAATATTATTAACTTTGTGCTAGGGATACTCTCACCATGGCTGTTATATATACACCCAGGTAGAGGCATTCAACTTTGACAAATAATTTTTGTATGTTACTATTGGCAACCATGCCTGACGCACTGAGATGATCACTGCTTGGAATATTGCATATGGTAGTGACTAGTGCAATCTTGCATTATGTAATCACTGTTATAACTCTACTAACATTAGTAGCTCGGGACAATTGTCATCGAACATAAGTTGTTCTTACCACAGAAAAGTTTGGGGACCTCTGAATTAACACCTTTGATGCAAAGCTGTAACCAAGAGACTTTGCAGAACTCTCAGCCGCAGGTGTATTCTCCCACTGGGCCACTGTTTATTTTTAGTTATTATATATAGCATACTTGCCAGCTCTACTAATTCAAGAGGCAGGCTACTGCTTTTTTAACAGTGTTCTCTGAGTCATTCCTGTGATTTGGGGGGAAGTGCACATCAACCCACGATTGGATTGGGATCGAAAATCGTCCGGGGCTCGCTAGAAAAAGAGGCCCTTATTTGCATATTGCCTTTCCGCAAAACACTGCTTAGGATAAGTTTTATGAAAAGAAAGGTGGGGGGGGGGTCTCTGACAGAGGCATATTTTCTTGACTTCACTTAGATATTTTTTAAAAAGCACGGATTACTTCACACAAGTGAACACACCTTAATACAGGTGAGGCCACTTCAGCTCAGGTCCCCTGACCAACCTGAATACATGAATGGGCTGGCCCAGCGTGAGAATGGGAGGGACACCTCTGATCGTTGATAAAAGGGTGGTAATGGATGCCCATCTGCCTCCAGAAAGGCCACTCAGGCACCCACCGGGCCACTGACAGCATCATAAAAAGACAGATACCGCCCAAATCAACCTCCAGGCTGCCAAAAAAAGCAGCTGACACCTGGAACTCAGATACCGGCCCCTCTGCCATTGCCCGAGTGGCCGCCTTACCAATCCAAACCTGCATTCAAATCCATTAGGAGGAGACACCTATCCAGTGCTTTAAATGGGCCGGTACTCACCGGTACTGAGTACCAGCACTTCTAAATTTTCTGCGCTTGAGTACCAGAACTTTTTCTTGTCTCAAAGACAGTACCGGTACTCATGGAGCAGCAGCCCAACTTAATTTGGCTTCTAAAAAAAAAGCACGACACACAGCTAACGAGTCTTTCCGCTTTTATGAAGCACTCGAGTGCTAATCTCCCCTTAACATCTCCTAATTGAGCAATGCCCCTCCTCCTGTTGTGCTCTCTAGCCCGGGCTGCTGCATTCTCTTGGACACAGGAGATTCTTTCAGCAGACCTGCACGCTGGGCTATCATGAGGTTTTAGCCAGGGCTCGAGTCGGGGTACCACGCGGGTGGACGGCATCCCCCCACTTATTTTACCGGGGGGACGCCGTCCACCCTGCCTAACAGCTGGACTTCACTCTTTGGCCTCTCTGGGACGAGATCGGAGCGCACCTTTCGTGACGTCACTTCCCGCCGTGACGTCACTTCCCGCCGTGACGTCACTTCCAGTGACAGCGTCCCCCCACTTCCCTTTTTAGGGCTCGTGCCCTGGTTTTAGCAATGATTTTAATTAATGTCCCCTTAGCACTACCTGTAGCCCCGCCCCGATGGCTCCACCCCATAGCCCTGCCCGCCCCTAACCCCGCCCACATCTCAATTTGGTGAGTACCTGCACTTATTTTTTTCCATTTAAAGCACTGCACCTATCCCCCATGATTTGAGAGAATTGCCATGCAGTGTTCTGAAATGCACACCTTACTACTGGCTGCTGGCTGTGGCAGGTTAGTAAAGTTAAAGCATTTTTTTTCAAAGAAGATCATACAATCCCTTAAAAATATATCGAAATTACGATTGTAGAGCGAAATGGCGTTTGCCTGTATTCCGAGAGTCATTATTCATGCAAGTGCACACTTTACATAAAAATTAGTGTCACGTGATGCGTACGGCAGACGGGCTCGAGCAGAAAATGGCTCTACATGACACGTCTTGAGCACACAGTATCCAGAGTGCGCACAACTTAAGTGAAATCGTCTCATTACTTTAAATTGTATGAATTTTGCGTAACTCAAAATTCAGGAATGTTTGCTGTTATTAACATCTCGCAGAGGATTAATTAACACCGGCAACAGTGCACACACAATTCGCGTACGTATTACATTTATTTCTCATGACACCATTTTGGGATATAAGCCACATAGTTCTTCCTTCTGTTTCAGCTTCCATACTATGTAACCGGTTAGAAGTCATCGCCGAGCCAAGGTCGAGTGATGTCATTTCCCCCGTGGCATCATTATGCTAATTAGCGGTTTATAACTTGAAAACTCCAACCTATTTAGCTCACTTATAACATTCCCAAGCATGAGATATACCCTCACTGCAGGATGCCACTTAAAAATACTGATGACCGTACCAGTTAATGATAGTAGAAAACGCAAGTACCGATTGTTTCGCGAACATTACGTCAGCCTAATTCGAGAACAGGCTGTAGCACAACTGGCAACAAAGACTGGTTCGCCACTGGGAGAAGGACAAAGTAACATTTCTTCGAGCCAGCACAGGCAGCAAGGAAAATATCCGTGCCTCGGATCTTGCCAGTCTATTAAAAGAATACTAAAAAGCTGATCATCTGGAGAATTCGGGGCCCGAAGTGATTAATTAGACCTTATTTTGTCTTGAACAGATTTACTAAGCTTTTTTCCCAAACAGCCACATTGTTTGTAATTACCCAAATCACACCTCCATTGGCTGGCCTTAGTTACTTCACGCTCGAACAGCAATCTGATTGAGCACTCTTGTTAGGGTTTCATTCGTCATTGTAATTAGCCATAATCATAGCCTTTCCTGGGTGCATGAGAATGCGCGAGCGGCTGATTCACAACCTCGGTCTATTTGAATATGAATCTTCTGTGGAAAGGAGCAATAAAACCGGCAGAAACAAAGCCGCTTCTCAGGGGAATTTTTGCAGAGTACCACCGGCTCTCATTCTTCGACCTTAAAAAACATTCGAAGGCGCCCTCGCTGCAGGTTCTGGGATTTGGTTGCTAAAACAAGGCTCACTTAATGAAGACAATGGCCCAGTATTCCCTGGAGGTGACGCAGGGGTCTCGCCCGATACAAAGCCTGCGCTTTCAGCCGGTGCCAAGGACACGGGGGACAAAGGAGGCCGTGGCTCCGTGCCTCAGACAGGGTGCTCTGTGAACGCTGCGCCGAGCAGGGCCCGGCGTCCGCTGCCCCGAAACGGGGAGGCTGGCTGCGCGGACTATTCTTTTTAAAGCCCCACTGTTTCTTTCTTTCACGGACTCTCAGGCGCACTCATTGGGTTTCAGGCAACGCAGTGGGAGAAAAGCCCATAGCAACAGCTAGGGGTGACGGTTCAGGGTGAGAAACAGTGGACGAGGGGCGGGCAGCAGCTGAGCCCAAGAGCATTCGTCGTGCGCCACCTAACGGCGACCGAACGCTAGTGCGGTTCGTTCCCAGTCAACCCCGGGCATTGCCTCACTGCGCTGCTGCCCTTACACGGGGAGGGAGACAAGGACAAGGAAGGTGAACGAAGGAGTGATGTGGGATAAAGAAGGTCGAGGGAAGCAGCAAGAAGAAGAAGGAAAAGGGAGGGGGAGAACAGAAGGAAGGGGAAAGGGTGTGGGAGGTGACAATGTAGTGAACAAGAAGGTGGAAAGAGGGAAACAGCAAGGAGAGGGTCAATGTGCTATAGAAGGAGCAAGTGGGTGGAAAGGGAAAGTTGAAGAAGTGGGGAGAAATGGGGAGAAATCTAGCCCCATATTTCTAGTCCAAATGCACGCTTCCTGCTATGATCCCTCATAATTCTCATCCTGTCCAATGCATTTATGTGCACAGTTCACGATAGAACACAATTTGCATATGTCAAAACAACATTTTTAGCCATGTGTTTAGTATGCAATAAATATATATGGAAGCAATGGAAATACAAATTGCTTACTAGTCTTCCAAAGAGGGAATTAGCTATAAAAAAAATTCTCATGAATGTCTAAGTGTTTTGCGCGGGCACTACGGTCCTGACTATAGTTCGAACCGTGCGCTGTATCCCCTCGGGAAGCGGTAATAGGTCTCCGCGGCACATTACATGTCAGGTATAAAGAATTGCTATTTAAATTGTCGTGAGCCTTTGGGGGCGAAATGAGAGGACGATTTATACATTTCAACAAATCATGTGATTTATGAGTATAAATTAGAGGTTTTTAAAATTGTCAGGGAAGATGTAGAAATATGTAAATATGGCCCACATACTTCAAAGTTCTCTGGTAATTATGCTGAGAGCTTTTTTATTGCATTCACTTGAAGGACACAGTGTTTTCCTAATTAAATGTGCGCTAATTTAGTTTGTTTTCTTAACCCAATGCATTATTTTATGGCTTTATCTGTCAAAGAGAATATAAAAGGCAGGGGTCCCAAAGCAATGTCTGGAATTAACCAGAGGCTTTTAGCTATCTCTTAGAGAGGATGCATCTTTTCCTAATTCGAATATATAATTAATCAGACAGCCAATCAATTATTCAATAGAAAATAATTTGGTACAGGGCTTGGTAAAATATGTGCTTTGGATATTTACATCTGTCTGTCTATCTGTCTATCTATCAATCTGAAAAAAAAGGTTAAAGTAACGTTATAGTTAGGTGAAATGTTCAGGAACAATGCAACATTTTAAACTTTAAAAACACTGATATGTACCAGTTATAGTTACCTCAGGTAAAACTCGTGTTCTAAGTAACTATAACCAGATCCCCTGCCATGCACAGTTTTCTCATCAATAATTTCACTGCAAATGTTTCAGTGATATTATCAAGAATGTCATTGTAGATGTTGTGAGTGATGTATTATGTGGAGTAATTAGCAGTGCATGGCGAGGGCACAAGTTATAGCTAACAGGGCACGAGTTATAGTTACTTGAGAACTCTGGTGCATTTCACTGTTTTTTAGAGTTTAAAACGTTACGTTGTTACTGAACATATCACCTAACTAAAACATACTTTAACATTTTATTTTTTTTCAATTAATTTCTTTTTTTTTTGTGTAAAGTAATATTTATTTACCATACGTAAACTCAACCCCGCTGCATATGGACTTTAGCTGTGCGCAGCAGGGCGTTGGCTGCAGGGTCTCGCCTGCAGTCGGGCACTAAAGCCAAATCCTCCACATGCAGCCAACCCCACACTGCACAGGGCCTTCAGTCATGCATGATGGGGGTTGGTCACAATGCCTGGCCTACAGCCCCTCTCGCAAGCCTTATTAGGCCCTGAGAACCCCATCTCCCAGGACCCTTTTTTTAAATAAAGGGGAGTGGGGCCTTGTGGCCCCTCTCCCTGAGCCTTGTTAGGCCTTGGGGACCCCATCCTCCTCGGCGTTTATTTTACCAAAAGGGAAGGAGAGGTGGGCTGCATGGCCCCCTCCCAGAGCCTTGTTATGACTTGGGAACACCATCCCACAGGGACATTAGTACATATTAAGTCAAGGGGGCTCACTTCCCTCCCTCCCCAAGCCATTACCGGCCCTGGGGACCCCTTCACCTATGGCCAACATTTTTAAAGGTGGCTGCAGTGGTGCCCACCCGGGCACCCACCATATACATGTTGGATGCCACGCCGGGGATCGATGTGGCAATGTCTGGGGCAGGAGAAGATTACAAGGCTACAAAGAGGGGAATCTCCACCAAACAAGGGTTCTTCCTCCTAACTATATAAAGTAAGTGCTTCTTTGTTTGGTTGAGAATGAGATGTCCTCATATTATTCGGCATCAATAAGGCATCACCAAAATTGGTGGGAAATGCGCTAGGGGACCTTGCGGTAAGCAGGCCATCATACTGGCATAAGGTGGGAAGACATTTGCATACCACTAAAGTAGACGGGCGGCATCAAACGGGTGAGGCTTCCAGGTGAATTTGCATATTTGCATACTCAGTAATTTAAAGGGAGAACCATTGAATCTGCTCTCACCAGGAGAGGCCAAGAAAGAACCCACTCCTCACAGTCATTACAAATTGCACTCCAATAGACCAATTATGCATTCATGGGAAAGGGGGCTGCGTGGCCCCCCTTCCCAGGCCGATTTCAGTCCTGGGGACCTTATCCACAGGGGCTTCGCAACTTTGTGCTGGGTGCCCTGGCCAGGGGTGAGCTCCTCTACTAGGGCGGAGGAGCATCTCCCTGCTGCTTTCTCGCAGTGCAAGAGGCAGAAGCATAAAATGGAAATAACTACCATTTTATTTTTCTGCTTCTTGCACTGTGAGAAAGCACAAGTGTTTGGTTGCAGGTAGGTTGGGCGGGACTGCTCTGTCAGCAAGTCTGGGCAGGGGAGGCGTACTGATCCCACTCGTGAGGCCGCAATGCCTGTGTAGTCAGCCTTCTGCGCACTCTGCCCTTTCTCCATACAGGCTGCAATTCAGCCTACATGGAGAAAATTGCCTTCCGTAAGCCCCTGGCTTGCGGCGTCCCTACCAATCACAAAGCTGCCATTGTAGTGTTGGGATTGGCTTAGGGGAGGGTAGGGAGGCTGCCTGCAGAAACAGGAGGTGAGAAAACGAGTAACCTAGCCGGCGGATAGGTATGTTAAAAAAAATTATTTATTCCATTTTCCCACAACCACCCCACCGGCCATTAATGCCGGCCCGCGACTGCCCATGGCCTCATTCAAGTCACCCAGTGTTGAGTGCTGGGGACCGCAGGGATGTTTATTGCCCTGTAGTCCTTGCCAGCTCCAAACCTACAGCAGGAGCCGGCATTGCTCCCAAAGGCAGGGAACAGCCAAAAATGCTGCTCCCTGCGTGCAGGAGCAATCCTGTCATAATTTTTTCTGCCCGATTTACAGCAGATGAAAAGTCCACTCCCAGCGAGGGGGAGTGGTTTTCCTGTTCCCGACCACTAGGAGCGGACTTACTGTTTGGTCTTGCTTGGCAGGAGCTGTCAAAGCTCCCACCAAGCGAAAGCAAACATCTATGTCCCGAGGGTGGGCATCTCAGCATGAGATCTGTTGGATTTGTGGATGGTCCACGTTCCCAGATATAAAAATTTGTTTTTTCTTCAATAGTTCAAAAACTATTGAACAGATTTACACCACATCACAAAAATCGCTCTTTCTGGACCAAGATCTATCTTTCTGGCAAATTTGGTGCAATTTTGTTCTGCAGTCTATGCTATAGTCGTGTCTAAAATCTCTCCCCGAATCAACATGGAAAGCACTTTTTTTACACCCCCTTTTTCTGGGCCCCCGCCTGGCAAATCACCCCAAAACTTTCAATGCACAACTAGAGAAAGTGGGGTACTTATTATTGGAAAATTTCATTAAGATTCGACAAACAGTGCCAAAGTTATTAGCAAGTCAAAAAAAGCTTTCCCGATGGAAACTAGGTCCTAACTATAACTTCCTACTGGCGATCACCAGTAGGTAATATATATATATATATATATATATATATATACTTATATATAGAAATTCCTGATGTTGGCGTGCCCCAGATAGCAGCCAATACTCTTTGGTGACACGCCCACCCTTGCGTCTCAGACACCATCCACAAAAAACCCTTTTAGCTATTTGAAAGACGGCACTATAGGACGCGGTTTTTAATAAGTGTGCTATTTATTTCACTTGGGTACAGCTATGGAAAACATCAATGCCTTTCAGCCAAATCCATGGCCTTGATCATAATGTTGAGGACCATATTTTTTAAACAATTTATATCAATAGGTGACCTACCGACACAATAAGCAAAGTACTAAAAAATCTAAATAATCAGATTACTATACCATGTGCGGCAGCAATCCTGGAAGGATATATTCAATATAAAACAAACTATAATTCTCTCGTTATTTCGTTAAATAATTGCATAACCTTCAAAAATACATATCATCAGACTAAATCAGTTTATACATTTATCCTACAGTCTAGTTTACAGATATGTTCATGATTAGGAATGCCTATAATATTGCAGGATACTCTTTCACGTATGAATAATATTCATAAATCATTCTCATCTTCTTGCTTTCTCTCAGCAATATATTCCATTTTATGCACCCTAAAATGTTACTCAGGGCCGTGGCCAAGATGGCGGCGAGATAGGACATGGGTCCCTATCCCTCCGGCGCCACCGCTGCTTAGCTTTGATATATCGCCCTTCCTGGCGTCCATCCGAGCCTGCCGGCGGGTAAACAAAACCACAGCCGCCGCCCGTGGCGGGAGTTCCGTGGGGCAGAAAGGCGGGGCAGGGGAGGGTGGGGGGTGCTAAACATCGGAATATGGATAATGTGAGGTAAGTAAACAATTTAATACATAAAACGAATCCCTGCATCGCATTTTGAGATGTAGGGCGCGCTACGAAATTAGTTTTATGTATTAAATTGTTTACTTACCTCACATTATCCATATTCCGGTGTTTAGCACCCCCCACCTAGCCCCTCCCCCGCCCGCCTTTCTGCCCCATGTAACTCCCTCCAAGGGCCGCGGCTGCTGAACCACGGAACTGCCCTGGATCTGGAAGCGAGCTCCGTTTTGGGACACAGGTGGTCTGCTCCGCCGTACGACCCTTTCCGGCACCGGCATTGCTGGGGCCTGGCGGGGACGAGTGGCCAGGTGGACGGCCGTGCACCAGCACGGTCTGCCTTGATCTCCGGTACGGCCCACCCAATCGCACATAACAACGGCGACATGTACCCCCTTTTGACCGGACCCACGCTGGACCAGTGACTAGCGCAATTGCGACAGGACGCAATCTGATGGTGGCATACTTTTGGGGGCTCTGGCGCAGGCCTGCACGTGTCGCATTGAAAATGGCGGTCGAGGGTGTGTGATGGTGAGGGCCTGCCCACCGGCTTAGGAACAGCAGCCTCCCCGGGTCCCTGACTGCGGAGCGAGACCTGAACACGGGGAGCGGCTTGGAGTGTTAGCTATCGTGGGAGCGGTGATCCCACGTGAGGCCCGCAGGTAAGGAATGGTGGGCCGGGGGGAGAGCGACGTGATCTGCAGAGTGGGGCCCAACAGTGTCCGGGAGATAGGGGCTTTGTATATGGGGCATTGCAGCCTTGCCCGATTCACAGCGCTGGTACAAGAGTGAAGGCGAGGCCTGGCAGGAGTGGTGCAACCCTGAGCCTGAACCCACGTAAAAGGAGGCGTTGCCTGAAATCCCATATTGTATCAGCACTCCTGCATGATTTGCCTGCGCTGTCTTCCCCACGGGTGCCGGGTATGTAAGGTCCTTGGGGGTGTCTAGTGGCTGAGACTATAATTGCGATCCCCACTGACTGGCCCAGATTTGGGGAATGAGTAACCTGGACCCCAGAGGATCCCTAGCAACTGCTTCCACCCTGTGCGAGTGCCACGTGGCAGACTGTGGGTCATTGGCTTGGTGACTGTGGCAATCCACCCTTTTGCCGGTGCTGCGCCTTTGATTGCGCTAGTGGTGGGGTGAATGCCCATGTGGCACTGGCTCCCCTTGGACATTGCCTAACTCTGCTGACATGAGGGCCCGACTGCCCCACTGAATCTTCATATTCATTGCACTAACACTAAGCTAACAGGCAAGAGAATACTCCTGAGAGGGGACACCAGCAGGACGCACAGAGAGCGAAAAGGCGACACAAGCCGGTGCTGCGAGACTGTGTGGGAATCTCCCGGTGCGCCAGTGGTACTCTGATGCAGCTTGCCGGTCCTGCTGGAGGAGGCCCGGTGGTAGTGGGTCTTCTTGCCCGCTACTCTCGCGCAGTGGAAAGGGCAAGAGAGGTGTCCAGTGGAGGTTGCCCACTCCCAATATGTCATCAACTAGGGGGAAAAGAGACAAATCCCTAAAAGACCTTCTGCAGAAGACAACGGGGCACTCAGCAGCACAACCTGCAGCGGGAACGGCGCTGATGGACGGGGAAGACGCACCAGCAACTAAGGCCTTCATGATTGAGCTCTTCTCCCCCATTAAAGAGGACATTCAAGCCCTCTGCTCTCAGCTTTCCGCGGATCTACGTGAGGTCCGGCAGGATGTTGACGGAATTGGGGAAAGAGTGGCGACATTGGAGGAGCACAACTTGAGCAGGGAAGACGATCTGCACCAACTACAGCAGGAGATAATACGCCTTAGAGAACAAAACATAGATCTGCAAGCTCATGCGGAGGACTTGGAGAACCGCTCCAGACGTAAAAATATCCGGATTTGAGCGGTCAGTGGAAAGGTGAAGGCGACGACCTCCGTGCTTATGTCAGTGCCTTGTTCCTACAGATCCTCGGAGATGAGGAGGTATGAGAGATACAAATGGATTGTGTCCATCGAATGGGCCTTCCACATGGTGCTAAGGCTCCCCCTCTGACATTCTCGTATGCCTGCACGATTTTCAATTAAAAGAACGCATCCTACGGAGAGCTAGGGATCTTAACCCAGTGCAATTCCACAGTCACCAGCCTGTGCTTTACCAGGACTTAGCAGCTTCTACATTGCTTAAACGCAGAGACTTCAAGCCCATCACCAACCATCTCCGAGAACAGAAGATTCCTTACTCCTGGGGCCATCCGTTCCACCTCATCTTTAAATTTCAGGGCAAATTGCTTCGGATCCGGTCCTTGGAGGGAGCATTTGAGAAACTGGTCATGGAAAGGCCTCCTGCTGGGACGGAAGACGCTCAATTACTGCCTCGCAGACGGCGTCGTTCCTTCTAGTGGCAACGAGTGGGGAGATCGATACCAAGCCCCGCACCAGACACGGCTGCTAGCAAGCTAGAGAGGGAGGCAGCCCTCTCATCAGTTACACAAGTGACAGACAACCCGCGACACCTTGAAGTACTTAGCATGGCGACCGCTTGGGCGCTTCAGTTGGCGCCGGAGAGAAGAGGCCCTTCGATGGAGCGCAATGTTTCTACGCCCTAGCCATCGGTGTGATAGACACGTTAATCTTAGTGCACTCTAGGCCTCAGCTGCGTTTCCCTAGCCACTGACCTCCGAGACAAACTTTTGTCATGTTGTCTCGCTTTTTCTTCATCTTGTTTTTTTCCGGTTTTTTTATGTTTTTGCCTTTGGGTATGTTTGGGTATTATTTTGGGGCTCCGCATCAGTTCTAGGGCAAGATAGGCAGGCAGCCCGTTCTTGGGAGATGATCCACAATGGTTTTGAGCCCGTGGCTTTGGTGGCTTTGGGCTGGTACATAGCTCTTCTCTCCTCCATTGCAACGGATGCCCACCCTTTTAAAATAAACTTCTATTCATTGCTTTGGTTTCTCGGGTGCCCTCAGGAGTCTAGTGGGATCTCGGGGACCCCCCAATTTTTTAAATGTTTTATTTTGAGTATCCCCTTATATAGTATTCCTTAAACATTTTCCGGTCACGGGGACTGAGTCCCCACTTGCGGCATAGGCGCAAGCAACATTTCTTCTGATGTTGCTTCCACCCAATCAGAGTGCTCACTCTTTTGTAATTCGAGCCCAACTGTCAATATATCTATGAATTCTGAACCTTAATTTCTCAAAAACTACTGAGCGTAATTACACCAAAGCACAATAACCATGCTTTCTGGGTAGAGATCTAGATTTTTGCCTAATATGGTGTAATTTCTTTCGCCAAATTGGCTGTAGTGCTGTCTAAACTTCCCTATGTAAATTGCATGGGGAAAATGTTATTTTAGGCTCGCCCCCCCTTTTTTCTTCGAACCCACTTAACAGGTCAAAACAAAACTTTCCAGGAAGGAGTTGAGGTGAATGAGATTTTATTGGGAAATGTTATTGATAGTTGGTCATATGGCACCAAAATTAGCAAAACAAAAAACTATATTCATGTGGGAAGTGTGAGCTAACAGCAACTACACAGTGGCAACCACCACTGCGTGAGCTATATATATATATTTTTTTTCCTCGTCTGTGGGACGGGTGACGAGGAACAAATGAGGGGGAAAGCGAAAATAGAACAATCACCAGAAAGAAAGACAGTTGTAAATCTATCGAGCAGACAGATAATACCAGAAGAAATAAAAGTGTTAGAATTGGCCCTCACTTTCTGTCCCACAACACACTTCGAATACACAAATGTACGTATAGACTTATACAGATACATATGAAAACTTGAACTAATGAAGATACACATACTACACCTAAAGAAGCAGGGAGGAAGTAGTGGAAGTAGTATGGATCAAGAAAATCTGTTAACAGGGATGGAATTGGATACCCTACGTGTATTGAGGGAACTGAAAAACGTGATAGAAAGTGGCCAGGATGATACAGTTAGCACTGTGTAATTCTTAGAGGAAATGGGAATTACGCAAATGGAAGCTGCAAGTACCCTCAGAAATAAATTGTGCTATATTCCACAAAGGAATTTAATTTCCTACAAAACAGATACCCTAAAACACCAATGTTTTACATCTCTCTCATCGTCTATGAAACCGTATGCAAAACATCAATTAATGAGACTACGTTTTGGCCTAATCTCACTGATGGCTTACAAGTTCGGCCAAGGATATAAGAAGGCCGCCTCCACCAAATGCCGCTTCTGCAACCAGGAGGAGGAAAACCTGATTCACATTTTGTGCATTTGTAGATGCTTACTAGCCCAAATAACTTTTTGGCTCCGCCCGATTTGGATTTTTCTCAATATCAGGACATGCCAAGAAGCTTTGGAAGCATGTATGATGGGCGATTCACCCCAGATGGCAATGCGCTTTGTAAAATTTATATCTAAAATCAACCTTTTATTACCACCTGATGGTCAAGAATGAACTCTAATTCCTGAAAATTGATCTATTTTCGTTTATGCTATGTCTCTATTGTTTCTTTATTAGAATCGATTAGTGTATCTTACTAAACTTTTAACTACGACTGTGCGAATTGCAATGATTTTATTTAATTGTGCAAATACATTTTTTTACTTACTTACTTACATCTTGCCAAAGATTCATAAGAATCAAACAAACCCGCCCGGAAGACCTATTGTGGCAGGGTGTGATTCACTACTTTAACCAATCGCTAAATAAGTAGATTGCTTCTTGAAGGTATTCATGAATCTTGTGGTCTCTTATTTACAAGATACCACGGACTTCATCAACAAACTGGAAATGGACAATTTTGACAAGGGGAATGACTTACTGGTCCCATTGATATGACATCCCTTAGGACTAAAATTCCCCAGGATGAGGCAGTGGCAGTGCTCTCCTAGTTTTTAGATCTTAGAACCAGACCAGTTCAGGTGCCGACACAGTTTCTAGTTGATCTGGCATCCTTTCCCCTCAAAAAGAATTACTTTTGCTTTAGCAAAGAATTCTTTTTCCAAACCAAAGGAGTGGCTATGCGATGTTCTTTAGCCCCAGAGCTGGCGGTATTATTTATGCCTCTAACGAAGACACTTATGTCCACAATAATAACCCATTTGCAGAATATATTGGAACGTGGTTACGTTTCATTGATGATGTTTTTATGATCTGGACGGGTGGTGAAGAAAATCCTTTGTGTTTCCATGACTGGTTGAATGCCAGAACAATGGACATTAAGTTCAGCATATCCCATTCGGACAATAAAATATCCTTTCTGGATGTTGAGGTATTCCCAGCAGAAGGCAAATTGGCGACCTCACTTTTCACCAAACCGACGGACCGAAACAAGGCCCTCCTGTTCTCGAGCAACCACCATAGGAGCTTGAAGGAAAACCTTCCATACGGCAAATTTTTGCGTATTCGCAGGAATTGTGTCTTTAATGAGGATTATAATCTACATGGTGGAAACTTGGTAACCAAAACGATGCGAACGTGGTTATTCCAGGAAATTGGTCGGTAATTCCATGAAACGAGCCAGATGGACCCCAAGGGAAAGCCTACTTGAACGCAGAAGCAAGCCACAACTAAAACGTCAAGTCTGCGTTACTACCTTCTGTCCCAATGCGAACAAACTTAATAAAGATCATTGGGCAAAATGGGCACTTGGTAAAGAACCTGGATGAGAGCTTACAGGCACCACCATTGTTCGCCTTCAAAAAAGAGAGCAGTATCTCGAATTACGTGGTGAGAGCAGCGGCTCCTAGGGAAGCACAACCATCATTGAGACAACTAATGGGTTTAACTCCCATTGTAGATCACCATAAATGTGGCACGTATCTATGCACGTATCTATGCTGTGATTTGACTGTGGAAGGTTCAGTCTTTCAACACAATGGAATTTCATGGAAACATGACTCGTTTAGCAACTGCAAGACTAAATACGTTATCTATGGAGTATTATGTCCATGTGTACTTCTGTACATTGTAAAAACTAACCAGGAAATCAGCCAACAAATTTCCCAACATAAATCCAGAATCAAGAATAAAGTGGAAATGGCGCCACTTGTGAACAATTGGATCAAATTAGTGACCTCAAATGGACAGTCATCTCCAAACTTGAAAAAGATGTACGTGGAGGTGATCTTGACTTAAAATTATCCAAAAGGGAGGCCCTCCTGATCGTTAAGTTTGACACTGCTGTGTCAGGCTTTAATGAATTATCAGAGATTTATAAATTGTAGACAACCCCCACACTGTAAAATGTTGTCTGACATCCAATTTTGACCTGTTTGCTTATCACAGAATGCCCCTGCCATCCTTGTGCTTCAGTTCTGTTTATTGAGCCTTGAACTTGCCTCTCCCTTCCTGCCTTCCTCTGGTGTGCATTTTTAATGCCCCAACCTTTCACATAAATGTGTTTCCTCCGATACACATAAAACGAAGCTTCAAAGTCTATGCCCATTGTTCATGGAACTACATGCTCCAGCATCCCACCTGGCACTCTATTCACCTCAGTTCCGTTTATGTTCATTTTTTGACATCAGCCTTATTGGATAAATGGGCATATAGAGTGTACATGTTAGCACTGGCAGCCAGTATGGTAAAGAGATACCCTGGCTCTATTATTCTGCTCTGCCGGGGCTCCAATTTTCGTCACGACGCTCCCGGGACTACATTACCCAGAACCGGTTGCGCCTGCGCATGCGCAATTAGCATTGTGTTCCCGGTGCCGTTGGAATCGAGGACGCGGCTTTCCCCGGCTCCCACTGTAACTTTTTAACTTTATTGACTACACAGTATTTCAATCTCGGATGCAGTGAAATATAATGCCCCCGGGACCGGGTTAAAACTCTGTTACGTGTTTCCCTTGACAGTGAGGAGCCCCCGGGTTGAGTACTCTGACCACACCTGATTAATCTTCATACTATTACTACCGTGCCTCCATACACGGACTTTCCCGGTAAGAGAATGCCGTGTTCACATACACTTGGCTCTTTTCAACCTTGTTCTTGAATTTGGTCAATTACAGATCGCCTCCCTTCTTTTTTGCATAAGGTAATAGTATTCTTTTATACCCCAGTGAGCTGAGGACTTGTTACCAGTAAACTCAGGACACAATGCACTCCTCTATAGGTAGATCTGCTGACTAGTTACCTTTCACTTGTTGGATGTCGGTCTGTGAAAAGGACGTATTGTTTAAAAAATCCCCCCCCCCTTTTTCTTTTTCCCCTTTTCCTCTCTCCTTACTGCTATAGGAGACCACATTTTCGAACACTACCTATCGGCTTGAGACTAGACTGGTAAGCTGGAGTGTTGTCTAGGTGTAGTAGGGCCCTCAAGTACTCTTGGTTTTAGATATTAGACATATGGTTTGTCCTTTTTTCTCTTTTACAGAGACGATTAGCCCTGAAGAGAATCCTGTTACTGATAGGGATTCGAAATGCGTAGGCCTCTGGGTCTGCTGGTTCCGCCTTGGTGCTCATTTATTTTGCATCTTGATTTGCGTTTATACACTTAATCTCGTTGATTATGATCAACATCTTATGATTTAATTGTATTGTGAATAGTATATTATTTAAAACACTAGGGATTGCTTGAGATTCCGCAGCAGACCCATTACTTCACCAACTGGTTAATTGACTTCCAGATTGTGTGAAGTACCCTGCTTGAATGTTTGAATGTTAGTGGTTTTGATTGTGATATGCTTGATGAATAATGAGTGATCGTATGGATGAGGTTTTATTCCACTTTTCGTGTCCTGATGTCCATTGTTGTGATATAATTTTGTTTGAATTGCAGTACTAATTCAAAATTGTGTACTATGAAAAATTATTTTTGAATAAACAGCTATTGAATACCATATCCAAGTATTGAACTGTGGTCTATACTTTAGCTATAAATCTTCGCTTTAAATTGATTATCAGTATTGGCATTTCTCTTCTGCTGCTTAATATTCCACCACTTAAAATTTACTTAGTTGTTTCACTACTAATTCAACACTAATCCTCTATGGGTCCAGGAGTAGTGTGCTGGTCGCCGAAAAAGCTCTTTCACACCCCGTCAGGGGTAGTAAGTGGTATATAAATACAATTACAATTACATTGCTCCAATGATACGATGCTGCTGTCGACTGCTTCTTTTCAGAGGTGAAGAACAGTTTGACTGTTTGGAAGCAGGCATGAGTAAAACACATCTCGGATTGCCTCCCTCGTCCTTACTTCCATACTGTTTTACAGTTTTTAGCACTAAAATGTTTAACGAGGAGATTCTCAGTGGTGTTACCAGGCACATATTTGTTCATTTTTCAAAATCTCTATAGATCTAATTACGAGTGGTTTCTATCCCTCCCCAACAACCTTCCCCTGCCAAGAGTTTCTCGGGGAGATTTCAACAACTTATGTCACCTTATAATTCTGATGTGCCTGGAAACTCCAGATCCGGGCCATCTGAATTTAGGACCACTCAGAACATAGTCCTGTTGTGCAGTATTAACATTGAAAGCCTTTACTGTCAGCATGGAAGCAATAGTACAACTCCAAATTAGTAAAACAATTAGTTTAATTACTAACACTCCCTAAGTAGAAAGTGTTAAACAATTTGTTTAATAAATACCAATGCCTAAGTAAAACTGCTGAAAGTAGCATGTATTGTTCTTTATTAAAAGATGAGGGCTGAACTTCCAAGTGACTTCCATGGCCACCGTGCAATGTGGAATGCTTGCTTACTAATGCTGCAGTGTCCATTTAGAACTGTATTTCTCATATTTTTGCAGACTTTATCAGCTTTCCGTCTTCATCATACGGACCACCCTTTCAGCATGCTTCAGTATCTTGGAGGTCAGCTGCGTCTATTAGCATCAACTCTTGCCAATCCCCGCCTTTTGTTCTTCTCTCCTCATTACTGGGATAACCTTGGCTGACACTGTCACGTAAAGCACCCTGCCTGAACTCTCAAGAAAACATGTCTTCTTGACAGAGACTGCAATCAATAGCAAAACCCTAATCTCATTGTACTTACTGCTTCTTAAGCACATCAAATCGATTTTCTATCAATCTGCGATTGTATGTACTAAAAGCATTCCTTTCTGTATTATTTTCTGTATTTACCTCGATCTAACACTTTCAACTCCTCATTGCTAGCATATACGCAGATTTTGATTATTTTCCAAAAATATTTCAATTTTGAATTATTAGTTACTAGAGTGTAGCTTGGACTCTATCTATGGCCAATTATTGTGCCACTTCAAGGCAGGCCTCTTGTTTGTTAGACCCTTAAAGCTCTGGTGTGCCACAGAAGTTTGAGTCGACGACTCTACACTCACAACATCTCCGGGCAGGTTTTCCTTCTGCTATGGAAGTAAAACCTACTCTTTGCATGATGCATTCTACAAAGACCATGGGACCCCAGGTATGGAGCCGGTGTACATTAAACGTATACTATACATGTTGTAAGTTGTAGCTCTGCGATATTCACAAGATGAAACCCTGGTAGCTCCTTATCTCAAAGCCACCAATGGCCCATTATATTTTTGGAAACGCACCCACATGTCAGAAGTGGAGACTCTTACTTGTATCCTATTTTAGTATTTTTGAATGGTCCCTCCTAAACGTATCTTATACCTTTGCTGACCTGGAAATATTTTATGAAATGGATGCCCACCAAATGAGTTTCTCTAGATGATACAAAGCCATCTGTGGAACCAGAGGACATACTTTCCCATCAGAGCTCCCCAATTCAACCAAATGTTCTGATCCTGGACAAATCACTTCATTTCATTTTTCTTTTTTAGCACAAACCGTCCACCTTATTTCCCCTTATTTATGATTCGTTCGTCATCAACTCTGTTTTCTCAAAATTACTTTTTGATTAAAATGTAATTTCCTAACATTTTATTTTGTTTTAAGTGTTCTCTAGCGAATCTTAGGGGCGGCTCCTCCACTAGGGCGGCGGAGCATCGCCCAACTGCGAGTAAGGTAAAACATAAAATGGTAATAACTTTTAGTTATTACTATTTTATGTGTCTTTCCGCATTGGCGGGCGGGAGGCGGAGCTGTCCGGGCAGGGCAGGAGTGGTTTGCCCACTCATGAGTGGGCATGACTGGTTTAGTCGGCCCTCTTGGGCTGCCCAAACCAGTCATGCGTACTCTGAACTTCTTCATGCAGGCTGCATTGCAGCATACATGGAGAACATGCCATCCCCTACAGCCCCTGGCTGGGCAGCATCCTGACCAATCACATTGTGATTGACTTAGCGGAGGGAGGCTGCCTGCCTGCTGAGCAGGAGCAGTGGAGATGCGGGACACCGGCCGGCAGAAAGGTAGGTTTTATTTTATTTTTTCCTATTATTAAACCCCCCGCCCCCTCCACGTGACACCCCCTCCCTGTGCCCGCCACCCCACCCAGGAGCCATGCCGACTGCTACTGGTGAAGCAGTTTCAAAGCAAATGTTTTTTTCTGATCAAGAGGATCAACTAATTCACGTATTACCTCGAAGAATCTAAACCTTGAAGAATCGAAACCTTATCTAGTTTTAACGGTTTTTGGTAAATGCTGTCATAAAAGTTCACGTAAATACAATCCACGTGAAAACTTAAAAAATGTTAAAACCAGTAGAATCCTTAATAATAATCATAAAAGCCTGAAAATATATTGTGGGATTTCGGGTGGGCTGTCCAATAAACTCACTGACACTGGGATGCGAGGTAATGAGGGTTTTATTATTTTATATAGCCTCCTCTTTTGTACGGGTACTCGATAGAAAGGCAAGGGGTTGTCAACGTCCTCTTTAGCTTGTTTAGCGGTTCACAGTCTCCGACTCTCCCGGTGCCTTCTGGGCGTTGTAGGCCTTGTCTCGGCCGTCTTGTCTCTCGTTCAAGATGTGACCCAAAACAGAAAGAAACCACTATTAAATCCCGGTTTTGGAGGTTTTTGTCAGGGGAGGGTAGTGAGGGACCACACGTGCTTGTTGCTCTCAAGGTGCCGGTGAGGTGAAGGGAAGGTAACTGTGCAGAGAGGGTCGGTTGCTCGGTTTATGGTGGTTTACCCCACTTACGTCCCGCCCACCCCGTGAACCTTGACCGTACCTGCTCGAGCCACACTTCGTGGGAAGTGTGGCTGGGCGATGCGCCTCCTCGTTGGCTTGTCGTGGTCGTCGCGGGTCTCTCTTCCCTCGGTTTCCCAGGTCCGTGGTCCGCTGTCTCCGTTGTCACTGGGCTCCGTCCTCCGATGTTCCTCTACCGCCTCCTCTCTCCGCTGGTCCGCTCTCCACTCCTCTCCCGGTCTCCTCGTCAGCTCACCCGCCTCCTGCTGTTGCTGTTCCTCGCTTGCTTCGCCTCCCGTCCTCCTCCACTGCTCACACGCCTCCTCCAGCCGATGTTCCTTGCTTGCTTCGCCTCCCGTCCTCCTCCTCTCCTCACACGCCTCCTCCTCGATCGCAATCTTCGGTTCTTCGTCTTCGGTTCTCCTCCACTCTGCTCCTCTCTCACGCCACCACTCTCCACTCCCTCCGGGTGTAATACACACCTGAGTCCTGTTTGGGCGCACCTTTACCTCCTGATGGTGGGCGGTCTCCTGATCCAGCTCCGCCCAGTTAAAGAAACACGGCTCCTCCGGTTCTTGGGACGGTTGTCGCCAGTCTGTAATAGGTTTCCAGGCGTCTGCATGCTGGGCGAAAAAAGAGGATACAGGTAAAGGTAAGCCAGGAGGGCCCGGGTCCTCCTCGTCATATATATATATATATATATATATATATATATATATATATATCCCAAAGAAAACGCGCTCCTCCAGCAACATAATATGGGCTACAGGAACAGTGCTTGAAAAGGTGCTTTATTGAAAGAACAACAGGCATGACGCGTTTCGAGTCCACCAACTCTTAATCATATGCTGCTTTGCTGTGGTCTCAGTGGGTTCGTTTGGTCTCAAATAAACGTAACTCATAAGACATTGAGAAAGGACTGGCGTCAGTGCTTCCAATTTAAAGTGGCAGTTAGTTAGTAATTTTATGTTCAAAATTATTCTCGTGTTTTCATAATGCAGCGAAAATAATTACAAATAGTTTGTTTCAGGTTGCCATTTAACCCCCAAATAGTCATTTTCCTTGGAACTATAGTTACCAAAATGCCTTATGACTGCCAATTTCTTGCTTACTGGTTCTCAACATCGATTTTCTTTTAAATATATCCTTTATTGAGTTCACAGGAGCATAGAACACTTGAACAGTACAACATGCATTTTTTTGTTTGTTTCTATTCCCTACATCACAAGGATGCCAGTCATGGTCGCGGGACGCAACTTATTTAACAGTGGTACAGCGTTGCATACATGTCAACAGAATTACAGTACAATTGTTCCAGCTGTGTTGGCTCTGTGAAGTATCAGAGTCTTTCAACCAGGAAATAAAAAGGAAAATGACAAGGATACATGAAACGGGGGCTATGGTCGCCCAACTTGGGGACGTGGTGTGTGTCACGGAGCTAGGGTGTATCATTGCATCGGGAGCTCTTGGGTGCCTTCGAGTATGGACTACTGGAGTTCTGCAGGAGTCGGGGAGCGGCATGGGTCGGTAGCGGGGGGGGGGTGTCGTGCGTGTGGAGTGCTAGGTGGGGTGTCTACATGACGGTCAAGGTGGGGTATCATCAGCTGGTGTCTCAGCGTCTCTATGTAGGGAGCCCAACATCTCGTCCCATAGTGTCGCGATCGGGAACTTTCGCAGTCCCGCCGTTTCCTCGTTGTGAAGTGTTATGCTTTCTGCCCGTGCCCAATTGTGTAGGGATGAGCGCCAGTGGTCCGCTAGGGGTGGGGTGGTACGTTTCCAATGCTTTGTTATCAGCCTTTTGGCCGTAAGGAGGCCAAGGTCCCAGAAACTGGAGTGGACCTTATTATGTTTGGTCTGCTTGAATAGGCCCAGTACGCATGCTTCCCATGTATGCGGCACCGGCATGGCGGTGCAGCGCTCTAAGGTTGGTAGCACTGTCTGCCAGTATGTTTGAAGCTGTGGGCAGTGCCATAGCATACGCAGCAAGTCCGCACCCTCCAGAGCACATCTCGGGCAACTGGCTGCGGCGCCTGGGAAGTAACGATTTATTTTGTCCGGTGAAAGATACGCGCAATGCAGTATGTAAAATTGAATCAGCTTAAAACGCGCATTTCGGGGGACGTTCTTGGGGCCCGTTTGTATCATTGCCCATTCTCCATCTGTCCAGTCCCTCCCCCTGTCTGTTGCCCATTTGTCGCGCAGCGGCTGTAACGTATGTTGCGTGTGGGACAGCAGCGCTTGGGTTAACCAGTGCACCACAAGTGTGCCATTGCCCATGACATGTAGGTGTTGTATTAGTTGATGAGTGGGTGGTTCCTCAGTGATGCTTCCCCATCGTTGCGTGTATGCCCTGATGATGGAGGCGTGTTGTAGGAATTGCCCTGCTGGGAAACCCGTGTCGCTGGTAAGCGTCAGAAAAGGTATCAGGGTGCCATCCTCGTATAGGTCTGCCATGGTGTCCACCCCTGTGCGCGTCCAGTGTTCCAGCGCCACTTCCGTGACAACAGATGTGGATTTGGGGGTGCCCAAGAGTGGGAGTGCCGGGGCATATGGTTTGACATGACTGGTTAGTTTTAAGCACCTGGTGTAACATTTGACGGCTACAGTCGCATGTAATTGAGAGGTTTTCCTCGTGGGCGCCAGAGGGTGGAAGAGGGAGTGTATCTGTGTGTGGGTCAGCATATTTGTTGTTGAGGCCGTGTCTTCTAGGTTTCTCCCCGCGAGCCAGACAGTTACCCATTGCAGTTGTGCAGCCAGATAGTAAAGCTCTAGATTTGGTACTGCGAGGCCACCGTCACTGACCGGTACGTGTAGCTTTTTCAGGGCCATTCTGGGTCTCCCGGTGTTCCATATCAAGTCTCTGACCATGGTTTCTAGCTCCCTGAAGGTGCGAACCTGGACGTATATCGGTATGTTGGCGAAATAATATAGGAGTCTGGGCAGGATGATCATCTTCACCAGCGTCACCCTGCTCGGCATATTTAGAGGGAGTGACTTCCAGAAGGAAATCTGGGATCTTATGGACGTTACGGCGCGGGTCAGGTTGCCATCTAGGATATCTTGGGGTGTTCTGTACACGTGAATGCCCAGATATTTGAATGTGGTGTGGTGCCATGGCAGTCGCTCGCCGTTTATCGTGATTTCTGGGTCAGGAGTGTCTGGTGCGAACGCATACGCTCCCGACTTGGTCCAGTTAACTTTAAGGCCAGACATGGACTCGAAGGTCCGGAAGATGTCCGACAGCTCTGGCGGCAGTTGAGTGAGGTCTCTGACATAAAGGAGCAGGTCGTCCGCATATAGCGACACTATGTGCATGCCGTCCGTCATCGGGATGCCCCAGGCCGTGCCCTTGGCGCGCAACATCTCGGCCAGGGGTTCTATGGCCAGTGAAAAGAGCAGCGGGGACTTCGGGCAGCCTTGCCTGGTACCGCGTCGGACTCTGATGGGGTCGGACATTAGCTTGCCCATGCGGACTCGCACTTCTGGGTGTCTGTACAGCAGTCCGACTAGCTCAATATAGTCGTCTCCTAGCTCGAATTTGCGCAACACTGACAGTAGATAAGGCCATTCCACCGAGTCGAAGGCCTTCTCAAGGTCCAAAACCAGACAGCCCGATCTCGGCCATTCCTGCACCGCATAGGTCTGCATCCGGAACAACCTGCGTATGTTTTGGGAGGTACATCTGGCCGGCACAAAGCCGTTCTGGTCAGCGTGTATCAGGGCGGGCACCAGGGTTGCTAGGCGTCTGGCCAGAGTCGACGCCAGGATCTTATACTCGGTGTTCAGCAGCGCTAGTGGTCTGTACGACCCCAGTGACAAACCATCTCGGCCCGGTTTGAGAAGAAACACCAGCGTCGCCTCATTCATTGACTGGGGCAAAGCCGAGTCTTCCAGCGCTGTCGAGTACACCTTGAGTAGCTCTGGGATCAGGATGTCGGAGCAGGCCTTATAATACTCCACTGGCAGCCCATCCTTGCCGGGGCTTTGCCATTCGAGAGGGCGAAGATGGCCTCCCGTAGTTCATTATTCACCAGCGGGGCTCCCAGGTCGTCACGTTGGTCGTCTGTCGGGACGGGTAGTGTGATTTCGTCTAGGTACGCCGTAATGGTCGGCTGTGTGGTCAGTAGCCGAGACTCGTACAGTGCACGATAGTGCGCTACAAACGCCTCATGTATTTTCGCCTGGGTGTATGCCACAGGGCCGGTGGTCGGGCGTATCGCTGTTACGGGTGTGGTGCGCTCCTCACGTTGTATCAGCCAGACTAATAGCCTACCCGGTTTGTCTCCTGTGTGGTGTGTGCGGGCCGAGTGGGCTGTGTAATTGATGTGTTTCAGCCTATCGAGTAGTCTATCGTGTTCTGTCTGCGCCTCTAGTAAGTCAGTGTTGGCACCAGTGGCAGCCGTCTGCTCCGCCTGCAGCAAAGTCGACTCCAAGCGTCTGAGGTTCGCTTCTAGCCGTCTCCGTGAATTGGCCTGTGTACCTAGGCAGTGCCCCCTGAGAACCACCTTAAACGCATTCCACTCAATTAGCGGCATCAATGCCGTGCCAGCATTGTCGTCAAAGTATTGCGCAGTTTGTGCGCTGATAGAGCTCCGAAACGGGCCGTCGAGTAGCAAATCAGGTTGTAGGCGCCATGTGGGAATCGGGGGTCGTGGCTGTTCCCATGTCAGGTTCAATAGGTGTGGGTTGTGATCAGAGTGCGTGCGGCCCATGTAGCAAGTGTCAGTGACGAGTGGTAGGATCTCGCTGGACACCATGTACCTGTCGAGGCGCACATGTAGGGCGTGGGCCCCCGTGTAATATGAGTAGTGCCTGGTATGTGGGTTGCGGGTGCGCCATGCGTCATGCAAATCCCATTGCGTGGACCACGCTTGTAGCGCACTTGCAGTGTTGTGCGCCACTGAGGTGGGTGGCGGAGGGTGCGAGAGATCTAGGGCAATATTAAGTGTGCTGTTGTAGTCCCCACCAATCACCCATGGGACTTCATGCCAGGGGGCCAGTGTGTTAGACAACCGATCAAGGAAGTCCGCTAGTCCAGTGTTGGGTGCGTACACCGACACCAGCACCAGCGGAGTCCCGTCAAGTGTGCCGTGGATCGCGGCGTTTCTCCCCTCGGGATCTATGTGTGCGTCCAGTGTCAACCATGGAATGCCCGGCCTTACCCACACCAGCGTACCTTTAGCATAGGAGGAGTGGCCTGTGGCATACAGCTGCCCGTGCCATCTGCGTCTCAGTGTGGGTATTTCCGTGGCGCTTAGGTGTGTCTCTTGAAGGAGTGCGATTTGGACATGGTGGCGTTTGAGGTACGAGTAAATTTGGTAGCGGCGCGCCGGTGTGTATATACCTCTCACATTCCACGTACATATCTTAATGGTAGACATCACAGTGTTTTAACAGGTCCCTCCCTCCAGGCCCTCCCATCCCTCCCCAAGCGTCCCACGGTCACTATCGGATAGACGACCCCAGCAAACATACAGGCATTGCTAATTACACACCACATTGTTAAGATCAAGGGAGGAGATGAGAACCAGGCTATTAGACCATCAAGCCATTGAACAGTATGAACATTCAAAATACCAAAAGGTCGGATGCGGAACGTGCTCCCGTCCATACTCTCACTGGTTCTCAACATCGATGTAGGCAAAACAGCTCTGAGTGCCACTGTGTATCGAGTGCAACACATGCTTCAAACGGACATTTCCAATACTCGATCACAGTGCAGCAAAGTCCCGCTACCACTGAGTTCTATATATATATATATCCATACTAATATAATAAAGAGAGAGCCCAAACCTTTGAGGCGGGTAATCTCAGGAACCACAGCACCAATCACAACAGCCAATACAGCGTTGGAAAGGGCAGTTGCAGCAGAAGGACATAGGCTATGCAGACGCCCACCATATACATTTAAAAGGTAAAAGAACCGTGCCAGCAAAGTAGTCCCTAGTGGGCGTGTCTGCGTTGTGCTGTGGGCATGTGCTGGGGGCGTGACAAATGCAGGTGGCGTGTGGTACGTTCCGCCCTTCATGCCATATCTCATATTGTGTGCTAATCCCACCCTGCTTCCTTTAACTACCCCTGCACCCCAATCATAACCCACCCGTACTCCTTAAAATACCCCAACACCCTTAAACACTAACCCATCTTAACCCTATAAATATACCCTGTACTCCAAAACCCAAACCTATCTCTAAACCCTAAAAATACCCCTGTACCCCAAAACCCAAACTTAGCCCTGAACCCTATAAATACCCCTGTACCTCAAAACCCAAACCTACCCCTGAACCCTAAAAATACCCCTGTACCCCAAAACCCAAACCTAGCCCTGAACCCTAAAAATAACCCTGTACCCCCAAACCTACCCCTGAACCCTAATACCCCTGTACCCCAAAACCCAAACCTAGCCCTGAACCCTAAAAATACCCCTGTACCCCAAAACCCAAACCTAGCCCTGAACCCTTAAAATACCCCTGTACCCCAAAACCCAAACCTACCCCTGAACCCTAAAAATACCCCTATACCCCAAAAGAACAAGTTACTTACCTTCGGTAACGCTTTTTCTGGTAGATACTATATCTGCCTGTGGATTCCTCACCTTGTGAATATGCCCCTTGCGTCAGCAACGTTCGGAAATTTTCTTCGTAGCACGCCGTCGTGGGCGACGTCACAGGAGCACGGCATCGCGCGCGACTCCGTCTGACGTCACCGACTCCATATTAGGCCCACGCCGGCGTGATGACGTCAGTTCCGCCCTTTTTTCCGTGCCTTCGAGGCACACGGACGGACCAACGATAGCAAATATGCAAATATACAATGTACACAGTACAAATAGAACCAAATCAATACAACAGTATTATAATCATATATACAAAAAGACCAGGTATAGCAGAGTAGACAAACGGGGAGGCGGGTGGGTCAGTGAGGAATCCACAGGCAGATATAGTATCTACCAGAAAAAGCGTTACCGAAGGTAAGTAACTTGTTCTTCTGATAGATACATCTGCCGTGTGGATTCCTCACCTTGTGAATAGATTCCCACAGCAGTCCCCACTCCCGGAGGAGGGTGTCCACTCTGCTACACCAGGAAGTCTTGGAGGACAGAACGCGCGAAGTGGCCATCCCTCCTCACCTCGGTATCTAAGCAGTAATGCTTCGCGAAAGTGTGGAGGGAGGCCCAAGTCGCGGCCCTGCAAATATCCTCAACAGGCACACCCCTAGACAAAGCAGATGATGCAGACTTTGCTCTAGTTGAATGAGCTCTAATACCCTCAGGAGGGTCCTTACCCGCAAGGGAGTAGCAGATCTTGATGCACAGGATTATCCATCTGGAAAGAGTGCGCTTGTGCACCGCTCTGCCCTTCTTGCAGCCAGCAAAGCCAACAAACAGCTGGTCGTCCATCCGGAAGTCCTTAGTCCTGTCCAGATAGAAGGACACCGCCCGCTTAGGGTCCAGGCGATGCAGTCTCTCTTCCTCCTTAGACGGGTGAGGGGGAGGATAGAAGGTAGGAAGGGTAATGGACTGCCCAAGATGGAAAGGAGTCACCACCTTAGGCAGAAAAGCAGCCCTGGTCCTAAGAACCATCCTTTCTGCATGAATGGTCAGGAACGGGGGTTTGGAACTTAGAGCTTGAAGCTCACTTACCCTCCTTGCCGAGGTGATTGCAACGAGGAAAATAGTTTTAAAAGAGAGAAGCCTCAATGGACACTTGTGCAAGGGTTCGAAGGGAGAACCCATTAAAAAGGTCAGCACAAGATTCAAATCCCACTGAGGAATAATAAAAGGGGTAGGAGGAAACACATTCACAAGACCCCTCAAGAATCTCACAACCACCGGAGACTTAAAGAGAGAAGGCTGATCCGGCAAACATAGAAACGCCGATAAAGCCGAAAGATAGCCCTTGACCGTGGACACAGCCAAACCTTGCCGTGCCAGATAAAGGGCAAACTGTAAAATATTAGACAAATGAGCCCTCAAAGGGTCAATATCCCTCTCCCTGCACCAAGAAACAAATTTTGTCCACCTATAGGAGTAAATGGACTTAGTGGTGTCACGCCTGGCAGAGAGAATGACATCCACCACCTCGTGTGGGAGAGAAAAAGAACTCAAGTTGCCCCGTTCAATCTCCAGGCATGAAGGTGTAATGTCTGGAGGTGGGGGTGTAGAACCTGCCCCTCCAACTGAGAGAGGAGGTCTGCCCTGTGAGGGAGACGGAGCGGCTGGTGAGAGGATAGGTGGAGTAGGTCCGAATACCACACCCTTCTCGGCCAATCCGGGGCGACCAAAATGACTTGGGCCCGGTCTTGACGAATCTTCCTCAGAACCCGAGGAATCAAAGGTATGGGGGGAAACGCGTAAAGGAGTCGACCTTCCCAACTCAACTGAAACGCGTCCCCCAATGCCCCTTGCATCGGATACTGGAGACTGCAGAATGAAGGGCAGTGAGCATTCTCGCGAGTGGCGAAAAGATCCACCCGAGGAGTCCCCCACATCCGAAAGATGTTGCGAACAACCTCCGGGTGAAGCCTCCACTCGTGGTCGGCAGAAAACTGCCGACTGAGACTGTCCGCACGCACGTTCAGAACCCCGGCCAGATGATTTGCCACCAGACAAATCTGATGGTCCTGAACCCAGGACCAGAGACGCAGAGCCTCTCTGCAGAGACACTGCGACCCTACTCCTCCCTGCTTGTTGATGTACCACATCGCGGTCGTGTTGTCCGTTAGGACCTGAACCGAACGACCGCGAAGGGAAGGGAGGAAGGCCTTGAGCGCCAAACGTATCGCCCTCAATTCCAGAAGGTTGATGTGAAACAACCTTTCTTCCGGAGACCAAAGACCCTTGACCTCCAGGTCTCCCAGATGAGCACCCCACCCGAGAGTGGATGCATCCGATATCACTGTGGCCACTGATGGAGGTAGCTGAAAAGGCTTTCCCTGTGACAGATTGCCTTCCACGCCCCACCAGGACAGGTCCGCTGCAGTTTCTCTGGAGATCCTCACAGACTCCCTGAGATCTCCGTTGTGCTGATACCACTGCCTGCGGAGGCACCACTGGAGCGCCCTCATGTGCCAGCGTGCATGACTGACCAACAGAATGCAAGAAGCCATCAGACCGAGCAGACGAAGGACCTTCAGGACTGGAACGACCGCTCCAGGAAAAAACAAAGGAATCATTTCCTGTATGTCGCGAATCCTTTGAGGTGGAGGGAATGCACGACATACAGAAGTGTCCAGTACTGCACCTATGAACAGGTTGCGCTGGGAGGGCACCAGGTGAGATTTGGGTACGTTTATCGAAAAACCCAACCTGTGTAACAACTGAGTTGTCTCCTGCGGATGATGGAGCACCATCTCCGGCGACTCCGCTTTGATCAGCCAGTCGTCTAGAAAAGGGAATACAGGAATCCCTGACCTCCTGAGATGCGCCGCCACCACTGCCATCACCTTGGTGAAAACTCGAGGCGCAGTAGTAAGTCCAAACGGGAGGACCGCAAACTGATAGTGCTGCGACCCCACCGTAAAACGGAGATACTTCCTGTGCGACTTCAGGATAGGGATGTGAAAATACGCATCCTGCAAGTCGATCGACACCATCCAGTCTTCTTCCATCAGCGCCAGAAGAACCTGAGCAAGGGTGAGCATTTTGAACTTCTCCTGTTTGAGATAGAGGTTCAAAACCCTGAGATCCAGGATAGGCCGAAGCCTGCCATCCTTCTTGGGAATCAAGAAATACCGGGAGTAGCACCCTTGACCCCTCTCCTGCTCTGGAACCACCTCTATCGCTCCCTTTCGGAACAGAGCCAGGACTTCCTCCTGCAGGAGAAGCAGGTGGTCCTCCGAGCAATAACCTTGGCAAGGAGGGTAATTGGGAGGGAACTCCTGAAAAGGAAGTGCATACCCATTCTCTACGAGATTGAGAACCCAAAGATCTGATGTAACCGATTCCCAATCTCGTAGAAAGTGAGTAAGCCGACCCCCTACTGGCCCTACATGATCCAGAATGGTGGATCTAGGGCTGCTTTGCTGATGCGGGTGGGGGTTGGGCATTATTGGAGGAAGTGGAGGAAGAGGAGACTTGACGTCCACGACCACGACCCCTCTGTCTACCTCTATAGGACTTATATAGAGGGTTCTGCTGCTGCTGCTGCTGTTGTTGGCCCTGCTTGAAGGGACGAAAAGAAGATTTTCCAAAACCCTTGAATTTTCTGGCTGCAGACCCTCTCATCTGCAGACCCAACGATCTCGCAGTGGCACGGCTGTCTTTAAACCTTTCCAAGGCCACATCCGCCTTCTTACCAAAAAGGCCAGATCCTTCAAAGGGTAAGTCCAACAAAGTGGATTGTACATCCGCCGAGAAATCAGATGATTTTAACCATGCGGCTCTCCTAGTTGCAATGGATGAGCCCATAATTCTGGCAACTGAATCCACAGTGTCCATGCCGCTTTGGATGACCATGCGGGCCGCAGCCTGAGTGTCAGAGATGACTTCATTAAAGTTTTTTCTATCCTCCTCAGGAAGTTTTGGTGACAACTGCTTCACTGAGTCCATCAGCGCGTGCACATATCTACCTAGAAGGGAAGTGGCATTTGACGACTTTAGAGCCATGCTCCCAGAAGAGAAAGTCTTCTTCGCAGCCTGATCCACTTTCTTTGACTCCTTGTCAGCAGGCACTTGAGGGAAGGAGCCTGCCGCCCGATTAGAGCAAGCCGCCTGAACCACAAGACTTTCCGGAGACGGATGCGTAGAAAGAAATGCAGGGTCATCAGGAGCCACCCTATAGCGCCTTGCAATAACCCTTGAAACTGCAGGAGCAGACAACGGCCTCTTCCAAATTTCCTTAATTGGATCTGACAAGGCATCAGTAAACGGCAAAGTCGGCTCCACAATTGAGGATGGAGAATGCAGGACTTCCGTGAGAATGTTGGGCTTGTACTCCACCGTGGGCAGCTTTAAGTTAAGAAGCTCAGCAGCCTTCCTAATAACCACATGATAAGGAGCCACGTCCCTTGATGGTCCATCAGAAGTCGAAGGCAGACCCCACTCGGGAGAGAGTTCCAGACCACTAGCATCCCGAAGCTCTTCGAAGTCATCACCATGATCAGGAAGCTCACCTTCCTCCACATCTGAACTCTCATCATCCTTTTGCTCGAGAAGACGCTGAGCTCTTCGCCTCGACCACTCCATTCGAATCGAAGTCGACGGATCCGGTAACGACTCCGACGGAGCCGGTTCCGACGTCGCTCGAGGAACCGAAGCAGGAGGACGAGAGTCAAGAACAGGTGTGGCACCTCGATCTCGACTACGAGGTCGATCCGGAGTCGGCGAAGCCGCATGCGGAGTCGAGGACCTCGGTGGAGCCGTACCGAGCCAAGGTGAAACAGGCGCCGGCATGAAAGGCATAAATGGAGCAGGGGCATACGACTGAGGAATACCCAGGTTGTACGATAACGGACCCATGGGGCCACCAGGCGCTCCAGCGGGGTACATCGCCCTAGAATAAACTCCAAACATCGCATTGAGAAAATGCGAGGGATCCTGTCCAGGACCAGGGAAGGAAGGGTACGGACCTACCGGATGTTGCAATGGAGGCCGACCCGACACATCCTCACCCTGACCTTCTGGATTCACAGGAGTCTCCGCCGAAGCCGGTTCTTGAACCACCTCCTCTTCTTCATGCTCCGAGGAAACCGGCTCCGGGTCCGGCTCCGGCTCCGGCGCCGGAGAACCCACTCTTGACATAGCAGGTGAAGGAGAGACAAAGTCCTTACGGTGTTTGTGAGACTTTCTCTTCGAGTCAGAGGAATCCTTCCCCGAATGATGTCTCGAACTGTGCTTCCTCCTCTTATGTTTTCTCCTCGAAGAGCTCGAAGCATGTCCGGAAGCCGACTTAGATCTAGACCTAGACCTTTCTCTGGACTTCGACTTCGCCTTGGACCTCGAATCGTCTCCAGACCTCGAACCAGCTCTGGTCCTCGACGCCGATCTCGACCTCGACCGAGACCTTTGCTTCGACTTCGACCTCCGTGACGTAGATCTCGAAAGTCGCCCAGAGTCCTTTTTCACCTTCGCCAAGAGCAACTTTGCCTCACGCTCCCGAAGCGCCTTCGGATTCATGTTGAAACAGGACTCGCAGTTCCTGACGTTGTGGCCCGATCCAAGACACCATAAACAATCCTTATGCGGGTCCGTGATAGACATCATGCGGGCACAAGACCTACATGGCTTAAAGCCTGTTTTCCTCGACGACATCTCTGGAGAAGAACAAAGTCGCAAGAGAGAAACAGTGACAAATAATAGTCAGAAAGATACTAGGTATCGCTGAAGATCCCGAAAACCGTTAGCGTCGGAGACGCGGAAAAAAGGGAACTGACGTCATCACGCCGGCGTGGGCCTAATATGGAGTCGGTGACGTCAGACGGAGTCGCGCGCGATGCCGTGCTCCTGTGACGTCGCCCACGACGGCGTGCTACGAAGAAAATTTCCGAACGTTGCTGACGCAAGGGGGATATTCACAAGGTGAGGAATCCACACGGCAGATGTATCTATCAGAACCCAAACCTAGCCCTGAACCCTAAAAATACCCCTGTACCCCAAAACCCAAAACTATATATGAACCCTTAAAATACCCAAACGCAAAACATATACCTCAGCACCCCAAAACATATACCCATATACCCATACTTACCTTATCCAAACATTAAAAAAATCATGCTTTTACCATTCATGCATTTACAACGAATTTCGTTGTAAATGTATGCATGGTAAAAGCATATAAAATGTAATGCCATGCGTTATAATGGCATTGCGGAGTCATGGTACTTTCGTAATGTAAGTATGCGAAGTGATGGTATGCAGAAAGAAAGTTGCGGAATAATGGGTGTTTACCCTCCCCCGGTAAGTACATTGGTGGCACGGCGGCCCAGATCTCCAGCAACATACTCATATTTTTTCACCACCCATTTGAAAAATGCACAGGTCTCTCTCATTGATGGCCAGCACCGACATACACTTTTAGACACACCTCCCGCCACAAGTTCTAGAATTGCGAACTTTAGAGCTGGGGAGCTACGGACGGACAACGTCAGGACGGGCTGCTAGTATATATATATATACATATAGTTATGTAGCAGTTTGCAGCTCCTCCCGGAAAATCCGCCCTTACTCTGGTGGCTCGCAGAAGCCGGTAGAGCCACAGCCGGCAAAAGTATTTTCGCACAGATGAAATAACAGCGCACTCTCAGTAGAAGATTTACGATCATCAGGTCTTTATTCCAATGATAGCTAGAAAGATAGATAGATAGATAGATAGAGATATATATGTAAATACATACATATTTTTACTTTGACAATATCGCTTTACATCCCTCAAATGACCATGATGGAACAAATAAGATAAACTGAAAATGAGGCTTCTGACATGGGTATTCGAAAATAGTGCTTAGGAGCTGAAGTCTGTCAGAATGTGTGGTTTTCCGCAATGAATATTCATGCGATAAATGATTATACTACAGAACACCTGACACCTTGATGACTGTTAGAAATACCCAGGCTATAACCTATAACTCAATGGCAGTATTCACAGCACTAGTTTTGTGAATCTGTCATCTTTCTCCACTTTTAAGACTTGCAAAAAATGTTTTTGAAACAACAATCACTCAAGAGATTGTCACTTTTTATCACTTCACCTAATTGTTTGCCATACAATAAGGCTCCACAACCCGGCATTTGAGAGTGTTGATGCTGCGCCATGAAGCGGATCCAAAAACTGCATAGTAAAACAGAGATGGCGTGTGGATATTTAAATAGATTAAGACCCACGTCCAGAAATTGTTTTACCTCTGCTGTGAATCAGTAGACCTGCAGGCCAACCTTATAAACTGAGATAATAGATTTAGAAATAGAAATAAATGTAGAAGGTGCTTAGCTCCAGCTGGTGTTAACTGCACACAGTAATGAGCAAGGAATGTCCAGGTCCAAGAGGCTGCATACAACGTACTAATAAATAACGTTTTATTATGATATTTATAAAGGTCAGTAGTACAATAGAATCTGATTTAAAGCACCATATAACCAGACTGCTTGACCTCAATAGTTTCCGCTGCACTGTGTGAAGGCGGGGATGCAACCGGAGGCAAATCAATATTACTTTATCTTACCGGTCCAATGGTTGCCTACAAGCCTTTGGCCCTACCCTTTTCTGACCCGTGTCACCACAGCATACTGAGCAAGGAAATATTTAAAACAAAGGAAAAAACAAGTAAGCCTCTCATGTACAACACTTAAATATCAACTTGTATTGTGACAGCTATTATTATTTTTTGTTGCAGTTTTATATAGCTCAAACTCGACCCAAAGGTATCAGAGCATTTTACATAAGCACAAGTTGCATTACAGACGAACACATTAATTTTTGGTAGGCACAGGGAGATTAACAGCCTGATTCATCAAGCTGAATTGCGCTCGCAAAGGGCCAGATTCTGAGAATCTGGCCCTTTGCGAGTGCGATTTTTGCATTTGGGATTCATCATCCCAAATGCAAAAATCGGTAATAGCGATTTCGCTATTTTGCGAGGAATTACATTTAAGGAACCTCTATTTGAGATTCCTTAAATGCAATTCATCATCCATTTTAAAATTGCGAATTCGCAATTTCGGCCCGCTAATTACCGCGAGGTCAAACCTCGTGGTAAATAGCGAAAACTTAGAAAAATGCTTTTAAAAGCATTTTTCTAAGTTGCATGTTGCACACACACATGTCCTTTGGACATGTGTGAGCGCAACACCTGTTTTAATTTGCATTTAAGGGGTGCTACCACCCTTTAAATCGCTATCTTATTTGCGATTAGCTAATTGCTAATCGCAAATAAGGAATACTCCCCATTCATTCCTATGGGCCTTTTGGCCCATAGGAATGAATGGAGAGTTATTCCTTATTTGCGATTAGCAATTTGCTAATCGCAAATAAGGAATATGTAGGAATCGCAATTTTTTTTTGCGATTCCTACATGAATCCCGTTTTGCGAGCCTGTAATAGCGATTCCTTATGAATCGCTATTATAGACTCGCAAAACGGGTCTTTCATGAATCAGGCTGCTACGTGATTTGCCCAGAATCACAGGAAGTTGAGCCAGCAAGGAGATGTGGTTTCCCAGCTCCAGCAGCTCTCTCTGGCCCTTAACAACATCCAAATAGCCCGTTCAATATGTGAACTGTGATTTTCAAACTGCGATCAAAGCAGTTTAAAAGACACAGATGTCCAATCAAACAATCAAAGGCATTTCAACTCTTTACAACATTTTGCAAAATGTATTAGAGTTGGCATTGACATCTCTGTGGCGGAGTAAATCGCTGATGTGAAAAAAACAGAGCATATCTAACTGGCTCTAAAGCACTAAACTAGCTTCGTACAGACATACAATCTATCACTTGCAAAGCCCTACACTAGAAATCTCTGACATTTCCAGCACAGTAATTAAACATCCCAGGAAAAATAAAAAACACACAACAAAGAAATACTCTAGAAATCCAGAAACTCAGTAACAAAAGACTCTCAGCAATCCTCACTAAGATTCTGCAGCAGCACTCTCTACCAAACATAAAAACATAAAAGCAAACTCTTGGACCACCTTCCAGAAGGAGATAGAAGACCTATTCCCAAACAGCCCTCTCTGTACTGCAAGTTACTTCTTAGATCAAGCTTCAAAATCACTTTTCGCCATCATGAAAGTTTAAGGTATAGGTGAGGTTTGAGGAACTTTGTGAACTAGGTTGAAAATATAAAGCTGACGTGATTTTGCGATGTGATTGTATTCAAATGTACTTGTGCAGATCTTGTTTTTATAACTGTCTAAAGGACACTGATAATGAAAGGATGTGGTTCACACTATACAAAAGAAAGATGAGCTGAACAATCCCTGCTGTATGTCAGTATATGGCAACAATAACATTCTCAGGGTATGTAGATGTAGAGTTAAGATTGGCAAACCTATTCTTATCTATGTATAATGACCTTCACAGTGTGTAGTCTATAATTTGAATACAGTATTTTTGTAGGACAATATTTAGAACTAAATATTCTGGTAGTACACCAGCCATTGTCAGAAGTATTAATGAATAAAGAAGTCGGCTTTGAACACTTTACTGTCAATTGATTGTAAATTACCCAGAAATACAGCGGGCTCTTGACCATTGCAAGTGCCACTTTATAAGAATGCGATTAGCACAATTATGTTTTGCAGCAGAAATGCTGGAGCAGCACATGTGCACATGTGATAGAGGAGCATACCGTCAAGTACAGGGATTTGACCTAATAGGACAGGCTCTCTGTCATCTAGAGAAGGGCATGAATGAACAGTGGCACCATTGTAATTCGCTTCTTTCTGATGATGTGATACAATAATTGACATCACTGACCAGGAAGAGAGGTCGCAAATATAAATCTAGTTCCTGCAAAATGCGTGAAAGCATGTGTAATAACTTCAGTTCTCAGAGACGGTCAGCCACACATTGAAAGCACTGTCTCATGGCCAGCCCCATGAAAAAGATTGGACAGAGGGCATACTGTTACTTGATCCAAACCAAAACATAATAACAATCGGAGAAAATGATCACATTGAAAATTGGAAAGAGATCTGAGTTCCACAGAAACAGGAAACATTAATGGAATGAGGTTTAGAAGTATCCTCCTGTGAGTACTCATGGGTAGCAGGAAGAGGGTATAGGCATGAGCCTTTTTCCCACCACTTTACGGTGTCTTACTGTTTTTAATGGCTTTCATGGTCTTGCAAGTATAGGGAAGTACGTTGAAAGCATGGATCCATGGATTAAATACACTTGCTTTATAGTTTGCAAGTTGTGCATCTGACGATTTGACAGTGTGAAGAAATTTGATATCAGCATTCTGAGCCAAATGAATGCTATCAAATAACTGATTAAGAACACCAAAGGATATTGCATTTGAGTAATCCGGTTTTGAGCATTGATATTATAAGAAAAGTCATACCGTCAGTCTCGCTATGAATGTTAATTCTGGTTGCTATGTCGTAGGTCATATTCAACAGACAAAAGAGACTCAAGGGGTGTGGCCGTAGAGGATAGAATCAGGTACAATGATAATGACATTGACTGGTACTGGCAATTGTTACAGCAATAAATATTAATATATTATAAACACATTTAAATTCACTGCTTCCCTGTAGTCTTGGCTCAGTTGGAGGATTGTTGATGTTGCCCTCCTCTGCCTCTAGCGGATCTACGGCCTTGGAACTGAGACCTGGATTGCTAGTTTTGCCTCTGCTGCCATTGAGGGGTTTGAACCCTCTGATGGTGGTTCTTGCGGTTGTAAGGCCTGTATCTACTCCTGAATTCTTTTTTCTTTTCCAAGCCTACTGCCTTCAGCGTTTCCAGCTCAGCCTTCATCCTGGCCATTTCCTCATCGGTGTGGGAACCAAAAAGAGAGGTACCGGAGAATGGGAGATTTGAAATTTGGTGCTGGGACTCCGGCTTTAAAGCCGTTAAGCATAGCCATGAAGACCTCTGTGCACAAACTCTGTGTGCATACGAATGAGCAGCCAGAGAAGCCCCATCCGCTGCAGTGCTAATCACCTGATTAGAAACCAGTGCCCCTTCATGAAGAATCTCCGCAAAATCCCGGTGATCCTCTTTTAGCAGTCTTTCCTTAAAATGCTCCAAAGAGTCGCATAGAGACCTGTCATAAAGGCCCAACAGGGCTGCAGCGCCAGATACTTTCAAGACGGATGATGCAGAGCCACATACCGTTCTCCCCCAAGAATCTTGAACTCTACTCTCCTTGTCTGCAGGGACAGAGGACGAAGAATCGACAGCATGAGTTTTCCTTGCTGCCGCGATGATCATGGAGACCGGTGGAGGATCTGATTTTAAAAATAAAGGATCTGTTTCTGCCGGCTTCTACTTCTTCTAAAACCTTGCTGGAGCTGCTTTAATCGAGGATGGGATGAGAAAAACGACCATTACTGGTTGAAGAAGACCAGGAACCAGTGGGAGCAAATGCTAAACACAGACAGTTGATGGAGAGTCTTGAAAATGATAGCGGTAGAAGCTTGGGGCGTTGGCATATTTATGTTCAGCTTCTGCGCTCCTCAAGCGAGGACATTGTGAAATGTATTGATGTCATCGATAGGTGACACTCTACAGGGCGGGCTATCCGTAAGGGTAGGTGAATAGTCCCTTTTTGAGGAGTTAGTTGAAGAAGAAGACCAAGACAGTGTTCTTGTTCTTTTCCGATGAACATGTCTATGCTCCTGAGATTTGTCTTGGCGATCCCTGGTCCGAGCAACAAGTGATCTGTTCACCTCCTGCACCAGCCGCTCCAACGGGGATCCATGCAGTGGACTGGAGTAGTCCATAGGCCATCGAGCTTAGCCAGAAGGATCATTCTGCTAGTGGCTGAGGGGAAGAAGCCATCTTGACGACAGATTAACTGAAGGCGACCTCTGCCTTCATGGAGATGTTGACCTTGGGGATTTTCGTGTCTCAGGAGACTGAGAAGAAGAGCTTCTTGTTGAAATTACTTGAGGAGAGCTCATAACTGAAGCTGATGACTTCATGCGGTCTTTGGAGACTGAACGGCATCTGGAGGAATGATGCAACGTCGATGGGGAGTGTCTCGACATCGAACGACTATATGTTACAAGCACCGGTGAGTCTTTCGAGAGGGATTTTCTTCTCGAATGATTTTCGTCTCGAATGTCCTGACTTTGAAGCCATCAACCTCACTGACTTCACCCTTGACGCGGAGCGTCTAGGAGAACCCAAGGGAGTGTGAACCGACGAAGAACCCCTTCTCAACGTCGTGCTCTTCCTCAACGTTGACGGAGACCGCAGCCTCGACGCCAAACGTCATCTTGAATACTTCACTTTGGGTCCCGATGACGAATCCTTCTTCGCTGATGATGGAGATTTGGCCCTCGACGTTGAACGTCGTCTGGTCGACGAAAACGGAGGTGTCAGCTTGGACGTCGAATGTCTCGCACCTGGCGATGGCGAGGCCCGTCTCGACGTTGACTGCTGCCTGGTTGACAGCAACGGAGACGTCCGCTTCCGCGCCGATCGCCACTCTACTGGCGATCGGCGTACTGACAGCGGTGACGCAGATCCAACTCTCAGCGATGTGCGAACCCGCACCGACAGAAAACGCCACCTCTGTGCCGATCGTCGCCGTGTTGACGACGGCGGAGGATGTGACATAGCTGCAGTCTTCTTCGACGACCGGTGTTCTCTTGATAGCCCGCCGTCTATGGTCTTCTCGTCGACATCTTCGTTGTCGGTGAAGGTATTTTCAGCGCTGATCCCGATGTTGAAGGAGAGCAGATTGGCACCTTACTTCTAGATGAAGATCTGTCTCTCTCCTTTCTCTTCTTCACCGGACACATGCCTCTAGAAGGAGCTTTTTCCTTCTCAGCCAGCCCATAAAGGCAAATCCTCTCTCTGTCTTTCAGAGTACGCCTAGACAGGGACTGACAATGCTGGCAAGTCTTAGGATCATGATCCTCAGGAAGGCAAAGGATACAAACAGAGTGGGAGTCTGATCTAGCCTTCTTTTTGCCACAGGAAGGGCAAGAGTCAGAGAGAGATAGCATTTTTGAGAGACAAAATATGTTCAGCTCTCTTAAAAAAAGTAGGAACCTACTTTAAAAGCCAAAAGACATCGAAGTAAGTAGATTTTGACAAAAACAGGAGATAGTTTCTGACAGAAATCAGAAAAACAGAGAGCTGAAGTAACCAGGGTCCTAACTGAAGGAGCCTGAAAGAACAACTGACATTACTGTCATCCCTGAGGCATGATTGTAAGCTAGGGGGCATGGCTGCCTTAAAGGCACAGTGCCAGTTTTTCCTATGTGTTTCTATGAGTTAGCTTTTCAGCTTTCTACACTAAGTTTTCTGCAATTCAACCTGTAAGCTGGCAATGCTTTCATTCCTCTTTGCAGGATGATGGTTTCTACTGTACATTAAAGCAGTTCAAAGAGAATTCTTGTAGCATTACCCAGCTCTTACTGTATGGAGGGCTGCATTTGTTGTTATATATATATATGTATAGAGATATATATAGAGCTTCATATATGTTTTTCACATATATGTGTATATATTTTTTACGGGGTCCCCGCGCATGGGTGGGAATATTCATGTGCTTATGTCTATTGATGAGGATCTCCTGGAAGAGAACTTAGCACAGCACCAAACCAACAGCTTGGGTCATCCAAACTGTGATTACACACAAAAAACAGTAGATAGTGTCCAACACACAAAGGTGATGGGAGGAATGCTTGCAGTTTGGACCCAGTGATAACAAATCAGTCTTGACCCTGTCCCTACAGGAAATTGACCCTGCACCAAAAGGAACAAGCCTGCCAGGCCAGGTTCTCCTTAAACCAGAACACAAGCAACCCAAGGCTGGTTCCGTCCTGATTGCGGCACTTCAGTCAAGTACAGCTTAGTCCCAGTAGCACAGTGAGCACAGGGCCCTCGTCTGGGCATACCGTTGCCACTTAGAAAGACCCCAGTCAGGGCAAAAGAATGACAGCTCAATACGCTACCCCAAACAATTGCCAGTGGTCAGACAAATTGCAAACATATTACCCATCACCTTTTGTGTGTTTGATGTACTGTCCTAAGTGGTAAAGGTATGCCCAGACATTGGTCTAGCTCACTCGGCCATTGGAACCTATCTACACCTGACAAATCAAAGTGAAACTGGTCTACATTATCAAACCTAACAATAAGACCAGGGATAACATTATGTAGCAAGAGGCCAAGTGAAGCTCGGTCAAGACTAATTTGCATATAGCTGGGTCCAAAATAAGGTTGGCATAGTGTGCAAAATAACCATGGACTGGATTGGGGCCCGAGTAATTACCAGTGGCTGAGATTAACTCAATGATTGCATCCATCACTTTTTTGTATACTTTAGTTTGTCATCCTAAGTGGGAGGGGTATGGCCAGATGTGGGTCCCATGTACACTATGTCACAGGAACCAAGCTATATACGGCTGATGAGCCCATAACTAGGATGAAACTGTTTCTGGGTTGCTTGCGTTTTGGTTCAGGGAGGACCTAGCTTGGTAGTTCGGGCTGGACTGTCAAGACTGATATCATATAGCTGTATCCAACTGAGGTGGCATATGGAGCAAAAGAAAGATGAGTTGGAGTGCTACCCAGAGCTATTGCAAGTGGTTTGACTTATTGCAAGCAGCCTCCCATCCCCTTTTGTGTGTTTCACATATTGCCCAGACGTGGGTTCCATGCTCACGGTGTCACTGGAACGTAGTTGTCCCCGGCTGGTGAGCCCATAACTAGGACAAAACCAGTCCTGAGTTGCTTGTGGTCCGATTCAGGGAGGACCTGGCCTAGGAGTTCGGGCTGGACATGTTCCTTTTGCAGCAGGGTTATGACTGATTTGCATATGGCTGAATAAAATTGTGGTGGCATGGTGGGCAAAAGAATGATGGGTTGTAATGCTACACTGAGCGATTGCCAGTGGTTAAAAAAAATTGTAAACATTCCTCCCATCACCTTTTGTACGCTAAATGTACCACACTGAGTGGGAAATGGTATGCTCAGACGTGGGTCCCATGCTCTCCCTGCCACTGAAACTAGAACTAAGCTACACCCAACTGAACAGCCCCAATCAGGGTAAACTGGTCTTGGGTTGCTTGTGTTGCAGTTCAGGGAGGACATGGCCTGGTAGTTCGGACAGGACTGTGCCTTTTAGGGCAGCGTCAAGTCTGATTTGCATATGGCTGGGTATACAATGAGGTGGCATGGTGGGCAAAAAACGATGGGCTGGAATGCTACCCCGAGAGAAATTGCCAGTGATTCGACAAACTGCAAGCATTACTTCCATCACCTTTTGTGTGTTTGGTAGTATCCAACACCATGTGAGAAAGCTAATCGACATGTGCGTCCTGGTCAAGTCAGAGCAGTCTATATTTGGTATAATATACAGGACCATGAATCTGCTTTTGTATAGTGTCCTGTGCCAAGTATGGCTAGCAACCTAAAAGTTTACGATTGCCCAGGCTGTACACCATGTCCAGTAACATTAACAATTTCAAGATTTATGCACAAGGATGCAGCACAAACATGCTTTGTGAAAGTAAAGACGGCCACATGAAAGGTTGAATTTTTACTTTATAGCCTCAAGATCCCAAGCATTTTCAATACCGAGAAGGTCTGATGGTTTTTGCTTCCGTTGCAGTGCTCCTTGTCTTGGCCTTTCCTCTCTGCATGGTATAATACAAGAATACAAAAATGCAGTTGGGAAATACCCTCCATAATGTAGCATTGTGAGTGCTGAGTAAATGAGTGAATCATTTTATAAAGCACACACCACAGGCCAGTCTTAGTGAATGGTAATTGTTAATCTATTTTTTTAAGTATTCAAAAGAGTATGCAGGGTATGGTACCAGATTCTCATGGAAGCTAATTTATTTTTATTTTTAAAAAAAAGGAAAAATAGAAAAAAAGCATAGACACACTCATCAAAGGATAAGATGCTTGAAAGAGCTTTAATGTGAAGCAGTTCACATATATTCCAAAATGTCCTTAGTGAATATTATGAATCCTTAACTGAAGTGAGCAAGATGACATCTTGTACTCTTAATATAAAAGTCCAAAAGAACTAAATACATTCTTTGAAACACATACATTAATAAGTTAATTACAAAATTATGATGTACCGCTGCAGGAAGAAGCCTTCAATTGAGAAAAGTTAATTTCTATAATGCCGCTACAATAGCAAGACAACTATATGAAGGTACAAATAAAAGAAAACAAAAAAATGAGGAAATCAGCTGCTAAATTAGAAGGAAATTAATGTCTTCTAAACAATTAATTTTCCCTTACAGTTATTGCTCTACCATACAACATGTACTCCTGTTTGTATATTAAATAACAAAGAATGATTAGTGACTCTCATAACTTTATTGATGAGAGCATCTGCTCAAAAATTCACCCATCTTGATGATAATGTCGACAACATCTACACAGTAGATTTTGAACAGTATTTGGTTGTGGAGTTCTTTCTGGAGACAATAACAAAGGTCATTAACTAAATACTACTAGGCAGCACTTCGGTAAGATTTGTAAGTAATCGTTTTAAAATCTAAACCAAAATAAAACTTGAAACAACTGCTTATTAAACAAGGCCATCAATTTATGAGGAATCCAGAGGTTCAAGTGACCAGCATCTGAGCTTTGTTATTTGGATCTATGGTAGTGCTTTGTGGATGTGCAACTGACTGTAAATGGGACTCTTTTTCAATGGAAGTGCTGAGAGACTAGTTAATTGTACTATGGTGATTGGGAACAAAACATCAGAGTTTTAAATTGGGCCTGTGGTACTATGCTTTAACTGAATGAAGTTGCAAAAAACACAGTTGATGGACAGAATGTAGAACAATGTCATACATTCACCCCAGTACAAGGATCTGGGCCTAAATCCATCGTTTTTTTGCACTCCACACCACCATGGGTTAGGCACTGGCTATATGCAAATCAGCTCTGACCCTGTGCCCCATGGGAACAGTCCAGTCCGAACTACCAAGCCATGTCTTTCCCAGACCGGAATCAAGCATCCAAGGACCGGTTTCTGTCTATCAGCCTTCATTCAGCCTGGATAGCTTGACTCCAGTGGTGTGGAGAGCCTGGGACTCACGTCTGAGTATACCCAGCACACTCGGGGTGAAAATTGCAAAAAACACAGTTGATGGACAGAATGTAGAACAATGTCATACATTCACCCCAGTACAAGGATCTGGGCCTAAATCCATTGTTTTTTTGCACTCCACACCACCCTGGGTTAGACACTGGCTATATGCAAATCAGCTCTGACCCTGTGCCCCATGGGAACAGTCCAGTCCGAACTACCAAGCCATGTCTTTCCCAGACCAGAATCAAGCATCCAAGGACCGGTTTCTGGCTATCAGCCTTCATTCAGCCTAGATAGCTTGACTCCAGTGGTGTGGAGAGCCTGGGACTCACGTCTGAGTATACCCAGCACACTCGGGGTGAAAATTGCAAAAAACACAGTTGATGGAAAAAAATGTAGAACAATGTCATACATTCACCCCAGTACAAGGATCTGAGCCTAAATCCATCGTTTTTTTGCACTCCACACCACCCTGGGTTAGACACTGGCTATATGCAAATCAGCTCTGACCCTGTGCCCAATGGGAACAGTCCAGTCCGAACTACCAAGCCATGTCTTTCCCAGACCGGAATCAAGCATCCAAGGACCGGTTTCTGGCTATCAGCCTTCATTCAGCCTGGATAGCTTGACTCCAGTGGTGTGGAGAGCCTGGGACTCACGTCTGAGTATACCCAGCACACTCTGGGTGAAAATTGCAAAAAACACAGTTGATGGACAGAATGTAGAACAATGTCATACATTCACCCCAGTACAAGGATCTGGGCCTAAATCCATCGTTTTTTTGCACTCCACACCACCCTGGGTTAGACACTGGCTATATGCAAATCAGCTCTGACCCTGTGCCCCATGGGAACAGTCCAGTCCGAACTACCAAGCCATGTCTTTCCCAGACCGGAATCAAGCATCCAAGGACCGGTTTCTGGCTATCAGCCTTCATTCAGCCTAGATAGCTTGACTCCAGTGGTGTGGAGAGCCTGGGACTCACGTCTGAGTATACCCAGCACACTCGGGGTGAAAATTGCAAAAAACACAGTTGATGGAAAAAAATGTAGAACAATGTCATACATTCACCCCAGTACAAGGATCTGAGCCTAAATCCATCGTTTTTTTGCACTCCACACCACCCTGGGTTAGACACTGGCTATATGCAAATCAGCTCTGACCCTGTGCCCAATGGGAACAGTCCAGTCCGAACTACCAAGCCATGTCTTTCCCAGACCGGAATCAAGCATCCAAGGACCGGTTTCTGGCTATCAGCCTTCATTCAGCCTGGATAGCTTGACTCCAGTGGTGTGGAGAGCCTGGGACTCACGTCTGAGTATACCCAGCACACTCTGGGTGAAAATTGCAAAAAACACAGTTGATGGACAGAATGTAGAACAATGTCATACATTCACCCCAGTACAAGGATCTGGGCCTAAATCCATCGTTTTTTTGCACTCCACACCACCCTGGGTTAGACACTGGCTATATGCAAATCAGCTCTGACCCTGTGCCCCATGGGAACAGTCCAGTCCGAACTACCAAGCCATGTCTTTCCCAGACCGGAATCAAGCATCCAAGGACCGGTTTCTGGCTATCAGCCTTCATTCAGCCTGGATAGCTTGACTCCAGTGGTGTGGAGAGCCTGGGACTCACGTCTGAGGATACCCAGCACACTCGGGGTGAAAATTGCAAAAAACACAGTTGATGGACAGAATGTAGAACAATGTCATACATTCACCCCAGTACAGGGATCTGACCTGGGAAAGACATGGCTTGGTAGGGCAAGTTTTGTACAAATCAATGACATGGTGCCAGTGATATTAGAAAAAATGTGAATTCCTATAGACGTTTTAAATTAACCATAACTAGTAACTACAGATTGTTACTTGTCCTGGTCATTGTCAGATAAAATGTCAGTTGCAGATGTTGCAGTATGAGGGAGGTTGAGTAACTGTTTTTTTAGCTTGGTGTCTTTTTTTGTCCATTTTAGCAAATTTTACCTTGTCACACCTGCACTTTATATTTAGTTTTATGGACCAGGCAGTGTAAGAACAAGAGAATAAGGGGCGATACTTTTGTTCATAAATAAGTTTACCTTTTTTTGTTTCTCTTTTATACTACCCTTGCACTTTTAGCATACCTTGCTCTGTCAAATTTGCACTTTATATTTGATTTTATGGAAGAGGTAGTGCAAGATAAGATGGGTACAATGTGAAACAAGAGAATATGGGATGATACTGCTCCCCTGGAAAAGGTTATTGTTTTGTATCTCTGTAAATCCTTTTAATCTATTGATTTGACTTGCGTAAATTGATGGTTTTAACCTCTTTGCTGCGGCGGCAAATCCGCCGCAGCGCTGGGGGGGGGGCGCGCGGCGCTCCCATGCTCGTGACGGAACCGCTCCGTCACGAGCCTCGGGCGCGCTGTGCTTGTGACGGAGCCGTTTCATCACGGCTCCGCCCGCTCAATAGAACGCGACGCGCAGGCGCGAAATCCGCGCCGCGCAGGTGCGCCGAGCGGGCCGTGACGGAACCGCTCCGTCACCAGCACAGCGCAACCTAGGCTGGTGACGGTGCGGTTCCGTCACCAGCATGGAAGGGGTTAATAAACCAAAATAAACGTGTGAACTGTTTGTTACTGACCCTATAATATTTAGTAACATATGATACCTTCAGTCAGGCCTGGCGTTAGAAAATGCCTAAATTCTAGATTGCAACGTTCTGTTGGCTAAATGTACGACTGACCTGATATAATACATGCCATTTGTAGTAACTCATCAGTAAGCATGGGCGGAAAATCCGTTTCGCTCGCGGATTTTGCGGATTTTCGGTAAATTCGCAATCCGCGAGATTCGCGAATCTCCCGCAAAATCCGCAAATCCGCGAGCAGCGGATTTTATGGCTTGCTCGCACTGTTCGCGTGAGTTCGCGGCTTCCCAGTACAACTTTGCGCCCCGCGAATAAGCGCAAAATTGCAGAAATACGATCTTAGCAAAACTGAAACTACTTACCAGGTTCAAAAGTTCAGGCTCATCATTAGTAGCCATTTCCTGTAGTGCTTCCTGAGGGGCCCCTCCAGAGTTCAGTTGCCAGTTGCAACTATTATGTGACCCTGCTCTGAACCTCAGAATAGTTACACATATGCCACAAAGGTCCTGAATTACAGCTAAGGGAGACAAGCAGGAGCCAGGCTGGAAGTTCAAATCCATTAATCAGCCCCTAATTCATTATTGTCAGTTGGGGCAGGGCAGGTGTTGTAACTAATTTTGCAACAATGAAAGCACTTAGCAAGTGCAAAAGATCACTAATCGGGAAGCACTAAGGAAGCAGGTGCCAGCTAAAAAAATATTCTGTGACACATTAATCAGCCCCAAATTAATTCAGGTCACTTGAGGCAGGGAAGGTGTGCTTGCTTTGCCACAATAATGTACACTGACTGGACAACCAGAGGGTGCTGTGATGAAACAGAGGGTGGCATGGGTGGGCCAGAGGGTGGCATGAGTAGTCAGAGAGTGGCAGTGGTGACAGAGAGTGGCAGTGATGAAGAAGAGTGTCCCAAACAGGCTGGACACGTAGAAACAACAAGTTTGCGAAACTTGCGACCCGACAGGTAAGTTCGCGTGTTGCGAAATTGTACAAAACCCTTGCGAACTGGCAGAAACCCGCGCGAACACAAAAAAAAAAAATTCGCGAGAATTCGCGGATTTTGCGGATTGCGAGTTCGCAAATCCGCAAAATTCGCGAACGCGAGATTCGCAAAATTCGCCCATGCTTGCTCTTCAGCTGTTTTGTTATTTTATTGGTATCCTATTTGTGCCAATATATTCGCAAAATTCGCCCATGCTTGCTCTTCAGCTGTTTTGTTATTTTATTGGTATCCTATTTGTGCCAATATATGCCGGTAATAGGCTACAAACAGAATTCTAACAGTTCCTAATAGGTTGGAAGTTAGATGATGCTCTTCTGGCTGATCGGCTCACATGATGCAGCCCACAACGTGCCCCTGGTCTAATTCTAGTCACATGCCCCAGCAAGTGCTGCCACCCAACTGAGAGACTCACTTGTTTCAAACTCAATAGGTTGCTAGACCCAACTTGTTTTTCTGGGCTACGTCAACAAGAGACCGGTGAAACGGTACTCAAACGAATATTTATGCACATGTACTTATAAGGCAGGAGTTGACCACTGCTTTGCCGTCCAGCATCAGCAAAAACAGGAGTGCAAGAGAGGAAGATAGAAGCATAGGTTTCAGTCAATATCTGCAGGACGGCAAGGAGGAAATGGAAATTAAGAGAGGGGAAGGAAAAGGTGGGAGAAGGACACCAAGGAGTGTAAAGCAGTGGAGGAGAGGGGAAACCACCCGTCCTCGTAGCGGGATCAGGAACGCCCACCTATAAAGTGGCGGTTCAGCACCCCTAATTATGATGCGACCGCCACCGTGGCGGTCACATCTGGTAATTTAACATTGCAGCGGGTGGTGCTGGCTGCAGCACCAGTCGCAATGGTAAATTGCCATGTTGTGCATTTCCCTGTACAACGTGGCAGGCACTGCGCGGTGCCAGCCACCTTGTGCATGGAAATGGTATCCCCCAGTGCACAACTGCCCCTCCCCACCACAGAGGGGACCCGTAACGGGTCCACCGAAGCCAGCCTCCGCAAGCCTTTCCATGGCAGTTCCACCGCCATGGAAAGGCTGGCTGATGCCAGCATTGTGATCGGGCAGGAGGTGCCTTTGAGGCACCGCCCCATATCCCCGGCCTTATCCGCTCTGCCAGGCAATGTTACGATTGCCTGTGAAAGGAAGCGTGGCGGGCGCTCTTTGCACCTAATATGGCGGGGGAAATGGGAGCCAGCGGTGGCGGTCTCTCCACCATTGTAATGAGCCTCTTAGTTTCCCTCCAGAGTTGCCTGTAAGACCAATGAATGAGAGATGTAATTTGCTCAGTTTGGACTCATGTTTTGATACTTTCTGTGGTGGTAGAACTCGTCCAATCCTATTGGAGAGAGGCCTGCATACTTGCTATGATCTCTTACAATGTGAAACATGGGGAGGCTTTAATATTTTTGCCAGGACTGGTTTTGGTTACGAGTTCTGCCTTGTTAGTACATAACACTCATATTTTGGACTCTGATACATTGCTGCCAAGTTTTCCAGGCCCATGGGTGAGGTATTGCTCCAGTCCAGGTGTTTTCTTTGAATTCTGGGACTTTAAGCCTTGTTTGCTCCGTTATAAAACAGGAATAAAAGTCCCAGAATTATAAAGAAAAAAGCCATGGCTGGAGCAGCACATCACCCATGGACCATGGAAACTTGGCACCTGGGCTGATAACTTGAGAGCTTGTAAGAAAACTCAGCATACATACCAAGCTTCGGAAAAAAAAAACTTTAAACACCCCTTGTTCAACCATATCTCTCACGCTCCTGCCCAATCTAATTCTGCTCCTCTTCTTCCCCTCTCATTATCTTTCTCTCTCATCGTCCTTCTCTTCACACTCCCTTCTCACACACCCCTCCAAATCCTTTGTTCTTCCCTCACCTCTCTACTTAATATATGACTGCTAATTCAAAAAAGCATATTTGAGTACTGGAAGTGGTACTATAGAAGTACTAATTAACATACTCTTAATTATATGCCTTTGTAAATGTGCCCCAAAACGTCCACCTCCCTGTTACTTAAGGTGCAAAGAGGGCACAGTCCTTTCTACTTGTACTAATTACGAATATTCTCCAAATAATTCCATTTTAGACCCTTTGAAGTCAATTCGAAAAGGCCTGGTATGAAAAGGACTAAAGGAGTAATATGTGATTTACTCCAAATAGCCTTAGCCTATATATCTGTAGTGGCTTATCACACTTGAGGGTATCCAGGCGAAGTCCATGGGCACTGAGGAGAAGAAGTGATTTGCCCAAAATCACCGGATATTGCGGCAACGCCAAGACTTGAACCTAGATCCCCAGCTCCCGAGTTGGCGGTTCTGGCCGTTGCATCACATCCTCTCCCTGGAGTGAATATATATCGTTGCTTCAGCCAGCTTTACAGGAATGTGTAACATTCTCATTATGTTTTTCAGTTTTTCCAACTGAAAGAAGGTGCTAAGGAAGCTCAACGTGTTACATTGTTATGGGACAACAGTAATAACTTCCAGTTTTTAAGTGAGATATTTGCGGCTAAAACTGCCTGACAAATCACAATTAGAGGTGCAAATAGCACAATTACAAGATGTGAAGCTGGAAAGCAATTAGGCAGTGAATTAACACCTTCCGTTGTTGCATTAGCACCAAATCTGGCATTAAATAGCTCCCCTGTTGGTGTGCTTGAGACTTTCTCCTGTGCAGTTCAGCACCTGTTCTGCTGCAAGACCTTCCTTTCCGACAGTAGTGTTACAGGCGAATGAAGAGAAATCAAATTAAGTATGGAATCCAGCTTGATATTGCAGATTTATGAGGAGTGCGGCCCTCACAAGAGGGGTTTCATGTAATCCAAGCTGAATTGTAAACGCAAAAGCAGTGCTTAATTTGAATCGGTGGTTGCAGGTGGGGCCCACCCGTACAAATTTTTGGGGACCGGCACTTATTTTTCCACATCAGATTCCAACCCAGAGAAAGATAGAGAAGGACATGCAAGCAGCCGCGGTCGGTAGTAGGAGTTTCTGAAGGGCCGTGACGTGGGGAGGGGGAGGGTCAGGGTGGGGGGTAGTAATGTATGGATTACGGAGTGTAACAGGTAAGTAAACTTATAAATACATAAAACAAATTTCGTTGCACGCACTGCATCGCATTAGGTGATGCAGTGCACGCAACGAAATTCGTTTTATTTATTTATATGTTTACTTACCTGTTAAACTCCGTAATCCATACATTACTACCCCCACCCTGCCCCTCCCCACATCACCACCCTTCAGAAACTCCTACTACCAACCGCGGTTGCATGCAAGGGGAAAGGAGGAGGAGAAATACGGAAAAAAACGTGACAATGAAAGAAAGAGAAACGTGCAAGAGTGACACAAATGGGTCTGGTGGTGGAGTAAAGCAACATGAGGTGGGATCAACTATGCGCAGCCTTGGTATTCTGTATGGTGATATTCAAAAGCTCCAAGTGCGGGCATGTGGGAAAAACTTTGGGGCCCCAGCACTTATTCAGTTACAAATTAAGCACTGCGCAAGGCAGTCCTGAAAAAGTAGGGAGCAAAGTCAATGGACTGCTCTGTGGGAGAGAAGCAGGGAAAGGAGGATCTTCCTCCACGAAGTTGGGCCAGTACAGTCAGTGCCTTTTCATAGTAAATTTCCAAGAATAATAGCAGAAAAGCAATAGGCTGCTCAACAACTTTTGAAGGTGAGCTGAATCTTTCCATCATCTGCCACAGCAAATGCTCATTTTCACTTTTAGCTCTTGGCAGAAAGTGCATAAGAGTCGGCTTACTCGCCATTCAACTTTTTAAAATGTAATAGACCCTTTAAATTTTTTTTACGTTTTTGCATTGTGTGTTGTGCACATAGAGCTATCCGAGGTATACACATGCCATAAATAATAAAGGTAAGTACAGCAAAGGGGGAAAGGATGTGGCTTAACGGGTAGAACACCGACTTTGAAGCTGGGTAATCAGGTTCGTGTCTGGTGGGAGGCTCAAGCATCCTATGATTCTGGGCAAATCATTTCATCTCTCTGTGCCTAAAAAAAAAAAAAGAATTTGTCCCCTGATACATTCGTGTACGCGCTATATAAAAGTGCCACAAAAAAGCAATTACAAAACAGAGAATTTATCATCTTCAAATAAAGTCAAACGTACTCTTAGTAAGCCACGTCGCACACAAAGCAAACAAATGATGGAGTGAAGACAAATGAACAAACAAAAAGTATAAAAGTAAAGAGTAATTAACTGACAAATATACAAATAAAACTCTTAAAATGTGTTTCAAGCCCAATTATTATATCCCTTTGATTATTACGTGTAAATACTATTTTTTTTATAAGTTATGTTAGTTTTTACAGAGCTATTACTCTGTTAATTCAGTCGGATTTTCTGGCTTTTGATGGACTCACAATGCAGCAGCTCATGTAATGTCGAGTCAGAGGTAAGAGAAAACATGACTCTGCTTCATCACTTTGTGATGGCAGCCAGTGGCAGGGCGACATTTTTTAAGTTTCAAGTCATCTTGTTCACTCCTGTCAACATGTAGCAGGTTTTTTAATCCTACGGTTTCTGAAGCAAAGCACGGATTGATCAGCCTTCTCAACTCTTGCTCCCCCTTCTGAAATAGTCTTCTATTTGCCCAACACTCCGCACCCCCTACTGAAACAATTTTCTATTTGCCCAACACTCCGATCCCCCTTCTGACACAATCTTCTATTTGCCCAACACTCCGCTCCCCCTTCAGAGACAATCTTTTATTTGCCCAACACTCAGCTCCCCCTTCTGAAACAATCTTCTATTCGCCCAATTCTCCGATCCCCTTCCTGATACAATCTTCTATTTGCCCAACACTCCACTCCCCTTCTGAAACAATCTATTTGCCTAGCATTAAGCTCCCCCTTCTGAAACAATCTTCTATTTGCCCAACACTTCGCTCCCCCTTCAGAGACAATCTTTTATTTGCCCAACACTCAGCTCCCCCTTCTGAAACAATCTTCTATTTCCCCAACACTCAGCTCCCCCTTCTGAAACAATCTTCTATTTGCCCAACACTCAGCTCCCCCTTCTGAAACAATCTTCTATTTGCCCAACACTCAGCTCCCCCTTCTGAAACAATCTATTTGCCCAACACTCAGCTCCCCCTTCTGAAAAAATCTTCTATTTGCCCAACACTCCGCCCCCCCTTCTGAAACAATATTCTATTTGCCCTACACTCCACTCCTAACTTTTTAGAATTGCATATAGACGTGGATGTTCGACAGAGCTTCAAACCAATCAAGTGTTGCTTCTAATGCAATACTCTACCTCAGCACTTGACACAACTCTGCACAATCCTATTTGATATCAGAGTGGAACAGTACATACGTTAATAAAAGATAATATAACAGAAAAGGGCATACCATAAAATAGCATAACATGCGAAAACAGCTGCATTCTCAATGTTCCAGAATGTAAAGCACATGGACGGATGTTGCTATTCAAAGGAGTGGTAATAGCAAGATACTTATCGACTTAAAATTCTGCAATAAAAATATTGCCTGAGGTGTGATCCTTGATCAATACCAGGAAAGCTTTTACATGCTTTTGTTGTTTGGTGCTCATTTCTGGGGGTGTACTGGCCAGAGCAATTAAATGTCAGCCAGGAACCGGCATTGCAACTATTTACAAAGCAGCCAAAGACTTGGCTGTTTCCATTTTAATTAGTAGGATCACCCAGGTTTTTTCGCTCCCTCTAAACATGCCGCACCTTTTCTCGGCCTGGATCTGCTCAGTGCTTAGACACCCTCGGGTAATGCGCGCTATGTAAAACTATTTCATTTATTCATTCATTTAAAATGTATCTGTTTTGTGTTCTGGTACTCTGAATTCCTCATTTGGTGCTCATGGAATTCTGAATAAAGATTGGAGACGTGTTTTTACATATAGCAACAGTTTCTATGATGTTTTCAGTATAAATAAAAACTGCTTGGATTTTGTTTACTTACTCATCTTTTTGTTACAATAGGAAATTTATAAGATTGGAGTTGGCTAAGGTTTACAAAGACATGGCATGAATGAGAATAAAGGCCGCAGGAAAATCGGCTATAGAAAGTGGGGTTAGAGAAGGAAAGCATTGAAGCGTGGGTCAACAACTCTAGAAAGAGAATGGAAAAGGGACAAATGGAGACAGGAGTGACCAAAAGGTACTTCTGGAAATAGAGGCACAAGAAATATGCAGTGGTTAATCAGTAGGTAGGAGGAAGCAAACAGAAAGGACATTTGGAGGAAGTAAAAGGTGACAATGTAAGGCAGAGTGTGTTGGTATGTAGGATAGGCACAAGACAAAACAAATTGGCTGCTTGAATAGAGAGGGAAAGGAAGTAAAGGTTAACTGGAGTCATAAAGGGTGAGGAGACCAATAATGACAGATTGATGATTATGAGTAAAATGAGATTAAAAAGGCTCAGTGCTGTGGGACTCGTGCAAGAGTATAGCAAACATCAAGAGAACTTTTCAAATTCAAGCATCCATCATGGTATGTTTAAATGCAAATAAGGTCTGTTACACAGATTGTGTTGTGGGAGCTCTTGCAAATGTGATGATTTTATCTTGTTTAACACTCTGGAGTGCGTCACTGCACCAATGAAAACACGCACAGACTGTTTGTAAAGCAAAGTCAGTTATTTCTTGCTGCCCAGGAACATAGATTACAATGTAGTCAGTTATTCTTAAAACTGTATTTTCATTATCTAGAATAAATAGTGGCTGCAGGATCAACTGTTGATGTGAGGCAGTGGGGATGAACATGCACCTTTTTTTCTAAATATTTAGTTTATTTTATACACAGGTTCAGAATTGTCTTTTATTTACTTGAAAAATAGTGGCACTTAAGGAAGGCCAGTTCCAGAAAGTGACACAGAGGCACTACAAAATATACAATTACAATATTTTAAACAAAAGAGTCACAACAAAAATAAGATAAAACAGGGAAAAGGGTGCTTAACTTTTTGACTGCGACAGATGCATATTGCCACTTCCACTTTCAATCAAAAGATTCAAACCTGGAAGTTGTGTGAAAATACTTATTTTAAAAAGAAAAATGGAGAAAATAAACTTACCTTGCTGGAGGCGGTCTCTCCTCCGTTCTTCTTCCACAATGGCAGGAACAGGAAACACCCAGGCTTCCAGAGTCCTCTAGCCAATCACAATGCCTCTGGTAGCAGCGTAGTGATTGGTCTGATCACCGTGGATCTGGGCTCAAATTGAAACTGGGGGCCTGGGCATGTTCCTCACCATGCTGTGCATTGCAGCCTGGTGAGGAACATGCGCAGTGCGCATGACTGTTTGGCCAGCCCAAGACAGGCGGCCAAGCAGTTATGCACACTTGAGAAATGCCTACCACTCCTCCCCTACTCTTTAGGCAATTCAGCCCAGCCCTGCCGTGCACCTGGAGATCCGCTAGGGAAAAATAAAATGATAATAACCTGGCGTTATAATCAGTTTTGTTCTTCTTTTGGGGCGGCGCTACTCAGTCTTAGCAGAGGAGCCGCCACTGTGGTCCTTCATACTTCACCACAGGTTGTAAAATCCTCCTCAGCTGTTTTGGTTACTAAACAGCTTATTTATCTATGAAGGTAATGACAGTCTTCAACTTTCCAACTTACGCGTTTTTTATATGGTTTACCTTAACTGATACAGGTTTGACTTAACCCCATCATTTTGTCGGCAACGTTTCTGTGATTCAGTATGAGTCAATTCCATACCTCACCACCCTATTTATGCTTTGGAATTAGGCTCCACTTACTATCTCCAAAAACATGTTATTTCTGGGCCAGGTTTTTTAAAATCAGATTGTTACACACCATCTGCCTCTTGAAATTACCTTGACTGCTGTTAGACCTGACCCTTTCTTCAGGGTCACTCCACAAACTTTTTTGCTTTCCTCTACCCTTTTTTTCTGACCTTGTTTTTGCTCCCTTTATGATTCTGGACACTTTACCACTGCCAACCAGTGCTAAAGTGCATGTGCTTTGTACTCAAAACATGGCAACATTGGCTTATCCACAATTGGCATGTTTCATTTACTTATAGGTCCCTAGTAGAATGCACTATGTGTGCCCCGAGCCTGTAAATTAAATGCTACTAGTGGGCCTGAGGCACTGATTGTGTCACCACCAACTAGCCCTCTAAACGTGGATAACTGCCACTGCAGAGACTGTATGTGCAGTTAACCTAATAGCCAGGCACACACCTTCCTTTTTATTACATATAAGTCATCCCTAAGGCAGGCCCAAGGCAGACCTATGGACAGGGTTCAATGTATTTAAAATGTAGGGCATGTATTTTTGAGCTTTACATGTCCTGGTAACGAAAAACTGCTACATTAGTTATTCATTACTGCAAGGCCTCTCTCTCCCGCAGCCTAACATTGATATTGCCTTAAAACACATTTTAAGTGTAATTTCGAACTGGGAAAATATAGAGATTTGGAGTTCTGGTCTCACAATTTAAAATCAGAACTTATGGTAAAGTATGTTTTAAACTGTAAGTCTGAAAATGGCACTTTTAGAAAGTTGGCATTTTCTTACTTTAACCATTCTATGCCTCTGCCTGTCTCTGAAAATGAATTCCTGCGCTGGGTGTCAGCTGGGCTTTGTGCATTCAACTAGACACACAAAGAGAGCTTGGGTGTGACATTTGCATCCTGATGGCCCATCACTAGGATGATGGGCCTTCCTGAAGTAGATTGAGAGGGAGGAGCTGACACTTGCACCTGAAAAGGGTACAATAGCACATACAACGTGATGTATTATATTGTGTGCTTTTACAACGCCGTCATTCCAACGACTGCATTGTTAGTACGCAATTCATTTACATCGCAAGTCATTCCAATGACATGCAGTAGAGGGCGCACTGGATTTAGGAATAATATTATTTATTATTCCTACTCCAGTTTGCGAAACAGTAGGGACGGTCTTGGAATTCATTTCCAATACATCATGACTTGCGATGCAAATGCATCGCGTACTAACAACACAGTTGTTGTAACGACCGCGTTTTAATAGTACTGTGATGTAATGACAGCGTTGTAAACGCTGTTTCCCAAATAGGGCTGTACCTGTCCCCACACAAAGAGCTGCATACTCCCCTATAATGAGTCTGAAATCTGGGCAGGAAAGGCAGGGACCTTGTGATCATTAGAGGCTTCTTTGAAGTCACCCCTACTTCAAAGGCAAATTTGGGTATAAATACCCATGTTAATACACAACCAGAACTTTGCTGGAACCAAGGACATTCTGTCTGGAGAAGAGCTGCTGTGCTGTAGGAGAGACTGCCAGTTTGCTACCTGCATTGCTGTGTTGGCCTGCTGCCTGCTGATTGCTGTGTTGTAGGAGGGACTGCCACTTTGCTACCTGCTCTCCTGTGTTAGCCTGCTGCCTGCTGCTTCTTGTGTGGGAATGAGAGGGACTGGACCTGCTCCCTACAACCTTGAACCCAAGTTTCTCCAAAGGCTTGTTGGATTGCCTCCTGTTCTCTGAAGTCTCAGGGTCACAAAAAAGACTTCTTGCAACTCTGCTGGTGCTGCAGTACTCTGACATCTTGTCTGAGGTACCTTTTCCAATCATGGGCCTGCAAAGTGGGTTCTGCAGCTGTTTTCTGAAAAAATTGATGCAATAAGCCCTCTGCACCGATCAGAACCAACAAAGTGCCCTTCGACACTGAGCTGAATCAACAAATATGTGGTCTCAACTTCGTTATTCAACAACGACAACTGGAACACGTTTTTTATCCATACCCCAGGTACCCACTGAATAAAGGAAACCTTTGGGTATACCTGTATGTATTTTTAGTTTCCAGCGTTTCACCTGGATCCCTGCTTATCCAGTTAGATTTCATTTAAGAACTCCCAATTTATCTTTGGTTGAGTCCACTCTGGTGGTATTTTCCTACCAGGGTGTGGATATTCGCTGATGATGAAGCATGCCACGATGAATGAGTGGGGCATCTATCCCAATATCCTTGGATATTTGAGAGGGTATTTTTGGGACCCTTTTCTGACAAATTGTCAATAAGTGGTTATCCCCAAAACACTTTGAATATTCCAGTTGCCCTTTGTGTTTAACTATTTTAAATGGGAGAATGCAGTTCAATGTTCTCTTGCTCTCTTGAGTGTGGTGCAAGTGCCTCCAATGCCACTTGAAGAGTAGCTGTGTGATCACCATGGGACTGAAAAGTGAGCAGATGTGACTTCAGGAAACCATTTTTCCAACTTAGTACATGTTATTATCACCTCTGCACTTTGGCTGAACCTCTTCGTCTAGTACCTAGGCTATGGAAAAATTTGAAATACACTGGGATAATTCTCTTCATTCTGTGAATTTTACGTTATACTTGTTATGTGAAATTTGTGAAATTACCCCAATACAGCACTTTGCATAGTTATGCGGCATTAGCAATAAAAAATTTCCAGTGGACTTTCAAGCTGCACTAAAAATAAACATGAACACAAAGAAATAACAGAATACAAGTTGATCCCGATGTTTTTGGTTAAATAAATTGATGGAAGGATGGATTTCAAGCTAATATATATAGAACAAAATGAAGCAATTTGCATTTTATGGGATTCCAATCGATTGACAGTGGAAAAATCATCACAGAATCTTAAGGGAACAAGAATTCAGGTTTGAAAGGTCCTATCGGTAATGCGGTCTGCAACGGCAACATCTTCCACATTGGTATTATAGTTGTGTCCAGCCATTATTGGTCATCAATGATACAGCTTTGTATTAAATGGAAATTTCAAGAACATAATGGAACTTTCATCTATTTTTACTGAATTTCATGAATGGAAATTCACAGTGTCAGATCAACCATACATAGTTACTGTTTAAATGAGACATCTCAATGTGTTAATTTAGAACATGGGTACTCGCAAACATTTTTCCAGAGGCCAATAGGTTTGGTTGCTGACGGGGCCAAGGGCCGCACAGATACCATCACGGAGTGTGGGTGAGTGGGAGGGGGCAGGTATAAGGTGGGTGTGAGGGGAAGCGAACCATGTACATCTACTGGCTGAATTGAATTGCACAATGTGGAAAACAAAAACCTGGCAACAATCCTAGATTGAATAAATTGTGTGATCCTGGGCATTTTTTCAATTTTACTTTTCCTTCGTTTTCACTAACAAGAGGACTTCGAAATAGATGACTTCAGACTGTGCGCTGCACAAAAACTTCTCATGTGTTTCATATGATAAACTATAATATTCATGTATGGTAGCAACCCCGGGCACCCAAAGGGTGCACATTTAACTGACTTGCCTCGTTGTTCACCATTGGCATTGTTGCCAAGATCTTAGGGAAGCATGAATGTTTCTAAATTCAGGTTTGAAACTCATACCTTTTAAAAAAATACTTCTCAATGCGCTGATAGAATCTGCTTTACTGAGGTGAAATGTTATTCATGCTAATGAAATACACATTTCAAATTTTGAAGAGACTTTATCATATTTTTTCATGCTTGCTGCAAGATGTCTTTATAAATGAAGGTGTTCCTAAAGTTAAGTAGTTCAGGACACCCTAGTTATTAATTCTATTTAGATGCAATTAACATTTAAGTAGAAGCTTGCCTGTTTGTTTATTACATTTTAATGTTAGTACTCTTTTGACTAGAGGGCCACACCTAAAGGTCAGGAGGGCCACATGCACCCCACTGGCCGTACTTTGAGTATTAATCAACAATCTGTGATTTATTAATACCTGGCCTTCTACATGCCACAATATGTTTATTTGTGATGCCCCTAGAGGCATCTTGCAGCTGAATAATAATAGGTGTTTATTGTTCCTCAAACGTACTCCTTTTATCGACCATAGTAGGATGACAGGCTGAGTGGGCCCGCTAGGATCTGAACCAGTGTCCATGAGGTTCAACACGGATTTGTCGAGTTGAAGCATTAGTCCACTGAGCCACCAGAGCTGAGACTGTGCTCACAATCGCCCATCCCATTGTGGCCTGTTGTTGATAATAGAGAGAAGATGAAAAGAAAGAGAAAGAGGGAGACATGAGCGAGAAAGGAACATGTAGAGAGACCAACAGGGAGAGAACGTGTGAGGGAGAGTGAAAGAGAGAGATGCATTTGAGACAATACAATATAAACTCACAACACTTGTAGGGCTTCAGCCTTTTGAGTCTTAGGCCCACATGCATCAAGCATTTTTGGAGTTGCAAACGGTGCGATTCCTTAAAATCGGCCGTTTGCGATTCCAAAAAAGCTTTTTTGGATGCATCAAGCAATTTTAGAAATCGCAACATTTTTGCGATTTCTAAAATTGCGATTGCTTTTAAGAAATCGCAAATTTGCGATTTCTTAAAAGCAATGCATGATTACTTTTTAAATTGCGAATTCGCAATTAGAGGGATAAATTTACCGAGTAGTTGAACCACTCGGTAAATTTGCAAAAAGTGTAAATAACGCAGAAAATGCATTTTTAAAACATTCATGTGACGGACACACATGTCCTTAGGACATGTGTGTGTGCAACATGATGCGAAAAATACATTTCAGGGGTGCATGGGGGGGTCATTTAGACCCCCCTCTCCACCCTTGAAATTGATTGATGAATTGCGATTTCAAATTGCGAATTTGCAATTCCCATTCATTCCTATGGGTATTTTGGCCCATAGGAATGAATGGGAATTGCGAATTCGCAATGTGAAAAGCGCATTTTTTATGCGATTCGGTAAAAATAGCGATTTTTACCGAATTGCATAAAAAAGGAAAAAATAATCATGCATAGGCTTTTGCGATTTCTAAATTGCGAATCGCTATTTTTCGCAATTTAGAAATCGCAAAAGCCGATATTGATGCATGTGGGCCTCTGTTCCCACATTACAAATCCGAATTTAAATTCCAAAAATGCACTCTAAATGTACTTCTTCAATTTTGACTTAAAACTGCCGTTAGAAAATGTAAACGTTTTATACCAGAGTAAATTAGCACAACCTATAACTGACCCCCTTCCAAATCCTAAATGTAAATTTAGCACACTATCGTCATCATTTATTTTAAATTATCGTTTAATCGCACCCAATTTAAGATTGTGTGTGCCAATCATTCAAGGGCTTGTTGGCAGTTTTAAGACGTGAGGTTCCATGCTCACAGCGTATTATCACACTCCAGTCAAAAGCAAAATGCCATTATTATCTGAGGCCAAAGTGTTTTGTGAGAGAAACGCCTGGCTATCTCCTTTGGAGAGCGTGCCAAAGCCACAGCGCAATCCTCGCGGTGTCCATTCTTGTAAAATGAAACGCCATCTTATTTTCATTCGGCAGCAATCTGAAGTACACTTCAAGGGAGGCTTTACGCACAATGGGTCTTAAAAATCCATCCTTTCCCGCCAAGCCTCAAATCAGAGGAGACATGGCGTATCGCGGCAATAAATGAAAACATCAAACACGCACATTGATTTTCTTATGGTAACAGTGTCAATTTGATTTGGCGCATCACCTTCTGTGGAGCCTCCTCTCAAGACTCTTGGAGTGATAGGCGAGGGCGGGGAAGGAGCCGATGGCGCTGGGCCCAGGAGTGAAGCCGTTCATAAAACGACTAATTGCGCCCGGTCGAATGGCGTCACCTCCGGGCCCGATCCAGGAAATTCATCAAAGCCGGTTTGAGACGAACAAGTCAACTTTCTGACAAGCCGCAACCGGTTCCTCGAAGACTGATGCTTCAGCTGATTTGTAAAAGATTACAACGAAACGACTAACGAGCTCTGACATGTTAGAGTAGCCCTGGTAGCTCAGGGAAACATACTATCTAATTCTTCCAGAGACAAACTGATAATTTTATAGCTCAGCAAACGAGATCCGCCCCCTCCACACCAACACACTCAATATTGAAGTCAACATCAGCCTCCCCGACCACAGAGAGCTGCTCAAGAGAAAATGAGAAGGGGCGGGGGCAACGTGTTTTTTCCTTTACCTGGCTGTCAATCAAGCGAGGTTTGATGCTTACAACACCGCTGGTTCCCCCGTGGGCCCAAGGTAATGTGAATTGTCTTTATCCAAGTGCCTCACAAATCACTGTCACATAGCAGCAGTCGACCTTTCTTTTCAATCTATGCACTTTTCATGAGTTATAAATCAGTTGACTTTCAAGCTCGATGAGATGGCATATGCCCTGGTTTGAAGAACAGATGGAGGCTTGGGGGTGAAATTGTTTCTGCAGGCTTGCTACAAGCTGCACCGCTCCATAAAAGTGAACTATTCACACTCATTTCTCACATAAATTAAGGAGGCAGGGCGCACCAGCCTATTCAGCAGAAAGTCTCTTGTCGAGCTCTCCGAGGTCTTTTAGCAAATTAAAATGAATGTTATTTCTGAAACAATGCTGTATTTTCACTTAATTCAGGAGCTAAAGTGTTGCATGGGATAAAACAACCATGTTCATTGATTAAAAACAATGAACGAGCCACTTCAGAAGTACTATGGTACCCTGTGGAATCTAGGGTCAGGAATTCGACTATCGATTAATCTTCAGTGAAGTAATCTTTGAACCACCGGCACTGTGCGCTTCATAAATTTAGACAAACACACACCTTTGCTTCATTCTAATGAATGTTTATCGAAGACTGCCAATCAAGAGCCATGCCCAAGTGTAACAGAGAAGCATGGCTGTCAGTTCCATCTACGACCCCTGGCCATGACTACCCTTTGGGACCCCTGGTGCCCTTGATTGTCCTGGAGTTATGAAGGCTCTGACAAGACAATCAAGTGAACAAGGCTCCACAAGCCTTATATTTCCTCGTTTTTGTTCCATCCTTCAGCCCTTAAGAGGGGGCTGGGGAGAGGCTAAGGAGGGGAAATGAGGCTCCATGTGATATGACAGGGATAAAAAGTTTTTTGGGATGAACCAACTCCGAGTATAAGGGAAGACTCTGAGACATTCCCAAAGGCCACTCTTTCCTTATAAAGGGCGAAAACAGGCCACAAACGGGTCTCGCAATTTCTACCATGCAATTGTTTTTCATTTGCATATATTTTTTGCAAACGTGCAGTTTGCAAAAAAAATATATATATATATTTAAAAATAAAGAAGTGGCTTAGCCGCCGAGGCTCCCCAACCCTGGCACTGAACTGCTCTACTAATAAGGCAGCTGCGAACATGTGAGCAGAAACAATGCTGTCACTTACAGTGCAAGACAGTCAATAGATGTGGTCTGAATCACTGCTCCATGGGGTATGTTGTGGAGGGTATAGGCAAAATGAGAATGACACTTGAACAAACCAATGGATGAAGAGGGCTGACCTAAAACCCCTGCATGTATGTACGTAGGTATATATTTTTATTATGAATTTTCCTGAAAACATAAGGCTAGAAATACAGCTAAATATGTCTCTAGTTTAGACCTAAAAATGAAAAAGAATACCATTTATAAGAGTGCAAGCTTATGTATTACTCTGCAAGAAAAAAACATCTGCAGTTTCAACCCTCTTTTTGCCAGCAAGGGTTACAAATTTATTTAACTCCATTAGGGACTCAGCAGATCCTAGTCTGGTGCTTTTAATTAACTTGCACTTGCAATGCAATCGGTCTCGCCTTTGTGACCTTATATGTATTTAGCAATGCAGCACATTAACCTGGGTGCTGAAACATCTACTATTCTTCAACATGGAGGGAAAGTAAGCACCAAACTGCCAGTGGGAAATGGTGTAGACCAAAGCTCTGTCTTTAATATAAAATCAGGGCCTTCGGTGGTCATATCACTGAAAATACAAGATTTGAAAAAAATATTATTGTCTACGGGTGCTTGTGGAAGACAATTTCTATGGATTGCAATCTAGAAAATGCTAAAGTGATTCTGGTATGTTACTGACCTCTGCTGGTTGTTTTCTATCAAGAAAGTGAAATAGAAGCAGTTGCCAGAAAAAGAAAAAAAGAAAGTCTCTCAGCAGAAAGCTATTCTGGTATTTTACTGACCTCTGCTGGCCGTTTTCTATCAAGACAGTTAAAGAGAGGCAGTTGAACAGAAAAAAAGTCCCTAAGCGGAAGCAGACAAGTCCTAGGGCTAATCTCCAGAGACCACAAAGTACATACACATATAAGTATATAATTGGCACATACTAAAGTATATACAAGAGGTCTCGAATGCTGGACTTAAAAAGTACATGCAATGTGAGAGTTATAGCCTTGGTTCTCTTCCACTGGGCTAAACTTCCAAATTACAATGGTTTGGACAAGAATACAAAGGACTGGAACAACTTGATTGGAAACTTCATTCCTAAGTGCATGTGAACCATTAATTGTCATTCCTAAAACAGATATAGACGTAGCACCAAGTGATGTGGAAAGGGCTGCTATGACTGCTGTCAATGGATTTTTGAGAGCTATCTGACGAAATAAGGCATCATCTCTGGATTCCAAACGTAGACAGTTATGTACCACATCAGAATGTATGTCGTTACTAAGCATGCTTTTACAACGCATGCCTTTACCACACAACTTTTACAACGTAAGTCGTTACAACGACTTGCGTTGGGGGGTGCTGGATAGTGAATAGTTTAATTTACTATTGAAACTCCAGTCCCCGTGGATAGTAGGGAAGGTTTTGGATAGTAAATTAAACCATTCCCTATCCTACAGTTGCGTGGTATAGGTAGTGCGTGGTAAAAGTTGCGTTGTAAACGCTGTTCCCCACTAGTTCAGAAAACAGCAAAAAGAACACAGTTTTATAGTGTATGAAAAGAGACAGTGACCAAGAAAAGCAACAGCAATCACCACCCACCTGGTGGAAAACAGCCCTTCCTCAGAACCACCCATTCCAAATCAGATTCTCATCAAAATGACTCTTTTATAATGGTGTTGCCTACTGGGGAGGAATAGGGGTGTCTCAAGGACCAGGATTAAAGACAACAATTAAATTGGCAACTAGGATGATTACCGGGTAGCCGGGTCAAGTTCTATATTAGTCATAGTAGGATGAACTGCTGTCACAGTTTTACGAAATTCATATGGACTGAATGCAACTCCTCCTGCACCTCAGTTGTCCTTAACCCCCTAACGTCTGCTCCTTGCCCGATCCATTAGGTAGTCCGGGCAACCCTTTTCAAATGGAATATGGAGGGTTAACACAAACAAGGGTTCAAGGAAACGAGACCCAATGATATACTTAGGTTCACTATCACCATTTAACTAATTAGCAAATATGGCTCATCATGAATCACAACTTGTATCTGGGGTCTATACAACACACTACTCATTCAATACATTCCATATTCTCTGCTCTGTGTGGTGTTGAGATCGAATGTACCCTCTTGTTGTTTTAGGTGCAATGGAACTACGCATTATTGAAAAGAGTATTTATTTTTAAAAGTTTAATGAAATAAGTTATCTTGTTTCCTTTGTACTTATTTGAAATAATAATGCTGATAAAATTGTGTATCTGAAACACGTTTCTCCAATGAGTAGCTCGTGAGCTACTGGTAGCTTTCCATCCACTTATGAGTAGCTTGTTTTTGTGGAGTCTACCCTATTAAGGTATAAGCTTTTTCATGCTTGAATTAATACATGTATCCTAAAAATAAAAAGCGTTCATTCGAGACAAAAACTTGTGTATTTTCAGAACTCATACACTTACCTAATAAGTGGAGATAAATGGCTGGATTTCTAAAATATATTTAAAGCTGATAATTGAGTCATACATCATGTGGTATTGGGGAGAAATTACTAAAATGAGTGCTTTTATTCTAAGGACATTGTTACTATGACTGGCATGTATTACCCTGTAGATGCATTGCAAATTGATCATGCCTGGCATCCTTGTCTGGTGCGCTGAGGTAATCACTGCTGGTAATCGTGCGATGGGGCGGCCATAAGTACAGACTCGCATAGGAGCATCAGAATGACTCAGGGTCAAGACAGGTTTTCTTGTTTAAGAACACTGCTTATTTTACATGAAGTTAAATGCAGTGATTCAGCTCAGCCTGTATGACGAGAGCCTAAAACAAAGTTTAAGGGGATTTATAGTGTAATCAATCAGAAAAGAAAGCAAATAGTAACTTAGCTTTATTTCAAGGGGAAGACAGGAACTATTTGAGGCACAACAAATGGCCATTGCTGGAGGAGTACTGTGTCGTTCAAAAATCATGAACAAAATTTCTAATAGGTAGATGTGTAACTTACTACCTCGATTAAGCTACATCCAGTTAATATATAGCGCTATAACTCCATAGACATACATTTTAATTTAACAATTGGAACATAGCTTGGGGGAAACAAAAATGTGATTAAGAACGCAGCATCAAATGAAAAGTGTAAATCAGGCATTTAAAAACTGTCCTGAGAAACACTCTCTAAATAAAGAAGCTTAAATGGGAAGAATATGAAAAACCGAAAAATTTCACAACCTGTATGCTAAAGGAGATCTGCAGGTGAGCAGTGGAGACCCTTTTGACTCAACTATAAACAACTGACCATTGAGACGCTTTTGACTCAACTATAAACAACTGACCATTGAGACGAAGGCGAATATCAGGTGGGCCAGGCTACATTAACGGATTCAGTGCGACTCCACTTCAAATATTTGTTTTTAATAATATTGTTAGCATATTTAAGGGAAAAAACGAATCTCTCAAACTGCCCTGAACAGCACAGATTTTGAGTTGCAGCCCCTGCATCCAGTCACCTTGTATAGAAATGCTGCCCCGCTCACAGCCACGGCATGTTCACAGGAAAGAGATCCACTCAATGGGCTTTCTGCCTGGGCCGCTTGAGAGGCATCAAGCCTAGGGAGCTCTACACTTTTATTCGGCTCCTGGAAATAGGTCTCAATTGTCAAAGATCACATGATCCAGAACCTCTGGACATGAGTTTCAACATTAGGTTAGTTTAAAATTTCAAAGGTAAACTTTTGGAAGTTACTCTATTGATTACACTCTTAAATGCTCTAAAACACAATGGTTTCAAGATAAAATAGTTCAATTTCCCCGAATGTGGAAGCCTGATATATGAGGATTTCCCACAAAGAATTTAGACTACTGTATTGCCATTTTACAGTAGATTCAAGAGTAACCCCAACATGCAAGGTGAGATCTCATTAATAAGATTACATTAAAGGATTTTAACCTTCTTTGTGCCGTTTGTACCCCTTGTTCTAGAGGCCAAATATGAAAGGCATTTGATGGACCAACTGCAGGTTTGACGGCTAAGTGGACAAATGTATCCACTTCAGGGTCTTTGTGTGACTCTAGGGTTGTGGATTAAACGTTCTAGACTCCTCGATGGCCACAACTTCCCAAAAATCTCTATCAGTTAAAAATGTAAAAAAAAAAAGAGCAGTCATCAAGCGTTGATGCTATGTCTTAAAGTGCTCTGATGTGAAGTTCAAATGTGCTGTGATATTGCTAAAGGCATGCATTTCAAAATGACTTCTAAGCGACTTGGGCATAATTCCAGACCAAATTTGAAATATCCCATTTTAGGTCCACTGCCACAGTAAAGAGATTATCTCAGACTGCATGGAGACGTACAGGCAAAATATTTAAGACGCTAAACATATTCTCAATAGGGCTTCAAAGACCACAATAAAATTCCCTTGGAGGTTAATGTTTTGAAATTAAAGTGATAGAGTGTTTAGATGTGACAAGAAGCTAGCTTTGGTCTGGTGGCACGGTGAGGTTCCGTGACGATTGTAAGTGATGTTTTAGACTCGCACGAATATGGTCGAGTCTGGTATCTACGAACCGCAAATGACGAGTTTAGTGGGTGTGCGCAGTTTCGCTGTGCTAACCTAAACCGTTCGTCTGTTTCGTGGGTTTATACATCTGTACCCACGGGTTCCATCTTAGATATGGCATCCATTTTGTCTCTTGCCCTCAAGTAGCCAGCGAACTGACGCTGTCCGCTTCGCGACCCTGGGATTCCCAAGACTCTTGCGGAAGACACGTTTCCTTTGAAAGTGTCTTTATGATGAGGGGGATGATACTGTAAGGCAGATGTCCTCGCTCGAGGCTCATCTTGCCGTGCCGGTTTATTGTCTCAGCCGTGCATCTCATTAGGCACGTCTCTTTGATGCCTGTAGCTCGTGTTTCCCGATACCACCCCTTTTACACCCTTTCCGATCTCCCCACTGTTTCTGCCTTCCTCTGCACCTGTCCTTGTTCCTTTTTCGATCTGTTTACTGCCGATTGGAATGTACTAATGGTGGGAAGATGGGTTTTTACAGTTGGGAACCACGAATGTTTCTGTACTTATGTTCCGGACCTTGAATGCATCAAAGCGACCCCTCTCGGGGATAATTATGGGAACCAAGTTGTAAACCTTTGTGTACCATGTTAACCTATGAGAGAAATGTGTATAAAAAGGAGCGATCCACAGTAGCAAATTGAAGCAGATCCCGAAAACATACCTGTTGTGTACTTCTCGTGACTTCTGTGTTCCCTGCAGTAAATAAACCTCGAATCTTTGACGCCGAAGGAAGTGTCCCGTGTCTCTGTCATTTGTACGCCGGAACAGGCTACCCACGAAGGTTTCAGGTGTTGTCCCCTGGCACCGCTGGGTCTTAAATAACCCAGTCCTTCAGTTGGCGCCCAACGTGGGGCTGCATCAGTGGTACCGGTCCAAGCCCGACGATCGTGAGGAACTTCGTGTGAAATCTCCGAGGGAAGGTGCACCCCGCTTCATCGATCCTGTTGTCGAAACAAGTGGCCCGACGACTTTTCCCGCGAAGATTCCCGCCTCCTGACGGCTGCGACGGACTGCTGCCCTGACTGTAGACCTGTTTTGGCGCCTGGCGTAGACCTTGGTACAGCGAGACGATTGACGGGCCTTCCTGGTGACGCCATTGATCTTTGAGTTAAGTATTTGTGGGTCACTCCCAGAGTCCTTGGTTGTGGTTGCTTAGTTGTTGCATGGTTCCATTGCATTTTTGGTTCTTAGTACTTGGTTCTTTGTTGTGTTATTTGACGTCTGCAGTCGCCAAAAACCGAGGGTTTTTGCTCTTTGCTGGGACTTGGTAAATCCCGTAACCCTTGAAGTTTGTGAAACTCGGCTAGTGTGCAAGATGCCTGGTCGTAGTACTTTGTTCAGTTGTTTCAGACGTTGTGGTACGGATTCCCGACTGGAGGACTCGTGTCCGATACCTCCGGTTGGAACTCCAACTTATGAACTCTACAGTAAACATGGGTTAGGTCCTATTACCTTTAATGGATATTGGATTCGTTACACCAAAAAGGATGGTGTCCTTAGTTGGCCACCTCATGGTAGTTTCGAGACCCCGATTTTAGATAACCTCGAGGCAAAATTGTTTAAGAAAAAGTCAAGGCCGGCCATGTTTGATGCCTTTCGGTTGTGGCTTAAAGAAGCCCGACAGAAAGTGATCAGACAGACTAAACGTAATCAGAGAGATGGTGTTGCTACTATTGTAAAGAAAGCAGAGCAGTTTCAGCGTGATAAGGAGGAAAAGGAAAAGGAAGTTTTTGACAGACTTCAGCGTATGACTATAGATAAATGTTATCCCGCTCTGCCAACGGAGTCGGATAAGAAGGAGGAATTAGTTGAGGATCCTTTAATGTCCTATCTTATGAAGTCACCACCTCCGTACGCACAGGGTACCGCAGCTCCTGTGGTTCCCCCTGCCCCTGCTCCTGTACCTGCTCCTCAACCTGTTCTTCCGACTGTTCCTGCTCCCTTGCCTATTGCTGTTCCTACTGCTCCTCCGCTTGTATTTCCACATACTCCTTCTCCCGCTACTGCTCCGGTTCTACTTACTCCTACTGCTTCTTCTGTTCCTACTCCTTCTCTCGTTTCTACTCTATCGTATACTTCTCCAACTACTCGACGTCGTACCCCTTCTATGGCTGCTAATTTTGCTAATTCTCTTGGACCTATTCTTGAGTCCGCTGATTCGGACGGTCCACAAAGACGTAGTCAGCTTCCTGGTAATAGGGAACGTGCCGCGTTGTACAATATGGCGATGTCATGGATGTTGCATCCCTATAGGAATCCTCCACGTTCGGTGTTGAATACGTTTAGTCAATTCAATATACCGACACAGAGGTGTATGCCAGCGCCTTGAGACCCTACGGGTATGTAGCGCGCTCTATAAGTGTCACTGATTGATTGATTGATTGATTTTTGAAGAAATGTGCAAGGTTTTGCGCGATCAAATATCGGCAGATGCATCGGAAGATGTACTAACTGCTTTGACTAACTTACAGCTTCAGTTTTCGAGCGGAATGGTGGTGGGTACCAATGTTCGACGTGCCATCGAGCAATTATTAGCTTTTCGTCCCTCTCCGATACCTCAAGCATTGTTCGTTGAGGATGTTGAGAGACAGCTAGATCCGTCTGGTCAGTTTCCTATGCGTGAAGTTCCACCAGTGTGGATGCCAGGTGATGCTGCTCAAAATCCACCGATCCTGCCACATTTCCAGAGAGTATGGATACATCTCCCATGGAAACGATCAGAAGTTTTACAGGTGAAGCAATCTTTGCCTGACCCTCGCAAAAATCCTGCAGGGTATTACAAGGAGTTGTCGCAGCTCGTAGATGCGACGATAATGAATCTTGCCGATATCGATATGTTGTTTGGCAATGTTGTACCGCAACCGGTATGGGCTAAGATTCGGCACGAAGATCATGCAAACGAATTAGGTGGCGATTGGGCTGCTCTTACTGCGGCCGATACACAACAAGTTGGCGGGGCTAAGCCTGAACAGCTCATTACTGCTCTCCCTCAGAGAATTATTACCTTAATGAAAACGCTTATGCCAGCTATGAGGGTGAACTGGGACAAGTTGTCAGCTAGCAGACAGAAGAAAGACGAGAGTGTCTCCGATTTCTTTACGAGATTTGAGGAGGCATTCATTGAACATAGTGGTCAGGATATGAGTACTGAGGGTGGTCAGCGGTTGTTTGTGGATAAATTTGTTTCAAACTTATTGCCCGACTTGAGCAATAAATTAAAAAATTCTGAGAGTGCGTGGGCTGTTTCTACGTCTGCTCAAATATTGGCTACGGCACAATATTATGAGAATAGGGAGAAAGAAGAGAATGATCGTGCCGATAAAAAGACGAAAGAACTTAAAACTAAGGTGTTGTTGCAGCAAGCGTACCCTCCGCGCTCGAATCAGAATGATTCGCAACAACGTAATCGATCACAGTCGCAATCGTGAAATGACTCCTCTTCGCAAAGATCTTCATTAGGGTACAATCAGTGTGCCTATTGTAGACAGGAGGGTCACTTAAAATTCAATTGTCCTGTTCTAAATGAGCGTAATAGTGGTAACACATCTAGAGGGGGTCGTGGTGGTGCTCAGCAGACATCACGTGGTACGGGTCGTGGTGCTCCCAACGATCGTTCAGACAATTCATCAAATTGATCAACGTGGATCATCGCAAGGACGATCTGCGCAGTACAACGTAGATGATTATTACGTCGATCAGGATGCTGACGACGGTAATTACTAGGACAGCCGTAGACAAGGAGAGGGAGTGGTATCAGTTCTGGTTGATCAGAGAGGGCCTTACGTCGCAGTTGCCACCTCGGGCGTCGTTGAGCCTTTTCTGTTGGACACTGGTGCAGCGAAAAGTTCCATCATGCATTCGAAACTCCCTGGCGCACCTTTGTCTGGCTTAACAAATGTTTCCGTTGGATTCTCTGGCGCCCCTGTTAGCAATCCGGTTTTGTGCCCATTGCCACTCACAATTGGGCCACGTGAGCTTGAAGCTCCGTTGATTTTGACCACTGGTTGTGGTGAAAATCTCTTGGGCCTGGATTTGCTAAAACCTCTGTATGCGACTTTGTATTGTTCTCCCGCGGGAGTGAAGCTTACTTTGGGTGAGAGAGTTGTCTCTCCAATGTATTTGTCTCTCGATAAGCTCCCACCGGAATTGAGTTCTCTTCCTGCATCCTTGTGGGCAACAGGTCCCAATGACGTGGGCCTGCTTGACATCTCCCCTTATGTTGTTCACGTGAAATCTAATGTGCGATTGCCTCGTATTCCCCAGTATCGTATCTCCCTTGATGGTGAACGAGCATTGTTGGCGATCATCTATGATTTGATCGAGAAAGATGTCATTGAGGAGACTCGGGGAAACGTGTGCAACAGCCCTGTACTGCCTATTCTGAAACGTACCGATCCTTCTAAGCCACCTGTTTATCGTTTTGTTATCGATTTGCGGGAGGTAAATAAAATTGTGATTCCTCAGTTCCCTGTTGTGCCTGACATCACGGCGCTACTGACTCTGATTCCAGCTTCTGCATCTTGGTTTTCAGTAATCGATCTGAAGAATGCGTTCTTCAGTATTCCGATTGCTGAAGAAAGCAGAGACCTTTTCGGGTTCTCTCTTGGTGGCCGTAGCTTCCGGTTTAAACGTGCTCCTCAGGGCTACTGTGAGAGTCCATCGATTTACAGTCAAGCCTTGAAGGGTCAACTAGATGCGTTCATGTTGCCGGCTGGTGCGGCTTTGATCCAATATGTCGACGACTTATTGGTGGCTGCAGATACTCAGGACATTTGCAAAATTGCCACTATATCATTGTTACAGCATCTCTGTGACTTACATCACAAGGTGTCTCCTTCTAAACTTCAATATTGTTGTCAAGAAGTAACCTATCTAGGTCACTTATTGTCAAAGGAGGGAAGAAGGTTGACCCCAGAGAGAATTGCAGCCATTGCGCGCATATCTGTGCCAACAACCCAAAGAGATGTGCGTGCCTTTTTAGGTATCACGTCATATTGCAGACAGTGGATTCCGAATTTTTCATTGTTAGCGAAACCATTAGTGGCTCTTACGTGCAAGGATGTTTCAACTCCTTTACCATGGACGGAAGAATGTCAGAAAAGTTTTTCTGAACTGCGTGACGCATTGTGTTCGGCTCCTGTGTTAGATACTCCTGACTATAGCAAGCCGTTTACACTATACGTTCACGAGAGGGAAGGTTGTGCGTTGAGTGTTTTAACGCAACCTTTCGGTGATCAGCAACGTCCATGTGCATATTTTTCCTCGACCTTGGACCCGGTAGCTAGAGCATTGCCGAGTTGTTTGAGAGCAACAGCGGCAGCCGCGGTCTCCATCCGACAATCAGCAGGATTGGTCATGGATAATATGCTTACGGTGATGGTTCCGCATGCAGTTGACACTCTTTTGAATCGTACGAAAACTCAGCACTTGACGAGTGCGAGGTTGTCAGGGTACGAGCTGACGTTGTTGGCAAGTCATATTCAGATAAAACGCTGTAATGTCCTGAACCCGGCGACTTTGTTGCCGATTAGTGCAGAGTCAGATGAAGTAGCAGCGCATGACTGTTATTTTAAGGACTGAGGAGGAAACAAAAGGTCGAGTGGACCTTAAAAACACTCCTTTGGAAGATCCCGATGGAACTTTGTATGTGGATGGTTCGTGTTTTAAATTGCCGAATGGTGATGTGACGACTGCGTATGCTGTTGTAACTTTGAATACTGTTGTGGAAACTGCAAGATTGAATCAGAACTCTGCCCAGGCTGCAGAGCTGATCGCTCTAACTAGAGCGTGTGTGTTGGCGAAAGGGAAACGGGTGAATGTGTTTACCGACAGCCAATATGCTTTTGGCGTCGCTCATAGCTTTGGACGATTGTGGAGAGAGAGAGGTTTTATGACGTCGCATGGTACGAAGATTCAGCATGGACAGCTTGTGAATGATCTTTTGGATGCACTTACGTTACCTAAGCAAGTGGCGATTGTTAAATGTAGTGCGCACCGTAAGGTGACGGATGATGTTGGTCGTGGTAATGCGTTCGCGGATGAGATTGCTAAGGAGACTGCCCGGAACCTTAGCACTAGAATGTATGTGACGAGTTCGGTTAGGTGGCCTACAGAGACTAGCATGTGTGAGGATACTATCGAGAGTGTGAAAGCAATTCAGAATGAGGCCACTGAGACTGAAAAGACGAAATGGAAAGAGAGTACGGGAAAGTTGGATGCGAATGGTTGCTTGGTCGATTTGTCGGAGCACAAGAGGTGGATGTTGCCAGATGCGTATGTGCTGGCTGTTGTGACAATGGCACACGGGTTAGCACATATTAGTGCGAAAGGTATTTGTAAGTTGTTGTCTCCTGTGTGGAAGAATGATGGTATTACGAAGTGCGCTGAGAGATTGGTGAAGAATTGCAAGATATGTATGTTATACAATCCTGGAAAGGGGACCCCCACACCTCCTGGCCATTTTGCTCCCCCTTCATATCCCTTTGAAGTAATCCAGCTAGACTTCATCCATATGGAGAGATGCAATAATCTGAAATACGTTTTAGTTGTGGTTTGCGCATTCTCCCGATGGATTGAAGCCTATCCTCTTAAAGACAATACTGCCCTGTCTACTGCGAAAATCCTGCTGAAGGAATACTTTCCTCAGTATGGAATGCCTCGAATTGTATGGTCTGATAACGGAAGTGAGTTTGTAGGGAGTGTGATGAAGAGTGTGTGTAAGGGCCTTGGAATTAATAAAAAATTCCATAGCGCCAATCATCCCCAGTCAGCAGGTTTGGTTGAAGGGTATAATGGCACCCTTAAACTCAAACTGGCTAAGATTCAGGCTACGACTGGTCTTTCGTGGCCTGACGCTTTGCCCCTTGCCTTGTTGTCAACAAGGACGACAGTACACTCCCGAGTAGGGCTCAGTCCCTATGAAATAGTGTTCGGCCGTCCTGCGAATGTTTGGGGGGTTCCTAGACCGGGTGTATTTTCTAATCTTGAGTACCCAATGTTGATTGATTATCTTCATGATCTGACTGCTAAACTGAGGTTAATTCACCAACAGGTTTACGAAGCACTGCCGACGCAGACGGAGGGTCCAGGCCACCAGCTCCAGCCCGGGGACTGGGTGGTTACCCGCAACTTTACCCGCAAAAAGAATTTGGAACCCCGCTTCACTGGACCCTATCAGGTCCTCCTTGCCACGAGAACTGCCGTCCGTTTGGAAGGGCGAAAAAATTGGGTGCATGCCACCCATACCAAGAAGGTTCCTATACCTTTACCGGCAGACTCGTGGGTGAGGAAGGGCATTGCTTCATCTGAAACCGAAGGACCACAGATTTTTGTACCCTTTAGCGACGCACAGCCTGTCGGAGAATCCTCAGTGCAGCAGAAAGACATTGTTGAACATTTGCCATCACAAGACTCAAGATCAGAACAATCAACTGATCGGCAGAACTCTGTTCCCTCATCGGATTCTTTGTTTGACGAACAGACACGTCCTGGGAGTACTCGATACTTTTTGCGATCCAACACCAGAGACAAATAAAGATTTCCGTTCTGTCCCTCGACAACAGCATTATCCCATTTGCCACGATCAGTACAAAACACCCGTATTATTGTGATTATTTTTGTAAATATTGAGTTTCGTTCCATGTATGTGCTTTTACTTCCACAGCTAAGAGACTTTCTGTACATACATTGTGAATAAAATACCTTGCATCCAGGTGTACCGTAGGGCCGCGCGTGTACTTCCTTCTGGTTAGTAGGTCTTGGCGCTAGGCCAAAGACCGTCGGTTCCTGGGAACTCCTAGGGATTGACTACTGCTACACAGAACGAAGTGCGTCAAGAAACGTTGCGGACGGTTGTAGGGGATGGCGTTTTCGAAGCTGATGGACTTGGAAGAAGCTCAGGCGCAAAGATTCAAACTGCAACAAATTATTTGTACCAAATGTTTTATGTTTCAAATGTTTCTACTGTTTCTGACTGTTTCTTTGCTATTGGCGGGTGGGGTGTATTACATGATGTCGTACTTCTTACCTTCTGCCATACCTACTCCTACTTCTGAATCTAAATCTACCTCCACTGTATCCCCTCATTCTTTCCATATCTTACCCGAACACGAGCAGGCTAGACGTGTGGAATTCAGAAATAATTCCTTTATTCAGCTCCTTCATCAGCATCAGTTAGTGGTTAACACCACAAATTGTTGGGTGTGTGGGTTAATGCCACATACCACGGATAAGGGAATTCCATATCTGGTCCTACCTTATAGTTCCCAGGGTTCAGTTCGAGCATTCCAAACAATGTTTCGAAGTGCACTAGATTCTTACCCCAGTCGAGAGCCACGTTCTCCCTACTCTGGTCCTGGCTCGTATCATAAGCCTTTGTCTATAGCGATAGAAGATTTGGATAGAGATATCTATGAGCCGTCGCTCATCCCAGAGGAAGAGGTACAAGCCTATAGGGTCCTGAGTAAGGTCGAGTATAGTGCGCTCACGAGTGAAAAACAGCTTAGAAGCTCGCCTCCGATATGGGTCGTACCCCATATTGGTAATTTCTGTCTAATGGGTCGTGGCCGAAGATCGAAAGCTCGTCTTGGAGAGAGTGCTTGCTCCGAGAATTATATCCTGCCGATGGTCTCGTCCCCTGTGTTTCTGGCTGCCAAGGGTACATATTTTGTCTGCTATGATCGTGCGTATACATGGTTGCCCTCCGACTTTGTGGGCTCATGTTTTATCGCAAATCTGTTGCCTCCGACGTTCACTGTAGATGCAGACTATCACAAGACTAGAGTTGTGAGAGGCGTGATTAGCGAAGAGGACACCGCCGGTCAAGAGGCAGGAGACTTTTTCAAGGGTTTCCTCCCGTTTTGGGGACCTATGGTTAATAGTAGGAACCTGAGACAGTTGACTCGTGTGGTGGAATCGACAGCTAATATCACTGCCAGTGCCCTTGGTAATATCACCACAGAACTTCAGGCGGAAAGGCTTATGACGTTACAAAACCGTATGGTTTTAGACGTGGTCTTAGCAGATCGAGGTGGGGTATGTAAGGTGATCCATTCGAGCTGCTGCATTTTCATTCCAGATAACGCTCCGACTGTCTATCAAGCCATCTCAAGGTTGCATAAGATCTCTGAGTCCATACACGTGGACGTAGGGGATTGGACGCTGCTTGGGTGGTTTTGGGGCCTGATGTCGACTTGGGGTTGGAAGATTCTGATGATCATCGGAGTTGGTGTAGTGTTCCTGTTCACGTGTTGCCTTTGTGTGCAGTGTGGTCCTGCCTTATGTGGCCTCTGTGCTACGACGTGTATAAGACAGCCGCCTGTTACCAAAGGAGCTCGGTTGGACAGAGCTATGTTGCAGCAACATCTAGATGGTCTGATGAATATTGAATATGATTCTGACTAGTGCTTGCCTACATGAGGGCAAAAGGAGCGTCTGAGGTTCCGTGACGATTGTAAGTGATGTTTTCGACTCGCACGAATATGGTCGAGTCTGGTATCTACGAACCGCAAATGACGAGTTTAGTGGGTGTGCGCAGTTTCGCTGTGCTAACCTAAACCGTTCGTCTGTTTCGTGGGTTTATACATCTGTACCCACGGGTTCCATCTTAGATATGGCATCCATTTTGTCTCTTGCCCTCAAGTAGCCAGCGAACGGACGCTGTCCGCTTCGCGACCCTGGGATTCCCAAGACTCTTGCGGAAGACACGTTTCCTTTGAAAGTGTCTTTATGATGAGGGGGATGATACTGTAAGGCAGATGTCCTCGCTCGAGGCTCATCTTGCCGTGCCGGTTTATTGTCTCAGCCGTGCATCTCATTAGGCACGTCTCTTTGATGCCTGTAGCTCGTGTTTCCCGATACCACCCCTTTTACACCCTTTCCGATCTCCCCACTGTTTCTGCCTTCCTCTGCACCTGTCCTTGTTCCTTTTTCGATCTGTTTACTGCCGATTGGAATGTACTAATGGTGGGAAGATGGGCTTTTACAGTTGGGAACCACAAATGTTTCTGTACTTATGTTCCGGACCTTGAATGCATCAAAGCGACCCCTCTCGGGGATAATTATGGGAACCAAGTTGTAAACCTTTGTGTACCATGTTAACCTATGAGAGAAATGTGTATAAAAAGGAGCGATCCACAGTAGCAAATTGAAGCAGATCCCGAAAACATACCTGTTGTGTACTTCTCGTGACTTCTGTGTTCCCTGCAGTAAATAAACCTTGAATCTTTGACGCCGAAGGAAGTGTCCCGTGTCTCTGTCATTTGTACGCCGGAACAGGTAACCCACGAAGGTTTCAGGTGTTGTCCCCTGGCACCGCTGGGTCTTAAATAACCCAGTCCTTCAACGGGATGACCCAAATTTGAAGGTAAAATGGTTGTTCACGCTACATAGCTATACCCATAGGGTGTAGTATTTTTTAATTTTACAGTGCGCCACAGAGAACCAGTGGGGAATGCTTATTAATGTATTTCTTAATGTTAAGGGACTGTCTGGGCATCTGGTTTTGTACTGTATGTAGCATGTCAATTCGTTTTTATCAATAAGACCTTACATAGACAATGTTGCAATACTCCAGGTGATCCTGCAGCGAGGGACCAATCAGCTCCAAAACAACAGTTGGTTGTTGGGTGCAGGTGAACCTTCATGAGCATGGAAAGATGGAAAATATTTCCATTGACTGTAGAGTTTGTTGTTGTGTTCTAGCGCCAAGAAACCGTACGGTGAACATTGCGCTTTATAAATGTTTTAAATTGGAAATTGGAAGAGGAAACATCTTTGTCCAATAGTACACAGTGATCATAACTTTCCATATCAGGTTTAGGACTATTCCCAGGTTTATATCATACTGAACTTTCCCAAATCATCTGTTTTAAGCTGGATTGAGTACCATTTGGTTTATCCGGTGTTGTAAGCTGTACTGAATTTTATTTGAACAACAATGCACACGTATTGAGTAATCAGGAAAAGCAAAAGGGGCTCAGAAGATAAAATACTACATCCCCTTCTACAATGGACAACCAAAGAAACTCAGTTGCTGCTGTTTAAGATGGCAAACCACAAATACAGCAGTTTGATTTCAATCCTTAAGTAACTTGATTGCCTCATGTTCACAGCAGAATAAACTTCAAACTTATAATGTTCATTAACTAGTCTATTTCTGGCAGGTCTCTGACATACCTGGCTACCAAGTACTCAAATGACCAGCCACCCAGGTGTCTCTGCTCGGCTGATACGTCAACTCTTAAAGTACCTAAATAAACAAAAAAACTCCACGGTTGTCTGCCAAGCATCTCTTTCAAGTCAATCAATCAGGGGAATTGTAAGCACACTACTCACCTGTGAGGGTCTCAAGGCGCTGGGGGGGGGTCAGGGTGGGGGGTAGCAGCTCCGTTCAGATGAAGAGCCAGGTCTTGAGTGCCTTCTTGAAGATGTTCAGGAAGGGGGAGCATCTGATGCCGATCGGGAGCTCATTCCAGGTCTTGGCTGTGATGTAGGAGAAGCCTCTTCCGCCTGTTCTGGCTCTGTGGATGCGGGCAAGGTCGGCAGATAGGAGGTCTCTTTTGGGTTGGTGGAAGGAGATTCTTTCATTCCTGAAAGTGACTCTCTTCTCGACGGGGAGCCAGTGGAGGTTCCGCAGGTGTGTGATGTGTTCGTGTCGAGGAAGGCCGAGTACAAGTTTGGCTGGAGTGTAGTGAGCGGAACAAACACCCCAACATCTATGTGGTGAGGCCAACCATATTACAGCCAAAAAATAAAAGATAAGCTGTTTGTTTACTCTACCTGATTCAGTGTGTTCAATCATCTCTGGCAAAGCAGGTGGCTCTGGCTGGGGTGGTTTACAAGTAAACAGGAAGTAGTGTTAATAGATCCTAAAGTTTGCATGGAAGTCAGGTGTTAAAAGAATTGGTTTGCCAAGGTTGTGAGTTTGACTTGGTGTCACTCTTAGAGTTCAACACCAAGCAAAAGACTAACCTTAGCTAATGTGTACCTGCTAAAATGATTATGTCAGAGACTCAAGGCACATAGGGTGCCAAACCAATGACATGGACTAATGAACTTCCGATGTTCTGCAAAGAAGGTAATTAAGCATAAATGTAGAAGCTGTATATTTAAGTTGTATACCGGTTTGTATGTAAGACTAATGTGTGTTTTACATTCTGTTACATACTAGATAGACTTAGCGCCCTGAATCTGCCATTTTCCGGCATGTTGTGCTTTATAAGTATCAGTAAATCAAGATAAAATTGTCTGAGATGCTTCTGGATATCCTTTCAAAGACATTTTATAGAAGAATTCTAGTAAATACTACACGGATCTTTAACAACAATGTCACATTCTTGTCCTGCAGCACACAATTTACAAGGATAATTTGTATTCTGAGAGATCTTGAGGAAAAGAGAATGAAATGGCATCATTTATTAAATGTATCTGAAAATATAAGCACTCCACGACCCAGAGGCAGGAGAAGTAAATAGGCAGAAAGTGGTTTCCTGCATTTTGTGAGACACACTAATTTACTGTTCAATGCAGGATATTTTTTACAATCTCTTGGATCTTTCGGTGAAAGGTGTTTATCGAAAATTAGTCGTATGAATGCCAGGAAAATAATGGATGACTGCGTCGTTACGGTTTACCTTTTGCAGCAGAATTACTGGTGAAATGGAAAGAAAGAAAATCTATTTCAACAAGGCGCCTTTCTTCCACTCTCCAAGTAGTGACAGAGCCAAAACTAAGATAAGCAGACCCAATGACTTGGAGGCACGATATCAATGAATAGCGATACCCTAAAAACACTTTGTATAATCGGCAGGTGGTACTAATGGGATTGAAAGTGCTCATAATGCACTAGTTTGTGGTAATTATAAAGAGGGGAGGGGCAGGCTTTGAAAATGTGCCACAGGTATTTTAGAGCAGATTTTTCAGTAAAAAAAATGTAAGCCTTGTGTATGAGCCTATTGAATTTCATTTGGAAAGAAGGGTTTTAACCATATCAGCTGAATTCGTTTAGGGACAGTTTGGTGCTTCCCCGCAACCGGAAATTAATTTGTTTGGACCATGCAAAGTGGGCTATTGCAAACTATTATTTGTCAACATTACATTTGTCAACTGTTAGCCTATATTTCAATGCAACATGGAATAATTTAGCAATTTGCATTCTGAACACAACAGAAACAGGCATGAGACATTTTTTCAGAAACAAGTGGAAGAAACCATCTTGTTTCGAGTGTTCAACTTCAGTGTCAAAAAATATTTACGTAGTCTGTATTTCACATGGAACTTGTGGGTCATCAGCAATATGCAGCCCCAAGGATAATTTTCAAAAAGTTATAATTTTACTGCACTACTCAAGCTTATCTGGGTATTTATAGTTAAGACCATGTTTATATATGTCAAAGGAAAAGCATTTTTGTTTTCTTAATAACTTTGGCACAGTTTGACAAATCTTCAAGATCCATTCACTCAAAAACGTTCTTCCACCTCAGCTCCTCACTGGAAAATTGATCCGTAAAGCCAGGGCCAGAAAAAGGGGACCCCAAAACATGTTTTTTATTGGAAAATTAGACGACACCTACATCCCACATGGCTGAACAGAATTACACCAAATTTGGCAGAAAGCTAGATCTTGGTTCAGAAAGCGTACTTTTTATGATTTGGTGTAAATACATTCAGTAGTTTTTTAGATATATAGCTCAACAACTTGGTATGTATTTCTTGCCATGTAGGATCAGTGGAGCTCACAGATGTCAAGATGCAATATGATTGGCTGCTACCACATCAACAAATCAACAACAAGGTGGGAACCACCATCTTAGAAGTCAGGACTCAGTTCCTTGTCCTGTAAAAAAAGATGTAAAAAGAAAGATATAGGTTGGCATTGTAGGGATAATCTGCCCCCATAAGCATGGTCTGGGGGCACCCACTGGGGTCCCCCAAAAATATTTTAAAACATTTTACCACAAATTTGCAAGTGATCTACAAATCTACAGTAGATTTAAAAAAAAAAAAGAGAAGGCTCCCGTGATTTACAAAACTAGCCCTCCACCTCTGAATTGGATCAGGGTCCTGGGAGGTGACATGTTTATTTATTTTGGAGAGGAGGGCACATGCCCCCCAACCATCTTCAAGGCCCCAGCACCCCATCCCTCAGGGCCTACGGGTTGCACAAATCCCATCCATGAGCCTCTACGAAGCCCCAGGGATCCCATCCCCTAGGGCCGATTTTATACTAAGGGGAGCACTATCTCCTCCCCGAACCTGTAGGAGGCCCTGAAGACCCCATTCCCTAGGGCCGGAACGTTGAAAATTAGGGGGGATGCACAGCATCCCTCCAAGAGCAATTTTATGGTCCCAGGGTTCTCATCCCCTTGGGCTGGTTCAGGGACGGTGTTTCCCATTCTCCATTTCCCGGGACACAATGTTTCTCTGCCCGAGAGCGCGGGAAGGAAAAGTGAAGCGCTCTCTCCTACCCAGGGGGAGCAGAAAGTAGCTCCTATTGGGTGGGAGCACAAAGCTTTTCCCCTGCCCGCATTCTCAGACATGGAAGAACACAGAATTACCAAAGAAAAGCAGCTCCTGCTGGGAGGGAGCAGTGCCTTCACCTGCTGCACCTGGGATGGGTGTAGACAGAAGAGCTGGCTGGGCTTTCTGGACCATAGGCCTCCCTCTGCAGCCCCCAATGAGTGACATGTTGTCAGGTGCGCCTGGAGAGCACTGGGGCTCCCCTCTAAAAAATAAAAAACACAGATGCTGGCTCCTGCAGTAACACAGAGCCTACTGGCCATGGGGCGCCCTAGGGCTTGCACTGCTGCCCCCACCAACAATAATAGTGTGGAGTGACCCAGGTGGGCACCACAACACACCATATTATCTTTTAATATAAAAAAAAATGCCTTTGGCTCCTACACAACAAATGGGACAGCCTGCAAGGAGGAAAACATGAAATATCTCGGTACACCATGTGGGCATCAGAACACCCAAAATATAAATTGAAAAAAATGAATAATAAATGAGAGGCAGGAGCAGCCATTATGACCATTTATATTTTGCTGTTCTGCTCCTTTGACAAAGTCAATGCCTTATTTAAAATGACACCCTTTATATTCAGCTAGGGCCGCCTGCCAGCAAGGGTTTGGGCGCCAGGCCCTGTGCCCAACCTGTTCTCGCCATGCACTGCTTATGACCTCACGTTATCACTCATGACATCATTGATAAAATCACTGCAACATCTGAAATGACATTATTGATAACGGCACTGTGCATGGCGGGGACGCAAGTTATAGTTACCTTAGGGGATGAGGTATAGTTACTTGAGATAACTATACCTTGTTAATCTCAGTGGTTTAGTTATTTAAAACTGTATGTTTTAACTGACATTTTCACCTAATTATATTTCCCTTTTACCCTTTGACTTTTAAGTGAATGTAATATAGAGCAAAGATGCCGGACCCGAAGAAGCAAATGTAGAAGGCACGCAGGGTAAACGGAACCTGCGCCAGAAGAAGAAATTATAGAGGACACTCTAACTGTGCTCAATCTCTCACAGAGGAAATGGACACAGGAAATTTGCACAGGAAAAAACAACTTTGCTGCAATTTGGTCTCTCCTTCTGCCCCTCGTCGGGATTCGACTATGCTCAAGCCAGGATCGATTTGTTTCTGTTTGTTTGAAAGTTAAAATTAAACAAAATCCATAAATTGAAAAGTAAGTGTTATTTCTACTAATACACCAGTAGGTAATTTTGCAATAGGGGAAGCTGAGGGACTTCTAGCACTAGAAATACTACACAGAGAAAGTGAGGGGTTGGGTCCTAATGTTGACATGGAATATCTGGTGTCTAACCTGGGGATTGAATTAGATCTTTCAGTATGAGTGGCTTCAAACCGAAGTCCCACTCCATTTCTATTGCAGCCCATAATAATTTGGATTGTTTTCATGAATTGGTTATACTCGATCTGGTCGAACTGAAAAACCAAATAAGGGGATTTAATGACCATTTAAAACCTGAATTGAAGAAGACTTTGAAAACTTTGAAAGAGGATACCTCCATACTGATTAAAAACAGTGATAAGGGGGGAATTGTAGTAATTATGGACGCAGTGCAATACAATCAAGAAGCTATGAGGCAATTACACGATGGGGGATGTTATCAGGTTATAACGCTTGATGAATATCGTGACTGTGTCAAGAGATTTCAAATACAGCTTAAGGTGTGATAGGACACTTGTATTTTGGACCAGGATGAGTTCAATTTTTAAGATCAAGCATCCCAGGATCCCCTCCTTCTATTTATTGCCAAAGGACTACAAAAGATTATCCAACCCACCTCCCCCCGGTAGACCTATCGTTTCCTCGAATGGAAGAGAATGCTGATATATATATATATATATATATATATATTCTGTTCTTTTTTCCTTTGTTAAATCTTTACCTCATATTGTAAAGACAGTGGAGATTTCCTTACGAAAATTAATGATCTGGCATGGAATGACTCATACATCATGATCACTCTTGATGTTACTGCTCTTTATACTTCAATCAGTCATGAATTACGAATGCTAGGCTTAGCAAAATTGCCGGCTAGTCGCATTTCTGCGCTGCTCCTGCCCCACTGACCGGAATCCTGCAACATCCTGGTGTTATAAGTGACCCCAAAGCTACAGCAAAACAACAGTGGACTCCTCCGACCCAGAGGGTCCGACCTAAAGCGAGAAAAAACGGCCCCTGGTGAGGGGAATCGGCTTACGACCTCCGGAGCCCCGGTGGAATGCTGTGGCCTAAGATGGCGTCTGTGGCCTGTCCCGAGGGGTAGGGATCGCCATGGACTGGCCAGTCTGCTCATGTGCTGAGCCCTGCGGTCGGAGCTTGGTGAAACCCCCCCCAGCCGCAGCGGTGCTGTCAGGGGACCGCCGTGTGGGGTGCTACAGTGGAGGACCGACTGGCTGAGGTACCGCCTGAGGTGAGGGGAGAGTGCAGCATGCAAGCCCGGTGATTGGGGCCTGCTGTGCTCGGCCTGCCCGTCTTGCTGCCTGGCGCGCCCTCGCTGGTGGCGGAAAAAGGCTCGGGAGCGTGCGAGGGATTGAAACGACAGACCCTGAGGCCCCCTGCGGGGAGTGATCGGAGGAGGGCCCGGCAACGTCAGACATCAAGTGGGTCCCCCATAAGACTGCTGTGCCTCGAGGGGGTGGTCCCGGGACGTCCCGGAAGGTAGGGATCGCCGAGTGTGACCTCGCTTACATGTGGGCTGAAAGACTGGTGGTGGAGACCCCCCCCGCCACAGCTGAGCTGGGGATAACCGGAGGGGGTGCTGTGAGAGACAGGCGACCGTGGAGGCCTGGCGGCGGTGACTCCGGCATTTGGAGGCACTGGTCAAGTGTACCCGGTGCTTGGGGCCTGTGGAGTTCGGCGGGCCCGGGCTGGCGGCTGCGACGGTCGTGGAGCTGGTGGGTCCCACGGGCCTGAAGCAGGACAGTACAGTTCCCCATCTGGGGCAGGCAGGATAATAGCGCCGGGGGTGATTTCCCTGCATTAATCTAGACCAGAGGCCACGGGCACATACAAGCAGCCTGGGGGGGGGGGGCAAGAAGTGAGATTCCCCATTAGGAGGGGAGTGAGACAGGGGTGCATTCTTGCACCCCTTCTCTTTACCCTTTATGTAAACTCTATTGGAAAACATCTTGGGGAGTTTCAGTTCGACTATCCGACTATACTAGGATCACCGGCGCCAATTCTTTTATACGCCGATGACGCTGCCATTATGTCCCGAACAAGGATCGGCCTACAAAGGGCGTTCCAGAAATTCACGGATTTCATGAGTGATAGGGGCCTAAAGGTCAACACTACAAAAACGTATACGATGGCTTGTGGGCCTGGGACGAAGAGGGCTCCTTGTCCAATTTTCCTCGATGGGAAGAGGATCGTTACTACAGATCAGTTTTCCTATCTGGGAATACATTTTGATAGGGAACGTAACTGGCATACAGCTTTGAGGGCCAGAAACCTAGCCTTCTCTCGGGCAATAGGCGCCCTTAACAACTTTGCAGCTAAACTGGGGGGCAGACCGGTGAAAGAACTGACCCTTATTTACAAGGCCAAATGTATTTCAACTTCCATTTAAGGGGCTGGACTTTGGGGAATTGAAACCGCTCAATTAATCCAACAGAGTGAGAATCAATCAATCAGTGAGATGCGATAAAAATTGCGCCCTTAATGCTATGGCACAAGGTGTGGGTTACCCCCGAGACATCGCTTAACAGAGATCTAATCTCTGATTGCTTTGCCCTTGACGGTGTCAGTAATATTAAGTGGTTAGCCTACGTAAGAAACATGGTGACTGAGATGGGCCATTCAGAGTATTTCACAAGGCCATCTAGTAGGGAACTGGTTCCCAGGAAGACGCTGAAAAAAATGGCCGCTGACCATCTAACTAACAAGAGATGGGAACGGGAAAAAGTCAAACCGTCTGTCCTGGAGTACCAGCAAATTACCATTAACAAAGGTACTCAAAGGTATCTCTTAAGCCAAGCGAGTTGTTATACACGCATGCTACTGAACCGCTTTAGGTTTGGCATTTTTTTTTTCGGTTGACAACTTTCCCAGTATGTGATAACTGGTCAAGGGAGAAGCTCATTTGCCCATGCAACGATACCTCTGTGCAATCAAACATCCATTGTATCCTATTTTGTAAATTTTATTCTGTACCCAGAGGGGCTTATCTGAAACCCATTTTGAGGGCATGGGGGCACCGCACATGTAGAACAGCTTTTGTTAGGTTACAACAGCTCGAAAATGACTATGTTACTCATGCAGTGTCTAGTTTTTTAAAATTAGTGATCAAGTTTAGAAACTCTATGTAAATAATCATGATTTTAAATTGACTGTGTTTTAATGGGAACAGAAGATTCTTTTACAATGAAATGCTATCCTGATTTAATTAGATAATTGTTGTAGTAGGTATTTTAAAATGTTTGCTTTTATGAATTCATTTGAATATCGAATAAAGCCCTTTGAATTTGAATTTGACCCCGACCATCTATGGGGGAAGTGAGGCGACCGCTACCTGTACGCCCAGTGGGTATCCTAGACTCCAGGTTGAAACGGCAGGCCTGTCTTTGCACCACTAATCGTTAGAGGGGGGCTGCTGGGAGTTGCCCTGAGATGTGGGGGCCAGGCATGGGGAGAGATAGGCCATTGAGGAACACCCAACAATAATAATAATGCAGTACACGGTGCCAGGCCATACAGCCACGGACCGCCTCAGGAAGGACCCAGAGCAGGGCACCCACCAGGATTTAGCGGCTAAAGACAAATCCGGCATACTGGAAGCCATACGTGAATCTCATGTGGCGTTGGAATCCAAGATGGACGTTATGGCCATGGATATCAATCACTTGCGTTTGGACCACAAAAAGGTGGGGGACCGAGTCACTACGACTGAAGGAGACCTACACGTGTTGCAGACTGAGGTCCGACAGCTCCGGGAGACGTATCAGCCTTACACGAACACACAACCCGACTGGAGGATCGGGCAGAAGATGCGAAGGGGCGGTTGAGGAGGAACAACCTCCGCTTTTTGGGATTTCCGGAAAAGGCAGAGGGGCCGGCAGCAGACCTATTCCTGGAGGACTGGATCGGCTCTGCATTTCCTGCCCTTCGGCTCTCCAAGATATGTCGTGGAAAGGGCCCACCGCTCCCTCGGCCCGCCAACAAAACCGGTGCCCCGCCTAGAGCTTGGATTGCTAGAATGTTAACTTTAGGGACCGGGACACGATCCTGCAGTATATCCGCACCAATGGTCCGCCTAGGTTTGAGAACCACGATATTCACATTTACCCGGACTATACCAAAAAGGTACAGGACCTACGAAATGACTTCTTGGGGGTCAATCGCCACCTGCGGAACAGTTTAATGTTCCCGGCCAGACTTCGAGTGCAACATGGTAACAAGATCCACTTCTTTGGTAACCCTTTGGAGGTAACAGATTGGATGGACGCAGTGGGACTGGATGGCCGAGACCAGAACCAGGGCTGGCATGAGCAGAGGAGAAGGAGTGGTCGGCAACGTGATCCTCAGCACCGTACAGGAGAGCAGAGATCTGGGGCACGAGATTTGGTGGATGGCAGACGCATCAGGGTTGGTCTGGATGGCACCCTTCTCGCTGAATTAGACGCAATCCCGACGCAAAACCAGTTCTCGCCCTTATGTTTGTTACAGGAAACGCAGGCCGACCTGGGGGACACTGCCGGCCCGGTTGAGGGGTTTCCTGAAATACACCTGTGAGACGGACACCGGCTCACGACCCTGGGTCTCTGGGACATGGTAAGTGTAAGTACAGGCTGGGGCCCGACTGACTTAAAGTGGTTACTTCAAGTTGGGGAGGGTAGTTTGGGGGAGGGCGGAGCACTGGGGTGGGCTCCTGAGTCCGCAGACCAAGGTTGGGTTATGGGACAAGAGTACTACTGCCTGGGGGAGGGGGGAGTTGGGGTTGGGGATTTACACTGTTGTGATTTTCTTTGGTCAGGTCTATGCTGTGCTACTAGGGGTCAGGTGAAATTGTTACGAAATGGGTCACAATACCACTTGGGTGAAGGCCTTGCAGGCGGCAGTTGGGGGCTGCCGAGCCAACGGAGACTAACTCATGCCAGGTGACAAGCATAACTATAAATTTGTAACGTGGAATGTCCGGGGGCTTAATAATGTGGTCAAAAGAATACAGGTGGCAACTTACCTCAGACGGTATGGGATCAGTATCGCTCTACTTCAGGACACGCATTTTTGGGGAGACTGTCTTAAGTACGTCCAGCGACGCTGGAGGTGCCAGTTTTTTGCGACCTCCTATTCGGGGTTTGCGATGGGGGCGCTTATTTGGGTGGCCCGGGAGTGCCTTTCAAAACTATTCATGTTAGACAAGACCCAGAGGGGAGGTACGTGATTGTGGTGGGGACGCTGGATGGCCGCTGCATCTGCGTGGTGAATGTATATGCCCCGAATAGTAATGATGGGGAGTTTTTGAGTCAGGCCCTGGGGCAGTTGGATCTGGATCCAGACACAGAATTGATAGTTGCAGGGGATTTTAACTGTGCCCTTGATGGGGAGATAGACAAACACACCCCTAAGCGGGATGCCAAAACTAGGATGAGAGAGGCTCTGGGTCAAATGCTTCAAAATTATTACCTACTGAATATTTGGAGACACCGCCACGCTGGTCATCGAGTGTATTCATGCCACACACCTGCTGCCAATACCTATAGTAGACTAGACTATCTCTTTGTCCAAAAAACGGCGGTCCATCAAGTAGGGGAGGCACAGTATTTGGCTCAATATCTGTCTGATCACTCCCCCCTATTGATAACATACTCTCTAGGCCGGCCGAGATCTAAGATACCGCTGTGGAGGCTAAACATCGAAGCCTTAGCCGACCCACTCTATAAGGATATCTACTGAGCTGGAGGCCTATTTTGTTGTAAACTGGGGTACGGCTAGCACTAGAGTATTCGAGTGGGATGCGATGAAGGTGGTCTTGGGAGGGGTTTGCATGTCTACGGAAGTGGGGTTGAGGAAAACGCTCGAGCGAGACCTACGGCAACAGGGAGAGCGTTTGGCAGCGCTAGAAAGGGAGCTCCCCACGGATAGGGAAGTGCCAGCTAAGTGGGCGGAATACGACGCAGGATAGGGGAGATCTGAGACTCGTTGGGCAAATTCAACAGAACAGCAAGTAGATGCCGTTGGCATACTAAGGGGGACAAAGCCGGGCGTCTACTGGTGCACTTGATTGGACTGGAAATTCAGCCTCACCCTATTTTAACCATCCAATCCAAACTGGGAAGTATGGTTTACACACAGCATGATATTAACAGAGTGTTTGTGGCCCATCTGCGCAAAATATATTCTGTGCCCCAGCCCCGTCGCCTCATCGATTATATCGGCCTTTCTGGTGGGAGTGGAACTGCCCTGCATAGACCATGGGTATCCTCCTGGACTCAATGCGCGAGGCACTCATAGTGATGATTCCCAAACCAGGGAAGGACCCTGCTCCCCAGTTCTTATAGGCCAATCTCAATGCTAATTTTTTTTTTGGTATGTTCTTATATAGCGCTCGATCACCGGGGAGGTATCTCGGCGCTTGCCTTGGGAACCCGTCCTGGCTTTTTCCCCGTGAGATAGCCCCTACAGAGCATCCCCAAGGTGAAAGCCAGGCATCCCGCCGCGGGGGCGGCCGTTGTGGAGATTAAGCAAGCTTAATGCCCAGAGTTGCAGAGTGTGAACCCATGATTAGGTCAGGCACCGAAGCAAGAATTGTCGAGTCTGTGGACATTTGAGCTCAAGAGATAAATGTGGATCTTAAAATCATTAGCCAGGTGTTGGCGAACAGGCTCCTCCCGCACCTCTGTCGACTGGTACATGATGATCAGTCTGGTTTTCTACCGGGCAGGAATACACTACGGAATATCCTCTGCCTCGCGCATGTGATGCGGTCCTTGGAGGGTAACGCCCAGCAGTGCACACTAGCTTTTCTTGATATCGAACAAGCGTTCGACTCGATCCGGTGGGAATATGGCAGGCCTGAATAAAGAGGCCCATGCAACAATGGAAGAAAATTGATGGACGATAGAAGCCTGCCAGAGAGCCTTCGAACGGACTCTGGGCACAGTTGTAGTTACCTGAAATGGGTGTTAGGAGACTGATTCTTATTTATTGTGCTGGTAGTGTTTTAGAGTAGTATTCTGTTTAGTAAAGGTAGAATAAAGTTCATTCTCTGTGGAAGAGTATCCCTATTCAACTTGAGAGCATTGAAGGATTGCCACTGTTTCACCTGAGTATATAGTGTTTTCTGGAAGATTTTAGGATTTGCTTTTGCTTAGGGTTGTGAAAATGCTAATTTTCTCTGTAATAGTGGTCATTACTTTCTCCTACTGTCTGTATGTATGTTTATGACCTAATGGAGAAGTGTGGCTCACTGGTTAGAGCAGGCAGACCCTGAAGCAGAGGTCAGACCCGGGACCAGGGTTCAATTCCCGACGCGGCAGGGTCTTGAGCTCAAATGTCCATGGACTCGATAATTCTCGCTTCGGTGCTTGACCTAATCATGGGTTCACACTCTGCAACTCTGGGCATTAAGCTTGCTTAATCTCCACAAGGCCCCCCCCTCCCCGCGGCAGGATGCCTGGCTCTCACCTTGGGGATGCCCTGTAGGGGCTATCTCACAGGGAAAAGCCAGGACGGGTTCCCAAGGCAGGCGCGGAGATACCCCTTCGGGGGTCGATTCTGGCGCTATATAAGAAACATAATAATAATAATGTCCCGTTCTTTTGTATTCCTGCTCATACTCTTAATGAAATGTTTAGAATGGAAAATGCTTATCTAGCAATGAATTAGGAAATTGATGAAATTGTGTGAAAATTAATGAGCACATGTTTTCTATGTTCCTACTGGATCATGGGAATGTCTTCAGCTAACGCTAAAACGGCCGTCTGTCGTAAATTAGCAGCAATGGGTTAGCGTTAGCAGAAGCCATTTTGTCTTTCTGGCAGCCATTTTGTCTGCCATGTGCTGCCATGTGCTTACCATGTGCTTTGTCCTACTTTCCTGTTAGCTGCGCCTGAAGTCTGCCCAGTAACAGGATATATTTAGCCTCCTCCACTTTAACGCATGCTCAGAAATTCCCGGTAGGGTCTGCAGCTGTTACTGATTAGTTTCACATAGGAATGTGTTTACTACGTTCTGAAAACTGTTAGCTCCTCACACTTGGTTGAACAAAGAGAACTTGTATGTCCATATTAGGCATTTTTTGTGTGCTTGCATGAGCCAGGACTGCCCCTTGCATTTATGCTTACTATGTAATTCTAAAACATATAAAAAGCCCCAGGTTTCTGTATTCTGTAGACTGCCTCATTCAGTCACCACAGCTTCTGTGTGACGCAGCCTCAACTCATGTGAGTTTAATAAATGTTTCTTTGATATTGCAGCTTCTGTGTCAACTTTTGTTATCAGCAAGAACCCGGAGAAGGAGTGTTGATTTCCTAACCAAGGTCATGGATTCTGGGTTGGTGGTATAGAACACATTGTGTCTCTTTATGCCGATGACATCCTGATATACCTGCAGCGGCCAGCTCGATCGTTGCCGTCACTAATGGAGGTGCTGACTCAATTTGCTGAAGCTTCCGGGCTATATCTTAATAGAATAAAGTCGCAATTGTACGCAATTGGGTCTGTGAACAACTGGGACGGAACCCAGCTCCCGGACTTGGGACTTCCGTGGGAGACTGATACGCCACGTTACCTGGGGATCTGTATAGGCAGGGATGAGATAGCCTTTTACCACCACAATATGGGGCGAATACTGCGGGGTCTCCAGGGCAGTATTGCCTTCTGGAACACACTCAAACTTTCTCTAATGGTGAAGATCGCCCTGCTAAAGATGGTGGTCCTGCCTCGATGTCTATTCACAATGCAGGGTTTCTTCTTCGAACTGCTGCATCAGGTGTTCAAGGATTTGGACACACTAATTACTCTATTGCTGTGGAACGGCAAGCGGAGTCGGGTTAGCCTTAAGGTAATGAAACACAGATGGGGTAGGGGAGGCTTGGAAATCCCAGATATGGAGCTCTACTACTTTGCCTCGCAACTCCAACAAGCCATCGCCTGGTTGGATATGAACCCCTCCTGGGAGAGGTCCTTGCTGGCGGGCTCCTGTGGGGATCAGCAGCTGGGAACTCTTCTATGGCGGGTGGGGGGTGACGGGAGCACAGACCCCCACTGGTGCGGCTATTAGCTGGGATATGGAATAGAGTAGCTCACAGACTTATCCGGGCCAGGCCGTTTGCCCCTGAGGTTGATTTTTGGCTTATGCCGGCCTTTGCTCAAATTGAGAGGGTTATGTCCATCGATAAGTGGAAGGAGGGGGTTGCCTTATGTTATCGGACCTCTATCCGGATAACAAATTTATCACCTATTAGGAGGCAGTGGCCACCTTTGAGTTGGGAGCAGGGCAATTCCTGCAGTATGCAAAAATAGCAGCACCAGCGCAGCAGTTTTGGCCTTCATTCCCAGAAGCTCCGCAGCACACAAATACACTGGTCACCATGATCACCTGGTCGGGGGGCGGAATTTTGTCACCCACCTCTACAGGGTGCTAAGGGAGGATAAAAAGAATGGACCCCTAAAGGTAGAGGAGAAGTGGCAGCGGGTGTGTCCGCAGGAGATCACGACGCATGACTGGGAAAAGATACATGAGAGTGTGCTAAAGGTGTCGGTATGCAGTTGATTCAAACAAATCCAGTGTAACATGGTACACATGACCTTTCTCTCACCCAGGTGGCTTCACGTCATTGACTCTAGAGATCCACACAGCCCTAGATGTCGCCAGGCCCCGGCGGACTTCCCGCATATGGTATGGACCTGTTCGATAATTCAGACATACCGGGGGGCAGTCCTAGAACACCTGATTAGGATTACAGGGTGGCGGATTGACATAGACCCGCGCCCCTGTCTGTTGGGTTTGACCCCCCGGGATCCTAAATGTAAGACTAGTATGCGATTTTTGGTTCTGGGGCTTGTAATAGCTAGACGGCGCATCGCGATTCACTGGTTAACGCACCAGGGGCCCTCACTGGAGAAATGGAAAACTGATTTAAGGGAATGGGCTCTGGCCGAAGGGGGGCGTATGCGGGCCACTAGAAGAGATGCTAAACTACCTGAGGTTTTGCTGGCATGGGGGTGATGATTCAGGAAATAACAGGCCTCACAATTCACACAGGGATCCCAAGGGAGGACGATAGCCAGAGGGGGGCTAGCCCCCAGCCAAAAGGAGAGGAATGTGGAGACCCGACTGAACATTGAGTTACATGGACCTCTACTTAGAGGGACCCGGCAAGGGGGGGGATGGGGAGAGGGATTGTTTTTGAGGGGGGGTTGGGAAGAGTTGGGGGGTTGAGGGTTAGGTTGGTTAGAGCCAAGATAAGGTGCAGCAATGCCAAGCAATAAAGTTGTCTTTGACAGCTTGAACAACGCCCAAAGGACTGCACATTGGACAGAATCCCTGAATTTAAAACTGGGCTGGTTCACTACCTCGGCTGGGGTGGAAGGGTTGTGTAATTGTTTTTGTATATGAAAGTGATATGCGGATTGTAAGAACAAATTAATAAAGAAAGTTTTTAAAAAAAGAATTAGGAATGCCAACAGGCGAGTACTATTTGAAAAAGAGACCAGCATGTTTTTTAAGAACACACACGTATGTTGTTGGACATGATTGGTATCTGTCCGAAGGACAATATTTTCATGGATGACGAAAGGGTCTACAAGCAGATCATGGGGACTGCCATGGGCACCTGCTTCACCCCCAGCTTTGCCAATTTGGTTATGGGCTGGTGGGAGAAGTAGGTGGCCTGGGCAGACGAAAATTCGAAATATGTCCAAAATACACTGGTTTGGACCTGTTACATTGACAATTTATTTTTGTTATGGAACGGGTCAAAACAAGTAGCAGAAGAGTATGTGGCGATATTAAATAATAATCCCTACAACCTACATCTAACTGCACAGATGAGTGTGAATGAGATATCATTTTTACATATCTTATTATAAGTAAAAGATGGTAAAATCAACACCACTGTATTCCGTAAAACAACATCTGGTAATAGTACTCTGCACTTTAAAAGCCAACATCTGACTAATTTGAAATATAGCATTCTGTCTGGTGAAACACTGAGGCTGAAAAGAATTTGCAGTCAAAACCAAGAATTCCAGGGACAAGTACAAAGGAGGAATCAGAGGTTCAGGAAACTAGGGTATCATCCTAAGATGTTAGTAGAGGTCAAACGTAAGTCGGAAACAGTCTCCAGAAACCAGTTGCTTTATCCCAATGATAGGGTTCCAAAGGAAGGCATGATAGCTAGATTGATCACCTGCTTTAATCAAATGTCTCCTAGAATCTATCAGATATTGAGAAGACACTGGCAGGTTGCCAAAGGAGATAATGTAATTGGTAAGGATTTACCTATGGCACCCCATGTAATATACAGAAAAGGGAGGACATTGGGTGATAATCTAACACATAGTAATTTTGATGGAGGCCGTAAACCAGAGATGTGGCTGTCCACTGTAAGAGGGTTTTATAAGTGCAACAGTTGCAAGGCTCGCAGGATGGTGAAAAATGTCCTCGCGTTTGAAGCTAGTGACAGGCATCTGATCAAGATAAAAGGCCTTTTTAATTGTAACACCGACCATTGCATCTATGAACTCAGTGTAGTGTCCTCACATGATGTTTCATTCCCTATGTTTCTTCTCTCTAGCTGCTCAGCCTGTGTGTGTGTCCTCTGTATGGAATGTTGGTGCGTGGACCTTCTCTAGAGTGCCTGAGCGACTGGATGAGGTGTGACAGTTGGTGAGAGAGGCTGAGCAGCTAGCAGGCTGCTCCTGGTGAAACTAAGAGTTACCTGTGATTTGTTATGAATTACCACCTGTTATCTTATTGCTGAATAAACCTACTTGGTTTACAACATACCAGCGTAGCGTGGTTACTACACTCAGCTGCCCATGTCAACTGATGCATGTGAGGAGTACGATTTTTTCTTTGAAAAAACAGATGCTAGAGCATCGGCGAGCCATTAGGAACCAGGATTTCACTTACTCAGTGGCTAAACAATTCAACGACAAACATGATAGAGATCCTGGCCTATTGATGTTCTTTGCAATTGATAGGATTCCCCGAACATCAGCCGAGGCAACAGAGAATACTAAACGTCTTGAATCGAGATACGTCCTGGATCTGAACACGAAATTCCCAAATGGTCTAAACAGGGATGAGGAGCTAGTAGTACACTTGGATTGAATGGTAATTTGTACATCGCCCTGCTCCCCTCCCAATGTCTTGGAATATGCCCACTTTGTTACAATGCTGAAATACAAATTGGTCAGGGATATTAAGAGATTGTGCAATAGGAGACAGTTTTCATCTTCGTACTAGAGCACTTTACATATTAGGGTGTCCCTGATTTGATACATAAGGATATCTGGCACTTTGGCACTTTGGCTATGCTTTGTAGTTGTGTATATGCACGACTAATTGCTGTAATGCTGTAATTCGAATTTGTTTGGAACATAAAAAGATTGTTTAATAGAAAATGGTTTTAGCCTTGTACTGGAGCATTTTATATATTGGGATACTGTTGATTCCAATTCTGAGGTTACTTTGCACCTGGGCACTTAACATTTGCTTAGCAATTTTGCACAATTTACACTGGGCTGGGAGACCGAAAGAGAGTGTACTAGGAGATGGTTTTATCTCCACACTGGAGCATCTTATACACTGTTATCCTGCTGATTCCAAGCTCAACGTTTTGTGGAACTTTAGTACTTTATGTATGCTTATCAATTTTGCACATTTATAATTATTTATTTAATTTTTAGGACTGATTGGACTTATATAATTAGATTTGGTCTTTGGATATACATTGACCGATATATGATCTATGTAATACATATTTTATGGATATTGATCAAATGGAAATCATACCTTACCATCCTACTATTTATGTATTTATTGATATCCTCTCATTTTTACTTTGATCAATTAATCAGAATTTTATGTACGTTATGATAAGCCTAATATGTGATGATGGCCATGCCATGTATACTGCTATGTAAGGTTTGACCTCAGATAGGTACTACAATGCCATCCATCAGATAAAGGGCGCTGGTCCAAGAGTATGCTTCCCATTTGCTTCTCGGTCCAGGGTTTGTTGGATTTGTTATGATGATGCCAAGGAGGCTTGCCCCTATATAGAATGCCTTAGATTTTTTTTAAGTGTAAAAATATTTTTTCTGAAAGAAGTAAAAAAAACGGAACTGTATCTAAAGGTTTATTATGCCAGTTTAGAGGACAAGATGCATTATGAGGGAGACATAATGGTAATGGATGTGCTGTTTTCTATGTCTAAGTGCACTGTACCTTTAAACATTGAAAAAATGTAACAAAAAAATTACTTTGACAGAGGCTGGGGCCAGCCAAAACGCCCCAGTACAGGCTTCGCCTTATGACTTTATCAATAAAGACATTTTTGCTTACCTGGAGTGCCTGCATCTGCTCTTGTTCGTGGGGGATGATGGAACTAACTATCTATCTATCTATCTATCTATCTATCTATCTATCTATCTATCTATCTATATATATATATATATATATATATATATATATATATATATACAAGACCCACTGGAGGGAACAAATGTTTTGGGACTGGGATTGCACTACGATGACCAGAATGCTAAAGGAAAAGCCTAAGAGAGGGCAAACACTTAAAAATGCATCTGATTGGTCTTGTCCGGTTCCAGCCCCTTTGAAGACTCTGGCGCACCATTTGAGAAAGGTCTGGGACAAACCAAAATGCCTCAGGGACTGAGAAATGCCAGCGCTTTTAAATATGTAATAAAGCTGCCGGTTTTCATCGTGATTATGTGCGGCTCATTCCTTCTTACAGAGGGGTTGTTTCCATGTTGTACGGCTTGATCCTGCCGGGAGCAACGCACCACCAGCATCGAAGTGCGCCATCCCTGCCTGAAAACGGACCGCGTATGGAGCTTGCGAAAGCAATTAAGGCAGCGGAGCTACCAAGGACTCATACTTAGTTCCGGCCCCAGCATACTTCAAAAGCAAACATGCAAGGGAATCACAAATAAAAATAAGCGAAATAACTTTAAACATGACCCACTGGAGGGAACAAATGTTTTGGGACTGGGATTGCACTACGATGACCAGAATGCTAAAGGAAAAGCCTACGAGAGGGCAAACACTTAAAAATGCATTTGATTGGTCTTGTCCGGTTCCAGCCCCTTTGAAGACTCTGGCGCACCCTTTGAGAAAGGTCTGGGACAGACCGAAATGCATCAGGGACTGAGAAATGCCAGCGCTTTTAAATATGTAATAAACCTGCCGTTTTTCATCGTGATTGTGTGCGGCTCATTCCTTCTTACAGAGGGGTTGTTTATATATATATATATATAGATACCGTGAACAAGCAGTGGCTGCTGCGAAATGCGTCGGCTTTTGTTGTCTTGCCGAGTGACCGATGGAACCACAACGAAAATATAAATAAAAGAAACCTTGTTGAAACGAGTCCCTTTGGTGAGTGCGACCCATTTTTCTGGGTTTCCAGGAGTGTTCTAAATATATATATAAATATATTACCTACTGGCGGTCGCCAGTAGGTATATATAGTTAGGACCTAGTTACCATAGGAAATTCCGAACATTCTATTGGGAATAACTTTGGCGCCGAATTAGGGCTCTGCCTGTAATTTTCCTTAAATTTGCCTCGCTGCGCTCCGCTCCTTCCCTGCAAGTTTCGGGGGGATTCGTCAAGCGGGGCTGAGAAAAAAGGGGGATCCCAAAACGTGTTTTCCCCATGTTAATTTCCATAGGGACATTCTGGCAAGGCTACAGTTTGAACGGCTGAACGGAATTATACCAGATTTGGCAAAATGGTAGGGACTGGTATGCAGCAGTGCCTTTTGCATGTTTGGTGAAAATCCCTCCAGTAGTTCTTGAGAACATTGAATTTGAAATTTTTCAAATGGCATTTTCTATGGGACCTTTAGACACGGCTACAGCCCGAACGGCTGAACGGAATTACACCAAACTTGGCAAAATGGTAGGGACAGGTATGCAGTAGTGCCTTTTCTATATTTGATGAAAATCCCTCCAGTAGTTGTTGAGAAAATTGAATTTGATCAAATTATATATTTATATGCGCTCACCTTACGCTCACCGTACGCGGCGTACGCGCACACAGAAACAGAACAGTGTCATAATTCTTGTACAAACGAAACTGTATAAATTCCCCTTATATATTTAGCACACATGCTGGTTAAAAGGACAAATAATAATTGAATCCAAGCTAACACCTCAATAAAGTAATGTAGCGTGTTAAACTTTGAACACATAAGAATGTCAGTCTTATATATATGTTTGTGCTATGACTGTCCCTAAAAGCAGAAAGCTATATCCCTTTCTAGTCATAACACTATTCGTCCAGGTTTCATCTTGAATCCGATTCTGATCATTGAGCCTTGCACTCCCATGGAAATACATTGCAGTTTTACCTCTCATACTTTTTTTCTACAATGCACACGACGTTCCCAGCAATGCTTTCACCACAGCTCTTAAAAATCAATAGGTGAAAGGCTGATCAGCCCTTCTACAAATTGTATTCACCTTTTGCTTTGCATTTTATTCCTAACACATTTAAGCCCAAAGGTCTCCATGAAGAGGAACTAAAAACCCACCACATTGCATACCAATTCCCTTGACAATGATTTGTAGCTCAGACAGCAGACGTTTTCCTATAAACATGGCCTCCGGAAATTATATGATCCTGCACAAGCAAAATTTTCAGGGCATTTATTGATTTGCCGGCCATGCCACATAATCAGCAAATTGGTGCATAATTTGTATATTATTACAAAAGCATTTTCTTTCTGTTTCAATGGGGTCACAGCCACTGAGAACTTCTGCATAGAATGCTAGGGATTTCCTGATGCTTTGTAAAAATTAGCTTGTGCTGATTACTGTAGTCAGACAATTTTGTCCAGGTGTGTTAACAGTCCCAAAGGAGGAACTTTAAGTATGAAACTAAGGGCCTGATTTATTTCTTGGTGGTATAGATACTACGTAGGAACAGTGATGGAGTATCTACATCGCCAAGCTAATGGTCCGTCTGTCAAATGTAGAGGTGGGAGTACCTTATGGTTAATCACGGCAGAGACTACTCTGTCTCTGCCGTGATTAAACCCCTCAGATGGCCCTGCAGAGTACAGGTCATTGAAGGCAGACCTTTAATCCTTCACAGTTAATTTGGATGGGCGGAATTCAAAATCAGTTTTTGGCCGGTCACCTCCAGGAAAACCCTGGCGGTAAGGGCTGTGAAACTGCTAAATGCTGCCCCACCATGGACATGGCGTGAGGAGCATTTTTTTTGTTTCAAAATGAAACTCCCAGTTCAAGACTCTCTTTTTAAAAAGAAAAAAAGTAAACAGTTTTGTGCAGGGTTCTGTCATGTTGACGGATCCTTGCACCAAACTGTAAACAACACTGACAGGAACAGTAAATAGCAGGGGTACCTGCCAATGCTTTAGAACAGACCACCAACATGGCAGTCATTTCTAAATTTGGCAGGCAGCACCTACGTCAGGACGACGGAGTAAATGAGGCCACCCTCAAAGATATAAATCAGATCCTAAACTCTAACATGTTTAAACGTAATTCAAATCAGGGAAAATAACAGCTCCTTCTTTGTCCTAAAGACGTTTTTGTTTGTCGTGTAATAATCTTGTTTTGCAGTGCAGCGTATTCAAAACATTTAAGGGGGCAAAGTTTAGAAGAATTACATAATCCCAAACATTTCCCATCTCTTTTTTTAGGTCTCATATTTTGAATCTTAAAGTGCCTCCCATGTACATTATAAGTGTGCGACTTGCTGAGTTGTTTCTTTTTGTTAAGGTGTGCTTTCAAGGGTCCTTTAATGTGGACAGAGAATATACCAGAAGCTGAGTTCCAAAGCACTGGGTTAAAAACGTTGATGGGATGCCCAGAATAAATCAGAGACACCTTTACTAATTGAAAGAACGCATGCTTTCTTCCAAGTGCAATATTGTATAAATTAAACACAACCTATTTCACTCTGGGAAATAGAAGGGTCAGTGTTAACACATGCATGTTCCTGATCTTCCAAGAAAACTTAAATCGTAAGAGTTTTTAATCGCATGTGGTTAATGCATACAAAGACTCAAGACCTGGCTCTTTGAAAAGGACACAGTGCTCAGACACCCCTAGGGGTGACAGAGGGGCCTTTACAAATGCTGATTGATTCATTGATTGATACAGTCTGATTTCTTATGAAGCATGTTCCACAACAGTGTGAGAAGCACATGAAAACAAGACTGGCTGTCTCCTTCCAGTAGATTATGTATTAAAAATCATACAAATACTATGGCACATGTGTATCGTTTGTGCAAGGCAGTGATTAATTTGTAAAAACGTCTTTACAGGAGGCCACTGCAGCGCCCATTCCTCCTGCCATCATTGGTAATCCACGTACCAATATAACTACTACCATCGCACTCCTACAAAGATGACAACTCCCACTATTAAAGGCCACTCAAAGCTATAAGAATGGCATGGACAGCAGGAATTATTATAAACATTATAAACATGTTAAAGCCGCTCGTAAAAATAGCATAGCCCAACAACTTACGGAAGCTGGCAATTCGCCTAAAGAGCTATATAGGATTCTTGAGACATTTGTCAAGCCTATGGCCTGTGTAAGCCAGGATTACTTCTCACAAAGTCTGTGTGAGGAAGTCTCCTTATATTTTGAAAACAAAATTGACTCCATCTACGGTAAGATCCTAGCGTCCCAAACAGAAAAAGGCACCCTGAATGCTCCTCTCCCCACTGAGAATACAAATTTCTCACTGACCACCTTTCCCCCTATTAATAGCAGAGAGCTTCAAATGTTAATGACCCACGTAAAATCTGGGTCTCCGGAGGACCTTATTCCTGCCAAAACCTTAGTCCCCCTGAGTACTTTGTTGGGCCCTCACATTCAAGACGTAATCAACCAGTCCTTAAAGAAGGGACACGTGCCAACTGAGTGGAAGAGAGCGGTGGTGAACCCCATCCGTAAGAATGCTGCTCTCCCCTGGACGGAGCTTTCCAACCTCCGGCCCATCTCCCTCCTACCCTATCTTAGTAAGCTTGCCGAGAAACACGTCAACGCGCACCTGTCCAATTACATCGAGGCAGCGGGCGGCCTAGACCACTCTCAATCTGGTTTTAGGCCAAACCATAGCACAGAATCAGCTCTCCTGTCAGTGACTGATAACATCAGGATGTCGGGGGGAGCTCAGTGATTCTGGTGCTATTGGATTTGTCCGCTGCCTTCGACACGGTGTCGCATAAAATTCTTCTCGGCCGCTTGAGGGAGGTGGGAATAAGAGGGACTGCCATGGCTTGGCTAGAAAGCTTTCTTGCGGACCGTCAACAAGGTGTCAAATTAGGCTCCCACAAATCCATCTGTAGGGAGCTCACCAAGGGAGTGCCACAGGGCTCATGTTTAAGCCCCATGTTATTTAACGTGTACGTGGCCCCCTTGGCGGACATTATAAGATCTCACGGGTTCTCCCCAATCTCCTACGCTGATGACACCCAGTTGCTGTATCCCTTCCAAACCCTCACACCGACAGTTATACAATCTTTTCAAAATGGTATGAGAGCCGTGGCAGATTGGATGGCCCAGAACTTCCTCCAATGCAACGTGACCAAAACTGAAGTCATGTTGTTTGGAGGGGCCACCCTGCTATGGTCCCCCGACTGGTGGCCACTTGAGCTGGGACCTGTCCCCGTACCAAAACAGATTGTCAAAAACCTGGGAGTGCGCCTAGACCAAGCATTGATATTAAAAGATCATGTCAATCAAGTTACTGGAACTTGTTTCCGAGTAATTGGGCAATTACGACGCATTTTCCCCTTCCTGCCTGACATCCACAGGAAGACGTTGGTACAAGCATTGGTCCTCGGTCGGATAGACTACTGCAATGGACTCCTCATTTCTGCCAATCAAGAACAACTGGGCAGACTGCAGGTAGTACAAAACACCGCAGCTAGACTCATCTTGAATGCTTTTCCCCGAACTCCTTCACGCCCACTCCTCTCTCACCTTCACTGGCTCCCGGTGAGACAACGTGTCAACTTTAAAGTATGCTGTATAATGCATAAGTGTATTTATGGGTCTGGCCCTAAATACCTAAGAGACATATTCGTCCCTTACTCACCGGGACGTGTCCTGCGTTCCAGCAGCACTATGTTGCTGCAGGTGCCCAGAGTGATGAGAGCAAGACAGGGAGGACGGGCCCTCTCACTTAAAGGCCCCATGTTATGGAACTCTCTGCCTCCACAGCTGAGACACACCCCTAATCTCCTCTCCTTTAGAAAGAAATTAAAAACATACCTCTTCACACAAGATCAATAATTTCTCCTGTTATCTGCGCAGTCTCATATCTCAGGCTGTTTCCTAATACCTTATCAGAAGCTACGCGCGGAGATACCCCTTCGGGGCTGATTCAGGCGCGATACAAATACATAAATAAATAAATAATTAATTTTTACCAGTGGTGGCCCCACTGCTTTTAACCATTTCGCTGCGGCGGCTATTCCGCCGCAGCGCTAACGGGGCGGGGCGGCCACGCGGCGGCCGCATGCTGGTGACAGAACCGCTCCGTCACCAGCCGCGGTTGAGCTGTACTCGTGACGGAGCGGGTCCGTCATGGCCCCGCCCGCCTAATAGAACGCGCCGCGCAGGTGCGAAATCAGCACCGCGCAGGCGCGGCGGCCGGGCCATGACAGAACCGCTCCGTCATCAGCACAGCCCAACCGTAGCTGATGACGGAGCGGTTCCGTCATCAGCAGGGGAGGGGTTAAGCAGTGTGACAAAAGGGGAAAAAAATTACGTAGCATTTTATTGTTTCCAGATGCTTTTCTGGTGGGCTGGCAGGGCTGCTCTGGCCTCAGGGCAGGTCAGGGGAGGAATGGTTTGCCCACTCCAAGTGCACATGAATGCTTGGCTGGGCATCTGGGGCTGGCCAAACATTCATGCGCACTTTGCATGTTCTCTACCCAGGCTGCATTACAGCCTGCATGGAGAAAATACCTAGGCTCCAATTCCCCGTATGAGCGCTGAACCACAGTGCTCAGACCAATCACAATGCTGCATTGCAGCGTTGTGATTGGTCTGTGGAGCCTGGGAGGGCTCATGGTTGCTGTTCGGCCTGAGTCCCACAGAGCACAAACGGAACAGAGGCGCAGGGCGTGGCGATGAGCAAAGTGTTTTTTTTTTACATTCCCCTTCCTCCCTCCCCCACCCTGCCACCACCGATCCATGCAGACCATCACTGTATATTGCATTCTTAAACACTAGTGTGGTGCCCATTTAAAATTAGACTGAGGGCGCCACTATGTTATGGACTGTCATTAGTGCTGGTGTTGAGAATTAAGTGCCCGTGCCGAGCTCCAGAAACCACCAATTCAAATTAAGCACTAGCGCATCCTATCAAGCCAGTTTATTAATTTGCTCCTTACATTTCTGATGCATCACAGTGAAGAACAACGCGCAAAATGCTTTTATTTGGCCGACTTACACCAGATGTTATCACTACCAAACATTTTTAAATGTGCAATTTCATCAATGTAGAAGCTGGCAGAAATGTCCTTGCAAAAATTGGGAAGGAAAAATATTTGTGCTTATCTTGTAAGGAAAACAATATGAAAAAACATATTTTTTTCTCTTTTGCCCATCTAGGAATTAGATAATGTTGTGGCCGTCATTCAATTACTTGTAATTCTCTTGTTGTTAGCCGTACTATCTATTGCAGCATTCAACTGTTTTAATAGCTAAACACAAAAGCAACAGACAACCGAAGATTAGAGAGAACAGGCTGGCTCTTGTGGTACTGCTAATAAAGCGGTGGAGAGCACAGTGTACTGCTTATTTCATCCAGAAATAACTGTCAGTTCCTCTGACTCAAGACATGGTACAATAGATTCTGCCTGAAAAAATGGAGTCTGAAAATAAGGAGAAAAACATTAACTGAACAAAAAGCACTCTCACAATGTTGAAGGGCAAAGCATTTGCCAACAATGTCACAGAACATCTATTCTTTTCGCCTTCCTATCAATTTTTGCAACAGGATTTGTGATGATTTTTAGTAGCTAATGAAGACAAGGTATAACTCAAAATGATGAACATGGCGTAATCTCATTATTCTACCTGTTCAATGGCAGTAGCCAACTGATAACTGATGGGAGGAGCTAAGGATGCCATGATAGTGGCATGGTATAGACTGTGAATGGTATCATGCATATACTCTCCATGTCTGACCATGCGTAAGTTCCATATGAACGAATCATATCCAGCACAATCCCTCCATCCAACTTTGCAAAATGGTAAAAGGTTAAGAGAAATGTTTGTGTGGATTAGGCATAAGGACGTCAAGTCAAACAGGACATATATACCATGGTGTGCTACTATGGAATGTCTGCCATCAGAGCCTGGAGCTAGTACTTGGACAACATTGCAAAGTTTTCAATTCGATTAAAATGAACTTAAGTTTAAGCAAAATTCACTAGAACCCAAGTGCATCCTCTCAAGAATACAAGTACAACACAGGACATATGTACCATGGTGTGCTACTGTGGAATGTCTGCCATCAGAGTCTGGAGCTAGTACTTGGACAACATTGCAAGGTTTTCAATTCGATTAAAATGAACTTAGGTTTCAGCAAAATTCACTAGAACCCAAGTGCATCCTGTCAAGAATGCAAGTACAACACCAATCCTGAGTGGCTTGATGGGTTCCCCTACATGTCACTCAGGAAATATAGTCTGGCAATATAAGCCAGCAAGTGTTAAACTTTTCTTCCAGCAGAAGCTCTGTGTCCAGCTAGAGAACTACTTTACTAAGTTCCTAAGTTACTGACTGACTGCCATTGCTTCATGGATTTTGACCAAACACTAAAGAGTAAATTGAATCTTGTGTTGCCGAAGGGATGTATGGCACCTAGAGGTAGATCGCTCTTCATATTTGAATTCACCTTTACCAACTGTGATAGCCAAAGTCAAGCTGCTTGTGTATCTGTTGAGATGATTACTGCGCTAAGCATTGACGATACTGAAACCGGAGACGCATGCTGTAGCCTGGCCCTAACCAACCCTATCCAAGATGATCGGTGCTGAGAGCAAGCACTTCCAAATAAAGCTTCTGACAGGAGTGATGGAAGAGCTTGAGAGACCATTTGAGCAAAGTGTTTTGCTGCATGGGTTCCAGAGGTACTCTCCCTTTCCTGGTAAACATGCTCATGTTGAGCGCCAGCCAAGATATGGGACCTTCTCCCAGGCCCTTCGTTGTCACCAGGAAGCCTCCTGCCGACTGCAACAGTTGCATTGCAGCCTTGAAAACTACCACTCTTTGTTCACCATCAAAAGAGTGGCACTGAAAAGTGATGTGTCTTACTTTCTATGATCATGGCGGCAGGGGTGCCATGCCATACAATCAGTAACTATGTGAACAAATATGTTGCACCTACCATTACAGTACACATGTCAGGAATACACCCCTGATCTCTTGGTTCAGTTTCGGGGGGGGGGAGGCGCGTGGGCACAAAGGGACTTCCGGTTCAATATATTTTTCTAAGTTGTTTTTGCCACCTGGTTTGTATACTCCAAACCTGGGTTCAGGTCCCCAGCACGGCCTCTTATGTATGCAAACCTAGGTCAAAGGTCAGCCAATTCATGGCAAGGGATCTTGAATCCCTCTAGAACCTCCCACTGGGGTTGCATTCCAGAAACGGGGCCTAAAGCCCCGCTAAGATTTAACAAGAGTTCACAAAACTGCAAGGTTTTGTAAACCCCACAGCGGTGTCTGAAGACTGCTGAAGAATTTTAAAAAATGTAACTCCTGACTGATGGCTTCCAGGGTGGGATAGGTGTAGGGTCTGGCATCCTCCGTGGACAGGCCGTCAACAAAACCCCACTGCGCAAGGCTAAAGGCCCAATGCAGCAGAGTTTAGCAAACCTCAGGAATTTGGTAGCAGGCATCACAACCAACTATTGGATGTGGTAATACAGAGACTTTGACTTCTACCCTACTGTAGCCCGTTCTTTAAAAAAAATATTTTTATTAACTTTTGCATTATTACATTTGAAGCGGTAAAATGAAGGATATTTGCATCTTATTCGGTCTCACATATATTACAGGTTTAAGGATGTGATTGTATCTGTAGCCCGTTCTTGGACCAGGATTAGATGCATGCCAGACAATTCAAGCAGCAGGATCCAGTAAAGGAGCGTTTTCAGTACCATTTGGATCCCCTTACAAGCTGAAACTTTTTTTTACATATGAGCTTCGAATACTGAGTAGATGTTTGTGGCATGACAAAAGTCATTTCCACAAAATATTAAATTTACGTTTCGGAATTGCCAGATACAATGCGTAGACTCATTATTGAAGAGATGTATAATGCTCAAGAACTATGAGATAACCCCAACAAATCCACCGTCATTGACTTGCAAATATAGGTGGTCCTGAAAAAGGTGGATTCAAATTATAAATTCCACCAAAACGTACGTTGACTTGATTTCACAAGATCCCGGCCCATAACACATCAACGGCTGAAATCAAAGCAATCTCCCTGTTGTGTCAATTAGTGTATGTAACATGTGATTGGGATAGGTATGAATGGTATATGTGTGTGAATGTATGTTTCAGTGTGCAAGGATGGAGTGCTCAGATTATGATACAAAGAATTTCTTTTGTACATTTTTCATGTTTTAAATGCTCTTGTTTGATATAAAAAGAATGTGTTTCTAACAAGGATATGATATAAAAAAGTAAAAACATATATTGTAGTAGAATTCTGTGTTGTGTATAGTGTATTAACAAAAATTGTCTTTGTGTAGAAAATGGTTGTCATATAACAGATGTGTTAAAAAATAATGAAATATATGAATGCAAATGTTGTAATTAGTATAATTTGAATGTATTAGGTCATCAGCCATAGAACTGTTTAAGCCAATATTGAAGAAATTCAGGTCCAGTGGGATTCAGCATTTATTCATTGTGGTTGGTTCTCCCCCTTGTTCCCAGACATAAACTAGGATATCTAGGGGGTACCTTTCCTATTAAAGAGACTTTGGCAAGTGTCATTCTCACTACTTTAAACAACAAGTATTGGCAGAGCCAACAGTTTTTGCCTCTTCGAAATCTATTGATGTTGTCAATATTTTTTATTAAGCTGCACAGCAGTGCGAGCAACTGTGCAACATGGCTTAAAGTTAAATAACAAGTGCTATGACACAGTCAGGGTTTACAGCATTATACTGTCTCAAGCTCACACTGCTATGCAATATGTGTTAAAACAGCACAGGAGAGGGGAGGGGGGGGGGTAGTTACATAGCACAAGGGCAGGGGATGAGGGAGGCAACAGAACGAGTGGCGGCTAAAAACAGACAGGAGGGAGTGACACTGGATGGCGGGGTGAGTGAGAAAACAGACGGTGGGGAGATGATGGTGAAAACGGGTGGCGGGGGGAAACCAGACAGCGGGGGGGGGAGAAAGGCTAAGGGGGTGGTGGGAGGTAAACAGACGCAGGGTGAGGAGATAGTACAGTGCCAAGCACTCTAATAGAGTGCTTGGTCAAAACTAACAAAGAAAGTAATTACAGGAGAGGGTGGTGAGTGCAAGAACATTGGCCAGCTTTGTTGCGTCCATGCTTCACGGCATGGAGAGAAACCTGGAGAAGACTGGAGGGGCAGGTGAGCAGCTGACAGGATGCAGGAGGAGTGATCAGTAAGAAGCAAGGAAACAAGAGTGAGGTGGACGCAAACCACTGGTAAGCATTGGTAAGTAGTAGGCAGGCTCTAAGCCCATTTGTAAGCTTTTGTTTGTAACAATAGCTTTCACTGACCTAAAAGGCATATCTTGACAGGAATTGAGAAAGCAAACATATAAGCATTGGTAAGTAGTAGGCGGGTTCTAAGCCCATTTGTAAGCTTTTGTTTGTAACAATAGCTTTCACTGACCTAAAAGGCATATCTTGACAGGAATTGAGAAAGCAAACATATAAGCACTGGTAAGTAGTAGGCGGGCTCTAAGCCCATTTGTAAGCTTTTGTTTGTAACAATAGCTTTCACAGACCTAAAATGCATATCTTGACAGGAATTGAGAAAGCAAACATATAAGCATTGGTAAGTAGTAGGCGGGCTCTAAGCCCATTTGTAAGCTTTTTTTTGTAACAATAGCTTTCACTGACCAAAAATGCATATCTTGACAGGAATTGAGAAAGCAAACATATAAGCATTGGTAAGTAGTAGGCGGGCTCTAAGCCCATTTGTAAGCTTTTGTTTGTAACAATAGCTTTCACTGACCTAAAATGCATATCTTGTCAGGAATTGAGAAAGCAAACATATAAGCATTGGTAAGTAGTAGGCGGGCTCTAAGCCCATTTGTAAGCTTTTGTTTGTAACAATAGCTTTCACTGACCTAAAATGCATATCTTGTCAGGAATTGAGAAAGCAAACATATAAGCATTGGTAAGTAGTAGGCGGGCTCTAAGCCCATTTGTAAGCTTTTGTTTGTAACAATAGCTTTCACTGACCTAAAATGCATATCTTGACAGGAATTGAGAAAGCAAACATATAAGCATTGGTAAGTAGTAGGCGGGCTCTAAGCCCATTTGTAAGCTTTTTTTTGTAACAATAGCTTTCACTGACCAAAAATGCATATCTTGACAGGAATTGAGAAAGCAAACATATAAGCATTGGTAAGTAGTAGGCGGGCTCTAAGCCCATTTGTAAGCTTTTGTTTGTAACAATAGCTTTCACTGACCTAAAATGCATATCTTGTCAGGAATTGAGAAAGCAAACATATAAGCATTGGTAAGTAGTAGGCGGGCTCTAAATCCATTTGTAAGCTTTTTTTTTTGTAAAAATAGCTCTCACTGACCTAAAATGCATATCTTGACAGGAATTGAGAAAGCAAACATATAAGCATTGGTAAGTAGTAGGCGGGCTCTAAGATCATTTGTAAGCTATTTTTTGTAACAATAGCTTTCACTGACCTAAAATGCATATCTTGACAGGAATTGAGAAATCAAACAGAAGGACAACAATTTAAGCATGGAGGGGGTTTTCGGACATGCTGACATGTTGCCTTTCTAATCTTGTTTCCAAGCGAACAGTAAGCCTGCAAGTCAACAGTACTCATCTTCGATGGAGTGAAATAGTGGAGCAGAAGCAGGCGCTGTTCATCAAGTCAGATCACATCCCACGAAAACAAACAGTGATAATTATTTTACACTGCGTTTAATAATTGATGGGAAATTAAATGCCTTCTATTGGAAGGATGAACATCCTGGGGGTGTTTTCCTTTGTCAGATATGATATTTTTTTTTAGATCCCATCCCCCCCGCCCCCAGCCAACATTAATTCTACCGCATCACTGCACAGGCACACTAACAAGAGTTAAATGAACCGTGATCTTCATCTCAAAAGACTAGAAGGAGTAATAGACAAGAAAGTGGTAATATGTACGCATTACTTTCCATATTTACAAGCTCTGCAAAAGAATAACTGCCCACAATTACTGACAGATCACCTGCATTCAGGCAACTAGGAGCGGGTAGGTCTCAATCACACAGAAAATGGTATGTGAGACTAGAGTGGCACACCGATTTCTGAGCACTCGGTTACATTAAGAAGGCAAATTATTTTATATAGTGCTTGAAGCGAACTTCATGGAGGGAAAAAAATAATCTGCCACGAGATGTAGTCACATCATCCAAAAGCAACCCATCCGGTGTTCGATTATTCAGGTGCTTTTGAAGGTAATATGATGGGGAATTCCCGGCTTTGCGTGAGGGTAACAGACTGAGTCACAAAAGGTTAGACAAAAGCCTTCTGAAAAGATGATAATAATAACTCATTTTTTATACATAGTGCCGCACTTCTGCCATTTCTTTTTCATTTAAATCCTTTTTATGGAGCTTTTCAGTTTTAGAAAATCCAAACAAAATGAGCAAAAAAATAATAATAAAACGGCCACAAGATTATTATCACATTATTATATATATTTATATAACCATATATATAGATTAATATAGTAATTTCCTGTATGTTCTCGCAAGTGCAATAAAACTCATCCCCAATCTAAACATACACATCTATGGTTGGTATAACTGGTGACCATGGGTAGCCGCCAACACTATCCGGTTGGATCAGGTGGTGCTAGACTCTCTCCCCTCTCTCTCTTTGGAGTCTTACACGGCCTTGGCTCTCCGAGTTAAGTCGGGGTCGCCGGACGACCCGCTCAAGCCACCTATGTTCAGAGACCAGGTTTTTGCTCGCCCGGTTTGCGACTTAATCAACACGTCGCTATCATCAGGCCAGGTGCCTTTGAAATGGAAGCATGCGGTAGTAATGCCCATTTTGAAAAAACCATCTCTCGACCCTACAAAATCGAAAAACTACCGCCCGATTTTGCTTCTCCCGTGGCCAGCCAAACTCGCGGAGGCGCATGTCAACACCGCCCTCACTGGTCATCTGTCGCGTGCCAACATTCTGGACGACACCCAGAATGGTTTTCGGGCTGGCCACAGTACGGAGACAGCACTGTTATCTATGGTCGAGCACCTTCGGGTAGTTCTGGATGCAGGTCAAACGGCGGCGCTTGTTTTGTTAGACCTAAGCGCCGCCTTTGACACAGTCTCCCATGACATTCTCCTGCAACGTCTTGAGGAGATAGGGGTGATCGGCACTGCACACCAGTGGTTCCGTTCGTTTCTCAGGGATCGTTCCTTCTATGTGGCGTCCCCGCCCTACCAGTCCAAATGTCATCCTCTGTCTCTTGGGGTCCCACAGGCTTCCTCACTGAGCCCCACGTTGTTTAACATCTACGTGAGGCCGCTGGCTGAGGTTGTGAAGCTCTGTGGTATGACCATGGTGTCGTACGCAGATGACACCCAGCTAGCGGTCACGATCAGCGGGGACTCTGGGGTGGATGCCCCAAGATTCAGAGAAGGACTCAGGGCGGTGGCTGGTTGGATGACGTCCAACTGTCTCCAACTAAACGCCAAAAAAACGGAGGTGATGATCTTTGGGAAGCGGACGGACCTATGGGGAGATACTTGGTGGCCCTCTGAGCTGGGGCCGACCCCCACTCCGGTTGCGGAGATCAAAAACCTTGGTGTTTGGCTGGACCCTTCCCTCAACTTCGTTGGCCACACCAAAAGGACGGCGGCTTGCTGCTTTGGCATCCTGCGCAATCTGCGCCCTGCCCTTAAATACTTCGATGCCGCAACTCGTCAATTGGTGGTGCAAACAACGGTTTTGGCGCGGTTGGACTATGCCAGCTCCCTTTTTATAGGATTAAACCAGGCTGAGTTAACCCGACTTCAAAGAGTGCAGAACGCTGCGGCCAGAGCGATCGTAGGTCTTCCTAGGTTTTGCTCGGCCGGTCCATCTTTGCGAGCCTTGCATTGGTTACCCGTTAGGCAGCGGATCCACTTTAAAGTTTTGTGCCTTTCCTTCAAAATTCTGAAGGGCCTATCACCTCCCTTACTGCACCAACTCTTGCGCCCTTACATCCCGGGCCGCACTTTGCGCTCGCTAGACCAAGAATTAGCGGTAGCCCCTCGGTTCAAACTCAGTCGGGTGGGGGGTCGCTCTTTTAAGGTGCGGGCAGCCGCACTCTGGAACGCTCTCCTTTTGAAACTCCGGACCTTTGGTGACCTGCTCTCCTTCCGCAAGGCTGCTAAAACTCATTTATTTTCTGAGCTTTGTTAAATCCTTCACTCCCCAATTTCTTAATAATTATTTCTGTTCCCCAGTTGTGTTGTGTTCGCCACCTTGTCGGTGCGCCGGGACGCTCCTTCGCTGGAGCAGCCGTGCGCAATACAAATAGCACTAACATAACATAACATACATTTGGTCCAAGGTTTTTATGCCATGGTTCAAAAACCTCGGAAAGGTTTTCAGGGCAACCCCATATTATATATATCACCTCTTCTGATGCTGTGCTTTATGACAAATTGGCGCACAATTATTCCTTCATAGACTGAGTGATAACAAAAACTCGTGCAATGTACAGACACTCCAGTACCAGCGCTAAATCCACCAAGTATTGACAACATTTGAATGTTTGTAGGTCATCCCAGATCTCCAGAACCAATTTGGAAGACACTTTTGGTGGAATACCAGTCAGGTAATGAAAAAGATTTATATATTTCATCCAAAAAATTGTGCCTTTGAACACTGCAATATTAGATGGTGAAAAGTACACTCCCACACTTTGCTGCGGGAGAGTACCAAATGGGCCGCATCTGAATTGTGGGATAAAACTCCCTATGTAAAAGCTTTAGTTGAACCAAGCTAAATCCCACTCTAATGGCATCTTCCCTTGGGTGTACAAGTATCTATGACCACTCCTCATCTTCCAATTGCTCCAGATCACCTTACCACACCTCTGTTGATGTACAGAGTAAATGAGGAGCCTTATTTGACATGGTCTTGTATGTCACATCGTTCACTATCCTTGCTTCAGACAGAAGCCAGTTCCTCAAATATCAGATGTACATAAGCATCTCAGCAACTTTCAAATACTTTTCTATGGCTTGACCAATCCAGAGATATCTGAACTGATAGAAAAAAAAATATTCATCATCTCAAATTCTTCATTTACTTGTTCAAATAATTTCATCTAAGCGGGTGACCTAATATGCTTTCTCTTTGAAAGTACTACGAGCCAGCCTTTATGCCTTCTTTCCCTTAACATATCTCATACTGTTGCTTACCCATAGGTGGGTCTCTCTTATGAGTGTCTTCTTCCACTCAGTCAAATGGATGCACTTCTGCCTTTTTATAAGTGCTTTAAATAACCGATATTACTGTTATCCAATTCAACGCTTTTTACTAATTCCAAGTATTCAAAAATCTTTTGATGTCTTCTCCTAACTCCTAAGACCATTTACATTCCAAGATATGATCTTTATTTTATTTATATCCAAAATGTTAGTCATTATATCTTATTCTCTCCCCTCTTCCTCCTTAAAAATATTTCTTGCTCTACCGGGATCTTGACTAACTTCGTATCTTGAACATCGGACATTATTTTCCCCTTACGCTCCCACCAACAAAAAATAACCTGTGCTCTTAAACAATAACTTTACAACCCTCACCCTCCCTAGGAGAACCCTCCCTACTGTCATTGGACCATGCTAATTGTCCTATTTCGAGCTCCGTCATCACAAGCCCTTGAATTATACTTGGGATGCCCTCCCTATATTTGTGATTTAATTTACTCTATTAATTTTACAACCTCATTTGACTCCCTAAAATTATATGTCTGATTTTTCTACATGACCCTTAGTGAGACTGGGAACTTCATTTGGACTGTTGCCCCTAATGACCTGAGGTCCTGCATGTAATTCCCCAGCTCCCACTGTCTGTCTTGAGTAGCTCTTGATAGATCAGATCATAGTCTCCCTTAGAGAGTCGGGGAGAACATGGCGGCCGGTAAGGACGTTGGGTCACGAGCTCCATCTGATTGAGGCATGCAACCCTGTTAAAGAAGGGATCCCGGAGTAACGGTCTAGGAGATGTAGGTTTTTATTTAAGAAAGAAAACGGGCTGAAAAGATAGGATTAAAAAAATCGTACCAGACTGAAGGTATCTATGGGAGAAATGCCAAGTTTGCATCAGTGGCCCCCTTGTCAGCGCGGCTGCAGAACGGGAGCGGGATACAGCGAGGAGCTGCGTCCCAATCAGCCGAGGACGGGTGTGCTCAGAGGAGGCGTGTGGGCGGATGCCATGGCGGGCCTGCTCTGCAGTCAAAGAGTTTCGGGCAGAATTGTGTTCAGAGGTGCCACCAACAGAGTTTGGAATATTAGCCCCTCGAAGAGTCCAGGGTTGGGCAGAAGGGAAAAGGAGAAACTGAGCAAAAATTTGCGTGCATGAAACTGGTAAGAGGGAGAGGGAGGGTAAAAAGAGGGACACTGTTAACCTCAAGTATTTCAGTTAAGCCCCAGGCAAAAGCTCCACACAAGTTAGCAGGACCATCACCAGCCGCTGAAACAGACCAAAAAGCCCTTTTATAAAAGAACCCCTTAAAAAAGAAGCCCTGAAACCCTTGAAGCAGGGTACGTGTTACGCTTTAAGAAACAGACATTTTGTTACCGAAATTGCAGACAAGGCAAGTCAGAGTTTCTCGGGTGAGGATCGAGCAAGCATCCCAGCTATAGTAGCAACAAAAAACAGTAGGAAGTTGGGGGAAAGACAGAAGGTTCAGAGAGGGGGAGGAAACATTGTGGTTATTTCAACTGAAGCCGCCAGAGCTGCTAAAGCTGATCAAAGCAAGCAAGGGGCTAAAATAAGAGTGACTCCCTCCCTTCGCTAATTTTTTACAGTACAAAAGAAATTGCCACTTAACACTTCAACCTCTGAGTAAGAAAACAGCATTAGTGGGGTGAGAAAGATGCAAACCGCGGTATTATCTGTGGGGAGCGAAGGGGTTGTGATACAAAGCCGGTTCCAGGTACTAACGACAGAACATTCCGAAGAGGCACGGGCGGACTCCCAAGAAGTTCTTCAGGGGGGGGGTCAGAGGCAGATAACCAAGTACTCCAGAGCATGCCTTTAAGTGACCAAGGGAAGAGTTCAGAGCAATCTCTGCAACTTGGTAGAGATAATCTGCTGGGGACCCTAATAGCAGAGATGAGAAAAAACTTTGCAAAATCGGAAAAAGATCAGGAAAAAATTCAGGCAACATGTGAAGCCCTTAAGTCCAAGGTTTACTCATTGATTGATCAAGTGTTAGGTATGGAAAATGCTGTGGAACAAACTCGTGAATGGATAAAAAACTGGAAGAAATCGATAAGCTAAGGACAAATATAAAAGAGCTCAGAGAAAAGATTGAACTATTGGAAAATAACTCAAGGCGAAATAATTTGCGATTGCTAAATGTCCTGGAAGGGTAAGAAGGCCAAAACATAAAAAATGTTGTGGTGAAATTATTATTTGACTATTTCCCTGGGTTAGATGAAAAAACGCTGGAGGACGACATACAAAGAGTGCACAGAGATCCTTTTAGGCTAGGCAAAAAGAGGAAAAACGCTCAGAAGATATTAGTTAACTTTAAAACCTATACCTTGAAAGAGAAAATCCTTAATGACGGCTTAATAGCAGACAAATGCACTATTGTAATGTCCATTATATGCAGGAAGGTATCTAGCAAGACATTGTTATGCACTAATTAATAGAAATGAATTGTTGAGCAACTACGGGTTAAAGCACTCTGGAGTGATATTGCCTCCTATAGTAACTTCAAAAGAACAGATAAGGAAAAAATAAGAGCTTACTTCAGATAAATTATGTTAGTTGTAGTGAACTTAAAAAAGGCACCATTTATACTGGAGAAATATACGGTACCATTCCCACACGCTTATCTATTAGACCTGATAACTTTCACTCCCAATATCAGATATACAGTAAAGATCGTGTGAGGAATAATGACTTAGGTTTAGGTGATATCAGTTTTGTGAGTCTAAATGTGAATCCATACAGCATTAGAAACACATGTCCCCCAAATTAATTACTGAACGCAAAAGATTGCTGAAGCCAATTTTTTGTACATTTGGCATCGGGACTATTGTACAAACATGTGGATCAGCACTCACGAGTAAATTTCCCCTTTTTCTTTTTAAAATGGATCAAAACTGTTAATAAACAGATGATTAGTCACAGTATTAACTTTTTTCTAATAGTTTCTGTCTTAGAAATCAGCCCTTGATCAATGATCATAAGCAGAACATTGGAGGCTTGATTCACAAAAGTAAACATACACGTTTTAATTTTACGACTGCAAAGACTACACAATCGTGGCAGGGACTCCACACATAAAAAGATAGGCCTGTCTATCTTTTTATGTGCGGAATTCTCAGCCCCGAATTACCTATTTGAATCAGGTCCTGAGTATTTAATCTTATGCATTGGTTCTAATAGGTTGTAATCATTGTAATGATTTTCCTTAATTTACGACGCACAGCCAAAACTGCCCTATTTTAGAGAGTGAACAAAGAGACAAATAGGTTTCTCTGTATCCGTGGGCTGTTAAATTAAAATATATACCCCTGGTACAATTTTTCAAAAAGTGGTCTCCTATGTGAACATCTGAACACAGAAAGTGTCAGTATATCTTTATAGAACTGTTCAAAAGCTAACCAAAAAGAACTTAGCTATATAACAATTGTCAGGGAATATTTTCTTATATGTCACAAGCCTTGATAGGGCATTTGGGAGGGGAAAAAAATCACACCTCCTAGTGGCGATTTTTGTCTTAACCGTGAATGTAAATAGATTAGGTATTTATTTCCATCCTGCTCTCATGTCCACAAAAGTCTAAAGCTGGATTTGCAGCTCATTGACTGATACCTCATTCCTCTTTAGAGCACATGAGAAAACACATAGGCACATACACTGGAAAAGGTTGCATGTGAATAATACTGAAGAACGCTACACGGCTATTCGAGGTATGTATTCATGCCCCTGGGCAGTGACGTCTTAACACATGGACACGCTGGGCAGTTGCCAGGGGCCCAACGAGCCTAGGGGCTTCATGCAGACCAGAATTTAACACTAATTTTACGTTAAACAGTGTTATTTCTGTGAGTGGTTGTGTAGGCAGAGCCCAATGCACTGCTTTGCCCAGGGGCCTATATTGCTGTTATGACAGCCCTGCCCCTGGGGACCATAACATGGGACATGTAACACTGTTCCTGCTCCAGGCCCTCTCTATACAGACCACATGCTCCAGATGGAGAATTCCATCTCCCTACACCAGCGGTGCTTAACCTGAGGTCTGCAACACTTGCTCATTTGGCCTGCAACAGTTTTTTTATCAAAAAAATAAATGCGCAGATTCATAGAGTATAAATACAAAACAAAGCAAAACACACAAGTGGATTTTTTAAAAACTCTGTAAATATGAAGTAATTTGAAACTGGAGGCAAGAAAATAAGTTTGTTTAGCTTGAGTAGTGGAACCAGAACAAATACAGCAGACAGTAGCACCGAGGATTGGTAGCCTCAACTGAAACACTAGTGTGCACTTACAAAAACAGCATGTATAAGGAGCAAAAAGATAAACGGATATGCTAGAGTATAGAACATCACAGTCTTTTTTTTAGAAATAAAACCACATTTTGAAAAGCAAAAGAGTTCACGGGAAGTTTTTTATTTGTATTTGTGACTTATACCGGATTTTCCTTCTGCCGTGAGGGCTGCCAAAGACTTCTGCTGTTGCCTAACTGCCCTTTCAGGTCGCCCTCTACCTTTCGCGACACCGGCTTCGCGGGTGCCGCTCAGCTGCTCCCTGTGGCCAGTCCTTGCTGGTGTGAGCGGCTCCGCAGCCGGCGGAGAGCACACGCGCTCCCAGCTGAGGACGGCACAAGTTTGAGCCTTCAAGCGTGTGTCCAGTGCGTGGAGCCTACCGGGGGACTGCGAGGACCAGCATCCTCAGCTTCACACAGCTGGTGCCTCTTCCCCCGGCAGCCACGCCCCCAGCCTCCAGCAAATAACAGCGCTGAGAACATCGGCTGTGTGGGTGACTCATACCGGATTTTCCTTCTGCCGTGAGGGCTGCCAAAGACTTCTGCTGTTGCCTAACTGCCCTTTCAGGTCGCCCTCTACCTTTCGCGACACCCGCTTCGCGGGTGCCGCTCAGCTGCTCCCTGTGGCCAGTCCTTGCTGGTGTGAGCGCCTCCGCAGCCGGCGGAGAGCACACGCGCTCCCAGCTGAGGACGGCACTGGTGTGAGCCTTCAAGCGTGTGTCCAGTGCGTGGAGCCTACCGGGGGACTGCGAGGACCAGCAACCTCAGCTTCACACAGCTGGTGCCTCTTCCCCCGGCGGCCACGCCCCAACCTCCTCGTATATTACTGGCCTGTCTACTACCGCGACGCAGGACGCGCGCGGGACGCAGCTCGGGGCGAAGACCGGGCAAAGAGCGGGCCGTTTGAGGCCGTTCGAGAACGTTAGGGACTGGACTGGGCCACCCTATTTACATCAGGTACCACTGCCTAAATCCACATCTTGGCAAAACTTATATCACCGCCCTCTATTCTGTCGCCCCTGAGCCATATTGCCCACTATGAGCAAAATGGAGACCAGGAGCAAAGCCAACCTGTTAGCTAACGGCCCCACAACAGCTACCCCAAACCAAGACAAAATAGACAACTATTTTTTGAAAGCAGGTTCCCTCTTGATAGATGATATCACCCTTCTAGAAAGACGAATCTCGCAGGAAATAGAGTGGGTCAGGAGGTCATCGATGGGTGTAATAGCGATGGCAAAAACTCCCGAAGATAGGCGGGTCATAGATAGCTCACAACTGGGTCTCCTCTCATTGCCTCTAACACAAATCACTCAACCACCTAACCTAACAAATACGGGGGAGGATACTGATTTAACCATTCAATGCCCCATCTTACTTAGGGAAGAACCGGCCACAACAATTGATACCCCAAATGTAGTAGGGTCACCTAGTGCCAATCGGGGGATAAGGGAGGGTGCCATCCAAAAAAGGATAGCAGGGAAACAAAGCACTAAGGAAAGGAAGACTGAAAAAGCAAAGGGAAAAACAGGGAAAACCCATAACACAGCTAGCCCTGACCATACTAACCAGGAAAGAACCCCACCGGTGACAGCGGCGATAGCAATTGATCCCCGCCAGCAACTGCCCAGTAATACCCTCACTGACCAGCCACCTCCCAACATGGAACACAATCCTGAGATAGCAGAAGAGGACATATCATTAGCTGATATAGGCCACCTTTTGAAGACGATCATAAGCCCTCTAGAAGCACGCCTGATGAAAATGGAGGCGAGATTACTCAAAATCGAGAAAACCGCCCTACAGATTATGGATTGTTGGAAACCGGGGGCTTCCCGTCCCACGCTACCCAACATTGACCCAAAACATAACTGTAACTCGGTTTCTTCAAAACCTGTAAAAGCTAAAGAGGTAGTGATAGCAAATACAGCGGGTGACAAAAATATCAAACCACACAGTAACCAACCACCCAAATCAAAACCCAACTCAGCAACGCCAGCTACTTCTGGCCCCACCAAACAACTCCCCATCACGCAGCAGCGTTCAAATTTAGTCAATGATAACGTCCAGTTGAATGCACACCACAAGAGTTCCCCTATACCCCCCTTGATCACCAACCAAGATACACGTGATTCGAATCATTCAAAGGCAAAACCACCAAGAACAGTCACAGTCAATCTCCCACCTGAAGTGGCGCCATATACTGTTATCTTAATTGGGGTACCCGAATTAAAATCAGACTCATATGAAACAGGGGAGTCTCTGAAAAATAAAGTCATTAACTGGCTCTCAACACATAGACCCCTCCCCAGAGGCATGACCAGCGATATTCGCATGGTAAGAAGAGTCTCGTGGGTAGGCAAGAGACCCAAAACAATCAGTGGCGATTGCCTATTAGTGAGTTTTAGAGAACCAAGAACTGTCTCTTTCATATGCAGTCCAGCTCTGTAAGATGAAGGGAGCGCTATTCATCCTGTCCCCCTCTCGTTCTTCTATCCACCTAATGACCATGCAACAAATGCCCAGAGCAGAGGACATTATCAGAACTCACATGATAATTGGGAGGGCAACCCGGGAAGGAGGAGAATTCCCTACAACCAATCACGAATACCCCCCTTCCGCCCAAACACATACGGCGATTCCCAGGGATGGGAAACTGTTCATAGAAGAGGGATGGGAAGGGGTGGATTTGAAAGAGAGGAACCATGGCCCCCGAGATGTCTTCAGCCACCATTCTTACCACTGTTTAACCATTATGAGTGTCTTGAAATGGTGGACTGACAATTGGCCTCCATAAAAGGGGCACAAACGCAACCAGCAGGGTATGAAAGCGGTTACTATGCACCCCCGACCTGTAGGCAGGAGAAATCCACAACTGGGTCTTTAGACCTGTCCCAGGAGCCACATAAAAGGGAAATTGCCCTAGAAGGCCCACCATTGGATGAGGGGCAAATGGATAGTACCCCACAGCTTGAAAACATAAGACCCACGGCCAAACAATTTGACACCCAAAATACCCCACAAACCGTAAAAATTCTTTCCTGGAATGTGGCTGGCCTAACTAACAAAATAGACACGGACACATGGGCCGATCTAACGCAACCAACAAGTGTCTGTCTCTTCCAAGAGACCTGGACAAGAGAAGAGACTTCCTTTGGGGGCTTCCAGACATATTCTATCCCAGCTGTCTGGAGTGGGAAAGGCAGACCTTCCGGAGGCTTAGCAACCTGGGTCGCTACGGACTTAGGATGCCGAGCTTCAAGATATCCAGTAGACTCGGTAGATATACTGGCCGTCTTACTTGAATGGCCGGGTCCTATTAAACTTTTGGTCATAAACATCTACTCTAGGCCGGTCAAAATAGCGTCCATCTCCAAAACTATAGAAACTCTGTCAACCCTTCTGGAAACCATCCCTCCTGATATGTCCTATCTAATAGGGGGGGACCTCAACTCACACTTTGAGCCACTACCTGGACTACTTGATGGACCCTCCCTAGAGGAGGATTCAAGTTGGCAGGTCCCTCAGACTGAAGCACCCCCTCCCAGAGCATGGACACCCCTTGCCATACAGATAAATACTCTAAACCTTACCTATGGTCTGAGAGCCTGTAACGGCCGCACTAGGTCCGAAATCCCGTCCAAATGTACATTCAATAAAGCAGGGAGGCAAGCCAGAACAGACTACTTCCTGGTACAATTGCAGGCATGGAAAAGGGTGGTGGATTTTAAAATAATACCCAGGCACGATAGTGACCACAACGCCCTGGAACTAGAGTTTACCATTCCTTGGGCGATTGTGACAGGCGAGGAGAACTGGAAAGGAGGACATCTACTGGAGAACAATAGGAGGCGGATAAAATGGGAAAAACTCGCCTCTAGTGGGGAAAAGCTTGCCTCACTCTATGCTGGGATTACTCCGATCCTTGAAGAGGCTTTTGACCTGTGGAATCCAGACTCTCCAACAGACAGAGGTGAGGACATAGCGCAAGTACATGCTCATTTAATAAAGAAGCTTGAAACTGATCTTTTTAGCACAGGACGACCTAGAGCACAGGGACAAACCAAGAACACCTGGTATAACAGTACCTGCCGCCTGGCAAAACGAGACCTCCTATTCACCATAAAAGAAGGAGGTTCTAGGGAGGAGATCCGCTCTAAAAGAAGTGCGTACAAATTGCTCGTAGCTAACGCTAGAATAGAGTGGGACGCACAGCACTGGGAGAATCTATCGGAGTCCCTAGCTAAAAGGGACTCCCGTAGATTCTGGAGAATAATCAACCATGGGAGCGGGGATCTCCCCTCTGCAATCGAACCCAATATAGCGGCCAATGTTTGGCAGGATCATTTCCAACAACTATATGCCCCTGTACATGATGAGTTAGCAATACCAACTTCCAATAGCCTCACCACATACACATCTCCCCCTTTCACTCTAAAAGATGTTAAGGTAGCTATAACGGGTCTTGCTTCCGGAAAAGCCCCGGGTTTGGATGGGGTGCCGGGTGATCTTTTCAGGCAGGAACCTGGGATTTGGGCACCCTACTTGATGGTTTTATTCAATGCAGTGCTGGGGGGAATGAAAATTCCAGATACTTGGCTGGGAGCAGAGGTGGTCCCGATATACAAAAAGGGGCCGCCCCTGCTCCCCGCCAACTATCGCCCAATCAGCCTCATTGATGTAACCCAAAAGTTGTTTGGAAGACTAATCCTGGATAGGCTCCAGCGTTGGATGGACGAAACTGACATTTTAAGCCCTCTCCAGGCAGGTTTTGGGAAGGGAGTGTCAACCGTGGATCAAATACTCAGGCTAAATATCTTATACTGGAAGACAGCTCTTCTGGAAGGGGGGTCACTGTATGCTGTCTTCGTGGACCTCCGTGCCGCCTTCGACTTGGTCCCACGGGCCAAGCTGTGGGCGGTACTGGGGGACATGGGCGTCCCTGGAGACATTCTCCAGATTCTTATCAGGCTACACACGGATAATTACGCCCGTGTAAGATATGGAAAGGGCGGTAGGCTGACAGATAGGTTCCCTGTCCAACGCGGGGTAAGGCAGGGCTGTGTGTTGGCGCCGACCCTGTTCTGTCTTTTCACAAACGGGGTGATAGAACACTTGTGTAGAATCCCTAACATTGATGCCCCGCAATTGAACAGCAGCAGGGTGCCAGCGATTATGTTCGCGGACGACACCCTGCTGTTGTCAAAAACACCTATGGGGCTACAGAGGGTTCTGGACGGATTTTTGGAGTTTTGTAATGAAAGGGGATTAGAAATAAACCCCTCGAAGACTTAATTCATGATCCTTAGCCAAAAGCCCAAAAATACCCCAAATCCCCGCTTGGGATCTACACCTCTAGAGAGAGTTCAAGTGATCGAGTACCTAGGCATAACCCTCGATCAAAACTTAACCTGGTTGCCACACAAAACCAAGGCAACCACAAAACTAATTCAGAGGGCTGGTGCTATCACAAGAATTGCAAAAAAATCCTCCCTTCGTCCACTGGCACCTGCAATAAACATCTATAAAGCCCAAGCACGAGGAGGCATCACCTATGGGGCTGAGCTATGGGGACATACACTGCTACAGTCTACACAGGTCGCAGAGAACAATTTCATCAGACAATTGGCGGCCCTTCCTCTGAGTACCCCCTTGCTCCCTTTGAGAATGGACTTAGCACTGCGCCCTATCACCGAAGAACTAAGCCTCAAACCTCTGACTTATTGGAGGCGGTTGTGGAGCAGCCAGGATTTGGGCCATTATAGAAGCGAACTACAGGAGCTCCTTAGATTAATCCAAGTGTCCAAAATTCCATGGCTCAAGTATATCAGGGACATGTGCACGACCCTTGGAGTTCCAGAGCTATGGTGCAATCCAGAACTAACGTCCGCAAGGCTCCCGAGGAAAGAACTCTCCAAATTGTTCTATAGCTTCATGCTACAAAGATCTTTGAGTCTAATCCGGGAAGGCTCTCTAACTGACAGTTTTACTAAAGCAAAAGACTCCTACAGACCTGAATATGTCTTAGACGCTATGTCCCCAGTGCACGTAAGGAAGATCTTCCTGCAGTGGAGATACGGCTCTCTCCCCTTGAGGTCCTCCACTAAAACCTGGAACGGGAATCTAGACTCGAGCAATTGTCCTGCGTGCAATTACAAGCTGGAAAGTGTCCTACACGTGGTCTTGTTTTGCAAAGCTTATAGCAAAATCAGGAGCTATTGGCTGGTCCCTTATCTAAGGAACCTGGGCTTTCGGACTTACGCCCCAGCCTATAGAGTGCTCAAAACTGACCTTGCAGCCCCAACTGTGTTTGTCATGGCGAAATTCTTGACGGCAATGTGGAGATCACGGGCAAGAATCATAAGGGACTCCAATGTGGCACGATCCATAAGTTCTTAATTTAATCTAAAAATGTATCGTGTAACCATGAACTTTGATTTCTCGAATTTTAAAAATTTCTGAATCCATTTTAAAATCTTTTTAATGATTTAATGTTGTTTACTTGCATATCTTTTATGATCTCAACGATCGAAATAAAGATTTTTGAATTAAAAAAAAAATTGTAATACTCCCTCGTCTAAGTCTGTCGAATCACCCTGCCCCACTCCTCCCCCCAACTGCTCTTACCTGCACAGGCCGCTCCCATCATATTTTTGGTTGTGAATTAAGCAAAATATGTCATTATTCTGCTGTTTGTTTGATGTATACATGTTTCTGTATGTATGCGTATTGTTTTGAGGTAGAAATCATACAAATTGGCTATTGCTGGGATCCCTGGCTTTCAACAGGGAATCAGTGGAGATTCACAGAAGTGAAAGGGTTAAGGACTGCTTTCCTACAACTCCTCCAGGCAACCTAACTCCATTACCTGTCACCCAAGCACAGTCTACAGACAGATAATGCTACAGTTCTACCCGTATGACTCTCCCAACGCCACCATCCATTAGCAGCTGCAATCAGGAAATAAAATCTAATCAATATGCAGTAAAAATATGAATATTTGATTCCTAAGCAAACTATACCTTAAATTGTGCAATAAAACTGACCCATGGCTAGATTTTTCTTCATTTGTCATTGCACTTGGATGCCTTAGAAGCATGAAGCATGATATACAAATATAAAAAAAATCAAAAATAAAGGACGTGCATGAGACGATTTCAATGAATTCTACCACAACAGGGACATCAAATTAATTTATTCGCTTTAATAAACAACTGCAGATGTAGGTTGCCGTCCTACGGTTCACATTTTGTCTTTCAGTCTTACCTTTTGCACGTTAACGAGAAGTACAATAATAGTAAAACAGCAAATGCACACATTTGTCAAAACACAATAGCAGATTCCCTTGGACCACGTCAATAGTCGGCCTAAAATAAGCTGCACCTGGCAAGTTAAAGGCAGCACCCATTTTCAGAGTGCTTTGCCGTGAAACTGTTCTAAAAGCAGAATTGCTATAAGCTCGAGCAGGCCAAGATGTAAGTGGCCTGAACCAAGAAAAGAAAGTGGTTAGGCAGAGGAGGCCTGACCCACGAGATGCCGCTTAGTCCCAGTTTCTGCATCACTAGCACGGTGTTCACAGGAGCCTAACTTCAGTAAGTGAAGCCACGTTATATCCCACACACTTAAGAAGGTCATAGTATGAGGCCTGCATGTCCTAGTCACTCTGGGCTTGAATCCATACTATCATGGGTATAGTAATTACTGCCTTCTTTTAACCCCAGATTGTTGATGTGGTTTTTTATTCCATTGGTATTTGGAGCTGCTTGCCGCACTTGCTGTTCTGCCGTTTACTGAGGGCAGCACCAGGACCACATCCCCCAGAAGATCTCTGAGCCCAGGAGGAGGACTCCAACGTCAGAGGAGCGCTTTTCAGCGAGCCAGACTCCCGGGAGTGCAGGTTGCTTGCTGCACTTGCTGTTCTCCTGCTGTACTGCTGTTCCCTGAGGGCAGCACCCAAGAACGCCTCTGAGTCCAGGAAGAGGGCTCCTAGGTCCAGGGTGCGCTTTTCAGCACGCCGGGCTCCTGTGAGTGCGGGTTGCTTGTCGCACTTGCTGTTCTACTGCTGCACTGCATTCCCTGAGGGCAGTGCCACAGCCACATCACCCAGAAAGCCTCGGAGTCCAGGAGGAGGGTTCTAACATCCGTAAAGCCCTTTCCACGCCGGGATTCTATGGTGCTGGACGCGCCCTGGCAGGTGCCCAGGCAATGACTGTGTCTAACTGCTCCCGTCCATGGCCGGACAAGGTTTGGCTGGCCCATCCCCTTTGGTTTTACCCTGCAAGGACTTCACTCAGGTACTATGCACTTATTATTTTTACATCTTGAGTGTTTATTCTGCCCTTGTATTACTACATGATGGTCAAACGTAAGGCTCCCTCTTGTGAAAAGACTGGCGTTAACACTCTGGACAGCTGTATCAGGAAAGGAGTAGGCGCTTCAAATAAAGAAATAGAAAATGTAGAGCTACGCCACCATTGGGTCAGTTCCTGGTTCCTTACTACTCCCTGAGGCAACAGCACAGACAGTAATTGGACTACTTCTCTTATTTAAAAAATGGACCTTCTGCAAGCTCTACGAGTAGTAACCCATGCAACTCGGCTAGAGCATCGACCTCGAAGCTAGGGAACCAGGTTCGAGTCTCGGCGACATTGCTCAACATCCTGTGATTCTGAGCAAATCACTTAATCTCCAGTGCCTAACAAAAATGAATGTATCCATCTGTAACAAAACTGGTGCTCATGTAAAGCGCTCTGATACCTGATATCTTCGGGTCTAGTTCACACTACATAAAACAAAAAAAACAAGAATCTCCCACTGACGACGGCCAAGATTGCAGTCAACTATGAGGATCTCCCCACAATAAGGCACCAGCAGCCAAGTAGAAAAGACGCCAGTGGGCTAAAAAAGGGTTGTTACCACTTGACTCCCAGTTTACTACGAATATGGCTATTAGCTCAGTATCCACAAACATGCTCCTACTGAGAAACTAGTCACTTTCCAGGAAAAGCTCTTCGATGGTATAAGAGGACTGATGGAAAGTTTGTTCCTACCTATCACTAAACAATTGGGAGTGACAAAAGAACTCTTGCGAATTGCAAGGGACTTGCGTTCTGATGACCCAGGTGCACATTCATTCCAGTCTGTGCCTGCGTCTGGATCTGTGCAATTGGCTGCTCCTATTCCTGTTAGTGGCCCAAGGTCTCTCTTGAGTGATATCCCCCATAGCAACATATTTAGCAGTGTCCCCGTGCTACCTGACTGTAGTCATGCTTACCATGCCTGTGATTAGAATACTATGGAAGGTTCTTTGCCGCCCATGAAGGCATAGTCTATGGCCAGAACACATCAGCCCCAGCTGTCTATCTCTTCGAATCATTCACCTATTCCACTTTTTGGTAGCTCTGTGGGGAATGTGAAAAGGAAGGGCAATGAGGATCTCTCCGATCCAGTACCAATCTGCCACTGGCTATCTGTCAACATTCCAACTTTGACTACTGGCATAAACGAAACCTTGGTCTTGTTAAACAATAAAGTTATACATTTGCTTCATTCCAAGGATATATGCCTGCTTGATAGGGCTGATCAAATGCTGATGACTAGAAGAGTAGGATGGATCGGCCCGTTAAGGAAAGTTATCAAGGGGTATTGCATCATCATTAATTTTAAGCAATCAAGATTTGCGGGGGAGCTTTTGTCAAGGTTGGCACCAAGTATTCCATTTACCGGGAACATTGCATTAATCCCTCTGGGTTTCTTTTATCATCATATACATCGTGCCCACTGCTGCCCCTTGGCAAATCACACAATCAATTGTTGACTGTACGGAATTTACCTTACACTCCTTCTATTACCTTGTACAACACGCTTCAAGTTCTGAGTTCCCTATAAGATAATGATTGACTCTACCCTAGGGAGGAACCTTTTGATCCCTCTATTGTGGACAGCTGTGTGGACAATCTGACAGACCAGGTAATAGGGACCGACGTATCATGTCCCATCATGTACAACTGAACCTGTGGGTCCTGCTATTGTTAATGTTTATCAGACAAGTGCATATGTTAATCCTGGTATCCGTGGTCCCACTGAGCCACCTCTGAGAGCCATTTGACAGGTACTTGAAGATCCATACCAATTTGCTACTTGGGATGTGTGTGGGCTTCAAAATAAGCTGCACTACCCAGCTTGGCTAAGCATCAATTCCATCTCCGATGTTATTTGCATCTAGGAAACTTGGCGTGGGGACCCAATTCATGTTGAGGGTTTCTCTTCCCATTTCCTGGATACCATACCATCCTGACCATAGCAGGGCATGCCAAAGGTGGTTACAGATATTATTATCAAATAAGTTACCCATTATCACTAGAAGGCTTACAGCTGCCTTGCCCTATTCCCAGTTTCTTCGGCTGTCATTCAAGGATGGCCCAGATTTAGTGGTGGTCAATTTTTATAACAATGTATTTGATGAATCCCGCAGAATGGTGGACCATTCCCTTGATGCAGGGTCGGAAGCTTTCCTGCGCCCAATCCATTCTAACTTTGTCATGTTATGGGCAGGCGATTTAAATATCCAGACATGCCCCCTTCAGGCGAAATAGATATGCGGGATTTCCAATGCAGAAGCAGCAGATATCTCACATTTCCCCCATAATGATGATGGGAATGCATTTAACTCCCTAATATTTTAATAATACCTCCTTCTGTTAGAATGTAGATGCACAGATAAGGGTGAACAGATTCCATATTGTATTAGTAGAGACACTTACATTATTATTGACCATGTCTTGATCTACTCCTCTGTAAGTGATTTGGTCTGTAACCCTCATGTTATCCCGACTGCAATGAGTGATCATAACCCACTAATTTTGTAAATGCTTTTCTGGGTTAAATTGCCAAAGAATCTGCATGCATACCTAATACTGCTCCAGTCAGGCCTAATGGGTTTGTATGAAATAGGCAGGAATATATTGCAGTAGTGTACTACAATTAGTTAGCAGGAACTCATCTGAGCTCAGTAACTGCTTGGTTACAGTGGTAAATCCTGAAAAGCTACTTTTCACCTTTGATCAGATCACCTGGACACTAAGCTCACTTCTTACTCAACTCTAAAGACCTGATAAAACTAGAAACCACAGGTGATTTGACCACTCATATACCCAGGCTTCTAAGCATCTGAAATCAGCCTTACACTGTCCCCCTAGGGATCATATAGTTAGCAAGCTTCTCCGTAAAAAATATAACCAGGTACGAGTAGCCAGGAAGGTATTACAGGAAGACGCTTGGTCAAAATAGCTCCAGGCTGCTGAGACGAAAGACACCAAGTCTTTTTGGAGTATTGTTGATGCCCCTTTTTTAAAAAGTGATCTTAACCAGGAGCTCATTTGTTTCGTCTCTTGTGAATCATCGGTGGCACATTTCTCTGGAAATATTGATTCTAACCAAGAGGTTAGATGGCCAGTCATGGGCAAGGGGGGGGGCTTTTCCAAGAACTATCTTCCATTAGGTATTACCCTTCTTGCCCTATAACAAAGCGCAGGTGGGAAAGAAACAGGCCCAATAGGGTACCAGTTGATGCTATTAAAGCTGTGGGGGGTTATGAGGCCCCATCTTGAAATGGGTATTGAATGCGGCTGCCAAGTGCATGATCCCTTTCTCCTGGGCTGTTTCTATTATAGTACCCATTTTTAGGAAGGGAGACAAATCAGACCCCAAATGCTATCGACCCATTTGCCTCCTAGATTCATCAGTGAAATTGATGAGTAAGATATTACTGACGAGACTTGAGGAATGGGAATTGGATACCTCTATTTTATCAGAGGTACAGAGATTGGATTTAGAAAGGGCTTGGGGATAGTCAAGCAATGTGTAAATTTATAGTTGTTCATCCGAAAGTATACAAGGGCCAAGACAGGATTTCTTTATGTCTGTTTTGCTGATTGAAGCAGTGCTTCTGACTTAGTTGACCACTCAATTCAATGGTCAATACATCCAAAACATACAATGGTCTAAGGGAAGAAGGTGCAGAAGTGTAGATCCTTTTTTATTGGGGACTCACTAATACCAAGAGTAAATTAATTTTGATAGCTAGGGATTCGTTTTTTTAGCAATGGCACATGGACCAAACAGTATTCAAACGTTAGATCAAAGATGAGCAGAATTTGCCACAGATTTATCAGGTTCTCTCAAAAGCTGTGTAGCTGTGTAGCCGACCGGTTAAGGAGATGGTTGACATTTATAAGGCAAGAAGGCTGTCCACTGCCACATTTGGGGAAGAGGGGGTAGACAGTGGGGTTACCAAGTAATACTAGCACAATACACAAAGATGGACCCTGGGTACTCTCTCAGTACACCTATCAGGTAGTGTCCAGGTAGAGTGGCAAATTGCAGAAAAGCTACTTAGAGGAACATGCATTAAGCTCATCACCAACATGGATGATAAGTAATTGACACAACTCGAGAGACACCTATTTATAAAAATTGCTTCGATTTTTGTATATTTTTAGACACCAAAACAAAGTGAATATATACAATATAACGGAAGTTGTCAATTTTAAAACATTAAATAAATCAGTACTTTGCAAAGTGAACACATTAACATTACGGTCAACGGGAAAAACACATATAGACAATTGGTTACTTAGAGAGCGAGATCAACGGAACCCACTTAGAGTTAAGGTCTCATGAGTCCCAAGACCAGTTCAGAACAACTAGCACAATTGTACCTGGTTCTCTGTAGCAGGGTGCAGAAGTGCACTTTAGCTGCCAAACAAAGCTGTCAATCAGGCTTGCGGTATTTGAATGGTTATGTTAGCAAAAATGTATTTGTGGGGCGAGTTGAGCAAAATCCTGTGGCAATCAATCAAGGAGCTGGGCCTGGACCAGCAGCCTCCAGTCAGATCTGATCTACCTGGCTCAGTGGACTCGGGTACAGAGGTGCTCTTGGCTATCAGGGGTGCTGAGTTGGATCCGTGGCCAGAGGAGATGGCAGACGTGCAAAGAGAGGGCAAAAACAAAAGCAAGATCTTTCCGATGGAGCCACAGGGTGAATGCAGGTGAATCTCTTCTCTTGCAGCTTTGATTAAAGCAGGTTGTAGTCGGACTGACCACCAACAAGCCTTGGTACCTGAAAGCACTCTGATTGGGGAAATCTTTACTCAGAGGACCATGGGAACATTGTAAAAAGCTGAGCCCCCCTGAGGGTCTGGATTACAGTTCTTGGAAGCCACCTGCCCAAGAACTTTGAGCCACTATGCTGGCCAGCTTGGGGAGAGGACTTTGAGGTTGTGGACTTAGCGGTTTGTGCATACTTAGTGCAGGTGACTAGTTTCTCTAGCACAAGCGATTCTTGTAAGTCTGGAGTTTGCAGAGGGGTTCACCTTCCTTTTGGGAACCAGCCTCTTGCCTTGATCGAGTCACAATCCATCGGGTGCAGGGTGGCTGCCACAGGTGCAGAGCTTAGAGCCTATCTTCGTGGAGTCCTGCCTTGTTGTGGACACGGGTCTCTTCTTGTTATCATGTCGAACTAAGGTTCTGGTGTATGGGGTGCCTCTGAAATCCTAGATTTAGGGAGTGTTTGTGGGTGTGAGGACTAGTAGCTAATAGGCACCTAGTCCTGCGGCTAATCTGCCCCATTAGTGACATCCTGTGGGTGTATGCCATGAAAACTAGCCTGAACCTGATTTCTAGCCTAAATTCAAGATGTCTAAAACCCTCCTTAGTTGTGCACCTCAGCTGCCAGTCCCTAGAGGTGTGGTCCGCCTTGTGGAGGTGGATGCCTTCCTGCATAGCTCATATTCCACCTGTCCATGCAAAACAGTGCCTTGGGCAGGGGGAGGCTTTGTCCTTGAGTGAGGGATAGCTCTTTTGTCCCGTGGGGCCAGTGAAGCCTTTGAAGCTGACGCTACAATGGTGTAATTCACTAGCGATCCTGTGTGGGCGGAAGCATCACCTCTTGCTCACACAGGCCCTTTGCCTCTAACCTCTGGGAGTAGCACACACTGCCCAGCATGAGACCAGACTTCTGACTTGGTGGCAAAGGTTCGAAAAAGTCCACCAAGGCATGATAACACTGGGTTAGCTTGGTGGACACTGTCTAAAGTGCCACCTGCGTACATGCAGGTTAAACCTCGATTCCACCATCATCTCCGGGGTTAAAAAGCATGGGGTTTGACACCAAACACGAAAGAAATCCACAGTAGAGCTGAAACATATAGGTAATGCCAACATGCAAGTCCATGTTATCCTATGGATTGCCGGTCACTTGTGATAGAATTACAATTAGAATGCTACCACAGGGAAATATTAACTTGCATATATATTCTCACACATATAACACAATGCACCTCTTACTCCTGGGCTATAGTAGGCCCGACTGGCATATAATGAATGCAGTGAGGTGACCCTGGCACACATGGTGTGTGCAGGCAAGTGGCTCGTGCAGGGCTGAAATGGCAGACCTGCAGACCTTGGTTTTACTCACGCCACTCAGGGTGGCACAATAATTGCTGAAGCCCTGGTACCCCTTTTACATCCCTGCCCTAGGTACCATAGGTACCATATACTAGGGCCTTAGAGGGGTGTAAAAGTACTTACCAACTGGGTGTACCAATTCACATTTACAGTTTAAGGGAAAGAGCACTGGTGCTTGGCCTGGTTAGCAGGACCCATCACACTCTCAGATCAATTACCACATCATCTAGCAGTTCAAAATGGGGCAACAAGTGGGTGGCATCTGCTTGTAGCCCAGTTTACTACAATCAGCTTCATCCCTGATTGTTCATAAGGAGGCCAGTCTGCAATTTGTGGAAGACCTGCTTTTAATGCTTTAAAGTGTATTACTCTAGTTTTCCATATGGTTTAAAGATGAATCAAGTTTTACAAAATCTGCGATCTCTGGACCGCATTTCTAATATCTCCTGGATTTCTTATGTAAATGCATCTTATAGTACTGTATTTAATATGTCTGTATTGCAAGATCCACTTAGAGTTGCATCTCTTGACAAGAGTTTTAATAAAGCATCCTTTTGTAAATATAGGCATGATCTCAGAATGTGTGAGGAGCTGAGGAAGCCAAATGTTGCTTTTATATGTTGATCTACTTACAGGATGGTTGTCAATATTACCTGCTTTGCATGAATATCATTCAGCACAGTTTTGTTTTGACCAGATTGCGTGTAGGCACAGTACATCATCTCTTAGCTTCCCTGAAATTAAGGTACACCCACCGGATATGACACCTTGTCCCTGTGATGGTCGGTCTAAGCAAAGCACACACCACTTTATGTTATTTTGTGATTTTTATAAGAACCTAAGTAGATATTATCTTAAACCAATTTTTCTTGTACAAAATAGTAGAGAGTACAAAACAGCACTGAGCTTCCAGTTTGCATTTTAAAACCCCTCTGTATGTTTTAATGATGAACTTTTTTTGTATAGGGGGCAATACACTTCAGGAAAAGTATTGTGTGTTAGACGTGAACAAAATGAGGTGGGGAGCTGTTTCTTAATTGCCTGTTTTTAGTTTACATGTGCATTTTTATGTTGTATATGTATTGATGATACTCTATATGCACATTTATGACTGTTTTTAACCTCCCGAATAAAGGTTTAAATCAAATCGAATCAGTATTTTCAAGGTAAAGGTGCTTTATCACCAAACTTAGTTTACACTGAGGATTTGTAGATCCACAAACAGATCACAAACAATACTGCACTTACTGTGGTTCAGTTGTCTATTCTGCTTTATTTATTTATTTCTGTCTGTATTATTTGCCGGTGCTGATGAAAGCCCACACCTGATTATTACTTTAGTGAATAAAACATGTTGACACCCACACGAGTGGTTATCAAAACAGCCTCTATATTCCCGCTAATGGCCAATAAAAATGCACAATTAACATCTAGCTGCTCCACTTTCTTCCTTCGTCCCACACCGCAGGCAAAACATTGAACCTGTCCCTGCCTTAGTGTCCACACTTGTATCATCACTTGAGTACACATATGTATATAGTGATGTTTTTACAGATTTTTCTGTGTTGTAAAAAAAATACTTCAGAATCCTTTAAACTGTATTTGTAGCTATAACATGACTTCTCTGGAACTGTAGCAACATGTTTCAGCCAATGAACAAAGCATTTCCATCATATTTTTATGTCGGTTGTTTTCTTTAAGGGGCACTAACCTCTCTTCTGCTAAAAGCAATCTCTGATGTGACCCTTTCCTTTCAGATTGACACAATGGGACTTCAATTTTCCTTCATTTGGGCAGCACTCGGATAATTCAATTTCAGCATAGACATCCATTTATGTTAATGTCACCTAAATACATGTCGGTCTGCTGGGCTCTTAGAGTATTGATTTCCTACTAATCACTCTACCATGCTTGTATAAGAGATACTAGTGAATATAAAGCACTGTGGAATCGATTACCAAACTACCACTGTGCCAAATGTGCTGTCTTATCAACATGTACCACGTAAAGTCTGAAATGGATCAGGATGTAAATGGTGAATTTACCTTCTGTGGAACTTTTTGGGCAACCATTATTAATAACCATCAAAAATTCCTGAGATTAATCTGCTTTTCTTAAAGACAATGTCTTAAATCCCAAAAAGTGATACAAATTTTTGACAAGTAAAAATCGCTCAGCAATCAACACAATTAATATAAATATTTATAGCCCCCTAAAAGAGTTTCCAACGTAATGCGAAAACAAGTTCAATTTGAACACTTTTTATTGTCACTATTACCTTTGCAATGGGAAGAGAACATGGCAGGAACAACCTCCCAAAAACAATGCAGTACAGTTACTCAATACATTAATAAAAAACATCTTTTAAAAAAATCCAATAAAAAATTGTACACTCCTCACAACTTTACCCGAGAGAGAGGGAGCTCAAAAGTTAGTACATACAGTTTGGCACCCTGCTTAAAGCGGAGCTTTCTAGCTCCATCTCTCAGTCACAATTACATTGTAATGTTCTCCACTTTAAATAACAGTGAGTAAATATAAGAAGCAGCAGGGGGTGTGGCCAAGGAGGTCAATCTTTAGTAACGGTATCATGGCCCGACATCTATCCATCCTTACCCTTATCCGTTCCCCAGACACAGGAAGTGCCTATGCAGTTCTTCCTGAGGTTCCTGGGGTTGTGGCAAGACGGCTGGACCCGCGCCGCGGAGTCAGACTAGCGAGCGAACGGGACCAAGATGGCGACATTAACGGAGGTGCACCGCTGCCTGACCGCGGACTGCTGAGGGACCCATGATCACGATACTCTCTTGGAATACTGATGGCCTGTTTGACCGTATCAAGCGAGCCACTGTTTTGCGCTACATCAATTGATTCAAGCCACATATAGTCCTATTGCAGGAGACCCACCTATTAGGTACTCACTGCCCCTTTTTAGGACAATTCGGCTATGATAGGGTTTTTCCCTCAGGCTTTGCCAGAGGTTCCAGGGGAGTTGAAAGAAACCAAGATGCATGAGGAGCCCCGGGGGAGGTATGTAGGTGTTGAGGGCTGTATGGCTGCTAGACAGTACAACTTCATCTCATGTTACATCTCTCCACAGTTGCTGCAACCCGACCCTCCAAGCCCTCCGTTTCTTGTTGGATGCCATTCACCCGGGGACTACCCTCCTGGGAGGTGACTTAAATGCTGTCCAGGACCCCGGATGGGACACCTCAGCTGCCCTCCGCCCCGGCCGTCGGACTCACTCAACATGTCTATTGACCTGGGCTGACTCCATAAGCCTATGTGATGCATGGTGTTCTTGGCACTCGTCTCAGCGGGCATATACACACCAATCTGCAGCTCACAATACATAATCTTGGACTGTATTTTTGTGGCTACCAACGACGGACCTCCTCTCATTAGAGGCAACATAGAAATGATCCCTTGTGACTACTATGCAATATACTGATTTCAATATGTTTACCAACAGGATTTCCTTACTTGAGGCAACCATCCAGTGCCATAAAATAGGAGAGATTTATCTTTTGTCTTGATAAAGATGGTATATTATTGAAAAGTCCATTGAAACGCGTCGACGCCCAACATCGCACAATCGAGCAATCAAGCTCATCCTGAGAACAATACATACTAAGCGGTCTAGGATTGAGTTTTGAATAATACCTCTGATGTGCAAATTCTCATGACAAATTGTTGTGTCTTTGTTTGTCTCTCCTTTTCCTTCTCGAATTATCTTTCTATGTGTGATTATTTTAATTCAGGCGATGATTTGTGTATAGATGATTGATTAGAATAGGATAATTTGTCAGTTATAAATGATTTCGAACTGTGATGATTCTGTCTATGAAATGATGATCTGTTTTTAAAGGTTTTTAAATGTCTTATTTTAATAAACTTGATATATTTTATACACACAAATGTTTATGTTTATGTTTATGTTTGACTATTTTCGTGTCCAATACTAATTTTTGGGCTTAATCTCTCAGTACTTCGGCCAAGGGAAGTCTTGTAATTCCACTTTACTAAATCTTATCCAGGGGTGTGTGTTTGTGTGTATTTTTTTCTATAAACTGGTCTCGCATTATACATGCTAACAATCACTGCCTAAAAGAAATGTTTTTGTGATTTTATTAACCAAGATGAATTATGTAAAAATGTGTTTTTGTAGAAGTGTATAGAACAATCATTCCCAAATAAAAGAAAAAGGTTTTGATAAAAGAAAATAACAATGAGTGTATATAAAAAAATATAAAAAAAGAGAATGTTTTGATAAAACATAACGGTCTGTGAGGGAAATATACAATATTGTGTGTTCTTTTCAATCTCCTCTTTTCCCTGACCAAAAATAATAATAGAGGGGGTCCCTTCATTATTGCTATAGCACTTTCCATTATATTCTTAGAAATACGTTCAAAGAGAGCACTAAATAATCAGCAAAGTAAATAGCAAACTATCACATATGAATATACTTAGAAACATTCAGAGTGGTTTGCAGTTTTCCTGAAGAAAACATCAAAAACGTTTACTCTTTGTTTGGAAAAGCAAACAAAACATTTTATTATAGTAGTTTTAATATCTTTGGGTGTGATGGTTGGGGATCTGCCAACTACATCCAAAGCGGGCCCAAACAATACAGAATTTGATGGGAGACTAGGAGCCTAAATATGGGATTGTTTGCTGATTGTGCTATCAACGCCAAATCAAATGTCAGCTAAAGCAGCACACTACTCGCCCCACTGTAAAATGTAAGTCATAAAAATAGTACATTAAAAAAACAGTTCTCTCTACACAGTCACCCATCCCTATAAATCACTGGCATTGCAGAATGTTGACTGTTTGACTATGTCTGCTTGGGGGTGAGATGTATTGTGGCATCATTCACTTGGTGGACCCTCTTAGACACTACTATGACTCTGGGTAGAGGTTGGATGAAAATAGTTCAAGAAAAAGAAAAGGTAGTCATACACAAGCACATCAAAATAACAAGCCAACATTTGTTTGAACAGCAAGAAATAAATTATTAGCAACGTCAAGGTCTGGCTTTGATGTACACAAGCATGCACAAATTATGTTTCCAAGCTACATCAAATTAAATGACGACCTAGTGGCTTTGCCAATGCTTAGCGGAGGTGGTCTGGTATTGGCGGTGGAACATTGTGGTGGTGATGATAGTGGTACTAGTGAAAGTGTTGGCCGTGCTGTTGTATCTGTGGTATTTATGCTATTGATGGTTATATGAGTTTTGGTATTGGTGCATCTAGTATTGGTGGTTGTGGTTTAAGTGGTGATGTGAAATTGTGGTGGTGATCTTGGTAGAGGTGGTGGTGTGGTCTTGGTGGTGGTACTGGTAGTGATGGTTTTGGTAGACATATTAGTGAAGGTATTGGTGGTGGCGTTATTGGTATGGGTGGTATGGGTGGTATTGTTGGAGTTGATAATGGTGGTGATTGTGGTGACGTCAATGGTATAAGTTGTTAGTAGTCATAGTAGTGGTGATATTGGTGGTGTGGTATTGGTGGATGGAATATTAGTGATGTTAATAAGTGCCACATATTAAAAGTGTGCATCTCTAGAACACAACTTCGAATTGCTTGCTATTACATCTGGATGGCTGACTTCAAAATGGCATCCCATGTGATAAACGAAAAGCAATTTGGGGACAAGTCTGATGCAATAAAAAAGGCTTCTACTGTATAAAATGCTTTTTATGAGTTAAATAATTTAATGTAACAAAAAGTGCGACGGGTAAGTATAGTTTTGGATGTACAACAATTTGCAAAGTATTGCACTACATGCACTTCTGAGAGTGTTGGAAAAAACACCAAACAGCCAATAGCTTGGGCTGATCTATGATATCATTGAAAATGGATCAACCCAATGGCAAAAAGAGGCTGGCCCAGTTAAGCAAATTGTTGAAGGGGGCTGACGTATTTCGTAGTCAATAGGTCCTGCAGACAGTTTTGCTGTTAGCTTCAATGTAAAAAAAAAAGACTAGGGACCGTAATATACAATGTGCCCCGGGGGTGCAACAGGGATGTGCACCCACTTTATGCGCCCTGGGGCAGAATGGTTTACAGAAGGGCCCGAAGACGCTTGTGTATACACTTCTGTAATATTAATAGCACTGGCTCTACAAGCGAGCCATCACTATCATGAGAGGGTGTGCCTCTGCGTCGACTCTGGATGCAGGTGCCGAGGCAAACATGCCCTTAGGAGGCGCACTGAAAGAGTGTCACAAAAAGGTTGCACACTTTCAATGAGCCTCTTAAGGGCAGCTTTCTGGAGGGGTAAAAGGTAGTCCCATGGAACTCCAGATAACCCCCATGGCAGGTGCTCTCACTCACTGTACTCACCAGCAAGGAGCTCTCTAATCCCTCTTTGAAGAGCAGGTGGGTTGCCTCTTGCACTGTGAAACATGGAGCGGCTTTGAAGCAGCCACTCTATTTTACTTGAACACGCTGGCCGGAGGGCAGCATGAGTTTGCCGCTGCCCTGGGGCAGGCATTCTTGGTAATACAGTGCACTGTTCCTATTTGAGACAAGCTTACTTTTTGAAAGGTGCACCGCGGCGCAAACAGGGAAATTGTGCCAAATGATTAATATGGCCCCTGATTTCATTCTAGTATTGTTGCTTCATTATTTTTGTGTTCTCTCGAAAACACTTAAAATCATTTGTTGTGTTTCTTAGTCATTAAATATTTGTCATATGGGATTTAGTCCACAACCCTATTTCTACAAATTGAAAGCAGAGTTCTTAAGCACTATACCCTCATCGAATCAATCACTCAATCAATCCATCCATCCATCAACCTTTATTCGGCTAAAAGACCACATAAAATCATATTTCATATAAAATACAATAGTGCAAAAAAATATACAGGCCAATGATAAAATCAACGAACAAACGGATAAATAAACCCTCACCGATACACAAAGAAACCCCCTCATATAGTTGCCGACCCATACATCTTCCTTGTAGCCAATGAGCTTTGGATAAAACCTCATAGAATGTATTTAAATATGTGAGGCCCTAGTCCTTTTAGGATTAAGGCCTGTGAAAGTATGCATCTTTTAATCATATAACACTCGTCACTCCCATCAGTTCTTCATCAAGCTGATAATGAAAGACAACTTATCTGCCAACAGCGACGGAAAGGGGGCAGCTTTTGTTATTGATCTCTACTCTACCAGAGGACAGACGACCAGATGTCAGCGGTTTCCACGAGAAATCACAACATACATACATGCGTGTCTTCTACCAACTGCCTGAATAATTCTCTGCCAAGCCGCATTAAACAATTCGTCTTGCTAGCAATATTGTAGGTTTCTTTCTTTCCAAATCCATTCCAACAAAAAGAGCTGTATATTTAGGATGCTTTTTTAATAGAAAATCGGTGAAATCTGCAGCTTGCAACTTCAGGTAAATTTCCAGAGAGAGACACAGAGAGCAAGAAAAGTCCAGCCAGCTGCCAAACAAATGCACTTCAGCTCACACACATCCCTGTGAAAGGTCAGGAGACACACCAAGCAACACAGGCCCTCGAACATTATACAATGGACACCAACCACAGTTGGAACTCACAATAAAACACACGTAGCACACACCAATTCACCAATTGCCAACTCTGAACAAATACTCAAAGTGAGCAAAACAGTCACACAGACGAATGCTCCCTTCAGAGCCTGTCCTATTCAAAAGTGCAGCACAACAAACCACAGATGAGGTAACAACGGCACAACACATAAAAAATTATTACAGATGCCACAGCACAAAGAAGCAGAAAGACCTGAGACGTACCTCAAGTTGCCCCTGCTGCAGGGTCTGGGTGTATGAGAAAATCATTCTAAAAGAGGTCACTGATAGTCCTTAGCCCTCAGTTAAACATAGTGGACTACATAGACGGAACAAACATTCTCTAAAATTCCCAATCATCAAAGTGCTGCAGCATGCCCATGCCAAGAACATTTCAAATATGCACCTGCAAAACGACCATCTCACTAGGTAATTAATCAGGGCAATTAAACGCTCTTCAGATCCTCCCAAAAAAAAATAAAGTCATGAAAACAAAGTTCATCTCACCGAGACCTGGTATTCACAATAGATCACCACATAACACCCAACAGAGCAGAAAGTCAAGGACAGCTATTCTACAGCTGACTCTTTGGCACCGGCCAAGAATATACCATTGTTTTACTTATTCCTGCTGCTCAGCCTAGAATGTTTGGTGTGAGAGCTTGTTAGAATGTTGAGTGTGTAAGACTGTCAGTTGGATGGAGGGCTGAGCGGCAGAAGGCTGCTCCTGGTGGGGTTTCTATCCTCGTCTTCTTACCTAAATAAACTACTTACACGGAACTACAAGGACTACGCTACGATTATTTACAACATTTTGGCGACAATTTTTAAAGAACCTACAGCATGCAGAAAAGAGTCTATGTATAAGGGAACTAAGGAACTTACAAAAAAAAATTTGAGCTGAAAAAAAGAACCTACACCTTTGAAGAGAGACTGTGTTCAAAGAGTCTACTGGAACTAAGGACTTTACTTAAAAAAATATTGGAACTAAAGGACAAAGCCTTGCTTAACTCCTCCAGTGTTCTTGGTCATCTGGACAGCCTGTTCCCCAAGGCGTTTGACACAAGAAAAACAAACCCCAGTTCAAAGGTTAATGATACACTGGCAAGTATTACTTTGCTTAAAGACCATCGTAACAGAGAAGAATGATTTTCTTGCATGTCAGTTTATCTTATGAGGAGCAATAACCAACTGCTTGCTGGGGTGTCAGCATTTGACCTTTCTGTGTCCCGCTCGGTGTACATCGTGGATAAGGAATCTACCTACGATTTCAGATCCGCATGCTTTCAAGGTGACAAGGAGCTGTGTGGAGTGTGAAGCAGCCTGTCAAGAAATTGTGTTTCTAACAGTGTGGAAAAGCTAAACTTTTAAAGTACTGTTTACCTCTCAACTGACTGGTAAGGAGTGGTTAAAGGGGTGTTGGGCTGTGAAGTGTGCCCTCTACGAAAGATACACCGAGAAAAAGCTCTGCATTACTTGGTTTTAGATGGCATTTGCTATGGTGTGAAGGGGGGAACAGCGTTTACAACGCAACTTTTACCACGCACTACCTTTACCACGCAACTTTTAACAACGCAAGTCGTTACAACGGCTTGCGCTGGGGGCGCTGTAGGATAGGGAATTGTTTAATTTACTATCCAAAACCTTCCCTACTATCCATGGGGACTGGAGTTGGAATAGTAAATTAAACCATTCACTATCCAGCGCCCCCCAACGCAAGTCGTTGTAACGACTTGCGTTGTGTAAGTTGCGTGGTGAAGGCATGCCTTGTTAAAGCATGCGTAGTAACGACATACATCTGTGTGAAGGGGCTCTGGCAGATGCCTAGTGATGAGGTGTGACCTCTGGAAAACTACTGCAGGGGGAGCGACGTGTTGTTGGAAAGTCGGCACTGCTTGTACATTTTTGTGGCTCTGCTTGTGGCGCATTATGTAAGTTACAGCAGAATGCTGTCCTCCGCCTCAACGTTAGACACGTGGCAGTTGCTCTCCACTTTGAATTTTCTTTTAAATTCAGGCACGTGTAGCACATGTCTTGTGCACCCTCACCTGCGTGTTGGACTCATGCAGCTTGTTCATGAATGCCTCTATGACATTGGTGTGCCTGCGAGACTCTAAGCTGCTGACAGTCACTTTTCAGCACAAACGTGCCGTGAGCCATACGGTGAGCCGTATTGAACGTGCCACCATCTTATACTGCACTATGTTGTTTGCTGCCAGTCTTCCTGCCATAGGGCTCTGCCAACCACGTTTTTAATTGAGATTTCAGAAACGCCTTCCTCCGATGATGGCAGTGACGAGTTATGCTTATGGACATGTAATTGCTGCTCGTTTCTTGCAGGACACTCAACATTACTTTAGTCAAGGTACTGTTTATTAACATGTCCTGCATGTCGCTGTGTTCATTTGCCATGTGGAATATGTTGGTCGGGGGCAAAGATCAAGCCCTGGTGTTTGAACTAAAAGGAGTTGAATGAAAGAGCAACGGGCATTAAGGGCCAAGACTGGGAGCAAGGAGTCCAGAATTGGGAAAATGTCACAAGTCAGTTTTTAATTTAATGCATTTGATGAGATGTTTATTTCTTTTTAATTAAGTCTCCCATCCGTTTGTGGTTATGTATGGGATGACATTAAGTTTTCAGTCATCTATTGTTTTACTACTTGTTATATCTGTCACTTGTTCATTTGGTGTGTGCGTGAATTCACTGTAAAATCTTTATTTGAATTAGTGTATTCACTCTTATGTTTGTGGTGTGTTGAATTTTAGTATGCCCCTACTATGTTTAGGTTGTGTAGCGATGAGTACTCAAATGTTTGTTTCACAGGGTGGTGTGTTCCATGTTGCGCTAGCTTGTGGGTTGGTGTAGTTAAATGCTTCTGCTTTATTTCAAGAGTGCCTCAGTTCATTTTGAGTGGGTTTGGGAGCTAGGTGCCCCGTCATTGATCATAGGGATCTGTGTTTCCCTATTAAGTGAACATTACCTTATGGGAGCGCCCCGGTTATGGAACATTCGAAGTGCGTTCACCATCACATGCTCATTGTCGGAGCTAAGTGCCCAAATTACATTGTTAAGTGGTTTTGGGACCTTAGTGTCCCAGTGCTTGATCATAGGTATATATTTGTCCTATTACATGGAGTTTGCTGGAGCTGTGCACGTCCAATTGTGAGTATTATGCCAGCCTCACCTAAGTGACTTGACTGTTGTCACATTTGTAAGTTTTGTATATTGTGTCCATAGTTTATGGGGGTTTTCCTTTCACGCCGTGAGTCTGGACCTTTTTGCCTCTTGCTGACCTGGCCAGTCGGTTTGTTTGGTTTTTGGGTTTTGTATGCTGTGTGTTGGTGTGGTGGTGTGTTTGTTACTTCGATTTGGGCGTAATGTGTGTGGGAGGTTTGTTTTTTGATTTTATTATGGCGGGCAGGATTGTGGCGGTCGGGAGCTCTGACTGCCAGAATCGGGAACACCGTCCGCCAGCAATCCGATGGGCTGGTAGAGCGGCGGAGGCCCTCAGCACATAAAGCATGTCCCTGGTGTGACTACGATGCTGGATCACAGCCAGCCTTTTCACTGCGGTTCACCCGTTTGTTTCTACATGAATGATGTGGACAATTCATGAATCTAAGGCATAGATGCATCAAGCTAAAAACCGGTCGCAAACGGGCAGATTCTTAGAATCTGCCCCTTTGCGACCGGTATTTTTGCATTTGGGATGCATCATTCCAAATGCAAAAATCGAAATTTAAGAAATCGTAAAATTGCGATTCCTTAAATTGTGATTGCATTTAAGGAATCTCAAATTTAGATTCCTTAAATGCAATGCATTAAAGTAAAGAAAATAGCGATTTCGCTAATGTGGGGGAGCAAATTACCATGAAGTTGAACTTCATGATAATTTGCAAAAACTTTGAAAAATGCACTAAAGTGCATTTTTCAAAGTTCCATTTTACACACATACATGCCCTTAGGGCATGTGTGTGTGCAAGATGTACCCATATGCAGATTTCAGGGGTGCAACAGGGTGTCCTTTTGACACCCTGGCACCCTTGAAATTGCAATCTCAATTTGCGATTCTCTAATTGAGAATCTCAAATTGAGAATGTCTTCCCATTCATTCCTATGGGCCTCTAGGCCCATAGGAATGAATGGGGAGGTTTTCCTTAATTGTGACTCGCAATTTGCGAGTCACAATTAAGCAATGTTAAGAAATCGCTATTTTTTACGCGAGTTCTTCATGCATTGCCTTTTGTTATTCCTTATTAGCGAATCCTTATTTTTCGCTAATAAGGAATCGCAGAATGGATGCGTGATGAATCTATAGGTAAGAGACAACCATATTGAATAACGATGAATAAATAAGTTAAATTGAAACACTATGGTTGATTTTTGATTAAAGCGATTTAAAGAGATTCCGATTGGACATAGGCATTGCACCTGAGGGATGCTTCCCAGCGGGGCAGCGCAGCAGTTTTATTTCACATTTAGTGTATACCACTGAAGAAAATAGATTGTTGCGTAACTGAGTCACTTCAGATGGATATGGCATTCTAGTTCCACAGCCATCCAAGGATAAAACAAGCAAAGTACTTTGGCAAGCTGCTCAAAGAAACTGCCTACCTTGAGTGACTACCAGTTCAAGACCAGACATTCATAGGGTTCTGAAAGTGTTTGAAGAAATAACTGGATGACAGGCCCAATGGTATCTCTGTTTAGTCAATACGTATTAACTACTCCCAGATCCTCTTTAACTCACACAGGTTAACTTTCACTAAGGTCAACCAATAGTTTCTGCTTTTAAAGAGGTATACTTGGGAGCTGTAAATGAACCTGGCACTACTGAGACCACAGGAGACCCCTTTATTCTTTGCATGTTGACATTCAGAAAGAACCTTTTTATTTTTGGTTGATTAGGATAAACTGTCAAAATAAGCGATTTGAACAAAAATTAACTGGTATTAGCTCAGTATGAACAGGCAACTTGTGCATCACCTTGACACTCATTTACTGACCTTGGCCATTAAGTTTTGAAGTTATCTACATCTGGTAATGTTAATGTACACAGCAAACTAGACTCAGTCCCCTTACCAAATGGGAGAGGAACTTGTGAGTTGAGTGGGACAGTGGTATTATTACCAGAATATTCTATTTAAATGACAGTACGCCACATAAAACCAGTGCCACACTTCAGTTTCTGCAAATCAGACTATACAAGATCACACTGCTTTATGGCAATTACTAAACACATATTTTATGATATCACATATGCAGGGGTGATACTTTTTTTATCAATACATTAGACATTCGACTTACAATCATGCAAAATATAACATATCACACTCCTGAATGTGTGTGGGGTGCCTTTTCATTGAGTTAACAATTATTCCCCGTATTTATACAATGATAACCAGGGCCACTGGAATTTTACAGGCTGGCCATTTTCCTCATAACTATGAACTTGCTTCATCTGCCACATGATCCATCGTATGGCACATATTGTCCAGATTTAAACAAAAACATGTTTCTAGTTCAAGTGAATGAAAAGTTAGTAAAAATGAGGTGAAAAGTCTTGCCACGCGGTGGAAAGCCCTCTGCAAAGGTTGCCCGGTCTTCTGTTTTGTTGCTCCTTATTGCCCAATTTGGGTGTTAAGCTGGTAGTGATGAGGCAAAAATGTTCCCAGTCAGTGTTTACCAGTATAAAATTACAAAATAAGGAAGTAATACCATCACATGAGCCGCATTATGCTGTATAATTCAAGTGGCCCTGGTGAATAGCATGCACAGGGCAACTATGAACTTACAAGCACACTTGCACACCCTAAATTCACACGATTCACAGACATACAAATTCCATTTGCTGCCAGGGTCTCAACCAGCCGCCTTCATTACTGCACACCATTTGTATTTACATCCATCACAATATTTGTATGTCCCAAGAAAATGTAGTCCCTGACTGACAAATCACAGGCGGGGGAGGGAAACCGTCCTTGGACAACAGCAATAATTAAATTGCGGGAGGAGGCTAAAGATCAGCTTCGGTTTTTCAAATTAAATTTTAAAACTCGCTCTGGTCTGCTGGGGGATTGGCAGGTTTTTACAAATAACATCAGCGGGCCTTTTAGAGGGAAACGCCGCCGCATTCGAATGGAGTCATTAGGCAATACATTTATTTTGAAGCCAATTAACCTTTTGTCAGAGAGACGTCGGTGCCGTAATGATTTCAGCCGGGTAGGTCGGCCTCTAACTGAGGCACGTAGGACAGCGATTACGTCGCCTGACACGCGCGGACGGCCGCGGAATGACAATCCGCTTTCGGTGGTATTCCGTCCTGCGTTTGCAGGGGAGCTTAGCCATTTAGGTAATTAAAGCTTCCATTTGGAAGCGTTCTGCAGGAAGGTGAAATTCGGGCCTGATAAATGGCCCCAGCTCACTGCATCCGGGCACTTCCCTCGCTTGATGGACGGCCTGAAATCGGCCGGGCTGCCAGGCACTCATAAAAATAGAGATGGATTCGGCAGCCTGCAATTCTCTGAGGCAAAGCCGCTCTGTCATCTTCCCTTTCGCGGGATATAATTTAATTGTTAGCCAAGGCGGACGGCTGGCTCCTGGGGCTTGTCTCCTAACGGCCTCCTCCCACCACCTTTCATTTGCTGAGAAATTACTTCAGTTTATTTACTTACAAGCCAACTTTGTTTGGCTATCTGAGATGTCACTTTAATAAGTGCAGCTGGCAGCGGCAGCTGTGCGCTCACGTACCTTCCAGGCGATTTTGTTTCCCATCGTGTCGTGCTCAAGGGCGATCGGGAAGTCTCCGCGCTCGTAGAACTTGCGGAAGGCCGTGGGCTTCGAGGGCCTTTCTTTGAACGCTCCTGCGGCCGGAGGGCCTCTGACCTGTGAAAAAGGAAAACACATATATCTCATCATGCTTCATTGACACCATAGGTATTTAAAAGGGGGCAGCAGAATGGGCGTGAGCGAAAAAGGTTGATAAGTGTATCTCTAATGAAATGAAATACATTTGAAATTCTCTTCATGTGAGGGTCATTTTTTAGCTAAAGCCGGATAAAACTGGGTCCAAGCGAGAGAGAGAAATTGGAAAGATAATTGAATGACTTCTTTGACAATAGAGTGGTATTCTAGAGCATATTACAAACTTTTTGGGGGGGGGGGGGGGGGGAAGAGGAACCTTTTGGAGCAACGCAGATATATTTGGCGTCAAATTGGCACAATTTTCGGACAACAGAAGTATATTTTAAAGCAGTGTGAAATAGCACGAGTTCTATGGAAAAGTCTACTTTATGAACACACCTTTAAAAATATTTGTATATTTTAGCAGAAAAACGGACTAGAAATTCACCGATGATATGTGGCTTGTCCAATAGGAAGAAGCGCCCAAGCACTTCTAAGAAAAAACCCTTCCTAGGGACTATTTATTACAAACATCCAACAGAACTGCAGTTGCTAAGTATCATAACCCTAAGGGCGTGGAGATGAACAAAGGGGATGATAGCTACTCTCGTGGAAAGAAATACAAACTGAGAAATCATTATCTATTTCTTCTGCATCTTTTTATTTATGCTATTGATCAATTCGTAACTAGTGATACTTTCGCAATAATCATTTGGCAGCGAACAACAGCATAAAGAATGATAAACTCTGGTATAGCACAACACACTGGCAAACTTCCATGAGCCTAATAAATGTTAGGGAATTTATTTTTATTTCATCATGTCACAATCCACAAACTTGTCACCTCTGCTGCATCAGCTATAACTTGTCTCTCCTCTTTTTCGAAGTTGAGGTCTACTTGGTGAAAACTGCTTTTCTTAACGTTACCAGGATAGGCCTTCTATCAACATTTGTTTTTTTTCCTTCCTTCCTTGGCTCTAGTGCAAGAAAAAAAAACGACGCCCTGTAGATGCCTTGTGCTTGTGGGGGACTGGTATCAGAACATCCTAGCCAGAATTTCGCCTCGCATCAATAGTGTCCTATTTTTTTTAATAAACATTATTTAGGATATGATATTTGACAGACAATAATACTTCTGTTTACGATATTTTTTTACACACAACCTTTGAGTTTCATGGAATGTAGCTACCAGAGCCCAAATGGCTTGAAAGTTGCAGAGAAGCCAAACATTTATTCCTTAAAAACAGACTTACATTTATTTGTCAATTCTGAATCAACATTAACTGCATGTGACGTATTTTATTAGATTAATCTGAACTGTATCTATGCTACTGTTTCTATTAGCACTAACCATGTGCTGAACTAAAATCACAACTAGTGTTTACAATCCCGAATCAACTAAATGCAAATAGTGAGAGCTGCATCCATGCATAATCTGTCATCATTTCTTCGACTATAGTTAGAATTGGGTTTAGGAGACAGTCACCTGGCTGAAGCCCACCTTTCCACCAGTTACACATTTCTTGTTTTGGCACTGCTCCTGGCTCCTCACTTAGGAAGTTTAACCAACAATGCAACATTTGATAAATTAGGTATCGGTGTTTTTAACTGCACAAGAAAGCTCATCTTGCACTGTAATAGGAGAGCTTTCGAGTGCTGCCAGCAGCCACAGCTGTACAAACATAAGTGGCAATTATTTGGTAAAATCAGAGGGCAAAGTAGTGGTCCGTCTTTCCAAGCTCCTACAGCTGTTCCCCCTCTCCCTCCTTCCCTCCCCCTAGACTAGAGAAGGACTGAGGCACATGGCCGACACCTGTTCGACAGGACTCTGACATGTTCTGTTTGGCATGTGGGTAGACAGAGCATCTGTCGTCTTCTTAAAAAAAACCAACACAATCCAATGAAGAAAGAACTGCACAAGTGTGTGAGGGCGAATATTCGAACCACCTTAACCCACAACACAGTATGCTGGCACCCTTAACATTTTCTGAGGCCTGCTGACTGCTATTTCACATGACTGATGTAACTGGTCTGTAAAGCCTCACTCACCACCCACTCTCCAATGTTACTTTCTGTTATTTCAAACTGCCCATACCCATGATCTCCATGATGAACAACAAAAAAAATAAAGACAGAAATAGAAAAAATAAATACAAATGGCTTAAAAGTACGAGAGAAATATTAGTGAATTAGTCTGTGCTTCCCCTGCTTTTCTGCTAACCCGAGTTTCTACCTGCACGTCGCACTTTATTATAATGATCGATAATCTATATTTGTAAAGTACAAACATATCACCCCTTAAAGTTTCAAGATGCTGGGGGCCATCAGGAAGATTAAGTGAGCTATTACCCAGAGTCATATGAAGCTGAGCTGCAGCTGCAGCCAGGGATCGAACAGTGAACCCCGTGCTCCGAGTCAGCCAATGGGGCGCTCTGCCACACCTCTCCCTGTTCATGCTGAGTGGGGTCTCCACTTGCAAAGATGCATTGGAATTTTAATTGACTACTACTGTCCCATTGTACGGGGCATGGTTTGGGGAATTTGTAAACATAAATCATTTTTACAGCTATCAGGCAGCAAAATATTTGAATACCCTAATCACTGCCATTTCTGCCGGACAGCCATTTTAATTAACATTCATTTATTTTACTCCTTTTTTCATGAAGTTGCATTTTGCAGACTTGCACTATTTTGGGATTTTTCCGCTCACATGTTCTTACCTCATCTTTTATTCTTTTCCTGGATTTATTTTATCAATTTTAGTTAATTTACACAAATACAAAAAATATATTCATTCACTCATATGCATCATACCATATGATGCGGATGGGACGAGAGGCATTCGTGTTTGGATTACTAAAACTGTCGGAGGGCTAGATCGGGATTAATAGAAAGGGTACAATGTTATCATACGAGCTGTCCAGAGCTCAGGTGACTTTTGGGAGGAGAAGTTAGAAATACTCTGATTATTTTGGTCATCATATTGTGGGGGGATGAGAAAGCTCTGTTTTTGTGACTTAAACTGATTGTCCCTGGAATTAAGCTGGGATGTGAAGATTCGTACAACCAGCAGCAGCTCCTCTATAATGGTTGAGGAGTGTTGGCCCACAGTTGATGAAAAATAAAATAATAAAACAATGTTATCATCGTTTTAATTTTCACTGACAACTGATGCTGCTGAGTCTAAGGTGGGGCCGGGCTGTGGACAGACAGCAGCACTGAAAGAGCGCATGTCGGTTTGGCTGGCTTTCTTAGGACAGCCAAACCAACATGCACACATAGATTTCTCCAACCCAGCAGTATTGTACAGCTGGGTGGAGAAATGGCACAGGCTCTTATTCCCTTAGTGAGCGCTTAACCAGGCTGCTCAGACCAATCCTGGCACCACTCTCATAGCATGAGAGCAGCGTCTGGATTGGGTGGGGAGTCTGGGAGCCTGTGCCCGTCCTTGCACATCTTTCGGGAAGAGAGGAGCACCCAGGAGGCCAGCAAAGATAGCGACAGGTAAGTGCTTAAAAAAAAATATTATTTGCCCCAGCCCACCACTTTATTTTGGCAGTAGCCGCCCCTGCGTACGACAAAACTGGGAAAAGGAAACACTGACACTGGATCAGAGAAAACAAACACTGGCACCACAGTACATGTTGACACTGGGACAGGGTGACACAAACAATGGGGCACAGTGTCACTGCACAGGGTCTCACACATACAGACATTGGGAGAGAGAAATACCAATATAGGAAGATAGTGACTCTGAGACAGGGAGACACTGGCACTGGGTCAGAAGGCAATGATGCTGGAACAAAGATGACGGACAATGACACAGGGAGATTGGCCCCAATGCATTTGTGATTGGTCAGGAATTACAAAGTAACAGGGACGGAAGGCACCGCTCACATTAGGTCCGGGAGAAGCATTCACTGGGACAGGAGACAACTGGTAATCTGGGACAGGAAATGCACTGGGACAATGACTGATAACGGGAGAGAAATCATTCTAGAGCAGAGTTACACATGACTAGCATAAGTATATAATGAGGTAGGAAAAAACTGACACCGGGGGCAAGCAATAGACTGGCCCCAGGCTAGAGAGATATATAAATGGGATTGTGACGGGCAGAAATAGACAATGGAGCAAACAGTGACACTGGGAACAGAAGAAAAGGTTTATTACCTTCAGTAATAATATTTCTGGTTGATATTCTATCTACCTGCAGATTCCTCACCTTTTTAATACCCCAGGTTTCAGACTGGACCTGTAGACTTTCCAAGAGCTCTACGCAGTGGTAGTGGGCACTGAATACACTTTGGCGCCAACAGACATGCCACTGAGATGTTACTGGGGTCATACAATGCCCAGACTGGCACACTGACATCCGTTTCCCATCCATTCTTTACACAACTCTGAGGTGGACATTATGAGAAGGACATCTGATTGGTAACTTATTATGTTGTCCATAACAAAACCAGTCTTCAGTACAGGGAGGAGGGTGTGGTCGGTGCTTAATGTACAAGTAGGCAGAGAATCCAACAGAAATATTGTAACCAAAGGTAAGTGAATTTTCTTATGATGTACATTTCTCTTGTAGATTCTTCACCTTTTGAATAGCCTCCCCAAGCAGGCTCCAAAGCAGAAAGTGGGTTGGATGTGCCAGACCACCTCTGGGTGAAGAAGCCACTCACGGTCGGCAAGGTGTCACCAATTCAGGTTGTCAGATGTAACATTCAGAACATCGGCTAGATGGCCCGCAATCTACCGGAGCTGATATTTTGGCATTCAAAACAGAGATGTATTGCTTCTTTGCAGAGAGGATTATCCCCCTCTCTTCCCTGCTTGTTGACCCCATCACAGTCATGTTGTCCATTTAGATCTGGATGACTGGCCTCAAAGGAATAGTAGAATGACCATGAATGCCAGCAGCATTGCTCTCAGGTTGAGCTGATCTCCACTTCCTCCCGATACCTCCCACTCTTCAGTGGAAACGCTTGTTACCACCATGCTCGATTTTGGAGAAAGCTGGAAAGACATTCCTTGAACTGAGTTCTTCTCCATACCCCACCACATCAAATCCACTGCAGTGATCCTTGAGATCACCAAAGAATGTGACAGAACCATGCCATGTTGAAACTACTGCGGAGCAATCACTGGAGAAGCCCCATGGGCTAGTGTGCACTGTGACAAGGAGGATACAGGATGTTAGCAAACCTAGAGGCATAAGATCACCAGGATTGGAACATGTGCTATATTTTGAAGCATTCGAATCATAGCCTCAATATCTAGTACCCGCTGAGGGGGATACTGCCCCTATGAATGGGATGCACCTAGAGGGCTCCAGGTGAGACTTGGGCTGTTAATGGAAAGGCCTAGTTTGGGGAGTAAAGATGCTATCATCTGTAGGTGGTGCAGCACCATCTCTGGAGACTTGACCCTGAGGAGCTAGTCACCCAAGTACGGAAATACTGGCATTCATGAATGACTGAGATGGACCACGACAACTGCCATAAACTTAGTGAAGACTCAAGGAGCCGTAGTCAAGCCAAATGGAAGGATCACAAATTGGTAGTGTACAGCTACCACCAAGAAGTGTAGGAAATTTCTATGCGATTGCAGCATCATTATATGAAAATAAACATCCTGCAGATGAAAAGACACCATCCAGTCTTTTGTTTGTAGCACAAGTAACACCTGATCCGGCTACAGCATCTTGAACTTTTCCTTGCGCAGGAACCAATTCAAGACCCTGATCGCTAAAATAGGATAAAAACGACCATAATTTTTTGGGATGAGGAAGTACCAGGAATAACACTCCAACCTCATTTCCGCTCAGGCACTAATTCCACTGCCCCTTTCAGGAGTAAGATCTTCAACTCCTGCTGATAAATACATAGATGGTCTGCAAAAAGATGGGAATTAGAGGAGGGGATAAGTGGGGGATCCTGTTGAAAGGGCAAAGCATACCTCCTTCCCAAAATCTGCAATGCCTAAAGGTCTGAAGTTATATCCTTCCAGGTTTGTGGAAAGGAGGAAACCTGACCACAAAAAGGCACCACATGTTCTGACAATAGTGAACTCAGACTGCTTTCTTGCCATTGCTGGTGGAAAAGGAGAAGGATGAAGAGGAGCGAGGAGACAAGGTTAGTCCTCTAGTTTTGCCACAACCTTAATTTTTCCTGAACTACATATTCTGCTGCTGCTGTTGAAGGAGTTGGGTCTGTTGTCTTTCTCAAGAGGAAACACATCTACTGAAGCCCCCACATTTTCTAACTTGTTGGTAGTCCTGAGTCTGTGTTTGAAGACCCAGTTACCCAGCATTGGCCTTGCTTCTTTAAACCTGTCCCAAGACGAATCTGCTTTATTCTAGAAAAGGCCGAAACCATTAAATGGAAGGTCCATTAAAATAGTCTAAAAATCAGTTGAAAATCCAGAATTCCTCCACCAGGCATGATGTCGAAGAGCAGCAGAGATTCCCATAGCCCACGCTACAAAGTCTGCTGGACTGGTTGACCTGCCTCACTGTAGCATGTCCATCTCTCATTAGCTCTGTAAAATGCAACAGTACACATTCTGACTATTTGGAAAAACTAATTGTGCGATGTCACAAAAAGCATGGGACTATCCTCCATCAGTGATGTCACATTGAGTGACTTAAGTCCCATGGCCTCTGCTGAGAAAGACTTTTTGGGAAACTGTAAGATCTTTTTATACCCCTGTCGGATGGAGTGGTAGAGAACGCACTAGCAGACAATTTTGATGAACAAGACCCACTTGACGCCCTTAGCCAGGCTAGTCTTGCACTTGCTTTAGGACCAAGATAACCTACTGGGCTGCTAGCGCACGTTACAAATTCAACTAACATAACAAAATACCTGAACAACCAGACTCTGGTGAAGAATGTGCAGACAAGAAAGTCGGGTCTCCTAGGCCCAGTCTATAACTCCTGGCAACCAAGTAGCGAACAGCAAAAGCAGAGGCTGGCTTATCCCAAGCTGCAAAGATTGCCTCTGTCAGAGCCTTCTTAAAAGAGAGAGAGAGGGTTCTGAGGATTGAGAAGCTGGATGTTAGAACTCGATTAAGATATTAGGACTTCTGATGCCTTGCATATTATGGCATTGTAGGAAATTTGGTGATTAGTTGTGTGGCCATCACAAGTAATAGGTCGGCAATTGTCCTCACTGGGAACCAAACACCCCATTATTGCACTTGACTTTCATAGGGCAATCAGAGGCCTATTTCAAGGAGGTGGTGTGGGCTAGTAATCACCATTCAATGGCACACAACAATAACACTCAATAAATGATTGTTCAATCAGTACTTCTTCTTAAGAAAAAAGAGAAGTATATTTATTATACACACACCCACACTACTAAATACAACGCAATAATGGACAAATATGTACATTGGCAGGTGGAAAATATCACCTATGACATTGTGTGATCACCTTTGGCCCCTAAAGGGTCCAAACCAACATATCAAGTCAGTCTAGTAACTTTGCCATGGATGTACTTAGGAAAACAATACTCCAGCATAAATGTACTTAAGAATAATAAAACATATCTACTGCAAGCAGTAACCATTGGCATTCTTATGGCAAACTAATAAAGCATGTGTAATGCATAAAACCTGTGTTTGTGTGTTATTTATGCAATTTGAACCATCAAACTGCATTTATAGAAGCATCCCCACATTGTGCTAGAATTGTATTGCAACCATACAATTGACCCCTAAAGGACTATTAGACATCAACCTAATATTTATACCCTTTTAGGCCTTCCAGGCCTCCTTAATGTAATCATACACATGGCTCCTAGAGGACGTAAGAACAGAAGCTCAGTCTATTAAGAGCTTGGCATCCCTTTGTTTGAAGACCTTCGGGTGTAAAGTCTTGCATGAATCTCATGACTTTATGTAATGATATGACCTCAAGCATCAAAGACGGATGTCATGGGGTCTGTGATACACAGCTACCTATCACATTCCCTGCAGAGTTTAAACTCTGACTGTTTGAGTGATGACATCCCTGCAGTGCACCACTTAAAAAAAAAAAAGATGAGAAATCGTCTAATGAAAACCAGAAAATTCTGAAGTAAGCAATGCTCCGGAGCCGCATCGATGGCGTGGAAAAAAGGGAACTGACGTCAGTTGGAGCACTTTATGGCTCCAGTAACGTCACTGTGGCATTGCTTCTGGTACCAAGATGAACCAGTACCCCCTGCTGGTGCAGAGAACTACTGAAAGGTTTCCACATCAAGTCCGATGCCTGGGATATTCAAAAGGTGAGAAATCTGTAGGTAGGAACATCCATCAGAAAGAACTCCTATTGGGTCCGAGAAGGCTTGCACAAAAGCAGAACTATACAATGGAATAAAACCAAAAGTCATACTAGGAGATATAACAGACTGACAATAGAATAGGGAAATATGTACAGGGGATTGTGACGGTCGGAAACAGACAATGTTACACGCAGTGACACTGGAACAGAAATAATTCATAGTGGGCAGAGAAGATTCTGCATAAGCATAAAAACTATATAATGGCAGGGAAAAAACCTCACAGTGAGACAGACAATTCTCTGATACCAGGGATGGGAGATATATATACAAGGAATTGTGGTAGGCAGAGACAATTACATTTAAAACTGACTGAAGAAGGCTTCCATTTCTGATTGAAGAGGCCAAACCCTTGGACAGATACCCCAGAAAACACCAGATCATTAAGGCAAAGTTTGATATCTCTTCCAATGCCACAATCAAAGAGAAATTCCCCATTCATTTAGTGAACTTTGCCATCCTAACTTGATATAAAGAAAATGGCAAAAGTTTCAAGAGGTAATTAGATCCATATTGCATAATAAATGCGTTCAACATACATACATAATTGTCTACAGCTGGTGGCGGAGTTGAATATTTAGTTATCTAGAGACGGCAATGTTGACTTATCAGATACATTGCAAACAATTCTGCTCCTCATAGTAGACACCCAAGAAGCAGAACTACAGACCCGTGTCTGTAAGAAATGGTATGTGCACCTTACCACAGCATATGAAGCCTCTCATCTCCATTACTTAGTACTGTGGGGATACTGAGAATAAGCAACATGGCTTCCAGATAGTAGGGTCAGTCTAATGGAGAAAACAAACTCAGACTTGTGTTTATTAATCAGAGACTGCACACTTAAAGCCTTAAATGACAAATGTATCCGTACATTTGAAAAGTGGACTAAAATGTGTAGGTGCAATATTGCACCTACAGCCTGAATAAAATGAATTCATTCTGTAGAAATACCTCAACGTCCTAGCCACAGCCTTTCATCTTGCTGTGGGCGAGAGGTTCCAGAGAACAGGAATCCAAACATGCTGAAAGGTAACATGAGTAATAGGCTGTAGATTAATTAATTGGAGGAGTAACCAAGGAAACATAACGTGACCAGCGAACAGCGAAACTATTAGAAATTTTATAAAACAGATATTTGCAATCCAGCTGATTTTTAATGAGAAATGAAAAGGTTGGCATCAAGTTCAATATGTTGAATACATTTGAGAAACAGAAACATCTGTCCCATGCCTCAGGTCTGTTCAGCTCCGTCCGCCACCACCACCACCACCACCACACCACCCCACAACCCACCCCAAACAACCCAACCACCCCAGCAAAGCCCACCCACCCACCCAGAGACCCCCCATACCCCTCACCCCCCATAGCGGGCATCAGGACTGTAGTCCTTACGATGGTTGAGCAAGCGTATCACTCCGCTCCGCTGAACCAATAGCTTCCCCCCCTTTCTAAAACAAGGACAGGGATCAGCATTTTATATATACCTCTCTGGTCATCAGAAAAAGAAAAAGAAACAAAAGAAGATATGAGGTTTAGATGATTACTACCCTGCATTTATCAAACAGACAGTATAATGCCATGCCTCAATATAACTATATTGAATCCAAAAATTCCCTAGCAGGTATCTCAGAGAAAAAGAACTTTGTCTGTCCCTTGAAAATAACCTTTAATTTTGCCGGAAAAAGCAGGAATGCCTGGGCTCCCTTAGCCTGAAATAAAGAGATCTGTTGTCGAAGATGCCAGCGGCGAGTAACCGTCTCTGAGCAGAAGTCTGGACGAACAAAGAACTGAGAGCCCTTAGCAGATCTCTTCTTGTTGGGTCTGGCAAGATCAAAGATACGTTCACGGGCAAGGAAATTGTTGAAGCATACCAGGATAGCACGGGGATAGGGATTATTGACAGTAGCAGAGGCAGTAGCAGAGGCAGAAGATTTTTTTTTGTTAAATGGGAAACGATGCGCCCTCTGTATTTCGAGGTTCCAATTCCACTCGACGACCTCTGGAAATGCTTCGGAGAAAAGCTCCACTATGAACTGGCGAACATCATCACCTTCCTTATTTTCCTCTATACCCAAGACCCGGAGGTTATTCCTTCTCGCCCGATTTTCGAGATCAGAAAGCTTCCATAAAATGTCCTTACGTTGTTCTTTAACCTCTATGACAAGATCTTTCTGAGTGGCTACGGCATCTTCGAGGACTGAAATTCGCTCTTCAGCTTCGGTGATCCTGGTGGTAGTCTCAGTACAGGTTTTAATGACTCGACGAAGAGAATTTTGCATTTTGCGGCATGCCCCCTGCGTGCGCATGTTTTCTTGCTTGGTTGCTTCTCTATGCATCATTATAGTTTGATAAATTGTGACCAATGAAATCTCTTCAGGGATAGCTGAGACGACCTCACTTGTGTCTCCACCCAGATCTTGATCTTGATCCTGCGTTTTTAATTGAGAGTGTTGCCCATAATCCTTCTGCAAAATTTGCTGAGGGGACAGAGCCTTAGCGCCGGGAGCTTTACGTACTGTGGCAATATTGAAGTCACCTGAGGCCTCACGCCAATCAGCAGAGTCGCTGTCGTAGTCTGACCATTGGAGCTCTGGGTGATCAGCGCCATCCTCCTCAGATAAAGAAGGCTCAGAAACAGAAAAAAAGTTCTCGGTGGATTCACTAAGCACAGACCCCCTAGTATCATGACATTTTTCCATTGGCAACTCCAAAGAAGCAGTCGAAAGGCTATTAGAAGATTGGACTTCATTACCCAGCATGCACTGGAAGGGAGGAGATTTAGCAAGAGAAATGTCTGGAGCTGAGCCTGAAGTCACGACTACCTCTTTCAGCAAGCTGTTGTTAAGATTTGTATCATGAGACTCAAGAGGGTCGATATGGAGTGGGGAGCCTCCAGCATTGGACAGTATGATATTGGGTACTGCTACAGGTACACTTGCAGTAAAAATCATCACCCCCTTCCCAGCCGTATCATCAGTTGCCTTCAACTCCTTCCCCTTAGCTCCTAACCTGTCAAACATTGCAGGCACCGTTTGTTCCTTAGCGGGGATGAGAGGAGCGATGAGAGGAGCGAGAGGAGTGAGAGCAGCTGCCTCTGATGTTACGAGGGAGGACTTGTCTGAGCCTCCAGGACGGGGTTTCTGAGCGCCGGGTGTAACGCCCTTGGAGTCAGGCTCCTGCTGACCGCGGGTCGAGCCGCGCTTTTTGAAGGCGGCGGCCGCTGCTTTAGTAAGTGGTTTGGGCGGCATTCTGTCTTTCGAAAGCCGGCAGCGTGAGGCAATAATCAGAGGAGCAGCTGCCGAGCACCAGAAACGGCAATACCACTCCAAACGCCGCTCCGGATCCAAGCAAGCAGCCGGGAGAACAGAGAGCTTCCAGCTAGCAGCCAAGCAGACGGTAAATGTCAGAAAGCAGTCTAGCGCCTTCTGTGCTGGATGCCGGTAGGAGTTTTCCAAAGCAGTTTAGTGAGACCAGGCAAAGCAATCGTTCAGGGGTCCGCTATGGTCCAGGTGAGCAGAACGCCTCCTCACTCGGCCGAGGTCACGGCCGCCATCTGTCCTTAATCCAATCTTATGGCTGCTCCTAGATTGACATGTGCAACCTGGAATATTTGTGGATTAAACGATCCTAAAAAACGTAGGATTTTTCATAAGATGTTGCAGGTGATGTCGGTGGAGTTAATTTGCTTGCAGGAAACCCATATCCCTTGGGGCAATCGGGCTTATCTCAAATTTCAGGGTTATGATCTTGTGGCTTATACCCGACAAACCTCTACAATTCGGGGTGTGGCTATTATCTTAAAAACTGGAGTTGGGCATGTTAAACGGGTAAAGCAAGATAATTTTGGTAGATGGGTAATAGCGGAACTCTTGGTTAGAGGCCGGTTGTTTTCTGTTTGTTCGGTATATGCCTCCAATCTGGACGACCCGCAGGTGTTGAGGAATTTAAATATAGAGCTAGCTACTTGGCCCCATCCAATGTTCTTCTGTGGTGACTTTAATATTAATATTCCCAGTCACCTAGATATAACAAAACATAATGTTTACGGTGGACGCAAACCCCAAGTTTATAAGGCACTCCGGATTCTCTTAATTGAACACGGTCTGACTGATCTCTGGCATTATCATCATCCAAATCAAGAGGGCTATACTTTTTATTCAATACCTCATAAAAAACTGGTTCGCATTGATTTTGTCTTTATTTCTCTTCAAACTGCAGGGTCTGTCAAGATTGAAATTAGCCCAAGGACTATATCTGACCATAATCCTATTATTTTCAGCTGTCCCTGGGATCGCCCTGTCAATCAAATTAGACCATGGACTTTTGATAGGAAACTCCTATTAGATAAAACTTATCAGGATCAACTCACACTTTGGATTTCAGAGTTTTTCGAAATCAATAGTAATACTGCCTCAGTCGGTACTGTCTGGGATACATTTAAAGCTGCATTGCGTGGTGAAACAAAGAGATTTGCCTCATACCGTTGGAAAACAGAGCAACAAGCAGTTAAAACTAGATTGGCAGCTCTTCATCAAGCTGAACTGGATCTAAGTCTAAATATCCGTATGGGGGAAGATCTAGCAGATAGCTTGAAATCAGTTGCTGTAGCAAAATCAAACTTACTGGAGCCTTTCTATAAAGATATAGCAACCAAATACTTTCAATTTCGATCCTCAATGTATGAGCTTGGTGAAAATTCTGGCAAGGTGTTAGCAAAACGCCTACAACAAAGGGCTGTAGCTAGCCAGATTATTAAGGTCAAAGATCAGTTTGGAATAGTACAAGACACAACTAATGGTGTGATGAATGCCTTTGTGGATTTTTACTCAACCCTATACACAGAGGATATGAACATAATTCTCCAACAACAAACCAGTCTCTTTCAATTTTTTCAATCTATTGACACCCAGAAGGTTACAGATGATCAGAATCGAATTCTAGCCGAGCCTATCAGCTGGGAGGAAGTGGTAAATGCTATGAAATCCCTCTCTAATGGTAAAGCTGCTGGGCCCGATCTTATTCATCTAGAATTTTATAAAACTTTCTCACATACATTCAAGCAACAATTGCTAGAAGTTTTTCGCCTTGCTCAGACTGGGTCGGTTCCTGATTCCTGGCGGCAATCGACTATTGTTCTTTTCAAAAAAAAAGGAAAGGACGAATTAAATCCAGCATCATATCGCCCGATTGCGCTAATCAATACCGATAGCAAAATTTATTCAAGGATACTTGCTTTCCGTTTAAACCAAATAATTCTCCCTCTCGTTTCTATTCGCCAGCACGGGTTTATTCCCGGTAGGGATACGACTGACCACATCAGGCGTGTTGTAGCTCTTCTAGATTGGGCAAAGGTTACAAACTCTCCCCTTGGTGTGATCCTGTTGGACGCCGAAAAGGCGTTCGACAGGGTCTCCTGGGGGTATCTATGGGCTGTTTTACGCTGGAAGGGCTTCACACCAGTGTTTACCCAGGCTCTGCAAGCTATGTATATATCCCCAACTGCTAAAATTCGTATCTCAGGCACTGAATCACATTATTTTCCTATTAGCAGGGGCACTAGGCAAGGCTGCCCCTGTTCTCCTCTCCTTTTTGCCTTATTTATTGACCCTTTTTTATGTATGATAGAAAACTCACAGGCTATTACTCCCATCACTGTTCATGGAATCGAATATAAGGCACTGGCATATGCCGATGACATTGTAATATTAACTGACAATGTCGCCCGATCATTTCCAGCATTGGAGGCTCTTGCAGTTCAATTTGGCTTAATTTCGGGCTATAAGTTAAATATTGAAAAAACCCAAATCTTACAATCTACCGCTATGCCAAATTCTCATCTTTCTATAATTACAGAGGCAACATATCTAGGTATCCAAATCTCTTCTGACGTGGAAAAGATTCCAGATTTGAATTATTCTCCCATTATTGATTCCCTTCATAATAAACTAGAACGGCTGGATCATTTACATCTTTCATTGTTTGGCCGATGCAATATCCTTAAAATGATTGTTCTCCCTAAATTTTTATATCTTTTTAGATCCCTTCCATTGTTAATCCCTAGTCCAATTTTGATAAAAGCAGAAAGAATATGTCAACGATTTCTATGGTCATATCGCAAACCAAGGAGGGCGGCCAAGTGGACATGTCTCCCGCAGGATCGTGGGGGCTGGACCGTTCCGAACCTATTATATTATTATTGGGCAGCTATGATCCAACATTTTGCTTTTCCTCTATTAGGGCATATTCCTGAGCTTCCGGTACATATATCTCCATCAATATATTCAATATCATTGGGAGATACTACAAAAGGCGTATTAACTCGTATTCTTGAACCGAGCTATTTTAAAAAAACCAAATTTAAAGTACTGTGGGCTCTATTTTCGGTATGGCAAAAAGTCCGTCGTCATTTTCATATTCCCAAGATTAATTATTATACCCCATTAAATGCTTGTGGATTACTGCCAGTGATATTTCAAGAGGGGGTGGTAACTACTTGGATTTCTCTTGGTGTGAAGGAGATAGGTGATTTAGCTGATCATGGGCAACTGGCTTCTTTTGCTTTTTTGAAAGAGAAATTTCATATGCAGTCCAATCATTTTTTCAAATACCTGCAACTGAGAAGTTTTCTTGATAAAATATTTCCTCAAAACTTAACAATGTTTGAAAAAATTACAATTGTTGAATCTATAAGAAAGAAAGAAAAAATTGGTAGTCTATATCAGACTCTCCTATTGCAACTTCCTGATGATTTAGATGACCAAAATAACAAGTGGGCGGTGAAATTTGGAGTACCTTCTATTGATTTAAAATTCCCATTGGTTTTAGCCAGGTCTGTTTTGGTCTCAGGTACTCTGCGTACGCAAAGCTATATGGCTATGTATAATCTTTATTACACGCCCGCAAAGCTTGTTAGATGGGGGGTTGTTAGTGGGGGTAAAGGGGCGTTTTGCGCAAGATGTAAATTTCATTCTGCAGATTCTATTCATATGTTTTATAAATGTCCGGAGCTATCTTTGTTCATCAATCAAATTGAAACTTTTCTTACTCTGATAACTCAAACCTCTGTTAAAATTTCAGCGGAAATGGTAATTACTGGTTATGAATATTCTACAGCTCTTGAAAAAACGAGACATCTCCAAGCATTTTTGTTTATCGCTATGGCTATGATCAGACTCTGTGTTACATCACTTTGGATAAATCCTGAACCCCCCACTTTTTGTCACTGGAAGACCAGGATGCTGGCATGGTTTAAACTAGAGACTTCTGTACAGGCTTTTAGAGGAAAGAAAAGACGTTTAACTGCTTCCAAGAATTGGGCACCTTTTGAAAAATGGTTGGCGACGTAAATAATAATGTTCTTTAATAATTACTGTATAATTTCTTCTTATGTACAATTATGTATGATTTATCTTTGTTTGCTTTACTCTGTCTCCCACCACCATGGGTGTAAATGGGGGAAAAAAATTAATAAATAAAAAAAAAAAAAAAAAAAAAAAAGACCAGCGAACAGCAATGCAAGATTTCCGGTTAGGGATGGGTATTGGAGGTAAAATGGAATAGTTAATTTCTCGGATACCCTTTCAAAGATCTTTCATAGCATCCTAAGGATGTGGAAGCAGGTGAAGGGGGGTGGAGAGGTGTGGCTCACTGGTTAGAGGCGGCAGACCCGAGTGCAGAGAACGGCCCGGGACCAGGGTTCAATTCCCGACGCGGCAGGGTCTTGGACCAGGATCAGCGGACTGATAATTCTCGCATCGGTGCCTACTCCGACCAGGGAGCACACTCGGCAACTCTGGGCATTAGCTTGCCTCATCTCCACAACGGCCCCACACAAACGCCGGGGATGCCTGGTTTCACCTTGGAGACCCCCAGGAGGGACTATCTCACAGGGAAAGCCAGGACGGGTTCCCCAGCGGTCTATAGCGCTACGAGGCCTCCGGGTAGCAGTGCGCTTTACAAGACACAACAATTTACAAAAAAATTTACTGCATTTACTTGGGCTGTCATATCAAGCTTGTCATTCAAGATGATTCCAAGATATCTTGTGTGGGCGGTAGGGGTGGAGGAAGGTCTGAGGTTAGTTGGCCACTAAGGGGAGTTCTAGATGGAGGGTTTTCTACTTCAGTTTTGTGTTTAGTTTCAGGCAGTTGGTTTTCATCCATGTGGTTACTGCGCTCATGCATGTGGCGAAGTTGCCTCCAGGGTCTTATCGGACAGGGAGAGTATCAATTAGGTATAATCTGCATAGGAAAGTATGTTGTATGGTCTGATGAGGTCCGCTAGTGGAGTCGGGTAAATGCTGAGTAACGTTGGGCTGAGGGATGATCATTGAGGGACTGCACATATGGGGTTCTTGGCTTTTGATGTGAAGGGTGGCAGGTGGACTCTTTGTGCTCTATCTGTGAGGAAGGAATAAATGCAATTGAGGACTGGCCCTTGTATACCTGTCTCATATAGTCTCCTGATGAAGGTGGAGTGGGATACTAGGTCTAAAGTGCGGAGAGGTCAATTAGTATAAGGGCTGCTGTGTCTCCATGGTCTAAGACCATCCTGATGTCAATGGGTGCTGTAATGAGGGCCATCTTGGTGCTGACTGCATGGTGTTTAGGAACTGGTGTGCATTGAGATGGGGAGAGGGAGAGAGAGATGTTAGTTTATGGATTTGTCCATCACTTTGGTGGGGTAGGCTAAAGGGGCAATTGGATGAAAGTTTGCTAGTTGCGTGCCATCTGCTGAGGGTTTTTTTTAGCAGTGCATTGACACTCATGTGTTTCAAGGCATCACAGAACATCTCAGAAGTGATGGAGGTGTTCATGATGCAGGTGAAGACTCTGCTGATAGGGGTGGCTCCCATTTCATAGATTAGTGGAGGTAGGGGTCTGTAAGTGCACCTGAGAGAATGGTTCTCATGATTCGGGCTATTTCTTGCATGGTGAGTGTTTCTCTGGCCACATAGTTTTTCCGTTGGTTTTTTAAGTTAGGCTGGAGGTGAAGATGCAGGGGTTTGTTTGAGGGTCAACCTTGCTGTACATGGCTTTTATTTGAATGCTGAAGAATTCTGAGAAGTTGTCACATAGTTCTTGCTATCGCGTGATGCAGTTTCTGGTGGCAGCTAATGTATTCAGAAAACAGTCTCCAACAGTTACCAATTTAGTAAAATTATAATAATTAATAATTTTCAAAAGTGGTGGAAAGAATGAATTAAAACTAATGTAATTGTTTTTTATTCAACTTTATTGTTACATTCTTTTTTAAATTCAAAACAGGTAATTCAAATATTCTATAATTAAATGATAAATATGTATCATGTTTCTACATTTTTAACATTAATGTACATGCGGGCGATGATTTTTGCGTTTGCCACTGACTGTGTCTATCATTCAAAATGCTACTAGAAGGGAGGGAGCAAGTACTGTAGTAAGTAGTACTAAAGCTCAGGTGGGAAGCCCCCTCTAGATAGAGCCTGAAACAAGAAGTTCTAAAGCATTCTAGATTTTTTGCACTGACTGGCAATGACAGTTGGCGACCAATGTAAATCTCTGGGGCACACTGTGGAGAATAGTGCTAGAAAACAGCATCTGTGAAATAACAGTCTGCCGAGCTGTATTACATAAAGTAGAAGGGTGAGATGTTGAAGGTTCTTGATCGTTGTGACGATAGTTAGAATTAAATGATCTGTCACCCCCAGATTCAGATCCACTTTCAGATAATGTAACTCTTTTGGAGGATTGGTTATTGGGAACTTGTGATGTATAAAAGTCCTTTCTTAGATACGGGTAAGTATTCTCTTTGTTATATCTTTTTATATCGTTCTGGAGTTTTTCTGTTTTTTTGTGGGAATTGAATTCCTCAAACTCTTTGATGGTCTGTTGTACTTTATCAAGTAAGAGTTTGCTGTTAGTGATGGTAGTATCACCAGAAATCTTTTTCTCTAAAGCTTCTATTTCTTTAGTTAGTTTTTGGATTTGGCGAAGAGCAGTTTCTATGCTTAACACCATGTAGAGAAAAAAAGTGTAGCAAACTCCAAGGGCATAGATAATCCCTAGATCAGAATCTAAACAAAATAATAGACCCTCCACAACATTCAAATAAATGTGTGCTGAAACAGCGAGTTATACAAAAATTCTTCAATCTTTTTATTTTGATTATAGTATATTTGTTTGTTATTTTTATCCTTTGTATAAATTTCATTTACTTATTTATTTCATTTTCCACATTTAAAAAACATTTGTATATAATACATAATGTTGAAACACAAACAAGAAATTGGTTATTTATAACTAAAGACGTACAAGGACAATAAGTGAAAACAGAAAAATTACATAACCACAATTTCAAAAACGAATAATTGGTGAAGGCAATGCGGTTGAATGGAACTACGTGCGTTTCGGCCCAAGGCCTTCGTCAGGTGACCGTCATTCGTACATTTTATATAAATAAAAAAAGTGATATAACAAAATAATTGACAAGTTGACGAATCAACACAGAGACTTCGCTTCCTATGACGACAGTTTTAATTTCATTAGTATCGAGTCTGATATGCTGATTTATTTCTGCAAAATGACTTTCTACGCACTTAGTCACGTGTTGATTTTAGTGAGTCTGGTCAATTGACGATAGAAACGAGTCCTTAGAATCTTTATTCCAGTAGTCTGACTCTCAGATGTCCGACGATTATTATTTGTAAATTTTTCAGGGCAACATCCTATTTCTCTGATCGTGTTCCCGCAGAAAATGTCAAAACTCGGGCTCAGTTTCTTTGTAGTAAATATGCACTTGATGCAGTGACGCCGGCACATGTGCTGGATGAGAGTATTTTATTATATAAACACTTCGTCTTTGGACTCTCGTGCGCTCGGACGGGGGTTCTGATCGGTCGATGCTTCTAATGTCCGCGATCTACGATCTATGCTTAACACCATCCAGGTGCGCGAGCATCGGTTGGCAGAGAAGCTGAAACCAATCTTAAATTCTTCGTCATCAACAAAAATTATCGGAACGTTACGAATCTGTAAACCTGCCGGTATGATATTGGCGTTAAGACAGTCTGTTAGAAATTTTGAATGAAGTTCCGTGCGTACCAATTTCTTTTTGAGTCTTTCCAGTTGGTTTAGATCTGACTCATAAGGTGAAGTGGTAACTGGACCTTTATTCCCTAGAAGGGAGGGGCCAGATGCAATTTTTAACATATACTCATCAGTATAGGCTATGGTTTCAGCCTCAGACATTTATTAATGGAATTTTTTGAAAAAACAATATAGGAAAACCACTGGTTAAAGCGACTCACACCAGACAATCGTCTGTGCAAGAATAATTCTCAAGGAAGTGAGCGACCCGGAATACCCTTGAGGGCTTGGGTAATGAAAGTAGAAGGGTAAAGGTGCCTTCAAGGGACTTTATTTAATCTATATTTACTGATTCAAGTTATTTTAAAAAGGACCAATCGATCGTCCTTAGAGTGAGTTAATCAAAAATCTAATATCTTGACAAACAACAATAATCAATTCGTATTGTCAACATATAACATATAAACAAAGACACAAAGTGTATACGAAAAAGTGTTTTTATCAAATAGTTCATTAAAGGAAATCAGCTTCATATACAAATAAATAAACAAATAAGATTTAGGACTGTGGGTACACAAATAAGTAAATTACTAGGTGACTCAACAGAACCTAAAAAACACCTATCCCAAAATACATTGAGTAAAACAAAGAAGGGGATAAGATGTACTGTCGACGTTTCGGTTTCTTAGGAGTTAGTTGCTGAAACCATCCTCAGGACTGTTATCAATTGTGATCTGTATAGAGATATTGTAGTCTGTTTACAGAGTACTGTCACTGCATCACATGAGGGATTCGTTTGTGGATCGCAGTGTCTTTATAACCTGACTATTAGTTGTAGAGCAACTGACTTCATGTATTAATCGGAACTGGATGTGAAGTCAAATCTTCACTCATGAAGCTCAGGTATTTGGCAAGGCAGAGATTGTCCGGTGTGAATAAAATGGAGTCTTGTCCACCACCGGGAACAATATGGAGCAGTTACGTTTTAGTTGAATTAGACAAACCAGTGAGCAGTCATGAGTCCTGCACCGCCTAATATTAGGGCGAAGTGGAATCAAAAGAGCGTCTCGTCCGTATGAAGCTCACTTCCTTGAGAAGTATTACATAAAGGGCATAAACAAATCCAGCTCTGCTGAGGAAGTCCTCAAAATATGACTATGACTATAACTACTATTAATGTGTAGCACGGGAATATTGCTAGCACGCCAGAGAAGAAACACTACTTCCTCGAATTTAATTGTGGGACAGGGGAAGGGCAGTCTTCTATTACTACTAAGATGAAATAGTACTGCATGTAAATAAAATACATTTTTGAATTTTCTGAAGAGAATTTTTCATATTTTACACACTTGTTGCAGAATGACTTAAAAAATTAAGGTGGCCCAAAAGTTAACTGTGCAGGACACCCTAGTTATTTGCTTTCTATCACGTCTACTAACTTGTAAATTAATGCGTGCCCGTTTGGAACACAGGCCGGAATGCAAAGGTCAGGAGTGCGCTTGCGGCTGCCATACCATAGATCTACAGGTACGTTATAGTGTAGATTGTACAGCAACGCTGACTGCAGTGCACCGTAGCTGCAAGTAAAAAAAAATGCTATAACGCAGTCAACGCTGGCATTATCATAAAGGTTTTGTTCTGTACTTTTCACCATTTGCAACATGGCTGAAAAACATTGGCAAAGCTAACAGATATCGCATAGTGAAGACCTATTGGCTTTGCCAATACTTTTTTAATAGGTTGTCCGTGTGGCAGTGTAGCCCTTCTTCTGTCTTGGTAGGTGCAGTACTGTGTACCTTCATGTCCATGGTCAATGTAAACAGTCCTACTTCTATGTCTGTAATAGTCACTGTTTTTGGTTCAGAAGGTATGGTCACCCTAGCCCTTTGAAACCTTAATAATGCTATAATACTACCCCAACAGAGGTCAAGATGGTAATTTTATTTGCATGCACCAAGGTCCATGGCATTCTTGCTGCACCTAGTGAACAGTGATCATACCTTGTTTCTGAAAGCCCTCCCACGGGCCCGGGGCTATCGTCTCCTCTAAAAATGAAATAATAAAAAACACATCTTTAAAAGTTGGTCTCAAAAGCTGATTTTCAGTTTGCCAATGTGCACGTCTAACTTGAAGAGATGCACTGGGAATTGCAGCAGCATCATTTTATTAAAATAAAAAAACAGGCACGCCACTTCTAATTTGCAATATTTTGGCCCTAATGTATTCTGACACTTCCAGGAAACTACAAGAACCAACAATCAATTTTCATGTTTAAATATCCTAACTAACTCTGGAATGGGTTCGTCTATAAATGTCTCTGTTTGGTATTCATTTGAACACTGAAGCCAAGTCACAGTGCAGTAAGATTTAAGGCTAATTCTCTATGTGGCTTCAAAGACTACGAGATAAACAGTGTATACTGATGATATTCATGTAATTAGCTTTCTCGAGCAGTGAGCACTGAACTGAATATTCTCCATTTCATTTTTAAGATGCCTCTCCGTCATGTTTCAAATATTATGCACGGCATTTTTAATTTACTAGTACATTGTGTGTCTCTGACTCTGGCGCAGGAACAGATGGCTCCCTTCCCAGAAATCAACAGCATCTCTTTCAGACCTGAACTTCAAAACCAGTTGCATGAAATAGATATTACACATATATACTGCAAAGGCTTGACTCGACTAGTTATACAGAATCCTTAGGCCCTTTAGTGATTTGTTAACGTCAATCGATTAACCTGCAACAGGACAAACAGGGCCTAATTTATAAAAACTGTTGCATTGCTGCGTGAAAACAGTTTTCACTGCACCTTCCTTGCGACACGATGGTTGTGCCGTATTAAATGTACGGCGTTCCATATCACGAGGAGTTGCAGATACATCAGTATTTCTAATGCATCTGTAGGTACAGTAATGACGCATTGCTGGAGTGTTTCGCAAAAGGGACACCACTCCAACAATGGGTTATTACACATGGGCAAGTCCCATGTGAAATATGCCTGCGTCAGTCTTACGCCCTATGTGAGGCAGGCATAAGATTTTGATGCTGTAGCTTCCTAGATTTCACTGTGCCACTTCTACTAGGCTTTTTGTAGAGGAACGCCCACCCAGCATAAATTATATCTGACGCACGTATAATGTGGCGCAGGGCTTTACAAAGGGACGCATCTGCTTAGATGTGTCACTTTATAAATAGGGCTCAACATGATGCATTTTATTACACCACGGTGCAATACAAAAAGTGACGCAAGGCCTCATTAATAAGGCCCATAGCATGCATGCTCATGGGTATTAAGCGCTACATACATGCAGCTACAATACAATACACAGAGTTTCACAAACTGTGGATCACAAGATTGTTTGTGGGTCAGGAAAGTCCATGCAATAAATAAAGATGCCTTTAAAATCTGTATTTATCTTGTCACATTTGCTGCACTTCAAAGACAGAGGTCAAATGTAAGGCTATGTCCTCTGCTGCTTGTCTTTTTTGTTTGTTAATGGGGAGTGGTGTTTAGCCTCCCACTTTTCAGTCAGAAAAAGTAAAGAGCATAATGTGACAGTATTGCTGGGGTACATGAAGTTTGAAGGGAAAGGCTGTAGGATAAAATGTAAATACCTGTAAATGAACTGTACACATTCATGAGTTAGGAAAGCAAAAATTAAGCACATTAATTCAAAGGTGTGATGGGATCAACATTTTTAAAAGAAACAGAACAAATCAAGGTGCATTACTTAGTGATGCACAAATAATAAAGATTCACCGAAATCCAATTTCCACACATTATCATTTGTGTGCTATATAGTTTTACTAGGAAAATGTTAGATTTGTTCAAATTCAACGGCTGTTTCAATGGAAAATGTGCTGTCTGTAAATGACAATGCGCTACCACAAAATATTTTAGTTACATAAAAAAAATCCCCTGCCTTATGTCCATTAAAGCTAGGCGGGTCAAGACAGTTTGTCACACAAAAAAGTGGGTTGTGGTTATAAAATGTTTGGGAAGCACTGCAATACAATAAATAATACTCCTAGCCTACACTCATTATAAAACAATAACACCTAGCCGCCTGGCAGGTAACAATAGCTCATGCAAGCTGCATAATAAGTACCTTTACCGCTTTACATTCTTGCATTCATATAAGATAAAACTGCAACGCATGTCCTTCACCCAGTACTGTACCAGTCCACATCAATCAAACAACCTATCACCAACTGAACAGGCATTAAAGGATTGAACAGATCTGCCATGTGTTGATGGCCAATGGAAGACTTTAATTTAGTCTACCACTGCAGGGCCCAACAAGCTAAATGCTATGGCTGTTTCCTGACATCTACATCTCACAATGACAATCAGAGATGGGATGATATTAACAAAGTCCATCCCAACAGGTTTCTAAACAATTTCTCTCTCCAACCTTTGCCTGCTCAGTATCATAATCGTTAAACAGAATATCTCCTAATGGACACCCGAGTACAGCTAAGCGGACTGTAATCATAATAAATACAATATAAGGGCATGCAGAGCTGTTTAAAGCTGCTAGCTTACTGCAAACCACAATCTGCATGCCTGACTCTCACATCTCTTCATACATTACCCTGCTAAGCGCTGCATCACAAAACGCAATAACTGCACCTCAGTGGCAATCACGCATGGCTTGGAAATACTTCCCACGTAGGACAAAAACAAAGTCAACACACTTCCAACCATACACCCTAGATGGTGTAGCGTGCTACACTTGTAGGCAAGCGCTTCAGTGCCCCTCATAGGGATAGAAAGTGCTGTATAAGTGTTACAATACAAACGTACAAGAACGTCAGTTCACAACTGTACCTGGGATGGTGAAAATGACATCCCAGGCACTATGACCCCTGATTACAATACTACACCCCAAACGTTAACCTCACTTCAGCTGCCTTTTAGCTCCTCAAAGGCTAGGGAAAAGCTAAGGAGTAAAAACTACGGCGGGCTGTAAGAGTCCTGCTTGCTATGTAGGTCTAACTTTTGAGAGAGCAGCTATTGCTAATAATATGCTTTCAGTGCCCTTTGAGACTGCCACTTTCAACCATAGGCTTGCTTCATGGGCTTTGGGTCAGCCCTTTTCAACCACTGACTTACCAGGTGGGTTTTGGGTCCATCCCTTTCAATTATTGCCTTACTTTGTCCAGCCTCTTTGAGCTATTGGCTTAATACTTTGTTAATCACTTCTTGGCTCAGCCCATAGGAGTCTTCATCGCTGACCTAAGGATATTGGCTGTTTACATGAATGCTCCTGCTGCCCTCCTTTGCTTGTATTGAGCTACTGGAGGGACTATTTTACATCTGTAGTCTTCTCAGTTTGCTTCTGCCAGGTCTCTCCCATATGTCTTACCCTGTACATTCCCACCCCTTCCTAACTCCTACCCCTTCTGTGTACTGCTGTTTACTCTACTACCTACCTCTTCCTAATGTGCTCCTCAGGAGGCTGCTGTCCCCCTCTGGCGCTCCTCCCTCACATTCCCTATTTCACTAAGTTTAATGTGACCCCATCACCCGATTGTGTTCCTCTTCCCACTCCTACTTTCCACCTGTGTTCCTCACCAACGCACCAAAGCATTCCAGCCAACCACCCTCTAGTGTTCCTCCCTGCCTCTAGCTTACCCTTGTAAACTTCCCTCTCAGTGGCTTCTCATCACAGCCGCCATTTACACTTATTTCGTTTATGCTTCCTCGAAACAAAAGGCGGCAATATCCCTGGCCATCAATGTAGTCCTCTTTTTGATTCTTTGGCGAAAGGAGGTCTGTGGCAAGGGAGCTTTCATTACAGCCCTTTCGTTCTTTCCACGTTATAGAAAGTAAGGAAGAACTATGAGGGTTCTCTTGCCACCCAACCTTCATTTTGAACAGAAACTAAAAAAACATTCATATTGTAGGCAAGGGAGACTTCCATATAATTTGCTTTATTGTCACAATTTCTGGCTTTAATGTGCTTATGCTGCACGTGTTAGCATATGAAACTCAGACCTATTGGCTTTGCTTTGCTTGTTGCTTCTGCTGCTGCCATCGTTATACCTGATTGGTGATGGAAGGGTAGGGCGCACATGTTCATCGAAGAAACGGGTGAGCAGGAAACCTGCATAGTAAGAGTGACTGTTCATTCTGGCAGGCACTACACAGACAGCAGCCCTCTTTCGTGTAAGCCTAGGTCCACGCGAACAAAAACATGGAACGCGATATGGTAATATATTGAGTTTAGCTCCTGTGGATAGATACATCTTCTGTGGCAAATGTGCACTATCTTTTTAAGTGCTTTACTATAATTTATGTAAAGTGAGGTAATGTGCCATCCATCAACATAAAACTGCTTTAGGATGCCTTCGGAGCCAACTCTTGCATGAGTTGCAGAGGATCTTTAACCCAATTAACAAGAATGGATGAAGTAAGGGAATGATTTTACTAGGACAAATAAAATGATACTGGGAGCCAGGGTATCAGAGACCATTTAAGATTACGCCCAGTGACAGAATGCTTTATTGGCTTACATGCGATGCTTGGACAGTAATGAATTCATCGCTGCTGAGCACACAGCCTCCCTGCATCAGAGAGACTGAGCGGCAATAAAAAGCATTAGCAAAAGCAAAGCCAATAAAGCAAAAGTATTTTGGGGAAATATGGTGGGATTGCATATTTTGCTCGTTGCACTGCTAAGGCTGTTACCTGTACATGTTATGATTTTAATTGTTCTTGCATTTGCCAATGGAGGTCATGCTACTAACTTGGATAAGAGGGATGATACTGGGGTCTATATAATACACTTCCTCAATATGAACACAGTGTCAGCTCACTTTTGCCGCCAGTAGGCACTTTACCTCTGGTTTCTCTGTGCTGGCAGGTTTGGAAGGTCAGGGGTGTTCATACAGCACACCCTGAAGAAACAACTTTACTACTATGTATAGAACATAGGTAGTTGTGACTCAGGGAATAGACCCCAATGGCGATGATAACAACCAGCCATTAAACCAATAATACCAAGGTCAGATTGGCCTATCAGTCAGTCTGGAAATGCCAGAAATGCTGGTCTGACAGGTCAGTATGCCGACTGTATTTTTGTGGCAGTAAGTGGGTCTATTTTATGGTCTGGTGGCTGGTTTTTACTGTTGACTTCCCTCTTAGTACTACAAACATGGCCTGCAGTAAGCACAAATGCATGCAGTCTCCCATACTTTGCAAAACACCCATACAGTGTGTCTTTACAAGTTCAAAACTGCCAGAAATTGCAAGGTCGAAGCCTACCAGACAGTACAGGTGTCTAGTATCTAAAGACATCTTGGGGACATTCAGAAAGCTGATCTAGGAATGCATTCTGCCCTTTGCTTACCTTTGATTTGGCGGTTTGTTACTCACATTTTCTGGCTGTATGCTGCTTTATTTGCTTTAGGCTGTCCAGCTTGAGTTTCTCCCTCCTGTTGCCCAAACTTTCTTTATGGTTTTCTTCCACAAACTCGCTTTCTGTAAACAGACCTTAAAATCTTGTTCTTATCTTGTCACATTTGCTTTGTATTCATAGACCGAGGTCAAATGCCAGGCTCTCTCTTCTAGGTAGCTTGGTGTTTATTTTAATTTCTCTGACTTCAAAGTGAGAGAATGTATGTGACAATCCTGCTGAATATCATATAAGAGGAGAGGGAGTAGAATGTTTTTTTCACTAGCACACAACAAAAAAAAGAACTTTGTTGATGTTTCAGAATATATCTGAAAATGTGAACCCACTGCACAGGAGGAAAGGGTGCATGCTCACCTCTGATTGGCTGAACTTTTGTTGTGTACAAAATGATGTGGATTGCTACTCAATCCAATGGGGAAATGTAATTATAGCCTAAATGGAAGCTTTTCCACTCTTAGTTCTAATTACTGTGGGACTACCACCTCGGCGAAGGGGAAGATTCAAGCATGTAAATCTATGAAAGATTCAATACTAGAGAACGATCAGTCTAAGCAGTTACACATTTGGTCTATGAATGTCACTGAAACCATGGAAATGTCACACATAAGGAATCTTAAAACATGGCAGTTATGACCACATAAGATGGTACAAGGCCCTTTAAGTATATGTTTGTTAGGCGGTTAAATACAAACAGCTCTACATAAAATGGACAAATAATGGCGCCAGAAATCAATACTGCTTTGCCATCATGCCAATTTAAAGTGGAGAAGTGGCATCTCTCAGTTTTGCAAAAAACACTATTTTCCTAATGCACTTTAAGTTATTTATTGGCATAGACTATTATGGGCGAGTCTACTTCTGGCTTCTTTTCCAGCATAACAGTCATAAAAACATTAAAACCAAAAAGCCAATTAGTGATGGATTCTTTGAACTTAGGGTTCTTGTCCTTCGAAGAGCCATCCTTTCCCTCCTTTTCCTTCTTATCACCCTTCCAACTTTTGGGTCTAGCCAGTGAAAAAACAAAGAAACCCTTCCATATTTTTTTCACCTCCATAGCAACATGTAAAGCTAACCTCCCTGGCCTACAGAGTAAAGTGTCTTGCACACCCAAAACTTGCCCCCCAGGGCCAGAGTCCTTTAGCAGTGCCCTCTGTCCCTTTACCTGATACAACTGTGACAGGATCCTTGCAAACCGATGAGCTCCCCCAGCCCACGCTGTGAGCAGCGGGCCAAACCTTGACTCATCACTTACCTTTCCAATGGACTCCACCTGCCTCTGCAAATCAGCGATGGCAAACATAAATTTGGATGAAGGGGCCCAGGGGGCAGTAAGGGTGAAATATCCCTGATTTCCGGCTGCTGGAAACGCAATTTGGGGCAATAAAGACGTAACTGACAATAGCCCCCAGTCGTGGGGTCTGGAGGGACCCCTGATCCCCTCTCCCCTCAAGCCAGCCGGCACCATCCGAGGCGATGGTGCAGTCTGGGAGCCCTGCAGACCCATCACCACCCTTAATGATTGGGAACCCTGGACTGGTGTCTGTGACACTGGACGTGATAACCCAGCGGGCAAGTCGCGTACTAACCCTTGCACCTGGGGGCAAGGGGTTACCCCAATCCTTGCAATGTCTGCTGTGAGCCAGCAGGTGTGAAGGGGGCAATATGTGGCAAGGATGGGAGATTAGTGTCCTGCCTGATGCCCTCTGTTGCAGAGTTGCTCCGGATCCCCCTAGCGCCAGGACCAATAGAAACCACTGAGTCCTGTGGTTGAACTGACTGCTTCTTGGTCCTTCTTTTAACTGAAGGGACGGCAGCCCGAGAAGGGATATTAGAGTGCCTCGGGCACAATTCCACCACTTGCTCTGGTTCAGACTCAGGTTCTGGTTCAGATGCTGAGCTGCCCAACCAGCCCCCCCCCCCCAACCTAGCCAGGGCCATTTTCAAAAGATGGGCTAACTCTGGGTCACCACTCTTTCTCTTGCCCACTCCAGCACCCTTGGCAGGCATCTTACCCCCAGACCTTATGGGGAATAAAGTATTCAAACACACGCTCAACCATCACCCACCTCAGGTACCTAGTCTGCTTTCCTAGCCCAACGCTGCTGCAGCTGAAGAAGAACGAGTAGTCCCCACCAGCTGGGCCAGGAGCCCTAAATGAATCTTAGGCAGGTAAGGAGGGGGCGACCAACTCTAGTCAGATGAGGGCCCACTGGAAAAGCCAACAGTGCACGCTTGCCCTAAAGGACCATCATTCCCATTAAACAACTGCATCCCCGCCCTTATACCTATGTGGCACCTTGGGAAAGTCTAATGGCCCGGCTACCCCTAGAACCACTGGCCCCAGCCACCAGAGAAAGGGGAAGGGGCCTGTGTTAATCAAAAAAAATGTGGGAGCCCAAAGCTCTATTCCCCAAAAAGACGCCCCCGTGGACCCCCTTTACCTTACAGCCTGCAGTGCTTCATCAGAGCCGCCATCGAGTACTAACTCGGGTTGGGCGAGAAAACAAAAGCCCATTTGCCTCCCAGGGGCATATGATGCAAGGCTGCTGCTGCCTTCCTGGAGTGGGGTGCGGTTCGCTGAGAAAATCCTTAAATTTTGCTGCGTCTCACCGGAGAACCAAGAAGTGAATCCCAACCAACACCTTTAGAAAGGAAAAGAGAGAAGTGCAGCCGATCAGCGCCTGTCGCATCAAAGTTGTAAAAGAAAGGGGCCTGGGCCAACGTGCCTTAAACAGATCTTTTCAAGACGAAGGCGGGAGTGGAAATGATGCGCAAACCGGGCACCTCCTGTAACCTGGAAGGAGTCATGCATCCCACTCCCATCTGGCCCGAGAATCAGGCCGTGCCTTGGTGAGGCTTGGCACTCCGCCATTCTTAGAATGATGACATCCCTATCTAACACTGTCTGATAAATGATTACCAGACTTTAAATTTTACAGGCCACACTCAACTTGGTAAAAAGGGAAACCATCTTCACAAATGTCCTCATTCAGGAAATGGAAACCTGTAGATATAAAAGACTGTGAAGTTCAACACCCTTCAATCATGCCTGTTCAGATTTATTTGTATACTCAAAATCTTCTTACACCGTAAAAGTAATCATTGGACATTTTCTAATATTTATCAGGCACAACAAATCACATGTTCACGTTTCCTTGGCTAGCAGTTCAAATAATATTAGAAGATCTGACTGAACAATCTATAAAAAATGCAAACGGAGGATATTTGCTAGTGTAATCTTTAATTTAATTTCAATTTGTTTTAGAGGATAGGTCAGCTCAAAATATCTTATAGATTTTTAAGAAAAAAGAACCTTGCTATTTATTGCCTTTAGATACCATGAACCTGCTACAGTGACTGTTTATGTAACATTACAAATTGAACAGTAATCAAAGTCAGACATCCACCATGCACATGCAATTAAAGATCCGGGGCCAGTTGCCAACAAAAAGTATTTGAGCTTCCAAAGCTGGAGCAGCGCCAGTGAACAGTCTGGTCATGTAAATTCAGCCTTTGCACTTTATTACTTTGCACTGCAGATAGTTATTTGCAGAGCAACTTTAAAGGGCGCACTGACATGGAGCAGCAATCACAAACACTGGGATCTCTCGGCTTGACCTTGACAAGGCAGATGGAAAATGGCCTGCAATCTAATCAGCACTCGGGAAACATGCCACGGTTACCATCTTCCTACCACAAGGGGGCACGAGGTAACCAATCAGCAAACTTACATTGCGGATCCTAATTTCAAGAGGCGTGAGTGATCTAGCTGCGATTCTAGAGTGGTGCTCTTCCACAACACTGGTACTGATATCAAGTGATGGAAAGGGCAATGCTTTTGTGGCCAACCATGCAAATTCCCAAAATGACGCCCTATAGAACATGGATGTCTCTTCAGAAAGGGTTCTCTTAGTACATACTTGATGCATCTAGGCACACATTATTGATCTTCATCCTTACTATTAATGAGTCATGTTGATCTAAGCCCCACTGCAACACGAAGCAACATTCATTTTCCCTGTACCTGAAATTATACAGATGATAAATAACATGCAGATTCGTTTGTGTCTCTAACACTAAACTCTAAACTAGTCTTCATAGTAGCAAATCAGTATATGGAGTTTACAGGATAGTATTGTGGTTCTATATAGGAGTTGTTAAAATGTAGCCTTGGACCCATACAAGAAGATTGTCCGGGATGCCAAGCATACCACCAATAGATCAACTTTTTAAATTCCCTAATATAAAAGTTTTATAATGATTGAATCCACAAATTTATTAGGAAAATTAGAATATATCCCCATCACTCCTCGTGTGAGATACAAGTCAACAGTGTACCTGGTATAAAAAAGTTCGAAAACAAATATACAGTGACGTATAACTGTGAAAGCAAGTCAAGCCCCAACTCTAGGTCCTCTATTCCAATGTAGTAGACTCACTCCCTGTTGCAGTCACCTCCCAATACCACACAGTTGGACCAGATCTCTGGGGGTGGAGTATTTGGGGCAAAAGCAACACAGAGTTATAACTCGTGGTTCTGCATTTGCGATTCAGTTTGTAAATTTGCAATTCCCATAATTGGTGCAGGACACTCCGAACACAGAAAGGGTGGGACGCAGGACAGTTGCAGTCGTATCAGATGGAGTTCAACCTTCCCATGTGTGGCATCGTCATTAGAAATAGTTAAAAGGAATGCTTGCCGAAAGCATTCAAAGCAGTCCATATTGTGGCCTGTTGCCAGAAATGATTTATTGAGTGGCAATTTATGCATTAAATAGAATTACCCAGGAAGTCAGTAGATCAACACTGAACATAATTTTATTTTACTCCTAGCAGCCCGTCCCGACGTTGTCCGGGTATGAATTGCTGCCGGACAGTAGTATATTGTTTTGTAGGATTTCGTTTTGATAGCATTTCTTATCTGTGACAGGCCTGTGAAACGCTCCGATTCACAATGCACTGCTGATGCACTTAAGAGTGCGCGTTCAGTAGTGTGTGAACTCGAGTTTACCTACTTTATTTTTCCTTGCAATATTATATAGCGCGAACTCGACAACATGGAGGAGCACAATTTACATTACAGAAGAACACATTCATTTGTTGTAGGCACGGGGAGACAAAGAGATTTGCCTGGAATCACAGGATGTTGAGCTGATGCCGAGATTCGAACGTAGCTCCCCAGCTCTAAAGTTCGCAATTCTAGAACTTGTGGTGTTCAGAATACTACTTAAAACCTGGATATTCGACAAGTAATTCCCCACCCTTCCTCAAGCGCCTTGAGACCCTCTGGGTATGTAGCGTGCTATATAAATTACCGACTTGACTTGACTTGACTATGTCAGTGCTGGCCATCAATGAGAGAGACCTGTGCATTTTTCAAATGGGTGGAGAAAAAATATGATTATGTTGCTGGAGATGTGGGCCGCCATGCCACCAATGTACTTACCGGGGGAGGGTAAACACCCATTATTCCGCAACTTTCTCTCCTCATACCATCACTCTGCATACTTTCATTACGAAAGTACCATGACTCCGCAATGCCATTAAAACGCATGGCATTACATTTTATATACTTTTACCACGCATACATTTACAACGAAATTCGTTGTAAATGCATGAATGGTAAAAGCATGTTTTTTTTAATGTTTGGATAAGGTAAGTATGGGTATAGGGGTATATGTTTTGTGGTACTGGGGCATATGTTTTGGGGTGTTTGGGTATTTTAAGGGTTCAGATATAGTTTTGGGTTATGGGGTACATGGGTAGTTTTAGGGTTAGGTATGGGTTTTGGGGTACAGGGGTATTTTTAGGGTTCGGGCTAGGTTTTGGTTTTGGGATATAGGGGTATTCTTAGGGTTCAGGGGTAGGTTTGGGGTACAGGGGTATTTTAAGGGTTCAGGGCTAGGTTTGGGTTTTGGGGTACAGGGGTATTTTTAGGGTTCAGGGGTATTTTAGGGTTCAGGGGTAGGTTTGGGTTTTGGGGTACAGGGTTATTTTTAGGGTTCAGGGCTAGGTTTGGGTTTTGGGGTACAGGGGAATTTGTAGGGTTCAGGGGTAGGTTTGGGCTTTGGGGTACAGGGGTATGTTAAGGGTTCAGGGGTAGGTTTGGGTTTTGGGGTACAGTGGTATTTTTAGGCTTCAGGGCTAGGTTTGGGTTTTGGGGTACAGGGGTATTTTTAGGGTTCAGGGGAAGGTTTGGGTTTTGAGGTACATGGGTATTTATAGGGTTCAGGGCTAGGTTTGGGTTTTGGGGTACAGGGGTATTTTTAGGTTTATGGGATAGTTTTGGGTTTTGGGGTACAGGGTATATTTATAGGGTAAAGATGGGTTAGTGTTTAAGGGTGTTGGGGTATTTTAAGGAGTAAGGGTGGGTTATGTTTATGGGTGTAGGGGTATTTAAAGGGAGCAGGGTGGATTTAGCACAAGATATGAGACATGGCATGAAGGGCGGACCGTACCACACGCCCCCAGCGTTTGTCACTCCCCCACACACGCCCACAGCACAACGCAGACACGCCCACAAGGGACTACTTTGCTGGCACGGTTCTTTTACCTTTTAAATGTATATGGTGGGCGTCTGCATAGCCTATATCCTTCTGCTGCAACTGCCCTTTCCAACGATGTTTTGGGTGTTGTGATTGGTGCTGTGGTTCCTGAGATTACCAGCCTCAAAGGTTTGGGCTCTCTCTTTATTATATTAGTATAGATTGACGGCTCATCTACATCTTCTTCCTATATCTTGAAACTCCTCATACATGTACATTTATAGTGTGAAATCTCTGTTTTGGTTTCTCTTGATTCATTGATGACAAGCAACACACTTGGAAAATGTTTAGCTGTGTAAGCTCTAGCCTTTCAGAAGTCGTGGCCACAAATTCAAAGTAGTTTACTGAGAGTGAAGAAAGCTTGCCACTGACTGAATCAGAATTAGAAACCAGCTTTATTCGATTTTAAACATAAAAATCATAAAAGCATACATATAAAAATAGGTACATCATCGTCGTTTAAAAACGTACAGATTCATTAATACAAAGTTATCACTGGATTTTGACCAAACATTAATAAAGTGCAAATGCAATACATTTCTAGTTGCCTGGAACAATCCTAATTCATCCATTTTACAATGCAGAGGGCCATCACATTACAAGTCCATTAGTTCAGTTATTTAAAAATTTCCTGGCCCTCATCACACTCTTTAGATAGCCCGCCATTGAGTCAATACAGTAAAAGTTGCCCAGCATCTGTTGGTGTATGATGGCTGGGCAACATTGCCTCCATCCTCCCTGTTTAAGTAGGGGTATTATCCACCTGCGCCTTTCACTGGTGTAGTATTTACAAAACAAAATTACATGTATGGTGCTCTGCGGGGAGACATTATCGTAGGGGCAGCAGCGAGGTTCCCTTGACCAGTCATTAATAACAGGGAGGGAAATCAAACGATGGAAGATCTCAAATCTGAATCTGGTCAGTAAATATCTTTCGTACCCGTCCATTACATGTAACAGATACGGTTGAATCTCACATGTAGGTGATGGTTTGGTGTATAACCACCATGGGTTTATCGATCTCATGGGTTAACCTGATTTTTTCCAGGTGGTTCATACACACTTTTTAAAACTCCTTGCGATTGATAAACCTCATATTGTCGTGAGAAGTATAGTATTCCGGATGACCAATGTCATACAACATTTTTTTGATGTATTTTAGCCATAACATTTTGTGGACATTATCTTGGCTCATTGCGTCTCTTAATATTTCTCTGTCAAGACCCAGACTCTCTGAAGACCAGATTCTGTGCCACCGCAGTAAAGGTTGGGCCTTAATTAAATCAGAAATATAAGCCAGCCTCAGCTCAGAATGGCAATTAAAAACCGGGGCGCTAGTTGGGACTGCTAAAACAAACCTTAAAAAAGTGTTTTCAATACGTTGGATAATTGAGCTATCCTGGAATCCCCAAGTGCCAGCCCAATACACAGCTATGCTCACGCATTTTTCTTGGTAAATTGTTAATAAGATTTCAGGCGGCCTTTTCCCCAGTTTCTTAGAAACATTTACTAGGGCCGCGGTGGACTTCATAAAAAGTAAGCTCCTAGCTTTAACCACTGGAGCCAGGAGCCAGATCTATCAAAGAGGACGCCCAAATAGCTAAACGAATTAATTGTTTCCACCTTATTCCCTCCTGCCTGATAGATTTTCTTCAGATTTTTCCCCCTCCTGCATGACATAACAAAGCTTTTTTTAGCTTTCAACTTTAAACCCAGCGTGTTCATAAAGTTGGAATAAAAAGAAAGCGCCCTCTGCAGATCAATCTGGGTTCGGGCCATTAATACCGCGTCGTCAGCATAGAGTAAAGACGATATTGGCCGCGTGTTTACTATTGGGGGACCCCTGGTGTGTGACACCAACTCCTGCTCCAAAGCATTGGTGTAGAGTGAGAACAGAAGTGGTGCCAACACGCACCCTTGCCTCACGCCCCGTTCAACTTTGAAAGGGGCGTACATTCTCTCCCTCTATTCCATAACAGACTTTTCCTGTAGCTCCAGAATATTGCTGCTTTAAAAACTAGATTAAAATGGGATCAACAATTAAATCATTAAGAACACCCCATAGCCTATTATGTACAGGGCAATCAAAGGCGGCTGTGAGGTCTACGAAGGCCAGATAGAATTTCCCTGTTTTGGCCTGCGTGTATTTACTGATTAAAATATTGAGGTTTTAAATCTGCTCGTTTGTTCCTACCCCGGCTCTAAAACCATACTGGACATTGCTTAATATATCCTCATCTTCAGTCCATGCCTGTAATCTGTCTAAAACTATCCTGCCCGCTACCTTCATTAGAGAGTTCAACAAAGATATTGGACGGTAGCAAGCAGGATTTCCACGGTCACCGTTTTTTAAAATGGGGACAATAATTGATTCGGACCATGTGCTTGTAGGACTCTGGTTAAGATTGGGCCCCAGACCTCCAGATTAGATTTGTAGAGGTCGATTGGTATCCCATCGGGGCCAGCAGCCTTACCGCTCTTACTTCTATTGACAGCGGTCTTAACGTCTTGGAGTGAGATTTGAAACTCGATGGGAGAAAAAATGCTGGTCTGCCCTATCAGTGTCGTAAATCTGGGTTATATTCTCGTTTATCCTCTGTGTTGAGTAAACGTTACTAAAAAAGTCGATCCAACCTCTCTCCTCTATGGCCACCTCAATAGATGTCTATGTTGCTATTAAGGAATGGGGCATTTACTGCAGTCCAAAAATTCTGACTATCTTTACGCTCAGCTGCGTCAATAAGGTTCTACTAAGCCTTATCTTTCAGCTCTTTCATCCTATTTTTTCTAGCTACATTGTACAACTTCCTACAGGCCCTAATCTCATCTTTATCCCTTACCACTCTATGTAGGGCTTTCTTTAAGTATGAGTAGCTTTTGGTACACTCTTTGTTAAACCAGCCTCTCTTAGGGTTATGCGGGCCTTTGCTGTCTGATGTCAATACGTTTTTAACCACCTCAGTGATACTACTAAAGCATTTAGGACTTCCTCGTGGGAAGGGCGGTCACTATTGGTCTAATGCTTTGTTGACAATAGCTTTGTTTAGCTCCATCGTGTCCCGACTCGCCCAGCGGATAGTATATCAGTTTTTCCGGCCCAGCTCTATATTCTTAACCCCTGTAATGTTATTGTTTGATTTAGCAGGGGCTAGATTTGAAATTGCCAAGTTCACACTTAATGCCAGGTGGTCGCTCATGACATTTTGGTGGATGTCATAAGCTTTTACGAAAGATTCACGACGATTAGGGATAATAATAAAGTCAATAATTGATTTAACGCCTCTTCCAATGAAGGTGGGTCCAAACTCCACTTTCGGTGTACATAGACAGTTAGAAAATCCCAAGTCGTGTTTAAACATGATCTCATTAAACAGTTCCCCTTTGTCTGTATGTTGAAAGTGGATTGGTGGATCGTCTTTATCTAAAGTTAAGCCACACTTCCCTAACTAAGCGAGCGGGCACAGGCCTATATTAAAGTCACCACCCCCGATGGAAATTACCTCGAGTTTACTGCTTGAATTTAAACTAGCGATGTCCCCACTTAATTTCTTTAGCATGCCGCCCAACTGGACTTTTTGCACATTATTGTAAAAGTTAACCACAGCCAGAGTACTGGTGCCATCCATATATGTCAGGACGATTTGGTAGTAGATTTCAGAGCTAACCATTTCAATAGTATAAGCCCCCAACAAATTTGAAATATAAACACATAACCCCCCTTTAGGTCTTCCACTAGATAATTGAACTGCGGGGGTGTGAAATGTTTTATACCCATTTATGTGTACACAATCTGTGACCCAAGTCTCTTGTAGACATATAAAACATCAAATTTACTAATAAAATTCTGCCAGGCCATGTCAGTGACTTTGCTCTTTAATCCTGTGACAGTCCAGAATAGAATTTTACATGCCCCTAACTGTTGGGCGTTGGTTTTTCTGTGGACCCCCACTGGAACATCAAGAGCTTTTAAAATGATTACACCTTCATCCGCACACTCGTTAAGGGTCAAAGCCTCTAAAACAGGCACATCTATATTTTCAGTAACAGCAATATTACTGCTCCCGCATAGATGCACACTTGTTGGTTGTCAATGGTTGTCATCTAAAGTGGTTAAGAGGTCAAATCTGTTTGACAGGGGTAAGTTATAGCGGGGTCCATCCCATGTGTGTCTAGACATACCCGGGTTTGTAATTACTGGTTGATAAAAAAAGCCCAGTGGGTAGACTTGGATGCCAGTGTTTTGTGGGTTTAAAGTTTGCATTCTTTTTAGGATTTCCCTCACCAACGCTGGTGAATCCAGCAAAAGAACTATACAATCACCTTCATAGAGTTTGCTGTTATCTCCCACCCAATCTATTCTCCTCACCATCTTGAATTCCCTGAAAAGGGCGTTAGTTAGGCCTGACCTAGTTCCCAGCCAATTTAAGTTTTTATTTCTGAGGGCTTGCCAAGGTTCCAGTGTTGTTTGGGGTAGCCGAGGCACATTGGCTAGGATGATTGTATACGGGTGGCTGGTGGTGGGAGACTAAGTGTTTGTGTGCTATGTTTTATCCTTGTATAGTTATTAGCTGCTACCAAAGATCTTCCCTCCCACTGCCTTACATCCCTTGGTGTAAAACCTTCCCCACCCCATTCAATGGGTCTGTATCCCATAGCCTCTTTTGTAAAGTCTGTCCCTACAGTCACAGAAGCGTTTTGGCCAGAAGCCTGGCACCCACCCCGCCCACTTAAGGTGTGTGGTCTATTATGTATTGCTGGGATAGCTTTCAGGGCTGCTCTTTCTTGTTGCCTCTGTTGGCCGAACAGAGCCTGATCTTGTGTAGGCTTATGACGATCCACTAGAATTTCATCTGAGCCTATTTCAATTTTGTTGAGCCTACTCGCAAGGATATTGAAGGATTGAATCATGAGCGCTTTTAGGTCATTTAGTTCGGATTGCAGGTTGATCCTGGCAATTGGAGAATCGGGAGAGGTTTTCTTCCCCCTCGAAGAAAAAGTAGTGGCAGCTTCCTTCTGTACTTTATTTTTAACTCCCAGCGTTTTCCCTATTGTCTTTCTTGATTGAGTTTTAATTGCTTTCGGGATAGTTGCCGGAATTGGATGAATTAAAGCTGTATCTGATGTGATTTTACCGGCTACCATCGATTCAAGAGGATTATGATGTTTATCTAATGATGGTTGATCACTGTTTAGCCCCTATTCAGAGATATCATTGGGAATTATCTGCGCACACCCGTTATTTACTTGGTTACAAGTAACATTTTTTGAGGGGTCTTTCTCACACACACTTTCACCACTTATTTCACATATCGCTATGGTATCTGTGGACTTTTGTTGTGATAGTGATGGACCTATTGTGTTGTTGTTTAGTGTTTCTTCTACCGTGTTAATCTGTTTTTCTAATTCCCCCACAGTCCCTGTTAGATAGTTCAGTAGGGTCATAAGGACTTTCCTGTGTTTACTGGGTGCTTTCGGAATGTGGCTAGCAGCCTGTTTCCTTTTCCCCATCATATTTATATTTTCTGGGATTGAGGAACTGCCGCAGAAGAGGCCTCACTAAGCTTAAAGCTAAGTGTTTTAAGCAACCCACTAAGAATAAAGTGCAAAATAGGTTGGCCTTCATGAAAGAGGCACGTGATGTACAGTACAAATTAATCTGTTGCAGAAAAGGCCTCGCTAAGCTGAAGCTAGGTGCTTTAAGCGGCCAACTAGAAATAAAGTGCAAGGTGCATTGGCCTTAAATAAGGTGGCATGTGCTAAATGAAACAGGTATATCACAAAATTATTCGTAGTTCCGTAGTATTAAAACCAGTAAAATTGGCATGTAGGAGGAGTAGTGAGACCAGAAGTATTAGCAGCAAAAATAATGTTAAGATGCAAATTACAATTAAGGATGATAGTCACCAAGGTCTGGGGTGGGCCAAATATAAGGTTCTAGGTTTCAAGTCACTCAAAGTCCTCAGTGCACACAGGACAGTCAGGCGCGGTACCTTTCCCCTGGTTCCAATTTCCGGGCAAGGTCCTAGTTGTTAGATGGGGGCCCTGCCCTGCCTCCTCCTAGCGATGATGGGCAAGGCTGCGATGGTCTTATGGGCCTCTGGCGCCTTCCTCTGACGCCCTCTGGTTGCGCCGCTCAATGCCTGCTGGGTGATGTAGTTTCCCGAGGCAGAGCGGCATGTGCGATGGTGTCGGCGTCTATCGCAGCGGAGGCAGTGTCCTGGAGCCTGGGGGTACAGTATCTGTGGCAAACAAAAGCTGTTCCCCTCACGTAGGTGATGAGGTGCTGATTTGCGGCGTCCCCCAAGAGTTGTCTTTCAACCAGTGATTTTGTGTTTTGGTTTGGGTTTTGTACATTGAAGTAAGTGTTTGTAGTTTCGTAGCTAGGTCCATCTGTAGATTTAAAACTGCACATGTGTCGTGTTGTTTGAAACCACGGCTGCAGGCGCCTTTCTTCTTCTAGCAACTGTGTCCCCTCCCGGAAATAGGAGCTGTGGCCAAACACCAATATCAGTACATGAGATTATTTCAAGCATATCACAAACAAGCTTCTATTTTTCTCAAATGCCACAAAGCAAAGTTTAAAATGAAATATAACACATCAACAATTGAGGCTATTCATATAAAGATCAGGCAAATAATAGAAGAACATGTTTCAAAATGATGAAAGATATCTAAACTTGTTATGCTAGTGACACATCTGTCACGACGCATAAGAAGAGCCTAGCACTTCGAGCAGGACTATTCCTTTTTAGAGGGTTAAGGTCCTTAAACCACCATTATTTATAGAACGATGCTTACTCCCTCATAGCAATCTTGCTAAAAGGTCGAAAAACTAACCAGAAAAAGAACAGAGCATCGCAAAACAAAACCAGGAGAGAAAGGCACAAGTTAGAGACAGAAATACGCAATCTGCTGCGCCGCCGTCTCCTGTGGTACCTGGACGCCCTCAGAGTGGTCTCCAGGGAGTGATCAGCCATTTCAATTGAGTCCATGCTATTTAGCATCTGCCTCAGCAAAGCTGATAAAATGCCTTAATAGCTAAGACTGCTTAGCTAATGCACGGTCACACTTAACATTAAGGCCAAAGAATGAGCTGGCTGAACATGTAAGAATGAGACCGGCGAAGGGCTTAAAATGGATGCTGCTTCTCAGGGGACATTAATGTGGTGTCACACACTGCATTACTGGAGCTGGTGAGAAGTTGCTTCTTGTATGTTCTGTAGTGATAATCTCTCTCACTGGAATTCTGCTGTCAAACGTAGCCTTGTGATTTTTTGTTTTGTCAAGGGACTGTTACCATTCACGTATCATCCGCGCCATGAATATTTTAACACTGCAGTTTAATGCCCTTTTTGGCACTTGGTTTGCAGGACACTTGACACTGACACAGGCTGATAGTCTCCAGAGGCGTGGGCAAGTTCCAGATGAGAGAATCTTCGAACAATGTTAACATTTCAGTTCATGGACATTTCACTACTCAAAAAATAAAGATGGAGTATGTGACAGGCACTCCGGTGCATTTGAAACTTTAAAAACTGTAGCAAGTTAGGGGACTTTAGGAAGGGAAGCAAGGCGGACCAACGTTTAGGCACCTCAGAGAGTTTGAGAAGCCGATATAAAACACTAGGTCGTCGTCAGATATGAAAAAATAAATGTGCTGGTTAAGACCTGTAGTGATTGCAGGAGTATCTATGAAATATAATTGAAATCTGTGTGGTATCCCTCGAACACGTTTGTGAGTTGCAATCAACGTCTCCATCTCCCTCACACATGTTTTCAGCACAAATATTTCTCAGCATATTTTCTGTCTCCAACACTAAGGTATCAACTACCCCAAAGACATTTCCTCAAGCCCCAGTTGGCATGCTTGCGAGCTTAATGGCATACATTACACTTACTGCATTGAGATAAAGGAGATTGAAGACCGGTCACTGGGAGAGATTTGCTAAACATTGTGCCCGCTGCTAAGCCCAGGTTGCAACACAGAGTAACTGCTCCTAAAATAAATGAATACTTGAATCTTTGTCTGCAATGCTTCTTGTCTATGTTAAAAGCAGGCAATGAAGTTAGCAATGAATCGCCACCTTCTTGGTACCAGCCATTACCTCCTTGTTAGTCTTCCTCGCCACATGACTAACATAGTGAGCTTCAGCTCCACGACAGAACCCTCCAAAGTAAAAAAAGCCTCCCATCCCCTCCCAACATGGCCGACCAGTCACCCCTGACCTCTATAAGAGGCGGGCCGGCCCAACCAACAGTCTGTTTTTTTTGTTCTGCGCGATTCTCTCCAGAGGCGCTGTTCAGGTAAGTTGGACCTGCTCTAGCTGGTCCGTGGGTTTTGGGTTTGAGGTCCTGCCTTAGCGGACCCTGGTTCCTGGACCTTGAAATCCCCCCCCTTCTTCCTTCCCCCGGTCCTGTAGGGGCCGGCTGGGTGCTGCTATAGCGTGCCGTGGGTTTACAGGGGGGGGGGGCGGCCGGGGTTGTGGTTTCGTGCCTCTTTCTTCACCCGGTCGTTAATTTGTGGCCCTCGCCCTTTTTTTACGGGCTCCTTTGGCCGGCACATTCATGCCCCTTGCCTGGGGCGGCCCCCGTTTCCTTTTTGTGTGATCCGGGTCCGGCCTCTGTTTGTATTCACTGCGCGTCCCGGTCTGCCGCATTTGTACAGCATGGCCGGGCGCGTTTGCATCTGTTTGCGGTCTCTGGCCCTCGCGCTGTGTTTACAGCTAGCGTGTGCCTGAATTGGAGCCCGCGGGAATGCCTCGGCGTACATGATTCATAGCGCTTCGCAATGCGCTTACGATGTGTCCGCCTTGTCTTACCCGGTTATCTGGGTGCTGCGGGGTTCCTTTTTGCCTGTCTGGTGCTGGTTTCACGGCGCTGGCCGCTGCCGCCTTTGATGGGGTTTTTCTACTCTTCGTCCCGCGGCTGTTTGCCGCGCTGGGATTGGTCCCTGGCACGTCCCTCCCCTGGTGGGCGGGGTTTCCCGCCGGGTGCTGGGATTTCCTTCAGCTGTGTTCCCCAGCTGGTTTTTTAACCTTTCGGCGTTCTGGGTGTCACTGTGTTTTCACCTTGATTCTGGCAGAGTGGTGTGGTGTTCTTTCTGTGATGGATCAGGATTCTGTTGCTACGGGGTCTGGGTCTGACTCCTTGCCTGCTTTGCCTTTCACTGCGCAGTCCCTGCAGTTGATGATCCAGTCTGCGGTGGCTGATGCACTTGCACAGCGTGATGCCCAGGGCCCTTCCTCTCCGAAGCGTCCTCGCAGGGACCCCGCTCCTGCGTCTGATGCGGTGGGGGAGGAGGAGGATCTCCATGGCCGTTATATTCAGGGCCAGGAACTTCGTGATGTTCTTTCCCACGTCAGGGATAACTTGGCTTTTCCTCCTCCTGCGGCGGAGGATGTTTCCGAGGATTTCTTTGTGCAGTATCAACGCAAGGCTCCGGACTCCCTTCCTCTGCATGCGTCCATCAAGAAGGTCATTGAGGGGGAGTGGTTGGACGTGGATAAGCAGTCTTTTCCGCGGTATCTGTCGAAGCGTTACGCTGTTGATGAATTCTCGAAGGATTTCCCTCAGTCGGTGAAGGTGGACTCTCTGGTGGTGGGCCTGTCTTCCCAGGGTTCGATCATTTCGGAGGACGCCTCCCCTTCTGACCCTGTGGACAAGCGCGTGGAGGCTGCTGCTAAACGTTCCTATGCTGCGGCTAATTTCTCCATCAGGGCCTCCGCCTATTTATCTTGCACGGTGCAGTCTTTGTTGAAGGACTTCCAGTCCCTGGGTGAGCTCCTGGATCAGGGGGCTGATGTTGTCCCCACTCTTGCCTTGATGGAACAGCAGACGCGCCTGCTATCGGACATCTCCTTTGACACTTTGGGTGCGGCGGCTGCCGCTGGGGGTGCTGCGATTCAGGCTCGGCGTCAGATCTGGCTGCGTCATTGGAAGTCTGAGGCTGCCCTGAAGGCTTTGCTCATGAAGATTCCGTTTTCTGGGGCTAAGTTGTTTGGTCCTCCTCTGGAGGTGATGTTTAAAAAGTCTGCTGAGGACCGCAAGTTGTTGGCTCCCATGAAGTCATCTGGGGCCCGCTTTCCTGGGCGCGGCCGGATTTTCTCCACTTCTTCCAGGGGTAAGGGCAGCACGCCCTTTCGTGGGAAGGGTCGCGGCCGGGGCGCCCCTTTCTTCACCAAATCCCGGTCTCAGCCTGCAGCTGCCGCTTCCTCTTCCACCCCTAAATCCTGACTTTCGGCCGTCTCCCTCCGGGGTGTTCCCTGTGGGGGGCCGTCTCCGCCACTTCATCCCAGCCTGGGAGGAGTCTGTCACGGATCTTTGGGCTCTTCAGATTGTGAGGGAGGGGTTTTCCATCGCCTTCTCGTCCCCTCCTCCGGACTTTTTCCTCACTACGCCCCTGCCTTCCTCCCTGGTCAAGAGACAGGCCTTGCTGGCCGGAGTTCAGGACTTGCTTGCCAAACGGGCCATCCGCCCGGTCCCGCCCTCTCAGAGGGGTTCGGGCGTCTACTCCATCCTTTTTCTGGTAAGGAAGGTTTCTGGGGATTTTCGACCAGTTTTGGATTTGAAGTGGTTGAATTCTTATGTTCCGCATACTAAGTTCAAGATGATCTCTCTGCAGGAAATTCTGCCTCTTCTGGTTCAAGGCGAGGTGGTGGCTTCTCTGGATCTCCTCGATGCCTACCTCCATGTTCCAGTCCATCCGGCTTCACAGTCCTTCCTCCGGTTCTGCGTTGGGGGTTTCCATTATCAGTTCCAGGTACTTCCGTTTGGCTTGTCTTCTGCCCCGAGGGTGTTTACTAAAATCCTGGCTCCCCTGGTGGGTATTCTTCACCGGGAGGGGATCAGGGTTTTTCCCTACCTGGACGATTGGTTAATCTCTGCCTCTTCTTTTTCCAAGGGGATTCTGCACGTCGGACGGGTCTGCGAGGTTCTCTCCTCCCACGGCTTCCTGATCAACGAACGGAAGTCCCATCTGTTGCCCACTCAGGACTTGGCCTTCATTGGGGGTCGGCTGGACATGGTGCTGGGGAAGGTGTTCTTGCCTCTGGGTCGCCGGGACACTTTGTGGCGGGATCTGGGGTCCCTTCTGGCTCGGGGTTCCGCTCCTGTTCGCCTCTGGCTAAGGGTTCAGGGCCTGATGTCGGCGACCATCAATGTTCTCCCCTGGGCTCGCCTCCACCTTTATCCCTTGGTCAACCATCTGCTTTCCTTCTGGGATCCCCGCTCGGAGGACTACGAGTTCCTGGTCCCGGTCTCCCCTCAGCTTCGTTCGGAGTTGGGTTGGTGGTTGGTGGGGTCTCACCTCTCCGAGGGTCTTCCCTTCTTGATTTCCCCTTCCCGGGTGGTCACAACCGATGCCAGTCTCCTCGGCTGGGGGGCGACCTTGGGCTCAGGGTCGGTCCAGGGTCGTTGGGATCTCCTCCAGTCACGCTGCTCCTCGAACTATCGGGAGTTGAAGGCGGTCCTCCTGGCCTGCCTTCATTTTGCTCCCTCTCTCCGGGGTCACCATGTCTTGATCAGGACGGACAACCAGGTTGTGAGGAGCTATGTCAACCATCAGGGGGGTTGCAGGGTTCGCTCCCTTTGGTTGCTGACTCAGGAGTTGTTGTCTTGGGCGGAGTCGTCGGTCCTGTCCCTTCGGGCTGTCTATCTCCCGGGGTCCGACAATGTGGAGGCGGATCGGCTGAGTCGGATCTTCCCGTCTTTGTCCTCTCTCTCACTGTCTCCGGTGGTGTTTCGCCGCCTGGTGTCTCGCTTCGGTCTGCCTCTGGTGGATCTGTTCGCGGACGAGGGGTCGTCCCTCCTGCCCAGGTTCTGCTCTCTCCTTCCGGTTCCGGGGGTATGGCGTGTGGATGCCCTGTCGTTCCCTTGGCCCTCCGGTCTCCTGTACGCTTTTCCCCCCATCCCCCTGATCCCTCGGGTCCTCTGCAAAATTCGCTTGGACAGAGCCAGGGTGCTTCTGGTGGTTCCCGGCTGGGTTCGCCGCCCCTGGTACCCTCTCCTTTGCGACCTGGCGGTTCAGGCCTGCTGGCCGATCCCGGATCTTCCTTTTCCTTTGAGGGGCCCCCCGCTCCCGGGGTCTGTGTTGCGCCGGCTCCATCTGCAGGCCTGGCTCTTGAGCGGGTGACGTTGCTTTCCCGTGGTTGCTCTTCAGGGGTGGTGGATTTGCTGCAGGGCTCTCGCAGGTCTTCCACCTTGTCCTCATATGCCCGGCACTGGTCTTCCTTCTCACGTTGGTGCGGTCTGCAGGGTGTTGAGCCCGCCTCCGTGGATCCCTTACGGGTCTTGGATTTTCTTGCTGAGGGGTTTTCCTTGGGTTTGGCGCCTTCGTCCCTGAGGGCCCAGTGGGCGGCCTTGCGGGCCTTCCGCAGTCCGGATTTTGACGGGCTGGATTCCCTGGTGGCTCGTTTGCTCCGGTCTTGTTTTCTCCGTCGCCCTCGGACGCTCTGCCTGTCTCCCCCTTGGGATCTCCCCCTGGTTCTGCGGGCCCTTCAGGGTCCCCCTTTTGAGCCCCTGGCCTCGGTGGCTCTGAGGTTTCTCACTTTTAAAGTGGTTTTCCTGGTGGCCATTGTGTCTGCGGGTCGGATGGGCGAGCTGGGTTCGTTCCTTCGCTCTCCTCCCTTCTTGCGGGTTTTGCCTGACAGACTGGTTCTCCGTCATGACCCCCGTTTTCTTCCCAAGGTTCCTTCCTTGGTGAACCGGTCTCGGGAGGTGTCATTGCCTTCTTTCCCTCCCGACACGGATCCTTCCCTGTCCTTGCTGGATGTTCGGCGTGCTGTTTTGATTTACCTTGAGCGCACGTCTTCCCTTTCCCAGTGTGATAGCCTGTTCGTTACGTTTGGTCCCGTTCACTCTGGCCACAAGCCCTCTCTTTCCACCTTGAGTCGCTGGCTTAAGCAGGCTATCCTCCTTGCCTATGCTTCGCTGGGTTCGGTTGTTCCGGTGGGGGTCCAGGGTCGTTCCACTAGGAGTGTGTCTGTGTCCTGGGCCTCTTTCAAGGGTGTCTCCACTGAGGAGATTTGTCGGGCGGCGACATGGTCGTCCCCCCACATGTTCATGGAACATTATCGGGTTGTCTTGGGTGGTTCTGTTCCTGGGGACTTCGCTGGGGCCGTTCTGAGTGCTGGAGCTGTGGCTCCTTGATGGCCTTTTGTTTCTGTCTTGAATCAGGTCTCATGTTATTCCTGTTTTCTTTTCATTTGTACTAAATAAACCTTGTGTTGGTTTTCTACTTCACCGTGTGGTGTTGTTTTTCTTGTGGTCAATGAAGCCTTTTGGCTTGGGTATTTGCTCACTATGTTAGTCATGTGGCGAGGAAGACTAACGAGGAGGTAATGCCCCGGTTACTTACCGGTAATCTTCATTACTCCGAGTATAGTCTTCCTCGCCACATGAGTTCCCTCCCCCCCTCCCTGTCTGGCTGTCGGCTTCATTTTTTGCTTGGTGGTTCAGACTGTTGGTTGGGCCGGCCCGCCTCTTATAGAGGTCAGGGGTGACTGGTCGGCCATGTTGGGAGGGGATGGGAGGCTTTTTTTACTTTGGAGGGTTCTGTCGTGGAGCTGAAGCTCACTATGTTAGTCATGTGGCGAGGAAGACTATACTCGGAGTAATGAAGATTACCGGTAAGTAACCGGGGCATTCCTCTTCCTTTCTGATGTTTCATATTCTCTGCACTTGCAAATAGTGAGATTTTAAATCTACACGTAACTTCCCAAATAAAATCCTAAATTCAACTAAGGGCAATTCTTCTCTAATGTTGGAGGCTATCTTAAATACTAGCCTTTGTCGATGTTCACAATTACCAGGTAGTCTTCACAAGCACAGCACCCAGACTCACAGACTAATACGCATCTTCTTCAACTGGAATAAAGGCACATGCATGTCAGAGAGTTGAGATGTTCAGAGGCAGCAGAAGTCCTCCAAGGACACACAATCCAAACAGATACTCTTCAAAAGAGCTTAGGTTCAATCTGGTCCCTTAACATAATATGCTGCACAGCACAGATATGACTTTGGGTGTAGGAGATTTTATAAGGTTTTGTTTCACCAGCCAGAACGTTCTCAGACCCCAAAAAAGAAAGAAAAGCCAACAGACTCTGGGCACATGTTTACTTTAATGTTGTTGTGGTCAACGTCTGGCACTATTTGAATGGGCACAATTTACTGGAAATCCACAAGCTCACAGGCCACCGTTTGGATCTAAATGTGTGGATCTATTGCCAGTACACCAGAATCCCTGCAGTAGTGGGAAGTTAAAAGGACACATTTTCAAACCCATTGGTTGTAGCTACGATTTTGCAGTGTCACTGTGACCAAAGTTCCAGGGACACAGACTTCAGCAAGTCCTCCCTCCAAGACAAAAGTGGAGAACATGGACAGGGTATTCTAATATGAAAAGCTCCAGAAAAGCCTTACTAATTTCAAATTTGGTCAATGATTCTGCACTCAAGGCAACCTCCTCAAGCTACCCCTCATGGAACACATCTGGGGTGAAGCGGCTCACAAACTCTTCTTTACAGCCAAAGTTGGCACAGGAGATGGTAAATCTGTTTATTTTCCTCAGTGACGACAGCTGGGTAACCTCATATGCTGGTTTGGCACATACATGAGGTCGATTCCTCAAAGACAAAATTACTTCTGTACTCCACTTGGAGGTGAACATTCCTTCATTGGGCACAATCAAACATTTGCTTGCATATTTGAAAAGGTTCTGCCTGACTGTGCAACCTATAACTATAAAAATATTCTGTGAATCAAGATTTGTATTTTATGGTTTCAAAAGTATTTGGGTTTCGCCATGAATTGAATATTGCGGTCCCAAAGCAATATTCATAAATGTCCCATTCGGCCCTCTTTGGGTTTCCAACAGCTAAGGCAGATTAAAGGCTTACAATAAAGACTTATCTGCCCGCATATTCCGTCACATGAATCTTAGACGTGAAACAGTTGAGGAATAGCCGCTGTGTCTAATGCTGGAAAGTTGTTAGCAATGCCTCCCTCTCATTTCTGTAATCTTCCATACATTGTAAGCACAGATGGTAAAGATTGACATAAAATATTACCATTTACATAGCTCCATAAAAGTCTTCAATAAAGGCATCAGGCTCCCCTATGAAAACTCTTTGGTGCATAACAGCATCTGCGATAAATAGTGTAATCTACCTAGCCAGTCAGAAAAGACTGTAATTCAAATATAAATGTTGTGAAAGCTTAAAGGGCACATTTAGAGGATAATACAATGATAAACGGAATAACTAACTTTATTCTAGACCTTTCTAAAGAAAAGTAATACAGAAATCTTTTGAATAACAGAACAATTCAACATGACTTTGTGTAGATTTGTAACTATAATTTATACAGTTCAGTATTGTTGTGAATTTCTTCCATGTAGAGTTTTAAAACATAAATCTAGACTTCATTGTAAATTCCTTGGAATCTCGGAAGCGGTAACACACCTGGAACTGCTGACAGCATGGGGTGTGGTCATTTGAGGTGCGGCATTACTGCACCACTTCAAGTTTATGTTTTGGGAGAAAACTATGGGAACTGCTGTTTGCGCACCTAGCCTGCATGTGTTCCATGCATTCTAGGCTTTTTTCTGGGGTGACCAGATAGTGAGAAGGAAAAACCGGGATAGGTTAGACAAAAAAGCAGAACTAAAGTCTTTCATGTTACTTTTATGTCGGGTCTGTCCTGGTTTTTGCATATCCATGTAAATGTGTGTGTGTAAATATGTATGCATACCTGCCAACTCACACGGTGCCATTGTGTGACACATGATATTGGCTACCATCACACGGTCTCCGGGTGAGGAGCCGATATCACACGGTGGCAGGAAATCGAGCTGAAAGTCAATGTAAAAAGCGGTTTTCGAGCTCGTTTTCCGAGGCTTCGAACCACTGACGTCCATTAAGGGGTGTGAAACCACCCCAGGACATTGGCACCAGCCTCAGCAACATTTTTTTTTGGGGTGGAGGCCGGGCTTGGGGGTGGGGTGGGCAGGGCTTTAAGTGGGATGAAAAAACTGGGGGGGTCTCTCAAAGGGGCATGGCCACTAATTTGGGGCGTGGCTTTTAAACACTTGCGCTAAAAATCTTTGTTTAGTATAGTGGGCCGCCCAACTTGTATTTTGCTGTTTCTGTCATTGCCTCCAGATATGTGATACAATAAGTAACATCATACCTACAACAAGTAAGGACTATTGGCTTTGTCAATGGTTATTAGTTGCATAAGATAAATAAGCTGCAACTATATCTTGTTACATATAATATTGAAAAAGCTTCCAATTAAAGCCCTGGTGACCCTACCACAATGTTGCTGCTCTTGCGTTTCAGAAAGAGAAGGGAAATCCAGAGAGAAAATGACTCTCTCTAAAGGATTTCCCTTCTCCCACAAAGCTCACCTGGCATGACGTTGCTGTAACTTCTCCATTAGTGAGAAGTGAGCAGTGTGGGCAGCGCACATCCATGTGCTTGTCTCGAAACGGGTCTCTATCGGGCTGTTTTGTGCCCTGGCACTTTTTTCAGAACTGCAGTAACAGTAAACTGCTGTCTCTGCAGTCTGGAAAAAAACGTACCGCCTGTGCCAGGGCTCAAAACAGAGCCCGATAGAGACCCGTTTCGAGGCCTCTTTTAAAAAACTCCTGGTGCTCAGACGCCTTGAGACCCAGCCCACTTAAAGCCCTGGGGGTGGGGTTTAAAAGTGCCTCCTAGGTACTTCTTGGCACAAAGCCCTGACCTTTTCAAGTCCCCGCCCCTCCTCACACTGTGAGATTGTTCTTAACGTTGGCAGGTATATATATATATATCAAACAACGCAAATCAAACAACAGATGGCAAACCAAAAAGAAAAACCAATACCAACAAAAAATGGAACAAGAAATGAGCTTATCAACTGGCGAGACCGACCAAGTAGGGTCAACATTAACTGTGATAAATCTCACTGATACTCATTTGAACCAAGGAGAGTTGCGAGTCTTATCTCTTGGTCTCACTTACAGCCCAGTAAGCAATTTCAAATATGCAAAGACACAGATAGATCTGTACAAATATACTCGCAAATTGAAACTCCGCTGTTAGAAATGGGATCTCTGGTTGGCTAAGGCTTGCGCCAAAGCCAGGAAGAGACCACCACTCTAGTCAGGGCAAGGGAGTTACAGGCCAAAGAAAACCCCTGCTCACCCCCTTGGTAGCTTGGCACAAGCAGTCAGGCTTATCCCGGTGGCAATCTGTAAAGTGGTTGCGCAACACTCACACAGCAGCGACACACTAGGCATACCACAAAAGGAACTCCACACAAGGTTATATATAAAAATAGCCTTTGTATTATAATAAACACGTTAGATCCTAATCACACAATGTACACTTTGCAAACTGGCACTATGTAGTATTTACAGGGGACTATTTACACACGACAGGGCCAATGGGGCCACTGTCAAAACCATCACAAATCACCAATTGGAAATGTAGCACAAATAGTACATGTTACGCACAACCAGTAACTAATGGGACACTAATGACCTCAGCATGATTACCTTAGGCCTAAAACATATTAGGATAACGCATTAAGCAATAGGCATCAAAAGCATAAATGCCATGGTCAATAATTAACATAAACACAGTGTGCCCCAATCAGGGGCACAATGCACTGACCCTGGCCCCAGGCCAAATGGCCTCTCACAGGGGCTCAAATGCCCAACGTCCAGAATGTCCGGGCTGGCTGCACAACCAGCAAAAGCAAAGTGTGCAATAAACTGGCCTAAATGCAGCTGCCCACTAATTGCTGGGCAGCTGTGAAATCAAAAGGATAGGCACGGGCATTCACTGTGCCCTCTGTCCCCCACTGGGACTCTAACAGAATAGATGGCCCCCAGGTTGCAGCTGCCAGCATCTGCTGCGCAGCTATGGCGACAACAACCTGCCCTGGCACTCTCCGTGCCTATGGTGCTCAAAACTATGCCCCACAAGCAATGAGGACGGGCACTCGACGTGCACTCTGAAGTTCCACTCTGGGGAACCCTGTAGATAATGATTCTCCTCCCCGGTGCAGCTGCACACGCTCTTGCGGTACAGCTGATGTCGCAAATGAGCCTGGGCACCACAGTGCCTTGTAAAGTACCCCTCTGGGACTTCTGACCAATGTGCACCGTTGCTGCAATGGCCCGAATTTGAGGTGCAGCTGGAGGAGAAAGCACACCCTGCCCCAACTGTGCCGTGGAAACACAAGACCACCACTCCTACTTCAGCCCACACTCACCAGGGACAACTCTGCGGGGGCTCCTTTTCTCTGCCCTGGGAAACCGGGAGGCTCTTGTCCCACTTCACCTGGGGCGTGTGGTTGGCTCCTCCGGGTTCCTCTCGACTTCACGGGACTCCGTCTAGTAGGGACAGTCCCCGCTCAAACAGGACCTCGTCAGGAGTCTTCAAGAGGGCGCGGGCTCCCAACCCCTCAAGGGAGCCCCACTTGATCGCAGTGGATTCTTCTTCCGGCTCAGGGGAAGCAGGCCACGCCCCCAACCAGGCACCGCCACTTGACTTCCTCTGAGCCAATGTCGGTGGCTCCTTTTTCGAGGTGAGAATGCGGGGCGGGCACCCGTCTGGAATGAATGGTTTTAATCGGGGTGCGCACCCACAACCAGTACTACGCTTGGCATGGGCACCCGCCGTATCCGGTCACCACAGTGCGGGGTAGGCTCCCGCCAGGTACGCACTAATGCGGGGTGGGCACCCGTGAGGTAAAAGAGCACACAGAGGCGGGGTGGGCACCCGTTCTCAACACACAACTGTGGAGTGGGCACCCGCTCGGTGCACACAAATGCAGGGTGGGCTCCTGCTTCAATAAGGAGCTTAGGGGGGAATCACATATGCCGGGATTCCCTCCCAGCCTCGCACTGCAGCAGGGCCAGCTCCTCTCTCCTTAGGCAATTAACAAACAGCGCTCACAAGGCGCCAGGAAATCATTCAGTCCTTAAAGGCAGAAGTAAGAGAGTCTTTGGTGCTGGGGAGGCCCCAGCAAAGCGCAGCCAGGCAGGCCAGCATGCAGGGACACCCAGGAAACAGCAGCTGGGTCCTGCTGCGGTTCCTCCTGGCAGAGTGTCCTCCCAAAGGAAGAACAAGCACAAAAGAGCACTTTCATGGGGTCACAGCCCCTATGTTTATACTTAATTTCCCTTTGTGTCACAGCACAGGGTTTAGGGATACCATAATGCCGGCTCCGCCCCTTATGGTGTGTCTAATCCCTGAGCCCCCACCTAACAAAGGAGAGAGGAGCTGAGATAAAAAAAAAGTGCTCCAAAGCTCCCCTATACCAGTTCTAACTGGTATCCCTAATCATAACAAGATGTTAACTGCTATGAATGGTACATGTTTGAATAACAACTTTTTCATGTTTTTTAACCAATTCTTCCAGCAGGTTAAAGGTGTTGACATGGGGGCCTGCTTCTACCCAAGTTATGCCTGTCTGCAGGTGGGCAAATGGGAGGAGCAGGTCCTCTATGGCCAACACCATGTGGTTTTTACCAGACATGTAATCCATTGGTATCGTTATATTGACGACATTTTCTTGATCTGGCAAGGTACTAAACAACAGGCCTTAGATTTCATCAACTTGATTAATGTAAACACACTTAATCTGCAGTTTACAGCTAATTTGAGTCCAGACCTTGTTTGCTTTCAGGACGTTGAGATTTTCACTAAAAATGACAAACTTGTGACCAGGCTATTTAGAAAGCCCACGTCTGGTAATACCGTCTTACATACCGCTAGCCACCATCCGGCACACTTGATACGCAGCATCCCATATGGCGAGATGTTGCGCATCAGGCGCATTTGTAGCACTGATTCTGAGTACACTTCAGCACAGCAAGCCAGCAAATCAAAATTTTTGGCCAGAGGATATGCGGCTTCCATGATTGACAAAGCAATTACTGAAGCCAACCATATTCCTAGGCAAACAGTCTTGGAAAACAAAACATCTAATGCTGTATCGGTACAAGGTAAAGAGCCCACTAGACTGATTCTAACTTACAATCGCCAGCACCAGGCCCTTCGGAAAATCTTTAAGAAAAATTGGAGCCTGGTATGGAATGACCTTGTCATTGGGGATCTAATGGCAGCTAGTCGTGAGATTACATTAAGGAAAGCACGTTCTATGAGCGATTCATTAGTTAAAACTAGTCCTGAGTTAGTCATCAATAAATCATGGCTCAATTCCAGTAAGGGCTTCAGAAGATGCACCAGCTGCAAAGCCTGCAGACACGGTGTCAATAAAACAGAATATAAGATTCCCTTCTGTGATGCCCCAGGACCGATCTATAGGATGTTCACTGCAAAACTGATTTTGCTATCTATGTGCTAGAGTGTCCGTGTGGCCTGCAATACGTTGATAGCACCAAATTGCAGGTCCACAAACAGAGACTTCAGCACATCAGGGTAATTAGTGGGAGTGATGCATCCTACCCAGTGGCTTGTCACTTCAAGGAATACCATTACAACAAGAGTGAGCTTCTAAATTATTTTGTCATCGACTCAGTGTTCCCCTCAGACGAGGAGGTAACCGAGAATATGGCTCCTATTTCTATATTGCTACACTAAATCAACATATCATAAAATATTGCCCTTGCCCCTTAAATCCATGTAATTTTAACATTTTTAACACCATTTTTTATTATTCCATGCACTTTGTGCACTTTATCCGCACTGACACTCTTTATGGTTATATATTTGGACATAGTTCTTTTTTGTCCACTTGGGCATACAGTGATTTTTTTACACGTGCAACTGCAGCACCTATAATACTTTAGAAGTCTTTCATTTACAAAAAGTGTGACTAAAAGCATATATTGCCATTTATGAACACATGATCTGAGACAAAATCCTTGTACCAGGTACTTTAACCTATTTGTCATGCCTGTCCCCCCTCTTGTCCATTACAAATAGATGACAATCATTTGATGTCCTATTTTTGAGTGGTGGGTCATGTGCTATGATACAAATCAGCCTGATGTGTTCATCATGTTAGTCTAAACCAAAGGTCTTCAATCTGTGGGGCGCGACCCCCAGGAGGGTCTTGGAGTCCTTGGAAGGGGGTCGCAGATTCTGTCACGGTGGAGGCCTAATTCACACCGAGGTGTGAAAAACATCAAAGCCTCATTAACAAGTAAAAGGTCTTTTAAAGACCTGTCAAGTACTCGGATGTGGCTGTGTGTGTGTGTGTGTGTGTGTGTGTGTCCCTGAAGCTCTTTCGAGCTGGGGGAGGAGGGGAAGTGGGGGGCGGGCGGAGGGGGGCAGGTGGAGCAGGCTGTAGTGTAGCCCTTTGAGGTCAATGGTTATTGCGCGCCTGGAGCTGTGGGTCCCGTGACACGTCCCCCGCCCCCAGCAGGGAGACAGAGAAATACCCTCCCATGATCGGGAAAGAAGGAAGAAGACGCAGAGAGATACTGACCCCCCCCCCCTCAATGAGAGAGGCACAGAAAAGGTGGGTGGATGAATGATGAGTGGATGGATGGATGTAAGGATGAAGGATGAAGGATGTATGGATGTATGGGTGAAAGGGTGGATGGATGAATGATGAATAGATGGAGGAAAGGGTGGATGGATGGATGAAAGGGTGGATGGATGGATGAAAGGATGGATGGATGAAAGGGTGGATGGATGAAAGGTGGATGGATGAAAGGGTGGATGGATGAAAGGGTGGATGGATGAAAGGGTGGATGGATGGAGGGTGGATGGATGGATAAAAGGTTGCAGGGATGAATGAATGATGGATGGATGGATGTGTGAAAAGATGGGTGGATGAATGATGGGTGAATGGATGGATGAAAGGGTGGATGGATGAAGGATGGATGTATGGATGGAAGGATAAAAGGGTGGATGGGTGAAGGATAGATGGGTGAAGGATAGATGTATGGATGTAAGGATGAAAGGGTAGACGGATGAAGGATGAATGGATGGATGAAAGGGTGGATGAATGGATGAAAGGGTGGATGGATGGAAGGATGAAAGGGTTGACTGATGAAGGATGGATGGATGGATGAAAGGGTGGATGAAAGAATGAAAGGGTGGATGGATGGAAGGATGAAAGGGTTGACTGATGATGGATGGATGGAAGGGTGGATAGATGTATGGATGGATAAAAGGTTGCATGGATGAATGATGAATGTGTGAAAGGGTGGGGATGAATGGTGGGTGGATGGATGGAAGGGTGGACGGATAAAGGATGGATGGAAGGATGAAAGGGTGGATGGATGAAGGATGGATGTATGGATGGATGCATGGATGGATAAAAGGTTGCATGGATGAATGATGCATGCATGGATGGATGTGTGAAAAGGTGGGGGGATAAATGATGGGTGGATGGATGGATGAAAGGGTGGGTGGATGGATGGATGGATGAAAGGGTGGATGGATGATGGATAGATGGATGGATGGGAGGATGAAAGGGTGGATGGATGTATGGATGGATAAAAGGTTGCATGGATGAATGATGGATGGATGTCTGAAAAGGTGGGTGGATGAATGATGGTTGGATGGATGGAAGGGTGGATGGATAAAGGATGGATGGATAGAAGGATGAAAGGGTGGATGGATGAAGGATGGATGTATGGATGTAAGGATGAAAGGGTGGACGGATAAAGGATGGATGGGAGAAAGGGTGGATGGAAGGATGAAAGGGTGGACAGATGAAGGATGGATGGATGTATGGATGGATGAAAGTATGCTTGGATGAATTATGCATGGATGGATGTGTGAAAAGGTGGGGGGATGAATGATGGGTGGATGGAAGTAGGAAAGGGTGTATGGATGAAAGGGTGGATGGATGAAGGATGGATGTATGGATGGGAGGATAAAAGGGTGGATGTATGGATGGATAAAAGGTTGCATGGATGAATGATGGATGGATGGATGTGTGAAAAGGTGGGTTGATGAATGATGGGTGGATGAATGGAAGGGTGGATGGGTAAAGGATGGATGTATGGATGGAAAGATGAAAGGGTGGATGGATGAAGGATGGATGGATGGATGGAAGGATGAAAGGATGGATGGATGTGTGAAAGTGTGGGTGGATGAATGATGGATGGATGTGATGAGGTCTAACAGGCGCATTTATGGTTGTCAAAAGTTGATGATGAGGAGTACCAGTTTCTAGAAACTTTTGTCGGAAGGGGGTCCTTACCCCTAAAAAGGTTTTACAAGGGGGTCTCGGCATCAAAAAGTTTGAAGACCTCTGGTCTAAACCCACTCGGCTTTTATTGTCTTATATGTATTTTTCACAACATTGTTTGCACGATGTTAAATGAGATTTTTATAACAATTTTTTTTAATCCTTTTTTTTACTGCTTGTATTTTTAAATACTGATTAATTGCACATACAAAGTGTTTTTAGCATGAAGTATTTTTAAGCTATTTATTGCAGTGCTTTGCACCAAACTGTTACATATCCTTGCATGGTAAAATTTCTTCTATGTCCATATGTTGGTGCAGTCAACCAATCACGTTGTGTTTTACTTTGCACGTTGCACTTTAAATGTTGGCATACTACTCACAAGGCGCTATGTGAGCAAGAAAAATGGTCGGTTGTATAACATTTCATTAAACAAACTCAGTAATGAATGCTGAAAATGGTACACATAATCAAAGAAATTTCAAAAGACTGAATTTAATTCAGTTATATGCAGTAATATTAATTTCACTCACATATGATACATTTCTCATTTCATCTCAAACAAAAGTTATTATTAATACAGTTGATCTAGTAATTACTTAATAGAGTGCTCCATAGGTGTCAAAGGAAAGGGTTAAGCCAGATAGGGTGGGGTGTGATTGGAATAGATAAAGGGACAAAGAAAAGGAATTGTGTCCTGTGAACAATTCTATATCAATCTGAGAACATTTCCAGTCTTAAATAGATCACAAGGTTCCCTACATAAACATTACACATAAGCCATCTATGATTAATTGTGATTTTGGCGTGTATGTTGAGGAAGAGACTGTCGACGTTTCGACCCCCGTGGTAAGGGCAGGTTATTCCTCAGTATGGGGTCTTCATCAGGACTAAAGGGATAGTGAACACATTGATTCTGGCGTGTATGTTGTCCCAGATAGGTTGGAGACTGGCGCCGTTATATGGAATTTTGTGTTCTTCTTCAAAAGAGAACTGAAGGTTATGGTATTAGTGGAGTCCCAGTTGAGTTGGAGACTTGCGTCGCTGCGTTAGTTTTGGTGTTCTCCTCCGAGATGGGAGCAAGGAATGGGCGTCGTGCTTGGTAACAACGTCGATTTAATGTCAAGAGGTGTATGTCAGTCACACCGTCTGCATGAATGCCGGAGTCAATCCTCGGCGGGATGCATTCCGCCGAGGATTGACTCCGGCATTCATGCAGACGGTGTGACTGACATACACCTCTTGACATTAAATCGACGTTGTTACCAAGCACGACGCCCATTCCTTGCTCCCATCTCGGAGGAGAACACCAAAACTAACGCAGCGACGCAAGTCTCCAACTCAACTGGGACTCCACTAATACCATAACCTTCAGTTCTCTTTTGAAGAAGAACACAAAATTCCATATAACGGCGCCAGTCTCCAACCTATCTGGGACAACATACACGTCAGAATCAATGTGTTCACTATCCCTTTAGTCCTGATGAAGACCCCATACTGAGGAATAACCTGCCCTTACCACGGGGGTCGAAACGTCGACAGTCTCTTCCTCAACATACACGCCAAAATCACAATTAATCATAGATGGCTTATGTGTAATGTTTATGTAGGGAACCTTGTGATCTATTTAAGACTGGAAATGTTCTTAGATTGATATAGAATTGTTCACAGGACACAATTCCTTTTCTTTGTCCCTTTATCTATTCCAATCCCACCCCACCCTATCTGGCTTAACCCTTTCCTTTGACACCTACGGAGCACTCTATTAAGTAATTACTAGATCAACTGTATTAATAATAACTTTTGTTTGAGATTAAATGAGAAATTTATCATATGTGAGTGAAATTAATATTACTGCATATAACTGAATTAAATTCAGTCTTTTGAAATTTCTTTGATTATGTGTACCATTTTCAGCATTCATTACTGAGTTTGTTTAATGAAATGTTATACAACCGACCATTTTTCTGCAATTACACTTTGACCCAGGTCGGTGAGTATCAAGGGTTGACCCCGTTCTCACTTACCACGCTATGTGAGCAAGGCCTCTGGTAGGCTGAAACGCGTCATGGCAGACACGGTGAGCTTTGATTAAAAATACTCACTTTCGACTTACAGCTGGGTCTGTTATCGTTTGTTCCGGTTTTCAAGAGATTTGGGAGTTCTGGATACTTTGCAGCGAAACTTTCAACATATATATATATATGTTTTTTTCATAGCCCAAAAACAGTGCATGCAGATTGTGAGTCCTTCTATCATGTCTAGTGTTTCTGAGCTTTGGCGCGAAAAGGCGCAGCTGATGTGATTTTATAAGTGTGTTAACGCCGACTGTCGATTGTCAGTGAGCAAGGGCACGGACGTGCCCGAAACGCGTCTGATGGCAGCTTTTACCCACATGTTGCACAATAAAATTTAGCCGTTGGAAAACATACCTCGCCTTGGAGTACTAATTGTGCTGTCTGCGTGCCTTTCTGTGCGGCAAGCACATCGAAGACGGGCGGGATTCGCATATATATATATATATATATATATATATATATATAAAGAAACCTCGCTCCTCACACAGTCTCATCCACAGGAGACAAATATATATATTTACACACATTTAAAGCCTGTGGCAGGACCTCCACCCTCAGACCCTCCCTCACCCCTACTCTGTCTTTCCTCTGCTGAAAGCAGGCAGCCAACCTCCCCCTGTGTTGCCCGAAAGAGTCATATAATACAGTAATTCACTTTAGAGGTGTCTCTTGAAAGGAGAGAAAAAGTATCATTTCTGTTTTGCCAGATAACTTTATCTTATTCCTAAAAAACGGGACATTTCTTGAAAAATAGGAAAAGCGTTGAGACGCCGGGACAATCCTCTCAAAACCGAGACTGTGCGGGGAAATACAGGACGTCTGGTCACCCTACTTTTTTCCCTATGTAGTTTTCGCCGTTGTTTTCCGGGTGAAAAATACCAAAGGCTGGGTTTAAGACACAGACATTTTAAAGCATGGGCAAAGTGGGAAATTGCCCACGGCTAAGGCCCTAACCTTCAAGGGCCACCCAGGGAAGGTAATATTTCGTTCCCTTTACCTCACCTCTGTCTTTTTCTTCATCTCTACCACTATTCCTCTATCTGCCTACCTCTCTCTCCTTATCTCTTTATCGAGTGTGACCCTAAGGATATTTAGTCATGGGGTAGGACACATTACAGCTGTTTTTGTGTGATCCATTTCTGAAGGTTTCAGTATAATTCAACACTGTGTGTCATCAAGTGGATTTGAATTAGCAGAAAATGTGCATTTGAATTTAAAGTAGTTCTGAACATGTCCCCCCAAAATAGTTTTTCTTTAGGGTCTCAAAAACCTGACACCGTTAAAGGGAAGGCGCTTGGATGTTGGTAAACAAGCGAGAATAAGCCATCTGTTCTTGCTTTAGCAGAGTAAATTAGAAAGAATGCTCTTCTTTATTTTTGTACCTAGTCTCTCTTACCCAGCCACGCTTGCTTTATTTTCATAATATCAGCTATTACCTTGCTTCTTACAAATACAGGATTAATCCAGTTAGAAGCCTTATGATGCAAAAGGAGCATTTTGTGTATTCCTTTCAAGCAAGTTTTCCAAATATTAACTGCGTGTATTACTGGTAGTGGAAAACTCTTTTTCTATTACCCTTCCTACCCAATTACAAACAATCTAAGGTTGTAGGACCAGCTGCTCGTTGTTCCATTTGACACAATTTTGGCAGTAGCGGCTGCTACCGGACCGGGGTAGGTGGGCGGGGGATTGGGGGGGGGGGTTCATGAAAAAAAAAAAACTACCTGGAACGTCCGGCTGATCGCCGCCTCTCCTCCATCCTCTTCCTTCGTCCTGTATTGGCCGGCAGCAGGATACACCCGGGCACACAAGCTAATCACAGTGTTGCATTGCAACTTTGTGATTGATCTGAGTGCCGTGGTTCGGCGCTCTGGTGGGGACAGGAAGTCTGTGCATATTCCTCATCAGGCTGTGTAATGCAGCCTGGTGCGGAACATGCAAAGTGCGCATATCTGTTTGGTCGGCACAAGAGGGCCGTTCAACCAGTAGTGACCACTTAGGGAGTGAAAACAACTCCTCCCCCTGCTCTGATCAGCCCAGCCCGCCACTGACTGCAAGAGGAAAAATAGAATAATAATAACGATACGTTATTATCATTTTATTTTTTATTATGGCCAGTGAGGCAACGCTCTTCCGCCTTAGAGGAGAAGCCGCCACTGCATTTTGGTCTTGAATTTGACACAGCCTGCAATTCCTCCTGCAGGAAAAAATAGGATGCCTGTAGAATAAATGCATTAGGATTTGGAAATCCAGCACCTTCATTTTAAACACAGGACATACTGAGGCTCCCTAGTAATTCATTTACCATCCCACACAAAGTCTTAAACATATTGTAAACTAAACATACTCGCCCATTCAATAATGCCATGGTGTAAAATGCGTACAAAACCATTGGTATATCTGTGACTCTTTATTGTCCTAATAAAATATTTACTGAATATTTTCATTGCTTGTCAATTTTACCCTTTCAGGTCCATCTATTTGGGTAGAAAGGTTGTTCTGTCCATAGCGCAGCAAGGACACCATGGACCCTGGTGCAAGTAAGGAAAATGTCCTCCTTGGCTGCTCTTGGGGTAGTAAATACAGCACTTCCAATGGGCCCCTCAGGGCTGTGTTCTCCTCTGCCCCTGCACCTGTTGTACCAAATTTAGCTACGCCCGTGGCTCAGTGACAGCTTATATATCGCGATTATGACCTTTCTCTCACAGTCACTTGCCGATAGAATCAAAGGTAATGGGAATCAATCTGAAATCTCTCCCAAAAAAACTATTCACCAGTTTGAAAATATAATTCCAACTGCACAACACTGTAGTGTGCACACATTTTACTCCATGTTCACGATACAACTTCGATCACAATGTGGCTGAAACATCTTTAAATGAAGCCTCTAATTAAGCAGGGAAAACAGCCACTATGTTGTCACATTGATGGTAAATTATCAGAGCGTAACATTACACTGAACAAAACAAACTGTCTGCTCAAACCAAAAGTTCCCTTTTCAAGTGGTGCCAGGTATGAACCGGAGTTTGAAACTTGTTGACTGAGTGGTGTAATGGTGCACAAACCAAGACAATCAATTACAGTGCATCAAGAACAAATCTCACCAATAAAACTAATAAAACTAAATAGTGTGTTCAATACAGGTTACATAAACCAATTTTGGAAAACAGCTTGGCGCAGCCTCAAGCTGATGCTAATTGATGTGCTAGTGATACGAAGCTCCAGCAACAGAGCACACCTTGAGCTAGGGGCGACGCTGCTATGGCAAGGCAGCATCTGGAAAGTATGACCAGATGTCCTGGGATTTCATAAAAAAATCGTGATCTCCACTCGTCAGTCGTTAAAAAAATACTACATGGCAAAAACAGTTTGTGGATTGTGGTCACCATCTACGGAATTGGCATCAATGAAGATACTCTCTGCAGTACACTGTAAGTGGCACATCATTATTTTACTGGCACTGCAGAGTAGGTGGCCATCAACTGGTAGACACAGTCGTTCAAGGCACACAATTGACCTGATCCGCAAAGAAGCATGCCTAGACTTCTGTGCCCACATTGAGGATGTCCAACCTCTTCATTCAGACACAAAAACCTGAGGCTTACGATAGGAAATTTGAGCTTGCATTGTCAAAATATACACATAACTATTGATCCTCATAAATCATAAGAACTGTCTTAGTCAGAATACTCTCAATCATATGAACATCGCATTTTAAAGACCTATCTGAACACCACCTAATCTGTATATTAAGAAGTGGAAACAGATCATCTTCAGTAGTGTACAGCACTTAAATTGTAGTCAGGTGTCTTGCCTTTAATTAACATAACAGGCTTTTGTTTTATTGTCAGGAATGTGTCAGAGAATACAGACTATAGGTTTGGTGACACACATTTTATGTTAGTCGGAAAATACAAAAATTCACTAATAGTGCTTTTCAGAGTTTTTAAGTCTCGCCTATTCTATCCCGTGGCGATTGAATAGGCAAGATTATAGTAAGCAGTCCGAAAAGTCTACCTAGCTGCGCATCGCGTACAGTTCATGTGAGCCAGACGGGTGCACATCAGCGTCAGCCACATCCCACACCATGTCTCGGCATCAGGACTTCAAAGGAAGCCACTCACGCACCACCATTTGTCTGAGCCTTGGCATCAGATTTCAAAGGAATCCACCCCCAAGCCGCTCTCACGCCCCCCCATCCTCCTTCAGCCTCACCCCTGGGCCCGACCTCTTCCACCACCCCAATCACTCCATCGCTCCCTCTGCCCTTCTCCCTAGCCAGCTCCGCCCCCTCAGTCTTACCACCCGCCCCGTTCTTCCATCACCGCTGCAGTCCATAGGCATCTGCATCGCGCTCTCTCCATTTCCGGAAACCCTTCCCTCCAGCTCCGCTTTTCTACATTCTTGCCACCCTACCACCTGGGCCAGACATCTATCGCCGTCTTCTCCTCCTCTCTCCAACCCTCAAACCGCTCCCCATGGCACTCTCTCACCACTTCTCTAACCACAGGCTACAAGACCTTTACAAATGGGCTGCCCAAATGTGCTGCCCAAATTCACTTGTGTGTCACTTGAATTTCCTGTATTTTTAAAACTCTTCACTCACCCGGCTGCCAGCTCCTTCAGCGGGTAGAGACGCTCTTGAACAGCGACTCCTTCGCTGCACCGACGCAAACGCTCGAGTAAAAGCGACTTTGCACCGCCATTCCCGGCGAGGAAGGGAGGCCACGCCCACATTGAGGCCACGCCCCTTTCCCCACCCATAAAATGTGCAACTACAGGACGCGCAGCGGACGAGCGCAGCGGGAGCGCCGTTTGCGCGCCGAAGGCGCGCCTAAGGCAAGCCCGTCTGCGCCCGTCCGCGCGCGACCGGGCCTTGGGCCAGACACTATGCCTGTCCCAGCCGCCTCCAAGGTAAGCTACTCTCGTAGAGAGCTTCTCAGCCTTAGACCCACTAAAAACAGCGCCTGTCTGGCACTACTCGATCCTACTGTCCCCTTTCTTCGCTGCGATAAATGCAAACCAGGCAATCTCTCCCTTCCGAAACCCCCGGCCCCTCCCCCGGTTCTCAAAATCTCGACTCTTAACTGCAGATCACTCCCTAAACACGCCCTGCTTATCAACCATCTTATTGTCGACCTTAATCTGGACATACTATTACTCACAGAAACCTGGATTACGGAGCACTCCAACGCTGACATTGTCATGGCCCTCCCCCCGGGTTTCCTTATCATGTCTCAACCTCGCCCCTTAGGTAGAGGAGGTGGACTGGCCATTATCTACAGGGACCACTTTACTTGTCGAACGAAAGACTGCGCGATCCAAGACTCAGAGAGCTGTCTCTTCACGATTCAGCTGTCTTCGACCAACTCCCTGTCAGGCCTCCTGGTGTATCGGCCGCCCGGCTACTCGGGCCCCTTCACAGCCGCCCTGCTGGAAACCGTCACCTCCACAGCTCACCTTTCACCCAACTTTATTATAACTGGTGACTTAAACATCCATCTCGAGGATCCCCTTGACACTGGGGCAACCGACCTTATCGACGACCTAGCGGCCTTGGGTCTGTTTCTCGCCAACTCTGATCCTACTCACACGAAAGGGCACCTTCTCGACCCGGTGTTCTCCAACATTCCCTCCCTCCTTTACATCAAGTCCCAACCTCTCCCGTGGACGGACCACTTTTTGGTCACGACCCATCTCCCTGGAACTTTTAAAAGGCTTCAAAAATCCCCCACCTTCACCAGAGACAGAGCGTGGGCCAGACTCTCGGTGGAGGATTGGTCCACAGCCCTAGACGCTTCGACCCCCAGTCTTTCTGAGGACCCCGCCACCGCCGACTCTCAAGTCAGAGACTGGATATCGTCCACCCTCGACAAACTCATCCCCATAAAAAATCGGGAGATCAAAAACAGGATAAAGGGCCAAGCCCCCTGGTACAATGCTGACCTCAGGGACCTACGCAAAGAGTGCAAAAAGGCCGAAAGGCAATGGAGAAAGGACTGGCGACATAGCAACAAAGACCTTTACAATAGTGCAGTAAGACGCTATAAATCAGCTCTCAAACTTGCCAAGGCAGGATTCTATGACAACAGAATACAAAACGCCACCAATTCCTCAAAAGAAGCGTACTTGATTGTCAAAGAACTCCTCAACATACCATCGGCCCCCAGCGTTTCCCATGCCCCCCCAGACAGAAGTAATGACCTTGCCTCCTTCTTCGACTCTAAAATCACGCGAATACTGGACTCTCTCCCCATGATTACCCCCCACAACTCCACTGATACTGAGGTCTGCACGAACAGCCCGCTGCTGTCCTCCTTTAGAGCTACCTCTCTCATTGAGGTCACCTCCACGTTATCCAAAATGAAAAGCGGCTCACCTCTTGACCCAGCCCCGGCTAGAATATTAAAAACTGCCGCCCCCAGCATAGTCACCACCATCAGGGATCTTATTAACACCTCCTTACGCCAAGGCACAGTGCCGCCCAGCTGGAAAAACGCGGTTGTCAAAGCCCTGCTAAAAAAACCCCATCTGAATCCTGACGATATGTCTAACTATAGACCTATATCACTCCTTCCCTGCATCAGCAAGATGGCAGAGAAACTAGTTAATTCCCAACTCTCCCAATTCCTTGAGACCAACAAAATCCTGCGCCCATCTCAAACCGGCTTCCGGCCCGGCCAGGGCACGGATACAGCCCTCCTCTCCGTCATTGAGGAATCAAGGCGCATTCTGGATTCAGGAGGATCAGTGTCGGTGATCCTCCTGGACCTCAGTGCCGCCTTTGATACGGTGGATCACCGTGTCCTTCTACATCGCCTGGCCAGGGCAGGAATCGTGGGTTCTGCACACGCCTGGATTAACTCCTTCCTATCAGGCCGTACTTTTCAGGTGTGGGACGGCAACTCTCGCTCAGACCCCCTTCCACTCACATGCGGAGTCCCGCAGGGGTCCTCGCTTAGTCCCACCCTGTTTAATGTTTACATGGCCCCCCTGGAAGATGTTGTGACCCCCTATGGGATCAAGGTTGTCAACTACGCTGATGACACCCAACTTGTCGTCTCCCTCTCCCAGCTGGACAAACATCCAGACAGCCTGCGGAACTGTCTCCAGGACATTTACTCCTGGATGTGCGAATCCTCCCTAAAATTGAACGGTGCTAAGACCGAAATTATGCTCCTGGGTAACAAATGGTCTTCAATCCCCGCCGCGGTGTGGCCGGATACCTTTGGTGAGATTCCCACTCCAAAGACCGAAGTCAAAACGCTAGGCGTCTGGCTCGAACCAAGCCTTACCATGAAAACCCAGGCGACCAAGACCGCTGGAACATGCTTTGGCCTCTTGCGGTCTACCCGCAAGATCCTCCCCCTCCTCCCCCCGCTCTCCAGGAAGCTGCTGGTTCAAGGGCTCATCCTAGCCAGACTTGATTATAGCAATGCCGTCTACCTCGGTGCACCAGAGTTCACCTTAGCCAAACTCCAACGGGCACAAAACGCTGCGGCTAGGCTCATAATGGACCTCCCCCCTAGAGCCTCTGCCAAACCAGCCCTCAAGGCCCTTCACTGGCTCCCTGTCCGCCAGCGAATTGAGTTTAAAGCAATGTGCACCAGTCATAAACTTATTAATGGTGCCGGCCCGGCCGCCCTGAAAGACCTTGTCACCCCCTACAAAGCCCCAAGGTCACTGCGCTCGGACGACGAGCATCTGGCCATCGTCCCTAAATTTAAGAAGGCTCGTACCGGCGGCCGTCGCTTCTCGGTCAAAGCCTCTTCAGGGTGGAACGCACTGCCTCGCCACTTGCGTCTGGAACCCTCCCACGCCCTCTTCCGAAAAAAACTAAAGACTTTCTTATTCCCTAAATAGTCTTCCGGTCCCCCCCCTCCTCTTGGATATTCGCAATTCTATAGCGCGGGGATGCCTCCGGGTCACCAGGCGCTTTACAAATTTATAAATAAATAAATAAATAAATAAATGCACAAAACGTAACATAGCGTGACATAACGTAACATAGCAGAACATACCATATCATAGCATAACGTAGTGTACTGCAACATAGCATACCAAACACAGCATAGCGACACAGCACACCACAACACAACATAGCACAGCATAGCGCAGCGTAACATAAAACCTAACTTTTAGAACGTCTGAGTTGTCCGTCCTTCAATTCCTACTTATTCTCCTTCATATTCAGCCCTTTCTCACCCTCCTATGCTGCCCGCTGCCAGGCGGTGCTTCTTTCAAAGCCCCTCCCACCACCCCCAGCTTATTATCGGGTTTGGAATCTGCGGCGTATGAAAACCTCCATTGTCTCTTCTTCAGGCCCCACTTTGTGGCCTAGGGGACAAGGGGTCCTAGACGCTGAGAGATTAGACAGCCCCCCCCCCCAAACGCCCCCAGGCACCTCCATAAACACAATTTTGCTACCTTTTGTTTCTGGGGCGCTGCCTCAGCACAGGTGCCATTCTTACAACAGGGTACCTCTTCCAGCAGCTGTGGGGGTTGCGAGTCTACCCCCCTGCCCCCCTTGGCCACGTGCCTTTTAAACTAACGCAGCCATCACCGAGAGCTCCGCATCCTGCAAACGGAGATTGCTGTGCCTTGCTGCGCACCCTGCAAACGCGAATCTCCGGTTTCTCCTCACCTTCACTTCAACCCCCTCCTTGGTGGCCCTTTGTTGTTCGCTGTCTCCCTCGCCGGAGCACCATTTTCTCTCTCACTTTCCCGCCGACTCTGTGGTTGCGTTCTTTCTATGCCCTTTTAATATTCTGCTTGCATTATTTCCCATTTTTCAATTCATCGCCATTCCCTTCTTTTCTTTTTCCCTCTCTAACCGTGACCCCGCTTTCTCTTCCGATGCCCTTCCTCTTTCACTCCATCTCGTGCTCATCATTCTGTTCTTTCTCTCCTTTCTCTTTCCATAACTTCCCCCGCATCACCCCTTCTCTACTTCTCTCAATTCACGTCTTTCACGTTCTGCTTTCTCTTCCTTTCACAGTTATCGTCCATCTCTTTCTCTCCTCGCCTTTATTTTCATATTACTTTCCCTCACACTCGTCCCATTCTTTGCATTCTATTGACTCTGCCCTATATTAAACTTAAACCCCACTTTCCCGTGTCTTAGCCCCTCTCATCCCTTTCACTCTTCTCTCGCCAGTTTCACCTATTCTTTTCTTTTACCTGTCTCTTCCCTTCGCTTTCGACTTTCTTTCCCTCTCTTTTGCCTTTTTCCTTTTTGTGAATTTCCCTATTCTCTTCATATCATCATTTACTGTCTTGTCTTCATCTCTCTTCATTTTATCACTATATCATTATCCTGCATTTTTTTCCACTTTCCCATTTCTCTATCACATTTGACTGAATTTAACCACTTCTTTCCTTTTCGACATCAGTCTTTTTCCCACTTCCTCGTTCTTTTCCATTCACTTTTCCTTTAGTCTCTTTACTATTTTGTAATTTATTCCTCTCTCCCTTCCTCTGTCTCCCCTTCACAGCTCTAACTTTGCTGTACTTTCTGACATTCTCTTGTAGCACCCTTCCTCCTTGTCTCATTTTGAGACCTTTTCGCCTCGCTTCCCTTTTCAGCTTCTACTTATCCCCCTATCTCTTCCTTCTGCTCCCGGTGTCTTGTCTTCCGCGCTACATTCTCCGGTTACCCCTCTGTGACTCACTTCTCTTCCCTTCCCTTATATTTTCGTATTTTATCTGCCCTTCTCATTTGCTTATTTCTCGTGACTTCAAATCTACTCTTCCTGTCATTTATCATTTTGTTCCGCTTTCTTTCTCTTTAGGTCGCGCTGAGATAACGTGCATGCATTCTTAGCAAATTGTGAAAGGGCATTCAAAAATGCTACCAAGCAGGCGGATTGCCTACAGTGCATGTATGAAGGCGCATGCACATCGAACGGCAGCCTATGAGCCTCTCTCCACATTAACACTTCAAAGGAATTCTCACACTTCAAAGGAATTCGCTCCCCCGCCACCCTCCACGCAATGCCAAGAGCTTGTTGCTTACACACAACACCCCAGCTGCTTTTGATCCGGAATAAACGTAAAATCTGTAGTGTGAGCGAACAGGCCACTGATCTGTTTACACTTTGTTGCAAGCACATACTTTAAGACGTTTTCAATGTATGGTAATGTGAAGATATATTTTCGCATTTTCTTGGTAAATTAAGGAAGTGTAGTGAATAAGTCATCTTAGATAAAGGACCTCCTTAACTCTCTCTACACCTCTATCTCTACACCCTCCTCTCTCTACACCCCTCTCTCTACACCCCTCTCTGACTACACCCCCCTCTCTCTACACCCCTCTCTCTACACCCCCCTCTCTCTACACCCCCTCTCTACACCTCCCTCTCTACACCCCTCTCCCAACACCACTCTCCCTACACCCCCCTCTCTCTACACCCCTCTCTCTACACCCCTCTCTCTCTACACCCCTCTCTCTCTACACCCCCCTCTCTACAACCCCTCTCTACACCTGTCTCTCTACACTTGTTTCTCTACATCCCCTCTATACAACCCCCTATCTACAACCCCCTATCTACACCCCACTCTCTACACCCCTCTCTATACACCCTTCTCTCTACATCCCTCTCTCTACACCCCTCTCTCTACATCCCCCTCGCTCTCTACCCCACTTTCTCAACACCCCTCTCTCTCTACACCCCTCTCTCTCTACAACCCTCTCTCTCTACACCCCCTCGCTCTCTACACCTCCTCTCTCTACACCCCTCTCTCTACACCCCTCTCTCTACACCCCCCTTTCTCTACACCCCTCCCTACACCCCCCTCGCTCTCTACACCCCCCTCGCTCTCTACCCCACTCACTCTCTACACCCCTCTCTCTACACCCCTCTCTCGATAAACCTCTCTCCACACCCCTCTCTCTCCCCGCCCCCCTCTCTCTACACACCCCTCTCTACACCCCCCTCTCTACACCCCCTCCCTAAACCCCCTCTTTACACCCCTCTCTCTACAACCCCCCTTGCTCCCTACCCCACTCTCTCTACACCCCTCTCTCTCTCTACACCCCATCGCTCTCTATCCCTCTCTCTCTACACCCCTCTCTCTACACCCCTCTCTCTACACCCCCTCTCTCGAAACCCTCTATCTCTACACCCCCTTTGATCTCTACCCAACTTGCTCTCTACACCCCTCTCTCTACACCCCTCTCTCCACACCCGTCTCTATCCACACCCCCTCTCTATACCCCCCTCTCTACACTCCCTCTCTACACCCCCTCTCTACACCCTCCTCTCTACACCCCCCTCTCTACACCCCCTCTCTACACCCCTCTAAAACCCCCTCTCTACACACCCCCTACACCCCCCTCTCAACACCCCCTCTCTACACCCCCCTCTCTACACCCCTCTCTCTACACCCCCCTCTCTACACTCCTCTCTCTACACCCCTCTCTCTACACACCCCTCTCTCGTCACCACTCTCTCTACACATCCCCCCTCTCTCTCTACACCCCCCTCTCTACACCCCTCTCTCTACACCCCTCTCTCTCTACACCCCTCTCTCTACACACCCCTCTCTCGTCACCACTCTCTCTACACATCCCCCCTCTCTCTACACATCCCCCCTCTCTACACTCCTGTCTCTCTACACCCCACTCTCTCTACACCGCACTCTCTCTACATCTCTCTTTACACCCCTCTCTAAAGACACCCCTCTCTCTCTACACCCCTCTCTCTACCTCTTTCTCTACACCTCCATCTATCTATCGCCCTCACTCTATCTATCTGTCTATCTATCTATCTATCTATCTATCTATCTATCTATCTATCTATCTATCTATCTATCTATCTATCTATCTATCTATATCTATCTATCGCCCTCACTCTATCTATCTATCTATCTATCGCCCCTCAATATCTATCTATCCTCCTCACTCTATCTATCGCCCTCACTCTATCTAGCTGTCTATCTATCGCCCTCACTCTGTCTATCGCCCTCACTCTATCTGTCTATCTATCTATCGCCCTCACTCTATCTATCTATCTATCTATCGCCCTCTATCTATCTATCTATCTATCTATCTATCTATCTATATCTATCTATCTACCTATCTATCTATCGCCCTCACTCTATCTATCGTCCTCCCTCACTCTATCTATCGCCCTCCCTCACTCTATCGCCCTCCCTCTATCTATCTATCGCCCTCCCTCTATCGCCCTCCCTCTATCTATCGCCCTCCCTCTATCTATCACCCTCCCTCTATCTATCGCCCTCACTCTATCTATCGCATCACCACAGCATCACTCAGCACCACCACAACATCACTATCCACTACCACAGCATCACTGAACGCCACAGCATCACTCGCCGCCGCCACCACAACATCACTCAGTGTCACCACAGCATCAATCTGTGCAACCATTCAACAACAACTGGTTCAAATATGTTCTCTCAAAGTTTCAAGCTTTATTACAAATGTCACAAAAAGATGTTAATATTTCACTTCTGTTCTTGGATTTTCGTCACAATAAAATGCACTGAACATAATCTTCACAAAAGTAATTTACAAAAGTTTAATCTATTGCCATTATAAATTACAATAACTTTCATTTAAGTATTAATTATTTAAAAATACTAAAAGCCATTGTTTTTTGTAATATCAATACATCTAAGTCACGTAAATACAACACATATTGCTGTACAAATGCTATAGGTGTCACATTTGCGAAAGTTAAAACTATTGGTATTGTCAATGACAAAACTATTCATTTCGCTATTTTCAAAACCAGCACATTAATAAAAAATCGTCATCTACTGAGGTAATATGAATTTTTATGGTCAATTGTGTCCCCTAACGTAGACCCCAACGGCTCCATGTACGTGCTTCAAGTACATGTATGTTCCCTCCACATCCAGCTATGAAGACGCAAATACATTTGCGTCAAACGTTAACATGTCCTCTTTCAGATCCACCATGAATGGGTCGATAATTCCGTTCCTAAGTATGCCGTGCCACCGTCTTTACATGGTGCACTTTCACGTTTTCCTGGCTCTGGCGAGCTAGGCCCTGATTTCTGCCATCGAGCCCTTTCTGCCTTCTGCCTCTGAAAGCTGCAGCCTGGATCTGCATCCATGACCTTTACCCTACTCCCTGTGCGGCGAGCGGTGCCCGGCTCGGCCTGTTTGCCTGCCAAGACTGTATTTTGCCTTCAAGTTATCTGCTCCGCTCCTCGAAAATACATTCCTGTCTAGTGATTTAGGAAAACATCTCCCCAGCTGCAGAGCAAAGGGCCCGGCCTTTTTCTGTCTCCGTGCAAGTAATTCATTGCTCCCGTTACCATGGTAGGCCCATGGCCCCTCGCATTACACGTAGACACGTAGTCACATATGCATGCACTAGCAGTCAGTATAGAATAGCCTCTGCCCGAGAGACCTTTCCTTCTAGATAATACAGTTCCTCAAACACAAGATATTAGATATGATTTGGGTTTAGGTTGTTCTGACACGCCAGACTTCTGCCTCCACGTATGGTGCTAAATGTCAAGTCCCCTTCACCCTCCAGTTCCACGTCAATCACACGTCATGCTGCTGCGCGCGCATCTCTGCCATATATTTCTGCGGACACTGCAGGATTCCTCTATGGATCCACCCACCTGTGACACTCTCATGTGACGTTTCTAGCATACTCCTCCGTGTACGCCCTCGTGCACGCCTTCTGTTACGTGCATGTGTTCTTATCTCTTTTCTCTCAGCTGTTACGCCTTCTGTATCCATCACCATTGTATGCATTTACTATATATATTGTACTCTGTTAATAAAGCATTGTCTATCCCTTCCTGAACCTTCGTGGTGATGGAACATGATACCTGGTTCGAACCAATTCCATTTTATGGAATAAAACCCTTATAAACTCAGATGCCACGGACTCTGCCTCTCATTTTTGATTGAGCTATTTTTATTGAACTTTACCGCATAGAAATTCCGCATAGGTAAACTTTATTTACCACATAATTTGGCGCCCGAACAGGAACCCCTCCCCCACCTTACGCGCCGGCGGTGCGTTGCAGGCCTAGCCCCCTGCCACAGCCGTGACGGACAACTACGCGTACCCGCAGGATTTCCTGTATCTCCCTCAGGCCAACGGAGGTGACTGGGGCTGCGATCGACACCCAGACGAGGCGGTGAGGAGTGCGGAGGATCCCGACCAGAGCCCAGCCGAGAGAGCAAGGTCCGAGGCGTTCAGAGGCCCACCAGTTCCGAAGTACCTACGTCACGAGTCGAGTCGAGTCCAGTCCGGTCCAGTCCAGTGTCGAGTTTCCGAGGCCTTCCGTTCCGTGCTTCCCGGTGAGTACCGTTGCTGGGGACGCATCTAGACGGGTGCATTAATTTGTGCCCGGTCAAGACGGGTTTGGGTACACAGACCCGGTCTGCACTGTTTTAGCAGTGTATCTGTACTGTTTAGCAGTATATCAAGTATCAAGTTTATCAAGTTATTGTCCGTTCTGAAATGTTTTAATGTGTTTTAATGTTGTGGTATGAGTGATTGTTTGATCTTCATTACTGTGTTTATTGTATTAGTTGTGTCCAAGTCCAAGTAAGTATCAAGTATCAAGTATCAAGGTTCAAAATGACACTGTTTTCTAAACTGAGACAGATAGGAACTAGAAAAGGGATACTCGAGGAAGCTGTTCCCATCCCACCCAGGGACACTCCCGGTTATTTAATGTACCACAAGCACGGCTTAGACGCTGTATTATATCTCGACTTGTGGGTGGATTACACTAAGGATTTAGCAGAGAATCAGAGATGGCCCGTTACAGGGACATGGGATGCCGAGTGCATCATGAGAGTAGAGGAAGCATTATGGAAAAAGAAAGCCAGACAGTCACAGAAAGATGCCATTGAACTATGGCGTAAAGAATCACACAGACGGACAGAGAAAGCACTCAGAAAAGCAGAGAAAAGTAGAGAGGATTCAGAAAAAGCCAAAGAGAAAGAACTACTAGAAGAAGGAGAACGAGTTAGAATGGAACAACACGATAGACGGAGTAACGCAATTATGACAGGATTATATCCAGTCCTGGCCGAGGGCCTGCCTAAGGCAACCCCGGAAATACCGAAAGATCTGCCCCCCCCCCCATTGGTTCCGACTAAATTACGTCACAAGACCGCAGCAGATATTTTTCTTTCTTCCTATTTAGACGACGTAGCTCCTGAATACATCAATGTCCCACCTGTACCTGTACCACCCGCTGACTGTCTGCCCCCAGGTCCGCAACCGCAGACCCCTCCTGCACCCCCTATTAATCCGCTTAATCCTTTTGGGCCTGGCACGGTCCAGGTTCCAACCCAGTTACAGCAAGCACTGACCTTACAGACAGGTGATGCTCAAGCCTCCGCCTCAGGAGGTGCATCAGGAGGTTACCATACCCCGCCACCAGTACAGCGATTAACTATTAGAGAACTAGCAATGCAACGCACTCCGAAACCAGTCACAATTGAAAAGCTTAAAGAGTATCTTACAGACTGTAGATATGATCCAGTACCAGGCAAAGACGGTTGCATGTTATTAGCCTCAATACGTATAAGACGTGCTGCAAACTTTTTAGTTCTATTCCCAGGAATGACAGATTATCTGGACAGGATATATCGTTTTGTTCAGACTGGTGAGGGTCAGGAATGTATTCACGAGGCCATGACACATCAGAAAGTAGACATTCAAAGTATGATTTTAAGATTCCTTATAAACTGTTTCATAAGAGAACGAGACCGGCCCGGTGTAAATAAAGAAGAGATGGAGGTACTAACTACATGGGGTCAGAATATTGCAGACGGAAAACATGATAAAAAGAAATGTATAGAGGCCATGTACAGAAAAATTCGTAAAGAAATAACAGTATTTCATGAAAGAGAGAAAGCTGAAAGTGAAGCAGATAGTGACAAGCCTAAATCCTCAGAGGAGGATGAGCTAGAAGAAGACATAGGTACGGTAGCATATGTAGGAAAGGGTAGACCTTTTAATAAAACGATACGTCCAGAAAGCAAGAGACTTTTTCACTCTGCTATGTCAAATCCGAAGACGCCGGAACATTTATTTCAGCCTACCGATAAAGTACTTCAAGAACGAATGGGGTACCATGTACTCAATTCCATGGATGAACAAGAATTAGCCAGGTCAGCAGTACAATGGGCTGACAATTCCGATAGATATAATGATGACGCATTAGCGCAAACATTTTTGAATCTTTCTCCAGACGAACAGCGACTAGCTGGTATGTACATGATACAACACCTCCTTACGTTGTATAAGAGCCAACATTCTGATCCAGGTCCCCTACATGATGTACTAGTAGAGTTACTCATGAATAAATGGAGAGGCCTGGGTACCGATTTAATTAAAGTAATTTTAGAACATCGACACAGATATAGTGCCTTCCTGAATCCACAGTTTGTTTCAGCTCCACCCCCAGAAAGAAAAATGTTCTACATAGACAGACAGAATCCCTTGCGAGAAGTACACCCGATCAGGAAGCCAGATAATTCACTAGAACGTGTATTTGTATACACACCCTTAACTAAAATGGAATTGTTAGAAATGAAGAAAATAGTGCCTAGCCATGATAAAGATCCAGCAGGTTTCCATCGTGAACTAAAAGACATGTTACTCATGGGAGATTATACCTATCCCGACATTATGAAAATATTGAAAGTACTATTGCCTGCCGGTATTTACGAGAAACTCAAGGAAAAAGAATGGGAGGTAGGAGACAAAAAGATTAATTGGGCTTTACTAGAAACAGAAGAAACTGGCCGAACTCCAGGTTTAGGTCTTGGGGACCATACTAAAGCACTACCAGGATTATTAGTGCAAGTATTGCCAAGGTTGTTGGCAACTAAAAAGGAGGATTGGGATGCAATCTCAGCCTGCAAACAGAAAGCCGACGAAGACACTAGTGATTTTTATTCCCGATTTGAGAAATGTTTCATTATTAATAGTGGCCTGAAAACAAGTAGCGAGTCATACCCACACCTTTTTGTATCCAAATTAGTCGAGAATTCTCTGCCCCAAGTTAAGAACCGTGTATTGAAAGTCGAGAGCACATGGCAAGCAAACACGCCTTCCCAAATGTTACAGATGTTACAGTACCACCAGAACAGAATAAGGGAAGAACATGATCACGAACAAAGACGTATGAAAGACACGAAAATGAAAATGCTCGTTGCTCAGTCAGTTCCAGCTGACGGTCAGAAAAAGGGCATGACACAGTCCAATAATTCGGCAGCTCCTGTTAAAGGGACATGCAACTATTGTAAACAGCCAGGTCACTATGTAAACGATTGTGCAGTTTTGAAACACAATATATCTACAGGTAAAACTAAAGAGAGACCGCGTCCTCCTAGACAGGACCAGGCCCAACAACACGTTACACAGAATGTACAGCCTATGCATGCTCCACAACAGACAGTACAGACCGTAGCGGTACCACAGCCACAACCGATTGCCGCAACCCAACATGCAACACAGCAGATGTACCAATATGCTCAAACTGATTATCCCGATTACCAGCAATACACATGAAACAGCCTAGAGATGGAGGTTGGCTTGCCTCTTATTGAGGTTCCTGTAGATCAAGAGGGTCCTTATGTACATAGTCAGGTATTAGGAAAGGATAGAAAGTTTTTGATTGACACAGGGGCAAGCAGGACAACAATAAGTCACGACGAGGTTCCAGGGGCACCCCTCTCAGGCTCACAGAATGTTTCCCTTGGATTTTCAGGAAAGCCTATTGTAAATGAAGTATCGAAACCAGTTCCCCTTTCAGTTGGTCCGTTGTCTCGCACTACAGATTTATTGCTCACGAAATCATGTCCAGAAAACTTATTAGGTATCAAGACGCTGAAAGCTCTAGGAGCTGTAATTTGTTGTTCTCCGGAAGGAGTAAGATTGTTTTTGCGTGACTTTAAGGGTCACTATGTGTTGAGAGATATTGATTCCAGATTACAGAATGTTCCTGCACATTTATGGGCACAAGGCCCCACTGATGTAGGTTGTATGCACATTACACCATACCGAGTTACACTGAAACAAGGTGTTGTTTTACCACGAATCCGACAATACAAGTTACCACCAGATGCTGTAGTGGCTTTACTGAAAATCATTGACGAGCTCATTGCACAAGGAGTGGTTGTAGAAACTGACTCCAATCTATGTAATTCCCCTATTATTCCAATTCTTAAATGTACTGATCCAAATGCACCTCCAGTTTATCGATTAGTGATCGATTTACGAGAATTGAATAAATGCATTGTACCACAGTACCCTGTGGTTCCAGACATCTCTTCATTATTGACAGCTATTGATTCAGAGGCAACGTTCTTTACTGTAATTGATCTGAAGAACGCCTTCTTTAGTGTCCCAATTGATCCAGAAAGCCAATAACTTTTCGGATTCTGTTTAAATGGCCGAAGCTTCAAATTTGCACGCGCACCTCAAGGATTCACAGAAAGCCCCAGCATCTATAGCCAAGCATTGAAAAGACAACTTGACAGTATTCACATGCCTGACAACACTGCCCTACTTCAGTACGTCGATGATCTATTGATCACCGCCCGTAGTGAACCAGAATGTGAACAAGCATCACTGACAGTTTTGTATTTCCTGGCTGACAAGGGACACAAGGTGTCTCCTTCGAAGCTGCAATTCTGTGTTCAGCAAGTGGTATACCTTGGGCACTTGCTGTCCAAAGGGGGGAGACAGCTAACACCTGACCGTATCCAGTTAATTGTAAACATGTCACAACCCAAGACACAAAAGGAGGTACGGGCCTTTATAGGCCTCACTTCTTACTGCAGACAATGGATCCCTCAGTATGCATTTCTAGCCAAACCACTCATACAGTTGACAACCCAGGAGGTAGCGACATCGACTGTCCTCCCTTGGACTCAGGAACATACACATGCTTTTGACGATCTGAAGAAAGCCCTATGTCAAGCACCTGTTTTAGCGACACCATGTTACAGTAAACCTTTTACACTTTTTGTCACAGAACGTGAAGGTACTGCATTGTCAGTACTCACCCAGGATCAAGCAGGTTCACACAAACCGTGTGCTTATTTTTCTAGTACATTAGATCCAGTAGCCCAGGCTCTGCCTGCGTGCTTGAAATCTGTGGCAGCGACAGCTCTAGCAATCAGACAAAGTGATTCCATAGTGTTAGGACACCAATTGACAGTACAAGTTCCACATTCCGTGGAAGTTCTTTTGAACAGAACACAGACTCAACACTTGACTATAGCACGATTGACAGGTTATGAATTGACATTGTTTCAGCCACACATAGAAATCAGACGTTGCAATACCTTGAATCCTGCTACCCTTTTGCCATTAAGTGAGACAGACCCTTTGGCACATGATTGTGTTGAAGTCATTACCATTACGACGAAACCCAGACAAGACTTGACAGACATTGCATTACCAGATCCAGACCTGACACTTTATGTGGATGGTTCATGTATGAGAACAAGTACAGGAGAGTTAGTGGCCGCATATGCAGTAACGACAGAAACTGAAGTCATAGAAACAAATCGAATTGACACCCTGTCAGCCCAAGCAGCAGAGCTCATTGCTCTGACTCAAGCCTGTATACGAGCAAAGAACAAGAGAGTTAACATATACACAGATTCCCGTTATGCGTTCGGAGTCGTACACGACTTCGGTGTACTCTGGTGTACTCACGGAGCCAAGATCCAGCACGGTCCCCTCATCCAAGCTCTGTTAGAAGCAATACATCTGCCTACAGCCATATCCATCATAAAGTGCAAAGCACATACGAAAGTTACAGATACCATTTCCCAGGGTAACGACCTGGCAGATCGAACAGCCAAGCATACAGCTCAGACTCAGACTCACGCAACTGACCTGGCAAAGACAGTAGTCCCGACACCGACACATTGCATGACAGTTAGGGATCCCGCCCTAGATGTAATTGATATACAGACACATGCTACACCAGACGAAATCAAGAAATGGATTGAACTAGGAGGGATCCAGACAGAACAGGGATGGATGACGAAGGGAAAAGCCACATGGTTTCTCCCCGACTCGATGGTTCAAGTTATCATTAACACAGTACATAGTCCTGCACATTTAGGAGAAAAAGCCATGTTAGACAGTATTCAAAACCTTTGGTTCAATAAGCATTTACGAGCAGCAGCAAAGCAGAAAGTGCGTACTTGCATGATCTGTTGTCAGTTCAACCCAGGTAAAGGCATTCCCGTAGAGGAAGGTGGATTTCATCCTCCCGATCACCCTTTTGAAGTCCTCCAGATGGATTATATCCAGATGGAACGTTGTCGAGGATTCAAGTATGTCCTCGTAGTTGTATGTGCACTTTCCCGTTGGACAGAAGCATATCCAGTCCCAGATTACACTGCTCCGACCACTGCCAAGCAGCTGGTACGTGAATTTTTCCCCAGGTATGGTTTGCCCCGTATCGTGTACTCAGATAATGGTCAGCCATTCTCGTCCGAGCTTATGAAGCAGGTATCACTCCTGCTAGGTTATCAGTGGAAGTTCCACTGTGTCCAACATCCCGAGGCAGCAGGTCTCGTAGAGAGACATAATCAGACCCTGAAAACACGTCTTGCCAAGATATGTAGAGAGAAAGGCGTTGACTGGATAGTAGCTTTACCAGTTGCACTCTTTTACATGAGAATGATAGCACATTCAAGAACAGGGCTATCCCCGTACGAGGTGGTCTTTGGTAGGCCACCGAATATGTGGGGGACGCCTCTGCCTCGTAAGATCACAGATGTTGACTGTAATATGCTGACAGATTACCTTGCCTCCTTGATGTCTGCACTACAATCATGTCGTTCACAGGTAGCTGCAGCCTTTCCCGACAACACCGAGGTGAAGGCACACGAGATCGTTCCTGGGGATCTGGTGCTGGTCCGGAATTTCGATAGGAGGAGCCCGCTGGAGCCCCGTTGGCAGGAGCCGAAGCTTGTGTTATTAACAACAAGGACAGCAGTGAAGGTGGAGGGCCGCAAGGGCTGGCTCCACTCGAGTCATGTGAAAAGACACTATGGACTGCCGCCAAAACCAGACTCCCAGCCCTGCCCCCTTCCAGAGACTGATACTAAACTCCCCCTGGTAGAGAAAACTCCTTCTCAAGAATTTCGTATGAAGTTGAGGTCTAGCAAGTCAGACAGTTTAATTGTTTAAGTCCTCCCCTAGGTGAAGCGGTTAGACAGGTTCCTGACATGTACAAGTTAGACCCCAATAGAGAGAGAGATAGACAGAAACAGATCAAGAAACATGAATATTGTAAATCTCTCCGCAGTCACTGCATTGTGACATTATTGATTATGTTTTTTCTGAGTCTTATGATTATTGCTGCAAGTATATTGCTACACATGTACTTTCCTATTTTCACACGTGCACATTCTTCTTCAAATAACACTGCCGAGCATACTTTCAGTGAATTGCCCCCGCACGAGTTATCTTACCGACTTGCGCTGCGCAACAATACCTTCATTAGTATGTTACATCATTCCCATCAGACCAGCAATGCTACCAATTGTTGGATATGTGGCCGACTCCCTCCCTATCAGAAGTACAAGGGAGTTCTGCCCCTCTTTCCGTACCCGTTCACACATAATGGTTCCTGTGGTGCATGGTTTAGTTTAATAAATTCTTTAGATTCTGATTCCGTAGTTTACCAGGGCAATTGGGTATGGGGAAATCTGAACACAGTTTTGCATAAAGTATGTTTCCCTGACAAGGAGGGTCTTCCCCAAAGGACAGGGACCGATCTAGAAAACGAAGTATATGGATTAGGAAATTTTACACTTAACCTCATGATTCTGAATGTCCAGTCCGAAGCCGAACCAGTCTTGTCCGCTATGTCAGTATTACCAGTCAAAGGTGAATTATGTGTCAGAAAGAATGGTTCAGTACACCTAGGTCATAGTAAGTGTACTACTGTGATCGAATTCAGTGATAAAGGCAAGTCTACATTCAAAGCTTCCCGTCATTCCTATTTCATTTGTGGTCATACAGCATATATACGCTTACCTCTAGATTGGGATGGTACTTGTTACATTGCATTCCTTCTGCCACCTGTTTTCCTAGCCCCTCCTGATTATCATAGGGACTCCCATCTAGTACACAATAGACCCCAGAGAGATCTCCCGATTGTCGACTATACTGAAACGGCATGGGAGCAGTATACAGACTTCAATAAAGGTTTCTTTCCCTATTTAGGTGCTGTCTTTAATAGTAAACTGATACGTAAATTAACCAGAACCCTCGAAGCAGTAGTGAATGAAACTACTTCCGCCCTAGGTAACTTAACAGAGGAGCAGTCTGCTATGCGGATTGTTGTTCTTCAAAATCGTCTTGTTCTTGACGTCATCCTGGCCGATAGGGGCGGAGCTTGTAGAGTCATCGGATCGAGTTGCTGTGTCTTCATTCCAGAAAACGCACCATCAGTATATAGAGCCATAACCCGTCTTCACAAGATTGCAAGTCAGATACACCAGAATCAAGGGAAGCCGGGACTTGGTCCGGTTGGTTCTGGAGCGTGTTATCAGCCTGGGGATGGAAAGTCCTATCCTTCCTCGGAATAGCCCTTCTCATAGTATTCAGTTGTTGCCTATGTTTGCAGTGTGGGCCAGCGATTTGCGGTTTGTGCGCCACATCATGTATTCCCCATTCAAGTTCACGTTCTAAATCCCGCCAGAAAAAGGAAGAGCAAATGATGTTATATGAACAAATTGATGGACTAATGAAGATCGATATATCATGAAGGGTCCGTAGGGGACAAGGAGGGAATGAGGTAATATGAATTTTTATGGTCAATTGTGTCCCCTAACGTAGACCCCAACGGCTCCATGTACGTGCTTCAAGTACATGAATGTTCCCTCCACATCCAGCTATGAAGACGCAAATACATTTGCGTCCAACGTTAACATGTCCTCTTTCAGATCCACCATGAATGGGTCGATAATTCCGTTCCTAAGTATGCCGTGCCACCGTCTTTACATGGTGCACTTTCACGTTTTCCTGGCTCTGGCGAGCTAGGCCCTGATTTCTGCCATCGAGCCCTTTCTGCCTTCTGCCTCTGAAAGCTGCAGCCTGGATCTGCATCCATGACCTTTACCCTACTCCCTGTGCGGCGAGCGGTGCCCGGCTCGGCCTGTTTGCCTGCCAAGACTGTATTTTGCCTTCAAGTTATCTGCTCCGCTCCTCGAAAATACATTCCTGTCTAGTGATTTAGGAAAACATCTCCCCAGCTGCAGAGCAAAGGGCCCGGCCTTTTTCTGTCTCTGTGCAAGTAATTCATTGCTCCCGTTACCATGGTAGGCCCATGGCCCCTCGCATTACACGTAGACACGTAGTCACATATGCATGCACTAGCAGTCAGTATAGAATAGCCTCTGCCCGAGAGACCTTTCCTTCTAGATAATACAGTTCCTCAAACACAAGATATTAGATATGATTTGGGTTTAGGTTGTTCTGACACGCCAGACTTCTGTCTCCACGTATGGTGCTAAATGTCAAGTCCCCTTCACCCTCCAGTTCCACGTCAATCACACATCATGCTGCTGCGCGCGCATCTCTGCCATATATTTCTGCTGACACTGCAGGATTCCTCTATGGATCCACCCACCTGTGACACTCTCATGTGACGTTTCTAGCATACTCCTCCGTGTATGCCCTTGTGCACGCCTTCTGTTACGTACATGTGTTCTTATCTCTTTTCTCTCAGCTGTTACGCCTTCTGTATCCATCACCATTGTATGCATTTACTATATATATTGTACTGTTAATAAAGCATTGTCTATCCCTTCCTGAACCTTCGTGGTGATGGAACATGATACCTGGTTCGAACCAATTCCATTTTATGGAATACAACCCTTATAAACTCAGATGCCACGGACTCTGCCTCTCATTTTTGATTGAGCTATTTTTATTGAACTTTACCGCATAGAAATTCCGCATAGGTAAACTTTATTTACCACACTACAATACCAATAGCTCAAACTTTCCTAATGCGAGACCTATTGCATTGAAAATGCTTGTTAACAATGGGGCGTAGTTTCATGTGGGGTGTTTGGGAGTTTGCGGAGCTCTAAAAGATTATGATTAGATATTTCGATAAATGTGCTTTTAGTCGGGTATCATGAGGTGTCTATTGGATCTCACCCTAGAAATTCACATGGCCACACTGACAAACAACACACATATACACACACACTTTCATCTTTGATTTGAAGGCCTTAGAACTTGGTTAGTTTGTAAAATATTCTGTTTTAAGTACCTCTAACAATCCGTATTCTTTTCTCCTTCCAATGCCCCTTAAGCTCTTCTCATGTTCTGCTTCTCATATATGTATTCACATACAAATTTCGTAGGGAGTGTGATTAAACAATCTTAATAAATTGATTTTGTATCAAAATTCATTATTCTGAAACACTGATATTATAAGTAAGCACCCAAAAGAAACTTTTTTTGTGACTAAAATGTTATAAACCAAGTTCACATAATGTATCCACATCAATGATCAATACACATCCTTCCACAGTATCGTTCCCTTGAAAAATACTTTATAATCATGCTTCGTACGACATTTATATGCGTATGTCTAAGTATTGAATTGGTTGGGCACCAACTGAAAACTACGGAATACGGCCAAATACAGGTACGTAAACATATAAATAAATGTACTGAATTTCGTTGCCCCGAAATTCGTTTTAATAATTTTTATGTTTACTTACCTGTATTTGGCCGTATTCTGTAGTTTACTACCCCCCACCCTGCCCCTGCCCCTCCCCCGCCCCACGTCACCACCCTGCAGCACTCCCACCACCGACTTCTACTGGTGCCCACAAGTGTAGTGTCGGCACGCAGAGGCCTAGGTCTGTTTCTATACATGAGGGAGAACGTCTGGACCTGTCCTGTGACCTGAGAAGTGCACCAAGCATGCCTTCATTTTCCTGACAGAGAACGACTGTCCCTGTTGTGGGTTTGAGATGTAGCACGGTGGCAGCAGCGTAAAGTGATTTGTGAATCCATAGCTGCCATCAGGCCTTGTGGCTCTGTCACTGGAATGGAGGCCTATAGGCCCACACAATCACAGTACTGTTTCTATGCATTAACCCAAATCAATAGGATTTGGTTCTAAAGTATATGTTCTGCATGTTTAAGTATGTGACCTTTATGGTGAATAAATTGTTTGTGAGGGAGTCAGAGCAAAGAAGGCCCGTGGGTTCCATTTTGAAAGCCCCTGGCCTGTTCCGGTGCACAAGACAATTTAGGTGGGTCTGGTGGCTCAGTGGACTAATGCTTCCACTACAGGGGCCTGTGTTCGACCTCATGGTCACAGGTTCAAATCCCGGTGGGTCCACTCAGCCTTTCATCCATCTGAGGGCGATAAAATGAGTACCATTGAGTTGGGTAACAATAAACATCTGTTATTCAGTGCCAAGATACCTACGGGTGAACGTGTGCTTTACAAATACACGTTATGTTAAGATGGAGGTGAGGTTGTTTCCCAGGCGGCCGAAATGCATTTTATTTATTTTATTTATTTATTGACATTTGTAGAGCGCGGCGAATACCCGTGGGCGTCTCAGCGCTAACTGACAAACCTGAAGCTGGAACAAGGAGACGGAGACACTGAAGTGGGGACAGATGCAACAGGGCTTCTTTAGAAATTCTATACAGCCTTTTGCTTAGAGGTGCTGCTGATTAATCTCTCGGTGTTGCTGCCATTTGGTACATGGTTGGGACAACGGGTTGGGCTGCAGTCTCTTTCTCAAGCTAAAAGGGACCCTTTAGAAGAGCCCAGTCTTTTATAGTTGACCTGATCCCTGTCAGTGTAGCTTAACAGGCAGGTGGCGAAAACTCACACCTCTCTGTGCTTCTGAAGAGGGTGCTTCGAGATGGTGTATATCGTGCTGTGTTGAGCATAACTCTACACAAATGCTATGTCAAGAGAGCAGTCTGAAAAAGACACTTGAAAGGAAAACCACCCAAATCAGTTCTGAAAATGCATACAGTGGACAGTGTCTACTTTGACTGTATAAAAGTGGAAACCACTGATCTCATTGACCAAGGAAGGAAATGCTCCACAGATAACTCAGATGACTGCTGTGCAACTAGAGCTGGTGTCTGCCTAACAGCCAGCTTCCCTGAGGTGACGGAACATCTTCTCAAGTCTTGCTTTGCTGGAAGAAGTTGTTCCTCTGACCTGATGTGCCTGGAAGTCAGTCTGCCTGATAAGTAAAGGAAAGCACCTGCCAATCCCATAGGAGGTATGACTGTCCAGAGTGGCAGAAGCAGCAGGTTCTTGGTGCTTAGAAGGAACACTGTAGAGAGTCATTTGTGAGCCCTAGGAGTGGTAGGCACAGTTTGTGCAGAATCGCGGTTCGAAGCACGAATCATGGACCAGTGGCTGAGCTCACTGCAGTAATCAATATCTGTGCCTAAGGTCAGAGCTAGCAGTGAGAAGCATTGCAGGTTTTCCCGCCAGGTACAGAGACAACACAGAGACCTGTGTTGTGGTGAGACTGTGTCAAGGGAGCTGTACTGAACTAAGCGCTATCATTATTGAACTAGGGCAATTTGCACCTGAGCCTTGACTTGTGCTGGACAGACACTCTAACCTTAGGGGGGACCTGCTACTCTCACAAGAGGAGGGACGCTTGGGTATAGAAAAGGGGTGGGTAGCATCCCTAGGTGCAGTAGCCTGAGTGCCAGTGCATTTTATTGTACCTGCTAATAAAACCCATTTTGTTTGGTGTCCTGTTTTATTTGTGTACTTTTCTAAGTGAAGCGCTAGGTTGGATAATCATCAATTGCCCTTTTTGGTGCCCCTCATAATGTCTAGGGTTCACAAGACTATATCTTTGACCCGGATACAAGCAGTCGACAGTGTATAAAGCACCCCCAACCAGCTGTTGGAAAATATCACTTGCTCTCACACACCGCAGCACAGCCAGCATGCCCCCACCACTCAACTGAATTAAATGTTTTTTCAGCATCCAGAAACACGGCGGTAGCACTCACATCATCATCAATACGAAAGCCCTCATGCCAAAAAGAGGTCTAAGACTATATATCAAGGACTGGCCCAGTATAACCTCAGCCTATTCAGGACCAACGATGCCATAGAGCAAAGGCACCGATTGATTAGCCAATATTTTTACAAAAATGTTCATGCCAGTGTTCAACAGTGACAGAGGTCTATAGGTTGAGCAACAGTCGGCACGCTTACCCGGCTTTAACAGAGTGACCAAGAGAGCCTCGTGCATCATAGGCGGCATTCAACTTTCCTTCACCATTTCTTCATATAGAATCACCAAGTGTGGGACGTGTTTGGCCTTAAAGGCCGTATAGAGGGCCCCTGTCAGCGTGCCTAGCGCTGTCCCCATGTCCTTTAAAGCTGACATATTCTCCATGGAGCAGAGCGGCGTCATAAGGTGTTCCCTACGCGCCATCATAAGCTACTTCATTGTGATTAGGGCGAGGTAGTCACCACGGCCTGTTCATCGTGAGAAATGTGCAGTGCATATAGAGCCTCATAATTAAGATGGCAACAATCTGACACGCGCTCTGCCATACAAAGGGTTACCCCCTGCTCATCCTTGATGGCCAAAACAGATTTGCCCTCAAGCCTGGCGAGTTGGGCAAAGACGCTTGCCAGCACTATACTATACACCCTCGCAGTCGCATACTTTCCTAGATTAGTAACTTTGCTGAGCGCTACCTGGTGATACTCTTCCAACCTGACCTTGATTTCGCCCAGCAAACTCTGCTGAGCCATCTCTCTGTGTGCCCATTCTAAACCTGCTATTTCTGCCACCAATCGTGGCAACCGGCCCCTCAATGACCAAAGTACGCTGGCGTGTTTTGAAATAGTGACCCCCCTGAATATAAACTTAGAAGGCCTCCAAGACCATTGTGAATTTATCCACAGACCCTGTGTTGGTATTGAAATGTTCATCTAGCTTTTGCTCAAGTTCCTAATGAAACACTGCATTTAGAAGAGAGTAAGGTGGGAACTACAAGGAGAAGGCGGGGCAATGGGCTATCCAGCACCATTAATACCAGCAAGTGATCCGAATATGCGCGCGGCAAGTGTTCGCACATCCGGACTCGTGGCACCAGGCTCTGGGACATTAGCCAGTAATCTATGAGTGTGTGGATATCGTGCACCGTGGAGTAACAGGTGTATCCCACGCCTGTGGGGAACTTGTGACGCCGAACATTAAGCAAACCGCACTGCTCCACTATCTCATTAAGGGCACGAGATGCAGCCAAGAACGACCTCGGCGGAACCCAGAAGGGATCCCGTCTGGGAATAAAACACATTGAAACCACCACCCGATATCTGAGGCAAATATCCACACTGGACGAGCCTAGCTCACAAAGCACGATAAAACTGCGTGCTGTCGTAATTAGGACAGTATACTCCTGCTAACAGAGGAGCCCTGGTCATTATTGTGATACAAAAGGGGATGATGGACGGAGCGTTTGAGCAAATCAAACACTCACCCCCAGTCAACTGATCTGAACTGGGGTGGCTGAGTGAGCTAAAGAATGGTGATGGATTAAACCCAGATCAGTTGACTGGGGGTGAGTGTTTGATTTGCTCAAACGCTCCGTCCATCATCCCCTTTTGTATCGCTGGTCATTTTTGTGACAAGCAATCCACAATATATCTGCCACCCGTGTTCACGCACGCTTCCTGCATTTTAATATCAGAACACCACCAAACCCAAATAAACACACTCTGGGCCTGGGTGGTGAAGCCTGCTGCAGAGCAGGCAGCCCATAAGCGGGGCTTTGTAAGCAGTCAATCCCAGGAATCAGATGTGTTTGCTATAGTTTAGCGATGTCTATGCTATGCCGCTTTAAGTATGCTATAATTTTGTGCACCTTCCTGCACCTCACGCAACACCATTAGTCAATCAAATCGCCCCACCCAGGCAGCAGGAATCCTCAACTTTCCAGACACATGTTCGCCCCTGGCAGGACACCCATAGCCCATCCCTACGGCCAATGCCCCCAGCACCTTGAGCAACTGTCATGTAGAATGTTAGTCACCAAGCACTCCTACACATCCACTGAACAATGGGTAACTGCTGCCCAGAGAAGGTCCGCAAAGCCACAGTTCACAGGTAGGTACCAGTCTGTGAGGCACAGGGAATGATAATCCTGCTCCTCCAAGACCTGTGACACCGCAGGCTCTCCCTCCTCTGACCGCGGCGAGCGCCGCTGAGCCCCTGTGACTGCACACTGCCTTAGGAACTGCTGCAGCTGCTTGGGGTTGCAAAAGATTTTTGCCTTCCAATCCACCATCACCTTCCGGAGGGTAGAGTAGAGCATGCTGTATTCTAGGGGCAGATCTTGTAGCTTGCACTTGGCCAGGATGAATTGCCTCCACGCATCCTGAACTTGCTGCATGAAGTCCAGGAAAAGAGACAACTCCATGCCCTCATGTCGGAGCACCTTAAGTTCCTGTGTCTTGTGGAGCACTGCATCCCGGTCCCTGTAGTGCAGCAGCCTCCCTATGATCGGGCGAGGTCTCGCCCCGTACACTGGACGCAGCGCAAGGGAGTGGCCGGAGCACTCTACCACAAATATGTCAGAAAAAGTCTCATGTCCAGTAAGATCTATAAGGAGTTGCTCCACATACTTCTCCATATTGCCAATGTTTGTGGACTCAGCCACACCAATTGTCCTGAGGTTGATCCTCTGTTTTAACCTGCAAGGAGAAGAGTGCCTTCTCTATCGGTTTCTGGGACGCCAAGGCAGTGACCTGTTTATCCTCAATCTCTGACACACACCTCTCCATCATGTCAATCTGCTTGGTGGGTTTGTCCAGGCACTCTGACATCTCCATCCATCCAGAATGACATCGCATCAATCATGCTGTCAATTTTAGTGAGGCTGTGTTGCATAGGGGGCAGAACACAGCTGCCAGCTGTGTCCGGCCAAGCCTCCAACATTATTGTGCCGTCGTCACGGTCCTTGGGGGTTTTCTGCAGCTCAAAATGCAACCTGGCCTGTTTTACTCGTTTTGCCCATGATAAGGAGCTGTCCCACCGGGCCACAGCAGAAGCCACCTCAATCACTCAGGCTCCACAAAGAGCTGACTGGTAGGAGGGCAAGGAGTCCCAGTGACTGCACTCCGGCTTGAGTCAAGCATTCTCCCCTAACTTCAGCGACGCCACAGCTCCAAGGGCCAGACAGCAAAGCAAGTCCGGTTCTGGGATGTGTGCCTTACACACGTCCATGCCACCGCACCGCCTAAGACAGGGCCCCGCCACCGAGGCCTCCAGTGCGTCATCCTCCACCATCTATGTAAGATTTTTCGGGCCGGTCTGTGTGTTTACAAACGTACGACTTCAAATATGTTCTGGTCTTTTATTATTCAATTACTTTTCTTCAGTCTCTGCCTTGACAGGTTCTGTTCAGAGAGGACTTATAAATGTTAGGTGATTACTAGAAGATTTATCCTGCAAAACTGGAAAGTATCATGAAAGTGATATATAGAGAATAAGATTAATGACCTATTGACATCTGCAGCATTGTTAAAGGTGTCCTTTAATGTTAGTAAGAATGAGTGACATATAACTTCATTTGGTTAAGCTATGTAGAAACCTATGGATAATGGAATATTTCGTATCTGACACTGATCTACCATTAGGCAGAAGCACTGTAGGTTTAAAACATATATTTATTTGTTAGTATTCGTAGATTTTTTTTTAGAGTTACTGGCCTCAAAGTTCTTCACACAGCATACATATGTGAGGAAGGCACAAAAACCCAATGGTGCAGAACTGATTAAAAATCCAACTTGGATGGACAGCGTATGGAGAGGTCACCGTCAAAAATGTCTCCAAAATGGGGGGCGTGGCCAGCAGCATGGCCGACTAGACGTGCCTCGCCGGAGCTCCGGCCGAGTTGCCCCATCATCCGCCTTAAATCCTTAGCATCGAGCTTGAAATCCTACCAGTTTGAAGTTAAACCTCTGCGACATACGGAGTGAGAGCTGCCTGAGTGGTGGAGAGGCTTTTCCTGGCGTTCGGCGAGCCCGGAGACGACAACGGAGAAAGGGCGGCCATGATGGCGACCGCGAGGCGCGGAGGACAGCGAGATCCCTAGAGCTACGCCCGGCGGGCTGCCCGACGGGACTCTCACCAGGGCATCGCTGTCGGGGGAGACTGCATACTATCGGAGAGCGAACAGAGGTCGATCAAGAGGATCGAAGGGAAACGGTCTCCCACTCAAAGATGGCGGCCGGCGGAGAGTAACGAGTCGAGGGAAGCCCACCGTGAGACTCGGCAGGTCGGGCGCTGGCCTGGCGGGAGACGGGGGAGTGTGGTGGGACGAGCAGATCCGGCGGCCCGGCCGTGGGGGTGCAGTGACCATCGAACGTCCCCCACCCCACCCCTTTAGTTGCTGGCTGAAGACGACATAGTGGCGGAGTGATACAGGACGCCCAGACACCAGAGACAGGGGCGACGAGGCTGGAGAGCCATACTGGGACCAACTAAAATTGGACCCCCCTGGCAGGAGCTCTCTCCGCAATAACCAACGGCCCGTAGGCGGGGAAGCCGAGGACACGGAGTGCCTAGCTGGCCGGCGAGCGGCTACAGGTAGCGGCGGCGGAGATCCGAGTAGCCATCTGGCGCCCCTGCGCTAGACTGGCCCCCGGCACTGGGACCCTGCTTTCAGCGCACCCACCCGGGCCTTCACGCGTGGTGAAAATGGGGAAGAAAGATCTGGTTCCCAAAACCACAAGGCAGGGCCCTATGGACAATTTCGCGGCTCCACGGCCTGTGGCGGATCAACCAGGCTCCCGCCCCGACATGGCCGTGTTGCTGGAGGCCATTCAAGTGTCCAGAACGGACATTCAGGCATCGCGATCAGCCTTGGAGACTAAGATTGGAGAGGTGGGAGCGGAGGTGACGCTGTTGCGACAAGACTTTCGGAACCTGAACGAGAGGGTAACGGCCGCGGAGGACAAACTGAAGGAGGACGGGGAGTCGATCACTACGCTCAAGAAAGACATGGCTGAACTGCAGGCTGCGCACCGTCATCTCCAATGGAAGGTGGACGATGCGGAAAACAGGTCCAGGCGCAACAACCTCCGATTCGTGGGGTTTAGAGAAGGGATTGAGGGCAAGGACATGGCCGCCTTTCTGCTCAACTGGCTCAAAACTACTTTCCCAACGGCGCCATTTTCTACATGCTTCATAATTGAGCGGGCGCACAGGGCGCTCTTGGCCAAACCCCCGGAGGGAGCGAGACCACGGCCGGTCATCGCACGCTTCCTGAACTTTGCTGACAGGGACCTTATCCTAAGGGAAGCCAGGACCCTGGGGGAGATCCGCCTAGAGAACACAACGATAATGATCTTTCCGGACTACAGCCAGGAGGTCTCGAAACAACGCCGCTCCTATGACTATGTGAAAGCTAAGCTGCGATCCCTGCAAATCAAGTACATGCTCCTCTTTCCCGCCAAGTTGAAAGTGATCTATAAGGACAAAGCTATCTTTTTTACACATCCTTAGGAAGCGTGGCAGTGGCTGGAAGAGCGTCCCATCCTGAATAGCCGAGAAGCGGCAAGCCGGGAGGTGATGGACAAAACAATAAGGAATAAGTCGAGATGGGAGATGCCGAAGCCACAGAGACAGAGGCCGCGGAGGACCCAGCACAAGGCCGCCACTACGCCGTACAGGACCCGTGGGTCGGCGAACATGAGGGACGGCAGATCGGCGTCCCCGGGCAGCGACCCAGCACCGGGCTCGCGGTTTAGTGGCCTGCGGAAGGGAGTGCGTTCAGAGGGGGACGACGTGGAGGAGTCGGAGGGCCCTTCATCCGGTGAGGAGGACATGGAACTCTTGAGCGAATCATTGCACCCATTGGCGAAGGAGATCCGTCAGATGGAACAAGACTCGTCGGGCCACGGCCCGATCACGGACACACAAGACTCCCATTCATGAACACTGTTATATGTAGCTCGGAAGAGATGGCAGCTCGGCGCACTGGAGCATGCAAGTTGGCACACCCCCTCACAGTTTTCTTTCCTCTGTGTTTGAACTGAATACTGTTTAGACTGGGGAGGGATGTGTGGGAGGGCGACTGACCTACTCCCATGGATGGTTTGGTCCCATGTTGGGGCGCAGCTGGAAGGGGAGGGAGGTGGGGAGGGGGCGGGAGGGGTGAGTTGGTGTTGTTATTGCCTCATGTTGGGGTGTTGGGGAGTTGGGGGGGAAGGGGGAGTTGTGTGTGAAGCAGCGCGTTCGAGACAGTTTACCCTTGCTGACACATTGGCCCTGGGGTTCAGTACTCAATGATACTTGTAAAAAGCAATGGCAAGTACACTAGCTGATGCACGCCTGGGTGGCGCTGGGGTTACGGCGCTAACTTGGAATGTGAAGGGTCTGGGTTCCAAAATTAAGAGAAGTCTGGTCAATGCTTATATTAAGCGCTTAACACCGGACATCATTTTCCTTCAGGAGACCCATCTGAGGGGGAACCACTGCGCATTTATAGCACGCGGGCAGTACATGGTTTTGGCACACGCAGGGTACACTATGGACTCCCGGGGAACCGCAGTTCTCATTAGGAAAACGACGCCCTTTACAGTTACACACACATGGTTGGATCCACAGGGTACATATGCCGGGGTACAGGGGACATGGAGGAGGCGCAGGTACACGTTGTTGTCAGTGTATGCTCCACCCAAATTGCAATCACGAACGCTGCAGGAGATCACAAACATACTGCTAGACACGGCTGACACGGTGCAGATAATGGGAGGGGATTTTAATGATGTGATGTGCATGACACGGGATAGATCTGGGACGCCTCACACCGTGGGTGCTGCGACAGCTCTGGCGCGTAGAATGGATACCATCGGTCTCACCGATGCATTGCAGTGGCTCCATCCTACGCAGGAAGCGTACTCCTTCTACTCTGGGGCCCACAAAGTCTTCTCTAGGCTAGATTATATCTTTACTTCCAGACAGGAGCTCTCGGCGGGGGACTCAGCAGAGTATAGGGCGAGGGGAATCTCGGACCACTCCCCGCTGTTCGCACACATCGGGCGGGAAAGGGGAAGAGGGCAGGCACAGTGGCACTTGTCGTCATGGGATATGCAAACTCCAGAAATTCTATGGGGCATTAGAGCCGACATAAGAGTCTACATGGCAGAAAACGAAGGATCAGTGCAGTCCGGGGTTATACTGTGGGAAGCCATGAAAACCGTATTGAGAGACCGCTTCCAATCCAGGGTGGGGGAGGTCAGGAGGAAACACACTGAGGCAATAGCGAATGAAGAGGCAAGCATTTTGACTCAGGAGGCCGAATACCACAGAATGAAGGGGGAGGCACGCCTTAGGAAGCTACTGGATACTCAGAGGCTATACAGGGAGCTTGTCACGGACGAAGCACGTACACAGGCGCTGGCTACCCTCCATCGACTGTATGATGTCGGTGACAAATCCGGGAAACTCATGGCATGGCTGAGTAGGCGGGAGCGAGCGGCCAGGTGGGTAGATCAGATCGAGCTCCCCGGCGGTACACGGGCGTCATCGGATGACACCATAGCAGGCGCATTTGCGACCTATTTTGAGGACTTTTACAGGGCTAGGGACCTGGGGGACTGCGATGTAGTGCAGTCATACTTGAGCGAAATGGAAGTCCCGCAAGTAACTGCCGACGATAATGAGCCCCTGGAAGCCGACCTGCCACTAGATGAAATCGCGGAGGCGGTGGCTGCGCTGAAACCGGGGAAATCCCCGGGACCCAATGGCTTCCCGGCGGAGTTCTTTAAACGGACAGCGGACCTCCTCTCACGACACTTGAAGTCGCTCTACACTGACACGTATAAATCAGGGAGTCTCCCGCCGGACCTGGTCTTGGCCACCATTGTCCCGATACACAAGGAGGGCAAGCCCAGGGAGGATTGTTCCTCCTACCGCCCGATCTCTCTTCTAAATATCGAGACTAAAATTCTGGCCACTATCCTGGCGAGGCGTCTGCGGCAGGTCATCACGGAACTGGTGCATCCGGACCAGTCCGGCTTCCTGCCGGACTGGGCCACCAAACTTAATTTACGGCGTACTCACAACTGGCTTCAGGAAGTGCGTGAGAGGAGTAAGCCGCACTGGTTCCTCTCCTTGGACGCAGAGAAGGCATTCGATGCAGTCCACTGGCCCTTCCTGATGGGGACCCTTGAACGTTTTGGGTTTGGGCCTAAATTCCTGCACTGGGTGCGGCTTCTGTATTCGAACCCTAGAGCACGAGTACGGATCAACGGGCGAATGTCACGAGAATTCCCGATAGAGAGGGGGACACGCCAGGGGTGCCCGCTGTCCCCGCTCCTCTTTACCCTCACGATCGAGATCCTCGCGATCCGTATCCGGCATAATCAGGCCATAACGGGATTTCATTGGGGGGACTCGGACGCGAACCAGGAGAAGATCTCTCTATATGCAGATGATGTGTTGTTGTACGTGACGAACCCGGATAGTACAATCCCGGCCCTATTCAAGGAACTAGGTGACTTTGGGGCAGTAGCAGGACACACTATAAACTGGCACAAATCGGTCCTCTATGACCCACAGGGGGTTGCACGGGGGGAGTGCCTACCTGATTTACTCATACACACTACGGACGGCTTTCGGTACTTGGGGGTCTTTATCACCCTAGATAGGCAACGCTCCTACGCAGAAAATGTCAATAGAGTACTGGTGGCAGCGAAGGCAGAGATGGATAGGTGGAGGCCGCTCCCGCTCACCATATTAGGCCGTGCTGCCCTTTATAAAATGATCCTGCTACCGAAATTCCTGTATGCACTCCAAAATGAGTATTATCCCCTGCAGACCACAACCGTGAACAAAATCCATGCCGATCTCCGCACCTTCTTTTGGCTGGGGAAGCAGCCCCGAGTGGCACTCACAACTTTACAGCGCCACCAATATAGCGGGGGAATCTCGCTTCCTAACCTAGAGGCCTACTACTGGGCAGAGCACCTTACCCCGATCAATGATTGGATACACGCCCCAGCTGATCACCCTACTTATGCACTGGAGAGATCCAAATGGGCGAACAAGACGGTGCTGCATTTCTTGTATGGGGGGAAGGGGGGCCGACAGCTCCTCCCTGCGACCAGGATTACCTTGTCGTGTGGCGCAGAGCAACCGTGAGAATGGGCTGGCATGAGAGGCCCACCCGCCAAACACCACTATGGTCTTGTAAATGGTTGGCTGAGCTGAACAAACTGAGAGGCTTTCACAGGTGGGACGATATCGGCATCTCCACAGTGGAGGATGTGATCGCAAGGGGGGAACTGAAAACTTTCCAGGCATTACAGTGCGATTTTGCCCTTCTGAAAACCCAAAACTACAAATACTTGCAGTTTCGACATGCATGGGGGGCACAGAACATAGCACTCACCGACATACCGCAGTATGCACCATTGGAGGGCCGACTGTTGCAGGAACAGATACAGAGGGGGGCGGTGTCTATGACATACAAAACACTGACGAATAACATGTTGGGTGATCTACAGGCCCTGAGGGAGAGGTGGGAGGCGGATGTGGGCACCCTGGAGAAACTGGACTGGGAACTCATCCTCATGCACCCGCGAGAAGTAGCCATAAAATCGAGGCTCCGTCTCATACAGTTTAAAGTTCTTCATCGGGCGTACTTTGACAGGGTGAGACTCTTTCGAATGGGGAGGATTGCCGACACAACATGCCTACGATGCCACCACCACACAGGCGATTTCTTCCATATCATTTGGGGGTGTACAGTGATTCAAGAATACTGGGAAGAGGTCCTCAGTGAATTGGGTGAGATACTGGAGGTAGATGTGCCTAGGGACCCCAAACTGGCACTTTTGGGCATGACCACGGAGGTGGACCTCACACGCCCCCTGCTCATTTTCCTGCTGCTGGCAGTCGCGAAGAGGGACATAGCGAGACTCTGGGGGGCGCCCGGAAAACCTGATTTGGAAGAATGGAGAAGGGGATTAGATTTGTACATGGCAGCGGAAAGGGTTACCTACAAAGCTAGAGGATGCCCCCGAAAATTCCGCAAAATATGGGCCAAGTGGAGGCACTACCATGGGTTAGAGTAGGAGGCCAAGGACTGTCAGTGATGGAGGGTGGAATCTTGGGCGGGGCATCGCGAGGTACATCTGTTACTGATTAATGTATGGCGATTCTCTGGGGGGTTCAGTCCACAGGGTTGACTACATCGAATGCTACATAGTAATGGAGTGATGAGATGGACTCGGGGGTCGGGGGTGGCTGGGAAGGGCGACACGCTGCTTGGGGGTGGGGGGGTTCCAATGGTGTTCCACAGTTGACGTCTTTTCTTGAAGTTTAGGGGGGAGGGAGTTAAGGTATAAGATGCAAAAATAAGTTCAGCATGTTGACTATGATGTGTACTTCCGATATAAAAAGTTGCGCATATGGCGGCGAGAGCGAAATGTTGACGCTCCTCCGTGATGTCTTTATTTTGTGATTGTGATTCGTATGATGCAACAATAAAAAGAATTTTAAAAAAAAATGTCTCCAAAATGATGACAAAACCTTGAGAAACAACAAGAGTCCTGGGACCCTGGATGAAAAAGACAAAGTGAGTCTTAGCTGTCTATCAGCTGGAGGGCAGTTGTGAAGAGGATACAATTATCCAAACGCCAAGGGGGAGAAGTTGTGAAGAGGATACAATTATCCAAACGCCAAGGGGGAGAGGTACGTCTTAGGATCTTCTGAAATTGAGATAGTCTTTTTTCGGTTTCAAATGTAGATGAAAGGAGTATCACGGGGAGGAGCCCTACACATGGAAAGACTGACCACACTTTCTCTGGTATTTATACAGTCAGGTCAAAGGCACATAGCAGTTGACGGGCATAAGGCTTTTAGTTGGTTGGTAAGGGACAAACAGTTTGAGAGAATGATCGGGGAGGTGTCATGGAATTCCTTGTGTACGCCTGTTGTAATGATGAAAGGGTCACAAGTCCAAAGCAAAAATGTAGGAGGGCACGCTCTGAAAGCAGTGACGTAGAGGAAGAAACCTTTTTAGCAGCCATGGGCGATGGAATGTTGTTTTGGTAACTGCATCAGCTTGGGCTGTGGGGGCTAAATCCTTGGTCCCTTTTCAAGAGCCGAATTTCGTGCTTTATGCCCAATTGCACTGCCCAAGGCAGAGGGAAGAGGGATGGAATGTTAAAGCCTTATTTTTATCTGTAACAATACGTAGGTCAGTGTTGACTAGTATGTTAAATTCTGGCTTCTTCCAACTTCTAATGAATTATTACATTTGTCATTATTACGAACACACATACATATATTGTAATTATGGTTCACTCTTTAATACACTACTCTGTAAAAAAAAAAAACTAGAAATAAATCAATATAATATAAGAATACTCGCTATCTGTCTGAAAGAGGTATTTACCAATAACACTAACTTGGGTCTAGGAACAGCAAGCTGCCCAACGTAAAACGCTTCAACACCTCATCAGGCTAATAGTAAGCGCTATATAAATGCAATTACAATTACAATAACATGGTTATTTGGTGTCTCATTCATTTCAAAGACCAGAACACGTTCCCTTCACCTCTTTCTCCTCCAACTCAACCCCCACTCCCCATAAATATTTTAATGATACGTCTGTCCAGAAGAAGGCGGTGAAAACTGTCAGCAAGGCCAACTGCAAGAAACTGTCAGCAAGGCCAGCTGCAACTGCCTTGGAATGTAAGCTAATACCACCAATGATGACAAAGAAAAAACAGGACTGAGACATAATACAATAAAGAAAATAGAAACCGATGATACTTGTCTCCTGCTTCTGAAATGCAAACTCATGGAAAAATTAGTATCTCAAACTTTTATGAAAGACAGCAACTTCCCATCAATCAAGCAGATGATATCTCAGAATTTGGTGAAACATAAAGTGCTTATTTTTAAAGACTGCTGCTAAATCGCAGTTTCTCTAGCTAGTAATAGAATGACAAGTGCAAACTAATTCAGCATCCCTTATAAAACGTGGAGCTCTTCCCAGCCTGACGGGATCAGAAATGCAACACAGATGAGCTGCCCGTAAATGACAGAGCTAATATCAATCTCTCCCCCGCTGCTGTAATACATGCACAAGCCAAGGGGGCATCACAAGCGGATTTTCCTTTGAACAAGCAGCATTTGATACTGGCCGAAATGAAAGCTTTTGCTCGAGATTATTATATTTGATGTATATGGGGCTTTATATATTTATGGCCCTTAACCGAGTTAGCGGAACCTCCTTGTGATTCTGGAAACCCAAGCAAGGCGTTCCTTGAAGTACTGAGGACGGCTACCATGCTGAGTGCTGCTGATGAAGAATTTACTGGCAGTGGAGCGGTTCAGCGCTGAGGATTCATAATGAACACAGTCTTCACAAGAGTAGGTAATACAGCAGTGTGAATTTTCTGGTGCCGAAGAGCGTGTATGGAAGCCTTGAATAGATGGGTCTCAAATAGACCCATGGAAAACATTTATTAAGCCCCACAGAAATGTGCTTTACTTGAATTCCACAAAATGTCATGAATTTAACAGGCACACCATTTTCCGTAATTTTTACAGCAGGTGGCTGGTAGAGCAGAAATGTGTCGTGGAAGCCATTTTCTCCTCAAAACAGCCCACTTAGAGTATTTCACACACGTTTTTGAACGTGAGGTATGCCCACGTGTTCCATTTTCATGCAAGATATTGCGAAGGAAATTTTCGGGATTTCATATATTTGGTTTACAAAATTTCGCAAAAATTAATTTCAGTATTTGCATGCCTTCAGTCTCAAACAGGTAGGTTTAAGAATCCCCACCAAAGCAGGTATGATTGTTCACTGCATGTTCAACAACGCCCAAATACACCATAAAAGCAAATAACGCCAATAACAGTAAGTACAACAAAGAAAAATAGGGAGGTGTGTTTTAAAGCCAATACACTCTAGGATCTCTTTGTTGTGTACCTGGAACCAGATAGCTTTAAGATCACATGACCCAAGAGAAAGCCCAATCACTGGCTCTGCCAATGAGCTTTAGCAATCGGTGGTCAATAACTTGCCAATCGCCCCACTTTTTTTCCTCAATTGCTCCCCTTAAATGCAATAATACCTGTTCTCTGGATTACTTTTGCTGAATCCCCGAACGGGGGAATCCCCTATCACAGCAAGGTGGGCATTTTACAATTCTTGTACATAAACAAGCTGCAAATTTACTTTCCAGATGTCAAGATCTCATTTTATCAAGTAAAGACATTCCTCTGCGGAAACTATGACATAAAAATTGGTCAGATTAAGTCACAAAGCAGCTTCATGGAGTCTTACCGTGACTGTAATATATATAACCTCTGCAAGGACACTGTAAAATGTTGTGAGCTGGTTGAGCACACCAGTAGCAGATCAACAGAAGAATGCAGACATCAGCTCATGTATTTCACATAGCAATACTATAATGCCCTGGACGAACTACAGCCAACCAACGGTAATAGACATTTCGGGCCCGATGTAGGTCGTAAATTACCTTCGGCCGTTACCGACCGGTATTTGGGAATTGACATGCAGGTGGCATTTAATTTACAGAATCTGTATATTTACCGATTCGGTAAATTTACAGATTCTGTAAAATACCGAATCGGTTAATTTACCGAATCGGTAAATACAGATGTAGGTGGCACTGGAAACAGTGACACAGGCCATTACCGATTCGTTATTTACCATGTAATACTATTACATGGTAAATAACAAATAAATTACGAATTCCAGTGTACATGCAAATCTGTGCATCTACACCTGTGCCATGTGGTACAAAGACATGCCCTAAGGGCATGTATGTTTGTCACATGGCACACAAGCCAGTAACAGGGGTGCAACAGGGTGTCAAAGTGACACCCTGTCCCCCTTGTAAAATTGGTAATTTTACCGATTCGGTAATTACCGAATCGGTATTTGCTATTGAATCCTATGGGCTTCAAGGCCCATAGGAATCAATGGCAAATACCGATTCGGTAATTACCGAATCGGTAATTATCGAATCTTACCGATTCGTTATTTTTACCGAATTTCTTACCTACATAGCAATTACCGAATAGTAAATACCGAATCGGTAAAATTCGGTATTTACCATTTGGTAATTTGCTATTACCTAAATCTAGGCCTTCATTACTAGCACTACTAGAAAGCTAACCTAGTAACTTTTGAAAAAAAGCACAGTAAATAAATTATCCCAATCACGCCTCTTGTGCAATCGACACTTGACCTGGTGCGGGGCTTTCAGTCATGTCCTGTACCATGTTCTTGTGCCCCAACTCATCGAATTGGCACCGTACTGACCATGAGTAGGTAATTTACATTTATTTAGTAGCATGGCAGAGAGTAATGGGGAGACATCAAATAGGGTTTGTAACTAATTGGAGGGCAATGTACAAGGTCTCACTCTGGCAACTGCCCTTTCCCCACCAGGACCATTTTGGTGTTAAGGTAGTGATACTTTAAAACAAAAAAACTAAAAAAATCTGTGTGAGCCTTGGAACGAACCACAGTTTGAGACGACTGTCATTAGCTGAAAACAGAGGTGGCTTAAAATTGCGTTCTGCAGCAGGTTTTTCTATTTTTAAATATCTCTTGGCGATCGCATAAACAGAAAGAAATTATTTAAAAACCTAAAGGAAATGCCATATTATTTACATTGTTGAGACCACGAGCCACATAAGGCACTCGTTTTTTTATTGTATTTAAGAAAGTAGAAATGAAAAGGCAATTCCATTTTCAAGTTCTGCCCTTCAGGTGCAGTGAAGTGGATGTCTCAAGGCCACACTCAGGTTTCATCAGATGCTATGCACAGCCATAAACTATGCACAGTGCATTTTGATTGGTTCTAAAGCATGATCTACAGCCATGCCCTGCTCCTATTGCTTACTGTGCAAGGCCGAAAACTGTGTGGACAAGGCTCTGGTCTGGAAGCAGGCAGACTGGACACACGGTATGCCCACAGATCAAAATCTAAATTCACTGCAAAGCCAAAGGCACTATGCAATGGGTTCTTCTCCTGAGGTAGGAAGACTGGGCTACTTGCTATGGCCAAAGGCAACATCTTGTACCCAATGGTCACTGCACATTTGGGTTTTCGAGACACAGAAAAGACTACACCCTGAGCCAAGTGTTTGCTGCAGGCTTTGCTCTAAGATGCAGGGTGACTGTGAATGGGGCATAAACGAAGACCAAACTGTTCAGTCCAATTCCAAGGTTAAGATGGTAATTCAAACTAAACTCATGGCCACCAACTGGTCATGACTTCACAAATGATGTCAAAGATAACATTTTAAATACATTCATTTATAAGATCACTTATAACGTAATGTACACCACATTATCATTGGTATACTCAATGTCACGACTGAAACCACTCTGGGTTTCAACGTCTGCTAGGCATGAATAAAGGAGGCTCTGGGTTCTGTAACTCTTCCATGTCAGCACTATCTCAAGTCGAACGTCGGATCTACTGGGCACATCTGATGTAGTCTTTGGCCTCAGTAGCACTTCTCCTTCAGGGCTTGCCTGAAAGCCAGTCTCATGCCTATGGCTTTCTGGTTTTGGTCTTTAATGCAAGGGGTGTTCATGCCATAGTAAGTTTGAGTGGTTCAGTGATGTCCTTTATTGATGTCAGTGTTGATTTTGCGGTACGCCACCAGTGAGGTTACTAAAAATGTAATTTACAATGTATTGTGTGAGGTCATGAGCAGTGGATTGAGTGGTGAGGATTTCAGCTTATTTGAATTGTTTGTGTTTATGTCGTCATCCTGCTGTTTCCAACACAACTTTGATGTATTCCTAATAAATCAGAAAACCTCGGAGGTGATGAGTTATTCAGAATTTAGGAGGGTTGTTTGACTTCAAATTCAATACAGGCCTTCAGAGGGAGCTAGTGGGGGTTCATGAGTAAAGATGTAATCTGGTTTGATCCTCTGGCTGGTGCAGAAGGATGGATTTGTTCAGGTCTGGAACCACTGGGGAAGGCTACTACATTGATGAAGTAACTGTCACTGTGATCAAACTACAGACTATACTGCTATTCTGAAGTTTTCTCTGCAATTAGAGGTTTTGCTTGGAAATGAAGAATAGCACAGAGATCTGGGAACAAGATTTTTCAATATAAGTTTACATCAATAGGTCAGTGTAGAGCACACCATCTAATGCAGAGTAGACAATTTTGGATGAAGCCTGAAGCAGGTTAATGGAGTATATGCACGTGTGGAATATCAAACTGGTAAAAGATTCTGCAAAACTAAATTTTGAGCAACAGAGTACTCACAAAAAAGTACAACTTGAGTAGGTTTCCACGTGTGTTCCTGGGATTATTTGCAATCCTTGTAAAAGTTAGGAATCTACTCCAAATCAACTATACAGTTAGATTTCTGATCGGGACATGCCATTTTACTACGCTTCCTGTCTACACCATTGCCTTACATTTTACGTGGAGTTCGTCTGCCTGCAGACTCGAATGCCCATAAACATCTCCACTAATGTGGCACATATTTTTTTCCCTTATTTTGGGGTCCTCCATAAGTATGTACACATCGCTCCTAGATTTGGGATATTTTTTACCCACAATAGAAATGGAAAACATCCTCTATTTTTATTAAATTCCTTTTAATTCACATGTTCTCCATCCGCCAACATATACTAGCCAATATGCGGGTCATATGCCATTTTCCTTCACCATGGCATGTAGTTGTAACGGTCCATCCATGCAACCGATATAGACCTTACTATGATCACAGAACATCAGATTGCCTGCAACCGGCATCGATCGCCAGCACGGTCTGCCGGTTTTCCTGGTCTTTTTGGTGGGAAAGCTCCAGCACATATCACACCGCAACGAGTGCCGACCCTTGTCATTCAACAAGAGGAGACGGACTCGGGCGGTTCTCCTTTCTGACGTGTAGCAGCTGCACGCGTCTCTGTATTATCCAGCAGTCATCATTTATTGCACATACGGTAAGAGCGAAGTTGACACGCTCACTCTTAACTTTTCACTCCTTGCCTGTTGATATTGCAGCCCTCACTTCACTAGTCATCTTTTTTAATTTTCAGGAGAAACACGTAACCTCAATGCGCACTGTCGTGTTCTTTCGTGTTTATATAATTACCACAAGGGTGCCATGTTATATGGAATCAGATGCTGGTCAATGCACATAGCACTATATCAGACTGCCCTCTCCCTCACTGGGGTAAGTCTCTAATTATTACGGATCCAGTAGCAATACTATTAGTTATTATATATTTTTCTGCAGAATCCTAATATGCCAATTTAGCCTTTTTTGGTAGTTCCTAGGTGGGTTCCCATGTGACTACCCTTCCCATACCTTCACCTCCTTTGTGTTTCACTTTTGTAACTTAAACAGTTTACTAATTTTTTCTTAGGTACTTGTTTTATCGCCCATCCTAATCACATTTACAGCTAGTTAGCTGTTCTTGGCACATTTTGATTTAATCTATATACCATCAACCCACAGGAGCCCCTGCATTGATAGGTCCTGAAGAGACCCCCTGCTGCTAATGGGGTTGAAACGCTGTTGACAATACTGAAAGCGAACCATTCACCAGTCTCTATTACCACATTAGAGGGCTGTTTTTATTTTTGGACTAAATTCAATGGTCAACTTTGTCATTATGGAAACTTTATTTCCATGCCACAAAATGTCACACACTGCTTTATAAGTTCCATGTTCACTTGGGGACACCGTGCACCTTTTTCGAATATAATTGAGAAGATTTATGTATATAAACATTCTAAACTTACCAGTATTACGTTGTATATGGTCACACTTCTCTTTTTGACATCCTTCCTACCCCTATTTATAGCCATTGTGCATCTTAATATTGTTTATTGTTTACAATTTTTTCCACAGGAACCATTGTTTCTGGTTATATTTGTGTTTTCATGGTAAGCGGCGGCCTTCGGTGCCTATTTACGAGAAGCAGCTGGGGGTGCATGACCCAAACATGTCCCGATTCTAGTTGCTGTTTCTTGCAATGTGAGGATATGTTGAACATTTTTGCCATGCCTGATTTTGATTTCAAATGTGGTTCCGGTGCCGCAAGGAGCCTCATCCAAATAGTGCGCCACAAATGCTTTTCAAGTCCTTTATGTTTCCAGATGAGTGAAAGCAGCTTCAAAATCCACAGAGATTTGAAAAGTTTCAGAAAGATTACATAGGTACAGTCATCTGAAAATAACATCTTTCATGGATTGTATGTACCAAACGTGATCTGTTTTGTTCATTTAGTAAGCTTTTACTTGTTTAAATGTGACAAGTGCAACACGGATAAATTGGGGAACCGTTATTTTGTTTTGGAAACACAATATATTATTACATTTTACAAAAAATAAGCAAAAAAACTGGGTTGCTTTGAAATGCGACATCGAATTTTCATCAGCAATTTTTTTTTTTTACACAATATGTCCTTCATGCGCGGTTGGCAAACCAGTGGGTCATGAAATGAATATGACACAAGATGAGCTAAGTAGGAACAGACAAATCATGCAGCAGTGAGACCTTCTGCAACAAAGCTTTGAAATTCCACTGACGGCAATAACCGAGCTACCGTAATGCACGTAGGGGCCCATTGATGATTCAGGCGAATTATTAGCAGGGACAAGGCATGCTATTTCAGTTTGCCAGAAAATGCTTTTTTTTCTAAAGCCGACAACGAATATTCAAGTCAAATGCTCGAGGGAAAATCTCTGGGCGTGTTCTGTAAGGAGGCGGTGGTTACTCGTAAGCATTAGACTTCAATTTCTGAGAAGGCTTCCCTTTTTCACAGCGTGTCTGATGTAAACTGCTTTATTTTAAGCCTCAGATTATTCAGCTGATAGTTTAACTGAAAACGGTCTCTGCCAATTTAAACAAGCATTTGCAATGCAATAGGTCTCGCATTAGGAAAGTTTGAGCTATTGGTATTGTAAATGAATTTTTTTTTATTTATGTTTTGGTTTTGAAAATAGCGAAATTAATAGCTTTGTCATTTACAATGCCAATAGTTATAACTTTTGGAAATGTGACACCTATATCATTTGTAATGCAATATGTGTTGTATTTACGTGACTTACATGTATTGATATTACAAATAACAATAGCTTTTAATTTTTTTTCAATAATTAATACTTGAATAAAAGTTATTGTAATTTATAATGGCAATAGCTTAAAGTGTTTTAAATAACTTTTGTGAAGATTCCTGAATTTATTTGTTGACTTATTTAAGGGTTTTACAGCACTGTGCATTGCATTGCCCACTTCAGAGCGCTAAGCAGCAAGAGTATCACTCATGATGAAAGTTCTGATATCACGAAAGTTAGAAACTAGTCAATCCTGGGTGAGGATCTGTCATTCTTTGATTGGTCTCCCAAAAATATATAATGTAAGCAAAAGGCTGTTTGGGTACCTGGGCGCTCAGACTGTAGCAAGATTCTATTAAGAGACTAGGACAAGGGCGGTTCCAAAGTTTGTGGGCACTGCACCCCAAGGATCTTTCACCATCCTCTAGTCTCTAAAAGGAACTCTGTTGGATCAAGGAAGCCAATGAGGATCATAGGTTCCTTCTTGCGGCCTAGTGTTGTGCCAGTTAGAATAAGTGACTATGCTTCATGCACAGTGAGACTGCTTTTAACTTGGCCCTGAATTTAACCAGGAGCCAGCGGGGCACTTTCAAATGGGACACAGGCACAACGATGTGCTTTTCAGGAAACCTAGCAAAGCCTATACTGCCTTCCCAAACAAATCCCATGTCAGGCACGGTCATAATGGGATAATAAAATTGCCCCAGGTTACAAACTGAAAAATGGATACATTGCCAAATTATGATCTGAGAGTTTGTAAAACACACTCTTTTAGTATGACATTAGCAGAGCACTTTTGCGAAGATAAGTATTGCGTGTGTTTGTGTCTGGGGCAATGCCACATAATTCTGGCCCTGACAATAGAGGCCCAGCAGCTATTCCGCTGATCCGTGGCTACGGAATTTTCTAACGGATAGATGCCAAACCACTATCCTTGGGCCCCTTGCATCTCAAAAAATCCTGCTGGATAAGGGTGTGCCTCAGGGCTCATGTCTGAGCCCCACGCTCTTTAATATATATATGTCTCCCCTAGCGAAAACTGTTCAACCATTCGGCTTTGAGATAGTTTCTTATGCCAATGATACTCAACTGCTTTTTCCAGTCGGCACCAACTCCACCGACGAGAACTTACGTTTCTCGGGTGGAATGTTGGCTATCTCGGAGTGGATGAGTGAGCATTGCCTTCAGCTCAACACGGGGAAAACAGAGCTTATGCTTCTAGGCAAAGCCGCTCAATTCTGGTCACCTGACTGGTAGCCATCAGAGCTGGGTGAAGCGCCCTCCCCATCCCTCTCAGTAAAAAGTCTGTGAATGTAATTTAAGATCCAATTCACGAGCTTTCCTGAAGGTCCCGCGCATCCGTTTAAGTAGCACAGGTGGTAGAGCTTTCTCCTATGTTGCTCCCAAATATTGGAACTCACTTCCTGAGACTGCGTAAATCTACATCTCTTATGGCCTTCAGGAAACAACTAAAAACCTTTTTGTTCTAATTAGGTCCTTTTTCTCAAGCAAACACCATCTTGATCCGCCTTACGTTACCCCCTAGGTCAAGTGCTGGGATGCTCCTCGGTGAGTCACGCGCTATACAAAAAAAACACTAACATAACATAACACAAAAAAATCCCTTTCAATACAGCATAATGCTAAAGAATTATCATGACTTGGTCACAAACCCAGTTACCCAGCACATACTGGTTTATGAAACTAGCACACACTGGACCTTCTCACCCACTTGTCTGACATGGTCCTTTTGTTAGAGTGGCCAGATCAACCACAATGTCCTTAGGAACCAATGGTAGCAGAAATCAGACAGAAACATATCCATAAGTAAATAAACCAGCGTAAACTTTCAAGTTCTGTCTGGATGGGTGCATGAATGCCAATAATTGAAGTTTCTCACTGCGGCGCCCAGCCTGGAGATTGGAATGCCACTAAAAGGCGCTCAAAAAACAGGCAGGGTTGATGACGTTCGGTGCGCTCCGCACCTCGACTACTCCCGAAAACCAAATCCTTCGGATTCTCAGCTTATTAGCCTGCTCGCTTAACATGCAGAGAGCGGACATGAAATAAGCGCGAATCATTTATGAGTGCATTACAAACGGGCAGACTTGGCTGGAAATCGGAGCGTCACCCCCTTAACGCGCCATTAGTACTGCCGAGAGGGCCGCATAATGAGACCTCGACTCTAATTGCACGTCTCTCGGGGAAGTGAGCGCTGATTAACGATGAAAGGGCGGCGGCACCTATCAGAGTCTACTGGCCAAGGTGCGCGAGCTTCACAAGTAGACTGCTGCTGAAAGGCAGTGCACCTTGTGACATCGTTTCAGCCAGGGCTTTAAATGGGATTTTAACAAGCAGCACCCAAATACCTCTGTAGGGATCCATTGTCGTCACTCACCCGTGTCCGGCGTTGTCTGCTTCGTGACCGAAAGCCAAGTTCAGCGTGATGCCACAGAGTGCTAGCGGAAGTCAGGCAGCCTTCTTTGGGACGTGGGCGGGGCCTGCAAAGAAACAGGAAGGAACTGCCGGGAGAACGTCCTGGAACCCTGCACGCTGAATTCTGGCTGCCGAGGGACACGCGGAAAGAGCCCGGTGAGTGGAGGGGGAGGGGGGGTTTACGCGCATGTGGCTGTGTGTGTTCGAGTGTGTCTGTGCATGTGTCTGTCTGTGTGCACGTGTGTCTGTTTAAGGGGGGCTGCGTGTGTGTATGCAGTGTGTGTGTGCCTGTGTATGTGTGTGGCTGTGTATGTGCGCATGCGTGAGTGTGGCTGTGTGTGTTTGCTGATGAGAATCTGAGGCAGGAGATGGGCACGGCGCCGTGCGCGCCCACGAGGTGAAATCTGCGCTCATGCCCATCTCGTGTCCACATTCCCAGAAACGGGTGACAATAGTTGTCGAGCAGACTAAGCAATGCTTCCCATTGCTTGCGTCTAGGCTTGACCTAAAAACTGGTACAACTAGTAACAATGTTTCCAGTTTTCTAACCCATTTTTTCACTCTTGGAAGGAAATAGTCGATGCAAACGTAGGGAAACAGGAGACGGGTCTGAAGCATGAATGTAGGTGGTCTTGTCGGCCATCAAAGAAAGATACAATGCTATATTCGACCACAAAGTATTTGTCTTTAATTTTCAGAAATAACACTTGTGGGTCAGCTAACTATTCACTGGCGAGGCCTAAGCAAAATTAACTAAACTAATATACAAGAAAACTACCTATAGCTGTATAAATTCTGGTTGCACGAAGGATGTTTGTGACACTGCTGAGGTTGTGGCTGTAGCTGAGTGCAGCAAGGCTAAAGCTTCCTTACCTCCCCTCCCCTATAAAAAGGTGCTACGATCGCGGCTCAGGAGAAACCCTTATTCGAGGCACTCAGATGCCCAGCGAAATTCCACAGGGTCTGGGGCAAATGACTAAATCTATTGTGTTAAACCCATCCCACCTGTATTCACATGTGTACATGTATTGCTCTTCAGTCTTGGTGGCTCGCCTGACTATTATTGCTATGGCTGTGGTTTATACTGCCTTTAACCCCTTAAGTGCTGCCTCGGTGCATTGGCCGACGGCAGCACTACCTCCCCAGTGCTGCGCACGACCATTGGACGTCCATTCAGCACTAGTTCCAATGGACAGCGCAGCACTGGGGAGGAATGTTTAATAGCATCTATGAGGTTAATGGTACGTGCTGTCTCTGTTTGTTTTGCCAAAACAATACAAATTTGATTATCAAACCCCTGGGGGGCAGAGCTGCACTCGTCCTTTGGACCTCTCCGCAGCCTTCGATACAGTGCAGCATGGATTTTTGATGCACTTGTTGAAGGACTGTGGGGTGCAGGGAAAGGCAGGGGATCTCTTGAATGCGTTCCTGATTAATAGGGAACAGAGGGTGGCGATGGGAGAGTACGTATCAAAACCTTTCGTTCTTCCATGTGGAGTCCCTCAGGGCTCCTCCCTAAGCCCCACTCTGTTCAATATATATGTCACTTCCCTGGCCCCGATTATCAAGTCCTTTGGCTTTAACCTGACCTCCTATGAAGACGATACCCAAATTGTGGTATCAGTGCTGCCAGGGAGAGAAGAGGGAGTGGCCTTACAATTTCAGGAATGCATGTTGGCCGTGGGCAGGTGGATGGGTGAAAACTGCCTGAAACTAAACACAGCTAAAACTGAAGTTATTGTATTTGGTGCAAGTAATGATTTTTGGAGCCTGCAATGTTGGCCGGAAGAGATGGTTGCACCCCCCTTCCCATGACAAAGGCAAAGAACTTAGGGGTTTTAATAGATGACCAACTTACATTTAGGCCCCAGGTCAGTGCCCTAATATCCTCTATTTTTTTCTTTTGAAATTGTTGAGGAAGATACTCCCGTTCCTTTCCGAAAGCAGTAAAAAGACAATTGTTACGGCCTTGGTCTTACCTCGGCTGGACTATTGTAATAGCCTTCTGATAAATGCCCAACAGGGGCTTCTTAACAAGCTGCAGGTGCTGCAAAATGCAGCAGCCAGACTCCTGACGGGCATTCCAAAGTATGCCTCTGTGTCGTGCGAACTCACGAAATTACACTGGCTGCCTGTGCGGAAGAGGATTGCTTTTAAGGGCCTGTGTTTGGTCTTTAAGGCCCTTCAAGGTGCCGGACCAGCCTGTTTGAAAGATCATTTTCAATGGTACAATCCCCTCCGACAGTTAAGATCATCGAGTCTGCGACTGGTCATGGTTCCTCGTGTTAGGAAAGCACGAAGGGGGGGAAGGAGTTTTGTGCTGGGGGCCACAAAGGTTTGGAATGCCATGCCCTTTGCTTTGAGAAACACAACTGATCTTATGACCTTTAGGAAGGGCATTAAGACTTGGCTGTTTACTCAGTAATCCCGTCGGTGCACCCCCTTTCGGAGTATTTCATTAGCGCCAAGACACCTTTGGGTAACAGCGCGCTCTATAAATGTCAAAAAATAATAAAAATAAAAAAATAAACAAAAAAAGGTGCTATGATGCTGCATCCAAGTTATTTTGTAGGAATGCGCATCCTGCATGAGTGTGCCTACAAGAAGACGTGGGTACTTTTTAGGTTTTGCCTGAGACGGCGCATGCGCTGTCGGCAAAATCTTTTGTAAACAAAAAAGTGGGAACTTCGTATTGGTCAGCACCTCCGGCTGCCTCCTGCAGCATTGAGTGTTTGTCCCTGCTGTGGAGCATGGACCAAGTAGACCTTCTTTTCTGTTGCCAGTGTCCTTTCACTGGCTGCACACTTCTGGAAGTACTTCCCTTCTGTGTGTCATTTTGCTTGCTCTGTCCCATCTCTCTCCTTCCTCCCACCATTTGTGCTCTTGTCCCAACCTCCTCTCCTCTCCCCACCCCTCCCTTGGTTTACAAAGGCTAAACAGGAGCTATTTGGCTTTGTGACTGTTTTTTTTATAAATATTGCAACAGCAGTGCGGGCTGCTCAGCATAATGAACTTTTTTTTAAAAAGAACGCTAATGCATGGTCAATGCTGGCTGCGTCATATCACTTTTTTCTTTACTTTAATTCATGTTGCACAGCAGCCTGGTGTGAAACATGTCTAAAAACATTGACAAAGCCAACAGGTCTTGCATAGGAGAAACTTATTGGCTTTGCCAATGTTTGTTTCTTCTATTTCTAGTTACCAATCCGAGTTGGATTGGAAAAAAAGTAGCACAAAAGGTTTTTTTTCAAGGTGGGTCAGGCAAGCAACATACAGAGGTTGCGGGTGGGGAGATGCGACACAGAGGGTTGGGTGGAAGGAACACAGAGAGCCAGGGAGAGAAGAGGGAATAGAGAGGGTCGGGATTGGAACCAAAAAGGCGAAGGGAGCTGGAGCAACACCAAGGGTGGTTGGAGAGAAGTAGAACAGAGGTGCAAAGCAACATGGAGAGTGCGGAAGACATGGGTGAAAGACAGCAACATGGAGCATAGGCCGGGAGGGGATAAAAGCACACAGGTGAGAAGGCAGCGGGGTTTAGAGCTCAACAGCATGCGCAAAACTGAGGGAAAAACATGGAGCACAACAGAGGTGGATATGAAGTACAAGAGGAAAACAGTTGGAAACCACATGCTTAAAAAGAAGAGACAAATAGCTGTGACAAATTAGCAATGGAACGACACAGGTAATAAGGCAATGCACCAGGGGAAGGACAAACACAAGAAAAGAAAGTAAAGCCAACACAAGCTAATGAATAACAGGCAATAAAATAAGAGTGACAATAAAGCCGATCAATGGTAAGTAACAAGCGGGATCTAAGCCAACTATTAGCTGATAGGGGGTCTTTCTGCAAACAGACAGAATGAGCTCTCTGATAGAAGAGACCTAAAAACTAGTAAGGGAGAATAGATCTAACGTAATGAAAACCACCCATAAGCTATTGAGACATTAGCACCATGCCCCTCTTTCTGTCATGCCCCTACTGTAGAATAGAGACAGAGGACCAAGGTAATTGAAGGAGAAAAGCATTGGCAAAGCCAACAGGCCTCACCTTTGGGAAAACCATTGGCTTTGTCAATTATTTTTGACAGTGCTGTACAGGGTTGGTAGCTGAACTACATCATCAAAATAAAAAAATAACATAATAAAATAAAAACACAGGCAATGGCAGTCACATCATTTCACAGATGGGCACACACATCAGTACACGTGTGTGGCGAGCACTTGGATCGGTAAATAAAAAAAGGGACTTTTTTTTGTTAGAAAGAGCCAACTTAAAAAAAATAAGCATTTACAATGCAACGGTCTCGCCTTTGCAAAAGTTAGAGCTATTGGCATTGTAAATGACAACATTTTTATTTATGTGTTGGTTTTGAAAACAGATAAATAAATGGCATTGTCATTTACATTGCCAATAGCTTAATCTCTCGCAAATGCGAGACCTATTGCATTTGCACGCACACACACACACACACACACAGAGCCACACACACATACAGCGCCACACACACACACAGAGCCACACACAAACACAGAGCCACACACACACACACAGGCACACACTCAGAGCCACAGACACAGAGACACACACACAAACACAGAGCCACACACACAGACACAGAGCCACACACACAGACACAGAGCCACACACAGAGCCACCCACACAGTCATACACAGAGCCCCAGAGCATAATTCCAAGAGCCAATGTAGTTTAAAAATTACTTGTGAAGAAGCATCCGGGGCACTGTGGAGGCGCCGACAGCTCCCACCTATCTTGACAGGTCACTCTCCACCCTTCTTGACTGGTCACTTTCCACCCAGCTTGTTATGCCACTTTCAGTCCATAGTGATGAATCACGCCACCTGTCGTGGCAAGTCACTTGTCAGGCGAGCCTCCATCATTCACTTTCAGCTCTTCCAGACAGATTGGGTCCACCCGTCCTGACAAGTTACTCTGAGTCTCTTCTGACAGCTGCTGTCCTCCAGTCGTCGTAACAGCGTGCACCCATCCTGACAGGTCAACTCCCACTGCAAAGTGCCCGCAGCACTCACTCCTCTCAGTGCAGGGGCAGGGGGCACAGCTCCTTGAAGCTGCGGTCAGCACTGTAAGAGGAGGCATGTACTCACCAGGAGCAGGGCGTTTACAGGCTTAGAGATTCTGAACTACAACAGATGTATTAAAGTTACCAAAGCCTCCCCTCCTCCCATGAATAATGCAACAATGAAACGAGGCATGACAGACCAGCTGCCAGGGACTGCGACAGGTGCGGGATTATTACAAATACAATACAATATCACACCAATATAGGTGCAAAGCTCTCTCGATAACCTGTTAAAACGGATATTTAGTTGTAAAGCGCCTAAAAGTACAACGATCGCAAGGCTACGAAACCATTATTACTAATAATAATGCATGAAACTGTATGGCACTTAGGACTGTTGTCTTTAGTAGCGGTGCACCACACAAGAGTCAAAATTGTATTACATTGTGCTCTGTAGAGAGTTGGCAACCTGTAAGAAGCTCTGGTGCGAAAAGTATCAATTTCATCCTCGGGTGATTTAGAAGCGGTAGCGTAACATCCCAAATTGATACTCCCTGCACTACGTTTACATGGATAGTTCAAGTTCAATCCGCATCACTGTCATAGCACCCATTCATTAAAAATACAACAAGAGTGGTGTGCATTCAGTCGTCAGGGAAATAAAGTCTGGGTGGGATCTTAGAGATGAAAGTGACAAATACAAATTACACTGTTGCATAAATATCTGCACATATTGCGGCCAGTGGAAACCCGTCAGAACCTAGCCCTAACAGATGGGTGGTAATATGGCGCTTTATAACCCCCTAAACACATGCACCGATCCTTCTCACCAATATTGCCCTCCACGGAGATCCTCTTGGGCTCCACGGTGTCCCTGCAGCTTCTTTTGGGAGGAGTGGCCATGGCTCGGACTGCCGCTGTCACTATCAGCTTGCTGCTGGTTCCTCTGCCGACTGAAGCTCGGTTTGATTTAGGCGCGCAAAGCTCGCTCTTCCTGCCGCTGCGTGATGTCACGCAAAAGCCCCGCGCCCGCCACCGCTTCTTCCTGGACTTCGTTCTAATACTGTATACAAGTGTCCCAGAGCGCCTCCCACAGAGGCCGCGAGGGCGCTTCTCCCTGGGGGTGTCAACAACGGAACACAGACCGGGGGGGAGATTCTTCCGTTTCTCTTCCCTTCCACACCGGTGCGACTCTTACTGTCTGATCGCCTCCGAGCTTTGCTGCCAGTCGACGGGACTCCGGTCCGGTGATCGCTTAAATTATCACGTCTCCGTGACATCTGCTTAATTATTATTTTCGGTTTCTTTGCTGCACCCCGGGCATTTGAGAATTCCAATGCATCTCAGAGCCTGCCCTTCACACTGAAATCCGAGAAGGAGGGTGTGGGGGGCGGGACTTAAAAAAAGAGACAGAAACGCCCACGAATCGCGTCCTGACGGGGGAAAGAGTGATTGACAACCATCTCTTCCAATGGCTAGCCTCCATTTATGGAGCTATCCAATGGAAGAGAGAGGCGGGACAAAACCCCATACTGTAGATCAAAAGATTTCGACTGCGAGAGCACTGCGCAGCAGTGCTACGGCCAGGCGAAAGCTAAAAATTACCTTGAATGTTGTGGAGGCTGGTGGCAGACTAACTGAGGCTCGGGTGGAGGATGATGGGGAAAAGCAGTACACTAAGCGGATGGAAAAAGACAAGAGGGACAGAACACCACAGAAGCACACACAGTAGAGAAAGAATAACACTTTTTATTGGCTGGGTGGAGAGAAGCACACAGCTGACAGAGACCTGCATCGGGGGATAGAAGCATACAGACGAGAAGAAGAGTGAGTTAGAGAAGCACAAAAAGGAGACCGCTCAAAAATACATTCTCTTGTGAAGTGCTTAAGCAAAAAGAAAAGAGAGATAGTAGCACAGGAGGGGAAAACAGGCAGATGAGAAACAAAAGCAACACTGAGAAGCAGAAGGAGAAGGAGAAAAGAATACTAGTAAGACAGTTGAAAACACATTCACTCGTAAAGTGCTTCAGCAAAAAGAAAAGAGAGTAGCACGGGAGAGGAAAACAGACAGGTGAGAAAAAGCAATTAAGAAGGAATGGTGGAAAGAACACTAGTGAGACAGCTGAAAACACATTTACTCGTAAAGTGCTTACGTAAAAAGAAAAGAGAGAAAACAGCATTGAAGAAGAAAACAGGATGATGAGAAAAAGCAATACTGAGAAGGAGAGGGGTGAGAACACTAGGGAGACAGCTGGAAAATATAAACTCTTGTGGCATGCTTGAGCAAAAAGAAAATAGTAGTTGTCTAAAAGAGAGTAATAGAAGGGCACAAAAGGGCTATGCTCCAGGGGAAAGACAAACACAAGATGGTAAAGGCTAGCCCTCAAACAAGAAGCAGGCAAATTAGAGTAACAATAAAGTCCTCCACTGTTAAGCAATGGGCAGGCTTTAATCACACTGTTAGATATTGGTAAGCTGGCAATAATTATTTGGCAACCAGCTTGTGGACGTCTGGTAGTCTCGCCATAAATACACCACCCGCATGGGAAGTGTGGGGATTCATGCAGAGAGGGGTTCACACCATAAGCGTGCATTGTGCACGAAATCATGAGGAGAAAATCTATGTGTTTTCTATCTGGCTCCTACTGGCCACTGCATGTGAGCAGTCAGAGGTACTGGATGCTTGACACACAAGGGCAGGCAAGTATCTTACATCCACATATCATATCCCTCACCTCAACCTGACCCACAGTGGTTCACAGTGGCGTAACGAAACTTGAGGGGGCCCCCTGCAAACTACCTGGAGGGGGCACCCCCCAATCTCCATGCCATTCTAGAGCGCTCAGGCAAGCGACCCGCCATACTGCAGGGGATGCGGGGCTATTGTTACACCACTGTCACCAATACAGCCGTTATAAGTGACACTGGATGGTGGAGTTAAAGGTTGGGCTTAGTCTGCCAGCAGGCTATCATAGGTGGTGGTCCATTCATTACAGGGTCCCTGCCATCAGTAGGCCGGGGAAGTTTGCCCAAGTTTAGGTGGGTTTCCTGATGCCGACTCCTGTCATGAAATACAACATCGGGCCCACTCATCGTTCAGTTTTGACAAAAGTGCATCCACTGCTCCTTCTCATTTCCATTTTAAAACATTAGACAATGCAGTATTTCAAAAACAGATGCAACTACAAAGAGCACATTTTGATAATACATTTTTATTAGTGGACAATAGCAATCTTAAGAGGCATTGCATAGCTTCATACACACTTTGACCCCAATTCCATCACAGTATCTCTCTCTCTCTCTCTCTCTCTCTCTCTCTCTCTCTCTCTCTCTCTCTCTCTATCTCTGTCAGTCAGTCTCTCTCTTTCAGCCAGTCTCTCTCTCTCTCAGAGAGTATAGAGTGGAGAGATAGTGAGACAGTGGAGAGTTAGAGTGGAGAGAGGGTGGAGAGAGAGTGGAGAGAGAGTGAGAGACACAGAGACACTCTCTCCCCACCCTCTCTCCACTCTCTCTCTCTCCACTCTCTCTACTCTCTCCACTCTCTCTCCTCTCTCTCTTTCTACTCTCTCTCTCTCGCTCTCTCCACTCTCTCTCTCTCTACTCTCCCCCTCCACTCTCTCCCTCCACTGTCTCTCTCCACTCGCTCTCTCAATGAGTCAGTCTCTCTCAGTCAGTCAGTCTCACTCTCTCTGTCATTCAGTCTCCCTCAGTCAGTCAGCCAGTCTCTCTCTCTGTCAGTCTCTCTTAGTCAGTCAGTCTCTCTCGCAGTCAGTCAGTCTCTCTCAGTCAGTCAGCCAGTCTCTCTGTCAGTCTCTCTCTCAGTCTCTCTCAGTCAGTCAGTCTCTCTCGCAGTCAGTCTCTCTCTCAGTTAGTCAGTCTCTCTCAGTCAGTCTATCTCGCAATCAGTCTATCTCAGTCAGTCAGTCTCTGCCTCTCTCTGTCAGTCAGTATCTCTCTACCTCAGTCAGTCTGTCTCTCTCTCTGTCAGTCAGTCTCTCTCTCTGTCAGTCAGTCTCACTCTCAATCAGTCTCTCTCTCTCTGTTAGTCAGTCAGTCACTCTCTCAGTCAGCCAGTCTCTCTCTCTCTCAGTTTCTCAGCCAGTCAGTCTCTGGGTCAGTCAGTATTCAGTCTCTGAGTCAGTCAGTCAGTCTCCACTTTCTCTCTCTACTCTCTCTCCACTCTCCCTCCACTATCACCCTCCACTCTCTCTACTCTCTCCCTCCCTTCTCTCTCTCTCTACTCTCTCCACTGTCTCTCTCCACTGTCTCTCTCCACTCCCTCTCTCCACTCTCTCTCTCCAACCTCTCTCTCTCCACTCTCCACCTCTCTCTCCACTCTCGCTCTCCACTCTCTCTCTCCACTCTCTCTCCCCACTCTCTCTCTCTCCACTCTCTCTCTCTCTCCCTCTCTATCTCTCTCCCTCCACTCTCTCCCTCCACTCTCTCCCTCCACTCTCTCCCTCCACTCTCTCCCTCCACTCTCTCTCTCCCCTCTCTCTCTCCCCTCTCTCTCCACTGTCTCTCTCTCCACTGTCTCTCTCTCCACTGTCTCTCTCCACTCTCTCTCTCCACACTCTCTCTTCTCTCTCTACACACTCTCTCTTCTCTCTCTCCTCTCTCTCTCTCCCCACTCTCTCCCTCCACTGTCGCTCCCCATTCTCTCTCTCTACTCTCTCGCTCTACTCTCTCTCCCCATTCTCTCTCTCCCCATTCTCTCTCTCCGCTCTCTCTCTCCCCACTCTCTCCCCTCTCTCTCCACTCTCTCTCCTCGCTCTCTCTCCACTCTCTCTCTCTCCACTGTCTCCCTCCACTCTCTCTCCACTGTCTCTCCACTGTCTCTCCACCACTCTCTCTCTCGCTCCACTGTCTCTCTCCACTGTCTCTCTCTCTCCATGCTCTCTCCACACTCTCTCCCCACTCTCTCTTTCTACTCTCTGTCTCTCCACTCTCTCTCCCTCCACTCTCCCTTTCTCCACTCTCTCTCTCTCCACTCTCTCTCTCTCCACTGTCACTCTTTCTCCACTGTCACTCTCTCTCCACTCTCACTCTTTCTCTCTCCACTCTCTATCTCTCCACTCTCTCTCTCTCCCTCCACTGTCTCTCTCCACTGTCTCTCTCTCCACTGTCTCTCTCCACTGTCTCTCTCCACTGTCTCTCTTCACTCTCTCTCTCTCTACAGTCTCTCTCTACACTCTCTCTCTACACTCTCTCTCTACACTCTCTAACTACACTCTCTCTCGCTACACTCTCTCTCTCTCCACACATTGCCTTTATTTAGGAGAGAGGGGCAGAGAGGGGGCGCTATCCATAAAACGCTGTTCTGCCGGGGACGGTAATGAGTGGAACATTATCAGACGCAATTAGCAAGATCAGAGCTCATCTTTCTAAGGTACCAGTGCATTCCAACCACGTCGGGCCCCACCATGATGCCTCCCTCCCTGATACCAGACAGTCCACATTACCAACAAGGCACCGCCACCCAGACTCCGACGGTCCTCCCCCCCTCCCCTCCCACCCCCTTCACCCTCCCCTCGCCCCCCTCCCCTCCTGCCTACTAGGCTCGGACCGTCGGATCGGATGCAGTAGACTCACTCACCTGACCTGGGCCTGGCCTGCAGCTCAGAGTTAGGCTCCAGCACACCCGCATTTTTAATTACGTTTGGGCTCAATGCGCATGTCCTGACAAGTGGAATCGGGGCATTCCTCCCGCCCCCCACCCTGTACAATGTGCATACGCGCTGCAACTCTGGCAAGTAAGCAACCCACCCTGTCCAAGTGCCATTTAATATAAGGAGTGCCTCAGGGGCCCCGGACGGGGCCCGTACACCATTTCTGAAGGGGGCCCCGGCCGGGGCCCGCGCAGTATTTATAAGAGCCACAGGCCGGGGCCCAAGCACCATTTATAAGAGCCTCAGGGGCCCGCACCATTTCTGAAGAGCCTCTGGGGCCCCGACCGGGGCCTGTGCAACAATGTATTAAGAGGAGGATCAGTCCTTAGCTAAGCTGCTGAAGCTCGGCAGGCCTTGCTTGCGCACCACCATTTAATTTATTAAAGAGACCCAGCGTGCCGTGCGCAAAGTGCACCATTAAAATCCTAATCAATGCATGTGTAACTCAAGTGAGGCTCGGGGCCCCCTGGAGCGCGTGGCCCCCCGCAACGCGGGGGCTGCGGGGGCCTGTGCTATGCCCCTGGTGGTTCAGTTTACATGGTCCACAGCAAAGGGAACTACAGGGAGCCTGTGGGCTGCCTGCCAATGCATAACATGGAGGCAAACTGTAATTACGGGGCCTGGGCTCCGGGACTACCCATAACCGAATTTCAATCACTGCATATGAGGTTTTAGACTCTTCTAACCTTTTTCCCCATTCCTTCCAAACTTCCTTCACCCCGGCCGTCATAAGAAACCTGCTCCCCCCTCTTCTAGCTATCATGAACCTCCCTGGATTCCAACATCTCCCAACACAGATGACACTCTGCCCTAAACAACTATTATATAGCTTGCTTTTTGCTTGAAATGCCCTTCATTTGTTTATTTGAAGTATTTATTTTAAAAAGTCTGACACTCACAAGGATCAGATAAGTTATAATTTCATCTAAAAAATCGAAAAGACAATTGACGTTCATCACAACAGTGAAGGAGCTTAGTCCTTAGGGAATTAAGTCGGCAACGAAGTAGGATAAAAACAGGGGAAGGCGTATTACAAAGAGGTAATAGCTGTATTGTGGGTTGTTGACAGACATCAACTGATTAATAGATATGGGTATGTTGAAATCAGGATTTATATACTTTTCATAAAACAGACTTCAGGCATGTTTGGTATGTAGCATTAAGGGTAGGCAGTCTAGATGCAAGGAATGTTGTATGTGATGCCGTTTTGCCTGTTTCAGCGCAAAATGTATCTTCACTTCTTACAGACTGTGTCACACAAGGTACGGGATGCTTTTTCATACAGGTAGGTTGTCTGTTGTCAACAAATTGTTTTGTAAACGGGGCATGCCATTTAAACGATGATCCAGAGATTGAATAGAAGCCTGTATAGGAAGATCTGTATTGCCAATGTTCTTAGAGCATCTAATGCCAGCGATGGTCAACATGCAAGGTGGCATTGACTGGAAGCTGGATGGATTTCCGCATTCAGGGAACTAGGGTGTGTCTAGAGTTAAGCTAGCAAACAGAAGTGCTTACCAAAGTGTTCTGAAGAGATTGCTGGTAGAATTACTTTATTTTTCCTAATAGAAGTAGTGACACTAGGCACATTTAATTGTGGCCTTATCATTGAAGACGGATCAGAGCAGGGCTTGACACAAAGGTTTGAGGTTAGGCACTAGCATAGAGGTATGGTCTTCATGGTGAAGTTCAATTTCCAGATTTGGTCATGAATGAAGGTGCAGTTGTTTGGGATAAAAATAAAACCATCTTGAATGTAAAATTGACAGGTAATTAGATGTCATTCACCTGTTGAGGTGGCAAGAGTGGCTTAACGAAACCTGAGGCTCCCCCCACCCAGCAGAGCATATGGAGCCCCCCCCCCCCCACCCCCTCCATACTCACTCAGGGGCTCTAAGGCCAAAGTACTGTGCTGAGGGGGCCCCCTGGAACTCGGCACCACTACTGACTGTGGGGGGCTTTGTAACGCCACTGGGTGGCAAGAGAGTGTTTGTGATGTTGATTGGAAGGTGATAAGGGCACTTGCTTGCACATCTAAGTATAAGCAGAGTCCCTGTATTCTTATTTGTTTAACCTAGGTATGAAGTTCTCCAAGGGTTCCACATAGGGACTGAATATCAAAAGTGACAGAATCACTCACTGAGTGATTTTAATAGTATATTAGTACCACCATATTGTTTTTGCAAGTAAAATTGTATTTACCCCTTGACACCTAGGAGCTGCTTACCCAGCAGGTATGCAGTCTTCTGTATAGGCTGTCTGTCTGTCTATCTATCTTATCTTCAAGGATGAAGGAAGTTATTATTTAAAAGGGTTCAATTTGCAAAGAAAACCATACATTTGAACTCGCAGGTTTAGCTTCTACCATAACAGTTGAATTATGTATTTTATGACAGAAGAAAGGTTTCAGAGAGTATGGCTGTTAAGGTATTCTGAATCCCATTTTCCAGTGCACATAAAGATAATTCTGCATGCATAGTGGTACAAAGTGTGCAACTGAGCATACAAAAATACCTTTGCGTGAGTGCAACTGGATTTTCTTTTTTTCATAATTAAAACATTGTTGATACACATTATTAATTGTTTGGGGTTTCCTTTCGATTCATCCGTGGAAAGGGATTTACTCTAAACCCTTGAATGGAGTACAATTCTAACTTTTCACTGGATGGCAATGGATTTCGTACATATTTCTGAATAACTACAAACTTTCAAGTTTGTGAATGCCTTCAAACTTTCCAAGGCTCATCCGTTCTGAATACTCACTAACTAATGGATAGTATTAAACCATATTGGGGTAACATTATGGCAGAGTAAATCCCCATAGTAAATTCCCGTTTTGCAAATTGCAGAAGTGAATATGCAATCATAAACGAAGCCAGTTGCACTTGAATTGGACTGAAGTCTGAATTTGGCATTTGCAAGTTGTTCTTCAATAAATAGAAAACCAAGGTCTGTATTCAACAGTTAGTATTGTGCTCTTGATGTTAAAAATTCTAATGCTGAACGCCTTGTAGAGTTGGACAATCACTTTTTAGCTACTTATCCCACCTTACTGGATGAACACATGAGGGTGTACCTTGGTTATATTTAACCGCCTATTAACATGCTGCGATTCATTTTTTTTGTCAAAGCCACACTAATGCATACATGTGTGCCATATGACTGCAAAGAAGGTATCTGTAAAAAATGTTGGTGTTTAGGTTTGGCAGATCTATATTTTCAACTCCAGTCCTAATCAAATCGAGTTCTTAACCTTGTTCAATTAAATATCAACCACAAAAAGCCAATCTAATGGAAGCTGTGTTGCTCGGAGTACAACAGTCTTGATGAGGGCAGAGCAGCAATCATTTCTTAGGAAATGTTACAACTCATGCTCCAGCAAACTGATTTTCTTATTAGGCTTTCTTGTCTTTTGCGGAGCGCTAGACAGCCTGCCATTACCAACCCCCCCTTCCCCCCCCCCAATATCATGGAATAATGTGTTAACCTTTAACCTCCAGGCATTTAATGTTAACATTTACTATTTCTTTCACAAAGAGAATGTCAAAGTGACTGAATAAAAAAAAATGGCTACATGCTTTCTTCGGATAGTCCCACTTCCCACACCATCCCATCCCATTTCCCCATTTGATACCCTTTGTTTTTGTAAGACACGTATGCGACCACATAAGCTGAAGTATAATAAATGCATTAAAATAATATCCCTCTTTACGTTCAGTGCCTAGGTACTTAAAGAGTCGCAGAACCTGTGTTTTATTTAGAGTCTGCAGTTTTGCAGCCTGACACCGGAATGTATTGACTGCCTCTTTTCCAGAGGAGGTTTTCTCCTTTGTACCATATACTTCACATGACATATTAGAGAAATGTACAACGGGTACCACAGTAATGTGACCAGATTTTGAAAACAAACAGGATATTCCACAAACAGAGGTAGGACTACAATTTTGCCCTGACCAAGGGGCACAGAATGACATAATTGACAGTGCTCACCAACATAGAAAACACAAACAATGAGGTACTAATTATAATTAAATGCAACATTTACACATGATAGAATCCATGTTCAATAAACGTCTTTCCTCCATGGGCTGCTAACTAATTCTGCACTTGAACACATAAAAACGTGCCTGCTGTTGTGTTCCATCAATCCCTCTCTAAAAGCCGAGCTATACTAAATTTACTGAAATTTGCCAGCACAGATGGAGAAAAACCAGGATTGACCCACCAGTTCCAGGATGCCATCTAACCCTATACAAAGCCTCCACAAACAGTTTCTTACAGAACCGCCTCTACAACTGAGCATTGCGCTTCATAAACCAAAATCTTTGTTGCATTCTTACACTGCTTTGAAATCATTTGATAAGATAAAGCATGGGCTATCCTTTGATAAGATAAAGCATGGGCTATCTGCTTATAGGCTAGCTTTGCGGCCTCTCTGTTCTCACTGATAATAATAATAATAATGTAACCTTCATAGTCCTAGGTCTTGATTAGAAGCAGAGGTTAATTCAAATGGAGTTTGCTCGGGGTTCAGAATTTCGAGATCTACTAAGCACCCACTGATTTAGCCAGTTCAAATCTGCCAAAATGTATCAGTGGAACTGCTTACAAATAGGAAAAATTAGCAGAATTCAGTGCTTTAAATACAAATTCTGCAAATTATGTCTCATTTCCAAGTGAAAAATGTGGGAAAGGAAATATTTAGAACACCTGAGACCCTATTATGGTAAATGCATATTTTCATTGTGTGCGGCAGGCGTACCTTTAAAAAGGTGCCCCGGGTGGAAACAGTGAAAATGCGCCTCCATGAATGAACTGCCCCCAGGGCCGCAGTGAACTCATACTGGCCTGGGGGCAGCGCATTCCTGTGAAAAACGGAACGGTTGCTTTACAGCCGCTCCGCAAGTCGCCTGCTCTTTTGAAGGGCATTAGAGATCTCCTTGCAGGTGGGTGCATTCAGTGACTGCACCTGCCTCTAAGGGATTGTCTGGGGGGGTCAATGGGACCTCCATTCACCCCTTTGGAGGGGTGCCATCAGGGGGCGCACTGAGAGTGCGTTCCCTGAGAGCTTCTTTGCCTCTCCGCTCGTGTCTGTAATACAGCCGGGCGCAGAGGCAAAGTGATTCCCTCATTTGCATGGGTAACTCCCTCATGCAAATGTAGGAACGCCCCCTGCAGATAGTGCTGGCATTTTATGTGCGCCAGCACTATCAGTATTTCAGAAGGGGCGCACAAGCGTCTGCGGCCCCTTCTGTAATACCAGAGTGCCCGAGGGCAGACACAGCGGCTGCAAACGAACATTGTGCCCCCGGGGCACTTTATGTAAAACAAACCCTGGTAAATATCCGTCCTAAGAATAATGGCATTTACTGAAGACAGTACATAACCCACCCCCATCCCGCCCATTTGTAATCAAAGGCATGATATTGTTGATATTGCACCTGCACAATTCCCAGTTACTGTTGTTTAAAGCATATACCACATCCCCACAGAAATAGAATAAGCTATGCACTAAGAACCTCTACCCGTACTATTTCATCGGTTGTAATAAGGAATTCTTGAAGGAAATCCGACACTGCTCACCGCGGCGGGCTTTATTTTGCTTTGAGTTGTAAAAGAATCTTATTATTTTCGTGATATGGAGCTAAAACCGAGACTCTCCTCACACACGCTTCCAACTACGTCTGTAACTAAGACAAACATGCCTGTGGAGAGGGAGCCGCCAGCAAAAATGCATTACTTTGCAAAAAAGTGTTTGTGAAGGCAAGTTTTGGCAAACGCTCTGAAACCCAAACATTCTGAAATACCACCCATTTTAAAGAGAACAGGGGCCATTTGTATTGCCGCGCTTTTCTCACACAGCATACTTTTATACAGAATTGCGAATTCACCTTTTCTTGTACTTGAACACGCAGGAAAGGTGTGTGAATTATTCAAGTGAATTAAAAGTGAAATCAAAACCCATATGTTCCTAGGATGTTTGCAGATTAAATTAACCCCGTCTTTAATCTCATAAAGCCATCTGTCTTGCAAGAAAACAATAAGCTGATGACACATGCAATGAGAAATTACACCCCAGTAGCGACGGAATGTAAATCCACTGCCTGTGCTTGTCCATCACGTGTGCATAGTGCAATTAAACTGATTGCTTTACATTATTTATTTCCTTGTGTATTGATCGTCAGGGGCAGTAAGCGCTATACAAGTGCATTTCAATACAATACAGTTTCAATGCTGGAACGATATAGGCCTGAATGTATAACTAAAGTCAAGATAGAAAAGGGTTTAGTTATTTCAAAAACCAGTAACGGTGCGGGAACCTACGGCATATTTGAACGGCCCTTTACTGCAGTGCAGGGATATATATAGTAGGGGTCATGCCCAAATTATCCTCAAATACTTGGGCAATAAACATCAACGATGTGGAATCAAAGAAAAAAGGTATAAAGGGATCAATCAAAACATTTATTTTCAACCAGAGTACAATTAATTACCCTGTTGGTCAGTGAGCAAGCCATATAGATCGGAATTGTACGTTCGTCAGACGGGTTGATTTGGCATGCCTATGACCTGGCGTTTAAGTCATGGAGAGTGACAACAGACTACACAGTAACCTGCAAGACTGAATATTTCTTCATTGCCTCTCCTTAATAAACAACAATCCACGCTGCCCTGCCATAGTACCCTATATCAGATAAAATGTGTTAGTTGACACACCTTTCAAACTGTTACAGGTTCAAAACTTAGGAGTCAGACTTCTGCATCTCAAAACCTGAGAGCATCAGGCCCGGCTCTAGGGGGGGTGGGTCAGGACCCCCCCCTAACAATAGCCCGAACCACTCAAACGTGAGCCTTGGACCTCGCAGTGACGGCGCAAAGGCCAACACAAAATGGCAGCTTTAATTTAAAACGTTACTCCTAACGTTGTTTTCCTTCCTGTTCTGGGAGCTGAGTGATTTGAAGTGAGCTTTTTCTTACAGCCATCCCAAATCACCCAACTCCTTTTAGAAGGGGGCTTTGTTGTGCAGGAACAATAGGGGCATGGAGAAGGGGACTCATTCTTTCTTTGGCACCGAGTAACTTTTGCCTATGGTGCTGCTGGTTGCCTACCATCCTCCTGTGTGGATATTTCCTTTTCTGTTCAGCACTGGAGAAAATAAGTTTGGTTATTCCTATTCACCTTTTTTGACCCCTGCAGCTGCTGATCATATCAGGCTGTGACACAAAGTTTGACTAACTGAGTAGGTAAGAGAATGTGTTACTATTTGTGTTTATTTTTTAAATATGCACAGGCCCAGCAAGGCACATACTTTATGTATGCTTCATTTAAATAGTTTTTATCATTATGGCCATGGATGATAGACAACAATACAAATGTCCAGATAACTGGTGAGTAAGGATCCTGCTGGAGAGCAATCCTTTACCTGTTGGTAGTTTTGAAATGCAGATGAGCTGTATTTTATGTGGATAGCTCAGTGGGTTACTGCCTTTGTCACAGAGATTCTTGTGTTACTTGCAGTTCAGAATACAATCCTAACATAGGACAGTGACCTATGAACTTTCATCAAAGAGCTGCCTACAAACATGAATGGTATAGTTACAACTTCACTTTTTTATGTTACTATACAGTCAGAACTTCCCCAGTCTTTATTATTTTATTGTTGCTAAAAAGAGTTTGGGCCGATATACATTTGTATTACTAAAGCCAACCCCCAACCACTGGGGTATGCTTTAAATCCTGAGTTTGTGCTTCCCCAGCCCAAACCCTGTTAAAATATACTGCCCACCAGTATGGATGACATGTGATTCCCACACCTTGTAATACTTATTGGCTTATGTTTCATTCCCTATAGACTGATTTACATACTTAGATGATTCATTGCCTCTGTATAATATGTGCGTGGTGTAAAGTACTGTGACAACCTACACTGATCTGAGTAGAGCTATACAACAAATGAAATGCATATGTGAGAGTGGTTGCGGAGAGATGAATGTCACTGTTGGAGGGTGGTAGTAATGGTATCTGCGGAGGAAGGGGTAATTGGTGGGGTGCCAAAAAAGACTTTCACACTAGCACTAAAGCCAGCCCTGTCATGGCCTTTCTGGTTTTAGTTATTTAGCAATCCGGTCATTAGGGCAACTGTGGAAAATATTAAAGTGTGTGCTAATTATATTTACTGCTACATTCAATGTTTTAAGTTTGAAGGTAATTATACTGATATTTATTAAGGGGAATAAGGCAAGTGGAGCTGGATGGTGGCTGATATGGGGCTGGGGCCCATGGTCAGCTGTGAGATAAGGTGCACAGGAGAGGAATGGTAGATGATCAGGCCTTGGAAGTACTTGTTTTTGAAACCTGATGTGTTGGAATTTGAGGGTTTGCACATAGGACCAGACATTGCTTTTACTTTCAAATAACTCCCCACATGCTCTATATTTCCACACAGAATCGATCCCTTGTATCATGGGGACTGTTTGCAAGTAGATATGATGTAATCTAGGGCTTGTAGGCTACCACAAGAAGTGACAAATTGGGCCCGCTGTGGCCCACCCAAATGCACCCCCCTTGGCCCAATCCCCAAAAAATTCCTGTAGCCGGGCCTGTAGAGCATACTGTCCAAGTTTTCTAGACTAATGACTGGATCCGGGTTTCAAGACAAACTGCACTAGGTATACCAAAACAAGCACTCCACGTAACAATGCTAAAGTTCCTCCAGCAAAAATTACATCTTCACCATGCTAGACGCAGCCTTCGCTCCAACACACTCTTACAAAATGAAAAACCGCATTTCAATGCATCATGATCGGGAGGTTGCTCCTTTTTACCACAAGCCAGCAAACTTTTGAATTCCTAACTCTTCCACATAATGCAACCACAAAACCACTGCACCTTTCAAAAGACAATGCATTATAGTTCTTCCAGCTTCAGAGCGTGAACTTTGCTCTACCAACTAACCCTTTAGTCCTGACGCTCCACACCTAGCCCTGCTACACAACTGGTTATCACTCCTAGTATCCTCTGAGTTATCAATCAGGTACATCGAATAAATGCCGCATAAGGCACTATCTGTTCCTTTTCGCAGCCATCTATAAATACAGACAAGCATACCAGCAGAGTCAATGTGCGACATACCAGCCACATTTCAGGATATCCTGAATAAGCCTCAACCCTTGTCACATTGAAAATGCTGTAGTCACACACTGTTAGTCAAACATGATGCTTTGCAGCCATTTCAGTGCTCTAGGTGACAGATTCTGTTTAAGACTCTCAGTTCAGACAAGGTTTTCAGACAGACTTCCCAGAAGCAATACCAAAGATAGTAGGTCTTGATGAGAGCTTGTAGGTCATAACATATATATAGCACGAAATTTAGCTCTCTACTCCTGGGGCTACCAATAAACTATACAAGAACTCATATAACCACATGATTATTCATAAAGCGTCCTTAATGAACACACCACCCAGATTTGAAATGGTGCTGTCCATCTGATTAGGATTTATATTTTGTCAATTACCGTCCTGTAACTGGCAACAAATTATACAAAAATCTGGCGGAGCACTGAATGTCTCCTCAAAGATCCAAAATGATTTTGCCATACCACTACATATCTCTCCCTTCCAGCCACTTCCACGAAGATGAGACCTGTTTCCAATTGGTCTAACCATATTAGCACATTACTTTTTAAAGAACATCAACCTTCAGATGTCAATAACCTGCAGTGTTTTCCTTAAAATGCTGTTTCATAGTAAGGATGCTACATCATTCACATACCCGAACACCACACTTTAAGATGGAAAGCACGTTTTAATTTGCTTGCATTGTCACTTGAAAACGGTAAAACCAAGCTGTGCTATTGTTAAAGACTGCAGCTGTGTGTCATCTGCTATGACATCCTAGTACATTGAGGAAGAAAGAGGACACATATGGCATTGATCAAAATAATCAGTAGAATGATAGGTCTCCTGCTTTCTCACTGAATGATTTACTGAAAAAAACACAAAATCACCACTGTAAATTAAGATGTGCATAATAGTAGAATCACAGCATAACAAAATAATAAGCGCATGTCTTTTGCATAGAAACTACTTTTCATCAGGAATAATTCTTGGAATGGAATACACGGTTAAGAATTGATGATAATCCTAACACTAATTTGAGACATGCTTCAGCAAACGACAGGTTGCACTGCCCAGGACCACGCAGTCTGCACCTCGATGATAGAACTTTGGAAAGTGCCCAGATTGGTCAAAGTGCACAATGAAGCCCACAAGACAGAGCAAGTGTGATTGGAAAAAGCTATCCTCATATACAGTCATCTAGAATGCTCCTTTTCAAATATAGTGAGAAACATTGCGCAAAGGGCAGGGGGCACATGTGGGAGGGATGGGGGGGATGGATAAGTGGTAAACATGCCTCAACTTACTAGAATAGAATATTCTCAAATGTAGCCTGCAAATCTGCCTTTCGGCAGAGATCTCAGGAACCTCAAAAAGAAAACTGACAATATAATTGACTAACAGCAATCAAATTCCAGTTCCATATTAGTTGCAAAGAACAAGTTACTTACCTTCGGTAACACTTTTTCTGGTGGATATAGTATCTGCCTGTGGATTCCTCACCTTGTGAATATTCCCTTGCGTCAGCAACATTCGGAAATTCTTTTTGTAGCTTTGCGCCGATGTGGACGACGTCACAGAAGCACGGCATCGCGCACGGCTCCGCTGACGTCACCTACTCCATAATAGGACCACGTCGGTGTGATGACATCAGTTCCACCCTTTTTCCGTGCCTTCGAGGCACACGGACGGACCGATAACAGTAGATATATACACAGTACACAATTGTCAAGATAACACACACAGCTAACCAAGTAGGATAACACACTACCTTAGAAAGCAACACATATGCATTAAAACATTGACAATAACTTAGGTATAGAAGAGTGGACAACAGGGAGGCGGGTGGGTCAGTGAGGAATCCACAGGCAGATACTGTATCCACCAGAAAAAGCGTTACCGAAGGTAAGTAACTTGTTCTTCTGATGGATACATCTGCCAGTGGATTCCTCACCTTGTGAATAGAGTCCCACAGCAGTCCCCAATCCCGGAGGAGGGTGTCCACTCTCCTATACCAGAAAATCCTGGAGGACAGAGCGCGCAAAATGGCCGTCACTCCTCACTTTAGAATCCAAGCAGTAATGCTTCGCGAAAGTGTGGAGGGAAGCCCAAGTCGCCTCCCTACAAATGTCCTCTACAGGTACACCCCTAGACAAAGCAGATGTAGCAGATCTAGCTCTAGTTGAATGAGCTCTTAAACCTTCAGGAGGTTCCTTACCCGCCGAAGAGTAACATATCTTGATGCACAAGACAATTCATCTTGAAAGCGTGCGCTTGTGCACTGCTTTGCCTCTTCTGGCGCCAACAAAGCCAATGAAGAGCTGGTCATCCACTCTGAACTCTCTGGTTCTGTCCAGGTAGAAGTTCACCGCCCTCTTAGGGTCCAAGCGGTAAAGTCTCTCCTTGGAAGGGTGAGGGGGAGGATAGAAGGTAGAGAGGGTAATTGACTGCCCTAGATGGAAGGGAGTTACCACCTTAGGCAGAAAAGCAGCCCTGGTCCTGAGTACCATTCGTTCAGCATGAACAGTCAAGAATGGGGGCTTTGAACTAAGAGCTTGAAGCTCACTTATCCTCCTTGCCGAGGTAATTGCGATCAGAAAAACGTCTTAAAAGACAACAGTCTCAAGGGACACTTGTGCAAAGGTTCAAAAGGTGAACCCATCGAGAAAGTGAGCACAAGATTCAAGTCCCATTGAGGCACAATAAAGGGAGTAGGAGGAAGTTTATTTGTAAGACCCTTTAAAAATCTTAATATTACAGGAGATTTAAATAAGGATGGCTGATCCGGCAGACAGAGAAATGCCGACAAAGCCGAAAGATAACCTTTGACAGTAGCCACAGCAAATTCTTGCTGAGCCAAAGAGAGTGCAAATTGAAGTATGTCAGATAAACGAGCCATCAAAGGATCGATGAACTTCCCTCCACACCAAGCAACAAATTTAGACCACCTATAAGAGTAGATGGACTTGGTGGAGTCACGCCTGGCTGATAAGATGACATCCACCACATCATGTGGGAGAGAAAAGGAATTCAGGTTGCCCGTTCAATCTCCAGGCATGAAGGTGTAAGGTCTGGAGGTGGGGGTGTAGAACCTGCCCCCCATCTGACAGAGGAGATATGCCCTGAGAGAGAGACGGAGCGGTGGGCACGAGGAGAGGTGGAGAAGATCTGTGTACCACTCCCTTCTTGGCCAATCCGGGGTGATCAATATCACTTGGGCCCGGTCTTGGCCAATCCTCCTCAGAACCCGAGGAATCAAGGGTATGGGTGGAAACGCGTAAAGGAGTTGAGAGTCCCAACTCAACTGAAACGCGTCTCCCAGTGCGCCTTGCATCAGAACCTGGAGACTGCAGAATGACGGGCAGTGAGCATTCTCGTGAGTGGCAAACAGGTCCACCCGAAGAGTTTCCCACGTCCGAAAGACGTAACAAACCACCTCTGGGTGAAGCCTTCACTCGTGGTCGGCCGAGAACTGCCAACTGAGATTGTCTGCACGCACGTTCAGAACTCCGGCCAGATGATTTGCCATCAGACAAATCTGATGGTCCTGGACCCAGGACCAGAGACGCAGAGCCTCTCTGCAGAGGCACTGCGATCCCACTCCTCCCTGCTTGTTGACATACCAAATCACGGTCGTGTTGTCCGTCAGGACTTGAACCGACTGACTGCGAAGGGAAGGGAGGAAGGCCTTGAGTGCCAACCGTATGGCCCGTAACTCTAGAAGGCTGGTGTGAAGCAACCTTTCCTCTCGAGACCAAAATCCCTTGACCTCCAGATCCCCCAGATGAGCACCCCACCCTAGAGCGGATGCATCCGTTATCACTGTGGCCACCGATGGAGGTAGCTGAAAAGGCTTTCCTTGAGACAGATTGCCTTCCATGCTCCACCAAGACAGATCCGCCGCAGCTTCTCTGGAGATCCTGACTGACTCCCTGAGATCTCCATTGTGCTGATACCACTGCCTGCGGAGGCACCACTGGAGCGCCCTCATGTGCCAGCGTGCATGGTTGACCAACAGAATGCAAGAAGCCATCAGACCGAGCAGACAAAGGACCTTCAGGACTGGAACGACGGCTCCATTGTGAAATAAAGGAATCATTTCCTGTATGTGGCGAATTCGTTGTGGAGGAGGAAATGCCAGACATACAGTTGTATCCAGTACCCCACCTATGAACAGGTTGCGCTGGGAGGGCACCAGGTGAGACTTGGGTACATTTATCGAAACACCCAACCTGTACAACAACTGAGTTGTGACTTGCAGATGATGGAGCACTTTCTCTGGAGATTCCCCTTTGATCAGCCAATCGTCCAGATAAGGGAATACCAGAATCCCTGACCTTCTGGGATGTGCAGCCACCACAGCCATCACCTTGGTGAAGACTTGAGGCACAGTAGTAAGACCAAACGGAAGAACCACAAACTGGTAGTGTTGCGATCCCACCGTAAAACGGAGATACTTCTTGTGCGACTTCAGGATTGGGATGTGAAAATGCGCATCCTGCAAGTCGATCAACACCATCCAGTCTTCTTCCAGCAGTGCCTGAAGAACCTGTGCAAGGGTGAGCATCTTGAACTTTTCCTGTTTCAGATACAATTCAAGATCCTGAGATCCAGGATTGGATGAAGTTTGCCAACCTTCTTAGGGATCAGGAAATACCGGGAGTAGCATCCCTGACCCCTTTCCTGCTCCGGAACCACATCTATTGCGCCTTTTGTTAGCAACACCAGGACTTCCTCCTGCAGGAGCAGGCGGTGGTCCTCCGAGCAAAAGCCTTGGCAAGGAGGGTAATTGGGAGGGAATTCCCAAAAGGGAAGTGCATACCCATTCTCCACGAGATTGAGAACCCAAAGGTCCGATGTGACCGATTCCCAATCTCGCAGAAAATAGGTAAGCCGACCACCTACAGGACCGGCATGATCTGGAATGACGGATCTAGGGCTGCTTTGCTGTTGTGGGAGGGGGGTGGGTAGAGGAAGAGGAAGAGCCGGAGGAGGAGGACTGACGTCCCCAAGGACGAGCTCTTTGCCTGCCCCTGTATGACTTATACAGCGGATTTTGTTGCTGCTGCTGTTGGGATTATCTATAGGGACGAAAGGAGGACGTTCCAAAACCCCTATATCTCTTGCTCACAGAACCTCATTGTAGACTGTAGACCCAATGATCTGGCTGTAGCCCTATTGTCCTTAAACCTCTCCCATGCTGCATCAGCCTTTTTCCCAAAAAGGCCTGAGCCATCAAAGGGCAGATCTAACAATGCAGCTTGGACTTCCGAAGAGAATTCAGATGACTTCAACCAGGCAGCCCTTCTCGAAGCAATTGAAGTCCCCATAACTCTAGCCACAGAGTCAGCAGTGTCAAGACCACTCTGAATGACCTGTCTTGAAGCAGCTTGAGTGTCAGCCAACACTTCATTAAAATGTATCCTGTCCTCTGCCGGAATCTTCTGGCCAATTGCCTTACAGAGTCCATCAAGGCATGAATATACCTTCCCATTAGACATGTGGCATTCGTGGACTTAAGAGCCATACTCGCCGAAGAAAATATTTTCTTAGCAGTCTGGTCCTGCTTTTTTGACTCCTTGTCTCCAGGCACCTGAGGAAAGGCCCCAACTGATTTTTTCGAACAGGCCGCCTGTATTACCAAGCTCTCTGGTAAAGGATCGATGTCAAAAAGTCCGGGCCACCAGGCGCCACCCTGTACCTTCTTGCAACACCCTTTGCAACAGTAGGAGCCAAGAGGGGTCTATTCCATACTTCCAAAATAGGCTCCGTCAAAACATAATTGAAAGGAAGCATGGGTTCCACAACAGAAGACGGAGAATGGAGGACCTCAGTCAGCAAATTAGACATGAACTCAGCAGTAGGCAGAGTCAAATTTGCTGCCTCTTTCATGACCACATGGTACGGTGCATTATCCTTAGAAGGGGCATCTGAAACAGAGGACAACTCCCAGTCTGGCGAAAACTCCAGACCACTAGCCTTCCTCAGGTCATCAAAATAATCATCCTCCTGCACCTCACCTTCCTCAACTTCAGCCTCTCTATACCTCTGCTCCTCCAGAAGACGCTGAGCATCACGCCTCGATCTCTCCTTTAAGAACGGCGTCGGCGGATCCGCGATCGACTCCGACGCACCCGGCGCCGGTGTCGAGATCGGATCCGGATGAATAGAACGATGCTCTCGAGGTCGGGCCGGCGTCGGTGCCACAGGTATCCGCGTCGAAGACCTCGGCGGCCCCGAGAAATGCCATGGCGTAGTCGACACCGGCATAAATGGCATAAATGGAGCTTGGGCATAAGACTGGGGAACTCCCAGGTTGTATGCCAAAGGACCCATGGGACCCGCAGGTGCACCAGAGGGGTACATAGCTCTCGAATAGACACAATACATTGCGTTTAAAAACTGTGTAGGGTCTTGACCTGGGCCCGGAAAGGGTGGGTATGGGCCCACAGGATGCCCTCGAGGAGGTACCGGATTAATCTCCTCTTCCTCGGGCTGATGAGCCGGAGTCGCCGAACCCTCTGGTACAGGAGCCTCTTCTTCCTCTCGAACTGGAGATCGAGACGGCACCGGAGGGGGATTCGACACCGGAGCCGGTGAATGCTCCGGTGACTCCACAGGCAAAACCTCACCAACTGGATCCGCAATTGGAGAATGCTCTTTACGACGTCTCCTACCTGGCGACTTCGGCCTCGAATCCGAATTCTTGCCTGAGTGATGTCGAGACTCATGCCTTCTCTTCTTGTGCTTCTTCTTCAAAGATCTAGAAGCATGCCCTGACGAGGACTTCGCAGGCAAAGCCGTACGAGACCTCGACCTCGACTTAGTCTTCGATCTCGACCTCCTCGAAAACGACCTCGAAGACTTCTTCTCTTTTTTACCCTTTAACTTGGCTACCAGAAGCGTAGCCACTCTTTCACGAAGAGCCTTCGGGTTCATCTTTTTATAAGAAGAACAACCTTGAACATCATGGTCCGAACTCAGGCACCAAATGCAGTCCTCATGCGGATCCGTGATCAACATCATCCTTCCGCATTCTCCGCACGGCTTGAACCCGGTCTTCTTCGAGGACATCTCAACAGGTGACAAAAAAGCAAGAAGACACCAGCAGAAACAAACAGTAACAAAGTTACCAAACAGCTATAGAGGATCCCTCGAAAACCGTTAACGTCGACGACGCGGAAAAAAGGGAACTGATGTCATCACGCCGACGTGGTCCTCTTATGGAGTCGGTGACGTCAGCGGAGCCGAGTGTGATGCCGTGCTTTTGTGACATCGTCCACGTCCACATTGGCGCAAAGCTACAAAAAGAATTTCCGAATGTTGCTGACGGAAGGGGATATTCACAAGATGAGGAATCCACTGGCAGATGTATCCATCAGAAATCAATTCTGTATTTAATATCCTGGTTTGAGAACCTGACATTAATTCTGACATTAATTCTGGTACTCTTCACCAGTTTTGTGGTTTAAGTTACACTCCACTCTCATTTCAAGGATTTTCATTCCTACTCGTAGAATTCCTCGCTTGCTTCACCATTAATTGCTTGTGACATTCTCTTTTCTCTTAATTTGCCCATGCACATTATCCGTTCTCTTAATTACTTTTGTTAATAATTTTTCAGGAACCACTGTCTCGTTGTAACCATGATCTAAAGCAGAGGTGCAGGAGGTCTGGAAGGTCAAATGTCAAAGTATGTAGTATTCATTCCTGTAGAGCAGAACTAGGATGCTAGAGGCTTAAATGGTTTTTGAAGAGTTCCAACAACACCCTAATATATTTTTACATCTAGAAGACTAATTAAATTGTCCTTGGATAATCTTCAAGCATAGAGGCCAGACTCAACGGTATAACTCTGTTATGCAGACTTGAGACTGCAGGTATAAATGACAATGGTGTAATGCAGGTAAGAAATAAAGACTTTTAAAATAAATTAAGTATAACACTTACCACTAGAAAACAGGGCCTGTTTTTACCATCATTCAAGCCACATATGTTCCATGAGCTTAAGCAAAGTTTACCCTGCCACATCAAAGCTTAACAAATGAACTAATCTCCACTGTGAACCTTCCAACTTTTTGATTGCATACTCTAACATGTAATACTAAACAGGGGGAGGTAGAGGGAGAGATCAACCAGGTTCGCCCTCCACGGCAATACTTAGTCAAAAAAAGATCTGAAAAATTCAGATCCAGAGAACCTGGCTAACTTCTGGAACACGACACCTTAAGGTCTGTTTCAGAAACAGGAAAGGGAAAGAAAACTTTTTCTTTATAGTCCCCTCACTCACCGGAGTTTCCTCACGGTGACATGCTTCATCATTGGGGCTTCTCAACCCAGCTGCGGGTTGAGGCGTGCTGCGACTATCGCAATTGCGAAGGAGCACTTTTATCTGAAGACTATGTGTCATGTAGTGTGAGAGAAGGGGGAAAATGAAGTGGAGTGAAAGAATTAAAAATATCCTACTAGTGGGTTAAACTACCTTTATTCCGGCCCCTAGTGGATATATTAAAAATGGGGTGATTTACTAGGAAAACTGGCTCTATTATGGAACACAGTGTCTAGTAAGCGTGTCAACTAGTTTCTAGCTGTACCCCACAGCTCTTCTTCAGGACTACAACAGGGCCCAGCCCTGTGAGTGCCACTCCAAAACAAAAACAAAAAGTGAAAGGTATGCCTATATTAATATTAGAATATACATACTCTTATCTTTGCAATTCTTTTGTAAATTTTTTAAAAGGTTGCACTGAACCTCATGGTCAATCGCGGGAAGGACATATATCCCCGTAATCACTTGTTACAAGGTGTCATCTTGGCGGTAAACCTACTTAGCTCCCCGCCGGTCTCGATATAATATTAATATAGGCATACCTTTCACTTTTTGTTTTTGTTTTGGAGTGGCACTCACAGGGCTGGACCCTGTTGTAGTCCTGAAGAAGAGCTGTGGGGTACAGCTCGAAACTAGTTGACACGCTTACTAGACACTGTGTTCCATAATAGAGCCAGTTTCCCTAGTAAATCACCCCATTTTTAATATATCCACTAGGGGCCGGAATAAAGGTAGTTTAACCCACTAGTAGGATATTTTTAATTCTTTCACTCCACTTCATTTTCCCCCTTCTCTCACACTACATGACACATAGTCTTCAGATAAAAGTGCTCCTTCGCAATCGCGATAGTCGCAGCACGCCTCAACCCGCAGCTGGGTTGAGAAGCCCCAATGATGAAGCATGTCACCGTGAGGAATCTCCGGTGAGTGAGGGGACTATAAAGAAAAAGTTTTCTTTCCCTTTCCTGTTTCTGAAACAGACCTTAAGGTGTCGTGTTCCAGAAGTTAGCCAGGTTCTCTGGATCTGAATTTTTCAGATCTTTTTTTGACATACTCTAACATGTAACAGAATTGGCCAATATTGATACCACGACTATAGTGTAAATCCAAAAGTGATCCTCCCATCCCTTCCACCGAACACCACAACTACCACTAACCCCACCCTTAACCCCCTTAACCCCTGGAGCCCCCCTAACCCACCCATCCCCTACAGCCCCCTTGTGCGGCAACAGGACCTAGGTTCTTGTGATGGAATGAGCGGATTCGCCCTTTCTCCCCTGGATCCCTCACCCCATCGTAATTGATATCTGAGGGTTAGAGCCAATTGCGACCCAAAAAAAAGAAGAAAGTAGCTAATGAGGGTTAGAACCCCTAGCAATCGACTTGCCCCCACTTTCAGACCAGTAGCCCCCTGGGATGATGAGGAAGAAGAAAGAGAAGAAAAAAGAAGTAGAAGAAAAAAAGCAAAGACCTGAGCCTTCTTTACTATATGGAGCTCAGAAACTCCTTCGCCTGAATTTCTGAGAGGAAAAATCTAGTCTGTCCTTGATAAATTATTTTCAATTTAGAAGGAAAAAGCAGGAAGGCTTGAGCACCCTTTGCCTGAAATGGGGATATTAACTGGCGGAGCTGCCACCTCCGCTCAACTGTTGCTGGACAAAAATCTGGCCTGACAAAGAACTCACAATTGTTCCCTACCATTGTTCTGTCGGGTGTGGCTAAATCATAGATCTTCTCCCTCAGCAAAAAATTGTTAAGACAAATCAATATTGCCCGGGGCTTATCCCTGGCTGTTCCAGATTTTTGTCTCTGCTTGAAGGGAAAGCGATTTGCACGTTGTACCTCAAGCTGTCAGTCCCACTGCTTTACTTGTGGGAAAGCCTCGGAAAAGAGTTCAACAACAAACTGACTGGCGTCTCCCCCCTCGCGGCCTTCCGGGATCCCTAGGATCCTAAGATTGTTCCTCCTGACCCTGTTCTCAAGATCAGTCAACTTCCAAAGTATATCATTTTTTTGTGTGCCAATCACGTCTGTCAAACCCTTCTGAGTTTCCAAGGCATCCTCTAAATTAGAAATCCTCTCCTTGGCCTCTCCGATTCTGGCAGCAATATCAGAACGTGTTTGGTGACTCTCTGAATTGAATTTTGGACCCTGCGACATACCCCCTGCGTACAAACGCTCTCCTGACGAGATTCTTCACGATGAGCAATGGTGGTCTGGTAAATGACAGAAAGTGTGATTTCTCCAGGGAGCACCTCAGGGGGTTGGTAGAAGGAGCAGAGCCCTTGACTTAGGTGTTGTCCACTTATCCAGGCTTATCCCAAGACATCGAGCCGGATGAGCCTGGGACCTTGCTTAAGCCCCCTTGATCTTTCAAGCTAATAACCTTGCAAACAGTGCAAGGGCCACGGGGTGAAACCTCATCCTTAAGAACTTCATTGAGTCGCCAGTCTCCAATGTCGCTATCGTCATCAGTCCATTCTCTATCTTGGTCTTCATCCTCATCCGCCGATGAGCCAGTATGTTCTGATAAAGAATAACATTTGTCCCCCCTTCAAGCTCCATAGAGGACTCATTAACTTCAGTTCAATTAACAGAGCAATCAGGAAGAACCATTTGTTCAGGCATGCTTACAGCATCAGCAGCACTTTGGACGACCATCTCAGCTAAAGGCTGAGCGGAGATAGAGGTACTTTTAGCTTTTTGAATTACAGCTCCCATCGTTCCATTCACTGGGAGACAAAGTGCAGGTTGGAGCTCTCTGGTTGCTGGATCATCACCATCACTGACAACTGCTGGGCTAAGCGCACTGAGCCCCTGATGGTGAGATTTACCACGCTCAGACGAGGAAGCCAGAACATCACCCCCGCATACGGCAGAAACTCCAGAGGTACACGCATGGTCCGGGAGAATGGGAACAGTGCCTGCTAACAGTAAAGGCGCATCATTAGCTGCTTTGGTGGCGTTTGAATGTTCGCGCTTGCCAGTCCCTGCATCGGCAGAGGTCTTCCCCTTTCCAGCCTGAGTTTTGAAAAAAGCGGGTAAAGTCTGCTTTGACTTACCGCTCACAACGGGCGCCGTTTGGTTGTTGCCCGGTTCCCCCGCTGCACTAGCGTCTCCCTTGCAGACTGGTTGTGGCGTCTTGCTCACGCTAGGAGGATTTGCGGGTCTGTTAGCTCGGATTTCAGTGGATCGGGTCTTTGCTGAAACATTTTTAACGGGGAGTTTGGGAGCCATATTGCCACGGCAGGTCCTCAAGGAGCTGCGAGAACAGGTATATGCACTGCGGTGAGAAACCGATCCGAGCCAAAGCCTAAATGTGTTACTGAATAAAGTATTTGATAGATACGAAACAATCCTAAACATGACAGTCAATGACTTGCGGTTCTACAACAGCTTGCAAATCTTGCTCCAGAATCACGAAATTCCAGCGTCCCAGTGGCTTTGAGAACTTAGAGAGGGTGAGTTAACAAGGAGAGAAAGAACACCAGCTCACACAGCCAAGTGCTCGTTCGCCATCTAGCCTCTACTCATACTATGCAACTGGATGTCCTATGTATACAATAGACGCACATAACTTGGGGGAAGCGGGAGTGTTTTAAAATACCTGGTTACGAACTAATCGCTTGCACTAGACAGACCTCTATGATTAGAGGCGTGGCCATCCGGTTGGAGCGAGGGGTTGGGGTCTGTAATAAGGTCTGAGAGAATAGTGCGGGTAGATGGGTCTAAGCTGAAATAGTCCAATCCAATCAGAAATTTGTATAGCGCGCTACTCACCCAGAGGGTCTCAAGGCGCTTAGGGAAGAGGAGTTTGCTACTGATCGAATAACCAGGTCTTGAGTTGCTTCCTGAAGGGGAGGTGGTTGTGGGTACGACAGAGGTGGGTGGGGAGGGAATTCCAGGTCTTGGCCGCCAGGTAGGCGAAGGATCTTCCCCCCATGGTGGCTCTTCGGATGCGAGGAATCGCGGCTAGGGCTTGATTGGAAGATCGCAGTTGGCGGGTGGGGGTGTAGAAGGTCAGGCGGTTGTTAAGGTATCTGGGTCTTAGGTCGTGGAGGCCTTTTGTGCGTGAGTGAGGAGACGGAACGTGATTCTCTTGCTGACGGGGAGCCAGTGCAGGTCTCTCAGGTGTCCGGTTATGTGGTTGTGTCGAGGTATGTCCAGGATGAGTTGTGCGGAGGCGTTCTGAATGCGTTGAAGTCTTTTCTGCAGTTTGGCTGTGGTTCCGGTGTAGAGGATGTTTACTAGTCCAGTCGGCTGGTGACAAGTGCTTGGGTGACCGTCTTCCTTGTTTTGATGGGGATCCATCTGAAGATCTTCCCGAGCATGCGTAGGATGTTAAAACAAGATGATGAGACGGCGTTGACTTATTTGGTCATCGAGAGGGAGGAGTCTAGGATGAAGCCCAGGTTGCGTGCATGGCCCGTTGGTTTGGGTGCGTTGCCTAGGGCCGGGGGCCACCAGGAGTCGTCCCAGGCAGAGGGGGATGATCCCAGGATGAGGACTTCCGTCTTGTCTGAGTTCAGTTTTAGGCGGCTGTTTTTCATCCACTCGGCTACTTCTTTCATCCCTTCGTGTAGGTTGGTTATGGTGGTGGTTGGGTCTTTGATGAGGGAGAGGATCAACTGGGTGTCGTCGGCGTAGGAGATGAGGTTGAGGTTGTGTTGGCGTGCGATGGACGCGAGGGGGCTCATGTAGACGTTGGAAAGGGTGGGGCTGAGCGATGATCCTTGTAGTACGCCGCAGATGACTTCAGTGGCCTCTGATCTGAATGGGGGGAGGCGGACTCTCTGTGTTCTTCCGGCGAGGAACGAGATGATCCACTCCAATGCTTTATCTTGTATCCCGACGTTGTTGAGGCGTTGTACTAGGGTGCGGATGCAGACCGTGTCGAACGCAGCGGAGAGGTCCAGGAGAATGAGGGCCGCTGTTTCCGCATTGTCGAGCAGGGTTCGGATGTCGTCTGTGGCTGCGATGAGGGCGGTTTCGGTGCTGTGGTTGGCTCGGAAGCTGGACTGTGAGGGGTCGAGGGAACCGTTAGACTCGAGGAAGGCGGCGAGCTGACTGTTGACGGTCTTCTCTATGACTTTTGCGGGAAATGGGAGGAGCGAGATGGGGCGATAGTTCTTAAGTTCGGTGGGGTCTGCTGAAGGTTTCTTCAGGAGGGCGCTGAGCTCGGCATGCTTCCAGCTTTCCGGGAAGGTAGCGGTGTTGAAGGAGCAGTTGATAATGTCCCGGAGTTGGGGTGCGATGATGGAGTCGGCCTTGTTGAAGATGTGGTGGGGGCATTGGTCGGTTGGTGATCCGGAGTGTATGGTGTTCATTGTGCGGATGGTGTCTTCGGTGCGGATCGGGGTCCAGGCGCGGAGGGTGGTGGTGGGAGGTTTCGGTTATGTGGTTGGGGGAGTGGTCTGATCGCCGAAGCTGTTGTTTATGTCTGCGATCTTGCTGTGGAAGAACGAGGCGAGGGAGTCGCAGAGGTCTTGTGAGGGAGTGATGTCGTTGTTGCCGGCGCTGGGGTTGGTGAGCTCTTTGACGATGCTGAAGAGCTCCTTGCTGTTGTGGGCATTGTTGTCTAGTCGATCCTTGAATGCTGATTTCTTGGTGGTGCGGATCAGTTGGTGGTGTTTGCGGGTGGCGTGCTTGAGAGCGGTCATGTTGTCTGTGGTTGGGTTTCTTCGCCAGGCTTTCGCGAGGGTTCGGCAGTTCTTCTTGGAGTTCTTGAGGTCGTCGTTGAACCAGGAGGCTTTTTTGCTTCCTGGCTTGTTGGGGCGGTTTTGCAGGGGTGCTAGGTCGTCAGCGCAGTTGGTGATTCACTGTGCGAGATTGTTGGCTGCTTGATTGGGGTTCGTTGATCTGGCAGGAGGGTTCTGGTTCAGTAATGTGGTGAGCTGGTCGGTGGTAATTTTGTTCCAGCATCTGCGGGGGACCTGTTGTGGGTGGTGGTGGGTCGTGGTTTTTCTGAAGCTGAAGTGGACGCAGCTGTGGTCTGTCCAGTAGAGTCCCGTGGAGACCTTCAACAATCTGTACGATATATGGGTCAAACTTAGATGATCCGGAAGTGTTGAAATATCTAAATGTAGAATTAGCAGCCTGGCCTTATCCAATGTTTGTGTGTGGGGACATGAATATTCATCTGCCTGGGAACTTTAACTTGGCAGGGGATCAAAGGTACTCCGGTAGGAAACCTAGAGTCTTTAAGGCTCTTCAGACTCTAGTTCAAGAACATGGTTTGACTGATCTTTGGTTTCGGCACAACAAACACAATGATGAGTTCACATACTATTCTGCCCCCCATAATATAATGGTCCGTTTGGACTATTTTTTTGTGTCTGATCAGGCGGCCGAAGTAGCCTCTATATCTGCTTCCCCAAGAATCCTATCAGACCATAATTCGCTGATCGTGGTTTGTCCTTGGTCTCGTTCTGGTAGAGCCCCCTAGGACATGGACTTTTGAAAGAAAACTCTTGTTGGACCAGGCCTATCAGGCTCACATGCGAAAGTGGCTAACTGAATTTTTAAATATTAATAGGGGGACCGCACCTGACCCTATAGTCTGAGATGCCTTAAAGGAGGCAGCGCGTGGTGAGACCAAGAGTCTTGCATCTTTTCGGTGGAAGACAGGGCAGGAGCAGGTGAAGGGCTGTGTGGAGGAGCTCAGGCTCGTAGAGCTGGAACTAACACACAGAATTAAGGAAGGTCTTAATATAGATGAGAGCCAGAAGACGGTTGCTATAATTAACTTCAAACTCCTGGAATCATTTGGGCAGGACCTCGCTGCTAAGTATCTCCAATATCGCACAATGATGTTTAAATATGGTGAAAATTCGGGCAGAGTATTAGCTAAGAGGCTCCAACAGAAAGGCCTACAGAATCGCATCATTAAAATCCAGGATCCACATGGGGTGGTCCAGGACACACAGGAGGGAGTTATGGATGTGTTCCAAAAGTTGTAAACAGCGCTCTACACCGAAGACAATGGGGACACCCTGACTGAGTCCTTGGCTGAGGGCTTCTTTCTAGACATGGATACGTCTAAGATTACAACTGAACAGAATGAGGTTTTATCTGCCTTTATTACGTGGGAGGAGGTTAAGTTTGCAATAAAATCTTTAGCTAACGGAAAGGCTACTGGTCCAGATGCTATTCCTTTAGAATTTTACAGGACGTTCCACACAGAGATTCGTCAAGACTTATTATCTGTTCTCAGGGCTGCCCGGGGCGGTGTCGTTCCCGATTCATGGCGCCAAACCACAATTGTTATGTTTAAAAGAAAGGATAAGCCAGAGTTAAACCCTTCTTCTTTCCGACCAATTTTATTGATAAATAGTGATGGCAAAATATAATCAAAAATATTAGCATCTAGGCTTGAGGAGGTGATCACCCCACTGATTTCCTTGCGTCAGCACAGATTTATCCCGGGTAGGGACAAGGCAATTTGGTACAGAGTATAGGACCCTGGCCTATGCGGACAATATTGTTGTTTTAACCTCTGATGTTGCCTCTGCCTTCTCTGCCCTAAAGGTCTGTGCTGAACAATTCAGTCGGCTTTCAGGCTATAAGTTGAACGTTGCAAAAACGCAGCTCGTGCAATCAACTAATATGCGACCCTCTGATGCTCCAGTCGCCAGCGAAGCGATCTATCTAGGGGTTAAAATTACTGCCTCTGTTGACACCATTCCGGATTTGAATATCCTTCCGGTAGTTGAATTTGTAAATACTAAACTGGAAAGGCTTGATAATTTGCACCTCGCTCTATATAATCGTTGTAGTGTTCTCAAAATGCTGGTTGTCCCAAAGTTTTCATATTTATTTAGAACTATTCCATTGGAACTGTCACAAGTAAGCTTGGCCAGGGCCTAAAGGGTTTACCCCAGGTTCCTCTGGGGGTATCATTGCTCGCGTAGGGCCTCCAAATGGATGTGTCTACCCCGGGACCATGGTGGGTGGGAGGTCCCAAATTTGGTATTATATTATTGGTCCGCTATGGTGCAACATCTAGGATTGCCCTTGCTGGGAGATAACGCTGAGGTTCCGCCTTCTAATAGACCTACTATCTATGAGATAGGCCTGGGTGTGGCCGCCAAGGGTATTTTTACGCACGTTCTCGAGCCGAGCTATTTCAAGAAGACAAGGTTTAAGATCATTACTGCTATGTTCCTAGTTTGGCAGAAAATCCAGAGAAATTTTTCATCCCTAATGTTAATATTTATACACCGTTTAAAGCCGCCCGACTATTGCCCGCTATTTTCCAGGACCAGACCACCTTTAGATGGCAGTTATCGGGTCTTAAGGTTATTTAGGCGATCTAGCCATTGGAGGGCAACTTGCTTCTTTTTCGTTTTTGAGGGATAAGTTCCAGTTAAAAACTCATGATTTTTTAAAATATCTTCAGGGTAGAAGTTTCTTTGATAAACACCTATGTGAAACCCCCACAATGTTAGATAAGGGAACTATATTCAAACTTATTCAAAAGAAGGCTAGAATAGGGACAATCTATCAGTACTTGATGTCTGACTTCTTGGACGATCTTGAGCTACAAAGCTTTAAGTGGGAGAGTAAACTCGGTGAGACTGGTGTAGATATAAGGCCGGCACTGGACTTAGCTAGTTATGCCCTAGTTTCAGGTAGTCTGCGGAACCCAAAGCTATATGGCAATGTTTAACCTTTATTACACGCCTGCTAAAAGAGTGAAATGGGGGGGCAGGAAGGGTGACTGCTGTGTGAGGTGTGGGCTCCAAGAAGCTGATTCTATACACATGTTCTATTCCTGTCCGAATCTGCGTGAATTCCTGTATGATATGGAGTGTTTTATAAATTCAACGCTTAATATCCCGCTCACCATCTCCCTGGAGATCGTGATAATGGGGTCTGAAGGAGTAGCGTTGGCCCAAAATACGCGGTATGTGTCCGCTTTTTTGTTCATAGCCATGTCAATGATTCGGCTGTGTATCACCTCACAATGTTAAGCCTAGAGGCACCCACGTTCGTCAATTGGAGAGCCAGGCTGCTTGCCGTACACAATCTGGAGTTCTCAGTATTCTCATTAAGGGGCAGGCAGAGGCGGGAGCTGGCCTGTAAGATCTGGGCTCCGCTCGAGGAATGGTTAAAGCAGTGATTAGTTTATCATGGTCAAGCTGCAAAAGTATAAAAATGTATGGTTAACTTGCTTTTCATCCCAGTTGCAATGCCTTTATTCTGCTGCCTTTCTGTGTTTGATTTACTTTTTCAAGGCGTAAAATTGTTTTTCTAAAGTTCCATGTTCCTTTTCATGTTTTTTTTTGTTCTTTTTGCATTACCCTCCCCACGTATTCTGTCTCTTTTCTACTGTTTCTTCCCTTCTCTGTTGTCTGATGTATATATTTGTGTAAATATTGTTTGCCAGGACCTGTTTTTCTCTTTGTTGAAAAAGAAAAAGTTTGAAAAAAAAAAAAAATAACGCTTACCACTACAAGGCAAGGGGTAAAACAAATAAAGAAATACAAGTAAAAAGACAACTTATAGCTAAAGTTAAGGAGGCTTTTGTTACTTTGGAAACTAATGGGGCTTTAGTAAGTCGGTCAGGGAATATACAAAGTTTGAAAAAGGTTCCAATACGCATTCCTAGGAGAGATTAGTAATGCTCCACGGAAACCTTCCATGCACGTACAAGAGGGATACATGGAAACTCCAATTTTCTATGATATTTATAACTTGGTCACTTTTTTAGGCAATCACAGAACTCTACAGGGAGAGCCACAACTGCAAAACAGACACCCTCTCCATCTCAAGTTCCCAGCAAAAGTGCAGAACCTATACATTCATACTACCAACTTTTTCTAGAATATGGACTAACTCTTGGGCTGGGTTTTGGAACCCTTAAATTGAGAACTGGGCCAGAAATATGTTGCCTAAGCTTCTACACGCCTGAACACCATTGTAGACACGTTGAGAAGTCTACTGCACAAGAACCACCCAACCCCCATTGAGCTTGTGCTAGCCAAAAAACTTCCTGAGCCCGCTATGAATATGTTTCACAAGAATGGATGCAATGGTTAAGGTAACCCATCAGTGAACCACGACAACTTGTAGGTAGATGGTATGTTTAGTAGTAAAAAAATAATTTCAGAGCAAGGCCAACCTAGCAGGGACTAATCATGTGTAATATGTGAGGCAGGTTCCATCACCTCAGATTCGCTCAATGTTAATCATTAGTGAAGCTGGGGATAGATGAAAGTCCAAAACACTCTGCCATAGGTATACATTTTTGGAGGTGTTTTGTAAAGAACCTAGATTTTAAGGAGGGGTCTTGTCACTCTCGAAGCCCCCAAGTTCCAAATATTAGGACAAATTCTTAAGGCTTAAGCCTCACACAGCAGAGCTTTCTCTCAGATTACAAAGCTCTAGATCAAAGAACAGAAGAGCCATATCTCAGGTGTCACATACCTCAGTGGGTCAGACTTAACAGGACAGATATTTCTTCAAACACGATCTTTGTGTTTGCTTACGACAGCCAACTAGGCATTTGGCTATGTAGAACCTGCAGGTTCAGGGCTCAGATCTATCCCTCATATGACACAGATCCTTTCCTAAAGGATTGCTCCGCGCTTCTGACTAACAAGTCTGGCTGTACCGGAAGGCGGAGCTGGAGCAGATGCTGTAGGATGAAAAACTTAGAAGAGGGTGAGCAACCCAATATACCCTTGCGGGCTTGGGCAATTGATACGTATGCAAAAAGGGCCAGCAAGGGGTTTATTTGTGAAGGATTCTCAGTTGCAGCACATCAGGGACTACAATGGTTTAAGTACCCACACTACTGAAAGTTAGTGGCTGAATGCAGTTTCATAAATACACATCAATAGTGTTACCACACTAACACATTGAAGAAATGAAAAAATATAAAGAAAACGATAACCAGGTTTTTGAGTCAAAAGGATTATTATTTTTCTTTTTCTTTGTGGCAAGAAAATTAAATCAACAATACAGATAGGGTACATAAAAATGCATTTGGGATATAAAAAGGAGTATCTTGTGTGTTCCTAAGGTATATCTCAAAAGAAGTCTATACTGCTAACAAATAAAAACACAATGATTTCAAATCAAATATAAATGAAAATCAATCGTGGTTAGTGAATAACAAGCAGAATTAGACTTAGTTGTCGACGTTTAGTAATGCTACTTGAAATAAATCGGCAGGGCTCAGTGAAGAATTTGATCAGGAGCATCCAAAGCAAAAATGCTTGTACATAAAGTTCATGTAAATGGCAGAAGCAGTCCAGGAATCACTTGTGGATAATGCTTCAGAAATGGTTGATAGATATTCAAGTTTTAAAAAGATCAAACGGAGCAACGCGCGGTGGCGACGTTGAAAGTAACAGCGTATTTTCAAGACAGCTGTCAAGTAGCATCACTGGCCCTCTCTGGGAAGTGTCTGTCACACAACCTACATTTTGTTCTAGGGTCACCAACTATAATCCCTAAAGCCCAAGTCCTGATGATGGTCTTATGAATTCTTCTCCAAAAGACCGAAAGGTTGACAACTAAGTCTAACTCTGCTTGTTATTCACTAACCACGATTGATTTTCATTTATATTTGATTTGAAATCATTGTGTTTTTATTTGTTAGCAGTATAGACTTCTTTTGAGATATACCTTAGGAACTCACAAGATACTCCTTTTTATATCCCAAATGCATTTTTCTGTACCCTTTCTGTATTGTTGATTTAATTTTCTTGCCACAAAGAAAAAGAAAAATAATAATCCTTTTGACTCAAAAACCTGGTTATCGTTTTCTTTATATTTTTTCATTTCTTCAATGTGATAGTGTGGTAACACTATTGATGTGTATTTATGAAACTGCTTTCAGCCACTAACTTTCAGTAACCATTGTAGTCCCTGATGTGCTGCAACTGAGAATCCTTCACAAATAAACCCCTTGCTGGCCCTTTTTGCATACGTAGGATGAAAAACGCCACTTTCTTCGAAGAAATAGAGCAAAAAAAATATCAATCCACAGGTACTGGCACAATCAACACAGCGATCTCACTTTAGTCGCATTTCTGACCAAAATCGGCGTTTTTCAAGTAAAACAGGCAAGAAAACCCTGGAGCTCACTCGGAAGCGGCCATCTTGTGTCGCGCGCTCGCGCGAGTGATTATTTTTTGCTTTCAAGGAAATGTATATGTCTACTGATTAAGGCAAGGAAACTCAATGGAACTTTAAATTCAACTGCATTAAAAGTTCCACTGGTGGGTATTATGGGCAAGAGCAACCTGGTGGGAATGGCACTCATTTTGGATAAATGCAACTCTGCAAGACTTTGGCTCTCGAATGGAGCAGGACATCTAAAGGAATGTGCAAGTGCATGGAATAATGTGAAGGCACTTAAAAAAGGCCAAATATTTGTCCAGAAGGTTACCCCACGAAACGACAGAAAAATTAGGTACCCATCGAGAAAACACTGCATTGGCAACATATCTATAGCTAAGACTGATAGGTTTAACACCTACAGTTCACTGCTTTGTACCAAATGTGATATTTTATGCATTGTCCAGATCAAATGTGTCAAACTTGTCAGTATACTAAAAGTCAATAAAAAAATATTTTAGAAAGCTCCACTGGAAATGTCATTTTAGTTTCTGGAACAAATGACATTGCAAAGGTCTATAAAAGGGTTACTTAGGACAACTCCGCACACTTTAAACAAAAAACAAGAGGTTTCATGCTACAGTAATTTCTTAGCAAGAGTGAGTTTCTAGTGAAATGCCCATGATATTCACTGTGTAACTGTTAAAAGAGAGTTAAATATATAAATTGTCCTGTCAAAGCCATTACAATACTCTAAAATACCTCAAACAGATTTTCATCACCTTAAGTAGCAGTGATTTCACACATTTGTTTGAAGGGAATGATAAGCCATTTTGTACATTTAGAAATAAAGACACCATATACTTATATGTGACCATGGCCTTGCTAATCGCCATAACATTTCATACCCATCTAAAGGCACTCTACTACGAGGTCCCACAAAATGTGAATAACTAGAAATAATGGAACTATACGTGATTGAGGGTTAATTTGTTACATCGATCACAGATGCTCCAATAAGTGTGCAGTACACACATACTTTTCAATAGAATTGCTATGGCCATCATTGCTTTCAACAAGCATTTGGCAAATAAAAATAACAGAGTAGCATTACGAGGGAAATATAATATGAGAGAATTGGAATGTTTGCATGTAAGAACTTATATTGGCAACATATGTATTTTAATCAGTGCAACTTTAAAGAGACCAGCCAGCTCTCAAATTAATGGATGATCTTTTGTACCATACGAATATGGAAGGAACCTGAAAAAGTAGCCCCAACACTGTCCCATTTCGCTCTATAGCATCCATCATTCTTTTTGCTCGCCGACATCTGTCTACACTGATTATCGCAGCATCCCTAGTTGACAACCCCAATAGGGCGAGCTTTCTTCAAGAACAAAAAGCTTTTGCATGCTAAGCATAAGATTTATTTTTTGTACAGCTGTGCTAGCTGCTTGATAAGATGACAGTGCATTTGCTAAATGCAATATTTTTTTGGTGGAGAGGGCAGCACACTTGCAATCAGTGTCATACATCTTTGGTGACGAGATTCATATGCCGAACTCTTTCTGAGTTTGCACCACCTCTGAATATACAATCCATTTCTCTACAATCTCGATACTATACTATAGGTTATTATAAATGTATTACAAACTATACAAACTATACAGGATTTCTGCTTGTGATTTAAATGATGACCTTGGAAAGTGGGCACGAAGTTCTAAAAAATGACACATTTTGCATGCTCTTACTTTTCATTTTGCATGGTCTTACTTTTCATTGATATATCTCTACACGCCCAACTGCTTCAGTCTCTCTGTATATCACTCCTTTTCATTGATCCATCTCTTTATCTCTCTTCTTCACCACCATTTGTTATGCAAGACCTTTCGCCATGTATCCTCCTTCTCTTCCTATCTGCCCCCTTTTATTTCGGTGCCTCTATCTTGTCGTGATTTATCTCTCTGTGTGCAAACTTATCCCTGCATCATTTGTAGTTGATAAGGTTTACTACTTATCAAGAACTTCCCTAACATCTGCCTTTTTACTTCTCTTCAGCTACCGAACACTATCTTCATTCAGACAAGCTTAGCTTCTGACTTTAGATTTTTTAAATTATATAGCAATTTATTCTTCAGAGCGGTTTATTTCTCGAAGTACCACAGCCGGTAACTTTCGTTTTCATGTGGTAGGTTTTTGCCTGCATAGGCTCATTTTTTTAAATGACCTAAAAATAAAGACCTATTTGATCACACCTGTCTGTTCATCAAGGGCACTGCTAGGGGACTTTTTGTTAGAGCTGTGCTTTATTCAGCCATGCGCTTAAGTTGTTTTTCTTCCACTAAATGACTGTGTTTATGGAAACCCCACGGAGATGCATTTTTCTAAAAGGAAAAATCAGGCTCCCGCTAAAGTGAACAATTTCTGGAAGAAAAGAACTACAAGCAATTTGTTGTCGCTTGCCAGTTTAACCAAACACCATTCATTTTGTTCTGATATGGAAATTCTGCCCCCACACCGTTAAGCACCTTCCCTACTGTGATGTGCACACGTCTGCTGAAAAACATACAAGTTAAAAAACTGCAATCCAACCACCAGTCCAAAGACCCAGTAGTTTATTGTCATCTGCGATTAAGAATTACCACAGTTTTAATAATGGCCAATGACAATCATAGAATAAGGACATTTTAAAAACTAAGCACAGAGTATGTTCTAAGGAAAGCACATACAAAGGATGCAACCGTCGTTAAAAGTACTTATACACAGAATGAAGACTGTGCTCAAAAAGAGAACCAGTGTCAAATTGCTGGAGGGCATTCTGCATTCAATGGACGTACTACTAGGAAAATGAAAAAAAGTATGTTCAACTTCTCTTGAGTATTTCAGGTTGCTGAATCACACACTTCATTGAACTTAAAGTGCAGGCAAACAACAGTTGTATTGTTTTCTATTGTATTGCCAGAATTATATAGCGCTTACTCCCTTATGTAGTGTAGGGAGTGTGGCTGAAATTGGGTTGTCTATGCTTTGGTCCTAGGTGGGAAGTGTTACTATGTTGTCCATCGGGATGAAGTTTTTGTTTTATGGGATGCAGCAATCAGCAGTGTGATGAATGAATGCATGTGAGAGATAGGCACACAGTGAATGGTTTTCAGTAAACTGACAGCTTTGAACTGCCCCACATTTCCTTTTTTAGCATGTCTTATGTTCATAGTCCACTTAGATGGTTACTGTACTAGGTTGTTCATTCAGAGATGTTGTGTTTAAAGGTTAGGGTCCTGAGCCAGCATAGGAAGAAGTGGTGGCAAGATATTTTGGGATGGAATATGTTAATATAATGCCAAATCTGATTGACATTGTGCGATGACAAGGAATGGCCGTGGTTGCTTTCAGCATTTCATGAATCCTGACTGGCTGAGCCTATCTCAGCATTCCACACAGTGTGCTAATAAGGAAGCCTTACAGTTGGCTGTTCAGAATGAGAACAGCGGCTGCGGCCCTCCACGCATGCTGTTAACCGTTGTTAATTGCCTGCCATCCAATTATGGGCCTGAGCAGAAGGTAATGGCGCTTCACGAGGGATAGGCAATTAACAGCTATTATAGCTTGACAACATATGAGCAATAAGGCTGTTAAAACCCGTCCCTATGAACGCACCCAATACAGGTAGATAAACAGGAAAAGTAGTCCCCGTCTGCTTTATGCCCCTGCTTCACACAATCTCTAAACTTAGAATGCAAGTAAACAGTGGGTATTTCTAACATTCCATACAGGAGTCTGATAATAACGACATATGTGGCACAGACCTACTTTTTGAACAGAGCATGGACTATGGTCTTGTAAGTGGTGTCAAGTTTGCAAGACGGACAAAATGTTCACAACCGGGACAAAGGTCCCAGGTGAGAGTCTCGATGGAAGGTCCACATCGGGGACAGAGGTCCAAAGTGAGACTCTAGATAGTAAGTTCACAATGGGGACAAAGGTCCTGGTCCCACATGAGTCATTGGGCGGTAAGTCCATAATGGGGACAGTGGTCCCAGGTGAGAGTCTCGACGATAGATTCATTACGGGGACAGCAGTCCCACGTGAGACTCTGGACGGTAAGTCCACAACGGGGACAGAGGTTTAAGGTGAGACTCGGGACGGTGAGTTCACAATTGGATCCAGGTGTGACTCTGGACGGTAAGGGCCAGATGCATCAAGCGAAATGCGCTCGCAAAAGGGCCAGATTCTCAGAATCTGGCCCTTTGCGAGTGCAATTTTTGCATTTGGGATGCATCATCCCAAATGCAAAAATCGCAAATAGAGAATTCGCTAAATTGCGATTGTTTGCATTTAAGGAATCTCAAATTGAGATTCCTTAAATGCAATGCATGAAAGTATAAAAAATAGCGAATTCGCTAATAGGGCACGCAAATTACCACGAAGTACAACTTCATGGTAATTTGCAAAAACTTTGAAAAATGCACTTTTGTGCATTTTTCAAAGTTTCATGTTGCGCACACACATGTGTGTGTGCAACATATGTGCACAGATCACATTCAGGGGTGTAACAGGGTGTCCTTTGGACACCCCTGCACCCTTGAACTCGCAATCTCAATTTGCGAATCGCTAATTGCGATTCGCAAATTGAGATTGTCTTCCCATTCATTCCTATGGGCCTCTAGGCCCATAGGAATTAATGGGGAGGTATTCATTAATTGCGACTCGCAATTTGCGAGTCGCAATTAAGGAATTCTAAGGAATCGCTATTTTTATAGTGATTGCTTGATGCATTCCATTTTGCTATTCCTTATTAGCGATTCCTTATTTTTCGCTAATAAGGAATCGCAAAATGGATGCTTGATGCATCTGGCACAAAGTCCACAACGGGGACAAAGGTCCCAAGTGAGTGTCTGGACAGAAAGTCCACTACGGGAACTGTGGTCCTAGATCCTAGTTTGGACATGAAGTCCACAACGGACGCAAAGTCGGAAAGCCCGTATTTGCGACAAGGGTTCCAAGATTTACAGCAAGGATGGACGAATCCATCTTTTGAAGTGAAAGCTTCAAGAAGGAAAAATGTATTTCTTTACATTGCTTGTGATACTACTCTTAGTATTCTTCAGGAGTACCTACGTTTGGAATCTTCTAAGTTTATGTAAGAATGTGGTATCTATAAAACGTGAAGGCGTATGTTGAACTCTCTATCTTCAACTCAGAGCGTAAAGTGTTGGTGGACGGAAACAGATTTTGAGAGAGTGGACTGTCTCTTCCTGTTTTGCTGGTCAAAGACAGTTTGGAGGGAGTGCACTATCTTTTTCCTGTTTTGTCTGTCTAAGGGGAGTAGGTAGTGGTGATGCCTACTAGTTGTTTTAAGTGTTGTGTCTCACCTCACACTTCACTTTTACACTTTTTGCCCCAAAATGCTCTTTTGCCTTCATGAACTAAAATTAGTTCAAGTCGTCTTAGGCCTCCTTTCTGTTATTATTATTATTGTTGTTGTCTCCCATGCTTCAAGTTTTATTTTTATGTTTGTTTCATTTATTTTCTGTAAAGGAGGAAGATGTGTTGTATATTGATTCTTCTTGTAATATGTCTGACAGTAGTCTTTAGCCTTTCCTTAGTGTTCTTACCTCCTTAGCTTCCCAGAATACCTGTGAGTGTTCTAATCTGTACCAGAGTGTTCTACCAGTGTCAGTTGATGGTCTGGTCAGCTGGCGAGGTTTGTGTACTCAGCTGTGTCCTACAATAAATCTACATGTAATCAACTAGAAGTATCCTGTCATCTATCACCATCTTATTTACAACAGAGTTATTCGCAGCACTAACATGCCACGTTCTACAACACTATAAAGAAAACAAATACCTAAATAAGTTTCACTAAAATCAGCGGTTTTGCATCAAAAGGTCTGTGCTGGTAGGTGGTATTCTCTCTTGCAAGCACCCCAATGACCCCCTATGCCAACGAACGTTCAACAGATAGGTTCAGCGGTGTGGAATTAAGGACGCTCGCAAATGGGGCTGAACTTTAGTCTGTTGATCATTCAACCTGGACGCCTGGATACCCTCACAGATAGATGACTAGCCGCGTTCTACAAAACCACATAACATAACATATGTGAATGTCATGAATCTCGTGAGCAAACCCGTTTTTCTATTATACCTTGGGGGATGGCTCTGGCAGTGTGGGAACAGGGACTATTGGAATATGACTATAAAGTGAACCTAAGGACAGGGCCATCTTAACAGTATTACAGGCCCCGTGGCAAAGCAGTGCCCTGGGCTCTGCCTACACAACCGCTCACAGGAATAAAAAAGTTTAACAGAAAACTAGTGTTAAATTATGGTATGCATGGAGCCCCTATGCTCATGGGGCACCCAGGCCACTGCCCAGTGTGCCCATGTGTTAAGCTAGCACTGCCTAAGGATCTGAGGCCAGCATAAATGCTCTTGTACAGTTCAGAACCCTCATTGCTTCCACACCAAGATGGGGTTTACCTGGAATGCATCCCTGCAAACAGTAGGGACTCCCATCTTCATGGGACAGAAAGCAGAGCGAGCTAACTCTTTCTTCCAGTGGTGCAAAGTATGTTGCAGAAATCATGTCACTGGTTTGAGAAGAAGGGAATGAACAGCGCTAAAGAAGCACACCACGGTATACAGTCATATTATCAAATAAAAAATATCGATTGGCCAAAATATCGAGTTAAAAATATAGAATGGGCACAATATCGAATGGACAGAATACAGACTACAAAAATATCGAATACAATAGCAAAATATCGAATAGAATAGCATTAATATCGAATCCAAAATATAGAATGGACAAAATATCGAATGGACAGAATATAGACAACAAAAATATCGAATTTGAGGTAAGTAAGTTAATATGAATATTTTAAAGTGTTTTTTATGTTACTATATGTGTGAAAAGTATATTTATTTTATAATTCATTTTAATAATTTAATATAATTGTATTTAATTTTTGCGTAATACAATTCTGTAGGGGGTGTGGGTTTATAGGGGAATAGGGTGGGAAGTAATGTAAATATAATTAATTAAATATGCTAATTTATTTATTGGTATTTATGTTGAATTAATTGGTAATTAATTATTAATTGGTAATTATTTAAAATATAATTGGTAATTAATTTTAATTAATTGATTAATTGATAATTACGTTAATTAAATTAATGTATTTTCTGAAGCGGGTTGTGGGTTTATAGGGGAATAGGGTGGGAAGCAATTAAAATTTAATTAATTAAATATGTTAATTTATTTATTAGTATTTATTTTGAAATAATTGTTAATTAATTATTAATTGTTAATTAATTAAAATATAATTGGTCAATCGTTTTAATTAATTGAATAATTGATAATTATATTAATTTTATTAATTTCTTTTCAGTAGTAGTTTGTGCGTTTATAGGGGAATAGTGTGTGAAGTAATTGAATTATAAATAATTATTAATTTAGTGTTAATTGGTAAATACTTTGTATTATTTTAGTAGGATTTTTTTAATAATTACATTTCATTTGTATTGTTAATTGATTAATTAATATATTATATAAAATTGTTAATTATTGTATATTATTTGTAATTGGTATTAATATTTAATTTAATTTAATTCATATATGAAGTATTTACTTTCCCTACTGTTGCACTCACTGGAGTGGGAATAGTAATTTTTACTCCTACTCTATACAACGCTTTCCCTACTGTTGCACTCTCTGGAGTGGGAATAGTAATTTGTACCTCTACGCTATCCAACGCTTCCCTACTGTTGCACTCTCTGGAGTGGGAATAGTAATTTTTACCCTCCCGCTATCAAACGCTTTCCCTACTGTTGCACTCTCTGGAGTGGGAATAGTAATTTTTACCCCTACGCTATCCAACACTTTCCCTACTGTTGCACTCTCTGGAAAGGGAATAGTAATTTTTACTCTCCCGCTATCCAATGCTTTCCCTACTGTTGCACTCATTGGAGTGGGAATAGTCATTTTTACCCTCCTGATTTCCAACGTTTTCCCTACTGTTGCACTCACTGGAGTGGAAATAGTAATTTTTACCCCTAAGCTATCCAACGCTTTCCCTACTGTTGCACTCTCTGGAGTGGGAATAGTAATTTAAACCCCTACGCTATCCAACGCTTTCCCTACTGTTGAACTCCCTGGAGTTGGAATAGTAATTTTTACCTCTACGCTATCCAATGCTTTCCCTACTGTTGCACTCTCTGGAGTTGGAATAGTAATTTTTACCCTACCGCTAGCCAACGCTTTCCCTACTGTTGCACTCTCTGGAGTGGGAATAGTAATTTTTACCCCTAAGCTATCCAATGCTTTCCCTACTGTTGCACTCACTGGAGTGGGAATAGTAATTTTTACCCCTAAGCTATCCAATGCTTTCCCTACTGTTGCACTCTCTGGAGTGGGAATAGTAATTTTTACCTCTACGCTATCCAATGCTTTCCTTACTGTTGCACTCTCTGGCGTGGGAATAGAAATTTTTACCCCTACGCTATCCAATGTTTTCTCTACTGTTGAACTCACTGGAGTGGTAATAGCATATGTAACCCTCTCGCTATCTTACGTTGAAAATATTGTATAAGTTTTGTTAATAATATGTATGTATATATATGTATATATATATATATATATATATTTTTTTTTTTTAAGTTACATTAATTATTTATGAATTTTAGGTTTATTTAAGTATTTTAAGTATGTTTAAATTAATTATATTTATTATTATATTCATTTTAAATTACTTTTAAGATATTTAAAAAATTCGATATTTTGACTGTCTATATTTTTTACAACGATATTTTGGAGTCGATATTTTTTGTACTTACCTGTTTGAAGATAGGAATTCAATATTCTGGCATTCTATATTTTCTCCACGACATTTTGGCAGTTCGATATTTTGCTCCTCAATATTCTGTCAGTGATCCGCACACCACATCAGCAATTGTGCCTTCCTAAATAGAAGGCTTGTGTGCCAGAATGTATTGACTCAGGTGGGAAAAAGGGAAGAGAGAGAGACTTCATTGGAGATAATAATCCACAATTGTAAAGTGCACAATCACCCGTAATGGTCTCTAGGCGCTGGGGGCCGTCAGGAAGATTAAGCAAGCTATTGCTCAGAGTCACATGGTGCTGGGCTAATCTGCCGCCGGGGATCAAACCGTGATCCCCAGATTCTGGAGTCAGTCTCCCTAGCTGCGGCGCCACTCCTCTTCCAGATGGGTGGGGCAGCTAATATGGGAAGGGGAGGAGTCCAGAACCGAAGGCAAAGTTGGCATCTTCTATATTTCGAAGATACAAATCTGGATGGAGGAGCATATTGACAGCAACCAGTAGGAAAGATAAAGGGGAATAGGAACAATTAGGGGCTAGATCACCATAAGTAGGAGGAAAAGTGGCCCACTGGGAGGGCAAAGGAGGCTATTCAATTGGAAATATCCAAGGGCATAGTTTTGGCCATCTTATTTTGCCACTGTTTCCTGGTAGGAACATGCTTATATTGACAACAAGCAAGAAAGAATGAAGTCTCATTTGGAATCCCTTAAAAAAGGGAAAATAACTTTTATATGACTCCCGAGAGGAAAACAGATTACTTACATTTGATAACTTGAAGGACAGGGAGGAGATCTGTGTACTTTATCTCTCCCAAAAAGAGGTTAATGGTGGATGCTATAAGAAATACTACACATCTTCAGCCCATCCCAGTAATGTGGACCCTCTGTGGTGCAACAAGGGATAAGGCAGCCTTTTCTACCCAACCACCCTGGGCTGCAGTTAGCGTCTTCCACTTATAGATGGTGTCAGGGTGAAAAACATACTATATAGATGATTAATACAGTTTGCTGACAGATTTAGTTCTTACTCAGGTTCGTGTTGATCTAAGAGGATCTACGTTCTGCTAGGTAGTTAGGTGTCAGAGAAGGCTGATGAGGGGGTATATGCCATGTAGAGGTGTGTGTGAAAAGGGTGGACGATGAGAATGCTGTACGTAACTGCTGTGGAGAAAGGCATTCAATGTTTATGTATAGTTATCGTACACAGGAAATGTTGTTGTGCTGATCCGCACTAAAAAGTGCACAGGAACTTTACATCCCCAATTCCCTCTCACGACCTGCCCATATGGCCCATTCTAAATTCACAGCCATATCTTGGTCGCCATATTTCTAAAGGAATTCACACCCTCAGCTATTGGGAGGATACTCACCCCAATTCCAGTGCTTTATTCCCACGAAGATGCAGCTCTTTGCAAAGTTTCTCCCCGTGAAGCTTCAAAGAAAATTTACGAACACTTTTACAATCACCTAAACATAACAACCCAATTGGCTGAACATTTTCTTTGACGGATAACAGGAAGAAACTGTGTAACTGGCTGGACCTCGCAGATTTGCATTGATGGAGTCGGGGTGAGAACACTCCATATCCTACTTAACTTAGTGTGCAAGTTCCATTCCCCTAAGACTGTTACAAAATGGTTTACACTAACATACAAACGGTTACCAATAATAATTGTTCTGCTGTTAGTTCTGTAATACACAGAATTAAAATAATTCCCAAGTCAAAGAATGAGCGGATAATTATAGCCTGAAGACTTTTTTCAAGTTATTTCAAACACATTTTTTTCTGATATATGCAAATCACATTGTTTCTTATCAGAAAATAATTTTTGCCCAGTTTTGTTACAACATATGTTGAGTAAAACATTCAGAAGTGATGTAGAAAAGCATGCTGATGGACTTCGAGGTGACAACCAAGGTGCAATGCAGGTAAGTGCAAAGTTGTTACGAAGGGCAGAGGAATTCTTACGATAATTTTTCTTAAATATATATTTATATTTTGTAAAGAGTTACACACAGCTGATAGCTTGTCAGAGTGATTTACTGGGGTAGTGTGAGAGACCATGGGTATACAACTGGCTAGAAGTGCTGTCCACAGATGCTGTACTTTTGAGTCTGTCATTGGAAGGTGGATGTTGTTCTGCAGCAGCCCGGGTAAGCAAAAATGCCTGTGTAGCCTGAGAGGTAGGGGACCAATCCAACTGATCCTGCCTTCTTCGTTGAGACCAACTGAAACAGTAACACGTTGTTAAAGGTGACGAGGGGCACAGGTTCAGAGCATATACCCACAAGTTGGTGCATAGACTTGGCTTATTTAATGCATCTGATCATCATGCTAAGGTCAATGAGAAGAGGGACCTGCTATACCTGCATGTTATGAAGAATGAGTGAAAAATAGTTGGTGTGGCATCGAGCCACAGACCAATCAGAATAGGTATGTCACGCGATGCTCTCGGTAACGCAGGAGGTGGGTCTGATGAGGTCATTGAGGGAGGCGGGCATTGATGTAATGCACAACATCTACCTGGAGGGGAGTTTTATTACACCGGAAGAGCTTCAATACGTATCCAATCCCACTACGCTTTTTAACTTTGCGTTTCATAGACGAAAGATAGCGCTGAAAGCACACTATCCCATGTTCCCTGCTGAACCTCCTGCTCTGCAAGCTCTGCAACTGCTTTGAGTTGCACCCTCACGTTGCAAATTAGTAACAAAACTATATAGAGCAGTGCGGGAAGAGAAAGCCACCATTAGTGACAAAAATTTAGCCCGTTAGAATGACAGACTTCTATCCCCTCTCACACTGCCACAATGGGAACAAATATGTAAGCTTAAGGGCTCCCTCTCTCCCAACGGCAATTTAAGAATTATTCACTTCAAATATCTCAACCAGTCTATCATAGTCCTCTAAAATTGCACAGATTGGGCTTGCGTGACACAAGTCAATGTAAGAGATGTGGTCAACAAGATGCCGATTATTGGCACTTAGCGTGGGACTGTGTCCTAGTTTATAAATTCTGGACTTCTGTGGTTCAACATCTTCACACAATGACAGGGGTGCCCCTACAATGCCTACCGCAAATCTGCCTATTGTGCTACGTACCACAGCTGAAAGGGGTTATTGGAAAGTTTGTACGTGTGGCACTGCTGATGGCAAAACACCGGGTAGCACTGACTTGGGAGAGCACACTGGCACCTCGGGTAGATCACTGGGTCAAAGATTTGGTATACTGTAGGGAAAACCTGGAGTTATATGCGGAGGAACTCACAACCTCCTCCAGACAAAAAGACATATGGGAACCTCTACGCCAATTCCTTAGATCGCAAACGTAGGACACCGTAACTACTGAGATGGAGTGATGTTATTGTATAATTGTATAAATTGCTGTCAACTACACATGTAGCTGTAAGATATGTGATGTCTGACTGTATGAATCACAAACAACTGCACATTCGCATGATGTCTTTGTTGTTTACCTTCATGTTGGAGGTGACGTATTGCTATGTATCTTTGAAAATTCAATAAAGAGATTTAAAAAAAAAAAGAAGGGTGCTGAATCGTGAGTAGCTCTGTCAATGATGGAAATTGATTCTATGTCTTTAAGAACTGTCTGTATGGGATGTTTATGTTGAGAGGATAACATCAGAGTTGACTGAATAACAAGTTACTTATCTGTGAAAATGCCTTATCTGGTAGAGAATCTATCTAGCCGCAGATTCCTTACCTTAGAATATTCCCCAGGTGTCAGACTAGATCCAAATATTTTCAAGGAGCAACCCTGCGTGCCAGTAGGTGGCATCATCCGGCTCCACATCACGGAAGCCGGAAGTGATGTGGGTGGTGCCTATATAGGCACAACCCCACCTACTGACAAAAGTTTCTTTTAGCAACTTTCCAAGCCAGGAGTACAAAGCCATGAGGAACACTGGCCACTAGTGTGAAATTCTAAGGCCCTTAGAAGGGTGACCCTCACATTGTAATCAGTTCGCTGAGCGGGAGGACGGGAGGGTCGGTAAGGAATCTGTGGATAGGTAGAGTCTCTACCAGATAAGGCGTAAACGAAGGTAAGTCACTTGTTCATCTGAATGAGACTTCTAGGTGCAGACTCCTTACCTTAGAATAGTCATCGAAGCAATGCCTTCCGAGAGGTCTGCGAAATCCATTTAGACCAAAAAGTCCTGCAGGACCAAACAGGTAAAGTGCCGTAATGACGGACCTGGCTGTTCAGGCAGAAGTCTTTGGTAAACATGTGCAGAGATGTCGGTGTTCGCTCATGGAGTCCCTGTCCTGAACATCTGTTAGGCAGCTGGCAGATGTCGAGGACAGGGTCCAGGACAGAGACTCCATGAGTTAATGCAGTGGTCGCAGCCTTGGCTCTGATGGAATGAGCCCACAAGTCCTCAGGGGTTGATTTTTTTGCCCAATGTGTAGCAGAACTTTATGCAGCGCACTATCCATCATAAGATGGTCCATTTCTGCATGGCTTTCCCCTTAGCTCTAACATATCCTACAGAGAGTTGATCATCTACCCAGAACTCATTGGTATGATCAAGGTAGAACGATAACAATGTTTTTGGGTCCAGACAGTGGAGTCTCTCCTCTTCTTTAGAAGGTTGAGGCAGAGCAAAGAAGTTAGGCACTGTGATATTTTGGCCTGCATGAAAGGGTGTCACTACCTTCGGAACGAAGAAGGCACATGTTCAAAGGACCTACTTGTCTGGATTTTTAAAGGTGGGATAAGGAGGGTGCACATACATTGCCTGCAGTTCGCTGACCCTCCTGGATCATGTTATGGCCACTAGGAAATCTGTCTTTAAGGTGCACACCCACAGTGGGCACCTGTGCAGTGGCTCAAAAGGTGCTCCCATTTGAAACGTTAGAACAAAATTTAAGTCCAACTAGGGCATGATGAATGGCTTGGGAGGAAACATATTTTGGAGACTTGAAAAAAAACCATAGGTCTAGCAACCACAAAAATGCCGAAATGGCTGATAAATAGCCCTTGACTGTGCCTACAGCAGATCCCTGCTGGGTCCAAAGAAATAACAAACAGAAGAACTTAGGATAGGGTGTAGAAAGAGGGTTGAAGTTCTTGGATGCCCACCATGTGACAAACCTATCCCAACGGCAGGCATATACTGTCTTGGTGCAGTGACGACTGGCTGCCAGAATAACATCACAGACTTCAGGAGAAGGGCCTAAAGCTGTCAACTGTCACCGCTCAAACTCCACGCACGAAAGCAAAGTGTGCACAGGTTCATGTGTAGGAACATCCCCTGTTGCTGTGACAGACGATCCTCCCAAAGAAGCAGCCTGAACGGAGGAGCGATGCTCATGCTCAATAGCTCGTCCATCACCACCCTCTTTTGTACCGCCTTGTTTTGCCATAAGTTGGCAGGGTATGCTCAGACGTGAGTCCCTTGCTCACTTTGCCACTGGATTCAAGCAAGCCGGGCTGAAGACGGCTGAAATGCCAGAAACCGGTCCTTGGAAGCTTGTTTCCGGTCCAGGGAAGGCATGGCTTGGGCAGTTCAGGCTGGACTGTTCCCATGAGGCACAGGGTCAGACTGATTTGCATATGGCGTTGTCTGAACTGGGGTGCCAGAGTGGGCTAAATAACGGTGATGGATTAAACCCAGATCTGTTGACTGGGTGTGAGTTTTTGATTGGTTCAGATGCTCCGTCCATCACCACCCTTTTTTGTACCGCAATCGCTCGGGATGCCAGACTCTCCGTGCCTAATTTAAAGCCACAAGAATGACTTTGGTTTTGTGTTTCTGATTTTCTTGAGAATTCTGGGCTGTAGTGGTATCAGTGGGAAGGCGCACAGGAGGCTGGAACTCCACCTTAGGCCAAAGGCGTCCACGAGACAGAGCCACCATGGAAACTCCGGCGCACAGAAGTGCTGCTATAGCACATTCTCAGGGGTGGCCAACAGATCTAACCAAGTTTCTCCCCATTTTGTAAAGAGATCTTGCACCACCGTTAGATGGTAATGCCATTTGACTTATAACTCACAACAGTTCAGTGCGCCAAATAACTGACTGTTAAGAGTTATTGTTTGGGACTGGGTACAACTATTGTATTTTTGCCGTCACTTGCTGTTATACTTTACAGCGTCTGTACAGGATTGACTCACAGCCTTGGCATCTGTGATCTTGGTGAATGACCAGTTGGGTGGCAAATTTTGTTTGTACCATCTTGTTAAATTGGGCATTACAAATGTTATATTAGCTCTTGTGTCTTCCGACTTGAGGGGTGTTGAATAGCTGAAGAGGCATAACATGGGGAAGAGAAAAGCTCATGCACCTGGGACCTCTGCCTGCCTTTAAAAAATATTCTTAGAGCCCGTCACAAAGGAGAAGGGGTCCCCCCCATTTGCGACTGCATTACCACCCTCTTGAAGAGGGTGGTAATTTGCGAGTGTTTTGTGACTGCAATTGCGGTCGCAAAACCTTTGTACATGGCTTGTGAGTCGCTATTAGGAGGGGAACGCACCTTCCTTATAGCGAGTCGCAAATCACTATTTTGCAAGTCGAATTTTTAGCGACTCGCAAAATAGTGTATGTACATGGCCCTGCCAGATTTAGCATGCGCAAACGGGTTGCAAACTCGTTTGTGCATGCTAAATTCCGTCATACATATGGCCCTTAGTCACTTTCAGTCCTCTACTTTGTTGGATAAAAATCTGGACAAGGTTGGATCCACAGCTCAATAAGCTAATCCTGTTGGAGTGTTTGTCTCTTGATGCTGGGCCTAGAATCGCTTGGTCAGCCTATGTGAACGCAGATTTGCATCCACAGGGACAGCGGACATATTCTAGATTTCCGATCTACTGTCACCCCGAGAACTAAATGTAGTAAAAGGGTTGCTTATCTAAGTGGCCCGGTTAACCCAAGAAGAGACTGAACTAATGAAACCCTCGGTGGGAGAACACATGCTTTAAAAGACAGTCCAGGGTATGAAGCATCATCTAGGCCAGGTTACCAATAGGCGAGATAGATTTGTATTGGCCAGATTTCGATTTAGCCAATTATCTCATCTCCTGGTTTAATCCTGCTGTTCGGTCCAAACAGGATGTGACAATCGGTCTCCGCTGGCCACCTTGTGTTTTGTTATGGTTTGCGATTATTTTAGCCAGCCTAGGAGGCAGTTTTTAATACCTTTGTTAAAAATTCTGAATTTTATACAGGTACATCCAGCCCTCGTGTATTTGCAGATGCTTCCTAATGAGTACGTCTTATTTGCATGGGTGTCCGGAGGGGAGGGAAGGAGGGGCGCTTGCCCCCCCTGGAGGACCCCTCCTTCCCCCCCTGCGCACACCCATGTGCACAAATGCATCCCGGAGGGAGGCCTGATGCCGGGGCTCATCCTCAGGCAGGACATCATCCAACCGTCCGCCTTAATTTTAGGCATTGCAGGGAACAGAGCTGTTCCCTGCAAAAGGCCTCAGCTCCCTGATGGGGCCGCCTCGCACTCCCCTGTGCACAAGAGCAGCCCCACCCAGCCCATTATCATTCTGTGTGGGGCTGATTGCCACATACAGAACAATGGGTCAGGCTGGGCTGGCACAGCATGTGGTGGCCTCCTCCAGCCTCGGTCCAGGGCAGGGCATTCTGTCGCATGGCAGTGCAAAAACGCCCGTGCTGCCTGCTGCTAGGTGAGAATCCAGTTAGCCAAAGGAAGGCGGTGAAAGAAGTTGAAAGGAAAGGATTATAGTTATAGTATAGCAGCCATGGTTGCTGCTTTTTTTATTTTATGCAACTTACAACCATAGACAAAGCCAATAGCTCTGGCTTGTTGTAGGTGAAACGTTACTTGTTCGAAGTGTAACGTTACTTGCTGTATTATATATCTGGATGCAATGACAGAAGCAACAAAAATACCAGTCGGGCAGCACATTATATTAAGCACAGATTTTTCGCTTATGTGTTTTAAGCCAAGCATTTTATTACATCAAACACCCTTTTGGAGAGACCTCCCCCCTAGTTTTTTCATCCCACTTAATGCTCTGGAAACAACACCATGTCAGTCGCCCCACGTCAAGGCACTGTGCATCATGCATGACTCATGACTTCCACTTCTTCAGATTGCCTATGTGCAGGGGCGTAGTGAACCCTGATCCACCCCACTCCTTGCTTTAGGAACTACAGCAAGATTGGAGTTCTTGATAGGTCTCATAATTAATGTGAAAAGGTGAGTGAGTAAGTAAGTGAAGGGATGGGTGGGTGGATGACTGGATAGATAAGTGAAATGATGGATGAGTGAAAGGGTGGATGACGGGCGAGTGAATGGGAGGATGGATGAGTGAAATGAATTATGGATTGATGAATTGATAAGTGAAAGGGTGGATTGATGAGTTGATAAGTAAAAGGGTGAATGGATGGACAGATATGTGAAAGGGTGGATGTAAGGCTGGATGAATGAGTGATAGGGCCGTAGATGGACAAAAGGATGGATCAATGAGTGAAGGAGTGAAAGGGTGGATGGATGAGTGAAAGGATGGATGAATGATAGGTTTAATGGATGGATTCATGAGTAGATGGATAGGTGGGTGGATGGATGGCTAAGTCAAAGGGGAATTGAAAGAGGAAGGGGAATGGGTAAATGGATGACTGAACGGGTGAATGGCTGGATGGAAGAGTTGATGGATGGGTGGAAGAGTGGATGGATGAGTTTATGGATTGATAGGGTGAAAGGGTAGATGGATGGATGATGGATGAGTAAAAGGGTGGATTGAGTGATAGATAAGTGAAATGATGGATGGAAGGAAACATGATGGATAGGTTTGTAAATGGATGAATATGGACATTGTTAGGCACACAGATGGAAGGACAGAATGAATGGTGAAAGACTGAATGATGGATGAAAGTATGATTACACATTGTAAGCCTCATTTTCTAACATTTCCTTTACATTGACTTTCCCATTTATATGAGTGATTATCTCGTTATAATATGTATGTGTTGTAACACACTCCAAAACTCTGCCCGACATACTTGGGATGAGTAGCACTATAGAAGAAATTAAATACACGTGAGAGTGGGTCTATGTGAAGTTGAGGGGTGCCATTGGAGGGTGGTATCAAGGCCAGACTAGCCGGACCGGGCATCAGGTATTTTCTCTTGGAGCTGGAAAGGTGGGGACGATTTTGTTACCACAAAAAGACCTGCACATTTTCTTAAAGCTGCGCGTATACTGACAAACCATGAAGTGCACAATTGTCTCAACCTAATATAAACTTATTTTCACTTGTTCTTTAGTGGTTGTCTATTTACTTACTTACATCAGAGAAGGTTGACCAATAGTATATGTCTGTAAACCTTACCCTTTTTCCTGAATTTTGACCCGCTGTCCTGAATTTTTGTCCCGAATTTTGACCCTTTGTCCTGAATTTTTACACTCACTGTCCTGAATTTGCACCCATGCCAGTTGGCTTGTAAATCTGCCCCGTAGCGTTCAGCTTTTGGGATGCCAGTGGGGTAATTTTAGGGTTCAGGGTGGGTATGGGTTTTGGGTTGCAAGCGGGACAATTTTAGGGGTCAGGGCGGGTTATGGGTTATGGGTTTTGGGGTGCCAGGGGGCTAATTTTAGGGATCAGGGAATGTATGAGTTTTAAGAGGCCAGGGGGTAATATTAGGGTTCCTAAGTGTGCTTTAATTGTTGTCCAGTTTCAAATGCAGAATTCACCACTTTTTTTTCTCAGCTTGGCCTGAGCATTACCCGATCCTGATTGTCTGCCATTTTAGCCCCGCCCCTATTGATTAACATTAGCCATGCCCCTTCCTTTGCCAGGTTAGCCCCCCCTGAAAAAAATTCTGCGGATGTGCTATGTGCAGTGGTCAGTTTTTTATGGGTCGCCTGGATGGCCAGGTGCTGGAGACCTGACTGATTACAGATTCTCTGTACGAGGTGTCTTTTAATCTGATTCTTTGCTTATTGGATTTTTTTAAAATTCTGTATCGTATATGTTTGTTTTACCCAGATGTTCTCATTATTTATTGTGCTCTTTAATGGTTGCTGTGGTCAATCGAATAAAGATTTTAAGATGATTAATCTGGAAGTAAAACTGTCAATGCATAATTTGCTCTGACAGAATCGATCTTGCACCAGAAGAAAATCATTAGGTTTCAGTTAAGTGGTTGAGTTCTGGTATTTTTTTTTTGGGGGGGGGGTCAAAATATCATTGTTTATTCAGGACAGTCGTTTAAAGACTCATTGACATTATAGAGCCAGATCGAAAAATTTACAATTATTGCTCTTATGAACACATCTGGGCATAAATGCGACACTTAGTATGGCCAAACAATTCTAATGCTTTGGCCCAATTTCACTCTAGGGGTTTCCTCTTCTATTTAACCTTGTAGAGGAAGGCAGGTACACAACAGTCTTCCTTTCAGGTATGAGCTGTCATTTTGTGAGATTTGGGGTGGGAAGTCAATTGGCTACTGAATTATCAGAAGCCATAAGAACTTGTACGAAAGAGCAAGGATATGAGGACAGGAATGCGATCTCATTTTAGTTCGGGTTTTAATTGTACTTCATCCTCACCTGTAAAGCAAATCAGACCATGATCAGATAAGAAAATGGATTTATAGGTAACGATCTGGAGCCTCAGGTTGCGAAAAGAAAGACGGTTATAGTGACTGGTGTTTGTTGCATGTCCCACGTATTGAGAAAAGGCAAGGCTGTCCATGGCAATGATGATTTACTAGGAATACGTGTTGGCAGTATCATCCTCTCACATCTTAAAGTCTTCCTGGATAAGTTATTGCTTGGGTACAGCAAGGAAGTGTAGAGACAGCTGCGGGTCAGATTAATCGTGGATGGGTGGTATGTTGGACCACATACAAAGGGGAAAGGTGAGCTAGAGTTTTATTTATTTTAAGATGTTTAAATGAGTCAGGGTGATTTTCCCTGCAGGTGGCACTGTCCTGATGGATGAAGGCCAACTCTCCGGTTATGCCTATGACATTCGTTCTACTTTTATGAATGTTGCAGTAGTTATGAAGGAGGAAGTGAGCTGTGAAGGAAAATGACCAACACATCACAGACAATGCCCTACTTCCCAAAGATGAAGATGGCCCCTGCCTCCTGATATTGATGGGCCTCTCTGCTGCCTTTGACACAGTCAATCATCCCACCTTCATATGCACCCCAGAGTTTTGAAGGCGATTCATATGGAATGTCCTCCACTGGTTCTCCTTCTACCTTTCCAACCAACACAAGTTTTTTAACTTGGCCAACTGCAGGTCCTAAATGATCCCATCACCTGCGGAGTCCCCCAGGGTTCTACATGGTTCCATCATCTTTAATCTCTATATAGAGCCTCATGGTGCTTTCCTCACAGGTAACAACAACACACTTCAACAACTTGCAGATGATGTACAACTCTGCTTGAAGGTTTTTTTTGTTTCTGGCATTCATCCCCTGAAACACAGCTTGCACATCATCCAGTCCTGGATGTCCAGCCCCTAGCTGAAGTTCAACTTCAAAAAGACATAATTCCTAATATTTGCCATGAACAACAAACATGAAGCAGTACAAACCTGGCTTAATTATCTGAACTTTGGCTGCTTCAAACCCTAACGTTTGCTGAATGCCAAGGTACTTGGATTCGCTCTGGAAACCTGCCTCACTCCCAAGGAACACATTGCCAAAGAGCAAAGGCTGCTTGGAACTAGTTCTTGTAGGAAAGTGCCCTTTTTTGCATAGTTGCCCCCCAGTTTTTGGCCAGATGTTGATGCTCTTTGACCAAGTGTGCCCTGGGTCCTGCCAACCAGGTACCCAGGGCATATGTTCTTTTCCTAAATCTGTACTGTTGCACTCCCAAATTGGCAACTCTATGGTCACATATAAGTCCCTTAAGATTTCTAGATAAAGGTTTTTTTATTAACTGAGGAAATATGGCGCTCTGCTCTATAAACGTTAGTATTGAGCTCTGTAGAGAATGGTGCAACCAGGTAAGAGGATAAGCCCTATAACCCCTCGATTTAGTGTGGCAAATCCTACACTGTTACAGAAACAACAAAGTCCCGGGCAAATATAAAAATTATAACTGTGCAGTAAACTTGTGTCAACACAGTTCGAGTAAATTATTAAACACAGGTCAATTGTCCTTGTAGGTAGAACGATTGTATGTCTTTATTTGATTTTTCAATAAAGCAAGAAGAAAACCAGCCAACACGTGTTTTGTCGCAATTGGAAATTAATTCCTTGACTTCCTCAGGGCTGTGTGATGAAAAAGAATGATCTTGGTAATCGCTCCGCCGGTGATAATTCGGACCCGGCTGGCCAATGTAAAGTGCTTAGATTGATGGATTGTTCTGTGAAAGATGCACCATGATTATGGTGAACAAGTCATTATGTCTGCCGTGAGCATATACACAGCCGTGAGGAGTGACAGCGCACACGCTCGAGACACAATCGTATCCTTACCCCGGAAAGACTCACGGCAGACATAATGACTGGATCACCATTATCATAAAGACAAAGAATCTTTCTACTTACAAGGAAATTGATCTGTGTTTAATAATTCACTCGAACTGTGTTGACACAAGTTTACTGCACAATCATTATTTTTAGGTGTGCCCAGGACTTTGTTGTTCCATATAAGCCCCTTCTAGAAAGTACCATGGGTACCAAGGTTACTGTGATCAGGGAAGGCCTCTGTAGGGCTGTAGTACTTATTGTGCCACCCTTAGACACCCTGTAACTTCACACCCACACACTGCCATGGCAGGCTGAGTGTTTTGGTGCAGAGCAAAGTGAAAAGTCGACATGGCACACACCACTGTGTGCTATGGCTACATTTCCTGCCATGGCATAGGTAGGCCACCCCTCTAGCTGGGTGCGCTACACCACTAGTGAGGGTACAGATGCATGAGTCCTGTACCCCTACAGTGTCTAAGTCCATTCTTGGACATTGTAAGTGCAGTAAAAGCCATAAAGAGTATATGGTCTGGGAGTTCATAATTACGAATGCCACATCACCATTTACTGAAATCTGGGAAGTGTGATATAAAACTTCTCAGCACATTAAACCTACACTGATGCCAGTGTGGGATATAATGAAAAATGCACTCAGAGGGCATCCTCCCTGAAAAACGACCTGCCTCTAGTGTCCTGGCTGAGTGGGTGCTCAGTAACTGCCACCACCAGGCATGTTTCTGGACTGCTGAATCGAGAGCCGGCTGCCCACGGGGTCCTGAAACAAAGCACATCCTGGGATGAGGTGCCATGCCTCCTTCCCCAGGATGGACAGGGTCCACAAAGGGGAAGCTTCAAAGGCTATCCCCGCCCTTTGATGCTCCCAGCAACTGCCCCCCACCGGTTCTGACACCCACTTTGGGGGAAAACCAAGATAAGAGGAAAGGTGTGCCTACCCTTGCCATCCCCACCCCTCAGGTGGGGAGGTGAGGCAAGGCGGAGCACAACTCTTAGTCCCTGCCATCGTGAAGATGGGGGACCCAGCCAACCAGTGTCAGGCTTATGCCCCCCTCCCACTGGAGGGTTGCATAGTAGGGCTATACCCACCCCAAGAAAGGGACCCATTGGTCCCAACGTTTACCTACATGAAACACCCTTAAATTTAGTATTTAGGAGCAACCCTGAAACTTGCCTCCTCAGACAAGAAGAAACAAGAAGAAGATGGACTGAAGAGCCACAATGAAGGAAGAAGAGGAGAACACCAACTGACTTCTCCCCAGCCCTACCGGCCAGTCCCGACCTGCTCCAGTGAAATCCTGGTGTGTCCTGCAGCCACAACCCCCCAGAACCGGAGGACCTACCCTACCTTCCCCAACCAGACTTAATCTCCTGTAAGCACCGTGTTTGCTAACCAACAGACTCTGGCCAAATCCGAGAGTCTGCACCACTCTGCAACCGACACCCATGACCCGAATTCGAGTGGCCTGACACCACGAGGAGGGCTCCCGGTGATCCTGACCTGGGATCTGGTGATCCCTGACCTACATACGATCTCCAGCTGATGCCTGAAACCTTTTTCTGGAGGATCCCCCCGAACTCGACCAGAGTCAGTAAGAAAAAGCCCACGCCAAAAGACACCCGTGCAGCCGACGCACCACAGCCTTGGGCGGCTCAACCAATAGTGTCCCGGCATCCTACGACATACCAACTTACCCCTCCAACTGGTGGTGGCCTCCAGAAAATCTTTGTCCCTAAGCCTGCAGTGTTTTTTGCAACCGGAGAATGCCATTTTAAACAAATGGGCACCCGACACCAAACCAGCACCCTGCACCCGGCCGCCCCTGGGCTGCTCTGGGTGCACCTTGGGTGCTAAATCGTATCCCCCTTTGCTCAGAGTTTAAATCCAGGAGCTTTGCTCCCACAACCTTGTGGCCTGCTCAAGGGCAGCTCAAGGGCAGCCACCCAACCGGAGGCCTCCTATCCCCCATTGGATAACATTGGGCCTCAGCACTCTGCACCCTGCTGCCCTAGTGTCACTGAGGGTGCTTTGAGAGTGTATCCTTGACCCTGAGGGAACCCTTGTTCTAACCCCAGAAACCAAACACCCCAAACCAGCTACTTACCTGCAAACCAATAACTTTATTTCCTCCCATAGGATTGCATTAACTGCTTTTCTCCCCCCAAAAAATCAAATGTGGACTTGAGATATTGTATGAAAACATAAGAAACTGTTTATTTACAAAAACTGATTTACTCACCTTTTATCTAGGAATTGTCCCAGTATGAAATCTAAGCATATCACATTGAGAAGAAAATATAACTTTACAATGTAATCTAAAAAGTAATCATTCAATAATTACAATAGTAACTGAAAAGTAATTTCAACTGTTGACTTACCTGTAATCAAACCAATAGCATTTTACTGTATTTCAACTGTATTCAACTGCCCTATTTTTGGAAAGTATTATTTCACCTACCTGCACCAGGCCTGGCTTGGTTCTAGAAATAAAAATACAACTAAATAATATTTGTATACAAACAATTTGGTCTGAGTTCAGTCTTTCAGTGTTTGACACCACTTCTAGCCTGAGTATGTACAATAAATGCTTAACACTACCCTCCGATAAAGCCTTACTGCTCGCCCACACTACCACAAATAGAGAGTAAGGTATTATCTATAAGTATGGGCGAAAAATCCGTTCCGCTCGCGGATTTTGCGGATTTTCGGTAAATTCGCAATCCGCGAGATTCGCGAATTTCCCGCAAAATCCGCAAATCCGCAAGCAGCGGATTTTATGGCTTGCTCGCACTGTTCGCGTGAGTTCGCGGCTTCCCAGTTCAACTTCGCGCCCCGCGAATAAGCGCTAAATTGCAGAAATACGATCTTAGCAAAACTGAAACTACTTACCAGGTTCAAAAGTTCAAGCTCATCATTAGTAGCCATTTCCTGTAGTGCTTCCTGAGGGGCCCCTCCAGAGTTCAGTTGCCTACTTGCAACTATTATGTGACCCTGCTCTGACCCTCAGAATAGTTACACATATGCCACAAAGGGTAGGTGTGCTTTGCTTTGCCACAATAATGTACACTGGACAACCAGAGGGTGCTGTGATGAAACAGAGGGTGGCATGGGTGAACCAGAGAGTGGCAGTGGTGACAGAGGGTGGCAGTGATGAAGAAGAGTGTCCCAAACAGGCTGGACACGTAGAAACAACAAGCTCGCAAAACTTGCGACCCGACAGGTAAGTTCGCGTTTGCGAAATTGTACAAAAACCCTCGCGACCTGGCAGAAACCCGCGTGAACACACAAAAAAAAAAAATCCGCAAATTAGCGAGATTTCGCGGATTTTGCGGATTGCGAGTTCGCAAATCCGCAAAATTCGCGAACGCGAGATTCGCAAAATTCGCCCATGCTTAATTATCTAATTTTACCTCTACCTACCTTTGGGTGTGCACTGGACACTGCGCACACTATACCTTACTTTGGTGTAGTACATATAGAACCAGCTTTCTACAACTCGCTCTTGAAAATGTTTTGTCCAGAAAGTGTTTCAAAATAGCTGTTTACGCCCTTGTTCTCTCACATCTAGATAGTGATATAGCTCTCCTCTGTGACTTTCCAGACAGCACACTGGCACCCCTTCAGGGCATCCTACATTGCGCAACACAGCTCACCCAGGGCCTGAAGAAATATGATCCCATCCTGATAGATCATCTTGCCAGCCTGCACCAAGTTCAAAACCAACTACATTATTTAGAAAACTACTACAACCAGCATCCTGCCTATTTTGCACACAAGCTCATCATCTCTGGTGATTCTTGACACACCCACAAGCAGGGCAGCCACATGCAGGTCTGTAGAGAAAAAAAAGAAATATTATAGAAATGTAGAAAAGAAAAAGAATAGTAAAAAAAAGATGGGTAGAAAGAAAGTGTGAAGAAAGAATGGGAGGAAGGAAGGGTGACAAGACAGAACAAAACATGAAAGGAAGGAAGGAAAAGAGATGAAAGGTAGAGTGGAAGGGTGAAATAATAATTAGAGGGAAAGGTGAAAGGATGGATAAATGGAAGAGTGAAAGAATCAATAGGTGAAAGTGAATGCATGTAAGGATGGAATAATGAACAGATTGAGTAGAGAAAAGATAGATTGCTAAAAGGATGGATGGATGGATACATGAATATAAGGAAGGATGGATGGAGGAAAAAAGTATGGTATTATTGGGCAATAAGTGTGTAGATTGACAGGTAAAGGAATTGACCGGTGAATAGATGAAAACAAGGAAGGGTTAATGGATTGATGATGATAGGGTGATGACAGGGTGAAAGAAATTCTTCTGAGGGGACACTCAGTGCCATATGAGGTATGTTTCGAGTGGGAGGGGAGTATTTACACTTTCTGGCTATTCCTTTGTCTTTAGTTCTCACATTAAGAGATGTTACACATACATACACTCTTCATTAATTAAATGTAAGTTGTTTTGCATGACAACTGTAGGAAAGTGGCCCTTTGGGTCATGGTCACCCCTACTTATTGCCACTGGTACTAATGTTTTTCAACTAATATGCACTGGGTCCCTGCTAACCAGGCCCTATGCCAGTGCTCGTTGTCCTAAACAAAGTAAATTGTCTAATTGTCACACAATTGGCGCACTCTTTTGCACCCCTGTAAGGCCCTAGAAAATGGTAGTTCCTTTTACCTAGGGCATGGCTACCAAAGCGGGTCCCTAAGGGCTACAGCATGTTTTATGCCTCCCTAAGGGAACCCCATTTGAATTGCATGCAGCCTACTTTTGCAGGCTGTATGTCATGATGCCAATCATGAATGAAATTACGACATGGAAAACTAATTGTGTGCCATGCCTAAGTCACTGCATTTATTATACCTTAAGTCACTCTACAGCAAGCCTTGTAGCCCTACGTCAGGGTGCTTTATATTATATGAGAGGGCATATCTGCATGAGCAGCTGTGCCTTTGTGTTTTCTAGTTCAATTACTAGATGGTAAAAGTGAACAAGGAAGCCATCTTATGTACATGTACTGGCACCGGTCATTACTTGTTCCCCAGCTACTTGATGGCTTTACTGAAATCTATGGTGTTTGTTATCAAACACTTTGTCTTATTAAAACGGTATTGTTGCTATGTACAAGATATATTAGGACATGCATCAGAGGGGACCTTAGAAGTGCACCCTGAAAAACCTACCACTGTTTAGTGTGCATGCTGACTTGGTATCAACCAGCCTAGCACCACAGACGAGCTTCTGGCCCTCTGTAGGTGAGATCCCACACTCTCAGAGGCCAGAAACAATGCCTGCTCCGGAGGAAGGTGTTCTCACCTCCTCCAGCAGGATGGCTAGTGATTTAACATATCAAGAGCAGGGACTTCAAAGTCCCTGCCGCCTTTGATATGCAACCCTGGCTTCAGCCAGAGCTCGGGGATATCACCCCTTCCCTGATGCCCATTTGGCATCCGGACAGGCAGGGAATTAGCTATGCAGTAGGCGTGTTGCACCACTAGGCTAGTTAAACTCCTAAAGTGGGGTACCTGATGTGCTCTGCGAAAGAGGGATTTTACCATCTTGTTTTTGGTGAAATTAGGATTTCTGGGACAGGGTTATGCCCACTCCCCACAAGAAGTGGTAATTTAGGGGGTGTAGTGACCCAATGGTAAGTAGCACATTGGCTACTACTCTTCACTCTACTTCATGCCCCCAAATTGAGTATTTTGGTGGTCTCATGACACCAGGAACTCAGATTCACCTGATCAAAGAAGAAATTAGAAGGACAAATAAGAGCCACAATCAAAAGACCTTGAAGACTAGATATAGACTTGGCGCCAACCCCTGCCTGCCTGCTTCTGCCTCAACAACCCAGTGCTTAATTTGTAAAAAAAAAAAAAAAAAAAAAAAGGTGCCAGGGCTCTAGTTAGGTGTCCACTGGTGCTTGCGCCACACATTGCCCCTGTTATGATGACAATGATAGTAACAACACAGCTACTTCAGACTATTTCAGGCCCCCAAAGCTAAAAGATTGGCTTGGGCGGCACGTGATTGTATTTTAATGTATATTGAATTAATAATTAACTGTTACTGTGGTAATCTCTAAATTAGCTAGGCAGAGCCACCTTGTGGCAGACTGTCAAGCTCTGGTGTTGCCAAATAAGTGCCGGTACAGAACACCAGAAACCACTGGCTCACATTAAGCAGTGCAAAGACCTGACTTGTCCTGCAGCTGTGAATCCTTCACAAGCCTAGGAGGGCTGCCAGCATTTTGCCAACCCATTACCATCTCTTTTGAAGTGGAGGTGCCACTTCCCTGCAGCCTGCAGTCACTGACTGCAACATCCGGTTAACAGATCTGGTGACCACTGGGTCCACCGATGCAGCAGCTGCCCAGGAGAAGGACAATGTGCTCCAGGAGGTCAGATTCCTCTCGTCACCAAGTTTGGATATGCCAAGACCCCCAGGAGCTGCCCTGCACCAATTCCCAGGATTCTGGACCCCTTACAGCAACCAAAGCTTGTTCAGTGTCTTGCCCGGACACCAAAACTGCCAAGACTGACCAACCAACGAGGGACATCAGCTTCACCAAGATCAGCACCGATAGTGGCCCCGCTGTCCTGGTTTGTCCCCATCTCAGGTCGACCTAACAAGTGAGAGCCTCCAATGCAAGCAACCCGCCGGAAGAAACACGTGGGCACCCAAGCTCCACTGACCGAGCACAAGCCGTCCAATGGTGAACCCTTGCCCCAGAGACCCTCAAGAACCAAGCACCCATTTGAGTTCCGACGGACGTCTCCCCAAGTCTCCACTTGCAGCATTTTTCTGCTTACTGGTCTCTCCATAGACTTCAACAAGTAGCATTCAAAGCTACCACTGCGAAAAGCATCTCTGCACCTGGACACCCCAGGGCAGGTAAACTTGAACTCTTAGTGATTTCTTGGACCTTGGGCCCTACTTACCTTAAGTCCAGAAGAACATTCCTATAAGTCGTTGACAAGTGACCCTATGCAGTGTATGTTTCTCCCATAGGATAACATTACCGTATTTGAGGCTCATGCCTCAAATCTGACAGCTGTATTTCCTAAGTGCCTGAAAATCGCTAGCTCAAAAAGTACTTACCCAATTTCATAGATCTTGGTGTCTAAATAAAAGTAAAAATGTATGTTATTTTTCTAAATTGGTGTCGGATTTTCTTATTGAGTGCGTCTCTCATTTACTGACTCTGTGTGTGCAACAAATGCCTAACACTCCCCTCTGATAAGCCTAAGGCTGCTCGATCACTCCACCACAAAGACAGCGACGTGGCTCTGTTAGAGCAAGCCCCTGTACTCTAATAGGGGATTCATAGACTCTTTGCACAGTGACCCTCATTTTGGTACACTATATAGAGAACCTACAACACGTTTTGAATTTGTCTTTTAATTTATATTTTTATAGTTTCCACATAGACTCAAGTTCCCTAGATCTATTCTACACATTTATTTTTACCATATCTGCATATCCTTCTAGCCTCACATGTTAGCTACATACCATGCTGCTATGGAGAGTGCTCCACTGCCACAGGTGCTTTATAAATATCCCCACTAAAAAAAATCATTGGTAATTGACTTGTTATACAAAGAAAAACCTTGTTATTTACAATGACTTGGCCAACCCAATGGCCTCTAAATTCGCAAGTGATTTTTCAATTTGAAAATTTCAAGGAATACTCCTTTCAGGGTTTTTAGCTGAAACGTTATCTTTTTACTGAAAAAAAGAGAGAGAAATAGCCTACAGAAAAGTTGGTAACGATACAATCCTTTACTAGTAAGACAAATAATATAAATGAATGCAGGCATCAACAAAAAAACTCTTTTCATGCCAAAAATCAAAATAAAAAAGAGAATATCTGCAGAAAACTTACCTAAAAACTAAAAATTAGAGAAGGTGCTGAGTTCACTCCAAAAACATCCCCTCTGTATTTAGAGCCAGACTATTCTGCTTGAAGTGCAAACAGGATTCAAAGTATCATGTTTCAAACAAATCTACCTTTTTTTATATACCTACATCACAGATATCACCAGAGACAAAGGTCCTGTAAACGGTCTAAAACTCAATATAATGGAGTACGCTATCATTGTCTGAAAAGAACACAGGGCGATGCCAGAAGAAAATAGTCTTACTCTGTACAGTCAGCATAAATAGGACTAGACAGCCAGTGAAATAGAGATATGTAATCCAACTACTACACATTATCACATTCTGTGGGCTTTAAGACAAAGACCCCAGATTAAGTGCCATTGGTGCGGAACAAGGAGAACAGCAGAAAACGGAAAGCTAATGCCCAGAATTTCCTTCTAATCCATCCATAGGATCATACCAGCATGTCTGGCAGCAGAAGAGAGTGAAGAGTGACACAGTGCCTCACCTTAAGGCATGCAACAATATATTAAAGGTCAACACTAGCACAAATATCTAGCAAAAACCCTCCAAGACTTGCGTCCAAGGAGCCATCTACAGAACACAGAGAACCAGCACACACTCACCCAATTATGAGGTAAAACACAACCCCCCCTCTCAAGACAATCGTCCACCATGCCGATAATCAAAATTCCACTCCAAGAAACAGATGAACAGCTCCTTCAAAGAAGCAAAATAAAAGAAGGACAGGACCAAAGAAAGAAATGATATTCGAGGATTTGATAGGCATATTAAGGTGTTCTTTCTTTTGACTATTTCCCCACATTCCCATATAATTTTTCTCCAACGAAAGTGGGAAAGGAGTGTTGCAAAATAATTGCCCATGTGCCATTTCAAAACATAGCGGAATTTCTAATCGTCTGGAGAACATTCTTAAACTATTTGGTATTCAGTCACATTTTTGACACCCTGGGAAAACAGAAAGGAAACGTAAAAGAAGACAATGAGTAAATGAAAGAAAGGAAAACCGAAACAAGAAAAACAATTCGAAACTTAACTGGAAGAATAAGGTTAAGGAGGATAAAAGGAGACACAGGGAGTAATGCTTTAGAAAATAAACTTTAACAAAATATTGAACTTCAATAACGTCTTTGATTTGTAAACAAAATCAGTTGGAAATATTTTTTCAAGGCATCTTGAAAGCAGGATCACCAAAGTAATACCAGAATTGATAACTTGTTTTATGAAGACGTCTTGTTTCTATTTAAAGGGAAATTACAGTGAAAAGCAAACATAACTGTGCTGCAAGCTGCTATTTAAAAAAATATTTTTGAGAGACTAAAAAGAGGTTCCTCTCCTCTAAAGTAAGCAGTGAAGTTCATTCTGAATATTGCCACGTTTTCCTCCACCAACCTACCAGACATCAACTCGGGCAGAGAAAGCTTATGTATGGTGAGCTAAGCAGCTGGTTTATCTCGGGAGAGAAAAAGATGGACTCTGTATATGAGTGCTCTTTTCCACATTGTTGTGCAAGATGCTGACAAGCATTGGGCTTCATCCTGCCAAGCTGACGTCTCTCTGTTGGAAGAAAACCCTTGAGCTGTGAATACGAGCAAATGGGCTATGCGATTGCAGCCTGCTTCAGAGGTCGGTTATGCCTCGCCTGGATCTCAGAAAATGACAAATAATTCTCAGGGAAGCTACTTCCATTGGCGTTTTCAAACTAAAAATACAAGTAATGTTCGGTCGTTGGACATAAGCCCTAGTAGTGCTTACTTCTACAGTTCTAGCAAGGATAAACATATAGGAGGTAATTTAGTAAGGAAGTAATGAGAGATACTGAACATCCTGGTATGATTGACAATAGAAGCCCTATGTGAAATATTTATGCTTGATAGATACACATATTTGATATAATGAGACTAATGTGGACCGATAAAGAAAATTGCTGGTTTGCCACCCAATAGTTTATCTTTATGATGCTTAACAACAGAAATGCACTGTGTATTCTTTACGGTTGATCGAAACCAGGTGTGCATCAGCTTAGGCTGATAAAAATAATGGTTAGTAGTTTATCTTTACGAGTCTTCACACTTCTACAAAGAGAAAGAGAGAGAGAGAGAGAGAGAGAGGGAGTGTAAATATGTGTGTATGTGATGTAAACAATATAAAAATGTATGAGCAGAATATATTACTGATAGAGTTGTAACCAACAAAAGATTCAGAACTCAAAATGCGATCTCGAACTTTCCGTTGAAAAACCTTCAATAAATATTTAATGGCCGATTATGGTGCGGCCCAGAAGGTTCTGGTCAGAGCCTTCTGGGCCGCATCGTAATCGACCCCTCGGTTTACTTTACGATCACTGTATTACAATGCTGGTGGTCGGAAACTAAACCAGCCGGTCATTCCACCTGGCTTCCGACAGGTTCAAGGAGCCCGTGGTCCAGTTGGAACCGGCTCGTAATCCCAAATGGTGGGACTTTCCGCCCTTGGGGTTACGATGCACATTTTCCATCATGGTTTCTACGCTGGCCTTTCCGACATGAAAACCATGTCGGAAAACGTGTTTGGGGGCCCCCAGCAGGGCCCACTTGGGTGTGTAACCTCCAGTTGGGGGCCGAGGGGGTACCATTTATCCCTGCACCCTGTGGCAGTCACCTTGGTGCCTGCCACGGGGTGCAGGGATGAACAGCACCTCCAATTTCCCTATGGGAGCATGTATTACAGCTGGTTTAAGGCTGTAATGCATGCACCCATAGGGAAATGTAAGAAGGCGACCGAACAGTGTTCGGCCACATAATAATTAGGCGGTTCGGACTGCCGACCTGAGGTCGGCCGATCCCAGGACCGAGGCGCTGTCGGGCAGATTAAGTCCGCCCAACCTCGTAATTAGGTCCTTAATGTGGAAAACAAAATGTAAACTCAGGATTCATATCTTGTTTTCAAGCATAATTCATTCTAAACTTGATAGCATATTTTAGCAACTGAATTAAAGCCAGTGAAATGTTCTCAAAACCGGGGAAACTCTTCTCGGTTGTATATGATAGAGTTATGTGGTAGATTGATTCATCAGGCCTCTTTCCGATTTCCTAGAGACCACGGTTGGCCCACCGCCTCTTTTCTTTTTCCACTCCAAGAATTGGTTTCGTTTTTGCAGAATAACACATATTTATAATTTTAAGCAAGTAAATTACAGGCCTTTACTGTTAACAACAGCTATTGTAGCAATGCAAAATGATAATGGCTGTGGTGCACACCACTGTAATATTTTAAGAATTAATCATTTTAAAAAATGAGAAGTATGTATCATGTATATGCATGGTACCACCTGGGCCTATAATAAGGAGCAATGTGTTGTGCGAAAGTAAATAATGACATGATCAAATAAATACGTATAAAATAAATACTACAAATATTTTCTATATGTTCCTAATTTTTGGAGGGCTTATAAGAAACTTTAAAGAGCTTAACCTCTTCGCTGCGGATGACGAGCTCAGCTCGTCATCCGCCACGGTGGTCGTGTGCGGATGACGAGCTGAGCTCGTCATCTAACGGGGCTTTTCGAAAATTGCCGCACACAGCGGGAAAAGCCGCCGCAGCGATGCGGTTAATGTATTGATAGATAATAGAGTGTTCTGGGTACAGCATAACAACGTATAAAAATGGCACTTTCAATTTTGCATTATATTATTTTTATTAGGTGAGGCCAACACATCTTTTGTTTTTCTGTTAAGTTCGGTTACTTTTATTTAGTCGTATGTTAAATGGTAGTGTGCTGTGACTCCCTTGAATGGTCTGCAGCTAATTTCAAAACGGAAATTGTGAATCTAAAAATACCTAAGTGTTGGAATGGAAGTTATCATCATCAACACTAGCCCACACCAGATCCTGAAGTTAAACAACATTTCCGAGACCTGTATCATATGTCACATAGCAGTGCTTGTATGTGATACAGGTTATTGTCAATACAATTAGCTTCACTTTAAGCAAATACTTCTCTAGTGAGCTGGACACATTGAACAGAAAAAGTGTTTATCATAAAAATGTTTTGGAATTTACAGTATACTGATTCTCTGAAAAACACAGAATGAGGATACCAACAAAACCACATTTGAATTCCGCAGCAGATTCAGCCGTTTCCCAAATTTCACAACTTACCATAAAAAAGCTTCCCCCACCCTCCGAATCAAAGGTATTTTACATTACAATATCTATTTAAACCTCAAATGCCCTTGATTAATGAAAATTCAGTTGACAGCAAAGCGTGGCTCTGCTTTTAAGCTGTTAAGAAGAACATAAAATGATTATAGCCTGCAGTAAATGTTATTATGGCTCCAGGATGTTTCCTGAGGGATCGAGCAATCTTCTCCACTTTTCTTAAGAGTGACCCTCTGCCCTTGAAAAGCAGACATGAAGGAGAGCTGCGAATGCCAGACCACTGTCGGGTCAACCTGTCGAGGCGCTGACAGGTCTCTGATATAAAACCCAATTTACGGTTTCAGAAGCACATCCATTATCCTCCTGATTTTAAAATAGAACATGCATCAGCAAATTGATAGAAGCAAGTACTTAAGAATTATGAAAGTCAAGGACTATTCCATGGCAAAGGCAAGTCGGAACCTGTTTAGCATATGACGGATTCCACTTACTTAGAGTGTTCATTAGACACATTTCCCTTCCCGCTTAAGTTCCATCTTCTAGCTCCCTAAGAGAAGAGCTTGACACTGGGAACAAATGTGTCCAATATTCACATAGACACTCAAATATGGGATGGTAATAAAACATTTCCATCCCAACAGATCTCTCCACTTCTCTCTCCCTCCAAACATGCCCGCTCAGGACAACAACTGTCTCTAAAATCCCAGATTGTGTATCCCAGTGCGGTAACCAGATAAGCACACTGTATTATATGAAATACCATAAAGGGACAGCAGAGCTGTTTCAAAACTACCAGCATGCTGAAGACCATAAAACTGCCCATCTGTCTCTTATACTTCATCATCCAACCCACTGCTAAGCGCTGAAATCCAGAACACGATTTTTTCGGTCTTCATCGCGCAAGGCATGGAACAATTCTCACATAGGATCAAAACAAAAATAACATACTTCCAACCACACAGCGTGCTACTCGTGTAGGCAAGTACTTTAGCATCCAACAAAGTAGTAGTAAGTGCTATATAAATTCGTCAATACAATACAATTCAATACAGCCATTTAAATTGTAACTCTGCAGATCTTTGCAAAGTTACGTCATAGCAGAAACCATTACAAACCCCTGCGGCGTTGTTCAGGGACATATGAGGACATTAAGAGTGAAGAAATCAGGAGACGACAAGGCAAGGTTCACATCACGGCATCAATGAAATGTCAATGGAGGAAAATGATTTGTGTAGGAAGTCCCAATAACGTGATCAATATAACTGACTGATTTCAGGCTCGGACAGGTTTTAATCAGCTGGAAGGGTATTACCCTAGCAACATATTAAAAACTCCTACTCCAACCCCTTTGTGCTTCAATCAGAAAGATTTGTATTTTAAACCACTCTTTTTTCAGTCCTTTGTAATGTGAAAGGCAAATAAGATGTGACCACTATAAGGTGACGGAGATGAAGTAGCAAAAACAAAGCTGTTGCTGGTTTAGCATTCGAGTGAGAGAGAGACATTTCTCCAGGGCAGAGGGATGACATTCCAATTACAGGACAGTACAGAGCTCCGAGTCTTTTCTTGCCGATGATCCTCAGAAAAGTGCATACTTTCCTAAGGATGGTGAAAAGGGGTTTGCGAAATTGGTGGTTTTTTTTTGCGTAAGTAAGCAAAAACTCAAATAAATTACATGAAATTATGCACGATCCAAATCTGGCATTTTGCGCTTTTTTGGTGCGAAAGGCACCTCCCAACCGAAATTGACGCAAGGATGCTTTGTGTTAAAAAGAACCAAAAAGTGCAAGGGCTACTAACAAGAACCTCTTGCTTAGTGTGCGTTTGCATTGTTCCGGCGCTCTCACAATAGGGTTTTTAATCCGAGCGACACCCAATTACAACATAAAGTGTACTGCTGTAATTTCACGTAAAAAGTATAATGCGAAAACTCGGAAATTACATCAATTTAATTCAAAATTCACAACGGCCTAATATTAGTGATACAAAACTATATAAATACATCCCAATGTAGAGTGCCCTAAATTATAAACGGAATGTGGACTTGAATGAAAATATTAGTGCAATCAAAAAAATCTGTAGCTGGATCGTCTATTCAAAATACAGCGTTGACATAAAGGTCAGGGAGGGAAGGTGTCCACCTCTTCCCAGAAGGCTGCTATAATAAAGCAGGGAGATTGTTTAGATGCTTTCCTTACAACCTTATTGGGAGGATGAAGGTTTCTGATGGTGGTGTGGTATCGATGTTTTGCTAAAATGAAATGGAAAGAAAACAGGGTGGACTTTCGTCAAAAAAAAAAAAACTTACAAACCCAACAAAACTTTTAGTGGTAGGGGAACTTCAAATGTACTACTACAAGAGAAATGGTTGGATTCTGACAAATAGAGAAAAAAAGAGCACAATGAAATAAGTCTCCTTTTAACTATACCAAATTATTACCAAAATAAAGTCCCCTCTTTATAAGGAATAAATACATCTTGCCAATCAAAAATAACAAATCGACTAATTTACAAAGAATTTTCTTAGGTAATTTTAGTTTTACTGAAACAAACACCAACACTTGAATTACAGGAGTCACATTTTTCAATAAGCAACAACCAACAGGGAGAAATTCCTTGGCTAGGCTAGGATGTTTAGATGAAAACTGCAAAACAGAGCTTGTTTTGAAAAGCAGGTTCAACAGTGAATTTCTAGAAAAAAGAAATTAAAATAGTTAATTGGGAATTGCAGCAGCTAAATCCTACCCAGAATATGAAAAACAGGCGCCTCCTTTGTGAATCCAAAAGTAAAATCTAAAGAAGAGACTAAACCATCCATGAACTTAAATTGCAGAATGATGAGCAGGATGCAGCATCTCTACCAGTAAGTATGAAAGGGCCATGTAATCTTGCATGGCTGGACTTGATGCCTGATTCAGACACCTAAGGCCTCATCATCATTAACATGAAAAGAACTGGGGTGGCTCCGCCAATGGAGCAGAGGGGAGTCACCCCACTTAAACCCCCACCCCAAATTTTATTTTTCATGCCCTACTCCAAACAGAGCGTCAAGACAAGGGTGGGCTGCTGATGAGTGACAGTAGCATGTCACTCAGTAGGGAAACCACAATCTAAAATGCTCATATCTTTTTGGCTGGCCGTCTTGTGATGATCAGCCACACATACGCACTTTAAACAGCTCTAACCCAGCTTCTTAAAACAGCTTGAGTTAGAGCAAGCCAAAGCCTCCAGAGCGCTGTGGAGTGCTGAGTGAGGCCGCTGCCACCAATCCTAGGGCTGCTCTCATGCTGGTGAAAGCTGCCCTAGGATTGTCCAAGGGAGTTGCTGCATCCAGTTCCAGTTTCTGCCAAAGAAGGAGTCCGGACCGGGGGACGTCATGGTCGTGTAAGGAAAGTTTATTTATTTTTTACTATTTGTAAGATGCCAGATGGCACTTGAAAAGAAGTGCATCATTTGGCTCGAAGGACGATCTTAAGTTGCATGTTTGCAAACGAACTGTTGTGGTTGTGGTTGGATTTCAATAAAGATTAAAGTAGCCACTTTGAACATGCTCTTTCCTAAGTTCTCTCCTCGAATATATTTCTAACTTTTTACTTCACTGCCATATACACGAAATAATTCCAAAAGTTGCCAATAACTTTAGTAGAGCAGGTATGGCATGCAATTATCTGAATATTGAGATCTTAATTCTGCTTCTGCTAGTGTGCTTAATTTATTAAGGCCAGTAGATCTCGGTTTTTTCTTACTATGATATGGCACTGCTACTTAGGCGGTGTTGCAAGACACATTACCATTTACTAGGTGTAACTATGGATAGGGTGTGCTGGTGCTGGTGTAGACCTGGAAATCTATTTAGGTAGCTAAGTATTCATAATGAGAAAGATATCATACTGCTGACTTTTCGGTGACCAACAACTCAGCTCTAAAGGTTTTATTATTTTGTCATATATGCCTCTCATAGAGAGCCTTTAGTGTTTATTTCCGTTTTAAAAACTGAAAAAAATCACTGCTATGACATAGTAACAGTTGATAAATAGTTGATAAAACGCATTGCCCACTGATGCCACATCATAAAGTCCTCCCAGACCAAGTTGACACAGCTCTCGTAGAGCCTGTCAGAGCAGTGTTGCTTGTCTTCTTTGACAGAAAGCACAGCTACAAGAGGGAATAGGAGGAGAGGGAATAGGAGGAAAGGGAAGGTGGTGGGTGTTAGTCACGGATGACAGTTAAAGGGAAAATGGCAGCGTAGATCGTTTCTCCTCCTGTGACGGCAACCTATCTGTGGATTTGGAGACCTATGCACTAGCGCGATCCTGAATCTAATGTCGGATCTGGAGATCGGAACCAAAGGTCATGCGTTTGGCTGATTCTTGAGCGACGAAGAGGACCAGGAGACAAGAAATGCAATCCTCGATCTCCGATCGCGGCCGGAGTCAAGAAGTGGCGGAGACGCGGTGGATCCCGTGTGAGTGGTCAGGAACCCCTGATGATCGAATACGGAGCACAACACACAACCGGACTTCCGAGGTCCCTCTGTGAGTACACGGGCGACGTACTGCTCATTTATACCAATGCACAATACTATCGGATCCGAAGTCTGGTCCCAACGCAGCGTATACAAAATGGCAGGCGCAAGTCTCAGCGGCAACATTAAGCGGAACTGCATGACAGCGAGCGGCGATAATAGAGACTAAGCACAGGTCTTCCCAAGCCTTCCGAGGACTTCCGAGGTCCTTCAGTGTGTACACGGGCGACGCACTTCTCATTATATGCCAAAACACACTAGTATCGGATCCGAGAGTCCGGTCCCAACGCAACATATACAAAATGGCGGGAGCAAGTCTCATCACCATCATTAAACTACATGACAGCGAGTGGCGATAACAGAGGCTAAGCACAAGCCACCCCAAGCCACCATCCAACCTCCGCTGTAGCTTCTTGGAAAGCCTGTTACAGTGCCCTAAAACAGCGCTCTGACACAGCTTTAGCATCGCATCAACGTTCAGATACACTGCGGGCACGACGCGGGCACATCGCTCAAAATGGCGAACGCGACTATCCCCAGATACATCAAAGGGTGAAAGCTGCAATAGTCTGCATTTTAAAGAGTAAAATCTGCAATAGTCTGTACTAAACTGCGACAAACCGCTGTGACACACTACTGCAAGAAACTTTAGCTACAGGCCTCCTACAGGGGCAATGGTAACAGTCTCGCACAAGTGGCAATGGTAACAGTCTCGCACTGACCTAGCAATAAAGCTCATTGACACTTTGGCCGGGGGTAAAACAGTGAAACCCCTTCTGCGGCCGAGAGGATCACACTGGTCGCCTACATCGCGACGCATGGCGAAATAGCCCATATTGCAGCTGGCGCTGCCTCAAGGCGGTGCGCCGCAGGTCAAGAAACAGAGGTCTTGGTCAGCTGGCATGCACAAATTAAAAGGGTGCATTCAATGAACTTTTGATCCAAACAAGGGATATTGTGTCAAATGGTTTATGATAGTAAACACCGCTCACCGGATACCTGTAGTATATAGCGCCACAACGCGCCTGCTGTGACACACTTCATTTTGATACCTGACAAGAGTGCAGTGGCGGCTCATACACCGGTCTTACACCCGTTCCTTCCAAGCCTCCTTTTCTGAGTCCGAGTCTTCACCTGTCGCACGTTTGCGACAAGAGGCAACATGGGGGATAAGGACACTACGAAAAATCTCAAAAGACTCAAGGCTGAGCCACCAAACCCTGTATCACCCATCAAAAGTAAAAAAGAGGTTAGCGAAGCTATGGATATTATACTGAGTAGACTTGAAGAAGTGCGCGACCTAGCAAAATCTACAAAGGAGGAGGTCGTAGCCATTAGGCAGGATATAAGAGACACTAACGCGCGATTCACAGAAACGGAGTCCAGGATCAGCCGACTAGAAGACGCAGAGACTACAATTTGTAAGGATCTTAAACGCCTTAATATAGCCTTCGACCAGATGTCGAGAAGACTGTCTGAATCGGAAGATAGGAATAGAAGGAGGAACCTTCAAATATTTGGCATTCCGGAAGGCTCAGAGGAGGCTTATGACTTGTGTGTTTCATTCCTAGAGTCATGGTTTACACAAGCGACTAATAATCAAAAGACGAGGTGTGTAGTCACAGAAAAGTGTGCTGTTCTGTAAACACGTAACAAGAGAGAGTGTGGATAGAAGAATTACACTAGGCTGAAGAAACTCCCATCAGCCCACCATTGTGGCGGAGTCTCATCATGTGGGATATGGATGGTAGATCCAAGTCTCGCCCAATCCCATCTGATGATGGTGCAGAGATGGATAACCGGGGTAACCTTCTAGCCACAGTGTATTTCGAATGGTGTTGATAGTTGTGCAGTGCTCAAAAGGATAAGTGAAATTAAAATTAACTACCAGTGCAGAAAATATGTTTATTAGGAACTGCGCTAGTGTTAAGATTTAAAAACGCCTAATATTTTGAAATTATAACTATGTATTGGCGATGTGCAGTGTGGTCGACATGTTTCAGCTTTATGGAGCAAGAGTCTCCAGCTTTCTTCAGGACCGCGATGAAAAAAGGCTACTGCTAAGTGAACAATTTTACAGTGTAATTGTGAATAATATACATTCTCCTACCAGGAATTTGGAGCCCCAATATTGGCTGGTGGAAAGTGGGATAACTTGTCCTATTCCTAAAGAAAAGGAAGATAATTCAAACTGTTTTGTGTCATAAATATCCGCGGAAATCTCAAAAAATCACAGTGAAGACAGAACGAAACACATAGGGTAAGGAGCAACCTTACTCCTCACATATCAAGAGGCAATAGTCCTCCTAACTCTGGACATTCGATGTCGAAATAATTTCACACTAGTTGTTTATTGGACTTACCCAGCGTTTTGTGGGAAGTCACCTCACCTCACCCAGCACCCGCTCGGGAAAATGAGGCCCCGCTCTGTTGAGATGGAAAAACAGCTTAGTAAGTACTTCTGCTAATGAATATTACATTGCGGTATCTAGCTATTTCATGAGTATCCATCTCTAAACATATAACTCAGTTGTCTCTTAAAATGCATCTCCCCACCAGGGCATAGACCAGGCTTCACTAGTCAAGATAAAAGATCAAAAGTATTTACACACAGTTTTAGTTAGGATAAATACTATGGTATTGGCTTAAAGCTATGAACCCAAGAGGAACAAACTCTAGGTCAAAGTTAAAACGGAGACATTTAAGCAACGCGCTCGAAATCAGGGGTTTCACAAGGGCTTACCTGTCCGTCGTTACCTCGATCAACTTCCAAGTGGGAGTGGAGGTACCGGACAGAACGGGCAGGCGCCTTTATATACCAGCGCTAATTGGATAATGGAAAACTCGCGTTTTGTAATTGCGAGCATTAATGCCTGAATTGGAAGCAGGTCTATACTGAGCATGCTCTGAAGTGAGATATTTTTCACCGCATGCGCAGTAAAGCAGAGAATGCTACTCGTGCGCGCCAGCGTCAGAATAGGCAGTGTTCCTACTCCGTGCATGCGCGGTAGTGAAGGACAAGTCAGGATGACTCTTTTCTATGGTCGTGCAGATTGACAAGGCAGTATGCCGCTTCTGCTTCAATTAGATGCAGGCTTGCGAGCCCGAATAAAAGCTAGGAAAAACTCTCCGATGTAAATCAGTTGTTACGGAGAGACAATGGTCTATAATTCCGACCGGAAACCAAGCAAGTAGCAGTAAAACAATGTGTGGAATCATTGTATGTTGTCACTATAAGTAGAAGTCCACATATTCTTAATTTGTGTATCGTTGGCCCGTCTATGTGGTATGAATATTGTCAAGCGGAACATTCTTATTCAGTCCATACCTAGACAAATACATCACAGGGACCAAGTCTATAAGGAAGTTGTTAAAGAGATCAAGCCTCAAATAGTGGGATCATGAGAAGGGGAAAGCTCTGATGAGAGGATTGTTATCAAATGTCACACATTCTCATAAGGACGTCCATGCTATGTCGTCATTTAGTCCCTTGCTGTCGCTTTTGAGCGAAAAAATTTATTTCTGTTACTTAATAAACAGAAACCTGGACACATCGCTGATGTGGGACGGAATAAATGGTTGCTCTAGGATGACCCACCTCAAATCGTCAGCAGAGTGTTTCAGTGTCAGGAAGTGGTCAGTTAATCTTGTAGATTGCTTGCGACACCGAATCGTGCTTTTATGTTCCCCTATCCTTAGTTATTTTTCCTGGTCGTGTACCCTATGTACCTCAGGGAGCAGGGACATGTTATCATGTAAATAACCTTTTCTGTGTTGCAATTGGTATGTTTTTTTAAAAACCATATCTTCCCAGTTCCTAAATCAACTTTGTCAGTTCTTAATGTCTGTGGACAGACGCTGCATGTGCCGCAAGGGTAGTGACCCAATACCGGTGGGAGCCCCCACAGTGTCGTTGGTCCTACTTTCTCAAGTGTTCTAGGCCTAGTATGTATCAGGCTATCACGCAAGCTAGGTGCTCTCTTAAAAGAGAACAGAGGTAAAGGGATGTTGTGATCTGTGATGTTCAAAATACTCCAGTGTTTTCGTATTGTTTTTTGTAAGTTATTAGACAGTGAACTGAAAGTGCTTACGAAGGTGAGTTTGTCCAATCGTGGCTTTGCTGGACGTTTTTCCAATAGTGCCTCACGATTGTTGTTAGAGGCACGTTTCCATGCCTTCCTGACCAAGTCTTTTGGGTACTGTCTATCTAGTAATTGATGAGATAATTTGGTGGCATGCTTATCAAACAATTCTAGAGATGAACAATTTTTCTGAGGCGAAGAAACTGACCCACTGATAAATTATGTTGTTCATCTCTAGAATTGTTTGATAAGCATGCCACCAAATTATCTCATCAATTACTAGATAGACATTAAGGAACAGAAATGGATTTTTTCGCTCAAAAGCAACAGCAAGGGACTAAATGACGACATAGCATGGACGTCCTTATGAGAATGAGTGACATTTGATAACAATCCTCTCATCAGAGCTTTCCCCTTCTCATGATCCCACTATTTGAGGCTTGATCTCTTTAACAACTTCCTTATAGACTTGGTCCCTGTGATGTATTTGTCTAGGTATGGACTGAATAAGAATGTTCCGCTTGACAATATTCATACCACATAGACGGGCCAACGATACACAAATTAAGAATATGTGGACTCCTACTTATAGTGACAACATACAATGATTCCACACGTTGTTTTACTGCTACTTGCTTGGTTTCCGGTCGGAATTATAGACCATTGTCTCTCCGTAACAACTGATTTACATCGGAGAGTTTTTCCTAGCTTTTATTCGGGCTCGCGAGCCTGCATCTAATTGAAGCAGAAGCGGCATACCGCCTTGTCAATCTGCACGACCATAGAAAAGAGTCATCCTGGCTTGTCCTTCACTACCGCGCATGCACGGAGTAGGAACACTGCCTATTCTGACGCTGGCGCGCACGAGTAGCATTCTCTGCTTTACTGCGCATGCGGTGAAAAATATCTCACTTCAGAGCATGCTCAGTATAGACCTGCTTCCAATTCAGGCATTAATGCTCGCAATTACAAAACGCGAGTTTTCCATTATCCAATTAGCGCTGGTATATAAAGGCGCCTGTCCGGTCTGTCCAGTACCTCCACTCCCACTTGGAAGTTGATCGAGGTACCGACGGACAGGTAAGCCCTTGTGAAACCCCTGATTTCGAGCGCGTTGCTTAAATGTCTCCGTTTTAACTTTGACCTAGAGTTTGTTCCTCTTGGGTTCATAGCTTTAAGCCAATACCATAGTATTTATCCTAACTAAAACTGTGTGTAAATACTTTTGATCTTCTATCTTGACTAGTGAAGCCTGGTCTATGCCCTGGTGGGGAGATGCATTTTAAGAGACAACTGAGTTATATGTTTAGAGATGGATACTCATGAAATAGCTAGATACCGCAATGTAATATTCATTAGCGGAAGTACTTACTAACCTTTTTTTCCATCTCAACAGAGCGGGGCCTCATTTTCCCGAGCGGGTGCTGGGTGAGGTGAGGTGACTTCCCACAAAACGCTGGGTAAGTCCAATAAACAACTAGTGTGAAATTATTTCGACATCGAATGTCCAGAGTTAGGAGGACTATTGCCTCTTGATATGTGAGGAGTAAGGTTGCTCCTTACCCTATGTGTTCCTTCTGTCTTCACTGTGATTTTTTGAGATTTCCGCGGATATTTATGACACAAAACTGTTTGAATTATCTTCCTTTTCTTTAGGAATAGGACGAGTTATCCCACTTTCCACCAGCCAATATTGGGGCTCCAAATTCCTGGTAGGAGAATGTATATTATTCACAATTACATTGTAAAATTGTTCACTTAGCAGTAGCCTTTTTTCATCGCGGTCCTGAAGAAAGCTGGAGACTCTTGCTCCATAAAGCTGAAACATGTCGACCACACTGCACATCGCCAATACATAGTTATAATTTCAAACTATTAGGCATTTTAAAATCTTAACACTAGCGCAGTTCCTAATAAACATATTTTCTGCACTGGTAGTTAATTTTAATTTCACTTATCCTTTTGTGGAGAAGTGTGGCTCAGGGGTTAGAGGCGGCAGACCTGGAGCTTGAGTTCAGCCCGGGACCAGGGTTCAATTCCCCGCCTCGGCGGGTCTTGGGCTCAAAATTCCACGGACTTGATAATTCTCGCTCCGGTGCCTTCTCGACTCACGGGTTCACACTCTGCGACTCTGGGCAATAGCTTGCTTAATCTCCACAACGGCCCCTCGCGGTGGGATGCCTGGCTTTCACCTTGTGGATACCCTGCCAGGGTTATCTCACAGGGGAATACCAGGACGGGTTCCCTAAGCAAGCGCGGAGATGCCCCAGGGTAAGTTGTGCGCTATATAAGCTTCATTCATTTCATTTCATTTCACTTTTGAGCACTGCACAACTATCAGCACCATTCGAAATACACTGTGGCTAGAAGGTTACCCTGGTTATCCATCTCTGCACCATCATCAGATGGGATTGGGCGAGACTTGGATCTACCATCCGTATCCCACAGGATGAGACTCCGCCACAATGGTGGACTGATGGGAGTTTCTTCAGCCTAGTGTAATTCTTCTATCCACACTCTCTCTTGTTACGTGTTTACAGAACAGCACACTTTTCTGTGACTACACACCTCGTCTTTTGATTATTGGTATTATGTTTTGGGTTGTGAGGTGTAATGGTGTATAAACTAACCCATTTGACCCCCCTAGTTTTCTATGTTTTTACACAAGCGACTAACCTATCCTTCACCAAGCCACTTGAATTCGACAGGGCACACAGAGTTCCGGGTAGGGTAACAAAAAGCCAAAAAGGCCCTAGGCCCATCATCTGCAAACCCTTGAGATACCAGCATGTGGAGCAAATACTTTCCTTTGTACGTAAGAGCAATCATGTTTTATGGAAAACAAATAAAGTGTACATTTCACAAGATTACAGTAAAGAGACGGTCGACGTGAGGAAGGCTTCCCTTGCCCTGCGTCCACAACTACGATCACTGGGCCACCAATTCAGCTTCGTAGGACCGGCTAAGTTCCGGGTGACTATCCAGGGAGTTTCCCAAATCTCACGGATCCGCAAAGAATCAAACGGCTCCTAAATGGCTCAGAAGAACTAATTATGGACACATCGACGGGGGATGGAGCGGGGGCATCTGCCTCTGGATATAAATGAGTATCCTTTGTTTGTGAACTTAACACTATTTTGTAGTTATGTGTTCTTACTGAGTTCAATCTGCACTACGTGCTATTACATGCTTTAGTGTGCATTCTTTCCTCTATAGCTATCAGGACGCTTTGCTCGACTTCATGTGAGATTGATACTCTACTATATGCTCTCTTGATGCCCTACTGTTCATTGTACATTGTAACATGACATCGTATTATACACACGTAGAGGGGTGGAGAGAAGTATTGTAAGCAGACCCGATGATGAAGCATGTCACACACTTCGGTGTGGGAGTGAGGGCAGTTTTTTCAAAACAATTAATTTTTTGTTTCGTGGGACGTGTTGGGGTTGTTTGTGTTCACTTCTCTCCACCCCTCTATGTGTGTATAATTATTATCTAGGGGGTTCGGGTGGGAGATTTACTATTGACCCTCTCCCCTTTCTTGTGTGAAATAACATGACATCGTATTCATTCCTATCTGCATAGATAGCAAGACGCTTCACTCGACACCATGTGACACCATGTGACACCATGTGATATTGAGGCGATGTGACTCCATGTGACACTGATGCCCACCTTCTGATTGAGACTGATAGTGACACTGATATTATTGCGTTTTCATTACTAATGTTATTGAGTTGCACATCTTTTTGCCTAACCTCTTGTGTATTTTATTTATTTATTTATTTTTATTTATTATTACATTTCTTAAGCGCTCAGCTACCCGTGGGTTTCCCGGCGCTGTAGGATAAGACTTGCATAGAAAAATGGGACTCACTCCACTAATGGTGTATACCCTGTTTGCAAATTGTTGGCCCATTCTGATATACGGCTTAGTTGATCAGCCGGCTCCAAGATTGATGTTACCGCGCTCCAAAAACTGATGTTACTGCTTTGCACTTGCTTTTTGCTTATTTTTGCTTATTTCACTTATGTGATAAGTCATACATAGAGATGTTGGTACCCATTTCACATTTTCTGTCAATCTACGGTACCTGACAGTTAGTGTTTACAGAAGGATGTCAGCATCCAGTTGGTATTACTGTCAAACGCTCAAATGTTGATCCAGTTTCCAAGTTCCAAGGTGATATGTATGGAACCATGGGGGGAATAGCGTTGCTGTTTTTCCTAGTTACCATGCCTATCATCTACGTTAGGGGAGGGGTGGGTGGGTTGGGGGAGAGGGAGGGGAAAAGGGGAGTGGGAGCGGAAGGGAGGGGGAGGGTGGAGGCTGGGATGGGGTAGGGGTTTGTTCTTTCTTTTGTTTTTTGGATTTAGTTTCATTCGTGTCTACGCTTATGATTTATCTGGTTGCCACATGTCATTGCCAGGGTCCTCGCACTATCATCACTTGGGTGCTGTCACCTTTTATTATGCATTCAGCGCTGCCCTTAATCAGGCTACTGGCCAGTTTGAGTGGAGACAACTGATACATTGCATGTCCTTACTATGCCCACACAGATGTCCCCCGGGTTCGAGATTGTACGGAATGGACGGACGTTTGGTGCACTCTCTGAGTACTAATAATCGACTAAATTCTCATGGAGTCGTCCATAATTGATACACCATTGGGGGTAGCAAAAGTAGGAAACCTGAAAATTCTCTCCCTTAATGTTAAAGGGCTTAACCAGCCTGTCAAACGCCAAAAAAGTTTGGATTATTTACGTAGGCAGAAAGGAGATATTGTTCTGTTGCAGGAATCCAAATTGGATGCTAAACAATTCCACACGCTTAGGAACAAATTTTACACTGAAGTGACAGGTTCAGAAGTGATTGCGAAATAAAATGGCGTATTAACGCTAATAGCCAGGAACTCGAATGTTGATTTACTCTCCTCCACGGCTGACACTAAGGAGAGGTGGGTCACAACCAAATTTCTCAAAGACAACACCGAATTCTACGTCACAAACGTTTATGCCCCCAACACTTGTGACTTAATATTCTGGTCAGATCTAACGAAACAATTAGACACTATTCCTGACTCAGCCGTCCATATCCTAGCTGGGGACTTTAACCTGCAATTTGACCCGACTCTTGACAGGGACTCTAGGTGTGCCTTCCGAAGTAGCAAGTCACACAAAGCTTTCACTACTCTTTGTAGCAGGTTTCACCTTGTATACTTGTGGCGCTTGCAAAATCCTGATGGGAGGGATTACACATTCTACTCTTCCCCACACGACTCGTTCTCCCGAATTGATTACTTATTTATTACGAAAACTGCCATCCCAAGGATAGAAGAGACGACTATAGAACTGAGGGTCTTGTCAGACCACTCTTGCATAACACTCATCGTCTCCAATGAACAAGTTACTTACCTTCGGTAACGCTTTTTCTGGTAGATACTATATCTGCCTGTGGATTCCTCACCTTGTGAATATCCCCCTCGCGTCAGCAACATTCGGAAATTCTTTTTGTAGCCTCGCGCCGACGTGGACTTGGACGTCATAGAGACACGGCATCGCACGCGACTCCGCTGACGTCACCGACGCCTACAATAGGCCCACGCCGGCGTGATGACATCAGTTCCGCCCTTTTTTCCATGCCATCGAGGCACACGGACGGACCAATGACAGTAGAAATATACATAGTATACACAATACACAATAGTCAAGGAGAAACACACACAGTGTGAAGCAAATGCAATGGAAACAACTCCTTAACATTACAATATATATACAATACAATACAGTAACTCTGGTAAAGAAGAGAGGACAACGGGGAGGCGGGTGGGTCAGTTAGGAATCCACAGGCAGATATAGTATCTACCAGAAAAAGCGTTACCGAAGGTAAGTAACTTGTTCTTCTGATAGATACATCTGCCGTGTGGATTCCTCACCTTGTGAATAGAGTCCCACAGCAGTCCCCACTCCCGGAGGAGGGTGTCCTCTCTTCTAAACCAGGAAATCCTGAAGGACAGAACGCGCAAAGTGGCCGTCCCTCCTCACCTCAGTGTCCAAGCAGTAATGCTTTGGGAACGTGTGGAGGGAAGACCAAGTTGCCGCCCTACAAATATCCTCTACAGGAACACCTCTAGCCAATGCTGAGGTTGACGACTTAGCTCTTGTAGAATGAGCCCTTATACCCTCTGGAGGATCCTTACCGGCCAAAGAGTAGCAGATCTTTATACAGAGGACGATCCATCTCGATAAAGTTCTTTAATGGACCGCTCTTCCTCTCCTGCAGCCAGCAAAGCCAATGAAGAGCTGGTCATCCAACCGACAGTCCTTAGTTCTGTCCAAATAAAAAGACACCGCCCTCTTAGGGTCCAGACGGTGTAACCTCTCCTCCTCCTTGGAAGGATGTGGGGGAGGATAAAAGGAAGGGAGGGTAATGGATTGACCAAGGTGGAAAGGAGTCACCACCTTAGGAAGAAAAGCAGCCCTGGTCCTAAGAACCATCCGATCAGCATGAATGGTCAAGAAAGGGGGCTTGGAACTAAGAGCTTGAAGCTCACTTACCCTCCTTGCAGAGGTTATTGCAACGAGGAAGACCACCTTAAGAGTTAAAAACCTCATAGGACATTTGTGAAGAGGCTCAAAGGGTGCACCCATCGGAAAGGTCAAGACAAGATTTAAGTCCCACTGAGGCACAATAAAAGGAGTAGGAGGGAACATATTTGTGAGACCCTTCAAAAACCTTAAAACTACAGGAGACTTAAAAAGAGACAAGCCAACAGTGCCGAAAGATAGCCCTTAACCGTAGCAACAGCAAGTCCTTGCTGCGCCAGAGAAAGGGCAAACTGGAGAACATCAGACAAATGGGCTCTCAAAGGGTCAATAGATTTCTCCCCACACCAAGAGACGAATTTTGACCACCTATATGAATAGACAGATTTAGTGGAGTCACGCCTGGCTGACAAGATGACATCCACCACGTCAGGTGTGAGAGAAAAGGAAATCAGGTTGCCCCGTTCAATCTCCAAGCATGAAGGTGCAATGTCTGGAGGTGGGGGTGTAGAACCTGCCCCTCCATCTGAGAGAGGAGGTCTGCCCTGAGAGGGAGACGGAGCGGCGGGTGAGAGGAGAGGTGGAGTAGATCTGTATACCACACCCTTCTTGGCCAGTCCGGGGCGACCAAAATGACTTGGGCCCGGTCTTGGCGAATCTTCCTCAGAACCCGAGGAATCAAGGGTATGGGAGGAAACGCGTAAAGTAGTTGATTTCTCCAACTCAACTGAAACGCGTCCCCCAAGGCTCCCTGCATCGGATACTGGAGACTGCAGAAGGACGGGCAGTAAGCATTCTCGCGAGTAGCGAACAGGTCCACCTGAGGAGTCCCCCACGTCCGAAAAACGTGACGCACCACCTCTGGGTGAAGCCTCCACTCGTGGCCAGCAGAGAACTGTCGACTGAGAACGTCTGCACGAACGTTCAGAACTCCGGCCAGATGATTTGCCATCAGACAAATCTGGTGGTCCTGAACCCAGGACCAGAGACGCAGAGCCTCTCTGCAGAGACACTGCGACCCCACTCCCCCCTGCTTGTTGATGTACCACATCGCGGTCGTGTTGTCCGTCAGGACTTGGATCGACCGACCACGAAGGGAAGGGAGGAAGGCCTTGAGCGCCAGACGTATCGCCCGCAATTCTAGAAGGGTGATGTGAAGCAACCTTTCCTCTGGAGACCAAAGACCCTTGACCTCCAGGTCCTCCAGATGAGCACCCCACCCTAGAGTGGATGCATCCGTAATCACCGTGGCCACCGATGGAGGAAGATGAAAAGGCTTTCCTTGTGACAGATTGCCTTCCACGCTCCACCAAGACAGATCCGCCGCAGCTTCTCTGGAGATCCTCACTGACTCCCTGAGATCTCCGTTGTGCTGATACCACTGCCTGCAGAGGCACCACTGGAGCGCCCTCATGTGCCAGCGTGCATGGCTGACCAACAGAATGCAAGAAGCCATCAGACCGAGCAGACGAAGGACCTTCAGGACTGAAACGACCGCTCCATTGAAGAATAAAGGAATCATTTCCTGTATGTCGCGAATCCTTTGAGGAGGAGGGAATGCACGACATACAGTTGTGTCCAGTACTGCACCTATGAACAGGTTGCGCTGGGAGGGCACCAGGTGAGATTTGGGCAGATTTATTGAAAAACCCAACCTGAACAACAACTGGGTTGTCTCCCGCAAATGATGGAGCACTCTCTCGGCAGACTCTGCTTTGATCAGCCAGTCGTCCAGATAAGGGAATACAGGAATCCCGACCTTCTGAGATGCGCTGCCACCACTGCCATCACCTTGGTGAAGACTCGAGGCGCAGTAGTAAGCCCAAACGGAAGGACCGCAAACTGATAGTGCTGCGATCCCACCCTAAAACGGAGATACTTCCTGTGCGACTTCAGGATAGGGATGTGAAAGTACGCGTCCTGCAAGTCGAGCGACACCATCCAGTCTTCTTCCAGCAGAGCCTGAAGAACCTGAGCAAGGGTGAGCATCTTGAATTTCTCCTGTTTTAGATAAAAATTCAAGATCCTGAGATCCAAAATCGGACGAAGCCTGTCATCCTTCTTGGGGATCAGAAAATATCGGGAGTAGCATCCCTGACCTTTTTCCTGCTCCGGGACCACCTCTATCGCACCCTTCCTCAACAGAGTTTGAACTTCCTCCTGAAGGAGTAGCAGATGTTCCTCTGAGCAATATCCCTGGCAAGGAGGGTAATTGGGAGGGAATTCCCGAAAGGGAAGGGCATACCCATTTTCTACGAGATTGAGAACCCAAAGATCTGATGTAACCGATTCCCAATCCCGTAGAAAGTGAGTAAGCCGACCCCCCACCGGTCCCACATGATCTTGGATGGCGGATCTAGGGCTGCTTTTCTGTGGCTGGGGGGTTGGAGGAGGTGGAGGAGGAAAAGGCCTGACGCCCTCGAGGACGCACCCTTTGCCTTCCCCTGTAGGACTTATATAAGGTGCTTTGCTGCTGCTGCTGCTGTTGATGCTGCTGCTGACCTTGTCTAAATGTACGAAAGGAAGAGCGACCAAAGCCTCTGAATTTCCTGTCCGTAGAACCTCTCACTTGCAGACCAAGAGATCTAGCAGTCGCCCTGCTGTCCTTAAACCTCTCCAAGGCCGAATCTGCCTTTTTGCCAAAGAGTCCTTCTCCATCAAAAGGCAGATCTAACAAAGCAGACTGCACATCAGCAGAAACATCAGAGGATTTTAACCAAGCTGAACGCCTAGTGGCAACAGCAGTGCCCATGATCCTTGCCACAGAATCTGCAGTATCAAGGCCGCTCTGAATAACCTGACGAGCTGCTGCCTGAGTGTCAGATAAAACTTCCTCAAAGTCACCTCTGCAGTCTTCTGGAACCTTAGGGATCAATGTACGTACAGAGTCCATAAGAGCATGGATATATCTTCCCATAAGGCAAGTGGCATTTGTTGATTTTAACGCCATACTCGCGGAAGAGAAAGTCTTCTTGGCCACTTGATCCTGCTTTTTAGCTTGTCACCAGGAACTTGGGGAAAAGCACCTACTGACTTTTTGGAACATGCCGCTTTGATCACCAAACTTTCAGGAGAAGGGTGAGTCGACAAAAAGGCAGGGTCCTCAGGAGCCACTCTATACCTCCGAGCCACACCTCGAGACTGCAGGAGCAGAAAGAGGCTTCTTCCACACCTCCATAATGGGATCAGTCAAAGCATCATTAAAAGAAAGCAAGGGCTCCACTGCCGAGCTCGGAGAATGAAGAACCTCAGTAAGCAGATTCGATTTAAACTCAACAGTAGGCAATTTTAAACCTAAAAGTCCCGCTGCTTTTTTCATCACCACGTGATATGGCTGAACATCTTTAGACGGCACATCAGAGCCTGATGGCAAGACCCACTCTGGAGAAAACTCAAGTCCACTAGCCTCTGCTAGATCCTCGAAATAATTTTCATCCAGCTCACCTTCTTCCAAGTCAGAATGAGACTCACAATACCTCTGCTCTTCCAGCAGACGTCGAGCCTCCCTTCTAGATCTCTGCTTAACACGGAGTGCAGCCGGATCCACTGCTGACTCCGACGGCGCCGGAGCCGACGTCGGAATCGAACTCGAAGGCTTAGAAGGGTGTTCCAAAGACTTGCTTGGAGCGGGCGACGCCGGTGCTGGAGTCGTCGACTTCGGACAAGCCGGCGTCGACATCGGCGTCGACCTCGGTGGAGCCTGGTACTGCCACAGCGGGGTCGGAGCCGGCAAAAACGGCATAAAAGGTGCCGGGGCATATGAATGAGGCACCCCCAAATTAAATGCCATTGGACCCATAGGACACGAAGGCGCTCCAGAGGGGTACGAAGACTTAGAGAAAACATCATACATAGCGTTAAGAAACGCCGAAGGATCCTGACCTGGAGCTGGAAAAGGTGGATGCTCCGGTCGACCTCGAGAAAGATTCGAATCTGTCTCAACAACAGGATTCGAACCCTCAACCTCCACAGGAACCTCCTCTTCCTCTTCCTGCGCCGGAGACGGAGCCGGAGTCGGTGAATGTACTGGCGACTCCGAAGGCGAAGCCTCGCCCTCCTGATCCGAAACCTCTTGTGGAGGAATCACCTTGGATCTAATCTTCTTGAGTGATCTCGATCTCGAGCCAGACTTATCACCTGAATGACGTCGGGACTCATGTCTCCTCTTCTTGTGCTTCCTTCGCGACCTCGAAGCATGATCCGAGGAAGACCTCGAAGCCGACGCCTCCCTCGACCTCGACTTCTTCGAATGGGACTTAGAAGATTTTCTTTCTTTATCGGCCTTCAGCTTAGCCACAAGAAGTTTAGACTCCCTTTCTCGCAGGGCCTTTGGATTCATTTTTTGACACGACGAACACCCATCCACGTCGTGGTCGGAGCTCAAACACCAAATACAGCCCTGGTGCGGGTCCGTAACGGACATAATTTTTCCACATTCCCTGCAGGGCTTAAAACCAGTCTTCTTTGTCGACATAATAACGAACAAAGTGACAAGAGAACTGGAAATAACGAAGAAATACAGCTACAGAGTAACCAGAAGCTACAGAGTATCCCAAAAACCGTTAGCGTTGACGACGCAGAAAAAAGGGAACTGATGTCATCACGCCGGCGTGGGCCTATTGTAGGCGTCGGTGACGTCAGCGCAGTCGCGTGCGATGCCGTGTCTCTATAACGTCCAAGTCCACGTCGGCGCGAGGCTACAAAAAGAATTTCCGAATGTTGCTGACGCGAGGGGGATATTCACAAAGTGCGGAATCCACACGGCAGATGTATCTATCAGAAATTACACCGTCACTCCGCCAATCTCTGTGGCGCCTTAATGAGGAAGTCCTTGAAAAGGACCAACATCGAGCAACCATTGAAGTGGCTATCAAAGACTACTTGGAAAACAATAAAAGGGGGGGCACGAGTGACTTGACCCGCTGGGAAGCACTGAAAAGTACTATCAGGGGGGCTATCATTAAAATTAAATCTGCTATGAACAAGAATTACAATGCGGCCCTAGAGGCTCTGGAACAGGAAATATCCACTCTAGAGGCTAGTCACCTGAGGGATAGGAAAGAGGAGATACTAAACAAGCTAGCTAACAAAACGTATGAATACAATAAAATAATAAGCGAAAGAGCAGGGGTGTGGTTGAATAGGAGAAAACGGTTTAAAATGTGCGAGTCTAATAAGGCTGGGAAAAGCCTGGAAGCCTATCTCAAATTCAAAATCCCAAAAAACACGATTAACTCCATCTCAGACCAATCTGGGGTAGCCTGCTCGGTCCACCTCAAAATTGCTGAGATATTTAAAGGCTTTTATGAAAACTTGTATGCCAAGAACGTAAATGTGAAAAAGGACCACATAAAAGATTATTTGGAGGATTGTGCACTGCCGTCTCTTCCAGCCGAAGATCAGAAAGAGCTCAACAGCCCGATTTCGACTACTGAGGTTGAGAAAGCCATAAAATCTCTAAAATGTGGAAAGGCCCCTGGCCCCGATGGGGTCACCGTTAGATTCTAGAAATGCTTTTCCTCCATACTATCTTCCCCGCTCCTCCACCTCTTCCGAGAAATCAATGAAACGGGCGAAGTGAAGGGCACACTAGCGGAGGCTATTATAGCTGTCCTACCCAAAGATGGGAAAGATCCAACGCTCCCCAAAAACTATAGACCCATTTCACTTATTAATTTGGATTGTAAGCTTCTAGCCTCGATCCTAGCCAACCGCCTACAGAATGTTCTCCCTAAACTTATACACCCTTCCCAAGCGGGCTTTTTGAAACATAGGCTATCCAGCGACAATACCAGGACCTTGGTACACGTCCTTGAAAAAGCGAGTCTTCTCACCAGCCCAGTTGCAGCAATCACACTCGATGCCGAAAAGGCGTTCGATAAAGTGGACTGGGCATACTTAGAGGCTGTTTTACACAAGTTTGGATTAGGGGCGTCATTTACAAAATTGGCTATGTCCCTTTATTCATGCCCCTCAGCCAGAGTCAGAGCGGGAGGGTCGTTTTCCTCTTCATTCAGACTGCAACAGGGGACTAGACAAGGGTGCCCCCTCTCCCCCTCGCTATTCCTTTTGGCCATCGAACCGTTTCTGCACCACATACGTAATAATAAAGACATCTCGGGAATCCACTTTCACGATTTCACGATAAAACTAACAGCCTACGCAGATGATGTGCTGGTTGTATCAGAAAAGGTGGAAGAGGCTATACCAGCCCTTATGGCCACTATTAAGGAGTTCTCGAAGGTGTCCGGATACAAATTATATAAGGACAAAACGGAAGTTAAACTATTAAATAACCAAGGAGGTAAAGAAATCCTAGGGGACTCTGGCTTAACATGGCAGCCGGGCTGCTTTAAGTACTTGGGACTAGACTTCGATAAGGACCTTATTGCTACCTTACGTACTAATGAGGATCAGCTACTAAAGAAAATGTCCAAACTGCTCGAGGGATGGTCCCCTAAATACCTATCATGGTGGGGGAGAGCTGAGACCCTCAAAATGATGGTAACTCCGCTGGTCAACTACTTAGCAAGTATGCTCCCGATGACCTTCTCAGAGGACTTCTTACACAGGGTAGATAAACTATTTGGTACATTTTTGTGGCAAGGGAAGAAGCCCAGGATATCAATGAAAAAGCTGCAGCTAGCTAAGAATAAAGGTGGCCTGGGTCTCCCCAATTTTAGAAACTACCAAACAGCCTTCCTGTGTAAGCAAGGGGCGCAGTGGTTGACTGAAGATCCAGCGTATGTCCCGCTGTGGCTTGATATAGAGAGATCCCTCCTTGGTAACGTTCCTCTCCCGGCACTACTTACTATGGATTTGACACATCTTCCCCATTCAAAATACATCCTATTAAACACAAGACATGCACTTTTAAGATTGGACCAATCCCACAAAAATGGCATCAGATTCAAAAATACCACTTCAGTGGCCTTATGGCATAATCCTGCCCTTAAAATTGACGGAAAACCTCTCCACTGGGAATGATGGTCTGCAAAGGGTGTTAATTTAGTGAGTGACCTATATGATGGGTTACACCCCCTCCCGTTCTCCTCGATCCAGGTGGCACACTAACTCACTCCGATAGACTTCTACGACTTCCTCAAACTAAAGGCACTCCTGTTCACTCGCTCTCTCAAACCTTCCGAACCATGGCTCAAAACCCAATTGCCACGTATTGGAGCAGCTGGTCATTTTGTATCGAGGGTGTATAAACTTCTGCTCCCTTTACCAGGGAAAACTCAAAGACGTAGTGAGACACGATGGGAAGCTGAACCCAACTTTACGGGTATTACTTTTGACTGGGACGGAATCCACTCGACAGCCCTTGTAAACAAAATCTCCCCCATATTATCACAAACTAAATATATGCTAATTAACAGGGCGTATTGGACACCACACAGACTTTTTAAACTTCAACTAAGAGATAGCCCTAAATATTGGAATTGCAGCTCTGATGCAGGCGACCTATTCCATATGCTTTTTAGCTGCCCCTCGCTAGGGAACTATTGGGGAAGAATTTTTGATTGTATAGAACATGTTTTTAAGTTCAAGCCTGCGAGGGAATTTGCTTATGTCCTACTGGGTGTCCTGGACCCAAGGCTGGCAAATGACAATGACCTTGTAGTTCAACAAAAAAGGGGGGTGCTGCACTGTTCCTCAAAGGAGGGAAAGATTAGGAAAAGCTGACGTGACCGAAGGTGTGGGTAGTACACCTTTGGGCATCCATTTTGTTGGATGTATTTGCCTCACACACCCAAACAGGTGTCATGCTTCATCATTGGCGGTTGCTCCTCGTTGGGGGGGCGGTGCAATCCCCAACGGGCTCACCTCGAGGAGGGGCTCTTTAGCGGAGATCTTTTTTATCCAACTGCCCTATGGTGAAGTGCGGGTGTGTGGGCAGAGTAACAGGTAGGCTCGGTGTAGTGATTAAAATGCAGCAGGGGATTCCGGAAACAAATTTATTCTGGGGGTCCCCCTACTACAATTAAAACCAGTGAAAAAAGGGGGGCTCGCTAGGTGTCACCACGTTAGGTAGAGTAATCCTAGAGAAGCCTTAGAAAACAATTGGTCAACATGTTTCTCGCACTTAGGTTAGTCACCTGCGATTCATCAGGACCTTGTATAGGTGAAAAGAAAAAGAAAAAGAACTCATCAACATGCTAGTGTCATGTATGTGATGTAGGTGTATTTTACCTTAGTGGAAAGTCCTATGCCTAGATAATGAGAAAAAACAGATAATTATTAATAATATATTTCTCATCAAAAGAGCAGGCTGGGTCAACGTCAGAATATAAAGACAGTGAGGCATGCTAAGGGTGGTGTTGGGGGATGTACCCAACCCATACATGCCAGGTGATTACAGCGTGCAGTGTAAAGCACACACACTCACACTGTGTTTGTGATGGTAAAACACTATGGTAAAAACCAGTGAATAAAAGCAGCAGTATTATCTAAAAACACCATCTATGTTGTTCAGTGGCAAGTCGTTCCATAATTATATAAGTGACACCACCTATTTATCTATGCGATCAGGTAAACAAAGTATATACAGGCTAATGGCTCACCTAACGGTCAAGGTCTAAGAGCCACATGAGTGCTCGGCGGGCCAGTTCAACGGGGTTAAGCCTTCAGGTGTGGCTGCAAGGCGAAATGAATGTTAAATCTCGGGGCGAAAATTAAAAGGTAAAGTACTAGCTATCAAAGACTGGGGGGATCCAAGTCTTGTAGAGTAGTCCCATCTTACCTTAGTCAGCCCGTGACCGTGTGGATGCACCTACCCATCTCCGCCGAGTTCGGATAGATGGGTAGGTCTGGCGGTGTTTGTTATTTAAGGGGAACCGGCAGAGTGGAGCCTCGCCGATTGCGTCCTTCCGTGTGGGTCACATGACAAAAGTGGTTTCTGTAGCGGCCATGATGGAATGGTGAAGCGTGTATTAGGGAAGCTACAGCATGTGTGGCTCAATGACTAGATTGTCTGAGAATGAGCGGGCAAAAAATTCAATTCAACCAATACCCATGTCGTTCCATTCGTAGTTAATATGCGGCCGCTCGGAGTGTCTAATCGTACACTTAATTTGAAATGGCTCAATAACTAGATTGTCTGGGAATGAGAGGGCAAAAAATTCAACCAATACCCATGCCGTTCCATTCGTAATTTATATGCGGCCGCTCGGAGTGTCTAATCTTACACTTAATTTGAAATGTAGTTCCGACCTCTTAAAAAGTCACGTGGTATATTCTGTGGACGGGTCGGCCATGATGGAACGGGGAGAAGGTGATGAGACCCTGAATGTAACACAACCAGTGGGGGTTTGGTCGCGTAGTCACCGCGAGATTTAAGAACTGCAGCCCTTCCAAGGCATGTGTCAATACTTAATATTTTTATTATTATTTGGATTTTTAGCCCGCATAATATGCCCGGTGATGCACTATATTAACAGTGCAAAATTCGGCACAAAACTTGTGGTGTGCTGTATGGACTACTCGGTCATATTCGAGGGGGCCAAAAGTGATGTGGCACAACTCCCGAGGGTCTGAACCGGTTGACACGGAGATGCGTCCCACACGATTTGGAGCTACCACTCGTGTTGGTTATCAATTGTTTTACACAATAGTGTCAGCCAATATCTAGTGAATGTACCTGGAATCTGGTCATATAAACAGAGAGTGTCATTGTTGTATGTAATCCAAGTCTAACCAAATTAAAGGGGAGCCAATATCAGTGTAAGCTAGTTGATAAGGGTTGACTTATAGCGAATGCCAGGGAATATCTTCATTCAATCCATGGCTATCAGAGGATAAGCGATGGACCCATCTCTGCTCCTTCATAAAGAGTGCATTTTTTGGGGAATTAGGGCTGGATTCCAAGATGACCCATTTCAAGGACTCTTCATTATGATTGCATTCCACGTAGTGTTTACACATTTTTGTATTGGTTTTTTTACAGCGAAAATTGCTGCGGTGTTCAATAATGCGGGTTTTAATGGGGCGGGTGGTCATCCCAATATATTGCAAATTGCATGGGCAAGTCAGTAAGTAAATGCAATGTGTAGTATTGCAATTAGTGTGTTGCCTGAGTTCCCAATTGAAGGACTCTGAAAGTTTGATGGTTTTCACTGTTGAGGTATATCTGCAGACACCACAGGAGCCACATGGGTAGTGGAATCCAGCCCTAATTCCCCCAAAAATCAACAAGATACGGGGAGGGCAGGTAGGAAGAACAACAAGACAAGGGGAGGGCGGGTGGGAAGTAGCAACAAGATAAAGGGAGGGTGGGTGGGAAGAAGCAACACAACAAAGGGAGGGTGGGTGGGAAGAGGCAACACGACAAAGGGAGGGTGGGTGGGAAGTAGTAACACGGCAAAGGGAGGGTGGGTGGGAAGTAGCAACACGGCAAAGGGAGGGCGGTGGGAAGAAACAACATGACAAAGGGTCAGCCGGTGGGAAGACTCAACTCGACAAAGGGAGGGTGGGTGGAAAGAAGCAACACGACAAAGGGAGGGCAGGTGGGAAGAAGCAACACGACAAAAAGAGGGCGGGTGGGAAGAAGAGACACGACAAAGGGAGAGCGGGTGGGAATGAGCAACACGACAAATGGAGGGCCGGTGGGAAGAAGCAAAACGACAAATGGAGGGTGGGTGGGAAGAAGCAACACGACAAAGGGAGGGCGGGTGGGAAGAAGCAACACGACAAAGGGAGGGCGGGTGGGAAGAAGCAACACGACAAAGGGAGGGCGGGTGGGAAGAAGCAACACGACAAAGGGAGGGCGGGTGGGAAGAAGCAACACGACAAAGGGAGGGCGGGTGGGAAGAAGCAACATGACAAAGGGAGGGCAGGTGGGAAGAAGCAACACGACAAAGGGACAACTGGTGGCAAGAAGCAAAGCAACAAAGGGAGGGCGGTGTGAAGAAGCAACATGACAAATGGAGGGTGGGTGGGAAGAAGCAACACGACAAAGGGACAGCCGGTGGGAAGAAGCGTCATGACAGAGGGAAGGCAGGTGGGAAGGAAGAAGCAACATGACAAAGGCAGGGCGGTTGGGAAGAAGCAACATGACAAAGGGAAGACGGTGGGAAGAAGCAACATGACAAAGGAAGGGCGGGTGGGAAGAAGCAACATGACAAAGAGAGGGCGGGTGGGAAGAAGCAACATGACAAAGGGAGGGCGGGTGGGAAGAAGCAACATGACAAAGGGAGGGCGGGTGGGAAGAAGCAACATGACAAAGGGAGGGCGGGTGGGAAGAAGCAACATGACAAAGGGAGGGCGGGTGGGAAGAAGCAACATGACAAAGGGAGGGCGGGTGGGAAGAAGCAACATGACAAAGGGAGGGCGGGTGGGAAGAAGCAACATGACAAAGGGAGGGCGGGTGGGAAGAAGCAACATGACAAAGGGAGGGCGGGTGGGAAGAAGCAACATGACAAAGGGAGGGCGGGTGGGAAGACGCAACATTACAAAGGGAGGGCGGGTGGGAAGAAGCAACATGACAAAGGGAGGGCGGGTGGGAAGACGCAACATGACAAAGGGAGGGCGGGTGGGAAGAAGCAAAAAACAAAGGGACACCCAGTGGGAAGAAACGTTATGACAAAGGGTGGGCGGGTGGTTTAGAAGCAACAGGACAAAGGGGGGACGGGTGGGAAGAAGCAACGCGATAAAAGGAAGGGCAGGTGGAAAGAAGCAACACGACAAAGGGAGGGCAGGTGGGAAGAAGCAACCCGACAAAAGGAGGGCGGTGGGAAGAAGCAACATGACAAAGGTAGGGCAGGTGCAAAGAAGCAGCAAGACAAGGGGAGGGCGGGTGGGAAGAAGCAACAAGGGGAGGGCGGTGGGAAGAAGCAACAAGACAAGGGGATGGCGGGTAGGAAGAAGCAACAAGATACGGGGAGGGCAGGTAGGAAGAACAACAAGACAAGGGGAGGGCGGGTGGGAAGTAGCAACAAGATAAAGGGAGGACGGGTGGGAAGAAGCATCACGACAAAGGGAGGGCGTGTGGGAAGAGGCATCACGAGAAAGGGAGGCCTGGTGGGAAAAAGCATCAGGACAAAGGGAGGGCGGGTGGGAAAAAGCATCACGACAAAGGGAGGGCGGGTGGGAAGAAGCATCACGACAAAGGGAGGGCGGGTGGGAAGAAGCATCACGACAAAGGGAGGGCGGGTGGGAAGAAGCATCACGACAAAGGGAGGGCGGGTGGGAAGAAGCAACGCGATAAAAGGAAGGGCAGGTGGAAAGAAGCAACACGACAAAGGGAGGGCAGGTGGGAAGAAGCAACCCGACAAAAGGAGGGCGGTGGGAAGAAGCAACATGACAAAGGTAGGGCAGGTGCGAAGAAGCAGCAAGACAAGGGGAGGGCGGGTGGGAAGAAGCAACAAGGGGAGGGCGGTGGGAAGAAGCAACAAGACAAGGGGATGGCGGGTAGGAAGAAGCAACAAGATACGGGGAGGGCAGGTAGGAAGAACAACAAGACAAGGGGAGGGCGGGTGGGAAGTAGCAACAAGATAAAGGGAGGACGGGTGGGAAGAAGCATCACGACAAAGGGAGGGCGTGTGGGAAGAGGCATCACGAGAAAGGGAGGCCTGGTGGGAAAAAGCATCAGGACAAAGGGAGGGCGGGTGGGAAAAAGCATCAGGACAAAGGGAGGGCGGGTGGGAAAAAGCATCAGGACAAAGGGAGGGCGGGTGGGAAAAAGCATCACGACAAAGGGAGGGCGGGTGGGAAGAAGCATCACGACAAAGGGAGGGCGGGTGGGAAGAAGCATCACGACAAAGGGAGGGTGGGTGGGAAGAGGCAACACGACAAAGGGAGGGTGGGTGGGAAGTAGTAACACGGCAAAGGGAGGGTGGGTGGGAAGTAGCAACACGGCAAAGGGAGGGCGGGTGGGAAGAAACAACATGACAAAGGGTCAGCCGGTGGGAAGACTCAACTCGACAAAGGGAGGGTGGGTGGAAAGAAGCAACACGACAAAGGGAGGGCAGGTGGGAAGAAGCAACACGACAAAAAGAGGGCGGGTGGGAAGAAGAGACACGACAAAGGGAGAGCGGGTGGGAATGAGCAACACAACAAATGGAGGGCCGGTGGAAGAAGCAAAACGACAAATGGAGGGTGGGTGGGAAGAAGCAAGACGACAAAGGGAGGGCAGGTGGGAAGAAGCAACACGACAAAGGGAGGGCAGGTGGGAAGAAGCAACACGACAAAGGGACAACTGGTGGCAAGAAGCAAAGCAACAAAGGGAGGGCGGTGTGAAGAGGCAACATGACAAATGGAGGGTGGGTGGGAAGAAGCAACACGACAAAGGGACAGCCGGTGGGAAGAAGCGTCATGACAAAGGGAGGGCAGGTGGGAAGGAAGAAGCAACATGACAAAGGCAGGGCGGTTGGGAAGAAGCAACATGGCAAAGGGAAGACGGTGGGAAGAAGCAACATGACAAAGGAAGGGCGGGTGGGAAGAAGCAACATGACAAAGAGAGGGCGGGTGGGAAGAAGCAACATGACAAAGGGAGGGCGGGTGGGAAGAAGCAACATGACAAAGGGAGGGCGGGTGGGAAGAAGCAACATGACAAAGGGAGGGCGGGTGGGAAGAAGCAACATGACAAAGGGAGGGCGGGTGGGAAGAAGCAACATGACAAAGGGAGGGCGGGTGGGAAGAAGCAACATGACAAAGGGATGGCGGGTGGGAAGAAGCAACATGACAAAGGGAGGGCGGGTGGGAGGAAGCAACATGACAAAGGGAGGGCGGGTGGGAAGACGCAACATGACAAAGGGAGGGCGGGTGGGAAGTAGCAACATGACAAAGGGAGGGCGGGTGGGAAGTAGCAACATGACAAAGGGAGGGCGGGTGGGAAGAAGCAACATGACAAAGGGAGAGCGGGTGGGAAGACGCAACATGACAAAGGGAGGGCGGGTGGGAAGAAGCAAAAAACAAAGGAACACCCAGTGGGAAGAAACGTTATGACAAAGGGTGGGCGGGTGGTTTAGAAGCAACAGGACAAAGGGGGGACGGGTGGGAAGAAGCAACGCGATAAAAGGAAGGGCAGGTGGAAAGAAGCAACACGACAAAGGGAGGGCAGGTGGGAAGAAGCAACCCGACAAAAGGAGGGCGGTGGGAAGAAGCAACATGACAAAGGTAGGGCAGGTGCAAAGAAGCAGCAAGACAAGGGGAGGGCGGGTGGGAAGAAGCAACAAGGGGAGGGCGGTGGGAAGAAGCAACAAGACAAGGGGATGGCGGGTAGGAAGAAGCAACAAGATACGGGGAGGGCAGGTAGGAAGAACAACAAGACAAGGGGAGGGCGGGTGGGAAGTAGCAACAAGATAAAGGGAGGACGGGTGGGAAGAAGCATCACAACAAAGGGAGGGCGTGTGGGAAGAGGCATCACGAGAAAGGGAGGCCTGGTGGGAAAAAGCATCACGACAAAGGGAGGGCGGGTGGGAAGAAGCATCACGACAAAGGGAGGGCGGGTGGGAAGAAGCATCACGACAAAGGGAGGGCGGGTGGGAAGAAGCATCACGACAAAGGGAGGGCGGGTGGGAAGAAGCATCACGACAAAGGGAGGGCGGGTGGGAAGAAGCATCACGACAAAGGGAGGGCGGGTGGGAAGAAGCATCACGACAAAGGGAGGGCGGGTGGGAAGAAGCATCACGACAAAGGGAGGGCGGGTGGGAAGAAGCATCACGACAAAGGGAGGGCGGGTGGGAAGAAGCATCACGACAAAGGGAGGGCGGGTGGGAAGAAGCGTCACGACAAAGGGAGGGCGGGTGGGAAGAAGCATCACGACTAAGGGAGGGCGGTGGGAAGAAGCAACATAACAAAGAGAAGGCAGGCGGGAAAGAGAATCACAACAAAAGGAGGGCAGGTGGGAAGATGCAACACTACAAAGGGATGGCGGGTGGGAAAAAGCAACACAACAGAGAAAGGGGGTGGGAAGAAGCAACACAACAGAGGGAAGGTGGGTGGGAAGAAGCAACACGACAAAGGGAGGGTGGGTGGGCAGAAGCAACACGACAAAGGGAGCATGGTTAGGAAGAACTAATCTGACAAATGGAGGGAGGGTGGGCAAAAGCAACCTGACAAAGGGAGGGTGGGTGGGCAGAAGCAACATGCTAAAGGGACGGCAGAAGCAACCTGTCAATGGGAGGGTGGGTGGGCAGAAGCAACCTGTCAAAGGGAGGGTGGGTTGGCAGAAACAACATGACAACAGGAGAGCGGGGGGGAAGAAGCAACATGACAACAGGACGGCGGGTGGGAAGAAGCAACACAATAAAAGGGGGGGGCGGGTGGGAAGAAGCAACATGACAAAGGGAGGGCGGGTGGGAAGAAGCAACATGACAAAGGGAGGGCGGGTGGGAAGAAGCAACATGACAAAGGGAGGGCGGGTGGGAAGAAGCAACATGACAAAGGGAGGGCGGGTGGGAACAAGCAACATGACAAAGGGAGGGCGGGTGAGAACAAGCAACACGACAAAGGGAGGGCGTGTGGGAAGAAGCAACACAACAAAGGGTGGGAAGAAGCAACACGACAAAGGGAGGGTGGGTGGGAAGAAGCAGCACAACATTGGGAGAGTGGGTGTGCAGGAGCAAAATGACAGTGGGAGGTGGGAAGAAGTGACATGACAATAGGAGGGTGGGTGCGCAGAAGTGTGCATGAGCAACACGGCTATGGGAGCATGTGTGGGCAGAAGCAATCTGACAAAGGTAGGGAGGGTGGGCAGATGCAACCTGACAAAGGAAGGGAGGGTGGGCAGAAGCAATCGGACAAATGGAGGGTGGGTGGGCAGAAGCAACCTGAAAAGGGAAGGGTGGGTGGGCAGAAGCCGCACAACAGCAGTAGAGTGGGTGCGCAGAAGCCACACAACAGCACAGAAGCCACACGACAGCAGGACGGCGGGTGGGCAGAATCCACACGACAGCGGAAGGGTTGGTGGGCAGAAGCCTCACAACAGCGAGACGGTGAGTGGGCAGAAGCCACACAAGAGCAGGAGGGTGGGTGGACAGAAAAAACACAACAGGGGAAGGGTGGGTGGTCAGAAGCAACAGGACAGCCGGAGGGTGGATAAAAGCAACATGACAGCAGGAGGGTGGTTGGGTGGTTTAGAAGCAACACAACAGCAGGAGGGCAGAAGCAACACGACAGCGGGAGGGTGGGCAGAAGCAACACGACAGTGGAAGGGTGTGTGGGTGGGTGTAAGCAGCATGACAGCGGGAGGGTGGGCGGAAGCAACACAACAGTGGGAGGGTGGATAGGTGGGCGGAAGCCACAAGACAGCGGGAGAGTTGATGGGCAGAAGCAACACAACAACAGAAGGGGGTGAACAGAAGGAACACAATAACAGGAGGGTGGGTGGAAAGAAACAAAATGACAGTGGGAGGGTTGGAGGGAAGAAGCAAAATGACAACAGTATTGTGGGAGGAAAGAAGCGTCACAGACAATGAATAAGAAGAAAGAAGAAGAAGCAAAACGCAACATTCAAAATTAGCACAGTTCAGAATCTCTCGAAGGGTCCAGAAGCTCTCTCAGGTGCCAATAGCAATATTACATTTTACATTCATCTTTTGAAAATTCGATGTACAATGTACTTATAATGGTAACGGTCTAGACACATTTATAACAAGCACTGGCGTTGCTAATAGGTCTCGCAGTAGGAAAGTTGGAGCTATTGGTTTTGTAAATGACAAAGCCCTTTATGTTTTTAAAATGAAAACAAAAATAAAAGGCATTGTTATTTGCAATTGTAATGGCTCCAACGTTCCTACTGCGAGACCTATTGTGCACTGCACAGTGTGGGTGAAAGTGGCACTGCGTGGGTGTGAGTGGCTTTGAGTGAGTGGCGTTGCGTGGGTGAGTGGCGTTGCATGTGTGAGTGGCGTTGCGTGGGTGTGAGTGGCGTTGCGTGGGTGTGAGTGGCGTTGCGTGGGTGTGAGTGGCGTTGCGTGGGGGTGAGTGGCGTTGCGTGGGGGTGAGTGGCGTTGCGTGGGGGTGAGTGGCGTTGCGTGGGGGTGAGTGGCGCTGCGTGGGGGTGAGTGGAGCTGCGTGGGTGAGTGGCGCTGCGTGGGTGAGTGGCGCTGCGTGGGTGAGTGGAGCTGCGTGGGTGAGTGGAGCTGCGTGGGTGAGTGGCGTTGCGTGTGTGAGTGGCGTTGCATGTGTGAGTGGCGTTGCATGTGTGAGTGGCGTTGCATGTGTGAGTGGCGTTGCGTGGATGAGTGGGGTTGCGTGGATGAGTGGGGTTGCGTGGATGAGTGGGGTTGCGTAGATGAGTGGGGTTGCGTAGATGAGTGGGGTTGCGTAGATGAGTGGGGTTGCGTGGATGAGTTGCGTTGCGTGGGTGAGTGTGGTGTTGCGTGGGTGATGGTGGGCTTGCATGGGTGTGAGTGGCGTTGCGTGTCTGTAAGTGTTGCTGTGTGGGTGAAAGTGGCACAGAGCCTTTGATGTGGCGTGGCGCAGGAGAAATGGTGCTGCTGCTAATGAAATATAACAGCCAGACCTCTTGGCTGTACCAAGGCTTGTTACACGTTGGATACATCTAGCTTTGCAGTATAGAAATCTGGACTCCACCGTGAAGGCTTCTCGACAGGACACATGGAAATGTGGGCCCTCGGAGAGCTGGATTTTCCCAGCCCTTGTTTTTAAACGGAGTATGTTGGCCTTTCTCGGGCTTCTTCCTCTCGCACCTAGCTTCCCTACGGAGCAGCCATTTTTGTACTCTGCAACACACATTTGGAATACAAATGATGTACTGTTACAAACTCATAGTTAAGCATTCACATAGATGAAACATCCTAAACAGCGGGTACATGCGATGTCTGCTTCCAGTAAACTTTGCAGGGAGAATGGAGACAGGGTCCAGAAAAAGCTACTGAGAAAACTGGTGGCACCTAAGCATGCAAACGTATATGAACACATACATGTGCAAATATACATATGTAAAAGGACAGTGTTTGGAGGGCGCATTGTTTATCTACTAAGAAGAATTTCTGCTGCCAGGGGGAAGGGCTGCTTTCGACAAGTATTTGGTCACTCCAGCTGGGAGCTTATGTTACAGCCATTCAAAGGAGGGCGTGTGGGGGCTTAAGTCTGGTGGAACGAATAATAGGACAGTCTAGTTGGGGTGGGGGTGGTAATGCAATTAAGAGGAGAGAGAACAATGGGCTGTTAGAAAAATCCCCAATTTCCCTCTAGCCTCAAAGGGTTCTTGCTTCAGACACAACACGCATGTATGCAAATCATGATGGATTTATGTAAATACCGAGGGAGCCTGGTCTTTTATCAGGCCTTTTTAATCGTAGGACGAACCGTCACTAAGGACAAGCACAAAAATTAAATGTAGCTTCTAAAATTCAAGTGAGATATATTGAAGTCGAAAATATTAGCAAAAGGCGGATTAGGAGGGAAGCCGGATGGGGGCGGGAGAGCCTGGTGGGGGGGCGTGAATGCGGGAGGGGAGGCAGGCGGATTAGGAGGGAAGCCTGATGGGGGCGGGCGTGCCTGTGGGAGGGTGATTGAGAAATGTTGCCGATGCGGGAGGGAAGCCTGATGGGGGCGGGAGAGCCTGGTGGGGGGGCGTGCCTGTGGGAGGGTGATTGGGAAATGTTGCCGATGCGGGAGGGAAGCCTGATGGGGGCGGGAGAGCCTGGTGGGGGGGCGTGCCTGTGGGAGGGTGATTGGGAAATGTTGCCGATGCAGGAGGGAAGCCTGATGGGGGCGGGAGAGCCTGGTGGGGGGGCGTGCCTGTGGGAGGGTGATTGAGAAATGTTGCCGATGCGGGAGGGAAGCCTGATGGGGGCGGGAGAGCCTGGTGGGGGGGCGTGCCTGTGGGAGGGTGATTGAGAAATGTTGCCGATGCGGGAGGGAAGCCTGATGGGGGCGGGAGAGCCTGGTGGGGGGGGCGTGCCTGTGGGAGGGTGATTGAGAAATGTTGCCGATGCGGGAGGGAAGCCTGATGGGGGCGGGAGAGCCTGGTGGGGGGGCGTGCCTGTGGGAGGGTGATTGAGAAATGTTGCCGATGCGCGTGCATGTTTAATCACGTGGTTCACGTGAACTACATGAAAACCGCGGGGCTGAAAGCCCTTTGGTTTGAAGATGTTTTCGCCACTTGAATTCTCGCTCCGCTCGATGCGCTTGCGCACATCGATAGGTCGCGAGACCTAAAATTTAATGCAATTATGATAACAAGGCAATAGGATATGCTGCTAAACTGCTAACAGGATCAGACATGTAGAGCGCTGACTTCCACCTTTTCAGTTCCTTTTAGCACAATCACATCACCTGTGACAACTATGGAGATTACGGAATGTATAATTTTAATTTCATGCTCGGCTAAAAGGAATATGTAGCTTGCCATTCTAAAGTCAAAAAGAATAACGGTTTTTTTCTCAAAACATTGCACTGTCGAACACCAACATGGAGGATTACCGAGGAATTTTCCAGTTGCATGAAATGAAAGCATGGATAGAGGCCTTCCATCTGCAACCAGAATTCTGAATTCATCCCCTCAAAGCCTGAAATGTCAAACATTCTGTTATTGACCTTAAGTCACACTGTCTTCCACAGTTCGTAAGAGTCAATATATACTCAACAAGTTCAGGCATGTAACTCGGTGCTAGTCAGTGGAAGCAAGAAGGCTGCAGAGCACACCTAAATGGTTGTGGAGATTAATTAATGTTTTAAGGTCAAACAAGTCCTGCGCAAAAGAGAGAGGAGTTAAAATGGCAGCGCAGGCAGAACATTCACTATTCCCAGGAAACATGAAATATTGATGTCACAAAAAAAGTGAGTGAACAATAAATACTGCAAACAATCAAAGGCCACATTTGCACTAATTTGTGGATGTCACGGAACATGAAGTTGACTTAAAAGCAGGGGGATTATTTTACCTTATATAATATAGGATGGCGAAATGACACATAAAATATGCTAATTTCATTTCTACAATCTTCAGCTTGCTGTGCTATGGTTCAAAGTCTAGCAAGACAGCAATATGTAAGTAGTGCTTTTCTTATTACAAACTAAATCCAACATAGACACTAAGGGCTGATTAGGATGTCTGTCGGAAAGCCTCCGTCCACTGGTTGGAGGCTTTTTCCGACTGACATCCCTGGTTTGGCTTCTGACCGTCGTACTACAATTACAGTGGTCGGAATTCAAACCGGCGGTCAATCTGGATGGCTTCCGACGGGCTAGAGGAGCCTGTCGGCCAGTCCGAAGGGCCACATAATCCCTTTTGGGATTATGATGGCACTTTCCGAGAGCAAATCCATGTTGGCCTTTGCGACAAGGATTTGCTGTCGGAAAGTGCCTTTGGGGCAGTTAGTAGGGCCCCCTCCCCCCCACCCCCCCCCCACCCGGCCCTCAGCTGGGGTCTTGGGGGCACCTATGGTGTCACCCTGTAAATCCCTGCACTGTGTGGCAGACACCGTGAGGTGCCTGCCACAGGGTGCAGGGATTTACACAGGCTCCCATTACTCTATGGGAGCTTGTGTTACGGCCAGTTTATGGCTGCAGCACAAGCTCTCATACAGAAATGGGAGTGTACGACCGCACCATGTGCGGTTTCATTGTAATTGCGGTAGCGGGACCGCAAATGGTGGTCGGTCGATCTAGAGACCGCAATGGTCTACCCAACATCGTAATCATGCCCTACATGTCTTTAGGAACTAAGTATTCCAAATCATATATGTAATCAGCATATAGAAAACTACATCGAAGTCCAGCAACCTTGAAAAGATTTGTCCTACCCTGATCATGTACGGCTTGTCTGACTTTGACAATACATAATTTTGATTTCCACCAGGGCTTTATGTGGGGTGAAAAATGTTTGGTGGGGGTGCATCTCTAAAAGTGGTAAGGCCAAGGGAGCCTAACTATGAATCCTTTCCGAGAGATACAGCCTATGTAATTAAGGGTTTGGCTTAAAATATGTAAACTAAAATCCTGTGCTTCACACGGTCTGCTATCTGACTAGTATTCAAATGCATCTCATTGAGTTTACGGTTATTACATTCAGATTCTGCACACAATAACGGACATGTGCCTGAAACAAGCCTTGCCAATGCTTCTTAGATGTATCAGATAAATGAGCACCAATTATACGGATATGACAAACTAGATTCTGAAAGTTTTCAATTCCCAAAATATGTGACTGTGAATCAAAAATTACTGATGTCTTTTAAAATAGTAGTTATTAGAAATGGTATTTCTGGTTGGCTATGGCTAGTCAGGGCAAGGGAGTTACAAGCTGAAGAAAACTCCTGCTCCTTGGTACCTTGGCGCGAGCTGTCAGGCTTATCCCAGAGGCAAATTGAAAAGCGTTTGCGCAACCCACACACAGACACAGCAGCAACACACTAGGCACACAACAAAAGGAACTCCACACGAGGTTATATTAAAAACAGCCTTTGTATTATCCAAAACACATTAGAATCATAATCACACAATATGCCTGGCTGTTTGAGCATCAGCAGCTCCCCCCCCCCACTTCCCCCACCCCCTTAGCGCGTTGAGACCCTCGCGGGTGAGTAGTGCGCTCTACAAATGTCTGATTGATTGTGTCAACTGGCACCAGGTAATAATTTACAGGGGATTATATACATGACAGGGCCAATCGGGCCACTGTCCGAACCATCACAAAGCACAAGTAGCAAATATAAGGCAACCAGCAACTACTGGTAGAAATACTGTACTTAGCACTATCACAAGCAACATAAACGCATTATGTCTGCATCACCTGAGGCATAAAACACATTATGCATAAACATCATAAACATAAATCACATTTAGGAGTGCACCATAGTAACACTCCCCAGGTGCATACATCACCTTTAGCATAACCGCATTATGCAATCCTACAGGGCCTTGCGCACTAGCAGTACACACAGGTAACAACCATGACCCCAGGCCAACTGGCTTTCCTCTGGGGCCCAAATGCCCTTTGTCCCAAAAGTCAGGGCTCTAACTGAGGCCATCCACTGGCCGTTTGGCTGCCAATGCAGCGAACACAAGGTGCGCAATGCACTGGGGGCGTGGGGTGTATCTCACCCCTTCCTTCTCTCAAAATGATCATGCCACCGTTGTTGCAGCTGCCCGCTCTTCTGCGGTGCAGCTGTGGAAATTGGCTTGGGCACCACTGTACACCTGGAGCCCCACTCAGGGAATCCTACAATGATGCAAACTTTGTTGTGGCTGCCACGCTCCCACGGTGCAGCTGTGGTAAAATAGACACTGGCACTAACTGTGCCTGAAGAGTCCCCTTTACTGGGACCTTCCTGGTACCACTCTCGGCACCATACTGCGCCCAAAGAGAAATCAGCACTGGCACTACCAGTGCCTCGGGGAGCGCCACCACTGCTCAAAGCACCGTCCCCACTCACCAGGACTGATCGCTGCTGGCTCCAGGCACTGACAATGTGCCTCGGATGGTCCCGCTCACGGGACCCTTCTTTGCCTCTCTCAGTATCCTCTGGCGGGCGCACCACCTTTCGCATCTTGCTGGCCGTCCGGGTCTTCCTGCAGTCACCGGGGAACTCAGGACTCTGTCAGATCCTCCGGACTTCAAACGGGAGCCCGCGAGGCTCCGGTTCAGCAGGCACCGGCCTCTCTTCCCATTGCCCACACACAGGGCACTCTGCATCCTGGGCCTTAAGCTCCACCCAACGTCAGGCAGCCTTGCCTGACTTCCTGATTTCCTGCGGCGGCTGTTCTAGCCAATCTCGGCTGCTCTTTACAACTGCGAGGTGGGCTCCCGCTTTTCCATGAGACCAAATGCAGGGTAGGCTCCCGCTCAGAATGAGCCCAACTACAGGGTATGCTCCCGCTCCTCCTAGGAGCACCACAGTGTGTGGTAGGCTCCATATTCTCCTGGAAGCACGTGGGTAATGTCCACGCTGGGATTCCCTTCAGACATGTTGCAGCATCGCGCTGCAGGGCACCAACAAAAAAAAAAGGAGAAAGAGAAATAGTGGGAAAGAGATATAGTGCTCACAAGGCGCTCAGTCTAAAGTATCAGGGTAAAAGGCTGACTCCAGGCAGGCCAGCACACAGGGCCCTCCAGCAGGGAGGCAGTCGCTCATGGCGGTTCCTCCTGGGGCCCAGCAGCAGCAAGTATCCCCAAGTAGGACAAGGAAGCACACTTTCATGGGATCACAGCCCCAGTACTTATAGTACATTTTCCCTTTCTTCTGCCCTGGCACAGAGCTTGGGGAACCAGCCTCAACTGGTTCTGGAGGTGTTGAACCACTAGGTTTTTGTCACATGGGGCTCGGTCCTCAGACACACCACAGGGGGGTAGAGCCAGCATTCACCTAGGCAGGCACAGACCTAGTCAGGGTCAGGCGACTACTACTCCAAATGCAGATCTCCTATTCAGCCTAGCGCTGACTCACCCTGCCGTCTCTGGAGCCACACACCTCACCAGCCCCTGTCACTCCAGAGCCAGACATGCAATACACATCTGGCAGGCAGACACATAGCACACAGAAATGCCAACTTCTAAAAGTGGCATTTCTAAAATAGTGATAATAAATCTGCGCACACCATTGCGCAGCATTTATTATTACTATTCTAAACATACCAAACTTGACCACGCTGCCCCTCTCATATCAGCAATTACCACTGAAACACTTATCAGGGAATCCCCAATGCATTCCTACGAGAGAGCAGCCTACCAGTAGTGAGAAACCAAGATGGCTGTTTGTCACTACCAGGACATATCACGCACTTAAGGTACATGTCCAACTTTTTACCACAATGCACCCTGCCCATAGGGCTAACTAGGGTCTACCTTAGGGGTGACTGACATGCAGTAAAAGGGGGGTCATAGACGTGGCACACAATTTAGGCACCACGTCACAGCAGCAGTAACACTGCGCACACAGGCCCTTCAATGGCAGAGGCCTGAGACAGGTTTGAAAAGCTACTTTGGTTGGTGGCGCAATCAGCGCTGCAAGCCCACCAGTAGCATTTAATTTACTGGCCCTGGGTATCTAGGATACCACTTTGCATAGGACTGACAGGTAAATTGATTACGCCAAGCAGGTGTAAACCAATCTTACCATGTTTCCACAGAGAGCACACACACCTTACAGTGGACAGCAGTGCTAAAGTGCTCAGAGTCATAAAACCATCAACACCATGTCAGAAAAAAGGCTAGGAGGAAGGCAAAAAGTTCAGGGATGACCCTGCAAAAAGGGCCAAGTCCACCAGTAGTGGTCTTCAGAATGTCACAATCACTCCTGTTTTCCACTTCACATCACTTACATCTGCAGCCTCTGTGAGCAGCTTACACCCTTTTCCTTCCCACATCTTTCCGTATATTCCTAATCTCATCTCTCTCCTCTTTCGCCCCCTAATTTCACTTTCTCTTTCAGCACATACTTTTTTCCCAAAACCTCCAACATTTTCTTTTACTTTTGCCCCATCAATCTTTCTGTAGCTTTTTACCTCCTTTACACACTTTTCCACATCCTTCACACACTTTTCCACATACTCACAATTACAAGTGGCATTTATTACCATTGATCTGTGTGTTCTGCAGAGAGGCCAAGGACTGGAGGAACGTGTATTCTGAACACCTTTATGGCCCACTGTCAGGTCCTAGAGAACTTTACACCACCTATCGACTCTGCTCCAGAGCTCTCAAACCGTTATAAAAACTCACCCACAACCTGAGCTTGCACAGAAACCTACAGATTACCCAGTTCAAAGCATGTGCAATGCAAGATTAATATACTACATGAAAAAAAACTAAAGAAAAACCGTATCTTGGAAACAGCAAATGGTCCTAGAATGTGAATGAAGTAAAACACGTGAAATGTAAACAAGAGTTACCTCACTGACATGGATTACTTTAATGGTTTTGCCAATTATTTTTTAAATATGTCTGTGGGGAAATTGATCAGCTTTTTCACTGCAAAGGACATGAAAATAGGGCCAGGTAGAGGAGAGCCTTGTAGGGGGCTATTTCAAAGTCAGTTTAATTACTTTCGGGTCCGAGACCAAGAGGTACCCGTCCTGATTCCCACTCAAGATTTGTTTTTGTTTCTTTTGACACTGAAAATGCCCAAGCCCAAATAATACTTTTTATTAGCTACAGTCTTTGGTATCTCATTTTTATTCACTGTGGAAATGGGCATCAATAGGATTATTGCGGAGCCTCAAAGAAGAAATGATTCTGTGTCAGAAAGGTTTCCCTTTTCACGGAATATCCTGTCTATTGATAAATGTACACCACAATAAAAAAAATGTATTGCGCTTGAGAAGTCTGCACAAAATTAAAATTGCTTTAACTCTCTTGGCCTGCAGCGTTATTTGGGATCAAACACTGATGTTTCATACCACAACTAATCTGCTTTACGCTCAACAGTATTAAATAAAGTTCATAGTATTTTGTTTCACATTTCACATGTAGTGGCACCACTGCCACAAGCAATTTAGAAAAATAATTTTGTTACTTGAAATCAACATTTTATCTGGTTCGCATGGCATAATTGACATATCAAGATCAGAGCTAAATTCCCAGAGGAAATTTCCACCTGGAAAATACTACCAGTAAGGCTGAACACAGCTGAAATTGTAGTATGAAGAATATTATAGTGAATGACAAGTGTTATGATTCGGTAGTGGTGTAAAGAAACTTGAAAGGGTCCCCCTGAAAAGTACATGGAGGGGGGCCTGCTCCCAGGCCCACCACGTACCATTTTTGCTGAGGGGGCCCCCACACCACGATGGCTGCGGCGGTTTAGGTTACACCACTGGGATTTGGGTTGTTGTATAAGAACCATCTAGTGCTTAATTCGAGCCAGTGGATGCAAATAGGGCCCGACGGCAAGCATTTTTGGGGATCACCACTTATTTTTCCTCATCAGATTTCCCCCCAGAGCAAGAGAGATAAAAACACAAAACGAGGAAAGTTGGATAAAGATCGAAAAACAGTGACAAAGGGGGGAAGCAGGGATGAAAAAGAACCTACTACAGTGACATAAAGGGGCCAAGAGTGTTCAGTGGTGGATGAAAGAGGGATGAGGTGAAATCAAGATTAGGCAGCCTTGGTAATCGGTACCCCAACATTCGATTGCACCATTTGTAGGCTTCTGAGGAAAACTTTGGGCCTGTCCTCGATGTTGGATTTAAGATGGCGGCAAGAGCGGTCGCAGATCTCTGAGCTCTGCTCCACGTCCGCTACACGTCTGCCGAAAATCCTGATTCCCCCTTGTCTGGCCCAATATCCTGCACTGATACTACAGCATAAGTCTGCCAGCATCTGGCCTCGCTGTTTTTGGAGCTATTGGAGGCTCAGCGGGACTACTATGAGCCTCGGTCCCTGGTGATGCGAGCGAGGTGCCATGGAGGCCCAGAGTCATCATACTCGGCTGAGGCGGCTCTGCGGAGTTTGGGACCCAACTGATCTGCGCACGAGCCCTGCCTCCCCCTGACATTGCTGGCACCGCTGGCTGGATACCGGGGCCAAATCCGAGACGCCCGCAGTCCCCGACCTGAGGTGGGCTGCGAGATCGGGACGGGGACGTCATTTTGTAACAGGTGTCCCGTGGCAGCTTGTACTGATGCAAAGGAGCTGCGGGGATGGTGAAAACCTGGAAGACCACAGTGGGCCTCACATGGGAGTGGTGAGGAAATGTTTGAGCCCCCCCCCCCCCCTTTAGATCCTGGATTACGTAGAACGTGTTCCGGCTAGACTCCTGGGAACCCTGACCCTTGACCTTACCAGGTAGGTCACTCCCCCTCCGCAAAACACCACCTGTGTGTCCCTGCCCCAGCTGTCGCTGCTGAGGAAGTTCGAGGCCCTCCTCCACCCGCAGGCCTCCACCTGCGCCTCATCCCTGGTGGCCAGTGGTAGGCCGTAGGTTCGTATCACCATTTGCTCACTGTATTTCGTTGCTTCTCATTGTATTGCCTTACTGTATTGCCATCTCTGTTATTCAGTGACGGCTGATTGTCTGTCTTCCCCCGCTGCCTGCACTTGGTCTGTGCTTGCTTTTCTTCTTCTGTTCCCCTCGCTGTCCCCGTGCCTCTCTGCCCATTATCCTTCTGTTGCCCTCAGTGTCCCCCATGTTTCTCGGCCCGTTTTTGCCTTCTGTTCCTTTCATTGCCCTGTAACTTTGAGCCCGTTTTTTGCCTTCTGTACCTTCATCACCCTGTAACTCTGTGCCATCTTGCCTTCTGCTCCCTCGTCGTCTCCTGCTCCAGCTGCTGCGTCCAGTGCGGCCCCGCCCCCCTGACTGCCCAACTCGCTGCCCCTGCCTCCCGCCTCCCAGCTGCTCCTCCCTCCCACCTCCCCATATATGCCGGCCGCCTAAGTCTAGCCTGTCTGCACCCATCGCGCCTAAACCTTTGGACCCCACACCCAACATGACGACCGCCGCCACTATGATGCCAGCACTCTGCACGCTCTCAAACCCGGACGGACCCACACCTGCTTCAAGGCCGCCCCAAAACGCACACACGGCCCTTTCACCTGCTGGAACTGCAGCTACACCAGCCTCAGAACCGACGAACCACCCACCAAGAAAGACCCCAACCACCTCCGATGGATCCTACTGAACACCCATTCCCACGCAAACACGCCATCGAGCTCTGGGACCTGCTAGACACATCATCCCCGGACGTCGCCTTCCTGACAGAGATCTGGATGAATGGCTCCTCCGTACCAGACATCGCCATAGCCATTCCAGATGACAACAAGATCATTTGCAGAGACCGCACCAACGGAATCGGAGGAGGAATCACCATCGTCCACAAGAACAGCATCAGGGTCTCAACCAGCACCGACGACACTCTCAGCACCGCCGAACATATGCATTTCCAGATCCACACAGACCCCAACTCCACCCACAGAGGCACCCTCTTCTACCGACCACCCGGATGCCGCCCTCAGTTCAGCGACTCCATCCCCGACTTCATCAGCACGCACGCCCTGTCCTCCACCAACGACTTCGTCGTCGGAGACCTGAACTTTCACCTTGAGAACAACAGCAACTCCACAACCCTGATCGAGAACCTCGCCAACCTCGGACTGAGGCAACTCATCACTACGCCCACCCACTCCTTCGGCCACATGCTCGACCCAGTCTTCTCCTCAAGCCTGCACGTCTCCTTCAACCACACCACCGAACTCCTCTGGACCGACCTCCGCTGCATCCACTTTTCCTTCTAGAAACCCACCACACCACCGCACCCAACTGATCCCCCGCCGCTGCTGGAGCAAAATCACCGAAGACCAACTAAGTGCAAACCTCGCTCTCAGCCCACCCACCGAACCCTCCAACACCGATGACGTGGCCCACAGCCTCAGGCGCTGGATCGATGACTGCGCCAACAACCTCGCTCCGCTGAAGAAACAGAGACACCAGCAAGAGGGCCAGCTAGTTCACCCCAGAACTCCTAGCCTCCAAGCAAGCTTGCTGGAAACTAGAGAAGAAATGGCACAGTGAACAGACTCCGGACAGCCACGCAGCACACAAGGACACCATCCGCAACCACCACCACCTCATCAGGGCTGCCAAGAGGACCTCCTTCAAAGACCGCCTCGACAACAATGCACACAACAGCAAGGAGCTCTTCAACATCGTGAAGGAACTCTCCAACCCCAACTCCAACAAAGACGACATCCCGCCGTCGCAAGCCCTGTGCGACTCCCTCGCCGCTTTCTTCCACTGCAACATAGCAGACATCCATGACAGATTCAACACCCAGACAGCCCCAACAGACAGCAACACAACATACTCTCTGCAACCCATCGACCACGACCCCCTGCTTGCCTGGGCCAGCGTGAGCATCGATGACACCATCAAGACCATGAGCACAATCCACTCCGGCTCTCTGTCAGACCCATTCCCGCACCACGTCTTCAACAAAGCAAGCAGCTCCATCGCACCCCACCTGCGGAACGTCATCAATCTCTCCCTCGAGACCGCGACCTTCCAAGAAAGCTGGAAACACGCAGAGATCAACGCCCTACTCAAAAAACCCAAGGCATACCCAAGAGATCTCAAGAACTTCCGTCCCATCTCCCTGCTCGCGTTCCCGGCTAAGGTCATCGAGAAGATCGTCAACAGACAGCTAACCCGATACCTTGAAGAGAACTGAATCCTGGACCTTTCCCAGTCAGGCTTCCGCAGCAACCACAGCACCGAGACCGCCCTCATCGCCGCCACCAATGACATCAGGACCCTGCTGGACAACGGTGAGACCGCAGAACTCATCCTCCTAGACCTCTCCACCTCCTTCGACACCGTCTGCCACCGCACACTACGCGCACGCCTCCACGCCACAGGGATGCGAGACAAGGCTCTGGAATGGACCACCTCCTTCCTCTCCGGCAGAACCCAGAGCATCTGCCTCTCCCCATTCCGATCCGAAGCCTCCAAGATCATCTGGGGCGTACCCCAGGGATCCTCCCTCAGCCCGACACTGTTCAACATTCACATGGCCCCGCTCGCACACGTCACCCGACAGCACGGCCTCAACATAATCTCCTACGCCAATGACACTCAAGTGATTCTCTCCCTCACCAAGGACCCCATCACCGCCAAAGCCAACCTCAGCGAAAGAATAAAGGCAGTCGCCGACTGGATGAAGATCAGCCGTCTGAAGCTGAACTTGGACAAGACGAAGGTCCTCATCCTCGGTTCCAACCCTTCAGCCTGGGACGACTCCTGGTGGCCGAAGGCACTGGTAGCAGCCCCGACACCCACCGACCACGGACGCAACCTGGGAATCATCCTCGACTCAACGCTCTCAATGACCGAGCAAGTCAACGCTGTCTCCTCCTCCTGCTTCAACACCCTCCGCATGCTCCGCAAGATCTTTAGGTGGATGTGACAAATACAAGAAAGACAGTCGCCCAGGCCCTCGTCAGCAGCAGACTCGACTACAGAAACGCCCTCTACGAGGGAGCCCCGACCAAGTTCATCAAACTACTACAACGCATCCAAAACACCTCGGCACGACTGATCCTCGACGTACCACGCCACATCACCCCCCATCTGAGAAACCTTCACTGGCTCCCCGTCAACAAAAGGATATCCTTCAAACTCCTCATCCACGCACACAAGGCACTCCACATGACCGGCCCAGCCTACCTCAACAGATGACTTTCCTTCTACACCCCCAACCGCCAGCTATGCTCCGCTGACCTCTCACTCGCCACCATCCCGCGCATTTAAAGAATGACTACCGGCAGGAGATCCTTCTCCCGCCTCGCCTCCAAGACATGGAACTCCCTCACACTGAGCCTTCGACAGACCCAAGACTTGCTGACCTTCAGTAGGATACTCAATACTTGGCTGTTTGATCAGTAGCGCCCCCCGCACCTTGAGACCAGACCCTTGCAGGTATATAGTGCGCTTTATGAAAGACATTGATTGATCGGCACTCATTGTTTTACAAATTAAGCACTTGGATCATCTCCACAGAAGACCTATACCAGGCACTGCTTCATCTTGCATGCCACAAGCAATAACAACTTTCTTGCAGAAAATAAACTACTGCACGAGGCCTCCATTAAGAAAAATTGGGCCCTTGCTCTCACACTTATGCTTGCTATACCACAGGGTCATCACTAAATAAATCTGTGCTGACATACATAGGAAAAATCATTACCACCCATTTGCTTTGGTGATCATGGTAACTATCGATGTTACATGTATTCACTAAAATGTGGCGTGCACATAACAAAACAGCAAATAACATGGTTCAGAGTGAATTTCCAGGTGCCTGTCAAAGCTACAGTATCATAAAAGACACACGGCTCGCCAACTGAATCACAATAATGCCCACCATGACAGTACACACTGGTAGCTCCTGATGAATAATTGCTGAAGGAAGAAATGTGCGGTATTTGTGGAAAAATCAATGACTTTGTATACTAAATTAGGGAAATCATAGAAGATTCCAGCATATGATAGGTTCTAGAAAAGAAAAAAACACACAATCCCTTTAGAAGCAGGCCAAAAGCTTCCCTCCTTGTTTGGTTGATGGCAAAAAGCACTAGCTACTCTGTGTTGTAGGATATTCTCAGGAGAACTCGCAGCCTTACTTGCCTGGCTATTTTATGTTGCACGTAGAGTTATACTTAGATTGCCAAAGGAACAAGATTGTATGTTTAAGATTATACCCTTTCTACTAAATAGAAACTAAACTTGCCTACAGTTGCAATCACCTCTGATGCAGTGCCTGTCTGTGAGGTATGAAGTAACAGAGAACTGCAGTTTACTTTACACTTACAAAGGCCCACACCGGTGGCAGCCTAAATCCTCTCTTCCCCAATCATTTTCCCTTCTAAATGTACACAATTTTAAACTAAATGATAGTAAATAAAATATATTTTCTGAGCGGGAAGGGCCTTCGGTCATTGCTGACTTGCACTTGAGAACACCAGCGAAAAATGTCAACATAGTCTTACAAATCATAATAAAACACGGTATTTTTTTGCGCGGTTAGGACTTACGCCTGGGTGCACTCTGTTCTGAAAATAATGACTCATTTATATCCAATATTTCTAACATGTGACATCCTTTTTTTAAATCATTCATTAGGCGTAGTCATCAAAGGAAAAAACAGTTAAGAATCTCTACTCTCTTCCCTTGCCTTATGGCCACACGTTTGCAGACTATTGCCACTTGATTCAACTTAGCGACCACCTCCACAACCGTCTCCATTCAAATGATACTGCTTACACGAAAACGTTCACCATTTTGAGTTCTGCCACTGCTCATTAGTGCCAGCTGCGAGCAGCACCGCCCCTGCTCCCTGTCACGGCTGCACTGACAGCGCGCGGCACGCGCGCTCCACGCGCCAGGCCTGGCATCGCGCGCCGCGGTGTTACAGATGGGCCGTGGGCCCCGGTAGACAGCAATATGCCAGTGATCCCAATCACTGCCACAATAACTGCATGCAAACAATGCTTGAGCAGTCTCCAGACAGGAGCAACACGAGTACATTGATTATGCGTCAGTCAATGCATCGCGTGTTTGTGCAGCGCACCAAAGTTTGTGAGCGCTAGCCAATTACAGCTGATCTGAGGCAAATGGAGATATTAAACTAACCAAGCTCGCGCAGGAGGTTAGCTGGGAGCCAGGAAGCAAAAAAAACATAAGTACCCAATTACACACCCAGCATTTTAAGCATTAGACAGGATATTTCTCAAGTAAATAATTCTCCCGAGCATTCACATGGGATGAGGAAGAGCAGTGATTTACTCCTGAAGGCCTGACATCCAAGGGTATTATCCTCTCTAGGCATCGCACATCCCTTCACTAACAGGCAGCGAAATGCAGGCATTTTATGTCGCAGACACTGTTTTTGCATTCACAGTCAAGGCCAGCCACCGGCTCTTCAGATAAGTTTGGCAGGTAATGGAGCTTTTTGCAAGGAAGACTGAACATTTAATAGTGCTGCTCCGCTGCAGTACATAATAGTGCCACCCGCACAGAACTGATTCAATCAAGCGACATGATCTCCAATCTGATTAATATATATTGAAAATAAAATTGGGTCCCCGTGCCATCTCTTGTGGGAATCCCTTTTAAATTGACAGACAGCGAAAATCAACACATTAAGCAGAATCAAATTTGTTACCACATGTATAAATAAATGCTGAAGCACCGAAGAGCTCGCGCTAAACCCAATCTACCTTAACCTAATCGTCGAGATACCTCGACCCACAGCATCAGAGGCTTACTGCCGATCAATAACGACAGCCCAGCGGCAAAATAGTCGTAGCTGTAACTCCTGGAACATGTGCTACCTTGCACTTGATAGGCCTGCACACTTTACACTAAAAATGGGGGGGTGGGGGTCACCAGAGCAGTGGCGTAGCAAGGATGCAATGGGTTCTGGTGTAAGCAAGAACAGTGGGCCCTTTCACTGCTATTAGGCTAGTAAAATTCAGCAATATTCAGGGTTCAATGGCCCCCTCACGGTTTTGATTCCCGGCGCCACTGCACCTGTTGAACCCTACTTCCTTGTTTGGATAAATAAAAAAAAACCTAAGGAGCCCAGAAAAACTAAGACTTTGTGGTTGCGGTTACTTCAAGCATCCCGCAGCAAACCACCGAACACAAAAATCTAAACGAGCTCAAAACGCGTACCAGTTTCCCGCCAAGAAAACAGCGTTAATTAGCTACACAGGTTCAATCTTAATTTAGAATGTCTCTCAGCAGCCTTGTACTCTCGACTCTACCCGCTAATTTTAAATCCAAGGTCGCTTGTGCGGCCTGCGGCGAGAGGAAAATTATTTGTCAAGCTTTTTGTTTCTCCTTTTCACGACTGAACTCTGGCCACTTCCATCCGACGAACGCACACGTGAGCGACTTTCACCTCATTCTTAAGAAAGGTACCACCAGTCTGTGTTGTACGGTTTCTGTTCTACCTTTAGCAGAGATTAGATGAAGGCGGGTATGGTTAAACAGTGTTGAACTTGTAAAAACAGTAAGTGCAATGGCTGTTTTCGGAAAAGCCACTGAAGCCCGCACCACCTATTGCCCATGCAGCGCTGCCAATGACAGTACCAACGTAACACATAACCATCACACTCCTACAAGTGTGACAATTCAGACTACTTTAGGTCAAACAAAGCTAGAATCAGGCCGCCTTAAGCACGGGAGAGCTGGAACCAGGGTGCCAATATTTTGTGGGGCGCATGGAGCTGTGTACATTAAGATTATGCCAACAGCTGCACCCTTCTCATCTTGATCCAGTCTTGTCCTTGTCCCTGCCGTTTCGTTTCTGTGTGCTTATTCAGTTTTAAATGATTTCAGTCCTTTATTATTATACAGCGGGCGATATTTTTAACTCCCCTTTAGCCCCCTTCCTTGCCCTCCCTTCACTCTCTGACTCCTGCTGACACATATCAACAAAATCTTCATCTGTGTGAGGCTGCTAAGCAATCACTGATTTAGGTCAGATGGGGGAGGTCTGGGGATGTTTGTGTTCAGGGGCCGGTCCCTGCTTGTTCAGGTATTGACCAGTGAACACAAAAGGGGGCCGTACTGCCTCATTTCATTCACTACCATCAGCAAAAGTGCCAAATTTCTGTCTGCCCACGTCGAGGGCGCTTTCTTAGCAAAGGCCAGATCTGGCTATAACAATGGCATGATAGGTTGGTATTAATCATTTTCAATGTATTTTGACTTAATAAACATAGTTGTTGTGCTCATCTCAAAATTAAAAAGACAGTGTCACCTTATGGTGGACCTTCACTAAAGCCACTGCTGACATTTAAGCGCCGGTGCCAAGCACCGGTACCCACCAGTTCAAATTAAGTACTGGTGCATGGTGCATGGACTAAGTTATGAAGTTAATGTTCATGAATAAGCATCAACACTTACAGCAAGATTTATGTTGCATCGTGTTTTTCTTGTTAAAAATACACTTACTTTTTTAAATTAACAATGTTCCAGGTTTTCCCTATGCATTCAGAAATCCAGTTTTTAAGAGTCCATATGTTTTTTATTGGATCGAATAATACAGAACACATATACATTAACTCTAAATTTAAAACACCATTGAATATGATTATGAGCTAAAATAGTTGAAAAACTTCTGTCCAGTGCCATCACAATACAAAAAAATCATGAAATTACTAGGCATGTGGTCATTGTTGCCACACTTGGCACTCCTGCACCTAGCAAACCGAAATGACAGACAACAACTTTTGGTCTTCAAGAGGCTGCAGCTTATAATTATTTCAATTTTTATGTCATAAAATCCAATGACATTCTTGAGTAAAGACACTGCAGTTGATACAAAGTTAATACAAAGTTAACAGTTTATAAGAGAAGCAAATCATGTGATGCAACACACTTCAACATTCATAGGGGAACCTCAAATAAGGCACATACACACCATGAAATCACTTGCCAACTCCAGCAAGGTTAAAGTAACAGTTATATATACAAATGTACAGTACACATTCTTCGGAGCAACCCTTGCATTAAGCAGATTTTAATATTTACAGTGAAAACACTGGATGAAGGCTTAAGCATATGGGCTAGGACCTGTGGCCAGACCCTGCCTACCCTTCCTGGCTAAATTGGCATTTCAGATATGAACAACCTCAGGGTAGGGCTATCGAGCCAAACCAACTTCAGGTTAGCCTAACTCTCCAGCCAGCCCCAAACACACACCAAAATGTCAACTGACCCAGGTAGAAGATCATATGGGGCATCTTTTCGCTTGTCCCTTTTTAATTTGTCATCAGCTTTGCGCCCGGCCATACCCCTATCCCAACATAATAAGTACCCAGGTGAGTGGAAAAATCATTGTGCATAGGCCACGTGAAGTACAGTGGCAGGCAAGGCATACAAAGAAGAGGAGATAGGGCCCCCCCCTATTTAAAAAAAATTGCCGCCCCTTCCCAGATGAAGTTCTGACCTCCTGCAGTTAATCCTTAACGCCTCATGATGGAAGTCCTCCAGCATCAGGAATGGTGAGAAAAGAGGGACAGATCAAAAAGGGGGAAGGGGTGAATTGTGATGCGAACCCAGAGATGTAGGGGAGTGGAAAAGGGGGCCTACGACCTCTCAGTGTCATCAAAGACCCTTCCAGTCCATTCAGTCTGTCGGGTTTTGCATGAGTTGCAGTTAAAGAGTTATACAGCAAAGGGTTAGATTTAAGAGATAGAACCTGAAAAAAAATGCTTCAACTAGAACAGTGACTCAAAAAATAAAACCAAAACTCTTGCCCAGTTCCCTCCTCATCCTAAAACGAGGACATACATCAAGCAGGTGTGCTAGTGCAGGAAAGTCCTTGGTGAATGGTAAAGGAAGAAGTGCATTTTTGCTCCATTTCCCTTTTCCTCCAGCCTCCTCAAGTGAGATTCCAAACATTCAAGCCCTGCATCTGGCTGGACAAAGCTCTACTCTCTCCCTTCATGCTTCACAATCTGTTGCACGGAACGATAATGAGGCCTCCATGACTCCAAATAATTTATTGGGGATTTTTTGCATCTTATGCCTCATACTGCAGTGGTACTCTTGTGGTCTAGATACACATGCAGTTTGACAAAAGTATACCCAGCTTCAGCTTTTTACTGCTGCTTGTAACATTTATAACTTCTATTAGAAATCTGGGTTCGATTTTCATTACCACAAATTGTAGGAAGCTCTGTACTGCTTTCTTCAAGTGTAGGTCCCTAGGAGGAGGAGCCAAGCAGGGCAACCTCAATAAAGTGGCATGTCCTACATTTTTAAGTACTTCAAACTTGGATTCCATAGTACTGTAGGAAGTACCCACAATTGTTCAAATGCTAATGGTATTTAGGTTTACCCTAATGTTTGGCCCTCCGACCTCCAGCGTTGTCCAACTGGTTAACCTTCTCTTCGGTTTGCCCCCTCCCATACCCTCTTCCAAATAACCTCCAAACAGACAATATGGGTCTGGTTACACAGTCATTTATTTATTTATTTATTTACAGACTTGTACCGCGCTGGGAATCGACTCCCTGAGGAGTATCTCCGCGCCTTTGGCAGCATCTGAGAACAAAAAGGCCCTGAACAAGAAAGTTTTTTGTTTTTTTCTAAAAGGAAAGTGTTCCTTACAGACTCTGATATCATAAGGGAGATCGTTCCAAAGCTTCGGGCCTGCTACAGACAGAGCCCTTCCCCCTTGTCTGGTCTTCCAGAACCTAGGGACACATAACAATTCTTGATCTCCAGATCTCAGAGCTCTCGAGGGGATGTAGGGAATTAATTTTTTAGTTAAATAATCAGGACCCTTGCCAGTGAGGCACTTATGGATAATGCAGCACGTTTTAAACAACACCCTCTGTTTCACTGTGAGCCAATGAAGTTGATTTAGTAACGGTTTTGAGGGTGTGCGGGCCGGGGCATTGAGAACGAGACGTGCAGCCGTGTTCTGCACGACTTGTAGTCTGGCAATGATCCCCTCATTGGCGGCTAGCAGCAAACCATTACAATAATCCAGTCTGCTCAGCACGAGCGACTGAACTAGAGTTTTCCTGGTGGTATCAGGTAACAGGGGGAATACCCTTTGGAGAAGACCAATAACATGGAAACAAGAGCTTACCACTTGATTAGGGTGAAGTTTAAGGGCAAGCTCCTGATCCAGTTTAACTCCTAGGTCTTTCACTACCACTTTGGGCACAGGAACTGGGCCTAGGTCTTGAGGCCACCAGTCAGGAGTCCACAGTCGTTTGGCTTCCCCAAAGAGCATCACCTCAGTCTTAGAGACGTTACACTGAAGGAAGTTTGCTGCCATCCAATGTGCCACCTCTTTCATCCCCCGGGCAAAGGAGTTACGCACTTCAGGAGTCATGATTTTAAACTGGAAGAGGAGTTGAGTATCGTCTGCATACGATACAGGGATGAACCCGTGGGATCTCATGATGTTAGCTAGGGGTGCCACATAGATGTTAAAGAGCGTTGGGCTCAAGCAGGAGCCCTGTGGCACCCCCTTTGAGATCTCCACCTCCTCTGACTGGTAAGGACCCAGTATGACTCTCTGAGTGCGATTGGTGAAAAAACTCCTTAACCAGGCCAGCGCCTTGCCTCCCAGACCGATGTCAATTAGTCTGGAGGTCATGATATCATGTGACACAGTGTCAAACGCCGCTGACAGATCTAAAAGCACTAGGATAACGGAATAACCCTTATCCTGTAGCATATGAAGATCGTCAGCGACGGACAGCAAGGCGGTCTCAGTGCTGTGCCTGGGCCTGAACCCCGATTGGGAAGGATCAAGTCCCCCCGCACTTTCGATGTATTTAGATAAGTGCCGGTTTACAAACTTTTCAGTAAGCTTCCCTAAAAAAGGAAGAAGGGAGATGGGTCTCAAGTTTGTCAGACCGGTCCAAGGAATGGAGTTATTCTTCCGTAGAGGTCGGACCAAAGCATGCTTCCAGCCTAGGGGAACTTCCCCTGTACTCAGGGAAAGATTGACTATCTGCCGAATTCCAGCACCCAGCTCGTCAGTAAGAAGTGACATGACCCGTGCTGGGATAATATCTGAAGGGCACCCACTCTTTGTTTGGGTGATAAGAGTGGTTATCTCCTCCATGGATATTGGCGGGAATTCTACAAGCTTACTGGTCTTGTTTTCTGCTGAGCTGAGGTGTGGCTGAACCATGCTATCAACAGTTCCCATGTTATTGGAGGTGGATTTAGAGGCTAAGATCTTAGTGTAAATGCCTTCTATTTTTCTGACAAAGAACTGTGAAATGTTATTACAAAGTTCCTGGGACTCAATCCCCTCCGTTTCGCAGGCCGAGGGCTTAGTAAAGGTTTGTAGAATTTGATAGAGTACTTTGGAGTTTTTGCCGGCTGCTGATAATTGGGCTGCGATATGGTGTTTCCGCACAGCCCGAATAGCTTTATGGTACATTTTTAAAGAGGTCATTAACAGACAATCTCCTTTAGTAAGCGTTGACTCAGTAGAGTGGCACAGTTTGGTGAAGTCAACTTCAGACTCTATGGTGCTAACAAGTTCAGCACAAAAAAAATCTTGCCTGTTCATCATAGCTCTTGGTTGATTCGCTTCTGCAGTCATAACAGCTACTCGCAATGTTCACCATGGGCGTGTAGCACATGCTCAGCACAACCTAAAACTGCACTTATGCAGAGCTTTTAGGGACATGATCTTCCACTTCCATGAGGTGCAATCTCTTTGTCTGCTTTTGACCTTTCTGTCATACTATTGGAGGTTAGACAATCCTCCCAGGCCAGGACACACAACCCATTTCTCCTCAGGAGATTTCCTCCAATGCCTTCTGCTTCCAAAGCAGTGAGAGGCTTCAGTCTCTCCATGGTTTTGCTTTTACCCAAAGTTTCGTACATATCTCTCCTCGAACGCAGGGTCTTCACTGGCTGAGGAACCACCTCTCATATGTGTGCCATTAGCGTCAATGTTTAATTTGCAGGTACACTGGGAGAGTAACAATGGCCATTAAAGATTTTTTGTATATTTAAACAACATGAACATTCATTTAGAAACCTAAAAGAGCAGTACATAACTGAGGGGCTGATTACGATGTGGGTGGAAATGCCGGAATCTCCTTGACCCTGTCGGCACCCTTCTGATCGACTCAGGCGATTTAAAATCCGCCCAACCGATTATGATGTTTGCGGTTGGAATGTACACCGCCCGCTTATTACAAATCAGTTCCGACTAGCTCTCGCAGAATTCCTGTTGGTTGGAACTACATCGTACACCTCTATGGACAGCGTTTTCCACCTCGCGATTACAATGTCGATTTCCAACTTCCTTTCCGAGTCGGCCTGTCCGGCACAGAACGGCTGTCGGAAAGTGACATTTGGGGGCCCCTAGCAGGGCACCCTTCATCCTGAGGCCTCTGGTTGGGGGCAGAGGGTGTACCTAATGGAATCCCCCCTGTAAAACTCTGCACTGTGTGGCTGGCTCAATGGGGTGTCCGCGACAGGTACAGGATTTTCTGCACACCCCCATTTCCCCATTTGAGCCTGTGTTACGGCCAGTTGTTGGGCAGAATACAGGCTCCCACAAAGGAAACAATGAGACTCCGACCAAACACTATTCAGTCGCAGCGTAATCGGGTGTCCGGAACAGCTGACCGCGAGTCGTCGGTCCCGAATCCGAGACAGTGTCAGGCGCAAAGTTTCCGCACATCATTGTAATTGGCCACTAAATAGTTCCAACATCTTTAAAACTATTCTGGAGATGGGGTTAGTACCTGATAATGTATATAGATAGAATAGTTCTAGACTGATGCCTGTAAATACCAAAATAAATCTAATTTTATTCAAATTACATTCAGTACACATTCATTTATTTAGCAAACACCATTCACTGGTAACCAAAGCACAGACACCGCCAGCAAAAGAGATTTGATATCAAGTATAATACCTTTTCTGGTACTGGTTCTACAACCATCTTGATTTTTCATACTCGGGGTTTTAAGCTAGTACTTACAATGGAAAAAGAAAAACTACAAGTCCAAGATTACAAAGTGTTGTTCACAAAAAAAAGTACTAGCTGAAGGTAGCGCACGGGCTATTAGACTATTCACTTGCTATGCAGAGAAAGGTGTGGCCCCCCTCCCTACACTGAATGGAAGTAAGAAGGGCATACATATGTTGTGAACTGGGGGAGGATGTGATGTGGATGGGAGTCAGCCAAGATGGAGATCTAGAGAAAGAATGGGCATGCAGAGGTTATTGGAGTAGTAGCAAACTCCACATGTTTCCCAAAACCTTGGATGATAAGCTCATCCAATCTAGGTTTTCTTTACATTCTGTGACTTGTATTCCTATTTATCCAATTATAGACTAAGACATACATTTACCAGAATGCATAAGAAGACCTAGGAAATATGTGAGCTAGGAAGCTCGGAGCTGTCATGGACCCATGAGCCAGAGCAGCCAGCAGTAGGGCTTCCAACAAAGGGATGAAACCATCAGCATAATATGACTGGTAACTGCATCCACAGATGGGGCTTCCTCAATGGAAAACAAGCTGAAAGATAGATTGGTAGATCTTTTAAGAGGTTTACACCCTTTTCTGTGATATGGGCTTCTTATGTTCAATGAAAATCATGATGAGCTACTAACATTAATAATGTTATAAATGTGAAAGCATCAAACAAGATTATGTCAGTGGTCACTCCATGCAAGATTACCAGCACTGATCACCTCAGTGCACCAGGCAAGGTTGGCAAAATTAATGTAAACAAGACTTTGTCAATGTGGAATGCTTCTCTGGTAATAAATATATCAGCAATAGTTGCAATGCACCGGCACTAAGATAACAATGTTAGTAATAAAGCTCCCCAATGTCCAATGATTTGTCACTCAAATATAAGCTTTAAGCATATTTTGGAAATTCAGCCATTTCCCTATAAACATCAGCTTATGAGTTCAGAAAACACAACCATTTTCCCCCTAAATACACAGCTTTCAATTTTGGCATACATGCAATAATTCAACCAAGCAAAAGCTTCTAATTTAGAAGTTTAGGCTGCACATAGGAGAACTACTTACAGGTAGCTAAGCTACCCGTAGCTCGCGAGCTACTTATTGGAGAAGCCTGATTTATTTTACTGTCATTGAGTAACCAAAATGCATGTGGTAGTAAATAAATATAGCCTCCACCCCAACCTGTTTGTAAGTTTCAAACATAATCAGCATTCTTCAAGGTATCATCCTCCTTAAGGTAGATCCTTTAAGCCTCAAGTCTATTTGGCAAAGGCTGCCTAGTTCATAGGTATTTAAAAAAAATATATATTAAATGCTGCTTAAATATTAAGTTTATTAATACTAAATATGTTTCTGCGTTTGTGCAAATACATCTGATTCAAACACTGGGATCAAAAGCCTTGGTATATCCCAGTTTATAAACTGTGAGGTGCAACCTTGTGTGGAGGAACTTAAACAAATCGTGTAGTGAATTAAAGCATCAACCATGACTCTGTGTAACCCGAAGCATCATGCTCCAAACTTTGTGTTGTCTTGCCCCGGATCTAAGGAAGTATCTTTCATGCGAGTTAAGAGCCCTTGAAAATGGTGTAACTTTCTGTAGGAGGCAAGCATGCACACTCTTCTCTATACATTTTATGGAGGGTCTACTTTTTGTTTGTGATAGACGAGTTATAAGTGAGCTCACACTATGTTTTACATTTTTTTATCGTTGCATCTTTAGCAGCACGGAGCATTTTTGTAGCTATGTGCTATATAATCAATAACATTAATGAAATCATGTATTTAAGACAGTAAAACAAATCTAGCTCTGCAATGTCAGATGCGTATCATTTTTAGGTGTAGAGTAATTCCAAGGCCTTTCATTTCCCCCCAAAAATATAATAATACACATTCAGAAGGGCTTTGGGTCAACCTCACTCAGCTACTGCTTTAGTTCAGGAAACTTCAACAACTAGGCTGCACCACTGTCAATGACATCTTGGATTAGCCACATGCAATAGGAAATCTCACTGTCTTTCTGTTGGCTGGGTGTATCCATTGGGATACGCAAAGGACTATTTTACATCTGCATAGTACTGGCAGTCAAGACACTTTCTATAATATTTAATTTGTTATGTCAGAAATTTATTGCATTCATAAAGCAATCTTTTTTAATTTTAGCATCTATATTTCAGATGCTTCTCTGAGTGCCATGTTTGTGGAACTTCCGAGTTCCACAAACATGGACTGGCATGTGACTGGCACCACATTTAAAATCAACGTGGTCGCCATGTTGGGTTTGTAAAACAATAATACCCTATGTACAACATCATTGCAAGAGGATTGCCACTTTCAGAATTGATGTACTTGCCATCATGGAATGCTATTGTACATTCTCCATCTTTTTCTATCTTTCCTACATGGCCATTCTGCTTTTTGCTATATAAAACAAGCACTGGCAACGTCAAAAGATCGGAGTTTACCATGATAACTAAAATATGCAAGTACAGGCATGCACAATCTATGGTACACCATGCCTGCGTTTGTCCCCATTAGCACATTCAAGCAATTCCTATTTATTTATTTGTGTATTTTAAAAAGCACACAGCTACCCCAACGGGGTGTCCTAGCGCTATTGAACAGACAGTCAATGGTCCAAAGCAGCACTTACTAGCAAAAAAGCCAGGTTTTGAGGGATCTTCGGAATTCAAGTTCTGACTGGGTCGATCGGAGGTGAAGCTGGAGTTTGTTCCAGTAATGGGTGGCACACACTTCAAAGGTTTTACCTCCAGATCGGGCTTTTTTAAATCTACGTGTGACTAGTAACAGTTTGTTGTTAGAGCACAGGGCTCTGGAGTGGCTATAGGGACGAAGTCTCTTTATGAGATAGGCTGATCCTTAGCCTTTGGCGGTCCGAAAGGCCAGGGTCATGGCTTTGAACTCGATTCTTTTAGCGATGGGGAGCCAGTGCAGTTTCAGCAAGTAGGGGGAGATGTGTTGTCTAAGCGAAATGCCACAGACCAGTCGGGCAGCGGCATTTTGAACCGTCTGGAGTCTATGGCACAGTCCTGCTGTCAGACCCAGATAGAGTCCATTGGATTTGTAAATGTAGATAGCATCTTTCTTCACTTCATTTTTCCACTTTCCTGTTCCAGTTAGATTCCCAGTCATAAATTATTATTTAAAACCTACATGGACAGGGCAGTGTGCAATAGGAAAAGTTTAACAAATCTCACAATCATGGTCCATAAACCACCAAGCTAGGAAAATCTTACAGACTCATACCACTGCGGTTCAATTACATAGAACTCACATGATGCGATGATGCAGAGCTTACTCAAGGTTAATCCTTCAGAGCCTAAGAAAGCACGAGTGATTTTAACATAAAAAACTTTCATAAATACAGATGATGAAATCCTTCCATGCAAGTCATGAAATTAAAGTTCTGACAATAAGTGTCCTCTGATACCAAAATCTACGATGAACACTAGGGTTTTCCTCAGTATGTATTTTCGATATTAATTTAAATTTATTGCAGAAATGCAGGCACTTTGTCTGATAGATCAGCTATTAAAATAACAAACGAGAATTTGGGGTCTTAGGGATATTATAGACCTACCACTGGGTTAATAGATCAGCTAGCCAGTTTCAGTTTCTGAAAATACAGGCATTTCAATTTGAAATTCATTAAATTTTGCCAATAAGTACCAATTTTTAGTAAATACATGTTTGATCTCTAAACATCAACTTGGCATTTTCACCAAGAACTACTGTCAAACTTGGACAGATTCCGTCTTTCACACACGAATAGATTCAGTCTTTCATGACAGTTTGCCATTCTCATTGAATAACTGAGATATTCACTACATGGCATGGCATAGATTGTAGCACCAGTATGCAAGTGATGGTCAGAAATGTGTAAAGAAAATCTACAATAAGTCAAAGATGGGTGTCATTTGTGCAAGGGCCACCGTAATGCAATGGATAGCAACCATTACATTGAGAACACCCACATGTCACGAAGGGACCCCATTATCCCAGGGATAACAGAATATTGTCAGGTATTACTAGAATATGTGAAGGATTGGCCACTATTATCTCAGGGCTAGCCACAACATCACGAAGAATGGCCAAAATATGCCAAGAATCGAATAGTATTATGACAATAAATATGTAAAAGGTGGACCCCACGGGGGAAATGTACCTTGACTTCCAGGGCAATAGTATCAAAACAGAGATAGAGTAAACCCCTCACAAGAGTTGTTTTTCAATAATGCGTTTAGTGCATTTATTTTGATCGATCTTCTCAGTTATGAATGATGATGACCCTGCTTAAAATAACTTATGCCCAAGGATCCAAACCTCAATGCATCAACATATGTAGACTGCGTTTTTAAGAATTTGATGGTGGATATCAATGCCCTCTTGACGAGTATTGACTTCAAACACTCTATTATCACTATCAGCCACATGTATATATTTTTATACATAGCACATATGCACTTTTTTCATATTGATCACTCTCACTGCGCCGTCACCTTATAGGAGCACCTTATCTTTTTTTGTATGATATAAGTAATGTATAATAATTGCTAGAAATTGATATATATATATTCATAACTGAGAAGATACATAAAAATAAATGCACTAAAAGCATTATTGAAAACCGACTCTTGTAAGGGGTTAACTCTATCTCTGTATTGATACTATTGCCGAGGAAGTCAAGAGCTACACATCCGCCATGGGGACCACCTTTTACATATTTACTGTCCAGCCCAGGTCCCTGGGCTACTGGGTTGCCCATTTTTGTTCTAGAGAAGTATTATGACAATGGCAGCCAGGCCGCTGTCAAAAATTAAGGCAAATGTCAAATTCAAACACTATTATGCTGAAGCGAGCCAGTGTGGAATTTTAGTTTACGATCTGAACATTATCTGCGCCAACTTGTCACCTATGCACTACGTGCACGGCAGCCATTCTAGGTCACCTATGTACTACGTGCACGGCAGCCATTTTAGATATCATGGTCTCCCTGTCCACAATCGATCGCCAGCACGTCCCCTCTGACCCAGCAAGCATCCTCCGCGCACCCTGGCTCCCCCTCCCTCCTCCTTCTGAGCACGACCCTTCTGCATGACCCTGTCCATGAGAGTCACGCCAGCGCCCGACCAGCACCTCCTCCCCTCCCATGAATGCCCCTCTGTTGATCAACCTCCCTCCTGCACTGGATTGTCCACGCAGCATGAATACCTCTCCATTGATGGCCCCTCACCCCGTGTCCGACTGTCCACACAGGTCCGAGGCCATTGCCTAAGCCGAGAAATACCATTTACTGCCCTTATTGTATGAGGTCGCTCTCCTTCAAAGGACCCTCTATTGATCCAGGCCTCCCCACCCCCTGTGACATGATCAGGCGCACACATCCCAAGACTCGACGAAACACTCAGCTGCGTGATGACCCTCTCTCTTATCAGCAGGTTGAGGACCTCTATTGTGAATGTATATGGGGGTGGGATTAACACGAGGATTACGGGGATGTCTTTTCCCATGCTCTACAAAGTTGTGATTGTATGAAAGGAAGGTCACATGCCATAAACCAGTGTATAAGAGGCCAGGCCTCTGAGTGGCTGTTAGAGCACCTCGAGACGATACCTTGTTGTCTGATCTGATGTGTTCTGCTCCGTCGGAATAAAACTTCTGTTTCCTGCCTTCTGGTCTCCGGCGCCTGCCTCATTGCTTGATAAATTTGAATGGTACAAGGGCGGTTAGCGCCGGGCAAATCTTGAGAAAGGTCCTAGCCCTACCTTTTTCTACAATTTGGCGTCCCAAAGCGTGGGGCCCATCAGCGACACGTGGATCCAGTGGGAGAGGTCCCGATGACAGAGTGAACGACTGCAACGATCGGGAAGAGCTCATGTCCGATAGACCCTCGTCTGACAGCCGATCATCCGACCTTCACTAGTTCTGAACAGACCTCTCTCGAGTGATCTACGGTCCTGACTGGGAACCATCAGGAGTGCCGCGAACATCACGAAGGAGAGAGGACGATCGGGCGCTGGATCCAGAGGACAGGAAACCGTCCATGCGGTCCGGGTAAGGTCGTGCAAACACGACGAATTAAGGAGAATTGTTTATGTTTGGATAATACTAGTATTACGCTTTGTTGAAACCCTCTGGAGATTCACTGTCTGCAAACGGGGAAAAACAAACAGGCTCTCTCTTTGCAAGCAGTGAAGGATAGGTAACGCAGACTTTTGTCCCCGTTGTAATCCGTCGTGCCTATCTTCCTCCCCCACTGTTTCCCGAACTATCGTTCGTGGATTATTGACTGGAGATTCTTTGTCTGCAAACAGGGAAGAACAAGGTCTCTCTTTGCAGGTAGAGAAAGAGTGGGTAGCGATAGCTTTTCGTGCCCACTTATTCTCCCCACTGGATTGTTTGATTGGCCGATTATTCGGTATTGGTTCTTTTTGAGGTATTCACGGCCTCCAAATAACGTAGAATAGAAATATTCTGTCTAGTCTTTGTCCGCCGTGATAAGACAGGTAGTGCAGACTTTTGTCCCCGGTGTAGACCGTCATGCCTGTCTTCTCCCCACTGGTTGGTAGCCTGTTTAGCCCGGACCGCTTATTAGAGATGAACCATCCAGCTCCACTGGAGGGCACCCCTAATAAGGACATGTTCACTAAGTATGGACTAGTCGCTATAGCTTACACTAGACTATGGCATAAATACACGAAAAAGAACCCTGAAAGTCAGTGGCCACTGATAGGTTCCTTTAATGAAAATAAACTAAAAACATTAGAAATAGCGCTCCAGAAGAATAAGACCACGCCCACCATGCTCGATAGTATCGGCATGTGGCGCAAAGAAACGGAACAACGAAAGAGAAGAGAAGAAGCGAAAGTAGGGAAAGAATTACGAAAGGCAGCCCGCCTAGCCGCAAAGCAACTAGAAGAGGAAATAAAAGAAAGAAACGAAGCTACACAAAACCAAGAATCAGGGTCAACAGGCCAATGTCCTGTTAGGACCCCCTCTGCACTCTACCCTGAACTACCCTCCAAACAACGGGCAAACGATGAGTTATTGCTAGGTCCCCCACTCATCTACATGCCCCCTCCATATGCTCCCAGCCAACAAAACCTGCAAGCTCCGAGTGTGAGTGAGAGTGACCCTAGGGCTAGTGCACCGGCCCTCACGGCCTCCGCTCCAGCCACATTAACAACTTCGTCAGACGACCCCGAGGCTAGCAAACAATCATCAGCCAGGTTTAATAGGTTAAGCAAAGATGAGCGAGATGGGATCGACAAAATAGCAAAGACATTGGTAGAGCGAAGGGAGAGCGAAGAATACACAATGAGCATGTATAATTCATATGCCGGCAGCCACAGACGGCATTTTATCTTGCGATTCAGCTATTACACCCTGAACGCATATGAAGATAGATATCAGAGTAAGGGTCCCGCCAAGCTGACAACGCTGTATAGGAAAATTGACGTTGGGGATGGGACTGAATGTGAGGCGACGGAGCTCTTCATGCAGATGCTTGAGGTCTTCCGCCACCTTACGGAACAAAAACCAGAAACCAAGGTTACAGTCCCTGAAACGACCTCAGTAGAAGTAGTCAATACTATGATGCCTATCAGAGAAGCGGCTCCTTACTGGATCCCGCCACGGGGCCAGGGAACGAGCGATGATATTAATAACGAAAATGCAAAAGGGAGGGTTGTGTACAATTGGGTTTACCAACCATGGGACCGACAAGATATCCTCACCTTTAAGCAAACCCTTCCCGACTTAAGGAAGAACCCGACAGCATTTTATACCGAATTAGGCACAGCCTTGGGTTCAACGATAATGACTTTAGCAGATATTGACTTGTTCTTTGGGCTATGTCTGCCGGCTGACGTGTGGAAGCAAATCCGGAAGGCTGACCACGCGGACCTGTTCGGACATACCTGGGACCAACTCGGTAAACTAGATAGACAGCGAGAGCCGGGGAGCAAACCAGTGAAAGACATACTGGAACTCCCAGATAAAATAGTCCAGAAATTAAAAACACTGGTCCCGGAACGAAAAGTAGACTGGTCGATAGTAACGGCCTGTCGACAGAAACCCCAGGAAGATGTGTCAGAATACTTCTCCCGATTCGAGACAGTGTTCTCCGACTACAGTGGCCAGGACATGACCACTGCAACCGGACAGCACCTGTTTGTGCAAAATTACGTAAAAGGCCTGACACAAGAAGTCTCCCAAAAACTGCAGATGAGCGAGAGTAGTTGGGGAGCCTCCAAACCCGCAGCTATCCTTCAGATGGCTCAGTATTACGAGCACCAAAAGAATGAGAATGACAGGGCGTCCGAGAAAAAGAAGAAAGATTTAAAGGAAAGGGTAATGATAGCCCAGATACAGGGTATAGCGCTGGGACGGGAACATCAAAGGGGGAACTACCAATCAAGCACCCCCAGAGATCTACCTCCTAAGGATCACACCCCAACGTCCCACACTGGACGTAGAGACATTAGCCATGACCAATGCGCCTTCTGTAAAGGGTTTGGCCATTGGAAATACCAGTGTCCGGTTGTGCTAGAGATGAATAAAAATAGGGACTCCAGGGATGTGGCAAGTGGTCCGAGAAATGGGATACAAGGACGAGGGCACACCAATGGCACCTGCAATGACAGATCAGGGAGACTGAACACATTTGACCGTCCCCGACAGAACCAATATCAGCTGTCCGAAGGTGAAAATGCCCCCGACTTCGCATAGGACTGCCAGGGGCAAGGGAGGGATCCAGTCGAGCTCTGTGTTGACCAGCAAGGTCCTTATGTCACCGCTAAGGTCCTGGGTACAGAGTCCCCATTCTTGGTAGACACTGGGGCGACACGTAGTGTGTTATCAAAACGACTGATTCCAAGGGCACCCTTGTCTGGCTCACACATAACGTCGATAGGTTTCGATGGGACGCCCTCCACTAACCCCCTGTCCGTACCTATTACCTTTGACCTAGAAAACAACACTACTGACGCGACATTTCTCCTCTCCTCCAACTCCCCTGACGCCATTATGGGCATTGACTTACTGAAGCATTTTCGAGCTACCATTAGGTGTTCCCCAGATGGAATACGAGTCATCCTGTACGACAACCCAGACATGCCCAGATCCCGTCCCCCACGACACATGTGCTCTATAACTGACGCTGACCTATCCCTGCTTGACACCCTACCTCCGTACCTGTGGGCCAAAAATGACTCTGATGTGGGGCGAATGATGATTGATCCTATTCACATAACTGTACGTCAGGACGCCATACTCCCGAAGCTTCCACAGTATCGGATATCACCAGAGGGTGAGAAGGCACTGGTAGCGATCATTCAGTCTCTGGTAGATGCAGGTGTGGTTGAAGAGGTGGTTAGCAACGTCTGCAACAGCCCAATCCTACCCATTGTTAAGAAGCAAGGTGAAGGAGATGAGAAAGCGTACCGCTTCATCATCGACCTGCGAGAAATTAACAAAGTGGTTGTACCCCAATATCCTGTGGTCTCTGATATCACCACCATTTTGACCCTCATCCCGTCCACTGCCACCACCTTCTCTGTTGTCGACCTTAAAAACGCGTTTTTCTCTATCCCCATTCATCCAGATAGCCGTTATCTGTTCGGCTTCACCTTAAAATCCCGTTCGTACCGATTTTGTAGAGCTCCCCAGGGGTACACTGAAAGTCCCAGCATTTACAGCCAGGCCCTCAAAAGACAGCTGGATGCCTTCCAGCTACCGGAGGGAGTGGTGTTGATCCAATATGTCGATGATATCCTTTTGGCGGCTGACACCACCCCGCTTGCAACGACAGCCACCGTTCAACTCCTACACTTCCTTGCAGAAAATGGCCATAAAGTCTCCAAAAAGAAGTTGCAGTTCTGCCAGCCACAGGTGACTTACCTGGGCCATCTCCTGTCCAAAGAAGGGAGAAAACTTACACCCGACCGAATCCAAACCATCTTAGACACCCCCATCCCGAAGACACAAAAGCAAGTCCGCTCTCTGGTTGGCCTAACCTCTTTTTGCAGACAGTGGTTACCTAATTACAGCCTCATTGTGAAACCATTACTTGCCCTGCTGACCAAAGACGTCCCCTCCCCGCTTCCTTGGACCACTGAGTGTCAAGCCTCCTTTAAGGAATTACGGGATGCACTCTGCTCAGCACCCGTCCTCGGAACGCCGGATTACTCCAAACCCTTCTCCCTCTTCACCCATGAAAGGGAGGGATGTGCATTGTCTGTCCTGACTCAATCGATTGGTCTTAAGCAGCGCCCTTGTGCCTACTTCTCCGCCACTCTTGATCCTGTAGCCAGAGCCTTACCTGCCTGCCTTCGAGCAGTAGCTGCTGCTGCTGTCTCATTCCGTCAGAGCGAGGGAATAGTACTTTCCAATCCCCTCACAGTGCTAGTACCCCATGCAGTCGACACCCTCTTGAACCAGACCAAAACCCAGCACCTGACTAGCGCACGACTGACAGGGTACGAGTTGACTTTGCTTGCACCCCACATCACACTAAAGAGATGCACAACTTTGAATCCTGCCACATTGTTACCCCTGCCTGAAAATGACCCCGACATTCCTCCCATCCACGACTGTGTGACCCTCACGGACGAACAGACTAGGAGTAGGGTTGACCTCCGAGACACTGCTTTTCCTGACCCCGATGGAGAGCTATGGGTAGACGGCTCATGCATCAAACTTCCAGATGGCACCACTTCAGCTGCCTATGCAGTAACGACGACCCGGACAGTAGTTGAGACAGCCTGCATCACACAACGATCTGCCCAGGCTGCAGAGCTGATAGCCCTCACCCGAGCATGCATCATAGCCGCAGGGACCACCGCGAACGTATATACGGACAGCCAGTATGCCTTCGGAGTGGTCCACCATTTCGGGCTCCTGTGGAGGGAGAGGGGATTCCTGACGTCCCACGGCACCCCAATCCTCCACGGAGACCTAGTCTCTGCTCTGATTGAAGCAGTTCTCCTCCCCAAACGATTAGCGGTGATCAAATGTCAGGCACACAAAAGGGTGACAGACTTAGTCGGACAAGGGAATGCATTGGCCGACATCACTGCACGCACCACAGCTGAGAATAGGACAGTGACCCGCATGTATGTGACCAGGTCACAAGCAGAGAAATGGAGTGATGCAAGGGTAATGATCAGAGACATTCAGTTGGCTAGCACCCCTCACGAACTGAATAAGTGGGCAAGGGTGGGTTTGAAGGATGAGGAGGGCTGTTGGCGAACGAAGGATGCAAGCAAATGGCTGCTGCCCGACTCATATCTGATTCCCATTCTGACAATGGCTCACTCCCCCGCACACATAGGATCTGCACCCATGATCGAACTCATTTCCAAAGTCTGGCATAACGATAAAATCCCCGACTCAGCCAGACGCCTGGTTCAGCAGTGCCTTATTTGTCTGCAACACAACCCCGGGAAAGGAACTGTAGTACCCCGGGGAGGGTTCGGGATCCCCAATCATCCCTTTGAGGTCCTTCAGATGGACTACATCCAATTAGAGAGATGCCAAAGCCTGAAGTACGTATTAGTCATCGTATGTGCCTTCAGCAAATGGGTAGAAGCCTATCCAACCCGTGACAACACTGCCATGACTACTGCCAAAGTACTACTGAAGGAATTCTTCCCTCGCTATGGCCTTTGTCGAATTTTATGGAGTGACAATGGCCCCCACTTCATAGCAGAAGTTATCCAGCTAATCCTGAAAGGGTTGGGGGTGAAGCAACGATTCCATGCGGTCTTCCACCCCCAATCCGCTGGTCTAGTGGAACGCCACAATGCTACACTCAAGCTGAAGCTGGCAAAAATAGTGGCCACCACTGGACTTAACTGGCCGGATGCCCTCCCACTGGCTTTGTTATCAATGCGCTCCACTCCCACCAAGCACCATTTGACCCCCTATGAGGTCGTGTTTGGGCGGCCTATGAACCTCTGGACTGCTCCCAAACCGACCTCCATTCAGGACGTCCCAGACGTCCTACTATCTGATTATTTGTGCAAGTTGACTAAAACGTTGTCTGTCATTCATCAACAGGTGCAGCAGGCCATCCCCGATGCTTCCAGGGGTCCCGGTCACGACATCCAACCGGGAGATTTCGTATTGATACGAAATTTCCAGCGAACCAAGAGTCTGGAACCTCGGTGGACGGGCCCCTGGCAAGTGCTGATCACCACCCGAACGGCGCTCCGAGTGGAGGGGAAGAGGCATTGGCTGCACGCGCATCATTGCCGGAAGGTCTCTGCGAACCTGGCCACGACAGAAAACGTCAGCACCCAAGAAGAGCTCCTGAGCAAAGACCGACCGATATTGGACTGTTATCCCGATACTGAGGCACTCGAACTTGCAAAATTCTCTGATCCCACCGTGCCATCCAGAGAAGGGTATTTCCTGCGTCGAAAGGAGGGAGTCTCGGCTAAGTAGGCCACGGACTAAGTTAAAATCTCAGAACGGTGACCTACACACAATCAAGGGTTGCCGGGAGAGAAGCTAAACAAAGTCTGTGGTTCTGCCCACTACCGAGCCCCTTGAAGGTGATGGAAGCGCCAGATAAGAAGATGATGGAAGCGCCAGATAAGAAGATGATGGAAGCAACGGGAAATACCCAGTACAGAAATCCAAAGACTGACAACTTGCACAAATCAAAGACAATCGCACTCTTCATTGTCTTCCTCTTCTGCCTCCTCCTCATGACCTCCTTCTGGATTCTAGAGGAAAGCACACCGGCTCATGAGACATTGCTACCTACTGCACAGCCAACACCCCTGAAAGAGCATCTCCTAATCTCTCTGTCGCCTCAGCTCCGAGAAAGGCGTAGGGAATTCTGGAACAATTCCTTTGTGCAACTGTTGCACCAACATAACCTTGCTGCAAATGCTACGAACTGTTGGATCTGTGGGTTGCTCCCACATGCCACTGGACACTCCATCCCCTTCATCCCTTCACCCTTCTCAGTTCACGGCTCTTGCCTCGCCTGGTTGATCCTCATGCAAGAGAGCCACAGGGACAACGCCACCTCCAGCCGGACAGTGTCACTCTTCTACTCTGGGTTCTGGCTGAACAAAACAGGAAAGACTCCAGCAGCCCTGTGTCCAGCACTCGCAGGCACCACCTTCATCAAAGACATTCCTGCCAAAGAACGAGTCGAAGTACAGGTGCTCCACAATCCAGCCAGAACCACCTTCACTCATCTGCAAAAACAAACTACCGCCACTCTGACTGTGGCCCTGTCTGTTATCAACATCACCGGCCTTGTGTGCCTAGAAGGCCAGGGAACGCAACTGGTGGGTTACAGCGTCTGCCGAATCGCCAGAACATTGGACTCAGCTGACCCCCCTTCCTTCGTTGCTTCTCCGAACATGTACTTTGTGTGTGGCACCAAGGCTTACACCTGGCTCCCGAAGGGTTGGAAGGGTATCTGTTACATTGCCTTCGTTCTCCCACCCACATATGTAGCCCCTGCCAACCATCACCGGCAGAGGCGTGCAGACGACCTTGGGCAAGCCGACTCCACTGGAGCACAGTTCCTGGATGCAGCAAAGGGACTTGTTCCTCTGTGGGGCCCAATGGCAAACAGCCGTGCTATCCGACACCTGACCCAGGCAGTAGAAACAACGATCAACATCACGGCTGGCATCCTCGCCAACAACACTGCGGAGCTTCAGGCGGTCCGCCTCGTGACCCTCCAAAATCGTCTTGTCTTAGACGTGGTCCTAGCCGACCGAGGAGGAGCATGCCGCATCATCGGATCCAGCTGCTGCACCTACGTGCCTGACAACTCGCCTTCAGTCTACAAAGCCATTGAACACCTCCACAGACTGTCCTCAGAGGTTCACCAAGAGCAGGAAGGATGGTCGCTTGGGAGCTGGTTTTGGGACACTTTGAAAAATTGGGGTTGGAAGTTGTTTTCCTTCGTACTGATACCTATTGTAATATTATGTGGGTGTTGCTTAGGTATCCAATGTCTGCCACCTTTGCTCGGCCTTGCTTCTAACTGTATGTGCCCAAAGACTTTGGACTTCCGAAATGAGCACATGAGCCCCCTCTATGAAGTAGAAATACGTGGCCTTATGGGGATAAATCCAAACTGACAAGTTGGCGAGACATGTTAAAAGGGAGGACTGTGGAATTTTAGTTTACGATCTGAACATTATCTGCGCCAACTTGTCACCTATGCACTACGTGCACGGCAGCCATTCTAGGTCACCTATGTACTACGTGCACGGCAGCCATTTTAGATATCATGGTCTCCCTGTCCACAATCGATCGCCAGCACGTCCCCTCTGACCCAGCAAGCATCCTCCGCGCACCCTGGCTCCCCCTCCCTCCTCCTTCTGAGCACGACCCTTCTGCATGACCCTGTCCATGAGAGTCACGCCAGCGCCCGACCAGCACCTCCTCCCCTCCCATGAATGCCCCTCTGTTGATCAACCTCCCTCCTGCACTGGATTGTCCACGCAGCATGAATACCTCTCCATTGATGGCCCCTCACCCCGTGTCCGACTGTCCACACAGGTCCGAGGCCATTGCCTAAGCCGAGAAATACCATTTACTGCCCTTATTGTATGAGGTCGCTCTCCTTCAAAGGACCCTCTATTGATCCAGGCCTCCCCACCCCCTGTGACATGATCAGGCGCACACATCCCAAGACTCGACGAAACACTCAGCTGCGTGATGACCCTCTCTCTTATCAGCAGGTTGAGGACCTCTATTGTGAATGTATATGGGGGTGGGATTAACACGAGGATTACGGGGATGTCTTTTCCCATGCTCTACAAAGTTGTGATTGTATGAAAGGAAGGTCACATGCCATAAACCAGTGTATAAGAGGCCAGGCCTCTGAGTGGCTGTTAGAGCACCTCGAGACGATACCTTGTTGTCTGATCTGATGTGTTCTGCTCCGTCGGAATAAAACTTCTGTTTCCTGCCTTCTGGTCTCCGGCGCCTGCCTCATTGCTTGATAAATTTGAATGGTACAAGGGCGGTTAGCGCCGGGCAAATCTTGAGAAAGGTCCTAGCCCTACCTTTTTCTACAGCCAGACTATTGTCAAGATGGACACAATGTGTTAACAATGGGTTAGTACTGTCGGGGTTAGCCGTAATGTTGTCGAAAATGTGTGCCAGCTATTCAGTCCATGTAAGTTCACGCAAGGGTAGGTGCCCACTGGTCATGCCCCAAAAACACACACCTATAGTTGCACACACACAGACACTCCATCCCAACTTAACTCCCTTGGCCTTGCTGGGCTGCAAGTAGTCCTAATCCAACTCTCCTGAGATCCAGAAAAAAAATCAGAAACATGCAGGGGCAATGACACGGAGAGGCAGTCGTAACAGATAGCATACCTTTCTCTTCTGCCAATCAGGCTTTGGCAGTAGGGGGCCGAGGGAGATTTTTGGGAGGGCCTGTAGCACCTTCATGCAGATAAAGTTGTGTGCTGATTTATTTTTTTATACATCCACCCTAAATATAAAAGTAGGAGGACAGTTCATCTGCCCTCGGGCTACATGTTTTACACAAGTACAATCAGTCCATTAGCTTAGTTAACGGCCTTAATGCAGCCCCCCAGCTTTGCTAATAACTTATTTGATTGGTGGCTGGAAAATTGTTATTCTCCAGCCATTGTACCAATGGGTCTGCCTCCATTACAGCAGACACTACAACATCCAGGGCACAAGTCCTAAAAAAAGAAGTGGGGGGACGCTGACGTCACGACAGGAAGTGACGTCACAAAAGGTGGCCTGCAGTGCAGTTTATAGTTATTGAACTTCAGGTAAAATAAGTATTAGGAAACTGTAAGTGTAGGCTAGCAAAGGCTCACAACGCAATGTCTTATAGATCTAGGGCCGGATTCACCAAGCGTCTCCGAACTCGTGGCGGAGTCTCCGCAGCCGTAAGGGGGGTGGGGGGGCGGAGTCTCCGCACTCGGAGAGGAATCTCCACAAGGAGAATTCTCATTGGGTAGCTTCCGCCCGAGTGCGGAGACTCCCTCCCACAGCTGCGGGGCCTTGTGGCGGAGGCCCTTTGTGAATCAGCCCATGAGAGTTGCACAGACAAAAGAGTGCCACTAATGTTTCATGAAACCGAAATGTTTCTTTAAAAGGCAAACTAAACTGTGAAGCCAAGTATAAATATGCATGACGAACAGCAGTAAAATATAAATACACCGGACAAAGAACAGTAAATGTAGAAAATGTAAGACACTGCCATGAAGATCTTTAAAGAGCAAATAAAATACAAAAATACTCAACCTCAAAATAAAGTGCACTCACAGAAAAGGATATTATCAAAATAGCAATCTATAATCAAGGTGCTGTTCAAATAAATAAATCAATTACCAGTGTTTTGATAATTATAACGTTCAAGTTCCTTAAAAAAAGAACCAGAAATTAGGAAAACGACGGGTGCCAGAATTACATAGTTTCTTCAGGTGATTGGACAAGGGTCGATCTGTTTGGTTTCATTTTTCATGCTTAATCGGATTTTCTATCAAAGTGATCTACACTTAAGTCTAGTAACAACAAAACTATCTGCAAAGTTACATTCGCTGTCATGAGATTGTGAGATGCTATGGCGATGTTAGTAAACAGTGAAAACAAGGTTTACCACAAGGCCATATTTGTGGTGTCTGTTAGGTGTACAATACACTTTAGAGCCGTCCATGGAGACATTCTGATGCATAGTAACACTAACAGACACAACTGAAAAATAAAGCAATAAAAAAAGCTTTTAGAAGGCAGCGGGCCAGAGGAGTTCGCTAGAAGCAGCCTTGGATTAGATTGGTCTCGCAAGGTAAAATTGGAAAAAGGAAATTTCTACATATTTATCTTTGGATGAAAGACCGTTTGACTTTTCCATTTTCTGGCAAGCTTAAAAAATACAATAAACTTAATTAGAATATCATATTATTGCTAGTACATCATATTTAGATAGGCACCACAGGTCTAAGCACATGATTCAATTTAATTTCCTATGCTATCTTTTTTAAAGGCGAAAACAATTTAAGCCAGAAGTTACCGAAGTAAAAACAAAGTTTGTTAATCAGACACATGCTGCTATTCGTAATTAGCCTGCAAGCAAAGCTAGGATGAACACATCACACCTGAAAATTACCTCCAGAAGACCAATGTTAGAAGCAGATCTGAGCGAATACTTAAATAGGGCATGTGACACAGACCTTTAAAAGTGCAATTTGTGAGGCAGATCGCTGCCTGTTAATTCGGAGTGCTTGACCCTAATAACTGGGATCAGAGATTTAAAGGCACAGTAGTCCAGTCATTTGGATCAGGAACCCTCTTAGCAGGCATAAGCAGCCACCATGAAGCTTGGCAAGCACAGTAAAATACATGCACCCCAGTCTTAATTTCAGAGATTTGTGCTCCAGCTGTCTTCCATCATCCTGAACATCTGAAATGACCTAGGAGTGACGACTGGCCACAATTCATTTTGGGGCCTCACAGTGTCATGAAAGATACCAAAGCCAGTGATCCAACCAATTGCGTGCCTTAGATCCAAAGACCAACTACTTTCTAAGGACTTTTTAAGATGTTTTGCAGATCAGGTAGGTGTAACTAACATGAAAGGTTGTAGTGTGTTTTTTCAGTAAAAACGAGAATTTTTTTCTCATTGATGTTATTCTAGTATATGGAAACAAGCCCTGGTAATGTCAATAGGTCTGGCTTGTAACTGAGAATGCCCACACATGCACTCTGTCACTCAGTGTGAGGAAACATTTGATGCTTAAAACCTCCACGGCTATAGAGCAGTACTTATCCTGCCCATTGCCAGCCTATGAGCGCTTTTTATTAACAAGGTTCAGATTTAACCTTTTTCACTTTTTATTGGCAGTTCCAAGGGGCAGTAATAGTGGGACGGTGTTAGCACCCTGTGGCTGCAACAATTTGTCTCCACAGGACCTGCTCCACTTTCTATTCTTTTGTAAATATTATATAACGGCCAGGACTATCTATTTATTACCTCTTTTAAAAAGACTTAATTTTGTCCAAGTACGTCCCGCTCTTTTATATTTGCAACTGCTTAACTTTGATTGTATTCCATTTGTGGCCGGGTTTCTTAAATGCGCAATGAAATATAGAAAATGTTTGGATTTTTAATATCATGGCATTTTACTTGGGCCCACTGATGTTGTTTTTTAGCCCTCCCAGCCTTGTGCGTCAACATTGTTGTTACTATACAATAATTGATTTCAGCTATTGTATCATGGTTTTAAAGTGCATGTGTTGTTTTTTTAAAGTGTGACTTTTATGGTTTCTATCTAAGAAAACCGAATAAAGTATTTGAACTGAACACTCTGTCACTCAAAAAGCCATTCACCCACCCACTGACTCATTCTGGTTTTCACCCACTTACTCCTCTGAATTAAAACAGACACTCAAACTCAACAACATAGGAATGATACATTAAAAGAATAATGCCACTTAAACTTAGTAGGCATATGCTTTGCATTACAAAAAGACAATGAAAAATAATAGTGGCCAGCTGTATTGCAATGGTATTTTACATAGTGAGTCATTGTCTGAAAGTCAAACATAGCTGCTACACTTTGAAGCAACCTGTTTACCATCTTGGGGTGGTAAAATAATGAAACACTGTGCGCAATATCATTCCAAGATGGCTGCTCAGTAAATATCACACTAGGTGACCATCTTTGAATGCTAAAACGTATAGTGTATAACTGTTGTACTAATCCAAGGTGGCCAACATAATGCTTCTAAACCTGGTGGCCATCTTGGAACCATAAAAAAAGATACACTATAGACAATATCATTCCAAGATGGATCCAAATTTAGAAAAGTGGCTGCAAAGAATGAGCACAAGAAAAGAGCAGAAAGTAAGCTGTTGCCTAGGACTTTCAGGGGAACTCCAGGACTATATTTTCTTTTACAAAAAACAAGCATTGCCAAAGCTATTAGGTCTGACCTATACAAGATCTATTGGCTTTGGCAAGGTGTTTTGGCAATATTGTACACTATTGTGGCTGCTGTTTAGCATGTCTAAAAGTCAGTGGCTTGCTGATGAGTGGGATAGAATGGAGTGTGGTAGAGTGGGATAGAGTGGAATGGGGTAGAATGGCATGTGGAAGACTGGGGTGGAGTGGGGCAGACTGGAGTGGAGTAGATTGGAGTAGATTAGGGTGGGGTAGGTAGGGGTAGGGTAGATCAGGGTAGATTGAGGTGAGGTGGAGTGGGGTATATTAGGGTAGAGTGGAGTGGAATATATTGGGGTAGATTGGAGTGGAGTGGGGTAGATTGGGGAAGAAAGAAGCAGGGTGAATTGGGGTAGAGTGGAGTGGGGCAGAGTGGAGTTAAGTGGGGTAGATTGGTGGATTATAGTAAGGTAGAATGGAATGGAGTGCAGGTAGACTGGGGTAGTTTGGAATGGGATAGCTTGGAATAGGGTAGTTTGGGGTGGAGTGTGGTAGGGTAGATTAGAGTGGCTTAGATTGGAGTGGAGTGGGGTAGATTTGAGTGATGTATGGTCGATTAAAGTGAAGTGGAATGGGATAGAGTGGAATGGAGTGTGGTAGATTGAGGTAGAGTGGAGTTTTATACATTGGGATAGAGTGAAGTGGAGTACAATGGGTGGATTGGAGTGGGTAGATTGCAGTGGAGTAGACTGTGGTAGAGTGGAATGAAGTGGAGTTGGATAGATTGGAGTGGAGTCGAGATTGGAGTGGAGTGTGATAGACTGGAGAAGAGTTGAGTGGAGTGGGGTAGATTAGAGCGTAGTGGGGTAGGTTTGGGTGAATTAGAGTAAGATAGACTGGGTGAATTAGAATAGGGTTGATTGGAATAGAGTGGGGTAGATTAGAGTGGGGTAGATCGAAGTGGGGTGGATTGAAACGAGACAACTGAAGTGGGGTAGATTGAGGTGGAGTGGGGTAGACTGGAGTGGAGTGGGAGACTAGTGGAGAGGGGTGGGGTAGAGTGGATTGGGTTAGACTGCAGAGGGGTGGGGTGGAGTGGGGAAGAGTGGGGAAGAGTGGGGTACACTGGAGTGGAGTAGATAGGGGTAGATTGGACGAGTATATACTGGGGTGGAGTGGGGTAGATTGGAGTGGAGTAGATTTGAGGAATGTGATAGACTGGAGTAAAGTGTGATTTAGTGGAGCAAGGTAGACTGGGGTGGAGTGGGTTAGATCGGGTGGCTTGGAGAGCAGTAGATTGGAGTGGAGTGGGGTAGATTGAAGTGGGGTAGACTGTAGTGTATTGGGATAGATTGTGGTGGAGTGAGGTAGATTGGAGAGGAGTTAGATTGCAGAGTTGCTTGGAGTGGACTGGGATAAATTGGAATGGGTGGGGTAAACTGGACTCAGGTAGATTGGAGTGGAGTAGAGTGGAGTGGGGTAGATTGAAGTAAAGTTGAGTTGACTAGAGTGGAGTAGGTTGGATTGGGGTACCATGGAGTTGGTGCATTGGGGTAGATTGGAGTGGAATGGATCAGAGTGGGGTAGATTTAAGTGGAGTCTGGGAGATTGGGGTGGAGTGGGGCTGATTGGGTTAGATTGAGTAGAGTGGGGTAGATTGGAGTGGAATAGCTTGGAATGGAAGGGGTAGAGGGGAGCGGGGTAGATTAGAGTAGAATGGGGTAGACTGGCGTAGAGTGGGGTAGACTGGATCTTAGTGGAGTGGATTGGGGTAGATTGGAGTGGAGTGGGGTGGAGTGGGGTAGATTAGGATAGAGTAGGGTAGATTGAATCAGAGTAGTTTGGAGTGTGGTGGGGTAAATTGGAATGAAATTGATTGGAGTGGGTTAGATTGGGTGGAGTGAGGTAGTCTGGTGAAGAGTAGATTGGGGCAGATTGTAGCGCAGTGACAGGGGTGGACTGAGGTACATTGAACTAGAGTGGGATAGATTGGAGTGAAGTAGGATGGAGTAGAGTGGGGTGAGGGGAGGGCCTAAAGTGGAGTAGTGTGTTGTGTCATGGAGTGAGTCGTGTAGATTGGAGTGGCATGCAGTCAAGAGATGTGGTGTATCACAGTGTCTTTGAGTGGAGGGAAGCTGAGTTGAGTGGCATTTTGCAGAGTGGAGTGGAGTGGCGTAGAAAGGAGTGGCATGGCATTGAGTGGAAGGGTATAGAGTGGAGTGGAGTGGCATAGTGTGGAGTATGCATGCTGTTGTAGCTCACTGCCATTACAAACAACACATTTTCATTGAAATGATCATTACATTTGCACTGAAATAGGGTTTTACTGCACACAAACGATAATGTGTGCAAATGTCATGACTCAGTGTATTGATGGGTTTGATTTGTATTAAAATATTTGTTTCCCCTACACTTCAGAATTACAAAAACATGCGCTTCATCTGTACTAATTATGATATATTCTGAAACATCAACACAGTTAATTTTTTGTTTTGCTGTGTGCTAGAGAAATACATCCTACACCCTATCCTCTTACATGGGTACTCAGCAGGATTGTCACATTAATGCTCTCACTTTGAAGTCAGAGAAAGAAAAGTAAACACTAAGCTCCCTCGGAAGACAGCTTGATGTTTGACCTCTGTGTTTGAATGCACAGCAAATGTGAAAAGAAAAGTACAAGATTTAAACGCCTGTTTACAGAAAGCGAGTTTGTGGAAGAATACAGTAAACAAGGTTTTGGCAACGGGAGTGACAAACTCAAGTTGGACGGTGAACAGCCATTACAACGCGGCTGTTTCACTGCAAGTCATTACATCGCTAATCATTACAACGCATACCATTATATTACATGTGCTTTTACAACGCATGCGATGTAATGGCTATCCACATTTTTGTGACGAAACGGAGACTCTTCCGTTTCCTCACAACGACGTGCACCGCCCCTCCGACGACGCTGGAACCAGAAGAGAGGATCCACGAGGAATGAGAGGTAAGGGGGATATGAGGGTATGGGGAGGGTCGTGCTGGGGGTAGTGTTTCAGTGTAGGGACCGGACTGGGGTCGGGGGAGGGTCGTGCTGGGGGTAGTGTTTTAGGGTTTAGGGTAGTGTTGTGCTGTTCGTGTAGTGTAGAGTAGTGTTTTGGGGTTTAGGGTAGTGTCAGGAGGTCGTGCAGGGTAGTGTTTCAGTGTAGAGACTGGACTGGGGTCGGGGGAGGGACATGCTGGGGGAGGTATTTTAGGGTTTAGGGTAGTGTGAGGTGTTTGTGTAGTGTAGGGTAGTGTTTTAGGGTTTAGGGTAGTGTTGGGGGTCGTGCAGGGTAGTGTTTGAATGTAAGGACTGGACTGGGGGTCGGGGGAGGGATATGCTGGGGGTAGTGTTTTAGGGTTTAGAGTAGTGTTGTGGTGTTTGTGTAGTGTAGGGCTAGTGGTTTAGGGTTTAGGGGAGTGTCAGGGTCGTGCAGGGTAGTGTGAATGTAGGGAGAGGACTGAGGGTCAAGAAAGGTTCATGCAGGGGTACTTAATTAGGGTTTAGTGTAGGGCAGGGTAGAGTCACTTACCTTTGAACTTTTACCATGAGTATACCTTTACCACGCATGCATTTGCATTGTAATGGCATGCGTGGTAAAGGTATAGTAGTGGTAAAAGTTTGTGATGTAATGGTATGTCGTTGTCATTGACATCGCGTAGTAATACCCACGTTGTAATGGCACGCGTGGTATTGGTATGCGATGTAATGAGTCATATTCAGCTGGACAGCCTAAAGCAAATAAAGCCAGCAAATAGCCAGCAAATGTGAGTTACAAAACACAAGGCCAATGGTCTGCACTGGAGAATGTATTCCTAGATCAGCTTTCTGAATGTCCCTAAGATGTATTTAGCGTCTTGTAGGCTTCGACCTAAAAAGAGAAGAAATGTGCTAACCCATTGCCCCATGCTGTATGCTGCCATGGGAATAATTAGAATGAGACTCAAGCAGAAAGAAAAAAGATGATCAAAGAACCTCACTGTAAGCATAAGTAAAGTTTTTATGTTCTTTTTATTACATGGGCATGGCAGCCAAGTACACCTACAGGCCCCTCCCAAGAGGATCTAGTAAGGATCATTACAATGCAAGTTCCTTATGGTTTTTCATAGCATGTAATCAGCATCATAATCCTTGTTTACTATATCATGCGTTAAATTCCATGTAACACAATTCCTGTCTACAGGCAATAACATAGTATGATAACAATCCACCCTTAATGGCCTATTGGCTTAACCATATTCTTTTCACAATAAATATGTCCATTACATAGTCTTAATACATGGCATGTCACTATAATCAACTCAACCCTGCTGTTTTGAGCATAAGCTTTCCCACAAGACATAAAGTGCAATACAAGCCCTTTTTTCAATGGAAGCACACAACTTCTGCCAATCAAAAGCAGTACTCAAGTTAATTAACATTTTGAGAGAGCTAAAGCCTCTGTCTCAGTGGGACTTCTTAAATTTCTTTTTATTTTAATCAAATAAGTTATAGTGATAGCTGCACTGTGAAGCCAGTCTAGATATGGATTTTCAAATGGTGTACTCTATTGTCTATACATTCACGCTGCATTGTTCTTCGGATTAATTATCTAAGGATTGCAAAGACATTTTTGACCAATATGATGTTGACTGTTTGCCTGTGACTGTAGGGACTGTGGTCACACAGGCTGCATGGAGAGACCACAGGATAGCCCACAGCCAGAGGGAGCCAAGCTCAATAAAATACAAGATAGGCAGGCGTATTCCCATAGCAACAATGCAATAATGCATTCATAGGCCCAATAGCAACAGTAGAATTAAGTACATTTTTGAAAGAAAGCACAAGCATCCTTAAATAAAGCCAACACATTATACTTCAGGCACCGACATAAAGAATGTGCCCGTTTAGTATGGTGAAGCAAAAACAGACCCTTGGGTAAGATAGACAAAGGGATTTAGCAATCTTATTTTGTAAAGTCTGAGAGAACCCATAGAGACAACAGTAAAAGTACTTTTTAAAAGTTTCAAACCCCCATACTTCTCAGAGGCAAAGCAAAAAGCACTGCATGGACAATAACTTTGAATTTTTTTTAACAAGAGTAAAGCCCTACAACCACTAGAAGTTATATATTTGCATGAAAATGCTGAAAGAAGACTATGATGAGCCTGATGCAACATTCAGTAAAACTGGATAAAGAGATGTTAGAGAAGGGCACATTTCTCCAATCGGTCATCTCAGTTATTCCAATGTGGTCAAAGTTGCGCATCAAGGCCTGATGCCGGCCTATCCTGCTCTTCAATGTTAACCTCATCATTCTTACCTAAAGCCTGCTAAACAAGGCCTACTTGTAACTAAATCGGGATCTCAGAAGAGACAGATAGAATACTTTCTGAGATTCCAGTCTGCTTTGGAAGTTTTGAGAGGTCTCATCTTACACTAACATGGAAAGACTCTTCTCTCCCTAGACACCAAGGAGGTAGAACTGTTGAATTCCCTACATTTTGAAGGCTTAAAACATCAGCCCTACAGTTAAAGTCCCTGGATTGTTGTGGTGTACTTGCTTTAGCTTTGAAGAAGCTGTTACAGAGATCATGGTGCTGTAAGAGATGGTATATGGGGTGCCGAACATATCTCATTCTTTGGAGAGTCAGAACTCGTGCTCATAGTAATCTTCATGAAATACTTGTGCGTACAGTGAGATAAAAAAAAGCATTGTGAAGTCAATGCCACTATTCTGCACCCCCAATTCCTATTTGGCTGGTGTAGGTGCCACCAGGGTACCCTGATAATGGCTGGAACCAGTACGCGTCAATCAAATGCGATCTGTTCACTGTGGTAGCCCTGCAGTACCAAGGTAAACAGAAGGGTGTTGCTTGAAATGGATAGTCGATATTTGTTCCTTCCATCAACCCAATTCACTAGTTCGGATGTGGTTTTCTTGTGTGTGTAATTATTGATAGACTCATCTATCAAGACCCTCGTAAATTATAATACATTCATGATACATAGTCAAGTAATTGAAATCCCTATTAAAGTTCTGCAGATTCAGGGGTCGAATGTTGCTATCACCAGACGAAAAGCACAGTTACAGTTGTGTCGTGTTCAAAGGCGAATCACTGCAGACTAGATTTTGTTTTTAGACCTCTAATGGTTTCTGACTCCGTGTGCTAGAGAGGATAGGCTCTGGTTATTTTTCCACAATAGTAAGAAGATTAAAACATGTTTGGCAAACGGGAATGCTGTGTAGCACACATTATAAATACAACACAATACAATAAATGAAAGCTGATGTGACTAGACATACACAACTTCATTCTGTGGCACTTATTACGTATATCCTAATTTGGATGCTACTCACCCACAACCTTTTCCCTCTTCTATCCCTCCGCTATCCTTCTCTAGCCAAATAACTGACTAACATATTCACCACTCAAATTAATTTCAGATTTCACTATACTAATTCCCCACCAATACTTTATGGGTTCTGGTGCAGCGTGCTACTCGCTGAAAAAGCACTTCAACACCCCTACATGGGTAGCAAGCACTATATAAATGCAAACCTTTTTCCCTCCTCTATCCCTCCGCTATCCTTCTCAATCCAAAACATTGACTAACATACCCACCACTCCGATTACTCTAATATTTCTCTATACTAATTCACCACTAATTCTTTATGGGTTCCAGGGTAGCGTGCTACTCACCGAAAAAGCCTTTTGACGCCTCGCAAGGGTAGTAAGCGCTATATGAATGCAATTACAATTAAAATGACATCTCTACAAAAATTCAACAAGGATCTAATTGCTCATTCTTCGGCATAATTAGGGTCCAACTCCCAGAGGAAGGCTGTGGATACCTAAGGTTGTGTGTAGCCCATGAACTATGTATGGATATAAGTTAACATATCCTGTAACCAAGATGATGTTTAATTAAAACCAGATCTATATTTACTCGGTGTGATTTCATTTACAGCAACTTTTAGCTGCCGATCACCCCGCGTGCTTAGCAACCAGCATTTCTCTGTTTCAGCAGAGAGCGTGGACCTGGTGAACCTCTGCTTCGATTCAGCCTTCGGTACTCAGGAGAAAACCTCTATTCTCTCGGAGAACACTTTCATTTGCAGTCGGTATCGACCCTTGTCAGCTCCATACCATTCCATTGACTGACTAATTACATTTTTTTTCTAGTTTGATTTTCTAGGAGCTGCCTCTTATTAGTGATCCTAAGTAGAAGCAGCGCTTGGTGGAGATATGCGCGCATAAACAAAAAACACAACGGTCCCTCTTATGGTGATTAATTCTTTAAGCAATTAGGATTAGACCCTGAGATTTCTTTAAGTCTGCTTGAGCTGACTTTACCGTGGCTGTATCTGAAAAGCAAAAAAAAACAGCCACAGGGGCTGGCGATACACTGATCTATGCTCAGGATTAACTGAAAAGAGAAATCATTTACTTAAGAGGGAGACGTGCCTTAGGGCTGACTAGTTTACTGTGGAACCAGAAGGCCTGGTTCTAATCCAACCTGCCTCAAATGACTGAGGACTGCTGCAGGGCAAATCATTACATCTCCCTTGAATCAGTAACCTCTTCTAGCAAATTTATCGCATTCCGATGTAATCTTACCCTTGGCAATCAGAAGTTATATTCTATGCCCTTAAGGAAGGCGAGTCTACATTGTCTCAACACTTGTGCAATATTACACAGTCAAATGTACGGTCTCAGCTTCTATGCTGATTCAAAATAGATTTAATACGACACATCCTGATTCACTATTGTAATCTGTGGTAGAGTTCGTGACTTTTAGTTAAAACACTTCACAAAAAACACCTATTAGTGACCATTGGCTAGTTCAGTTTCTGCTACACTGTCCAGGTTTCCTTCATGGCCAGAGTGGAATATTTTTCTGTGCAATATAATTAATCAGTTTCTCATGTATGGAGGAAAAAGGCTTGTAAAAGGCTAAGTCACTGCAACCCTGGTCAAAGCCTTCGCTGCTCTTTTCATCACATCCGTTTGTGCCTTCCTTGCGCACTGTCCTACTGAGCACTACATTGCCCTTGGAGTTCATGATTATATTGATGGCCTCCAAATACCCAGCTTCTTCTATGTGATATTACCCCTAACTACAAAATTCCATCATTTTTGCATTATAAACTCACAATTTCGCTTTTTATAGATTACACAAGCGTGGATGGGGATGGATTTCACCAGCTACCTAGTATTAGTAATATCCTTGTGCGGTCAATTCAGCCTTTAGGCCTTCTTCAGACAAAAAATTATATTTAATCCCACGCGAAGATGTGAACCAGTGCAGACAAAAATATGCCATGAAAAGGAGGCAACAATGATCACAATGGAACGTGGAATCTCACATTACATACTTACACATTGGATTAAAAGGCATACTTTTAGAATGGGTAAGAGATTGAAACATTGTGTAATAAAAAAACCCACACAGTGAAAGAGACACACGTTGGACAGTGTGGGTAACATAATTCTAAAATGCATAGCCTAAAGAACAAACACGATTGATTCCACAAATGCACTGAAACATGTTGAGATCCATTTACATTGGGAGGCACTGTTCAGTTGTTTTACATTTTAATTTAGAATGATACGCATCTCTAAAACACAAGAGCATATTGAGCAGGGCAGTTTAACACTATTAGCTTACACCTGCACGATTACAATTATTTCTACCCTATGATATTTCTTGAATAAATTGGACTGGTCCAAAAATTATCTATGCCTGGCCTCACAGTTTATTTTCTTTGTCTAAAGGAGACCGAAAGACTTACCTGATGCTACAGTGTTATTAGAAGATGGGTGGCAACAGCAGGGCCGGACTGGGAACCAAAACAGGCCCTGGAAAAGCGCTCAGCCGGTCCCTGGGGAGGGGGGTTGGGCTAACGGGAAGCTTTGTGCCGCTTTTATTGCTGGGGGGCAATATTGTGGCTTTGTGGCAAAACCGGCCCGGGTAAAGAAAAAAACAGACCCCCAGGAGTCTAAAACTGGCCCCCACCTGGCGGCCCACCTGGGAAACACACGGTGCCCGTTATTGCCAGTCCGGCCCAGGCCAATGGCAGCAGGATATCTGCTTCGGATCCCCCACCATAGTCTCCGTTTTTTTTAGCGGTGTAAAAAGAGAAATTGTTAATGTACAACGTGAAACCTACTGGATTTTGTAGTTAATTGAACATCAAGCCGGAAAAACTGGTTATTGAAGACCAGGAAACATTATCATAAATTCCAAGGCGGTCACACTGGCCGGGCGGAGGGAGTGGAGGGGAGTATAAATCTCACAATGGAGGCTGTGGACTGCCTTAATGAAATCCTAACAATGAAAGGAGACATTGATAATAGATCCATGGTCACAGTGTGGCAATGTTATTTGGAGCTAAACATATTTTCAGGGTTTTTGTTTTGTTTTATTTATGAGTGACCGATACAATACAATGTGTCGTATTTAACCAATATAATAAAGATAGGAAATAATATATTCTAATGGAAATTGAAAACCCCGATTACTATAGTGGGATAGGTTGTGTAAATTCAGTTAATTTAGAGGACAAAACACTACCGGACGTTATGACAATTGAATCTAGTAAAATTCTATTTCAAGAACTTAGAATCAGTAATACTGAACACTGTCCAGGTGTAGCGCTAAAGGAAAAGTACTGCCATCAAATGTCAGTTGCTGACATACATGTGCAGCCAGCAGTTGTCCCGTACAATTCTCATACAGCTTGGTAGAGAGTCAAATGCCAGGTGAAGTCTTGTGTGCGCAGTGCTATTCCATTCCATTTTACAGGTAGAAACGTGTGCCATAGTACTGTCATCTGATGGCAGGTGTAACTGAATAAGCCCTGGTTTAGCCATCATATGCCCAGGTTGCGATATCCTATATCCGGTACTGCTCTCATATGATAGATGCAGCCTCCTCTGCGTTGCTACAGTCATCAAATATTTGCTGTGGCATGAACTGCAATAGACAAGGGCTCTATCCTCAACCGATGATGCCGGGTTCCACCACCAATCAAACAGAAGCATTAGCTATCAAAAGGAAGGCGTGGATGCCATAGACCTTGGGATCATACCCCTCCCAGAACTGGAACCAAATGTCCCTCATGCATGACTACATGCACTCAGTTTCTCTCTCTTTCACTCCACCCCATGCATCAGATTAGCTACAACTACACAGCAACTCTTTATGAGCAGCATCTGCCAATCACACACTATAATAAAACACTTCCCACACCCCTTCCGCCGAGCACAACACTTTATAAACATAGGTGTCTTACCTCTCACTCCTTTTGGCTTCACTACAAGCCAAGGTGTAGCAACACATAATAGGTCAAGAGCATAACTCTGATTGCCACACATGCCACCAAAATAGCTAGACATGGGCCAAGACCAGTGCAACGGAGCTCACACAAAACAGTAGGCGCTACCAATCCACAAAGCACTTTGCACCTCGTTAGGGGTATGAAGCGAAATATAAGTCCAACTACGGCACTACACAACAAATTAATGCCCCATCATAGCTGTGATATAATGCCTACAGACTTGCATGCCAAGGTATAGGCATCATATGCCCAGAGCAACACCATATCCCAATGCATTGGCAATAGCATCCACAGGCACATTACAGATACAATCTGCCATGCCTAGTCTAAGCTTTCACGTAAAGTGGCACAGAAAGAATATACCACTACACAGCCACCTTCTGCAAAGTACAGTTGTGCACTTTTTAAATGTTCTTACCCCCTCAATTGATAATTTTTTAGGGGCCTCGACAATCTAGAAATTTTCTCTTTCAGCAGAGTACCAACCTCTGCATTTTTGAGGGTAGATCGAAAATGCCCACATTCATATTTGATGGTGACTCTTGCCACGTCATCTGCCTGTTTATTGACTGATGGTTAGTGCTAGTACTTGACAGTACGATATAGAGGCCATTGCACTTTCACCACTGGGACAGGAGTGTACAGACTCGCGGCTCTGAGAAAACTATTTAAGTCACTGATAACTATGGACTCTTATTTCACTGATGGTGTGCTGTGTTACTGTGTTAAATATAGTAAATGTGATGTGAATGGAAGTCTGAGCTCTTAGTAAATAGGTCCTCTACTGCGATAACCTGAGGCGGACTGTCTCCCTAGAGGTGTCAATGGTTTCCTGGTTTCAGTTGTCCTTCACTAATCTCTAGGTCCTCCACCACACATCTGAAGTGCCAAAGATTCGGATTGGGCCTTGGCTTCTCAACAGTTCAGTTCCACACGAATCAGATCAGTATCGGCCCTTTGGAGACAGGGATTTGCACCTTTTCGAACTTGGAGAAGGAGCTTTGTCGAAAAAACTGAGAGAAAATAACATGCTAAGGATTCCTCAGTTCACACATCCTACACGCTCATACCAACCCTTGAACGACTGAGACACAAATAAAGCTGCTGTCCTCTGTCTTGAAGATGAGAAGCAGGACTGACTTGACTGACGACATCCACCCTTGATCTGCAAGGCATGAGTCTTTTGCCAAGTAACCTGTATAATGCATTTTATTTATTTGTACATTTTGTACAGCACCCACTGCATAATTGAATCGCGTCTAGGTGCTGGTGAGAGAGAAAGGAGTTGATCAGACCAAAAGAGATAGGAATAGAAAGGCTTTTCATTGTTTTCTGAAACTCAAAAGGATATTAGAGTTATGCAAGGGTTTAGGCAGATTGTTGCACAGGTGAGGTCCAGCAATTGAGAAGTGGTCGTCTTTCTAGGATTGATAGTTCATTTTAGGGACTATGGGGAGGTTGAGGTAGTTTGAGTGGAGTTGCTGGGGCTGGATGAATTTCTTGATTTTCTTCTGTATGTTTTAGGTCCTGAGCCAGCAAGGAAATTCTATGTAGAGTTTAGTCTTTATCGAGGCATCTGTTTATGAATGCAGTTCTGGTGGACGCAAGTGCATGTTTGAAGGCAGCATCAGTGTTGAACGGTTCACCTAGGGTTTGGCAAGCTTTGAGGCCTTGGACGAAGAAGGTGGTGTAATTCTTAGATATTTGTATGAAACTGAAGATTGACTTTGGGGCTTGGGAAAGGGAAGCTGACAGTAGATCTAACATTACAAGTTTTTTTCCATGAAGAACGAGGTTAAGGCATTGCAAAGCTCTTCAGCTTGCTGTATAGCGGCTTTGCTGCATTGATGGTTGGTGAGTTTTTTAACCATTTTGAAGAGTTCACGTAACCTTTTCTTTGCTGAAGTACAACTTGCCCTGATTAGTGGCTTTTTAGGTCGATCATTCGAGACCTCTTGTATATACTTTAGTATATACTTATATGTGTATGTACTTTGTGGGCTCTGTTGATCAGCCCTAGGACTTGTCTACTTCCGCTTAGGGACTTTTTTTTCTGTTGAACTGCCTCTATTTAACTGTCTCGATAGTAAACGACCAGCAGAGGTCAGTAAAATACCAGAATTGCTTTCTGCTGAGGCACTTTCTTTTTTTAAAAATTTCTGGCAAATGCCTCTATTTAACTTCCTTGATAGAAAACGACCAGCAGAGGCCAGTAAAATACCAGAATCACTTTAGCATTCTCTAGATTCCAGTCCTTTGAAATTGTCTTCCACAAGCACCAGTAGACAATAATATGTTTTTCAAATCTTGTATTTTCAGTGATATGACCACCGAAGGCCCTGATTTTATATTAAAAACGGACCTTTGGACTATACCATTTCCATTGCTGAAAGGCAATATTCCTGTTCATATGTTCCATACCTGGCGTGTAACACAGTTTGGTGCTTACTTTCCCTTCAGGTTGAAGAACAGTAGATGTTTCAGCACCCAGGCTAATGTCCTGCTTAGATAAACACATATAAGGTTCCAAAGGCGATACCGATTGCATTGCAAATGCTTGTTTTAGACTGAAATTAGCCTTGTGCTAGGAGGTTTAAGTGCCAGAGATGAGGTTAGGTTTGTGAAAAGGATCTACACCAGGAAGCTTCTACTTGGAAAATTGGGGTGCATGTGCCATAGTTTTAGTAAGTGTGTTACAAAAGACAAGGGAAACCCAAATACAATTGGTCAGGGACCTTGGGTAATCAATTATTTCTAAAGACAGTGGTCCCTCGACAAGAGGTTTTGTGAGTAAACAATAAATACAGACCCAATCAGAACTATATTTTACAGCTGTCCAGCCGTATAGGGTTTTTTTAATATGCAATTGCTTAAATATTTACAAAATAAAGCAAGAAACAATTAAAGTGGGACACAAGCCTGTATCCAACTTAGTGGGAAGGACGTACAGAATGAAAACAGAAAGGCTCAGGAAGAGTAAATTGTTTGTATGGGGCACGTTTTGATATGACAAACAAATTATAGTGGACACCATTGCACAAAATGAGTATTAAATAAAAAAAATGTATATGGCGCACAACAAGTCAATGGCGTTTTGATCCTTACAAAAGATATAGGATCATCATCAGGACATTATCAATGGTATGCCTGTGTACATTTTGCCTGTAATAACTAGAATAGAACCATAGGAGGGAAGTAAGGGATGAAAAAAAGACACAATACAAAGTTAGCTCGGGTGGAAAACAGTTTTAAAACAACTTGGGTGCTGGTGAGGGCAGTCTCTATTTCAAACCGGCGTGAAGGGATCACTTGTGAGTAAAACTGTACCAGAGAAGTGAACTGGATGCATAAAAAGTGTTAACCAAGGCTCTGCAGGATCGAGAGTCCTGTTAGTGAGTACGAGAATTACGCATTTAAGAGCAACTAATGTTAGAAGTACGCGTGTGGTGATGATACGCGTGAAACGGTACAGAACTTGGTGAGTGGTGTTAAACCCGCAAACTAGCAGAAAGCTAGCAGGCCGCAGGTGCCAAAAGAGAGAATGAGAGAAGGAAAGAATACAGCATAAGTGTTAAGGAGGTGATAATTTCACCCAGATTTGTGCGAAACGTTTCATAAAGGAGTCAAGAAGAGGTGCTAGATAATTAGAGGAAAAGTAATTAGACACCAGGGGTTTACATAGCAATTACTAATACCAGAGAGGGATGAAAAAGCAGCACAGTAAAACAGATTAAATTAACTAGTCCAGTCCTCCAGGTGATTAAGGCCAGTGTGTATGCTACAAGTTCGTAAAATCCACTTGAGTTCCTCCTTGTTGAAGAGCAGTGAGAGATCCGTGCCTCTTGGAGGAGGCTTGATCACGCTGATGATGGTCCAACTTATGTTGTCCTCAGTATGGCCTGATGCCAGGAAATGTTCTACAAGGGGGGTATTTGGTGTCCTGCAACGTAATCGGCTGCGATGTTGGCAAATCCTTATTCATGCTTTTTGTGTGATTTGGCCGATATAGATTTTATTGCAGGGACATAGAATTGCATATAAAATTGCAAGTGTTGTTGTTCCAAAAAGCTTTCAATCCAATTTTGATTTTACCAAAGACATATTCCTTGCATTCAATAGGGAATTTGCATGCAATACAGTTCCCACACTTGACATGCCCAGTGAGTGGGGCCAAGCGCCAATTGTCATTGAGTGTTCCTGTGCATGTTGTAGTGGGCAAGGCTGTTCTGACCAAACGATTCATTATGTTTTTGTTCTTTTGTAAATGCAAACAATGGGCGTTCCAGGTTCAATATGCCTGCATTGATGACCTCACAATGCTTCAGAATCACTTTGTGTACAGTATGTGAAACAGGGGAAAAAGTGGTAACGCATACTATGCGGTTCTGTGAGTGTTTTGTTTTGGGCTCTAGGAGACAGTCCCTTGGGCAGTACCAGCCTCTTTTCAGGGAGTTGCAAACTAATCTACGAGGGTAACCTCTAGCTGTTAGTTTGTTACTTAGGACTTTGGCTTAGCGAAAGTAATCCTCTTTCAGAGTACAATTCCTTCTAATATGTAGGACCTGTGAGTAGGGTAATGAGTCACATGGGTGGTTGCTGTCGTATCTCAGGAGCGTGTTACGCTCAGTGGGTTTCCTGAACAGGCTTGTGATTAGTATGCCTTCCTTGTATTGGATGTTGAGGTCAAGAAATGGGATCATAGTTTTGCTGTGTGACAGCGTGAAATTGAGCCCCTCACAGTTATTGTTTAGCCAATGAAGGAATTGTTTTATAGTGGTCTCTGAGTTTTGCCAGATCATAAAAATATTGTCAATGTATCTTTTCCACACTGAAATAGCAGTGCAGAAAGGATTTATAGGCGCAAAAACAGTCACATTGATGTCCCTTTAGTTTGCTGGTAATATTGGCCGTCGAAGAGAAAGAAATTCCTATGAGGCAAATTTCCAATAGCTGTAATATAAAAATTGTGGGTACCGCATGAGGGCGGGGACGTGTGTTGAGGATTTGTTCAATGACCAGTAAGGAATCAATTTGGGGGATGTTTGTATAAAGCGACTCTACATCCAGAGTGCATAAAGTGTCAGAGGCAGGATCAGATGGGTAATTTTCAACAAGATTGATCAGGCCATGCTATCACGGATGTAGTAATCAGTTGTGGGAACAAAATCCCTAATGAAGAAATCTACATATTGGCCGAGTGGGTCTAGAATAGAACCACAGCCCAAAACTATGTGGCAGCCAGGTGGGTTTCTTGATTTTTGTGTATTTTGGGTAAAGTATAAATTACAGCTTTAAGGGGTGTCTTGGTGTTGAGATACAGATGCTCAAGTTTACTCAAAAATCCTTGTTCTAAGCCTTCATTGGTCACTTGAAGGATCATGTTTTGGAGTTCTAGACAGTTTACAGTAGTGATCGGTGTTAGCCAATTGCCTATGTATTTCAGTTTTGTAGGCGTCTATTTCTTGAATGACTAGTCCACCCCCTTTGTCAGCTGCTTTGAAGACCAGAGTTTCATTAGATTTCAGTGTGGTTAATGCTGCTTTCTCCTCCAATGAGATATTATATGGAAGGAAGCAGCGTACATTTGCGGGTTGTGTGACATCACGGAGGACCAATTTTCAGATGTAAGTATCTCAGCAGGAACCATGCCTGAGAAAGGTGAGCAAGTGGAAGGGGTCGTAATGGAGCGTTAGGAATATGACTAGACTTGGGGTTGAGCAAGAAATAGCTATGTAGTTTTATTTTGCAAAAGAATCTCAATATCTCGGTTTTTAAGTTCAAAAAGTTGGGATGGGTTGTGCGCACAAATTAAAGACATTTACTTAATAGTGATAATTCAGGGTTTGACAACTGGTGGTTAGAAAGGTTAAAAATGAGTATCAATGAACTATCGCTCATAGTTGCTGTCTCCGTTGGGTTGGTTACCACTGGTAGTATTTGGAATGTGTCTGATGTTCCCCTGGTGGATTGTACCAGAGCTGCTGCTGTTTGACCCAGCCTCTCTCTGGGGGTTTGGGGTGGCCACATCCTAAAAAAGGAGTGTTAGATGTTCTGTTAGACGGACCCGGACCTTCTCCTTGGTCAAAGGTGTCTGATGAGTGAGTAGAAGTATCTGGGAAGCCTACAAGGTTATTCCGTCTATTGAAGCGGCCCCAAGGTCAGGCGTTTTGGGGATTGTTATAGGATCTATTAGTATAGAAATCCTTAATCAAGTAGAGGTATGCCATTTCTTGTGTGTAAGATTTTATATCTTTCTTGACTTTTAGGGATTTTTTGTTTTGTTCTAAGCAATGAAACTCCTCTACAGTTTTTTGTACCTGTTCTAATAGTTTTTTGGAAACACTTGCAGGGTTACTGTCTTTGATCTGTTTCTCTAGGTCATTGATTTCGTCACTTCGTTTTATAATTTCTTGAATGGCCGTATCAATACAGAGCACCATCCAATGTCTGAAGCATTTGGTGCCGATATAACTGAAATTGGTAATATATTTGGTGATATCGATGAATACCCCTGGGATGTTTCTAACTTGTAAGCCTGTGGGGATAATGTTAGCTTTCAGATATTCAGTCAGCATGCGTATTATGAGCTGTAGTCGGACAGATTTTTTCTTGCATTTTTCTAATTGTTCGGAGAGGGAGGTGTTAGTATCTACTGGGGTGTCACTAGTGTCAGTAAATAATGAAGGGCCCTCAAGGATTTTCTTTATGTAGTCGTCTGAGTACAGAGGTGTGTGGTCTGACATAGCCCAAGTGGAGTGAGAGTAAAGAAGAAGCTAGTGAGAGTGTGGAGCTAGGGGAGTGACCCACTTAAAAAAGGGGAATCAGAGTACAAAGCCCTTGCAATCCGGCCATAGTTTTAGTAAGCACATGGTGTGGAGATTCCAAAATGAATGTGGGAGAGCTAATGGTGTTAACTTCAGTGAGATGCTCCTCTAGGCTTGCTTTGAAGGCATCAGAGTGTAGTTTTGTTTAGCACAAGAGGAGGGAGTTATTGTAGATTTGCTCAGCTGTCTGGTAATGGAAGACAGCAACCATGAAGTGAAGCAAATCATTTGGTGAAAGGACAAGATGATGGGGAGGAGGGATCATGAGCTTAGAAAGTTGCGAAAATGTTGTACCACAGTGTCTGAGCAAGAGCCCTTGATGTAAGAGAGAGAAGTAGTGAGGAATTCCATGCTTAGACGATGGCAAGGTGTCTGAATTTTTCGGATGAATGAATGGGTAGGTCTACAAGCCAGAAGTTGAAGTCTCCTGTGAACAAAAAGTGAAAAGATAAAAGCAAGAGGTCTGCTATGTTACCTACATTTGATGTAGCGTGAAACGAATCATCCCTGTATGAATAACTCAGCGCCATACTAATACAGACAAGCAACAAAATTATGCTAGACCAATAGACTAAAATAGGCATGTTTTAAAAAGTTGTTTGAACTTTCCTAATTCAGAGCATAATCGAACATGCAAAGTTGGTTTGTTCCAGTGGAAGGAAGCAAGGTAAGAGATCCACTTCTCACCATATCTAGCTGTACAAATTCAAGGAATTTGCAATAAGTCTTTGTCTTTAGATCTTAACAGGCTGGTCGGGTTATGCTGTCTGAACTTGTTTTGCAGGTAAGATGGAGCATTCCCATATAGTGACTTATGTGCAAGACAACATATCTTATATTAGCCTTGTCCTAATGGGTAGCCAGTACATAGAGTTGAGAATCAGAGAAGAAGAGGATCAAGTTGTGGCAGGTTGCGAACCAGTCTGGCTGCTGTGTTCTGTGCCACTTGTAGTTTGGACAGCAAAGTCTAGTTTACAGCAGTCAATAAAGCTTTGCCGTAGTCTAAACAACTTGTGATGAAGGCTTGCACAAGAGTTTTTCTGGAAGTTTGAGGGAGCCAGGGTAAAGTTTTTCCAGTGATAGGATGGGGGCGAAGCAGGTTCCAAAGATAGCGGATATGTGCTCTTTCATAGAGAGAGTGAGATCCAACTTTATGCCCAGGTTTTTTGCTACTTGCTTTGGGGAGAGGGCTTGCCCCAATTCAGAAGGTCACCAATCCGGTTTCCATGAATCCTGAGCTTTACCAAATAGGAGTACCTCCGTTTTTTTCTCCATACAATTGAAGACAGTTACTAGACATCCAGGAGGATACCTTCCTCATACAGTCAGAAAAACTGGATATGATCCCTTGTAGGTCCTGGCCAAAAGGGTGACCAATTGTGTGTCATTGGCGTATGAGATTGACTCGAAACCACATGCCTTGATGATCAGTGTATGAGGGGCAATATAGACACTGAATAGCATAGGTCCAAGGATGGATACCTGTGGTACCCTTTTGTCAACAGGAATAGTGTGAGATTTGAAGGGGTTCAGAGAAATGGATTGGGTATGATCTTTTAGAAAGTTATTGAACCATTTGAGCGCATTGCCATAAACCATAATGTTATGCAGCCGACAAATGAGGATCCCATGTGAGATCGTATCAAAGTCAGCAGTCAGATCTAGAGTTCATAGCATCGCTGGTCCAGGGACAGTCCAATAGTGTCAGTGACAGCGACCAGTGCTCTCTCTGTACTGTGGCATGGTCTAAAGCCAGACTGAGAGGAGTTGAGGAGCCTGTGTTTTTCCAAGGAGGCAGAGAATTGCTTGTTTACGATGTCCTCCAATAATTTTTCAAGGAAAGAAGTAGCAAAATGGGCCAGTGATTAGGGCCTAGGTCAGCATCAGGCTTCTTTAAAATGGGGGAGACTAGAGCAGTTTTCCATGCAGTGTGGACTGCAGCTAGGTCTATGGAGAAGTTAAAGAGGGACATGATAGAAGGAGTGATTAAGCTGGAGATGCTCACCATAATGCTGGGTGGACATAGGTCTACTGGGGATCCTGATTTTGCAGATTCAAGCAGCCCCAGGGTCTGCTCTAATGTGCATGGTAAGAAACTCTCCAAATGAAAAGTGGTCTTAGGAGAGGGCAGAATAAAATCTGTATTTTTTTCACACTGTATTCAAGTGGCAGGAAAGTTTGCATAGATTTTGTTTATTTTTTCCTCAAAGAAATTGGCTAATAATAATAATTATCGAGAAGCCAGGATATCACGCACACAGGTGTGGGGTTTAATAAATCGTTGAGTGGTTTAAAGAGAGCTTTGTAGAATTTTATGTTTGCTAAATTTTCATTGTAATAAAATCTCTCCAGGCATTTTTGAAATAATGATGATAGCTTTTAAGCAGCAATTTTACTGCTTCTTTATCGGATAGGGATTTAGTCTTACACCAACGCCTTTCAAGTTTTTAACACTTAGATTTTTTTTTGTAGCAAATCAGCCGAAAACCAAGGGGCATTTTTTTTTCTGGGGGTGGTTGATAACTTTTTGAGGGGGGCCACTTGGTCAAAACCCTAAGTGAGAGAGGCATGAAAATTGCCTGAAGCGACATCCATGTTTGAATCACTCGAAAGCATGGGGGGGTAAATGCCCCAAAATATAGGCCAGTGAAACTGATTTTCATGGTCTCTTAGCCTGCCTGGTCTCTTTCTTGGGCAGCACAGGTTCATTTGTCTTAGGGATATGGAAATTTATCAGGTAATGATCCGTCCAAAGAAGCGGTAAAGGGGATTCACACCTACACTCAAGGGAATTGGCAAAGATCAGATGATCGAAGGTATGACCTGCAGAGTGGGTAGGACCTGCCACAATCTGAGTTCGGCCTAGCATTTCCATATCATCTGGAGGCTGTGCTCCCTCAATATTTTGAGTGTTGTTCACCGTGGAAATTAAAATCCCCAAGAGTACAAAGTGCTTGGAAGCCAGAATATAAGGAGCGATATGTTCTGCTAGAAGGTGACTGAAGTCTCTCTTTGCTCTTGGACGGTAAATCAAAGCACCCTTCCAAAAATCAGTAGCTGAGAGTTCCATTCTTAAAACTATAATTTCTACCTACTCAGCTAGCAGGGTCTTGATTACTCCTATACTGACTGTGTTTCTGAATGTGATAGCCACACCTCCTCCAGGTCCAGTCTCTCTATCCAGATTTAGCAATTTATATGACCCTGAGAGAGCTAGTGGAATACATGGTACCGCAGCTGCATTCAGCCAAGTTTCTGTTATATCTGATATTACAATATGAGCTATTTAAAGCACCGGGTAGAGGGGACATGGGGCTGGGGAACAGTCGATCAGGTTTCTGACTATAGGGGTTAGGACGATGGTGTATCTGATATGCAACTAGCCACTAGAGAAGCACTATGTGGAGAGGGAATAGAGAAACAAGAGAACCTGCATGTTAAACAAGAAACATGCCCTCCTATGTTAGAAGGGAAAATGGCCAGGGCAGCGTAAGAGGAGCGAGCCAGAGTACCTGGGGTACAATTGCAGAGATGAAGCTATGCAAAGGAGTAGTATAGATCTGTTATGGAATTCGCTTTTTTAGTTAAGCAGCAGAGTTCCTGGGAAGTACGGACACCAACAGGTAAAAACAGGTTTGCCTTTGGTGCAGCAACAGGCGTCCACTGCACGTTCGTGTCTTCATTTGCCCTAAATAGGCATATCTGGTGAGTGAGCAGAGATGCCTGGAAAGCTAACCCTCTCAAAAATGGTGGCCCGAATGGCAACCAGGAAGTGGGCTACCCACAAAGCACTCTCTTCCCCAACAAACGCCAATGCCATGGCGGAATGAAGAGTGGTGAAAGTGCTTGTGCAAAGATTTAAAATCGCAGCAATAACACCCACCAGCAAATTAAACGCATTACACTTACCTAAAAAGAAGTAAAAACAGTTTGAAAATAACACAAAGGAATGGAATCACCCCCAGCAATTTAGAAGTATTACAACACTTTCCCCAAAATAGAGCTGAGTGTTCTTTGAAGTTGTGTGCTGGGTCAGGAGGGCGGTAATATGCCCCAAACTGCCAAGCTAGGTCCTCCCTGGAACGGAAACAAGCATCCTAGGACCGGTTTTAGGGCATCACCCTCCATCAGCCAGGCTAGCTTGAATCCAGTGGTGTAGTGAGCGCGGGACCCATGTCTGGGCATACCCTTCCCACTTAGGGCGACATATGCGAAAGAAACAATTGATGGATGGAATGCTGGACAATTCAAACATTCACCCCCAGTCACAATGATCTGGGTTTAAACCATCATTCTTTTGCTCCCCACACCACCCAGGTTTGTTCCCTTGCTCACTGTACCCCTGGATACAATCTAGCCTGGCTGATGAAGGGTAAAACACAGAAACCGGTCCCAGGATGCTTGTTACCGGTCCAGGGAGGACCTGGCTTGGAGGTTCGGTCTGGACTGTTCCCATGAGGCACAGGGTCAAGACTGATTTGCATATAGCTGGGTCTTATCTGGGGTTGCATGGTGAGCAAAAGAACAATGGATTTAACCCAGATCTCTTGACTGGGGGTGAATGTATGATTCATTCAGCATTTCGTCCATCATTTGTTTGCGTAGCTCTTTTCACTCTAAGTTGGATGGGTATGACCAGAGGTGGGTCCCTTGCTCACTGTGCCAATGGATTCAAGCTAGCCTGGCTGATGAAGGGTAATTACCCAGAAACCGGTCCCAGGATGCTTGTTTCCGGTCCAGGGAGTACCTGGCTTAGTAGTTCGGTCTGGGCTGTTCCCCTGAGGCACAGGGTCAAGACTGATTTGCAAATGGCTGGGTCTAAACTGGGGTGGCATGGTGAGCAAAAGAGTGATGGATTTAACCCAGATCTCTTGACTGGGGTGAATGTATGATTCATTCAGCATTCCGTCCATCAATTGTTTGCATAGCACAAAACATTTTTCTGTCACCAATTTATCCCCTATGTAAAACTTTTGGTATCATTGCAACCAGAAGGCAACAGTTTACTGGAGAAACTCCATTTATTTATCCCAGGACCTCTGTTTTACTGACAACAGCACAACGTTTCTGTTTTTAAGTCTCACTTGCGGCTAGGGTGTTCAGTTTGAAATTCTTGATGCTTGTCAAAATGACAGATGGGTCTCAAATCAACCAAGCTTTTGCTCCATCCCCCTTGCAGCATGTCAACTGCCGGAGATGCACTGGACAAAAACTGTCCTCTCTGGCATATGATTCATTGGCTGGGTTTACCCTTTGTGAGACACTAAGGGCCTGATTTATAGTTTTGTGGAGAGGGTACTGTGTCGCAACAGCGATGGAGTACCCTCTCCCCCAAACTAACGGTCCGCTCACCTCAATAAGAGGCGAGCAGACTTTCAGTATGTTGACAGCAGAGATTCCTCTCTGTCCCTGCTCCCGACATGCACCTCTAATGGCCCGACAGAATAAGGGTCGTCTTAGGATTAGCCATTTGTCAGCCCAGGGCCATCTGAGGTTTGGCTATATGTCTGCCCATCATATTTAGAGTGGGCAGACAAATAAGCAGTTTTCACTGTCCCTCACCACCAGGTGAGCCCTGAAGATAAGGGATAGTGAAAACAGTAAAATGACCCACATGCCATGGGAGAAAACTCCCATGGCGAGGTTGCCATTGTCCTTTGGGATTTTTTTTTTGAGAAAAAAAAAGATTGAAAGTTTGCCATATGGCTCCATCATGTTGACTGAGCCATCGGTCAAACTTTCAATGCAATCACAGGAAACACAGTGACGGCACTTCCTGTAAATGGGATAGCGGCCATCTCAAAATTTGACATGCGGGCATTCCCTTAGGGTGATGGAGTACTTTATTCCATTGCCCTGATGAAGTAAATATCCGTCTGCCAAACTCTGAATCAGGTCCTATTTCCTACACACAGCAGAGTCTTTTTAAGGGTACCAAGCTGCCAGAGGCACCGGTTGTAGGACGACATTGGTTATACGACCAGTATTAAACAGTAATCGTAACTTTGCGTATAGGCACTACAAAACCACTGGTTGTATAATCCAGCCCCAGTAGGTGGTAGAACGTTCAGATTTTGGTAATAGATCATTGGTTTAACTGTCATACATGCCACCTTTTTTAAGGATAAGAAATACTGCTCTATGGAAATTACATAGATTACCTAGGCCTATTGTTATCACACTGTAGATCGGTTTAAAGCCCATAGCTTTATTTTGAAGAAGCCATTCAAATAGTCAAATAGTAGTTCTGCATATTCCAATTGCATAGAAACAGAACCTATAGCCCAGGGATAGGAGTGTGCCCTCTAAGGACATTGGAGAGTGCCACTTCCTGGCCCAGGATCTTGAGTAAATGTGTGATTTCCACTGCTATTAGCAGATAAGAGAAAGGCCTGCAGTTGCTGGGGAGGGGGGAGAGGCAGAGGGAGAGGGAGAGGGGGAGAGAGAGAGAGAGAGATAGAGAGAGAGAGAGAAAATGGGTTATGCACAGCAAGGTGTATTATAGGTACTCGAGAAGCTAGGGAGAAGTGGAACTAAATCAGTGCAGTACATGTTAATGAGCTTTGAAAGTTATAGTGCACAGATGCACACTTCACACCATCGCTTCCAGCAGCTCGGCTATTGAAATGACCTGACCGAACCAGTGCCACATTTGTTTTGCTACCTGCTACTGGAGATTCCCAGCTAAAGTGTGATGAATCAATAATGCAAGCTAAGCACTAATCCCCTACTGTCATGACCTCAAGATTATGACCATAGGCAGTGCTGCATCATAGAGAGTCCATCTAGTACTGAGCCCAAGTACAGGCAGTGGCTACCCGAAACTGCTGCCCCTCTTACCATTCAGACAGTCAAGGTCCGACAGTGTGAAGATGAAAGGGAATGTTGGCTAACATCTTATGTTCACTTAATAGTATTTTTTTCCCGCAATTAATTTTATTGCATTTTGACAAACACACCTAGGCCTGACCGTTCCACATATATATCAAAGACAATAGTTGACAAAAGTCTCTTGATAACGGTGATACAAAAACAGGCACATGCATTCACACACCGCCCCCAGAACCCCACATATCTCTGACAATGACCCCAGTCAAGTACATCATTAGTGCCCAGTTCACGTCTTCAAGGCTCAACCCCATAGGATTGCATTTTGGTGTCAATGTGAGCGGTGACAGTCTTCACTGGTGCCAAGATTATACTACGATAATCTGCCCAACATCGCCAAATTTTAGGGTATTTTTGGGGGCAACCCCCCTTGCCTGGAAGACGGCAATCTCCAGACCCATAGAGTGATCCATTGCCCTCTTCCACACCCCCACCAATGGTGCCTTCCACATTTTGGCAATGTCCCTTTTTGCTAGGGTAAGGCCCAAAAATACACGTAATAGTGTATTTTTAATTTTTGACTGAAATATGAGTAGATTCTATTTGAGTACATTGATGTAATGTGTTTTTCATACATTTATCATTTTGATGAAATATACTACAATGCTGAGGATGGCATTAAACAATATTATAAAGCTCTGCGGACATGTGGTCCGTCTTAAGTGACAGAGGGCCATATGTAGGAGGCCAAATACCGATTTCGGCCGTTACCGACCGGTATTTGGAGTTTCAGATGTAGGGGGCCAAAATATTACCAAATCTGTAAATTTACCGAATCGGTAAATTTACCGATTCTGTAAATTACAGATTCGGTAAATTTACAGATTCGATAATATGGGATGTAGGTGGCACTGAAAACAGTGCCACAGGCCCTAAATAATTCGTTATTTACCATCAAATTCTATTTGATGGTAAATAACGAATTCCTGGGTACATGCACATCTGTGCATGTACACCTGTGCCATGTGGCACACATACATGCCCTAAGGGCATGTATGTGTGTCACATGGCACACAAGCCTGAATCCGGGGTGCAACAGGGTGTCAAAGTGACACCCTGTCCCCCTTGTAAAATCGGTAATTTTACCGAATCGGTATTTACCGATTCGGTAATTGCCATCGGTTCTTATGGGCGTCAAGGCCCATAGGAATCAATGGCAATTACCGAATCGGTAAATGCCATTTACCTACATATGGCCCAGAATTGTTTGCATGGAATTCCTTAGGTATGAATCTTGAAAATGAAATAACCTGCTGGCAAAATATTTGTATTGCACGTGATGAGGAGATAATCTGTTAAGGCATTCGACTATATGCACCTCCGAAGGTAGCACTGCCTAGACTTTAAGCAGCTTGTAGCATCCCCCAACCTTTCCTGTCCACCCAGTGATCTGAAGCTTCCTTTATTTGCATATGCGCCTTAAAAAATAACAAATAAAAGAAATGGAACTAAAATAAATAAGCCAGAGCAGAGAACTGAGATACTTTTTGTTGACCTACAACCGCTATTGCCTGAATCTAAGCGGGACACATTACCCAGCACACAAGAAGTTGGAAGTACTTTCAACAAGCACTGGCAATACAAACAGGTCAAACCTTGGCAAGGTAGTACAATTTAAATCGTTTTTTTATTATTATTATTGCATGCTAATGCCACAAATACAAATGTAAAAAAAGAAAGCATTCTGCTCTCTAAACCTGGCAGCCAAATGCTTCAAATAAAAATGTTACATTAAAAACAAAAATTGCATATAATGTTATTGTTTCTTCATGGCTACTGCCTTGAAGGGCGATGTACCTAAAAAGGTACAAAAACCTTTTTTAAGTAATAATGCACCGTACACGAACATTTGATTCTTATTACCCAGAAAGATACTAAAAGCTTTGAATTTCTGTATCCTGAAGAGATATGGAAGAGAAAAAAATACAAAAAAGATAAAGACCAGAAAGAATAAAACACTGAGCAGCTTTGGCAAAGTAAAGCATTAGACTACGAGTCCTGACACTGAAGTGGAATTCTTTTTAGAAGAATGTGCACAGGTGATTCAAGTTAAAAGCCATCAATCCCAGTGCCAAAGAGACAATGGCGGAAGAGGGATGACATATTGCCCTATGATGTGTGCTATGTTGGGCGGAAGCAAATTGTGAGTGACAACTGAACAGGTCAATGGATGAAGGTTAAAAGGAGGGGCTTAACGTACCGGGTCAGGCACTCAGTCTAAGTAAGGCTTTTGGATATCCGTGGGATATGGGAGTCTTAGGTGCCCTATTATTTTGCAATCCATATTTGGTTTCCCGTTAAAGCCCTGGCAATCAGTCTTGGATTTTAGTACACTGATGAACAAAGCTGGATTTCATTGAAAAGACTATAGGATGGGCAGTGGTCGAAGTGAGCAAGATCGGCAGGGCACGCCGTGCCCCTACTTGTTTAAATTCATAGAGTCCGTTCCCATATTTTCTTATTTTAAATATGCCTCCCGGACGGCAGAAATTGCCAAGGCCGGTAGTTAAGGCTGAGCTTTTGGGGACAGGGGGAACGGGCAGAGACGGAAAATCACTCTGTTGTTTCCTTGTTGTACGGAGAAGACAAGGACAGTTCTCCTGACGCTGGCAACTGCCCCCCCCCCCTTTTTTTGTTCCCCCTGTTCCCTCTCTTTCTGTCTCGCCCCTCCTCATTTAGTGAAACCCGAGACTTCAAGACATGGGTATTACCTTCTCTTTCCTCCTTTCGTTTATTTGCTCCCCTTTGAAAAGATCCAAAAAAGAAAAACACTTTTGCTGGAAACGTCGTCTTTTCTGACATTTTTCAATTTCTAAGTGCAGTCTCGGGGTGGAGAGAAATAAAACATTCAAAATCTGAAAAATAACTAACTAACTAACTATAGCACGACAGAGTGGTTGCAAGGTGGCCAGATTGATTTATTCACACCTAAACACATTAGCTGCACTTTACAGCGTTTGCCAGTGAAGAGCTACTTTTCTTTTCTCATCTCTCTTTGAACAACATTGTTTTCCCTGGGCTGGAAAGTGCACTATTCCAAGAGGTACTAAAATACCTGCTTGATGGGTGAATTGGAAAAAAGGGCCAGATATGCGACCATTTAAAATTGTGACTCGCAGATTGCAATCGATTGTGAGTTGCAATTTGCGAGTCGCAATTTAAAATGTACAACAGTGTCTGAGACACTGATTGGGAGTCTCAATGGGGTCGCAAAATGCGAGCCTCAGAATATTATTGAGACACTCACAATTTGCGTACCCATTGGGAATGGCTGGCCCTCACAGGGATGGTGTCCTGCTGGGCTCAGCAGACCTCCATGTCTGGGACTGCTTTTAAATAAAGCATTTCTTTAAATGCAGCCCATTTTCCTTAAAGAAAAACAGGATGCATTTGAAAAAATAAAAAATTAAAGGTTTTCGTTTCATTAGGTCGAGGACCGTCGCACTGCGTAGCAGTGGGCAGAGTCCGAAGATTTTATGTTTTTGAGTTTGGGGGGCTTGAACCCGCCCCTCTTCTCCATTGGCTGGCTTCCTAAACGGAGGCCAGCCATTGGAGGAGAGGGGCGTCACTCGGTTGAAGCCCCGTCTTTTTCGGATTCGGGGCCGTGTTTTTTGCGTTCTTTCTACCTGTGAAGTCATCCGTCACTCAGAACGCAAAAAACACGCCCCTGATTCCAAAAATTTCAGAGCTTTGTGCACACAGCTCCCCTTGAGTAGTTTCCGGGGCTTCTAGCAGCCCCGCGCTGTGACAGCTGAATTTGGGATTATAGGTCTATATTTAGAAGAAGGCAGCCCCCAGTTATTACAACACTTTGCAACATACGTCCTTACGCAACTGACGTCCCCCCTCTCAGCTGGCACTTGGGAAGGGGCTTGCCTTGGCGACATCACGCCACAGGCACCCATCTCCCCTATTGGGCACCATCTATGACGCCAGGGCGTGTGCCTGACGTCCGTCTCTGGTCGTCTGTGTGCGCCGCTAGGCTGTGCTGTAATGACGCCGTACGTCGTCAGCCCCTCCTAGTAGTCCTGTAGCATCGCTGCGGCGCTGCCTGAGTTCGCGGCGCTAGATATGGCGGAGGCGACGGTGGCCGACACCCGGCGCCTCAACTTCAAGCTGCAGGACCTGACGGACGTCTACGGGCCACCCAGCAATTTCCTGGAGATCGACCTTTTCAGCCCGCAGACCATGGGCGTAGGCAGGGCCCGGTACACCAGCTACAAGCTGCGCATGCGGGTCATGGGCATGGCAACGGTAAACGGAGGGAGGGAGTGAGGGCGGGGGCAGGGCCTGGCTTTGGGGGTGAGGGGTAAATGTAAGAAACTGAGAGGTGAGTACCAGGGGTTCAGCCGTAGGGAACCGCTGCACCAGATAGCCATTGTCCCTGTGTGTCAGAGCGCCTGGGGTCCTGGGAAGAGCAGGGGCTGGGTGAAGCTGACATTGTTTTTGAATCAGAGTTGTGCACACTATGTTTGTATAGGCAGCTGGCATTGTGCGGTTGTGGGTTGTGTGGAATGCGGTTTCTTCCTGAAGTTGCTGTTTATGTTATAGCCCCCGCTGCTGTGACATCACCAGCCAAGAGAAAAACAAACGCCCTTACGGGCATATTATACGTGCCAAACCAAGGCGACTGTTAAGCTATGGCGCTGTTGAAAAGACAGCCAAGGGCTGAAGGATGGATGGTAGGACAAAGAGAGAAGCCGAGATATCCCAGGAGAGACAGGCAATAAAATAAGTTGCACACGAGTGCAGTCATAATAGGTGAAGAAATACAATCAATCTCGACTTTAGGCCTTGTTTACAGCAAGGTAATTTGCCAGTGTATAGCCCCACTTTAGAGTTATTTGTGTTTTTTTTAGCTTCAGTTGCACACTTTGCTGTGTTCTACTGTTGGCACATTATTCTACTTCCTTCCCAAATATATGTGTGGGTCGGTGGGGGGGAGGGGGAACTTGCCTTGACCACAGAATGTCTAAATGGCGGGAAGAATGCAAACATACGTTGCAGGCTGCGTTCTCCTGCCTGGTTACCCATTAGTTTTAAAGGGCCAGCCCAGGCAAACTTTGTTGATAGCGCACTAGTGTTTTTTTAATGTGCAAAGTCATTTTGAAAGGTGTGTTACCGTTTCCTATATTTGAATTTCAATTCAATGTTTATTTTTGGTTTTAGTCTCGAAAATAAAGTTCCACAGACACTTTAAAATCCAAAAGAGCTTTCACTTGTATTTTTAACTGATGTCCAGTTCTTAGAGCAGCTCTGTCTGTGTGTGTGTGTGTGTGAGTGTGTGTGGCTCTGTCTGTGTGTGTGTGCGTGGCTCTGTCTGTGTGTGTGTGTGTGTGTGCGTGGCTCTGTCTGTGTGTGTGTGTGTGGCTCTGTCTGTGTGTGTGTGGCTCTGTCTGTGTGTGTGTGGTTCTGTCTGTGTGTGTGTGTGTGCGTGGCTCTGTCTGTGTGTGTGTGCGTGGCTCTGTGTGTGGCTCGTCTGTGTGTGGCTCTGTCTGTATGTGTGTCTGTGTGTGTGTGTGTGTGTGGCTCTGTCTGTGTGTGTGCGTGGCTCTGTGTGTGTGTGTGAGTGGCTCTGTGGGGGTGTATGTGCGTGGCTCTGTGTGTATGTGTGTGGCTCTTTGTGTGTGTGTGGCTGTGTGTGTGTGTGTGTGTGTGTGTGGCTCTGTGTGGATAGCTTTTTTTGTAGGTGGCTAGGGCCAGCCCAGCCAAACTTTGTTGAAAGCGCACAAGTGTTTTTTTTTATGTGCGCAGTCATTTTAAAAGGCGTGTTTACCGTTTCCTTTATTTGAATTTAAATTCAATTTTTATTTTTGGTTTTAGTCTCGAAAATAAAATTCCACAGACACTTTAAAATCCCAAAGAGCTTTGACTTGTATTTTTAACTGATGTCCAGTTCTTAGAGTGGCTCTGTCTGTGTGTGTGTGTGTGTGTGTGTGTGTGTGGCTCTGTCTGTGTGTGTGGCTCTGTCTGTGTGTGTGTGTGTGTGTGTGTGCGTGGCTCTGTCTGTGTGTGTGTGTGTGTGGCTCCGTCTGTGTGTGTGTGTGGCTCTGTCTGTGTGTGTGTGCGTGGTTCTGTCTGTGCATGGCTCTGTCTGTGTGTGTGCGTGGCTCTGTCTGTGTGTGTGTGTGTGTGTGCATGGCTCTGTCTGTGTGTGTGTGTGGCTCTGTCTGTGTGTGCGTGGCTCTGTGTGTGTGTGTGTGGCTCTGTCTGTGTGTGTGGCTCTGTCTGTGTGTGCGCGTGGCTCTGTGTGGCTCTGTGTGTGGCTCTATGTGTATGTGTATGTGGCTCTGTGTGTGTGTGTGGCTGTGTGTGTGTGTGTGTGTGTGGCTCTGTGTGGATAGCTTTTTTGTAGGTGGCTCTATGTGTGGGTGGCTCTGTCTGTGTGAGGGTGGCTCTGTGTAGGTGGTCCTATGTGTGGGTGGGTCTGTATGTGTGTGTGGGTGGCTTTGTGTGTGTGGCACTGTGTGGGTGTAAATGCAATAGGTCAGGCATATGCGAGCGATTAAGCTATTGGCATTGTAAATGACAATGCCATTTATTTAACGATTAAGCTATTGGCACTGTAAATGACAATGCCATTTATTTATGATTTAAAATAAAAAATGTCATGAGCAATGCCAATAGTTCTACCATTAATAATGCCGAGACCATTGCATTGTAAATGCTTGTTTTTTTAAGGGCATGTAGTGGTCCCTGGGACCTCTGCCTGCCCCTAAAATATATTTTCCCCTGGATTTGCAAAGGGGAAGGGGTCCCCTGGGGACTCCTTCCCTTTTGTGATTGCATTACCAACCTCTAGAAGAGAGCAGTGAACTGCGAGTGTTTTGCAACTGCAATTGCAGTTGCAAAACATTCACACATGGCTTGTGAGGCGCTAAGAGGAAGGGAACGCCCCTTCCTAATAGCGAATCGCAAAACACTATTTTGTGAGTTGCCAACGATTTGCGACTCACAAAATAGTGTTAGTACATGGCCCAGAGGAAAATTGCATGTGCAAACGGGTCGCAAACGCATTTGCGCATGGAATTTTCCGTAGGAGATCTGGCCCAAAATGCGTACAGCGGCTGTGTGTTCACGAATGAAATGAAATACCAGCATTTTAAAAGCGCACAGCTACCTCCGGAGAGGTGCCCCGCAACAGGGGCCCATCGGGTAGGTTAAGCGAGCTATTGCCAAGAGTCACAAGGTGCTTGGCGGGATAGAACACTGAACCCCTGTGTTCCGGAGTCAGCCGCCCTAGCAGCTGCGCCACAACACTTCCTCGAATGTGGTCTTTTTAAACCATACTGCTTATATTTTGTAAGGATATAAGCAATGGGCATTGAAACAGGTCCCTTCTGGGCCCTGTGGTCATGGCCTTACCTTTTCAGGCAAAAGCTCTCACTAATTTCTGACTGAGTGTAAAAAGAAAAAGGTAACCATGTTGTTCCTGCTTACATTTCACGTGCTTTACTTAATCTTGCATTCCCTATGAGTGTTTTCTTTTTATAGGATGTGGGTAAATTTTTTTAGGTAGTATATTTCTCTTGTCTAGTGCGTAATTTGAATTGAGTCACATCCAGGTGTTTATATCAGGTCCGTGCAGTGCAAGTTTCTCTCTGTGGAGCAGTAAGGTGTTCAGTGGGGGATAGGATGTGACACTATGGTCAGAGCTGCTGAATGTGGATTTGGGGAACCAGGTTCAGCCTACATGACGAATCCACCAGACCATTCCCCCTGAGGGAGTACATTCCCATGCTAGACCTTAGAAGGCCCCGCAAGATCTTAAAAGCCCTGGTGTCTTAGCACCAGCAGTTGGACCCTAGCAGTGGCAAGTGTGGGTTAATCTTGAAGGCCTGTCTACCACAATTCATTCTGAAGTTCACCTCCAGTCTTGCAGGCAGGCCTATAAAGCAGCATACCAAAGAGTGACAGTGACTGTCACTGAGGTCACAAAACCCTTGAGCAGGGTGGCTCTAGGGTAGTGCGATTGCACCAGGCGCTGACCAGCCGTGGTCCGAGCAGGTAACAGTGATGGTGCAGAGTGGCTGGGTAAGGAGGGATTTCGAGGGACGATGCAGAGGGAAAATGAAATAAGTAGCTTATTTTCCCTCTGCATCGCCCCTAGAAATACCCCCTTACCCGGCCCTACCGCTCCACCGCTGTTACTTACATGGACCGCAGCTGGTGCTGACTTCAGGTGGGGGCGCAGTGCTTGCAAGTATAATATGGTTTTAATTCCATCCTGGCCTCCAAGATTTTTTAGCAAAAATAAAAATGTCATGATAACTCCACTGATTAATGTTCTTAGTAGAGAGAGATTGTGTTTTGTATAGTGGACGTTTTGACTCATGGAAAGGAAGTGCAGAGGGTTAGTGTGTCTGCTGCTAAGAACATGTACCAAGCAGATCAGAAAGTGCACATAATGTAAATAGGTCAGTGGATTACTGCTTTTGTCAGAGAGACCCTATTGTTACCTGCAATTAATAAGTTACAATTGTAACATAGACCAGTGAGCTATTAACTGTAATGTAAGAGCTGCATGCAAACTGCAAGATATAAATTAGAGTGTTATGTTTTTTTCCCCAGTCTTTGATTATCCTAATGTTGCAAAAAAGGGTTCATTTGGGTAGAAATCAATTCTGAATATTAAAGAGAACCCCCAACCATGGGATTACGTTTTACAATCTGAGTTTGTTTTTCTCCAGACCAATCATTATTAAACTATGCTGCTTACTAGTATGGTTGTCATGTGACTCCTACATATTGTAGTCCTTTGCCTTATGTAACATTTCCTATACAGTGCTTTATACACGTATGATTGATTGTCTCTGTGTAATATGTGTGATGTAAAGTGCTCTGACACCCTACACTGGTATTAGTGGTGCTGTACATTTTCTGATACTTGATTATTTTGACATTTTTACACATGCTAACAGCCTATGCAAAGATTTTCCCTTATTAGTACCAGTGGAACATACAACTGCAGCAATGAGAAAGGTGACCAGTCAACCTTTGCAAAGGGCCCTCCACTTCACAGCAGCACAAGTCACATTTTTAGGTACTTTTGATCCATTTGAGCTATAAACAATTTATTAGTTAAAATCGTCAGATTATGTAGCAGATGATGTATTATGTGGCAAATATGGCAGAGCCATAATTATGTGGAAAACATTTGCAAACTAGGATATTTTGCCATTCATGTTTGAACTACTCTTGTGGAAAAAGAGAGGAGAAAGGCTGATGACAGTAACTCCATGGCTGGGAGACAAATGGTTTGCGATTCCACTTTTGAGAATATTTGGGACATTCTATATAGTGAGAAAACGTATCCCACTTTGTGAGTGTATTTTATTGTCAATAACTCATATTAAACCTTAAATAAACATGTATCCATTGGTTAAATTGAATAACGTAATAAGCTGTAACCGGTTAGTGAAATGGGAAACAAATACTAAAAATTGGGATATTTTTCTCTTTCTGTCACACCTCTGACTCCGCTCACTGACCCAATCCACGGGTTAATCCCGCCCTTTGGTTCTCCGCCTACAGTTCCCCAACTTTTTCCCCTCAACGTCGACCACTATGGATGGGGATCATTAAGAGTGTTCAATGGTTAAACCGGGGAAAGGAGGCCCTCCCTGCAGTGGGGTAACGAATGCTGAGAGGGCCCCCCTGCAAGGTACAAGGAGGGGCCCGCTCCGGATTTAATCCGGAGTTCTAAAGCCTGAGTACTGTGCTGAGGGGGTCTCCTGCAGCTTGGGGGCCCCCTGCACGGCGGGGGATACGGGGGTCTGTGTTACGCCTCACTGTAATGGAAGGAGTCAACATAGGGTTGCCGGGACAATCCCAGTTTTTGAGGGACTGTCCCGGCGTCCTGACACTTTAGTTTAAAACAAAGAAGTGTCCCAGTTTTTAAGGGAGGGTCGGGTGAACCTGCACATCAATCAAAGTGTTGTGCAGGCCCACATTTCAATTGGCCCTCTTAGAAACCGGGACAGAAGTTCACTTCTTTAGACTAGTCTGCTGTGCTGCTTCCCCTAATTTAAGCAGCACAGCAGGATTTAAGGTTTGAATCGGGACTGCAGGCCCATAGGTCAATGCCGGGCCCACCAGCAGCTGGACCCTGGAGCTCCTCACAGAACTGGGAGTGAATGTGAAAAACAAACAAACAAACAAATAAATAAATATATAAATAAATCTATCAATCTCTCTCTCTCTCTCTATCTATCTATCTATCTATCTATCTCTATATATATATATATCTATATATATACACAGTGCTTTAAATGGGCCGGTACTCACCGGTACTGAGTATCGGCACTTTTTACTTTTCTCCCTTTAAGTACCGGCACTTTTCCTAGAACGAAGAGAGTACCAGTACTCATGGGACCTGACTTCAACCCAGGCAGTGCTTCCTTCAACCCTCCACTACCTCTGCAGCTCCTTTAACAACCACTGCAGGAATTAATCAAAGGGGCTCTTGTCACCAGAAACCAGCATGAGCTGCTTTGTTATGTTATGTTATGTTAAAAGGGTTTTTACCGTGCACGGTCACCAGTCGGTTTCATGGCGCTCATAGACAAAGCGGGGAGGATAGGCAGTGAGGTTTATTCATAGGCTAGCTGGAAGAGATGGGTTTTAAGAAGTTTGCGAAAGCAGGTGTAACCAGGACAGAGTCGAATGGTAGATGGAAGGGAGTTCCAGGTTGAGGGGGCAAGAAAGGAAAAACAGGAGCCACCATGTTTTTCCGTTTGAACCTGGGGACGATTAAAAGGTTTTGAGCAGAAGACCGAAGGTTCCTCAAGGGAATGTGACGCTTGAGGCTGAGGGAAGTGAAGGCTGGGGCAAGGGCAAGGAGTGACTTAAAAACAGTACAGCCCATTTTGAAAATACATCGAGAGGCTACCGGGAGCCAGTGCAGTCTCCTCAACAGGGGCGAGACATGTTGGTGCTTAGGCTGTTGAAAGACCAGTCTGGCCGCCTGATTTTGCACCAGCTGAAGCCGATGGAGGTGGTAGGCAGGGATCCCCACATACAGGGAGTTGGCATAGTCAATACGGGATTTGACAAGGGCCATGATGACAAGTCTGAGAGCCTCTGTAGTGAGGAACCTTCGAATTTTACAAATTCTGCGCAGATGGTAGAAGCAGGCAGAAGTGACGGCGTTAATTTGAGGTCTCATGGATAAGTCACTAGAGATGATTACGCCAAGGCTCCTCACGGTATTGACGGGACAGGGTGGGGGGCCAAGAGATGGGGCCAAAAGCTGGAGCTCCAGGGGTTGGAGGACCCTCCTGTCAATACTAACTCCGTCTTGCTGGGATTGAGCTTCAGCTGGCTAAAATGCATCCACTCAGAGATGGCAAGCATAGTGGATTGGAAGTTAGTACAGGAAGAAGGGGAGGAGTCGATGGGGAAGATTAACTGTAAGTCATCCGCATAGTTGAAGATGGTGACAGGGGTGTGACGGAGGGAGGCTAAGAGGGGTTGCATATAGGTGTGAGCGGGAAATCCGTTATGCTCGCGGATTTTGCGGATTTTTGGGAAATCCGCAATCCGCAAATTTAGCGGATTTCCCGCAAAATCCGCAAAAAAAAATCCGCGAACGTAACGGGTTCAAAAGTTGAACCCCCACTCATGCAACTATTTTACAATGGCGCCAGCAAGCTGCCAGCGCTATTGTAAAATAGTTACAAAGTTAGCTTGCACAGGAACCACTAGATAAAACGAAGCAGGTGCTGCTTTATTTTATCCAAGCGCTTCCTGTGCAAGCTAACTTTGTAACTATTTTACAACGGCGCTGGCAGCTTGCTGGCGCCATTGTAAAATAGTTGCATGGCTGGGCACAGGTCTGCAGCTCACTCAAGGGACCCCTGCGCCCTTCGGGGCGATTGCATAGTAACACACACATGGTCGCTCGAACTAGTTGATGCTCAAATTCAGTGACTCATTCATTAGCCCAAAAACAATCGTGAGCGTCGTCGAGGCTGGACAGGTGTGCCTTCTTCCCAAATCTACCGTGGAAAATCAGCTGTGATGCTGGATAGGCTTTGCATCCTTGACTTTCACGAGCGCAATACCCGTGCTGTTCCTGTGACCAGGAGCTTCTTTCTCTTCATCTGCTGAACTGATCTTTCTCTGACCTTTTATTCACACAAGAGGCACATACTCTACTGGGCACATTGTGTTCGCACGGGATTCTGCAAGTTCGCACGCGTTTTGTACAATTTCGCAATTTGCGAAATTGTACAAAACCCTCGCGAACTTGCAGAAACCCGTGCGAACATAAAAAAAAAAATCCGCGCGGATTCGCGGATTTTGCGGATTTTCGCAATCCGCAAATTCGCAAATCCGCAAATTCGCGGATTGCCAATCCGCAAAATCCGCTCATGCCTAGTTGCATATAGAGATTAAATAAGAGGGGTGAAAGAGCAGAACAGGAGAGTGAGGAGTAGGGGGCAGAGAAGGTGGATAGATGAACCGATTGGGAGCGTTGGTGCAAGAAGGAACTGATCCATGTTAAGGCCAAGCCCTGAACGCCCGCGTTTCTGACACGGTCGATCAAGATGGCATGATCGACTGTGTCGAAAGCAGCCGACAGATCTAGTAAACGCTTGGGCCAGGTTCTTATCGGCGCCTTGTCTCAGCGCATCCATTACTGCCACGATGACAGCTTCCGTTGAGTGGGCCGGTCTAAACCCGGCCTGCTGGTCGTCAAGAAAGAAGGATTTTTCAATGAAAGCGCTGAGACATCGGGTGACTTGGGTCTCCAAAACTTTCCCCAAATAGGGGAGGAGGGAGATCGGCCGATAGTTGCTCAGGACAGTTGGATCAGCACCAGGCTTTTTGAGTATAGGTACAACAACTGCTTGTTTGAAAGCATCGGGGACGGAGCCTGTAGCGAGTGAGTTATTAAGAAGAGCTAGCGGGGGACCCGGACAGGCCAAGAAGGCAGCTTTCAAAATTTGTGGGGGACAACAGTCATTGGGGGAGCCTGAGCTGACCGCGTGTAATAGGGAGATGAATTCAGAATGGAAAATGGGGGGGAATTCATACAAACAGCAAGGGTTCATGGGAGGTAAGGAGCAAGCAATGGATGAGGAAGGGGAAGGAATGTTATTTTTGATGGTGGTAATCTTATCAATAAAGAACGAATTAAGGGAATCAGAGGGACTGTGAGGGTTGGGGTTGCGCAGTAACACGGTCTGGCAGGGAGAGTTCTTCCACGATTGAAAAGATATCCTTAGTTTTGGATGCTGAACTAAGAATTTTCTGGGAAAAATAGAAGGATTTGGCCGATAGGATAGATTTTTTGTACAGTTTTAATAGGTCAATGTAGGCAGTTTTTAGTAGGGGATCATAGTTACGCCTCCACCGGCGCTCAGCTTGTCTGAGAGCTAATTTGTCCAGTTTGAGTTGGTCTGTAAACCAGCGCTGAGCATCATGCGGGCGTTTGGTTTTAATGGTTCTCATCGGGGCGACCACATCGCTCGCCTGTGTCAACCATTGATCAAGGATGGCTGTTTGAGTGTTTATCAAGGTCATGTCACTGGGGGTAGTAGTAAGCAAAATAGAGTGAAAATGAGAGATATCGGCTCGCTTCCAATTACGTGCCGTGAAGTTAGTAGTGGATGGGGGACGGGTGGGCAAATTAAGTTTCAGTGAGAAGGAGATAAAAAAGTGATCCGACCAGGTACAAGGATAGACTAGGGAAGGGGAGATGTCAAGATTGGCCGTCCATACTTGGTCGAGAATGTGACCTTTAGTGTGGGTAGCTACTGAAATGTGCTATTTACAGTTCAGGCCATGTAGCAGATCTGTGAATTCTGCAGACAAACTGCTCTCCCGGGGGTCAGATGGCCAGTAGTTAAAGTCGCCTATAATGAGGATTTTAGCAGGATTAATAACTAACTGGGAAATGAGGTCGCCGAATTGTAGAGAGTTTGGGGGAGGTGAATTTCAGCGTGAGGATATCGGTGTTTGGAATGGAGGTAGTTGCCAGGTTTGTGAAGTGGAATTGGGAGCGGATGATAGCAGCAACCCCCCCACCCATTCTGCCCGTCACCCTATCGGACTGTAGGATGTAGTAGCCCGAGGGGATGGCAGCGAGGATGTCGGGGGTGGAGTCATCTGTTAACCAGGTCTCGGAAAGGAGAAGAATATCAATATTACTTTTGTCTAGCAGTTGGAAGACTTCAAAGACTGCTTTGGACGTTTGGAAGTCAGCAGAGGGATGGGTGGGGGGGATTCTGCAGAGTGGTTATCGGATCCATTGTTCTTTCACAGTGGGGCTGAGAGGATGCTGTAAAATCAAATGGGTGGTGGTGGGACGCACTGTTCAGTATTCCATGGACAGAACAGATTTAAAAGTGGGTTCATGGCTGTGGGAGTGTTGTCCACTGAGTGTTATCTAACAGCGACAGATTAAGCGCACCTGGGGACTGGTGCCAGCTGGCCGGCCCATCTCGGCCTCGGACCCCTCCCGGGTAGAGGCCTTGCTGGCCTGCCCTGGGTGTATGATCCATGGGGGGAGCACCGTTCTTCAGCTCCTATTAAGCAAGTGCTTCACTGGCTTCCATTACAACTTGATCTATATTTCCAGACTCCCTCTTAATTCTAAAACTCTATCTTGTTGTAAAAATGTGTTCTTTCTGTAAAGTATAATAATGCCTCTTACGAGTAACAGTAACTCCTTTCAGAATGAGTACACTCATGTAGAGGGACGACGAGGCACGGATTTTGAAATTACGAAATGTGTTTCTTTATATCGGATAAGTGCCAAGTGTTTGTGTACGTGGTTGAGAAAACAAGCTGGAGGAAGGCACTGAACTCTGGCTGCTGTTTCAGAATGAGTAACAGGAATGAACAGCTCATTCGGAAGAAAACAATCTTTGGATACCCTTCAATTTTACTAACATTTTTTTTAAAACAAATGTTCATGAAATGCTCGATTTCACTGTTGCACAAATAAAACACACACTCCACAATAGACAAGCACCGTAGGCAAACACAGTAGTGACGCACACAACACAGTAACGGATACATGCACACAAAAGAAAATGCACAGACATAGATGAGTACATACTGCACAGATGTACATGCACCAAAGATTCATGCCCAAGCACGCACACGCAAACACTTGAGAAAACCACAAGCACGGACACACAGCACACACATTCCATCTGTAGACACACACATACAACATGCACACATACAATTAAAATACCAACAAAGAGTAGCAGTGGGTCATTAACTAGCTAACTCAAATTATGGATCTGAAAAAATGTGTGCGATAATAGTGGCTTCAACATATAACCACTAATCCTTAAGACCGTACTTAAGGATTAGTGGTTATATGTTGAAGCCACTATTATCGCATGTATTTTATTGACTTGGGAGTATTAAGGTGTATAATAAAGTCTCTTATCCTTTCTACTACCCAATTTTATTTGTTCATATCACATTTCACTTTTTCTCACCCTTCACTTGCACTGCTCTACAGTTGTCTATTCACACCCTAGTATATGATAACACCTACTTGGTTCCACTGTTCAGACAAAAGTGTGAGCTCTTGCTGTCTACAGTGGTCATCTAAAAATCGAACTTCCCGGTGTGAAGGAACCCAGATGATGAACAGGGCGGTAAGGATCGACAACTGATGGGTATCTTTCTACACAGGAAAGATACTTACCCTTAGATAGCGTCCCTACACATAGTTGAGTTTGGATTCACTATTCTTTGCTGGGTGTCACTTTTTTCAGATGCATAATTTGAGTTAGTTAGTTAATGACCCACGGCTACTCTTTGTTGGTATATTGATTGTTTAGGGGCTGTAGCGGTGAGAGGTCTTTAAACATCCCCTTTGAATTTGATTTGGAGTGTAAAACCTGCCGAGTTGAATGGGACATGCCGCGTTGTGCACTCAAGTTTTGTGCTCGGTGACGGAGCGCGCGGTGTTTGGGCAAGAATTGACGTGGTGGGGGGGTGTTGGCCAAAAGATCGTCAAGGTTGTGAGCTAACCGTGGCGCAAAAAATCGCGTTCTAGTTACCACGAGCGGTGCAACGTAGGCAGGACGTGGCTGTCACGCATCAGTCGGCATTCGAGTTCCGATTGGCTGATGCGGATTGTATCCTGTAAGGAGGTAGTTGTACCGTGAGGATTATGAATAACAGGTTAAATAATAAAACGGAATAAGGTTACTGGGTTTACCGTTTTAGCCTAGCAAAATTGCGTTGGCATCAGGAGGGTTAGTGGCAAGAGACCAGTTTGGTCGGTCCAATTTGACCTGTAAAAAGGTAGGATAGGAGTTAGAACCTACGGGGTGGAGCGGAAGCAGCGATTAAGGGCGGTGGTAGAGAAGAATATTACCATTAGAGCCTAGCGTTTCTAGCGTAGGCTTGACGGGGAACTTCAATGAAGGTGAGCCTGTGAAGAAATTAAATTAGGAATTAGATCGATACAAACTGAGCAAAACACACAGAATTGATGGACGGAATGCAGAACAAATCAAAACATTACTGTTTTTGTTGCATAGAGCCTTGTGTTACCTGCAGGTCAAAAGTTAAGATCCTTGTAATATAGCTTAGTGAGTTATGACCTTGCAGCAAGGACCTGCCTGCAAACAAGAAGGCATATGTTTAGAACCTCGCTGCGATTTCCTCAATCATTTCTTATTTCAAAGATGCTAAAAAAGGCTACTTTGGATAGTAATAAACACTTATCAGTAAGTGCCATATATATAGTTATTAGTGAGATAACTAATGGACAGATACATTAGACATTCTAACAATGTGTGTAGATTTTTCGCATACAACCTTGGCAAATTCAAAAAGCTAACCCTGCCCCATGTCCCACCTTAGCACCTCCCTTAACTCCGCCCACTGCTCCTTTTGGTGAGTACCTGCACTTATTTTTTTTCCATTTAAAACTATATATATATATATATATATATATATATATATATATATATATATATATATATATATATATATATATATATATTTTACCTACTGGCGGTCGCCAGTAGGTAGTTATAGATAGGATTAAAACAAAGGGGGAAATGACCATAAGGGGGCAGAGTAGACCCCTCCTGACCCCCTAGGTTTGATGTGGGGGCTATAAAAGGGCCCCGCGGGGCAAAATAAAAATTCTTTTTTTTTTTGATTTACGCGGGGGGAGCGCCCGGTACGCGCACCGGGAAGCGTTCCATGGTAAAAAAGAATTATAGAGTTTTTAAAAAATGTAGCCTTTTTTAAAAAATTGGAGGTAGTTCTAAAAAGATCTTTTTTTTCTTCTTTTTGTTGTTTTATATTTTTTAATGTTTTTTGAACATTTTGTACTTTTTTTGGCTTTTATGAACTATTTTATATATTTTTTGTTATTTTTATGGGGAGAAACAAAAAACAGGGATTTGAAAATGGCTCAACTGGAGCAAAAAAAAATCTGGAAAAAATTAGGGTTTTTTGGGGCAATTGTGGTTGTCACCAGCAAGGAGGATGAGCTTTATGCTCTGTTCACCATAGGAGATGGTCTTACCACAAAAAATACATGTAATTCTGAATTCCCCAAACCGTGGTTGTATGCAAGGGATCGTCTCCCTTGTCTCTGGTCCCGATGGAGTGGGTTGCTTTCTTTTGGAGGTGGTGGTTGAAGATTGGGGAGGGTTACTGGCCAGTTCTCTCACCTCTGCGGCAGCATAGTTGTTCGGATGCTTGCGTTGCATGTGTCTAATCATGGTATTATTACCAAATGAATATTTTTTGTTAGGGTTCCCCCTTGAAAGTTCCATGCCACAGATTAGGCAAGTCACCTTGGGCGCATTGACTTTCTTCTTGCCCTCTGGGATAGAAAAAAAACTCCCATACAATGTGCTGCCTTGGCTTGTATTGGGTATTGTCTTCTGGCAGCCAACTTCTCCCCTCCTCCTCCTCCTCCTCCTCCTCTTCTTGACCACCAATGTAATGTTGTGGTGGTCCTCTTGGTGGTGGTGGTGGAGCAGATGCTCCTGCTGCTGCTGCTGCTGCTGCTGCTGCTGCTGCTGCTGCTGCTACTGTAGCCATTTTAAAATACAAAATATTTCTGATAGATTTCCAAACAGGTCTTCCTCAGTCAAAGGACAAAGTCAGAATAAGGAAAAAAGGTGGGGTCTTTCATCATTTGGAAAAAAAACTGTCCTGAACCAATGAAAAGAGTTGTTTTCAGGTCACATGACCCGGGCTTTCATCATTTAGAAACCAAAACTGTTCTGAACCAATAAAAAGTGTTATTTTTAGGTCACCGGGCCCGGGGGCGCGCCACGGGGCGTGCCACGTGGCGCGTCGCGTAAGCGCGTCAGATGATTACGTTGCGCGATCGTATTCGCTCGAGTATTTCCGGGTGCGCTTACGCCGTGCGTATCACGTGGACACGGCTACGCGATACGTCATGATGTTATCGTTCGCGGCAATAGCGCTAACGGGATGCTCACCGGTGCGCGACCCGGGGCGCTCCGAAAAAATGCGCTTTCCAGTGCGCACACCGGGGTTCGCACCGGGAGCGCACCAGGGCAAAAAAAAAAAAAGTATTATATAAATATACAATATAGGATTCATTATAAAAAATATTACATTTCATAGTTTTGAGGCCCTATATATAGTTAGGAATTAGCATTTAAAAAACCTATGAAATTCACTGAAAAAACCATAAGTTTCACACCAGTTATAGTTAGGAATTAGCATTCACAAAACCTATGAAATTCACTGAAAAAAACATAGGTTTCACACCAGTTATAGTTAGGAATTAGCATTTAAAAAACCTATTAAATTCACTGAAAAAACCATAGGTTTCACACCAGTTATAGTTAGCAGGAAGTTTTACTCGCATAAAACCATTGAAATTCCCACGTTATAGTTAGTTGGACTCACTATAACTTGCGCGTGCAATGCACTGCTGATGACGTCACTTATTACATCACTCATGACATGGTCAGTGACATCACTCATGACATCACTGATGACACCATCCTTGTGACAGAGTGACAGACCTCCTTTCAATGTAAAGTAACCCATGAAACACATATTGAAAAATAGAAATTAAAATGTTCTAAAAAATGGAGATACCCATACCAGTTACAACAACCAATTCAATAATTCCACCATCTATATACACATACACTCATTCATCAACAGTTCTATATAGTCACTCATACATATACTCACTCATCATATGTAGGGATTCACCTATACATCCTGTTACACACCGACAGTCATCCAAAAGTTACTCTCACACATACTCACACATGCAAGTAAACTATTGAACATCCATTTATTTGCATATACAGCTATACACACACTACCACTTTACTTCTAAGGAAACTTACACATACTTACTCTCTTAAACAATCACTTATAGAAACACATAATTATTTAAACTGGAACTCTTTCAATATCTCACTCTCACATATACTCACTTATATACATCAATACTCACATATACTAGATTAAAACATATGTAGTTACTGATAAAGACACTAGTGAGACAGTCATTCACTCACTAACACACACATATACACACTCATCCACCCATACAGTCCTGGGTAGTAGTATTCTGCCTAATTCAGATACTCTGTCCATCACCACCCCCTTTTCTGAATCATTTAGTCCACCACAAGCGTGGAAGGGTATGCTCAGATGTGAGTCCCTTGCTCACTGCACCATCAGGATTCAAGCAAGCCGGGCCGAAGACGGCTGTAATGCCAGAAACCGGTCCCCGGAAGCTTGTTTCCTTTCCAGTAAAAGAATTGGCTTGGTAGTTTGGTCTGCCCTGTGCCCATGATGCACTGGGCCAGGGACAGAATAATTTGCATATTGCCTGGCTCTGAGCTGGGATGGTGCAGTGAGCTAAAAAACGGTGATGGATTAAGCCCTGATCTGCTGACTGGGTAGTAGTATTCTGCTTAATTCAGATACTCTGTCCATCACCACCCCCTTTTCTAAATCGTTTTGTCCACCACAAGCGTGGAAGGGTATGCTCAGATGTGAGTCCCTTGCTCACTGCACCATCAGGATTCAAGCAAGCCGGGCCGAAGACGGCTGTAATGCCAGAAACCGGTCCCCAGAGCTTGTTTCCTTTCCAGTAAAAGAATTGGCTTGGTAGTTTGGTCTGCCCTGTCCCCATGATGCACTGGGCCAGGGACAGACTAATTTGCATGTAGCCAGGTTCTGAGCTGGGATGGTGCAGTGAGCTAAAAAACGGTGATGGATTAAGCCCTGATGTGCTGACTGGGTAGTAGTATTCTGCTTAATTCAGATACTCTGTTCATCACCACCCCCTTTTCCTAATCTCCACTACGGCCCCACCGCCGCGGGATGCCTGGCTTTCACCTTGGGGATGCCCAGTAGGGGTTATCTCACAGGGAAAAGCCAGGACGGGTTCCCAAAGCAAGCGCCTTGAGACCTTCGGTGAAAAGGCGCTATATTAGAACCTTTGACATGACATGACATTTAGTCCTCTTTCTATGTCCGTGCCCATCCCGTTTTTTTGTTCTAAAACTCTGTTCACCCTACGTCAACAGAATGACTTTTAGCAGTGAGAATAACACAACTGAACAAGCGCCCTCTGATTCCACCGATGCACGGTACGCTGCTCTTACACGAGCCACTTTAAATGAAAATGCGCACTGTCCAGATCGCCATGTCTTCTCCGTTGTAATTCATGCGCTCCTTCTACTTCGACTGAATTTCACGGCTCAACGTCCACTTGCAAAATATTGAAATATGCTCGCGCGCCAAGTGGCGCGTGCATTTTCTGAACATAATCGGGACCATCCATTCAGACAACAACTGAGACATGGTTCATCTCCTGTTAGCTGCACATCAATCGTGGCTTCCATGTACTCGGAGGCAAAGTACATTTACTATCCTTACACAGACAGCTTAATGAAGCTGAGAAAATGGCCTTCGGATGGACAGAACTAATTCCTTTCCGTCTCGCCTATGGTGGCAGAAAGCCCGAAACCAGCACTTAAACAAAAGGGAGAGAACTCCAGCCCCTCGTACTCGCTGGTGCAGGTGAAAAACTCGATTCTGCTTCTCTCCAAGTAATATATTTGAATGGTTCGCGCCACAACGAACATGATGCGCATAAATGTGCAACGATGTACGGCATAAATCAGCCCTTAATTATTTTTGTGCGAAAAGAAAACACGCCGAGTCGCATAAACAATAAGGATAAGATTATATTATGTAAACCAATGTATTGCACTCCCTTGTTGACAAAGTTTAAAAGCATCAAATGGTAAGAAAAAAAACTATTTTTGTTTGATCTTTTGTGCTTCCCCTGTAAACTTGGAATGTGTTTTCATTTTATACAAAAAAAATAACACTAATGAATTCTACGTTGTAAGCACTTTTTAGAAATGTTGGAATTATGATGGCAGAACTTTACGGATTGTCATATTTACGGGGGCAGTTTGCTATGTTATTTAATTTGTTTTTCCACAGCTGAATATTTGTGAACATTTTAAATCTACTAATAAAAGAAAGGAAAGCAGGGGAAATATCAGTTTCAGTTCACTGCATTGTATTGGTTCAGGAAAATCCGTCTTTTTTCATACAATAAAGTCAACAATATGGTTTAAATCAGCACCTTTTAGATGGATGCACAGTACAGTCACGGCATGCACTGGAGTTACCACACACCAGTTTTGGTGCTGTTATCAAGCTTTTCAAAATTTCACACCAAGAGCCCATGGAGTATTTGCATATCCATAAACAGATTAGGGTGAAATCTCTCAATTAAGACGACGGCCCACTCCAGATGTACTGAACATTTTAACAGTTGCAAACATTCCAATGCTGTGCGCGCGACCGTTAATTTGCTTTTTGAATGTACTAATTACATTTTAGGAGTTTCTTTAGGACTCAAATCAAAGGTTCTTTTGTGACCACGGTCCAGCCTATGTTTTAATTTTCAGTCTCTTATGAGATATCATCACATGATAATGATACCGTATTTCCAGTTTGTTGTCGAACAGGGATCAAACACCAATAAATCAAATTAGCGATAATGTTCTCTTAAAACTATATGAAATGGTACTGTGGTGGGTTTTTTTTATTTAATTTTTTTTATCTGACGCATATGGCTTTTTGGAATGCACCAGTACTAATCACATTTTAAGAGTTTCTTCAGGGATAAAACAACAAAGGTTCTTTAGTAAAAAATTCCATGGTCCTTCCTATGTTTTAATTTTCACAGTCACTTGTGAGCTTACATCATATGATAATGGCAGTTTATGCCAAGCGCGTTGTCAATCAGGAAATTTCTTTGTATTTGATCCTTGATCGACAACACGCTGAGCATATGGTGTCATTATCATGTGAAAAATCTGATAACTGTGAAAATTAAAACATAGGATGGACAATGAACTTTATTACAAAATAATCCATCCTGTGTTTTAATTTACACAGTCACTTATGAGATTTTGTCACAAGACAATGTCACCATATCCAGCATGTTGCAGATCAGGGATCAAACACAAAGCTAATCTCTGATCGACAGCACGCTGGACCAATGCTGTCAATATCATGTGACAACATCTTATAAGTGACTGTGAACATTAACACATAGGATGGACCATGGATTTTATTACACATTCGCAACTCCATCTGGCAGACCGAGCTACTGGGTTCCGAATGTGGGACCTGCACAGACAATGGCCCCTGCAGACATTGATGCTATTCTCTCAGCTATCCAAGTGTCCAGAGAGGCAGTTGAGACTAAGGTAGGAGAAGTTCGGCTGACAGAGCGATCCAAAGGCAGGGCCTCTGCAATCGGGCTACCAAGGGGATTGAGGCTGGCGCTAGGCTTTCCGCGGTCGAACATGATATCATCACCTTTGAAGCTAACATGGCAAAGATGCTCTCCTTAACAGCTAACCTTGAGCAGCAATCGGAGGAGGCTGAAAACAGACCAAGGCAGAATAACTTGTGCTTTATGCTGTTCCCTGAGGAGGAATAGGCTCAGTCCCCTGTGACATTTCTCAAAACCTGGTTAAATCCTGGATACCTGAAGAGGCACTGTCGCCATGGTTTGTGCTGGAGCAAGCACAATGCTCGTTTACCCCACGGCATCCCCTGGGGACCCCCTCAACCAATAATCACCCACTGCTCAATTACTGGGACAGTGATGCTATTCTGTGTGAGGCCCACAATGCTGGACCCCTGGAGTTCCAGTCCAATCACATAATAGATCTTCCCAGACTACTCAGGCTCAACCCAACTCTAAAGAAAGTCATTCAACTGGGTCAAGTTAAAACTCAAAGCATTAAATATGCGATACATGTTGCTCTATCCTACGCAAAACAAAGTGCTTTTTCAAGACCATGCACATTACTTTGAGTCTCCTTAGGCAACATTAGTAGTCAACGAACACTGAGACCTCCAATCCCCGAGTGTGTGGCTCCAGCAGAGTCCCACCAGACAACTGGAGAACCACGGCCCTAAGCCTGGGACCGGTATGTCCCAAACTGTGCTTCCACAGGAATTGCTCCCAAAACATGAGACGATCTGTGGGGCCAATTGGAATCCGACACCCATGGCAAGTCTGTTCTCTAGAGGTGGCCAGCCCCCGCGCTTCTCCCCTCCCCCGAACAGGGACTGGCCTCTGCATCCACACTAGAACCCAAAGGACAACGCTTTGGCGGGGGTGGTTCTGGCCTGAGGCGTCTGGGAAATGTAGAACATTTACCGGTCCTACACATCCAAATCCTTGTCACTGGTGGAGGTCCATTCCACACTCTCACCAACGGTTTGCCTGTTTTGTTGTTTCTAATTGAAAGTAAATGCTAGGGTGACAGATTCTTCTGAGTGGGAAGTATGGGGAGGGGGGAGTTGGGGGAGATGGGATATTGTTCTTGATTTACTGTTCATTAGCACCTTCTACACCCAACGACCAAGAATGTGACATCACCAGGAGACAAGGGCCACATCCTGCTTACCTAGCTCTGAAGGGTCCCAAACACCCCTGTATGGCCCCATCCACACGAGCACACGTCATACTCACTTTTGTGTGCATGAGAATTCATATCATGTCTTGGAACGTGAGTGGCCTTCTAGATTGCATTAAGGAAATGGCGGTCCTACGATATGCCAGATGCTACCAACCTCTAATCCTGATGTTCCAAGAAACCCACCAGTTGGGATCGCACTGTCCCTTTCTCAGATGCTATGGCTATGACCCTGTGTTCCATGAGAGATTCACACAGAGTTCCTGGGGTTGTGGGACATTGGGAGGATAGGTGGGGGCTATCCTCCGTATTAAAAACCTACCTCTCAACCTGACTGCAATAACTGCAGACCCATTAGGCAGATACACAGGCGTAGAGAGTATATGTCCTGACAGTATGGATAGTCCACTGCAATGTTACACTTTTTTTAAATTCAAAAGAGGTTAATAAATAGTTTATAATTAAACAGTTAATATGTACTATTCTTATATTTTTAAACATTAATTTATATGTTGAACAGTTTTAAATAATGTAATTTAACATTATTTCCTAGGGGGTTTTATTTTAAGTTTCTACTTGGATTATTATTCTATTTGTTCCTATGAGATGGGTGTTCCAGTACCAATCTTTGGTCATATTTATTGCTGGGCTTACTACAAAGTTATAAGTAACTACGAAAGTGCAGTTTGTGAATACCAAAAAGTGGCAAACTTACTAAAAAGTGTAAACTTACTCAAAAGTGCTGCTTGTGAATCAGGCCCTATTACACACTGACATACAAAAATGCAAAACAAGTAGTTGAATCCGGGGCCGACTGGCTACCAGGGCGTTTTGGCATGCTGCCGAGCTGGGGGCTGATGTCACTGCGGTGGGGGATAATTTTGTTGATGGAGACCTGCATGTGCTTCAAAATAAACAAAGCAAAACAAATTTTGTTCAGCATACGCAGGTCTCCATCAACGAAATCAGCCCCCAGCTCGGCAGCATGCCAAAACGCTTGGTAGCCAGTCCGGCCCTGGTTGAATCCATTCTCTAAAACAGTGTTAAACATGAATAATGGGAATATATTGGCCATCTCTTAATAATGGAGGACAGAGACTATGTAAGTGAAGCATCTAGGAGTACTTTTCTGCATTCATATTTTGGGGATATATATGTAGGGTGGTGCGCCAACATTTCCATTATTTGTGGATTCTGATCACCAATTTAAAAGCCACGTTCTCAACCAAATAGGCACTTTAAGGCCAGGCTAGGACCAAAAGCAGTCCTGCAAAATAGAGAAATACTAGTCCCACCCTGATCAAACCAGTGTCGCCTACTCATAAGACGTAATAGCTATTTGGTAATCTTACCCACTTGAAAAAATGGCAATATTCCTATGCAGGGAAAAATAATTGTTCCAAATAGTCTACAGGAACATAATTTCCTTCACAGCTCCTGTGCTGGGCTACTTAAAATATCTCATAACATTTTCTGAGCCCAAATAAAAAATGTCACCGGAATTTATGCTGTAACATGACCTGGTGCTGCCATCATGTACCAGGTTACGTCCAAAGCACGAGGGCTACATCCAAAACACAAGTGTACCTCAACTATTGCAAGGTGCAAACAAATACATGTTAGGGTTCTGCTGAAATATTCCAGAATTAAGATATTAAAATGATGGTCAGTGTTTCACCCTTCTAAGTTTGCCTGAGAAAACTGACAGAGTTGGTGTGAATGCTCCCCCAGGTCACTGGTGATCATTGATGCTCAAATAGGCCCAGGGCACTCAGTGACAGTGGTTTAGCTCACTTTGTGTAAGAAGAGACTACCTGGAGGCGGTTGATTACCCAGAATATCGGAACTGTTGCTTAGGAGTATAGCTAATTTGTGCATTATGTGTGTACCAAACAGGATACTTATTACCTACCTCAGCACTGGAAGGACTTAAATGCCGGCTATTGGCAATCCATTACAATAGGCAGAAAGGATCTACCAGGGGACACAGCATATCCTGCCCAGCCTATTCAGAAATTCTGTATCGCTACAATTTGGATCGAACAGTAATGTCCTATGAAATGTAGCCGATCATAATCCTCTGATATACAGCCAAGTATGGAGAACAAAAATTATCCTGAATACATTTTTCAAATTCTCTAAAAAAATTACTGCATATACCCTTACTGTGCTACCACAGTAAGGTTTAAATAAATGCAAGGCGCAAGGCATTCTTTGTGGCTATCATGTACGCATGGAAGGGATGGAGCCCCAAGTAAAAATTCACATAAAGAGATGGACACCAAGGGCCCTATAATGAGTCTGGCGGTTCAAGGGCCGCCAGCCAGACTCGTAATGGCGCGGCGGTGGTAGACCCAGCCACACTGGAGGCCCGACCACCCAATTACACCTCGGGCAGTCAGACCGTCCTGGGACCGCAAGCTCCACCAGGGAACCCCAGTTCCCTGGTGTAGGAGTGGCGGTCAGAGGCTGCAATATGCTTGGCGGGACCGCCACGGTCCCAACAAGTATATTACGAGATTCCTCTCTGCTAGGCTTTTCATAGAAGTTCCCCCGCCATGAAAAGCTTGGTGGAGAGGAAACTAAGGGCCCCTTGCCTCAAACATATGTGAATGGAAACATGTGCCCCCCCTGTGTGCATGCACATAGGTTCCTGTACGACATGGACTTTCAAGTCCATGTCATGCAGGGACCTTGTGAGGTGTCACTATTGCAGTGCTGTTTTAAAAAGACACTGCTGCCTTTGAAAGGGCACGGCAGGGGAAATCGCCACCCGCCCGCCAGCCAGACCACTGAAAAGTAGTAATCTGGCAGGTAGGGGGCGGCAACCTTCAGTGGAGTGGTGGCACAGTGGTTTGCACCGCCGCTCTGCCGAAAGATCTTAATAGGGCACTAAGTGTTTAGCTGATTATCATTGCATCCTAGATCGTCATGAATTTTGTGGGCACTATCTCTTATATAATCTGAATGACACCCATAAGACGCATCGCTCCGTAAGGGATGGTGCAGTCCTCAAGAACAGAGGAGGCAATGTCTCCCTGGTGATAAGATTCAAAACAGCAGTTCAAAAAAACAGTAAAGAAATAGGAATGACTCAAAAAGAGAGTTTGAGATCAATAAATTAGAAAAACCATGAAGGTTTATTAAAATATTGAAGTGCAATACAAAAAGGAAAAAATATAATCAGTTTTGAATAATCAGTTGTACTGCATAGGAATCAATTGTCATAAAGGCTCTTTAGCAATTAAGATTGATGCAGCAATGAGCTAAATCTGAACAATAGGATAAGTCAAAAATGTGCAGCAAATCGACAAGGAATCTGACAGCAATCACTGGTAGGGACCCAAAATGATCTGGCTCACCTCTAAATTCAAAGTTTTTACAGCAAATTTCACCATAGAAAGTAATAATAAATGCAGTGATGGCATGGTGTGAGCAAATGTATCAGCATTACAACAAATCACAGTTCAACATTTAAAATCGTCATATAATTTCACCCACAGAAAAGCAGAAAGACTCAAAGACCTTGTGTTGTCCCAAAAACACAAAGAGGGCAAGAATAAGGGAGCCAACGCATCTTTCACAAATGCAGCAACTAAAAACGTCTACTCACTGGGATCACTGAATCAAACCTCTAAGTGGCTCTGGGTGGTTACGGTCTAACTCAAAGCACACTCCAGTGCTGCTTTTGAAGGCAGTGAGTGAAAGTTGGGAGGATCTTGAGGCTGCCGCAATAAATTAAAGCTGACTCCAGAAGCAATAATCCAGTTAACCTGATGAACTGCACGGGTGCGTCACTCACAAAAACCATGTTGCACCATCCTGAGTCCAAAAAAGAGCGTGCATAGTCACACTGTATCTCATGTTTTTATTGCGTAATGCTATAAATACTCAATAAAGATGGATTAAAAAAAGAAACCAAGAATGTAGACCAGTCATTGAGAGTGTCTAATAAAGTTACAATCTTCCTATTGAGTTTGTCAGTAAATCTCCCAGAAAGGAATATACTTTAGTGTCTCTGCTGAACATGCTTCCGGGTTTCATGACCTTTCCTTTAACCGCGGGTACAATTTATAGCAATAGAAACTCACAGGAATTACAGTATTTACCATTGAGGCAAGGGCAGAGCAGAGCTGAGTGGGTGGGAGAAAGACATTAAGCACCTTTCGACACAACCTAATTCCCTCCAGGCAGGCAACATTAGCCCTCTGCCCAGAACGTCTTCAGACTAGTTTAGAATGAAGGCAATAATTAACCATTAATTGCATCCAGTAACTGCTGTTAATTTCTCTCTTTGCAATTATGGGCCCTGAACCATCAACAAGGGGGCCTACATAAACAGTCAATATTCCCCTGTCACTAATGGTAATGTAGATAGGAGCAGTGCTCCCACCCCACCAAAAATAAGGAGCTCAACAGGAGCATTAACCACAACTCATGAGGAGCTCCTGGAAAAAGGCTTCTCTGGCGGACAGTGCTCATCTGCTTTTATTTCTTTTTTTTTAACCAAAACTCATGTTTCGGTGCCTTTCCCTCATCCTCTTGCCTCACCACAGAGAAAGCCCAAAAGGACACACAAAAGTAAGGGGAAAACGGCCATGTTTGTGTCTTCTCTCTGATTGCCATGTGTAGAAAGGGGTCATGATCTCCCTCAACAAGATAATGGGTCTTCTTGCTATTAAAAAAAAAAAATCAAAACTCACACTCCTGGGTGTGGCTTCTCCATGTGAGTTTTGGGGGGGGAGGGAGTAGAAAGAAAGGCAGCGGATGACCAGGTGCCCAGAGAGAGAGAGAAGAAGAGGAGCTCAGCTCTTGGTGCACTTTCTGTGTGGAAGTAAATAGTGCAGCTGAGGGATATGCTGGGAAAGAGGTTTAGGGAGACAGTACAGCCTGAGCACGGCGGAGGGATGGAATGGATGCTGGCAGCCAGGGGAGCAGTAGCTATAGCCAGCAAAGAGAGCATGCTGATTGGTCAGCTCCCAACTGGAGTTCTAGTATTAGTTATCGTATTCAGTATCATCTTTAGTGTGTAATTACTCAAAATCATTATAAAGATATTTAAAAATGTAATCCTCCAGTAAAAATATAACATATGACAGAAATACCAATACATTGGCCAGATGCATTAAAAATTGCACTTATCACATTTGAAACATTAGCAACACAGAACTTTAAAACCCAAAAGAAATCAGCCTTATCGCTTATGAGTTAGTAAACATGCAGGGGCACTCTATGCACATACATAAATGTAAGTGTAGGATGCCCTGGTGCACAGACTGTGCACTGACAAGGCCCAATGTAACCAAGCTATTCGATGAAGCGTGCCGGGATAATGCTCCTACACATGGTAGTTCCAGAAAATCAGGCCATGCCTTATCGTACCCGGTTTAAAGTGCCACGTGCTGGTCATGATAGGCATGCAAAGTGGTATGGTTTAGCTTGCCCTGGGAAAACTTTCTGCATGCTTAAATATCAGGAAAGCAAGCTATTTGCTTAAAGTGCCACATGCTAGGTCAAAAGTGCATAGAAGACGTACATAACAAAGTGTGACATGCCCTGTGGGTAATATGTCACATGGTGGAAGCAAGCTATTTGCTTAAGAGGCCACATGGTAGGTCAAAAAGTGCATATAAGGCATAAGTAACAATAAAGTGTGACATGCCCTGTAGTTAAAATATTACAAAGTGAAACCTAGTGCATCAAGTCGTGGCTGTCATTAGCTTTCACACTAAGTTGGTGAAAGGATTTCCCATGTCCAACCCCTCAGTTGGATGAGTGGCGTGCAGGAGTCTTCCAGCTTCAGCAAAGAAGTTGCACATCTGTGCTAGTTCCATTGGGACAGCAGTAGTACACATGTATGTCAACGTCTCTTTGAAAGTCCGTATCCCATTTTGCTGAAAGATTGTTCTTAAGTACATTCGCCTCTAGTGTGGCATTGCAGGACAACAGCACAAAATATGCTCAGCCAATTCAGATTGGTGTTGGCACAGACAACATTGTTTATGCCCAGTGGGAGTGTTTCTCCAGTGGAGCCTATATTCCCATATGGGCAAAGTTAGAAGTCTGGTCTGCAGTATGTTCTGTAGGGCTTGTTTTCCCAAAGCCGCTTTCAAATATAGTTGGCATGAGATATCCTCATGCGATTTGGTGAGAACGTCTGTGCCAGGTGTGTTTCTAATTTGTTTCTAATTTGTTCTACATTTACCAGCCTCTTTAGTCTATCCATTGGTATCGATGGATCTGTTGTGCACTTTAGGGACAAGTTAGTATTAGTCATACTACGCTATGTTCCCGTATTGGTATTGTGTAATAATTCAAAATGTTATCAATTGTTGAAATAAGAATCAAGTATTCAAACACTGCCTGAATTAAAGATATGTATAGAGAATATAGTAAACTGATCTTATCCCTTCTAAAACATGCTCTCTCTACAGCCAATTCTCTTGGCTCAACAACCTGTAGTTTAAAACCTAAACAGTGCATCTGCTCCAAAATGTCAAGTCTACCCTATAATGCACTATTGCATAGTACTAACACTTGTTCATGGCCCACACAACTCTGGCCAGCTTCTCCTTGACTCTGAAGCACAGCTTCTCTAGGATTAAGGTATCAGATCTAGCTCCAGTTTTCAAAGAACAAATCATAACTCCAAGCGACTACCCCAGTCGTGCAGGAATGTTGGTACCTCACACATAAAGCACTGCTATCCTACAGCCCACGCCCCTTGACATGGTCTTCATCCATAGTGATAAGTAATGTAATCAGTACTCGCTGTCCAGAAAGCATCAAGTGTGGATAAATTATATGTAGGTGGTCCCTACACTTCCTAGATCACCGCAAGGAATCCTGTCGGCTTTCCCTTCCCACAATTTTTAGCTTGTTGTTACTCTTAATTTGACCTAGACTCAGACCCCCAACCTGAACAAACCTAAACTGTTGATATTCTGTTGAGCGATCATGCCTAGTGATTTGTCAGCATCTATGAAGAATAAAGCATTAAAAACACAAGTAAAAGCTGTGTGGCTTAAGAATGTATCCATAGACAGGTTTAATGCCAAACACCACAATGAAACTGCATGCAGATAATATTAGATAAGTGATCAAAAGAAAGGCAGTGTAGGGTTATACACCCTCTCTAAATCATAGCACTATTTTAACCCAGAGACTTGTACTTTGATCTAAAATCAGAAAAGTGTGTTTTTTTCCAAATAGAACATATTTTTCGGACAATAGTTTGAGAGGCTATCCATGTCTGAATAGCCCTAATTGCTAGGGCATCCTTAGGTAACTGTGCATGTCTGCTTTGACTTAATGAGGGAGAAGAGAGGAGTGCTGAGATGAGCTTTAATAGAAGGGCTATGCACAATTCACTAAAACATTGGGTTAAAAACTACAGAAAGATTAGAAGTCACTGTCTTAGAAACTGGTCAGACCGCTTTTGATCTGACATGAGAGGAGCAACTGACTCCAACAAAGACGGTCACACTATGGAGATCCAGTCGATATTTTTCAGCAGGGACTTACTCGTGAATTTTGAGAAGTAAGACATTCTTACTCATAGTTAATGGAAACAACCTTGCACATATCTGTACTTTTACGACTGTATCCCTGTTGGTTGCATTATGAGGGAAAGCTTACACTGTATACAGTAGGCCTAGGTTGGTTATGGGGCCAAGCCGTTGACAAAGACAGTAGGTGTGATTTGTTCTACGTGCAAAGTTATGTTGAATGCCATGTGTCTGATCTGCTTATTATGAAACGTTAAGACAAAGGCGGAGGCCTCCCTTATTTATTGAGAAAAGCATTTGTTAAAGCTCATAGGCCCTTCACAGTAGATTGCTGGTACAAGTACACTGTGTTACAGGCTGTGAATGGGTATTTTGTTATATGAAATCTTACAGACTACCTGAGTAGTCAAGGGTTTTGGTATTGATCACCTCCTCTGACAAACCCTTGGGATAGAGGTCATTCACTGTAATAATCCTGGTTAGGCTATTTAGAGAGGGTTTGTATACTGTTTTGCCAACTGTACTTTTGTAAGTATTTGTAATTAAATAACTGAATGCATGATGGTTGTCAGTGTTTGTGCAATTCACCTCTCTTGGTTCTGGTGTCAAACAAACAGTAAAGGCTATGGCCTTCCTTGTTTCCTTAGGAAACATGTCATATTCCACAGGTTTGAACTGTTCATCATGAACATTTATGACAAAGCCAGTAGCCACACTTAAGTATTGTGAAAACAATGGGTTAATGGTTTATTTTGTACATATCTGTAATTTAATTACATTATACCTGATGGTTGCAGTATGGGAAAGTTAATGCTCTCTACAGTAGGCTCAAAAATGGATATGGTGACAAGACAGTATGAAAAGCTATATGCCCAATTGGTTCATTGTGAAAAGTTATTTTAGATTCCGTAGATCTGATCAGTTTAATAGGAAATGTTATGACAAATACAGTAGGTCGGATTTATGTGCAATGAAACAAATATATTCAAGACAATAGGCCTTTAAGGGTGGATTGTTACTGCACCGTGTTAAAGCTTGCAGACATGTATTTTGATACACAGAGTCGCACAAATTACTTTTATAGGCCTGGACTGCGGTGTTAGTTACCCCCTTTGACAAACCCCAGTGGTAGGCGATTTGCACTGTAATAATTCCCGATAGAACCCTTACGGAAAACCTGATAGGGTTAGTTGCCTTTCCCTGGTCTTTACAACAATGAGGCAGACAATAGAGATTGAGACTCCTGAGATCTGTCAGTAAAGGACCTCTTGAAGGTGGCGGTACATTAATAGTACCTAAGTGACTGTGGACAGGAGTGCAGCTGCTGGTACCACATTGACTGATGCCACCATATTAGAGTATGATATTTTTCACTTTTTTAAATTATTTATTTACACGGAAATAGCAAAGTGACTACAAGTGGGTCCTGAAGAATGCCATGAACCAGTAGGTCACACAGGCAGAAACATGTTGACCGTAACTCAGTAGGGAATATCCATACCCCTATTTTTCACTAAGCTTTTCAGCTCTAACCATTGGGGACACATATTAAAGTTATTTTTGTCTCCCATAAGCTAGTTTTGAGTCACTTTTTGAATTTTATTTTGCACTCAGCCCCTCACTCCGTCTTCCATTAGATGACTGAAAACACCTCACGCTCCTCTCCTGAGGGAGAGTTGTAGCCCACACGGTCTACCTTGTGGTCACAGTGTGTAAGAGGGAACCAAATGATGAAGCTTGTCACCTTTGGGTGAGTGAGAGATCTCGTCTTAAACTTACACAGCAGTATTTTTGCTTATATTTTCAAACCATACAGTTACCTTTTTGTAAGTATAGTGTATAGTGGAGTGGTGCCATCGATGATAACTACTCCAAACAACCCCCTTAGTGTGATAAAAAATAAGGCTTAGTTGCCTGCAATGATCTTGTAATAAAACAAACCATGACAAATACATACATACATAAATACCAATATTCACATAGAAGGGCTTCCTGTCAGCCCTTTTCTGCCATTGGTCTCTGGGTGTCATTTACACTCTGCCTCAATCCCTGACAGCAAACAGCATTGGGCAATCGGTCCGCCACTTCAGCCATTGGGTCTCTTGCCCTGTGATAGCTTTTGCCTGATCACATCTGCATACCGACCTAAAAAACAGTATGCTTCTTTGCCACTTCTTCAGTTTTTAATTTTTTTAATTTTATGAGCCCCCTTTCATTTCTTTCCTTCTCGAATTTTATTTGTCATTTTTAGGGCTCAATGTACTTCTCCAAAAGGTGCTAACGGGTCATTTGCTTGCCACTCATTTCATGTGTAGTGTGTTGCTTCCTTCATGGCAACTGTTTCTAAACGAGGAGACTATCATGGAATGGTATTGTACATGCTATATCATTGTTTTGCCAATCCAAGATGGCCATCACATTGTTTCTAAACATGCCAGTCATGCTGCAACTTTAGGACAATGATACACCGCATACAGTACTCTTGTGCAGCGCCCTCACACTGGTGTGTTAAATTGTATTTTTGATTCCAACCATGTGCCCATCCTATTTAGGTGGCAGATGTTTTCTTTTGTCTACTTTATTCTTTTAATTTATCTTACATAACATCTTCAGTTTTTGTGTGTTTTTGTGGTTGTGAGAGTGCAAGGATGAGTGGATACACAAGTCCAAGAATAAGTGATAGAGTTTGTGGTTAATGACTTACTGAGAACCAAACCCAGCAATAACTAAAGATGGACTTCATTCATGAGCCAGGCCTATTGGCATTGCAAATGCTTGTTCTGTTTGATAGTACATTGTTCTGTACGAGGCCATCTACACGGCTATTCTCAACATGTTTAAAGCCTATTGTTTTCCCCATGCAAAAGCGACCTATAGTGTTTGAAAACATTTAACATTACCGGTAGGGGTGAGCGGAATTTGCATAATCGGTTACGCAAATCTGCGCGAAATGGTAGAAAATCTCCGCAAACACGCAGAAATTCTGCGAACACGCGGAATTGCTTGTTCGCGATGCTTTTTTACTGTTCGCAATCGCTGTTTGCGTGCTCGAGAGGAAATATCTGCGAATGCGAACAAGCAAAAAATGTCCCGAAGTCGCGGAACGCAAAATTACGCAAATTCCGCGAGCGGAACGAATTCACCGCCCAGGTCTAATTACCGGACGAACATAGACAACATATGCTGAAGTAAGGAGATTGGGGACAGATTTATCAGACACAAAAAATATGGTCACTCGTTTGTATCAACTTAAACCTGATGGGCCCGATTAACGAAGGTAGTAAAGTTACGAGTGCAGAGCCTTCATACTCGTGGCGGAGTGTCCGCACTCGTTGCGGAGTCTCTATACTCTGGCGGTCTCTGCACCTGTGCCGTAATCTCCACAGTTGTGGCGGAATCTCCGCACAGCGCACTTCAGAGAGTGCGCTGTGCGGAGATTCCACCATGAGAGTGGAGACTTCGCACTCCTATCTTTACTACAAATAACCTTCGTAAATCGGGCTCGATATTTGTGAAGGATGTGGTGAACAAGAAAACTCTTGATGAACTGAGTGAAAGAGGTAATGAGTAGTCAGTCGTGAGAGGAGCGTTGTGTCCATGCTACCCATCAACTCAAAAGTTCATGGCTCCAAAACAACGATGAGTGGCAGCTCGCCAGTTATGTCAACTAAGATGGACATTTTCAGTATGTTTCTATGTAGTTCATATTGTCTTTATTGTGCTTAGTCATGAAGGGCATTTATTCCAAAAGAAGCTGCAGTAGCATAGTACGCGTTTCTTTTAATTTATGATGAGTATGAAGTAGAATGCTGGTAATTTGGATGTTGATGAAACGCGAGCAAGTTTTTTATAATGTAAATTTAAACGTAACCAGGTTTGGCTTCTGCATTTAAGTTAAGCCACCCAGGGGATGCCATGTGATCCCCATATTCAGAGTAACTCCTTTCACCTACCCGCTGTGTTTAATGCAAATTCCTCCCATTCAAGTGTCACTGTGTCAGCAGAAGTTGTTCGGGCAGGTGAACGCTTTGATTGTGCTCCATGGAAACCACAAGTAAATGTAAGCATGTGCGCACACAATTATAGGCCGTGTAGCTGGAATGAGAAAGCCTTATTTAAACGTAGAAGTGCTGTGAGAAGGATCCTTAAATAAGAGCTAATGCCTTTGAACTGTCTCGCGAATTATCTGCCTTCTACACAGGGCAAAGAAACAAACATGAAACCTGTCTGCGTTTTTGTATACGTAACTGTATGTAGACCATACAGCTTCAGTATCTACTCTCTGTATATTACCTGTGAGCTGGTCAGAATTAGAGCTTTGTCTCTTTAACTACCTGGAGAGTCGATTATATGCTTTCCAGATGACTCCTTGTCACTGGCACACATTTCCCATCCTGGGCACATTCCTGCGAATAGAAACTTGCTAACGATTTTTACTGGGACCCAAATTCAAGGGAATGTGATTCAATTTGAGCCTGTAAAGGTAAATCTCAAGTTGAACACGAATATTCGTTTTATTCTAGGCTGGAGTCGCCATTTCTAAACCAGGAAACAGGCGTCCATGGTTACAATAACTGAATTGGGAAGTAGAGATAAAATGGAGGTGGAGATGTGAGCTTCCCTTCTCGAAATGCACAACACTAAACCCTTTATGCAGAGGGGGCTGAAACACACTTTTATCCCACCACTGCTATTGCTGATGGTTACAACAATGGATGGGCTGGGGGATGCTGCTTGTCACTCACCACCGAATTCTTCATGAGGGCTCTGACAGTGAAGGCCTGGGGGTGCTTGCTACTGCTGCCCGCAGCCTCCCTCCTGAAGGCGGCCTTCTCGGGGGCTCCTTTCACCTGCGGTTGCTTCTGCTGTTGTTGCTCTGCAACCATCTCTGTCTGACCACCGGCCTCGATCCTGAGGGCTGGCAGGGTGCTGGGTTTCGGGCTCCCGGGCGGCGGGTGGCAGGGTCGGATGGACTCGGGGACCGGGGCTCGGTGCGAGGCTCCCGGCGTAGATCGCTCTGCCTTGGGCAGCGGTAACCGTCTGCTGCTCTTACCTGCGATAGCAACGCACGCCGCGCACTGACCGTTGCTAGGCGACCCGTCAACATTCTTTTGGAGCCTCCCAGTTTCCGCATTGCCCCACGGACTGCGCTTCCCATCAGACACTGGGCCTCCGCGCGCGCCTGTGCCCGCGCGCTCTGCTGGCCTCTTGCTCTTCCAACGTACTTCTGTGCTTTGGTTGCTCGTTTCGGGGCGCAAGTTATGCCGAGTCCCTTGTCCCTATTTCCCATGCTAGTGTAGTGTCGCCCTGTCCTAATGCATAACACCATAAGCACGGAAGGGCAGCACTACAATTTTCAAACATTCATTGCCATGTCTTAATGAAATCACGAGAACATTAATAAACATTACCAAATGCAATATGTGGCTATTTCTGCTATAAATTTAGAAACTATATATCTCAAACACAGTCCCTGTGGAAAGAATGATTAGGTGATTTAAGAGATTCAGTCATTTGAAGTTTATAAGTTAGTTGAGGAATTCAAATAAGCCAGTTCCAGGTGTATTGTGAAACTGCACATTAAAACAGTGTTTAACGGTAAAGTTCTTGAAGTCCATAGTAAAAAAGAAATATTCAAAGAAAGAATCTTTTAAAAGGAATGTGGTACAGGGCATTACGGGATATGGTTCTGCCACAGTCTGTAAAGTTCTCAGAAGTGTCTAGCAATTCAGCCAGCAAGCCAATCAGCTAAAAAGCAGCAAAGGAAGACTAAGACGACAGCCCCAGCTCCCTCCAAGGAGCATTTGATATTATAGCTCATCAGTACGGATGTAACACACATTGTCACACCACCATCATCCATCATCCATCAGGTAATCTTCCACTCATGAGGTACAAAAGGAGCAACATGAAGGTATTTTCCCATACCAAGCATATGAAACGACTGTCCGTCTCAGACAGTCAATCAATCAATCAATGTACTTGTAGAGCGTGCTACTTACCTGTGAGGGTCCAAGGCGCTGAGGGGAGGGGGGGGGGGGGGGGGGGGTGCTGCTACCGCTCGAAGAGCCAGGTCTTGAGGAGTCTTCTGAAGGTGATTAGGTCTTGGGTCTACCGTATGTGGGTAGGGAGGGTGTTCCAGGTCTTGGCGGCGAGGTAGGAGAAGGATCTGCCGCCAGAGGTCGTTCGTTGGATGCGGGGGACAGCGGCGAGGGCGAGGCTGACGGAGCGGAGCTGGCGGGTGGGGGGGGGGGGTGGAAGCAGAGTCTGCTGTTCAGGTAGGCAGGTCCGGCGTTGTGGAGTGCTTTGTGTGCGTAGGTGAGGAGCTTGAAGGTGATCCTCTTGTCAACGGGGAGCCAGTGTAGGTCTCTCAGGTGGGGGATGATATGGCTGCGGCGGGGGGCGTTGACGATCAATCGGGCGGAGGCGTTTTGGATGCTTTGTAATCCTCGTAGGTGTTTGGCTGGGATTCCTGCGTAGAGTGCGTTTCCGTAGTCCAGACGAGAGCCTGTGTCACCGTTCTTCTTGTTTCGGTCAGGATCCACTTGTAGATCCTGTGGAGCACGCAGAGGGTGTTGTAGCAGGAGGAGACGGCGTTGACCTGTTTAGACATGGAGAGGGAGGAGTGGAGGATGAATCCTAGATTGCGTGCATGGTCGGTGGGTGTTGGTGCTGTTCCCAGTGCGGTCGGCCACCAAGAGTAGTCCCAGGCTGAGGGGGTGGATCCAAGGATGAGGACCTCCGTCTTGTCAGAGTTCAGCTTCAGACGGCTGCTCCTCATCCAGTCGGCGACGGCCTTCATTTCCTCGTGGAGGTTGGTTTTGGCGGTGTGTGGGTCCTTGCTGAGGGAGAGGATGAGCTGGGTGTCGTCGGCGTAGGAGATGATGTTGAGGTCGTGATGGCGGGCCACTAGTGCGAGGGAGGCCATGTAGACGTTGAACAGCGTCTGGCTGAGGGATGAGCCCTGGGGGATGCCGCAGATGATGCCGGTGGCTTCAGATCGGAAGGGTGGGAGGCGGACGCCCTGGGTTCAGCTGGTGAGGAAGGACGTGGTCCAGTCGAGGGCCTTTTCTTGGATTCCGGCTTCTAGGAGGCATGTCTTTAGAGTGTGATAGCAGACCGTGTCGAAGGAGGCTGACAGGTCCAGGAGGAGGAGGGCTGATGTTTCGCCATTGTCTATTTGGCGCCTGATGTCCTCTGTGGCGGCGATGAGGGCTGTCTCGGTGCTGTGGTTTCGTCTGATTCCGGACTGGGATGGGTCCAAGATGTTGTTGTCTTCCAGGTGGCGGGTCAGTTGCATGTTGACGATTTTCTCGATGTCCTTTGCCGGGAATGGGAGCAGGGAGATGGGCCGGAAGTTCTTGAGTTCCTTGGGGTCTGCTTTGGGCTTCTTGAGGAGGGCGTTGATTTCGGCGTACTTCCAGCTTTCCGGGAATGTCGCTGTTTAAAGGAGATGTTGATGACCTTCCGTAGTTGGGGTGTGATGGCTGCATCTGCTTTGTTGAATACGTGGTGTGGGCACAGGTCAGACGGAGATCCTGAGTGGATAGAGTTCATGATCTTGCGTGTCTCATCGTCGTTGACGTTGGACCAGGAGGTCAGGCGGTTGGCACTGGTGGTGTTCACAGGGGAGGTGGAGTCTGGCGTAGTCGGGGCGGTCGTGGTGTTGAAGCTTTCGTGGATGTAAGCGATCTTGTGGTGGAAGAAGATGGCTAGTGAGTCGAACAGTTCTTGTGAGGGCGGGATGTCGTTGATGTTGGCGCTGGGGTTGAAGAGTTCCTTTAGGATGCTGAAGAGCTCTTTGCTGTTGTGCGCGTTGTTGTCCAAGCGGTCTTTGAAGGAGAATCTCTTGGCTAGTCTGATGAGGTGGTGGTGTCTGCGGGTGGCATCCCTGTGGGCTGCGTGGTTTTCCGGTGTGCGTTCGTGTTGCCATGCCTTCCCCAGTTTTCGGCCTGCGCGTTTGGAGGCCTGGAGCTCGTTGGTGAACCATGTGGTTCTCTTGTTGGTGTGGCTGTTAGAGGGTTTCATGAGCGGGGCGAGGGTGTTGGCGTAGTCGTCGATCCCCTGTTTGAGGTTGTGGGCTGTGGCGTCAGAGTTGGTGGGTTCAGTGGGTAGGTTCTTGGCGAGGGAGGTGAGCAGCTGTTCTTCGGTGACTTTGCTCTAGCAGCGGCGAGGCAGCTGTTGGGTGCAATGGTGCATGGTTGGTTTCTTGAAGGTGAAGTGGATGCAGCGGTGATCAGTCCAGTGGAGTTCGGTGGTGTGGTTGAAGGTGATGTGGGAGTCTGTGGAGAAGATCGGGTCAAGCGTGTAGCCGGCGGTGTGGGTGGGTGTGGTGACGAGTTATCTGAGGTCGAGGTTGTCGAGGTTGTCGATCAGGGTGGCGGAGTTAGCGTCGTTGTTGTTCTTGAGGTGGAAGTTCAGGTCCTCCAGGACGATGTAGGCCGTATAGGCGAGTGCGTGGGTGCTGGCGAGGTCGGCGATGGAGTCGCTGAACTGAGCCCTGGGTCCGAGGGGTCTGTAGATGAGTGTTCCTCTGAGGGTGGTGTTGGGCTTGGTGTGGATCCGGATGTGCAAGTGTTTGGCGGTGTTGACCGTGTCGACTGCGTGGGTGGCGACTTTGAGGATTGACTTGTGGATGATGGCTATTCCTCCTCCGATTCTGTTGGCGCGATCCCTGCGGGTGATCTTGTAGCCGTCCGGGATGGCTATGGCGATGTCGGGTGCCGAGGAGTCGTTCCACCAGGTCTCGGTCAGGAAGGCCACGTCTGGGGCAGAGGTGTTGAGCAGATCCTAGAGCTCGACGGCGTGTTTGCGTGTGGAGCGGGTGTTGAGGAGTATGCAGCAGAGGTGGTTGGGTCCAGTCCTTTGAGGTTTGGTGTTTCTGTCGCAGGTGAAGCTGCAGGTGTGGCAGGAGAAGGGTCCGTGGGTCCGTTTTGGAGTGGCCTGGAAGCAGGTGCGGTGGATGGTACTGGCGTCGTACTGGATTCTGGTGTCCTGGGGTTCGCGGGGTGCAGGGCTTCTGGCGCTGAGCGCGGGCCAGGAGCGGACCGGCGCAGACGGGCTTGCCTTTGACACCCCTTCGGCGTGGCAGTGGCGCGCCACTGCACGCGCCCGATTCTCAGCCTGCGTATAAGGAGGCTTTGGAGGGAGGAGCAGCTGGGAAGCGGGAGCAGGGGGGCCAAAGGGTGTGCTGGGGGCGGGGCCACAGGGAGGCAGCGGCGGGAAGGCTGGGATGGAAGCGGTGAGGGGCGGTGGGGAAAACTGGCACGCAGGGCGAGGGAAGCCTAGGGACCAGGAGGTGGCAGCAGGGGCACAGGAATCAGCAGGTCAACAGGTGACGAGTAGCGGTGTGGGGGCAACCTGCCTGCAAGCAGGGTCAAAGGTCGCTCCCGCTGCGGTCACTTGGCCTGTATTTCAGGAGGCCTGGGAAGGAGGAGCAGCTGGGAGGCAGGAGCAGGGAGGCCAATGGGTGTGCTGGGGGGCGGGGACGCAGGGAGGCAGCGGCGGGAAGGCTGGGACGGAAGCCGTGGGGAGCAGGGGGGAAAAACTGGCATGCAGGGTGAGGGAAGCCCAGGGACCAGGAGGCGGCAGCAGGGGCACAGGAATCAGCCGGTCAACAGGTGACGAGTAGCGGTGTGGGGGCGACCTGCCTGCAAGCAGGATCAAAGTTCGCTCCCGCTGCCGTCACTCAGCCTTTATTTTCAGGAGGCCTGGGAGGGAGGAGCAGCTGGAAGGCGGGAGCAGGGAGGCCGAAGGGTGTGCTGGGGGGCGGGCCGCAGGGAGGCAGCGGCGGGAAGGCTGGGGCGGAAGCGGTGGGGAGCAGGGGGGAAAAACTGATGCGCAGGGCGAAGCAAGCCCAGGGACCAGGAGGCAGCAGCAGGGGCACAGGAATAAGCGGGTCAACAGGTGACGAGTGGCGGTGTGGGGGCGACCTGCCTGCAAGCATGGTCAAAGGTCGCTCCCACTGCCGTCACTCAGCCTGTATTTCAGGAGGCCTGGGAGGGAGGAGCAGCTGGGAGGCGGGAGCAGGGAGGCCAATGGGTGTGCTGGGGGCGGGGCCGCAGGGAGGCAGCAGCGGGAAGGCTGGGACGGGAGCGGTGGGGGCGGGGGCGGGGGGGGAAACTGGCACGCAGGGTGAGGGAAGTCCAGGGACCAGGAGGCTGCAGCAGGGGCACAGGAATAAGTCGGTCAACAGGTGACGAGTGGCGGTGTGGGGGCGACCTGCCTGCAAACAAGGTCAAAGGTCGACACACAGATTAAAACACAAAAGGCCATTCATTCCTGTATTTTTGTTGTGTATCAGATGCAAATGTCCTGCTCTCATAGGAGTATCAATATTTTTTAATACAATATGTATCAAATCTCTTTACGTCTCATGGAAAAGTACGAGAATTGTACATGAGTGAAAGTTAGAACAAAATACCTTCCCACAGACATCATGAGAAAGTGCAAGCCTAAAGAACAAAGTCAAGTTAATTCACATTAAAGGCAGTATACAATAATTAATATACGTTTTCATTTGGAAATAAGAAGGGGATTCATTAATGCAATTGTCTATTCAGCCAAATGCCGTAGACTTCTATTGAAGCTTGTTAAATATAAAATATAACCTGCTGATATATATTTGATCAAATATATGTGTCAAATATGCGCATAGATTTAGTAATCAGTTTCTTTTTGGGAAATTTGAGACTCCTCTTGTATAAGGAGCATGTGTGGAAAGTTTCAGCTTTCTAAGTATAAGCATGTCAGATTTGCACTAACTTTTCAAAGTTCAATAGTGTACTTCAGAAAGACAAGAAGAATAGTTTTTCGAATATCTCATTTAAATTCAACATGTAAGTCATTGTAGTTGTGTGTAATACTAATAATGTTTCCTAACTATATTTTCCAGACATTAATTAATATTCTAATTTGATAACTTAATTTCAGCATTCATGCTATAAAAGTTTCCACATCATCGCTGGCCATACAGTAAAATACAATAAAATAAGCAGGTAAAACATGTACAGTACTCAAGATACATCGTCTTATCAATCTCTTGTCACAACTGATTGGATTCTACAATGCAAGACTAGAAAATTTACTCTAAAATAATAAAGAGAAACATTGAGCTATTGACAATTGGAAGACAGAATCTGTGTATGTACAATTGTCAGCGATAAAATAAATCATACATTAATACTTTTGAGTTTTCCTCCTGATAACCCACATATGCCCTAAAAATTGAGCAACAGGGCAGGCAGATAGGGGTCTGGCATCCGATCTTAATATACACAGAGCAGATTCGTAGTTGAGTGTTTCCAACTAACTGTAGATTGGTTTGATCCACTTAGCTCGTGGAAGCACATAGACTGGACAAGCAAATACTATGTGGGCGACAGATTTATTAGCTGCATAGCAACCAAAGGATGACTGAGTTGGCAACAAGTTATGGTGCCAACTACTAGTAAAGGTGTTCAGAGGAAGCGCACCACCAAATTCTGAACTGGATGTAGATCTTTCTAGTGTTCGGTACCTGGATGATGTTTAAATAGTGTTGCAGTGTATTGATCGATTTGAAATCCGAAAACTCACTTGTAAGTCGCCCATGAGATGAATTGCTCGTCTCAGCTTGTACTTCCCTTTCCCAGTAACGTGTTTTCATAAGACCTTTGGAGAAAAAAGAGCCAGAAATAGAATTTTCCCAGGTATCTCGCATCTCAATATTGAACAACAGTTTCTTCACATTACTGATCCAAGCTATCTTGTTGGACTTAACCAAAGTGCTATTTCCATTAGCGCATTAGCATAGGGAAGCAAATCTGTTGTGGACATGATTCTCCTCCAAAATAGCAAGGGGCGTAACTTTGCCTTATCAGCAATGGATTTCCTGCCAATATCCAACTATAGAAGATGGAGTGGAGTACTTGGAGTACTTGGAGGTTAAAGCACCAAGCTCCTCAAAAACGTGTGTTCAGTTCTAGAGAGGTCATCTGTTTTAGCAAACCCCCACAGTTCGCCCCTATAAAGGTCAGGGCTTGCAGTTTTGGAATCATACATTTGTAGGGCGGCTGCAACTGATTTGCTAGTGGATGTGTGAGGTTCCTTCAATAGTGAACCAAACATGTGCTGATGTTTCAGGGGTATCTTGGTCACATGAGGTTTCCATGACATGCTGTAGGATAATTTAATGCTTAAGTGGTCCAAGGTGTTTACACTCTCAAGCGAAACTCCACCGCGGGTAGTCTTCCTCCTGTATGATTTATGGGGGTTTATCACCATATATTTTATCTTCATCGTGTTCATCTCAAGGCCTCGCAGATCGCAGAAATCCTTGTACCAATTTAGATACAGCTGAAGACCCCCTGGGGCTTTAGACAATAACAGGTTGTTATCTGCGAATATAAGGTTCACAATTTTTACCCTCCCTAGCAGGGGAGCGTCTGCAGGATTGAGAGACAAAAATTGGACTACATTGTTCAAATAGAGGCAAAAGAGAGTTGGTACCAACACGCACTCTTGGTGAACTGCCCTGTTGGCATTAATTGGGTCAGTGAGCTGGCCTTGATCTCCCAAACTCACTCTAGCATAGTTTATCTCATGGAGGTGAATGACTAAAGATGAAATCTCTATGGTCATCCCCATTTCGTGCAATACATGCAAAAACTTGCATCTTGGGACCAAATCGAAAGCTGACTTTAATTCTATAAAGGCAATATACAAACGTCTTTGCCAATGACAACCATTTTCCAAAATAAGAAGAGAAAATGAAACACCTGATCGATTGTTCAACTCTTCTGTCTAAAGCCAGCTTGATAAGGTGTTAGAATATCATTATCGCTTATCCACTCCTGGATCTTGGACAGGAGGGCTTGACAAAACACTTTTTCGATTGAATCCATAAGGCATATAGGCCTATAGTTGCAATGTTGATTCCTATCTCCCTTCTTAAATTGGGGACACACCTCTGCATCCTTCCAAGACTGGGGAATTTGAACATCCCCTGCTATGGCGTTTGAAAGTGACAGGATGTAGAGTGACCAATTAGCCCTCTTGTGCAAAAAGAGGTCGCCAGGCATGCATTCAGGGCCAGGGGCTTTGGCTCGGACAATTGACTCAATGGAAGCCTGAAAGTCACCAAAGGTGAAAAAGTCCTTGTTAACTGTCTGGCTTAGTGCAATTGGGGCGGATGGGGAGGGATTTGGACTATTATTGGAATAAAGGGAGTTGAAATGATGGTACGAGACAGATATATGATTTTCAGGAGAGGATTTATGACGTTACAACGCATACATTTACATCTCAGTACATTGCATCGCAGTTTTCACAACGCAAGAGGGCGCTGGATTTAGGAGTAAGAAAATTTACTATTCCAACTCCAGTCTACATACAGTAGGGAAGGTGTTGGATAGTAAATTATACTATTCCTTGTCCTAGAGCGCCATCCAGCGCAAGTCGTTGTAACGACTTGCGTTGTGAAAACCGCGATATAATAGCATCGCAATGTAATCCCCGCATTGTAAACAATGTTTCCTTTTGAAGAGGTTACCTCATACCTCCACCCCACAAAACCAGGGACCAAAACCTTTTTGGACCTTTACAATCTCATACTTCCTTGATAAGCTACAACCTAGTTTCATCCCATTCCTGTTTTGCTTTTGTCTGAGCATGATTATAGGATCTTCTACGAAATCTTATGAGGGACATGTCCTTAAATTTAATGGCCACGGAAAGTGGAATTCCTGACTGGCTACACTCCCGGTTAAAGCAAGAGTTGGGTTCCCTTTTATTTTATCTTGGACTTGTGCACAGGCACAGCGAAATGGGACACCGACTGCTCGAAAAAGTGTAAATGGGCAGCTGGAAATGCATTCAGTCCTCCTGGCACCATGTTCAGAGCAGCAATTTTAGATATACATGCTAACTGTTCCTGCTTAAAAGACTGGAGCTTATCTTCCTGTGGGACCAAGCGTTGCAACTTAAGGCACCGCTTATCATAAGGCAGTTTCACATCACAGGTTATCTGACGGTCACAGAAAGAACTGTGCAAAGCACCCCATGGTGACAACAGGCTGAGACAGAGTGGGTTATGCTCACTATCAAAACTTGTACTCACAACCATATCATCAACAATGTACCAAAGCCTCAAGTCTATCAGGATGTAATCAATGCGGCTCATGTCATTTGTTCCATTAAAAGTATTGGCTCCCATTCTATCCGATGTGGTTCTACCATTTGCAGCCCTCAACGCAAACTCTTGAATCAGGGCCTTTCATTGACGAACCATTTTAGACCATTTTTTAACAGGAGATAGGTCTAAGGAGGGAATTGACCATAGTTTCTCTTCTTCCACTTCTTCACACACATTGTCCCTGTCCAGAGGTTTAGAGGTGAGATTAAAGTCACCGACTAAGAACAGAAAAGGGTTGGGATCTCTTTCATCCAGGAGCTCTTCAAGTTTCTGCAGAATGTTTGATGACCTACCTCTGGGGTACCTCTGGCATAGACATTAACAATGTCGATAGTAAAGCATGTGTGCCCCTTCAGTCGAACTCCCAAAATGTCCGGGCTATCAGTGTAAAGACTGAGCATTTGAGAGAAACCCTGACACAGATCAGCAAGCCCCCAGTGTGATGCTGTGGTTTGTTGGAAATGGCAGGAATACGGTAAACCTAGACCTATGGACTGGTTCAACACTCCAGGTTTCCTGATGATGCAGATGTCAGAGGTTTCTATGAAATCGTTCCAGTCCAGCAGGGTCAATTTAGACTTCTCCCCAGCCACATTCCATGAGAATACTGAAATCATGGGCGGAGCCTCAGATAAAAATCTGGAGGGTGGACTTGCTGTTGAGTGGATCTCCACTACTGAGGCTCCAACAATAGTTATATGATACCTCGTGTCTGCAACATAGAGGGGCACCACAGGACCCCAAGGCGTCCTGGCTGCCCAATCCAGCGTGCGGGCTACTCCCCGGCACACTAGTGGAGCTACTTACAAAATTATACCCTCCATGGGGGCTTTGGAAACAGAGGTAAATAGAACTGGGATAGAATAGTCACCAGCACTTATAACACTTTGGCTCTTAAGTCAATTGTTCTCGCCAAGGACAGAGACATCACCTTGATGGACAGTTAGGGGTTTAGGAGTGAGTAACAATGCACTTGCTCAGTGGCGGCTCGCCAAAGAAGTGCTGCAGGACGGTGAGGCAGGGCGGGGGAGGGGCAGGTGTGGGGGTTAGTGGAGTCCGACATATGACAGACAGGAGTAAGGTAAATAATCAAATAAATAAAACAATGTACCTTGCGCAGGCTGCATCGCTAACTTGGCGATGCAGTGCGTGCAAGATAAATTGTTTTATTTATTTTATTACTTACCTTACACCTGTCTGTTGTATGTTGGACTCCACTACCCCCCAACCCTGCCTTTCCCCTGCACTGCGGACCGCAGCCCTCCCTTGGCGAGCCGCCACTGCACTTACTACCGGTCGGTACGTAAATTAAAAATTGGACCCCCCCAGGGCTTCCAGAACCACCAGGTTGTCAACCAGACTCCCGTTTACTAGAAGTTTTTCTATGCAGTCGTAGGAACTGTCTAGGGGTGCGCATCTTCTCGCTATCACAATATCATCCCTTATTACAGACCTACAGCCTCTCACATGGTGAACCCAATGGATCCCATTATTCATAAGGGAATCCTCCCCCTCATGCCCAAAATGCAAAGTGATTTTTGGCACATTGACTACATAGATTTTGCAAGGGGTAGAGGAAACAGACCTCCTGTGCCATGAACTGCCTCCTAGGGGTACTGCTAGCAGGTGATACCACAAGATGGCCTCTACAAAGTGAGTGGCCCACATCAGCATGGCTTAACTCATTATGGGTTCCCAAAAGCCTCCTACAAGAGACATCGGCAAAAGGTCTTCTATCTGCACTATCATGCAAAATTCTAGGAGAAGCGAAGGGAATACTTGCAGTCACAGTGGTGGGATGAGGATTGAAGGTTTTGATGGTTGAGTTGCTAGTCTGGGGGTGAGGGACGCTACGTTAGGTTGTATGCTTGGCCTCTCTCTCCCCACTATTACATTTTTCACCAGCCCTGTGGCTTACCATGGACCTTAGGGCATCAATTTCCACCCTTAAGTCACCAATGTACACATGTATGTCTAGTTGAAGAGGCAAAGGTCTGGTTGCTAATACTGGGAGAATCATCATCCGAATTTTGAAGAGGTAGAAACCGGTTACGACATGGGGAGGCCGGGTTCCAGCGAGGCACCAGGCCCAGCATCCATTGGACTGACTGCCGGGGGAGTACCAGGTATCTGAGCCTGAGTGAGAGATTTCTTAAACATCTTTGAAATACGTTTTAAAACACAAGCAAAGGTGCACCACTAGTCAATTTTAACAATTTTTAAATTGTTATGTTCCCGTTGGGATTTGCACTGTGACAGTGGGTGTGTTTCAGTGTGCACACAGAACCCAGTACGTATAAAGGGGTTAAAACAATAGAGGGATAGCAGATTAGGTGCTGTGGCTTTAAGGGTTCCTCTGTTCAAATTAACTGTTTCCATATCTTTGGAATACATTTTGCTTGGTGGAGCCAACGCTTGCTGGGGAGCACCTGGAGCTGGGGACTGGTCAGCAACTGGTGAAACTAAAATCTCCTCACATTCAACCAGAAGGCTATCTATGCGAGCAAGCACACAGTTTCCCCCTGAGTGTTTCAAGTTCCTTTTGACTTTTTTGACTTTCTTTACCAAAACCCCAACTTTCCCATCGCTGTACTCGGATGTAGCAATGACCCTACATGGGTCAATGCACACTCAAAGCATAAAGCAAAACACAGAACGCAGGGATTCAAAGTATTAAGAAGCCAGACTAGTCAGCATGCAGGCACAAAATATCCAATGGACTCTCCCTTTACCTGCTTGGTTGTTGGATAAGGTAAAGGCCTCACACAGTGCTTTCCAGTGGCCAGAAAATAATCATTGGGGGTGGCCCAGTCTCTTCCGGGCTCTGCCGCTCACTGAAGACCCCCCCCCCCATAGCGGCGCAACGCTGATCCTTAAATCCAGGCAATTTGCGTCAGCTGATGTGCATGTTATGTTATGTTACAGATTTGGTAAAGCGCAACAGCTGCCCCAGCAAAGAGGTGTCCCGGCGCTACTAGACCAGAGGATCACAAACTCACGGACAGTCAGGCAAGTATAGGAGCCTATGGCAGTGAGAACAAGATGGTCTTAATGGCTTTCCGGAAGAGCATGCAAGAGATTGTGGGCGTTGGAGTCCTTACCACCTTGCAGCTCTCACAGAAGTCCAAACAGTAGTGGTGGTGTCAACTCCCAGCAGAGATGGCAAGTGCGCAATAACTAATATTAATTAGTTGATTTCGAAAGGTTCAGTTTGATAAAGAAATGCATAGATATTTTAAAATGTTTTGCCTGATTCAAAACTTACACGAGAATCAACTGTTTGACATATTAGAAACACATCGTATAGTTTTCTACTAATTCTAAAATCTGAGCACTCTTTTAAGTTGCATGTACTTTTTTCTTATAATCATACATTTTCTAACATGCAAGTTAAGGTGCACATTCAGTATACATGGCTATTGTTGTTCTCATTGTTTATTTAAGTGTCGTATCAAGGATGAACAGTTTTTACATTGCTTCAACTGTAAAGTGTGGTCTTAAAAATTCTAGCATGAGTCCTGTTGCCCACATATGCCCACTTTTTATTGACCTTTAGAAATTACAATTGACTTCGAAGCATGTTCCATTCAATACAATAAAATGCTGATAATCAAATACAATAACATTAAAAATCTTGTACTTACTTAAATGTGCCCTCTTTTCATCATTGTTGTGTGGCTAATGAGCAACAGGTATGTCTTGAAGAGAAGAGCACCGACGACCCTCCACATTTTGAACAGGTGGAGCACCAAGGCTGGGATTTCACTGCACCTGCGTGCAAGCAGTCAAACCATTGTTTTTAAAATTTCTTTTTATTAAAGACAAGATTAGACGATTCAGTCAGTTTACATAAGGGAACACTTACAACATTACATTGGTGCATGATGGTCAGCAAACACGAAAACACACGCTCAAACATTACATTGATCATGACTCCCCATTCGGCCGGTCAAGTATGCCAGTTCCCCCTCTGGGCTGTGGGGGCTCGCATATCCCTCCCCTATAGTTATTCCATTTCCCCCAGATCTGCGTCCACTTGGTGGGGCACCCTCTAGACTCATATATGGCCTTTTCTGTTACCATACACCAATCCATATCCTTTCCCCATTCATGTAGCTCTGGTGGGTCCTGTGCCTTCCAATTCCAAGCTATATTTCTTTTCGCAACCATCAGCCCCAGAGTCACCATATTCGTTCCTTAGAATTCAAATCTGTCAGGCCCCATACATTCAAGAGACCTAACTTAATGTTACAATCAATCGGTTGGTCCAGTACCTCTGCCATGGATCCCACCACCGCTGAGCATTACCTCTGGATAATGATACACCCCCATAGCGTATGGATAAATGAGCCCTCTTGCCACAGTTCCTGGGGGACCCTGCCTCAGTGTCATATCCCATTCTCACCAACAATGGACCAACAAGGTAGGTTCTGTGTAGTATCTTCAGTTCTATCAATCTGAGCCTCGAGGAGATGGCCACCTCTTTAGGAGAGTCCATCGCAGCAAGCCACACTTCATCATCCAGCCCAGAAACATCATAGTCCCATTTTTTACAACGCCGGAGAAGAGGGTCTGTCATGTTATTGATTAACTTCTTATATATTACACGATATGGCCTCCTCCGGAAGATCGCCATCTAAGACCCTATCCTCAAGCAGGGAGGATTCTGTCGGTGACTCCCCTTTTGGCAGCGCAGTTTGTAACGCATGAATGATCTGCAAATATCGAAAATACTCGATTTACGCTAGCTCATATTCCTTCTGTAATTGGGTGAAGGGGATCACTCCACCCGCCTTCCATAAATTACCTACACAAGAATTACCTATAAGGTCCCAACAGTCGTAGCCCTGAGTATGACTCAACTTACCCAGTTGGTTACTGTACCAAAGTGGTGTAGCATGCGTGATCCTGCCCTCCCAGCACTGGCTCCTGGTGGCTGCTCTACATACCTGAATCGCCTGGCCCGTGGTCCTTGTCAGGTTCATCTTTATTTTATTTATTTATTTGTAAAGTTTTATATAGCGCGATCTTGACCCAAGAGGGAATCAGAGTGCTTTACATTTAGGATCGTTGCGTTACAAGTTGCATCAGATACAAGAGCATAGTAAAGTACAGTACACATAAACAATGTTTCAATAATTCGTAGGAGGGAGAGAAGGAAGGAGTAATAGCAGGGAGACGAGGAGGAACAATGCCCAATGTCCGGCTGGGTAGATGACGGTCAAGGGGGAAACCAGGGCCAATCTCCTCATTAGCTGTCAAGCAGCTCCACCGGTCCTCAGCCAGTTTTGTTCACGTCTCCGCGTTCAGGAAAAAACAGTTTTTAGTTTATTTGATTTGCGAAGGTTATATAGCGCTATCTAGACGCGGAGGTATCAGAGCGCATAACCAGGGGAACGTTGCATTAGAAGGTACATCAAAAGGATTATAAAGTACTGGCTAGACCCGTAGGTATCAGAACGCTATTACAGAGGAACATTGCATTACAAAATACATCAGTTACAATAGTATAGTAAGGTACAGTAAACAAACAACGAGGTTGAGAGAATTTATAGGAAAGGAGGGGAGGAGAAGTGTGGCTCACTGGTTAGAAGAGGCAGACCTGGAATCAGAGGTCAGCCCGGGACCAGGGTTCAATTCCCGGCTCGGCGGGGTCTTGAGTCCTAAAATGTCCATGGACTCGACAATTCTCGCTCCGGTGCCTACTCGATTCACGGGTTCACACTCTGCGACTCTGGGCAATAGCTTGCTTAATCTCCACAACGGCCCCTCGCGGCGGGATGCTTGGCTTTCACCTTGCGGATACCCTGCCGGGGTTATCTCACAGGGGAATACCAGGACGGGTTCCCTAAGTAAGCGCTTAGAAACCGCTCGGTGATTTGCGCTATATACATTCCTGTACATTTACATTTACAGGAAGGAGCCATAGCAGGGTGATGAGGAAGAACTGTGTCTAAAGTCCGGAGAGACAAATAGAAAGGGAAAGGGGTGAGGTGGAGTGAGAAGGGAGAGGACGAGGGGGAAGACGGAAAAGAAATAATGGTAAAGTCAGCCCAAAGACTGAGTGGATAGGAGATGGCCAGGGAGATAATCCAAAGGCAGTCTCCTCTATAGCTCTCTAGGGGGCTCCAACGGGCATCAGTCCGAAAGCTGCAAAAAAAGAAGACAAGGAGAAAGCAGAGCACCAGAAATACGATGAGGAGGAGGTGGGGGAGACAGGGAGAAGGGTAGAAACTTTGCCCAAGGTCCGGCTGGGCAGGTGATGGTCAGGGTATGAACCAAGGCAGATCTGCTCATTAGCTGAACAGAGCAGCTCCACCGGGCGTCAGACAAAATGCTCGGACTCTGCTGTTAGGGTAGAGATCATGTATACTCCGGTCGAGACAAGAAGAGAGAGGAGGAGAGGGGGAGTGCGAAGGGAGTGGACAAGGGGGAAGATGGAATAACAGATAAAGGGAAAGTCTGCCCAAAGATCGGAAGGGTTGGTGACGGCCAGGGAGGAAATCCAAAGCCAGTCTTCCCTACAGCTATCTAGGAAGCTCCAACGGGCATCAGTCTGAAAGATGGAAAGAAAGAAGAGAAGGAAAAGGCAGAACGGCAGAAATACGCAGAGGGGGGAGGGCAAAGACAGGGAGAAGGGGAGAAACTATGTCCAGTGTACGGCTGGGCAGGTGACGGTCAGGGGATGAACCAAGGCCAATCTCCTCAATTAGCTGAACAGAGCAGCTCCACCGGGCGCTGGACAAAATGCTCGAACACCGCTGTCCAGGTAGGGGTCAGGTGTACTCCGGGGAATGTCAGTATAGTGCGGGGTGGTGGGGGGGGGGAGCCATGGTCCGCGAGAATTCCAGACATCCTCTTGAGGTCAGGCACAGTCCTGGCAGTGTTTTGTAAGTGGAAGTAAAAGTAAAAGATCAGCAAGGGAGAAAAAAAAGGCAGCACTTGTTGGGCTGGAATATATTGCCCCTGCAAAACCTCCCCCCAGTAGGAGCCATCTATCCATTTGAAATCCAGGGTCTCCCTGTGTTCTATATGTGCATTGGTTTATAGCAGCAAGCTGGTATGCCCAGTAATGTTTTTTGATGTCCGGGAGGCCAATTCCCACTTCAAACCACCCTTGTGTTAACTTTTGAGTGACAATCCTTGGTGGTTTACCGTCCCGTAGCAGGTCTCTAAAGTACCCTGTTAATTTCTTTAAAAAATGCCGATTCAAATGGGTGGGGCACATTCTGTAATACATACAAGAATCTCGGGAGGGACATCATTTTAAAGAGGGCTGCACTCCCCTGCACTCCTCAACAGGGACAGAGGGAGCGATCTCCAATGTTGGCCATCACTCTGGAGGCGTTGTAGAGGGGGCTGAAGGTTTTGCTCATAGAAATGGGACGGGTCTATGGAGACCCGAATTCCCAAGTATTTGAATTCTTCCTTTGCTTCTGTAATCTTGAATCCCTGAGGGAGTGTAGGCGTCACTCCCCTTAGGATGTAGAGCACAGACTTAGTCCAATTGATATTGTAGCCGGCAAATCTGCCAAACACAAGTAAGATGTGCAATATCCTATTTAGAGGGGCCACAGGCCATGCCAAATACAGTAAAATATAATCTGCGAATAATGATATGTGGTCCTGACAGACTTCAGTCCACCAGTCAAACCGTTTTTTAATATGGTTGGCATCTGTGTGCCTGTCTAGAACATAGTTGCTTGGTCTGTGGCTGTGCTGCTCCAACTAATAATGTGCCATAATAACAGCTACTTGTCAATAAATGGAAAACCAAAGTATCAACACAAACTGAAGTATACTGTATACATATCAACATTTTTAGAGTGGGAAGTGGGAGAATTAAAAAAAAATAGGTGTGCTTCCCGGAGGAACAGGCTGCATTGTGAACTCACCTCTGCCCTAGTAGCAGCTTTCACGGACCCTGACCCACGCCTCGCGGCTCCCGCTTCGCGGGCGCCGCTCGAGTATCTGCCATCACTGGGGTCACTGAGAAGAGGACTGAAGCCGGATTCCAACCTAGGCTTGCCGCGGGACTGCGAAGACTAGCAAGCAGTGCGCTAACCTGCCACAGCTGGTCCTCTTCCCGCCGCCTCCTCCTCCCTGCGACGTGAAATCAGGGCTGGACCCGAGCTCTGTGTGTGCTTCCCGGAGGAACAGGCTGCATTGTGAACTCACCTCTGCCCTAGTAGCAGCTTTCACGGACCCTGACCCACGCCTCGCGGCTCCCGCTTCGCGGGCGCCGCTCGAGTATCTGCCATCACTGGGGTCACTGACAAGAGGACTGAAGCCGGATTCCAACCTAGGCTTGCCGCGGGACTGCGAGGACCAGCGGGCAGTGCGCTAACCTGCCACAGTTGGTCCTCTTCCCGCCGCCTCCTCCTCCCTGCGACGTGAAATCAGGGCTGGACCCGAGCTCTGTGTGTGCTTCCCGGAGGAACAGGCTGCATTGTGAACTCACCTCTGCCCTAGTAGCAGCTTTCTCGGACCCTGACCCACGCCTCGCGGCTCCCGCTTCGCGGGCGCCGCTCGAGTATTTGCCATCACTGGGGTCACTGAGAAGAGGACTGAAGCCGGATTCCAACCTAGGCTTGCCGCGGGACTGCGAGGACCAGCGGGCAGTGCGCTAACCTGCCACAGCTGGTCCTCTTCCCGCCGCCTCCTCCTCCCTGCGACGTGAAATCAGGGCTGGACCCGAGCTCTGTGTGTGCTTCCCGGAGGAACAGGCTGCATTGTGAACTCACCTCTGCCCTAGTAGCAGCTTTCACGGACCCTGACCCACGCCTCGCGGCTCCCGCTTCGCGGGCGCCGCTCGAGTATCTGCCATCACTGGGGTCACTGAGAAGAGGACTGAAGCCGGATTCCAACCTAGGCTTGCCGCGGGACTGCGAGGACCAGCGGGCAGTGCGCTAACCTGCCACAGCTGGTCCTCTTCCCGCCGCCTCCTCCTCCCTGTGACGTGAAATCAGGGGCGTGTCCCTCCAACGGAGCTATATAGGTGGACCTTCAATACCGGCCCGCGGGACGCGCGCGGACGCGCACGGGAGAAGACCGGGCCAAGAGCGGGCCCGTTCTAGCCCGTTACAGACCGAGCAAGACCGGACCGGGCTACTAATCTTGGCGGTGTGGCCGTACTTCACTGTCTTGGTAAATTTTACCCATAAGCTCACTCCTGTATTGGGCCTTAACAAACTATGACTTCGCGCGAAACTCAAAATATGGCTAAAAAAGCAAAAAAGGCTACAGGAACTTTGGATGATTTCATCACAAGGACTAATATTGACATTGACCATGAGATTAATAAACTTCAGCACAGAGTGTCCCTGGAGTTGGAGGCAGCTAGAAAGCTGTCCTTAGATCTTGCACTAGGTAAAAAATCTTCCTTAGGCAATATTGCCTTAGCTAAAAAACCCCAGCGTCCTACCGGCCCTACACCTATTATTTTATTGGCTGAAGTGCATCCCGTTCCCGAAGATTTTGTCATTTCTGTTGATACTTTACCCAACCCTACCCAACAATCAGTCGTTAGTGACCCTTCTGTAAACTCTTCTAAGGTGGATATATTGTTGGAGGATGACAAAGGGAACGAAGAGTCCAAAAGTAACTTGGGTAAAATTAAGGTAAAGCCAATTCAAAAGAGAAAACGTCAAGTAATGTCAGTGTATGCATGGAAAAAGGCCAAAGTAGTAAAAAGTCAGTGTCTCACAGGGGGGATAAAGCCACAAGGGGGCCCAAGCAGTACATTCTTTCAGATGCCTTCCTCTATGCAGTTGTGTAATAATGGGGATAAAATTGAAGCGTTGAATTATGTTAATATCGATGTGCACCCTGCCATTGGGGAAGAGAAAATCACCACTTCTGTGACAGATTTAGAGGGGGGCAAAGAAGAATTTTTAAAAACTGTGTGGGAGACATTAAAGAAACTTCTTAGACCGTTGGAAATTAGGTTGTCTTGTATTGAAAACCAGCTCCTTGAGGTGGAGAAAAGTATCATCACTTTGTCCAGTCTAAGTTTAAGTTTTAACCCAAATGGCAGTAAGCCACAAAGCATCGATATAGCTAGCAGTAATACACCTAGCCCTAGGCCTCTGGTACATTTGGAAGTAAATCCCTCTAATAAACAACCTTGTAAGAGGGACGTGCCAAACGTGCCAAATGCACACAATCAGAGTGCGAGCTCTGTTCACACCTCTGTTGTAACTCCCAAGGTACCATCTAAAGGAAAACCCGCTAATAAATCGATCTGTAAGGGTTCTGTATCAAATACCAATAACCAAATAGCGAGTGTTATCGATACCCACCCTCCTGTACATACTGCATCGACATCAAATGTGTCTTTGGGTCAGAGAAGTTTGACAAACAAAGGTTACAATCATAACTATCATACACCCTATGTTGGTAAAAACCCAAGGAGAGGATTTATAGATCTTCCGCCTGATGCAAGTCTTTTCGTAGTCGTACTTACTAGGGTTCCTGAGTTAGACAACCAACACGAGGAAACATTTTTGTCCCTGAAAAATAAGGTGATCTATTGGCTAAACGAAAACAAGCCTGTCCCAAACCACATGAAAAGTAGAATTCTTATGGTAAGGAGGGTGCCATGGATTGGTCCTATAAACAAATCAATATTAGGAGACTGTATTATTGTTTCTTTTGAGGATCCCCATACTGCCCAACATATATGTACATGGAACTCGTATGTAGGAACATCTACCATTGAAGCTAGACCCCTAACATTCTTCTATCCCCCTTTGAGGCGTACGAACCATCAAGGGAACTGGACCACGATTAATCAACATTCTAGGCGAGGTATGGAATTGGGTAGGCAGGGCTTTCACAATGTGTGGAGCGGAGTCCCTACCTACAATAGGTTTAACTGTTTAGATGGAGTTGATTGACTCACAACCTTGTCAAATTTTACTACTAATTCCCATGACATTAATTGTTTATTCTATGATGAGAGTGATCCCATCAAACATGATAATTGTAAGGTGACATGGGCAAAGGGCGAGGGGGGTAATGATGACCAACGAACCAATGGGGATGCTTTAGAGAAGAAGTACACATTAGTAGTAGTCTTGACGAATCCTGTAATCGAAGAGGGTTGCTTGGCTGATGGAACCGTTAATGGTACAGTGGATTTGGCACCTCGATTAGTATCCCACCTCCCGGATATTACTATGCAAGATATTGTCCCAGGACCAGCGGCTCTGACATTAGATACTGCAAAGCCAATTCTTCCTGGTAACGGGGCAATATCATCATCATTGCTTTTAACCTCCTGGAACATTGCGGGGGTAAATAAAAACTTGAGGGACCCAGAGTGGGCCGAATACATTGACTCTAGCGATTTTTGCCTCCTGCAAGAAACATGGGCAATAGACATACCTCATAGGATAGGGTACAAAACCTTTGGTATTGGGGCTGTTCAGTCAACCAGGGGAAGACCGTCGGGGGTCTAATCACATGGGTCAAAATCACATTGAAGATTAATATCAAAGTAGTAGAATCAGGTTCACCGGACATTCTGGCCCTAATAATTGCAAACACGAATAGGGTAGAATGCTACATAATCAATGTCTATAACAGACCCTTAGCACATTCCAAAGATTCCCCTACTCTTGAAATCCTGGATAGTTTTCTGAAAAGGGTAGTTGGTGAGGTTGCAGTAATTCTGGGTGGTGACATAAATTGTAATTTCGAACCCGTCTTGGGGCTTATAGACGTCTTGAGGACGAAGACCAAGTAAATAACATTCCTCAGCTTGAGACCACAAACTTCGTCAAATGTTCGGCTTTGGTCGTGCAACTGGTGAAGTTAACGGTTGATCACAGTCTCAGGGCATGTAATGGTCGCCTTCCCTCTGACCTGTTAAAATGTCCCACTTTTATAAGGTCCAATATCAAAAGCAACTTGGATTTTATATTTGTTTCATTGAGTATTTGGCATCACATGGTTGACTTTGTGGTGGTAAATAGGGGTGAGAGTGACCATTATCCACTTGAATTGTCCATTGATTCCAACCTGTTTAATGAACCCTCTTCATTGTCTGCCACTGAGGCTCCTAATTCAATTCCGTGTGATACGGTACATGTTAGCAACAATAGACGTGCATTGAAATGGTCACAAGTACTTGTACATGGAAATGCACTTACAACTGTTTATTCACTGTTTGACACAATCTTTGGGTCCATAGATGAACAGTTTTTTTCACCGAATTATTGTGGCCAATTTATTGAATTACATAAAACTTTCTTCCAAGAATTAAAATTATGTCTGACAAAAAGGCCAAAAAAAAAGCAACAAAATGTAAGGATGGGGTGTCATGGCAAATTATGGTATGACCACTCATGTAGATTGGCCAAGAGGGAGTTATTGTTTGCTATAAAAAATAAAACGAAGGTTGATGTCAAAGCCGCCAGGGAGACTTATAAGCACACTCAAAGGACTTCAAAAAAGACATGGGAAGAGTCAAACTGGGCGGATATGTTGGCTGCCGCCAAATCTAAGGATAATGTTGGGTTTTGGAGGCTGGTAGCCAATGGGTCCCATGCAGGTAGAGCTGTGAAGGTTGTCTTTTTAGACGAACTGACTTGGGTGACACACTTCACATCCCTCTATAAACAATATGACAGTGGACTTGATGACACTCACCACCGATTGAATGTCTTAATTTTTCAATTGGCGAAACAGAAAGGGCAATCACCGAATTGAAAAGTAATTAAGCTCCTGGCCCCGATAAAATACCAGGCGATTTGTATAAACATAAGATTGAAGTCTGGGCCCCATATATAAATCTCTTATTTAATGCCTTATCTAGCAACTGCCAATTCCCAGATAGCTGGCGTGCTGCAGAAGTCGTTCTGATATTTAAAAAGGGTAGCCGGTTTGAACCATCAAACTATAGACCGATTAGTTTGATGGACATCTTGCAAAAACTCTATTCCAAACATCTACTATTTCGGATAAATGATTGGCTTGAGGAAAAAGCAATACTTACCAAACTACAAGCCGGGTTCAGGGGCAAGGTCAGCACTATAGACCAGGTTTTCAGATTCTGTTGTATATATTGGAAGTATGTACTTATTAGGAAGGGTCACTTGTATGTCGCCTTTGTAGACATGAGGGTGGCATTTGATCTTGTTCCCCGCAAACTGCTTTGGAGGTCCCTTAGTGAGGTCGGATTGCCAGGCTGTCTCCTGGCCCAAATAGTTGAGTTGCATGCCAGGAACCACGCTAATATCAGGTGGGGCCCAAAAGGGGAATTAACGCATAATATCCCAATAGAGCGTGGCGTACGCCAAGGGTGCGTTCTGGCTCCCACTTTATTTTCTCTATTTGTTAACGATATCCCTAATCATTTGAATAGTTGTACCAGTGACTCACCGAAACTTAATGGGGAAAGGGTGCCTGCGTTACTTTTCGCGGATGATACCATCTTGATATCCCAAACCAAGAAAGGTCTCCAGGCGCTCTTGAACTCCTTTAGTGTGTACTGTGTGAAGAAAGGATTAGAGATAAACGTTAAAAAAACGAAGTGTATGGCATTAAATCCCTGTAAGCCGGCTAAGGGGACACTAAGCATGGATGTCCAAGTCCTAGAAATAGTCGATAATTTTGCTTATCTGGGGGTGGTGCTAGATTCAAACTTAACATGGAAGGCTCAAATTGAGAAAAGCAAGGTGACTTATGCCCATAATGCTAAGCCAATCATTAGCAAATTCAACACTAGTTCTAGTAAATGTGTGACTCCTGCGCTTGAGCTTTTTAAATTTAAAATCCAATCTGCCGCCCTTTATGGGGCTGAAATATGGGGGCCTTGGGCAAGGGAAAGTTTTTATGGCCTAGACAATAAATGTATGAGATCAATTGTAAGGGTCCCCACCAGCACTCCTTTGATTCCTCTACAATTCGACATGAACCTGAAAAGAACTGATAATTACACAATTATAAGACCATTAATGTTTTGGGTCAGAATATGGTCTACTCCCGAACTGATCGATTATAGGAAAGGCCTGCAAGAGATATTGGGCCTAGATTCTTCACATTCTATAGTATGGCTCAAACACATTAAAAAATGGATTTCTATCCTGGGTCTGTCTCATCTTTGGGAGTGTCCAGATAGGCAACCGTTCTATGCAAAATCCATGGTTTAACAAGCCTTCTGGTCTTTTATTACCAATCAGTTACTTAATGGTAATAGAATTGGTTCTCTAACCCAAAACTTTTTAGACTTCAAAGATGAACCTTATTTTGAAGCCTTTCTAGACGAGATAGAGCCTCCTCTGGCTAAGTCTCTTTTTTTGAAATTTAGGTATGGGAAACTTATGATAAACTCTAACATTGAACGTTGGTCCAAGAGAAAATTGGAAGGGGGTAACCATACACAGGGAAAGTGCACCATGTGCTCAGGTCCTCACACGGAGGATGAGGTCCATATATTGTTTTTCTGCCAAGCATACACCAAAGCAAGAAAAAGGTGGATCAAACCCCTGTGTAATACTTTAGGCATAAGATCTTGTTTAGTGGCTTATAGAATTGTAAAAACTAACACTTCCCAACTCATTGTATTTAGCGTCAGTAGATTTCTTTACTCAGTCTACCTTGCCCGTAGAAAGACTGGTCATTTACTTTGAATAACTAAATTATGGTGTACTTTTTTTGGTCCTTGGATGTTATATTTGCTATATGATAATGGTGTATGATCCCTACCTGTGATGAAGCCTTGGTGCTATGCATCTATGTATGTATTATCCTTGATGATGTTTTTTTATGTATTTTGTACCTATGCTCAAATCTTAATTGTTTTTAGCATATTATGTGTGAAATGCTATGGTCTGTGTTTTTATGCATGTATCTTTTATGGCTAAAGTTGCCGAAATAAAGATAAAGAAAGAAAGAAAAAAAAATAAAAGCAGGAAAAAGTGCTTTCTGCCTAGGCTTATTTTGAAACATTTAGGGCCCGATGTACGACCCGTTTTTGCGTGCCCAAACGGGTTTACGACCTGTTTACGCATGCAAAAACCTACAGGTCATGTACAAACCCTATTTAACGAGTCACAATTTATTTGCTACTCGATAAATTGGATTTGCGCCTCGCTATTAAGAAGGGGCGTTCCCTTCCTATTAGCGACCCTAAATGCCATGTATGAGTGTTTTGCGACCACAATTGCGGTTGCAAAACAGTTGCAGTTTACCACCCTTTACAGAAGGGTGATAAACCACTCACAAACAGGAATATACATGAGGCATGCAATTAGAGACCCCATTGGGAGTCGCAATCAGTGTCTCAGACACTGTTGTACATACCAATTTGCGACTCAAAAAATGCGAGTCGCTATTGCAACGCAATTTGCAAGTCGCAAATTCCTTGGTCATACTTCTGGCACCTAAAATAAACCTAAGTTGAGTTCGAAAATTGAGGGTCTCTAACCTGGATTGGAAGAGAGAGCAGGGTATTACAGAATGTACGGAAATAGGTGTGCAAATGAAAAGTGTGAGAGAGGGTGACATATGAGACAGACAAAAGAAAGTGGAGGATTGAGAAGAGAAGAGAAAGTGATGCAGGTGAAGATGGATGTAGTAGAGACAAACAAGTAAGAGAGGGGTGTATGTGTGACAGAGGGGAGAGAGGGTGGGAACAATTAGAAGAGTGTGACAGAGGCATGAAGAATAGTTTAAATTGGGATACAAGAGGGCGAGAGAGAGGCAGGTGTGAATAAAGTGTCTGAGTGCCTCAAATGTAAGAGAAGTGGGCGAAAAGACAAAGGAAAATGACACAAGAGAAAATGAGAAAAGATCAAAATGTTAGCCAAAGAGGTGCACATGAGTGATAGGGAGGGAAAGAGAATAAGAAAGAGGGAAAAGGTAGTAAAAGAGAGAATAGATATAGATAGATGCTGTATATAGAGTGGGTGAGAGATAGAAAAAGCTAATAGAGAGAGAGGAATTACAAAGACGAAAGGGGCAATGGTTGGAGAGGAACAAAGAAGCAACATAGAGGTCTATTTGTTTCCAGTTTTTTCTTTAAATGGGCCACACTGGGTACATGTTGCTCCCTTCATTCCCTTTCACAAAATGAGTAGGAAGGGAAGGTCTCCGTATTGGCATATCAAGTGCTCAGTCGTTGGGGTCTATGGTTCATTGACAAGTGGGCAGGTAAATGAAAGCATTTGGATTTAAAGGCTACATGATATGTCACTATTAGTTACAGCAGTCACAGCAGGTCTCCGAATGGCCACAGCAGGTCTCCGAATGGCCACAGCAAGACTTTCAGGATGCTGATGTGGAATATCACCTAAGTGAGAATGGTGTCAGCACTCGTATATTCACTCAATCGCCCACCTATACATACCTCTCAGTGACTTAGGCACCCTCTCCAGTGATCTGTCTGTAACCTACAAGTCGATCATTCCTTAGCTTTGCATATTGTGTGAGCGATGAAAGCTAGCACTAGTCTGACCCACGGAATCTGTTTTTAGGGGAATTGAGGATTGCGCATTCTGCCTTCTGTGTGAGCGCGAGAAGCTTACTTTGCTAGTGCCATACTATGCCTGTTCTGTAAGGAAGTACACCTTGCACTGCTGCTGCCATATTTGTATGTATCCTGTGATGGGGAAAGATGGGCTGCTGCTGCTCCAGCTCTATCTGTCCTCAGAGGTATTTAAGAATACCCTGCTTTTGTCCATGATTTATGCTTTCTGCAGTAAGGATTGTTTCCACTAGTGTTGGCCCATTTTATGAAAACAATGATATACTGAATTCACCTGTATAACATTCTCTATGAATTAGGGACTGTTTCACAAAACTTGATGTGAGACCCAAGATCTGTAGTCTTCATGAAGGGGCAATATACAAGCACCCAACCATGGTGACAGAAAAAAGAAGCAGATCCTGTTGTTGGCCCCTTCTGTTTTTAATTTTGTAGTCAGAAGAAACCAGCAAAAATATCTATAGCTCACGTGCACAATTTTAGTATCGGTAGGTCAGAAAGTAATGAAGGGAGAACATAAATGTCGACTTGAGGGACATAGCCTGACCCAAAGTAGGGAATCCTAACTAAGAGACTGTACAACCAGTGACCATTTGTTAGAGGTAGAAACCTCTGTTGAAACATACCACACTAAGATGGCCAGGGTTCATCATTCTATATGAGTACATGAATGTATGGACTAATGCAATTCTCGTCTGTTTATCTTTGTTTAGGCATAGTATACAACAGTCTTTTCTTTTCAAATGTCTTTATTTGCAGTAAATTAAGAGTCGCCACAAATTGTATAGGATACAATAATCAACATGTTCCTGAGGTGGATGGACAGGCATCGCCCATCATTTCAACATTAACAATACCATGGTAGCAGGTAATACAATGATATGAAAGAGATAGCGGGCGATAATGAGAGAAAAAGAATAGGGTGTCGAGCCAGAGCAAGATAATGCGCTCTGTCATGCAGAAAATGAGCCAATTTATTTATCACAGAATGAAACAAAGCAAAACAATAACTTTTGAAAACCTCTGGCTGGTGCTGCCATTTGAAGCTACCTAAAAGTGCGGGAACTTGAGCACCAGGAGGTTATTACAAACATGGAGAACACATGCTCATGGGGGCTCCAAGTGGAGAAAGGGAGGGTTTACAACAGTCTTAACTCTTCTCACTACCTTTATAGTGTGTAGGCCACCTGTATTGTACATGTTCTGTATGTGTGAGTAAACTGTGTTCTGCAACTTTTTTATGTTGTGAAGGTTGGTATTACACTTTTGACTACAGATAAGGCAAACTTACTTGTCCTGCCAATGCTTGTTTTCATTCATTATTTGATTAAAAGACTGAACACTCACAAATTATGTGAGCAGAATTTGCTTTTGGCGTTAGGCACAAAATAAGCAGTTTTGGAAAAGGAATAGATGGCATTGTTAAAAAGTACATCTGGTAAAGCAAACAAGAGTGGGCTGAGGTGGTAGAAAGAAAATTACATAATAAAAACCTCATAATAAAATAAGTCTCATAATAAAAACCAATACCAACCTCAGTAAAAATTTGACTTTCAACCCTCCTGCCCATTTGGTGCTTCATAGGTGTTGAGAAAGCTGTCTTGAATGAGTCGGAATCTGGTCTCAGACCCAAGAAGCATCCCTTTTACAACTTGCCTAAACAGGAACTGTTGGCCATGAATACCCTGAGCATGTATGACTCAATCACCATTAAACATATGGATACGGGTGGGGCAACGGTGATTATGGGCACCTCAATGTACAGAGTAGAATGCCTAAGACAACTTCACATGAGGTCTTCGTACCACCCTCTAAAATTTGACCCTACGAAAAGGTTGGCCACCTCCATAAAGCAAATGGTAGAGGAGGCAAAAGACAATGACTGGATTACTGAGAAAGAAGCCAAATCCCTCACTACTACTGATCCAGTCATCGGGACTAAACTGTGTTTAGAATATGGACAATGATTGTACGGCGATTTGTGGTACAACAATATGTGTTATAATTGGAACTAAATGCCAATAAAGAAAAAATTAAAAATTAAAAAAAACTACTGATCCAGTCACCCAGTATTTTTACGGCCTCCCAAAGATCCACACACGTCCGCGGCCCTATCATCTCAGGGATCTGATCTCTATTAGAACCTCTAGTGCATTTTGTGCAATTCTTTTTGAGACCACTCGTTCATGAGGTCCGAAATATCTTCAGGAGACGAAGGATGTCCTTTGCCTTTTGGCTGGCATGCCTTTTACAGTTGAGACTGATTACTTGGTCTCCTTTGACGTTGAGCCTCTGGACACCTGTAATCCTCAGGAGCCAACCATGACCACATTAGAGGCCCTACATTAAGAAAAAAATGTTGACAATATCACTCCAGTCTCTTTCATTTTGGAATGTGCACGTTTGTCAGTGAAATATTTTTTTTCCATTACGAGGACTGTTTGTATCTTTAGCTGTCTGGTACTTGCACGGGGAGTACTTTCGCCCCCAGTCTGGTGAATTTTTACATGCACTCTTTTGTAACTGAGAAAATGTGGGTGCCTGATATCCCTTAAAGCTCCAACAAAATCCATCCTATGGAAGCACTATATTGATGATATTCTGGTCATCTGGCGGGGGTAAGCCAACTCGATCCTCTCTTTTCACCAGTATTTAAACACATTAAAACTCTGCTCGAATTCACTTATGAATTCAGCAAGGAGCACCTTCTCTTCTTTGATTTACTCATCTTTCCTTCCACAGGAATTTTGGAAACTGAATTATATAAGAAGCCCATGGCTCAGAATGCCCTATTATCATATACAGCTACCATCCAAAATCCTTGAGAAATAACTTCCCTTCTGGGTAATTTTCACAACTGCGGTGCAACTGTTCCAGTATCCCAAAAAATTGAGAAAACTCTGTCAGGATATCTGCTGAACAGAGAATATGCGTCATCACTCATACGGAAAGCAGCCAAGCGAGTGTGTAACAATAACTAAGACACCCTCTTAGACATCCATCAACAGAAAGAACCGACAGGGAGATTAACATGTGTAAACACATTCTGCACTTTCTCTTGTCTCACTAAAAAATTATCTGCAAAAATTGGCATATCTTGAACAAAGGACAAGGGGGCATATTATCAAGGGGGTTTGTCTCCGCTTTTTTGGCTTTAAAAGCCAAGAAAGCTGAGATAAAATTATCTCCCTATTACCTAGCTGTCGCTAACACCAGTTAGCGACAGCTAGTAGGAGATAGCGAACATCTTGGGCGCCGCTTTGCATGTCAGTGATATTTATCACTAATGACATGCAAAGTGGGCGTGCCAAGATGTTAGCGACTGGAAACAGTCGCTAACATCGCTATCTCCTATTACCAACTTTTGGAGAAATTCGCGCTAAACGCGAATATCTCCAAAAGCTAACACCTGCCCAGAGCAGTTCTTAGCCATGTTATCCAATGGGAGGTGGATAATGTGGCTAAGATCATTTGCTCGGTAATGCATGAATATCGCTGACTTTTCAGCGATATTCATGCATTTTGGCCGATTTTTATTGCTTAGGAGATAAACCTTGATAATATCAAGGCTCCTAAGCAATAAAAATCGCCGCAGCTCGGCGATAAAAATATTGCCGCTAAGCCAAACTAGCGATAATTATCGCTAGTTGTTGGTAATATGCCCCATTGTTCAATCCAACGCCCACTTTTTGGTTTCAAGCAGAGTTGTAACCTTAGAGATAAGTTGGTACACACAAGACTTAGAGCATTCAAGACCCCCAGACAAGACCCACTCTGGGGACTCCCAGCGGTGAAAGGACATTTTCAATATGGCTCCTGCGGAGTGTGCTCACAAACTGCTCAATCAAGCAAGATCGCAATTGGCATGGAATATCCATGACAACAAAGACAGAATACCAATTCAATAGCGGGAGACTGACATATCTGATCTCTTGACCTTGCGGCCTGCGATATGTTGGAATAACAATGCGTAAAGTGAAGACTACAGGATCAATTGTGTTGGAATTGGCCCTTTTTTCAGGGTTATCCCCAACTTTTTGCTTCTTGCTCCTATTTTTTCCTGACCTGTTTTTGTTGGCTATAGGACTCTGGGCACTTTACCACTGCTAATCAGTCCACCTCAATTAGAGTACGTATCAGCAACCTCCTATATGCTGACATTCTAGTGCTGCTTAGCCATATGAAAGTGGGCCTACAGAGGCTACTTGATGAACTGCTCCCCTATACTACAAGCAGAGTTGAACTTATCAAAAACAAAAACAATTTCCTTTTGGGAAGCTAAAGAAGACACGTGGAGGGTGGCACTTTAACAAAGTAAAAATTGACCCAACACCTCACTACAAATACTGGGAATATTTCTTGACACCAGACGCTCATTTTTCAAACAGAAAGAAGCACTGAGGACTAAAGCCTTGGCCTTATAGGACGCTGCCACGAAAATGTCTAAAAAAACTGCTCGGCCCCAGTTTAATTCTAATGTTGAAAGTGATAAAGGTGAAGATAACTAACACATTGACGTATGGCCAGGAGATCACAAAGGGTACCACAAATACTCTTTTAAACAAACTAATAATCAACATTTTTAAACGTGTATTTCATCTGCCAAAGTCAGCATCGCCAGCAAAAGTTTGCCTCAAACTAGTTCTATTTGACCATCACGGTGTAGAGGCCGGGGCATTTATAAAGTTTTGCAATAGACTGCACCATGCCCAGGAGGGTTCCTTGGAGGCCAGACTCTGGCAAGAAATCCAGAAAAGTCACGCCAGTCACAAATATTGGCTCCACCTGAATCATAGTTTACAACTACTTGGTGTCAAGGAATTCTGGGGATCAAATCCCTCCCAGTTGGCATTGAAAGCAGTCATCAAGAAGAGCGTCAGGTTGTGGTCCTTTCACTCGGATAGGGCAATATTGTCAAAAAGGAAACACTCCTGGGCAGTGATTACAAATTTTAAACCTGAAGTTGTACCTTTTTATTTATCAAGCACGTTTGCACTTTATTGCAGGCTCTAAGGATGGGTAATGGGCTTTTTTAAAGAACCTTCAAGAATGGTGCCGACCAGATAATCACACCCAATGCAGGCTGTGCGGGTACCACACTGAAGGAATGGAACACATAGTTTGACTTTGTCCTGCAATGCTCACTGTCAGACGACTTCTACTGCGAGAAGAATGGATTAGGCTCAGAATTCAATCATGCTGCCAAGCCCTAATAGCAGCCTCAAACTCGGACAACACGAAGCTGAATATCGGGTTAACAAAACTTGTCACCAAGGCGCAAAAACTGCTGGAAGTCATTGGCGCTCCCAACCACTCCCTATTATGGTAGCGCAGCACTCCATCCCCGGTCAAGTAATTGCTTTCCAACCATCAGTAATGTGCTGACCCTAACCTGGTACCTGAGTCGATCACTAACTGCCAAGAAGCTCTGCAGAGTTTTAATTAAAACGTTAATTTTGTATCTTTCTGTAATTTTATGTAGTGCTTTTTTTTTCAAGAATATGCTGCAAGTGTTTTTATATTGTAAGGGTTTTAATTAACCAACAATAAAGTTCTTACCCAACACTTCTAATCAGTGCTAAAGTGCAAATGCTCTGTGTTAGAAATCGGGGTCTCTAGTTGGCATGGGGTTGCACCGTCGTCCAAGTAGGGACCCTTCCTTACAGTCAGGATTAGGGAGCTACACTCCTAAAATAACCCCTGCTCACCCCCTTGCTACCTTGGCACGAGGACTCAGGCTTATCTTGGAGGCAGTGTGTAAAGCATTTGCACATAATTTATTTTATCTCGATTCTGACAAATTGTGTTCACACCAGACTCCATCACACTGGCCACCTCCCATTATTTGTGTGAGATTGACCATATTTGAGGAATATCTTCCTTTCCATTGACCCCCTTTTTTTGGGATAGGACACCGCTTTTTGTATATTGTGCCACCTTCTGCGTTGACCAATACACTAACACCCAACCGACGAACGCCACGTCCAACTCGACCGAACCACCGCCCCCCACCACCACCCTCCGCGCCTGGACTCCGATCTGCACCGAAGAAACCGTCCGCATCATGAACTCCATCCACTCCGGATCTCCGACCGACCCCTGCCCTCACCACGTCTTCAACAAGGCCGACGCCGTCATCGCACCCCACCTGCGGGACATCATCAACACCTCCTTCACCACCGCCACCTTCCCTGAGAGCTGGAAGCATGCCGAACTCAGCGCTCTACTCAATAAATCAACTGCGGACCCCACCGAACTCAAGAATTACCGCCCCATCTCGCTGCTCCCGTTCCCAGCCAAAGTCATCGAGAAGACCGTCAACAAGCAGCTGGCCGCCTTCCTCGAGACGAACGGATCCCTCGACCCCTCACAGTCTGGCTTCCGAGCCAACCACAGTACCGAGACCGCCCTCATCGCTGCCACCGATGACATCCGAACCCTGATGGACAACGGAGAAACAGCGGCCCTCATCCTACTAGACCTCTCCGCGGCCTTCGACACCGTCTGCCACCGCACCCTAGTGCAGCGCCTCAGCAACGTCAGAATCCAGGAGAAGGCGCTGGAATGGATCATCTCCTTCCTCGACGGAAGAACACAGAGAGTCCGTCTACCACCGTACAAGTCAGAGGCCACCGAAGTCATCTGCGGCGTCCCTCAAGGATCCTCGCTGAGCCCTACCCTCTTCAACGTCTACATGAGCCCCCTCGCGGCCATCGCACGCCAACACAACCTCAACATCATCTCCTACGCCGACGACACCCAGCTGATCCTCTCCCTGACCAACAACCCCGCCGCCGCCAGAGCCAACCTTCACGAAGGAATGAAAGAGGTAGCCGAGTGGATGTCGACCAGCCGCCTGAAGCTGAACTCGGACAAGACGGAAGTCCTCATCCTGGGATCCTCGCCCTCCGCCTGGGACGACTCCTGGTGGCCCCCCGCCCTGGGCACCGCACCCAAACCGACAGACCACGCACGCAACCTGGGCTTCATCCTGGACTCCTCCCTCTCCATGACCAGACAAGTCAACGCCGTCTCCTCGTTGTGCTTCAACATCCTGCGCATGCTACGGAAGATCTTCCGGTGGATCCCCATCGAGACCAGGAAGACTGTCACCCAGGCACTCGTCACCAGCCGACTGGACTACGGCAACGCCCTCTACGCCGGAACCACCGCCAAGCTCCAGAAGAGACTCCAACGGATCCAGAACGCCTCAGCGAGACTCATCCTCGACATCCCACGACACAGCCACATCTCCGGACACCTAAGAGACCTGCACTGGCTCCCGGTCAACAAGAGAATCACCTTCCGTCTCCTTACCCACGCACACAAAGCTCTCCACGACCAAGGCCCGAGCTACCTCAACAACCGCATCAACTTCTACGCTCCCAAACGACACCTCCGATCAGCCAGTCACGCCCGCGCCGCCGTCCCCCGCATCCGAAGAGCGACAACAGGAGGAAGGTCCTTCTCCTACCTGGCCGCCAAGACCTGGAACTCCCTCCCGACCGACCTGCGCCTGACCCAAGACCACCTCGCCTTCAGGAAGAAGCTCAAGACCTGGCTGTTCGGGTAGCAGCAGCACCCCCCCCCCTAGCGCCTTGAGACCCTCCGGGTAAGTAGAGCGCTCTACAAATGCCTATGATTGATTGATTGATTGAACTAAAGAGATTATTGCCATTACGCTGACGCTGCACACTGTGCCCTTTGGGATTTTGCTGCTTGTGCTGCCTTTACTTTTTCTCAATTCCTATTGGCCATCTACTAAGCATGGGCGAATTTTGCGAATTCGCGATCCGCGAATTTGCGGATTTGCGAATTCGAGATCCGCAAAATTCGCGAATTTGTGAGAATTTGCGGATTTTTGTTTTTTGCGTGTTCGCGGGGTTTTTTGCGTGTTCGCTGGTTTTTTTGCGTGTTCGCGGGGATTTTTGCGTCTTCGCGAGTCGCTTGCATAGCGAAGTTACCCATGCAGTCGTTTATGGGAGAGGGAGAGAGAGATAGATAGATAGATAGATAGATAGATAGATAGATAGATAGATAGATAGATAGATAGGGAGAGAAAGAGAGGGAAAGAGAGAGGGAGAGAGAGAACGAGAGAAAGAAAGAGAGGCCGGATCTCTGAAGGGCCAGATTCCTGAGTTGCCCCTACAGAACATACAGCTTTTTATTTTTAGCAAAATGCATATGAAAATTGTGCTGTAAAGGTCTCTTTTAGTTTAACCCCTCCTGACAACTCAAAATGGGTGTATTTGCCATCCTCTCCCTTCTTCCTGTTTTTTATATCTGTAAGTGCTTCCTGATGAGGTTTAATTCCTTGGACAGGTGCCTCGTTGCCTACTTGTAACTATTCTCTGACCCTGCTTCAAGGGTCAGAGCAGGGTCAGAGAATAGTTGCAAGTAGGCAACGAGGCGCCAGGAAGCAATTAGCAGCAGGTGTCCAAGTTGAAGTTAATTTGTTTGTAGCCCTTTTGTAAAAGGTTACAAAGAAATTAGGTTCAACTTTTGCACCTGCTGCTGTAACCCTTGCTTGGCTGAAAATTCGTCCCCGCTGATTCGCGGATTTTACCGCGATTTCGTGAGATTCGCGGATCGCGAAATCGCGGAAAATCCGCAAATTCGCCCGCGAAACGGATTTTACGCCCACCCTTACCATCTACCCAAGAGCCCTGACGAAGTTCTCTATTTGCCACAACTGGGAACGAAACGCGTTGGCTGTGTGCCAGTTTTCAAAGATTACTTGAATAAAAAGAAGCACTTTTTTTGGAGTCATTGTTCACGCGTCTACTTTCCATGAGTGCACCTTCCATTCTTCTATGATATTTGATTTACTGGTAAGTCTGACCCACAAAATACTCCATTATAACACTCCAATTTACCTGGAAAAAAACCTCAAACTATCTGGTCTAAAGTCGACACTAAGAAGTTCAAACACTTTTCTGCTGAACCGCAGAGATTTAAGAAGAAAACTTACAACCGCACCTTCTCCGGCCTCGCTCCAAGAATATGAAACATTCTTCCCCCAGAAATCAGAACTAACCCCTCTATCGCCTCATTAAAAAGTAAAATAAAAGGGCTGTTTTTGAAAAGCTGCCTGCAACTATTGACTTGAAATTACCAGACTAACTTTTAGCTCATGACTTACAACCAGGATCTACCTCTTAACCAAATTTTACTTTGTCTCCATATATCTAAATTATGCTATGTTGATCACCCTATGTCTGCTTAACTTCTTTTATGGGTTGCTTACATGTACAGCGCTCCGATACCCTGTTTGGGTCATGTTCACCATCTATGAAACTTTTCAAATACATAAAGTTATGTTATGTTATGTTATGTGTTTTTATTAGGCGCACAGATGCTCCAGCCAAGGAGCGTCCTGGCGCCCGACAAAGTCCCTAGTAAAGTACACTAAGTGTGCCAGGGCCTGTAAATCAAGTGCTACTAGTGGGCCTGCAGCATTGATTGTGCCACCCACATGAGTAGCCGTGAGAATGTATCTCAGGCATCCCACAGCATCGCCTGTGCGCAGTTGCTTAACTGCCATGTCGACTTGGGAAGTGCACCCACTTGCCAGGCCACACCCTTCCCTTTTCTAACATGTAAGGCATCTCTCAGGTAGGTACAAGGTACCCCCATGCACAAAGTCCAGCGTATGTGAGAGGTAGGACATGTACTGCGATGTGTGACATGCCCTGATAGTGAAATACTGCAAATTTCATTTTTCACTATTGAAACGCCATCTATCCCATAGGATAGCATGGGAGATACTTTGTAACATCTTACAAGTATAACTTCCCATTGAGACAAGATAGGGAAATAAAGTTTAGGCTCTCTGAACTCAGAATTTAAAAGCACATCTTTTAGTAAAGATGTTTTTTAAATTGTGTGATTAAAAATGCCACTTTTAGAAAGTAGGCATTTTCTTGTTTAACCATTCTGTGTGCCTCTGCCTGTTTGGGGAGTGACTGCCTGGTTTTGACGTGATAGAGGCTGGGGATGTGCATTCACTGTAGACATCCATTGGGGGGGTTGAGGTGTGCCTGGCCCTTCCTGGATGACTCAGAGCTGAGCTGAATAGACTTGTGCTCCATTTAAAAGAGTGGGAGGATTTTTCCATTAACCTGAATAGGGCCCGTCTCCCTTGCATAATGCTGTCTCTACCCAATGTGATCATACTGCACCAGTGAGGACAGAACAGAAGTGGACTGGGCTCAGAGACCCTTGCACAAAGAAAAACAAAGACAACATGGGGTATAAGTAGTGGTCCTTAATCCCAGAACCTTAGATCACTTCTGAACTCAAGCGGAAACTTTTCCAAGGAGAAGAGCTGGAGAACGGTGAGGAGGATTTCCCCTTTGCTGTGCTGTGTGGGGCTGGCCTGCAGTTGCTGCTTCTGCCAAGGAAAGGGAAAAGACTGGAATTTAGCTGAGAGAACTGCTTGAGGAAGAATCTCCAATCATGTCTTGTGTGTACTGGTATCCAGTTCTGAAGTCTCAAGGACACAAAGAATTCACCCCCAGCTCACCTGCACACTATTGCTGAGAGTTCTGACTTGCCAGGAGAAGCCTGTTCCAGTTTTGGGCATCTGGAGGTTGTTACTGCTGTTGGGAACTGCAAGAAACCCAAGAAAAGTAAGAAAAGCAATGTCCAATGCCTTTAATGATGCCGCTGTGATGCCACGGCCTGCACCGAGGCCGGGGGCACTGCTCGTGAAGTGCACGACTCACTGCCCAACCTGCACCGCAGCTCCCGTTGACGCCTGCAGTTATCGGCATTTCCGACACCAGCTCTCACACCAACGACGTCACTTTAGCATCCTGTTATCGCAGCGGCGATAATCGCAGAGGGTGACTCCAAGAACTTGCCGACTTCGCATTGTCTCACCGGAACCAACGTCTCACCACTGAGCAAATGAATTCCCCTGTCCTGAATTCAACACGTTGCCTCTTCATGGACACAACGCCTCGAATTCCCTGTGGCAGCCAGTGAGCCTTACTCAGCACCGATGCCTCACCTCCACGATGCCGTGCATCATCATAGACTTCATTGTCCAAAGGTACTGTTTGTTTGGGGGTCCATGTGTCTCCGTGCCCAACGCCACACACCTGGCGCTCAGCGCCATACTGTGGATTTATTGCTGTCACAACGTCGTAATATCCCCAGGTGGAGCTATTTGTTTTCTACAAGCTTTATTTTGGAAATAACTGTTTTGAAGTGCTATTTTACTACATGTATGTTGGATTTATGTTGTTTTGGTCTTGTTTGGTTTAGACACCTTATTTTTCTAAACCAGTGTGGTATCCATTTGTGGTGTTTTCACTGTATTACTGTGTGTTTTGAGTACAAATACTTTACACATTGCCTTAAGGGATAAGCCTGTCTACTCGTGCCAAGCTACCTAGCGGGTGAGCAGGGGTTATCTAAAGTGTGTATCCCCTCACCCTGACTAGAAGCAAGAGTCCCTATTTTGACAAAAGTACATATCTCTGCCAACTAGAGAACCCCAGTTCTTAAAAATTGTGCTTGCCTTTCCCACACATAGGGGCTGATAACGATGGTGGGCGGACATATCGGAGCGGTGTTTGGGACTGCCCTCCAGACATGCGGCGGTCCCACCACTGCGATTCAGATGCGCCTGCCAAACTGGCGGGTGCATCCAGGGCTTTTAACATTGCTGGTGGTGCTGCTGGCAGCTGTACGGTACGCAATTTAAAAGTGCTTGCACTGCATTTCCCTGCACTGCGTGGCAGGCACCACTTGAAATGCAGGGGGTACCATGCGTACTCCCCAGTGCAGCAACACCACCCCAAACAAGGGGGCCACCAACGGGCCCCCAACCCCAATCCCCGCCAGCCTTTAAAGGCCTTTCCTATACCCACATCCTAATTTGGTGGACGGTGGCTGCTAGGCACCGCCACCATTTTAGGGGCCCTGCAGCGTCCGGCAGGCAATCAGTGCACTTACCTTTGGCGGTGAAGCGGTGGATGGACTTTGCATCCGCCGCGATACCCACCACCATCCTAATTTGGCAGTAGGTAGTACACTTGGTGATGGCGGAAGGACCGCCAATGCATGCCCAGCAGTGGCGTTCCTTCCGTCGTCATCTTAATGATCCCCATAGTTCTTGAAGGTCAGTGAGCCCACCAAGTCTACATTTTTATGCAGTGGTAACAGTAAAATAATACCTTTGGCATCTGGTAACATAAATAATAGTGGACTGGGGATGGTCCAAAGAAAAGTACCTTCTCCATCTTCTAATAAAAATTAAAATGCTTTTATAAAAAAAAATAACAATAATTTTCAGCTACTGGGAGTTGTATACGGGTTTTGCGACTCTTCAAGCCCATTTAACTAGGGCCGCTCATAAGAAATTCACTGACAAATGGAAGCATGTCCCTACTCTAAAAAGGGGACTACCTGGCAGCTATCCCGCTTCATGTGATCAGAAAGGCAGCATGATCACGCCTATCCGAACACTCCTGATCTGTGTTTAGAGAATTCTCAGCTGGATTTAAATGCCTGCCACAGCTATAATCGGAATCCTCGATCATGGTGTGGTGAAGTAGCTGGTACCTCTCTGCAAGCTGGTACGTGTCCATTCGTATCCATGGTATTTTCTGCTTCACTTCTTTAATTCTTTGAGTGGCTTTGCTATTCTGCAACCCCTGTCTTAACAGAGATGCGCTCACATTATTGAACGCGCACTAGAAACTCTGTTGCTGTACGTTACCCCCTTTTCATAATACATGCCGCATCTTGCTTCTACACATTCCCGACATGGGAGGAGCTGACCTCTTTAAGCAAGTACAAGTGCATCATCATCCAATTCATTCCCCAAACCTCCTTCTCTATAATAGTCTTGCTATATAGTAACCATTGTCCGAATAGTGATACAATATACATTTCTGAACATGCACTAGAAATCCTGATTACTGTGTTATCTCTCTTTCTCAGAAACATCTAGAACAGCTGTACAGCACAAGTTTGCACTGTTATACAATCTCTTTACATCATCTGTCTTGAAATGCCTTGAGTTTTTCTCTTCCACTCCCACCCAAAAAATACCCCTCCTTTTCTCCAAAGAATGTTTGTGGTTATTCTGCTCTCCTTCCTATGACTTCTGTATAGGATAAGGAGTACCCTGAACCCCATGCCCGGGTGGGCTGAGGAATGATCCCCGACAGTAGCGGGTAGGCCTAATTTCATAACATAAATGTTATAGGCATTGCTTTTTAAGCCTGACTCCGCCACTACAGAAAAGTAAGGGCGTAGAGCTCATGATGTACTTAAGGTGCATGGCATCCATCTGCCTTATGCCCATTAGGTGATTGACCTATATATAGAACTAGTATTTGACTGTAGACCTATCTGTTTTTTTAAAATGTGCTTTGTATATTTGTTTCCTGCTGGCATCACCAGTGAATCCATCACTCACTGGATCACAGGATGGTTTTGTTTATCTTTGTATTTTCCATGCACACTTGTTTAAACACATTTGTTTTTTGCTTTCATACGATTGAGCACATTGAGCAGCAGCACTGATCTTTTAGGTCCTGAAAAAAGCTGCAACACCTCTGTTGAGGGTTAAGAGGCTGAAACATGGCGACGTTTTTTTGACACTTAAGAGTGGGTCTAATTTTCCCTGCAGTGCCCTGTTTTTAATCTTGGCTCAGAGTCTCACGAATAAAAGTGTTTTGCATAACCTGTAGCTAGTTTAAACTTTCACTTCTCACATTGCTCTTTTGCCTCCGCTACACCAAGCTCATCATCTCAGCATTTAGTATACCTCCCTTCCAATAACGAAAACATCCCTGAGCTCCTACCTCTCAGAGAGAGGATTGTAGCCCATACTGTGACTAGGCCTCACAGTACGAGGAGATTCCCAGTGATGAAGCATGCCACCTATGGAGGGTGAGGGAAATCGTCCTTTTAAAGTGATATTCCACTACAGCTAGTTCCCCAGCTACGACAACAACTTCCTATAGACCCAGAGGTTTCTTTTGTGTGAATAATTTGTAAACAATTACAACATAACTGACATGTGGCTTAAAGTCACACATAACACCTCAATCAGATTCTAGCATTGCAGGCAAAATCACTTTGCAAGCTGGGGATTTGGAAACATAATTACATATAGCACTTTTTGCTTAATAACGTCATCTGTTTGAGCTAGACACAAAATGTTGTTTCTTGTGAAATATTTTAATCATGCAGCAAATGGTGCATTATGTGGCAAATGAGGAAAATCAACTGTGGAAAACTGTTTCCATTGAAATGCACAATTCCAGTGGCCCTGCATTGGACTGGTCAGCCCCATACCTTTTGGCTTTAATCCTCCATTTTAGCAGATATTGTTTTTGTTGGTCTCAGGCAAATCTAAAGTGTGAGTCCTTACTCCCAAAATATTGGCTTACACCCAATTGGACATTTAATTTACTGTAAGTCCCTTGTAAATTGGTACTACATGTACACAGGGCCTGTAAATTAAATGCTACTTGTGGTCCTGCAGCACTGATTCTGCCACTCACTTAAATAGACTTTTAAAACATGTCTCCGTCTGCCATTGCATCCTGTTGGCAGTTTTAAACTACCATTTTGACCCGCCAAAATGAACCATTTGTCAGGCCTAAACATTTCTTTTTAATACATATGTCACCCCTAGGATAGGCCCTAAACAGACCATAGGGCAGGGTGCAGTGTATTTACAACGGTCGACATGTACATTCAACTTTTAATGGTCTGGTAGTGAAAAACTCATTCATTTTTCATCACTGAAAGGCCTACCCCCTCCCAAAGAATAACTTAAGCTTACCTTATTAAATGTATTAAGTGCTAACTTTCAGTTGGGAGCAGGTAGGAATGTCAAGTGTGTTGTCTAAAGAAATGTAATTTAAAGCCCTCTTAAATGGTAAGGTTGGATATTAAGTCACAATTCTGAAAATGCCACTTTTAGAAAGTTGAAATTTTCTTGTCCTAACCATTTAATACCTGCAGCCTGTATCCTGGCTCGCATGACTTAGTGTAGCTGGCAGTTTGTCTTTGTATATTACTCCCACACAGAGAGACACAGGAGGAGTAGGTGTTGGCAGGATGGGGCATCTCTCACTGGACAGTGGTGGTGGCGCTGTCACCTATCACACTTGCACATCACAAATTGTCTGCCTCAGCACACTCACAAAGGCTATCAAACTAGTCTTTTGTACCCAAAGAGAAGCAAAGGCCCGGGAAGGCTGGAGGGAAATTCCAAATAGCTCTGTGGTGGAAACCTCCAGAACCTTCTTCTACTTCAAAGCTGGTGTAGTGTAGTTCCTATTTTCCCTATAGGCCCTGCGCATTGGAATAACATAAACAGCAGTGTAGACGTAGGACTGCGGTCTTCTAGGTCTCTACTGACTATGTTAGACTTAATTGGGTTTGTGCCAGCTAGCTCAGAGGTCACTGGAAACTTTCTTGACTGAATAGGAAGTGATCAGCTTCCATGGCTCAGACAAGAAGGGATTCAGTTTTCCGACAACCATATAACATGACAACTTTGCTCCTCAGAATAAGAGTCAATCTCTAGAGTCCTGTGAAACAATAGACAGCTATTTCACTCAGTCAGTTGTGCAGATTTACTTTCACCAGGATGCAGAGAATAGAGAGACGGGCGTTTTCGATGAAAGGTATTAGTTATTGGACAGTCTTCCTTCTCATGCAAGAGAAATGAATTGCCACAATTGCAAGACTTGTTATTATAAAAAGTGTGTACAGTAAAAGGAGCAGTACGAAATAATACTGTAAAAGCATTGATATGGTTTCTTAGCCATAAGATGGTTAAAATGAATAAAATATATACATTGGCTAACGTTTTCAACTGGTGCTTCTAACTACGCCTACCCCAGTGTACCTGACCTAAGCCTAACACGTGGGAGGGAGTAAGTAACAGTTTAAGTTAAGTTGGTTTTTGCCAAGAGTTTGCTTCAAGAATTCTCTCTAAGGGTTTAGTCAGCACCGTACCTCTGGAATAGAATGTAGGAGGTCTGGTATCTCCTCTCAGGACTCGATATTCCAGTCACCCGCAAGGGTAGGCTGGAAACGCCGGAGCTGGATTTTCTCGGCAGGAGAAAAGACAGCGTCTTTCTCAGCGCGTCAAAGAGGAGGGGCAGCGTCAGTGGGCTTCTCGCATCTGCTGGGCTCTCTGCAAGGGGACAGCGGATCTGCTCCAGTATTCACCACCACCGTGCGTTTGCTTAAGGCAACGTTGGTATTATTTATACCTGAAAGGTGCCGAGTTTGACGTAAGTTTTTGGACATAAGACGTCAATAAAGATGTCACTAAGAACTGGTCGTTCTTGCAGTGCTCGCAGGAGTTCTATTACTAATCAAAACAAAGCAAGCGGGGCTTTCCCAGGTTGCTGGGGGTTTGGTGTGTCGAAAGAACTCGGTGTGCTATCTAGGAATCTAAGGAAGTGGGTTCTGCTGTGTCATGGACTGTCATGGACTGCGGAGGCGAGTTACAGAAATGTGGCTCTAATTAATTATGCCGTTGTAGGGGCATAAGGTCACAATATTGATCGGGGTCCTAAATAAAACACATCACCCACTCCACGAATTTATGTCCATCAAATTACTAAAAACTAAAGCAATAAGATGCGCGTGTATTCCTACCCACCCCAAAATACATTTTTCATTTGACATGGTGTATATGAAATAAATGAAAATATAGGTACTGTACGTTTATAAGCGGAGTAATCATTCAAAAAAATCTATGCACATATATTCAGTTGAACGATTTCGCGAAAATTACACATGAAATGTCTCTTAATACAGAAGAGAAGGGCAAGACTATTTCATCACATATAAAAACAATGTTTTAAAATGTGCTAGAGGCTGTTGTCTCAAGATCTACTAAAAATAGAAGCTCTGTTCTTTATGAATAGTTCTACTTTAAGCAAAGTATTTGTGCCAGAAAAAAGGTAAATATTTTGAAAAATTTCTGATTCAAAATTTTTTTTTTTCATGGTGAGCGGGGAAAAATAGAGTTCCAAATGCTTTTCAATAGCTTTTGTTTATCAAAGCTGAAGGCCGAATTCAGAGTTCATTGGAACGCTGTGCGCCGGATTGTTTTACAAAAGTCATTGTTTCTATTCAGGGGAGAACATCATATCAGACAGGCTCTCAAAGAATAGGTCTACATATTCAGGTGACAGTTCGACCAGGTTCGATAGTGCTGTAACCTGGCAGTTGTGAGAATGATTGCTATCATCAATGTCAGGATCAGCAATGCTCACAGAAGGTCGTACCTGGGTGATGCTGCTTTCATTTCTTGCTTCACTGCCGCCACCTAGTTGTAGCGCAGGAGTCTCAACGAATGCTGTCATCAGGATTGGTAACCGCTGGGGACAACACGATGCGTGAGCCGTAACTGGACTTAGCAAAGTATCGACATCCATTGGTACTGCTGATTGTAGTGCAAGACAGGTGTCTAACAGGCATTCCTCTCCGCATAGCATACATCGAAGCACAGGTAATATGCAGTTCTGCCATATAGGTCTGAATGAAAGAAACCAGGTCATATTCAGATCTCTTAGCCGGGCTAGTCCAAGGACTCTAGTTATGCGGTCCCGGTAGCGTACTGCTAGGATCGTTTCTTCCATCCTTGCCGGAGTCATGTCTGCGTTTTGGTTTGCCATATCGGAGCAGGAGGGTCAAAAATAGAATACCTGGTACGAGTCCCAAAAGTAGTGGTAGGCCGCCAAAGATCGAATGGACAAAATTTGGAAAAATGCCCAGGACTGCTTCAAATGGTGTTAACAGTCCCGAAAAAATTGTCTTAAATACACTCGAGATACCACTGGCATCCGACATATTTAGGATTTGGCTGAGCATTTCTGTGAAATGCACAAGCAAATTTGTTGATAAAAGTTCATGTATCTCCGATGTTGTCCTTGCAACTTGGAGATCATACGTTTCTTTTGATGACGTGATGGGCACAGTTGTTTGCAAAAGCACAGACTTCATTCTGCTTAAAGTATCAATTCGTATAGAAGAGATATTCAAGGGAGGCCAAATCGGAGCCACTTTGTCTCCAGGGCCATTTGGATACAATGCTTGCATACAGCAAGTGACCATGGAACTCACGCTTAAGAGATATGCTTTCCCTGGCACCAAGCCACAATAGCTGTGATCCGTTATTAGAACGTAACTCCCGTTAGAAAGTTGCCTAAAGAATGGCTCTATTTGTGTTGCAGGTGTGCCGTGCTGGTGGCATGAAAGGTTATTTGAAGTACCCTCACGGGCCCCATGCAAGTTAATTCCTTCGCACAAAAGAATACCGCTTAGGGAATGTTTACACTTATCACCACTAAGAAATACACTTTTGTTGTTGTCACTATAACATGTGTGTGTATATGGTAATTTCCATGATGACTTAATGTATCCTTTACCCAATTTTTCATACTGGCCTGCCGGTATATACTCAAGGCAATTTTTAAACTGGAAAGTTGTTATCGGAATTGTGATAATCCCGTGTATTATCCATTCAATGACAGGTCTTTCTGACATTGTCAATGGTAATCTCTGAAGTTTTTCGATGCTGAGGATTGTATAGTCTGCTCCTTTCTGTGCCAAACTGATTTGTTTATTAGTAAGGTTAAAGATAGAAAACAATGACGTTGTGTTGATTAAACGCCATGGCACATAGCCTGAACAGAGATTTTGCAACGTCCAGCCTAGCTGTACAAAAGAACGTAATTGGGACTGGCCATGTTGTAACATTAGCAGGTCCTGTTCTATTATAACAATAGCAGAGGATACAATACTGTCCAGTGAATATATTCTGGAGGACAGAGTCATTAACCCATTGTCCACAACAGAAAGTGATTTTTCCAAATTAATACGATCAATTTCTCGTATTTTCTTTGCAGTTTCAATTTGAGTTAATTTCCATGCCTCGTTGTATGCAGCATGTATGCTGGCCGCTATGAAACGTTTCTGACGCTGCTTGCGTGGTCCCATTAAGAAATCTCGCAAATCAGCACCATCTTTAAGTAAAGACAAATGTTGCTTAATTTGTGCCAGTGTGGATGTTTGTAGCCATTCGAGGCAGAGTTTACCTACACTGTATGTTGTTACTATCCCTGGATGTTGTCTCTGGGAGTATCTAGGGTCTGGTCTGGTCATTTTTAACCCCTGTAATTTGTTCAGGAATCTATCTTGACAGTTGTTCGTGTCTGTAGGCCAGATTAACCACTTTTTCCAATCGGAATGTGTTCTGTTTTCATTAAAAATTTGAGATACGTCTACTTCAATATCTGTGGTTGTATTATCAGGTATTGGCTTTGGAATAGACGGTTTGTTAAGGTCTTTAATCTTGGCTAGGCCAAGACAGGTTGTTTGTTGAATTGTGTCATTCAAAAACATTATTTGTTCTGGGATCATGCAGGCTCAAAATAATGCTTCTAGGACTTGTACCTGCCAATCCTTTGTACCCCAGATGGTTTTAGTTTCAAAGTTATTTTTCCAGAAATCATAACCAAATGTAATCATTTTTTCATAAAATGCTTCTGAATATATCAATTTAGTATTTGTCAGCATGGTTTTTGTCCCTGTTTTATCCAACAGTTTATAATAAAACGTTTCTGCATTACTTGTGTTAAACCCTGAGAAGTATTGGAATTTCTCATAAAATGTTTTTGAACTGCTTTTAGGTGGAGTAGCACAATGTTCCCATTGGTTATATTTAAAAACATTTCTATGTTCGGCAGATTTATGTAAATAGTGGTCTGCGTAATGAGTAAAACAGTACATTTGTTCATAATTAGATGAACCTTGTAAATAATCATGTTCTGTAAATTTTGCTGACAACACTAAATCCGACATCATATTATTTATACTTTCAAAATCCCAATCATCAGAGAATGTACTTGGTTTTACAAAGTCACTTAATGAAACCTTAAACTGATGAGGATACTTCAATAGTTCGACCGGGCCATATATTTCGTAGTCTGTCTTGTCCCAAACTACCCCGCCGGGTATTGGAATGGCTGTGACATTCACTGATGATAGTTCTCTTTTCTCGATGTGAGATGATTTGTGGGCTTCAGAACTAAGTTGATGTTCTGACTTGCTGTGTCCATTGAACTGTAATAAATTTTCCTAAAATTAAAACCAAAATTAGGCATAGTAGGAGTATAAGTACCCCTGATACAATCCAATGCTCAACCAATGGTGCATTCAGAAATGCTTCCTTGACTTGATGAAAGAGTTCTGTTGCCTTTTCTTTAAAAGTCTTTGTTTCTGGCGTCACTTCAGGGTCGCTTTGATCTTCAGAAAAGTTATCGAAATTGATGAAGTAGCCAGATGCAGTTCTGTCGATTGTAGGAACAGCATTTCCCATTTGATTTTCATTAGCACATTCTGATGCCACATCATTGTAGACTGGTGTTTCATGACGAACTGTTTCAATTTGGGTTTCAAGAGGCACACGTTCCATTGCATTTCTGCATAGTCCTTTTTTATTCACTGCAGGTTTATCAAATGTGATTAGTCTTTCAGTTTGAACCTCTTGGATACTAGCAAATATGGGTATTCTGTTACTTCTTGGGAGTCCACTGGGCCTACTATTTATTATAGGCCACATGCTTGTGGTTTCACCAGGTCGATGGATACAACTCGGTTCTCCTTTTTACCAGCAAGGGGCGGTAGTACTACTGATCTTGTTCCGTTGATTGCCAAGACAGGTACTGCTTTTCTGTAAGAAGGCCCAAATTCCTTTTTCACCGCTATTTTCTCTCTGACCAGATCCCCAATCTTTGGAATCCAGACAGGTCTTGCTGGGACAGGTGGTGTGTCTTCAGTGGTTGTTGGCTGTTTCTTTAATTTTATGTTGCTCAGGGCTTTTCTTGTTTCATTTAAGTCCTGTAAAACAGCCAAACGATCTTTGATGTCAAAGTCTTTATTCTCATCTTTTACCACTGAAGCTTGACTATCTAAGTCCTGAACATACATTCTAGTTCCGAACAATAGTTTGTACGGGCTGAAACCTTTTAGAGAATTTCTTGGCAAGTTATTAAGACTGCATTGGACACTTGTTAAATGTTGGACCCACCCATCACCCGAACCTAATACCTTTGCTGTTATGGATTGCTTTATGTCTCTGTTTTTTTTTCCACTACCCCGTTTCCCTCAGGATGGAAGGGACAAGAGAACCGCAATCCAATGCCATGCTGGTCATGGCCTCCTTATAAGCTTGAGAGCTGAAAGCAGGACCCTGGTCAGAATGAAGCATGGCAATTGCGTATGTGCAGATAAAGACTCGCAAATCTTTTATAACAGTTCTGGCGTCAGCCGAGCGCTGGGGCCACATTTTAAAGTGAATATAGTCTTAAAAAAGAAATTAATAGGACGCTGGATTTCATGGCCATGGCATTACTCCGGTTGACTTGTTACTGCGATCTCTGTCGCAGTCCGGGCAGTTCTTTACATATTTACAGTGGTGCAGGCTCATCCCCGGCCACCAGTACTCTGATTGTAATTCAGTCAGAGATTCCTTCATCTGTTTGTGCCTTGGACCCAATCCCATGTGTTCGTCTGCTATTAAAAAGACGCTCCTGTTCATGTTTGGAATTACCCTATCCCCCACTCCAGGGATTCGAGCAAAAGGAACGGAGTTTGCATCAATTACGTATGTATAATTGAGTGGATAGTTTACAGGTAGTGCTGCACAGTCGCCTTTTAAAGACGTTTTTACCGCCAGCATCGTTTCCCCGTCTATGTATTTTTCTGAATGATTTTTTGTGGCTACGGAAGCCGGTTTAGTTGCTTCCGCTGTGGCTCTATCAGCCAATGAATTCCCTGCAACGTGAACGCCATCACGTCGATGACTCAGAGTGTGTATCACGTGAGTCTTTTGTAGTTCTTTCTGTAAAAGAACTACTTGTTTCCAAAGCATTTTATGCTTGATTGTGGCACCTGTGTCGAACCCAGTTCTGCAAATCATTATTGTAAGAATTGAGGCAAGAATTTGAACCGCACACGATTAGTGTCGGGAATTCCCGTTCGGCATTTTCAAGCGCCAACTTCAAAGATCTGATTTCAGCTCGCTGAGCTGAACTTTTTCTCAGTGATTCAGTTTTTGTTATTTTCGGTCTGAATTTACCGCAGAGCCAGCGACCTTTAACAATCGCGCAGGCTGCATCGTAGGATTTATCATCTACATTGTTATGCTGTATAAATCTGTCTGTATAGATTATACAGGAGTATTGTTCAAGGGGCAGAATCTCGATTGGCAGAGGATATTCTCTTTCATATTTTAAGTCATTCAGTCTTTCCATGTTCGGACCATAATAGTATGTCACTTTTTCTGTTTCAAGAAAATCTTCCCACTGGATCCATTTTGGATCTAATGCCACTGTAGGCAGGTTGATTGGGCTGAATAGTGCCTCGAAGGCTGATTCTGCTGTATAAACAGTTATTCTTTTCCCTTGAGCCAGTGCTCGTTCTCTTGCTACAGCAGTTTGCACTGCCTTTACAGTATTTTCTGTGAGACTGAATGTTTTCTCTGCTTTTGTGTACAAATGTGATTTGTAAGCTATTGGTACAGTTTCTCCCTCATTAGAGGTCAGGTACGTGAATCCGCATCTTCCTGGGATTACAAGGTTGCGTGTATTGTCACGTGTTTCTAATTTTGTTTTAGCTAACATGTCTGTTTGCAGTGATCTCAAAATTTCTGTGTGTTTTTGAGTCCAGTTGATTGGTTTAAAATCAGGTTTTATTAATTCATAGAGAGGTTTAACCCTCTCTGCATAGTTTAATATGTAAGTTCTTCTGAAATTCAGGAAGCCTAGAATCGATTGTAAGTTCTTCAGCATTTTTGGTGCTTGGAGTACAGCGCACTTCTCTAAGAAGTTGTCCGCCAGGCTTTTTCCTTCACTTGATAATTCGTAACCTAAAAATAGGACTGTTAGATGGGCAATTCGTGACTTTTTAAAGTTGAATTTATAACCTTCTGCTGCGAACCCAAGTATTATGGTGTTCACCCTTTTCAAGTGAGTATCCAAGTCGTCATCTGTGAGATAGATGTCATCAAAATAAGATAATGCCTCATCATCATACATTTGTAGTAACTCTGTTACTCTGGCTGAGAATAGTCCTGGGTTGTTTTGCAACATGAGTTAAGGTGTCTGTAGTCCAAGACAAGACGATACGAATTGTCTGGTTTGGAGACAGGAAAAAAAGGATTGTTCATTTGAGAGGTGCATGTTTCAATCACCCCCTGGTATTCAAGTTGATCTAAAATCTCCCTGACCTGTTTTTTAGCTTCTTGTTTATTTGGATACTGCCTTTGTGCAGTTGGTTGACTTTTTAACTGGATTTTGTGAGGAGGAGAGTCCTCATCCCATCCTACATGATTTTTATATAATGCCGGTGCCTGGGCTACTGCCCATTTCCTTGCATATATATATTTAGTGTGAATTGGAATGTGATTTGAGAAGGCAGGCATAATCATTTCTTCGCCATGAGGGCACTCCCTGACAAACTACGGGGGCCAATCTTTCTCGGCTAACAGTATGTCATAGCCTTTTGAGAGGTTATCCCAAAATAGACCCCTTATTTTCCTAGTCTTATCTCCCTCTATACGCAGTGTTATTTCGTATATCTTATGAGGTTCGCTAACTCTGGTGTCTGCAGTTTCAACTTGAATGTATTCATTCGTGTCCACTGTCTCCAGATGACTCATCAGGATATTGCGAGCTATGCTGATTTCTGCTGCGCTGTCTAGCATTGTCTGTGCCCACTCCCCGTTTTTCAGCTGTGTCCTCAGTATTCTCGGCATGTTCGGTTACTCTAATACGGGCTACCTTCTTTCTTGGAAATTGTGATTTTTTTACTTTGAGCAGGTTCCTTGTCTTTGGACTTGGTGTGCTCTCCTGGGCCTGACCGTCCTCTTCTTTCCGATTTCTGCGAAAATGATCGAGAGGGACGTGTATCAATACTTTGATATCTATCAGGCTTTTTCAAGTTATCCCTATTTGTAAGGTTATATCTTTTTTCTGAGTGCTCCCTCTGGGGAGACTGGTGTTCTCGATTAGGAGTTCTTTCCCTCCTCCGAGGAGACCTTCCTCTGGACTGGAAAACTTTTTCTTTAGGAGTGGATTGTTTATTTCCATCCCAGCTCTTTTTAGGAGTGCTTAGATTATTTTTAATAAATAATTTTTCAGGATTTTCGAGTAGTTGGGGTTTTACTGGTTTCCCTCCCAAACTATCTCTAACTAATTCTTTATAACATTTTTCTATTATTCTGGCAAGCTCAATTGATTGATCTGTTATATCTGTTTCTTTCAATTTCTGGCAGATCGCCACAGATGCTGCTTCTCCTTTTATGTTGGCTAGTAATATAGCCGAGACCTGCTTTAAGTCTTTCAGTAATTTCATACCAAGAGTTAAAGCGGGTTCTGGACCGTATTCATTCTGAATTTGTTTTAGCACATCTGGTATTACCGCCATGGACGGAACGCCATGTGTTTTTGTGTAAATGGAAGCAAAGACTGTACCCCAAGTGTCACAGTCCTCCATATGTGGTGCGATCCACATTGGAAGGCAGATAGTCAGAATTCTGTGCTTCTCAATAGGGGTAGTATTCGGGAATACTGCCTCTATTTGAGTAATTTTCTGTGCTAACCAGAAGGGAATTTGTTCCCGTTTTGCGGGAGTTTTCCCAAGACATGATTGTATGTTTTGTGGTGTAATTTTATTTGTGTTCCCCTGGTGGGGGGTTAGCTGTGGAATATTAGCAGCTGTTTGGACTGTTGCAGTCCGCATTACATATTGGACTAACTGTCTGTGTATTTTAAATAATATTTTTAGCTGTGCTAAAAGTTCTTCTCTTGACATTTTTTCAATGTCTGGATGTGGTGTGTAGCTGGCTAGAACCGGCCACGTTGCTCCTGGTCTACCTAGTGGACCGAGCCTGGTGATGTGATCATTGTGTTTTAGGGCGCCTTTAAACCAGAGCAAGTGCTCTTGGTATTTTAATGGAATTTCAATCTCCTCGAAAGGAGCGTACTCATCCGGGGGTTCCTCTATTTTGTAATAGTGTAACTCGTGTGTTGTAGCGTTTGCCGCTGGCAAGTCTATCCATGAATAGAATACCTCTGTCTGCCGATATTCGTGTGCCTCTATCACAAAAATGACTGTACCACCTCGTGGGGTCAGTCCGTTTTCTATGTTTTTACTTTATAGTTTTTCTCAAGTTTACCGGGATGATTTTCGCACCCGGTTCATTTAACCCTGTATCATCGGAGTCCTGCTAAGTCGCATTTACTGCGGCTTCAGCGGTCCCGTTGTTCTCGCCACCTCCTGGCATTTTACTGTCAGAAAGGTTTTTTGTTGCAGAGCAGGTTTCAAGGAGACAAAGATTAGGTGCACAATATTTTTGAACACTGTATCCTTCAACGTTGACTAAACCAGAAACTCTACATAGGAATCTCTTCCTACTAAGTTCCGGCAGATTTTAACCTTTCACCCACTCCAGACGTCTATTGGAGTATTTACGGGAGAAAGAGTCTGTGTGAAAAAGCAAGACTGAGTTACTCTAACGTCTTGCGTTAGTTTTATCGTCTTACCAACGTTGGGCGCCATGTAGTGTAGTTCCTATTTTTCCTATAGGCCCTGCGCATTGGAATAACATAAACAGCAGTGTAGACGTAGGACTGCGGTCTTCTAGGTCTCTACTGACTATGTTAGACTTAATTGGGTTTGTGCCAGCTAGCTCAGAGGTCACTGGAAACTTTCTTGACTGAATAGGAAGTGATCAGCTTCCATGGCTCAGACAAGAAGGGATTCAGTTTTCCGACAACCATATACCATGACAACTTTGCTCCTCAGAATAAGAGTCAATCTCTAGAGTCGTGTGAAACAATAGACAGCTATTTCACTCAGTCAGTTGTGCAGGTTTACTTTCACCAGGATGCAGAGAATAGAGAGCCGGGCATTTTCAATAAAAGGTATTATTTATTGAACAGTCTTCCTTCTCATGCAAGAGAAATGAATTGCCACAATTGCAAGACTTGTTATTATAAAAAGTGTGTACAGTAAAAGGAGCAGTACGAAATAATACTGTAAAAGCATTGATATGGTTTCTTAGCCATAAGATGGTTAAAATGAATAAAATATATACATTCATATATACATTGGCTAACGTTCTCAACTGGTGCTTCTCACTACGCCTACCCCAGTGTACCTGACCTAAGCCTAACACGTGGGAGGGAGTAAGTAACAGTTTAAGTTAAGTTGGTTTTTGCCAAGAGTTTGCTTCAAGAATTCTCTCTAAGGGTTTAGTCAGCACCGTACCTCTGGAATAGAATGTAGGAGGTCTGGTATCTCCTCTCAGGACTCGATATTCCAGTCACCCGCAAGGGTAGGCTGGAAATGCCGGAGCTGGATTTTCTCGGCAGGAGAAAAAAACAGCGTCTTTCTCAGCGCGTCAAAGAGGAGGGGCAGCGTCCGTGGGCTTCTTGTATCTGCTGGGCTCTCTGCAAGGGGACAGCTGATCTGCTCCAGTATTCACCACCACCGTGCGTTTGCTTAAGGCAACGTTGGTATTATTTATACCTGAAAGGTGCTGAGTTTGACATAAGTTTTTGGACATAAGACGTCAATAAAGATGTCACTAAGAACTGGTCGTTCTTGCAGTGCTCGCAGGAGTTCTATTACTAATCAAAACAAAGCAAGCGGGGCTTTCCCAGGTTGCTGGGGGTTTGGTGTGTCGAAGGAACTCGGTGTGCTATCTAGGAATCTAAGGAAGTGGCTTCTGCTGTGTCATGGACTGTCATGGACTGCAGAGGCGAGTTACAGAAATATGGCTCTAATAATTATGCCGTTGTAGGGGCATAAGGTCACAATATTGATCGGGGTCCTAGGTAAAACACATCACTGGCACCAAGTATAAATATTGGACCCTCACACTCAACTCTTCAGTACACCTCTGAACCTGCCCTGCTACTCTGCAACCCTGCTGCCTGAATGAAAAGGACTGGACCTGCATCTTGAACCCATGGCCACCAGAGTAACTCCAAGGGCTATTTGGCTGGCATCTTTATCAAGGCCTCAGGGACAGAAAATGCTCCAACTATCTTGAACCCAGCACCTGCACTCTGTCTGCTGTGAGGTATGCCCCATCAAGTGGTGTCACCGTACAGACCTGGACCCTTGGAAGGTGCTCTGCCAGCCCAGTTGTGGTCTTTTGGGCAGAACTTATGCAGCACATCATATCTCTGCATCAGAACTGCCGCTGCGCAACACATTCCCAACACAGGACTTCCAATCACAGCTTGTAGGTCGTCGGAACCACAGCTGCATGATGCATCTCGGAAACAGGACTTCGCATCATCAGCCTCCACTGACGGCACTCTCGCTGACAACGCACAACCTGGCATTGCAAGCCTCATTGAGGCCCCATTGGAACTGCCACTAAGCAACACATCTCCGATGACAAACCTCACATCACAGTTTGCAGACTCCTCGGAACCACCGCTGTGCAAAACATCCTCAATGCAGGATATCTAAATGCTTGGCAACCAGGATTTAAGGTACTTTGTTCAGCTGGTCTAACTTGGGCCCTTTATCCAGCTCATTCTCGATCGCAGTCAGCCTGAACCTATGATTTGGTACCATTCTGGCATGACCATATTGCCACAGTTTGCGCTTTGTGCTTTTAGGCACTATTTCGACTTACATCTTTAAAATTGCATATCTCTGGTTCCATTGATTGGATTATTGTTGCTTTGATCTCAAATAATGTATTACATTTTACTTTTGTTTTCTAAATTGGGATGGTATATTTCTTGTGTTGTGTTACTGGTTGAAGTACTTCGTAAATACTTTACCCATTACCTCTAAATTAAGGCTCACTGCTTTGTGCCAAGAAACCAGAGGGTGAAGCATAGGTTAATTTTGGGATTGCTTGTGTCTTTACCCTGATTGGAATTGTGGTTGATGTTTGAGAAGTGTTTCACACTCCTAAACCAGTAACCCAATTTTCTACATCCTAATTATATGTCAGATGGCCAACTGACAGACTTGGGAAATAAAAATAAAATTAAGTTCACAACATCAAAACTCCTTGGATAAACAAATGAATATGCTGAATAGATATTTACTAGAACAATGGAAGCTTGAGAGTCTAATGTGTCTGAAGAGACACTGAGAAAAGAAAAACATTATGCTGTCACCTGTCTTCTCAAGTCCATCCTCGGCCTAGACGTTGGTGTGAATCAGTTGGAGTGCCCCAAACAGGCCCTTCCTTGAACAAGTGCAGCACATGCTGCAGGTGCATTCTCATTGGGGCTGCCAGTGGGGAAGAGAAAGATTGTCTGAATTATTGTAAATGAAACCTACAGTTATATTACCGATTATGGCAAATATTATGTTATTTTTTTTCTTACTTAATAGCACAGAAAATATGGGAAGAAACACTTAACCAATGGGAACAGGTAAGGTGATCAGATTTTGAGAAGCAAAAACCCAGGACAGTCCAGGCATAGTAGTAGGATGAAAGGCTGACGCTCAAGATATGCCAGCATACAAGTGCAGCTCAAGTGATATATCTAAATGCAGTTTGCCCCCGGCAAACAAAAGAACTGGCACTCGAGGATTTACAATTCAACATTTTTTGGGAACTTATTTGTGTGTGTGTATATATACTTTGCCATTTAATTCACTGCTGACTGCAGAAATTATTTATTTCATATTTTCATCAGCGCAGCAACAGGACGAGATGGCACGTTTCGGCCAGCAGGGTGGCCTTGCTCACATACTCGCGTTACTGGATAAACATGATTTATACACCTGAGTGACCATCATGTGCTCGTGAAACTACAATTACAATAGAAAGTGAAAAAACACTACCCACTTTAAACTACATGACATTTCGTTTTTGGCAATTTTTGTAATCTTGAATTCAGTATTCCCTAACTTTACAAGATACAAACAAAACAACTCCATTGTTATGTGTATAAATGCAAATACAACAATAAATTGAATTAAGACTGTCGTGAAACAGTAACCTTAGGGCTCATTGTGGTTCCTCTTATATTTGTGGAGAGGTCAAAGGGATAAGAAATATCCATGTACAAATACATTAATTGATCGGCATTCTGGATACTAAATAGAACATTGTCATACTCAAATGGGGGCACCTGAAAATCATTTTAAAGGAATACTTCCAAACACTCTAGCATAACTGCTCCAATGCAATAAAGGTGCTTCATTTTTCCGTTTATAAAATAGTACAACCGCTAAAGTGATGGCTGGCCTAAATGTATTGCGGAAATAAACATGTCCAGCATTTCAATGTATAATACAACAAACAATATATATATCATGAGTATATATAATCAACAGGCCTAGACCTTGTTGCACATGCCCCAAATGCATAACGAACAGTGATTGGTACCCCTAATAAAAAAAATTGTACCGCATGTAAATCTATATAGAGACATCATATGTCCTCTCATATACGAACGCTGCCTCTATGACTGACAGTCTAATGTACAATGATAGTGGTAGTGTGAAAATATGTGACTTGTTCGTGTAATTAAAAAATGTGTCAATCTGACATGTTGATTCTCCAAAACGGAGAAGGAAAGGGCGGCATGGAAACTTGAACTGGAAGACCCCTATTCGACACCTATTGGTGCATCTATGCTTGATAATCTCAAGATATATACACATCAATCACATATGCTCTTGCCTAAGCCAGTCAGAATAGACTGTGAAGAATTGACTGCTGAATAGCTCTATATAGTTCATCTATAATCATAGGCTAACAATAATAAAATGGCAGAGCATATCCAGGATAACATGAGTGCGAACTCACAGCAGGATATCAATACGGAGGATAACCTTGGAGGAAGGTGAAATCTACTATTCATCATTGATAAAGTGTAATAGTGTGAAACTATGGTACTGATGATGGGCTAGTTACAGGTAATGGTGCAAATCTTCACACAAATTTAACCCTTTAGGGGACTTGGTATCTAGCTCGATTATGTACTTTGTTTCTAGCTGTCTAAGTAATTTTTCTCGGTTACCACCTCGCTTATTGGGGGGCACGCTGTCTATAACGAAGTAAGTCAGTACATTGAGGTCGTTGGAATGCTCAGTTTTAACATGGTGGGCCACCGGATAGGTGGGGTCAGAATTGACTGCTGCCCGTAAATGCTGCAAAATTCTCTGGTATGACATAACGGAGCCCACACACACATTGGAGAATATACACTGCATGGTCGGTGCGGCAGGTAAAGCGGCCCTTCAGACTGATGGGTTTGTCTGTGAAGGGACTGATGTACGTTTTCATGTTTTTCCCAAATTTACATGCGCGGCATGTACTGCATTTGTAAAAGCCTTTACTTGCGCTGAGCCACCCTCCTTTGACATCTAGTTCAGGGCTAGTTCTTACTAGCTCGCTACGCATAGAGCGCGCTTTCCTGTAGGTGAAATTAGGTCTAGCTGGAAGTACTGAGGACAAGACTGTGTCAGTTTGTACAATTGGCCATTGCGCATTGATAATGCCTTGTATGGTTTTATCTTGCCTGCTGTAGGTTGAAATAAACCTACAAGTGATGGATGTGTTGGGCAAAGAAACATCATCCTGTGACAGGTCCTCATTAGTATCAACGTTTCCTATGATCTGTGTCACCATAGTTTGTAATAACTCTGCCCTGTCCCGTGCATTGGCTCTTCTAAGAGCAGAATCTAATAATTTGGTTCTATAGCCTCTTTGTACAAACCTGTCCCGAGCCAACTGTTGTGCTACTGCTAGTGCCTCCAGTGTGCTGCAAGCCCTACGAATCCTCAAGAATTCACCGTACGGTAAACTCGTGATTGTGTGTTGAGGATGAAAACTGCTCGCATGCAACAGCGTATTTCCCGCTGTGGGTTTGCGGTACAACGGAGTTTCCACTCTATTATTCTCTATGTACACATTTATATCTAAAAAGTTTACTGAACTCGGATCAATGTGGGAAATGAAATGCAAATTTAACACATTATTGTTGATGGTGTTAACAAATTGCAATGCTTGCTGTTCGGAACCCTTCCAGACGACAAAGATGTTGTCTATGTATCTCCATATGTGTACTATATGTTCTCGTACCAACTCTATGTGCTGTTCCATGAGCACATGCCTCTCCCACCAGCCCACGTCTAAACAAGCGTAGCTGGGGGAGAAGCATGCACCCATGGCTACACCGTGTAGCCGTTTAAACACCTTTCCTTCAAATAAAAAGAAATTGTTGTAAAGACACCACCGCATCATGTCCAATAACATAGCATTATGTTTGTACATAGTAATGCATCTATTGGTTAGGAAAAATTCAGTCGCCGCAAGTCCCTCGTTGTGTCTAATGCTCGTATAGAGCGATGTTATATCTAATGTCATGAGTAAACAGTCACTGGACCAATGGATCGTGCTCAATTTGTGTAGGAAGTCCTTGGTGTCATGAAGATACGTTGGTAATGTGGTCCCATGTTCCTGCAAATAGTGATCCACGTATCGAGAGGTATTTTCGAAGACACTGTCTCTGGCTGAGATTATAGGACGTCCTGGAACAGGTGTTGTCTGCTTATGCACTTTCGGGATTAGATAGAACGTTGGTGTTACTGGAAATTCCTTGTGGAGAAAGCCAAACTCATCTTTTGTGATGAGGCCTTCTCTCTTCCACTTGGTCAATTGTTCTTTATAATCCTTGTTGACTTTAGTGACTGCAACTCTATTGGTCATTTCATAGCATTCTGTGTTGTTTAAATGCCTATAGGCTTCTTCTTTATAGGCTGTTTTATCCCATAACACGAGATTACCTCCTTTGTCGGAGTTATTGATAACAAGGGAATTGTTATTTTTTAGTTTTTCCATCAATCGGAAATATTGTTGATCTTTGTTGTTTTTTACTTGTCGTTGACTGTTGAGTGTTTTACGATGTAAAATTCTGAGTTCCTCAGTGATGCGGTCGTGAAAGATATCCAGGGCATCACGTGGCATGGTAGGTACAAATTTGGAGGGTGCCTCGAAAGGACTGTTACCCGGGGCTGAAATGCGAACACCTTCTGCTTCTGCTATTTGTTGCATGCTCACAGCTTGTTCTTGTGAGCTAGAAGCATCTGTACGCAAAGAGTGTAGAGATTTCAGTAAGGGTATTTGTTGCACCGTAAGGCTTGGTGTTGTGGAAATGGTCATAGGGGTGGCTGTTGGTTTCTTGATTTTAAAGAATTTGGCTAACTTTAATTTGCGGATAAACTTGTATATATCTACTCTAGTTTCCACAAAATTAAAATTGCTCTCTGGGCAAAAACTCAGACCCAGCATTAGTAGTTGCATTTCAGCCGCATTGAGTTCAGTATTGGTGAGATTGATGATAGTATTGTTGGTGCTGTTGTCTAGTTCTGCCAAGTTTTCTTTTTCTGATACTGTCCTTTGCCTCTGTTGTTTGCGGCGTTTGCGCCTTTCGCGCCTTTTTCGATTCCTCCGCGCGTTTGCTGAGGATTTGGAATCCTCGGTCGAAGGGAACGTTTTCTCTATTCCCTAATGTAATCCATTTCCTCAGAATATGTGAGGGGACCCAGGCCTGAAACGCTGCCTGAATCGGAACCACTGCCATCCGTATCGATTCCGCTTGCTGTGTTGCTGGTGTCAGAGGCAGAAGCTGTTAAATTGTTGGAGGCACTGGTTAGATCTTGGGCTTTTTTCTGAAGTGCCGCTATCCCTCGTTGCTTTTTCACAAAGTCATATTTACGGGCAAAAGTAAAAACTTGGCCTTGCTCATAATCGTTCTTATCGCGAGCGAACTTAAAAGCCTTCCTCAATTTGATGGTTTCCTCCTGTTTCTTTATGCGTGATGTCATCTCCGAACAACTTTTCTCAATAAAATCTTTGTTTTCCGGGTTTGTAAGCGCAAGTAGTTCCTGCTTGATGCGTGAAATTTCAGTGACATTTACCTCCCGATGTATGGTGGCGTATTTAATCAGCAGGCATACCAATCACATGGAGGCCTCCATATTGCTATCTGCCCAGTCTCTTAATAGCAAAGGGTTGGGATTCTCAAAGCCTGGAACAAGCATGATCCTCAGGCCTCTGGATACACGCCCGACTTCATGATATTTTTGAAGTGACTTGATCTCCCACCACTTGGTGAGTTCACTGCGGGAATTTTTCTCAAGGGATTTTAACAAAGATTTAACGTCCTGACTTTGCTCTGCCTGAGCTGGTTGTTTGTCTTGTGTCTCAGGGATTTTCGGTAAGTTGGTGAAAAGCTCGTCAGCCCCCCTTTCCCTTTCCAGCAACGCCTCGTCCGATATTGCGCGATACTGTGATGAATAATAAGTACAGTCGGGGGTTGATTGGTGCAATTACCCCCCAGTCAGCAGTGATAAATACCTCTTCTCCTGTGTTGTAAAACTCTGTAGCTTGCCGATCCCCAGTCGGTCCTCTGCACTTTTTCTCTCGGCGACAGCCGTGAAAATAAGTACCTCCGGTCCCTTCTAATCGGCACAAATGCTTCACTCTTCCTACTCGCAGGGGCCTGTCCACGTAAAAGCTCGACACAGCTTCTTTTTCCAAAAGGCTCGATGATTGGACAGCCAACTTTACAAAGAGGGGTCCATTAGGGAGGGACAAGCCAACCTCCTTAGGTAACATCCGATTATCGCTCCAGGTGTTAGACTCCACCAAACAGAGAACACGGACACTTTGCCATTTAATTCACTGCTGACTGCAGAAATTATTTATTTCATATTTTCATCCGCGCAGCAAAAGGACGAGATGACGCGTTTGGGCAAGCAGGGGGGCCTTGCTCAGATACTCGCGTTACTGGATAAACATTATTTATACACCTGAGTGACCATCACATGCTCGTGAAACTACAATTACAATAGAAAGTGAAAAAACACTACCCACTTTAAACTAGATGACATTTTGTTTTCGGCAATTTTTGTAATCTTGAATTCATTATTCCGTAACTTTACAAGATACAAATAAAACAACTCCATTGTTATGTGTATAAATGCAAATACAACAATAAATTGAATTAAGACAGTCGTGAAACAGTAACCTTAGGGCTCATTGTGGTTCCTCTTATATTTGTGAAGAGGTCAAAGGGATAAGAAATATCCATGTACAAATACATTAATTGATCGGCATTCTGGATACTAAATAGAACATTGTCATACTCAAATGGGGGCACCGGATATTCATTTTAAAGGAATACTTCCAAAAACTCTAGCATATATATATATATGTGAACAAGCTCCTTTTAGGAGTGAAACGCGCCATGGACGACACCATGTCTTTTTATTTCATCTGTGTGAAATAAACACCTTACTTTCACTGGAGAGAATCTTTGCCCTTCTTTTCTGCTTATTTTGAAGAAGTCACGTTTAAGAGGTCCTTACCTGGTCTATTTCACCGTGGAGTGGTGAAATAGGAACATTGTTGCATATATATATATATATATATATATATATATATATATATATATATATATATATATATATATATATATAGAGAGAGAGAGAGAGAGAGAGAGAGAGAGAGAGAGAGAGAGAGAGAGAGTTGAATTGTTGGCAGCCAATCTGATTTCAGCACGGGAACTGTCGGATCCTCAGAGGATCCACGTCCCTATCTATACAAATTTGGATTTCTTTAATAAATCAAAAACTACTGAACAGATTTACACTAAATACCCCCCAGTCAGCAGTGATAAATACCTCTTCTCCTGTGTTGTAAAACTCTGTAGCTTGCCGATCCCCAGTCGGTCCTCTGCACTTCTTCTCTCGGCGACAGCCGTGAAAATAAGTACCTCCGGTCCCTTCTAATCGGCACAAATGCTTCACTCTTCCTACTCGCAGGGGCCTGTCCACGTAAAAGCTTGACACAGCTTCTTTTTCCAAAAGGCTCGATGATTGGACAGCCAACTTTACAAAGAGGGGTCCATTAGGGAGGGACAAGCCAACCTCCTTAGGTAACATCCGATTATCGCTCCAGGTGTTAGACTCCACCAAACAGAGAACACGGACACTTTGCCATTTAATTAACTGCTGACTGCAGAAATTATTTATTTCATATTTTCATCCGCGCAGCAAAAGGACGAGATGACGCGTTTGGGCAAGCAGGGGGGCCTTGCTCAGATAATCGCGTTACTGGATAAACATTATTTATACACCTGAGTGACCATCACATGCTCGTGAAACTACAATTACAATAGAAAGTGAAAAAACACTACCCACTTTAAACTAGATGACATTTTGTTTTCGGCAATTTTTGTAATCTTGAATTCATTATTCCGTAACTTTACAAGATACAAATAAAACAACTCCATTGTTATGTGTATAAATGCAAATACAACAATAAATTGAATTAAGACAGTCGTGAAACAGTAACCTTAGGGCTCATTGTGGTTCCTCTTATATTTGTGAAGAGGTCAAAGGGATAAGAAATATCCATGTACAAATACATTAATTGATCGGCATTCTGGATACTAAATAGAACATTGTCATACTCAAATGGGGGCACCGGATATTCATTTTAAAGGAATACTTCCAAAAACTCTAGCATATATATATATATGTGAACAAGCTCCTTTTAGGAGTGAAACGCGCCATGGACGACACCATGTCTTTTTATTTCATCTGTGTGAAATAAACACCTTACTTTCACTGGAGAGAATCTTTGCCCTTCTTTTCTGCTTATTTTGAAGAAGTCACGTTTAAGAGGTCCTTACCTGGTCTATTTCACCGTGGAGTGGTGAAACAGGAACATTGTTGCATATATATATATATATATATATATATATATATATATATATATATATATATATATATATATATATATAGAGAGAGAGAGGGAGAGAGAGAGTTGAATTGTTGGCAGCCAATCTGATTTCAGCACGGGAACTGTCGGATCCTCAGAGGATCCACGTCCCTATCTATACAAATTTGGATTTCTTTAATAAATCAAAAACTACTGAACAGATTTACACTAAATAACAAAAGGGTACTTTCTGGACCAAGAGCTACCTTTCTGCCAAATTTAGTGTAAGTCCGACCAGCGGTTCGGGCTGTAGTCGTGTCTAAAATCTCTAGTGAAATTAACATTCGAAAAGCACTTTTTAACCCCCTTTTTTCTCAGCCTCTGCTTGATAGCTCACCCCAAAACTTTCCATGCACAATAAGAATCTTTGGTGCACTTTTGTAATAGAAACCTATGGTTGTAATAGAAACCTCCAGTTTCTATTACAACGGTACATTACCGAGTAAGAATCACATTAGGCTTTGTCAGCATCTTTCCAATGCATTATGGTCTTGATAGGAACTTTAAGATCGTCAATCGTATTACACATGTACAAGAAAGAATAATTGATGTAATTGTAGATATGCATTTTGAATTTATTTTGAAGTTCATTGATGATGATGGGACATGATTTATGGGGCAAAATGAATTGTAATATTGCTCATTCAGCGCAGATCGTAATGCAGTATGTTTTCACTGTTTGTCAACTGTGACCCGTATTTCTATGGTGGATTGGGCCCAGGTCATTCACTTCACCGAAATGCGTCGTTTGTTGAACACAATAAAATAATTGTGTATATATATTTCATTCACAACGTCCCTTTTCCCGTAAATAATCCTGCGCTCCAAGGGGGGTAGTTTACTCAATTTTTATTTGAGTGATGGCATCTACACGTTCCAGCTGTCACATGCAGCCTTATTCACAATGCAAACTGCCATATTTTTAAACTTTAAATACAAGTCTAATAAAGCATGGAGATAGACCACGGACAAAACTCAATGCACATCTAAGCCGATTTTTCACATTAGAGTGGGCGACATCTTATAGTCTTTTCTCACGTTTGCATTACATACAAGTCCTCATGCAAATACATAAATAACAGCATTTCATTAAATCTCAATACAGTGTATCACTATCACTATTTTACAATTTTAAAACGCACATAAATACATTTAAAATTTCTGTTTACAAAATGCTTATTCATTAATCAATATTCACTCTAAGTTCGCCTACTATGTACTTTGATCCATTTCAATTAAATTGTGAATATGGTTTAATTAAAGTGCTACATGCTTGTGCATACTTTTTATACGTTTTTCTTCTTTTTATAAAATAACAATTTTAATACGAGATTTTCTCATTAAAACCTCTTTCTTATGTATATTAAAATTCATATATTTTCAATTTTAATTCTTTTTTGTTCCATTAAGACAAGATGGAGGTAAACAAGTATAAAGTGCTAGTGCTTTACAAATTTAAAGTGCTAAACAGAAAGTGCATGCATCCATTGTCCTTCTCCTCAAATTTAAATACAAATAGTTTAAAAAAACAGTTCTTCTGAATGTGCAGCTAAACTTCATATAAATTGTCTTTCATAGGCACGTAAACAAATGTTTGTCAATATTGAGCCCATTCGGCTCCCTACTGTCCAATTCCAGTTTGACATATGTCTCTAGTTTTTGAAGCTCCTTCTCCCTATTTCCTCCCTTCTCTTTCTCGGCACTTCAGCTATACAACTGTATCTCATTTGACTGAGGTCACTTTGATGTTCTTTTTCGAAGTGTCTAATGATAGGGTAGCTTCTATCCACATTTATAATTGCTCGTCTATGTTGGAAGATCCTTTGATGTAAAGTGGTACTCCCTATATAAAACTATTTGCAGGGACACTGCAGCATATACAATACAAAATTGGATTTGCAGGTTAGATGGCCTCTTACTTTCAAGGTTTTATTAAAAGGGGTTTTAAAATCAACAATGTTCCCCCCATGCTGACAGGCTCTACATTTAAAACACTTTCTAAAACCATCCTTAGTTGATAAGCATGTCTGTTTCTTTGTTATTTCCGGGTATTCACTATTTACTAGATGGTCCCTAAGGGATTTTGACTTCTTGTAGGTTATCTCCGGGTATTTTTTACTTCCTGGACCTAATAATGGGTCCCCTTTAATTAAGTACCAATGTTTTTTCAAGATCGTTCATACTTCATTATGTTTAGCATTAAAAGTTGTTATAAACCTATGAGATTTGGGATTTCCCTTTTGTTCTTTCCGTTTTTGTGTTCCTGATGGATCAAAAAGTATCTTGTCTCTCTCTAACTTCCTAGCTTTCTCTGAAGCTTTTTAAATCACCTCCTTGGGATATCCTCGGGTTATCCTCTTTGGAGAAAGCGATCAATCATTTCACTTTCTATTTTTTCATATTCTTCCAAATTGCTGCAGGTTCTTCTCGCCCTGAAAAACTCTCCGAAGGGTATACTTCGGATGAGAGGTGCAGGATGAGCACTCAAATACACCATCAATAAACCTGACCCACAACAATCTATTAGACATCCACTGTTCCATTTCAGGAACAGTGGATGTCTGGTTAAATTGTAAAAAACTGAGCTCTTCCGTCATATTTAGTCTTGTACTGGTACACCTCTCTTGTGTTCTTCCTGCTCTACTTCTGACCCCGTGTCAGAGCTTGATTCACTCTGCCATGCATCTTGGCGGAAAGCAATTCCACTTTGTACTTTCTTTCGCCTTTCCAGGTCAAATCTTTTAGCGAATGTATAGATGCGCCCACTCTCATAGTCCAAACGGTTGCGTAAAAATTTGGTCGCTTTCTGTCTTTTATCCTTTTCACGTATTTCTCGAGTCTGATCTTGAGATCTCCTTTGAAAATAATTATTCTCGCTTGATCTGTGTTTTTGTCTAATATGACAATTAATTCTTTAATCTCATCACTACCTCTTGTCTTTCTATCTCAGCATATTTAATTAGTATTTTTACCATGTTGTTGGAGCTGTTCGCACTATCCTCAGCCCATTCTCGTAAGATTTCCGGATGTGGGTTTTCATACGTCAGGTTTATCAGCACTCGTAATCCCCTTGGGACTCAACCAAACTGGATATACTGCTTGAGCGATGCAACCTCCCACCAACGAGATATTTCTATTTTTTTTCAGTTTTTCATATTCTTGCAGTAATTTCCCTATTTCATTGCTGGTTGATGGTAATGTTTCCCCTCTTTCATTATTTTGTACTGCTCCAGTTTCGTTAAAGAGTTTAAGAGCCTCTAGCTCTGTTGCTGCACATCCGTCATCACTCATAATTGTATTGTTGGTAAATTTCCCCCTGGCTCGTGGTCGTCTCTTTCACTTTCCCTTTGTATTCTTTCAGGAAAGATTTTCTGCGCACTCTACCCGGCCCCCGCTTACATCTTGCTCCCTCTCTTTTCTGGGATGCACTCGAGTAATTCGACGATGACTGGAGTCCTCCGAAACCGGTCCCGCGGTTCCTCACACTTCAATCTGCTCTTAAGCAGACTGTTTCAATGGGTAAATGGGGGGGCATACCTGTCTTTTCTCCTTACTATTTCGCTTGGTGGTTTTACTGGCGTGCTTCCTGAACACGGGGGGTGCTGGTTTCAAGACGCCCGCCGCGTCTTTACGTATTTCATTCACAACTTCCTTTATCCCAGAAATAATCCAGCACTCCAAGGGCGGTAGTTTACTCAATTTTTATTTTTGTGATGGCATCCACGCCTTACACTGGTCACATACAGCTTTGTTCACAATGCGAACTGCCATTTTTAAAAACTTTAAATACACGTAATAAAGCACGGACATAGACAAAGGACAAAACCCAATGCACATCTAATTCGATTTTTCAAATTAGAGTGGGTGCCATCTTAGAGTGTTTTCTCACCATTGCATTACATACAATTCCTCATGCAAGTGCATAAATAACAGCATTTCATTAAACCTCAATACAGTGTGCTATTATCACTGTTTTGCACTTTTAAAACGTACATAAATACATTTAAAATTTCTGTTTACAAAATGCTTATTAATTAATTTTCACTCTAAGTTCGCCTACTATGTACTTTGATACATTTCAATTCAATTGTGAGTACGGTTTAGTTAAAGTGCTACGTGCTATAGTACTCATTGCATATATATATATATATTACCTACTGGCAGTCGCCAGTAGGTATATATAGTTAGGACCTAGGGGCCGATTAGGATTGCGGTGATTCCGCATCCTCCGGAGCAGTGCCTCCAAAGACCCCCCCCCAGATTAGGATGGCTGGGGGGTCATCGGAGGGCGGGAAAACCGTCCGCCGCTTTTCCGCCATGGTCGACTTCCGACCGTGGCGGAAAAGCTCTAATATGGTGGCGGTGTCTATCAGACACCGCCAGCCATATTAGGATGGGGCAGGAAACATGCTTTTCCACGGCGGCTTTTCCGCCATGGAAAAGCATGTGGTCTTTTCAGTTTGGGGGCCCGTTGCGGGCCCCCAGGGAGTCAAGGGGTGGGGGGTGCACATGGGGCGTACCTATGGTACCTCCCTGCATTTACATGAACAAAGCGTCAGGCACCGCGTGGTGCCTGCCGCTTTGTGCATGTAAATGCAATACATGCATTTTTAACCTTGCGGCGGGTGCTGCTTCAAGCAGCACCCGCCGCAAGGTTAAAGATACAGGTTTTATCAGTGAATATATATATATATATATATATATATATATATATATATATATATATATATATATATATATATATATATATATATATATATATATATATATATATATATATATATATATATATATATACTGCTTTGCAGGATTACTGGATCCCTTGACTTGATCTCTATCAAAAATTCGGAATGTGTCTGGTGCCCCAGGACAGTCCTTTGAAAACCAGGACTGTCTATGGAAATCTGGGTTGCATGGTCCCCATAGGAACAGTGCAAACACAAAACCTGAAAATTGCAGACTCTGTACGAACTTCCACTTTAGTTGACATGTTCTCTTGTCAGGCTGAACATGCAGCTCTACGAACATATAGTCAAGTAATAAAACAAAGTAACCACTCTACATATTCCAGAAAGAGATTCAACAAGGCATTCAGCTATAATCATCAGATTGATATGGCAGCCACCAGCATTGTATTTTATGTCTAGCCAGAAACTCATGTCATGGTGTTCTAAAACCATAGAACAGGCAGAGCAGAGAAACCAGTGACTTGTAAATTTATCTTATGCACAGATTCCTCCAACTATCAGGTGTTTGAAAACATTTCCTCAAAATGAACCAAGATGGGAAACAATGTGTCCCAGCCCAATATTAGCCCAATAAGACTATAATTCCTGGACATCCACCCATTGCAGTGCCCCTCTAGCAAGAGCAAGAGATGAAGCTGGAAGCGTAGGCTTCTGTGGATATAGAAGCAGGAGAGCTCCACGAAGTATCAACAAAGTTCAACTTTTGTATTTTTTCATGGAGAAGGGCATAGTTTAGGCTAAAAAAATAAAAATGTGAAATAGTAAGATACCCCAGACTAGAGCAACACCGTACCTGCAATATGTAGAACTCTTACTTTCGACATCCGACAAAATGAATTAAGATTTAATTGCATTGTAAGTCTGGCTGAGAGAGCCTTGAATGATAACACGTCATTATTTGCCCAGATGCATAAAAAGTTGAAGAACCACATTCACATCCCATAAGCCTTAATACTTGTGCCTTGGTGGGTTATCTGAATTAAAAGTTTCTGGATCAAGGGATATTCTTCTGTTGGGAGTCTGCTCATATAAAGAAGAGCAACATGTTCTTCACACTGAGGACAGTAGAACACTACTCGCTCAATCACAGTGTTGTAACAGCAAAACAGCATGCAAGCAGTAAATAACAATTTTGATACATGCTTAACTCTTTCTATGAAATCCTGCTTCCAGTGGAAAGCTGCCCCTCTCTCGCCCTTTAGTTCGGAGACCCGGTATCTCATTCATATACTGTAACAGATGCCCGGACAAGTAGGGCCTGACCTTAAAATGGCGTCCGTCTCTGCCTTCATTTCCAAAATGGCTGCTCCTTCTCCAACTTGTTTTATACCCCCCTTCTTTTGACCTCTTTTCTCTAGCACGGATATGGTCTTCCCCTACTCGACTATGCAACTGTAGTTTATTTAACTATTCAAAATTGTTTTTCCTGAACACTGAGACCTGAGCAACATGGCTGATGCCCAACGGAGCTGCTATACAGCTATTGAGGAGATTGGCCCTGGTTTCCCCCTTAACCGTCACCTACCCAGCCTGACATTGGGCACAGATCTTCCTCGTCTCCCTGCTATGGCACCTCCACCCCCTACGAACTCAAGCAACATTGTTTTTGTTTACTGTACCTTTACTATGCTCTTGTAATTGATGTAACTTGCAACGCAACGATCCTCATGTAAAGCACTCTGATACCTCCGGGTCTAACCGTCTCCCACCCAGCCGGACATCAGACACAGTTACTTCCTCGTCTCCTCACTATGTCTCCTTCCCCGTCCCCACCTCTTCCCTCCCTCATTCTTTGTTTGCCTCCCCTATTCCTTTCCTCTCTCCCCTGAATCTCTCTCCTCCTGCCTGCTTTTTTATCCTTGTGCCTTTGCTCTGCTTAATCTCCCTCCCCGTCGTCCTTTTACATTATCCCCTTACCGTTCTACACGCAATGAATCCGACGTATGTAACTTGTAATAAGTGTACCTTCTGTAACAATGTGTAACTTGTAACCTATGTAACTCTCTTCTTGTAAAGCGCTCTGATACCTCCGGGTCTAGCCAGCGCTATATAAAACTCAAGTAAATAAGAAAATGAAAAGGTAACAGGAGATGAAGCTAAATTGCTTGGCCATTTCAAGCTATATACAACTGAACCATTAATGAATCTCCTAAATCTCCACCCTCACTCAATTTTAATCCTCATTATCCTCAGTCACCCTCCGAAGTCTCCCATCACACTATAAGTGGTCCACCTCCGCCAATAATATCCTCACCTTGTCCTCTCTACTCAATTGTCCTCGTCCTCGCTCAACCTTCTCCACCTGTGGTACTGGAAATGATCTGGAACTGGTAATAGGTGCATTTATTTCCATGAAGGATCTGCTAGTTTGAAACGCTTGGAAGCCCCTCCAACTTACAAGCACTACAAAACCCCAGAAATTAAGTGGAACAAAATAAGGATGAGCAAAAATATGCTAGACAAAAAGTATTAACGGGTTACAATTCTGCATTAACATCCCATTACAAATTACAGTTTCCATTGGTTTCCAGACTAGAGTTTAACTGATCTGCACAGCAAACTGAATATATAGCTAACACTTTTAACATGGTTATATCCTCTCTTGAGAATAACTTTCTGGCGGGACACCTGAACAGATGGATCTCGCAGTCAATATTAACCTTCCTGAGAAGTGTAAAACAAGAAGTGACAAAGTAACAAATTGCATGTTCTGTTCAAAGCGAGCACTGTCACATTGCGTTTGATACTATTGGCGGGCCCCCCGATGGCTTTTCAGAATATTCAGCAGGGAAATAGAGTTCGGTTTCTCAATATCTTTCATCTTACAATTTTGTGCTTTTTAATTAAACAGCAAAGTAATTTGTCAAAAGCTTTCTCTCAAGCACATGCGAAGTTTCATAATAGGGAATGAACGCTCTTTCAAGTGATTCCTTTGAGTTGATGAGTCACTCATGTAGGCACAAGTTCAGTCGCGTAAAATATTCTGGCGAAGCTTTGCGAGAGTTGACATCATAAAGTTGTACTGCATCTGCCCATTGGTCTGGCTCTGCACATTAATTATAAGAAAACTTGGGCTTCCAAGGAGATTGGCTCCCATCCCCTAAAATGCTTGCAAGATGTGCAGTACAAAGGTAGATACCTTCTCAATGCTGAAGTACCTCTTCTCCGTGACCCTCTTAATACCCTGTCATGCATTTGTCCTTATTCAGAATTACAATATATCTAATCAATCAATCAAAACCAAAGTTTAGACACATAAAAATGCTACAAAACAGATAAAATTCTATTTTTAAATTACTATATTGCTTCTGGAGCACAAACGATGGAGCTTAACACTGGTTGACTAGGCCCTTTCTCTGTTTGTCTTCTACTAATTCAAAGTGTTTGCATCTTTTGATATTCTCAAATAATTAACTTCACAATCAATTCAAAGTTGACACAGCATCAAATCTGATGTTCATTTTTTTATTTTTTATTTGAAAAAAGTCATTATTGCCCAACAAGTTAGAAGGGGAGACAGATAAATGTAGGTCTGCACTGTCTAACATCTAATGATGTGCTTCTTCTGTGCCAAACTAACCCGTCCAGTAGTCTCCACGTTGTTTTCTCCATCATGTGCACTTCCCTTCTTCACGAGCTGCTCTCTTACTCATGTGATGATTTCTTCCCTTCCTTCCACATATATTTTCATTGTCCCCTCTCCCTGAGGTCCTAGCTACAGATTGTTTATTCATTTACCGATCCAAATGATATCCATCATCTTGGGTCAGTAAATTAAAAAAAAGAAAATGGCGCCCATGTTGCTTTGTAGCGCACATTTGGTGACATATGCACAAGCCTAGAGAATAATGCAGGGGTTGTGTCATTCCACCTTTTCAATTTTTTTTACTGTGGTGCATCTGCAAACTGCATTGACAAAGCCAATAGGACAAAAAGGTGAGACCTTTAGGCTTTGGCGTTGCTTGCTGTATTTGCATTCTGTTAAGTGCCCTTCTGCTTTTGCAATGGGGAAATACGAATCTACAGGTGCAAGATGTAGAGTCGTGTGATCAAGTGCAGTAGGACTCTCGTGGTCCTCGGCGGACTCCTTCAAAAGTTACATAATCTGTTGGGAGATATCTGGGTGTGTCATAAAGTTAATGACGTAGTGCGTTCACTTAATAGTTGCATGTTGAAGAATAAATGTGCTACAGAGCTCCATGTGTGGTGTAGTCATTTGCATGCTCCAGAGCTAGGGAGAACACACAACTGGCGACGAGTAGGTGATACGTGCCCTGAAGGAACACGACTACTTTCCCTGAGAGTTTGCTCAGGTCCATCAAACTGCTTGTGTGTGCCACATGCGCCCCAAGAAGCAGTCTACGGTTTGCGTATGTAGAGTCAAAGTGTCGATCTAGCTCTTACAAGGTGCTCAAAGAAGGTGAAGGCTCCACAGCGGAGCACAGTCAGAAAAGTCAGCCAGAAGCCTACTGGTAAGGGTAAAACAAGAGATACTATGCCACAGTGTAGCACAGAGCCATCATCAATACAAAGCAGAAATATTAAAGTCAGCGCCAACCAGGTATGAAAAAGTGCTAAAGGCAGCGACAGCCAGGTCTAAGAAAGGACTAAAGACAGAGATGACCAGGTGCAAAGAAATTCTAAAGGTAATGACAACCAGGTAAACTGGACAAACTTGAGAGCGGTGATGAAAATGCACTAGAGACAAACCCTTTACTCACCGTTAAGAAAGAAAATGGCGCAGCGCTGCATCAGCTAGGGCACAATGACCCAGATGCAAGGACAAGGCTGATGCTTGCAGACGATGCAGGTCCAAGTGAGCAGCGACCGTTGTCAGTGCAGCATTGTTAGAAATGAGGGTCTCTAGTTGGCAATGGTTTGCTCCTTTGTCCAAATAGGACCCTTGCTTCCACTCAGGGAAAGGGGATACACTCCTAAAATAACCCCTGCTCACACCCTTGGTAGCTTGGCACAAGCAGACAGGTTTATCTCAGAGGCAGTGAGTAAAGCATTTGTGAACACATACAGTAACACAGTGAAAACACTGCAAATGGACACCACAATAGTTTAGAAAAATAAGCAATTTTTATCTAGACTTAACACAAGACCAAACGACAAAAAATCCACAATATAATATCAAGAATATGATTTTCAAATAGTTGCAATAGCTTAGTTCAATGTAGATGGTAAATGCAACACTTTACACTCAAAGTACCTTAGGTGCGTTATGCAAAGCAAACAAAAAGGGTCGCAGGGAAGGTGATGCACCGTTCCTTACACTCAGGGGATTGGATGCGTCGGTTCCTTACTGCTGCGCAGGGGAGGTGATGCGCCGCTTCCTTACTGCATGGGGAGTTGATGTCTGGTTTCTTACTTCATCCCGGTTACGATGCGACAAGATGGGGCCTTGATGCGATGCAACGATCAGGTGCGATGTGACAAGATGGCGTCTTTGATGCAATAAATTGGATATGATGCGTGCACGCCCGACAAAGATGCGGCAAAATTGGTGGTTTCTTGAGCCACAACAGGCCCTGTGACGCACTTCTCCTGTGATGCGAATGAAACGTTTGCTGCGGCAACATGCTTGTCAGGCGATGCAACACATTTCTACAGAGTAGCGTCGGCTAACAGCTGTGGCGGCGGCACCCTTCTTCCGCGATGCGATGGCAAACGCTGGGGCTGTGACATGCTTCTTCCTCGTTGTGTCGCGCATCCAGCTCCCAGCGATAAGCAGTCTCTAGAGGTCCTAAAAACAGCAGCAGGCACCTCTCTGCAGGTAGAATTCCCAGCAAGGAAATTCAGGGGAGCTAGTGGTGAAGTCTTTGTGTCCCTGAGACTTCAGAACAGCAGGCAATCTAAGCTTCAAGCCCTTGGAGATATTCCTCAAGATGATAAAGTACACACAAAGTTCCTTTTCTCCTTTACTTGGCATTAACTAACCACTGCAGGCCAACCCTAAACAGCACAGGGGCAGTCTCCTCCTTCAGCATTCTTGGTTTCTCTCCTTGGCAAAGGTTTGTCTTGATTCCCATAAGTGATCTAAAGTTCTGGGGTCTGGACCCCAATATTTATACTACTAAATAATTTGTTCTCTGAATGCAGAGAGTGCCCGTACCTAGTCAAAACCAGTTCTGTCCTCCTGGGTGCAGCTTCCTGGCAGGAGGTGGAGACAGCATTGTTGAAAGCAGACCCGGTCCAGGTAGCTCAAAATAAATCTCCTCCCCCTACTCTCTGTTCAATGTAGGCTCAGGCAAGTGAAAGGAAATCTCCTCTCCCTACTCTCTATTCAACCCAGGTCCTAGTCAGCCCAGCTATGGCTCATTAGACTGCTGGAGCCAAAGCCCTATCCAGCCCCCTGTCAGTCACAAACCAGACATGGAATACACAAACCTGGCAGAGGCATACTGGATGGTTAGGCAAGAAAACACCTTCTTTCTAAAAGTGTTATTTTCAAACACAGAATGTAAAAATCACCTTCACTAAATGATATATTTTAACATTCTGAGTTCATTCATACTAAACTCGAATTGCTACCTTGTTCCCTGGGTCAGTTAGGATTATAAGATGTTATAATCAAACTGCCCATCCTGGCCTATAGGATCAGGTAGCCTTGCTATAGTGAAAAACTAAATTGGCTGTAATTCACTATCAGGACATGCAACACATATCAGGGCATGTCCTACCTTTTACATACAATGCACCCTGCCCATGGGGGTACCTTGTGCCTACCTTAGGGGTGACTAACATATAGAAAAGGGAAGGTTTAAAGACTGGTAAGTGGGTGCACCTTCCAAGTCGACATGGCAGTCCCAGACTGCACACAGGCTCTGCAATGGAAGGCTAGAACCTTATTTTACAAGCTGCTTCTGTGGGTGGCACAACCGATGCTGCAAGCCCACCAGCAGCATTTGATTTAAAGGCCCTGGGCACACCTGTTGCACTGTACTAGGGTCTGACAAGTAAATCAAATAATCCAATCATGGAGCCACTAATCCATTACAACAATTTACAATGAGAGCGTATGCACTTTAGCACTGATCAGCAGTGAAAAAGTGCCCAGAGTCAATGGACCGGTGGCTGCTCCAGGGTGGGAATTACTACAGAGCTCTGTACTCAAGACCAAAGCGCTTTCCCCTGACTGGGCCGACGAAGCACTCTAAAAGTTTGGGTTGGCAACGGAAACTGACAACAGCCACGCCTCTCTGGGACTCCGAGATCCTCTGTGATCTTTGGAAGTCAAAGGGACTCGACAAGTGGGATCTTATCAGGATCTCAACCATTGGGATGTGTGGATTAAAGGGACGTTGGCGGCTTTTACCTATTTACAGCAGAAGTATTAACTTGCTAACACAGAATATTTCCGTTACCTCCAGATCCACCCTGCATTACAGACACACATACCCGTAGGCTCCTCACTCCCGGAGTATACTCCTCTTGAGGACAGACTGCTTGACGGTTACCTACCAGTTTAAAAGATATCCCTCCCCTATATGAAACTCATCAACAATGTAGCTGAACCCCTACAGGGACTCAGGGCAAAGTGGGAAAGGGATGGCTTAGAGCTAGATGACGAGGAGCGGTAGGAGGCCTTATCCTCTCCAAAGGAAGTGGCCATCTCGGCCAGGTTGAGACTAATCCAGCTTAAAATCCTCCACAGAGTGTATGTCACTGGACCCTGTCTGGTCCGAATGGGGAGGGCTGAGAAGAGTGAATGAAGACGTCAGTGCGATTCAGAGGGAAAGTTCATGCATATAATATGGGAGTGTGACCTCATTCAAAGATACTGGCGACAAATTCACACTTTACTGAGCAAAGTAATGAGACTAGATATCCGACTCGAAGTGAAGAGATGTTTGTTGAACGTGTGGGAACCTACAGACTTGGGAAGGATGAGCAAGACCTGGGTGACATTGGGGCTCAAATGTGGGGTGCCAGCTATTCCCCCACGCTTGCAGAATGGAAGAAAAACATGGACTGGTTCATGTTCCGGGAATAGACTGTTTATGTTGCAAGGGGTGCCAGAAGAAGTGGTCGTTAATTTGGGAGGCCTGGAACGCATACCGCGGAGAGATTTGTAGTCCGCCTCGTAGCATTGACCTGGATGACCGGCCATACCTTGATTTGTTAAAACCGTGCTCTGGACCTTAATTTTGACTACTATTCAGATCTTTCAAAATTGAATTGTACGTACTTCTTCTACATATAATTTGTGACTATACTTTGCGTATTGTGCGAATTTTTGTTTTTATGTTATGTTAATAAAAAGAAATAAAAAAAAAAGAAAAAGTGCCCAGAGTCAAAAAATCACCAACAACAGGTCAGAAAAAAATAGGAGGAAGGCAAAAAGTTCAGGGGTGGCCCTGCAAAAAGGGCCAAGTCCAACAAGCATATACTCTCAACATCCGTAAGTCTCAAAACAAGTTATGACGTTGCTGTGTTTTTGAAAGCACCACTTCCCCTCAATACTGCCAAAAAGCAGAATATTGGCGACAGATGGACTACAGGGATCAAAACGTTCAATGACTTCATAGATGCTGTTGAAGAAGTAGATGACAAAAAGATCATCAAATACTTAATGAACCTTGCTGGTGATGGAGTGAATGAAATGATAAAGAAAATATTACAACCTAATGAAGTATTGTTCTGTCAAATCAAAGAAACGTGAGAAGCCATATTCAATCCAAGGCTGATTGTCGACATGTAAGGTACATTTAAAACCAGGCAAGACGGCAAGCTGGTTAAATGATGGATGAGATTGTCCAGAGTCTTGATACCCTCATCAAGCACTGCAAGTTCAGTGATTTCAATGACGAAGAAGCCATGCGTCTCGATGGTTGGCTCTCTGATTCATTCAGACAATGCATGCTGAGAGAGACACAGTTTAAAAATGGTACTCATGGCAGCAAGAGCTGTGGAACATGCAGATCAACAGGCTGCTGGTATGGAAACTGGAACAGCACAGAATGAATCAGTGTTGATCATGATAAGTAAGCATAAACACAAAGTGGAGGCCAATAAGAAGTAAAGGAAATGTGTTTCCTATGTCAATTCTCATTTCCACACAAAGATAAATGTCCCGCCATTCAACAGATATGCAAAGAGGTGGGAAAGAGAACCACTTGATGATGGTCTGAAAAGCAAAATAGTAACTAATTGCATCACAACAAAAGGAGAAAATGGACACCAGAAAGTTCTAGAGGTTTTCTAGCCAGGCTCACAAGGCCAAACAGTAACATCAATTGAGGCAAGTAGAGACTAAACAAAGTAAATTGTCATCAAATTTATCTTTCAAAGGCTCTTCAAAGTCATCAAGGGACAGTGAAGCAGATGGATGTTCAATTGTGATGTCGACTGCAGAACAACGTATACATACAGGACAGGCTGATTGCAAAGAAGAACACAGGCCAAAGGGAGATCGCCACTCAAAGCGACCACATTTATTTGGACGTTGCCCCAAGATCACGCTAAAGGTGAATGGCTGCCCTGCAACTTATATTATAGACTGTGGTGATTCAATCAATATCATACTGACAGACAAATACAACAAACTGTCTCGGATACCATGTCTAATGCCATCTAAAACAAGGGTATACACATGGGCTGCTTCCATACCATTGCAAAGTTACGGGTCATTTGTAGTGACCATGAGGCATAAGACAACTATGCTATAAGCAGCAATTCATGTCCTCCAAGGAACTTCGTCAATTGCATGTTTTCTCAGTTTCTGCACTGCTGCTGACATGGGACTGATCTCTATCAACTACAACCTCAATTCACATTCCGAAATAGTAAGTCAGTTCCTGTCGTTGTTTCATGGACTAGGGAAACTCAAGACAATTAAGGTGCAACTCCATGTTAAGGAGGACATTTGCCCTATTGTTCAGCAACACAATCGGATTGCTTTTCATTTGCAAACGCCATTGAGAAAGAACTAGAAATATTATTAAAGCATGACATCATAGAGCACTCTACTGGTCTGATGCCATGGATTTCACCCAGTGTGGTAGTGCCAAAAAAAGGACAGTGGAGATGCAGTGCACATTTGTGTTGCTATGCGCCAGGCCAACAAAGCAATCAAGAGAGAAAGACATCCAGGTCCACACATAGATTACATGATTACACAGCTGGATAGTGCCAATGTCTTCTATCGTCTTGATTTGAACAAAGGGTACCATCAACTTGAGCTGGAGGAGAACTGTAGGTACATTACTACTTTTTAACTCACGTTGGTTTGTTCAGATAGAAAAGACTCAGCTTTGGTGTGTTGTCGGCTGCAGAATTCTTCCAGGATGTCATTTGCAGAGTAATTCAACCTTTCACACATGCATTTAACTACAGTGATGATATGTTAGTTTTTGGGGCCATACGAAAGGAGCATGACAAAGCTTACACAAGTATGTCATCTGCTCACTGATGCAGGTCTCACTTTAAATGCAGAGAAGTGTACGTTTCATAAATACCAAACTCAAACGTTTGGGCATGTTTACTCTGAAGGGGGAATGACTGCTGACCTTAAAAATGTGCAAGCATTGTCATACACTTGTCCCCCATATGATGAAACCATTCTACTTCTTAGGCATAGCCAGCTATTGCTCCAGAAACATTTATGATTTTGCCACTGTGTGTGCCCCATTAAGAGATCTGACAAATAAGAATATTTCTTTCCAGTGGTCCTCTGAATGTGACTGAAGTTTCAGAAAAATCAAACACACAATTGAAAATGCAACTGAAATGGCTTATTTTGATCCAACGTTATATACTGAGATCATAGTAGATGCAAGCCCGGTGGTGTTGAGCATGATCCTTGCTCAAAACAATTGACATCCAAATGCTCAGAGACACATTGTGAAGTTTGCTAGCAGAAGTCTATCTCAGACTGTGAACATGCCTATTCTCAGCCAGAAAAACAGAGCTTGGCTGCAGTGTGAACATTTTCATATTTTTCTGTACGGAAAGCATTTCACCCTAGCCACTGACCACCAGGCATTGCTCACCATTTTTGGAAATCAGAAAGCCACGATGCCCCCTCACATTGAGAGGTGGGGGTTGTAATTGAAAGAGTATGATTACATTCTTGTGCCTAATCTGGGGAAGGATCAAAACCCCGCAGATTACTTCTCACAAGTGCTGTTACAGCATCCCAGTGCAATGTCTAAACCGGCTGCAAAGTATATCAATTTCATAGTAAAGTCTAGCACCCCTGCAGCTCTATCCATTGAGCAGATCATTGCTGCTACCAACACAGACAGAGACGTGCTGACACTCATTAATATCTTTGCAATGCAATCATTGAAAAAACATACTTGACCGCTCAGATGACTTTGAATATCAAAAAATGTTTAATGTGCAGGAAGAACTTTCTGTCACTCAAGAAGGTATTGTACTAATAGACTTGAGAATTGCCAAACCTGAGAGCTTGAGGCAACAAGTCATTGAACTGTCACACAAAGAACATTGTGGAATTGTATCAACCAAGAGAGCCCTCAGAGACCGAATCTGGTTTCCTCAACTTGATGAATGAGTCGAGAAGGAACTGAAAGCATGTTATCTGTGTAGCTGCTTATCTCCCAAGACAACACGCCATCCGCTAAGTATGTCTGACCTTCCTAAACAAGCATTGGAGAAATCGGCAGTTGATTTCTTTTGACCCTTAAACAATGGACATCATCTCATGATAGTCATTGATGAGTAGTCATGTTTTCCCTCAGTGGAAGATTTATCATCAACCACCCATGACAAAATCATCGAGAGGCTGGATGAACTACTCATACCTGCGATAGGATGTCTTGTGACATCTTTCAAAACTCTGCATTGCCTCAATGGAAATGTTTATTTTCTTTTGCTCCGCTCACTGTTAACTGAATTTTCTCAAGGAATGCTTAAATGTTTGGAGTATAATTGGTGGAATGAAGACATTGGGAGTAAGTCACTTTGGCAGAACAACAAAGCTTGACGAAATGAGAAAGTCGGGGTTTCAGCCAATGTGTTCTGGCACTGAAGTTTAGAGCGTAGCAATTCGACTTATTGTCCTCTCAACTCACCTTCCTGAAGATTCATTTATGCCAATAAATAGCATCACCTATGGATGGTTACAAGAGTGGAGAAGTGTGTCTTAACGGTTAGAGTGGTAGACCCTGATGCAGAGGTCTGGCCCGGGACCAGGGTTCAATACCCGCCTCGGCGGGTCTTGGGCTCAATTTCCTCGGACCTGATAATTCTCACCTCGGTGCCTATTCTAATCATGGGTCCCACTCTGCAACTCTGGGCAATAGCTTGCTTAATCTCCACTACGGCCCCAACAGCGCTGGGATGCCCGGCTTCACCTTGGGGGTGCCGCGGAGTGGACATTTCACAGGGAAAAGCCAGGAAGGGTTCCTAAGTGGTATAGGGACAGCGCCGGGACACTTCCGTTGGAGGTAGCTGTGCGCTCTACAAATGCTATCATTTATTTATTATTATTTAAGCAGTGATTCTTTTATTTTATTACAGCTTTCGTGTTCCTATGATTTCTGTCAGTTTACACATGTATAACACACAATCTGCCATTAACCGGACATCGGTTCATGATTAGTAGTTATGTAGATTTTGTGGCAAAAATACAGTAAGTCCAAAATGGAGGATTTGTAAAAGGTGTCCAAAGAAATCTGCAAATTTCAGCAGAAAAGATTAATCTTACATTAGTTGTTTGTATTTGTTTCTCCAAGTGCTTTCTCTATCTGTTAATTTCTGGTTTGATTACTTCACTGAAAGATGAGCATACTCTTTTATGTAATACACAGAATGCGAACACTCACATGATTTTTCTACCACCATTTGTTTTTATAGCTGGCATGCATTAGAAGCTTCTAACAACTGAAATATGTCTTTGTTTGGTGGGCATATTTCCTATATACAGCAGTGGCAGCTGATGAATGTTAAGTAAAGGACACCATCATCCGATTAATTAAGGATTTATTCCAAGAATTGAACATCGACAGAGTAAGCTTCCTTCAGTCCTTCTCTTTGGCTATCAGCAGATAAGAATCCTGGTTGTCAGGAAGAACGACTGAAGAATGGAATCTACAACTAAAAACAAACAATGTGTTGTAATACAGAATTCATTCCTCTCGCAGTGACACGGGGTACACAATTTATTTAAAGGAAACAATACATCTTCCCCCTTAATAAATATGTAACAAATGAAGATACAAATAATAATAAAATAACAAACAAAAAAATAAAAAATAAATTCTATTTGATTAATCCTCACAAACAAAGTCTTCTAACCATTTAGGTTTAGTGCGAGTGCGTGCAGAACGATCACTAACATCATCATTCCTAACTTCAGTCGTGACCGCTGTTTCAGCATAAACATCTTCAGAAATTTTAGTTTTATCAACTGGAATACCAACGTCAACCACTGTTCCAGATGCCACAGTACTAACACTAGTATCAACCATGCTGCTCTTCACAAAGGAATATTCAACATCAGATCAATCACCACTTCCAATAACAGAAGACTCCTCAGCAGACTGAGTAATATTGGTATCATCAATGCAAATAATAAGATCATCATCAATAATAAAGTATTGAGATGCTTTTCTTGATAAACCAGAATTCTCACTATTTTTGTACAAATTAATTTCACTTTTAAGTACTGCGATGCGTTTCAAATTCCATACTTTTCCATCGCTTAGTTGTACAGCATTGCGAAATATTTTAATAACTTTTAAAGGATCAGAAAACTGACTTTCTCCTTTTTTTACCTTCCAAGGTTTTTTTACTTTAACCCAAATACCCACACTAACGTCACATGATTTGACATTATGTTTCAGGTCATACACCTCTTTGTTTCTAAGATGTTTGTTCTTAATTCTTGATCTGAAAACATCAATGGGTACACAAGGTTTATGAACATCAAAAATCCATTCTGGATTACATTTAGTACGAACAGCTATCCCTCTCAGGACATCAAATGGTGACACTCCTAAAACGACATGTGGAGAAGTTCTATACATCCAAACAGTCTTGAATAGTTGCAACTCCCAATCACTATTATTACTGATGGCAGATGGTATAGCAATTTTTAATACTCTTTTGAAGTGTTCAATCATGCCATTCCCGCTTGGGTTGTATAGAGATGTAGTACAGTGCCTTATTCCAACCTTATCAAAGTATTCCTTAGCAATCTTAGAAGTAAATTGGACACCGTTGTCACTACCAAGTAAAGCAGGAAGTACCTCACCAACAAAAACACAGTCCAGAAATCTAATAACTTCCTCGGAGTTAACTTTTTCCACAATTTACAAAACAGGTCATCTCGAGAGAAGATCAATCACAGCTAACACATATTTGTTCTGAGAAGCAATGGGTCCCATTATATCAATGGCCACAGTATGCCATGGTGATCTTGGAATTATTGGTTCAGCCATAGGAGGTTTAAGAGTAACAAGAGTTTTATCTGAGTTAGCACACCAGACACATTCTATCTATCTATTTTTTCTATATAAATAAAAATGTCAATGTTCGTTTATTCAAAATCGTAAATCTCCAAAAGTTCTTCCCAGATTGCTTTGAAATTTTGACACAACGTTGGATTCGAATACACGCGTGTTTTATATACACAACGTTGGATTCGAATACGCGCGTGTCGAATACGCACGTGTTTTTAATCGAAAGCCCAAACAGACACATAAAAATGTCAACGTTCGTTTGTTCAAAATCTCAAATCTCCGAAAGTTCTTCACCGATTGCTTTGAAATTTTGAAACAACTATAGATTCGATTAAGCATGTGTGTATATATACACAACGTTGGATTCGAATAGGCGCGTGTCCAATACGTGCGTGTTTTTAATCAAAAGGCCGAACAGACCCTATCGATTTGGTTGCTGCGCAACAACTACAAGGGACGCATAAAGACAATAGTCTACATATATTAGGATGGACAGTTGGTGTCAGGATGGCAGACCGGGAAGTGGGTGGAGGGAGGGGGGAGGAGTTGGTTCACTTTGCAACATTAAGAAGGGACGCATAGAGACAATAGTCTACATATATTATGATGGACAGTTGGTGTTTGGATGTCAGACCCGGAAGTGGGTGGAGGGAGGGGGGAGGAGTTGGTTCACTTTGCAACATTAAGAAGGGACGCATAGAGACAATAGTCTACATATATTAGGATGGACAGTTGGTGTCAGACTGGCAGACTGGGAAGTGGGTGGAGGGATGGGGGAGGAGTGTCTTCACTTTGCAACATTAGCGCGTGTTTATATATACACAACGTTGGATTTGAATACGCGTGTGTCCAATACGGGCGTGTTTTTCATCAAAAGACCGAACAGACCCTATTGATTTGCTTGCTGCACAACAACTACAAGGGACGCATAGAGACAATAGTCACTAAAACATATTATATACCCACAAGCATTGTGAAATTAAACATATTAGAAATGTGCGCTTACTCTTTTCTTTCTCTTCCATTTATCCAGACTGAGCCACAGCAACGCGTGGCCAGGTACAGCTAGTTTCTAATAAACCTCTCAATGAATAAATCCATTCCTGGCTACCAGTACCATTGCTTTATTCTTTGCTTGGTTTTGACTATACCACCGTGGCCTGCGTGACACGTTTTAACTATAGATTCTCTAAGTTGTGAAGGAGGAATGACTTTATCACCTCTCATGATATTGCCATGTGATATGGAAAGTTCATCACGAACTTCCCACAATTGTCTAAAATTTTCAGGTAAATTGCATTTGGATGAGCACCCATTGATAACAAAAGAAAACATTGTTTGTAATACACCATCCTCCTTATAAAACTTTTTACATTAATTTTTTATTAATGACAGGTAACCCCTGATCATGAACTAATTGAACTTGAATATTTTCTTACTCGTGATCAGAACTGTCTATTAGATTAGTGGGCATGCGTGATAAAAAATCTGCCACTACATTCTCTTCACCAGGGACATAAACAATTTTGTAGATGTAGTCTTGAAATCTTAAATACATTCTATCAATTCTAGGAGAAGCATTGAATAACCCTTCTGTGATCAACAATTTTACCAAAGATTTGTGATCTGTCCTAAGAATACATGGTCCCAAACAAAATTGTTTAAGAGACCAGATACAAGCCAAAGTTTTTTTTTCTATTACTGAGAATTTCTCCTCTGTGGGTGAAGGAGCACAAGAAGCATAAGCAATGATGAATTCCTTCCCTGCCTGATTTGCTTGAGAAAATTCACCACCCAACCCTTTATTACTAGCATCTACTGTGACATAGTTCTTTAGTTCAGGGTCAAAAACACTTAAGGCTGGTGCATCAGAAATTGCCTTCTTAATGTCCACAAATTCTTTATTTCATTCTACAGACCAATTAAACTTGGTTTTGTTTTTAAGCAACTGTTGAATAGTAAATATTTTACTCAAAAATTGCGCACAAATTTTGAGTAAAACTCCACCAATCCAATAAAAGAACGTACTTCATCCTTATTTTTAGGATGAGGAGCAATCAACACTGAATCTACTAAAGCAGGTTTAGTAGAGACAACTTCTCCACTGATGACGTGTCCTAAATACATAATAGACCACTGCAAATTTACATTTTGTGTGTTCAACAGTTAAACCTTTTCGTTCCAGGACACCTAAAACCTCTTTAAGAATACCATCATGTTCCTGTTTGTCCTTTCCAAAAACTAAAATGTCATCCTGAAACATCGTACTTTAACAAACTTACTGAAAAGTTGATGCATCAATTTTTGGAAAATCGCCGTAGCAGAGGCGAGACCGAAAGGTAAACTTTTGTACTGAAAACACCCTGAAAGAGTTATGAAAGCTGTCAATGGTTTACTGTCATTAGTGAGAGGAATTTGATGATAGACCGCGGATAAATCTATTGTGGAAAACCAATTAGCATCTTTGATTACACTGAGCATTTCAGAAATGTTTGGTAAAAGAAACTTATCTATAACTATATTGTTGTTTAACTGCCTCAGGTCAATACACAACCTCAATTTTCCATTGCTGCGACGTGCGACAACAATCGGAGAAATCCATTGCGAGGATTCAATAGGTTCAATAATGTCAGCTTTAACACGTTTTTCAAGTTCTATATCCACTTCCTTTCTCAATAAAATAGGTATATTCCTAACTTTGTGAACTTTCGGACAATCATAGATTTCAACACTATTTGGAGTTTAGAATCATTTAACTTACCTATTTCCTTACTGAAAACATTAGGGAACAAATTAAAAATTTCCCGTTACAGTAATCTGTATTATCATCTAATAGCATGACAGGATCATCACAATTGGGGTTGAGTACTATACCAAGAGTACCCTGCTCTTTCCACGCAAGTACTGAAGGACCCTTTTTTGACACATATAATTTCAATATGATTCCCTTCCTTTGAATCTAAAAAGAAGGGATCAATATCCAATCATATCTATCTTTTCTCCTGAAACTCCTCCTGAATGAATATCAGGAGGAAGTAATTCATGTCCTAGTTTACTTTCAAATTTACTTTCCCAAACATCTTCATTAACTATAGTGTACGGAGATCCAGAATCTGCATACATTAACATCTTCTAAAGACATTAAGCACAATGGTTTATTTTTGTTGTCTGCTTTCTTATCAATGATATTTAACAAGAATAACTCTCTAGACTCATAACCACTACTATTAGTGTTTTCAGTATCTGTGATTATATGCAAAGAGAGCTTCTTGACTAAATGTTCCTCCCCATCAGAGCTAGACTCATCATCATCAACACATTTCACTTTGACAGACTTTTTCCTGTGACATACTTTAGCCAACAATATTGCAATTCGAGCATCTTTGTTTCAGAGCAGGACAACATTTGCTAGATTCTAAATATGAACTACTTTCACAGTGATAACATTTAAATTTTCATTATTTTTGAATGAATTTTGTTTTAACAACTTAGAGTTAAATTTCCTGTTCTTGTCAGCAGACTTATCTTTCATTTTGCTGACGGTAACTTCAGTTTTATCATCTGTTTTATCATCATTTCTTAAAAAGCTTTAGCACAGCGGCTAGAAAGTTCTGATTTTCTCACAAGAGCTAAAATATCTTTCAAATCTGAATCACCATTGATTCATAAACGATCTTGAATGGACGAGTCCCGGGGATGCATAACCACTTGATCTCTTATGAACTGGTCTTCTAAATGATCAAATTTGCAGTCATCAGCAATAAGTCTAAGAGCCGATACGTAATCATCAATAGTTTCATTAGGTTCTTGCTTTCTATGAAAAAATAATATCTTGTTATTCAGATGCAAACTTTGGGTGCAGAATGGTTATTAAAGTCTTTCAATATGGCAAGAAACTCATTAATGTCTCCACTTACAGTTCCTTTTGGCATACGATCATAAGCTTTTAGGCCTGCTGGACCACTAGAATACAAGAAAAGTGTTTTTTCCTATCCGCCGACATTTTATTATATATGTCAACAGCTTTGATAAAGTTTAAAAAATTGGCTTTCCATTCCAAGCATTTCATGGAGGGCACAGTTCCTGAAGGCCAGAAAGGTTGAGGAGGTTGAATGGTAAAATTCTGTTGTGTTGCCATATCAAAATATTACCATAAAAACAAACAGAATGGAAGAAAAGAAGAGAAGGAAATGTGTATGTATATATATATATATATATATATATATATATATATATATATATATATATATATATATATATATATATATATATATATATATATATATATATATATATATATATTATATATATATATATATATATATATATATATATACATATATATATTCACTGAAAAAACCATAGGTTTTAGCCCATATATAGTTAGGGATTAGCATTTACAAAACCTTAATTTACTTGCACAAAACCATAGAAATTCGCATATATAGTTAGATGCAATAACTATATATCGCGCACCCGCAACCCACTGCTGATGATGTCACATATTACATCATTCATGGTTTTGTAAATCCTAATCCCTAACTATATATGGGCTAAAACCTATGGTTTTTTCAGTGAATTTCAATGGTTTTTTAATAGCAAATATCAAAAGCTGTCAAATGTCAAGTGTGTGATAGGTAAAAACATTTTCGTCTTTATGCACGCTGATGTGCTTTGAACGCTGCCCCCCCCCTCTTTTCTCTTAGTAGTACTCTTTCTTTGCAGATAGTGAAGGGTAGTTAACGCAGGCCTTTGCCCCCGTTGTAATCCGTCGTGCCTGCTTGTCTCTCCATTTGATTGATTGTTATCCAAGCATTTACTGTTTTAGAATTGATTCTCTTTGGTTCATTCTCTATTTACAAACAAGCACAAAGTCGCAATACTCTGTTTAGTCTTTGCAGATAGTGAAAAATCGTTTTAAAAAACAAAAGGAATCGAGCAAAATCAGTAGGCCACTAATGGGATCTCTTTTTGACTAAAATAGAAACATTAAGAACAACCCCTCATGAGAAATACGAAACTAGTGAGATGAACTGAGCTCCACACGATGATGGCTGCAAGACAGCTCGGCTCCGCCACCCACCCCACCCAAAATAACGACAAACCCTATGCAAATATTATAAATATATACAACACACCAGCAAAGTAACAGGGTAAAACATTTTATTAAATAACTATTTACATAACTATTTTATACTTTTAGTTGCCCGATCCGGCTAGCTCAATCGATCGAGCATGAGACTCATGCACTCTGATCTCCTTGGCCTCAGTCAAGCATCAATAGTAAGATTTTCATACATGAGTGTTCGTTCATGGTTTTGGTCCCTGAGTTGCTTCGATGTCACTGCCTTGCACAAATGGCATAAGTCCTGGATGTTGGGTGCCATAGTTCAGAGTTCTGAGCAGCGCTTGTAACACTGTCTAAACCTTATTTGCACCTGCTGCAGCTTCACTATTCTCAAAGTAAGTGGGGGCCGTTTGTGGACCTGACTGCATTTGAAAACAATGTGATACGGTACCTCCCTAAACCGCTTGACGGAGGCCCCCGAGGGGCGGTGTGATGGCGCGGACTCGGAGTAGACGCTTGGCTCCGACCCCCTCCCCAAGTCTTGTTGCCCTGGTGTAGCCTGAGATCGCACCCGACATAGGCGGCCGGCTCCCGGGGTCAAGCGGAACTTTTTGCCTTTTGGTGACTCTTCCATTCTGAACATTGTCCCACAATCCGTTTGACCTGAAACGATTACACAAATAAAACATTTGTGAGTTTTAAATTTCCGGAGAAGTATAATTCACCAATACCTTTCTCTGTAGATCTTTTTCCATTAACAATCCCAGTTCCATCACCCGCCCAGGATATCACTACTGTTAGTTGTCATTTTTGCTTCTGTTTTAATAAAAAATGTTTTAAGGTGTTTACTGTTTTTGTTGCGATGTATATATTTATAAGTTATTAAAGTGTTATAATCCTACTAATTTTTCATCGATTATTGCTCTTTGAGATATTCCCTGTCACAATAATTGGACCCTGTCTACAAACAGAGAAGAATAGGAATATTCTGTCTCCCTTTGCAGATAGTGAAGGATAGGTAATGCGGACTTTTGTCCCCCGTTGTAATCCGTCATGCCTGTTTTTCTCCCCACTAATTGATTGATTGGCTGGACATTTATTGTTCAAGGAATAGTTCTTTCGAGGTATTCTCTGTTTACAAATAACGTGGAATAGAAATATTCTGTCTAGTCTTTGCAAGTAGTGAAGGGTGGGTAATGCGGACCTTTGTCCCCCGTTGTAATCTGTCATGCCCATCTACTCCCCACTGATTGAGAAACTAGTTCCACCCGGACCATTTATTAGAGGTACATCATCTGGCTCAACCGGAGAGTACCCCTAATAAAGAAGACATATGTAAAATACGAAGTAATCACTGTATCCTAATAAACAGAAACTTTAACATGAAACACACTTGAAAAGGAAGGGAAAGAAATCGAACAAAATCAGTAGGCCACTGATAAGTTTTTGACTTCGCTAGAAATAAGAAACATAGAAGTGGTGAAAAAAGCCAAGCTTGACGTTACGGCAGCCACGAGGTAGCTAGGCTCCGCCACCCCCCCACTGCTCCAAGCATGTCTGTCCCACCGCCCGCTTCGCCCATTAACGGTAACATGAAATAGATACAAATCAGCAGATACCTACCCCCATTCCGGAAACTCCCGAAGTGCAACAGGGCCACGGTTACGCCCATCCGGAAGATGAGGCCTCGACACGTGCAGGGCGGGGCCCGGCTAACCGCCATCAGCCGTGGGGTGGATGGCCCAAAATGTACTGGTCTCCCGATTCCCTTCTTCTGCCGCCTTACAGGCCACGGGGGGGGGGATGTCTTGCCTCTGCCTCCGACCCCCCCCCTCTTATCGCCTGGTCCGGACATCACGGATATCAACGCCAGGTGTCGGCACGTTTGCTGAATACTGTAAAGGTTTTCCTACACTTGGCGACGTGCTCGCTGCCTTGAATTCCTGGCGTGAGTCCATGAAGTTTCAGTCAACAAGGCCGGAGGGTGTTCTTCTAGACTGGCTCGCTGACCCGCTTCCCACGTGTGCTTGATATGAGCTCCCCGTTCGGGCCTGAAGCGACGCCCTGCAGGCCACGGGGGGGATGTCTTGCCTCTGCCTCCGACCCCCCCCCTTCTATCGCCTGATCCGGACATCACGGATATCAACACCAGGTGTCGGCGTGGAGTGCGCTGGGAGGGAGAGGCGGCGCGAACGAGCCTCTCCCACCCCCACAGGTGGGGGCCCCTCAGCTGCACCCCCAACGCTCCACTCACCCAACAAAAGGGTTCCTCCACTCTTGCGATGCAGCGGCGCTGCACTCACCCGACAAAAGGTCTCGTCCACTATTGCGAGGCAATGATGCTCCGCTCACCCAGCGGGGGTCTCGTCCACTGTTGCGGTGCAACGACACTTCTAGTTTCGTGCGTCCAGAAACGTTCTCCTCAACTTTGAAGATTCTATAAGAGCCACGGGGGCCCCCGACCCCCGATGGGGAATGACTGCCATGATCACCCACGGAACGACCACGACGTAGCCGCGGGACGTCGGCGCGCTCATGCCGGCGCCGGCCTCAGTCTTGAAATCACCAAAATCCTGCAAGACTACCAACTTGATCAGTTCCGGTGGGACACCAGTATGACCCGGTAAAAGAGATTGTTGCCTCCCACCCCACTTTGACTGATGGTTCATGTCGGAAGTCCCCTCTGCTACCCTTCAACGAAAACTTTTGAACTGCCGAAAGAGGTCCCGGTCCAACCACGAGTTGGTGGAGACATTTTGACTATACTTGGACCTTCCTGACCTCACCCAAAATGGCGCCGGTACAAATGAAACTCTCAACTCCTTGTTGTGCCCCGATTGCTCAGCCTTGATATCATGAGATATGTATGCAGTTTTTAGCACATGAATTGATATGGGATAAGACTGATTATATGATCGGACAATGAATTGATCCAGGATGGGTATTGATTATACGTTCGAACAATGAATTGACATGGGACGGGTACTGATTACACGTTCGAACAATGAATTGATATTAACTTCTAATGCATCATTGATTACTGTATTTATTATTGAAGGTTCGAATTGTCAACACTTTTGGTACTTGCTCGCAATGAATTATCGATATGATTTTGTTGCACTTGTCGCACTTTTTACTATGAAATCAACGACCACTGGCTCTCTGTTATGTTTTCCACAAATAAATACCCCCCCCCCCCCATTTACAGTTCCAGCCTGCTCCGTGGCCGGCCCACGGGGTTGTAAGCCCGTATTTGTGCACCAACATTTTTATTAAAGGTTTTTGAAAAAGCAAACGTAGTTGTAACGCGTAGATTTGTAAGTTTCGAATTAATGGCCACTGTTTCCGATTTTTTTTTTTAAAAAAAAAGCAGGTTAAATGAAGCAGCACAATTAGTTAAGGGTTAAAAAGTATAGTACGCAGAAACATTGAAAATATGAATGGTCCAGGTTTGTTGTGTGTTTTTCATTTTTCTACAGCATAAAGCAATCGATAAAGATCCTGGTATTTAGCCTCTACTTTATATGCTACCTGTATCAAGGAAGTTGTTTTAAATGCCCCTAAGCCACCCCGAACGAATGTCACCTGGCCCCCCTAGTACGAACGAAAACGACCCCGTACCACTGTAGGTTATCTCTCTTCCTCAAAAATGACAAAAATTACTTTCTAGGACGTTTTGGACATTGATGATTTTCATATGATCTATTTATTAAAGTAATACTCATCTCTCCGCATGAAATTAATTTTCACATGCTACACAATTCAATCTCATCTACCTAAAGTTCTTTTACAGATTTGGGACCGATTCCCTTGCCTCTGACTCACTTATTGCTAAGTCATTGGTGGATGTTTTTGCCGGTCGGGGATTATCCACCAAATCTCGAAGTTCTGCTTTAGAATAATTAAGAGGGTGCCACCTCTCCATGTGCCGATGCATGGTATGATTACCATAGCTATATTTTTTTTCGGTCCCTCTCGAGAGTTTTTTTTTTGCAGATGAGGCAGGTAACGAACCTTGCATTAACTTTCTTTTCATGAGAAGGAAAAGAAAAAAATTGCCAGATAAAATTCACTTTCACATGGGACGTTCTTGGCATTTCTTTCAGATGTCTATCCTGGTTAAAGCAATGTCATGTAAATAGTTGTTTAAAAAGTTTTTTTAACGTGTTTACTTTGTTGGAGCGTTGTATATATTTATAAGTTATTAAAGTGTTATAATCCTACAACTTTGTTGGAGTGCTATATATTTTTAATGTGACACATAATTGTGAAGACTTTGATGTACAAAAAGGCATCCCTGGAATCTTCCGCTTCAGGCTCAATCCCACACACCCTTACAGTGAGAAACCCCTCCCCAATCACAATACAGGATCGTTATCAGATAGTAGGAACGCGTGTGGTGTGACGGATTTCATGAGGTGCCGACCTTGATCTACTGTAACTCCTTTGAACAGGGGTGATTATTTACAGTTGGGGCCATAAACTACATCCGCAGGGCTAGGTGATAGCCTGGGACCGGCCTGGACAATCAGACACAGAGGAAGAGGAGTGTCAGAGGGTGCGGTATTGATTAGGGTGAAATGGAGGTGTCGGGCGGGCACAGGCTGTGATACTCAGGGAAGAGCAGCGCAGATGGAGGGACGTTTATGGCCCATGCATGAGAGAAAGAGCGGGGGTGACCAGTGCGTGGGGGAGATGCTTGCGAGGGTGGGGAGCCATGCTGAGGATCGGCGGCGTGCAGAGAGTGGGTCTGGTCAAGGCATCTTAAATGGCTGCCGTGCACGACAAAAGTGTGGCATTGGAAAAAAGGCAAGATGGCGCAGACAATGTTTATCAATACGGATTAATTTATAACAATTATTTTTAACAATATATTTACTCGCAGTGTCAAAATGGCGATCAACACTTCCTAATTTCCTTCGAATCGAACGTTAACAGAAGTCAAGCGGCAAAAAAAAAAAAAAAAACGCTCACGCGCAACCGCTGGAAGACAAGTATCAACATATATGAGCCTCCTCAACCACCCTCAGAAAACATAGGGGTTCAGGATAAGTCTCCCATACCCCCTTATACCCAATACTCATATTGCTTTTCCTCCATCTAGTAATTTAATTAAATCGAAATACAAAATGGCGAATTCCCGTTTCGCTACCAGTTTGCGACCCGGTTCGCAAACCGAGAAGCGCTTCTACCGCGAAAAATCAAATTTATTTTATTTGCCCCACGGGACCCTTTAATAACCCCAACATCATTCCTAGGGGGTCAAGAGGAGTCTACCTTGCCCCCTTTCATTAAATTCCCCCTTCGTTTTTCTCCTCCTCTTGTCTCTCGATCCTACCGAGAGACAAGATGGCGCCGCACCGAACTGTTTAGAATATTGACAGACACCGGAGAGCCAATCAGCTTCGCTTCGCGATCTGGAGCGCTATCTAGGACGCTGTCACAGATATATCTGTTTTTTTAAACGTTAATTTCTCGAAATCCACTGGAGCACATATATTGAGACTGTTAGACCTGACATCATTGGCTTGAGTCTCTCCTCCATTTTTTCTGTTTGCCTCCACTGTTTTTCGATGTTTTGCTGGTATATGCTTTGGGCGCGGTGTCACTGCTGATCAGTGCCACAGCGCAAGTGCTCCCTATGTTAAATTGATGTATCTATTGTATCCATGTTTGGCTTATTTGGTTTACTGTCAGTCCCTCGTCTAGTGCACCAGGAGTGCCGGGGCTTGTAGATACAAATGCCGCTCGTGGGCTTGCAGCACGTGTTGTGCCACCCACAGGAGCGGCCTGGTAAAAGAATGTCTACGGGTCGATCATTGCGAGACCCACGTGCAGCCTAGGGCTGTCACGCAGGCTGCGCAAGTATACCTACTTGCCAGCCCCTCAAACCTTCCCTTGACTTCATGTTAGTCACCCCTACAGTAGGCCCACGGGCAGGGTGCATTGTAAGTATAAGGTAGGACACGCCTGACCAAGTTGGCATGTCCTAATAGTGAATTACAGCCATCTTCGTTCTTCACTATTGCAAGGTAGCCTGCTCTCCAGTAGTTAGAATGGGCCGCCGGGATTATTAATGCTATGATCCTAGCTGGCTCGGGGAGCATGGTGCAATGTTGAGTTTGGTATCCCTGAATTCGGGGTTTGATTACGCATCCGTTGGTGTGGATGGTTTTTGGACTCTGGGTTCGAAAATAGCACTTTTAGAAAGTGTCTATTTTCTTGTCTAACCATATCTGGTTTCTGCTGGTCTTGCGTGTGTGTGACAGGAGCTGGGTGGCTCCACAGGTCTGGATGAGTCAGTGTGGGATGAGTGGGACATTTGCGTTGAGAGTAGGGGGAGAGTAGTTGTTGATAGCCTGCCCTGCCTGATACAATGCTGGCTCCACCTCCTGCCAAGCGGCTGATGGCTCTGTGCCTGCCATGGACGATCCTAGCCCCACCTCCTGCCAGGAGGCCGATAGCTCTGCTCCTGCCAGTGTCAATGCTGGCTCCACCTCCTGCTGGGCGTCTGAGGACCCAGCCCTGCTCAGTGAATACGCCAGGTGCTTCTGCCCGGCTCCACCCACAACAGACCCAGGATGTTGGGAAAGTCCCCGGCATGGACAAAGGGATCAAAGCCGAAAAGGGGTATAAGAGAAGGACCCCTGAACTAAGAAATCAGATCACTTCTGACAAGGAACCCTGTAACCAAGGACAAGAGGCCTGCTGATCTGAGGAATTGCCTACCCCTGCTGCCAGTGTGCTGTTTGCCGGGGGGAATCCTGCAGTGCTTCTTTATTTTTGCCAAGGAACCAGGAGAGAGGAACTGTGTGTGTACTCTCACGCTTGCTAAGAAAATCTCCAAGGACTGGAAGAGTGCCAGTCTCCTGCTGAAGTCACAGGGCTAAAGGACTTCATCTGCTTAAAGTGCTATTTGCTGGAACTGTGAATCCAGCACCTCTGAAAGAGCCAGCAACCTCGACGCCGACGGACGTCGTCGAATCCAGCTCGACATAGTGGGTAACGTCCCCAGTGTCCCGCTTCCTCGACGACCGGCCGCCGGGCCCGACCGACGCCAGCAGCAACGCCAGTGAGTGGGAGTACGGCTCCAGCTCCAAGGGACCTCGTGTCTGCACCGCTGCTGATCGCATCGCCCTCATGCCCTCTCGACGCCGTGAGCGCTGCTCACTCTGTGCAACCGCATCATCGACAACGACGCCTGCTGAGGCCTGATCGACACCGAAGACGCGACGCCGGATTGCTCGACGCCGCTGATCATCGTGTGCTTCATTTTCCAAAGGTACTGTGTTGTTGGGGGTCCGTGTGACTCCGGGCTCGACGTAGCGCTCCTCGCGGTCGACGCCGAACCTTTGGATTAACTTTGCCTCGACGTCGTGTAGCCCCCGTGTGGGTTACCCTGTTGCTAAGAACTGTATTGCCAAGAAGAAGATTTGCTTGATACTAAAGACTTTTGTGCTAAAGAAGAACCTACCTTTGAACTATCCGATTTCCCTTCCCAGAATATTTATTAAGATTGTGTACATTTTTGTCGTTATTTGGTCTTGTGCTAAGCCTTATATAAAAATACTTATTTTTATAATACTACTGTGTCGTGTCCATTTGTAGTGTATCCACTTTATTACTGTATGTGGCCATAAATGCTTAACACACAGCCTCTGAGATAAGCCTGTCTGCTCTGCCAAGCTACCAAGGGGGTGAGCAGGGGTTATCGAAGGGTGTGATCCCCTTGCCCTGACTAGAAAAGGTGTGTCCCTATTTGTCAGAAGTCTATACCTCTGCCAACTAGAGACAGCCGGTTCTAACATTGGTGGCAGCGGTGGGATTTTGGACCTTGCATTTATGACCCATGTGCAGTGATTAGTGTGCGCTACATAGTGAAAGCAGACCATAGCGCAGTCACAATCTAATTGGGAAGGATCCTATTTTTAGTTCTCCGCTTTTCTGAAACTTGATTTTTTGAACACTGCCAGTTTTGACCATGAGTGACACCGGAGTCACTACCCCTGTTGTTGTTGTTGTGGAGGAATTCGACAGAGCGAAGATAAACGACTACGGCTTGAAGAAACTAAAATCCTTCTGCAAGCAGTTTAAAGTTCCCACCAAGGGCCTCACGTTGAAGGAGGAATATCTCAAAGCGCTGGAGGCCTGGTTGGAGTCTAGAGATCCCACTGATCCGGTGGTGTTACCGCCAGTGGAAGGGGATGAGGAGGCGCCAGCGAATGGGCCCGAGTCCTCTCCCGGAAGCAGTGTTTCCTCCAAAGGTCTTTCCCCTGAAGAACGAGAAGAAAGGGCGAAGGAGCGTGCATACAACATGGAAATGGCAAGGCTAAAGATAAATGGGCAGTTGGAGTTAGAAAATGCAAGAGGTAGAAGAGAAGCTGATTTGGAGATCAAAAAGTTAGAGTTTGAAAGAGAGAAGTTAGCTTTGGAGCATGAAACCAAGTTGAGGGAGTTGGACATCCAAGCTAAGAAGTTAGAATTGAATCCCTCTGGTGGCAGCATTCCATCTGGGCCTGCAGAAAGTAAGTTTTACTTCCCCAAAGATGTGATAAAAGATTATCATAGGAACGAAGATATTGGTCAGTGGTTTAAAGCATATGAGCTAGCATTGTTGGCCCACCAGGTCCCTGAGAAGAATTGGGGAGCGGGGTTGTGGGGTCGCTTTGTGAATGAGGGGAGAGATACCCTGTTGGACATGCCTGTTGCGGATAGGATGTCGTATGCTCATATGAAGGATGCTTTAATGTTGCGGTATGGCCTAACCCCCGAGAAGTACAGACAAGCTTTTAGAGAATGTAAGAAGTTGCCTGGTACGACGTGGGTTGAATATGTGTCTTATTTTTGCAGAGCCATGGATGGTTGGGTAAAGGGCAGCAAAGTGGACAGTTATGAAGCTCGTTATGATTTGTTTGCTTGGGAGCATTTGTCTAATAACTGTTTTCCAGAGCTGCGCCAGCACCTGATTGATAGCAAGATATCTAACCCTAGAAAACTTGCTGAGGAGGCGGACCGCTGGGTCAGTACCAGGGTCCACAAGGGTCCAGTGGGAGACTCAGCCAAAGGTGGGCAGGGTCCCCAGCAGAAGAGTGGGGGGGACAAGGGTAAACACAAGGAGTCTCAGAAAGGGCCCCAAAGTAATCCCCAAGGGAACCAAGGGAAAGGTTCCCAGCCTCCCCCTGAGAAGAAGCCAGGGGCCCGACGGGTAAACCTGTTCATAGTCGCGCCGTCCTCCCGCCCTCCTTCCTTCCTATAAATGTGCAAGGCGGCCAGATGGCGCAGCGGGCGCGCCGGTCGTGCGCCGAAGCCGTGCCTAAGCCAAGCCCGTCTGCGCCCGTCCGCGCCAGGATTGCGCCGGGCGCGGGCCATGCCGCCCAAAACCATCCAGCCATAAGGTACGACTCTAACGAGTTTCTCTCAGTGCGCCAGACAACGGCCAGCCATAGCTGTAAGGGACACCCCCCTACTGATCGTCTCTGGGGCCCATTTTCATGCCGCCTTTGCAGATGGTCGTCCCTGGGACCCGCTTGCGTAATCTCCAACCCACTCCCCCCACCAATACACAAGCTTACCACCTTTAGAGGCGGACTCATCAATGCCAGGTCTTTAGCATGTCATGGACAAGATATTCATGACCTCATACTTTCTCACGACCTAGACGCCCTTTTTATTACCGAAACCTGGCTAAACGACGCGTCCAACCCTGACTTGGTAACCGCCCTCCCTCTCGACTTTACCATCCATAGGCGGGACAGACCCTGCGGCAGGGGAGGGGGGATAGCTATCATCACCAAGAAACCCTTTATGTGCCACACATTTGATCTGGCCCACCTCAAGGACTGTGAGGGCATATGCTTTGTGATCCAAATCAACTCCTCCACCTCCTTTTCAGGAGGACTAGTCTATCGCCCCCCTGGAAACGCAACGCCATTCTTGGATTCTCTTGACGAGACTCTTGGGTCACTTATGTCCCATTATCCTACTTTCACCCTCCTTGGTGATTTTAACCTTCATTTGGAATCCTGCGCAGACCCTCACACTTCAAGTTTCCAACAATCACTCGACATTTTTGGCCTCTCTCTACTGGTCACTCCCCCAACGCACCGGGCTGGCCACACGCTAGCTGGCATCTGTACAAATTTAGTTACTCTAGCCATATCTCCCCCGATCCCACAAATATGGACCGATCACTGTTTTATCCCTTTCCCTATCAAGGCAAAACCCTTAGCGCAACTGAATACCAAGTGCTCCCCTACCCCCTTCTCGACCAACTGGAAGAAAGTGGTCGAGCGCATTAAGTTGAACCCCCAGCCCCCATCCCCCCCTCCCACTATTGTTGGAGACGTATCGCAAGACTCCAACAACTTTCACACGTGGATCGATAAAGTGGTCTCGGTTAATTCCAACCCAAGCAATCAAAAATCAGTCTATCGCAAAAGAAAGCCCAACGCCCCCTGGTATACCCAGGCCCTCACCGAAAGTCACCTTTTTTGCAGGGTCCTAGAAAGAGAGTGGAGGAAAACTTACGACCATACTTCCAGAACCCTATACATCCTGCAGAGGAAACAATACCTCTCTAACATAAAAAAAGCTAAAAAGGAGTTCTTTACTACAGCCATAGAGGAAGCTAAACAGAAACAGCAAACAATTTTTAATATAGTCAAGTCTTTCACCCACCCCAAAGCCCTCGCACTTGAAATTCCTCCATCCCAAACCCTTTGCGATCAAATAGCTGATTTTTTCATCGAGAAAATTAATAATATTCACAAGGACTTTCCCCCCCCTTAATCCCCATTCAAGAAGTCGTTACCAATTTACCCACTTTGGGTAACTTCTCAACAGTCTCCCTGTTGCAAACACAGAAGGCTATTATGACCTGTAGATCGGGAGCCCCCACGGACTCCTGCCCCCCGATTATCCTCCACCATCTCATCGAGGCTGTCAACCCCACAATCAACGCCATTGTCAACGAATCCCTTAGCTCAGGCATCGTCCCCGTTGAATGGAAAAAGGCCATTGTTAAGCCCCTAATGAAAAAACAAAACAAATCCCTGACAGACCTATCTAATATGCACCCAATTTCCTTACTTCCGGCACTAGGCAAAATTACAGAGCAGCTAGTACACGAGGAGTTAAAAGCCTTTGTGGAAAACAATCACATCCTGCACCCACAGCAATCAGGTTTTCGCCCTGGCCATTCCACTGAAACTGCATTGATCGAGCTATCGGACTCCATTAAGTTCCTGCAGGATGAGGGGAGACAAGCTGTACTCATCCTGCTCGAATTAACCGCAGCATTCGACACCATCTCACATGCCATTCTCATTAATAGAATGCGCGAGATTGGTGTAACGGGTACAGCACTAACATGGATAACATCATTCCTATCCAACAGATCTCAAACAGTTTCATTAGGCCCCTTCCTCTCTGGCGAAAGACCCACCACATCAGGAGTGCCCCAGGGGTCCATACTCAGTCCACTCTTTTTTAATATCTACATGGCCCCCCTCCTTACAGTGATTGAATCCCACGGAATCCTCGTTACATCTTATGCTGACGACACTCAGCTCGTCGTCACCATAGATAAAAAATGCACTGATGCCGCCCCCAGATTTCAGAACTGCCTCTCCCAAGTCTTCTCTTGGCTCAACAATAATCATCTTAAGTGTAATAGTGCCAAAACGGAAATTATACCCTTAGGTAAAGACATCCTCTTCTCCCCAAAAGATTGGTGGCCTCAAAACTCTGAAGCCCCGCCGAGTGCGGTTTCTTCGGCCCGCAACCTGGGTGTCCAATTCGATTCGTCCCTCAGTTTTGATGATCACGTGCGCATCACTGCAGGGTGCTGTTTCAGTCTCATTAGACAGCTGAAGAAATTCTTCGACTTCCTTCCCATCTCAGCCAGGAAATCAGTCGCGGTGGCCTTAATCCTATCCCGGCTGGATTACTGTAATGGCCTTTTAGCAGGAATAAAGAAGTCCACCCTCAAGAAACTGCAAAGCGTTCAACACGCGGCGGCCAGGCTTGTTCTCAAACTTCCAAGAAGGTCCTCGGCCTCAGCAGCCCTTAACACTCTTCACTGGCTGCCCCTCCACAAAAGAATCCTCTTCAAACTCCTTGTCACGGTTTTTAAAGCCACCAGGAATACAGGCCCTTCTTACCTGTCTAAGCGCTTTTTGCACTACACTCCATCGCATTACTTGAGGTCATCAGGAGCCAATCTGGTTACTGTTCCTAGAATCAAGTTAAAAACGAAAGGAGGAAAAACTTTCTCATTCCTGGCGGCTAAGGCATGGAACGGCCTCTCCTTCAACCTCAGGCACGCCCCCACAGAAAGCCTTTTCAGGAAACTCCTGAAGACCTGGATATTCCCACAGTCTGATTCATCGGTTCTCGCAGCCATCTGATTTATGCCTCACCAAGCTGGTTCCTCTGTAGGCTTAGCGCCAAGATGCTCCTTCCGGAGCGATAGTTGCGCTATACAAATCCCCATAAATATCAAATATCAAATAGGGGCCCCCTAACCTGCTACACTTGTGGGCAGGTGGGACACCGGTATTACGATCCCCAGTGTCCCATGAAGAAATCAAATGCACCGCCGAGTGCACCCCCCGTCAGTTAGCGAGTGTAGCCCTGGGAGGGGAGGAGATGGTTGTCCAAGGTGGGAGGGGTTCCGCAGAAATGTCCCTGGTCTCGCTAGGAGACATGCAAATGGTCCCTCCACCCCCTCTGCCTAGTAACACTAGTAAATATAGGCAGTGGGTGACCATTAATGGCCATAGAGTGGAAGCTCTCAGAGACACCGGAGCGAGTGTGACAGCTGTCAAGTGTCACTTGGTATCCAGAGAGCAGGTGGTTCCCCACGCATTCTACCCCGTGATAGCTGCCGACAACTCCCAGAAAGAGTGTGAGGTAGCTCAGGTTTCCTTTGAATGGGGGGGAGTTTCAGGTACTCTTCAGGTTGCTGTGAGGCCCGCCATGCCTGTCGATTGTCTCCTGGGCAATGATTTAGAAGACTCCCCTTGGGCTAAGGTGGAGAGAGAGGCGCACTTGAAAATGTTGGGTGTGCCAGAGTGGGTGTGTGCAACCACTCGATCGATGACAGCGAGTAAGGGTGTTGATGGGGTCCCGGAGCCTGAAAGTACGGCCCAGGACCCAGCTGTGAAGAGAAGAGGCAGGAGGCGCGGGAAACCGGCCCCCGTAGTTCCAGTGGTCCAGGAGGAGGTAGACCCTGAGGGGGATACCCTGGAGCCCACAGGGGAACAAATTGCCGAACTGGGAGACCTGCCCGAGCTGACCCACTGGCAGCAGGATGGTGGTCCCTCCAGGGAGGAATTCTGTGCGGAACAGAAAGTGTGCTTTTCTCTTGTGGGCATGAGGCAGCAGGCCTCTGCCCAATCCTCAGGTGATCAGTCAGGGTCACATTTTGTGTACTGGGAGAACGACCTCCTGTATAGCGAGCCTAAGGCTGCTGAGCCTGGGTCAGCCCGTGTGCTGGTGGTACCCCAGCGCTTCAGAGCCTTCCTACTGGGTTTGGCTCATGATGTTCCGTTAGCTGGACATCTGGGGCAGGACAAGACCTATGACAGGCTTGTCACCCATTTTTATTGGTCTCAGATGCTAGGGATGTAGACATCCATTGCAAGACTTGTCACACTTGCCAGGCAAGTGGGAAAAGCGGAAGGAAGCAGAAGGCTCCCCTCCAACCTTTTCCAGTGGTCAGTACCCCCTTTGACCGGGTGGGTATTGACATTGTTGGGCCCCTGGACCCCAAGACAGCCCTGGGCAACAGGTTCATCCTGGTCTTGGTGGACCAGGCCACACGGTACCCGGAAGCCATCCCTCTCCGAACAGTGACGGCCCCCGTGGTGGGACGGGCACTGATGGGTGTTTTCTCCCGGATGGGGTTCCCCAGAGAGGTGGTGTCAGACCGAGGCACCAACTTCATTTCGAACTATATGAAGTCTCTGTGGAAGGAGTGTGGGGTAACCTACAAGTTCACCACTCCTTACCACCCTCAAGGAAATGGGCTGGTTGAGAGATTCAAAGGCATGATCATGGGTCTTGAAGAACCAATGAGGCGGAAATGGGACGTCCTCTAGCCATGCTTGTTGTTTGCTTACCGAGAGGTGCCGCAAAAGTCTCTAGGGTTCAGCCCCTTTGAGCTTTTATACGGTCACCCGGTAAGAGGGCCTTTGAGTCTGGTCAAGGAAGGCTGGGAGCAATCTCCCAGGAAACCTCCCCAGGATGTATACAGCTACATGCTGGCCTTTCGGAACCAGACTCGGCGCTTCAGAGAACTTGCTCAGGCAAATCTGGAGGCCAGCCAGGAGGAGATGAAGCGTTGGTACGACCGGAATGCCACTCTGGTAGAGCTTCAGCCTGGTCAGGAAGTGTGGGTCATGTCCCCTGTGGAACCTTGTGCGCTCAAGGACAGGTGGACTGGACCGTTTAAGGTTGTGGAGAAGAAGAGCGATGTCACCTACTTGGTGGACTTGAAATCTCCCAGGAACCCCTTGCGGGTCCTGCATGTCAACCGTTTGAAGCCCCACTTAGAAAGGTCCGAAGTGGGCATGCTCCTAGCTACAGATGCTGGAATGGAGGAGGAGAGTGAGCCTCTTCCTGACCTCCTGTGTGCTAAAGAGCAAGACGGGTCAGTGGATGGTGTGGTCCTCTCTGACACACTGACCCTTGAACAGAAACAGGATTGTCGCCACCTGTTGGGACAATTCCTGGATCTGTTTTCCTTGGTTCCGGGTGTCACTCATTGGTGTGTCCATGACGTTGACACCGGAGACAGCCCTCCTGTGAAGCACAAGGCTTACAGGGTGACTGACAAGGTTCGGGCATACATTAAGGAAGAGGTCTCCAAGATGTTTGCGTTAGGGGTGATTGAGTCCTCTAGCAGTCCTTGGGCCAGCCCAGTGGTCTTGGTCCCGAAGGCTGCAGCGCCTGGTGCTTCACCAGAACTCCGGTTCTGCATGGATTACCGAGGACTCAATTCGGTCACGAAGACTGACGCGCACCCCATCCCCAGAGCTGATGAGCTCATCGATCGGTTGGGGGCTGCCCGGTACCTCAGTACGTTTGATCTAACGTCTGGGTACTGGCAGATCGCCTTGACTGATGGGGCAAAGGAGAGGTCCGCATTCTCCACACCAGATGGGCTATACCAGTTCCGGGTGATGCCCTTTGGGATGAAGAATGCCCCTGCCACCTTCCAGAGGTTGGTCAACCAGGTCTTGGCTGGACTGGAGGGTTTCAGTGCCGCCTACCTGGACGACATCGCAGTGTTCAGCGCCAGCTGGGAGGAACACTTGCGCCACCTCCAGGAAGTGTTGTTGGCCCTGCGCGGAGCAGGCCTCACAATCAAAGCCAGTAAGTGCCAGATAGGGCAGGGTTCGATGGTGTACTTGGGGCACCAAGTAGGGAGCGGCAAGGTTGCCCCCCTGCAACCCAAGATTGATACCATCCTGGCTTGGGCGCCGCCCAAAACCCAAACTCAGGTGAGAGCCTTCTTAGGACTCACGGGTTATTACAGGAGGTTTGTCAAGGATTACGGTAACATTGTGCACCCCTTGACTTCGCTGACTTCCAGGAAGCAGCCACGAAACGTGATCTGGACTGATGCCTGTCAAACGGCCTTCGACACCCTGAAAACCGCAATGTGCACAGCACCTATACTCCAGGCACCCGACTTTTCGAAAGAATTTATTGTCCAGACGGACGCTTCAGAGCATGGCGTGGGGGCTGTTCTAGCTCAGGTGAATGAAGAGGGCCGAGACTTGCCTGTAGCCTTCATCAGTAGGAGGTTACTTCCCAGGGAAACGAGGTGGAGTGCGATAGAGAGAGAAGCATTTGCTGTGGTCTGGGCGCTGAAGAAGTTAAGACCCTACCTGTTTGGGACTCACTTCCGGGTTCAGACAGACCACAGGCCCCTCAGATGGTTGATGCAGATGAGGGGTGAGAATCCGAAACTGTTGAGGTGGTCCATTTCCCTACAGGGGATGGACTTTACGGTGGAACACCGCCCTGGTACAGATCACGCCAATGCTGATGGTCTGTCCAGATTTTTCCGCCTTAGTGATGAGGACTCCCTAGGTCAAGGGTAGTTCTCCCCACATTTCAGCTGGAGGGGACACGTGTTAGACCTGACATCATTGGCTTGAGTCTCTCCTCCATTTTTTCTGTTTGCCTCCACTGTTTTTCGATGTTTTGCTGGTATATGCTTTGGACGCGGTGTCACTGCTGATCAGTGCCACAGCGCAAGTGCTCCCTATGTTAAATTGATGTATCTATTGTATCCATGTTTGGCTTATTTGGTTTACTGTCAGTCCCTCGTCTAGTGCACCAGGAGTGCCGGGGCTTGTAGATACAAATGCCGCTCGTGGGCTTGCAGCACGTGTTGTGCCACCCACAGGAGCGGCCTGGTAAAAGAATGTCTACGGGTCGATCATTGCGAGACCCACGTGCAGCCTAGGGCTGTCACGCAGGCTGCGCAAGTATACCTACTTGCCAGCCCCTCAAACCTTCCCTTGACTTCATGTTAGTCACCCCTACAGTAGGCCCACGGGCAGGGTGCATTGTAAGTATAAGGTAGGACACGCCTGACCAAGTTGGCATGTCCTAATAGTGAATTACAGCCATCTTCGTTCTTCACTATTGCAAGGTAGCCTGCCCTCCAGTAGTTAGAATGGGCCGCCGGGATTATTAATGCTATGATCCTAGCTGGCTCGGGGAGCATGGTGCAATGTCGAGTTTGGTATCCCTGAACTCGGGGTTTGATTACGCATCCGTTGGTGTGGATGGTTTTTGGACTCTGGGTTCGAAAATAGCACTTTTAGAAAGTGTCTATTTTCTTGTCTAACCATATCTGGTTTCTGCTGGTCTTGCGTGTGTGTGACAGGAGCTGGGTGGCTCCACAGGTCTGGATGAGTCAGTGTGGGATGAGTGGGACATTTGCGTTGAGAGTAGGGGGAGAGTAGTTGTTGATAGCCTGCCCTGCCTGATACAATGCTGGCTCCACCTCCTGCCAAGCGGCTGATGGCTCTGTGCCTGCCATGGACGATCCTAGCCCCACCTCCTGCCAGGAGGCCGATAGCTCTGCTCCTGCCAGTGCCAATGCTGGCTCCACCTCCTGCTGGGCGTCTGAGGACCCAGCCCTGCTCAGTGAATGTATGTATAGGCATTTATATAGCGCACTACTTACCCGTAGGGTCCCAAGGCGCTTCGACCGCTGCGAAACCCTTCCTGGCTTCCCTGAGAGATGGTCCCTTATTGGGTATCTCCAGGGTGAGACCAGGCATCCCCGGCGGTCTGGTGGGGCCGTTAGTGAAGATGAGGCAAGCTAATGCCCAGAGTTGCCGAGTGTGATCGCTGATCAGAGTGGGCACCGAGGCGAGAGAATTATCGAGTCCGCTGACCCTGGTCCAGAAACCTGCCGCGCCGGGAATCGAACCCTGGTCCCGGGCCGTCCTCTGCTCTCGGGTCTGCCGCCTCTAACCAGTGAGCCACACTACTTCACTGAATACGCCAGGTGCTTCTGCCTGGCTCCACCCACAACAGACCCAGGATGTTGGGAAAGTCCCCGGCAAGGGATCAAAGCCGAAAAGGGGTATAAGAGAAGGACCCCTGAACTAAGAAATCAGATCACTTCTGACAAGGAACCCTGTAACCAAGGACAAGAGGCCTGCTGATCTGAGGACTTGCCTACCCCTGCTGCCAGTGTGCTGTTTGCCGGGGGAATCCTGCAGTGCTTCTTTATTTTTGCCAAGGAACCAGGAGAGAGGAACTGTGTGTGTACTCTCACGCTTGCTAAGAAAATCTCCAAGGACTGGAAGAGTGCCAGTCTCCTGCTGAAGTCACAGGGCTAAAGGACTTCATCTGCTTAAAGTGCTATTTGCTGGAACTGTGAATCCAGCACCTCTGAAAGAGCCAGCAACCTCGACGCCGACGGACGTCGCCGAATCCAGCTCGACATAGTGGGTAACGGCCTCAGTGTCCCGCTTCCTCGACGACCGGCCGCCGGGCCCGACCGACGCCAGCAGCAACGCCAGTGAGTGGGAGTACGGCTCCAGCTCCAAGGGACCTCGTGTCTGCACCGCTGCTGATCGCATCGCCCTCGTGCCCTCTCGACGCTGTGAGCGCTGCTCACTCTGTGCAACCGCATCATCGACAACGACGCCTGCTGAGGCCTGATCGACACCGAAGACGCGACGCCGGATTGCTCGACGCCGCTGATCATCGTGTGCTTCATTTTCCAAAGGTACTGTGTTGTTGGGGGTCCGTGTGACTCCGGGCTCGACGTAGCGCTCTTCGCGGTCGACGCCGAACCTTTGGATTAACTTTGCCTCGACGTCGTGTAGCCCCCGTGTGGGTTACCCTGTTGCTAAGAACTGTATTGCCAAGAAGAAGATTTGCTTGATACTAAAGACTTTTGTGCTAAAGAAGAACCTACCTTTGAACTATCCGATTGCCCTTCCCAGAGTATTTATTAAGATTGTGTACATTTTTGTCGTTATTTGGTCTTGTGCTAAGCCTTATATAAAAATACTTATTTTTATAATACTACTGTGTCGTGTCTATTTGTAGTGTATTCACTTTATTACTGTATGTGGTCATAAATGCTTAACACACAGCCTCTGAGATAAGCCTGTCTGCTCTGCCAAGCTACCAAGGGGGTGAGCAGGGGTTATCGAAGGGTGTGATCCCCTTGCCCTGACTAGAAAAGGTGTGTCCCTATTTGTCAGAAGTGTATACCTCTGCCAACTAGAGACAGCCGGTTCTAACAGAGACCCAGCAAAGGCACATCGGGCTAACAGTCCCTACAATTTTGCCAAGTTTCGTGCAAATCCATTCAGCCGTTCGAGCTAAAAGTGAGGCCAAAGGCCCTATGGAAAAATGAATGGGAAAAACGCGTTTTGGGACCCCCCCTTTTTTCTCGGCCCCCCCTTGACGGAACCCCCCCAAATTTTCGGGGGCTGCTCAGAAACAAAATGTGCCATTTCCCTGAAAATTTCAGCTGATTCCGTCCACAAACGCCAAAGTTATTAGACATAGAATTTTCAAAAGTTCCATAGAGAAAAAATCCTAACTATATATACCTACTGGCTATCGCCAGTAGGTAATATATATATATATATATATATATATATATATGCAGAAAACTACTATTTTTAACAAATAAAAATACAGTACCAGTCCGAAGTACTGAATATTCAAATTAGGTGAAGGAAGTCTTAAGGAGCGAAGAAATGAGGTTTTCCTGAGTAAAATTGTTCTAGTGTTATACTGCTTGAGAATCTTTTCCTGTGCGAGCTTTGCGATGTTTGTGAAGTACAAAATGGTGCCACGTAATTGCCCTCGTTCGTGACCTTTGATGACGGGGAGCGCATCTGCAATAACAGGCAATGCGCGTCAGGGCACCGTGATACTGACGATTTCCAGTTGAACTTCAAGATTCTATCAGGCTCGTGCTGTAGACTCTTGCGATCGTCGTCCAGATTTGAAGAATGCTTCACCAAAAGTAAGTAAAAATCGAAACAAAATAATTCATTTTGTAGCAAACTCTCACACCGAAGAGAGACACTTGTAGAAATCCGCCAACAATCCACAGGACGAAAACCAAAAATAAAAATAGAAAAACAAGAAATTCCACCAAAAATTCAGAAAAAAAACAACTCTGTGGGTTCTTGTCCAGTAAAATCGTCGCCAATTTTGTTAAGTAAAGCACGTCACCAATTTTGTTAAGTAAAGGACACCATAATCCGATTAATTAAGGATTTATTCCAAGAATATCGACAGAGTAAGCTTCCTTCAGTCCTTCTCTCTGGCTAACCGCAGATAAGAATCCTCGTTGTCACGAAGAACGGAATCTACAATTAAAAACAAACAATGTGTTGTAATACAGAATACATTCCTCCCGCAGTGACACGAGGTACACAATTTATTTGAAGGAAACACAACAATGAACTTTGATTATGGTGGGGGGCAAAATCCAGACCTTGCCTGTGCAAGCATACTTGTGTCCCCATTGGGAGGGGGGATTGTCTCACAGTTTAATTATGTACTTTCCACCTCAAGTTCTGTCATCCACACCACATGTGATGGGAAAGGGTGGTGTATGACTTACCTAATTGACATGCAGCCTAACTTCAGGGATGAAGCCTGAAGCGCCCGGGCTGACTTTAGGAGCGACATCATCCGGGGAGGCCCTTCACCACAGAAAGTCAGGGCTTTGCTGAGCTGATGACCTCACAGGCCCCAGGGTTGTGAGATCATCTGCTCAGCAAATTTTGTCTCAAGAGGCTTGTGCAAGCTCACCAGAGCATGGAATCTTCCTGCCTGACAATGGCCTGTGACTGCTGCCTGACCCACGCTTGGAGCCACCAGGAGTTTAACAGACACACAGCAGGCAGTCTATCGGCATCAATTTTATAGGTACTACAGCACCTTGAAACAAAATAGGGGCAGAAAACAGAGGGCGCAGCCCCTTCACACTATGGGAAAGAACCGCCTTTGATATGCAGTTTGTTTTCCAGCAGCTGCTAAAGTTTCTTTAATGAAACAACATTATAATATTACGAGTGGAATTGTGGAAAGTAAGTCAAACAATTCAAATGTTAATTGCTTCATTCCACCTAATCCTTTTTCACCAACAGTAAAAACAGTAAAAACCGATGTTGCTATCATACACTGGTGTTACCCTAAAAATGCTAATTTCACACAACATTTCTATGTCACTGGGATTAGTGTTTTTTATCCATCTGGGCAGATTAACGTCTATATTCATTCCACTGAATTCTCACTCATTTTTCAAAATGTACAGGGTAGCGTGCTACACACACATAAAAAGATTTTTGGTGCATTGTCAATGAGTATGAAGCACTGTATAAACGGAATTGAAAACAATCGACTGAATGAGGGAGCTCAGGACTATGGTGTCAGGTGTAGTGGAACCCCAGCTATGTAAATTTGTCAGAACACTTACAGGCCTGGTTTGGATCCTTGGGTCTGCCAAAAGGATCTCTCAAGGAGCATTAGGCCTCAAGGTATGCCAGAGGGCATAAATGTTGCTTGATTTAACCATTCAGAAAAAGGGGTGGTGATGGACAGAGTATCTGAATTAAACAGAACACTCATACCCAGTCAACAGATCAGGGCTTGATCCATCACCGTTTTTTAGCTCACTGCACCATCCCAGCTCAGAACCTGGCTATATGCAAATTAGTCTGTCCCTGGCCCAGTGCATCATGGGAACAGGGCAGACCAAACTACCAAGCCAATTCTTATACTGGGAAGGAAACAAGCTTCCGGGGACCGGTTTCTGGCATTACAGCCGTCTTCGGCCCGGCTTGCTTGAATCCTGATGGTGCAATGAGCAAGGGACTCACATCTGAGTATACCCTTCCACGCTTATGGTGGACAAAACGATTCAGAAAAAGGGGTGGTGATGGACAGTGTATCTGAATTAAACAGAACACTCATACCCAGTCAACAGATCAGGGCTTGATCCATCACCGTTTTTTAGCTCACTGCACCATCCCAGCTCAGAACCTGGCTATATGCAAATTAGTCTGTCCCTGGCCCAGTGCATCATGGGAACAGGGCAGACCAAACTACCAAGCCAATTCTTATACTGGGAAGGAAACAAGCTTCCGGGGCCCGGTTTCTGGCATTACAGCCGTCTTCGGCCCGGCTTGCTTGAATCCTGATGGTGCAATGAGCAAGGGACTCACATCTGAGTATACCCTTCCACGCTTATGGTGGACAAAACGATTCGGAAGAAGGGGTGGTGATGGACAGAGTATCTGAATTAAACAGAACACTCATACCCAGTCAACAGATCAGGGCTTGATCCATCACCGTTTTTTAGCTCACTGCACCATCCCAGCTCAGAACCTGGCTATATGCAAATTAGTCTGTCCCTGGCCCAGTGCATCATGGGAACAGGGCAGACCAAACTACCAAGCCAATTCTTATACTGGGAAGGAAACAAGCTTCCGGGGACCGGTTTCTGGCATTACAGCCGTCTTCGGCCCGGCTTGCTTGAATCCTGATGGTGCAATGAGCAAGGGACTCACATCTGAGTATACCCTTCCACGCTTATGGTGGACAAAACGATTCAGAAAAAGGGGTGGTGATGGACAGAGTATCTGAATTAAACAGAACACTCATACCCAGTCAACAAATCAGGGCTTGATCCATCACCGTTTTTTAGCTCACTGCACCATCCCAGCTCAGAACCTGGCTATATGCAAATTAGTCTGTCCCTGGCCCAGTGCATCATGGGAACAGGGCAGACCAAACTACCAAGCCAATTCTTATACTGGGAAGGAAACAAGCTTCCGGGGACCGGTTTCTGGCATTGCAGCCGTCTTCGGCCCGGCCTGCTTTAATCCTGAGGGTGCAATGAGCAAGGGACTCACATCTGAGTATACCCTTCCACGCTTATGGTGGACAAAACGATTCAGAAAAAGGGGTGGTGATGGACAGAGTATCTGAATTAAACAGAACACTCATACCCAGTCAACAGATCAGGGCTTGATCCATCACCGTTTTTTAGCTCACTGCACCATCCCAGCTCAGAACCTGGCTATATGCAAATTAGTCTGTCCCTGGCCCAGTGCATCATGGGAACAGGGCAGACCAAACTACCAAGCCAATTCTTATACTGGGAAGGAAACAAGCTTCCGGGGACCGGTTTCTGGCATTACAGCCGTCTTCGGCCCGGCTTGCTTGAATCCCGATGGTGCAATGAGCAAGAGACTCACATCTGAGTATACCCTTCCACGCTTATGGTGGACAAAACGATTCAGAAAAAGGGGTGGTGATGGACAGAGTATCTGATTTAAACAGAACACTCATACCCAGTCAACAGATCAGGGCTTGATCCATCACCGTTTTTTAGCTCACTGCACCATCCCAGCTCAAAACCTGGCTATACGCAAATGAGTCTGTCCCTGGCCCAGTGCATCATGGGAACAGGGCAGACCAAACTACCAAGCCAATTCTTATACTGGGAAGGAAACAAGCTTCCGGGGCCCGGTTTCTGGCATTACAGCCGTCTTCGGCCCGGCTTGCTTGAGTCCTGATGGTGCAATGAGCAAGGGACTCACATCTGAGTATACCCTTCCACGCTTATGGTGGACAAAACGATTCAGAAAAAGGGGTGGTGATGGACAGAGTATCTGAATTAAACAGAACACTCATACCCAGTCAACAGATCAGGGCTTGATCCATCACCGTTTTTTAGCTCACTGCACCATCCCAGCTCAGAATCTGGCTATATGCAAATTAGTCTGTCCCTGGCCCGGTGCATCATGGGAACAGGGCAGACCAAACTACCAAGCCAATTCTTATACTGGGAAGGAAACAAGCTTCCGGGGACCGGTTTCTGGCATTACAGCCGTCTTCGGCCCGGCTTGCTTGAATCCTGATGGTGCAATGAGCACGCTTATGGTGGAAAAAACGATTCAGAAAAAGGGGTGGTGATGGACAGAGTATCTGAATTAAAAAGAACACTCATACCCAGTCAACAGATCAGGGCTTGATCCATCACCGTTTTTTATCTCACTGCACCATCCCAGCTCAGAACCTGGCTATATGCAAATTAGTCTGTCCCTGGCCCAGTGCATCATGGGAACAGGGCAGGCCAAACTACCAAGCCAATTCTTATACTGGGAAGGAAACAAGCTTCCGGGGACCGGTTTCTGGCATTACAGCCGTCTTCGGCCCGGCTTGCTTGAATCCTGATGGTGCAATGGCAAGGGACTCACATCTGAGTATACCCTTCCACGCTTATGGTGGACAAAACGATTCAGAAAAAGGGGTGGTGATGGACAGAGTTTCTGAATTAAACAGAACACTCATACCCAGTCAACAGATCAGGACTTGATCCATCACCGTTTTTTAGCTCACTGCACCATCCCAGCTCAGAACCTGGCTATATGCAAATTAGTCTGTCCCTGGCCCAGTGCATCATGGGAACAGGGCAGACCAAACTACCAAGCCAATGCTTATACTGGGAAGGAAACAAGCTTCCGGGGACGGTTTCTGGCATTACAGCCGTCTTCGGCCCAGCTTGCTTGAATCCTGATGGTGCAATGAGCAAGGGACTCACATCTGAGTATACCCTTCCACGCTTATGGTGGACAAAACGATTCAGAAAAAGGGGTGGTGATGGACAGAGTATCTGAATTAAACAGAACACTCATACCCAGTCAACAGATCAGGGCTTGATCCATCACAGTTTTTTAGCTCACTGCACCATCCCAGCTCAGAACCTGGCTATATGCAAATTAGTCTGTCCCTGGCCCAGTGCATCATGGGAACAGGGCAGACCAAACTACCAAGCCAATTCTTATACTGGGAAGAAAACAAGCTTCCGGGGACCGGTTTCTGGCATTACAGCCATCTTCGGCCCGGCTTGCTTGAATCCTGATGGTGCAATGAGCAAGGGACTCACATCTGAGTATACCCTTCCACGCTTATGGTGGACAAAACGATTCAGAAAAAGGGGTGGTGATGGACAGAGTATCTGAATTAAACAGAACACTCATACCCAGTCAACAGATCAGGACTTGATCCATCACCGTTTTTTAGCTCACTGCACCATCCCAGCTCAGAACCTGGCTATATGCAAATTAGTCTGTCCCTGGCCCAGTGCATCATGGGAACAGGGCAGACCAAACTACCAAGCCAATGCTTATACTGGGAAGGAAACAAGCTTCCGGGGACGGTTTCTGGCATTACAGCCGTCTTCGGCCCAGCTTGCTTGAATCCTGATGGTGCAATGAGCAAGGGACTCACATCTGAGTATACCCTTCCACGCTTATGGTGGACAAAACGATTCAGAAAAAGGGGTGGTGATGGACAGAGTATCTGAATTAAACAGAACACTCATACCCAGTCAACAGATCAGGGCTTGATCCATCACAGTTTTTTAGCTCACTGCACCATCCCAGCTCAGAACCTGGCTATATGCAAATTAGTCTGTCCCTGGCCCAGTGCATCATGGGAACAGGGCAGACCAAACTACCAAGCCAATTCTTATACTGGGAAGAAAACAAGCTTCCGGGGACCGGTTTCTGGCATTACAGCCGTCTTCGGCCCGGCTTGCTTGAATCCTAATGGTGCAATGAGCAAGGGACTCACATCTGAGTATACCCTTCCACGCTTATGGTGGACAAAACGATTCAGAAAAAGGGGTGGTGATGGACAGAGTATCTGAATTAAACAGAACACTCATACCCAGTCAACAGATAAGGGCTTGATCCATCACCGTTTTTTAGTTCACTGCACCATCCCAGCTCAGAGCCAGGCAATATGCAAATTATTCTGTCCCTGGCCCAGTACATCATGGGAACAGGGCAGACCAAACTACCAAGCCAATTCTTATACTGGGAAGGAAACAAGCTTCCGGGGACCGGTTTCTGGCATTACAGCCGTCTTCGGCCTGGCTTGCTTGAATCCTGATGGTGCAATGAGCAAGGGACTCACATCTGAGTATACCCTTCCACGCTTATGGTGGACAAAACGATTCAGAAAAAGGGGTGGTGATGGACAGAGTATCTGAATTAAACAGAACACTCATACCCAGTCAATAGATCAGGGCTTGATCCATCACCGTTTTTTAGCTCACTGCACCATCCCAGCTCAGAACCTGGCTATATCGTTTTTGGCCACTATAAGTGTGGCAGGGTATACTCAGACATGAGTCCCTTTCTCACTGCACCATCAGGATTCAAGCAAGCCAGGCCGAAGACGGCTGAAATGCCAGAAACCGGTCCCCGGTAGCTTGTCTCCTTTCAGGTGAAGAATTGGCTTGGTAGTTTAGTCTGCCCTGTTCCCATGATGCACTGGGCCAGGGACAGACTGATTTGCATATAGCCAGGTTCTGAGCTGGGATGGTGCAGTGAGATAAATAACGGTGATGGATCAAGCCCTGATCTTTGGACTGGGTAAGAGTGGTCTGCTTAATTCAGACACTCTGTTCATCACCACCCCCTTTTCTGAATCGTTTTTGGCCACTATAGGTGTGGCAGGGTATACTCAGACATGAGTCCCTTTCTCACTGCACCATCAGGATTCAAGCAAGCCGGGCCGAAGACGGCTGAAATGCCAGAAACCGGTCCCCGGTAGCTTGTCTCCTTTCTGGTGAAGAATTGGCTTGGTAGTTTAGTCTGCCCTGTTCCCATGATGCACTGGGCCAGGGACAGACTGATTTGCATATAGCCAGGTTCTGAGCTGGGATGGTGCAGTGAGATAAATAACGGTGATGGATCAAGCCCTGATCTTTGGACTGGGTAAGAGTGGTCTGCTTAATTCAGACACTCTGTTCATCACCACCCCCTTTTCTGAATCGTTTTTGGCCACTATAGGTGTGACAGGGTATACTCAGACATGAGTCCCTTTCTCACTGCACCATCAGGATTCAAGCAAGCCGGGCCGAAGACGGCTGAAATGCCAGAAACCGGTCCCCGGTAGCTTGTCTCCTTTCTGGTGAAGAATTGGCTTGGTAGTTTAGTCTGCCCTGTTCCCATGATGCACTGTCCCAGGGACAGACTGATTTGCATATAGCCAGGTTCTGAGCTGGGATGGTGCAGTGAGATAAATAACGGTGATGGATCAAGCCCTGATCTTTGGACTGGGTAAGAGTGGTCTGCTTAATTCAGACACTCTGTTCATCACCACCCCCTTTTCTGAATCGTTTTTGGCCACTATAGGTGTGGCAGGGTATACTCAGACATGAGTCCCTTTATCACTGCACCATCAGGATTCAAGCAAGCCGGGCCGTAGACGGCTGAAATGCCAGAAACCGGTCCCTGGTAGCTTGTCTCCTTTCTGCTGAAGAATTGGCTTGGTAGTTTAGTCTGCCCTGTTCCCATGATGCACTGGGCCAGGGACAGACTGATTTGCATATAGCCAGGTTCTGAGCTGGGATGGTGCAGTGAGATAAATAACGGTGATGGATCAAGCCCTGAACTTTGGACTTGGTAAGAGTGGTCTGCTTAATTCAGACACTCTGTTCATCACCGCCCCCTTTTCTGAATCGTTTTTGGCCACTATAGGTGTGGAAGGGTATACTCAGACATGAGTCCCTTTCTCACTGCACCATCAGGATTCAAGCAAGCCGGGCCAAAGACGGCTGAAATGCCAGAAACCGGTCCCCGGTAGCTTGTCTCCTTTCTGGTGAAGAATTGGCTTGGTAGTTTAGTCTGCCCTGTTCCCATGATGCACTGGGCCAGGGACAGACTGATTTGCATATAGCCAGGTTCTGAGCTGGGATGGTGCAGTGAGATAAATAACGGTGATGGATCAAGCCCTGATCTTTGGACTGGGTAAGAGTGGTCTGCTTAATTCAGACACTCTGTTCATCACCACCCCCTTTTCTGAATCGTTTTTGGCCACTATAGGTGTGACAGGGTATACTCAGACACGAGTCCCTTTCTCACTGCACCATCAGGATTCAAGCAAGCCGGGCCGAAGACGGCTGAAATGCCAGAAACCGGTCCCCGGTAGCTTGTCTCCTTTCTGGTGAAGAATTGGCTTGGTAGTTTAGTCTGCCTTGTTCCCATGATGCACTGTCCCAGGGACAGACTGATTTGCATATAGCCAGGTTCTGAGCTGGGATGGTGCAGTGAGATAAATAACGGTGATGGATCAAGCCCTGATCTTTGGACTGGGTAAGAGTGGTCTGCTTAATTCAGACACTCTGTTCATCACCACCCCCTTTTCTGAATCGTTTTTGGCCACTATAGGTGTGGCAGGGTATACTCAGACATGAGTCCCTTTATCACTGCACCATCAGGATTCAAGCAAGCCGGGCCGTAGACGGCTGAAATGCCAGAAACCGGTCCCTGGTAGCTTGTCTCCTTTCTGCTGAAGAATTGGCTTGGTAGTTTAGTCTGCCCTTTTCCCATGATGCACTGGGCCAGGGACAGACTGATTTGCATATAGCCAGGTTCTGAGCTGGGATGGTGCAGTGAGATAAATAACGGTGATGGATCAAGCCCTGAACTTTGGACTGGGTAAGAGTGGTCTGCTTAATTCAGACACTCTGTTCATCACCGCCCCCTTTTCTGAATCGTTTTTGGCCACTATAGGTGTGGAAGGGTATACTCAGACATGAGTCCCTTTCTCACTGCACCATCAGGATTCAAGCAAGCCGGGCCGAAGACGGCTGAAATGCCAGAAACCGGTCCCCGGTAGCTTGTCTCCTTTCTGGTGAAGAATTGGCTTGGTAGTTTAGTCTGCCCTGTTCCCATGATGCACTGGGCCAGGGACAGACTGATTTGCATATAGCCAGGTTCTGAGCTGGGATGGTGCAGTGAGATAAATAACGGTGATGGATCAAGCCCTGATCTTTGGACTGGGTAAGAGTGGTCTGCTTAATTCAGACACTCTGTTCATCACCACCCCCTTTTCTGAATCGTTTTTGGCCACTATAGGTGTGGCAGGGTATACTCAGACATGAGTCCCTTTCTCACTGCACCATCAGGATTCAAGCAAGCCGGGCCGAAGACGGCTGAAATGCCAGAAACCAGTCCCCGGTAGCTTGTCTCCTTTCTGGTGAAGAATTGGCTTGGTAGTTTAGTCTGCCCTGTTCCCATGATGCACTGGGCCAGGGACAGACAGATTTGGATATAGCCAGGTTCTGAGCTGGGATGGTGCAGTGAGATAAATAACGGTGATGGATCAAGCCCTGATCTTTGGACTGGGTAAGAGTGGTCTGCTTAATTCAGACACTCTGTTCATCACCACCCCCTTTTCTGATTTAACCATGGCATCAAAAACCCTTAGGCAAACTTGGCAGGTCACTTAGTCCCAGCTCACCTACATCACTCCATTGAGATATCTGGGAGCGGGAGTGAATAATCCCCAGCATCTGACAGGGTTCCTGGGCCTTTATCAACGATGTAAAGATTCAAGAGTCTTAGGAGCCCATGTCTGAGTCTTGTTAACAGGCTCCTATCATATGAGTTCTTTGATCATGACAAGTAAGATTCAGGCCATGATGATGTTCACAGAAGCGTATATGCCCTACTGTTGAATATAAGGTATTTACCGATCACTGTTGTTCAGTAATGGTTTAGGTCAGTATCTCCTCTACCAATTAATGGCTCTGACTCTTGGACAAGCAGGGATCCTAAACTGAGACCAATACATGTTGCATTGAGATTCACCAATAGACACATGCCTTCCTGGAAAGCATCAAAAGCAACCAAAGCTATAATTACACTGACCTTAGAGAAAACAAACTCAGCTGAACACCTTGCGGCTACCAAAACAAGCATTGGGAAAGCCAATTGGTCTTAGATTAGTGTGCTAACATATGCTGGATCAGCACATTGAAGTGAGGAAGAAGCCTCACGGGTAAGAATGAGGGAGCTATGGTTGTAAAGTAGTAGAGTATAGTAGTTTTGGCTCCACACTTTCACGTCACGAATATGCCATATATACATACCTGTAGTACTATATATTTGTGTGCTTTAATATCGTTAACGTAAAGTGGTGCACTTGATCGAAAAACTGAAGGTGCATTCGCTGTATAAATCAGAAATTTATATGAGAGTAATACCCAATTGCAGTTTCCATATATATATATGCATTTGTGTAGTTGGGTATACTGTAATTTGAAGATTTGGATGATGCTAACGCCTCTTTGTTTCCCAGGCATCTAAAAAGGTATTTCGCAGGGAAATTTGGATATTCGTCTCAGTGATCTGACAGTAAGTAGTATGTATGCTCTTGGCTGAAGGAGGAAAGATTCACCCAAACAGCTGATAACAGTTGGATAGAGATGTGTACCCCACTGGGCTGAGACAATAATTGATTGGCAACGTCTCAAACCAATGTCTGAAAAAGGCTGGACAAAGAAAGCAGCAGACCCATAACCCTCTCTGTACTTTATTAGCAATAGTTCTGTTTGATGGTTCTGCTGTCAAAACCAGGATCTAAAATGTTTTATCCAGTGGCTGAAAAGTTAACCAATGACTGAAAGGGATTGGGCAGAGAAATCCAGTAAATGAAAAGGGCAGACTAAAGCCCACACTGTACATCATAAGCAATAGATATGTTTGACAGATGAGTCGTCAAAACAAGGACATGCTAAAGCAGGGAATTATTTTTTCTCTGTTGTAGTTTTTCTCCTGATATGATATGCTGTATATTGTGGATACTCTCATGTGACCTTCAGATATTACCTTTTCATAGATATCCCAGCACCTTGACAAGGCTGATAACCAGCTGCATGTCTGTGGATATGGTATCAGCAGATGAACATCCTATTGATCACCACATTTGTCCAGGCTTAAGTTGAGCCTCCCTTTCCTTCGTAGCGCTCTGCTGCCAGATCCAAAATGGCAACTGTCCATTGCTTCAGTAATTGGATTGCACATTTGACGGAGCGTGTTTTTTTAAAAATAAAAATGAATTAGCACGTTTTTGCTGAGCAAGGTCAGGTGATACACCACTCCACAAATAATGATAGGCAGCTCTTAAAGAGAGTTTTGTCATATAGACAGCATACTGTATTCTCCCATGAATTACCCTGGATTATGAAGCTGCAAAGTTGTTGTAAATTGACAAATTTAATATTTTTACCTGAAATAAACAGAACTTTAATTTTTTTGGGATGTGATTGTGGTGCATTTGTACAGTCCATTGTACTTCCCCTTTTCCACGAAGTAAACGTCCCTACATTATGTGCTGGAGAGAGGCCAAGAGTGTGCAAATGGAAGCCTTGGCCTCCAGGAATCCAGGACTCAGTGCAGTTCTAGGAAATGTTGCCGTACCTACTGAAACACCGCACTGACTCTTACCTCCAGTCAACACTATTGGATAAGCCAAGATTAGGCCTAAGCGACATATCTATGAAAGACTGCCAATTCTCCCGACCTTCAGGACCCTCAAATAAACTCTGGTAAGACTACATGCAATTACACCAGTAGCCTAGGAAACAACCATTTCACATGCTCCTCTTCAGTATCTCGACAATCGACATACAATTTGCTTTTCACTGAAATAATCCGTTTATAACCAGAGCTGCAACCAAACCTTAAAGGAACTATAAACAAAAATGCAGCCAATGTAGGCAACACCTACTCAAAAAAGACCTGCAAACTTAAGTTCTGGAACCTCAGGTACAATACAATGCAATATCACAGAATTTGTGTAATCCACTTACACTTCCTGGCATGTTACAGATAGGAGAGAATGATACAAGCACCTAAGCAGGGAATGCAAAAAACAAGATTTAAAGACCTTGAAATACAGCAGATGGTTGACGGAAATTGTAGCTTCACAGGAAGTTGAATTTAAAGGTTAGCTGGCAAATAGGAAATAAGCATTTACAATGCAATGGTTTTGCCTTTGTTAAAGTTAGAGCTATTGGCATTGCTCTTGACATTATTTTTATTTATGTTTTTTTTAACATAAATAAATGGCATTGTCATTTACAATGCCACTAGCTTTATCTCTCGCAAATGACACACACAAACACACACAGAGCCCCCCCCACACACACCCACACAGAGCCCCCCACACACACAGCCACACAGAGCCCCCCCACACACAGCCACACAAAGCCCCCCACACACACAGCCACACAAAGCTCCCCACACACACAGCCACACAGAGCCCTCCACACACCCACACAGAGCCTTCCACAGACACCCACACAGCACAAGCAGGCAACAGGGGCACACGGAGGCACAAACAGGCAACAGGGGCACACGGAGGCACAAGCAGGCAACAGGGGCACACGGAAGCACAAGCAGGCAACAGGGGCACGAAAACGGAGGCACAAGCAGGCAACAGGGGCACACGGAGGCACAAGCAGGCAACAGGGGCACACGGAGGCACAAACAGGCAACAGGGGCACACGGAGGCACAAGCAGGCAACAGGGGCACACGGAAGCACAAGCAGGCAACAGGGGCACGAAAACGGAGGCACAAGCAGGCAACAGGGGCACACGGAGGCACAAGCAGGCAACAGGGGCACACGGAGGCACAAGCAGGCAACAAGGGCACGAAAACTGAGGCACAAGCAGGCGACAGGGGCACGAAAACGGAGGCACAAGCAGGCGACAGGGGCACGAAAACGGAGGCACAAGCAGGCGACAGGGGCACGAAAACGAAGGCACAAGCAGGCAACAGGGGCACACGGAGGCACAAGCAGGCAACAGGGGCACACAGAGGCACAAGCAGGCAACAGGGGCACACGGAGGCACAAGCAGGCAACAGGGTCACGAAAACAAGCACAAGCAGGCAAAAGGGTCACAAGCAGGAATAGTGCGGCTGGTGCAGTGGTACCAGGCCGAAAGGTGAGAGGGGCTGTCTGCACCCCAGTTTGGACAGTTTCCACTACCTAACAGGGATTGGTGGGAGGGGGGCGTACTTCTTGCTTGCTTTAGGGCTGTTACTTCGGGGACGCAGTGCACGCTCTTGCCTGCTGCCACCAGGACACGACAACAGGCAGGGAGAGGACAGGCTGGGAGAGGGCAGGGAGGGGACAGGCTGGGAGAGGGCATGGAGGGGACAGGCTGGGAGAGGGCAGGTTGGGAGAGGGCAGGCTGGAAGTGGACAAGCTGGGAGAGGACAGGCTGGTAAAGGTCATGGAGGGGACAGGCTGGGAGAGGTCAGGCTGGAAGTGGACAGGCTGGAAGAGGACAGGCTGGGAAAGGGCAGGGAGGGGACAGGCTGGGAGAGGGCAGGCTGGAAGTGGGCAGGCTGGGAGAGGACAGGCTGCGAGAGGGCAGGCTGCGAGAGGGCAGGCTGCGAGAGGGCAGGCTGCGAGAGGACAGGCTGGGAGAGGACAGGCTGGGAGAGGACAGGCTGGGAGAAGGCAGGCTGGGAGTGGGCAGGCTGCGAGAGGACAGGCTGCGAGAGGACAGGCTGCGAGAGGACAGGCTGCGAGAGGACAGGCTGCGACAGGACAGGCTGGGAGAGGGCAGGCTGGGAGAGGGCAGGCTGCGAGAGGGCAGGCTGCGAGAGGACAGGCTGCGAGAGGACAGGCTGCGAGAGGACAGGCTGCGAGAGGGCAGGCTGGGAGAGGACAGGCTAGGAGAGGACAGGCTAGGAGAGGACAGGCTGGGAGAGGGCAGGCTGGGAGAGGGCAGGCTGCGAGAGGACAGGCTGCGAGAGGACAGGCTGCGAGAGGACAGGCTGGAAGTGGACAGGCTGGAAGAGGACAGGCTGGGAAAGGGCAGGGAGGGGACAGGCTGGGAGAGGGCAGGCTGGGAGTGGGCAGGCCGGGAGAGGACAGGCTGCGAGAGGACAGGCTGTGAGAGGACAGGCTGCAAGAGGGCAGGCTGGGAGAGGACAGGCTAGGAGAGGACAGGCTAGGAGAGGACAGGCTAGGAGAGGACAGGCTGGGAGAGGGCAGGCTGGGAGTGGGCAGGCTGCGAGAGGACAGGCTGCGAGAGGACAGGCTGCGAGAGGACAGGCTGGGAGAGGGCAGGCTGGGAGTGGGCAGGCTGCGAGAGGACAGGCTGCGAGAAGACAGGCTGCGAGAGGACAGGCTGCGAGAGGACAGGCTGGGAGAGGACAGGCTGCGAGAGGACAGGCTGGGAGTGGACAGGCTGCGAGAGGGCAGGCTGGGAGAGGACAGACTGAGAGAGGACAGGCTGGGAGAGGACAGGCTGGGAGAGGGCAGGCTGGGAGAGGGCAGGCTGCGAGAGGACAGGCTGGGAGAGGACAGGCTGCGAGAGGGCAGGCTGGGAGAGGGCAGGCTGGGAGAGGGCAGGCTGGGAGAGGACAGGCTGGGAGAGGGCAGGCTGGGAGAGGGCAGGCTGGGAGTGGGCAGGCTGGGAGTGGGCAGGCTGGGAGTGGGCAGGCTGGGAGAGGGCAGGCTTGGAGAGGGCAGGCTGGGAGTGGGCAGGCTGCGAGAGGACAGGCTGCGAGAGGACAGGCTGCGAGAGGACAGGCTGGGAGAGGGCAGGCTGGGAGTGGGCAGGCTGCGAGAGGAAAGGCTGCGAGAAGACAGGCTGCGAGAGGACAGGCTGCGAGAGGACAGGCTGCGAGAGGACAGGCTGCGAGAGGACAGGCTGGGAGAGGGCAGGCTGGGAGAGGGCAGGCTGGGAGTGGGCAGGCTGCGAGAGGACAGGCTGCAAGAGGACAGGCTGGGAGAGGACAGGCTGGGAGAGGACAGGCTGGGAGAGGGCAGGCTGGGTGAGGGCAGGCTGGGTGACGGCAGGCTGGGTGACGGCAGGCTGGGTGACGGCAGGCTGGGAGAGGACAGGCTGGGAAGCAGAGAGGGTCTTACCTGAGAAGTCTGCCAGCGCGGAGCTCTCCGGGGCGCAGAGCAGCAGCAGGGCCCAGCAGAGCAGGGCGGGGGGCAGCAGGGGCTCGCAGAGGTGTCTCCTGGGGCAGCCGCCCAGGTCCACCATGGTGCGGCTCCGAGCCCCAAGCTCACATGGTGCCAGCGCTGCCCGCTTGGAAGGATTGGAAGGGGTCACAACGGATATACCTATTTCTGAAGTACGGATGTGTTTGACTACAATGCTAATGTTTTCAGGGGAGTGAGTGCCTTCTTGTTTTAGCTGTGATGCTTACAATACCAGCACCGTTCGCAGACACGAGTGCACATTTAGCAGGCAAATACGGGAGCGTCGTTCATTTTTCACAGTGCACACAGATGAACATGGATAAACAGATCCAAATGAACTGAAAGCAAACAGACCTAAATGTCAAAAAAGGCGGCAAAAACATAAGCGCTATTTACAAATCACAAGCGAGTCCTGGCGCCTGAACCCCTTAATTCGACATTGACTTACTGTGTTAAAAAAATAACTTTTTAAAAGATTTGTGATACTAAAGGGGATTCCAGTTGAGCCATTAAAGGGGAATCTATAGGGTTGGTTCCGCCGCCGAAAAGAAGTGAATTAACTCCATAGGCTTCTGAAACAGTCGGAAGGAATTTCTAAAGACTAAAACCAGCTCGTGCCAAGGACACAAACACGCGAAAGCGGTCTGTAGAATTCGTTTCTAAAAGGCGCGGAGGGGCCTCTCTGTAGGTCACCGATGAGTAAAGACAAGGGTTTTAAACTGAATCTACTGCTGCAGTCAGTCCCTAAAGTGTGGGTGTAAAGGGCTCCCACCTGCCAGCACCCCAAAGGTTGAACTCAGAGATCTGAATGACTTCAAGCTGATGAATAGCGCATCAGTGCCTCGTCAAGGCCCTTAAGCGCTATATGAATACATTTACAATCACACACCACATAAAGGGCCAGCGTGCAGGCGCGACGAAGCTGCAGGAGCGGTGGGAACCTTAGCTCCTGTGGAAGAAGGGACGAGGCTTCATGGCACATTGGGATCAAATGAAATGCTGGCCAGGTGTACCCTGTGGGGTCAGCCCAAAGCAGGGAGAGGTCTTTTAGCCCACAAAGTGGTGGGCCGGCGCCCGAACAGACGAGTCGCGCTGGGACCTCGCTGAACAGTGATCAAACCCCCAGTTTTCCTTGAGATTTGAAGGCGGCCACATAAACCTGGCAGTCAGAGAGGGGGTACAGCCCATTGACAGAAAACACGAGGCAGACAGAGGGCAGAAGGACACAAAAACGAGAGGGAAGAAGGAGGACACACAAGCTACGGCAGCAAGGATGGGGCCATGTCTGGGCACAGACTAGTGGTCTCTCCGGGGAGGTGCTGCGCCAGGCCCTTGGCACAGGGAGGGGGCCATGTCTGGGCACAGACTAGTGGTCTCACCAGGGATGCGCTGCGCCAGGCCCTTGGCACAGGGAGGGGGCCATGTCTGGGCACAGACTAGAGGTCTCTCCGGGGAGATGCTGCGCCAGGCCCTTGGCACAGGGAGGCGGCCATGTCTGGGCACAGACTAGTGGTCTCTCCGGGGAGGTGCTGCGCCAGGCCCTTGGCACAGGGAGGGGGCCATGTCTGGGCACAGACTAGTGGTCTCACCAGGGATGCGCTGCGCCAGGCCCTTGGCACAGGGAGGGGGCCATGTCTGGGCACAGACTAGAGGTCTCTCCAGGGAGGTGCTGCGCCAGGCCCTTGGCACAGGGAGGGGGCCATGTCTGGGCACAGAGTAGAGGTCTCACCCGCGAGGTGCGTCTCCAGGCCCTTGGCACAGCGAGGGGGGCACGTCTGGGCACAGACACACCCACAGACTTGAGGTCTCACCCGTGACGTGCTGCGCCAGGCCCTTGGCACAGGTGAGGGGGCCATGTCTGGGCACAGACTAGAGGTCTCACCCGCGAGGTGCTGCGCAAGGCCCTTGGCTCAGGGAGGGGGCCATGTCTGGGCACAGACTAGTGGTCTCATCAGGGATGTGCTGCGCCAGGCCCTTGGCACAGGGAGGGGGCCATGTCTGGGCACAGACTAGTGGTCTCACCAGGGAGGTGCTGTGCCAGGCCCTTGGCACAGGAAGGCGGCCATGTCTGGGCACAGACTAGTGGTCTCACCAGGGAGGTGCTGCGCCAGGCCCTTGGCACAGGGAGGCAGCCATGTCTGGGCACAGACTAGAAGTCTCGCCCGTGAGGTGCTGCGCCAGGCCCTTGGCACAGAGAGGGGGCCATGTCTGAGCACAGACTAGAGGTCTCTCCAGGGAGGTGCATGCGCCAGGCCCTTGGCAGAGTTTGTCCACTTCTATAATATTCGTGTTTCTTTGTAGACTGAGTTGACTTCACACTACCACAGACATGAAAAGTAGGTACACTGTGTACCAGTTTAGATGAAAGCGCCCAGAAGTGCCAGGAAGGGCCCCATGGCTCGTGCAGGGCCCCTCCCTGCGTGCTGGGCTCATTTGCATGGCTGCTTTTGAGCCCACGTTGCTGCGTTTGAAGGAACCGAAGGATTTGCGCCGCTCGTTTTCCGTGTTTTTTAATCTTTGACGGTATTATCTGAATGTATCCTCAAGGTGAAGCCAACGACCAGACGCGTCGAAATTAATTGAATCGAGTGCGGAATTGTAAAAAGATTAAGAGAAACATCAAAGAGGAGGATTTTACAGCTCTCAAGCCTGGCGCTGCCGAGGCCTCCGACTGGCAACAAAGGCGGCGTCAGGCGCTACAGGCCCGACTTCAAAGGCCGCGCAGCGCCTAGAGGGGGGCGGCGCCGCACGAGGGGCTGTGGGAAGGAAACACGGCAGGGACAGGGAGGGGTGAGGAATACTTCACCAAGAGAGTCTGTGAGAGAGAAACACGGGGGTGTGGGGGGGGGGGCAGAGCGACACGGGGGGCTGTGGGAAAGAAACACGGAGGCCGATGGGGAATCGCTTCACGAGGGGCTGTGGCAAGGAAACACAGGGGGCCGAGGGGGGGCAGAGCTTCACGAGGGGCTTGAAGGGAGAAACACGGGGGGCAGCGCTTCACGAGGGGCTGTGGGAAGGAAACACGGGGGGCCGAGGGGCGGAAGCGCTTCACGAGAGCCTGTGAGGCGAAGGCAGGAGTGAGTAATTAAAGCGCCATCGCACAGGAGCAGGAAGGCGGGTGCCCTCAATCCCGGACCAGATTCGGGGGCGTTGACGAGAAGAGGCTCTCGGCTGACGTAGCCAAAAGCCAAAAATTCTCGGGAACGCCCCCGAATCTGGTCCGAGATTGACGGACAGAGCCCTCTCCCAATGGCTAGCCTCCATGTATGGAGCTAGCCAATGGGAGGAGGGGGTGTAGACCCGACCCCACACACAAATCATAAGGTTTTCCGTTTTTGGCGCATGCCCACTACGTGCGCATCGCCAGTCAAAACCTAAAAAGGACAGCTGTTCACACAGGGCCTTGCTGGTTTTGGGGACAGCAAAGTAGATCCAGTTTGGCCGAACAAGGGCAGTGAGTAGGCACATAAGGAGCGAGAAGTTTGTGAAAATAAATGGGACCTTAGATGATGAATGCATAGTGACAGATACAGAGAGCCTTCGAGACAATGCCCTTCTCAACATGAAGCAAGTAGAACCCTGCTAGATACTTTAAGTCTTATATGTGCCAGGGAATATCTAAAATAAGTCAAGCAGGGACATTTGGTACCATCTGGAGTCTGATTGTCAGATACTTGGGAAGCGCTAGGTGTGGCGAGCTGCTATAATCAAGGTGAGAGATAATAACCAATTGGACCGCAGTTTCACGGCATTCTGCTGGAAGAAGTCTGATCATTTTATTTAGCATACTGACGTAATGAAAGCAATTATCAGATGTATGTGTGATTTGAGGTATGAAGGTAAGATTAACTTCTAAAATCAAGACTCATGACACAATAAAGTAGTGAAGAAGGGGTATTAAGTTCTGCTTCACATCACTAAGAGGACCAGATGGAAGAAGAGCCCAGACGAACAGGATCTGAGTTTTTTCTGAATTCCCTTTAAAACTATCACCTCATGCTTGTGCCCACATTGGACAAGCATACACAAACGTTTGCCTGAATTTGTCAAAGAGTGTCAGCAACACCAATGACAATTTGGATGGTGTCGGCATAGGCCATGAGTGACATCTCATGAGACTGTATGAGGTGAACCAGAGGGCTGACATATACAGGAACCATTGCCTAACACAATAGGTCTTGGGAGCCCAGAAGAGCTTTGCAGATAAAATAAAAACTCTTACAGCCAGGCAATGAAGAGAGAGGTGGACATGTTGAAGACCCTGGCAAACAGAGAGTGAAGCCAGGACACCATAGGTGCTCGAATGTCTAACGGAGGCAGGCCAGTCAACATGATGGAATGGAATACCATGTTAAATAATCTTTGAAGATCAGGCCGGTAGTGACCTTTACATCCAATGTCATTCTCAGTTCTATGGACCAGTCAGCATTGCAGTTCTGAGCCATGTAAAGGTGAAAAAGCTGATTGAACATGAGGTAGAAGACAAATAGATTGAAGAAATTCAGAAATTAGAAAGCTGTCTTCTTCCAGATCTCTGAAGGGATAAGGTAAAACATAGTCAAGTAGTTGCTCAAAATAAAAGGATCACACATTGATTTAATTAGAAGTGGGGCGACTAATGCCTTCTTTCAGGCAAGTGGGACAGAGTATGCTAGAACAAGGGAATCTATCTCAAATCTGTGATTGTTAAACAAACACTCAAAGCATGATGAAATTATTCCACATCTTAGAGATCACAAGGGAGTTTGGTACAGGTAAATGTCATCGGCAGGTCTGGAAAGCCCTCAACAAAAAGAAACCTTAACATTCACACTTTTCAGGCATATTTTTTGCAGGAGTTTGAGCAGCAATACAGGGGCAGCACTTGCTGCCCCTAACTGATCTCTAAATGATACCCCAGAGGATGGTGTCTGCAAAAAACAAACAGCAGACCGTCTGATGTACCGTTTTTTCTTGTGTGTTTCCGACTTCAGTCTTTTGTGAACTGATGGATCACTGACATAATATCGAGGGACATAATATCGACTACCTAAAATATCGGCGACAAAATATCGACAGACAGAATATCAACTTTGTATCTACAAACAGGTAAGTACAAAAATATCGAGTAAAAAATATTGTTTACTAAAATATAGTTTGTAAAAATATCGACTTTAGTAAAAACAATGTTAAATTAAATTAATATTAAAAATTATTTACTAAAATATACTTAAAAATACTTAAATTAACTTATAATAATTAAATTAATAATTAAAGTTATAAAAAAACAAATTTACAATCATATTTGTTAAAACATATATATATAGTAACATAATATAATTTAAAAAAATCCAATATTATTACCGTAGGATAGCGGAAGTGTAAAATTACTATTCCCACTCCAAAGAGTGCAACAGTAGGGAAAGCGTTGGATAGCGTAGGGGTAAAAATGACTATTCCCACTCCAGAGAGTGCAACAGTAGGGAAAGCGTTGGATAGCGTAGGGGTAAAAATTACTATTCCCACTCCAGACAGTGCAACAGTAGGGAAGCGTTGGATAGCGTAGGGGTAAAAATTACTATTCCCACTCCAAAGAGTGCAACAGTAGGGAAAGCGTTGGATAGCGTAGGGGTAAAAATGACTATTCCCACTCCAGAGAGTGCAACAGTAGGGAAAGCGTTGGATAGCGTAGGGGTAAAAATTACTATTCCCACTCCAGACAGTGCAACAGTAGGGAAGCGTTGGATAGCGTAGGGGTAAAAATTACTATTCCCACGCCAAAGAGTGCAACAGTAGGGAAAGCGTTGGATAGCGTAGGGGTAAAAATTACGATTCCCACTCCAGACAGTGCAACAGTAGGGAAAGCGTTGGATAGCGTAGGGGTAAAAATTACTATTCCCACTCCAGACAGTGCAACAGTAGGGAAAGCGTTGGATAGCGTAGGGGTAAAAATTACTATTCCCACTCCAAAGAGTGCAACAGTAGGTAAAGCGTTGGATAGCGTAGGGGTAAAAATTATTATTCCCACTCCAAAGAGTGCAACAGTAGGGAAAGCGTTGGATAGCGTAGGGGTAAAAATTACTATTCCCACTCCAAAGAGTGCAACAGTAGGGAAAGCGTTGGATAGCGTAGGGGTGAAAAAATTACTAATCCCACTCCAGAGAGTGCAACAGTAGGGAAAGCGTTGGATAGCGTAGGGGTAAAAATTACTATTCCCACTCCAGAGAGTGCAACAGTAGGGCAGCGTTGGATAGCGTAGGGGTAAAAATTACTATTCCCACTCCAGAGAGTGGAACAGTAGGGAAAGCGTTGGATAGTGTAGGGTTAAAATTACTATTCCCACTCCAAAGAGTGCAACAAATAACAATTAATAAATTTACATATTTAAATAATTATAATTAAATTACTTCCCACCCTACTACCCTATAAACCCACAACCCGCCACAAAAATAAAATTAACTAAATTAACATAATTACCAATTAATCAATTAAATAAAATTAATTGCCAATTAAAATGTAATTAATTACAACATAAAAATTAATTAAGAATTAATTATAAACAAACACCAATAAATACATTTACATATTTAATTAATTATAATTATATTACTTCCCACCCTATTCCCCTATAAACCCACAACCCGCTACAAAAATTACATTAATTAAATTAACCTAATTATCAATTAATCAATTAAATAAATTAATTGGCAATTAAAATGTAATTAATCACAAAATAACAATTAATTAACAATTAATTATAAACAAATACCAATAAATAAATTTACATATTTAGTTATTTATAATTAAATTACTTCCCACCCTATTCCCCTATAAACCCACAACCTGCTACAAAAATTGCATTAATTAAATTAACATAATTATCAATTAATCAATTAAATAAAATTAATTGGCAATTAAAATGTAATTAATTACAAAATAAAAATTAATTAACAATTAATTATAAACAAATACCAATAAATAAATGTACATATTTAATTAATTATAAATAAATTACTTCCCACCCTATTCCCCTATAAACCCACAACCCGCTACAGAATTAAATTACGCAAAATTTAAATAACATTAAATTCATTATTAAAATACATTATAACATAAATAAACACTTTTAACACATAAAATACACTTTAAAAAATTTGACATTATTACATTTTTGATATTTTTTTAACCTATATTATGTACTTCGATATTTTGACTATCTATATTTTAAATTTCGATATTACATTACTTACCTTCAAAACGATATTTTTGATGTCTATATTCTGTCCATTCGATATTCTGTCCAGCCTATATTTTGAACTCGATATTATGTCCATTCAATATTTTGTAGTCGATATTTTGTCTGTTTACCTGAACTGATAGCACATTACTGTTAGGAAGTGACCAATTGGGTGGAGGTGAAAGGGAAAAGTTCATTCACTTGATGTGGGTCCCATAACACTCAAAATGAACTATTTACAAACGGAGCTAAGTGAAAAGCTCCCTACCTTTAACTCTATCTTTGGGATTTTGGCAAAACTCAAGCCGGGAAGCCTGGGAATCTGCAATGAGTCATAGTGGTTGATAAAAAAAAACCAAGAAACAGTTATGACATAAAGAAATTAGTGTCTATTAAAAGGCCGGGCCAAATAGTGATAATCGATTAAGAAATTGGCACTAAAATATTATAGGGGTAAATAAATAATGATGACAGAAGAAAAAGTAGTGGTGTCGATTCAAGTGGACTTTAATTTTTGGATTTTTGGATTTATTGCATGCTCTAGCTGCCAATTAAAGTAGAATGTTACAATGTGGATGGGAATCCTTAGAAGGCCAGTGGTGTGTGATGAATTGTCGCTGCAAGAAATCTAGGTGGCTTACAGTAATATTTGGACATATTTGGAAGATTACTCTCGCAATGATTTTTACTCACGCACAAAAGGTCTGTTATTTACACGTAAGTAATTGTGGGTGCCAAAAGTCCTTGGCACAATTGCATATACATGGTGAAGGCACAGTGTCTTCGGTTGGACATCACAAGCTGTGACGGACAGTGATAACAATTCTTGCCAATAGAAAGTTTTGTACTATGTTGTTGCAAAGGTTCTTGTTGCTCTGCTTCTTTAAGACGCAGGTTGTAGCCACCTCTGGCTACGTGCTCATGGGGCAGGATATCATGCTTCCATCAATCTTGAGATGCAACGGCAGTACTTTCGAATCATATGGCCACGAGTTGGAGTTTTCTTTGCAGCAAACTGGTGCTTTATCTCATTTCTAATGTGCAACTTGAGAAGCTAGGTCAGGATTTGAGACACACTGCAGTACGTCTTCTTCTGAGACTCGTGACTTAGGGGCTTATTTACAATCCCTGGATGCCAACGGCACAACACTTTTTGTGATGTTCCGGTGGTGCAGAGGGCTCAGCCATATCTACAAGGCCAGATAATGCCACCCTGAGTGGCTTTTAATGAACTTGTAGATATGTAGTGAGGCAATGCAGTGAAAGTTGCAGCAGTACCTCACACTGCATCGTAGAGGTGTGCCATGGGCATTGCAATGCGTGTTCCCACGCAATGTCCATAGGTTTTGACACATTCCCAGATGGTATAAATCAACATGTACAACATGGTATAAATCCATGGGTGATGTAATAAGGAGAATTAACATTATTTCTCCTCTTTTTTGTGTCCCTTCCTCCACAAAAACAGTCATACCAACAACACAGAAACACTTGTACCATGGTGCAAGAATGCCTGTGTTGGTGCATGGCTGCTAATTTTGCACTGGCACTTACTGATAAGAACAGGAATGCACTGCACCTTGCAAGTGAGGTACATTCCTACCCTCTCGAATTGGCATAGGACAGAGCCTGAAAATGACTTGCGGCACTGCCCTGCGCCTATGCATTGTAAATATGCCCCTAAGACTCGCAGATCTTGACATTACCTTGTAATGATGACCCTGACATCATATAGCTGCCTTATGAGACAATTGCTAATTGAACAGTGTTAGTTGAAAGTTCAATTTCAACTCCATTGTCAAGGTTTTCACATGAAAATTGGGGCGAGATTTCCTCAACAGTATAGAAAACATATACTTCAACATAAAACTCAAAATATAGTAGTAGTAATTGTTGTTGTGCACCCTAAGGATGTTCAAGAAAACAAGAAAGAAATAATGGTGTGGGAATACGCAGATGATTTAAAAAAGAAAACAACGGGACGTTAGTAGAGGATTGGATATTGTGTTTCAGGTCAAAAAGTTGCCAACAGTAGTCTTTTGGATGGGAATGGATCAGTGCCTTGACATTATTGTAAGGTGACAGAGTAACAATGTGTTTTGACACAGAATAGCTGTTCAAGATGCAGGAAATCCCTGGTCACCATGTCAGGAAAAAGGCAAATTGGTCCCAGCAGGGTTGTGGGTTATGTATAGTCTCAGGTCTCTTAACGTCCACTTAACAATATATTTATGGGGGCATTGCGGGATACTTCCTGGGGAGGCTGGGAGGGATGCCTACCCTGCGCTTGTCCTACTGATTGACTGTCTCGTCTTGGACTTGCAGGTGGTGGAAGGCCATAGTACTCATCCTGGGACCCACCCCTTCAGCTTGAGACGATTCCTGGTGGCCTGCCGCTCTGGGATCCCCCCACCCTGACGGACCACACAAGCAACCTCAGCATAATACTGGACTTATTGCTCACTATGAACCGCCAAATTAACACAGTTTCCTCAGCCTGATTCCACACACTCTGCCTGCTTTGAAAGATGTTCAGATGGATTCCCACAGAATCTAGAAAGACTGTCGCTCATCATCAGCAGACTCGACTATGGCAACGCCCTCTATGCCGGCGTCACCCAGAAACAGCTCAAGAAACTTCAGTACCTTTAAAACGCTGCAGCCAGACTGGTACTCGACATCCCCCACCTCAGCCACATCATGCAACACCTTCCACAATTCCATTGGCTTCCAGTCAACAAGAGAATCACTTTCATGCTCCTTACTCACGCCTACAAAACTCTGCACGACCAAGGACCAGCACACCTGAACCGCTGCCTCACATTATATGTACCTGCCAGACAACTCTGATAATCCCAACCCACCCTTGCCTCCTTCCCCAGGATCTACAAGGCCAGAACTGGAGGAAGGTCTTTTTCCCACCTCACCGCCAAGATCTGGAACACCCTGCCCCTCCATCTCAGGCAATCAGCGTCGCTGACCCAATTCAAAAAGGCCCTCAAGACGTGGGTCCTCGAATAACCGTCCACCCAGTCGCACCAGCAGTCCCCCTCCCGCAGCACCTTGAGACACTCTTGGGTGAGTAGTCACGCTGTGCAAGAAACAAAATGATTGATAATTGATTGTAATCATGGTGCAGTCCCAGTGAAGGCACCCAAACCCTTGCAATAGTTACTTAAAATATTCCTTTTTCCTTTCAACTTGTACCCCCGAAAATGACAGAGACACATGTTGGCCTCTTCTCCCCACCATTGTGCCTGTCCATGTCTGGCACCAATGCTTTCAAGATCAAATACCCCTCAAATCTTTCCAAATACACAAAGAAAAACCTGAAACATAGACCCGTGAGAGACCATCTGGAAACCCTCTTCGCAGACCAATATCATTGCCAACGCAAAGGCCCCTCAAAACCGACCTCTCCTCCTCACACACAACACTGACCTATGGATCGGATCCCTATGCAATTTTCCCCCATCCTCCTCTCTCTCTAACATACCCTTTGGTTGCAAACTCAAATGCTTCTCTGACTTTGGCCTCTCGGGCAACCTTGCTATCTCCATCTAAGCAGAAAAATCATGTTGCAAGCCAAGGACACAGTCCTGGTCACAGTCAACATCATTTATCCTACCCTCAAGCCCTCTGATGATCCTCCACGTCCCCCTCTCCATTTATTTTTAACACCACTCACCCACTCTTCACCCCTTATGGTCCAACCAGATAACCCCTTTCTCCCTGGACTCCCCTGCAGTCCATTATGCCCCCTCAGCTTCTCCCTGAACTGCATGCTACACAATAGCTGGTCTGCAGTCAAACACTGTCTATAGAAATCAGCCTCAATCCTGGACTATAATCTTGATATCCTGATCTACCCTTAAACGTGGCTCAACGACTCATCTAACCACACTCTGGACCTTCTACTTCCTACCAATGATTCAATCTTATGTAGAGACTGAGAAGATAGACCAGGCGGAGTTCTCACACTCATTCACAGAAACTCACTGAGATGCATGATGCACCAAAACAACTCAGTTTCAGTCTTTCGAATGCATGTTTGTTGAAATGGCCATATCCACTACCAGCAACATCAGACTGAATGTGATTTACCATACGTGGGTCATAACAATTAGTTCATTGAGGAATGTATGGAACTCTTCACCTCTCAAGTCATCAGCTCAGAAAGCATGATCTTCCTTGGACATCCACAACATCCTTCAGCATCCACTGTGGAATCAGGGGTAACACCCAGGTCGACACCTTTACAGTCTTTCTCAAAGACAATGATCTCCAACAACACTACATTAAGCCCACTCACAACGAAGGCATCATCCTTGACCTGATAATCTCCAATTCCCCCAAACTACAGTCATGCAACCCCATTCCAGTCGACTGGTCTGAGCACAAGCAGATCCCATTCTCCCTCTTCGGTTCTTATACCAAAACTGCCAGGCAACCCAAGAAAGAGACAATATGGTTCAGGAACACATCTGAGGTTCCGTGACAATCGTAAGTGGTGTTTTCGACTCGCACGAATATGGTCAAGTCTGGTATCTATGAACCGCAAATGACGAGTTTAGTGGGTGTACGCGTTTTCGCTGTATTAGCCTGAACTGTTCGTTTGTTTCGTGGGTTTCTTCATCTGAATCCACGTGTTCCATCTTAGATACGGCATCCATTTTGTTTCTTGCCCTCAAGTAGCCAGCGAACGGACGCTGTCCGATTCTCGACCCTGGGATTCCCAAACACTTGCGGAAGACACGTGTTTCTTTGAAGGTGTCTTTATGACGAGGGGGATGATACTGTAAGGCAGATGGCCCCGCTCGAGGCTCATCTTGCCGTGCCGGTCTATTGTCTTAGTTGTGCATTTCATTAGGGACGTCCTTTTGATCCCTGCAATCGTGTTTCCTGATACCACCCCTTTTACACTTTCTTCGATCTGTTCGCTATCCTTCGTCTTCCTCTGCACCTGTTTCTGACTCTTCTTTGATTCGTTTACTGCCGAACGGAATGTACTAATGGTGGGAAGATGTACTTTTACTGTTGGGAACTGCCAAATGCTACTGTAATTATGTTCCGGGCCCTGTATACATGAAAGCGACCCCCTATGATATTTACAATGGGAACCAGGTTGTAATTCTTTGTGCACCATGTTATCCTATGCCCAAAAACTGTATAAGAAGAGCGATCCACAGATACAATTTGAAGCAGGCTCCGTGAACTTACATGCTATGTACTTCTTGTGACTTCTGTGTTCCCTGCAGTAAATAAACGCTCGAATCTTTGACGCCGAAGGAAGTGTCCCGTGTCTCTGTCATTTGTACGCCGGAACAGGTAACCCACGAAGGTTTCAGGTGTTATCCCTGGCACCGCTGGGTCGTAGAATAACCCAGTCCTTCAGTTGGCGCCCAACGTGGGGCTGCATCAGTGGTACCGGTCCAAAGCCCGACGATCGTGAGGAACTTCGTGTGAAATCTCCGAGGGAAGGTCCACCCCGCTTCATCGATCCTGTTGTCGAAACAAGTGGCCCGATGACCTTTCCCGCGAAGATTCCCGCCTCCTGACGGCTGCGACGGACTGCTGCCCTGACTGTAGACCTGTTTTGGCGCCTGGCGTAGACCTTGGTACAGCGAGACGATTGACGGGCCTTCCTGGTGACGCCATTGATCTTTGAGTTAAGTATTTGTGGGTCGCTCCCAGAGTCCTTTGTTGTGGGTGCTTAGTTGTTGCATGGTTCCATTGCATTTGTGGTTCTTGGTATTGGGTTCTTTGTTGTGATATTTGACGTCTGCAGTCGCCAAAATCCGAGGGTTTTTGCTCTTTTGCAGGGACATTGTATTCCTATAACCCTTGACGTTTGTGAAACTAGGTTAGTGTGCACGATGCCTGGCCGTAGTACTTTGTTCAATTGCTTCAAAGGTTGTGGTACGGATTCCCGGCTGGAGGATTCGTGTCCGATACCTCCGGTTGGAACTCCAACTTACGAGTTATACAGTCGACATGGTTTGGGTCCAATTGCATTCAATGAGTGTTGGGTTCGTTACACTAAAAAAGACGGTGTCCTTAGTTGGCCACCTCATGGTAGTTTTGAGGCCCCGATTTTAGATAATCTTGAAGCGAAATTATTCCAGAGAAAAGCAAGGCCGGCCATGTTTGATTCTTTTTGGTTGTGGCGTAAAGAAGCCAAGCAGAAAGAAATCAAGCAGCTTAAACGTAATAAGAGAGAAGGTATTGTTACTACGGTAAGAAATGCAGAGCAATTTCAGCGAGATAAGGAGGAAAAAGAAAAGGAAGTTTTCGATAGACTACAGCGCATGACTGTGGATAAGTGTTACCCCGCTTTACCGACGGGTACGGATACGACAGAGGAAGCAGCAGAGGACCCTTTATTGTCCTACCTCTTGAAGTCACCACCTCCGTATGCGCAGGGTACCGCAGTTCCTGTGGTTCCCCCTGTCCCTGTTCCTCAACCTGCTCCTGTTCCTGTTCTCCATCCTGTTCCTGCTCCCTTACCTGCTCCTGTCCCTACTGCTCCCCCGCTTGTGCTTCCTCATACTCCTGTTCCCGCTACTTCTACTATTTTGGTTACTCCTGCTGTCCCTTCTGTCACTGATACTTCTCTTGTTACACCGTGGAGTTACTCTTCTACCCCATCTGCTCGACGTCGCACCCCTTCTGTTGCTGCTAACTTCTTCACTTCTCTTGGACCGATTCTTGAGTCCGCTGGTTCTGATGCTCCCCAAAGACGAAGTCAGCTTCCTGGTGGTAGGGAACGTGACTCGCTATATAATATGGCGATGAGTTGGATTAGATACCCCCTTAGGAATCCTCCGCGTGTGGTGCTTGATACGTTCTCTCAATTCAACGAACCGACACAAAGGTTCGTGTTTGAGGAAATGTGCAAGCTTTTACGTGATCAAATATCAGCCGATGCGACTGATGATGTATTGGCTGCTCTCACTAATCTTCAGCTTCAGTTTGCGAGCGGAATAATGGTGGGTAGCAATGTTCGACGTGCTGTCGAGCAGTTGCTATCTTTTCGTCCTTCTATAATGCCTTGGGCATTGTTTTTAGAAGACATTGAGGAACCGCCAGCAGCGCCTGGTCAGTTTCCCATGTGTGAAGTTCCACCGGTGTGGATGCCAGGTAACCCTGGTGCTGCCCCGCCGATCCTGCCACACTTCCAAAGAGTGTGGATACATCTTCCGTGGAAGCGATCGGAGGTCTTGCAGGTGAAGCAATCTTTGCCTGACCCTCGCAAAAATCCTGCAGGGTACTATAAAGAATTGTCTCAGCTAGTGGATGCTACGATAATGAACCTTGCTGACATCGATATGTTGTTCGGTCCCGTAGTTCCGCATCCGGTTTGGGCGAAAATTCGTCAAGAAAATCATGTAGCAGAGTTAGGTGGTGATTGGGCTGCTCTTATAGCGGCGGATACACGACAAGTTGGTGGGGCTAAGCCTGAACAGTTAATTACGGCTTTGCCCCAGAGAATTATTACCCTTATGAAAACGCTTATGCCAGCTATGAAAGTGAACTGGGACAAATTGTCCGCTTGCAAGCAAAAGAAGGATGAGAGTGTCTCTGATTTCTTTACAAGATTTGAGGAGGCATTCATTGATCATAGTGGTCAAGATATGGGTACTGAGGGAGGTCAGAGGTTGTTCGTGGACAAATTTGTGTCGAATTTGTTGCCGGACTTAAGCAACAAATTGAGGAATTCAGAGAGTGCGTGGGCCGTTTCCACTTCTGCTCAGATATTGGCTACGGCCCAATATTATGAGAATAGAGAGAAAGAGGAAAATGATTGAGCAGACAAAAAGACGAAAGAGCTCAAAACGAAGGTGTTGTTACAACAAGCGTATCCTCCACGTTCGAATCAGAACGATTCGCAACAGTGGAATCGATCGCAGTCTCAGTCGAATAGGTCGCAATCGCGGAATGACACTTCACAGCGATCTATGCTTGGGTACAATCAGTGTGCCTATTGTAGGGGTGAGGGTCATTTGAAATTCGATTGTCCAGTTTTGCGTGATCGGAATAGTGGTACTTCATCTAGAGGAGGTCGTAGTGGTCCTCAACAGGCCACTCGTGGTAGAGGCCGCGGTGCTCAAAACGATCGTTCGAATAACTCTTCTGATTCAAATAATTGTTTTGATCAGCGTGGATCGTCGCAAGGAAGATCTGCGCAGTACAATGTGGACGATTATTACGTCGATCAGGGCACTGACGACGGTAATTACTAGGACAGCCATAGACAAGGAGAGGGAGTAGTATCAGTTCCGGTTGATCAGAGAGGGCCTTACGTCGCAGTTGCCACCTCGGGCGTAGTTGAGCCTTTTCTGTTGGACACTGGTGCAGCGAAAAGTTCCATCATGCATTCGAAACTCCCTGGCGCACCTTTGTCTGGCTTAACAAATGTTTCCGTTGGATTCTCCGACGCCCCTGTTAGCAATCCGGTTTCTCGTCCTTTGCCCCTTGAAATTGGGCCTCGTGAGCTGAAAGCTCCTTTGATTTTAACTACTGGTTGTGGTGAAAATCTTTTGGGTTTGGATTTGCTGAAACGTCTGTATGCGACTTTGTATTGTTCTCCTGCGGGAGTGAAGCTTACTTTGGATGAGAGAGTTATCTCTCCTATGTACTTGTCCCTCGATAAGCTTCCACCGGAATTGAGTTCTCTTCCTGCATCTTTGTGGGCAACAGGTCCCAATGACGTGGGCCTGCTTGACATCTCCCCTTATGTTGTTCATTTGAAATCTAATGTGCGTCTGCCACGTATTCCCCAGTATCGTATCTCCCTTGATGGTGAGCGAGCGCTGTTAGCGATCATCTACGACTTGATTGAGAAAGATGTTATCGAGGAGACTCGGGGAAACGTGTGTAATAGCCCTGTGTTACCAATCTTGAAACGCACTGATCCATCTAAGCCTCCTGTTTATCGTTTTGTTATCGATTTACGGGAAGTGAATAAAATTGTGATTCCTCAGTTCCCTGTGGTGCCTGACATCACGGCTCTACTGACTCTGATTCCAGCATCTGCGTCTTGGTTCTCAGTGATCGATCTGAAGAATGCTTTCTTTAGCATTCCGATTGCTGAGGAGAGTAGAGACCTTTTCGGTTTCTCTCTAGGTGGCCGCAGCTTTAGGTTTAAACCTCCTCAGGGCTACTGTGAGAGTCCATCGATATACAGTCAAGCCTTGAAAAGCCAACTTGATGCATTTGTGTTACCGGCGGGTGCGGCTTTGATCCAATATGTCGATGACTTATTGGTGGCTGCGGACACTCAGGACATTTGTAAAATTGCTACGGTATCTCTGTTACAGCATCTCTGTGACTTACATCATAAGGTGTCACCTTCTAAATTGCAATATTGTTGCCAAGAAGTAACCTATCTAGGTCACTTATTGTCAAAGGAGGGAAGAAGGTTGACCCCAGAGAGAATTGCGGCGATTGCTCGAATGACTGTGCCAACAACTCAGAGAGATGTGCGTGCCTTCCTAGGTATCACGTCATACTGCAGGCAATGGATTCCAAATTTTTAATTGCTAGCGAAACCATTGGTAGCTCTTACGTGCAAGGATGTTCCAACTCCTTTGCCATGGAGGGAAGAGTGTCAGAAAAGTTTTTCTGAACTACGTGATGCGTTGTGTTCGGCCCCTGTGTTAGGTACTCCCGACTACAGTAAGCCGTTTACACTATACGTTCACGAGAGGGAAGGTTGTGCGTTGAGTGTTTTGACGCAACAATTTGGTGGTAAGCAGCGTCCATGTGCATATTTTTCCTCGACCTTGGACCCAGTAGCTAGAGCATTGCCGAGTTGTTTGAGAGCAACAGCGGCAGCTGCGGTGTCCATCCGACAATCTGCAGGATTGGTTATGGATAATATGCTTACGGTGATGGTTCCGCATGCAGTTGACACTCTCTTGAATCGTACGAAAACTCAGCATCTGACGAGTGCAAGATTGTCTGGTTATGAGTTGACGCTTTTGGCAAGTCACGTTCAAATAAAGCGCTGTAATGTCCTGAACCCGGCGACTTTGTTGCCAATAACTATGGAATCAGATGAGGTAGCACCTCATGACTGCTACTTACGAACTGAGGAGGAAACAAAAGGTCGTGTGGACCTGAAAAACACTCCTTTGGAAGACCCTGATGGTACCTTGTATGTGGATGGTTCGTGTTTTAAGTTGCCGAATGGTGATGTGACGACTGCGTATGCTGTGGTAACGTTGAGTACGGTTCTGGAGACGGCGAGATTAAATCAGAATTCTGCGCAGGCGGCAGAGCTGATTGCCTTGACTAGAGCATGTGTGTTGTCGAAAGGGAAACGGGTGAATGTGTTTACGGACAGTCAGTATGCTTTTGGTGTTGCGCACAGTTTTGGACGATTGTGGAGAGAGAGAGGTTTTATGACATCCCATGGTACGAAGATCCAGCATGGACAGCTTGTGAATGATCTTTTGGATGCACTTACATTGCCCAAGCAGGTGGCAATTATTAAATGTAGTGCGCATCGTAAGGTGACGGATGATGTTGGTCGTGGTAATGCGTTCGCTGATGAGATTGCTAAGGAGACTGCCAGAAACCTTAGCACTAGAATGTATGTGACGAGTTTGGTTAGGTGGCCTGCAGAAACTGGTATGTGTGAAGACACTATCGAGAGTGTGTAAGCGATTCAGAACGAGGCTACCGAGACTGAAAAGACCAAGTGGAAAGAGAGTACGGGAAAATTGGATGCGAATGGCTGTTGGATCGATTTGTCGGAGAATAAGAGGTGGATGTTGCCGGATGCGTATGTGCTAGCTGTTGTGACGATGGCACACGGCTTGGCACATATTAGTGCGAAAGGTATCTGCAAGTTGTTGTCCCCTGTATGGAAGAATGATGGTATTACTAAGTGTGCTGAGAGATTGGTTAAGAATTGTATGATATGTATGATGTACAATCCTGGTAAGGGAACTCCTACACCCCCTGGCCATTTTGCTCCTCCGTCATGTCCCTTTGAAGTGATCCAGTTAGACTTCATCCATATGGAGCGATGCAATAACCTGAAGTACGTTTTAGTTGTGGTTTGCGCATTCTCCCGATGGATTGAAGCCTACCGTCTTAAAGACAATACTGCCCTGTCCACAGCGAAAGTCCTACTGAAGGAGTATTTTCCTCGGTATGGAATGCCACGGATTGTATGGTCCGATAACGGAAGTGAGTTTGTGGGGAGTATGATGAAGAATGTGTGCAAGGGCCTTGGAATTACACAGAAATTCCACAGCGCCAATCATCCCCAGTCAGCAGGTTTGGTTGAAGGGTATAATGGCACCCTTAAATTGAAACTAGCGAAGATTCAGGCTACGACTGGTCTCTCGTGGCCTGACGCTTTGCCCTTAGCTCTTCTGTCAACCAGGGCGACTGTACACTCCCGAGTAGGGCTTAGCCCCTATGAGATTGTGTTCGGTCGTCCTGCCAATGTTTGGGGGGTCCCTAGACCCAGTGTGTTTTCTGATCTTGAATATCCAATGTTGATCGATTATCTTCATGATCTGACTGCTAAACTGAGGTTAATTCACCAACAGGTCTTTGAAGCACTGCCGACGCCGTTGAGGGTCCAGGCCACCAGCTCCAGCCAGGAGACTGGGTGGTTACGAGGAATTTTGGGCACAAAAGAAATTTGGAGCCAAGGTTCACCGGACCCTATCAGGTGCTCCTTGCCACGAGGACTGCTGTTCGTTTGGAGGGTCGCAAGCACTGGGTGCATGCCACCCACACCAAGAAGGTACCTATCCCTTTGCCAGCGGACTCGTGGGTGAGGAAGGGCATCGCCTCGTCTGAAGTTGAAACTGTACCGAACTTTGTTCCATTCAGCGACGCTCAGCTTGTCGGAGATACCTCAGTGCAGCAGAACGATATTGTTGAACATTTGTCATCACAGAATTCAAGATCTGAACAATTGACTGGTCAACAGAACTCTGTGTCATCATCGGATCAACTGTTTGAAGATCAGACACGACCTGGGAGGAGCAGATATTTCCTTCGCTCTAACACTAGAGACTAATAAAAATATTTTTGCTTTCTCCCCTGACATCCACGTTACCCCATTATCACTTTTTCACTTTGAACATTCTTGAACAACTTCAATTTTCATAAATTCTGAGTTCTTTTCTGCATATGTGTATTTGTTTCCACAGCTAGGAGATTTTGTATATATTGTTGATTAAAGTACCTTACATCCGGGTGGACCGTAGGGCCGTGCGGGTACTTCCTTCTGGTTAGTAGGTCTTGACACTAGGTCAGAGACCGTCGATTCCTAGGAACTCCTGGGGATTGACTACTGCTACACAGAATGAAGTGCGTCAAGAACGTTGCGGACGGTTTTAGAGGATGGCTTTCTCGAAGCTGTCGGAATTGGAAAAGACTCAGGATCAAAGATTCGAATTGCGTAAAATTGCACGTACAAAATGCTTCATGTTTCAGGTGTTCCTTCTATTCCTAACTGTTTCTTTGCTATTGGTGGGTGGGGTGTATTACATGATACAGTCATTGTTGCCTTCTGCCTCACCTACCCCTTCTTCTGAACCTAAACCTACCTCCACTGTCTCTCCTCATTCCTTCCACATCTTACCCCAACACGAGCAGGTTAGACGTGCGGAATTCATGAACAATTCCTTCGTTCAGCTCCTTCATCAGCATCAGTTGGTGATGAACACTACCAATTGTTGGGTGTGTGGGTTAATGCCACATACCACCGATAGGGGAATTCCGTACTTGGTCCTTCCTTACAGTTCCCAGGGTTCAGCTCGAGCATTCCAAACAATGTTTCGCAGCGCACTAGATTCCTACCCCCATCGAGAGCCACGCACTGCAGATCATGGTCCTGGCCCGTACCACAAGCCTTTGGCAAGAGCAATTGCCGATTTAGATAGGGATATCTTTGACGCATCGCTTATCCCAGAGGAGGAGGTGCGAGCATATCGAGATCTGAGTGAGGCTGAGTATAGCACGTCAGTGGGTGATCGGCAGCTTAAAAGCTCGTCCCCGATCTGGATCGTACCCCATCTCGGAAATTTCTGTCTGAAAGGCCTAGGACGAAGTCCGCGAGCTCAGCTCGGGAGGAGTGCCTGTACCGAAACTTATGTTTTGCCGACGACCTCTTCCCCTGTTCTTCTGACTGCCAAGGGTACTTACTTTGTTTGTTACGACCGCGCATATACATGGATGCCTCGTGACTTCTCAGGCACATGTTATATTGTGAATTTGTTGCCGCCGACCTTTACTGTTGGGTCGGATTATCACAAGACCAGAGTTGTGAGAGGCGTGATTAGCAAAGAGGACACTGCCGGTCAAGAGGCAGCAGACTTCTTTAAGGGTTTCTTGCCGTTTTGGGGACCTATGATCAATAGTAGGAACCTGAGACAGTTGACTCGAGTGGTGGAATTGACCGCTAATATCACTGCGAGTGCCCTTGGCAACATTACAGCAGAGCTTCAGGCGGACAGGCTTATGACGTTACAAAACCGTATGGTTTTAGACGTTGTCTTAGCAGATAGATGTGGAGTATGTAAGGTGATCCATTCGAGCTGCTGCATTTTTATTCCTGACAACGCTCCAACTGTCTATCAAGCCATCTCGAAGTTGCATAAGATCTCTGAGTCCATACACGTGGACGTAGGGGATTGGACGCTACTCGGATGGTTTTGGGGTTTGATGTCGACGTGGGGTTGGAAGATTCTGATGATCATTGGGGTTGTTGTAGCATTTCTGTTCACGTGTTGTCTTTGTGTGCAGTGTGGTCCTGCCTTATGTGGCCTCTGTGCTACGACGTGTATAAGGCAGCCGCCTGTTACCAAAGGAACACTGATGGATAGAATTATGTTGCAGCAGCATCTGGATGGTCTGATGAATATCGAAATCGATTCTGATTCCGACTAGTGCTTGCCTACATGAGGGCAAAAGGAGCGTCTGAGGTTCCGTGACAATCGTAAGTGGTGTTTTCGACTCTCACGAATATGGTCAAGTCTGGTATCTATGAACCGCAAATGACGAGTTTAGTGGGTGTACGCGTTTTCGCTGTATTAGCCTGAACCGTTCGTTTGTTTCGTGGGTTTCTTCATCTGAATCCACGGGTTCCATCTTAGATACGGCATCCATTTTGTTTCTTGCCCTCAAGTAGGCAGCGAACGGACGCTGTCCGCTTCGCGACCCTGGGATTCCCAAACACTTGCGGAAGACACATGTTTCTTTGAAGGTGTCTTTATGACGAGGGGGATGATACTGTAAGGCAGATGGCCCCGCTCGAGGCTCATCTTGCCGTGCCGGTCTATTGTCTTAGTTGTGCATTTCATTAGGCACGTCCTTTTGATCCCTGCAATCGTGTTTCCTGATACCACCCCTTTTACACTTTCTTCGATCTGTTCGCTATCCTTCGTCTTCCTCTGCACCTGTTTCTGACTCTTCTTTGATTCGTTTACTGCCGAACGGAATGTACTAATGGTGGGAAGATGTACTTTTACTGTTGGGAACTGCCAAATGCTACTGTAATTATGTTCCGGGCCCTGTATACATGAAAGCGACCCCCTATGATATTTACAATGGGAACCAGGTTGTAATTCTTTGTGCACCATGTTATCCTATGCCCAAAAACTGTATAAGAAGAGCGATCCACAGATACAATTTGAAGCAGGCTCCGTGAACTTACATGCTATGTACTTCTTGTGACTTCTGTGTTCCCTGCAGTAAATAAACGCTCGAATCTTTGACGCCGAAGGAAGTGTCCCGTGTCTCTGTCATTTGTACGCCGGAACAGGTAACCCACGAAGGTTTCAGGTGTTATCCCTGGCACCGCTGGGTCGTAGAATAACCCAGTCCTTCACATCCAACCTTGACACAGAAGCTGTGGCCTCCATGGCCCTTCATTTCCTAATCTCGATAACACCCCACCTTGATATTAATGAGGCCACAAACAAATACAACTCCTGCATGGAATCCCTTAACGACAAATATGCACCCCTGAAGTGCAAATTATCTCGACCAAAATCCTCCAATCCTTGGTTTTCAAAAGAACTTTACAAAAAAAGAAAATGCATCTAAAAATGTGAGAAAGAATGGTGATTAGTGCCCTCTCACCTGAGTATGAATAAGCTTTGCATAGCACGAAAAAAGTACAAAGACCAAGGGCCAGATGTATGACCTGCCAATTAGCAAGTCGCAAATTGTGTCACATTTGCAGCTCGCTAATTGGGATGCACAACAGTGTCTCAGACACTGTTTGCTATTCCCAATGGGGTCGCAAATTGCATGCCTCATGCATATTAATGAGGCTGTCACAATTTGCGACCCCATTGGGAATGGCTGGAACTCCCAGGGATAGTGGCCTGCTGGGGACAGCAGACCTCCATGCCTGGGACTGCTTTTAAATAAAGCAGTTTTTTAAAATGCAGCCCGTTTTCCTTAAAGGAAAATGGGATGCTTTTCAAAAATAAAAATGAAACTGTTCTTGGACCACTGCCTGCCACAAAAAAATATTTGTGCATACATTCACAAAAGGGAAGGGGTCTGCGGGGGTCCCCTTCCCGTTCTGAGAAGGGTGGTAAACTGCGAGTGTTTGCAGTCTCAAAACATTCTTACATAGCTTAAGGACTCGCTATTAGGAAGGGACGCCCTTGGAACGCCCTTTCCTAATAGCAAGTTGCTAATCCTATTTTTCAAGTCACAATTTGATTTTCGACTCGCAAAATAGGATTAGTACATGGGCCATACATGGGCCACAGGTTTTTTGCGGGCGCAAACGGGTCTAAAAGCTATTTGCGCCCACAAAAAACCTTTGTAGATCTGGCCCTGAATCCTTACAGCTAAATCTTCTCACATCAAAGCAATCATGAATTCTGCAAAGAACATACCAAAGCGCCTGTTCATGTTTCTAGCACAAATTACAAACTTCTTCAGCTCTTAAGCCATCAGTGGCCCGCTGCAACAAATTTGTGGACTTCTTTGACAGAAACGCAAGAGACTGCCATATCTTGCTACACACCAGTGAACCTCCAGAAACGGAGATTCTACCATTAGAGACTTCATTTGTGGTCCTCTTTTTCCTCCATTTCTGAACGAGAGCTACAACGAACAATCTCAAAGTTAAATCCTTAAACCACCTTCAGGGCGGCATTTAAAGGTCTATCATCAAATCTCTTGCCACACACTTACTTTTCCTATGGACCAAAACACTCAACTTCTCTCTTCAACAGCGGCTATTTCCAGAACAACTAAAAGTGGGTCAAGTCTCTCCTCTCTTGAAAAAGCAATCTCTCGACCCAGAAAATATGAACAACTACCGCCAAGTCTCCACACTTCCATTTTCAGACAAAGTAATTGAAAATTGCATTGCTTCCCTGCTCACTTCACACATTTGAACAAACAACCTCCTGGACTTACTCCAATCAGGTTTCTGCCAGGGCCACAGTACAGAGACTGCGATCCTACAAATAGTTGACGACTCCCTTAGAATTCTTGACTCTGGGAACTCCTGTCATTTGGACCTCCTAGACTTGTCTGCTGCTTTCAACACTGTCAACCATCTGGACCTCTTTCATGCTCCTGAACAACGCATGAGCTGTTAAGGCACAGTCTTAAATTGGTTCTCCTCTTACCTAAATACTGCTCCCAAATTGAGAAATAGACAACACATTCTCGAGATCAGTTAATGTACATCAAAGCTCAATCCTCTCCCCAACAATCTTTAACCTGTACCTAGAACCGCTATGTGTGATCTTCAGAAATGCTGCGATTCTTTTCCACCACCACTCTGAAGACACTCACATATACAAGAAAATCTCTTCCCCTGAAGTCCTTGCCCTTCTTTCAATCACGTTCCTAAAAATTAAAAACTAGATGCCTAACCACGATCAAAAACTCACCCAACTAAAACAACATTTCTTTAGATCTCACCTCCAAAAGCAAAAACCTCAGTACAGGAATGAGTGGGCAACTTTTCCATCCTGGATGATTTCCCTGCCATTGTCAGAGTGCTAGATCCCTTGGTATCACCCTCGACAATCATCTAAATCTCCACAGCCACATTACAGCCATGGCTAAAAGCACACAACACCAACCTTAGGCACCTGTGGGGAGTCAGACAACTGAAACTGGTACAAGACCTCAAAACAGCAGTGCAGTCTCTTGTACTCTCCAGACTAGATTTTGGAATTACCCTTCTCTCAGGCTTTCCCAAAGTTCATCTAGGCCCACTGAGAGCAATGCTACATGAAGCTTTGTGTTAGGTCTCAACAAATGTGACCACATTTTCACAACACTGAGTGCTGAACTCCTCTCCGCCCTCCTATCTAAGTGAGAAACTAAAAATCTCTGGATCACAAAGGGGTTCCAGAAATGCCCAATCCCTGCTCCTGGAACCCCCCACCTTCATTCGAGACTATACATGAGCTAGTCATTCTTTGATAGTGCCACAAAAATCTGGAACCCTTAGCATCCTCTATTTGTCCTACAACCTGAATAGTCACCTTCAAAAATGACCTCATGCTCCTCCTAATTGACTTATTTACAACAATTTGACTGGCACCTGGTTTAATCCCCCTTGACCATATCTAAGTACTCTATCGAGGAGACAAACTACCTTCATTGTGTCCCCCCACCATCCTAATCAATACTTGAACTTTGTACGTCCCTGTCCAACTGCTGATTTGTTCCTGGTAGCAGCTACCGATGCAATATGTCTGAACTTAATTATTGTAACTGTAACTTGCGGTACCCTTGTATCATGCTACTCTCATAAAGCGCTCTGATGCCTTTGGGCCATGTCCGTGCTATACAAAATTGCAAAAATACAGAAAGAGAGTGTAAATAGGGCCCTTTGAGGCACGTAGCTTATTTTGAGGGCATCCAATGAAACAAAGCATTGTGATTTACGCAATCATGTGCTGCCATTACTAACCAGGGGTCAGTGAGATTGTGCTGTGACAACTAATCTTAAAATATTCCTAATGAACTTAAAGAGAGCAAATTATCGAAGAGGGGGTCTATATTTTAAGGCCTGTTATGGTAAAGTCAGTCCTTCATGGCCATCCACATCTTCCTTTAGTATTCTTATAATCTCAGAAAACTCTGGACTTGGATAATTTTGTGGGGGTCTTATAGCATTGGATGAGATGAGGGCATGTGTGGAATAATACTGGGAATTTATGTGAGAGTGGAAATAGAAGGCGCACTCCTATGGTGTTTTCTCTGTGATACAAGGTGAATCGGTGGGTGGTGCAATCGGGTTGATCCTCCTGAGTATGAAGAGGCAATTCAAAAAGCACACTCCTTAGGACAAGGGTAGTGTCTCCCTTATGCACTCAAATTGATAGTCAATACTTTATTCCACAAGTAAAAAGAGGTTTTTCCACATGCAGCTTTATTGATAGTGAATTTTTTTTGTATTTTAAATTTAAATAACTCTTGAATTTTTCATCAATTCCATGATTATAATTCCATTATTATTGCGTCATAATAAGTGTGGTTATACAGCCAATGAATTTTGTTATGCCCAATGCATTTTGGGCATAAATGCCCTTCTTCAGGGGCTGTATACTGAAAAAATGAGGAGGAACCAGGATATCAGCACAATGTCTTAATTGACTGTTTTGTGCTTATAATGAGGTGCTCTTCTTAGATATGTGTACGTGCCTATGTGGTGTCTATGAGGGTAATGTAAGAGAATGAACCAGTATAAGTAAGGGTGATATTTGTATAAGATGGCATAAATTGTGTGGAGGCTGAAAAAAACACCAAACTTCACCTGTCAAATACGGTGCTCGTGATCGTTCTACCAAATCGATGAGTGTAATCCTTGTGAGGAAAAAGCCCCAGACCAAAGGTGTTCATAAATGTTCCGTGCAAGGTACCGAAGCATGGTATGAGACGTAACTCACAAAATTCTCACGCACACGGTCCACTGTAATTGTCGGTATAAAGCTGCAAATGTGAATCGTGGTGGATGTTAAACACAATCCACATATTAAAAAGCGAACGGTCCAAAATGATATAAATCGTGGTGCACTTAGTGAAGAATCGGGAGACGCTCCGTATGTGACCTCGTGGTGCTTCCAGTTACGTTTTGGCTCTTTTACCCCGGAAATATATACCTGTCTGACAGTTAACTCTGCCATGTCACCTGAAAGTAGAAAATGTCAAGTGAAATGATCGATATTTTCGTAATTAAAGGAAACACGATCAGATATCCCAGTAAAGGATCAATCAGCAAATCATTATTCTTTTGATAAGAATCAGAGTATGGTTTGAATGATTAAGAGTTGTGCACAAGTCACAGGTTTATACACACTCACACTACATCTCACTTCATTGTCACCATTGGAACCACTCCTGTTCCATCTGACTCAACCTCAACCATCTCCTTATTGTGAGCCGGAACATTTAACTATTTTTCAGTTAAACCAGGACCATTTGTCTCTTTGCACATATTGAAACACTGTACACGTTTTTCATCAGGATTGTGCACAACTCTTAATCATCCAAACCATACTCTGATTCTTATCAAAAGAATAATGATAGCAAACACTATAGATGTGTACCCTTCATACTAACATGGTGGTTTAAAATATGACTGTTGATTAAACGAATCCAAAAATTAAGAAGACACCACCGTAGTGATACATATTATTTACAGTGAGTCAAAAGCAATAGCTTCAATGGAGGTATTTGTAAATAGATCAAAGAAAGCAACTAAAAGCACAACATTCATTGAGCCCCTTGGGGCTAATAGTGTCTATCCCACAACTTCTTAGTTTTTCTTCCCCATTCTGCAGAACAACGTGGTCCGTTTTCCCTCACTCAGACAAACTACAAGTCTTTCTTCTACCGTGTTTTCTGGTATAGTTTGACGTCTTTTCTATCTTATTCACTGACTAACTGGCAGATGCATCAAACAAAATACCTCCCGGTAAAATAGCAAATCGGTAAAACAGGCCGTTACCGAACACAAAACCTGAAATCCCAATGCATCAACCCCAATTCTGGAAAAAATAAAGAATTGCAAAAGAACCCCGCGGTAAATTACCGAATCGCAAAACAGCCAATCGGTAATACCGAGAATGAAATTAGCCCCCGGAAATACCGAATCGCTAATAAAAAGTCGCTACGATATGTATCAAAATTCGCAATTAACGAAAGTGCACCAAATCGCTATTTTGCATGAGCTAAATAAGGGGAAGCCCAACCCGGAGGTAAAGTTGTTGGAAGGCAAAAAAAAATAAAAAAATTTAAAAGAGAGGTTTATACAATCCCTTCAAATAAGCCTCTGGAGACCCTGTATGTTTAGAAAAATGGTTGCCTTCTACATGCTTGCTAGGAGGATGAGAATCAACGCTGCTGCACAGCGCAGGAGGAGGATCCAGGGCAGGGTTTTCAGGATTCGCATCACATTGCTGGGCCAGACAGAGGAACTAATATATGACAAGTACAGACTGAATCGGGCAATGATCATGCGCCTCATTGCTGACCTGGAACCACTACTGAAGCACCAGACCCGTAGGACCAACGCCATCCCTGCCCACGTCCAGGTCCTATGCAGCCTGCACCTGCTGGCATCTGGAAGCTTCCAGGGGGTCATAGCAGAAGCCGGAGGTGTGTCGCAAAGCGCACTTTCACACTTCTTCCACAAATTCCTAGATGCCATGCTCACATTGATACATAACCACATCACCTTCCCCACAACCCCACAGCAGTTGAACCGCACCAAACAGGACTTCTACCAGGTGGCACAATTTCCCCATGTGATAGGATGCGTTGACTGCACGAATGTCCCCATCTGTCCCCCCTCAGTCAACGAATACATCTTCCGCAACCGGAAGTCCTATCACTCCATCAATGTGCAGGTGGTGTGCAATGCCAAGCACATCATAACGGACATTGTAGCACAATTTCCTGGAAGCACACACGACGCATACATATTCCGACACAGTGGCATCCACAGGCGTCTGCTCAACTGTGAATTTGGAGAGGGACACCTACTAGGTAAATAGTAATGGCTCATCATTAACTCCATCCTCACATATGTAATTGTATTCATGCTGCTAACCCTTTGCTCCCCACACTGCAGGTGACAGCGCCTATGCCTCAACCCAGCAACACCTCAGGAGCAGCGCTACAACACAGCCAATATCAGTGCCAGGAATGTGGTAGAGCGAACCTTTGGCATCCTCAAGAGTCGATTCCGGATCCTACACAAGACAGGAGGTGCCTTGTAATATGACCCGGTGACCTGCTGCAGCGCTACAACACAGCACATATCAGTACCAGGAATGTGGTAGAGCGAACCTTTGGCATCCTCAAGAGTCGATTCCGGATCCTACACAAGACAGGAGGTGCCTTGCAATATGACCCAGTGACCTGCTGCCGGATAATAGCAGTGTGCGCCATGCTGCACAACATTGCCACAATAAGGGGGATACCAATAGAGGGGGACAGAGATGAAGACTTCCGTGCACAGCAACCCCCCCCAACACCAACAGGCACACGTGCCTAACACAGTGGAAGGTCAAAGGAGGCGGGCATACATCACACAACATCACTTCAGAGACAGGTAAGAATGAGCCATCACAACATAATCTGGTGTGCAAATGCTTAATGCACATGAGCACATGTCAGGTGAATATTAATGAAACATCTATATGACGCAGACTCAAAACATAGGTGAGGATACATGTCCGTTGTCATCACGGGAGTATCTAGTAGTAATGTAGGTGGCCCATGCTTACATCACCATGGCCAAGGACCCCATGGAACATGGCTATTTATGCCTCCCACATACCCCCAGCCTCCTGTTGCGTGGCTCCTCCACATCACCACAATGTGCGTCAGTGGCTGTGGAGCTGCGCGCACTGAACCTCCTCTCACTGGCCTCCGGCACAGAGATGCTGCCGGCGCTTGATGCAACCTCACTCCCCTCCTCCACTCCCAAACTGCTGGCACTAAAAGTCCCAGACTGCAGATGCTCCACTGCAGTGGTCACTTTGCCCAAGGCCTTTGCCACATCTCCACAGTAATGGCCCAGGTCGACCTGCAGGGACACAGATCTCCGTGACAGTACATCTGTGCTGTTGCAGAGCTTTGTGATGGCCCTAATGGAGGCATTGGAACGGAGCAAGTTCTGGTGATGCCTCCTGCACTCACTCTGTTGCCCTGCTATGACGGCATGTGTGAGCTCCTGTAGGCACAGTTTTATGTCTCTGATACCCTCAGCAACGGCTGTGGTCATCTCAAGCACAGCGTCTGTCATGGTGCCCATTTTGTTTGCCAATTTTGCTCTGTTAATGTTGATAGCACCCATATGTCTCCCCTGCAGGCACTGAACCCGCAGCATCCATGACTCTACCACTCCGTAGCCATGTGTTGGCTCCTCAGATCTCTCTGCAGCTCTTCCCAAGGGCCTGCCCCGCTGTTGGACTCTGACACGTACTGGTGTTTGAGCTGGCGGAGTGACAACTGACTGCCTTGGAACATTTGTGGTTGTTGGCCTCTGCTTCGTCTCCATCACCTGCAGGGAGGGGACATTTGCCCTGCGGCTTGGTGGTGTTGTCCGCGCTGGTGGTGGTGTTGTCCGCGCTAGTGGTGGTGATGTTGGTGTTGTCCGCGCTGGTGGTGGTGATGTTGTTTGTGGTGTGGTGGGATGACGTCCCTGCGTAGTCTCTACATCGGGCCCTGCCGGGGTTTCAGAGATAATGAGGCGTCTACTGTCATCTGATTCCAGGGGTGATGCATCTGTGTGTGAAACAGTGCATTGTTAATATTTTGTCGATGTATATGTGTTGCATAGTTTCAACTACATAATTGACATATTTGGACTGACTATTGGCCCTGTGCTGCTGGTCTCATTTCTTTTACATTGGGGATAATACATGCACACTTAGATGATATGACAACAACTCCCATGATGCAACAGTTTGTTGAGGGTATTTGCGTTAGGCACTACTACATGTGCTATGTGATTGGCCTGGGGAAATGGGCAGGGGTAGACAACAAGCTGCGTATCTGCACTGGCATGCATCTTACCTTGTTCTCCTGCCGCAGCGCCGGAAGTGTCCAATTGGGTGACCCCCACAACTGCTTCAGGCTCAATGATAGCCTCATCGAGGTCCAAGAGGGCTGTGTTGGGTGTGACGTTCGATGTTCCCCCTCCTGTGCCAGCTGCATCCTTCACCCTTTCTGCAATCCTCTCTTTCACCCTTTTCCTGAGGTCATACCACCTCTTTTTCAGGTCGTCTATGCTGCGGTGGGTGACTCCTACAGCATTTACCCTCTCCTTGATGCGCAGCCAGATCTTGCGCTTCTCGGCCTCAGGCACCTTTAGGGACAGCTTGCCAAAAAGCCTGTCATGTTAGCTGCTCACCCCCTCGATTAGCAGTTCCTTATCTGAGAACTTCTTCTTCCTCTTTCTGGGCATGTTCTTGTCCTTCTCCATCATGGAATGCTGTGGAATAGCAGGTTTGTGGTGTCACTGTTCCTCCCCTCAGCTCCTGTGCTCTGCCTCCTACTCTGAGCTCCTCAGGGCACTGAATGAAGCATGGGCTGGGAGACTTCCTGGTTGTGATGTCATCAACCTGCTTCAAATGCGACCATTTTTTGCGAATTTGCTAATACCGAAATCGCAATTGCCGAATCGGTATTTGCTAATTTGGTATTTGCTATTCTTTATTTTGAACTCTCGCTATCATGGTTTCGGTATATTTTACCATTTTTTTGCGATTCGGTATTTAATACTGAATCTGTTGATGCATCGCGGAATGCGAGTCCTTATTTGCGATTCCTTATTTTTCGCTATTAGGGACTTGTTTTACCGATTTTTGATGCATATGCCTGATAGTTCGTTATTTACAAATATTGCGCTCACTTGCAATTGAACTCAATGTATGGCATTACAGTCTCAGTTTACCTCTAGATATTTATATGAGGGGATAGTCCAAACCTCAATATCAACATTTTCTACTTCCGGGTGACACGGCAGAGTCAACTGTCAGACCGGTATATATTTCTGGGGTAAAATAGCCAGAACGTAGCTGGATGCACCGCGAGTTCAGGTATGGAGCGTCTCCCGATTCTTCACTAAGTAAGTGCACCACGATTTATACCATTTTGGACCGTTCGTTTTTAGGTCTCGGCTGGCTCGCGAGATCTTATGTCTCTAGTACTGGGGCTTGAACCCGCCCCTCTTCTCCATTGGCTGGCCTCCAAACAGCGGCCAGCCATTGGAGAAGAGGTCTCTCTGACATTGTGTTTTCACTGTAAGCCCCATCCTTTTCGGATTGAGGGGCGTGTTTTTTCGTTTCTTTCTCTCCTCGGAAAACACGGCCCTCAATCCGAAAAGGACGGGGCTTACAGAGCACGGCGAGCTCTTGTATCGGAGCTGACGTGTTGCTCGCATTGAACAATTATTTTAGTGAAAGCTACAAAACATCGGGGCTGGTTGTAATCATGCGGCGTTTTTCAGCTCTTGCGCGCGGTTGAAAATGTGAAGTCTACGGGGACACGTGGCTTAGTTTGTGTGCATTCGTGTACTGAAGAGTTATGGAGCTCTGCGTCTTCTGTTTCCCCCGCCACCCCCTCCTCATTAGCTTCCTCTGCAGTCTCAGCCGGACCCGCCCTCCCTCGACATTGGTATGCCTTCCTGATGGGACCCTGGACTTTCGCCGTCGGAACCATTGTGGGATTGGCGTGCTTCGGCAGACACCTAGCGCCCACTCGGCCTGAGAAGCGCATGTGGCATGCTGCGGCGTGGGCAGGAGCACGCTGCCGTTACAGGCGTTCTGAGGCGCGCATTCTAGAGTGCTGGCAGCGGCATAGTGCAAGCTTGCTGCCCATGTGAAATCTCCTCCCACATTTCCTTCAGTTCTGTCTTTTCTTTTTTAGTGATGTAAGATGTCACATATCGAGCAACAGCAATAGAATTGTCAGCAACGAACTGAATATCCATGTTAGGATTCCACATGGACAAAATCACTGGGTTGTAATCGTTGATGTACTTAGATTCTTCATTTCTTTTCAAATTGTATGTATTTTTGGGAGATTTCCTCGTCACAGTATGTCGTAGAGATGACATCAAATTATTTACTCTTCCCTTAGAAATCACTGGTCGTGGAAACGCAAAACGACATTTCGTGTAGTACTTTTCCTTGTTTTTAAATTTTCGACGACAGTACTTTCCACAACGATGAGATTGAAAACGTAAAACTTGTTGCCTTAAACTGTTTTCTTCAGTAGATTTTGGAATAGCACATGTTGAATACTCTTCAATGAAACTCATCAATGTTTCATCCGAATCAGTTCCAAATTTGGGTGCATCTTTAATCCATAACAACATATGTATATGAGGAGCACCTCTCGCTTGATATTCCTTCCTCCAAAAGAAATCCAAAACCTCTCCAAGGGGAGGATTTTTTTTGTTGGTAATAAAAGACATCATAGCTTCAAATCTATGATTAAAATATCTGCAAACATTCACTGGATCCAAAGAACACAGTTCTCCAGGTGTTTTCAATTCTATATTTTGTATGTTTCCATTTGCCTCTCGTAGAAATTGAAGTAAGTCGTCCCATGCATACTCAGCACAGCTAAGAGTGAGGAACCATGTAGGAGTTCCTAAGTTTCTTAGCATACATTTCAATTCTCCATGACGACGGAACCAATACTCATTGGTTCCACGTTGACATGCCATGAGATTGATTAGCTGAGATTCCAAAATACTATCTTGCAGATTGACTTTCTCCATAAAGTCCCTTGCAGAAACATTTTGCAGATGAGCTCCACTTTTCAGTATATGATTAACTGCATAAGAAAGACCAGACAAATCACTTTCATACAGTAGATGAAACAAATACGGAATACATTGACGAAACCTTGGATCTTCAGCATATAATCTTAAAGTCCGGTATTCAGCTGCAGGAATTTGAACTGGTCGATCGTCATATCGTCCACCACGACCTGTTGGAAATAACTGTGGAAAACAACGAGCTTCCAAACTTTCTTCCCATACACTAATAGGACTTCCTTTTGCTGCTTTCATTTGAAACAAGTCAATTGCATTCCCCATTACTTCTTTGGAATGCAAAAGATGAACAGTATAATGTTCATATATTTCTTCACTTCTAGACACATCAACTTTTTCAATTTGGCCAACTGAACAATCACTGTCTTCTTCTGTAGCTGTTTCCTCTGCTCCAACACTTACATCTTTGTAGTACTCATTGTTTTTGACCAAATACAACGTTGCCTTTTTGACTTTCCTAACATCCACTAAATCTTGCCAGATTTTCTTACTCTTTGTCGGAACCCCATTAACTAGAATAACTAGAGGATCCTCTTCTACTCTTTCTACACCAATTGTATCAATATTTTTCTTCACATCTAGAGGCAAATAAACAACTCTTCCCTTTAATCCTCTTTGTAAATCTGGAGGAGGTAATTTTCCTATCTTAGGCTCCATGCGAACAATAGCTTGAAAAGGATGGACACATTGAATCAAAATTGATTCATAAGTATTTAAATCCATCAATTCATAAGGAATATCTATCAACTGAAGATTATTATAAACTGCTCTAGCAGGCATTCTATTTTCATTTAATTTTTTCAAACAATAATTACAAATACGCTGATCAAAACTCAAATCAAAAGAATTCTCCACCAACAAATAACTTACAAAATCCTTCCATTCACTATTATTTTCAAATTCACATTTCGCATATAAATCAACTAACCTAGTCTGAATCTTATAATGAGTCCGTCGACAACACACACAAGTTAAATTAGGCCTTTCACTTGATTTCACCTTAAACTTGGTAATTTCCTCGTCAAACTTTTCTGTACTCGAAATCTGTCCATTATCTTCCACATTACCATCCATTACTATATCCATTTCTACACTGTCCTCTTTGTTCCCAAAATAACAAAACTCAATTTCTTCACAAATAGTCTTCACATCCACTTCAGATCCATGCAAAAGAGCACTGTTTAACTGTTTAAGCTTAAGTGCTGGACTTTTTGCATAATACAACTTTCTCACTAATTTCCTCACCTTATTATGATGCACTGCTAACATCCTAAAATGATGAAAAACACTCTGACATACTTTTCTAGAAAGACAGGCCAGTGAATGCCCATGCAAACCTGTGCTTTCTCTCACTCTGCAAGGATCTAACTCTTGCAAGATCTTCATTTTTTGTTTGAGACTTTTCTTACTATATGTACGTAAGAAATTTCGAAGCAAATCGATTGAATCCTGTCGCACACTACAAATACTACTGCACTTCCATGTGTACACTGGACCCTTAGTACATCTCCCTAAAACTTCATGTGCTAACACCTCTTCTGCATCTCTAGACACAAGTTTCTCTTTTTCCATCACACAACCATCTTTCACCTCATATGCTCGACCACTGGTGTCAACTGCATGAACCAAATCATTTTCCTGAAAGTAACTCTCCTCATTGAAAAATGGCTCAGAACTTGAACTATGCATCCATTCGCCAGAAAATACTTCACAAAAATTTGTCCGATTAATAATTCTTTTCCATCTACTGTTCGATTTGAAAACATCAATTGCCTTATTAAGTATCCTAATTCTATTAATTACTAAAATAAATAATTTTTTCTTAACTTCAAAAGCCTGATCCACAATCTTCTCTACACTTTTCTTTTTCTTGTAAAAAGCAGTTCTCTGTTTACCTTTCTTATCATTTTTTAGCAAATTTAAAACTACCCTATTGCGAAACATTCGCCTACGAATGTCCCTAAATTGATTTACCCTTCTATTGCTATCCATTCTCTTCTCTCCTGCTCCAATCGAGACATTTTTTGTGGGCCTCATCTTCCTTTTTAGATTTGCTGTCTCCTTCTGAATATTCACATTACCAATATTATTTTTTTTTGTACGACATATGATGCGAAGAAAAGACTTAATTGGCTTACCAGGAGCTTTTCTGGTGTTTTTTGAAATAGTTGTTGTAGAGGATTTTATAAATTCTGTTGCTGATGTTCTCCTTTTACGTATGGTATTTTTGATACTTCTTTGCCTTGAAGGCATTTTTGCTTGCTTTTCAGAATTTGATTTGAATCTGTTGTTCTGAAAAAAAAACATGAAAGACCACTATTAGCAAACAACAAAGTAATGACAAAAAGCAAAGAATATAAACAATAAATTGCAACATATTTAAGTTTATACAACATCAACTCAGGGTTTTATTTATGAAGGCCTTGCACCACCAGTGCAACACATGTTGCATTCCAAAAATACAAGTCCTCTACCTTGCAAATAATGATATCAAGCATTATCAAAAAGCAGAACACAAACCAAGAGCAAAGAAACTCAAGGCCTTATTTATGAAAGCCTTGGGCCAGAATAGCGTCACTTATTTACAATGTATAAAGTGACATACCTATGCCACAAGACAATCATAAATAACAGCCAAATATAAATTCAATTGATTTGCCCCCAAAATCGTTTTTTGATTAACATTTAAAAAACACAGGGCAGAACCTATGTACAAACACAGAATTTCACTTTTAAACATCACTGTTTCCCAAAATACAAATCCTCTACCTTGCAAATGTTGATAGCAAGCATTATCAAAAAGCAGAACACAAACCAAGAGCAAAGAAACTCAAAGCCTTATTTATGAAGACCTTGTGCCAGAAGAGTGTCACTTATTTCCCATGCATAAAGTGATGCACCGGTTGCACAAGGCAATCATAAATAAGGGCTGAATGAAAATACCATTCATTTGCACCCAAAATCGTTTTTTGAATAACATTTAAAAAACACTGCCCAGAACCTATGTACAAGCACTGAATTTCACTTTTGAAACGTCACTGTTTCCCAAAATACAAATCCTCTACCTTGCAAATGTTGATATCAAGCATTATCAAAAAGCAGAACACAAACTAAAAGCAAAGAAACTCAAGACCTTATTTATGAAGACCTTGCACCAGAAGAGCGTCACTTATTTCCCATGTATAAAGTGATGCACCGGTTGCACAAGGCAATCATAAATAAGGGCCAAATGAAAATACCATTGATTTGCCCCCAAAATCTTTTTTTGAATAACATTTAAAAAACACTGCGCAGAACCTATGTATAAGCACTCAATATCACTTTTGAAATGTCACTGTTTCCCAAAATACAAATCCTCTACCTTGAAAATGTTGATAGCAAGCATTATCAAAAAGCAGAACACAAACCAAGAGCAAAAAAACTCAGGGCCTTATTTATGCAAGCCTTGCGCCACCAGTGTGTCACTTTCTTCCCATGTTAAAAGTGACATACTGGCGCCACAAGACAATCATAAATAACAGCCAAATATAAATTCCATTGATTTGCCCCCAAAATCGTTTTTTGATTAACATTAAAAAAAAACACAGGGCAGAACCTATGTACAAGCACAGAATTTCACTTTTGAAACATCACTGTTTCCCAAAATACAAATCCTCTACCTTGCAAATGTTGATATCAAGCATTATCAAAAAGCAGAACACAAACCAAGAGCAAAGAAACTCAAAGCCTTATTTATGAAGACCTTGCAGCAGAAGAACGTCACTTATTTCCCATGTATAAAGTGATTCACCGGTTGCACAGAACAATCATAAATAAGGGCCAAATGAAAATACCATTCATTTGCACCCAAAATCGTTTTTTGAATAACATTTAAAAAACACTGCCCAGAACCTATGTACAAGCACTGAATTTCACTTTTGAAACGTCACTGTTTCCCAAAATACAAATCCTCTACCTTGCAAATGTTGATATCAAGCATTATCAAAAAGCAGAACACAAACCAAGAGCAAAGAAACTCAAAGCCTTATTTATGAAGACCTTGCGGCAGAAGAACGTCACTTATTTCCCATGTATAAAGTGATTCACCGGTTGCACAAAACAATCATAAATAAGGGCCAAATGAAAATACCATTCATTTGCCCCAAAATCGTTTTTTGAATAACATTTAAAAAACACTGACCAGAACCTATGTATAACCACTCAATATCACTTTTGAAACGTCACTGTTTCCCAAAATACAAATCCTCTACTTTGCAAATGTTGATATCAAGCATTATCAAAAAGCAGAACACAAACCAAGAGCAAAGAAACTCAGGGCCTTATTTATGAAAGCCTTGCGCCACCAGTGCGTCACTTTCTTCCCATGTTAAAAGTGACATACCTACGCCACAAGACAATCATAAATTAGACCCAAATATAAATTCCATTGATTTGCCCCCAAAATCGTTTTTTGATTAACATTTAAAAAACACAGGGCAGAACCTATGTACAAGCACTAAATTTCACTTTTGAAATATCACTGTTTCTCAAAATACAAATCCTCTACCTTGCAAATGTTGATAACAAGCATTATCAAAAAGCAGAACACAAACCAAGAGCAAAGAAACTCAGGGCCTTATTTATGAAAGCCTTGCGCCACCAGTGCGTCACTTTCTTCCCATGTTAAAAGTGACATACTGGCGCCACAAGACAATCATAAATAACAGCCAAATATAAATTCCATTGATTTGCCCCCAAAATCGTTTTTTGATTAACATTTAAAAAACACAGGGCAGAACCTATGTACAAGCACAAAATTTCACTTTTGAAACATCACTGTTTCCCAAAATACAAATCCTCTACCTTGCAAATGTTGATATCAAGCATTTTCAAAAAGCTGAACACAAACCAAGAGCAAAGAAACTCAAAGCCTTATTTATGAAGACCTTGCGCCAGAAGAGCGTCACTTATTTCCCATGTATAAAGCGATGCACTGGTTGCACAAGGCAATCATAAATAAGGGCCAAATGAAAATACCATTGATTTGCCCCCAAAATCGTTTTTTGTAATAACATTTAAAAAACACTGCACAGAACCTATGTCTAACCACTCAAAATCACTTTTGAAATGTCACTGTTTCCCAAAATACAAATCCTCTACTTTGCAAATGTTGATATCAAGCATTATCAAAAAGCAGAACACAAACCAAGAGCAAAGAAAATCAGGGCCTTATTTATGAAAGCCTTGCGCCACCAGTGCGTCACTTTCTTCACATGTTAAAAGTGACATACCTACGCCACAAGACAATCATAAATAAGACCCAAATATAAATACCATTGATTGGCACCAAAAATCGTTTTTTGATTAACATTTAAAAAACACAGGGCAGAACCTATGTACAAGCACAAAATTTCACTTTTGAAACATCACTGTTTCCCAAAATACAAATCCTCTACCTTGCAAATGTTGATATCAAGCATTATCAAAAAGCAGAACACAAACCAAGAGCAAAGAAACTCAGGGCCTTATTTATGAGAGCCTTGCGCCACCAGTGCGTCACTTTCTTCCCATGTTAAAAGTGACATACTGGCGCCACAAGACAATCATAAATAACAGCCAAATATAAATGCCATTGATTTGCTCCCAAAATCGTTTTTTGATTAACATTTAAAAAACACAGGGCAGAACCTATGTACAAGCACAAAATGTCACTTTTGAAACATCACTGTTTCCCAAAATACAAATCCTCTACCTTGCAAATGTTGATATCAAGCATTATCAAAAAGCAGAACACAAACCAAGAGCAAAGAAACTCAAACACTGCGCAGAACCTATGTTCAGGCATTCAATTTCACTACTAAAACTTAACTATCTGCTTCCAAATATTCTTCATACAGCAAAAAAGTCTCTATCTAAATTAAATAAATCATTACTTACCTTTACAAATGCTTTGGGAGATTGAAAACAGTGTCAGACAAACACACCAATTTTTCTTTAGCAGAGCAAAAGGTGTGCACTCAATACACTGAAACCAAGACTGGCATAGAAAATCTCTATCTTTACACACAAATGCCTTATTTCAACCAATCAAAAGTCTTCCCTCACTATTTTCAAACCAACACCCTTCCCCCTCTCAGATCTTTCTATCTTTTACCATAGCAACTCCCTCCTAACTGAACTCTCAGGTTCAAAAGTGTATTCTACAATGTTGCAAATTAAGGGGCAGATTTATGAAGGGCTTGCGCCACGTTTACGCCGCCGTTGCGTGACGCAACGGCGCGGAAACGTGGCGCATCCCTGCGCCCTATTTACAACGTGACGCATCTAGGAGATGCGTCACGTTGTACAGCACTGCGCCATGAGGAGGCGTTCCTGCGCAGGGGGGGGCGTTCCTGCGCAGGAACGCCTCTTGAAAGTGGCTGAGTGAAATCTATGAGATTTCACTCAGTCACTTTCAGGGCAATGCTGCGTCAAAACCCTGCGCCTGCTTGAAGCAGGCGTAAGGATTGAGGCAGCATTGAAAAAATAGGCCCCCCCAGAGCATTGCTGGAGCTGCGTCGCGCTTGCGACGCAACTCCAGCAATGCGCCACATTTCCGGCACAGATGCGTCACGCATCTGTGCCGTTTTTGCCCCATGGTGCGCCGCATCATAAATGCGGCGCACCATGGGTGGCGTAGCTGTGGCGCACTGTGGCGCATGTTAACTGGCGCATCCCTCGGGATGCGCCAGTTAACATAAATCTGCCCCTAAGTCAGCAAGGATGTTTGACCTCTCAATACACCAGCATATCCAGGGCATTGTTGCTTTTAGTGATTTTTTCTTAACCATTCAAATTGCTTCTTTCACACAACACAACCATGCACCCTAACTTTTAGTTTTCAACTATCTGAATCCACCAATCATTGCTTGTGATTCAACAGCAGAGAAACTCCACAATTATTTTTTGGGAAACTCCTACTGTCCCAACTTCCATTTCATTCCCACACTTCATCTGACTGCAGCAGAACCTTCTCACATCATGTATTCTGTGTGGATTATTGGACATAGCTACATCCACTGGGCTTAAAGGTATGCAGCTAGCAGAAATTATCACAACCTTGATTTATCAAATCTGAAAATCAGGTGGATTGGCCAGAGAGGATTGAGATGTCATCAATTGATACCATTGGTGAAAACCTTTTTGCATCTGCCAAACCCTGACCTCTTAATAGTGCACTGTGGTGGAAATGATTTGGGCACTATGACTGGGGTTGGTCTGGAAAGGAAATGCTTTTAAAGGACACCTTTGATCAATTGATGACACTTTTTCCACAAACTGCCTTGGTATATTCCAATATATGCCAAAGACAGAAATGGAACTGGTCCAACCAATTTTGTCCACAATTTGAAAAAGCACGGAAACATGTGAATAAATCTGTTTCTGCTTACATGAGAGACTGTGGAATGGGTTCAATATACAATAATAACTTGCGTTACAACATGCAAGACATCTACAGAGGAGATGGTGTGCACTTCTCAGATGAGGGAAATAGAATTTTCCTCCTGAATTTAAGACTGTGCATTGGAACCTACTTGTAGGTACCTAAATCAATCACAGAACCCAAAAGCTCTTTTCAGAGCTACCCTACCTCTGATCATTCAAAACGTTTCTCTTTTTCTAACTTTTTTCACTATTTTTCACCAAAGTACGCTTCCCGGTACACGCACCGGTGCGCGTACCGGGCGCTTCCCCCGCGGAAAATTCAAGATTTTTTTTTTTTTTTGCCTTTATGAGCCTCCTAAGCCACCCTCAGAAAACCTAGAGGGTCAGGAAGTGTCTACCGTGCCCCCTTCTACCCATTCCGAGCATTGTTTGTCCTCCATCTTGTGTCTCGATTGTACCGAAACACAAAATGGAGGACTCCCGTAACGCTGCCGGTGCGCGTACCGGAGCGCGCACCGGTAAGCGCTCCATAAAAAAAGGTGGGAAAGTAATTTACAGAAAAACCACTGGAGACATTTTCATCAAATATAGAATAGGCCCTACTACATAGCAGTCCCTACCATTTGCCCAAATTTGGTGGAATTCCATTGAGACATTTAGGCTACAGGCCTGACTAAATATCCTGAGGTAAATTACACGACCAAAACACATATGAAGTGTGAGAATTTACAACCAATTAAAAAGTTTCTTTCATTTTCTACGATTATTTCCTGACATTTGATTGGTTATGTACATGAATAAATTTAAAAAAAGAGAAGGAAACACAGCCATTGTGACTACTGCTTCCTGAAGTACATTTGAAAAGAAATAACACTGACAACTTCAACTGCTTTCTCAAAGGTAAGTTGTTATTTTGGAAAGTGAAGTATGTTGTGCACTTTAAGTTAATTTGAGAAAAAATATTCTGTTAGTTATATACTATCCCTCTGTAATAGTTATAGATTGAAATAGGCTTCTCTGTTATAGTTATGGATTGAGTTAGGCTTCCCTTGTATTATTATAAATTTACTTAGGCTTCATCACATACTCTTTGTTATATTTCAAATTCCAGCCTGATACCATACACTGCTCAAAGATAACTTCACTGTTAAAAAATCCAAACTACATGTCTGAACTTAAACCCAACAGTGCCCTATCTCTACTGATATAATTATTTTTTATGCAATTTACAGCAACAAAATGGAAGGAGAAAAGAATATATCTTTTGAAATTGTTTTGAACAACAACCAGGATGGAAAAAATGCTGAAAATGATAACATTGACTTTATGGATGAGTCTCTGGACCTTGAATTACTTGAGTGTGTGGAATCAATGGAAACACAGAATGTAAATGAGGAGATTCCAGACAATATATTATTAGAAGTTTTATTAAATTATGAAAAAGAATCAGAAGAATAAATTTATATTTAATAATCAAAAATTGTTCGAGCCATTATTCATTTTTATATGTAATTCATCAAGTAGATCAAAAATGTTTAAAATATAAAGTGAGACTTATAGTATACTGTGCAACTTTTTTGTGTTACATAGAAAGTTTGCTCATAGTTACTTCCTTTCTCCCACTATATTATCTCCAATGTGTATTTAACATCTCTTTATCATCTCCTGCCTCCATGTTGTTTCTGCTTTCCTGACAGACTATGTTATGAATTCCATATACCACAATAACTTCTGTAACAACATGCAAGATATCTACAAAGGAAACTATGTATATTAAATTATAGACTCTGCATTGATACCTACATGTTGGTACTTAAATAAAAAAAAAAAAACAACAAAAAGAACAATTAATAAGCATACAATTTATAAAAGTGATTCTTTTTTCCCAATAGTACGCTCTCAGGAGCGCTCCCAGGAGCGCTCCCCGGTGCGCGTACCGGGCGCTTCCCCCGCGAAAATCGAATTTTTTGAGACCCCGCGGGGCTCTTTAATGGCCCCCATATCAAACCTAGGGGGTCAGGGGGGGGTCTACTCTGCCCCCTTATGGTCAATTCCCCCCTTTGTTTTTGCCACCTCTTGTGTCTCGATTTTACCGAGACACAAGATGGCGGCCGCTCCGGACTGTTTAGAATGTTTCCAGACACCCGAGAGCCAATCAGCTTTCTGCGTACCGGAGCGCGCCTATAGATATCTATATTTTTTTTAACCTAAATTACTCAAAATCCACTGGAGCACATATCTTGAGACATAGCAAAGGCACATCTGGCTACCAGTCCCTACAATTTTGCCAAGTTTGGTGGAAATCCATTCAGCCGTTCGGGCTAAAAGTGAAATCGACCGCCCTATGGAAATTAACATGGGGAAAACGCGTTTTGGGACACCCTTTTATCTCGGCCCCCGCTTGACGAATCCCCCCCAAACTTTCAAGGAAGGACCGGTGCTCGAAGAGGCCATTTTGAGGAAACTTTCAAGCAGATTCGTCAACCGGTGCCAAAGTTATTCCAAATAGAATTTTGAGATTTAACATTGAAAAAAATCCCAACTATAACTACCTACTGGCGACCGCCAGTAGGTAATATATATATATATATATATATATATCCAGTCTTGCCAAACTTGTACATTTTGAAGAAGGCGCTGACACCATGAATCTGAATCCAAACTCGATTTATTCGATCAGTATCTGCTTAGACGCGTTTCGGCGTTGCCGCCTTGTTCACTACATCTGCATTTACATTTCGTTTCTACATATATACAGGAAGAGAGTCATGGGCGTGTCTATCAATTAACATACAGGTTCAAACCAGATGTTGCCATGGTTACATTGAGGCTCACCTGTATTCTGAAAAGGTCTTTTTTCCAGTTTTACACATTTGACACGTTTTACATCAGAATTTTTTTTCAAACATGATCTAAATTCTTAAAATCACCAAAACATGTGTTCAAAATAATATTTATAACCTTTTTGTAATGTAGCATGTTAATATTCACAGCTAACATTTAAGGTAAATAGCATTGCATGGAATTCTCGTGAGAGAAAAAAATATATACTGATTAGCACACTTTGCTACTGTTTCCCCGTGTGCTTGCCATGGATGTTCCTAATAAAAGGTCCTGTTTTAGTAGGCCCTATGGTTTGCCTGTGTTAACATCGTACGGTATCCTCAAACATGACAGCATGTTTGTTTGGACATGCCCGCCAACCCGGTTAGCTGCGTCGTGCCGCAGACTGGAAATGCCGCTGTAAGTAGTGCGCGCGTTTAGGCTGCTATTGTGTTTACATATAATTGCATGCCCATTGATGCCGCTCGTAGTATTGCGGCTGAATTCTGTGTAATGTTGCCCGAGTGGTCATAACTACTTGTTCGATATTCCGTGGCAATAACAGTTAATGACAAAGGTTGCTGGCTTGTACGTTAATCACTGTTGCTGGTTTAAAGTCAGTAGCGTTTTTGGTATTGTGAACTGTGTCACGTCTGGGGTTGGGCTTTGTGTTTTTTTAGCCCGTGTCTCTTTTATGAAAACCATCCAAAAGGTGTCTCTCTAAGTAGAGTGAGTGGATGGGGGTACATGAAGCAAAGCGGCTAAATGTGAATTGTGAGGTGTGGAATATGGTGATAAGTGCTGTGTATTTGGACATATTCTATGTCTGAAATGTGCTCAAGTTGTGCCCATATGTGACCCGTGAATTGTGTCGTAGATGAACTGCAGATGTTTCACGAATGGTACTTGGGGGAAAGGGGAATACCACATAGATGTATCCAAGTATACTGGTTATAAGTGGACACTTAAGGCTTCGTCCGCATTCAGGCCGAATGGGATCTTGGAGTTAAGGAGTATAATGTACCTTGACTCCAGGCGGCGCAACGCTAGGGGGCGGTTGCCTCCCCTCATGTTTTTCGGAATGCTATCAATTACAAAATACTGGATGTTTTTAGCATTACCGTTATGGCTCTCATGTATATGTCTGGCTACGGGGTACGTAGGATCATTATTGGCGATTGCTCGCAGATGCTGTAAGATCCGTACGTGTGCTGGGTGAATCGTGGAACCTACATATTTTTTACCGCATGAACATGATAACACATAAACTGCGAAGTCTGTTTTGCACGTAAATGCGTCTCTTAGAACATAAGGTTTAATCCTGAAAGGGACTTGTATTTTGGTAGTGTTCACACCATGGGTGCAGGCTTTGCATTTTGAACACTTTTTAAAGCCCCTTTGTGAATCTAACCAATTTTTGGTCTTTTTGACAGCTGGCGCATTACATACCAGTTCTTCCCTCATAGATTTTGCTTTCCTGAATGTTATTAATGGGCTAGTGCCCACTGATTCACCTATGTTTGGGTCTCCCCGAACTAGCAGCCAGTGTCTGGTCAGGATTTTGCGTAGGTTACTATGGTATCTATTGTAACCCGTTATTAGTCTAGGAGGATCTTTACTGTTGGGCTCAGTTGTGGTTTTTGTTGTGGTCACAGGGAAAATTAGATCTTTCCTATTTTTACCACTACATTTGTCTTCGGCCCTTTGGCAAGTGCTGTTAGTGTACCCTCTTTTTCTTAGCCTGTTAAACAACTCTAGTTTGGCATTGGAGAGTCCCTCATTGGTGCTACAGTTCCGTGTCATTCTCAGGCACTCTGCATAGGGAATCGACTGTTTTAATGGTGTTGGATGGAAGCTGTGCGCATGTAACAGGGCATTTCCTGCAGTAGGTTTTCTATATGTGCGTGTCTGTATTTTGTTGTCTTGCACATACAGTTCTAAGTCAAGGAATTGGATATTGGCAGCATTTGTGTTGCATGTAAACTTTAGGTTCAGTACATTTTCATTTAGAGCCAGTGCAAATCTTTCTGCTTCTTCAACACTACCTTGCCACAAAATGAAAATATCGTCAATATACCTTTTGTACATCACCACATTGTTTACCATAGTGTCTCTGTGTTGGACTCTCAGGACCTGCTCCTCCCACCAGCCCATGTGTAAATTCGCATAGCTGGGGGAGAAGCAAGTACCCATGGCTGATCCCTGGAGCTGTTTATAATGAAGTCTGTCAAAAATAAAGATGTTGTTTGTCAGACACCACTCAGCCATTTCCAATAACATTTGTGTGTGCTGATAAAGTTCAATGGGTCTGTTTCCAAGGTAGAATTTCATGGCATTGAGGCCGTCTCGATGTCTAATACTGGTATAAAGTGACTGGACATCAAGTGTCATGAACCTGTAATTGTCATGCCAGTCAACATCAAAGATCTTTGCCAGAAAATCACTTGTGTCTCTGATGTAGGCAGGGAGTTTTTTGACCTCTGGTTGAAGGAAAGAATCAATGAAAATGCTCGTTTTCTCAAAGAGGCTGCCAATTGCTGATATTATCGGCCTTCCAGGTGGTGTTTGTTCATTTTTGTGAACCTTAGGTATTAAATACAGTTGAGGTGTCATCGGATAGTCGTTTTTTAGATAATTAAATTCGTCCTTGCTGATGAGTCCCATTCCCTTCCATCTATACAACTCATTGTGATACTTTTCTTGTACGCCTACGTTGTGAGTAGGGCTTACCCTCATGTAGCAATCCTTGTCTTGGAGTTGTATTAGGGCTTCATGGTTGTACATTTGGAGGGGCCACAGTACCACATTGCCCCCCTTGTCTGACCATCTGACTACCACATCTGATCTAGATTTGATCTTTGTCATTACTCAAAATCCACTGGAGCACATATCTTGAGACATAGCAAAGGCACATCGGGCTACCAGTCCCTACAATTTTGCCAAGTTTGGTGGAAATCCATTCAGCCGTTCGGGCTAAAAGTGAAATCGACCTCCCTATGGAAATTAACATGGGGAAAACGTGTTTTGGGACACCCTTTTATCTCGGCCCCCGCTTGACGAATCCCCCCCAAACTTTCAAGGAAGGACCGGTGCTCAAAGAGGCCATTTTGAGGAAACTTTCAAGCAGATTCGTCAACCGGTGCCAAAGTTATTCCAAATAGAATTTTGAGATTTAACATTGAAAAAAATCCCAACTATAACTACCTACTGGCGACCGCCAGTAGGTAATATATATATATATATATATATATATATATATATATATATATATATATATATATCCTCAGCTTCTTCTCCTACGAGTCCCGTAGATAAAGACACGGCACAGCAACAGTTGGTTTTCTCCACTATTTTATTTACACACCATGTGCAAAGAAAAGTGCATCAAATGGACGGTCTACGCGTTTCGGCTTCCTGCCTTCAACTGGACCATAGAGTCCCTTGGTCTAGACCTTACTTAAATATAGTGCTGTGTATAAGTACCCTCTACCATTTCCATGGCCATCTAGACCTCCAACCCTGCATAGTCTGATCATTGGCTAGTACATACTCGTAGTCATTTTGTGTGAGTATTTACAATTCATGTGAAGTACAATTATAAACCCGTTACCACAAATGAAGTATTTACAATCTGACCAAGTAGTTTTTCTATATACAGTAAACTAATAACAATTTTTTCTCGTTTCGGTAAAGTACTCCCATTGAACTGTATTTGAGGAGAGGGGAATTCCAAAATCAATTTTGATATTAAATTTCTTCATTTTTCAACCAATTCAATTAAGTAAAAAAGTGTAAGTAGCAATGAAAAGATGGAAGAAAGGGGAGTTTTTTCTAAGTAAATGTATGACATTTCAAATTATGATCGGTATTTAACCTGATATTTACAATTATATACATTTTAGATCACTTTCAACCCTTAACACACATTATTTGTTACTAGGGTGCATGAGAACATAGTATCTGTGAAGTACTCTATCAAAAACTGTTCTCTATCCCCTCTGGGTATGCATTGGTTGTTGATTCTCATCTTCCCCAATCATTTCTTATAATCAGATTGAATTTTCTAAGATTCACTAACTTCATAGTGGTTTCAGGTATGTACTCTGTCCAACATCTTACATTTCATTATATACATTATATACAAAGTCCCACATAGTTCTACAATGACGGATTCCAATCTTATGCTGTCATTCAAATTGTCTATACCAGTTTACAGATGTACATGTAATTCGGCGTCCAAGTTATGGCCGAACGGTACCTCCGTTCCCATGCTCAATATCATTCTGGATTCCAGGCGTCTTAGTTGTACCAATTGATCTCCGCCCCTCTCCGGGATTTTGCTCATCTTTATCCCCGAGTACTTTAGAAGGGCGGGATTGCTCTGATGATATTGAGCAAAATGTGTGGCCATCGGGTAGCATGGGTCCTTATTCTTTATGGCCCTTAGATGTTGAAGTATTCTCAGTTTTAATGTATTCACCGTGCTCCCGATATAGTACTTCCAACAAGGACATTGTAACCTGTAAACCACACATTTTGAGTCACATGTGATGTGGTCTCGAATGGTTTCCGTTCTGCCATTTTGTAATTTGTAGTTCTTGATGTTGATTCCATGCTCACAGGCTTTACATTTGTGGCATTTCCAGAAGCCTGGTGTTGTCAGCCACGTCTGTTTCCTCTCTTCCCGTAATTCCAAGTGGCTCTGTGTTAGTATGTCCCTTAGGGAAGAGGTTTTTCGATATGTAATACTTGGATTTTTTGTCAAGGTTTCTTTTAGAGTGTTATCCAAAAGTAGGACTTGCCAGTGTTTCTGAAGGGCTTTCTTCATGTTTGTACTTTGGTTATTGAAGTCCATTATGAGTCTGGTTATCTCATTCCCTTGACTTGTCTCATGTTCCTGATTGATTTTTGGCCTCTTGTTTTTCGGAGTTAGTAACTCATCCCTCTTTTTTAGATGCATCCTACTTTGTGCAGAAGATATCACTTCCTTTGGGTATCCCCTTTCAAGGAATCTGGCACTCATTTTCTGTATTTCTTCTGTTAGGTCTTCTTGTTCGGAACAATTCCTCTTCGCTCTCAACATTTGGCCATAAGGAATACTCCATTTCAATCTAATGGGATGTCCGCTATTCGCATGTAGAATGCTATTACATGCAGTTGGCTTTCTGTGGATTTTCGAGCAAAGTTTGTTGTTTTTTACAAAAATGTTCACATCCAGGAAGATCAGAGAGTGAGAGCTGATTGATGACGTGAATTTTAGGTTGTATTTGTTCTTGTCTAGAGATCCAATAAAGTTTTCTAATGAGTTTTTGTTCCCGTCCCATATGACAAACAAGTCGTCTATGAAACGACACCAAAGCCTGATTTTTGGCCCCTCTGTATTCTCTTGATTTTTTTTTATCACGTCGCTCTCCCACGCCCCCATTAAAAGGTTTGCATAAGTGGGTGCAAATGATGTCCCCATAGCGGTCCCCTGCTTCTGGAGGTATATCCCCCCCAAAAACAGAAAAGCATTATGAGTCAAACAGTATCGGAGCATGTCAAGTAACATGATTGTATGTTCCAATAAATTCACAGAACGTGCTTTAAGTACTTCCCTCACTACTTCAATGCCATCCTCGTGGCGAATTGAAGTATAAAGCGATGCAACATCAATTGTCGCCATTAGATAAGATGATTTCCATTCACATGTGGTGATTTTTTGTAAAAAGTCCATTGTATCCCTAAGAAAAGAAGGTAGGCTTGTCACATAATTCATAAGAAAAATGTCTATGAATCTTGATGTAGATTCCAAGAGGGATCCTATCGAACTCACAATTGGTCTCCCTGGTGGACATTCAAGTGACTTATGAATTTTCGGTAGAAAATATATGGTTGTCATGATTGGGTTGTCGGTTTTTAGGTAGCTATATTCGTCAAAGTCTAATAGACCTCTATCTTTCCAGTTCAGTAGCATAGAATGGTACTCACTTGTCCATTCTTCCATAGGGTTTGTAGCCAACTTTTCGTAGTGTTCCTGAACTTTCAGTTGTCTATTCGATTCCTCAATGTAATTTGAAACATTTTGTATGACGAGGTTGCCCCCTTTATCCGAAGATTTAATTATTATTGATGTATCGTTTTTTAATTCCTTCATGGCTTTATATTCTTCTGGAGACAGATTTTGTTTTCTCATTTGTCCATTTTTTGTAGATTTGTCTGCAATTTTTGTTATTTCCTCGACCATAAGTTCCTGGAATAGATCCACTTTGTTGCCTGGTGGGAGTTGCAGGCAGAATTTTGAACTTCTTTTCAACCTGCTGTTGCCTCCTAGATTTGTCGTTATCCCAATGTTTTTACAAAAGTTAATTTCCATTTCCGGAGTGATTGTGTTGTCCTCTTGACTGGTAGAGGGGGTTTCTTTGATTGACGCCAGAGTTATCATTGCTGTCAAATCTTTTTGCGCGACAGTGGATGTGGTTTCATTTGTTTTCGAAACATGTTTTTTTGTTGCTTTGATTTTTTTCAGCAAAATATTTTTTCAATGTCACTTTCCGGCAGAATTTGTAAAGATCAATGCGTGCGTTGGGTGCATTTATAGTTTTTGTTGGGCAAAATGAAAGACCTCTATTTAAGAGTTTCAACTGTATATCCGACAATTGTTTGTTTGATAGATTTATAACTATATTGTTGGATATGGACATTCTCTTCTTCATAGCTACTTTTGTTTTCCTTTGCCTCGCTTTGCTTTTACTTCTTTTTCCACCCCTTCTGGTTTTTGGTTTGTCGGGGGTTTCTTTGGTGGACGTTGTTCCCTTCCCCAGGTATTGGATCTGCCTCTTCCTCTTTGTCGCGTGACCATGTGTGCTAGCTTGATCTCCCCCCGAATATCCAATGGTGTTGCAGTGGATTCTCCCTCAACAGAGCTCACTTCCGAGCTATCCACATCCTCCGTCGGCTCATTGGTTCTATCCATATTTTTATCCATGGCAACGTGACTTCTTAAAGTGTCATATTTACGTGCGAATGTATAAATTCGTCCGTTCATATAGTCCAATCTATCCCTAGTGAACTTATTGGCCTTTCTCTTCTCCACCTCCATCTCATGTTTTGCCACCTTCTTTTCCATGTTCTCAATTGCCTCCTTACTCTCCTCAGATGTCGGAATATCAGCGAGTTCTGATTCTAGTGCCGTTATTGTGTTCGTGATCTTTTCTAATTTCCTCTCCGCATGAATGATTAAGGTCCTCATTAACTTGAAGGAGCATTCATTTGTGTCTGTCTGCCATAGTTTTATCAAGTCTGTATCCAAGTCGTTTAAGGTTGGCATTATAAGGATCCTCAGACCTCGCGGGACCCTCTTGAATTCAATATATTTTTCTAAAGATGTTTTTTCCCACCATTTATTAATTTCTTGGATTCGCTGGATTTGCAGTTCTCTAACTATGTTGACAATTGTTCTTTCCTTTGTCCTCTCTCCTCCATCCCCTTTGGCATCAGAGGTCATTATGGGGGGATTATCGTCATTCAGAAGCTCGCTCGCCCTTAATTGGCGATTTCTCGTTTTGTCCGCCATTTTTTGAACTATGCAGGGTTGGTTTATTCAGTTTCTTATTGATACACTGTTTCAATAGCCAGGTGTGTGTTGTTTCTTATAATTTTTTTGAGGATGATCAGCTCCCTTCTTCCGAAAGTATGCTGAACCCCAAAGATACGTGTCTGTTGCTTCCTGTTGAACACACTGTGTTCACTCGGTTTCCAGTAATGCTGCACGGCCCCTTTAAGGATTCTTTGTTCTTGCCGGTGACGTGTTTTCTCGGCTTGCTCCCCGGGTGACTTGCTAATCCTCCCCGTTTAACTCGGGTATGGCCAGGCTCTGTGCGTTTAAGGTGAGCGTTATTTGTATGAATTAGGATTTGAATCTCCTACGTTTGATCACACGCTACACCCCGGCTTCACTCACAGGGGTTTGTTTACCGATAGGCGGCTGTCCCCTCACCCCACCCAAACGCAGCCTCCGCCGCGCTACAGAGTCGGGCGAAATTGACAAACACCCCGCCGGTTCACTCACCCCTGATTTGGTCGCCTTCGCACTCTCCCGCTGATGTCCTCTTACTGCGAATCTCCTCGCAGCACTCTTCACGAGAGCACCCGGCTTGCAGCAGAGGCGTCGGTCGTTTTCTTCAAAATTAGAAATCACTGGATTACGATCTCCCAATCCTTCACGACCGCTTCGCCTCTTCCTGGAGTGCCTGTGTTGCGTGTTCCAGTGTTCACGCCAAATTTCACCTCAGCTTCTTCTCCTACGAGTCCCGTAGATAAAGACACGGCACAGCAACAGTTGGTTTTCTCCACTATTTTATTTACACACCATGTGCAAAGAAAAGTGCATCAAATGGACGGTCTACGCGTTTCGGCTTCCTGCCTTCAACTGGACCATAGAGTCCCTTGGTCTAGACCTTACTTAAATATAGTGCTGTGTATAAGTACCCTCTACCATTTCCATGGCCATCTAGACCTCCAACCCTGCATAGTCTGATCATTGGCTAGGACATACTCGTAGTCATTTTGTGTGAGTATTACAATTCATATATATATATATCGTAGAGTTCGGCGAGCGCCGACCAGCGCCATGACTCCTCCACAAATCGACAGCGGTTCGTGCTGGATGGCGAATCCGTTTATGAAATCACATCCACACTCCAATCCTTGTATTGTTTCACAAGGTAAGTATGAAAAGCACGAACTCCAAAATTGCATCAAATAAGTTTTATTTGACGGACTTTAAGGCAACAAAGTAAATACTCAACGCGTTTCGGGAAACACCCTTGGTCACGAGTCAAGATGTGAGCATTTGCTTGTTTTAAATAACAAAACATGTGATCACCGTGCAAACATAAACAAAAACAACAGACTACCCTACGCGCTTCCGAGGCGCTGAGTAGTCGGAAAGTGCCTATACAATTTCATTCTGCGTATAATTTTTAACAAAATGATTGAAACGAGAGAAACAAAAAATAGTTTTGTTTCATAAACTTTTATTCGATTGCCATTTGTTTTTGCAACCATAAAAAGTACAAGAACAGTTAAAAATGTATACATTAAAAAAACGTTTTCAGAGTAAATCAATCATAGTATATAGAGGGTATAAAAAAGCAGGAAAAAGAAAAAATATTAACATTATCTAAAAATGTTGATTACTCATGGTTACGTCGATATTTAATACAAGTTTTTAAGAAGTTAGCTATGAACTTTGCAATAAAGCTTGACTCCAAGGATTGCAAGGACAAGTATGCAGGGTGACATGATCTGAGGCCTATTAGTCTGAGAAGAGGCAAAATCCCAACCTTTCTGGGAAAAGAATAAAATTTGCAGAAAAATAAGATATGTATTGTTGATTGGGATGAAGAGTCATCACAGGGACAGGGAATAAGTGTAGGAGACCAGTCTTGAATTTTTGGAAAAGTGACTAGCCTGAAAAAGAAATTGAAGCGAAACCTCGTGAGGAGGTACTTTTCATAATTGTTTAAGTAAAAAGTCAGATATGGTTGTATACCCATATGGGTCTGGGCAGCAATGATTTGAGAGTTTGTAGGTTTTGCCAGTTCTGTTGCACTTCGAAGAGCTCTAAGATGGCTCAGACACAGCTTTTTAAGTTCTTTCCTTGAAATGTCTCCCATGCAGGGGGGGTCCAGAAAAAAGTTGCTGCAATCCATATCCCGGCTAAAGTTCCTTATGTATACTAGCCAGGGTATTTTTTCCCAATTATCGAGGGCAGTGCAATCCAGAATTAAAGAGCGTGTTAGGTGGCACTCCTCTTTGGACCATATACTGTGCCACAGAAGCATTGGATGGCAGCGAATGGTGTCCGTAATAAAATCCATACCTAGTTCTGCTAGCGAAGCATAGGTTGGGGCACTAGTTGGTAGGGACAACAGATATTTGGCAAACCCATTTTCTACTGTTTGTAGTGGGTTAATTGGGCCGTAGCCCCAAACACCTGCACCGTACGTGGCCACATTGTGGCACTTAGCATAGTATATTTTGAGTAGTTCCGGAGGAGCTGGTTTTCCCAGTTTCCTTGAGAAAGAAACTAGGGCTGATGTAGTTCTCTGGAAGAGCAGTTTTTTGCTTGCCACTGTCTGCCGCCAACTCAAAGAATCGTCCACCAGGATTCCAAGATAGGGATAAGCACCAGTTCGTTCCAGCTTAGTTTTATTGACAAATATGGGTTTGGGGTTCTTTAATCTTGGGCCAAGATGCATTACAAATGTCTTTTTAGTATTGACTTTGAGGCCCAAAGAATCCATATAGTAACAGTACTTATTGAGTTGTACTTGGAGTTGGGTCAATGTCCTGGCGAAGATGACAGAATCGTCTGCATATAAAAGTGTTGGTATGGGACGATGGTTGACTTGTGGAAGATCCTGGCTCCCTTCTAGCAACGCTGCCTCCAACCCGTTGGTATACAAATTAAACAGGAAGGGAGCCAGTACACAACCCTGCCTGACCCCCTGTCTAATTTGGAAGTGGGAGGTGAGTCCTCCGTTGGTCCCGTACCTTACTCTCGCCGTTGCGTTCGAGTACAGTTCGCGCAGGAATACAATAAGGGCGGGATCGACTCCCATTTCCTCAAGCAAGGCCCAGAGTTTGGAATGCTGTACACAGTCAAACGCTGCACTGAGGTCAACGTAAACGACGAATAGATGGCCCTTTTTGGCATTCACATACTTTCCGGTCAGGAGAACAAGGTTTAGGGTCTGCTCCACAGTCCCAAGACCCGCCTGGAACCCGAATTGAAGGTCCGTCATGATTTTCTTGGATGTTGCCCACTCTTGAAGACGTACCAATAGTATTCGACCTGCTACCTTTCCAATGGAGTCCAGGAGGGAGATGGGTCTGTAGCAGACCAGGTCGTTCCGGTCGCCCTTTTTGAAGATAGGGAGGAGAATAGATGAAGACCATGATTCAATAAGGCCTACTGATGTTACTGATGCCAGGACCTGGGTGAGAAGTGGAGACCAGAGCTCGATGTTGTGAGTAAAAATGTCCACCGGCACCCCGTCCGGGCCGGGGGCCTTACCTGATTTGGACGCCTTTAGGGCTCTGACTACTTCACCATGCTCAAAACAGATGTTTAATGGATAGGTCTTTGAAACCAATGTGGGGGGTGGAGTGGAATCCCCCTCTGTTTGATTTGTTTGGGAACCGCCAAAGATTCTCGAAAAGTGAGCAACCCATTCTTCTGCTGTCACTGCGACGTCAAGATGTTGAACAGACGGCGAATCTGACAGAAAGGGGGATTTTACAACTCGCCAAAAGTGACCACTATCCCTTGCTCGGCAGCTGTCATGGAGTTGTAGCCACAGGTTCGCCTTGATTTCTTTGGTGCGTTTTGCCCTTTCGTCCTTATAAAGTTTTCTTAACTTGGCGATCTCAGGGAGGTTCCTCTGGGTTGTCCGCAGAGCTGCCTTGAGGTTTGAAAGTGCTTTGCGGCACCCAGGGTTAAACCAACCCTCAGCCGATGGTTTACGTTGAGTTGTGCGCGTTAGTTCCTCTTTTATTGTTCTCAGGATCCTGCCAAGGGTGAATAAAAGCATTAATTATCAATAAAGCTACACGTGGAAAAACCTCTTTTTACTTGTGGAATAAAGTATTTAATATCAATTGAGTGCATAGGGAGAAACTACCCTTGTCCCGAGGAGAATAATACTGGGAGTCACCAGACAGCAGATATTGAAATAGTGAACAACTCGAAAACAAATTCTATTGAACCATATGACTGCATCTAAGCAATAAAGCTTAAGCATACACATAGAAATGTAGCTAACAGCTGTCCCAGATACATAGGAGTTAGACAATATTATGCTGGCATTAACAAAAAGTGCTCCCAAATCTGTTAAAAAATATGTAGTTGATCATTAAAGTCATATATCATCTGTTCATTTCCAACTGTGATTTCTAAATTTACCCTGCTTGGGTACGCTCATTGTTTTCGTCTTTCTCAAGATGCAGAATTTAAGTTCTGCATGGGATGAAGAAACAATGTTATCCAATGGTTGGGAATGCCTGGGATGTATGACACATCTTGCAGTATAGCCAATGATATTGTCTCAGGAAAATCAAATATACAGGTGATTTTCTGAGTTTCACATATCTGAGACCAAAAGTGTGTCAGGTTAAGGCAGGATTCAGGACCTAAGGATATGTATATATATATATGTATATATATTTATATATATATATATATATATATATATATATATATATATATATATATATATATACCACGTGACTCCTCCGAATCTCTCTGCGTCTCAAGCTTGCACGCCAGCAAACAGAAGGAAGACGGACCACGATAATTCAGCATCAGTGAGATTTTATTCGATACACAGAAAGCAGTATATATATATATATATATATATATATATATATATATATATATATATATATATATATATATATATATATATATATATATATATATATATATATATATATATATATATATATATATATATATATATATATATATCGTAGAGTTCGGCGAGCGCCGACCAGCGCCATGACTCCTCCACAAATCGACAGCGGTTCGTGCTGGATGGCGAATCCGTTTATGAAATCACATCAACACTCCAATCCTTGTATTGTTTCACAAGGTAAGTATGTAAAGCACGAACTCCAAAATTGCATCAAATAAGTTTTAATTGACGGACTTTAAGGCAACAAAGTAAATACTCAACGCGTTTCGGGAAACACCCTTGGTCACGAGTCAAGATGTGAGCATTTGCTTGGTTTAAATAACAAAACATGTGATCACCGTGCAAACATAAACAAAAACAACAGACTACCCTACGCGCTTCCGAGGCGCTGAGTAGTCGGAAAGTGCCTATACAATTTCATTCTGCATATAATTTTTAACAAAATGATTGAAACGAGAGAAACAAAAAATCAAATTACATTGAAAGTCGATTTAAGTAAATTGATGTACGTGCATTTTGTTTCTGAGGTAGCGGTGTTAAGAAAGTTATTCAAACTCTATTTTGCCTGCTTGATTATTGCCCAAGTGGGCAGGAAGCGCTTATTCAAAGAATCAAATTCAAACTTATAAATAGTCCAATGCAGCCCATGTGGGCAACGCGCTTACAAGTCATAGGGCATTTCAAAGGAAAACACCTGTTACTCAATTAGTGTTACAATGTAAACAAAAATCAAAAACCTTCTTGGTCATAAGCATCACCAACAATCCAGCCCAAGTGGGCATTAATCTCAATATTATTCTCTCGATCATTCAGTGGAACAGTAGTGCAGTATTGAGTTAAGGGCATATTCCCTGAAATAAAACCAAAACAATATTTATAAATCACATAGTTCATTCACAATTACATAAAAACACACAAACTTGATATTCATACAGAGTTAAAAGAGACTACATACGGGTACATCTATTTCTATCAGATTAGGATTCACAGAGTGGGAGCAAATGTGGGGCTCCATAGGGGAGAACAAGTCAAACATTCATTATTCATAAAGTGCTCAGTTTGGGCTATTCATCCTAAATGTACTTCCATTTCTTCGTCATTGTTGTGTCCTTGATACCATCAAACACAATGAAAGAGGGGGCAATAGAATGCAATGTCTGAGAAGATTAGAGTCCAAAATCATAATACAATACAGAATAATGACCCCGTTAGGACAGAGTTTCCTGAACGTTGGCATGCATATTTCAAGTGGTCTGTCACATAATAGAAAATAATTTGCAGAGTTGATTGTATTGGAATGTACTAGTATGTAGCTGTTAAAAGCTTATTACAGGTCACAGTACGAAGCAGTGAGAATCCCACTGCTCTGGTTTATCGAATAGCTCTGTTTGTTTTTGCTGATCTAGAGTAGCAGTTATCAAATGTGCATCAATACGATAACGTGTGCAAAGTGCCACTGCCTTATTGCTTTCCAGATGTTGGACGTTTAACTGTGGAATTGAGTTGAAGGTGTGATACTCAGCTAAGGTTATTCAGATCAAAGAGTAAGTATAAGATAATCTCCAGAGTTTATATTCTACAATTGTCTATCACCTGGTGTATGCATAATATGCTATATAAATTGAAAAATACCAGCATTGTCTCTGTTTTAACACCTCAAGGTCGCCATGCCAAGGAGTAGGATAAAGTATTTCAATATGAAAGAATCCCCCATTCAAAGAGACTACCTGGGGAAACGTTCTCCCTCAGGAAATAGGCAGCCAAGAGCTCCTACGCAGATCCTTCTCTCCCCATGATGAGACCCGCAGATGCAGGTGGCACATTTATCCTTACACCAACCTTATTGAAACAGGTGCACCTGCCGTGCATTGTACCCACAGGAGCACTAGCACAGGCAGGTAAGGGCTGACAACCTGTAGGGGGGAGCTGGAACATTAATGGCCTCATCCACATTAGTGGAATCCCAGGCCTCACTTTTCTAGGTGGTTCTCTTTTTCTCTTTCAGGTACATTCTTCATCACAGGCATTTAGAGAGAGACATCAGTGTCTGCTAGTTGCTCTTAATGCTTCCCACAATTCTGTGGCCAATCATAGTCTCGAAAGAGCGTCCACTCTGATTCTTAAATGGTAACAACCTGTTACGGCAGTAGGGGAACCGGGTTCGAGTCGCGGCAAGGACGCTCAACATTTTGTGATTCTGGGCAAATCACTTGGGGGTTAATTATGATGGCGTACAAAAAAAACCTCCGACCGCTGTGCTTCCAGAAAAAAACCACCCCCATGTTTCGCTGCAAAACAGGCAGTGACATTAGGATGTTATGAATGTAAAACCCGACCGCAGTAGTCGAATTTCATAAAAAACCATCTGTCACGCCCCCAAAAACAGAAATTCTGACAGCGGCGGATGGAAATGCTGTGGAATGCATCAAAAAGGCCGATCCTCACGTGCAATGACCACAAGTGAAATTATGATGAGATGGCGTAGCTGGCGTAACAATCATGCGTTACATTTGCCGCGGTCACGCGAAAAGATGAATGGCGGTCAAATGGAACTACACAACAAGGCCTCCACGTGTGCCTTTTCTCTCCACTGCCCTCAAACACATCTGACACACCCCAAATGACACACCCGCAACTTATTGAAAACCAATGAAAACCATAGTCAACATAGAAAACACACCTGACAGGCAGTCCTCCTTTATACACACCCACATAGCTGAGTATAAAACCAACCCCTTCCCTGACCATCATCCTTTGCACAACTCCAGCAGTGAAGGGCCATACACCACAGCTGAAACAAGAGGCAAATCATCACACAATACACCATCACAACCACACACCAAAACATCCAACACACACCTCACACATCTCCACCACTACCTTCCTACCTGCACTTGTCACTTTTTTGCACATCACACACCATGTTACAGAAAAAAATGCCTAAATTCAGAGACAATGAGTTGTCAGTGATGGTAGACGAGATAATTAGAGTAGAACCATATTTATTTGGAAGCATGATTCAACAGTCCCCACTAGTCAGAAAAAATCAAATGTGGTAAAGGATAGTCAACAAAGTCAATACAGTAAGGTCCACCCTGTGCACCCTGTGTGACATCAAGAAGAGGTGGCATGATCTGAAGACCAAGGTGAAATACCGTGCCACCAAGAACGATGAGGCGGCTCAGAGGACTGGTGGTGGCCCCCCATTCCACCACTGACATTCACTGAATGGGAGGAGGAGCTGCTTGCCATCCTGCATCAAGATAGTCTCACAGGAATAGCTGGGGGAGTGGAGACTGGTAAGTACCAACTAATGTATCCCATCACACTGCCATGTACTGTCTTGTACAACTATAAAGCTATACTTTCTACACCTACATTCATTTATGTACCACACACTCTTCCTGAAACATGTCTCACATATCTGCCATTTCCTTCCTCTGATTCATCTCAAAGGTAGCTAGCAACATGTCCATGGGGGTGGGGTGCACAGGTAGCCAGCACTAAAACTCCCACTAGGCCCCCTTTCCCCACAGTCGAGCAGGATGGAAAAACACTCCCCCAACCCAGAGCAATGTGGCAGCCATCTCTCTCCACAGTGTCTCCTAACAGGTAGGTAGCCAGCAGCTCACTAGGAAGGGAGGTGTTGGGACCTGACAACAACACCACAACTCCCACAAGGCCCTCTGGCCTCCCTCCCAAACAGCATGGAGCACCCTCCCCGCCCAGAACCTTGTGGCAGCCATTTCATTGCTTTGCTTCACCTTACAGGTAGGTAGCCTTCTCAACAGTGAGGGGTGTGTGTATACAGGGAGCCAACACCACAACTCAGCCCCCCTGCCTCACAGCTGAACAGGATGGAACACCCCCCACCCCCACCCAGGAGCCATGTGGCAATCATTTCATTGCTATGCTCCACCTTACAGGAAAACAGCCTTCTCAACAGAGAGGGTGTGTGTACAGGCAGCCAGGACTACAACTCCCACCAGGCCCCCTTGCCTCACAGCTGAGCGAGATGGAACACTCTCCCCATCCAAGAGCTATGTGGCAGCCATTTCATTGCTATGCGTCACCCTACAGGTAGGTAGCCTTCTCAACAGTGAGGGTGTGTGTGTACAGGCAGCCAGCACTACAACTCCCACCAGGCCCCCTTGCTTCACAGCTGAGCAGTATGGAACACCCTCCCCACCCAAGAGACATGTGGCAGCTATTTCATTGCTATGCTTCACCCTACAGGTAGGTAGCCTTCTCAACAGGAAGGGAGGTGTGTACAGGCAGCCAGCACTACAACTCCTACCAGGCCCCCTTGCCTCATAGCTGAGCAGGATGAACACTCCCCCACCCAAGAGCCATGTGGCAGCCATTTCATTGCTATGCTTCACCTTCCAGATAGATACCCTTCTCAGCAGGGAGTGGTGTGTGTGTACAGGGAGTCATCACTATAACTCACACCAGGCCACCTTGCCTCACAGCTGAGCGGGATGAAACACTCCCCCACTAAGAGACCTTGTGGCAGCCATTTCATCTCCATGCATCACCTTACAGGGAGGTAGCCTTACCAACAGGGAGGGGGTGTGTACAGGCAGCCATCACTGCAACTCCTACCAGGCCCCCTTACCTAAAAGCTGAGTAGGATGGAACACTCCCCCCACCTAGAACTATGTGGCAACCATCTCCTTCCACAGTGCCACCTAACAGGTAGGTAGTTAGCGCATGCACCCTATCATCCTTCTCAAAGGTCATGGAGCCACATTTCAAACATATCCCTCACTTGTTAGCCAACTCTGTACAGATCCATATGTCACATCCAGAGCGCACACAGCTAAGCCCATGTAAATGTCACATAAATCACACTTTGAATCACAAAGTCTCATGCAAATAAATTCCGGGCCCAATCATGCAAAGCACACAATGTAATGTGTGAGTCACATTGTTTCAAAGCATGAAGGCTCATATAAACACAACACAGGCATGGACAATCTGTTATACAAACAAAACCACGTTTTCAAACAAAACTGACCGACTGAAATGAGGAGGTTTTGGCATAGCTGACACAGATTCTCTGATAAGTCTACAATATCCCAGCATAAATCAAAGTGGATGTGCACCAAGTTAGTAGATGATGACATATCCTTGTAAACACACTATGTGTACATGTCAAAGGGTTGTTATTCACATGTCACACTAATAACAAGTAATGTATGTACCGCTACATCATGTCACATAATCCTGTTAATTTTTTACCAATACCTAGTGATTGCAGTGTACAAAGTTTGGCGTATCAACTAAAACATCCAAAACTGGGTCACCAAGGTTGTGGAGTGTACTTAACTGACAATCTAACCTCTGTTGAACAGGAGATTCACAATCAACAGCTAGCGAGAACACCACCCAACAAGCAGAGCCAGTCTCCCCACCCGGAATGTGAACTCTATGATGCTGTTTCTCTACATTTCTCAGATGAGGAGCAACAACCTGGCCACTCAGGCATGCCAAGGTGCACTCATTCTCAGGGCTTATTGTCCCCACCACCACCACCACAACTATCAACACAGCAGCAACAGCACCTACACTGACCCCTGCTACAACGACCTATGCTGCAGCCACCCCCACCATCACCACTGCTGCCTGAAACATTGTCTTTGGCTCAGTGGTTACCAACACCACCACCCAAGCACAGGATGTCAGGGACAGTGTGTGGGTGTGTGTACAGCCAATGCCAGCGGTCCGTGTCAGCAGGGCAGGTGGGAGGGCAACTGGGGGACAATCAAATGAGGACACTGAGACAAAAGCCCTGGCCAGTGTCACAACAGTCCTTGACGCGTACCAACAGAGCCAGTGATAGATGGGCCAGGTTACAGAGGAACTGTGTGAGCTCTGCCTGCTGTGGAGGTCCATGGACACCCGAATGGGACAACTTGTAGATCTCATGAGTCAGCTTGTGGGTGTTCTGAGGGACATATCTTTTAAAGAGAGTGGGGTGCACACCTCCGTATTCTTCCTTAAACATACTTATTCTTCCTTTTATCTCGTGATTGCGTGCAGATTGCGAATGGCGCTCTGCCCACATGGCGCCAGAGTACGAAAACGTGATTCCAAATAGGGGGCGCATTCTCACCCCCAAAACAATTGCACAGCATTGTATGAAGCCTGCCTTGGCTTTCGTTTTATAACAACTATTTTAACCATAATACTCCAATTTAATCCATTTTTTCTCTTCTTTGTCATTCAATTTTAATCAACAGTGTTGTCTGTCCACACGAGGAAAGAGAACTGCCAATTTTCAAGTTTCTGATGCTCATTCAGTGTCCATCCGGACCTTCTCAAAGAACACGATTGAAGCAAACATCGTATGAAGCAGCGTTTATTGAATTAAAAAGGCCCAATGCATTTCGGGCGGCTCGCGCCGTTCGTCAGGGGTCGCTGCTTTCCTACTACGTGAGGTTTCCCATCTTGGTCTGCGTGAGGTGCTGACTCACGCAGACCAAGATGGGAAACCTCACGTAGTAGGAAAGCAGCGACCCCTGACGAAGGGCGCGAGCCGCCCGAAATGCATTGGGCCTTTTTAATTCAATAAACGCTGCTTCATACGATGTTTGCTTCAATCGTGTTCTTTGAGAAGGTCCGGATGGACACTGAATGAGCATCAGAAACTTGAAAATTGGCAGTTCTCTTTCCGCGTGTGGACAGACAACACTGTTGATTAAAATTGAATGACAAAGAAGAGAAAAAATGGATTAAATTGGAGTATTATGGTTAAAATAGTTGTTATAAAAAGAAAGCCAAGGCAGGCTTCATACAATGCTGTGCAATTGTTTTGGGGGTGAGAACGCGCCCCCTATTTGGAATCATGTTCTGAGGGACATACATGCTGCTCAAATGACGGCTCACACACCCTCCAGTGGCCAGCTTGCTGATACTTCCACCATTTCACCTGCGGCCACAGACAGGGGTGTGCTGCAAGACAATGACTCCTCAGACACCTCTGAGTCTGCAGCAGAGGCCCCCCTGCCAAACGCAAGAGGGGACATCCAAGAAACAACACAGGAGAATCACGTTGCAAAGCACCAACCAAAGCCAAGTCTCTGAGCCAGCCATGATGTCACAAGTGTTGCACTGAACATTGATTTTGTTGATTATCCAATCCCACATTGCCATGTTGATGGCAGGAGTTTGTTGGACTGTGCAATTCCATTATTGTGGTGACTACTTTATTTGTCTCCGTTACCATCACTGACAACTCATACACTCAGTATGCACAACTAACTTTCCATTCACTTTCAATTTAACACAATCTAATAGAAAATAAACACAGTTTACACACCTATGCCTTTGTGTCACTTCCATGTTTATCACAGTATGTACAATGTTAACTTTGATTCCAATGTATCACATGCTTTGATTGTGAGAGACATTGATGGGGCGGAGGAACCTAGAAAGACACAAGAAGATGACATTGAGTTGTCATATGATGGCATTACAGCAACAAAACACCACTATTCTACACCGTACAATTTTCATCCCACATAACACTGACGAACACCATCAACATAGGCATGAGATAAGTTGAAACAAAAACACTGTGCCACACACATTAGCCCTTAGTAGTGTGCCAACAACAGCAAGCATCCTAACACATCATCTATGCTTTGGCACTAACAGCAAAGCAAACAGACACAGTCATAGTTGCTGAATAGGAACTTACACTCACAGGAAGAGGTTGGCGATGAACTGTGGACGCACATCAAGACCTTCCTCATCACCACTATCATCAGCACTGGGCATGTGTGGATTTGCAGCCGGGGGCATCTGCTGATCATCATCATTCAGAATTAGGGGATCTCTTTGCACAAGGCCAGGTTGTGAAGCATGCAGCATGAACTATGATCTGACACACCTTTTGGGGGGAGTAGAGTAGTGCACCACCACTCTTATCTACACTGAAATCTAGCCTTCAGAAGTCCAAAAGCAGGCTCCACTACTCAACATGTCCTCCCATGGGCGTCATTAAAGCAGACTTCCCCCTGTGTTCTTGGATTCCTCAGTGGGCTCAACAACCAAGGCCAGTTGGGATATGCAGAGTCATCTAGTTGTGAGAAACACAGATCAAGTTTGTAATAGAATTTTGAGGAGACCAGCTAGCACACATACAGCACACTACGTGACACAGCTCACTCACCAACAATCCACACACACTCCAGATGCAGATTTTCAATCAAGTGTGAGATAACACTGTTATGTAGTATGTAGGATTCATGTGCAGAACCCAGAAATCTGGCACATACATGGGACATAATCATATCCGCTTAGCATACCACGTGCACATTTATTGAATGGTAATGCTTCCTGTTATGGTAGATGTGCTCACGTGCCTGTGGTGGAACAAGGCCAATGTGTGCGCAGTCAATGGCTCAAACAACATTAGGTATGTGACCAAGGTCATAAAATTCCCCCTTCACATCTGCCAATTCATGTCTCCTTGGAAAGTGAATGTAGCTGTCCTTGTCAGTCAACAATGCATACAGGACATCAAGCAAATACCATGCTGAATATAGGTTGAGACATCTCACCTTCGATGGCCACCGTGTACTGAAATGATCCAGTGGCAAAGAAATGCAGGGCAGCCATCACTTTTACTGTTGGTTTCAAAGCTGTTGGATATGTTTTGAGAAGCCTCAAATGGGGTTCCAACTGAGCACATAGCTCTTGAAGGATAAGGCGATTCATACAGAATTTCTTAATGATGTCCGTATCCTCCCTTGTCTCCAGCTCTGGGAAAGGCTGATACACAGGTGGTCACAGTGCTTAATTTGTAAATTATTAAGTGCCAGGGCTCTGACCACTAATCCACTGCAGCTTGCACTAGCCATCGCCCTTGTCATCGCTGACAAAACAATTACTAACCATCTCTCTTGCATGTAAATCCGACAATTCACAAAGCTAAAGGAATGGTTTGGGAGGCACGTAATTAGCAATTTTAATGTATATTGTATTCCTAAAGAACTGTTGTTCGGCTCCACTCTAATTTACATGTAGTAGACTGTTCTATGTATGGTTTTGACAATTAGGTGCCGGTGCCGAGCACCGGAAAGCACCTGCTCAAATTAAGCACTAGGTGGTCGTCTCCTACTTATTCTGGCAGGGGACACATGTAAAAATGAGTCAGAGATGAGATGTGTGTAACAGCCTACATAATGACTAGCACAACCACAACATTGACAGGACTGTAAAAACAGCTTAATGCACAAGTGCCATGAATAGACACCTTTATCTCCTGTAGTCATTCATGTAGCCACAATGTACATAATAACTACTGTTAAATCCGACTATGTGTATGTTGTATGTGTATGTTCTATGGTACACCGCTAAATCATGTGTCCCCAGCCCTGTGTTTAGCTCACACAGCACATTCTGCTAACAGCATCAATGCTGAGTTGTATGTAGCTACTTTTACTGCACAACCTCAAGCATTAGTCACACTAAGCACAACATCATTCCAAAATGGGCCCAGTGAGTGTAAGCTGGACAACTATCAATATAAATACAGCACTGTGTACAGACATATATGCACATTATGTGGTCAGCCCATCATTACTGTGGGAGGAGTTTCCATTACACACATTGGCATGCTCACACAAATGCTAGCCAATTCAACCTGAAATATGTATACATGCCCACATGAATGAAATGTGCCATTTGAGTATGGATATACCAACGCATTTAATCACATGTACTGCCATGACATGTGTGGGCATACATAAGTTAAATGTCACACTCTTGATTCACTTTGCAACAAACTGTAATGAGTTTTGATAAATGTGTTGCGATCAGTGATGCAAATCATGAAACGAGAATGCTAATGCACAATGTGCTCACCGGCGCGGTAGGCTTGCTCCGCCACTGTGGTGACAGGCATTGGTCACAATTGAATGTTGCCAGATTGCGGTAGAGACATCCTGATCCCCGCTGTGTGAAACCACCTATGTGAATGTTATTACAGCCAATGGGTACCGCCATCACATTAGTATTTTTCACGTTAAACATCACAGTAGGCATGCTCCGCCACTGCGGTGACAGACATTGGCCACAATTGAATGATGCCGAATTGCGGTAGGTACATCCTGACCCCCGTGGTGTGACACCGTCTATGCAAATGTCATTGCAGCCAATGGAAACCGCCATTTCGGTAGTGCCTTTCAGTTTAAACATTGCCGTAGGCGAGCTACGCCACTGCAGTGACAGGCATAGGTCACAATTGAAAGATGCAAACCAGGCAGACCAATTGCATCAGCAGAATCACTGGAACAACCCTAGGGGCCTATAAATGCCTGTGAGATAGCCACATCTGTCACTGCTTACAGACACTGCTGCCTGCCATTCATCACCACCAACTGCTGCTGTACCTCACCTCTGCACCCAGTCATGGCTCATACTGAGAACAAAGTATGGGCGAATGTTGCGGATTTGCAGTCCGCAAATTCACGCAAAATTGCACAAAAAAATCCACGAGTTTGCGAAAAAAATCGCGAACTTGCGGATTTGCAGTTTTGCACAAATAGACTGTACTTTCTATACTTCTACTGGCTAATCAGTAAGTGCTACCTTGCTGGGTAAATGTATAGTGCTTTTCCTGCACTGCAGCTGCATAAAGGGCCAGAAGAGTTGTCTCCAGTGACCATGTGTGTGTTACTATGCCATCGCGCGGAAAGGCGCAGGGGTCCCTTGAGTAAGCTGTCCATCATAGTGGGTAAATGGTGGGAAGACGGTGCACACCGCTAGTGTGTGGGCAGGGCCAAACGAGCGGGGCTTCTATGCGAGTTCACATGCCTCTTGTGTGTATAAAAGGTCAGAGACCGATCAGAGCAGCAGACGAAGAGAAAGAAGCTCCTGGTCACAGGAACTGCACAGGGATTGCACTTGTGAAAGTCAAGGATGCAGAGGCCTCCATCAGGCATCACAGCTACTTTTCAACGGTAGATAAGGGGAGAAAGCACACCTGCCCAGCGCCGTTGTCCCTTGAGTGAGCTGTCCATCATAGTGGGTCAGGGCGGGAAAACGGTGCACACCACTAGTGTGTGCAGCGGGGCCAAAGAGCGGAGCTACTATACGAGTTCACATGCCTCTTGTGTGTAGAAAAGGTCAGAGACCGATCAGAGAAGCAGACGAGGAGAAAGAAGCTCCTGGTCACGGGAACTGCACAGGGATTTCACTCGTGAAAGTCAAGGATGCAGAGGCCTCCATCAGGCATCACAGCTACTTTTCAACGGTAGATACGGGAGAAAGCACACCTGTCCAGCGCCGGGGTCCCTTGAGTGAGCTGTCCATCATAGTGGGTCAGGGCGGGAAAACGGTTCACACCACTAGTGTGTGCGGCGGGGCCAAAGAGCAGGGCTTCTATGCAAGTTCACATGCCTCTTGTGTGTATAAAAGGTCAGAGACCGATCAGAGCAGCAGATGAGGAGAAAGAAGCTCCTGGTCATGGGGATTGCACTGTGAAAGTCAAGGATGCAGAGGTCTCCATCAGGCATCACAGCGACTTTTCAACGGTAGATACGGGGAGAAAGCACACCTGCCCAGCGCCGGGGTCCCTTGAGTGAGCTGTCCATCATAGTGGGTCAGGGCGGGAAAACGGTGCACACCACTAGTGTGTGCGGCGGGGCCAAAGAGCGGGGCTTCTATGCGAGTTCACATGCCTCTTGTGTGTATAAAAGGTCAGAGACCGATCAGAGCAGCAGACGAGGAAAAAGAAGCTCCTGATCACGGGAACTGCACAGTGATTTCACTTGTGAAAGTCAAGGATGCAGAGGCCTCCATCAGGCATCACAGCTACTTTTCAACGGTAGATACGGGGAGAAAGCACACCTGCCCAGCGCCGGGGTCCCTTGAGTGAGCTGTCCATCATAGTGAGTCAGGGCGGGAAAATGGTGCACACCACTAGTGTGTGCGGCGGAGCCAAAGAGCGGGGCTTCTATGCAAGTTCACATGCCTCTTGTGTTTATAAAAGGTCAGAGACCGATCAGAGCAGCAGATGAGGAGAAAGAAGCTCCTGGTCACGGGGATTGCACTTGTGAAAGTCAAGGATGCAGAGGCCTCCATCAGGCATCACAGCTACTTTTCGACGGTAGATATGGGGAGAAAACACACCTGCCCAGCGCCAGGGTCCCTTGAGTGAGCTGTCCATCATAGGGGGTCAGGGTGGGAAAACGGTGCACACCACTAGTGTGTGCGTTGGGGCCAAAGAGCGGGGCTCCTAAAAAAAATCCGCCTGCGAACGGATTTGCGGATTTTCGGCAATTTCACGAGATTCTTGGATTGCAAAATTGTCAAAAATCCGCAAATTCCGCGAGCGGAACGGATTTTTCACCCATACTTACTGAGAACCTCAGGGCATGTTTCTTCACCACAGATGAGCTGGAGGTCCTGGTGGACGAGATCCTTGGCCTGTGTGGGCGGCTATATTGTGTTCCAGAGGTACTGATTAGTGTATGAGTAAAAGTTTTAGAGTGCTCTGAATGCTCACATTATGTTCCTGTACAGTAGGATCTGCCTGTGAGCGCAAGCCAAGGTTAATGCATTCCGATTTTGCTATGAGCATGAGCCATACATGATGTAGACCTGTTTAAACTTTGGTCATGTAAATGTGTGATACACTGCCTAGTATAATGACTTCTTGTCAATGTGGTGTATAGCCTTATTCCCCCAGATCCATGACTGGATGCAATGATGACATGGACAAAACGTGGTTTAGCAGTTGTACAGTTACACTGCTGATTTGAAGAACTCGAACTCTGATTAGACATGCCCTGTGCCAAGCCATGTGATAGTTCATTAAGTGTGCATATGATCATTTGTGAGATGCACAATGTACAATGGCCAGAGGGTACTGATTAATGTGTGTACTGCTTTGATAGTGAGCCTATGGCGATGTGGCCCGCCTGCGTAGGAGTACAAGGCCTGTATCTCTCTATATTGGTGGCAACTCACCTCTCACGCAACTGCTACATGTACAGTGTACATGTCATCCTTCTTTTGGTTCAAACAACGGGAGAGGGAGGGAAGAAGAACAATCTCAGTCCCCCAAAAAATGTAGTTCAAACAACGGAAGAGTGTAAATCAATAGGTGTACATAAGCACAACAGGGAGAAAGGTGAAAGGAATAAATCTCATTGGATTTTTTCTGAAAGCCCTCACTCACCACCCTGGTTGGTGATATGCTTCATCATTGGGCCCACCGGGAGAAGCTGAATGCCTCCCCGGTGTGCTACCACGCCAGGATACTGCGGTGCTGGTTTTTTGTGAAAGTTGTGTGAAAAAAGGTTTAAAAATGTCCTGGTTGTATCCCACATAAAAAACTTTATTCAGTGGTAAACCTGACATATTAAAACGATGTGATGGGAAATTACCAAATTAATAGTCTGGATATCTTCACTTAAAGTGGGGTCGACATGTTTCTGGCCTTTATGTGTGAATTACTGGGCATTCGTCAGGACCATGGGGAGTGTACCTCGGCGGTATGAGCACACTAAGACCCACCCTGACCTGAGGACGTGAAAGTTAAAAATGGTGTAAAAACTAAATGGTGCAGGAAAAACAAAAGAGAACAAACCAACAAGTTAAGGGGATTTCCCTCTGGTTCAGAGGAACCTGTATAGTCTGCAAAGGAGAAAGTAAAGTGACGTACATACATATAGAAAGACAAAAACACGTAGTTAGTTCAGTCTGTCTTATGGGTTCTCTAAAGGACTGATCTCAGATTCAAGTGCTTCTGACTAGCCAGACATATTGTGACCATGGTGTCATAATCAATATTTTAATGGTGGGACCACCGGCCTAGAAGAAGCAGACCGGTGTGCAAGCATGCACTATGCAAGAAGAAAAGGCATAAATAGGTGGGCCTCCTCGCCGGTTGTGGCGTTAAATCGATACTCATGGTTAGAGTTCAATGGGCCAGAATGCGGGGCCAGTGGGTGGGAAGAGAAATGTTGAATGACCCAGCGCAAACGTAATTGAAATAGTTACGTATGGATTCTCACTTGTCAATAAAAAGATCCACGCCCCATAGGTCTCGGGAGTGGGGTGGAGGCAAAAATGGCAGACCCTGTAGGATGGAGGACATTAAAATAACAAAAACTAGGTTATAGGTGCACTTAGTAAAAAGATGCACACCGCATCGTGGACCACTTAGCTGATGGTTGAGATGTGGAGCAAACTCACGCCCGCAACGCCTGGCACCCGCTCGATACCTGCGAAAAACCTCTGCACCGGACCTCGTGGATAATGGTCGGTGAAAGAGGTAACGGTAATGTAGGAATGAGTAAGGAGTTTGACCCGGAAGCGATGCGTGGTGGAGAGCGTGTGCGCTGCATTCAATCAGGGCTGAGTTCGCCTGGAAATGGAAACGAGGCTTGGGAGCTGCATCCAATCGGGGATGAATTCGCCTGGAAATGGAAACGAGGCTTGGAACGCTGAAGGTTAAGTGAAGGCGAGACTTGGAACGCTCACTTACTTCAATACGCGTTGACAAGTGGCAAAACTTTATCAGACTGACAGATACTGGGCAGCGTTCGTGCACAAAGTACACGGATGGCTAGAGGGTAGTGAACTGCTCAGAGTGCCGTATTCCAAAATGACAAAGTATTGTCAAACGGGCAGTGGTTGGAAAAATAGTTATGAGCGCAGGACACAGATGTTTAAGCAGTGAGATTTAAGGCAGTATGGCATACACTACAGTTTGAACAGGGATCGTGGCCAGTTATTGGTGAGAGAGCGTGTGAGCGTGTGAGCTGAAGGAAAAAATAGTTTTTTTTTATTACTGGTGATGACTGGAGCATCATCACCAGTAATAAAAAATCCTGGGAAAAACCTATTTTTTCCTTCAAGAAGGGGAGAAGCTTGAGAGACTCCCTGGTCCACACACGTCCAAAAGTGGAGCACACGACCATTCAAACTGTGAGGTCAATACCCAGTGCGTGGGGTCTCCCACCAATAACTGGCCACTATCCCTGTTCAAACTGTAGTGTATGGCACTTGACTAACAAACTAATCAACTAACCTTGGAACCTGGCAAACTCTGGACCCAGAGAGCCCATACAAATTGTAATTCCACAAATGTGGTCTACTTGATCACGTGCCCCTGTCATAAAAGATATGTGGGCATGACAACTTGCAGAATCAAACAGCGAATTTGAGAACACCGCAGTAACATCAGGTGTTGCAAGGTAACTACAAAAATGAGTGAAGATTTTCTGCTCCAAAACCATACCCCAAACGATCTCCATTGGACGATCATTGAACAAGTGAACTTTGGAAGAAATATCAACAATGCTCTTTTCGAAAAAGAACAGCGCTGGGTGTATAGATTGGGGACGCACCTGAATGGTTTAAATGATGGGATCCCATGACCATCAGTATTATAACACTAACTACCCCTCTTCTGATTCATAAAATAATGATATCATTTCTGTTATCACTATAAAAGTCCTTTAGCTGAGGCACTAGACAGACCATACTGCCTTAAATCTCACTGCTTAAACATCTGTGCCCTGCGCTCATAACTATTTTTTCAACCACTACTCGTTTGACAATACTTTGTCATTTTGGAATACGGCACTCTGAGCAGTTCACTACCCTCTAGCCATCTGTGTACTTTGTGCACGAACACTGCCCAGTATCTGTCAGTCTGATAAAGCTTTGCCGCTTGTCAACACGTATTGAAATAAGTGAGCGTTCCAAGTCTCGCCTTCACTTAACCTTCAGTGTTCCAAGCCTCGTTTCCATTTCCAGGCGAACTCAGCCCCGATTGGATGCAGCTCCCAAGCCTCGTTTCCATTTCCAGGCGAACTCAGCCACGATTGGATGCAGCTCACACGCTCTCCACCACGCATCGCTTCCGGGTCAAACTCCTTGCTCATTCCTACGTTAACGATACCTCTTTCACCGACCATTATCCACGAGGTCCGGTGCAGAGGTTTTTCGCAGGTATCGAGCGGGTGCCAGGCGTTGCAGGCGTGAGTTTGCTCCACATCTCAACCATCAGCTAAGTGGTCCACGATGCGGTGTGCATCTTTTTATTAACTGCACCTTAACCTCTTTTTTGTTATAAGTGTGCCATTTTAACCTCCACCCCCCTCCTGAGACCTATGGGGCGTGGATCTTTTTAATGACAAGTGAGAATCCATACGTAACTATTTCAATTACGTTTGCGCTGGGTCATTCAACATTTCTCTTCCCACCCACTGGCCCCGCATTCTGGCCCATTGATCTCTAACCACGGGTATCGATTTAACGCCACAACCGGCGTGGAGGGCCACCCCTTATGCCTGTTCTTCTTGCATATTGCATGCTTGCACACCGGTATTCTTCTTCTAGGCCGGTGGTCCCACCATTAAAATATTGATTATGACTCCATGGTCACAATATGTCTGACTAGTCATAAGCACTTGAATCTGAGATCGGTCCTTTAGAGAACCCATAAGACAGACTGAACTAATTATGTGTTTTTGTCTTTCTATATGTTTGTACGTCACTTTACTTTCTCCTTTTCAGACTATACAGGTTCCTCTGAACCAGAGGGAAATCCCCTTAACTTGTTGGTTTATTCTCTTTTGTTTTTCCTGCACCATTTAGTTTTTACACCATTTTTAACGTTCACGTCCTCAGGTCAGGGTGGGCCTTAGCGTGCTCATACCACCGAGGTACACTCCCCATGGTCCTGAAGAATGCCCAGTAATTCACACATAAAGGGCAGAAACATGTCAACCCCACTTTAAGTGAAAATATCCAGACTATTAATTTGGTAATTTCCCATCACATCGTTTTAATATGTCAGGTTGACCATTGAATAAAGTTTTTTATGTGGGATACAACCGGGACATTTTTAAACCTTTTTTCACACAACTTTCACAAAAAAACAGCTCCACAGTATCCTGGCATGGTAGCACACCGGGGAGGCATTAGGCTTCTCCCGGTGGGCCCAATGATAAAGCATGTCACCAGCCAGGGTGGTGAGTGAGGGCTTTCAGAAAAAATCCAATGAGATTTATTCCTTTCACCTTTCTCACTTTTGTGCTTATATACACCCATTGATTTACACTCTTCCGTTGTTTGAACTATCCTTCTTTTGCATTAAGTGTAGAGTCTCACATGTGTATGCACTGTGTCATCATATTCATGATACATACATGTGATTCTTGTGTTGCACCACTATTTTCGTCCGTGAAAAGCCCTGAGGCCAGTCAAGTAAATGCACAATGTAATAGGCCCATCACTAAAATGACTTAGAAAGACATATATGTTGTCCACCCTCCTATTTATTTAGAAACAATTAGAGGCCTGGGGAGTACACAGGACAGGCCTACACCTTCTAAAAAGAGTGGGAGAATGTAAGATCAGGTACCTAATTGTGACATCCATGACACATGTAGTTATGCAATGGTCAAGGACAATAAGGGGTGTGTTATGTAAGACACAGTGAGTCTGACCACTATACATCATTTACAGTGTATCGTTTGTCATGCTCACTCACATAGTGCATCACAGATGAGGCCCAGTTTCACCTTGATTTCCGTACTGGCACTCTGCATGTGTATGAGATTCGCAGGTAGTGTGTCCATCATCAAAGATGTTAACATTGTAATAAGATGGCTTGCTCCAAGTGTACTATGTGACATGGTCTATAGCCTCTGCTGTCTATTGATGTATCTGTGTGTTTACATTCTCCTGGGCTGGCACACAGTGGTATACAACACAGTGTTAAAAATATTCCTCTTCTTGTCTCCCATGCCAACAGCTCAAGGTCCATCAGCGTAAGGCCATATGGAGGGCCACTGCCCGCAAGGTGCGATCTACGGGAGTCTCAAACCGACAATATTCACACTGCCACAAGAGGTGGGATGACATCTGCGCCAGAGCAAAAACTTTGCAGAAATGATGCTGGGGCGGGTCCCTCGAAGTGGCAGGTTGGCGCGCAGGACCATGACCTCACTAATCTCCTGCATCCTGGCAGTGACACAGCCAGAGCTGCATAGATGCTTGAGGGCCCAACAGCAGCAAGTTTGAGGTGAGTATTGTGCTGAGTGTCACTTTGCGCATGAGTGACTTTATTATTCCCAGCCCAGGGCAAAACAGGACCTCTGTGTTGTCTCTAGTGTGATGAAATGGCTTCTAAGTAGCCTCAGTGGCGAGTGCAGAGATTATGTATCTATACAACATTTTGATTCTTATGTGGGAAATACATGAACGGTGTCATAGCAATTCTTCTTGACATGTTTTTATCTACCATCTGGTAAATCTTGTCTGAACTGAGATATTCCTCCACAGGAGAAGACATTGTGTGAAGTGTGTAGCCCAGTACACTTGTCAGCCTTGTCTGTGCTGTGTGGCTCCTACAATATGTGCTCATGTGATGTTGTGTAAGTGGCAAGAGACATGAACAAATGTGGCTCAGGGTGCAGTGAGTTAGCAGAGGTTACACCTATCCCATGGGTTGTGTTTTTCTAAATGATACAGTGCCAGCATCACTGCAAAACATTTACTCAAATATCTGCAGCATGGCATCACATAAAGTAAGTCCCAGCAACAGTGACAGCAAGTGCACACGGGTGCTGATGGTGTAGATGGTGATGATTGCAGTGATGCATTGGCTGATCTGCATTTGCTAACTATGCACATGGCAACATATGCAGCAGTGTAAGTCTCAGAGACATCAACTGGCAGTGAACAGCAGTGAGCATCATGTTAGTGTGCAATGCGAGATTTGGCGTGTGGACTTCCACCTAATTTGTATATTTACAAAGTGGTTAGCATTGTTAAGCAGTGGCTGTGCATCATTGGTAAACATAGTGGATGTAAGGAGGTAATGTCACTTAACAATAAATAGGTTTCTATTTGTATTTGTGGGGTTCAGTGAAGTCATACTTCAAGTGTGAGAAACACAACATTTTCAAATGTTTAGCTCTCTTACATGCAGGAATGAAGGTGTGCTTACAGAAGATTGGATATGATGTTGAGAGGTAGACACATGCACAGAGCTTTGGCAGTGTCAACTCAAAATGGAGCATGACTATCCACTAAGCATGTTTATATGCATCAGCTGATCATGCCAGGAATTGGGATTAGGCATACAGTACATGGATAATTTGGATGTGGGACTTTCAGTGCAAGTGTTTCTGTCTGTATAGCAAATCATGTTTGTGAGCAGGCCACTTCACTCAACCTATGTCTCTGTCTCTAGCAGCATCTGACGAGGGCAGGGAAGGAGAGGGGCATAACACCGTAGGTGAAGCTACTAGCAATATCTGGTCCCCAGGAGTACAGTGACACTGAGGGGACCAGCGCCTCGGAGGATGACAGAAGTGCCCTGAAGGAGTCATGTCCTGAAACTCCTACATCCACATATTCAGCCTCCAGCGGTGACTCCTTCGTTGTTGGCGGGAACGGGAAGCTCATCTGCTTCTTCATCCTTCACACCATGTCCTGTGCCCACCCTTCCTGATTCTCCCCCAAGTGGTATTCGGGCCCGAAGCCCTAAGAAGGGTAGAGTCTCCTTCCCACCAGGCACCCCTGCCCCTGTCTCTCTTCCTGCCTTCACTGTGGAGGCCATAGGCATCTAGTGGTGGCTGTGTGTGGGTCAGTCTGCATTCCTTAATACCCTCAGGATCATGGCAGCAAGTTGTCACAGGTAGTTGCGTTCATGGAGGGCATTCATTCGGACATGGGTGGCCTGCACAGAACTGTCCAGTCTTTGTCCTCCACAGTGACGGCAGCCATTCTGCAGTCCCAATCTTCCAGTGCTGCTCCTAACCCTTCCACTACCACACTCCTACTGCCCCCACCTGACCATAGCACACACACACCAGAGCACTCAGGCACCCAGTCATCCACATGCAGCACACAACAACAGCACTCCAAGCGACAAAGACACCATACATCATCCCCACAGCACACTAAAACCACACATGACTGCACCACAACCAGCACATCACAGGACACACAGAAACATAAGGATAAAAAACATGCATCCACATTGTATACCTCACATTCCTCACCCTCCAAGCACCATCCCATCCCCACACATGATCCAAAACCCACCCAAACACTTGCCCTGGCTGCTGTGGACCTGGTGCCTGCCACAACTGGCAACATTCCCCTTCAGAGGGCTGGTTTGCCAAAGACTTCCACTTCCACCACCACCCCTGTGAAGCGTGGAGAAGGCAGCAAAGAGGGGAAAGTTCCTCCACCACAGGGTAGGCAGGGGAAAAGGTCACCAACACCCGAGCGTACCACCCGGTCCAGCAAATATCCCAGGGAAGATCCACCACCTGCCACACTTTTGGGGAAGAGGGAGGCTGTTGGGGCCAACTCACTTGTCACTTGTGGAAAGACACTTGGTGGATATCAGATCTCCAAACAATTGTGACCCAGCCCTCCACATACACCTTCAGCCGCTGAGCCTACCCCCAGTATTTCTTTGCCTCCCGTGCAATTACTCCACCAGGTCCAGCGAACCCCCAGACTAGCACATCCACGGATCCCGCTACCTCAGCCAGGTCTCTTCCTCCCAGGTCCAGTCCTCTGACTGAGCCAGACAGTCATCCCCCTCCCAGTTCCCCTTCTCTACAATGTTGAAGTCAAGTCCCCCTTCCCAATCCATTCCTTCCGGAGCAGTGCCTGGACTGCCCATTTGAAGACCCTATCCTGGTGAGATTCCCATAGCAGTGGAATGTGTTGCAAGTTTGTTGTGCTAGTTTTAATGCATGAATATAAGGGAACTCGCACAGCTCGTGTGATTCAAATAATAATGTTTTTAAAGAGTTGTAGTGTGCAGCTGGGGAAACACTGTCTGGCCGGCCAGTGCGGAAAGTGAACACTGAGAAGTAGCTCTCCCGCCTAGGGAGAGAACGCCCCTACGCACAACTCTAGGGAGACCAAGAGGTCTGATTCCATAAATCCAATGTTCAATAAATGGTGTATACCACACACGTGTTATCTTCTTTCCAGGTTTTATTAAAGTATCTTTTTCTTGATATCTTCTTAAGAATAATGCAATTCAGACATTATAATCCAAAACAACGTGCATAATTGTAGGTGTGTTCTTTATCACACAACCCAATGCATTTCGGGCGGAGCCCATCGTCAGGGGAATACTTTCGGGGATGCTTAGTAGCTGCCACGAGTCTGGCGGTCGGTTGTTCAGTGCACTGTCCACTGAACAACCGACCGCCAGACTCGTGGCAGCTACTAAGCATCCCCGAAAGTATTCCCCTGACGATGGGCTCCGCCCGAAATGCATTGGGTTGTGTGATAAAGAACACACCTACAATTATGCACGTTGTTTTGGATTATAATGTCTGAATTGCATTATTCTTAAGAAGATATCAAGAAAAAGATACTTTAATAAAACCTGGAAAGAAGATAACACGTGTGTGGTATACACCATTTATTGAACATTGGATTTATGGAATCAGACCTCTTGGTCTCCCTAGAGTTGTGCGTAGGGGCGTTCTCTCCCTAGGCGGGAGAGCTACTCCTAGTTTTAATGCACACATTTGCAGACTCACAATTTGGACTGGCCGTAGCCCTTGATGTTTTGCACTTTTGAGGCAGATATGGAGTTTCTGTAATAAAAATATTATTTATGTTGTGATCTTTGTCGCTGGACTAGCTATTGATGCGGTACAATGTATGTGTACATTTTCATCTGTTCCATGCTCTGACTGCCACAGTCACATTGGCATATACTTTCTTTGCTTTTGCAGAGTTCCCAGAGGTTACAGCACCTGATGTGCTTATTGACTCAAAGGCTTTATGGGTCCATGATGCTTGTCTGTGATGGTCAACTCTTGTCCTCTTCTTTGTTTTGTTGGGGCTCTACTTTTGTACACATGTCATATTTGAAGGCTCCCCATCAACAACAGCTATTTCTATTTATATAATGACTTCAGGAGAGTACAGGGTCCATCATATCTGTGGGTTCTATCTTGATGTGTATACACCAGTGTGGATGTGTAAGCATCTTGGGAAGGTATGGCTTCATAGTCACTTGGGTACATTTGAATGTGTGCACTTGAGTACTCATACAGTGTGATTGCCCTGTCATTAGCTGAAGTATTGATGTGTATGTACCATTGACTATGACCCTTTTACACATATATGATCCAGTTGATGAGTGGCTGTTTGTTTAAATGATAAGACATCTGCTGGAGCTTTTGGGCACATGTAGGAGTTGTTTACAGAGCAATTTGCAGTGTGTTGGTGTGACCTTGCAGTCCTAGGGTGCACCTACTTGTTGTCCACATCATTTGTAAGTATGCAGTGTGTCACTGCAATGTATGTGTTGTGGGTTTTGGTATCAACCATGGCTTTGCTACCTTTGTTCTCACTGTACTGACTGGCTCTGGCAAACAAACATTATATGGGAATTTTCACACACATTGATGTCACTTTACAATTTCTTTACTCCACTATGTGGTATTCAGAGTCATACTAGCCCAAAAAAAGACTATTTGATGCCTTCACGTTGTGAGTTACTTTGCTCTGTACACTCCTCACCTGTGAAATACTACTGTATACACTACTTCAGTCAAGTATGTTCCACCCTATACCTTGCCTGTTTTTGACCCTCCCATCAACATCATAATGTGACACTATACTGTGGGAGGATCTGTGTCCAGAACCAATGTGCCCCTCAGCACTGTTTCACAATGTGTTATGTGCTATTTTATTCTACTTGATTTCTGCCATGGTTGCTCATGTACAGTACAGATGAGTTTCCACCACAGTCCTCTAGTCCGGTTCTGTTAGACCTGGCACCATTGACGTGGGTCTCCCTTCCATTTTTGTTGTTGCCTCATTTATTTCTGCTGGTGTTAGATGCTTTGGGCACTGTGCCACTGCTGTCCAGTGCTACAGTGCAAGTGCTCCCTACTGTAAATTGATGTATTAATCAGTGGTCCCATGTTTGGCTATTTGGTTTACTTGTCAGATCCTAGTACAGTGCACTGAGTGTGCCTGTGGCGTGTAAATCCAAATGCTGCTGGTGGGCTTGCATGCACTGGTTGTGCCACCCACAGACCCAGACTTGTAAAACGTGTCTAAGGTCTGCCATTGGAGAGCCTGTGTGCAGTCTGGTACTGTCATGCTGACTGGGCAAGTGCACCCACTTGCCAGTCCCTAAACCTTCCCTTATCTTCATATCAGACACCCCTATGGTAGGCCCAAGGGCAGGGTGCATTGTAAGGATAAGGTTGGTCAAGCCCTGGTGTGTGTGGCATGTCCTAATAGTGAATTACAGCCATTTTCGTTTTTCACTATTGCAAAGCTATCTTTTCTCCATAGGCCAGAATGAGTAGTTAGATTATTACATTCTTATAATCCTAACTGGCTCAGAGAACATGGTGGAAATCTGAGTTTAGTATGCCATGATAAAATGCATCTATTAGTAAAGTTGGTTTTAACATTCTGTGTTTGAAAATACCACTTTTAGAAAGTAGGTATTTTCTTGCCTAACCTTTCAAGCCTGCCTCTGCTAGGTTGTGTATTCCTTGTCTGGAGTTTGTGAGTTACAGGGCTGGGGGATTCCAAGAGACAAGATGAGTCAGCCCAGTGGTGAATAGAGAGATCTGCATCTAGATGGGAGGGAGGAGTTGCACCTGAACCTTGAATAGGGCTCTGCCTGCCTTCCACAATGCTGGCTCCACCTCCTGGGGTGCCACTGATGTCTCTGCTCTGCACACTGAAAGAAGAGAAGGAATCCTGTCAACAAAGTGCTCCAGGGCTGTGCTTTCCCTCCACAATGCTGGCTCCACCTCCTGTGGGGCATATGATGTTTCTGCCCTTTACTGTGAAAGGAAAGCAGGAGTCTTGTAAACAGAGTGCTCCAGAACTGGTTTGCACTGGGTAAAGGCCCCTCTCCCCTCAGAGAGCAAAGGAGTTTGGGGTATAAATATTGGGGCCCTGATCCAAAAAAATTAGACCACTTTTGGACTACAAGAAGAAACCTCTGCTGAGGAGAGGAACCTGAATAAACTGAGGAGAGGCTATTCCTAAGCTGAAGTGCTGGTTAGGGGATTGGCCTGCAGTGGTTGCCTTACTGCCAAAGAGAGGAGAAAGAACTTTGTGTGCTTTACTTTCAACTTGTGAAGGATCTTCAAGGGGTTGGAAAAGAGCTTGCCTCTTGCTGAAGTCTCAGCGACAACAGACTTCAAACCCCAGCTCCCCAGAGTTCTTTGGCAGTGCCTGCTGCGGTTTTGGGGCTTCTGAGGAACTGTGTGTCACAAGGAGCTGGAAGCACGACTCATCGAAGAAGAAGCGTGTCGCCATCGCTGCTGCTGCCGTCGCATCATGAATGTCGGCGCTGTAGCTGTCGTATTGCACCGCATCGAGAGAAGCGTCTCGCAACAAAGAGGAAGCATGTCGCCGTCGCTGCTGTTGGCGTCGCAACTCCAAGGGAGGGTGTCGCTGCTGTAGCTGTTGTATTGCACCGCATCAGGAGAAGTGTCTCGCAATGAAGGAGAAGCTTGTCGACGTCGCTGTTGTTGCTGTCGCATTGTGGATGTTGGTGCTGTAGCTTTCCTATTGCACCGCATCGAGAAAAATGCATCGCACCCCCAGAGAAGCGCGCCACTATCGGACCTGCTGCCGTCGCATCTTGAATGTCGGTGCTATAGTTGTCACATTGTGCCGAAGCTTCTCGCAAGGTCGGGGAAGAGTGCCACAGCCAAGGCTGTTGCTGTCGCATCATTGAACAAGGATGTCCCAGCTGCAGCTGACGCATCGAACTGAGACTTCCTGCATCCCCAGAGAAGCGCACCACCCTCGGAGCTGCTGCCGACGCATCTTGAATGTCGGCGTTGTAGTTGTCGCATCATGCGGAAGCTTCTTGCATCCTCAAAGAAGCGTGCCGCATCTGGAAGATCTTCACGTATTTATTTCTTTGCACCAGAACTTTGCTGCATCTCCATCACTGCAACATTACTTGTTGTGGAAGAGCAACGCATCGTAAGGTACATTGACGCAAAGTGTCGCATTTTAGGAACTGAACTGAACTAAGCTTAAACTACTATTTTTAAGTATAGCATTGTGGATTACTGTCGTTTAATGGTCTTGTGTTAAGTCCATGTAAAGAATACTTATTTTTAATATACAATTGTGTGGTGTCCATCTGTAGTGTTGTCACTGGGTTACCGTATGTGGTCACAAATGCTTTACACACTGCCTCTGAGATAAGCCTGTCTGCTCGTGCCAAGCTACCAAGGGGGTGAGCAGGGGTTATTTTAGGAGTGTACCCCCTTACCCTGACTAGAGGTAAGGGTCCCTATTTGTCACAAGTACATACCTGTACTAACTAGAGACCCCCAAATCTAACAGGTTCCATGCATTTGTGTTTGCCTGAGTTGTGCAGAAGTAGGTCATAGCTAAAGTGTGTAGGTGTTTCCTGAGGTGCTGCTACCCATCCTGAGTGTGAACTGATCTGTGTGCTGTGATGATTTGTGATGTTAAAGTTCATGGTGGTGAAATCAGATATGTGTGATACTGTTTTTGGTGGTGTTCACACACTGCTTACTGTGCATGCACTGCTGTCAGTGGATGTTGCATTGTCTTTGCCAGGGGGGAGTCCCCCTGAGTTCCAGCTGAGATTGCTGTGTAATGCGTTTGGATGTGCACATGTTATGAATTTGTTGTTGAGTGATGCAGTCTTTGTCCTGTTGTCCTGTGTTGGCTCTTTCTACTGACTTGACCATGTGTGTGTAATGTTATTTTAGTATGACATTGTGTGTGAGGAGTTTGTGTATTTGAATGCATTCAGATGTGTGTTGAATTTGTACTGTGCATTTCTTGTGTGTATGTCCCAGGCAGCAGAGTGGAGTCTTGTTTAGTAGCTTGTTTTGTGTGCACAATTGTGCTATGGCCTCCTATATTTGAACAGTCACTTGTCAGGATTGTGCATGTGAATACTTGTGCAACACACTGACACCATGCTCACTTTGTAACAGGTGGAGTGTCTATGGCTGTTTTTATTGTATTTTTTATTTAATTTAATGTATAATGCGCACAGCTACCCAAACAGGGTTTCCCGGCACCAAGGGACAGCCTAAAAGAAGGAACAGAGAGACAAACTTAGTTTACTGCATGAAAAGCCATGTCTTAAGGTTCATCCGAAAGCTGGTGTATGTAGAAGCGTTTTTCAAAGAAATAGGTAGCGAATTCCACATCTTAGGACCTAGATGGGAAAAGGAGCAACCACCCATTCCCACTAGTTTGAATCATGGGATTACAAAGTCACCATGAGTGGAAGAACATAGAGTGCGAGCTGGAGCGTAAGGATATACAGGTTCTTGGAGATATAGTGGCGCAGTGCCTTGTTTTATTTTAAAAATGTAGCAAATAGCTTTAAACGTAATTTTACTGGTGAACCTGAGCCAGTGAAGGTCGACAAGAGACTGGGAGATGGAAGCACTTCTCGATACGTGGCAAAAGATGCGGGCCGCAGAATTCTGTACAGCCTGAATCTTTCTTAAAACCTCCTGACTTGCCCCCAGATAGAGAACATTGCCATAGTCAAGGCGGAAGGTGATCAAAGCCTGGACCACAGTTCTTTTGGAGGTGGCCAGGAGCATCCACATGATCTTACGAAGCCATTTCAAGATAGCAAAACATGTTGCGGCCACTCTCACCACTTGCAGCCGCATGGAGAGGTTTTCATCAATTATGAAGCCCAGGTTGCGAACCTGCGTGACAGGCAAAGGAAAGGGGCCCATTTCCTGAGGCCAGTGATTGGGGCCACATAGGTCCCTATGTTTTCCCAATATTAAAACCTCTGTCTTGTCCCCATTTAACTTAAAAAATAATTAGCCTGCACCCATTGTGAAACCTTACTAAGTCCATGCTGGAGAGCTGACTTTTTATCATCTTTGGCGGAAGAAAGAGAGAAGATGATTTGGGTGTTATCTGCATATGAGAATAGTGAAAGACCACAATGGTAGCTAAGGGTCTAACATAGATGTTAAAGAGTAAAGGACTTAATATGGACCCTGAGGCACTCCATATGCAGATGAACAGATTTTGGAGACAGCCTTGGAGGAAAAAACCTGGAAGGTGCGATCACTAAGGAAGGATGTAAGCCAAGATAAAGCAGGGCCGTCAATACATAGGGACCGGAGGGAGGCAAGCAAGATGGAGTGAGAAACAGTATCGAAAGCGACACTCAAATCAAGCAAAATGAGTACCTTTGTCTCCCCACGGTCCAGACCGTGACGCAACCTTTCCGTAACTCCAAGGAGAGTAGTCTCAGTGGAGAAGTTGGCCCTGAACCCTGACTGGGAGGGGTGCAAGATACCAAAACTCTCCACAAAGTGTGTCAGTTGGTTGTTTACATGCTTCTCTAGGATCTTCGAGAAGACTGGGAGCAAAGAAATAGGCCTGAAGTTTGACAAATCAGAGGGGTCAGCTCCGGCCTTCTTCAGTAGAGGAATAATCATGGCACCTTTCCACTCTGGAGGGACGCAGGCCTCACTTAGGGCCAGATGTAGGTAAATCTAATTTACCGACTCATAAATACCGAATCATACCGAATCAGTATTTATGAATCGGTAAATTAGAAGGAGGGAGATGTAGGTAATTTTTTATTTCGAATTACCGAATCTGTAAGATTCGGTATTTACCGATTCGATTTCCCCATTGATTCCTATGGGCTTTGGAGCCCATAGGAATCAATGGGAAATACCGATTCGGTATTTACCGAATCAGTAAATACCGAATCCAGCAAGGGTGCAGGGGGTATCACTTTGACATCCTCTAGCACCCCAAGTGCAGGCTTGTGTGCCATGTGGCACACATACATGCCCTATGGGCATGTCTGTGTGCCACATGGCACAGGTGTGCATGCACAGATGTGCATGCACACCTGAATTCGGTATTTTACCACCCAATAGGATTGGGTGGTAAAATACCGACTCTTAAGGGCCTGTGGCCCTCTGTGGAGTGCCACCTACTTCTTGATTTACCGAATTCGGTAAAATTACCGATTCGGTATTTTACAGAATCGGTAAATTTACCGTTTCGGTAAATTTACTGCATCTGTAAAATAATGGCCTCTACATCTCAATCACCAATTACCGGTTGATAACGGCCGAATTCGGCCGTTACCGACCGGTAATTGGCGACCTACATCCGGTATTCCCCCCTTACCATCAAATTCCCCATGGGACAATCTGGGTTACCCCTTTAGCCTTTTTACGATCTGAGACAGGCTTGTTGAATCTCTTAATCCCCAATCTATCACTGAGTACCCATTTAAGTGAACAATTTCAAATATGGGTTCTATTGGAGTGGCAACATTCTCTGTGCAGTCAACTAATGTTCTTTCATAGTAAATGTATTTGTAATGCTCTAATGATAAACTAAGGCCTCAACAATAGGAAGTGTTTAATAAGAATACAATAAATATAGCTAGTTATGTGGATAATATTCGCCAAAGGCTACATATGAGTTCTTAGTAATAAACGCAAAAGTATATACGTTGTTATGTGGACAATATGCTATAATGTCTATATATGAGTTTCTAGTCTTAATAGTACATATGTCAGCATGCAATAACTGGTATAAATGTACTTCGTTTTTCAACCTAAAATTAATTGTTTAGTTTGAAATTAATTGCTTGCATGTAATTCATTACAGGGCAATGACAGCTAACCCTTGCTTGTGACTTGATAAAGGTGGTAATGAATAAGTGAACCCACCGAAACGCGTCGACGCACTCTTTGATATCATTCAAGTCTCCAACACCAAAATTGATATGTTGATGCAATAGCAATACAATATCGGTGTCCCCACAGCGGAGCCAGAATATACGAATTGTATTCAACGATTTAATGTTGTACTTGTTCTGTCTTTTAAATTGTGCAGGTCACAATTGTATGTATTCTTTGTAAAAAAAATTTTTTATTATGTTTTAGAAGTAGGGATCTAGATCAGCTAAACCCTTCACTGTGTTTTTAAGTTTTTATCATAATAAATGCACTTTTTAGTATTTCCTTGTTTCTGTTGTATTTACTTGTGACATTGTAAGGTTGGTATCACAATCTGTGCTTAGTTCTTCCCCAAGGGAATCCTCCCTTTCTCGACTATTTCCTTGTGTCCATGTCTCTGTATGCCTGCCACTGACCATATATGTTGCACTTTCCCAGTATTTGTGTCTTGCATTTTTGTTTCTTAAAGGGTCTCTTCATGTCCACATTTCCCTATGATTGTTTATTCCTAGACCTTAGTTGACTCAAGTCATTTTGTGTCTGTTACTCTCTCTGTACACAACCAACTTTCTCCAAGTGTGGCCCAGAATAATGTTTCACCAGATTCCGCCAGCGGTGGTGCCTTTTCTGTGTCTGTAACTCCACAATGACATCCTATGTAGTGTGTCCCGTTCATCTTTCCATGTCTGGTCTTTTCATGTCTCTCAGTATTCCAGTTTATTTCCAGGGTCCACCCAGAATATTCCCATAATCCTAAGTGGCTTCTTGAGTGTACATTTGTCAGTGTCACATATCTGTATTTTGCAATTTCCCTGTCTCCACTTGTGTGTGGCTTCCCATGTTCCTATCTACCCATGTCTATCAGTATCAGTGTATCCAAGAGAGCCCTTACCTCTCAAGTCTCCTGGTGTCCTCCTCACTATCTTCCCAGTGTCTGCTGTAACATCTTTTGTCTTCTGTGTCTGATCCTATGATTTCCAGTGTTACTCTGCTGTCTCCTAAGTGCTGTCTTCACAGTAGCTTTACCTTCCAGTGTCTCCAAGTGTTTCCCCAAATTAGTGTTTGCCCATGCCTCTATCTTCTCACATATACAAGTCATTGTATCACCTAGTCTCCATGTTCTCCAAAAAGTATTTTTCTCCATAATCTTCTCTTGACTAGTTTCCCTGCCTTGTTTGTGTCTACCTAGTGCATCTCCATAGGTCTGTACTTTCCCCATATCCCTGTCTTCTCATTGGCCTTCACTCCTTAGTGCCTTTTTCTCCTGTCTTTGTCTCTTCCTGAATCTCCAGTTTCTACCAACTTTCGTCACATACACCAACCTTGTCATCCCATACCTTGTCAGTGTTTCCCAATGGATGTGTCTCCCTATGTATAGGTATTCCCATGTCTTACATAGTCCATGTCTCCCAGTATCACAAGTGTATGTGGCCCCCTGTTCCTGTGTTCATGTTCTGTGGTAGAGGTGTCTATGTACACTAGTCATACATGCAAGTGTCATTAATGACAGGTGTGTGCACATGCCACTTGGTTATGGTGGGGGCACAGGAAGAAAGGTGTTAGGAGGTACATTTGCCACTGGGTGCTCATGAGAGTGGATTCAAGTGCTGTTGCTTGTAGTTGCCAGGGATGCATTCCCCACTTGTTGTACTTGGGTGCAGACAAAAGTGGAAGAACGTGTCACTGGGTGTTAGTGGCACTGGCTATCAACTGCTGTAGAAATTGCTAGATGTTAGTAAGGGTACAAGTATCCTTGGTTTATGATACCAATGGGAGCAGGTACCTCTGAATTCAGGCACCACTGGGTGTCAGTGTGTGCAGGTTCCAGTGCATGGTGGTGGTAATGGGTGCTGGATCCAGGGTGTGTGTCCTGCTTTGCACTCCCAAATGATAGAAATACAGCACTCCCACACTGAGGCACACACTCTCATAAAATGAGGCAAATCATAAGACAGTTTTCAGAATAAAGTGTGGGGTTTTATTTGTGCAACACTCTCTAACAGGAAGGCTTTCGTAGTTGTCAAATGAAACGCTATGCAAATGTGTATACATATATATATATATATATATATATATATATATATATATATATATATATATATATATATATATATATATATATATATATATATATATATATACATATATATGTGTATATGTGCAAGTAGTAATAACACACTTTCAAGTAAGCAAATGCAACTGTTAAATGCATAGGATAAAATACAAGCAGATAATATTGATAATAATACTGGACAACCACTGCCAGAAATAGGCACTGTTAAATTCAAGTAATCAGTCACAGGGAATCAAAGGAAAGCATACAAAGAAATAAACATATATACACAGAATACATTAGATGATTATGACCACTGGAGACTTGAATGAGCATACAGATACACTCACACATCACAATGCCAATAATCAGAGAATATACATCACAAGCTGCAATGACTTCATCAAAGCCCACACCAGACTGGGAGATTCACAGCCGGGGTCAAGAGACACAGCAAGCTGAGAACTGTCACACTGAATAAGATGTGTCCATCCTTCAGGCCCAAAATCCTACTTTCCAAGTCAAGAAACAGGTTTATAATCATAATGCACCAGAAGTTTCTGAGAAAACCTCCTCTATACCAAGAAAACGTACTAGAGTTGGCTGATCTCCCGCTAGCATTCCAAAGGCAAAGGAATTCTCATGTATTGTTCTGCGCTCCCACATGTTCCAGTCCCTTATCTTAGTGAAGCTTGAGGAAGTAGAAAACATCTCCAAAATTACAGAGAACAATCTTGAACGTAAATAACCTAAATAACATGAGTACCCTGGGGGCCTGCTTGTTTGTGCAGAGCTCAAGAATTAAAATTCAAGATGGCATGAGGGCATGTCAAAGCTAATAGTAAAACCTTTACAAAACATCCAAATATACAACATAATGTACATTTGTGCACCACTGCCTATAGCACCAAACACTTAATTTCCCAATGTACAACATAATGCGCAATTTGGGCACCACTGCTTATATCACTTCACTCCAAAGACAGAGAAGTACATTCCACAGCTTTCTCTCTCCCGTGCTTTCAAACGCACATTCCACACATTCTGTTCCTGGCAAGGCTGTAATAAGCAAACATTCCCACTCTGAAGCTACAAGAAGACACAAAATGAAATCACAAGGCAGAGTGCACATGCAGAAACAATTATGTTGTATATTTAAGCTAGAGTAAATCAAAACACCCAAAGTCAATTAAAACAGTGGAGGTCAAAACTCAAAAGTCATCATGTAGTCCCAATACATAGGAGTGCCTCTGGCACTACAGGGTGTTGGTGGGTGAATGTGAAATTGAATGAGGGGTCGTGCAGGTGACAATGCAGACAGTGGAGGCAAAATTAACCTAAGACTGGGACCCAATTCCTGGGTGGAGGTGCCCCACAATCCTCGCTTTCTTTTTAAATATTGTGCAACAATAAAAGTTTATTTTTGGCCAATTTAACAAAACTTTTGAATGTTTGCATGTAGAGATATGCACCAGTCATAGCTTCAACAGGAGCAACGGGAATCGTTCATTGGAGTATGACAGCTCAGTTGGTCAAGGGCTCCCTGCGGACAGTCACGGTTTTTAATATTGCCAGAGTCATCTTTAACTTGGTGGGAAAACATTGATTACAGTTATATACAGTGCCATAAGTGAAATAATAAGGTTAGAAGGAGACATGTAAAACACATTTTTGATTGAATGTAAGGGAGTTCGAAGTCTTTTGAATTTATGTTTCAATGGGAATAAAACATAGTGTAAGATCCATGTATAATATCTAATTTGACTTCAAACAGTCCTCTTTTCTTGTGCGAGAAGTCAAAGATAAACATTAAACAAAGGTATAATATTCATCACAATAGAAATGGCTAAACAAAAAGCAAGTACATCTTGACAAAAGTTCATAAAGGTAGGTCCCCACAGCAGAAATGGAGATGGGCAATCCAGACGTCCAAACGAAAGTTGAGCTGGTGAAAAACACCTTATAGATCCATGAGATGAAGATGGACTGTTAGGTAGAAGGTGGTTGAGTTGGAGTCGCCATTAGGGTGAGAAATAGAGAAAAGTTAAGAGCATGTTGAGGTGGGATAATACTCGCCTCTGTGTCTTTAATAAAATTAAGACTTTTCTTCATAAATTACTAGGAAAATCTACATTTTATGGCAAGACCAGAGGCTCCTATTATGCTTATTTTAAAGCATATTAATCACTACAGAAGAAGCAGTTTGAACAGGTTTACAATGGAAAGTGTGAAAAACAAAATCATTAGACCAATCACCTGATCTCAGACCATCCTCCAGACGGGAGTCAGCCCAAAAAGCTTTGGCAGCCATGGCTCCTCTGGCTGAGTGGGCACAAAAAGAAAAAGTATCAGTTCCTTCAAGGGACCTAATCCACTTAACTCAGCGAGCAAGCATAGGGGAAGAAACCTGTTTGTGGGGTTTCCTAAAGGAAATGAGAAGTTGAGTATCAGAGGGGGTTCCGAGACCAACCATATGCTATTCATATACTTTGAGACACTGTTCTACACAGAGTTTGGGATGATCAGAAAATATGGATAACATATAGAGGTTAAGTTAGGTTTCATATGTTTGCCAATTGTAAAAATAACACCTGTAGGAGTAAATTGACTAGAGGTAATATCCAACTCTTTAACATCTGACAGTTGTTTAATGGAAATAAGGCACAATAGTATAGTAAGCTTAGCTGTTACATTTTTTAGAGATAGTGCATTATTATCTGTCCATGACAAAAACAAATTTAACATGACATCCACATTTCATAATGTACTATATTTTGGAGTAGGAGGATTACAACATATTTTGCCTTCAACAGATTACAAACAAGCGGATGTTCTCCTACTGGTTTCCCATTGACATAAGGATGTATGTTTGAGTGGGGAACCTAACGCACAATGTATTTTTAACACGCCAAGGATGAATAAAATTACCTGCTAAGGGATAAAAAACTTTACAGAGTTGGCCTGGTTCTTTTCCCATGCAGATGGCATATTTTGAAATTTCCTCGAGATGGCTATGGATAATTGTATAGTACGTAACGATTGACTAGATTCTTCCCCAATTCAGGTTTTATTGAATAAATATTTTGATATAAAAAATAAAACAAGTTAATAAGGTCTCTTTTGGTAATATAAATTGGGAACACAAATCTATAACAGACTTCGAACAAGGCATGCCATCTAACCCTACTAAGAGACAGGCGGGTTTATGTTTATTTTTCAGGCCTAACAAGAGTGTGGCATAATTCCACAGTCACGGATGGGAGTACTTATGACACTGGGAATAAATGAAAGATATACAAAACAGTAAAAGACTCTGTAAAAATGTATGTTAGAGATCTATTTTAGCAATAAAACTACATAATAAGGATAGGTGATTTACCTAATAATGTAACTGCGAAACAAAATTGATCATGTTTCCATAAATTCATAACAAAATGGTGTTTTTTAATTTTATACTTTTTAGAAATCATTGAATTTTATTGGTTATATCTACAATTGAGACAAATATCTTTTTAAGGAATCTCTATATGATTTTAGAGATCCTCATATTTACAAATAAGGACTACCAGCAAAACCAGACGGGAGAGCCCGGAAGGTGAGTCCTTGTAAATTGAAGTTAGGTCACTATTGAAGTAGATTAATTACGGGACAACAGTAGCAAAAACATAAAATAAATAACCAATTGATTAAGAGAAGAATGGATGGGTATGTCTCTATTGGTATGAATGACGCTAGCACTTGAAACTTACTGGTGCCATGACGTATGATAATGATTGACAAACATAAATTGACATTAGAAAGTTCGTTTAACATTTTCTTTTCTGATAAAAGGAATTTTATGGTTATGATTTTATTCTTCGCTCTTTAGAATGTATACAGAGGCAAAGCACAAACGGATGTTTTAGTAGTTATTTAATAACATGGAGGGGATTGTGAACACTTTTTAGTAATTGTGTCATTTTTACATGCAGGTGTATGATATTTATTTTCATATGCCAACAATGGGAGTTATTGTTATCTCCTTGATAAAGATGCTGTAAACCAGGACGATACCATTGAAACGCATCAACGCTTGTGATTCCTCATCTGTGACGTGGGCTGGCACAACAGTTGAAACAGCCTTAACCCATCAGTTTCCAGCCTTAATTAAATATTGTCATGGAGAGGTTATGTTTATGACAAAGTGTATTGCATGGCGGATACTCTCTATTTCTTTTCTCTCTCCTCATTTCTTTCTTGTATTTTATTTGCTATATCTTTATGTATAACAAATTTATAGTTTGTTTTAATAACTATGTGAAGGAACTACTTATGGATGTGTTGTTAATTATCAATAATCTTTTTTATATGCATTGAAATAGAACATGAATAAAGATAATATCTTATAATAAAGTACTTTTCATAACTGTATATGTGTATCTGCGCAGTGGCACACTACATTAAAAAAAGTATGCAGATATACTTTTTTTTCTTTTTTTGCCTGTTGCAGAGGGATGTGGCATTTGAATGAGAGTGGCGAGGCAATGAGGCAATTTTGACTTCAATATAACAGGATAAATGGTCTTCCAAAGGAAAACTTTCTCTTCTTAGCTAAATGCTGAACCCTATTCCTTTGTTGAATAAAGTGTCCCTCCCAATTCTCTTTTTCCCCGATTGAGAGAAATGGCAGATCTGTAGAGGTTTATAGTACACTATGTTTTTCCACTACTGGCATCAGCTGTGAGAACATCAGCAATATATACTATCTCTGCTAAAAGGGGATTAATATCTTTACCTATACACACGCTTGACCAAGGAGCACAGGCTGATCAATAAGCCTTGGTCGTTCCTGGAGCCCAAGATTTGTTAATATATTTGGAATCCTCTGGTGAAATGAAAGGTGGAGTTTCACACAACCTGATATTTTCCATGCTGACAGGATGAGGGAATTGTCTAAAACGATATTGTGCTAACTCCCTGAAGGGTGGGGAAGGACAAAAGTAGGATGGGAAAATGTATGGTCAGTTCCAGGAACGAAGCAAACTAAACTTGCGACTGTCAGAAGGGAGCCTTTGGTATCCTTAACACAGCCTATTTATGTATGAAGTCATTAGAAAAATATGCCATTTACAACTATGGAATGTACATGGTTCATGTCATACTGTTGTGGAGTGTTAGGATTCAAACGGACAACGGCGTTGACAGGGAAAGGAGATGAAGCAAGAAGGCTGGGGTGAATGGTACAACTTAAATAAACCTTCTGTTACATATTAATTTGGTGTGCCCTCATCCGTATATTGGCAACAAGTGGAAGAAGACCCTAAACCCAACTCATTTGCAGCTTCTACTATGAGTTGTCAGCAAGATGACACAGGAAAACTACTAGGAAGCAACTGAACCTGGTCAGCGGTTGTACAACCTTGAAGTGTGAGAAGGGCATATTACTGGTATTTTCACTGGTCAAGACTTAAAAGTACAGTGAGGTGTCAGTTGTACCTGTTATTTGGCCATCGCATTAGAGAAGCAATGTCACAGGGGGAGTCATCACGTAAGCCATCATACTTTTAACATCTCCACTGGAAGAGAGTGGCACTGTCACTGGAGAACCTTCATGCAATCTTCAGTGCTCGTGGAGTTAGAGCACATGATAGAGCTGGTTCTTCAGCGTCACTGTTGAGGGAAAGCAGCGGTGTGAGGAGCGACGGTGTGCGCAGTCATGTCATGCGCCATAGCAGCCATTTTTGGGTGGGGAATTTTCTTTGTGTTGTCTTTGGTGCAGTGATGAGCACATGTAAAGGAGTTGCGGTGGTTTAGGATTTATAGGCATGCAGTGCTGCTGTTTACAGTTGGGCAGCTAGAGCGGTGCGATGGCTTAAGAAGTATTGCCACCCAGTGATCCTGTGCTGATGCACACAGCTTTCTTCTGTTTTTGTTTGAAGGAGATACTTACATCATGTTTAGGTGCACGGTCAAAGTGATTAGTATACACGGATGTGCACAACTTGTTCTTTAATCTTACGCTGAAGTGCACAGTCATGTTGACTTCCAGGCTGATATGCACAGTTTGCTTTAGAGAGATGTTGAATAATTCGGGGGGGGGGGGGCAGAACTGGATATTGTGATGGTGATATGTATGCAGCTCACTTGTGAAGTCGCTTTTACATATATTTATTTTACTGTGTGTATGCCAGTGTTTTGTTCCTGTACACATGTATCTGTTCACCATATTTACTTAGTTTATCGAGAGCGGGGTAGCGCCATGCAGAATATTGCTCCTCCGACGTTCTTCCTATTGCAACCAGGTAATCCGCCTATACAGTAGAAGAAGTGGAAAAATGTGTTTGCTCATTATTTGCATGTCTGTGGGCCCTCTTTGTCAGTTGAGAGTAAGACTTCACTTCTTTTACACTGTTTAGGCCCAGAAGGCCAGGAAGTCTATGAACATTTGCATTCCTTGTCACCTGAACAGGCGGTTGATTTGAAGGATTATGAAATGTGTGTGAAAAGCATTGGGTTTGCATTTTCTCCCAAAGGTTTCAACAGTTCGGAAGAGCTACCATTTTGGAATACGAATGCAGAGAAAAGGGGAGTGTATGGCAGAGTATATAACCACGTTGAGAAAGTTGGCCTCTTCATATACTTTTGGTGGGTCTAGTGATGAAAGGTTATTGGTCCAGTTTATGCTGGGGTGCAGCATTGACAAAGCCAAGGGAGTGTGTTGGCAAAAGGACAATCCCTCCTTATGCGAAGTTCTCACCATCGCAAAAATGTGTGAACATAGTTAAGCGTGTGCAGATGAGTGGAGATGAGAATAGTATAGATGAACATGTGCATCTGGTACAAACACACAAGAAAGGCAAGGAGAAAGACTATGTGCAAAGGAGAAGAAAGGACTTTGACAAAGGTAAAAATGTAAAAAAGTTTCAGCGAAATTGTTACAGATGTGGTGAATATCGGCATGTGGCTAGCAACAAAGAATGTATTGAATGGATAGCCTAGGGTAAGAAGTGGGGATGTAAAGGTCATGTTGTAGGAGTGGCAATATAAAGAAAAAGGTCCATGAGATAAGTTAGTGTACAGAGAGTGAGGATAAGAGAGAAGAGATTGCCTTGCAAATGATGAATATAGGGGACAATATGCTAATTGGAACTGTACTAATCGAAGAGGCACCAATCAACATGAGTTTTGATTCTGTTGCCAAGATCACTCTTATCCCGAGTGAAATGTATCTCAAGAGTATGAAAGATCACGTGGTATTGCACATGCCGGACATACGTCCAAAAGGACACTAACAGGTTATTTTGAAGATTGGACTAATTCAAAACTAGGTCTCTGAAAGAGGAGACTCATTTATAAGCTGGATACACCAGAGCGAGTTCAAGGTTATATTGAATCCCAATGAGACTCTGGCAGTTCGTCTGAAAAAGATAGAGTGAGGAAAACGGTGAGCAGTTATGTCACAAAGACCTAGTTATGAAACCGAGTTTCCTTAGGTCTTCAGTGAACAGTTAGGTAGTCTAAAGAGGTATGTTCACAGAATTAGGTTAAGGAAGAATGCAACTCCAAAAGTTAGCAAGACCAGAGGGGTTCCTATAAGAGTGAAAAGGAAACTGCAAGATGAGTTGCAGAGGTTGAAAGAAGCTGGGATCATTGAAGAATTTAAAGCCCTAGTAGTTCTGGCTCACAAGGCCAATGGAGAGTCTAGATTATGTACTGACTTGAGAGAATCAAACAATTGGTGTTCTGGTGGACCACTACCCTTTACCTAATAGTTGTCTTTGCTAGGTGGTGTGAAGCATTTTTTATCTGTCGATCTTACCTCGGCATACAACCAGGTGAAGCTGCATACTAAAGTGCAGGATTTAACAGCATTCAGTATACCATTTGAAACTTTTAAGTTTCTTAGAATACAATTTGGATTTATATCTGCAGCAGCTGTGTTTCAGAACATGATGCAGAGTATGTTTGGAGAAATGAGAAGAGTCAGATGACATGTTGATTTTTGGTGAGAGTGTCGAGGAGCACAATTTACGTGTAAGGGAGGTACTTGAAAAATTGTGGGAGAATGGGTTAACATTGAAAGTGAAGACATGTAAATCCAATCTGTTGGAGATTTATTATCTAGGTCATAAGGTTTTTCTGCAGGTATAGAACCCAGGAAGGAATTAGTGGATACCGTAGTCCAAGTGGCCACACCAGAAAGAAAGGATGAGGTGGTAAACTTTCTGGGTATTGCAGAGTACTATGGAAAGGTTGTTCCTAAGTTTACAGACAAAATGCACAGCGTAAAGTTGCTGCTGAAGAGGGGTACAAGTTTTGTCTCGAATAAGGAGCGTAATAGAGAATTTGCGCTTCTAAAGAAACATTTGTCCAGTGCAGCATCATTAAAGAGTTTTGAACCCGGGCAGGACACCATCATCATGGCTGATGTGAGCTCCACATGGCTGGGTGCTGTCCTTTGACAAAAACAGGTTAATGAAGAAAGAACCAACTATTCTGTCGTGGAGAACGAGGCTTTGGCTGCTTTCTGAGCAGTAAGGAAAGTGAGGAAATTTGTATGGGGTGGTAATTTTTTGGGCAGAACTTATCACAAACCCCTAAATGGAATCTTTGAGAAAAGGGACCAGGATAAATTTGTCTTCCAGAATAAGGAAGTGGGTAGTTGCTCTAGAGGAATATAATTGTCGCGTAGAGTATGTGACAGGGCCAGTAACAATTTGGCTGACATTTGCTCACGTTTGATGGAGAAAAGCATGGAAACCAGTCAGGAAATGAAGGCTACAACCCATGACCTTGAGGAGACTGCTCAAGGAAGCATAGGAGGGTGTAGCCATTGATATTCTGAGACCTATCAAAGTATTGAGTGTGGATAAATATGGCATTGTTTTATGGCACATGTACTTGAGAGGGCCTGGGGTGTTTGTGATGAATTCCATTAAAACCAAAGATGTGGTGGCATTTTCGGAGCGGATTTTTTAACAGGAAGGTTTTCCTCTGACCATTTTGTTTGATAATGGATTTCAGTTTCTCTCCAAAGAGATGAGGCATTTCTGAGTGATAGACGGATGTGCATAAGAAGACTTCTCTCTATCACCCAGAAACCAATGGAATGATTGAGAGATTTAACCGCGTGTTAAGACAACCATGCAGGGGGGTGCTGGCCTGCCAGAATTGTTGGAAGACTGAGGTACTTGAAAGGGTCAAGAATTATAGGTTTATGCCTCATACCATGACAGGGGAGAATTTAATTGAACGTTTCCTTAAAAGGAAGGCAAGCACCATGTTTTGCCCCTTGTGTGTATTGGGCAAGATTCAGGGTCTGGGGTGTGCAATTGATGATATAAGGAATAATGAGGTGGAGATGATGAAGCTGACCAAGAATAAAGAAAGGTTTGATGTACGCAAGGCGGTCAAGAGAACGGCTGTGGCCTGCAAGCATTTGTAAACAATTGATGTGCAATCAGGACTCCTCTGGAGGCCATGTATCTCCAGTCAAGATGTCTACAACGTGTACCCCAACCTGTTAGTCATGCATCTGATTCTAATACAAGATCTGGAGCAGATGCAAAGATTGCCTGCTGTTCTAGGCCTCTAGATGGTCTATCCACCATTGAAGTTGTAGCTGAGACTACAAATCGAAGTTCACAGAATCTAAATACGCTAGGCCTTTGCTCAAGTGGCGGATTTTTAATCTTTAGAGTGTGCAATAATGCAGAGGGCCAGGAAAAGTAGCTTAAATGGACAAAGAGAGAAGCTCCACTATTCGTGCCAGAGTTCTGGGAGAGATGGCAGACTTGTGAAGAGTTTGAATATTTCTTGTTTTCTGGTCTTTATTTTTGGAGAAGGAAGGTGAAGAGTAGCGGAAGAAGAATTTATTATAAACCCCAAAATTCTATCTATTTTGATGGTCTTACCATGGACTTTTTTGAATTGATAAGGAAACCAAGAACTGACAAATGGGAACATGTACTTTGAGTCTATGACTATAGAGAATGAATGCATTGACCCATGAGGAGAATGTCGTCCAGATATATTATCAATCTGGTGCCTTGAGCTCTGAGGAAGCTACAACCGGTTTCATCAGTTTGGTAAAACACCATGGGCTCATGAGAGACTGAAAGAGGGAGAGGAAAAGTGATAGTTCTGTCTCTACAATTGGAATTGACGGAATTTTCTGTGATCCAGGAAAATGGGCATGGATAGCTAAGCATTCTGAAGGTTCAGTCGGACCATCCAGTCATGCTGCAGTAAGGAATCCCTGAGATGGACAATGGTTTCCATCTTGAAGTGCTGATAAACTACAAATTGGTTGAAATGTTTGAGGTTAATCACAGGTCTCATTTCTTTTTTTTGTATTGGACTAAGAAGAGGGAACTGAAAAACCCTGATTGGCTGTGCGAAGTGATCTGAATTGACTGTTTGAATAAAAGAGAATATATCTCCAAAGAAATGAGGTTGGACATTTCCATTGAAACCTTTGGAGGAGGAGGAAACATTGTTTGAAAATGAGTTGAGTAGAGTTCTTTGGCATAACCTTGTACTGTGTTTAAGACCCAGGGGTCCCAGACGTTATGGACTGCAATTTTGAAAGGAATAAATGAAGAAGGCCTCCTACAGAAGAAGGGCCAGAAGAGAGACTTACCTGTTTGAGAGCAGCAGCTGGAACTTTTCTGACCTCAGCCTCGGAAACCTCAGTCTCTTTGTGGGTAGAAATGAGGCTTCTATTTCTGTGGACTGGCATTAAAGGAGCCTCTGGATCCTTGATATTGGTAGTTACGGCCGGTAAAGCAATTCTTGTCTCCACCGGCCCTGGCAAAAACACGTTGAGAGAAAACATTTAGAAAAACACTGCTTTGCCTTGTCAAGGGAAGCAATCGCATATACTTATTTACTTAGTTCCTTGATAAAGGAATCACCCAATAGGAGGTCTTCTGCTAAAAATACGGGGGTCCATGGATGCTAGGTTAATGAGCTTAGGTTCCAGTTTTAACAATAGGCCTTTTCTCCACTCATGAGTTATGGCCACATTGGTGTTACCCAGCAAACGAAAGGCTCTTTGAACCACAAGAGAGAGAACTTCTGGATCTATAGAAGAATTGTCCAGTCTAGCTGGCTCCACTAAATTAAATGTTCGAGCTAGAAGGCCCACAATGTCTAACAATTTGTCTTGATACATGGACCAGGCTTTTTCCACACCTTTGCATGGGTCTTTGACAATTTTAGAGAAAAAGGTGAGCATAGACTGGTCTATAGAAGGAGTAAGAGAAATTCTGGAGGGAAGAGTGGTTCTAGGACATTCTGATTTGAGCTTGGCTCTGCTTTGTTTATCCAAAAGGTAAACAGAGCTGAGAAGCTATGTATTCGCTCACATGATCTGCGGGAACCATTCTGGGTGTGTTAGGGTGTTGAATTAAACTTTGGTCAAACATAGGGGAACCCTCAGTGTCCAAAACTGCAATGGCATCAAAGGGATCCTGAGAAGAAAAGGAAACGTATCTTTTTCTGGAGGAGGACTCAGGAGAGAATCAGTATCCACAGAATCATCCTTATCACGCTCTGAATCCATGTCACCCGTGTCATCATCTGTGTCATTAATGTGGGAAATTAGAATAGGAGGCGGCACAAACTTGATATTCTTGCTTTTTGCTATATATTTAGAAAAGATCAAAATAACATTAATATTATTATTATTGTTTTTATTCCCCTCCTTGGAAGGAGGCCTCGGAGGAACCTTGTCCTCTGCTGAGTGTGAGGGAGCCTCGCTGTCCACCAGTGCAATTTTAATTTTTGACGTGGACTTATTAAAAGATGGCATTGGATAACCCATCGCCTTTTCCTTTCTGCTTTCCCCCGAAGAATGGGCCAAAATTGTCTTTGACATAAGGTTAATGACCAAATTCTCTATATTTTTGGTCACTTTATCCATTGAGGCTACAACAGCCTGTTCCACAGAAGATTGTATAAAGTGAATCAAATTATCATTAATCATGTGTTGTTTCTCCTCTTCGTGATTTAAAAGAGGAGAGATATTTAATGACCAAAACTAATATAGTTGCAAACCAACAATAAAGGGGTTAATCTAGTGAAAAAAACAAGTTCCCTACAATGAACATTTAAAAGGGAGTGTTTTTTAAAACAAGGGAAAACCCTTCCATGTGAAGAAAGGAGCGTGTTGAGGAGAAGAACCAAGCCGGAGTGAGGCGCAGCCTAGGGGAGGAGAAATACTCTCTCTGAAGCTGCTGAAGGGGGGAAGGGACAGCAGATCTCACCAGAACGCTAATAAGCAAAGCACAATGGCAGCAGCAGGTGAGAGTAGTGCTGAAAAAGCAATGCAGGGCTGATAGGAAAATGGCAACATGACTACAACTTTGCCACCAGAATGGCGCACATGGTCTTGTTGTGTTCTAGTGTTTGACGCCAGCGGCGCCAAACATGCATAGCGTAAGACCACATGACCCATCTTAATAAATAGGGTCCAGCCACGGACGTACGACAGTTGGCGGCGACGTGCAGACTAGTTAAGCACTACCACTGTGTCCGAGTGATTATTGCCGGCCTATCAGGTCAACACGCGCTAGGCCTTCACAGCGCCTCCCATTCCCTGCGATTAGCATACCTGATCGGAGCCAGAGAAGTCCCCGACGAAACAGCTGGTGACGAGGGTGGGCGTACCCTCGCTGTGCGTGTCGTGTTTTCCTCGGTGGGGCGGCCGCGAACTCTGCCACCTGCTCGCGGTGCTCTTGCCCCTGGAATCCGCTCGCTGAGCGTGATCGTCAGCCCAGCTGGTGACCCGGCGTCAGGATCTACGATCGACGGTGAGACGCGCTGCCCCGCGACCTCACTTCGCCCAGGTGCACGCATGCACACGTGCTTCACTTCCTGCAGGTAGGGGCGCTCTGAGCCACACACACGAGCGGAGGACTTTTAGGCCTCCCCGCTGTAAAACTGAGCGCAGGAGGAAACGTCGCTCGAGTGCGTAGCCATGCCCCCTTTTACCGCGGCCATGCCCTTTTTTCATCGCGTGTTCTGCGAGGGGAATAGGAGACAGGGAAACCTTTACCCAGGCCAGAGAAGCGCGTGGCCAGGCAAGCTGAGCCTGGGAAAAGACTGGAAGTGGGCAGTAGAGAAACAAACAAGGCTGTGTACATCAGCTCTTGGTCACTGAGGGAGGACACAGTCACCACTCATAAAGCCAACAACAAGAGTGAGCAGGGATCACCCCCACAGTTGCACCCCAGGGATAGTGCCCATAAACAAAGCAGTGGCACAACCAACGTGCAATCCAGCTGAAGGGAGCAGAGACAAGTTTGCCCGCGGTCACATCTACGCTCGTCTGAGCACAGGGTCAGAACATGGCCAATATACCCCCGATTGAACCTTTTCTCGTGGAAGGGTCTCCATCGTCACTGGCCCCAAAGTTGAAGGACTAGGTAGACCACCTCCTAATATTATTTGAGGCAACCAAAGTGCACAAAGATCAAATATGCGCCATGGTCCTTCACCTAGGAGGGAAAGATGTCCACAACATAGCTAAAACGTTAGTGGAGGTACCCCCAAAGAATCACATCTCGCTCATCAATGCTCTAAACGCGCACTTTGAGCCCATGGCCAACCAGGACTATGAGAGATTCATATTCCGACAGGCAAGGCAGCTACCGGAGGAATCGCTAGGCAGGTATCACGCCAGGTTGAAGAACTTACCGTCGACCTGTGGATTCGCGGACACCACGGAAGAGATACGTGATCAAATCATCCAGGGCTGTGCCTCCGCCAAACTCAGAAAACGCATTCTGGAGGAATCGGGTAAACCGCTAGCGGACATCTTGACCCTAGGACGCACCAAAGAGCTCTCGAAAGCCCGAGCAGCCCACATGGAAGCGGCGCTCCTGGCACCAGTCAAAGCTGACCTGGTCAACAAAGTGACAGTGAGATCCCCGACAAAATGAAACAAGAAAAGCGCAGGAACTGCGGTGGGAACCACGCCAAAGACATGTGGATACTGGGGGGGACAACCCCATGCCACTCCGACAGAATGCCCTGCCAGAGGGAAGCGGTGCTCCGGGTGTGGGCGCCTTAACCACTTCGAGAAGGTCTGTCGCTCCAAGAAGTTTCGGAAGCCCAGACAGGTGGTGAATGCAGTGCCAGATGGAGACCCCAGCCAAAGTGATATGGACGATGACGAGGAGGAGGAGAGAACGGTGCACAGGGTGCACATGATTGGCACCGCCATCCGAAGAGCCAGGCGGCTGCCCCAGTGTGGCATCCGGGTAGGTGCACAAGAAGTAATGGCCGTGGTAGACACAGGAGCAACTATCAACCTCATGGCCTCTTCTCTACATCAAACATTGGATCCACCACCGGTACTTTGCCCCTCTGCCATCACCGTGTTTGCATATGGACAGGACACACCTCTCAAGATCCGAGGAAAGTTCAAAACATCCATCTCGCACGGGGACAAGTCCATCACCATCAACGTCTTCGTCTCAGAAGATGGGCAAGGCATGCTGCTAGGGTGCTGAGCAGCGGAAGACCTGGGCGTAGTCACATTCGCCTTTGGGGTGCACCAAGAGTCCATCCAGCAGCTAATAGCGGAATTTGCTGACGTATTCAAGGGAATCGGGAGGTTCACAGGAAAGGAAGTACATCTCCACATCGATCCGACTATTCAACCTGTGGCCCTGAGACATCGCCGAATTGTATTCCACCTAAGGCCCTCGGTTGAGGAAGAACTTAAAAAGCTGGAGGCGGCTGGAATAATTGAGAAGGTGACTGGCCCAACCCCGTGGGTATCACTCATAGTGGTCACGAGGAAGCCCAAGCAGCCTGGAGCGGTGCGGATCTGCGTCGATATGCAACTTACCAACGCCGCTATTAAGCGAGAATGCCACATAACCCCCACCATTGACGACCTCATAGGGGAAATGGCCAGAGCCCACTGGTTCTCCAAACTGGATTTGCGATCCGGCTACCACCATCTGGTGCTTGATGAGGACTCACGCAACATCACGACGTTCTCAACGGACGTGGGACTCCGCAGATATACCCGCCTCAGTTTTGGACTATCCAGCGCAGCTGAAGTATTTCAGTACGTCATCCAAGAGCTCATTGCAGATATACCCGGCGTGATCAATGTCAGTGACGTCATCATGATTCATGCCCGAACAATCCCTGAACACAACAACAGACCCAGGTGTTCCGAAGACTGCGGGATGCCGGCCTCACACTGCATAGAAAGAAGTGCGAATTCCTTAAACGGAAGCTACAGTTCTTTGGATACACTTTCTCTGTCGAGGGCGTCAACCCGGATCCGGAGAAGGTAAAAGATATCAAGGAGGCGGTGCCCCCCACCACCGTAACCGATGTCCGAAGCTTTCTCCGAATGGTGAATTACTGTGGAAGATTCATCCACGATCTGGCCAACTTGACACTACCACTACGAGAACTTACCAAAGACGCCACGCCTTGGCAGTGGGGCCCTGAGCAAAACAAAGCCTTCTGTTCAATCAAGGAGACCCTCTCCGATGCCACCACCTTGGCCTTCTTTGACCCCCGCAAACTGACGCTTGTGGTGGTGGATGCCGGTCCCGTGGGACTGGGGGCCGTGCTAATGCAAAGACAGAGGGCTGATGAAGACTGGACCCCCGTAGCAATTGCCAGCCGGTCACTCACAGAAACAGAGCAAAGATACTCTCAAATTGAGAAAGAGACAATAGCCATCCATTGGGGGTGCCGACATTTCCACTTATATGTGTACGGAAAGCCCTTCGTAGTCATCACTGACCACAAGCCGCTGGTTGCCCTCTTCTCGGGGACCTCCACGAAGCCTCCGCCGCGCATTGAGAAATGGATGCTCCAACTCCAGGATTACAACTGCAAGGTGGAGTACCAACCAGGATCGAAAAACCCAGCTGACTACCTGTCACGCCATCCGCGAGTGGCCACTCCGGAAGAGATGGAGGAAGCGGATGACACTTAGGCCTACATAAAATGCATCACTGCCAGATCCTGTCCGATGCCACTTTCCCTGGAGGCCATAGCCAAAGCCACTCAAGAGGATGACTGCTTGCAAAGGGCCCGGACATCACTCCAGCGTGGGAACTGGCATAAGGCCAAGGAGGAATGGAAAGCACTGACCCCAGAAGCGCAACGGATCATGGAGAGGCTTCACCATGTCCGAGATGAACTCAATGAAGATGACACAGGGTGTCTGCTACGAGGGCACCGACTGGTGATACTGGCCTCCCTGGCGGCTCTAGTAGTGCAACTTGCTCATGTAGGCCACCAAGGAATGGTCAAAACAAAATCCAGACTGCGCACCAAGGTCTGGTTTCCGCTAATGGATGACCTGGTGGAAGCAGCGGTGAAGATCCTGCGAGGCCTGCCAGGTGGCGGGGGAAGGACCGCGAGCGGTGCCCATCATAGTGGAGCCGCAACCACAATCCCCCTGGGAGTGCTCCAGCCCGGATTTCGGCAGTCTCCCGGACGGGCAACACACCATGGTAGCAATTGATGACCACTCCAAGTATCCGGAGGTCGAAATAATATCCACCACCAGCGCCAGTGAGGTGATACCCAAACTGGAGAAGATCATAGCTGCGCATGGGCTGATGCGTGAACTAAGTACGGACAATGGCCCTCCTTTCCAAGGACAAGAATTAGCCTACTATCTCAGTGCGTTGGGCATCCAGCACCGCCGGATAACCCCTCTATGGCCGCAAGCCAATGGCGAGGTTGAGCGATTTATGCGGACCATCAGCAAAGTCATTCGGATCGTCCATGAGAAGGGACAGTCACTAGAGACGACCATATTCGCATTCTTGCGGAGCTATCGACAGACACCCCACACCACAACCGGTGTTGCTCTAGGACATGTCCTCATGGGAAGAGTGGTCTCCGACTCTATACCTCACCACCCCCGGTGGCTACCAAACTCATCTAATGAAGGTCAGATTGAAACGCGACGGCGAAAAGCGTATGCCCAGGTCAGCTAGCGCCGGAGATCCCAAGTGCCACAGATCGCTAGGGGAGACCGAGTTCTACTGAAGAACCGCGTCACCAGTGGAAAGTTCCGGCTGCCCTATGAAACATGTCCCTGGACAGTAATCAATGTAAAAGGAAGGAACCCGAGTTATCGCAGCGCGGGGCAGAGAGACTGTGACTCGCAACGTGTCTCATTTCAAGAAATACCACGACGGAGGGTCTGCAATTTCCTCTTCTGCATCTACCGGAGGCCGGGGGTCCCGAGGACCAGAACATGGCACCCCCATATCATCACCACGAGGTCTCCCACATGGTGAGCCGGATGGGAGTCCTGCTAATGGAGAAAGCCAGGGTCCGGAGGGGCCCAAAGGTATCGATCAGGAGGGTGGCGAGAGTGAGCCGGAGATTCCCAACAGTGAAATAGCATCCCCGGCTGGGGGTGGCTGCACGCCGAGATGGGGAGCGTCCCAGTATCAGCTGAGAAGAAACCCGGTGCCAACCTGTCGTCTCCGAGATCATTTCACGTAAGACTGTTCTGGTGCATGAGTCTGCCATGATGTCTGACACCCTTGTTAGTGTGGGACTGAAAGACTGGAATTGACTGTTTGAGCGAAATGTATTCTTGTGCTCATCATTGTTTTTTTTGGTTGGGGAGGAATGTTGTGTTCTAGTGTTTGACACCAGCGGCGCCAAACATGCGTAGCGTAAGACCACGTGACCCATCCTAATTAATAGGGTCCAGCCACGGACGTATGCCAGTTGGCGGCGACGTGCGGACTAGTTAAGCACTACCACTGTGTCCGAGTGATTATTGCCGGCCTATCAGGTCGACACGCGCTAGGCCTCCACAGCGCCTCCTATTACCTGCGATTAGCATACCTGATTGGAGCCAGAGGAGTCCCCGACACCACAGGTCTGAGTCACGTAGAGCGCCAGAAGAGGGGCGCTCACGGGCAATGTGGCAACAAGCCGACTGAGGGTAAAATGCTTGAAAGATAAGCTGTAGCAAGGCACCACAATATTTATAAGCCACAACAAAACAAAATCAACAATAATTATATACAAACAGCATTTGGAAAAGAAATGATGAAGCATAATACTTACCTTTACTGCGAGCAGCAAGAAAAGAGGACAGTCAAGTTAGGTATTTTACATGGGTCTGCTATGCTATTGGACAATACTTACACCATGTTTGTCCCTGCCATTGGCTACTTACTACATAACCTCATGGGCTTTATAGTTTTGCTCCTTTCATCTTGATTGCTGCCATTGAATGAAAGCAAGGTTGGAAAGCATAATAAGAGCCTCCGATCTTGCCATAAAAGTTAAAGGTATGCTTGCATTTGCGTCATGCTAGTTTAGGAAGCGCAGTAATTGCGCGAGAATATTCACAGCACCTTTGAATAAGCAACAGTGGCATTTTCAGGAATCTCTCACCTGGGATGAAAAAGCAATATGTACCGTGAACGAGCAGTTAGGAACTGAGGACTGACTTCCATAAATCCAGTCTGCTTGATTTTTATATTGCTTTTTTCTGAAGTACAGCTTTGTCCCTGGACACAATAAATCATGTTGCTTAAATTGAAAACAAGTTTGTAATTTAGTTGAGGTGTTCTGCCGTTCTTCAGAAAGGACCTGAGTGACAGCAGTTCCACTGATTAAGTACGCAGTGCCCCGAGCTCCAATAGCTTTCCCAGGTAGATGCAGAATAATATATGTAAACCAAACCTTCCACGCTCTTCCCTTTATCTAAATACATCTGCCTCAATTCGCTCTTCTGGTATTTTACCTCAGAAGTACTTTATTGCCCGGTGTTCTCGTAGCCAACCATGAGAGAAAATGATAGCTTTTAAAAATATTATACAGACTTTAATTGATTGTATCACTCTACATTGTATTTGAACTATTTCTTATACTTTTAACATGTAATAAAATTATTGAACTAAAAAATATTATACAGAAAGAATACATTGAAAAACGCTCACAAACATGTTGGATTTTAAATAATCACTTATCAGACCTACAAGTTTGCTCCTCATTTTTCAATGACCTTTGTAGAAAACTTGGAGATGTAGATAATACTGCATCCCTCTCAGTGACGCGACCTCAGAGATTTCAGCTTTTTATAGAAAGATCCTCATTGGAAGTGACGCCAAAGCCTGTTCCTATACTGACCAATTAACCTACTGATAGCATACAATGGACGCATTCTATGTCCTTGCAGGGAAACCCGTTCAGGGTAAATAAACAATACCTTCTTCTCCATCTTCCTAGCCTCCGTCATTACGAAACAAGCATTGGCCAATTCAACAGGCTTCACTTATGCCAGATGTATTGGCTTTGTCAATTATTTTTTTTACATGTTGCAAAACAGCGCGGGCTGCTGTGCAATATGGCTTAAAGTAAAAAAATAACGCTATGACGAGGTCAGCATTGACAGCGTCATAGTGCTTTTTTCCCCTTTAATCAATGTTGTATTGAATATTGTATTGTATTGTATTGTTAATTGCATTTATATAGTGCTTACTACCCCTGACGAGGTGTCAAAGCACTTTTTCGGTGAGTAGCATGCTACTCCGGGACCCATAGAGGATTAGTGTTGAATTAGTATAGTGAAACATGCAAGTACATTTTAAGTGGTGGATAGTTTAGTCAGGTATTTGGATTTGGAATGATAGCAGAACGATAGAGGAGGAAAAAGGTTTGTATTTATATAACGCTTGTTACCCCTGATGGGGTGTTGACGCACGCTATTCAGAAAGCCCATAAAGGATTAGTGGTGACTTAATATGGTGAAATATGAAGTAATTTCAGTGGTGGATATTAGTTAGTTATTTGAAGTGAGAAGGATATCGAAGGAATAAAAGGGGAAGAAAGGTTTGCATTCATATAGCACTTGTTACCCCTGATGGGTGTTGTAGCGCTTTTCTGGCGAATAGCACGCCACTCCGGAACCCATAAAGGATTAGTGATGTGAAAAGCCAATGCAGTGGGCCTGAGGGAGGCATGCAACTCCAGGGAGGATGAGATGAGAGGAGGAAACAAACCACAGACAGCAGGAGGAGGGGGTGTATAGGTAAACAAACCACTAACAGTGGGAGGACAGCAGGCCCATTAAACAAACCCGCAGCGATAGGAGTGGGAGGAAGAAATAGACAGTGTGAGGAGGTAGTGGAGAAAGCAACACGAAGGAGAGAGCAGGAACAGTGGGAGGAGGGAGAAGGAGAAGAACTGAAGAGACATGCACTCTATAAGAGTGCATATCCAAAAGTAAGAAAAGAGTACCTGCAAGACCATGTGACCAGTAAAAAGGTTCTGGCCGCAGACAGGAAGCTGTACTTGCTCCATGGTAAGGACACACAAAAATCCCAAGGAGGAAACCCAAATGAAGAGGCTCTGACCAATAAGAAGCAAAGAAACAAGAGAGATTTTGGAGGCAATCAATGGTAAGTAATGGGTAGACTTTAAGCTCCTTTGGTTGTTATTTCTTTTCGTTTATAAGCGATTTTTCAAGTGCTTTGCAGGCGGAACCTGGAAATTAGCATTAGCTCCAGTGGACAGAAGGTTCAAACCAAAAATCAGCACCCTGCTTTTCCATTTCTCCAATAAGGCTGATTTCCTCGTCCCCTTAATTAACATAATAAAAACAAGTCAACCAGTTACACATCCTAGGGAAGGTTTACTAATGTTTCATGCAAAATAACGCATTAAGGCAACATGTTGAGTTGCTGTTAGACCAGGCATCCTTGCTGTGGTTTTCCTCCTAACCTTTTGGCTTTGAGGTCTCCTGTTTTGCTGACTTCATTCCGCTGGTTTTAGGATTCTGCTAACCAGTGCTAAAGTGCTTGTGCTCTCTCCTTAAAACATAGTATAATTGACTTATACCCCATTTACAAATTTAATTTACTCATAGGTCCCCTGTAAAGTGGCATTACCTGTGCCCAGGGCCTGTAAATTAAATTCTACTTGTGGGCATGTAGCACTGATTGTGCCGCCCACTTAAGTAGCACTTTAAACATGTCTCAGGCCTGCTATTGCAGCCTATGTGTGCAATTACAATTGCCATTTCGACCTGGCAAAATAAATCTTTTGCTAGACCCAAAACCTTCCTTTTAAATATATGTAGGTCACCCCTTGGGTGGGCTTTGGTAAGCTTAGAGGGCATGGTGTGATGTATTTAAAAAGTAGGAAGTGTACTTTCAGGTTTTACGTGTCCTGGTAGTGACAAACACATTTGTTTTTCACTACTGCAAGGTCTACCTATCCCATAGGATAACATTGGAGTTACCTTATTACATTTAACACGCTTCACTTACAAATGGTAACAGGTAACTCAATCCTTTTTGGTGTCTTTGAAATTGTGATGAAAAATCCAAACTTATGGTGAAGTTGGATTTTAAAAACATTTTAAAAATGTAATTTTTCAAAAAGCTGGCATTTCCTACTTAAGACATTTGGTGCCTGCATTCTGTCTCTGGGTCACATGACTGCGTGTAGTTGATAATTGGGTTTTGTGTATTACTTCTAGACAGCCACTCACCACAGGGAGCTAAGGTGTACCTGAAAGGGCCATCACTGGCAAGAAGCGAGGGAGGAGCTGGGCACTGCCTACTAACACTATAATAGGCTGTGTCCTGCCTCCACACAAAGGACTGCATACCCCCTGTAGGTAGTGTGGAGCTGTGGCAAGGAAGGCAGGGCACCTGGGCACTTCAAAGACAAGCCTCTAGAAGCTTCTCCCACTTCAAAGCCAGAATTGAGTATGTATATTGGACCTCAGATACAATCTCTTCAGTATACTTCTGGACCTGTGGATATTTTGTTAGGAAGAAGGACAGCAATTCTGCTGAAAGGACTGTCACCCTACTGGACTGCTGCTCTGAAGGAATGTTGCCCTGCCGTGCTGACCTGCTGCCTGCTGCCCTCTTGCATGGGTGAGAAGAACTGAACCCACAACTGTTGAACCCAAGACCCCAGAGCGACTCCAAGGGCTAGTTGGCTCGCTCTTTGACTTCAGATTCAGGGACAGAAGAATCCAACAACCTTGACCCCAGCACCCATACTCCGTGAGTTGACCCTGCCAAGTATTGCTAACCCAGACCTGGACCCGTGAAAGTGGGCCATAGGTGCTTTACCAGCCTCTGTGGATGAAGAGGGACCAGCGCATCTCCTCTGCTGCTCAGCACATTGCCGCCACTGTGTGGATCTTTACTGTCACACATACCCACATAGCAGCCTGCTGCCTCATCAGAATCGCATCTGTATGATACATCCTCGGTGCAGTCCCTCGCATCCCTCATCGACAGTAGTCTCGACAATGCCAGACTTCGCATTGCAGTCTTGCAGCTTCTCTGAACAAACGCATCTCTTCGACTGCCTGAAACATCCTCGACACTGGGCATCATGTTGCAAGCACTTGTCAACGGGATCACTTTGGCTGTGTGACGCATTATCAATGCGAACCCTTGCAGCATTCTGCAAATCAGAATTTAATACACTTTGTTCAGAGGGCCTCGCTGTGTCCCTGTAGAGGGCCGTGCTCCTCTAGTATGGTAGGCCTGAACAAGTGACTTGAGGGCATATTATCAAGGACAGGCGATACATTATCGCCGCTTTTATCGGCAGGAAACTGCAGATGAAGCGGCGATAATGCCTTGATAATATGCTCTGTGGAATTCCAATCGAAGCCCATGTTAGATGTGAACACATCTAACATGGGCTTCGATTGGAATTCATAGAGCATATTATCAAGGCCATTATCGCCGCTTTATCAGCAGTTTCCTGCCGATAAAAGCGGCGATAATGTATCGCCTGTCCTTGATAATATGCCCCTTTGTCTTGGTCCAGCATGACCAGATATTCACAGTTGGTATGTTATGCTTTTAGGTGCTATTTTCACTGAAACTTTAAACTTGCATATCTTAAGTTCTACTGATTGGATTGTTGTTGTTTTGGTCTTGTTGATTGTTATTGTTGTGGTCTTGTTTTACGCATCAAAAGTTACTCTATTGTTCTAATCTGTTGTGGGATCCTTTTGTGTGTGGTGTTTTCACTTTATTACTATTTGAAGTGTTGCACAAATACTTTGCACATTGCCTCTAAGTGAAGCCTGACTGTTTTGTACCAAACTACCAGAGGGCTGAGCACAGATTAATTTAAGATTGGCTTCTGACTCACCGTTACAAGGATTGTTGTTGCTGCTTTATCAGGGCTCACACACCAGTCAACCAGTAACACAGTTTTGCAAAGTTGCATCACAGGAAAGGGACAGAAAAGAACTGCACCATATCTACTAAAATATGAAGGATTTTGGCTCGGCGCACTTTGTGCTGCCTAGTGCCAATGTAGGTACCCTTGCATCATGCTGCAAGGGTGCCTGCGTAACAGACAGGATTTTTTTGTGCAGCAAATGATCCCATCCTGCATAAAAACAAACCTAAGAGACAATGGCCGCTTTCTATGTGTGATGGAGAAGACTTCAAGCATAGAAAGAGGAAATAAAGAGGCAAAATAAAGATATTTCACTTTGTTACATCTCATTGTTGTAGGAGCTCCATTTTGGCTCAGATCCAGGTTTTTACTGCTTTCAGTAAATCTGGTTAAACGTAAGAATGGCACTAGTAGGAATCACTTAGGAAAATCAATGCATTATTTGAATGGCTACATAACCATCTGCAGTTAATGCTGTCACCATGAAATCATGCTTCAGACTGCCATAATGCTTTCTGAAAACATCTATCATAAATCTTTTAGAAAGTATATGAACTATTATTGAGGATTTAATCTGGTTGTTTGTTATGAGAAACAGACATGCACTTGTGCTGTTGTAAAGGAACTTGTTCAATTCATCTTTTCTATGGTTCTTTTTCACTGGGGACACTTTGCACATGATTTCATTAACATCAGTGAATTAACTTTTTCAATGCTTTTGTGTTTTGCATATTGATGAATTCGATAAATGTTTTCAAAAAGCATTATGGCTGTCTGAAGTGTAATTCTATAGTGACCGCATTAACAGCAGATGATTATCCAGTCATTCAAATAATGTATTCATTTTTCTAACTGATACCCACAAGTGTCATTGTTTTGTTTAAAAATGTATAACCAGGCCTCATGAGTTTTTGGGTCACTCTTGTAGCCTAATAAAGATATTCAGTAAACCTGGGATTGTTTCAAATTGATGCACTGGAATGCCCATGCGCCACCCATGAAACACCTACCATATTGAAATGTAATGCAATGCAGTGTAAACCACGATGTTACATGACATTTTTTTAAAAACTCATGCAAGGTGGCCCAAATAGCTATTTGCGTGACTTTGTGAATCCCATTTAAGGATAATTGAGTGGAAAACTGCAATTTTCTTGTATGGGTGCATTATAAGATCGCACCCGCATATTACCATTTGTTGTATTAACGCAAAGCGTAAGAATCGTGAAACATGCTAAAATAAAAATGTGATGTGTTTTAGGCCATTGAAAAGTAACATGAAGAATCAACGTAGAAAATGAATGCAACTAGCAGGAAACATTAACGTGAAGACCTTGTGTTTAGCAACGGAAAATTATTTATGTACTAAATGTGTTTATTAACTCTGCCATTTTACATGTAGGTAAATATAATTATTGAAAGTGCCTTATTATATATGCAAATTTGTAAAGCTCACAAGATACTTTCTTATGTTAACTGAATTTAGTAGGCCGAAATACAGTTGCCTGAAAACTCTCCCTTTAGAATTAACAGTTTGAATTTTGTGTGTGCTATGGAATTTGTTCGTTCTCACGTTTTGTGTTGCAGGTGAAAGAAGCAACCATGTTACTTAGAATAATGTCATTGTTTTACTAGTCAGGCAAGGACAGGAGAAGTTACAATAGTGTGGAATGAGTCGATAAAGGAAGGCTGTTTTGCTTCACACAGGAGAAGGTCTGGGAACCGAGGACAAAATGTGTCAAGGAAAGAACACCGTTGTCCCGTGGAAAAACACCTCCAAGATTGTAGCCAGAGCAGATGGAGTAAGTAGAACTGGATTGTGGGCTACCTACGAATAAGAGAGATCTGCATCTAGATGGTTGGGAGGAGTTGCACCTGGGACCTGAATAGGGCTGTGCCTGCCTTCCACAATGCCGGCTCCACCCCCTGTGGTGCGGCTGATATCTCTGCCCTGCACTGTGAAAGGAGAGAAGGAGTCATGTCTACAAAGTGCTCCAGGGCTGTGCTTTCCCTCCCAATGCTGGCTTCACCTCCTGTGGTACGTCTGATGTCTCTGCCCTGCACTCTGAAAGGAGAGAAGGAGTCATGTTAACAGAGTGCTCCAGGGCTCTGCCTCTCATCCTCCACAATGCTGGCTCCACCCCCTATGGGGCGTCTGATGTTTCTGTCCTGCACTGTGAAAGGAAAGAAGGAGTCATGTAAACAGAGTGCTCCAGGACTGACCAGATCTGGTTTGGACTAGGCAAAAGCCCCTCTGCCCTCAGAGGACAAAGGATTTTGGGGTATAAATATTGGGACCCTGATCCCAAGAAATTAGATCACTTTTGGACAAACAAGAAGAACCTCTGCTGAGGAGAGGAACCTAAAGAAACTGAGGAGAGACTATCTCTAAGCTGAAGTGCTGCTTCGGGGATTGGCCTGCAGTGGTTGCTTGCCTGCCAAAAAAAGGAGAAAGGACTTTGTGTGTACTTTCATCAACTTGTAAGGATCTCATAGGGCTTGAGAAAAGAGCGTGCCTCCTGCTCTAGTCTCAGGGACAGCAGACTTTAACCCCCAGCTCCCCAGAGTTCCTTGGGAAGTGCCTGCTGCTGTTTTGGTGCCTTCCGAGGAACTATGTGTCGCAAGGAGCTGGAAGAGCGACTCAAGAGGAAGAAGTGTGTCGCAGTCGCTGTTGCTGCCGTTGCATCTTGGATGTCGCCGCTTTAGCTGTCGTATTGCACCGCATCGAGAGAAGCGTCTCGCAATGAAGGGGAAGTGTGTTGCCATCGCTGCTGCTGTCGTTGCATCTTGGATGTCACCGCTGTAGCTGTCGTATTGCACCTATTGTGAGAAGCGTCTCACAACGAAGGAGAAGAGTGTCGCAGCTACTGCTGTCGCATCGTGGATGTCGCCGCTGTAGCTGTCGTATTGCATTGCATCAAGAGAAGTGCCTCGCATCCACGGAGAAGCATGCCGCCGTCAGAGCTGCAGTAGTCACTGCTGCAGCTGAAGCATCGAGTCGAGACTTCTCGCATCATCGGAGAAGCGTGCCACATTTGGAAGAACTTCACGTCTTTATTTCTTTGCACCGGAACTTTGCAGCATTCCCATCGCTGCAACACTTTCGTTGTGGAAGCGTAACTCATCTTAAGGATATATTGACTCAAAGTGTCGCATTTTAAGAACTAAAGAGAACTAAGCTAAACCTACCATTTTAAGTACAGTATTGTGGATTTTAGTCGTTTGTGATTCTCCTGTATCTTCTGTTCCTTCTCCTCCAGTGCAAGCGTCAGCAACGATAGTACCTGACACTTCTGCTGTTTCTCCTTCTATGGTTTTTCGTCCTCCAGTATCTTTAAATGTCGAGACGCCGGTTCGTGGATTAAAGGATAGAGATTGGATGAAATTCAGGGAGCGAAGTGGCCAGTTAGTGCGATCTGGGGTAAGGGATGATGAAAAATGAGTAGTAGCTGACCAGGCTGCCCGGTGGGCTCATAATGCGATTTATAGTGAGGAGGATGTTTGGAAAGTAATGCGAGATTTTGAACCCTTTATACAGCAACATGCCCTTAAGCCCATATCCGCCACATTGATTAGTCTTGGGGAGAAACACATTGGGACAGAAGCGCCTCAAATTTTATTTGATATTAAAGATCGCGTATATGTGGCTGATTTGGAGCCAGGCCAGGTATTTGGGAATGTTACAACTTTAATTGCATACAGGGGTAGATTACATAAGAGGAGCCCTACTCAGGTAGCTCAGTTTCTGATGCTGGAGGTCCATCTTATATATCACCCTGAAATACCTGAGTTGACAGATCAGCACGGGAAGGTTACTAGACCGTCCATGGCTGCTCGTTTCCAGGAACAATGGGTTTATACTTTATAGAAAAAGAGTGAGGTTTTAGCCCTCAAGGCCCATTTGCCTGATCTTAGGAACAACCCTACAGCTTATTATAAGAAATTGAAAGAGGCTGCATCTTCTACTGCAATGACTCTTGCTGACATTGAAATGTTTTTTGGTCTCCTTATTCCGGTTGATGTTTGGAGACAGGTTCATACTCAAGACCATGTCACCGAGTTAGATGGTACATGGGATGTGATTAAGGCATGGGATCAGTAACGAAAGTCAGGTAAGATACTTGCTTTGCTAGGCCGCATTATTACATATATGCATTCCATCTAAAAAGGTAAGTTGGTACAAATTGATGCCTTGTTGGCAGAAGAAGGATGAAAGTGTGTCTGATAGGAGTAGGAGCATGCTCGCTTCCATGGTGGACTCCACCCTTTACTGATCAGCTTTACGTTGGACTTGATGGGCTTGCTCAGGTTCATGTTTTGTTGTTTCGGGGTATGTTTCTCTCTTTGCGGCATGGGGGGTCCTCTCTCCAGTGAGCTTTTTCTTTAACGCCTTTTATCAGGCAATGTCCAATTGCATGTGTCCAGGGGGCCCCCCGGTGCGCTGTTCCTCAGCGCACTCCTTGTGGCTTTAGTAGCTGCTTCAAAGGGTTCTTCCATCACCGATGGAAGTCAAGTTAGTCAGCTTTAATGTTCGAGGTCTTAACAACCCCACTAAGTGGAAGGCAGTCCTCTCTCGGCTTCAACACACGGGCGGTGATGTGTGCCTCCTTTGGGAAACCCACCTTCTCTAGAGAGACGCCCACTGATTGCAGTGTAGAGGCTTTCCTCTGCAGTTCTGGTCCTCAGTGAAGAATAAGAGGGGTGGGGTGGCTATCCTGCTTTCTAACCATTTTAGGGGTTCCATGGTGGGTCCCGTTGCAGAGATCAAGCGGCGTCTCCTAGCGCTGCAGCTCCATACAGGGTCCTCATACATCAATATAGCCTCCATCTATTCCCCAAACGAGCATCAAGAGAAATTCCTGCTGGATGCTTTTGCTGAGATCCTTCACAAACCCGATCTTATGGTGGTGGTGGGGGGTGACCTAATCCTGGTTATGGATGCTGGGCTGGACCCCTCTGGCTCACGCTCTGGGGGTCTGGAGCTATATTAGAGAGGGGTAGTGAATGGGTGACCGATAGTGGAATCAAAGATGCTTGGTGTTTTTTACACCTTGATGTACAAGATTATTCCTACTATTCAGTGGCCCATAAGACCTGTGCCCACCTGGATAATTTCCTTACGACCCAAGCCGCATGGGCATGTACCACAGCTTTCACCGTTGATGCCCGATCCCTCTGAGACCACGCGCACATTACTCTGACACTGCTCTTACCACCCACACATTCACCCCCATCGTATTGGCACCTAAGAGACACCATGCTTCAGTCTCCGCTGATAGTGGAAGACAATGGGCGTTCTCTGACTGACTACCTTGCACTTAACGATGCCAGCTCCACACCTCTATCAAAATATAACAATTATTAAAGTAAACAACTGCCAATACTGTTCCTTCTGGATATAAACTAAACAATCATCTTGGAATTGAACACAACATGAGTTATGGACTTATCATTTAGTCTGAATTAATCAATTTATTTTGCATCATTTTTCACGAAACATTTAGTTTTTTTCTATTTTGCAATTCAACATTTTTTTCATCTTATATTACAGCAAACAACAGAAAAGACATAATAAGAAAAAATTCATACAGTGAGAAAAATATTTACATAATTTACAACATTACATTCACATCATCATTCAACCTTATCAGAAATTCATAACAACTTTTTCTCATACAACAGCACCAGCAAATTTATTTACAATTGATTGTTGATTTCATATAACGATAAACATAGCCACAGAAATTGATTAAACTTCAATTTGCAAACTTTTTCCAAATGCAAGAAACATATTCTATTTTAAGATTCCTATGGCTTGAACAAAAAACGGGTCAACACCTCTGTTCTCTGTATGTGAGGCACTTAAACTAGCAGTGAGAAGGGCCTTCATCGCCAAAGCAGCTTATGAGAACAAATCCAGGCAGACTAAGCGGGAGGACCTTCAAGCTAAGGTACAGGAACTATCTATAAGCGTACATGCGCCCCCAGAATATGGCGCCAGTTAGAAAAGGAGCGACTCCAAATGAAGCGTCTAGATCTTGATCGGGCCGAATACACAATGGTTTGGCTGAAGCACAAATATTATGCGGGCTTTAATAAGGGGGGGCCGCATGTGAGCTCACTGTCTCTGCAGTCAATGTGTAACCCAGGCTATTAAGGTGATACGGGGGAGCACGGGTCCGAGGTCACAGATGATGCAGGGATAGTGGCAAAAATTTCGATCCTTTTATGATGCTCTGTACTCCGCTGACTCCTCTAATCTGTCTGAGCCCAGTGGGTACCTCCTTGAGGCAGAGGTCACTCCTCTCCCACCCAGCGAGGCAGACAGGCTGGAGGCCCCCATACGGATGGAGGGGGTGATCTCTGCTATTGCCCGTCTGAAGCCCCTGAAGGCACAGGGCCCTGACTGCTTTAGCGCTCCTTTTTATAAGACCTATTGTGTCGAATTGGCCCCGCTGCTCACCGGGTTGTTCAACTCCTTTGCGGACATGGGCACTCCTAGGGCCTCCATGCTGCGAGCAACTATTTTGGTCATTCCCAAATCCGGGAAGGACCCGGAGCTCCTATTGGCTGACTTCTCTATTGAATATTGATGCAAAACTATTCTTCAGCATCTCGGCTCATAGATTGAACCCTCTCATGCCCGGTTTGATTGTCCCGGACCAGTCCGGTTTTATCCCGAATCGGCAATGCAGAGACAACATTAAAAGGATTTGCCACTTAATTGACATGTTCAGCACTCCAAGGAGGATGCCTTTCTATTGGGGTTGACGCTAAGAAGGCCTTTGACCGCGTGCACTGGCCATACCTATTTGCCACTCTAGAGCACTTCGGCTTAGGGGTCAGGTTTCGCAGTTGGGTGGCGAGCATATATAGCGCTCCGTCGGCAGCTGTCCAGGCAAACAGACTGTTCTTGAGCAATTTCCCGGTGAGGAGGGGGACTAGACAAGGCTGCCCTCTCTACCCTATACTTTTTGCATTATATATGGAGCCTTTTGCTCAGCTTCTCTGGGATAACCCTCAGGTGCAGGGAGTCCCGTTCTGGGCAGACGCCACCTCATTAGCCTCCACGCCGATGATGTCATTTTCTCAGTGGCCCGCCCTCTGACCTTCATCCCGGTGATCGTGGGCGACCTGCAGAACTTTAGCCAGGCTCTCCGGCTTTAAAATCAACATGCAGAAGTCTCAAGTGCTAAATCTTACTGCAACGCAAGAGACAGTGGACGCCTTGCGTGCCCAATTTGCTTTTGCCTGGGTAACGGAGGGTATAACATACCTCGGGCAGGTCTTTAAAAGCTTGGCTAAGACAGCAGAAGTGAATTACATGGCCCTGCTCGCTCACATCCGCAAGGACTTGGCCTGCTGTCGGCGCTTGCCATTGTTGTGGTTAGGGAGGCTGGATACTGTTAAAATCAATGTACCACTCGAGCCTTATATCTTTTTCAAATGCTTCCATTACAGCCTCCATAAAACTCGCTCTTACACATACAAACCGAGATTGAGCATTTTATTTGGGGCCCAATACCGCCCCGGCTGCAAAAGACTCTGCCGCAGAGTCCTAAGAAGGAGAGCGGCCTGGCCCTGCCCAACATCAGTCGCTGTTTCCAGGCCTTGATGCTGCGCTACCTCGTGGAATGGAACCGTCCCATGACGGAGAAGCACTGGGTCTTCATGGGCCAGACCGTGGCAGGCCACCATATCTGGAGGGAGGCATGGTTGCCTAGGTCCGCACGCTCCTGGGGATTATATTCCTTGCCGGTTACTCGCCCCACTCTGCGCGCTTGCGATAGGGTGTCCACTCGGGCTCAACTTACTACTTTCCCCCCTCCTATGACACCGATCTACTCTAACCCTTACTTTTCTCCCGGGATGGACAAAGGAGTCGGCTCGCGATGGTTGGAGGGAGGGTGTAAACGCCTGGGACGTCTGTTCGACCTTCAGGGTCACATCCCCTTCAAACAGCTCCAAGAGGATTACGACATTGCCGTTTCAGACCTTTTTCTGCATACCCAAATGTTGCATTGGGTAACTGGTACTACAACATGATCCTTGCCTGGCAGTCCAATGCTGCAGTTTGAGAGGTGGCTCTTCCTTAAGAAAGATGACCGCAAACTCATCTCCGAAATATACTTGTTCTTCACTCAGACGTCAAGAAAGCTCGCACAGCAGGGCAGAGATGCTGGGAGGCAAAATTAGGATGCACTCTATCAGACAAAGAGTGGGAGGATGTCTTCTATAGGTCTCATCACAGTGCGCACTCCATGGGTCACAGGGAAACTGCATTTAAATTTGTATCCTATTGGTACCACACCCCGGCGCGCCTAGCCAAGTGGAACTCTCAATGTGATGGCCTGTGTTGGCGCGGATGCGGTAGCCCTGGTACCCTCCTCCATCTATTTATGGTACTGCCCAAAGCTCAAGAGATACTGGGAGAAAAAACTGAACAAAATTGATAGGGCCTTTGACACCACCATTCCCAGACTCACAGCCTATACGATCTTGGGGTTGCCCAATGCGCTGACCTTCCCTTTGCGCTCTATCAAAGGCAGGCAGATGGTGTTGGCGCTGAACGCCACACACCAGGTGCCTCTGGCGGGGTGGAAGTCCGACAGGATCCCAGAGCATACATAATGGCTGCATCAATTGTGGTATCTTTTGGGTATGGAGAAGCTGTCTATGGCTACCCTTGGGAATAAATCAGACTATGCCAAAATTTGGGCCCCCTTTCCTGTAATTCTATCCACTGAATTCCGGGAACTGTCCTGTCCCATTTATTTCCGGATTCTGAAATTGATTCCTGAGGGATGCGCAGGTGCATAGCGCAATCGTTCCTAAATGGGCTCCCTAGCTCTTCATGACAGTGTTGACTATCACATCGAATAGTACCTGTACTCTAGAATATATTTTCTTTTGTTTCTTGCTCACTGGAGAGGGAAGGGGTGGGGCCGAGGGGGAATATTGGTTTTTCCTAATGTTCTTTCATTCCTTTTCTTAAAATGGAAACTCATTAGTACTCAGCTGTCCGTACAAGGCTTTTGGCTGGCAGCCACATACATGTCGGCGGCACATCGGCCTTTGTTACTATCCACTTTTAGTGGAGCTAGGCCTGTCTGCTATCTCCCCTTAACAAACGTGGATGGCCCTGAATGGGTTGTAGGCGATATGCTGTGTTAACTATCCGAATAGGTGAGCACTTACTCCACTGTCCCGCCTTCCCGGTCTGATTGTGCAGTATCCGGCAAACAGGTGGGCTGGCATTACAAGGAACTGATAGTCACCCGAGAGGCTGGCTATTATCCCGCTTGTTGTCCAATTGTTGAACAGCACAGACACATCTTTATATATCAACTGTTACGTAATAGTGTTGGACAAAAATGCAGTTCTTTAGTGAATGACAAAGACTCAAGTACTTTTGGAATGAATACTAGATATGCTGCAGCAGATTATGAAGGCCGATTTATGCACATCCAGGGTTTTACTTCTTGTCCAACAGTATCTATTCTAATGTTCATAATGGTACGACAATGTGGCTCTTGGGATTGTGTTTCCTTTGAGCGTGCCCTGTAAATGTGCAAAGCCTAATGTCCTCTGACCGAGGAATTTTGTGAGGGAGTGACCGATATAGAGGTCAATAATGATAGTAATGGGATCACTTTTGGATACATCCTTTCTTCCATTTTCAATTTCGGTGGTACTTCTTTGGACAGGGGTGAAAACGCTAGAGAATGTTTTGGGTGCAAGTTGCAGATTTTATCCAATACTTCAGTGGCAGATTTACGCAACATCACCACTCAGTTGTAAAGTATGCAAATATATTCTGAACAGTCTAGATATGTGGTAGATTTTATCCTAGCTAAAAGTGGTGGTGTATGCACGGTAGTACGAGACCAATCTATAGTCAGGATTAAGATTATGGAAAAGTGTATCACCAAGCATATATTAGACATCCTCAAGAACATCAAGGGAATGGAAAGTGGAAATTGGAGTTGGTCTCTCTTTGGTAGATGGGGTTGGATTCTTGAAAAGATAATTTATCTAATTGTGATATTGGTGCTTTGCTGTGCTCTTATTCAGTGCCTCCCCTTCTTGTGCTCCTATTGCACCACTGTTCTTACCCCTAAACAGAAAATATGAATTCATGATACTAATGCTGCAATTATGGTAAAGAAAGAAATTGACAAGCTAATGCAGATCGATAAGGGTATTTTCTAGACTTCATCCCTCCTCACAGTTTCTTTCCCTGATGCTGAAGAAAGGGAGTGTTCATAAGGATTTGCTGATATTATTGTTTATGGTTTCCTGTTTTCTGTTTTCCTTGCTGCTGTAAGAAAATGTTTTAGCTCATGCTAAAAGGAGGGTCTGTTTAATTAGAAATGTTCATGTTTACGTATTATTCTGTATAAGTTAGCATTCGGTGTGCCATTTTCTTTGCAGGTGCTATTTTAGGCTGTTCGATACCTTTCTAGCATAAATTCTGAGAAATGCTTCAGTTTGAGTTTTGTTTTTGCCATGTAGATCTGTTCTTGTAATGATTACACTGTTCCCATAAGCGCATACCTTTCTCAGTAGATAGAGGCTCTCTCCCACTTGTCTGGTGACGGGTTCAACTGGAACAACCTTGCAATCTTGTATGTGAAATGAGCCCTGAGACTGTTTTACTTTGTATTCCATTGCCTAGCTGAACCTGGCTAAAAATTTCCACTATGGGCGTGTTAAACCTTGTATCATTGGCTTGAATCTCCCTTCCATTTTTTTCTTATTGCCTCCTCTGTTTTTGATCTGTTTTGCTGGTTAGATGCTTTTGGGCACTGTGGCACTGCTATTCAGTGCCACAGTGCAAGTGCGCCCTATGTTAAATTGATGTATCTATTAGGGACTCCATGATTGGGTTATTTGATTTACTTGTCAGACCCTAGTACAGTGCACCATGTGTGCCCAGGGCTTGTAAATCAAATGCTGCTGGTGGGGTTGCACCACTGGTTGTGCCACCCACCGAAGCAGCTTATAAATTTTGTCTCAGGCCTGCCACTGCCTGTGTGCAGTCTAGTACTGCCATGTCGACTTGGTAAGTGCTCCCACTTGCCAGTCCCTAAACCTTTCCTGTTTTCATATCAGACACCCCTAAGGTAGGCCCAAGGGCAGGGTACATTGTAAGTATAAGGTAAGACATGCCCTGGTGTTGGTGGCATGTTCTAATAGTGAATTACAGCCATTTTTGTTTTTAACTATTGCAAGGGTACCTGTTCCCTATAGTCCAGAATGGGCAGTTTGATTATAACAACTAATAATCCTAACTGACCCAGGGAAAATGGTAGAAATTCGATTTTAGTATGCCTGAACTCAGCAGGATAAAATGCATCTTTTAGTTAAGTTAGTTTTAACATTCTGTGTTTGAAAATACCACTTTTAGAAAGTAGGTGCGTTCTTGCCTAACCATCCAGCCTGCCTCTGCTAGCTTTTGTATTGTGTGCCTGGTTTTGTGAGTGACAGGGGCTGAGGGATTCCAGGAGATAGGGTGAGTCAGCACAAGGCTGAATAGACCTATCTGCATGCAGATCGGTGGGAGGAGTAGCACCTGGGTCTGAATAGGGCTGTGTCTGCCTTCTACAATGCTGGCTCCACCTCCTGTGGAGCTCTGATGTCCCTGGCCCACACTGTCGAAGGAAAGATGGAGTCTTGTCAACAAAGTGCTCCAGGACTGCACAAAACTGGTTTGGACTGGGTACAGGACCCTCTGCCCTCAGAGGACAAAGCATTTTCTAGTATAAATATGGGGACCCAGACCCCAAGACTTTAGATCACTTCTGGAACAATAAGACAAACCTCTGCCAAGGAGAAGAACCAAGGAAGCTGTAGGAGTTGTACTGCCCCCCCTGCCAGTGTGCTGTGTTGCTGGGTTGGCCTACAGTGGTGTCTTCAGTGCCAAGGAGAGGAGAAGGATTCCAAAGGACTTTCATCATCTTGCAGAATATTAATCCAAGGGCTTGATTTGAGCTTGCCTCCTGACCGAAGTCAGGATACCAAACTTCACCTCTTCTGTTTACCTGTATCTGGAACTTGCTGTTCTAGCTGCTACAGAAGGAATTCTGCAACACCGATGCTGGCGAGCGACTCTGTCATCGAAGGTATGAGCTCTACTCCGACTTGCAATGTAGACCCGACGCCGGCCGCCGTGCCACATCGACGCCAGCGAACGACATTGTAAGCCTGCCATAGCCATGAGCGCACCTCCGACTTGCGACGCCGACCCGACGCCTGCTGCTGTGCTGCATCGACTCCGAAGCTGACATCATCGCGGAGCCGATCGTCGATATGGGTTGTCAAGAATCTATCGACATTGTGACATCTTACGCAACCATTTTTTCAGAGCCATTGTGACGTCACCTCCTCTCTGACCAGGAACCGACACCTCCCCTGCCTGCGCAAGCATCCAGGACACCAACGCATCATCTACCCTTAAGTAAAGAACCAATACTGCAATGACGCCGACCTCCCCGGCGCCGTGAGCTGTCTTTGTTTTCACATTTCCCAGGTACAGTTCTCTGTGGGTCTGTTTTGACTCCGGGCCCGAAGCCGCGCACCTCGCGGTCAGCGCCAAACTTTGGGTTTTCTTTGAACTTGATGTTGTGATAGCTCCAGTTGGGGTTATCTGTTGCTAAAAACTGCTTGTAAGTGAATAACCTATTTTTGAACTATTTCTACCATCTTGAAGAATTATTATTGATTACAGTATTGTGGATTTTTGCCGTTTATGGTCTTGTGATAAGTCTGTATAAAGAATACTTATTTTTATAAAACCTGTGTGGTGTCCATCTGTAGTGTTTTCACTGTATTACTGTATGTGTTCACAAATGCTTAACACACTGCCTCTAAGATAAGCCTTTCTGCTCGTGCCAAGCTACCAAGGGGGTGAGCAGGGGTTATCCAGTAGAGTAATCCCCATTCCCTGACTTAGGAGCAAGGGTCCCTATTTGGTCAAAGGTGTATACCATTGCCAACTGGAGACCCCCAGTTCTAACAGGGTGTGTTTTACCTCTGTTACGAAACATACATAGCGTATCTTTCTGCTTGTCGATTTCAGTCCCTCTGCAGTACTCTTAGCGACTGGGCAGACTGGGCTCCACTCTGAGTGTATCTAGTAAACAGTTATTGGTTTATATTCTCTACTGTCTGACTGACTCTTCATTGGTATTGAAGGCTGAGAGGTGGTCTTTTGTGACCCGGGTGACCCTAATCGGTCCAGTTCCTGCACTTTCAAGGACTTGGGTTGCTTTGCGATGACTTACATCATGCAAGGACAATGCAATTCCTTAGTAAATCTGTCCCACTGTTTTTTAGTTTCTGTGAATGAAAACTTCAAGCCACATATCAGGTGAGAAGCATATTATTGTTGTTGTTTTATTCAATGCCACATTCTGAGGATGAAGTCTTGCTGCAGCAAACTCAATTCCTGTGACGTGTAGTCCTGCTGTAATAAATACTGCTCAAGTGGGCTCAAAGTGTTGATAATATAGGTCCTGCTTTAACATATCCATTACAATCCCTTTCTGACCAGTATCCAGTCCTAGTTTCCAAACTACAATGGTAGTTAAATGCACCCACAATCAGCTATGCAAACACAACAAGAATTTTGACCTATCGGACAAACACAAATCAGATTTCAGACCTGGACACAATACCGAGGTCACCATTCCAATTGTCATAAATGATATACAAAAAACACTAGACCAAAACAAATCATAACTCCTAATACTTCTAGATTTATCAGTGCCGTTCCACATGGTTAGCCACAAGTTCCTCTGAGAAATTCTTGAATTTAGAATGGACCTTTCAGGAGCCATCCTTAACTGGTTCACCTCCTTCTTGCAGAACCAACAACAGAGAGTCAAAATCGGACCACCCTATCTGATGTAGCAGACATTGACAGGGGCATTCTGCATTCATCTACAATTACACCAACACTCTTTAGTATATACATGGAACCACTCATCGAAATCTTAAAACAATCGGAAATCTCATACCACATGCCTGCTGATATCAAATTCTCCTCTCATGAGGATATCCGGAGACTAGATGACATCCTAAAGAAAATCCAGTAATGGCTGGTACACAACCATCTAAAACTCCAACCGACGAAAAACTAATTCATTCTCTGCTCCCCACCCCTTAGATCCCCTAAACTGAATCTGGTCTCAACCTCAAATCACTAAACTGCACCCCGGACCATCTGCTATTCCGTAAAATCACTAGGCCTCAAACTAAACACTTCTTGGTGCAGAAGAAAAGAAAAAGAGGTACATACGCTAATGTACATTTCCAACAGACCTACTCAAATTTAGTGAGTGTAAGAAAGCAGGAACGCTCATGGATATCTGTGATTAGTGTAAATTTCGATGAATACCTCTGTGAACCTTTCAGGGTTCCAAAATCTTGGAAATCTACTCCAAATGCAGGAAGAAACCTACTATGGGTAGATTCTGACTTTTTAAATAATTTTAGCCCATTTTTTCTCCATGTAAACCTGCAGCAACTACGCATTAGCGCAATTACTGAGCAAGTTACATGTAGAACTAGGGGTATCCATCACTGATAACTGAGGACCACAATAGCACCATGTTTCCTGGATTAACGTCAATTGTTTAACTGATTCCAATGTACTGTTTTGTGGTGCGCTGTCAGGGGAATGTAGCAATGTATCGTATTTCATACCCCTGAAAGGGTCAAAAAGACCTCGGCCCTCATTTATGGAAATTGATGCATCGCTGCGTGAAAACAGCGATGCGTCACTTTTCACTGCGCCCTCCTTGCGACACCAATGATGCGTCATATTTACAGTATGACGTATCATGGCGCAAGAAGTTACAGATACGTCAGTATTTCTGACGTATCTGTGTGGTGCAAAAGTGACGCATTGCTGGAGTGTGTCACAAAAGTGACGCATCTCCAGCAATGTGTCCTTTCACATGGGGCAAGCCCCATGTGAAAGGGCCTGCATCAGTCTTACGCCTGCTGTGAGGCAGGCGTAAGAAATTGAAGCATTGGTGTCCTAGAAGTGGCGCAGTGAAATCTTATATATTTCACTGCGTCACTTCTATGACCCTTTCTTGCGTCAGAACGCCCCCCCCCTGCATACATTATACCTGGCGTAGGTATAATGTAGCACAGGGGTTTACAAAGTGACGCATCTACCTAGATGCGTCACTTTGTAAATATGATGCAACAAGGCACACTTTTTACGCTGCTGGTGCGTCACAAAAAGTGACACACTGGTGGCGTATAGTGACGCACGCCCTCATAAATGAGGCCCCTTGAATTTCCATGCTTTGCGGGGTTTTCTTTTTCAGACAACATGGTTGGAAGAGACATGCTCTAAAAATGGTTGGGTATGCAGTACAGTGCATAAGCAATACGCAGGACGGATTGTCGAGAGTGTCAGAATAAATGTAGTCACGCATCACTATTTACTAATTTTATTATTTCATACCACGTACCTTCCTTAAAGCGATAGCTGTGGGGTAAGGAAAGACGTGTTTCTAATGATTAGTGTAATTGGAGGTGGTTGCCAATTGTCATTGGAATTGGCATTGAGTTCGAAAGTTTGACTTACTGGTCTGAGAAGGAGGCTTCACCAGTTTGTGTCTCTTTGAAGGGAGGCATAGTTAACGGTGCAATCAAAGCCTGAGTGCAGACGTTTTTCTTCAGAACACGTGCAGACGTTTTTTTTTGCTGAAGAAATAATGATCTATACCCAAGGGTTGCTCATTGAGCTATAGACATTTTTTTTTTTTTCGAAAACATGTTTGCAGTTTTATATAGTTGCGAACTCGACCCGGAGGTATTGGAGCACTTAACATGAATACTGGTTACACTACATAAGGTCACTTAGGGGCATATTACGAAGCAATAGCGATAATTATCGCTATTGCTTGGTTAGAGACAAAAATTTATCGCCGACCTGCGGCGATTTTTAGTGCAGATAAACCTTGGTATTACCAAGGTTTATCGCAAATGCGATAAAAATCGGCCGCAATGCATGAATATCGCTAAAAAGTCCGCGATATTCATGCATTACCGAGCTAATGCTCTTAACCATGTTATCCACCTCCCATTGGATAACATGGCTAAGAACTGCTCAGGGCAGGTGTTAGCTTTTGGAGATATTCGCGCTTAGCGCAAATTTCTCCAAAAGTTGGTAATAGGAGATAGCGATGTTAGCGACTGTTTCCAGTCGCTAACATCTTGGCACGCCCACTTTGCATGTCATTAGTGATAAATTTCTCTGACATGCAAAGTGGGGCCCAAGATGGTCGCTATCTCCTACTAGCTGTCGCTAACTGGTGTTAGCGACAGCTAGGTAATAGGAAGATAATTTTATCTCCGCTTTCTTGGCTTTTAAAGCCAAAAAAGCAGAGATAAACCCCTTGATAATATGCCCCTTAGGTTTTTATTTTATTTTTATCGGCATGGGAAAATAAAGTGATTTGCCCAGGATCACACCGGATGTTGAAAGGAAGGTGAGACTGGAACCGTGTTCCCCACTTCCACTTTCGGCAGCGCTGGCCGTAACTCCACGTGATCTTCCCACACACATATCCATGCGATCCATCACGTTATCAGGAGCCGGTGTTAGGACATGAGACCAGATGTGATTATTTTGAATGAATATTTTATTTTAACAACCCCACAAAAAAGATGAGAGGTTTCCCTACAAAGAGACACCAGTATATTCAATAATATGTTTGGCTGCTGTGGAGAATTCCAACACCGCTCATGACTTTTGTAGAGTAGAAAATGGAAAGTAATCATCTTTTCTTCCCACAGTTGAATTATTCCAATATTTGATCTTGAGGACAGACAGACATTGTGGGAGTTTATTTATGTGTCCCCTGTCACGGTAAGGAGGAAAGACAAGGTTGTGTGGTTAAATGTATTGTTCCTCCTCAGTGCACTTAGTTGCAAAAGTTGCAAAAAAGAAACATTGCAAGACATATATCAGTTTTGAGTTTTATGACGAGCGGGAATTATTTTTTAACATATGGGATTGCTTTTATTGCCTTCCCTGGTGCGCGCGCTTGCTAGAATACTGAAAAGGGGAAAATAGCATATGCTCAGTGCTTCAAATTAATTACAATATACCTAAAAGCTTCATAATCTTATTATAGGAATGGAGCATTGGGGGGAAAAATGGATTTTCGTTGATCCAATCATTTTAATTTGATTGCAGCTTACTGTTTGATTGATTGAAGTAACATGACTGGGAAAAGTAAGGGTGTGCCCCGAATATGAATATGACTGTTTAAAAAAATAATTCAAATGAAAAGCAATCTTATTTTGCTGCTGAGTAGATTTTAATTAACTGCGACTTTCCCACAGAGAGATTGTTTACAGCTCGTTGGCAGACTTTAAAATGTCTTTACTTTGAACGAGTTATTTACATTTTAGACCAGGTTCGCTTTCTGTCCATCAGAGGCAAACATATTGATCCTTGGCGCGCTTGACATACATTGACCAATGTTCCACTCCTTTTCACAAGGATCTGCACTCTAGAAGCCAGCCTCCTTTGTCAACCTCAATCGTGGTCGCACCTTCAGCACTGTTAAGTCGCTCGAGTGACGTAACCGGAGCGACCAGGAATGTTCGATTATGCCTTAATGAAGCAGGGGTCTGGAAGGCCAGCCCCTGTTGAGAATATGGGTGTTGGTATGGTGTTTGGGTCACTTGGGGTTAATGAATAAAACTCAGGGTACGAGTCCTAAAAAAAGAAGTGGGGGGACGCTGTCACCGGAAGTGATGTCACAACAGGAAGTGACATCACGAAAGGTGGCTGGAACCATCAGGCTCATTGCCTCACCTCGCTCACCCATTAGATGCGATTGTATCTGAGAGGCCAGCGCATGAGCAGCGTGCTGTGAGCTCCGATCTCGTCCCAGAGAGGCCAAAGAGTGAAGTCCAGCTGTTTAGCAGGGGGACGCCCCCCCCCCCTCCCCCAGTAAAATAAGTGGGGGATGCCGTCCACCCGGGTGGTACCCTGACTCGAGCCCTGAAAAAACTCCTGTGCTGAGGCCGCTGACAAAGAGAACCCAGGGCCGGAGATGAGTTAACACTACCACCTGTCTCAACGTCTGCATTCATAGGCCTTACCTGCACATGCAGGCCTGCACTGGTCAATGCTGCATGTTAGCAGCAGAAACACAAGCACACATGCAGACACAGAAGCCCAGAGTGATTGCTGGGGTTTGAGCAAGTGCTGGCACACTGGCCCAGGTAGGGCTGCTGACAACAATTAATGTCTTGGCACTGAGGGTGGATTACACTGCCATTGTCCCACTTCTGATGTGAGTACATCATAACTTGTATCAAGTGAGGGTGGTGGTGCTAGAGCGCGCAGTTTTACCCAGGTCACCCGAGTTACCAATTCCTTCACACGCACTGGGCCCTTGGCGTGGAAAAATACTTTTTATCATCACACTAATTTGATTGGGTGATCCGGGTGAGGATTTCTCCTCCTGCACGCTGCTAAGAGTAATAAAGTTTGGATTTACCTCTGCTTACCATGTACCTGACTTACCACAGGCACAATTCTTCGACGGACCTAGAGCTATCAGGGAAAATAGTAGACAGGCCTAACATCCAATACACTTTAAAATCAGTAAAATACTTTCCACAATTCTGTAAAATGACCACAGACACCTGATGAAGTTAAAAATTTTATATAAGAATTCAAAGAGAAGATGCCAGGATAATAAGCGATACACAGAGTAATATATCAAACATTAAAATCAACACCAATAGGTAGCTTTGTATCAAAAATATGACCATTAGGATATATGGGGAGACTAAAGGTAGGAGGGTTTAGAACAAAACAAGTCACTGCAACTTTATGCTAGAACGAAGGATTGGAGATGAGACCTAGAACATGTACTTAACCTAAGAATTTAAGCTATTCTTGCTAAATTCACTGCAAACCACTAAAGGAAAAGGGAAAAAACGGGAACATGCTATGGTTTTATAAAATCATTGAGTTTCTAAAGGATGGGGGGAGAGAAGGAACCAACTAAAATTCAGTCACATATATTTGCAATGGCAATAGAACAATAACACAGGTAAGAATACTTTTACCAGATTCAGATATAAGAGAAAGAGAGAGAGAGAGACGTAAACCCACAATCTATATTTACCTAGATCAGATTGAAGACCAACCCTGGCCACGGGTCAGTTGGGAAGACGGGGACAGGGACCCTCAGAAAAGGAATGCCAGAATGCGAGCAGGTACAGCTCACGGACAGTAAGGACAGGATACCCCTCAGGTTCAGGTCAAGGACTGGGCCTCCCAGGGTACGACCAACACCCACAGCTTCGGACAGCAACGCCTGCGTTACCCCCTCCTGCAAGTAATCCGCCAGAAACCCCGATTGGATTTTCGAATTCCCCAGCAAAGTGCTTCGCCAGCACTTAGGATTTTCCACCCCTTAGGGGATTGTGGAAAGTATGGACAAAGTGCTCCGCAGCACTTTCGGAATGAGCACCTATTGAGATCGTAGGGTCAGTGACAGGTCTGCTACTCGGACAAGTCGGACAATTTTCCTAAGCTAAACTAGGGTAATTATACTATTTTGGGGACCCTTAGACCACCCACTAATGTTGCAAGTGACAGTTTCCCACATTGTGATTGGTCAAGAGAGGTGGTGCGGTCATTACCACCTCCTAGAATTCAGCTTTCACATGTTTAATATTCAATTTTATACACCCGCCCCCCCGGGTTCACGTTCCCATGCATAGAATACAGCAGTACAGGACAGTTTTACAATAGGTAGCAACAGTATTGCTTCTTTCAAGGTAAGACTCCGTATTCCCAGCGATGTTCCCAGGCGCATTGTGCTTCAGGAGCCAGCTGGCTAGATTTAGCTTCTGCGCAGTTGGAACTTTCTCCGGTCATGTGACGGTACCCAGCAGAGCTTCAAGTATGGCTCCGCTCATGATCGCCCCAGCCCACAAAGATGCGGTACATGAAAAGTAAGCGAAAACAAATTAAAATCATACATAAAAATGATCGCACTGTATACCAAGCTAAAACTTAACCAACCCTTACTTTATAATGACTATTGCGTTAAAGATTAGTGCGAAAAGACAGATAGGCTAAAGCTGCTGCAGTAAGCAAAGAGCGTGGTGAGAGACAAGCAGCCATTTTTAGCATCAATGCGCATGAGCACAGAATCCCTCCAGAATGCGAGTGCGTCATATCACATGGGTATGACCGACGCATGCGCAGACTGAACTTTGGCAAAGCAGCCATTTTCAGTGCAAGCTTCGTTTTAGTACGAAAAGACAAACAAGCAAGCATCCTAGGGACACCCGCGTGTTGGGAAAACCGCTTTATAAATGACGAATAACGAGGTTAATATTATTATGCAGTTTAGACAAGGGTTTTGCATACGAGCAAGGCGTTTACGGGCAAATCCCTGCTCCATCAATCCCCTCTTTGATGATATTTACTATCATCACTTCATGAAGGAAACAGATGCCAACTTTTCTCATTCATCCACATCACTCATCCGAATTTCAACAAATTTGTCATTTAGTTTTCTTGCAGCTTCTCTATGAGAGTGGTCATTTTTCGCCTTTTTGTAAATTGCACTCTTCAACTCTTCTAATTCTAAATCATCAATATTTCTTTTCACCCCCCTCGGATTTACTGTATATTTCTTTTTGCACTTTTGACATTTGCAGCAGATAAAAATGATCAATACAACCACACCTTTTATAACTATTGGCATCAGTATTTTCCACAAAATATTTCTACCTAAGTTAGTAAACCAACTACCTATAGAGGAGAGACCTCCAGTCAGTCTCGTCCAGGCACTGTCAACCTCCAATGGTTTGAGTTCCCTTTCCAAATTAGTTATGTTCTTCACATATTGTTTTAATTCGATACTTTTATCAGGAATGTAGGTGCAACAATGTTGCGCTTTCAGCATTCTACAGACTCCGCCCTCTTTTGCTAATAGGGTGTCAAGGGCAAGACGGTTTTGTAAAACCATTGATCTGATCGCAACCATTTCAGTATTGACCAGCAGGAAACCAGCAGCAGTGTCCGTTGATAACCGGTCCACTACTGTAGACAGTTTGCAGATTCTATGGGTGTTCAGAACTACCCCCATTCCAGGTATCAGTGCACTAAAGATATCACCTACAATTTCGCCTACACTTTCGCGTCTACTACGCACTAAGCCATTAGTTTCATCATCGCTTCCAGCTGCGTTATTCACATGGTATATTTTCGGGAAAACAATGCCAAAGTAGCAGCTTCCATACCAGTGATCTGGCAATTTGAAATAAGCCTTGTTCCCACATATATAATATATTCCGGGAAACACAGGTTCTGACCCATTTTTGAATCCCCAGCCTCCAATTACCTTATAATTATGTTCACACTCGCTGGAACCGATGAATACATTGTTATAGTACTCTGTCTTTTCCCTATGGATACAAAGTTTCCCCTTTCTTTCAAAATCCAGCAACAAGGCAGGACTGGCTTCGCCTTCTGAGGTGTTATCCATGTGCTCAGCCCACCTAGGGATTCTATCCTTCTCGTCATTTGCCTTCTTCTGAAACTTTTCTCTCCTTCTGTCTGCCATCTTTATAAACATCTTTTCCTGCTCTTGCAGTGAACAGGTCAGATTGTCTTCTCTTGCTTGATCTAAGTCTATGTTACCTATAGTCAGGAAATATTCTCCCATGTAGCGGGTCACGTCACTTGTAGTATGTACACGGTTCAAATGTCCTCTAACAGGAAGTTCAGAAAATACTACGTCATCGTTTGAATAATAGTACTGCAAGGTGCTTCTATAGAACAAGCTAGCTAATATACTACAGGAGATTCCATAGGTCAAAGGTAGATGGTGGTATGTCACGCCTTCAGCCACTGAGGTTGGTAGCTTCATGCAGACATAACAGTCCTCTATTTCCATGGCTTCTACATAATGCACTAACAAGTTAGCAAAGACATTTAGATGCGTCCTGTTCTTCATTTTGTGAAAATGTAGTCCATCCTCATCTGGTGCTTCTAAATTAGGTCGTGTGTGTGTCAGTCCTACTCTTTTGTCGCGTCTTTCTAGTCTTCGTGGTGTTTCTGCAGTCTGTGCAACCCCTACATCTACTGCTTCGGGTTCAGTAGGGGACAAGTTTGGATCTCTACTTATCATAAAGGGTAGAAAAACTGTTAGTCCTATCCACATTACTATTAGCATAGCTACACTACACAAGCATATCTTACAACAGGTTTTGAGACACCCACACCGGGATCTCCCAGAGACACTCGGATCAGACATTTTTAGCTTACAGGTGGCTTTTGCTACCCCTCTTCGTTCCTTTGTACCAAAGGCTCACTTCAGGGGTTCTCTTACGGAGGGTCTTCGTCCGAACTCCGATCAGCAATGGACTCGTTGTCACTGTTGCCACTGTGGTGTGGCTCGTCAATTTCTTCCAACACAAAGTACGTCCACTCAGGGCTCCGATACAGTCGGTTCTGTTTCTTTATTCTGTCGCTTTTTCTCAGCGATTTTCCTTGGGCTGCACTTCTTTCACTTTGAGCCCTTTTTCGGTCTTTATCGTTTTCTCCGACTGTCTTTAATCTGAGCCTTAGTCTCTTGACGTATCGGGGTTCACTTCTTCCTCCGTGCCTCCCAGTGGTTGAGGAGACTTCGCCTTCCTCGTGTACTCTTTTCACTTTTTGATGTGGCACTTCTGTTTCCCTGCCTGTCTGACTAGTTCCAGGTCTTTCGTCTATTTCTTCTGCCTGGTCCCTATTCTGTCCCTGCTCAGATTCAAATCGCACTTTCTTTTTATTTCTGGTTACTGTTGTTTCCGTTGTCTGAGCACTTTGATCTAGTTCTATCTGTTCCTGTTCATGCTCTTCGATCTCTTCGTTTTCTTCTGCATGAACGTCAGCTCTAACTTCTAACTGTCCCTTTCTCGGCTCCGGAGTTTCAGGAGGAGTCTCGAGATCTTGGTCTGACCCTACTTGGCCTATGTCCTGATCAGGTGTGTTGTGGCTTTCGTTGACCTGACCTGCTTCTTCTATTTCTGACTCACCTGGGCTATCCCACTCACTGTCTAAGTAGGAATATTTCCTTGTTCGTATTGGATCATGAACTGGTTCGTCGGCGGGATACCATTCAACGTCTCGACTTGTGCTCGGCAGTTCGATGTCAGCTAGCTCCGGACTCTCTTCCTCGGAGGTCTCTTCAGCTGTGCTGCCTTCAGCTCCAGTCGCGTTTTCTCCAGATACCCGCTTTGTGTGGCTGGCGTGGATCCACTTCGGTACACCAGCGCACTTCACAGCAGTGGTAGTGACGAGGATCACTTGTCGTCGCTTTCCCCACCTTGGCTTCAGGCAACTGCTCCGGGTGTGTTTCTTTAACACCACCCAGTCTCCTGGCTGCAGATTGTGTGCTGGAGTCTTTGGCCACTCATCTTCTGTCTCTCCAATCTGCTGAGAGAGAGAACGCACTTGGTCACCCAGCTGCTTGCAGTATTCTAGCACCATATCATCAGAAATGCTTAGCAGTTTGTTTCCGGGTACCCATGCCTGGCGCATCACTCTTCCCATCAACACTTCATGGGGACTTAGGCCAGTCTTTCGATTCGGGATACTTCTCAAACTCATCAGCACCAGGGGTAAAGCTTCTATCCAGTTCATTTTTGTGGAATCATACATTTTTCCCAGTCTGGACTTCAGAGTGCCATTTATTTGTTCCACTACCCCAGAAGCCTCTGGGTGGTAGGCACAGTGCAATCTTTGCTTCATTTTGAAGGCTCTACAGAGTTCCAATAGGACATCGTTGGCAAAATGCCCACCTTGGTCTGTTTCGATCGTCTCTGGGATCCCATACCTAGGTATCAACTCCCTGAGCAACAATTTGGCTGTGGTGATAGCGTCATTTTTCTTAGCTGGATACGCTTCCACCCACCTGGAGAATAGACATACTACGACTAAGACATATCTATATCCTTTGCATCTGGGCATGGTTATGAAGTCTGCCTGCATTCTAACGAAGGGACCTACTGCCTTTCCGATAGTACTCTGTTTCACTACTGTCTTCTTTCCTGCATTGAATTGCTGACACACTAGGCACCTCTGGCACAGCCTTTCCGCCTGGTCCCTGAACTTTGAATTACAGAACACCTGTTCAAACACCCGACACATTGCGTCTCTTCCCATATGTGTTGGCTCATGTATCATTCTGACCATGGGGTCGATCAAGCTATCAGGCAGTACAGGCACCCCATCCGGATTTACCACCACACCATCTTCTCGCAATTCGCATTCCTTTGCGGCCCACCTGCCTTTTTCTTGCCTGTCTGTTGCTTGTTGTATCTCTTTTAATTCTTCCCACGTTGACACATTATCAAACAACATAAGTTGGCAGCTGGTTCCATCCCACCGGGCAATTTGTAGGGACATCTGGTGACGGGCACAAAACTGTGCAATTTGGTCAGCGTACCTATTACCGGCAGTCACATCATCATTTCCAGATCTGTGAGCCGCACACTTGACCACAGCCAATTCTTTGGGTAATTGGATAGCTTCTAGTAAGTCATGCACCACCTTCCCATTTCGGATAGGTGTGCCTGAGGAAGTCATGAATTCTCTTTGTAACCACAATTGGCCGAAGTCATGAACAACCCCGAAACAGTACTGACTGTCTGTGTAAACAGTAATTCTTTTGTTCTTTCCCCTCTTGCATGCTCGAGTTAACGCGATGAGCTCCGCCACTTGTGCAGATTTCACCTCGCGCATGTAAGATGCCTCGACGACTCCTGTCAGTGTAACCACAGCATAGGCAGCACTCAGACTCCCACTTTCATGTCTCAAACACGAGCCATCCACAAACATTGTTTTATCCCCGTCACGTAGTGCTATTTCACGAATGTCAGGACGGGGCTTGGTGCTATATTCAGTCAGATCGATGCAATTATGTTCCCCGTCCTCATCAGATTCTGCATCCAGAGGAACAGGTAACAGTGTCGCAGGATTTAGGACATTGCACCGGGAAATAGTTACATTTTCAGCACCAATCAAAATTCTCTCATACTTAGTCAGCCGACTAGGTGTGAGGTACTGGGTCTTAGTTCTAGTCAGTAGGATGACAACAGAATGAGGAACATAGACAGTGACGGGATGTCCCATGACAATGCTCTCACTCTGTTCCAGACTGACGCAAGTAGCCGCAACGGCTTTCAAGCATCCAGGCAATCCAGCGGCCACTGGGTCTAAGGTGGCCGAAAAGTAGGCTACTGGTCGTCTGACTGATCCGTGCTCCTGGGTCAGGACTGAAAGAGCACAATTTTCTCTGGTGTCACAGAACAGTTCAAAGGGTTTAGTGTACTCAGGCATACCCAATGCAGGTGCGGTACATAGACAGTTTCTCAGAGTTACCCAAGCATTCATGCTCTCACTGTCCCAGTGGACGGGGTCTTCCACTCCTTTCTTTGTCATATTTATCAGGGGTCGGGCTAGAGCCGCAAACCCTACAATCCATTGTCTGCAGTAACCCACAACTCCCAAGAACATTCTCACTTCTTTCTGGGTGGTGGGCAGTTCCATTGCTTTAATTATTTTGATCCTTTCGGTAGTGACCTTCCTGATTCCTTTTTCTATCTGGTGCCCCAGATATTTTACTGAGTTTTTACAGAATTGTAATTTGTCAGGCGACACTTTATGTCCTCCTTTTCCTAGGTGATTCAGCAAGGCAATTGTGTCAGTGACACAGTCAGACTGGGTTTTAGATGCCACTAACAGGTCATCTATGTACTGCACCAAAACAGACTCTCTTGGCAGCACTAGGGATTCAAGGCACTTTTTCAGTATCTGGTTGAAAATCGATGGACTTTCGGTGTACCCCTGGGGGACACGATTCCAGACATAGATATGGCTGTCAAATTCAAAACTGAAAAGGAACTTGCTTTCGGGATGCAATGGGATGGAAAAGAATGCGTGGCACAGATCGATGACAGTGAACCATTCTGCGTTCCAGGGAATCTGGTAGAGTATCACTGCAGGGTTGGGTACAATAGGACAGCAAGGCACAACAATTTGGTTTACCTTGCGCAAATCTTGCACCACCCGGTACTTCCCACTAGGCTTTTTGATCCCAATGATAGGCGAATTACAGGGGCTGCTCAGCACTTCTTCTATTATTTCTGCTTCTAGTAGCCTCGTGATTTCAGTCGCTACTCCTGCCTTCACTTCTGCACTCATTTTGTACTGTCTGGTTTTGGGGTATACAGCATTTGTTTTTATTGCTATTTTAACTGGGTCCACATTTGCCATCAGGCCTACATCTTTTCCTGTGAAATCCCACACTTCTGGTACCACTCTTAGCTGGAGTTCCTCAGGTAAATCCTCAATTGTCAAAGGCTTGATATCGGCATCTTGTCTGACTAACATCAGTTTGTACAGGCCATCTTCATCGGGGGTCTGAATTTCAACGCCATTTGGTGTGCAGTAAATGGTACAACGCATCTTGCACAACAAATCACGTCCCAGTAGATTTACAGGACTGGAATCACAGACCACAAATCTGTGCATTTCCTTGAAATTTCCTATGGAAATCTCCATTGGTTCAGTTACAGGGGTACTTATTATCTGATTCGAGACTCCCACTACTTGGATCGCTTCTCCCGAGAGGGGTAGGTTAGGAACATCCACTGTTCTTACAGTAGATCTGGTAGCACCAGTGTCCAACAGAAAGGTGACGTCTCTGCCTTCAACCTTTCCTTCAATGTATGGTCCAGTCTGGTCTACCGGTAAGGAGGCGCCAAGTACGCACTCCTCATCCTCCCCTCTCAGGCCCCGTCAATCTTGATCTTCACAAAGGAAGGTATCACTTAGCAAGTACTGTGGAATGACTGCATTTCTTTCACTCTCAACCTCCCATACTTCCGCCCTCTCATTCTGCTGACCCTGACTCTTAAAATTCTGTCTAGGAGCGCGAGGTACTGGAGGTAATTTTACCTGTTGCTGGGTTTTTCTTGTCCCCTCTTTCGGTACCTGTGGATTTAAACCATTTACAGGGGCATTACCAGCCTGTAGGTGTGGACACTCGTCTCTCCAATGCCCCATCTGACCGCACCCATGGCACGGAAACTTTTTCATGGCCTCTTCACGACTCATTTTAGGTCTGGGCTTTCCTCCCCCCCCAGAATTGGTATTCGGAACATTATTATCAGAAGTAATTTTACTTAACTGTTTTTCTTGCTGTTCAGCTAATTTTACCTGAGCCCACATCACTTTCTCCTTGAGGGCTTTCTTTTTATTCTCGATTTCATCTTCGCAGTATTTTGCATATTTCAGGACATCATCTATTGGTTTTCCCTGCCAACTGATTTTGTTATCTCGAATCCATTGTGATATTTCAGGCCTTAATCCTAGCACAAACCTATAACTGAAATGCGTCATGTCTTTCATGTCTACATTATCGATACCACTGTAAGTTTTGAATACCTGCAGTAACCTTTCATAAAATGAATGCACTGTTTCATCACGTTCTTGGGTTGTTCTATCTATACGGGTCCAATCTGTTTCCTTTGCTGGCACCTTTTTCTTAAGGTACTGTATGACCTGGTCATATTTCCTCATTACATCCGGTGAAGGGGCCCCCGTTCTCTCATCTCTGGGATATTCATCATTCGGCCAATCAATTTCTATCTTACATTCGGTCCATAGATCTACAGGGACCACAATGTCGAAAAACCCATCCAGGTCTTTCAGCAGACATTTCTGAACTTTTATGAAACGTTCTACCTGTCTGTACCAGTCAACTGGTTTCTCACGTAATTTCGGGAAGTCGTTTGTAAATGACACAATGTCTTGTCTGGACCAAGGGACATGGACATATTTTCCTCCCGGGACCTCTCTCATGGGGCACAATTTTTCTGTTGGGGTTACTTCCTTCAATACGAATTCTGAAGTTACGGACCCAGCCCTGCTGCCTTCCTTTTTCTTTGCCCACCTGGTTCTCCATTTTCCCACTTCGCCCCATTTCTGCAAGATTTTCAACAATTCTCTTACTTGGATCTGTTTTCCCATCACATTCAGGCTTTCTAAATCCTTGTCTGAGAAGTCTACTCTGTAAGGTTTCTGAAGAATTTTGGAGCGACTAACATCAACTCCCATTTCTGTGGCGGCATCCATTATCTTTTCATGGAGCACTCTAGCACTCCGGGTAAGATTTTTACTGATGAAGAGTAATTCTTCTTCATTATACGAGCTCAGGCGCTCAACTCCCACATTCCCAGCCATCATTTCTTCTATTTCTATTCTTAATTTATATATTTCCAGTGCTTTAGGTTGGGGAGCGGTCTCCTTCTCTATCTCCTTTGTCCATCTGTCTAATTCTTCAGGGGAAACTAAAGAGGCGTTCCTAATTCCAGATGCACTTTCAATCACCACTTCCTTTTGTCTGGGCTGACTTCTTGTCCCTACTACACTGGCCCTTGACTCCCTTATGGGCAGATCCATCAAACTTCCAGATTCACACTCACTTTCCTGATCTTCATCTATGAATACTTCCTTCCTCGGGGTCTGGAAGCTAGGAGTGGGCAGTATTGGAGTGATAACAGGAGGAAGGGGACTAGCCAGGTCGTTTTTATACATCGGGATAGCAGGACCAATAGTTACCGGAATGGTCAAGGCCTCAGGATGGGGATGCATCTGGGCAATGGTTCTGACTAATTCCTCTCGCTGTTTAGTCAGGGCTTCTCTCTCTTTTTCCTGCAACCCCCTTTCAGCAGAGTTGCCATGCAATACCTGAGGTACTAAGGACGGATAGATACTCGGGGCAGTCGGGGCAACCAATCGAGGGGGGCTTTCCCCGAATGGCTGATAATTCGGGACTGTGGACTTAGGTCTGCAAAACTCATCCCTTCCACTATGTTTACTGCTTGTAGCTGTCCCGTCTGTATCACTTTCCCTCCTACTCCGGGGGTAATTGGTAACAGAACTTTGAGAATGCACCGAATCTGATTCCGCTACATAGGGAGGTGGATCCTTCATTAACAAGTCTTCCAGGTGTTCATCTTCTACATCCCCCATAGGTGCTAGGTGATGGGTTTTTGCTTTACATTTTCCTCTTTTCTCCTCTAATACTCCCATCATGGGGAATAGCCCTTCAGTTAACATAGACTGCCTCCACTGTTTCAATTTCTGCTCTTTGGTTGGCGTTGGAAGTCTGGGATACCACTTACTCACTCCTTTATCCATTCGGGGTTTATCTCGCTCTGCAGCCTCAATCTCCCACTCCTCCAAAGCTTCGTACTGGGTCAGCCTAGGTCTAGGGTGTAATTCATTCATGCGGGTCCTTAAGTTAAACAGGATCCGACCATTAAATGTACCTTCAACAGGGAATGCCAGGACTCCGTCATCTACAGTATACTTCGCCCAATTTTCCAGCCAGATACAAGTGTGATACCCTTTATCAAACATCATAAAAGAGGCAGGGGTATTTGGCGGGGGAATGAGTATGCCTTCTCTCGTTCTAATGGGCTTGTCAGTTTTGAAAAAGTTCTTCACTTTATCCGAGAATGACAATTTTCTCTTTATTCCATACATCATGTGCGGTCTACCTCGTATAAGCTGATCCTTATGAAATCCTAGGTACTTTGGATTCGGTATGAAGTCTGGATACCACATACAACTCTCCAGACTCGCTTCTAACTCGGCTTGATTAATTTTGTTTACTTTCGTGCTTCCAATGCTAGCGCGATTTTTATTTCGCGCCACCCAATCAGGTCAGAGAATACAACTACGGTCAACCAATGGGTGCGCGGCCTTTTCGCAAGACATAGTCTCCCGTTTCGGCACTCACCCCTCCTTCACAAATTTAGCTCCGCTACACGCCCGCTGTCCTGACCAATACCAGCGCGGCACGGAGTGACGTCAGAGCAGCTCTCCGACTGACTCCCGCCTTCACAAGGTAACGGAAACTTTTTACTCTCTCTAAAGTGCGAGTGCAAGTTTTAGTTAACAACACACAACGTTTGCCACTATGTCTGAGTGTTCTAAAGAGAGAAAAGACTTTTCTTTCGCTACTAGTAAACCACTTCTGTCTACTTTTCATTCACTCTGGATAGACTTCTTTGCCCGTCCCTACACACTAGTAACATAGAACCCGTTATTCTTCTGACTCATCCACCTTGATCGGGGATATGTACTGAGCCAGGATTTCACCAGCGAACTATTTTACTTACCAGACAAGCCTCGGAGACCCTATTACTCCTTCCGCATGCGACCCTTACTAGGTGATATCGCAATGAAAGTTTTATAATGGACTCGTAGCTATCATTCACTCCAGAAACAAAGGTCCTAATTAGTGCTTCCAGTTATCCTTAACCCTGCACTAATACCTCAAACCTAGTGACTTCAACAGCTAACCGGATTCTACTCACCGTTAGCTAAAATACTTCCCCGGGGATTCGGACTACACTGAACATTTACAAACAATTCTGGGTTAATTCAACATGCAATATTTATAGCAGCAATGCAAAATCATGTACATTTATATATATAAAAAACACATTTCATAAATTTTTGGAAAAATACAGTAGAAATCAGCAGCACGTTTTTATTTTCACGGTTTGTTTATGCCTATCCTGTCTACCTAATCTAACTAGTCCAAACCATCCTCTGCTTGCCAGAAATTACTGCTAGAGCGCGCAGTTTTACCCAGGTCACCCGAGTTACCAATTCCTTCACACGCACTGGGCCCTTGGCGTGGAAAAATACTTTTTATCATCACACTAATTTGATTGGGTGATCCGGGTGAGGATTTCTCCTCCTGCATGCTGCTAAGAGTAATAAAGTTTGGATTTACCTCTGCTTACCATGTACCTGACTTACCACAGGCACAATTCTTCGACGGACCTAGAGCTATCAGGGAAAATAGTAGACAGGCCTAACATCCAATACACTTTAAAATCAGTAAAATACTTTCCACAATTCTGTAAAATGACCACAGACACCTGATGAAGTTAAAAATTTTATATAAGAATTCAAAGAGAAGATGCCAGGATAATAAGCGATACACAGAGTAATATATCAAACATTAAAATCAACACCAATAGGTAGCTTTGTATCAAAAATATGACCATTAGGATATATGGGGAGACTAAAGGTAGGAGGGTTTAGAACAAAACAAGTCACTGCAACTTTATGCTAGAACGAAGGATTGGAGATGAGACCTAGAACATGTACTTAACCTAAGAATTTAAGCTATTCTTGCTAAATTCACTGCAAACCACTAAAGGAAAAGGGAAAAAACGGGAACATGCTATGGTTTTATAAAATCATTGAGTTTCTAAAGGATGGGGGGAGAGAAGGAACCAACTAAAATTCAGTCACATATATTTGCAATGGCAATAGAACAATAACACAGGTAAGAATACTTTTACCAGATTCAGATATAAGAGAAAGAGAGAGAGAGAGACGTAAACCCACAATCTATATTTACCTAGATCAGATTGAAGACCAACCCTGGCCACGGGTCAGTTGGGAAGACGGGGACAGGGACCCTCAGAAAAGGAATGCCAGAATGCGAGCAGGTACAGCTCACGGACAGTAAGGACAGGATACCCCTCAGGTTCAGGTCAAGGACTGGGCCTCCCAGGGTACGACCAACACCCACAGCTTCGGACAGCAACGCCTGCGTTACCCCCTCCTGCAAGTAATCCGCCAGAAACCCCGATTGGATTTTCGAATTCCCCAGCAAAGTGCTTCGCCAGCACTTAGGATTTTCCACCCCTTAGGGGATTGTGGAAAGTATGGACAAAGTGCTCCGCAGCACTTTCGGAATGAGCACCTATTGAGATCGTAGGGTCAGTGACAGGTCTGCTACTCGGACAAGTCGGACAATTTTCCTAAGCTAAACTAGGGTAATTATACTATTTTGGGGACCCTTAGACCACCCACTAATGTTGCAAGTGACAGTTTCCCACATTGTGATTGGTCAAGAGAGGTGGTGCGGTCATTACCACCTCCTAGAATTCAGCTTTCACATGTTTAATATTCAATTTTATACACCCGCCCCCCCGGGTTCACGTTCCCATGCATAGAATACAGCAGTACAGGACAGTTTTACAATAGGTAGCAACAGTATTGCTTCTTTCAAGGTAAGACTCCGTATTCCCAGCGATGTTCCCAGGCGCATTGTGCTTCAGGAGCCAGCTGGCTAGATTTAGCTTCTGCGCAGTTGGAACTTTCTCCGGTCATGTGACGGTACCCAGCAGAGCTTCAAGTATGGCTCCGCTCATGATCGCCCCAGCCCACAAAGATGCGGTACATGAAAAGTAAGCGAAAACAAATTAAAATCATACATAAAAATGATCGCACTGTATACCAAGCTAAAACTTAACCAACCCTTACTTTATAATGACTATTGCGTTAAAGATTAGTGCGAAAAGACAGATAGGCTAAAGCTGCTGCAGTAAGCAAAGAGCGTGGTGAGAGACAAGCAGCCATTTTTAGCATCAATGCGCATGAGCACAGAATCCCTCCAGAATGCGAGTGCGTCATATCACATGGGTATGACCGACGCATGCGCAGACTGAACTTTGGCAAAGCAGCCATTTTCAGTGCAAGCTTCGTTTTAGTACGAAAAGACAAACAAGCAAGCATCCTAGGGACACCCGCGTGTTGGGAAAACCGCTTTATAAATGACGAATAACGAGGTTAATATTATTATGCAGTTTAGACAAGGGTTTTGCATACGAGCAAGGCGTTTACGGGCAAATCCCTGCTCCATCAGTGGTGTGCTGAATCGCCCACGCTATTTGGTGTGCTGGAAGGCGGTGAGCCAGTGGAGTGACAGAATCTGTCCTATTGGTGTGGTGGAAAGTACCAGAGTGAGGGACTACAGTAGCGCAATGGCTAACATACCGGCAGTGGAAAAGTTCAAGGTCGAAGGTGTCCCCTTAGCGCAGGCACCCAAATGGAAGGAATGGGTGAAGAGAGTGCTGCTCTTCTTTGAAGCGACGAAAGTTGACAATACACAGAAGCGTACACTGATTCTACACTTGGGGGGGAGAGTCATTTACAAAATATCTAAATCCCTCAATGAGGCAGCCCCCAAAATGCGCCTCACCCACATAGCGGCCCTCACAGCGCACTTTGAACCAATGAACCTGGAGTATGAGAGGTTCGTATTTCACCAGGCGAGGCAGCATATTGAACGGATCAATAGAAGTTTTCTGCTGCTCAGGAAAGGAGAGAGGGCAGAGCACTACTGTTAATGCTATCCCTTAGGCAAAAGAAAGAATCAGTGACATGGATGATGACGAAACCGAAAAGGACACTAGCCAATCGGTTTTTAGGGCTCGCGCCTGCATTGCAATGCACAGCACTGCTCGCACAGCAGCAGTCTTTTTGTATGGGGTTCTGAAAGCTGCTCACAGCTTTCCGCGGCTGCCATTGGCTTTTGTGTGCTTTAAAAAAAAAGCCAGGACGCAATTGGGCTAAGGCAGGGGCATGTCCCGCCTTTGCTCCGCTCATTCCCTTTGATGGCCAGCACGCGCAGCAGCGCGGGTTCGCTTCCCTGCCGCGCTCCCTAGCCCCCGCTCCTCTGTGGTGTGCATGCACCACTGGTTCATTCTGCTCTTCTCTCACTTGCTCTGATGATGAAAAATAATTCACCAGTTCCCAAATATGAGAGCTGTTCTCTACCCCCTGCAATCACCTGCACAAATTCATCACTTGGGGAGGTACATATTTTACAAGACGTTCAAGAGAGAAAAGCAGAAGGGAATAGGTGAGGTAAAATGTGATTTATTAGAAATTCCAGCATTAGGCGATGCAGATGAGAGATTAGACAGCGTTGTCAGCGGTGGTGTACGCCTTAGAATAAGGGTGCTGAAAGGCCCTGCGCTGTTTTCTCAAGTTCATCAGACGGGCGGCTCGTTATGGGTTCAGTTCCCATTCTTAGGTGAAATCCGACCTGTAAAGGGTGCAGCAGCTGCCTAGCCGCCCCCCTAAAGAGAAGCTATAGCCTGTTTTGTCACTGCACCTTAAAGTATTCCAATGAAAGGCCAGATTCGAAAGTAGGCGAAAACCTGCAAGGTCGTCATTGTTTAGTGAGAGATTTTTCACGGAACAGCAGCAATTGCATGTTTTAGCGCCTGGAGGAGGGAGCCAGCGCTAAATGAAATGTTGATTGGGTGAAAGACACGAGACTGCTGGCCAGCTCTTTAGTCAGTCTCGAGTACTTTAGTGCATTATTGCACTTGCTTTAATCTGCTCACCTCACAAGAAACTGTGGTGACTCCACAATGGCACCCATTAGATCCGTCTAGGCGCTTAAGATATATCCCTCCTTCTCAGGCTGTCTCCGTCAAAACCAGCCTCTCCTTCCCACTCAAACCTCTCATCCTCCTCGTTTAGCAAACTACTTTACAAGCTGAATGAATGTACAGAATAACAACCCAGCAGAAGCAGTAGGGACAAATAATAAGGTTCTTTTTTAAACGGTTAGGAACATATTACTGTGAAAGATGTTTCAAACTGGAGATCATAAGCATATCAGCGAATTGGCAAATTGTGTATTTCTGCTACTAGCTAATGTGAAGCATATGACTGCCTGACTCATGAGAAAGAAGAGACTACGGGGCATATTACCAAGCAATAGCGATAATTATCGCTATTGCTTGGTTAGAGACAAAAATTTACCGCTGAGCTGCAGCGATTTTTATCGCAGATAAACCTTGGTATTACCAAGGTTTATCGCAAATGCGATAAAAATCGCCCGCAATGCATGAATATCGCCGAAAAGTCAGCGATATTCATGCATTACCGAGCTAATGCTCTTAGCCATGGTATCCACCTCCCATTGGATAACATGGCTAAGAACTGTTCAGGCAGGTGTTAGCTTTTAGAGATATTCGCGCTTAGCGCGAATATCTCCAAAAGTTGGTAATAGGAGATAGCGATGTTAGCGACTGTTTCCAGTCGCTAACATCTTGGCACGCCCACTTTGCATGTCATTAGTGATAAATATCACTGACATGCAAAGTGGGGCCCAAGATGGTCGCTATCTCCTACTAGCTGTCGCTAACTGGTGTTAGCGACAGCTAGGTAATAGGGAGATAATTTTATCTCCGCTTTCTTGGCTTTTAAAGCCAAAAAAGCGGAGATAAACCCCCTTGATAATATGCCCCTATAAGCCTAACCCAGCAACGTCACTGAAATCACACCAATTGGACAACAACTTAGGCCCTGGTTAGAATTGGCTTGGTAAATGGACCCAATTTTCCCCTCCCCGGATTTACCAATAATAGGATAGTGGTAACTTTGGGAGATGGCCAAAATCCGGTTAATTACTATTAGGACCCAGAGGGTCCACTAAGAAATGACGAATTGCAGTGATCATTCTGGCTCCCAGTAATTCCTAATTTTGACTTGAGACGGACTTTCACCCAGAGATTTCAAGTGCTCTTAGCTGATGAACCCTCCGGTTGAAGGTTAAGAGCTCTGACGTGTTTCTGTAGATCTCCAGGGGCGTAGCTACCATCGCTGCAGGAGGTATAGTGCCACCGGGGCCAATTGAATCCTGATAATTGCTGTATTGTTCTTCCCCAACTGTCACGTTGTTAGAATAGGCTTGATAAGAAACGCGGCCATTTTCCATATTCCTGTTTCTTAAGTTGCCTTCTCTTTGACACACGACATACATCTGCGTGTATGACAATGCAGGAACTGTAATGCTTACATTTCAACTTCATAGGCACTCTAGTTAATATCCATATTGCAAGTTGACCAGTAATTTCCCAAGCTCAAATTCCTCCAGGTGTTAAGTGAAGACATTTGCGTTTGAAAATAAGGTTGTAAGAAACATGTGATTGCAAGGCAGTAAAAGCGAAGCCACCTGTTATACCATATTCTGTAGAGATAAAAACATCCTGGAGACATATCCAAGGGACAATTTTAGAAAACAGGAGTGATTTACCTTCTGGTATTTTTGTTCTGGCCTTAGATTGTACATTGTTGTGTGGTACATCTCAAAATCCCAGCAGAAATATGTCTTACAAAAGATGAAAACCCATTTAGCTAATGGACCATTGAGGCCCAGGTAACATCTCTGTGATTGGACAAGACTGTACAATGCTCATAGCAAACAAATGGACAGCATGATGCAGTCAGCTACTTATGAAACATACATATGCTGGGCAATGGGCAGTTGCACCAATGGGGCAACAATCGTGATCAGCCAACCAACCTGTAGACATAAGGGACTCAAAACCGCCGAGAGGAGTTGGGCTAAGGGCTAGGGCGGTCGACCTCAAATCTGGGGAACTGGGTTCAAGTCTCTGCAATGACCCTGAACATCCTGTGATTCTGGGAAAATCACGTAATCTCCTGGTGCCTAACAAAACAAGCATTTGTAATGCAATAGGTCTCGCATTACTGTAAGTTTGAGCTATTGCAAACAATAATGCAACGCCAATAGCTCAAACTTTCAGTAATGCGAGACCTATTGCATTGCAAATTCTTGTTACCATTGGCACTGCCGCCTGACAGCCAGTTGTCTCCCAAAATGCCTAATACACATCGGAGATCACTCCACCATGGCTGTGGTAGACACTGATGCGACCATTACCATTATGTCTGAGGTTTTTGGCATCCGGAGACCCGCCCCCAAGCTACACCCGGCAGCGATCAAAGTATATGCTTATGGCCAAAACAAACCCCTGGTGATCTGAGGCAAATTCAAAGCCAAACCAAAGGGGATGATGGACGGATTGTTGAACATTGCAAGCACTCACCCCAGTCAACTGATCTGGGTTTAATCCATCATCACTCTTTAGCTCACTCCACCACCCCAGTTCAGACATGGCCATATGCGAATCAGTCTGACACTGTGCCTCTTGGGAACAGTCCAGCTTGAACTGCCAAGCCATGTCTTCCCTGGACAGGAAACAAGCATCCTGGGACCAGTTTCTGGCTAATCAGCCATCATCAGCCAGGCTAGTTTTAATCCAGTGGCAAAGTGAGCAAGGGACCCACGTCTGGGCATACCCTGCCAACTTAGGGCGAACAAAGCAAAACCAAAGGGGATGATGGACGGAGTGCTGAACATTGCAAATTCAAAGCCACCATAGCTTCTGGATTACACAGGGTGGAGTCCTATGTATATTCGTGGCAAAAGAAGGTCATCAGCCAAAGATTTTGGAATCGTGACATCTGCATTCGAAATGCATCAAAAAGCGACCCTAATTCTACATCACAACACATGTGAATTCCGGCAGTAAAAGCTACATTTCTTTGGATATGTGTTCTCATCGAAGGGAGGGACTCCGGTCTGTGACAAGGTTTGCAACATCAAGGAAGCACAGGTTCCTTCTACTTTCTTAGGAATGGTCAACGTCACCACCCTGACTCAGCCTCTTTGGGAACTGACTAAGATGTCGGTCCCCATGGTCATGGGGCCCTGAGCAGGAAACTGCCTTCCAGGCTATTAAGGACGACCTGTCTTCCAATACCACTTTGGCGTATTTTGACCTTCGCAAGAACACCACAATAGATGTTGATGCTGGCCCCAGGGGGCTAGAGACTGTCCCGAGTTAACACTACCACTCATCCCCGCATTTTCATTCATAGGCCTTACCTGCACACGCGGCCCCCTCATGGGTCAATGCTGCATGTTAGCAGCGATTTAGAAAAGGGGGTGGTGATGAACAGAGTGTCTGAGTTAAACAGACCACTCTTACCCAGTCCAAAGATCAGGGCTTGATCCATCACCGTTATTTATCTCACTGCCCCATCCCAGCTCAGAACCTGGCTATATGCAAATCAGTCTTTCCCTGGCCCAGTGCATCATGGGAACAGGGCAGACTAAACTACCAAGCCAATTCTTCACCAGAAAGGAGACAAGCTACCGGGGACCGGTTTCTGGCATTTCAGCCTTCTTCGGCCCGGCTTGCTTGAATCCTGATGGAGCAGTGAGAAAGGGACTCATGTCTGAGTATACCCTGCCACACCTATAGTGGCCAAAAACGATTTAGAAAAGGGGGTGGTGATGAACAGAGTCTCTGAGTTAAACAGACCACTCTTACCCAGTCCAAAGATCAGGGCTTGATCCATCACCGTTATTTATCTCACTGCCCCATCCCAGCTCAGAACCTGGCTATATGCAAATCAGTCTGTCCCTGGCCCAGTGCATCATGGGAACAGGGCAGACTAAACTACCAAGCCAATTCTTCACCAGAAAGGAGACAAGCTACCGGGGACCGGTTTCTGGCATTTCAGCCTTCTTCGGCCCGGCTTGCTTGAATCCTGATGGAGCAGTGAGAAAGGGACTCATGTCTGAGTATACCCTGCCACACCTATAGTGGCCAAAAACGATTTAGAAAAGGGGGTGGTGATGAACAGAGTGTCTGAGTTAAACAGACCACTCTTACCCAGTCCAAAGATCAGGGCTTGATCCATCACCGTTATTTATCTCACTGCCCCATCCCAGCTCAGAACTTGGCTATATGCAAATCAGTCTGTCCCTGGCCCAGTGCATCATGGGAACAGGGCAGACTAAACTACCAAGCCAATTCTTCACCAGAAAGGAGACAAGCTACCGGGGACCGGTTTCTGGCATTTCAGCCTTCTTCGGCCCGGCTTGCTTGAATCCTGATGGAGCAGTGAGAAAGGGACGGTGTTGGATCTAGCCCTGATCTCTTGACTGGGTGAGAGTATTCTGTTTAATTCAGAGACTCTGTCCCTCACCACCCCTTGTTGTAAATATTTTTGTCCACCCTAAGCGTGGAAGTGTATACTCAGATGTGAGTCCCTTGCTCATTGCACCATCAGGATTCAAGCAAGCCGTGCCGAAGACGGCTGAAATGCCAGAAACCGGTCCCCGGTAGCTTGTTTCCTTCCCAGTGTAAGAATTGGCTTTTGTAGTTTGGTTTGCCCTGTTCCCATCATGCACTGGGACAGGAACAGACTAATTTGCATACAGCCAGGTTCTGAAACTGGGATGGTGCAGTGAGCTAAAAAACGGTGTTGGATCTAGCCCTGATCTCTTGACTGGGTGAGAGTATTCTGTTTAATTCAGAGACTCTGTCCCTCACCACCCCTTGTTGTAAATATTTTTGTCCACCCTAAGCGTGGAAGGGTATACTCAGATGTGAGTCCCTTGCTCATTGCACCATCAGGATTCAAGCAAGCCGGGCCGAAGACGGCTGAAATGCCAGAAATCGGTCCCCGGTAGCTTGTTTCCTTCCCAGTGTAAGAATTGGCTTTTGTAGTTTGGTTTGCCCTGTTCCCATCATGCACTGGGACAGGAACAGACTAATTTGCATACAGCCAGGTTCTGAAACTGGGATGGTGCAGTGAGCTAAAAAACGGTGTTGGATCTAGCCCTGATCTCTTGACTGGGTGAGAGTATTCTGTTTAATTCAGAGACTCTGTCCCTCACCACCCCTTGTTGTAAATATTTTTGTCCACCCTAAGCGTGGAAGGGTATACTCAGATGTGAGTCCCTTGCTCATTGCACCATCAGGATTCAAGCAAGCCGGGCCGAAGATGGCTGAAATGCCAGAAACCGGTCCCCGGTAGCTTGTTTCCTTCCCAGTGTAAGAATTGGCTTTTGTAGTTTGGTTTGCCCTGTTCCCATCATGCACTGGGACAGGAACAGACTAATTTGCATACAGCCAGGTTCTGAAACTGGGATGGTGCAGGGAGCTAAAAAACGGTGTTGGATCTAGCCCTGATCTCTTGACTGGGTGAGAGTATTCTGTTTAATTCCGAGACTCTGTCCCTCACCACCCCTTGTTGTAAATATTTTTGTCCACCCTAAGCGTGGAAGGGTATACTCAGATGTGAGTCCCTTGCTCATTGCACCATCAGGATTCAAGCAAGCCGGGCCGAAGACGGCTGAAATGCCAGAAACCGGTCCCCGGTAGCTTGTTTCCTTCCCAGTGTAAGAATTGGCTTTTGTAGTTTGGTTTGCCCTGTTCCCATCATGCACTGGGACAGGAACAGACTAATTTGCATACAGCCAGGTTCTGAAACTGGGATGGTGCAGTGAGCTAAAAAACGGTGTTGGATCTAGCCCTGATCTCTTGACTGGGTGAGAGTATTCTGTTTAATTCAGAGACTCTGTCCCTCACCACCCCTTGTTGTAAGCATGTTAGCAGCAGCAGAAGCTCCAAGGGCCTTATTGGGAACCAGAAGCAGCCCTGGCATGTTTGTTCAGTCCTGCCCCTCCCCCTGTACTGCATTTTGGAAGCATGCCTGAGGACTGCAAGTGGTGTTTTGGAGGCAGGGGGAAGGTCCACCCCATGAACTTTGTGAAAAAAGTGCAAACATGGTACATTTACAACATATTTTATCAGAAGGTGTCCAGTAACTAGATAGGTGGAGATTGGAGACAGGGTTGCATGGCTGAATGAGAGAATAGTTGGAGGGTGAGTAGAGGGTGGATGAATTAATTCAAGAATGGATGACAATGAATAAAGACTTTTAGCACCCTGGAGCAAGCAGCCTTTACGTACTGGACAAGGGTGGCTGCTCGGGTTTTCATTTTTTGCTTCCACATTAAAACATCCACTCCTCAAACACCATTACCACTATTTCTTATGAAACACACCTGGCATGAATGCAGTGCATTGCCTGGGTGTAGTTATCACAGTGCACTAAGTTACAGGGGTATAGCTTGGTCAATAATACTGGGGGATGAGCTTCAGATTTTCTGACAATCACGCTGGGATTTGATGTTAAATATTAAAAGAGAAGCAGCGCACGAGTGGGGCTAATGGAAAGGGAAAGGAGTGCTGATTGTGAGGGGCACTTAAAACACAAATAATACATTTATTGGGAGGGATGTAATACCCCCCCCCCCAAGCTATGGCCCGCTAATTTAGTGCCTCAAAGAATCAAACACAAAACATTAAGCTTTGATCTAAAATGGGAGAGAAAATGAGAAAACCATGTAGTGGTTGAACTGCACAAAAGCCTTGCATGAATACCGGCTTCCACTTTACAGCACTGTGTGATCCTAGCCAACTGTTCTTTTCGCAGTACCCTCCATAATGCCATGAGAGCATCTTGAAATACCTAAGTTTGGGGTGTGCGCTGCACAAAAGCCACAGACTCAAGAGGCTCCATTTATAGTATGCCATGTACATGGGACAAAAAACAGCATCCTCTTGGTTCACTACTAGCACCATCCTAAGGGCAGCAACGGTCTCACAAATAGTTATAAGTTCATGATTTAAATCTGTCACTACTGACAATGTTTACTCAATGCAATAGTATAATTTAAAATTTCACATTGTAATGGGTTGCAAAGATAACATTATAAAAAACATGTTTTGAATTTTGAAGAGTCTTTACCATACATACCTGTACTCAGTGGCGGCTCCTCCATATGGGTGTTTGGGCGTCGCCCCACTGCTTTCTCGCAGTGCGAGAAGTAGAAACATAAAATGGTAAAAAAGTACCATTTTATGTTTCTGCTTCTCACGGTGTGAGAAAGCAGAAGTGCCTGGTTGGGGGCGGAAGGGTGGGCAGTCGTGCTCGAGGGCAGGGGAGAGGGGCTTACCCACTGTTGTGGGTACTGACTGTTTGGTCGGCCTCTGGAGCCGACCAAACTGTAAGTACCCACAACAGTGGGTAAGCCACTCCCCCCCTGTCCTCCAGCGCGACTGCCCACTCTCCCTGTTCTCAATGCAGGAGAAAATGGCGCGGCTGGGGCGCTCTCCTCTGTGCTCACCAAGTGTTTGGCTGAGGTGGAGGGAGGCCACCTTTCCTGATGACGAGGTCAAGAGGAGAGCTGCAGGAATTAATGCAGGACGGCCGGAGTTGGGAGTCGAACCCATCTATAGGCTGAGTAAGTACTTTTACTGTCCTCGCCACTCCCTGTTTCTTTTTGTGTCTGCTGTCTGTGGGAGGTGTGCACTTAGTTCATCCATTGCTGCTTCGCTTGCATTCTTTCCCCGTGTCTGCAAGGATGAACGTGTGTTCTTGGGATCTGTGCGGTGCAACAGCGGCTTCGTTTGGACCTTCATTTCAGATTTTAGCATGTGTTTTGTTAATTTAATCCCCTTATTTGTAAAGACTATTGGGAAATTTTGAGATCAGTGTCTTTTTATGAGATGGTTTGGTTCCCCTGTTGATTGTCGATGGTTTATTCAGGTTTGCTTCAGAATTCTCAGTGCCTGGGTCGGGATTCTGTGTTTTGTATTCGTTATCGTTACAAGCAAGTGCTGTGAAAAAAATCAGCTCTCTTGTAGTTCTGTTCCTCATCAGTCATTGTTTTAATTGAGATATGCACTCTTATTTCACTCGGGGACAGACACCCACTCGAATCAACCGTCCCAACAACCCTAGACCAGCCACTGGGGGAAAAAACACAAGCATACTGTCCCCACAGTACAGGCTTACTTTCATGTAAGAAAATGTGATATGAGCATACAGGGCATTTTCTAATATGATGTGGAAGTACAGTATAGAAAATAGGCTCATGTCATATTAAACTTTTCATATTCAGTGTAATGACAATTGAAATGTGGGAGTAAAAGCGATGGAATGCTTTAGCAGTGAAAGGACTGCACGATCGTATGCCACTACCATGTTTAAAAAATAATGATATCAGAAAAAGAGACATAAAGTTAATTTCATTTATTGAGAATGGGACTTTCTGGTGTCATATCTGGTAACTTATGCTCTTAAAACTGCAAACCCCTAAGGAAGAAAATGGAATGCAAGTATTTTTCTAAATTGTCATTTTCATATACATGTGTAAATGTAGAAATAACTATATAGCAGGCAAACATGTCTCACTTTTTAATATCTGTATGATCTGTTGAAAAAGAAAAGCATGAATCCATGCCTGGTTTTCGATTACCTTCCCTGATGTACTCATGTGCGTTCCTGGGCCCGAGCGATCATGAGTCACGGATTCTTGTAATCTGGTTTCTTTTAGTGTACAGCTCTGACTGGAAAAAATGGTGAGGATTTTTCTGATGACAAGTTCATACTAACTGACTCATTTGTTAAAGGCATTTTGTGTCGGTATTCGAAAGGACGCTTCCTGAGTTGACCTTGTATTGAGTTAAATACGCTGTAGAGCCAGGCAAAGATAACTACATGAGCCTGTGTCTGCTGCATGCTTGTGACACGAGGTGCCTCTCACTGGCCGTACGGACACGTGGGGCAGAGTGTTCATAGACTGTGGAGTGCATGTGAAGCTGCATGCAGAGAGAAGGGTGTATGTTGGGCCTGTATGTCTGTACTTGTTTCACTGCATATAGGAATTCATCTTGGATGGCTAACAAAATGGACAATTGAAGTGACCCTGCTTAGATTCTTTGTTGCTTAGGAAAAGCCAATACAACTCCCCAGGCCTCCACTTGGAAGTGAGCTGGACTCCTGTGGCTGGAGTGCACAGGGCAACACACAACTTTGAAGTGAAGAGACTCCCCCGGCATCTTCCTGCTTCCTTCATTACTCAGTGTCATTCTTGCAGACAGTTCGGTGGAGTTGTTTGGTAGGAATGGCTCTTTGTCTCATCTGCACGCGAAAGGCCATGTCCACCCTCTTGCTCATTCAGTTGTGTAACACTTGAAAAAAGGTAGACCATCACAAACTGAATTTTAAGGTGTTTTTCGCAGCGCTGCCACGTGCCTGTAGGAAATGACAAGTGACGACCTATGTTATTCTGGATTTTCAGTCAAAAGTATGTTGCCATTTGGGATTTGTAGCTTTATTTTTTACGCCTAGTATGGGTTCCCAAATCCAGCAAGCAAGTTACATTGGTTAAAAAGTCGGAATTGACTAGAGGTGTTACATAAGACATGCTGACACTTAGCATCTAGTCAGCGATGTTGTTGTCCGGTGTGTTGTGATATCACGATAAGCCATTAAGCAATTGTGAATATCACCAGAACCCTATGCTGGAAAGGAAGCATTTGTCATTGTATGGTAAAATGCTGAGCTACATTCCCTAAGCGCCAAGTGTCCAAGTAAATTCATCATCCTGTTAATCATGGTATTGCACGTTAGCTTGTGGTTCTATACAGTATGATTAAGAATAGTTGTGCTACTGAAGTACCAGTAAATTGTCGTTAATTTTAGTTCCATATTCCCAGACCATTCTCATTGTGTGTCAAACTTCTATAAGGTTTTTTAACTCCCACAACTCTAAACAGAAGTATTGACTGAGCTGTTCTTCACACCTTATGGTTTGCTTGAAAATGCTACAACAAACAAAAAGGTAGGTGGAGAGAGAATGTTTAACGACCTCAGCACAGTTATAATCCCCCTAGCAAGCTATTGAAAACACAAAGAATAACTATGGGTCTTGAACAAAAGGAAAGCTATGTGTGTGCAGAGATGACTATGTGTATGCTTCCAAATTCAAGCAGATTACTGGACATTTACCCTATGTGAAAAAATGTCCATCAGTTACTCTTCCTATACCGCCCAGTTCATCGTTTGACCTACTTCACAGTAGGTAGTCCGTATTTGCCAACTCCAGAGATGTTACTGGGAGATGGTTGGTTTTGATGATTTTATTATACGAGATGATTGGTGGATGTTGTTTGTTAGTAACTGAAAGCAGTGCATATGTGATTTGTGAAAAATAATAAAGAGATGTGCTTGTTGTAAAATTGGATAGTGCACGCAATATATTTTTATTCTGGAGCCGTGCACTTCCAACAATAAAAACAATAAAGTGCAAAAAAGTCAGATGGTTCAAACAAATAACTTCTGACTGGGTTATCTGGTCGACATGTTTCTGCGGACATTTAAAGGTCCAAAATGGTACCCGCCGCTTCTTCAGGATCCATAAACTTAATTGCTACTGCTCTTACGTGATGAACTAAAAAAAATTGTGAACAACAATGATAAATGTCACCTGTTCACTTCTGGTATTCCTCCTGGTTAGATGGAAGAAGTCCAGATGTTAAATCACCAAAGTACACACACATAGACAGACACAGGAACAAAAATAGGATAACAAGCCATCATTAGTATGGGTTACAGCTGACATTACTGGATTTATAGTTCTTATCATATAAGGTCATTTGACCTACATTGAAGTGTCATAGGCTCACCTTAGATTCAAGGGGAACGTGCCTCTCCTCACCTGGCAAGCAGCTCAGGACAATGGAGCACCGCTCTGGAGTACGGAAAATTTAAAAAGCTGTGATGAAATGTGTGACCGCTGAGCAGTTAGAGACTCATAGGATTAAAACAGTTACAACAAATGAAAACCAGGCCTGGTGTTTCTTTTCTTGTGTTACAGTGAATCTATAGGCCTGTTTTCTTTTATACCTGATTTTTAAATGGTGACATCTCTCTCGATAAATAAAGTTGTTATCAGAGATAATGCCGATGTTATTGAGCATCTCTCCACTGTTGAAACTACAGGGGTCAATGTCGCATTTAGTAGTGCTCTTTTTTCAAATCTAGCAAACTCAAACAGCTGTTACACTCTGCAAATATTACGCTGTCATCTGATCTCTATGGGGGATTAAATCGAGTGTGTTTCATGACCGTGTACTGTTTAAACAAATGGTTGCCCGTGTTAGAAAGACGCGATTAAACTCGGTCTTGTATACCACCGTTTTAGAAAGGTTAGCGTGTTTATTTCCGCTGAGTTCTTTATTCAAAGCCGTACTAGTGGCTCGTATATACACTACGAGATCCTGATCACTCTTTATCGCTGATGCCATTGTTAAGTGGCTTGCGCATTACAAAAGGATTTACGAGTATGTCAGGACAGGACTCTTATCGCTGATGCCGTTGTTAAATGGCTTGCGCAGTGCAACAGGATTAACGAGTATGTCAAGGCAAGGCACCGTGTATAAAGCCGCGGTGGCAACCCGTAATTAGGTTGCGAGATCGGACAGCCCTCTATCGTTGCTGCTGCTTCTAAATGGCTTGCACGCTTGTTAGGGACAAACATGCTTCGTCTCTCTCATTTGGAAGGTCTATCCCTTACCTGTCCGTCGGTACTCCTAGCAGCCTTCTGGGCTGGTTGGGGAGGTACCGCGGCAGGGGCTGACTACTTCCTTATTAACTTTCACTCTATTCTGATTGGGTAAGGCGGACCTCATGTTACACAGCTAAGAATCATGGGAGATGTAGTCCCCAGTTCCGAGTGTTGAGTTTGTGCTTTTCTTGAGTTATGTATTTTAGATAATGGTTCCATTAGATATAGTTATATATTATTTATGAGCTCATTATCCACCTATTTAAAATAAAGGAGATAACCAAGATTCTTGATCATTATGGCGCACACCAGTTTTTTTAACCAACATCCTGTGTGTTAGAAAAAGGTCAAATATATTACATCCTGGAAATTATTAATCTGTGTGCATATTGCTCTGTGGTGTATAACTGGGGGGATAGATCCCAAGTGGACGAGATGACAACATAGGTGTAATACATAGGTGCTGATCATTGCTGCACTAGCGCAGGTCGCGCTGCCAGCTGGCTCTGATAATTTGATATTTTAAATCTACCTTTAGCTTATCTTGGTTATTTTATGTTATTTAACCCCTGATTTTACTCACCGCTCTGCTGGGCTTCTGTCCCCTCACTCGCACTTAATTTTTGGAAAACTCACCGCCATTCGGCGGGTCCGGGTCCCGGGGCTGGATACTCGTGGGCGCCATCTTTGTTTGGGGTGAGTGTGTTTTTGCGCGGGCGCCATCTTGGAGCGTCCCGACGCTCGAGTTGTTTTGGGAGACGCCTATTTAAGGCGGACTTGCACTATCAGTCGTTCTGATCATTGCTGCACTAGCGCAGGTCGCGCTGCCAGCTGGCTCTGATAATTTGATATTTTAAATCTACCTTTAGCTTATCTTGGTTATTTTATGTTATTTAACCCCTGATTTTACTCACCGCTCTGCTGGGCTTCTGTCCCCTCACTCGCACTTAATTTTTGGAAAACTCACCGCCATTCGGCGGGTCCGGGTCCCGGGGCTGGATACTCGTGGGCGCCATCTTTGTTTGGGGTGAGTGTGTTTTTGCGCGGGCGCCATCTTGGAGCGTCCCGACGCTCGAGTTGTTTTGGGAGACGCCTATTTAAGGCGGACTTGCACTATCAGTCGTTCTGATCATTGCTGCACTAGCGCAGGTCGCGATGCCAGCTGGCTCTGATAATTTGATATTTTAAATCTACCTTTAGCTTATCTTGGTTATTTTATGTTATTTAACCCCTGATTTTACTCACCGCTCTGCTGGGCTTCTGTCCCCTCACTCGCACTTAATTTTTGGAAAACTCACCGCCATTCGGCGGGTCCGGGTCCCGGGGCTGGATACTCGTGGGCGCCATCTTTGTTTGGGGTGAGTGTGTTTTTGCGCGGGCGCCATCTTGGAGCGTCCCGACGCTCGAGTTGTTTTGGGAGACGCCTATTTAAGGCGGACTTGCACTATCAGTCGTTCTGATCATTGCTGCACTAGCGCAGGTCGCGCTGCCAGCTGGCTCTGATAATTTGATATTTTAAATCTACCTTTAGCTTATCTTGGTTATTTTATGTTATTTAACCCCTGATTTTACTCACCGCTCTGCTGGGCTTCTGTCCCCTCACTCGCACTTAATTTTTGGAAAACTCACCGCCATTCGGCGGGTCCGGGTCCCGGGGCTGGATACTCGTGGGCGCCATCTTTGTTTGGGGTGAGTGTGTTTTTGCGCGGGCGCCATCTTGGAGCGTCCCGACGCTCGAGTTGTTTTGGGAGACGCCTATTTAAGGCGGACTTGCACTATCAGTCGTTCTGATCATTGCTGCACTAGCGCAGGTCGCGCTGCCAGCTGGCTCTGATAATTTGATATTTTAAATCTACCTTTAGCTTATCTTGGTTATTTTATGTTATTTAACCCCTGATTTTACTCACCGCTCTGCTGGGCTTCTGTCCCCTCACTCGCACTTAATTTTTGGAAAACTCACCGCCATTCGGCGGGTCCGGGTCCCGGGGCTGGATACTCGTGGGCGCCATCTTTGTTTGGGGTGAGTGTGTTTTTGCGCGGGCGCCATCTTGGAGCGTCCCGACGCTCGAGTTGTTTTGGGAGACGCCTATTTAAAGTCGTCCTCTCCCGCGCAGCGGGAACGCGCAGTGGGACGCCGTCGCTTAGCCGGAGTCGTGCCAGAGTCCTGCCCGTCTGCGCTCGTCCGCGTCGAGGTAGCGGGTGCGGGCCATGGACTCTGGCCTCCTGCCACTTTACCATCATGTGTAACATCGTGACGCTCAGGTACGATCGTGCTGCTATCTTTTCCATAAGAGATAGTCTTCCGGTGTGCAACCATGTCCCTTTACCTCCTCTTTCGGGACCTTATGACTGCGCCTGCGGCTGTTTCTCTCTGGCCTCACCCATTGGGGTGCGCCCTGCTGAAGGGACTGCCCGCGGCATTCATATAGATTGTACTGAGCGTACACTTAATATATGGAGCTTGAATGTTAGATCTCTGGTCAAGCACTATCAGTCACTCCGGGACTTGATAGATACGGACTCTCCTGATATCATTTTTCTTACCGAAACTTGGTTACAGGATGCTGACACTGCCATCATAAACCTGGCTTTCCCTTCTACCTATACGGTGTTTACTTTGAACCGCGCAACTAGGGGAGGTGGTATAGCCATGGCGACTAAATCTTGCTTCCCGGCTGAGTGGAAGGCTCAGGATCTTCCAATGTGTGAAAGCGCCTCTTTTAAGGTAAAGGTTAGTCATCAATTCACCTTTAGTGGTATGCTTATCTATCGTCCACCTGGGAACGACACCGCCTTCAAGACCGCCCTAGTAGATGTGGTTAGCTCGCTGGTTTCTAGTTGTGCTAACTTTAACATAGTAGGTGACTTAAACATACATATTGATCAGACGTCATCTCTATCCATCAGCTCCTTGCTAGCGGACCTTGAAGCGATGCAACTTAACCAACTAGTCACCTCCCCCACCCATATAGGAGGACATATACTTGATCCCTTCTTCACCACCCTAGTCCGGGCTAGAACATCTGACCCGATGGCGATGGGTTGGACGGACCATATGCTGGTTAAAGTGTCATGTCCCTTAGATAACCCACAACTTAAACCTGTGGATAAACAGATCCTAAAGCGCAATTGGTGTAAACTCAAGCTGGAGGAGTTTGTTAGGATATTGGAGGCACAGCCCCTAGGCAAACCGCAGAATGTGGAACAGGGATACGAACAGTTTTGCAACTGGGTCCTTACTGCCCTCGATTCTCTTATACCCCTGCGTTGGTCTAAATGTCACGCCAAAACCCGCAGCCCTTGGTACAATGAGACTCTTGCCGAGCTTAAGAAAACTTGCTGGCAAGCTGAGAGGGCCTGGAGGAAATCCTTTGATCCCATGTTAAAATCGCTGTACTTCGCCCAGCTTAAGACCTATCACAGAGCTATCTGTCAAACCCGGGCTGCTTATTACGCAGCTGAGTTTTTCAACAGCCCTAACCCTTCCAAATTAATCTTCAAGGTACTCAAAGACCTGATGGGGAAACGGGCTACCTCGCGAGAAATCTGCACGGACTCGCACTGTGAAAGTTTGGCATCCTTTTTCGTGGAGAAGGTGCAGACAATCTATCGAGGATTTATACCATCTGTTCCCGGGGATGCTCCTAGTGTTGTGAAGGTCTCGGTTTCTGAAACTCTGTCCTCCTTGCCGGCCATGTCTAACGAGGTATTTGACACTCTGAGCCTCAAAATTAAATCTGGCTCTCCCTTAGATCCGCTGAAGCCGGAGTTTTTTACTCTTCTCCCGCCCCTCTGTCGTGAGCCCATCTTGGACCTGATTAATCTCTCCCTCAGTGAGGGCGTGGTTCCTTCCTCCTGGAAGCAAGCTGTGGTCAGCCCTATTTTGAAGAAACCCAATCTAGACCCCTTGCTTCCGGAGAACTACCGGCCCATCTCCCTCCTGCCTTGGACCGCTAAGGTCACTGAGGCACACGTGAACTCCACCCTGTCTGCCCATCTCTCTCGTAATAACATTCTTGACGAGAGTCAAAATGGGTTTCGCTCACAACACAGCACTGAAACTGCCTTGCTCTTCATGACCGAGCATTTGCGGTCAGTGCTGGATGCGGGGCAGACTGCGGCGCTCCTATTGTTAGACCTGAGCGCCGCGTTCGACACGGTGTCTCATGACATCTTGATGCGGCGCCTGGAGGAAGTAGGTATTACTGGGAAGGCTCTTCAGTGGTTCCGCTCTTTCCTCTCGGACCGGTTTTTCAAAGTAGCCATTCCACCTGGCCAGTCCTCTTTCCATTCTCTGGGTCTGGGAGTCCCTCAGGGCTCTGCCTTAAGCCCCACACTGTTCAACCTGTATGTTAAACCGCTGGCCGCTGTCGTCAAGCAATGTGGCCTTACCATGACATCGTACGCCGACGACACGCAGCTGGCGGTGACACTCAGTGGGGACCCTGAGGTGAATGCGCCCAGATTCCGTGCAGGACTTATAGCTGTGGCTAATTGGATGCGTAACAACTGCCTACAGCTTAATGCTAAGAAAACCGAGGTCCTGATTTTAGGGAAGCAGGCGGAACTTTGGGGAGACCAGTGGTGGCCACCTGAATTGGGGGTGTCCCCCATTCCAGCGGCCGAAGTTAAAAATCTGGGGGTCTGGCTGGACTCCAACCTTTCTTTCACCAGTCATACAAAGAAGACAGCAGCTACCTGCTTTGGTATTCTGCGAGGACTGAGACCTGTCCTCAAATTCTTCGACCCTCCCACGCGGCAACTGGTGGTTCAGGCCTCTATCCTTTCTCGGTTGGATTACGGGAGTGCTCTGCTGCTTGGAGTTAATCAGGCTGAGGCTACTAGGCTTCAGAGGGTGCAGAATGCTGCTGCACGGGCCATTGTGGGCCTTCCGAGACGATGCTCCGTCTCCACGGTCCTGACCTCCCTTCATTGGCTTCCGGTCAGACAGAGAATCAAATTTAAGGCTCTCTGTCTGACATTTAAGATCTTGAAGCTTTCCTCCCCTCCTGCTCTTGCGGGTCTTATTTCTCCGTATGTCCCCACGCGGTCCCTCAGGTCTGAATCTCACCATCTGGCGATTAAGCCTAGGTTCAGACTGAGTAGGATGGGTGGACGCTCTTTTCGTATTCTGGCGGTTGATCTTTGGAATTCCCTTCCTGTACACATTCGTGCCCTAAACAGCCTCACTCTTTTCAGACGCGCCATCAAAACTCACCTGTTCGCCTCTGTTAATTGATTCTTCTTCTTTCAGCTTTGACCTGTTATGTTGTGGTATCTGATCAGGCGCCAGGACGCCCCTTCGCTGGGGCAGCTGTGCGCCAAATAAAAGTTATTAACATAACATAACATAACATAACATACAATAGGGTCTGACTTTTCATCCATGTATTGCATCTAATAGACACACCTGGGTACTTGTGTTCCATTGAACTATGTTACATGGACAGCTATCTGAGATCAAGAGATTCATAGTGACATCCAATGGATGTCCTCATTGAGACCTGCCTTGTCACAGTTTAATTTGTAGACCCACTTTTGGTCTATCTTAAATAGGTGTTTGGACACGTCAGTTATGTGTGCTGGAATAGTTGGTTGTTCCAGTACGGTCCATTCAAAGTCGCTTGGTTTGTGACCTACTTCTATGAAGTGATTCGTAAATCTAGTTGCCTGTTTTTTGCACCTGATCGTGCTTTTGTGTTCGGAAATTCTTGTTCTTATTTTCCGAGTGGTCATCCCAACATACCTGAGTGAGCAAAGACAGGTTATGAGATAATTCAAGTGGCTACTATTGCAATTTGTGAAGCGCCTTTGTTCCCAAGGACGACCAGTCCCTATATCAATGGTTGTAGAGCGTTTGGTCTGGGGGCATGCAGCACAGTTCCCACAAGGGTGATACCCAGTTACCGGAGGCATGTTCCATAGTGTGCCTACTCGATGGGCCTCTCTTGTTTGTGGTCTGGTATGTATCAATTGATCCCTTAGGCTAGTGCCTCGTTTAAAAGCAAACAAAGGTTGTTCAAGAGAATCAGTTCCAGTGTTTAAGATCTTCCAGTGTTTTCGAATTATACGCTGGATTGCGTTAGATCTTGTGCTGAAAGTGTTAACGCATGTCATTTTTTTACTCTTCTCTTTTGAAACAGATGGCTCTAACAGGGCCTCCTGGTTGTAATTTGCTGCTCTTTTTTTGGAGCGTTTGATGAGTTTATTGGGGTAATTCCTTTCTCCGAGTTGTTCTTCCAAATCCTTGGAATCTTTGTTGAAATCATCTTTTGTTGAACAATTCAGCTGTATGCGTAGAAACTGCCCGTAATGGCAGATTGTCACGTAGTGACTTGGCGTGGCAGCTGTTATATTGTAACAGGGAATTGCGGGCCATTGGCTTCCTGTATAGCTCAGATTTAAGACCTTGCGATGTTACTGTAATTAACAAGTTCAGAAAGGCCAGTGAATGTTGGTTGTGTTCTACTGTGAAGCGTAGAAATCCATTGCGGTTGTTCAGCCAGTCATGGAAAGACAAAAGAGATGATTCAGTGCCACGCCACACCACCAAGATATCATCAATATATCTCTTTCCCACCCGTACTGATGTTAGATACGGGTTCCCTCTATGTAATACGTGATCTTGTTCTAATTTGTGCATATACAAATTAGCCAGGCTCGGCGCAAAAACGCTGCCCATGCTAGTCCTCGATGTTTGTAGGTAGCATTGGCCTTCAAATTCAAAAAAGTTTTCCTTCATGGCTATTGCAGCCAGATTCCTGATCACGGAGATAGGTGTTTTAGAATCCAGATCTTGTTCTCGTAGTAGGGTTTCTATAACCTCTAGTGTTTCATTCTGGGGGATGGAGGTATACAGTGACTCCACGTCAAAGGATACTAAACGATCTGTTGCAGGATCAAATTCTATTTCGGGTAACAGCCTGAGCAGATCTTTTGTGTCACAAAGATAGGTGGGCATGAGTTTGACCAATGGTCTTAGGAAGGTGTCAACAAACGTTGATAGTGGTTCCAACAGTGATCCAATACCGGAGATTATAGGCCGGCCCGGTGGAGGTCTCTGCGCTTTATGAATTTTAGGCAGGACATAAAAATACGGTCTTATAGGGTGTGGAGTTTGTAAAAAGGCAACCTCATTGGTTGTAATCCATCCTTCTGCTAGTGCCTCCTCTACAATGTGTCCAATGGTCATTGCTAGTCTGGGTGTTGGATCTTCAGTCAACGGTTGGTAAGATCGTGTATCTCCCAGCTGGCGTAGACATTCTTCCCTATATGTTGTCGTATCCATGAGTACCGTCGCACTGCCTTTATCGGCTGGTTTTATTGTAATCGACTGATCTTTCATCAGTTCTTTCAACGCCTCTTGTTCAGATTTGGGGATGTTCATGAAAGGTTTATGCGTTTGTTTGAACAATTCCTGGACATCATGCTGCACCGCTTCCTCAAATGTTATTACTTTTGCTGGCACAGTAGCGGCTAGAAGACTGAATGTCGATGGTCTTTTGAGTCCGGTGTTCTGGTCAATCGTCTCTTCAACGTCATCTTTTGAGAAGAAGAAGTGAAGTCTCACCTTTCTGAAGAATTTGGAGATTTCAATCTGGGTCTGGAAAGGGTCTCCGGTGTTTGTCCCAACGAATCCAAGGCACCGATTTAGTACCTTCTCTTCCAGTGGGGTTAGGGTCCGCGAGCTCAAGTTGATTACGAGGCTGCCCCTGTGCTCGTTCCCGCTTGATCTTGAGAAATCCGTTTGCCGCTCCGGAGGTCCATTGATTGCGGGGGGATTGATTTTAGGTAATGGAACCATTATCTAAAATACATAACTCAAGAATAGCACAAACTCAACACTCGGAACTGGGGACTACATCTCCCATGATTCTTAGCTGTGTAACATGAGGTCCGCCTTACCCAATCAGAATAGAGCGAAAGTTAATAAGGAAGTAGTCAGCCGCTGCCGCGGTACCTCCCCAACCAGCCCAGAAGGCGGCTAGGAGTACCGACGGACAGGTAAGGGATAGACCTTCCAAATGAGAGAGACGAAGCATGTTTGTCCCTAACAAGCGCGCAAGCCATTTAGAAGCAGCAGCAGCGATAGAGGGCTGTCCGATCTCGCAACCTAATTACGGGTTGCCACCGCGGCTTAATACACGGTGCCTTGCCTTGACATACTTGTTAATCCTGTTGCACTGCGCAAGCCATTTAACAACGGCATCAGCGATAAAGAGTCTTGTCCTGACATACTCGTAAATCCTTTTGTAATGCGCAAGCCACTTAACAATGGCATCAGCGATAAAGAGTGATCAGGATCTCGTAGTGTATATACGAGCCACTAGTACGGCTTTGAATAAAGAACTCCGTGGAAATAAACGCGCTAACCTTTCTAAAATGGTGGTATACAAGACCGAGTTTAATCGCGTCTTTCTAACACGGGCAACCATTTGTTTAAACAGTACCCGGTCATGAAACACACGCAATTTAATCCCCCATAGAGATCAGATGACAGCGTAATATTTGCCGAGTGTAACAGCTGTTTGAGTTTGCTAGATTTGAAAAAAGAGCACTACTAAATGCGACATTGACCCCTGTAGTTTCAACAGTGGAGAGATGCTCAATAACTTGGCATTATCTCTGATAACAAGTTTATTTATCGAGAGAGATGTCACCATTTAAAAATCAGGTATAAAAGAAAATAGGCCTATAGATTCACTGTAACACAAGAAAAGAAACACCAGGCCTGGTTTTTATCTGTTGTAACTGTTTTAATCCTATGAGTCTCTAACTGCTGAGCGGTCACACATTTCATCACAGCTTTTTAAATTTTCCGTACTCCAGAGCGGTGCTCCATTGTCCTGAGCTGCTTTCCAGGTGAGGAGAGGCACGTTCCCCTTGAATCTAAGGTGAGCCTATGACACTTCAATGTAGGTCAAATGACCTTATATGATAAGAACTATAAATCCAGTAATGTCAGCGGTAACCCATACTAATGATGGCTTTTTATCCTATTTTTGTTCCTGTGTCTGTCTATGTGTGTGTACTCTGGTGATTTAACATCTGGACTTCTTACATCTAACCAGGAGGAATACCAGAAGTGAACAGGTGACATTTATCATTGTTGTTTACAATTGTTTTTTAGTTCATCACGTAAGAGCAGTAACAATTAAGTTTATGGGTCCTGAAGAAGCGGCGGGTACCATTTTGGACCTTTAAATGTCAGCAGAAACATGTCGACCAGATAACCCAGTCAAAGTTATTTGTTTGAACCATCTGACTTTTTTGCACTCTATTGTTTTTATTGTTGGAAGTGCACGGCTCCAGAATAAAAATATATTGCGTATACTATCCAATTTACCACAAGCACATCTCTTTATTATTTTTCACAAATCACATATGCACTGCTTTCAGTTACTAACAAGCAACATCCACCAATCATCTCGTATAATAACATCATCAAAACCAACCATCTCCCAGTAACATCTCTGGAGTTGGCTAAATACGGACTACCTACTGTGAAGTAGGCCAAATGATGAACTGGGCGGTATAGGAAGAGTAATTGATGGACATTTTCTCACATAGGGTAAATGTCCAATAATCTGCTTGAATTGGAAGCATACACATAGTCATCTCTGCACACACATAGCTTTCCTTTTGTTCAAGACCCACAGTTATTCCTTGCTTGAAAATGCACCATTTGCCCACTCTTTTTTTCAAAATTTCCTTGGGGGATGAACAGCTTTTGAAAGTGCTGAAGTGATGTAGGCCGGAAACGTGGCCCTCCAGTCTTCAACAATAAAACCGGCCACCAGCAGCAAGGAAACTGTCCCCCACCCTGCCAGCTCACAGGGAAAATGCCCAGTGCCTGGGCTGGGCCGTCCTCTCTCATGGTATCATTTTTTTCTCGCAAAAGATCTGCTGTTGCAATCAACAAAGTGACACTATGTTCAAAATCCTTCATTGAGCTATATGCTCTGCTTTGAAAAGAGAACAGCTATTGATGAGTACCTCGTCCCATGTTTGGATGCAGGGTTTGAGTATCAACATGGGATACTCCATCATCACACTCTCTTTGATCAGAATCAGGGCTGGACTGGCCTTTTATCCAGCACTTAATTTGTAAAAAAACGTAAGTGTCAAGGCTCTCGTCAGGTGGCCACTGCAGCTTGCACTGCACTTTGCTCCTGTCATGCTGCCAACGATAGTAACCACACAAGTACTAACCATCCCACTCCTACAAGTGTGACAATTCGGACAATTTCAGGACCCAAAAGCTATAACATGGGTACTCGCAAACATTTTCCCAGGGGCCAAAATGTTTGGTCTGTGTTTTGACAGAGGGCCGCATTGAAGCCAGCAGGGTGGCTGCTGAGGGTGGAGGGGGAGGTAAGGTGGGTTTAGGGGAGGCAAAGCATATACTTTGAATGGCTGAATTGCACATTGTGAAATCAGAAAATCTGAATCAATGCCGGCTTCCCCACCCAATCATATCGTGTGAGCCAGGCAATTGTTTTATTTCATATTGCCTCACATTAAGGAGGACCTACAAATACAAAACCTCAGGATTTGCGCTGTACAAAACCATCTGTGTTTGATTTAGTAACCTATAAGGCTGTTTCTGTATAATAGCAACCCAGGCTGGCCAAAGGGTGCACCTAACAACTGACTTGCCTCTTAGTTCACTACTGGCATTGTTGTCAGGGTGGGTGGAAGCACAAATGTTTCTGAATTCATGTTTGAAAAGTGTCACTTTAAAATATACTTCTCAATGCACTGAACTAACCTGATGAACTAAGGTGAAACGGTTCTGCAGGTAAATGAAATACAGTTTTTGAATTTATCATATTTCACACATTTGCTGCAATATTCAATTACCATATAAATAACTGCTTGCCTGTTTATTCAACATCTTTTTTAAGTTTAGTGGCAGCGAGTAAACGGCAGCCCAGTGCTTTTGTGAATGAGTGATCTATATGTAAAGGTCAGGAGGGCTGCATGCGGCACCCAGGGCGTAATTTGACTATCACTGAGCTATAAGAATGACTTGGGCAGCATGTAATAGTCATTTTTAATGCCCATTAAATGAATGTTTACCTGTTGTTGTTGTCATCTCCAAATTAGTCAGACAGTGCCACCTTGTGGCAGCTGTCATTAGCGCCAGTGTTGAGAATTAAGTGCCACGCAGAGCACCGGAAACCACCGGCTCAAATTAAGCACTGCTTTTATCCCATCAGGTATTTTCCTGGTGGGCTGAAGCGACTGAAGGCCGGTTTATGAAGGTCTAAGGATGGTGCGATTGTCCCTGTCACTTTCTCTAGCTAGGAAAGACAGACAGACGGAGAGAGGGTTCGAACATTTCCGCCATGGTTGCCTTTGATTCTCAACCAGTGAATGCTAAAAGTAGTATTTAATCTAGGGAAAGGAGAGAAACTGAGATCAGCATACAGTTGTTGGTGTCTCACCATGAAGGTAGTGTCTCTCTGACTTGAAATGCAATGACTAGTGCATATATGATACGTAAGTTGCATTGAGCACAACCACTTCATAGTATTTTCTAACACAATAACTTTGACTTATCTTTGTTTTTTACAACTTTGAAAACAATCTAGCTCTATGAACCCATGTTTCTCATGACCTCAACAGCAATATACCACTCTAAACAGACACTTAAGATAATCGAACCACCTAGCTATAGCATCTGCAGAGTTGTACCTCTCAGTATACTAGAATCTTCCATGATTTTACACCAGCCAGTGATCACAGAATGCTGGGAATGTGTAGCAACCGCACACAGTGCAGATAAGAGCGGCGGGCCAGAGTTGGGGGGCGGCAGGGGGCGATTTGACAGACGACCACTAGGGAAAATGCAATAAATCATTAATTTTCCCTCATTTTCATCTGTCGAAAGCCCCCCAACCCGCCCCAATGCTCTTACCTGCACGGGCCGTGGCTGATGTGTAGTAAGGAGTACTTTAAAATGAGTGCGTAGGAATGGGCCCAAAAGTAACTGGCAGCAAAATGTATATCCACACCTAGGGGCATATTATCAATAACAGCACTACGATTTCAAGCCGGGAAAATGGGCGTGATAATATGCCCTGGAGAATTCCAATAGAAGGACATGTTCACACCAAAACATGGACTTCTATTGGAATTCTCAAGGGCATATTATCAAGCCCATTATCGCCGTTTTAGCAGCAGTTTTCTGCCCCTAAACCGGCGATAATTTTTAACCCTGTTCTTGATAACATGCCCCCAAGTGAGCAAAGTGAGCAAGTCGACCTTCATAAATCTGTGTGGTGGGTGAGGTAGTGGGTTCTTCCAACAAGGAAACATGGTAAATTTCACATCACAATTTCTGATATACACTGTTCAGAAAGGAGCAGACTTGATAAGAAGCTATAAAGAAGAACTAATAACATACTCAAGTACTTTTGTCTTACATAGTACCCAAAGCATAATTTCTCCAATGTATTATTTAATGCATGTGTTCTGCACTTGATATAAAGCATTGGGTTCACACATTCAAATATGTTTCTGCCACAGGAGATACAGCACCTGTATGCTAAAGTGTTACCCACTGGAAGAAATGCCAGCTGAAAATCTTATGCTAGGAGAAATGACACGACTTCCATAGAGCATTGACAAACCCAATCGGTCTCTCCTGTAATATGGTGGCAAAGAGCTACTGGCTTGGCCAAACCACTGTTAGCTTTGCAGTCATGGAAAGCCACAACAAATTCAGAATTGCTGCTTTTGCATCAGCATGCACACTCATGTACAAGCGATAATGTAGACGGTCACCTTGGAAGGCTTTTTCTTTTTGTTTATCACAAAAAACTTCCAAACTGGCTGTTGGTGTATCCACATTTATCGACCCACTTGGGTGCCCATCTGGATTGGGTTTTGTGATAAAGAAATAGCATTTCACAGCGCCGCCTATTTGTTCACACGTTGGCAGCTTTTTTTGTTTGTACTTGATATTTTAATTTACTCTTCCAAGATAGCAGACAGCGAATTTTGACTAATAAGTTATAACATTAAATATGTATGGGATTCTTCACGAATTGAAAGAGGTGGGTGACTCGGTGGCAATGTGCATGGCAAGAACCTCTAAAAACAGTTAACATATCAAAATTAAAAAAAGGGTGAGGGAAGAAATTAAGAGATAATGGGGTGAGACTGGAAGGATGCAGAGGCTGTGGGAGGAGAAAGATAGAGAGCAGGACAGAAAAAAAAAGATGGGGTGGTAGATAACTGAATGCTCTAGGTCTTGTGTGTGCGAGGAGGGGGGGCAGGAGTGTGATGCACTGCCATGTAATGCTGAACTGCAGTGGAATCAGTAGAAGGAAACAACTCATCCAAATAGAATCCATTATAAAGAAGAAATAATTAAGGGGCGCAACATAAACAAAAGTATGGAGGTAAGCCTTTGAATAAGGAGCAGGGATCCTAGATAGTCAAAAGAGCCATCCATTCATAAACAAGGGCTGACCCACAGCCCTTCCGAAATGTATTCAAAAGTATGGGATAAAATGCTATTTGGGACAGGCAGCTACAAACCTGAAAGATTGTAAGAGTAGCAAATATATCACTACACAGACATCTTCTAGATACCAGTTGGGACTTGAGTAGCTCTGGTGTATTCCAGCATCTGGAAAAGAAAGTATTGAATGATGTATTAATTTGCTGTCTAGAGCTGCCAGTTTGGATACCGACGACTAGCATCACAATTTCAACCACCACCTTAGATCTAGAGAAACTAGAATACAATTGCACACAACTTGCTTTTTTTGGACAGATTTGGTTGCCCTCCATGATGCTCAGTTTATCGTCTTCTAAGACAAATTTTCTCGTGGACTGATAGCAAGTATAATGTGAAGAAAAACTTGTTAAGCCATGACCTACTGAGAAGTCCTGCCTCACTGCAGAGAGTAATACCTACCTACCTTTGCAGCACTCACACTTAGGGGCATATGTACAAAGAAGTGGCGAAGTGAGGCGTTAGCCGTCATTGCTTAATGCCTCACTCCGCCACTTCAGAAATGCAAGGCTGCACCATATTTACAAGAATATAGTGCAGCCTTGTGTTTCCCCCTGCGCTGGTGCTACACTTTGCTGCCTAATGCCAACACAGGAACTCTTACACCAGAATGCCAGGGTGTCTGCAATCAGGGAAAGATTGTTTATGTGTAGGAAGGTGTCCCTTTCCTGCACATAAACAATCTTTAAATGCCACTCTGTCACTTCTGTGTGTACTGCTTAATGCAGCACACATGGAAGTTACATAATATAATCTATTTAAAAATATTGTTTATATGCAGGAAAGGATCATTTCCTACATATAAACAATCCAAGGCGTTTTGCTTTTTCGATGTGTGCTGTAAAGGCAGCACACATGGAAAAAGCAAAAACGAGGAGAAATAGAGCATTTCTCCTTGTTTCACCAAGTTCAGACTAGGTTTTTACTCGTCTTATTTTTGGCGCTGCCTCCTGATTACAACACCCTTGTAAATAGAAGGCAGCTTCAAAATCAATGCGTGTTGAAATGGAATGTCCACCGCAACACCCACTGCCCACCCTTTTCATGCTAAGCATACAGTGAAAAGGGGCCTCATTTACAAGGCAGCGTTAAGCGGCGTAACACTGATTTGTAAACAAGGCAATGCCCCTATCCAATTTGCGATAGGGGAATGTCCTAAAAAGTGACGTTCCCATAGTGATAGGGGCTTAAACATATACCCTTTAGTGCCCGGAAAGGAAAAGGGATGCCAGAAGAAGTTCTCAGTTCACATGCTGGATGTTAAAAATTGGCTACTGTGTCAACGATTCTTCAAAAACATCATTCCTTGTTTGTTGGTCTCTTGGAAGATGCGAGTGAGTGGAAACAAAGATGGCAGCCAGATGCCTAACCATTTTTATCAAATTGAGAATGGTACAATTTAAAGACTTCCACTGCACCTATTATGATCACACTTACCTCTGCTGTGTGGGAAGGCATAGTAATACCTCTCGTCCACATTGCAGTGAGGAGCAAGCAGACTAAGTGGGTCTATTTAGGCACCTGGATGGGCTGTCATGTCCTCTTCATTGCTGAGGGAGGCCTGGGGCAGTCTTCAACACCAGTTCTTGTGTGCTGAGAATGACTCCAGGCCGTCCTAGCACTTGAGGCAGGAAATGTTCTGGTGCTCGCACTAGAGGGATTTCCTTTAATTTATTTTATCCTCGAAGCTAGGTTAAGAGCTTCCCCAGCTCCTGAGGCTATTTATTTCCTCTGAAATAACGAGTAGTGCATGAGGTGGGCTGAACGTCATTTTAGAGAATGTGAACTTGAAATGAGCCGATCAGCTCATTTCACTTACACTGCTTAGTTCAAGGGGTATATTTTAGCCCCCGAGCACTGAAGCAGACAGGAGCGGTATCGCTGGAAAGCGAAGAATCTCTTATTTCCAATGGTTCTTTTCCCTAGTGGATTCCTGCTTGGGGATCAGGCCAGGAAGGCAATCCCGAAACAGGGATCCTCCCTCTAGACCCCCAGGGACTTTCTTTAGGGCGAGTAATGGCTGCCCTGCTAACTGGCAAATGCTCCCCCTGACCCTAAAGTCTTTCTGCCCCCCAGGGGCAAATTGGAGGTGTTTACCTCCAATCTGCCTCCAGGGGGGCAAAAAGCCCACTAGGCACAAAGGATTTTCTAAAAAAATCAAAATGGGTGGGGCAGCCCTCCAAGGCATCAGGCCAAGCCCCAACGCACCCATAAACCCCCACCAGTATTTGTGCCCCCGTCATGGCAGATAAGAAGTTCTTTCTTCCAAACTGCCCCCAGAAAGGGGGTGTTCAGAAACCCCGCTAGACCACAAGGGATTATATTTGGAGGTGGTGAGCGAGCTCCCCCCCCCCCTTGCAATGGGCTAGTGCTCCTCCCCCCAAGCCCAAAAGTAATTCTGCCCCCAAGGGCAGAAAGCCCATTAGACATGAGGGATTTTCTTTTCTGGAGAAATGAGGGGGGGAGAAAGGCAGCCCGCCTAGGCATTGGGCCTAACCTTACCCCTCAAATGACATGCAACAGTCTTTTTGTTCATCCCTGGCAACCTATTGCATCCCCATCTTTTTGGCACAAAGGGAAATTTTGATTTTGGATGATTTTTTTATTTTTAAATGCATATGGATAGCAGAGTTCCCAAGTGCAGCCATTATGCTGAATGGCTGCACTTTTCGGGCTTGTGTCAGCTGCCACCTGGGGAAATGTACCAAACCCTGCAATTTTTCAAAACTAGACATCCGGGGATGCCCTGTGTGGTTTGCTTTACATGGATTCTATAATGTTGTCTTACCCTCAATGCCCCAGCAAACCTCAAACTTAGCCTAAAGTTGCACATTTGTCTAGCCTTTCTGTGACATAAATGTATGGAATCAGCAGAAATTCACAAAATTCCTACGACACAGCATTCCTACACTCGTCCCAAGGAAAATGCTGCCCCACTTGTGTGACTTGGTCTAGTGCCACAAAATAAGTCAGAAAAGGGGTGGATACAGCTCTCAGGCTACCCTATAAATATGAGAAAATGACTGGGTACAACCCCAGGCCATCCTGCTCAGGAAGGGAACACCCTTCCTCACACCCAGGAGCTTTGCCAAATGTCTAGGAGAAATATACATCACACTGCAGGAGAGCAATTAACAGTCATGTGATTCTGGACACTGACAGGAAGGCAGATTTGATTTCAGAAAGAAAATGCTAGCTTCCTAAAAGTGCCTTTTTCAAAATAGTAAGTTAAAATCTGATTTTACTATTAAATAGGATTTCAAACTACAATTCATATAAGTGGAAGAAGTATTTCTCTAGATGTTTCCAAACCGAAGTTATAACTTATTATATATAATAAGGAAACCATGTCAGTTAGTGAGCTAGCCCTGTTACAGCGAAAACAAGAATGTAGAGTGTGGGTAATGTGTGAGGAGAGTCTTTAGCAATATTAAGGATAGTGTGGTGAATGTTTTAACATTGATATTTTACCATGAGTGGTGAGGTATGATGCTTACCTTCCTCTACAGGTAAAGGGACCATTTGCCTCACCATGCCCCTCCAGCAAACTGAGGGACGAAGTAGTCCCAATCTCAGCCGTAAGCAGCAAAGTGGTAGTCTTATTCTTTTTTAACCCCTTGCGCGCTAGCGGTTTTCCCGCTGTGTGCTGGTTTTTTCGAAAACCCGCGTTACATGACGAGCTCAGCTCGTCATCAGCATACGAGCGCCGTAGCTGATGACGAGCTGAGCTCGTCATCAGCATCGAAGGGGTTAAATTCCCCTGCCACCACGATTACTATAATGGGATTTTCCCAGATAAAGAAAGCACATGCAGGAGGCAGAGATCATTTGCAAGGGACAAGCTCCCATCTTATTGGACCGGTTCTTTAAGTGGTTGAAAAATGTTAGAGGGGGGTTAAAGGGTTGAGGCAGAAGAGTACAGCAGATACCTCTGAAGTGGTTTTAAATTGTTTATTCAACTGAAATTGAATACTATCATAGTAAACAAAATTATTCACTGTGTCGCTTTGTCCCCTTGTCACAGAGGGTACTCCTGAAAATAGCTAAAATATAATTAAATGCTGTTTTTGGGTGGGGGGGAAATGGGAAAAAGTACTCAGCAAAAAGAGTCTGGTAGTTTTTCATAAAAATGGCGTCAACTACAGCTTTGCTGTGATAAATCACCTTCTTCAAAACGTTCAGAAACATGCAGAGCATTTTTATAATAATAGGTTCGGCATTTTTTAAGAAGTAACCAATTTTCCCTAATTTTCGTGCTTTCAAACTATTTCCAGCTTGTGGTGGAAAATGGTGTCAAAACCCATGAGTGATACCGGAAAGCTCTACATGCCTGAAAAGTTAAATACATTCTAAATTCAGCAAGGGGTCTTCAGGATTTTGCAAAAGAAAAATTTGAAAAATTAGTCAGAAAAAACACCAATTTTTTTGTCAAAATTCTTTTTATTATTCAGCATCATGAGCAAATGTTACAACAAGCATACAGTAGAAGGCGCAGGACCCTGGGTCCAGACGTTCAGCTAATTATAGTCCACATTCACGTCACAAGGTCTATGACAACCCCCTGTAGCCAAAGGGAAAAACATCCATTTTTGACAACGTTTTCATCTGTAATTTCTTGTCACAATGACAATGGCTGATTTACAAAAGCAATGCACCTTGCATCTGCTAGATCCTCCTACTCGTCGGTATTTAGGGTTTGTAGGTTCTCCAAGAAACCGAGGCACCACCTCCCACAACTGAGCTACATATTACAATGGTTTTTTCATTGTGTACCTAATATAAAGCCATTCATATGGTAAAATATAAAGAGGCAAAAAATGGGTACGAAGGAAACCTATGCATTTCTGAAATGTAAACCAGAGTTTGAGTTTAGGAGCACTGGTTATTTGTATATCTCTGAATTTGTGCTTACCCATTCTAGCATATTATTCAGAGGGTATTTTGCAAAATGTCTTCTTTCTGACACACTGGTCTACACAAGACACAAATGTAGAGAAATTAAATTGATAATAACTATTTTTCTTCTATTCTGTGTACCCACATATCTCATGATAAAAATGGTTTCCCACTTGCGTGGCTCGGCCTAATACCTATGACACAATACACTCCATAATTCAACCTGCAGACACAGTTTATCCAGCAGAATACATGCTGTTTTTACAGCATGGGTAGCTGTGGATTTCGAACCCTAGCTCAGCCACCACCCAGGAAATCCTACCATACATAGACATTTCTGAAAACTGTCCAGGGTGGTTTGACTTCTGTGGTTCTAATGGAGTGTTTTTACCCAAAAGCCCTTGCAAACCTCAACTGTGCCTAAAAACACCCATTTCTGTGTAGGAAGATTTTGGAATTCTGCAGAGATCCATACATTTTCTACTAGATTGCATTTCCTTCATGTCTCTCAATTAGATGGTACCGTACTTGTGTGGGTGGGCCTTGTGCTCCCTATAGGAGTAGTCCCAAAAAGGACAGAACTAAACTTTTCCACCCAAAAAACTGACCATTTTCCTAAAGTGCTGGTGACTGTGGAATTTGGCCTTTAAACATTCGAAGGAGTTAGAATGTTAAAAGGTGGGCATTCAAGTTCCAAACGAAATGCAATCATATACTAGAGAGGGGGAACCCTAAGTGATGTGTGAATATTTCATTCAAATCCCAGTGAGTGGGCAAATTAGTGCCCGCACCACATTGCTGGGGTCTTTCTCCTATTTCCAGGTAGGTATGAGTCCACTTGCACCCGTTATGCTTTCCTACGTCCCTGAATGACATTAGGTGCATGAGTGAGGGTCCAATGATGAAGCAAGCCACAGGTGGTACCTGTGGGTGACGACCTTATTATATATATACATGTACATATATAGTTATATGTGTTTACATATATATAATACAGGGATTTGTCAGCATAAAACAGACCCATACATACCTAAACATTCACGCATCACTTAGGGTTCCCCCTCTCTAGTATGTGATTGTGGAACTTAGCCCCTAGCTCTGCCGACACAGAGGGCAAATAAAAAAGACTTACCTAAGCTTCCCGATATCGACATCCTCCTGATGCAACCAGTAGGGCAAGGAGAAGAAAGTGAGAAGGGACTAACAACAGGAAAAACCAGAAAGAGAAAAACAGAGAAAGGACTCTTGCTTCCTACCAGGAAGGAGACACGAGTGCGGGCATGGAGGAAGAACAGAAGGAAGGGGCCTGGCCTGAAGGAGAACATATCGATGGAGAGAAAGACTAGTGAAGACTGACCTGGTCACTGACAGAGACATACACAGGAGTACAAGAGGAGATAGTGGACACGCCTTTGGCCCTTAGGAGGCCTCCATGCGCTAGCTGTTGTAAAAAAATGATAAGTCTGTGGTTGGTTTCTTATCGTCTATGAGTCATCCACATAGGAAAAGGACAAATTACTACAAAGTAGTTAGGCCTGCCATTTCAAAGGAGTAGAGTTTTTCTCCTTATTTCACGTTTCTTCACTTTATTTGAATCTATATTTTCAATTTGCAGAAGTGAGATATAACATATTTAAATTTGGTAATAAAAAGTGTGCAAAAGTCAGAAGGGCTACACAGTTAGAAGCTCATACCTACATGTTCGGCTACAAGACCAGCCTTTCCTAAAAGTTGGGGACAATACAGAACAACTGAAGAATAGGATAGAGAGGACAAAATAAGTAAAACCGAAGAGATTATCAGCCTGATTCATGAAAACCGGAATCTGCGATTTACAAATTGCGATTAACAGCGAATCGCAATTTAGAAATCGCAGATCGGTATTCATGAAATTATGCGAGAAAAAAATGCAATTCGCACGCGGCCGCAAAAAGCGTCTGCGATTTCCGAAAATCGCAGAATAATCGCTATTTTCGGCAACATCCGTGTAGGAATTGCGATATCGCAAATAGCGATATTGCTGATTGCGAGATCGTAAAATCGCGAGATCGGGAAAACGGGAAGTCGCATTTCGAGCACAGTGATGACATCACAACCAGGAAGCAGCCAGTTCCCACCCCCATTCACCACAGTGAGGCAGACCTCGAGGCAGCAACTGACTCAGCTCCTGCAAGGACACCTGCAAACTTGGAATACCACACCCAATCTCACTGCAGCAATGGCAGAGGAGGCTGTCCCAGGGCCCAGCAACACCGGGCGCAAGAGAAAACTGAATTTCTCCGAACAGGATTTGGAGTACCTCATCGAAGGGGTGGTAGATAACCACTCTAAACTGTTTGGGAGAGAGTCAAGGAGGGTGCCTGAGCAGGAGAAGCGGAGAATCTGGGTCGGGATAGTGGCCAGAGTGAACTCCATGGGCGTGGCTGACAGGTCACTTGAAGAACTAAAGAAGAGGTGGTACGACCTCCGAGGTCGTGCCAAGGAGAAGGTTGCCGAGAGGCTGGGAGAGTCCATGGCCACTGGAGGGGGAGGACCTACAGTCCCTCCAAACACCCTCATGGAGGACCGCGTTGAGGACACGTTGGAGCCCGAGGCGTGCATTGGGGTAACCAGATTGGACTCATCCCGCCCCACCCAAGAGAGCCAAGGTAAGAGGCATGCGACTGCGACCCTGTCCACTATCAATGGCCATGACCCTATAGCCTCCCATAATGTTCCAAAGTCATGCTATGGGTGCACATTAGGTAATGCCCTAAAGCATTGTGGGACTTGTAGTCTGCCCACAATGTACAAGTACCCCAATGCAGCCAGACAGGTTCCAAAGTACGCAATGCCACAGCCAGTCAGGGAATGTCATCCAGCATGCATGTAGCAACTGCACGTGTGACAGATACATGCAACTAATGAACGTCCACTTCCCCTCACAGGTGGCGCAGACAGCAGCGACAGTGACAGGCTGCTCATCGATAAGCAACCACAGGATGCCGAGGAGGAGCCGTCACAAACACTTCCTGCACCATCAGGCGCTGCACCGACCCCTGCAGCCAGGCAAATAGCATCAGCGCCACCACCATCAGGCGCACCACCAACCCCTGCAGCCAGGCAAACAGCATCAGCGCCACCACCATCAGGCGCACCACCAACCCCTGCAGCCAGGCAAACAGCATCAGCGCCACCACCATCAGGCGCACCACCAACCCCTGCAGCCAGGCCAACAGCAGCTGGAGCCTCCACATCAGGTCCAGCGACAGCGGTGACACACTGCCCACCCACTGTGGCCAGCCAGCAGAGCAGGCATGGCAGGGCTCGCCAGCAGAACAATGCTCGCAGCGGCAGGATGGGGATGGAAGTGCGCTTGCCGAGCATGAGCATAGAGCGTAGGATGCTACGCATCCACCAGCTGCAGGCACGCCGGCAAGGGGCCATACAGATGCAGCTGTATAATATTGGCCGCAATGTGGCAGGTGTGGGGGAGAGGATGGACCGCATGACGGCAGCCATGGAGGCCAACACTGCTGTGATAATATCACAGCGCAACACCGCCCGCCGCCGACACCGGCAGCTACTGACGCGGCTGTCGGCATACACCAGATCGAACTACGTCATTGGCAATGCGACATCCCTGGAGCAGCAGCAGCTAATTCAATGCTGCGAGGATGTGGCCAGAGTGTTAGAGCACCTCACCACTGCCGTTATGGCACTACATCCTACTCTACCAGGCAATGTCGGGGGGGACGATGGCAGCGAGGGCACCTCCATTGTGAGCAGCCTGTCTGCCTCACAGGTTGCGGTGTTACGACGTAGCACCAGGCCCACTGCAGGGTCACGTGCGGTGGCAGAGGAGGAGCCGGAGAGGCGCTTGGGTGCTTCGCGCCGGAGGCGCACCTGAGTCACATGTACTTTTACAGGGACTAGCTGACTATACAAGCCAGACATGGGTTTTGGACGCAGCAGTATGGGGCAATACTGATTGCATAGGAAGGAAGGCAACTTGCACTATTATTGTGATTTAAACAATAATATTTATTCTTGCTTCAAACATTGGCGTCCTGTCATTATTTCAATTTGCATGCAATTGTGATTTGTTGGGTGAGGGGAGTGGGTGCACTAGAAACTGTTCATTGTGATGTGGTTGCAGCGTCTGTGGCCTTCAGCTGGGTTCTCCCCGCGTGCATGGCGCACATGTGCAGGTGGCCGGTCGTCCCCTTCAGACTCACTGCCAGAGATGTCTACAGGTATCCGGCGCTTGGTAGCAATGTTGTGTAGTATTGCACACACAGCCACGATGCGGCAGCACACATCAGGACTGTAGTACATGGCCCCACCTGTCTTGTGAAGTATGCGGAATCTGCTCTTCAGTAGCCCAAAAGTCCTCTCAATGCAATTCCTTGTGCGTATGTGTGATACGTTGTAACGCCGTTGCTGTGGTGTAGCAGGGTTGAGGTATGGGGTGAGGAGGTATTCACGCAGGGCGTAGCCACTGTCACCTGAATGAGAGGAGCAGAGGGTAAGTGCCTGTGCAGCACAGCTACTTCATCGCAGTTTGACATTGTGGGCAAAGTGTACTTACCAAGTAGGTGTCCTTCCCCGAAGTCTCCCCTGGCCAGTCGTGTGTGGAGGCCGCTGTGCCGGAATATGAATGATTCAGAAAAGGGGGTGGTGATGAACAGAGTGTCTGAATTAAGCAGACCACTCTTACCCAGTCCAAAGATCAGGAGGCCGCTGTGCCGGAATATGAATGAGTCATGTGTACTCCCCGGGTACTGTGCCACTATGTCCGTGATGTATGTCTTAGCATTGCAGACCATCTGGATGTTGAGGGAGTGGTAGGACTTGCGATTGCGGTACATGTACTCCGTAGCAGCTGGTGGGCAGATGTGGACGTGGGTACAGTCAATGCATCCTATCACGTGTGGGAAATGGGCGACATTGTAGAATTGAAGCTTGGTCTCATCCAACTACTGTTGACTTGTTGGAAATTTGATGTGGTGGTGTAGCTGGGTCAGCATTGCGTCAAGGAAACTCCCTAGGCAGCGGGACATGGTGGGCTGGGATATCCCCCCAGCAACCGCAACTATCCCCTGGAAGCTCTCGGAGGCCAGGAGGTGCAGGCTACACAATACCTGGACATGTGTTGGCACGGCATTGGTCCGCCTTGTTGGGTGCTGCATCAGGGGGTCAAGGTCCTGAATTAGCTTGATGATCATTTCCCCATTCAGGCGGTACTTTGCGTATATTTGCTCTCTGGTTTGGCCCAGCAGGGTGACCCTCTGGGGGAATATCCTGTCCTGGATTCTGCGTCTCCTCTGTGCTGCTCGCTGTAGCCTTCGCCGCCTGACCACCATGTACATTCCAGGCATTGTGACACTCCTCATGCTGATGCTGCTTCTCCTTAAGTGTGTTTGGTCAGGCCAGCACCAGTTGCTGATTGGCGAACGGTTTTTCAATTTTTTTTTTAGTATGAGTTTGATGGTTACCACCTGCTTTGGGTTGTCCTTAAATTGCGCCTCGAAAAATGAGATTTTGGGGATTTTCGCTATTTGCGATTTTTCATGAATCCCGATTGTGATGATATTGCGATTTCACAATTTTTTTCGCAGAATCCGTGATTACTCGCTATTTCCGATTCGCAAATGGTCTACTGCCGGGATTCTGCGAATCTTTTTGCGAATTCGCAATTCTGTGTTAGCGATTTCGCTATTATCTTGGTGAATACCGATTAGGGAAATTGCGCCCGCTATAGCATTTTCGTAGCTATTGCGAGCGCAATTTTGCTTCATGAATCAGGCTGATGGTGAGGAGAGGAAAGATAAATTAATAGACAACAAAAACAGACAGAGACCAGTTAGAACTAGAGCTGGCATAGTAAAAGCACACAGAGAGAGCACTTGCTTGTGCTTTCTCTTTTCCGAGATATTGTTGGTGAGGGAGCCAGGCGTACCTAGGGAGAAAACTGAAAAGGAAGATTCAGGGAAGTGTCAATAATCAAGAGGCTTACAAAGATACAACCTCTTAATGGACAAGTCGCCCAAAAATATTTTACTCTTGTGTTTTGATTCACGTGCAAAATGATGAATAACCTAAACCTTTAGAATAAAAGTGATGTCCGTCACTACGCTGAGTCTGTGCTTCGCCCAAGATTAACTACACCCATAGTACAGGAAACCTACTAAGCCCGCAAATTTCTGAAAACTAGAAACCTGGGAGAGTCCAGGGTAGTGTGAATTGAGTGGCTCTCATCAGATTTTGATTGAACTCAGAAGGGCTTGCCAACCTCCAACTTTACCTAAAAACACACATTGTCCTCATATTTCTGTGAAAGACACTTCTGGAATCTGTGAGGAGTCACAAATGTCCTATCTGCCAGAGTTCCTTCAAGTCTTCTGTTAAAAATGCCACCTCACACGTTTGTGGGGGCATTGTCCCAGTGATAGGAAAAGGCCAAAAACGCAACATGACACATCAACTTTTTCCAGTGAAAACAAACCCTTTTTTGCAATTTGGTTGGCTGCTGATTTTGGACCCTAGCTCAACTGGCACCCTGTAAAACATTACAACCCTCCACATTTCTGAAAACTAGATACCCGACAGAGACCAGGGTGGCATGACTTGCAGGACTCTCACTAGGTTTCTTGACCCATAGGCCTAGCAAACCTCAAGCTTAGACTAAAACACACATTTTCTACACATTTATGTGATGGAAATTCCACTAACCACCCATGACAGGAAAAAGTCAAAACGGCAACTTGGGCACATCAACATTTTCCCCTGAAAACCAACCCTTTTATTGACAATTTGTATATCTTTGGAATTTGGGCCCTAGCTTAGCTTGCAACATTTCTGAAAACTAGACGCATGGAAGAGTCTACGGTAGTCTTACTTGTGTAGTTCGCAGTAGTTCTAGACTCCCATTGACCTTGCCTTGAGCTGTTCCTGTTGCGGGCACTAGGTTAAGCAACACAAGTAGGGCAGTGTTTTAACCAGGACAAGTGGAGTTACTCAGAATTGTAGGAATTTTGTGAATTCCTGCTGACGCCAGAGGTTTCATCGCAGAAATGTAAGGGAAATGCATGATTATAGGCACAGTTTGAAGTTTGTAGGACATTGTGGATAAGAAAACATTGTGGGATCTGGGATCCACACTAGGTACACCATCTTGGACTTCCCTGTGTGTCTAATTTTCTAAAAGAGCTATGATTGGAAGCTTTCCATGGATGGCAGCTGAGCATTGCCTCAAATACTGAAGTAACCCCTATGTCTGATTTCTCCACGTAGCCTTTGAGGACCTTTTGTGTGGTGGTCTCTTGGACCACCCACCCACCCAACTGAGGTACCATTGTTATCGAAGATGTGTGGGAACTTTGGGAGATAGGAAATTTGTGGATCCCGGCAGAGTCCAGAAATTTTTTGCAAGAAATCTGAGGAAAATGTTTTTAACCAAAGTTATAATTCTATAAGGGCTTTTGTGTAAGAAAACCTTGTGAGATCCACACACTTCACACTACCCTGGACTCACCCTTTTTTCTAGTATTTACAAAAGTTTGGATTTGTTAGGTTATTTCTGGGTGGCGGCACAGACAAGAACTAAAACCCACAGCTACCCACATTGCAAACAACACAGTGGTTTTCAGTGGGAAAATTTGATGTGTCCATGTACTGTCTTGCACACTTTCCTATTGCGGGCGCTAGGCCTACCCACATAATTGGGTCAATATTTATGTGGCAACATGTGGGAACCCTGGGTGGTTAGCAATATATGGATCGCCACAAATTTCAGAAATGTCTATCACAAAATGTCAATAAATGAGTGCTGTTAGCTGCTTATGCAAACTTTGAAGTTTTGCCAGGCATTGTGGGAAAGCGAGTCGGATCAGTACAAATTACACTACCCTCAACACCGGCGGGTGTTCCGTTTCCAAAATGTGAAGGGTTGCTACTGTACCTTCAAAGTGAAGCCACTATTTAAATTCAGATATGCACTGGTCGGTTTTGGCACTTCCAGAAATGTCCCTTCAAAGAGCAAATACTAATTACAGTATCAGAATATTGAAACTAAGACTACTGAAGGTGAGCCATGAAGCCATGATGATGCACCAACCACATTAGGGGCTATTCCATCACCTTTCATGCACCACTGAAAAAGACTTTCATTCCACCCACCACATCCCTCATCCAATGCAACATTACACTAACATCAACATACCGCCACCATTCACGGGCCTATCCCATTCATACACACCAGAACAACATTTTCCAATCAAATCATCTATCACCCAGGCATCAATCATCTTGCATACAAGCAAACCACAAGCAAACCTCTATACACACATGACCAGACATGTTGTTTGGTGCCTCAAAAAGCTTTGCAATTAGCACATGAAAATAAACATTGACTACCTTTTTACTACCTGTCACCTATCTGCCTCTCGATGTTCTGAGCAATAATGAACTCATGCCAAGTAAACCTTTACTAATAGTCCTAGTAAGAGTCACATGAGTCTCAGTAAGATGTATCTTTCATGTGCCTTTAGTGCACTCGCAGTGCTAAATCCAACTCCTTCCAGTTTGTGGATGTGAGTTGGGGGGTTGTCCAAGGATGCCTTAAGGCCTAGTTTCCTCAAACTAACTGAGCATATATGTAGACAATTGGGTTACTTGCTGAGGGGGTGAAACCCTACTCAAGCAGGATCCACAATTCTTGTCAGGGCGAAACACAAGCAAACCCCCAAATAAATATGCTTATCCCTCTGGTATCTTGACAAAAAGCAGTCAGGCTTTACTCATGGGCAATGTGTAAAGTATTTATAAGCACTCTAAAAAGTACTTAGGTGAAAACAAAATACGGAAAAATCCCACTTGAATTTAGAAAAATTGGATAAAACGTAATACCTTATTTGAGCCGAAAATGACAAAAATACATAAAGGAAAAGCAGTGCTATGCAATTTCAAAGGTTCAGGTGAATATAGTGCCAAAAAGCACAAATCGCTAACTGTAGTTATCTGGTCGTGCAGGACCAAGACAAAGTCACAAGTTCAAGTTGCAGAGCATTATGAGATCCAGTGTCAAAGATACGTCGCACAGCGGTGGTTCAGAGGAGGTGCGGGCTGTGATGTGAAGTCCTCTGCAGTGGCGGTTGCCAGGATTGTATGGTTCTGCTTTGAGATTATGTTGCGTACCAGCAGAACAGATTTGTGACGGGGAGGCGGTGCATTGCGCTGTGTTTGTTCTGCTTGAAGCACAGCTGGGCTGCCAGAGCACCTTCGGGCCCACTTTCAAGGGTTCAGGCCTGGGGAGGCACCACTTTGGGGTAAGACTCACAGCGGACAGAGTCCAGATGCTGGGTTCAAGGTAGCTGGAGCCTTTTCTGTCACTGAGGTTCTTATCAGGAGTCCAGCCAATTAACCCTTGGATTTACTGTAGTAGTCCCTGGTTCACAAAGTAAGACCAGTCATTTGAGTAAGGCAAAAACTTTGGAGGAAGACCACCTAAGGATGTCAGGTCTAACAATATCTACACTTAAAAGTAAGATAAATATGCTGTGGAAGATCATCATAAGTTCATTAAACAGCATGTCTAAAACTTCTAAGGACGTTCGTTTTTGACACACATGGTGCTGTGTGACAACGTGTCGTATGCCCCATCCACCCAGTATGTGCAGTGCTGGGACCGCAATGACCTTGTCATATGGCGCATATAACCTCTACCATGTTCTAATGGAGGATGAACATGTCAATCCAGCTACATAGATGACCCTTGTGTGTATGTTTGCTTGCAGTGGTCTGTGTAATGTTATGTGTATTTGTAGAGTGCGCTATCACTGGGAGGGCAGCCTGCGTCGCTGGAGCAGTCTAGACTGATCCCTGGACTCGCCTATTTGAAGAGCCATACCTTCAACTTCTTGTAGAATTCAATAATTTATGAGGTAAGGGTAGGCCATTCTAGGCTTTTGGAGCAAAGTAGGAGAATCCACCATCACTTTTTCTGCTACTACATATGCATGGGGTGGATACCAGTAAGCATTAAGTTGAGCGGAGGTGTCTGTAAGTTTTGTGCAATCTGAGCAGTTGTTGAGGTATGCTAGGCCAGTGTTGCGTAAAGCTTTGAATGTGTGCATGGGGAGTTTGAAGTGAGCTCGCTTGTGGATGGGGAGCCTATGTAGTTAGCTCTTTGAGGTGTGGGGAGGTGTGTGTGCATGGTGGAAGGTAGAGGGTGAGTCTGGCTGCTGGGTTTAAATATTTTGGAGTCACATTGTTTGATGAGTAAGACGGTCAATGAGTATCGGGGTGAGTGCAGTGACAATTAGATTGAGACCTATGGTGAAGATGAAGCAACAGCATGTGTATCTCTACTACCTCGACTATCTGCCATCTACCTGTATGCTATTTCTATGAAAGCACACCTAGCCTAAGTTTTTCCTACCTGCTCGTATCTCTTTCTCATTCAAAGTTATGACTAATTTTGGATACTTGCCAAGTGAATCTTTACTAACACCTTTTGTGGCAGCCACCTGAGGTTCAAGAAGATGTGTCTTTCATGCGCCTTTAGTGCACTTGCTCTCCTTGGAGGATCACCAACTTGAAGTGGTTGAGGAGCTTGCATGTCTCTGGGATTTGGAGATCTATGGTGGTGGGAAGTTAGTCTCCTGGCAGGTTCACACAAGCCAGATAGGTCAAATGTTAGAGACGAAGCACGACCCACTGGTCTTCCAGGTTGGTGGCTAGGCATAAGGCTAACATCCTTGTTCCATTAATGTGTTACGGAAGCAGCAGCAAGAGCCAATATTTGTTCTGGGCATAAGGGGCTCCCATAGTCTCTAAGACTTGCATTATTGACAGTAGTCACAGCTGAAGGGACACTATTGACAGGATGATGGAAACTCTGAGTGCTAAGTGCAAGACCAGAATTGGATTTTGGAATGTAAGGACTAAGTATGACACAGCAAAGCTGAATCATGTAACACCTGAGATAAGGTGCCACGAAATACAACAAGAGATGTTATACTGTACTCTGAAAGGGACTACGACCAACATCATGAAGGAGTAGCCATCTCCTGAGCAAGGGGACAGAGAAATGCCTAATTGAGTGGAAGTCAGTCAGCAGCAAAATTATGACAATCAGGTTAAAAGGCAGACACATCAGGACCACCCTTATCCGGCGCTATTCTCCATTTAATGAGGCAAAGGAAACAGCCAAACACATATTCTACCAACAGTGGCAAGCTGTGCTTGAAGCTGTGCCAAACCACGGCCTGAAAAAAAAGGTTTCACCTCATGGCAGACAGGAAGATAATTCTGAGCTAGTTGACAATGCAGTCATCAAGAAATGGGAACAGGTCTGTTTCATTTAAATGAAGAGCACTGAAACATGCCTGGGCACCAAGACATAGAAAAGGAAAGAATGAATAAGACCCGACACATGACAAGCTATTAAATACAGGAGGGCAGCAAACATCTGAAAGGCTGGGGGAGAAGTACAAGCAACAGAACAAAGAAGCAAACAGAGCAGTCAAAACAATGACAAGAGCAAACAAGCTGGTGTACATGGATACCCTTGCAAGCCAAGCAGAGGAGGCAGCCAGTAGAACTGGGGAAGGTCTTCAAGATCATGAAGATAGTGGCAAATTTTGTGCAACATAAAAGTCTCTACCATCTATCATTCGCCTCATGCTCCGCAAACGATCTAAACATCCAGGTCTCATAATCTGATGCAGCAAGCACAGACCTAAAAGTCCCCAACCTGCCCCAGGTCCCGGGCGTGCCACAACTTGTAGATTTCTCACCTATCTCCTAAGAGCAAATCACAAAACTTCTCTGGGCCACTAACTCTGGATCACCATTGGATCCTTGCCCCCAAGGTAATCCACACTGTAACAGAGATAGTTGCTAGTCCACTCACAGACCAAGTTAACCAAGCCAACAAAATGGGGGCATTTCCAAAAATTTTGAAAAAAACATCCATCGCACCACTCGTAAACAAATCTAACTTGGACAAAACTGATCCGGGCAACTATCGCCCTATCTCTCATATGCCTTTATCTGCAAAAAGCTTTGAAAAACCCATGAATCAAGAACTGACCACCTTCCTTGATTACAATAACATCCTGGTTCAACACAGTACGGCTTCAGGAGCAAGCACAGTACTGAACTGGCCTTGATCACAGCGACAAAAGAAATCAGGCGTGCAGTTGACAAAGGAGGCTCAGCTGCCCTAGTACTGCTGGATCTGTTGGCTGCATTTGACACCGTGGACCACGGCCTCCTGATAAATCGCCTTCAGGAAATAGGGATAGCAGGCACAGCTCTCGCGCTCCTCAAATCTTTCCCGTCAAACTGTGAATAATTTGTCAAAGAGGATGGTCTCGTCCCACTGCTTTAAGCTCCCATGTTGGGTGCCACGGGGTTCGTCCCTGAGCCCAACCCTAGTTGATGTATATGTTACAACTCTGGCCAGATTGATGATGGTGTCATACGTGTCATACGTAGACGACACCCAGATCATTGTCTCCATTTCGAGTAATAACCACGACACGGCCCACAATTGTAACGCGTGTATGCGACACGTGAGCTGATGGATGTTGGAGACCTGCCTCAAATTAAACTCTAGTAAGACCGAAGTTTTACTTTTTGGCAGAGACACATCCTTCTGGTCCACAGATTGGTGGCCGGAGGAGCTGAGTCCTCTTCCCATTCCAGCCCCAAAGGCAATAAACGTAGGGGTCATTTTTGACACTACTGTGTCCTTTTCCCACCATGTGAAGGCGCTCATAACATCCACTTTTTTCACTTTGAAAATTTTGAGGAAAATATTTCCGTTTATACCACCAGAATTACAGAAAACAGTGGTGGCAGCACTGGTTCTGTCTAAACTGGACTACAGTAAAGGGCTTCTGATTGGTAGAAAAAAGGCACTACTGGTAAATTTGCAGGTTCTTCAAAACTCTGCGGCCCAGCTGCTTTTTTGGCATACCCAAACACTCGTCAGCCAAACATGACCTCAATGCTCTTCACTGGCTATCTATGGAGAGACACATCAATTTCAAGGCATTATGCATCGCCTTCAAGGCGCTACATGATCTAGGCCCCGACCAGCTGACGGATCACTTCCAATGGTATAATTCCTCTCAAACTCTTCAGTCTGCTTCTCATAAACAGGTGAAGGTACCGAACCCCCACTCCAGAGATGGGGTGGTAAAAGCTTCAGAACCAGATTGTGGCACCATCTGCCAATAAAGCTAAAAAACTCGCTGGACCTTTTTTCCTTCAGGAAAGGCCTAAAGACTTGGTTATATACCTTATAGTCTTGAACCCAGTCCTAGAGCCTTCATGTTCATGCGGTTAGTTGCCAAGCGCCTAGACGCCTCAGGGTATTAGTTGCGCTAAATAAATAAGTAAATCAAAATAAATAAATAAATAAGTACAGCATCATGGTCCACACTCATGTATGGACCAAACATATGGTAGATAATGAAGAGCGACATCAATAAACTGTCAGCCTTTCACACCAGCAACCTGAGAAGAATCTTGCATGTTATCTCGGCGCAAATCATCTGCAACCAGCAGTTGCTCACCAGATGCAAGCAAGAGAGTATGGACACCATAATTATGAGGAAAAAGTGGGGATGGATATGACACAGCATAAGAAGAGAGCAAGACTCCATCCCAAGAACAGCTTCCCATTGGACCTCAGAAGGCAAACATAAGATAGGCAGACTAAAGAATACCTGGAGTTGAACTGCAAAAACAGAAACAAACACCCTGAACAACAGTTGGGGCACCGTACAGAAACCTGGCCAAGACAGACAGAAGTGGCGGTCCTTCGCTGCTGCCCTCCATGCCAGTTGGCATAAAAGGCAGTAGGTAAGTAGTGCAATCTATGTGGTAAATCTAGCTCCGCCCAAGTTGTGGAATGCCATCAGGCCTGTCAAAGGATGCCTGGTGGCCCACATGCCTTGAATTAAGTGCAGAACACATCCTCTTTTCCTGCCACATGCTCGCCTGCTTACCTGGGGATACACACTGCTGCCTGGGACACTCAGCTGGTCTCCTCCGCCACCGCTGCACTTTTCCATCGGTGCGCGGCCGCTGAGAGGGGAGATCACAACCCCCGGCGATCCCTGCGGGCGACCACGCCCACCACTCGTTTTGGCACCAGGAGGTGCATTTAAACATTGATAGAGCTGCTGAGGAGCGGGCGCTCTTTGCAGAACACATCCTCTTTTCTTGCCACACGCTCGCCTGCTTACCTGGGGATACATGCTGCTGCCTGGGACACTCAGCTGGTCTCCTCCGCCGCCGCTGCACTTTTCCATCGGTGCGCGGCCGCTGAGAGGGGAGACCACAACCCCCGGCGATCCCTGCGAGCGACCACGCCCACCACTCGTTTTGGCACCAGGAGGCGCATTTAAACATTGATAAAGCTGCTGAGGAGCGGGCGCTCTTTGCAGAACACATCCTCTTTTCCTGCCACACGCTCGCCTGCTTACCTGGGGATACACGCTGCTGCCTGGGACACTCAGCTGGTCTCCTCCGCTGCACTTTTCCATCGGTGCGCGGCCGCTGAGAGGGGAGACCACAACCCCCGGCGATCCCTGCGGGCGACCACGCCCACCTCTCGTTTTGGTGCCAGGAGGCGCATTTAAACATCGATAGAGCTGCTGAGGAGCGGGCGCTCTTTGCAGAACACATCCTCTTTTCCTGCCACCTGCTCGCCTGCTTACCTGGGGATACACACTGCTGCCTGGGGGATTGGTGTCACTACAACGCATGCTTTTACATCGCATGCCTTTACAACACGGTTTTTACCACGCAGTCCATTACAACGCATAATGCTTTTAGGCGCTGGATATTGAATTATTTAATTTACTATTCCAACTCCAGTCCCCGTGGATAGCAGGGAAGGTGTTGGATAGTAAATTAAATATATTCCCTATCCTAGAGCGCCCCCCAGCGCAATGCGTTGTAATGGTATGCGTTGTAATGGTTGCGATGTAATGGTAGTGCGTTGTAAAAAATGCGTTGTAAGTGATGTTCCCCCTGCCTGGGACACTCAGCTGGTCTCCTCCGCCGCCGCTGCACTTTTCCATCGGTGCGCGGCCGCTGAGTGGGGAGACCACAACCCCCGGCGATCCCTGCGGGCGACCACGCCCACCACTCGTTTTGGCGCCAGGAGGCGCATTTAAACATAGATAGAGTTCCCGCGCCACGGGACGCGCGCGGGTGAGTGCCAAGCTAAGCCCGGGCAAAGGGCGGGCCCTCTGTGGCCCTTAGAGGCCAGAGGAGGCCGGGTCGGGCCATTCCATTGACATTCACGCCCCGGGAAACCAGTGCTCCCCCCCAAAAAAAACAAGGTACTTTGAACTGGGCTGCAAGTATTTGTATGACTTAACATCACACTTTTTCCTGTTTCCCTGTACTACTATGACAGTGTTCAAATCTGCAGTGAAAGCAAGCTAGGACTACAGGGTTTATGAGCAATGTCCCTAAAGGGGGGAAAGGCAGACAAGGGTAGGAAATCCCTAGAGGGAGGGTCGCTAAGGGGCACCATTGAGCAGTATCTTACAAAAGCGGCTTCAGCCCTGGGACAAGAGATTGCAATGGCTGAGCGCCGCCTATCTACAGAGCTCCAGAATAGACGCTCTTCGCTAGGGCCGCTCCAATTAGCCACAACTCCCAACTCGAACAACAGGAAGGACAAACCTCCGAACGGTGATATCAGTGTCCCCTCTATTTTTCTTGATGCTACAACAGTATCGGAGCCTAGCAGTTCTCATAGCAATAGGAATTCTAGTACAGACCCCTCGTTAGAAATCATCCCAGAGGAATCCCTGATACTCCACCCCTTAATGTCGAATCAAAAGAATAACCTGCAACCCACACCCCCACTACCAACTAAAAAGCCTACACTAAAGAGATAGAGGGGGGGATAGTCACAAGGGAAGGCAGGCAAAACTATCTAATAATGCCCGGAATCCCCCAATGACGAGAAAGATAGGAATTGAGAACACACCTTTAGCACAGACACTGGCTCACCAACCCCCCCCCCCCCGCACACCAAGACCTAATAGGGAATATAGAGATCTTAGTTAAATCCTTAATATTACCCCTAGTGGAAAGAGTTAAAAGGTTAGCAACTCAGCTGCAATCAATAGAGGAAGCTATCACCTCAAATACAACTCTATTAAAAGGCTTGCTATCAGACAACAGAAAAAAATCTGCATTACACAATCTTAGTAAAGGGGATAAAATTGCAAAATCGACACCATTAAGCAAAGGGAAGAAAACTGTAAAATCAACACACCAGATACCTGAAAATACACACGCCATCTCCAAGTCTAAGAGCGACCTACAAACATCTAAAACATCTAGTTCAAAGGGATCTGTTGCCCATCCAAGTAAAACAGTGGTCATGCGTGGAGAAAGCAATGGGGAGAAGTTAGATCCCAGGCACTCAAAAGGCTCTAATGTACAGATTGATTTGCCCCCAGAAGCTGCCCCTTATGTGGCAATACTGACAAGGGTTCCAGAATTGAAACCAGGGAAAAGGGAAGGATACACTGATCTTAAAAATAAAGTAATCTACTGGTTAGTAAATAACAGATCATTACCTCCCAACATTAACGGGGAAATCATAAACGTTAGAAGGCTTGGATGGGTAGGTCAGAGGCCCAAAGACACACAGGGAGATGCAATAATCATTAAATTCAGGGACCGAAGGGTCATCTTGTACCTAAATGATTGGTACCAGGAGTCTGAGAGAGCAGGGGAGGGGATAAGGATACATGACCTGAGCTATTTTTATCCTAGGTCGCTAATACCCCGGCAACAAAGGAGAAGTAATTCACATTATGACAACACCTTGGGGGGGATAGTCTCTAACACTCAAACTTCAAATAGATTTGCTCCCTTTGTAGGGTTGGATGGGGTCGATTGACCTATCAATGTATTACCCATGGCCCCAAGTGGACTAAGTATAGCGAATATACCAAATGCTCCTATGGGTTCACTAGTATCCACTTCTGACCCAACAAGTAACAGCACTGTCATTGACTGGAAGGGCACTCCAGAAGAAGGGGCTACTGAACAGTTCCCCTTATTTGATATGCCTAAGACAGTACCCTCTCCAACTAAAACTGAACTACCATCGGAACTAGGTATAAAGAAGTCGAAAATAGATACTGCCCCCTGGAATATAACTGCCACATCCGCGGCCCTCAATACCCCCAAAATACTACCAATAGAAGGAGTGGAAAGTGATAACTTAACCCCTCTTGCCCGGGACCTATCAAGTGTCCCCCACAAAACAACCATAATACCAACAGCAGGACCAGGACAAAGGGATAAGATTACAACTCAAAAAAAACAAAATCCAAATGTAGAAACTGAACACCGGACAAAACCCTGTTCACAAAAAACTAGTATAAACCTCGATCAAACGAGTAATCAAACTACGCTTGACATTACTTTCTGGAATGTGGCAGGGCTAAAAAATAAAATAGCAGATAGCAATTGGAGGTTAATAGTAACATCATTCAATGTAATTGCTTTACAGGAAACTTGGCTCTGCTCACCCTCCCATCTCTTGGGATATAAAACCTTTTTCTCGGAAGCAATTCCGTCGACCTCGAGCAGACCAAAAGGAGGTCTTATAACGTACATATCAAATACTCTCTCCCTGGGTAAAATTGAAGCCCTGAAGTTAGATTACAACTACCAGATCTTTATGATAACTGGTCCCAAAAGGCTCATCTATTTAATGATTAACTTCTATAACAATCTTGGGACAGCTGACTTAAATGATATTTTAAACAGCATTCTGGGATTGCTCCAAAATTTATATACCAGATACTCTAATAAGTCCATCATGCTAATATGGGGAGGCAATTTCAATCTGCATCTATGTAAAAATAGTGATCATGATAACTCTGGCATACAGGACGAGCTCGGCAATAACCTATCTCATTTCGAACACACAGCCACAGGAAATCGAATGAACGAAATCATGGCCATTGCAGATTTGGGTTATGCTAATGACTTGGTCAGTCCCCCAGTTCCCTTTTCAACCACCTTTAACGGTCGGGGAGCAAACACAATAATTGACTATATATTAGTTTCTAACTGTACGGCATCAAGAATTCATAAATTCGAAACCTCTATAAATATATTAAGCAATCATTCCCCTAATAGCGTTCGAATAACCATTCCCCCCATTGTAACAGAGAAGGTTTACTGGAGCCTCTTGGACCAACAATCCCTTATTGTAGATAAGCAAAATGGCTTCACGCTAAAATGGGCAAATGTAGACCAAAAGGAATTTTTGGCAATCATTCAAAAGAAGGTTTTGCCAGCATTAAACACATGTCTAGATCAGAATTCCAGCCCCGAGACAATACTTTCCAGCTACGAGGATATTACTAAAGTAATAAGAGATGAGCTAATTATTACTAGAAAAACTAATAGGTCTAACTCAAAGGGGTGGTTTAACACTGAATGCACTAAAGCGCTAACTAAACTGAAGAAGGCACTAACTAAAATAACAAGGGATAGGCAAGAGATTGCCGACTTGAGAAAGGCCTACCATTTAGCCCAAAAGAAACGTAAAGCCCAAATCAAAGATTCATTATGGAAACAACTTCACCAAAGTTGTGCTGTGAAGGATTCCATTACCTTCTGGAGAACAATTAAAGCACTGTTTCTCTGTGCAGAGAAGGAATTCCCAAAATTAGAAGTAGCTGTAGATCCTGACGCTTGGGTGTACCACTTTTCAAACATCTTTAAACAAGATGAAGAAATAACACTGGATCAAGCTGATAACTCCATACAACCAACTTATCCCATTCAGATAAGCTTTGAACATAATGAAATCATCAAAGCTCTTAAAAAGTCAAAATCTGGAAAAGCCCCTGGCCCGGACGGGGTCCCAGTAGATCTATTCAAGTCCGAACTGGATTTATGATCCCCTGTCTTGACAAGAGTACTCGAAGCGACCACCCAGGCAGGACTAGTTGAATCGTGGTCAACATCGATTTTAGTGCCTATTTTTAAAACAGGCGACCGTAGTAACCCAGGGTGCTATCGGCCCATATCGCTTTTGGATACACTCGGCAAGATAGCAGGGCGTATCCTTCTGGAATGCCTTCAATGTTGGGCAGAAGAAAACAGCATAGTCTCAGACCTGCAATATGGTTTCAGGGAAGGACTTGGGACAGTCGACCAAGTATTAAACCTTACTTTGTTAATGGAAAAATATGTGTCAGCAAAAGGTGGGCCATTGTACATGGTCTATGTAGACCTTAGTGCAGCATTCGACTGCGTAAGTCACTCAAAACTTTGGACAAAAATCATGGATATGGGAGTCGAACCCGCACTGGTCAATTTTTTAAGAGAATTTTACTCCAATGCAACAGCAAGGGTCAGATTTGGGTTAGATGGAGACCTCACCAAGTCATTCAAGGTACAGAGGGGGGTCAGGCAAGGGTGCGTCCTGGCCCCCTTCCTATTTACGTTGTATACCAACAGCCTTGAACAAGAAATGGTGAGAGACAGTAAAGATCTCCCTGCCATTCAGCGTCGTCCAATACCGGCATTACTGTATGCCGACGATGCTGTTATCTTAGCGAGAACCCCTGTCCAACTTCAGCGATCGGTGGACAGACACTGTGAGTACATGTCCTCTCTGAACTTAAAAGTAAATATAAAGAAAGCTTTTACTATGACCGCGGGGCCAAGGAATAAGAGCAAAAAATGGATATACATATTAATAATACTGTCCTAGATACGGCGACTTCCTACCCTTATCTAGGAATCCTGGTAGACAGCAAATTAACATGGTCAAAAGCCATCGACACAGGGAAATGATCTTTCCTTAGGGCCACAGCAGCGCTAACCGCTTTTGCCCAAAAACTTGGGAAGAGAGCCCCTGAGGAAATGTTAAAAATATTTCAGGCCAAATGTATTAGCGTTGCCAGTTATGGCGCGGGTGTATGGGGATATTCAAATACAGATGACTTACAGAGAGTGGAGAATTCTTTTTTTCGTTATCTCCTCTCAGTCCCCAGAAGTACAACGACATACGGGTGTCACCTAGAACTAGGCATGGATTACATCTCGGACATCTTAAAGATCCAACCCATAATGATGTGGAGGCGCATCTGGACGAATGACCAATGCCTACTAACTAGAGCCCTCATTGAGGATTGCATGTCATTAGATAAATCGCACAAAATAAGATGGCTGGAATGCGTAAAAGCGTTTTTTAACGATCTGGGCATCCCGAGCTACTTTTCTGACCCTATTACGATTTCCAAAATCCCCAAAAAAGAACTAAAAAGGTCATGTCTGTCACATATGAGAGACCTCAGATTGGCTCAAGAAGCCGGCAAAAATTCAGTTCAACACCTACTGTCTATTCAGAGCACCTTCTTGTTACAGCCATTTTTACAATATGATCTGAACCATTTTGAAAATCTCCTATTGACTAGATTTAGACTGGACAATTTTTATAGGCTTATTTAATTTCCAAAACAAAATGACTGGTCGACTCACCTTTCACCCTGTCCCTGTGATTCTGTTTCCATTCAAAGTAATATTCACACAGTATTTTTTTGTAAATTCTTTGCAGCTCCCCATACTTATTGGATAATTCCAATAGTAAAGATTATGGGACTTCGAACATGCCGCCCAGCTTTCTTAGCCTTGCAAATGCTGGAAAATGAAATGTATGCTAAAACGATTGTTTCCTTTTTAAAATTCTGTATCAATCATCGCCCTAATCTCAATACTGAGTGATTATTATGTCTCAATGAACGCAATTAATGTGCAAATTATTCTTTTAACATGTTTTATCGTATTTTAATCGAAAGAAATGTTTTTTATTGTTCTTTTATGGTCTTCCCTGAAAACCGAATAAAGATGATTTGATTTGATTTGAAGTGAGCATATCTACATTTAAAACTACGGTAAACATGCTGGTGAAGATTGTGCATAGTTCCCTAAAGAGCACTTGAAAGGCTTTAGGTTTTGCAGGCTAATCTGTGACAATGTTGGCTATGTTCCTTCCACCATTATGTGCAGTGTGGTGAGTATAATGCACTTGTCCTACACAAACATAACATCTGACAGTGAAAAAAGGTGTCATGTAGGCCATAAGCAAGTCTTGGATTTTCACAGCTAGAGGAAAGAATTTTAAGGGCTGCATGCCTATTGAAGTAGCAACCCATAGAAGGTATGTATCTATGCACAGCCATTGAATGGCATGTACTAGGACGGCTCCACTTCAGTCAATTTCCAAACACGTCACATTCATATGGCACAACATAAATCAAGTTGAAAAACATAGTCCTGGCAGAGCTGAGCACTGGGGATAGTGAGAACGAGTCTCTTTCCTCTTGTCTTGCTTAGAGCAGATTCTGCAACAATGGCATGGTGGAGTCTTTCTCACTGCTGTGGGAGCTACTGCTTCTATAACAGAAAGACGGTCAACTGTAAGTCAAGGAAAGAAATTGGTCTTCCTGTTGTGTTCTGAAAGTAAACAACATATGCATGTTGCCAATTGGATCAGATGGGTAACAGCTTCCTATACCATGTGTGAGTTTTACAACTCGTGTTGTTTGGTTGAAGAACATGGTCATTCTTATCCACTCTGTCCATGTACTTTTTTGTTTTCAAGGATACAGGTAGGTTTGGGAACTTCAGCCTACTGAATTCTAACTGTGACCAGGGAAATGATCTCATCATGTGTTGTTGTGAGCACAGTGGAGAATTAGACCTGCAAGTAATGCAGTGCTCTGGGATTTAAGAGCTTCTTATAAACATGCTACTGCGGAAATTCTTTGTGGTGACATTGAACTGTACGGTATGCCACTGTATCAGCTTTGTACAACTTGCTAAGCAGTTTTACTCCTGCACAGCCATATCTTTTATGTGCGGAATTACTTCTTAATGCTTTTTTACCAAAAAAAGAGTATATTTACACAAAACTCAGGCCCAAAGTCCTATGTAGAAGCCAGAAGTATGCAATGGGTGGGTGTGTGGGTGTAATATGCCGAAGTGAAAAGCAAAACACACTTACTTTCTAGATGTAGAAATTCGTAAAAAATTTCCAAAGAATTAATATTATTATTATTATCAACATTTGTGAAGTGGACTGTCACCATAAAAAAAGGAGTTGTGGCATGAAGAATAACCTTGCACATCCAAATAAAGGATTACTGTAAAAAAATAAAATAAAACAAGTGCCTATATTTAATAATATCAATTAAAGAGTATCCAGTTAAGTTATTAAAGATTTCCTGAATCCTAAAAGGTTATCAATAGAAGGCAGCTCAGAAAGAAGGGAGTTCCACAATGTAGCTGCTTCAATTGAGAAGGCTCGGCCGCCTACCCACGTGTTCTTGAATTTAGGTGGGACAAGGAGATCGGCGATTGAAGAGCACATCTGGCGCAATGGTGTATACCTTAGAAACCTATTTTGAAGGAACCTTGGTTCAGTCTGATGGATCGCTTTATGTTGCACACACAATGCACATGAATGTCTTCAAATACTCTGAAAGAGACAAACAAGAACAATGTATCACTTCATCTTGCCATGTACCCAATACCACAGCATACTTCAAAGTAGAAGGGGTGAGCTACCTCAAGCCATGGTTCATTAATTATGGCATGCACATGCAGCAATTGTAAATGGGAGACAACCAAAAAAAGACATATCACAGTCCCCCATTAGTAAATCAGATAACTAACCAACCATTTGCAAAGCTAATAGGTCTGGTGTTCTCTGGCAGCCTTTTGGCTTTGTGACAGTTGCAAAAATGTATTGGTGGGGAGCTGCATGGCAGTTGGCAGTATAAAAACAATTGGCTGCAAGCAAAAATCAGGCTTCATCTCAAAGGAACTGGAACAGTGCACATTCTATCCTCCATGATCTTTAATGACCATATGTTAATCTGTCTGTTAATGCGTGGCTATATATGTATAAAGACTCCACATTTTTATATAACTGAAGGAAAATCATTAGCTAGTTGTATACTTATATATATTAACTAAATGAGCATTTTTAATGTTTTTCTACCTGAAGCAAAGCCTCAGATGCTCAAAGCTTTCCTTGCTAACCTAACAATGGTTTCCAAATTTGCTTTCAAATTTTTCTTTCATTGCATTTAATTGAATATCTGTTACTATTTGCACTATTCATGGGGATGAAAAAAGATCTTACTTTACCATGCGGTCCAGACTGCAGATACATTCAAGGCAGTGCAGCTGTTTGTGCTTTTGTTCAGTGATAAGAGCGAAGGGAGTTTATCTGATCCAGGGAGACGGCACAACCTGATTGGTGCCAGTGTGGAGGTAGTCAGCATAAGACATTCTGAAGAGATACACAATGTGTTTTAATTGTGTTTCTTAGTATAGATGTTTACAGACCTTGTCATGACTTTGCCACGGGAAGACTTTTCCCTAACTCTGCTACTTTACACCCCAAAGGACAGCCTTTTATGGACACCTTTGCTGACATTAGATCCTCTGCACCGGTGTGTTGCTGTGCCGATCAAGGTTTGACTGCCATGCAGCGGAGCTGAGCTGCTGCCTGCCTGACTGCCGCAAGATAGCGTGTCAGTCTCAGCAGGTGGTGGTGACTTGGCCTGGTGAGAGATCCCTCTGTGGGATGAGTAGAGCTGCGAGGTGGCGAGATCCCTCAGCTGAGCTGAGTGGAACTTCAGCTGAAGGTGAGGTAGGGTGCCCCAGTGCATCAAAATTAGACACTGCTTGCAAAGTGTGAGCAGAGGCCCCGCAGAAGCAGCCCAGCTAAGCCAGGATGCGGCTTGTGGTTGGCCTGGTGTGCTCCCCCATGGGCCCCTCATTGCCCCATTTCTCTGAGAGACTGGCAAAAGCTCTGTTTTTAGCTTTTTCCTTTTTTTAAAAAGCGTAAAAAAAGAAAGGATAGAAGATGTTTTTAATGTGACTTTTTTAGTCTTTCAAACAAAAGGTTTTTGTGTGGGTTTCTTGTTATACGGATCTCAGGGTGTTATAGGGCCCTTAGGGACTTTATCGACATTGCTAAGTTAGCATGAGCTTCGCTGCGATGATGCCGCTTTTGTGCACGTTACTACATGACTTCATTTTTGCAAGAATCTGTTTGTGCCTTTCACATGAGAACGGGCTGCTTTCGCGTTCTCTGCCTTTCTTGGAGTTTAGTCTGAACACAATGTGCAAGGTCAATCAACAATGTCCCTTGTTATACTGTTGTGGTCAGTCCCTAGCACCTAGCCATAACATGCTACAGACAGTTGCAGTACTGAAGACTGGTGCTTTGATATTACGTTGTTGCATATTGTTTTAACACACTAGGAGAAAGCCGTTCCATGGAGAAGAGCTCTGCTGGTCCTATGATGTTAACCATAAATCCAGGCTTTAAAGAATGGGGTCTGCTGTCGAAGCCCAGAGATCGTCCTTTTTTATAAAATAAACTTCTTCTAGTCAAGGGGAGGGTGGTCAGGCCTAAAAGCCCTTATTTCCACAGTCTTTATAAAATGACTTCTCCTTTTGTATTCTATGGAATTGTAACAATGCTAACTTTGCTGAGTTCATGCATTTTGCTGCTAGTAGTGGCACGTATACTGTATTGTAGAGCACGATAGTTCAAATAAACATTTTGAATTATTTCAGTGACTCTGCCTATTCTCATTGTGGACAGGTACCCAGTGAGTGAGCGAAAGAGTACGTCTTGCTCCCGCAATTCCTAAGAGAGTCGGGAGTGTTGTTTTCTGGGTTATCTAATCATTTGTAGCTCAATGATATTTGGAGGAGAACGAATAAGACACTATAGCTAGTCGGTTTGGTATTTTGGGTACTTATGTGGGAGGTTGGTACACCCCTTTTCACTGAGGTGAGTTGTTAGTACTGGAGGGGGGTGCAAGAAAAGAACAAGAGAGCAAGCGAGGCTGAGGGGCTGCATAAAAGGAGAAGTAGGAGCAGTGGTATATGAGTGGCTTATGAGCAGCACATAAGTAGTAAAGCAACCAGCTAACAGCAATCGGCAACCAGCAATAAGAGGGGGGCCGGATGCTGCCTTGGACCGTTGCGTGTTGGGGAGGCCTAAGCCGCAGCCCCCCACCCCCAGTGGTGCGTTAGTGGCCAGAATTAGACTGTTGCGGTTTGCGCCTCAGGGTAGGGGTCTGAACCCTGTACTCACACTTATTCTTCACCTGCAAGCCCTTCACCGCCTCCCTGGGTGCCCCATGTGTCCCTTGTGAGCCCCTGCTCCACTCTTCAGGAAGTGGGTAGCCTTTTTTGGGGAGTTGTAGAGAAGGGAAGAGTCATAGCACGAAGGAAAGAGGGAAAGCAGGCATCAGGAGTTTGTGGCATCTGAGATCAATTAGATACCCATGGTCATCGGTGGACAACCACTTGAAGATTCATAAAGCGTGGTTTTAAAGATGCCTTCTAGGTGCTTGCATTCCAGTCAACTAATTGCTCCTTCAGGTTCAGCTGATCTTACAGCTAATCACATCAGGTCTCATAAACTATTAAAAACTATATGGCGAAAGAAGCCTCAAGCCCTTCTGTCCCTCTTGAAGTCCTATCCCACCGTATTATCTCTGTTTTCTAATGGTCAGAGGATCAGGAAAATCAAAATGGCGGTTGTTTACAGGCGCAACCAAAGAAGAAGAGCTGGGTATAGTTATGTTCCTCTCTCAGGGCTCAGTCCAGCATCAGCTCAATCTCCTAAAGCATGACTCATTGCAACCCATTCCGCATGGAGCCTCGTCACACTGGGGAAGTAGTGGATGAAACAGACATTGAGGATGCTTTAAAGATAAATACCTTTGGTATTAAGTTGGGCTCCGAGTCCATGCTTATGACTGGGCCACGGAGTCCTGTGGCCTTATCCAGTACCATAAATGTTGAGCCTGTGCTAAGAATGTCTTCGCTTAAAGATGTCTCTTGAGTGGCTCATATAGAAACATGTGGCGATGTATGTAGCAGTGATCCTGATGTATTGGAGGAATTTTCTTTAGGTTGGTCAGGGGGGCCTCTCCATTGAACAAGCCAAAGATATCCTCTAGGCCACTAATATGCCCTGTTCCTCCTACCAAAACCAGGGACCCAGGGACCAACAACAAGCCGCCCAAGGGGAGAATGTAAATGCACCCGTACTCAAGAATTCCCTACCAGTTTTTCAGATTTTTAAAAAGGAGTCCCTCTCACTTCCCTGGTTATAGTTTTACAAAATGATCTTCCTAGTACTAAATTGTCAAGGTTTTCTCTCTGTTGAGTTGTAACTGGAACAAATCCGAGAAGGAGAAAAAGAAAAGTACCCCGCGCATTGAACAGTGAACATTCTACAAAGCCACCAAGTAGCAAACCTCGACGGATCCTTGGGAGTGACTAGATTTTACAGTGAAAAGTCGTGATCCACTCTGGCATTATAAAGACTCAGAGTGCTATTTCTGACTTTCGATTGATTAACATAGGGCCTTGCCTACCCATATAACAGTGTTAACTCCATTTGTCTTGACAACTCTTGCCAGCTCCGTCCCCTAACCTGAGCCTGGATTTCCACTCAGTACACAGTACGGATGAATCTCCCTCTCTCTGATGTAATATTCATGGAGGCTGATTGGCACAGACCTCCTACTCACTGAGCTACTGATTTGTTTCACTGGAATCTGAGAGAATGAACTAAAAGATACGCCTGCCTCAAACATTAGCACTCTTCTATAACTGCAGGGCTATTCTAGTTTGTACTACTGGCACACTTACCAGGTCATTCCTTCTACATTGTGACAATATATCTGGTAGCTCTTCCCATTAATGTAGATATATCATATACGTTGCAATGGGGCGCACAAAAGGGAAACAATCTGACATGCCCTCAACAGAAACACCATTCTAGGGAGACCCTGACTTGGCTTCCCAGGCATCCTCAATAAGCTGCGTCGCACCAATGGCTTTAACACCCCCAACTGATAAGCTGGACTAAGTCCTTCAGAAAATCAGAGACTCGCGTCAATCTATTTTTTTTTTTTTTTTTTTTATTGGGGTTTGTAAAGCGCCTGGTGACGCCTCCCGGCGTGTCCCCGCGCTGTGGAGAGAGAGTACTTTTAGGAGGAGAGACAGAGAGCCTCCATCTAAAGAGTAAATAGATGGGTTTTCAATAACTTTCTGAAAGTTGACTCATTTGTTTCTTGCCTGATGTTCGTGGGGAGGGCATTCCACTTCTTAGCAGCAAGAGTGCGAAAGGATCTACCTCCCATTCTAGCTTTTTTAGAGAGCGACATTTTTAGCAAGCCCATTCCTTTAGATTTAAGAGATCTATTGGGCTCGTACGGTACTGCCAGATCGGCAAGATAGGAAGGGGCTTTTTGGTGGATAATCCTATGGCACCAGAGGAGTGCTTTAAAATGTATCCTCTTGCTAATAGGCAGCCAGTGAAGGGTGGCCAGGGAAGGTCTGGAGGGAGCTCTACACGGAAGTCTTAGTACTAGGCGAGCTGCTGAGTTTTGCAAGACTTGTAGTCGTTTAATGTTTTTTTCTGATGTGCCCAGCAGCAACACATTCCCATAATCTATTCGGGAAGTGATAAGTGCCTGTGTCATGGTACGTCTGGAATTCAGCGGAAGCAAATCCAGGGTACGATTGAGGGTTTTCATGACTCCAAAGCACTTGCCTACTGTTTTTTTGACATGGCTGTCAAAGGAGAGCTTGTTGCCTATCCAGACACCCACATTTTTTGCTTCCTGATTGGGGGTAGGTAGGGGACCTAGACAGATAGGCCACCAGTCCTTCGTCCATTTAGTGTAATTTCCACCTATTATTAGAACCTCCATTTTTGTGCCGTTTAATTTGAGACAGTGTTCCGTCATCCATGCAGCAAGCTTGCACATGCAGGATTTGAAATTTTCAGCCTCGGAGGAGGGGGCTTGAGACAGGGAGATTAAGAGTTGAGTATCGTCGGCGTAGGAGACAAGCTCTACGCCGAACGATTGTACCACTCCTGCCAGCGGTGCCATGTACAAGTTGAACAGAGTGGGACTCAGGGCAGAGCCCTGAGGTACCCCCTGTTCTAGTGTCATACTGTCCGAGAGGAAAGTCCCTCTTTGGACCTGAAAGCTCCTGTTCGTCAGAAAGGCTTTCAGCCATCCCAGTGCCTTTTTGGTGACCCCCGCTCTGTTTAGACACTGTAGCAGGATGGAATGTGCTACAGTGTCAAACGCGGCACTGAGGTCCAGCATGATGAGAGCCATGGTCTTGCCCTCATCCGCTCCTTCCCGTAAGGTTTCAGTTGCTCTCAGAAGAGCTGTCTCAGTAGAGAAGCTCGATCTGAAGCCTGACTGTGAATTATGGAAAGCATTCTGGGCTTCAAGATGGGCCATGAGTTGGACATTGGCAACTTTCTCCGCTACTTTTGCTAGATATGGTAGCAAAGAGATTGGGCGTAAGTTCTCCAGTATGTCCTGGCTCATACTAGGCTTTTTTTTTTTTTGAGCAACAAATTGGCACTCCCACCACTGGCTTCACCCTCCTACACCCAGACCATAATAAACTGTCTGATACAGTCAAAGACCATGCACAAACACTGCTAGAACTAGTGCCACAACATAAGGAACATTCCAACTAATTAAGGCAAGTGCAAAAACAACTGACTACTCTCCTTGACAGAGTCGAGTATACAGAGGGTAGAGCCAGACACAATAATGTTCGCATTATTGGAATGCCGGAATGTTCAGAGGGCCCCAATGGGGCACAATTCATAGAAAAAGGGTTGAAAGAGCACATAGCCCCAGAGGGTCTCTCCACCTTTTTCTGTGTGGAACGAGCACACTGGATCCCTACGGGCAGACCAGCAACAGGAATGCTGCCCAGACCACTTATAGCTCGTATCCTCAATTTTAGGGACCGCAATATTTTACTTCAAAAGGCATGAGAAAATGCCCCTATACGGTATAAGAACACACAGATCTCTCTCTACCCAGACTATACGGTGCAAGTGCAGTGCCAAAGGGCATCCTATCAACCATTTAAATGGAAACTCCAAGCTCTCAACTTGAAATATGCTCTGCTATTCCCTGCACGGCTAAAAATTATCCACAATCAGAAATCCCACTTTTTTAACGTCCTGGAAACAGCCACTACAACGCGGGCATCACATCGGGATGCCTTACAATATGGTCAGTACAATGACCGCGTTGTTACCACGCACTGCCATTACTACGCAAGTCATTATATCGACTTGCAGTAGATGGCATGCTAACATTAGAAATAGTATAGTTTACTATTCCAATACCTTCACTACTGTTACTTAGGCTGGAGTTGGAATAGTAAATTATACATTTCTAATGTCAGCACGCCATCTACTGCAAGTAGATGTAGTGACTTGCGTAGTAATGGCTTTGCGTGGTAACAATGCGGTCATTGTAACAACCGCCTTTTTATGGCCCACGTTGTGATGAATCGCGTTGTAACGAGTCATATTCGACTGGCTTGAGTCAACTCTCCCCTCTCAATCACTAGACAATATTGATCAATGACTACGACATGTCCACAAACAAACAAATAAGCCTAGGACCCGTCGCAACAGATCAGCACGAACATTAGCCACTAAAACACCATCACCAGAGCAGGCCCTAATGGACCAGGAGCCGGCGTTGGCAGTGACCGCCTCCATGCGTGACCCTACACAGACCACGTCTCCGGAATAATCGGAGGACAACTTGCTGCCTTCTGACTCAGAAAGCAATGATATCCTGTTCCACTCGATCATCCCGCAGTTTGTAAAGGACTTATTTGGTTAAAACGATGGATCGGTACACATGGAACGATTAAAACTAAGGCCCTAACCCAACATGGTGGAGGGAAGTAAGACACAATACTAACAATCTGTTTTTTGTCCCCAGATTTCCGCTTATTTTAACATATTACAGAGTGTAGCTCTGTCTGAAGCTGTAAAGTCATGCTCAGCGTAGGACCCCCCCTGCAGTTACTGCATTGTATAACCGTTTGGAATTAGTAAGTTATAGAACGTATTTGGACCAACGTAGATCATCAGTTGGCCCTTGTATTGGGTGTTATACTTTATTGGGAGTTTATTGGTTCCTGGCTCACCCTATCTCATACGATACACTGTATTCCTCGTACCCTCATGTTAGATTTCCTTGTATCTGTCTGATATTACATGGCTGTATTGGGTAAATATAAAATATTGACATGGAATGTATGGAGAATGGGATCGGTCCACAAATGACATAGAATCTACGCCCAACTGAATAGACGAAAAGTACAAATAGCCCTTCTCCAGGAAACACACTTAACTAACTTGGAAGTGACCAAAATGCGTAAAAAATGGAGAAGCCAAATTTTTAACACATCCTACTCTGCCTTTGCAAGAGGATCACTTATTTGGAATAGACATGGGTTACCCTTTGCTCTTGTAGATCAGCATGTAGACACGATAGGGCGTTATGTAGTACTACAGGGCAGACTAGATGGTATTCTGATAGTAATTGGCAGTGTATACACCCCTAATTATGAACAAATTGCCTATCTCACTACCCCCAACACAGTTTCATCAGATTGGGTTGTATATCCATGGGTCAGTCATTGGTGGAGATTATAGTTCTATTTTAGATGTCCACCGGGTTCGCTCTCACCCCCCGGTTTGGAGAGCTGTATCCACTAAGAATGCAGAGTTTCTACATGCTTGGGCTACGGGTTGGACACTACAAGATGTATTTCGTTAACAACACCCTATTAGTCGGGAATACTCATTTTATTCCCCCCGCATCAGCTGCACACCAGGTTAGACCGGATTTTCTGTTCCATGTCCTTGGTGTCCCAGATTATTAATTTCACGTATCTTGGAAAAACACTGTCCGACCACAACCTGCTTGAAATAATCCTTGAATGGGGGAAAGTACTAACCCCGATCCCAACTTGGCGACTTTGGCCGCAAACTCTAGAGGATGCAGTTTTTAGGGATACAATAATCACAGCCATTTCTAATTTTTTTACTGAAAAAGATAACTCTGCATCTTCCCGCCTAATTGAGTGGGATGCCTTTAAACAGTGATTTGGGGCACAGCAATAGGGGCAGATGTAGGAGCTCGCAAGAACATTACCACGGTGGAAGAATCCCTTAATAATCTGGAAAATGCAACTACCCCTGATCCAGCGAAACAAGCACAGTTACAGGAAGCCAGAATCAAACATGCTGAACTTCTTTGCCTCATAGATTATAGAGCATACACCCAGTAAAGTCACAAAGAGGCGGACAAACTGGGTACCCTTTTAGCACGACTCATACGAAATGCTCCTTCCCAGTCCCGATATCGGAAATATCTCTCCCAGATGGTACTGTTGTGCTTATTCAAGATGAAATTAACCTTGCATTCTGTACCTACTACAAAAACCTATATAATACTCCAGCTACTACATCACATGAACGTATAACAGCCTTTTTGAGTAACCTCACATACCCTAAATTGACAGCCGCCGCTCAATCAGAATTCAAAGCCACTATTACAAAAACTTACATAAAAGAAGCCATCAAAGACCTTCCCAGAAATAAGACCCAAGGTTTAGATGGATTACCGGCTGATTTTTATTCGACATATGCTGATAAACTGACCCCATGCCTAGAAACCCTCTATAAGACGGCATTTGAGAAGCGCACCCTTCCATTGACAACTATGCAAGCACTAGTTACCTCTCTCCCTAAATTAAATAGAGACCCCCAGGACATGTCAGGCTACTGCTCCCTTTCATTATTATCTACCGAATATAAAATACTTCCCTACTTCCTAAAACTCATCCATATCGACCAATGTGAATTTATTCCTGGCCGCACTACATAGTTAAATATCAGACGTTTCTATTACATAATGGACACCGCAATGGATCTTTCCTGTAACACTGGGTGTAACTTCCTTGACCTACAACAAGCGTTCAATACACTTAATTGGACGTATATGGGGATTCCAATAAGGAATGCAACGCATATAGTGTCTGCATATGCTGATGACATAATACTTTTCCTAAAAGATCTTACTGCAGATTTGGAACCTATCCCGTCTACATTTCAACAATTCGAACAGGTGTCAAGTCTAACAATCAACGTGAATAAATCATATGCCTTTTATATGCAGTATGAAGACACCCCACATCCAGTTACATTTGGCGAATTTTCACTATCAACTGCCCTATACACTTTTAAATATCTGGGCATACAAATGTATAGAACTCCCCAAAACATAATAGATGGAAACTTGTTGAAAGCAATAGGATCACTACAGATGCAGATCTCTTTTTGGACCTCGTTGCCATTGTCTGTGATGGGCAGAATAGCCATCGCGAAAATGGTAATGCTACCTTGACTTTTATTTTTCTTTACCAATTTACGGTCATAATTCCTGCCAAAATCTTTTGCACACTTGATACACTCCTGTCGGAACTTATTTGGGGAAAGGGACATAGGAGAGTGCGTCTGGTTAAATTACAATTGCGACCTGAAAAGGGAGGCCTTGGCGCTCCAGACTTTCAGGCATACTGTATGGCCAGTCAGCTACAATGGTTATCGAACTGGCTTGCATGACGCCATATACACGAAATGGGCCATACACCACAGCTCCTTAATAAGGGTATTTTTCTCACATTATTATTGCCACATGCCAAGATCCCACACACAGCCCCCCCTGCTTAAAACAACATTAATGTACTGGAAAAGGGGGCTTCAATACACCAAAAAAGACCTCCCCCTATTCCCCTGACATTCACTTGCTTGGGATACCTACTGCGAATGGATTAATTTCGAAACGGGTTGTGTCCCCATAGACACAAGAAGGTGTAATGACGATTGGGACACTGTTTATAGAGGGAACACTAGCGGACCATGCTAACTTTACTTGTACTCAGGGGGTCCCTCCGACGCTGTTTCTCCTCCATTCCACTATCTCCCATTATATTAAACACCACTGGTGCCTAGAAGGGATCGAACCTCCTACCCATGAACGAGTCTATTCAATATATCTAATGGGAGAAGGACGCCTAAGCATGGGCGAATTTTGCGGATCTCGCGTTCGCGAATTTTGCGGATTTGCGGATTCGCAATCCGCAAAATCCGCGAATTCCCGCGAATTTGCGGATTTTTTTTTTTTTTTGTGTTCGCCCGTGTTTCTGCCAGTTCGCGAGGGTTTTTACAATTTCGCAATTTGCGAACTTACCTGTCGGGTCGCAAGTTTTGCGAACTTGTTGTTTCTACGTGTCCAGCCTGTTTGGGACACTCTTCTTCATCACTGCCACTCTCTGTCACCACTGCCACTCTCTGACTACTCATGCCACCCTCTGGCCCACCCATGCCACCCTCTGTTTCATCACCACACCCTCTGGTTGTCCAGTGTACATTATTTTCGGCAAAGCAAAGCACACCTTCCCTGCCTCAAGTGACCTGAATTAATTTGGGGCTGATTAATGTGTCACAGAATATTTTTTTAGCTGGCACCTGCTTCCTTAGTGCGCCCTGATTAGTGATCTTTTGCACTTGCTAAGTGCTTTCATTGTTGCAAAATTAGTTACAACACCTGCCCTGCCCCAACTGACAATAATGAATTAGGGGCTAATTAATGTGTCACTGAAAGAATTTAAAGTTCCAGCCTGGCACCTGCTTGTCTGCTCCTTTAGCTGTAAATCAGGACCTTTGTGGCATACAGTTAAGGTCAGAGCAGGGTCACACAATAGTTGCAAGCAGGCAACCGAATTCTGGAGGGCCCCCTCAGGAAGCAATACAAAGAATCGTTACAAATCATGAGGTTGACCTTTTGCACCTGCTCATTGCTTTTGCTTTTGCTGAAATCGTTTTGCGGTTTTTTTCGCGCTATTCGCGGGGCGCGGCGTCGTGCGAAACCGACCGCGGAAGCCGCCAATTCGTGCGAATGAGCATTTTATTTTTTTGCGGCTTGTTGTTTCGCGAGTTTTTTTGCAGTATTCGCGAGCCGCTTGCAGCGCAACACGCGAATTTACCCCAAGGTCGAGTACGGGCGCGGCCATTTTGTTTGCGTGACGTATTTCCGTTTCCGCCCGCTATGTATAATCTCGCGCAGTAAGCGCATTGCGAGTAGAGGTTCGCACGAGATCGCGCGGGAAATCTAGAGGTTCGCACGAGATCGCGAGGAAAATCTCGCGCGAACTGACTTTCGCGCTCGGAAACGGGCGCCGGCCATCTTGTTTTTCATTCATTTCCTGTGTCTGGGCATGGTGTTTAATCCTCTTGATATCTTTCCCATCCTTTGCTTGTTTTCAGTTTTTTTTTTACGATTTTGCTTCTTATCTATCCCTCTCTTTTCCTAGCTGTATATTTTTGTCTTTTCTGCTATTTTTCTTTACTTTTAAACTACTTTTGTAAACTCTTTTCTTTTCTTCTTCCCTATCCTATTCTTTCTTAATTTTCTACTTCTTCCTACCTTACCTGCCCAGACCATGGTCAAGCCAGGCGCCGTGAAGCTGCCCAGGCACTTGAGGGCCGCAGCGGCGGCGGGGAGTAGTGCTGGACCCAGTGGCAGGACAGCAGGCGTGAGATCGAGGGGGGAGCAGGTGACGCGCCGGGAGATATTCAGCCCGGAGGAAGTGGGCGCGCTGGTCTACTTCGTCCAGCGCCGCCTGCCCAGGACCATCGCGGGAGGCGGCAGGATCGCGGCCGGCGGCTATAACATGCGGGAGCGCCGGAAGCGGTGGGAGAAGGTGTGCTGGGCCATATCCCACCTCTACGGGGTCCAGCGCACCTACAGCCAGGTCACCCATCGCTGGACGGACCTCCTGGACCGCGAGCGCGACCTGCTGGACCAGCTCGGCTTGGAGATCCCCGGCCTTGGTGAGTAGTAGTAGCCATTGGCATTTAATCACTCACTACTATGATGTTTTCTCCTGCTCTGTGTTGTTGTATTGCAAATATTTGTTTTTTACATGGAGCAAGCCAATAATGCCGCTGATGACGATTACATTGTAGTTAAATTATATTTCAAAATCTTCTGTGCATTTCAGGTGCACTGCTCTCCTTCTCAGTGGGGTTGCTACTATGCTTATTTGTTTTCTATTTCGTGGTCTCATTGGCCTGAGTAACTATTATGTATGAGTGTACTTAACAGAACTGCGTAATGCTAGACACTAGGGGGCAGATTACATTTACAAGCCCCTTGCGCCACGTTTACGTTGCCTTGCGTGACGCAACAGCGGCGTAAACGTGCCGCATCCCTGCAAGTCATTTACAGCATGACGCATCTAGGGAGATGCGTCACGTTATAAAGCCATGGGCCTGCACCACAATGGGTGCGTTCCTAGTACGCAGGGTGGGCGGTCCAGCGGCTGTGCGCCTCGCAAAATTGCCTGCGTGAAATCTACAAGATTTAACGCAGGCACTTCTGCGACGCTGCTACGTCAATTCAATTCCTTATGTCTGCTCGAAGCAGGCGAAAGGACTGACACAGCATGTAAAGTATTGGGTGGCCCTGAGCATTACTGGAGTTGCATTGCGTTGGCGACGTGACTCCAGCGATGCGCCGCTCTTACGTGACGAGATGCGTCACGCAAGTGCCTACCCTTGCGCCAGGGCGCGCCGCATTGTAAATGAGGCACATCTGCCGTGTCGCAAGGGTAGTTTTGCGTGACGCATTTGATCTGGCGCATCTCTGGAGATGCGCCAGAACGCGTAAGTAAGTATGCCCCTAAGGGGCAGAATTGCAATTACCGTCGCATCCCTGCAAAGTAGCAGGGATGCGCCATTAATTGTGCGGCCCGCTACCACCACCAAACATGGTGCGCCGTATTTGCAATGCGGCGCCCCATGGGCCCAAAACGTCACCGAAGCTTTACTGCTGGAGTTGCGTCGCAACGATGGCGCAGCTCCATCAATGCTCTGGGGTACCCTATCTCCCCAATGCTGGGTCAAGCCGTACGTCTGCTTCAAGCAGGTGCAGGGTTTGTGTGACGCATCATTGTCCTAAAGGTGACTGATTGATATTTTGTAGATTTCCCTCAGCCACTATTAGGATGTGTTCCAGCGCAGGAATGCCCTCCCTTGCGCCGGAACGCCCCCTGATGGCGCAGGGCTTTATAACGGGATGCATCTCCCAAATGCGTCACGTTGTTATAATATTATACGCCGCACCATGGCGCCCTTTTTTGTTTAGCTGCTGCGTCACAAAAGTCACGCAAGAACGGCGCAAAAGAGCCGCAAGGGCTTAAATCTGCCCCTTCCTTTGTAACCCTGACAATAAGAAAAATAGTGGCGGTGGATTGATAGTTTGACTATTTAAATGACTGGTAATGTAGCAGGCAACTGTTAGTGTTGTCACTGATCTGACTGAAATCACAATGGAGTTTGTCTGTCACTTTGCGTCTTGCCTGCGGACTGCTGCCTGCCAGTCCTAGGTGAACGTTTCAGTACTTTGTTTAGTGAGTTACGTGACTTTCGAAGTCACAGGTCCGCATATAAATGAAAAGTAACCATAATCAATATAATTTCGCAGAAATATTTTGTTATTGTTCTTTTGAAATGTTTGATTTGGTTGACATTGACAAGCAACAATCATCCATGTTTTCTGTTCTTTCTTTCATGTTGTACGTCAGCTCCCCCCAGGGGCGAGAGGAGGACACAGGAGCAGCAGGCGGCGGATGCTGTTCATCAACAGGGCCAGGATCGGGCAGGCGAGGGCTCCTCTGCTGGCCCCAGTAAGTTTTCATTTTAGACTAGTACCTATTTTTCCTAGCGTTCCTCATTTGACTTTTTTCAAAATTGTCTTTGCTCTTCTTGTAGACTGTATCTAAATTCTTATCCTGCCTCTACTATGACTCCCTGTGGTATTACTAGATTATTCTTATTAGTCTGTCTGTGTAGCTAACTAAGATTGCACGGTTGGCGAAACTCCCATGATTCTAGTCAGCAATAGCTCTATCAACTTAGTGCAGTCCTCTGGGATTGTCCATAATGTCTTTTGAAGTGTTCTATCTGGACTCATGCTTGCAAAAATTGCAAAACCTTTCGCTCAGTCACTCTAGTCTGGACCAAAAAACACAGATTGTATTTAACTTTAAAAGCTTTATTAAAAGTAAACACATTTATTAAAATGAAGTCATAATAAAACTAAACGTTTAACTGATAATGGAAAAGTGGTTAGTGCTGACGATTAATTGAAGACATTTCTTGTGGTCGAGCCGAGCTCTCACCTGGTTTCAACTTGATCTTGTTGTTAGAAGTCCATCTTCTGTCTGTGTGGAGAAAAATGGTGCGTGTTAAAAAAACAGCCTTCATCAGTTGTGCCAAAAAGTGCAGCAAGACAACCTTCCCTGGAAAAAGGGACATTTTTTTTTAACTTTAACGACAGTCACAAATTACATTGTTTTCACATGTCTTCATTCCTAGACCAAATACTAGTGACTGCTTTATTCTAACATTCTTAAATGTACTTTGTAGGTGGAACATCTGGTGGCGGGGCCAGTGTGGAGGTGGTGGTGCTCGACACCGAGGCGGAGGGCGAATCGGGCGATGCTTCAGGGGAGGAGGCGGCGGCGGCAGCTGTGAGAGTTGAGACGGTGGTGGTGGCGGCCAGAGGTAAGCTCTTATATATTCCTTACTTATTGAGATTGAAGACTAGCTGGGAAGGCAAGAATATGAGATGCATGGCTGGGTGAATGATGAAGCAATGATGGGTGGAAGGACAACAGCCTGGGTGGGTGACACAGAAACTGTATGTGTCCATATACCTGGATCATGCTACTATCTGACTCTTAGATAGCATATGTGTATCTAGAGCAGGGGTACTCCTAGTACGGCCCGCGGGCCGGTGGTGGCCCGGCAAGCCTTCGTTGGCGGTGCGCTGACCTTGCAGACAATCACTGCTCCCCCGGCCCCCACAGAGCAGAGGCTTTTTTGTATTTCACCTGTTAGCGCCCCTGCATCTCCACTCTGACAATCACTGCTCCCCCGGCCCCCACAGAGCAGAGTGGAGATGCAAGGCCACAAAGAGGTGAAATAGAACTAAGCCTCTGCTCTGTGGGGCCGGGCAAGCAGTGATTGTCAGGGTGGAGAAGCAGGGGCGCTAAAACAAACAAAGCCTCAATAATATGTTAATGGTCTTTTAAAGACCTGTTAAGTACTTTGGTGTTGTTGTCTGTGTGTGCGCGTTGAGGAAGCGGTCTCAACCCGGGCTGAAGGCTGACACAGATAGACACACACACAGTGAGATGACAGAGGGAGAGGGAGGGCAGGAGGGAGAGAGAGATGGAGGGAGGGCAGGAGGGACAGCAGGAGGGAGAGAGATGTATGTAAATGCTGGGTCTGGTGGCTCAGTGGATGAGGGCATCTGCTGCAGGGACCTGTGTGCAACCTCATGGTCACAAGTTATCGTTTTGCTTTAGCCCCGCCCCCTCTGACTCCGCCCCCACCAGTGCGGCCCTCGGCCCCAAACTACACTGTAAATGTAGCCCCTGAGAGAAAGTTTGTGGTACCCATGATCTAGAGAGAGTAGACGGTCAGTGGATGAACTAAGTGTAACTTTGAAGAGCATGTAACACTAACACTGCACCCGCACGTCCGTTCCAGTGTAGGAAAGGCAAGGAAAAGAACTTTTAATTTTGTCCAAATACTACCATAAATAGTAGCAGTAGTTTGTATTGCAAGCACTGCATAGATCCGGTTATTATGGTGGCCACTCCCTACCTCTCTTAATAAGTTTAGTAGTACTCAGTCATTCATGTGTGGATGTATCACTGCCTGTCACTCAATAAAAAGCAAAGCACCTAAAGTCATCCCATATATAAGCAAAAACATCCCATGTGAAGTGATAGATAATCAGATTATTTATCTTCTTCAATTTTCCATTTCTAGTACTCATTTCCACTGTAGGGTGAAAGTTAAATTAATTAAGCAGTAGCCCTTGAGTTGTAACAGAGTATTCTCAGTGCCACCCGTAATAGAAAAGTAAGAGATTCACCACCTGCATGTACTGGACGGGTACAGTAACGCAACGGCAACGCAAGTCTAGGTCACTCCTCATGGCGTGCGTCTCTTTTTCTCGGGTGCAAGTTTACCGCGCTGGCATTATGCCGGCTTGCAGAAAATAACGTACCAATTTTCCAAAACAAGAGACAAGAAGAAGAATAAGACTGGTGTACTTTCATAGTCGACTCCAATGGAAGTCCACAGTGCTCATAGAATTTGTTCCTTAAACTCCCACTAATGTTAGAGCAAGGATGAAGAAGTGTGAGGTTAGATAGATACTGGCCTCAATAGTTATGTAATGCGCTTGCAAGTTGCTAGTTGTACTGCAGCACACATTTCTGCTGAATGATTGAGTTAATCTTAAAGAGCATTGGTTACAGACTATGTCTTTCTTTCTTCATATAGGTTCTCCTTCCAAACGAACAAGGAGGAAGGAGCTGGCTAGAGCGGCCCGGCAACGGAGAATCGAGGCCACTGTTGCGGAATATCGGCGGCTGGTGGCCCTGGAGGACGTGGAAAGTGTGCGGTCGACAACAACGACAACGTCGTCCTCCGTGGCCTCACCGGCTGCCACCGTGACCCAGCACAGTGGTCCACCGAGACTGAGCCGGGCTGCCAAAGGCAAACGCCACCGCCGAGCAGCAAGGCCAACAGCTGCTTCTCACAGGCCTTGCACCTGCAAGGCAGTGAAGGCACGCCTGCGCCGCACCACCCTGATGGTGTCCCGCCTTCAGCAGGAGCTCGCCTTGCTCCGCGAGGAGCATGATGCCCTGGCCCAAAAAGTGAACAGCATCCACCCATAGTGTCCCTTGCCCCTTTTTTAGAGACTTTTGGGGGGTGGGAATTGGGAGTTGGGTTTTTGGGGACTTTTGAAGGACAATCGTTGGGGTTAGGGAGGGTCTTGCGGGAGATTATTTTGTTAGGGATATAAATATACTTTTTCAAACTTTATCTGAGCATACCTGTTTTTTACTGCTTGCCTGGTGGGTGGGGGTTTAACGTTGACTGTTTTCCTGAAAGTTTAGTTCCATTTTCTTCCTTTAAGTGTAAATGCCCAAATGTTTTCAACACTAAGTGCCTCTCACAGACTAAGTGAAGTGAATCCAAGAGTCCTAGGACTTTAGTAGTACTACCTTCAGGCTCTCGTCTCTCGTACTAATACTCCATTATACCCCCAAACCACCAAACGCTTATCTTACCTGTAATTTGTGTTTGAAAGTAGGGCTAGGCCCAGGGCTGGCTCCACGGGAAACACCGAATAACGTTGGCAATCTTGGTCGGATAAAATTTCCTCATAGCGGTGGTAGTAGTGGTGTGACACAGTGGCAGTTGCATGCCTATGAAAAAAAAGAAAATGAAATCTGGTTTGTCCTCCTGAGCAATTCAACGGTACAACTGAGAATATAGCAGGTGACAGAAGTACAGTAGAGCAGTGCCACATTGTAGCCTAACAAATGGTAAAGTATAACTACTAATTCGGTTGAAGTTCTTTCACATTAGCAATGGTTCTTTGTCAAGCAGAGTAAGAATATATCATCGACAACTGTGGAAAGAAAGAATGCGACAGTACAGGGCCTGTGTGGAATTATTGATAACTATATTCAACATAAGGTCTCTGTAGCCAGATACCCGAGAGCCTTGCTGGTCACTATAAATCCATTCACAACAACACTCAATGGGGTTGGTCTGGAAGGTGTCACGTTTACTCCCCGTGATCCAGTCGATGCAAATATGGTTCCACCTCCAAATGTCACCAACACCCAGAAGTGTAAACACAGGGTGTTCGAGGCATTAGGCGAGGGAGAAAAATAACAAACTAAAATAAAAAATGTGGGATGGGTAAAGGTAGGGTCAGCAGGGAAAGGATACCTGTAAGAGAAGACAAGACAGGCATCAGTGAAGTGATGTCCTAACATACAAGGGTACTCTCATATAGTCTCACTAAATAGTCTGCAAGTCTCCCGCCTACTCATGGGAAATGTAGTTTCATAGTACGGTAGGCGCTTAGGGGCTGCGTAACCTGACAGAAGGTATAGTAGATAAAAAAGGAGAAATTGCTTTTTTTCTAGGTGTCCCCTCACTCACCAGGGTTGCCCCTTGGTGACATGCTTCATCATTGGGGCCATCCCAGTCCTCTACGGCCTGGGGCGTGCTGCGACTTGCGAATTACGTAGGAGCACTTACAAATGACTATGTGTGGTGCAGATAGTGGAGTGGACTAAGTGATGTGTTAAGGGATCAATGTAGAAGCCGAGAGAGAGCAAAGAAATGCAGTCACAGTCAGAGAAAAAGGCAAGGGATACTGTATCTATGTGGTTGTTGTGGTCCTGTTGGAAGTGGTAAGTAAGTTGCCCGCAGAAAAAAAATCCTCCTATTAGCGGCACTCCTCCATTGCAGCCGACGCTTCGTCCACCGATGTTGGTCACCAGAAGACACCCTGTCCACTGCCTGCCTGATGCTGAATTGTGGCTCGCTACTGTGAAGCCTGACTCCATCCTTTTTTCCCCATTGCAGAGACTGAAACCCGGCCTGTAATTATTCAACGAAAAACAGGAAGTGATATAATATTACAACACCACTGATAAATAAATATAAGGTATGTAGGCTGTGGAGTGCAAAAAGTCACAATTTGTTTTTCCTAGTAGACAGACAGTACAATGTTTTTGAAAGTGCGTACTCTGAGTCACCTTTTGAAGGATAAGTAAGTATGGGCAAATTAATGTAGCGGATCTTGCCCCTCAAGCTAGGTGTACTGTAAACTGTGTTTTAGAACAAAAATAGATCTTCCTAGCAGTGCTCCCACCCAAAAAACGAGGCCTAGCAGAAAACTGGAGACAAAACTTACTTTGAAAGTAAAAGTAGGCCGAAGTACCCTAATTACCCATTACCCCCCGTGGATTGTATTCAAACCACTTGCAAGCAACCAAGCAAAAGTAGCCATAGCCAGCATCGCTCCAAGACTCGAAATCCCCCCCACTCAAACACATGCAATAGAAATACTGCTAACCCTAACGAACCCTAAGTTAAGAATAGTGGCAAAGGCTTTCTTTAACTATGCCAAATCCCCCCTTTCCCACCATGGATTTTCTTCAAATGACTTGCAACCAAAATTACACATTCTCACGAGTGCTCTAAGACCCCAGAACTCAGTTTGAAAAATCTAGAACACCCCGATACACATGCAATCCTGCTGCTAGGGCTAACCCTAACGAACCCTAAGTTACAAAAAGTGCCAAAACTAAAGGCTTTTCCGCGCGGATTTTGTCCCAACCACTTCTACCCGGTATTAGACCTTCCCAGGAATGCCCCAAGACCCGGCAACCCACCCGCCAAGAAGCATAACACCCCCAAACAGGCCAAAAGCAAAATCTCATACTTGCAATATTTCTGGGCCTTCGGTCCAAACGCGCTGCGTAGCTAGGCCATAAGTCGGGGTTGGCACGACGGATTTCCTGAAAAGCAAATGCAATCAAGATTAGAGTGTCCCAGCAGTGCTCCCAGACCACGAAACTCACCCGCAAACAGACGGAACCCCCCCTAAGAGCACCTCAAAGGCAAGCAAGTCATCAAAAACACAAAAAAAATTCCGCCTGGGATTTGGTCCAAAACACTTTTATCCGGTATTAGAGCTTCCCAGCAATGGCCCCAGAGCCGTCAACCCAGGAGAAAACGAGTAGAAGACCCCCAAACAGCCAAAGAGCAAAAGTACAAAAATGGGGACTTAGTCACTTTTTCACAAATTTCCCAAATCACTCCGCGCGCGCTCTGCAGCTAGGCCCTAAGTCCCCTCAGCCACCATGGATTTGCTTCAAACCTCTTGCAAAGTAAAGTATATATAGCCAGCAGTGCTCCCACACCACGAAACTCACCCGCAAACACCAGGAAGCCCCCCAAACAGGCCCCCGAAAACGCTACATAGAGCAAAATGTCAGAAATAGCCCCAAAAAAAATCGGCCTGGATTTTGTCCCAACCACTTCTACCCGGTATTAGACCTTCCCAGGAATGCCCCAAGACCCGGCAACCCACCCGCCAAGAAGCATAACACCCCCAAACAGGCCAAAAGCAAAATCTCATACTTGCAATATTTCTGGGCCTTCGGTCCAAACGCGCTGCGTAGCTAGGCCATAAGTCGGGGTTGGCACGACGGATTTCCTGAAAAGCAAATGCAATCAAGATTAGAGTGTCCCAGCAGTGCTCCCAGACCACGAAACTCACCCGCAAACACCAGGAAGCCCCCCAAACAGGCCCCCGAAAACGCTACATAGAGCAAAATGTCAGAAATAGCCCCAAAAAAAATCGGCCTGGATTTTGTCCCAACCACTTCTACCCGGTATTAGACCTTCCCAGGAATGCCCCAAGACCCGGCAACCCACCCGCCAAGAAGCATAACACCCCCAAACAGGCCAAAAGCAAAATCTCATACTTGCAATATTTCTGGGCCTTCGGTCCAAACGCGCTGCGTAGCTAGGCCATAAGTCGGGGTTGGCACGACGGATTTCCTGAAAAGCAAATGCAATCAAGATTAGAGTGTCCCAGCAGTGCTCCCAGACCACGAAACTCACCCGCAAACACCAGGAAGCCCCCCAAACAGGCCCCCGAAAACGCTACATAGAGCAAAATGTCTGAAATAGCCCAAAAAAAATCGGCCTGGATTTTGTCCCAACCACTTCTACCCGGTATTAGACCTTCCCAGGAATGCCCCAAGACCCGGCAACCCACCCGCCAAGAAGCATAACACCCCCAAACAGGCCAAAAGCAAAATCTCATACTTGCAATATTTCTGGGCCTTCGGTCCAAACGCGCTGCGTAGCTGGGCCATAAGTCGGGGTTGGCACGACGGATTTCCTGAAAAGCAAATGCAATCAAGATTAGAGTGTCCCAGCAGTGCTCCCAGACCACGAAACTCACCCGCAAACACCAGGAAGCCCCCCAAACAGGCCCCCGAAAACGCTACATAGAGCAAAATGTCTGAAATAGCCCAAAAAAAATCGGCCTGGATTTTGTCCCAACCACTTCTACCCGGTATTAGACCTTCCCAGGAATGCCCCAAGACCCGGCAACCCACCCGCCAAGAAGCATAACACCCCCAAACAGGCCAAAAGCAAAATCTCATACTTGCAATATTTCTGGGCCTTCGGTCCAAACGCGCTGCGTAGCTGGGCCATAAGTCGGGGTTGGCACGACGGATTTCCTGAAAAGCAAATGCAATCAAGATTAGAGTGTCCCAGCAGTGCTCCCAGACCACGAAACTCACCCAGAAACACCAGGAAGCCCCCCAAACAGGCCCCCGAAAACGCTACATAGAGCAAAATGTCTGAAATAGCCCAAAAAAAAATCGGCCTGGATTTAGTCCCAACCACTTCTACCCGGTATTAGACCTTCCCAGGAATGCCCCAAGACCCGGCAACCCACCCGCCAAGAAGTATAACACCCCCAAACAGGCCAAAAGCAAACTCTCATACTTGCAATATTTCTGGGCCTTCGGTCCAAACGCGCTGCGTAGCTGGGCCATAAGTCGGGGTTGGCACGACGGATTTCCTGAAAAGCAAATGCAATCAAGATTAGAGTGTCCCAGCAGTGCTCCCAGACCACGAAACTCACCCGCAAACACCAGGAAGCCCCCCAAACAGGCCCCCGAAAACGCTACATAGAGCAAAATGTCAGAAATAGCCCAAAAAAAAAATCGGCCTGGATTTAGTCCCAACCACTTCTACCCGGTATTAGACCTTCCCAGGAATGCCCCAAGACCCGGCAACCCACCCGCCAAGAAGTATAACACCCCCAAACAGGCCAAAAGCAAACTCTCATACTTGCAATATTTCTGGGCCTTCGGTCCAAACGCGCTGCGTAGCTGGGCCATAAGTCGGGGTTGGCACGACGGATTTCCTGAAAAGCAAATGCAATCAAGATTAGAGTGTCCCAGCAGTGCTCTCAGACCATGAAACTCACCCACAAACAGACGGAACCCCCCCTAAGAGCACCTCAAAGGCAAGCAAGTCATCAAAAACACAAAAAAATTTCCGCCTCGGATTTGGCACAAACCACTTTTAGTGCTTCCCAGCAATGGCCCCCAGACCCGTCAACTCACCTGCAAAGAGGTAGAACAACACCCCCACAAGTGCTGAGTCTTTCTTCATTGGGCGTAAACCAGCCCTCTGCTTTGATGGAAATAGGAGTCTGGAGGAGGAGGATAGAGGAGCATGTTCTTCTGAACTTGTGAACCTGAGGAATGCAGACTGCGGCACCTTCAAATAAATTAGCAAACAAGTGAAGACAGTTCTGCTGATGGGCTTGTCTTTGTGATTATCTGATTAAAGTTTGAATTATATTAACTGTGCACAACAAAGAAAGACAGACACACAGGAATAAAAGTGAATAAGGATGAAAAAGAAAGTTATTGATTCGTTGTCTCATTTTCAGGGCTCGGAGTCGGAATCACGGTCCAGGAATAAGAATAAGGCTTCGTCATCATACTCTGCGAATTCAGCCCGGGTGAGGTCAGTGCCACCTGACAGAGTAGAAATTCCCTCATCTATGGTGCTGGCCACCTCCTCTTCATCCGGCACGCTCTCTCGTACTCTTATATCTGGTGGTATGAGGTGCTGATTCATCTTGATCATTGTTAACCTCTCCACATTTTTGGGCGAGAGGCGGCTCCGTTTGGGAGTTACAATCCCACCAGCCGCACTGAAAACCCGTTCAGAAGACACACTTGCGAGTGGGCAAGACAAGTAGTTTAAAGCCAGGTTGGTGAGCTGTGGCCACAATTCTTTTTTCCCATGCCAATACGCCAATGGGTCAGAATTAACATAGACCTCTGTGGAGTCATTCAGATAGTCCTTCACCATCGACTCAAGGTCCTCCTCCAAGGTTCCTCCACTTTGCGTAGCTCTTGCTGTGCCTCTGGCCTTTTGAGAACCAAACCCACGCAGAGCTAGCCAATCCTCTTCAGCCTCCAATGTTTCTGCTGCCTTTCGTGCAGATGATGCGGTTGCCGGTGTCTTTAACGGCTGAGAGGTCACTTGTGCCACAGCCACAGGTGCAGAAGTGGATTGTTTTGACTGGGGATGGCCTGCTGATGTACTGCCATTTCCTTCAATTTCCAGCCGTTCTGTTTCAAACTTCTTGGCTGACAAGGCTAGCCAACGTTTGTACTTTGTAACATCTTCATCAGCAAAAGGAAAGAATGCTCTGCCTGCCAGCGCCTTTTTGTAGCGTGGATCCAGAATAGTAGCACAAATGTAATGCTGTTCTGAGTGGATCTTTTGAAGACGTTCATCACCTTGTAGGAGCTCTAATAATGTCTCAGCCAGAAGCAAAGAGTCTTTCTTTTTGTCATCTTTTCGAAACACAGAACACACCTCCTTCAGTTGGTCCTCCAGCATGTACAACAATGGGATAGCTTTTCCCAAATTAGAGTCCTCCTTGCTGACTGCACGTGTGAAGACCTCAAAAGGACGAAGCATGCGTGTTAGGCTTTCAACTATGTTCCATTGCGGCCCACCCATCCTCAGCTCCTCTATACCCTCTTTCAAGAAAAATTGATCGAGTTGCGTATACTGCTCATACAGACGCTCAAGCATGTAGAAGGTTGAGTTCCAACGTGTTACCACCTCCTGGATGAGTGCTTTCACTGGCATTTGACTTTGATATAGCATGCTCCTCAGCTGCTTGCGGGCCTTAAAAGAATGCCTGAAATGCTTGCAAATTTTTCGGCAGTTGTCCAATACACTGTACGCTGCACTGCGTTTATTACCCAAGAATTTTTGGACAACCAGGTTTATACAGTGCGCCAAACACGGCACTCTGAAATAGTAACCGTCCCTCATGGCCTTAACTATATTGGAGCCATTGTCTGTGGAAACATAACCAACCTTGCGTTTTAGTGGGGACAGACAGTTAAGGACCTTTGTGTTAAAGACATCCAAAATGTTTTCTGCTGTGTGACGTTTCTCCAAACCAAACATGGCTAGTGTTGCATGTTTCCGAGCACCTTTAAAAACAATGTTAGTGTCAACACCTGAGTTTAGCTTTGCTTTAGCCCCTGAAAAAGAGACCCAGTGTGCAGTGATGCACATGTAATCAGCGCCTGCGCCACTGGTCCACATGTCTGTTGTCAGATGTATAGTGTGAACAGCACTCTTCTCCAAAGCTGCCCCAATCAACTTCAGAACATCTTCATGTAGTGCTGGAACCGCAACTCGGGCAAAATAGAACCGGCTAGGAACCTTCCATTTAGGGCAGAGCACTGTCACTAATTCTAGAAAACCAACCCCTTCTACAAAAGAAAAAGGGAGAAGGTCCAGAGCTAGCATTTTAGCCAGCTTAGTGTTATACAGACGGGTCATTGGGTGGTTGCGTTCATATTGCGCTTCTGTAAACAACATCTTTTTAATGTTGCCCTGGACCAATGATTTACGGGATGATGATGATCTCTTCGACCCAGTTACGCTCGCTGATGTACTTTTCCGCATTGATGTCTCACTCTCTCCCACACTCTTAGTGTGGCTCCCATGGGGTGTGCTGCTGACATGGGAACTGGGTGTAAGTGAAGTGTTTGAATCGTCTTCTTCTACCTCCTCGTCATCAGCAGATGACAAATCAACGTTTTCATTACGTGCAATTCCGGCTTTCTTGACCGCCTCTAGGTGCGGAAACCATTCGACAGGGTGCCTTCTCTCAAGATGACCTCTCTGGCCTCCGGTACCATAGTTAGAACCAATCTTACCACGACTATATCGAAGCTTACAAAGGCTACAAATGGCTACGTTTTCCTTTTTTGGGCAAACACTAAAGAAGTCCCAAACTGGAGACTTGAAATGTCTTCGGGGGCCGGAGGAGGCGGCGATACTGGTGGTGGTGGTCCTGCTGCTAATGACAGATGAAGTGGAGGATGTGGATTGCCGAACTTCAGTACGTTTTGCACTTTCACCACCACGAATTGAGGTCGAGGACGAGGTGGGTACCTTCTTGCGAGGAAGAAATATGGAAGCGGTAGGTTTTGGTGTACTACTTAACTCCAAATCTAATGATTCCATTTCCATTGCCTCCTCGCCGACATCATCATCACGCTCAGCAGCTTCTCGGGATAGGGTCAAAATGTCTCTTTGCTGCATGCCCGGTGGGGCTGCAGTGACCTTTGTGATGACTGCCTCGTCGTCATCGTGAGAGGCTTCATCACCAGCAGTATCTGTCACTTCTTGTTGAGCCTCATCACACTCCATAGGTTTGAGTTTTTGGACGACCTTCCTTTTACGCTTAGGTACCGGTGGCAGATCATGGTGTGCCTCTGCCTCACTGTCAGACCGCAGTTGTCGTGGTTCCCAAGACAGATCACTTGCACCAGAACGAGGTGGGCTTGAAGAAGATGTAGACACCCCCCTTGATCTTTTCCTTGCTAGGGATGTGGAAGACAATGAATGATCATCAGGAGGAGTGGCTTCCAATGATACCTCAGCTTCATTGTCGATTTCCAAATGTGCCCCTACTTCGGGAGGAACAACTATTGTGGGCACTTGTGAACGTCCATGCACCTTTGCTTGCGCATCTCCTTTTGCTGCCTCTCCTTCCACATGTACTTGGGCGTGTACTTGCACATGGTGTTGTTGTTGCGGCTGTGGTTGTTCAACACTTGTCAGATGAGTTACAACAACCTGTGTTGATTCAGGGACATTGCTGCTACTTTCTTGCGATGAGCCAACATCACTGGTCGATGGTGATTGGAGAAGTACACTGACTGCCTCTGAAGCACTCAAGGGCTTTGACTTAAGTTGGCGTGGTGGTGGAGGCACTGAACCCAATGGAGCAGGGGTGCTGCTCTCAGGTTGGTCCCCAGCAGATCCTGCTGCTGCAGGCGTACTTTTTTTTTTGCTCCCAAAAAAAGTGGTGGGTGGCACACCAGCCTCCTTGGTAACTTGCTTCTTCTGCTCCTTACTAGCAACTTTCTTGCTAGAGGAGCTACGGAGAAGTTTCTTTGGGGCCATCTTCTTCAGAGCAGGTCAGACAGCAGGCCGCAGTTGCACGAATTGTAGAGTTGTCTGAGGCCAGACGTGACGTCGCGTGACGTTATGCTGCACACACACACCGCTGCAGGACTTCTTCCTGGCACTGGTGGTTCTCTTGAGTCTTGTGCACCTAAAAAAAATGGAAGACAGAGGAACATCAGTTCAGTTATAGAGCACAAAAAAATCGAAAAACACTGCAAAATCAGCACAATCCCAATCCATCCATGCCCTCCATAATGTTTAAATTCAAGACAACCCACAGAAAGACTAGGCCCATGCAAGACTCACTACCCCTGGGCATAAATAAAGGTTGAAAAGTAGGCAAAATGGTTGGAGGCCTAACAACAAAGCCTGCATTCAAAATGGCCACTTGCCTGCCAGCACATGGCCAGTGCCTGTAGCTGCACTCAAAATGGCCACCAGCCACATGGCATGTCCCTCCCCATGAACACCCCCAAAAATCGAAAAACACTGCAAAATCAGCACAATCCCATTCCATCCATGATGTTTAAATTCAAGACAGCCCACAGAAAGACTAGGCCCCATGCACCACTCACTACCCCTGGTCAAGGCCCCAACAACAGGTCAAAAATCGAAAAACACAAAATTTTACAAAAAAAAAAAATTGAAAAACACAGAAAAATCAGCACAATCCCAATTCATCTATGGCCTCCATGATGTTTAAATTCAAGACAACCCACAGAAATACTAGGCCCATGCAAGACTCACTACCCCTGGCATAAATAAAGGTTGAAAAGTAGGGAAAATGGTTGGAGGCCTAACAACAAAGCCTGCATTCAAAATGGCCACTTGCCTGCCAGCACATGGCAAGTGCCTGTAGCTGCACTTAAAATGGCCACCAGCCACATGGCATGTCCCTCCCCATGAACACCCCCAAAAATCGAAAAACACTGCAAAATCAGCACAATCCCATTCCATCCATGATGTTTAAATTCAAGACAGCCCACAGAAAGACTAGGCCCCATGCACCACTCACTACCCCTGGTCAAGGCCCCAACAACAGGTCAAAAATCGAAAAACACAAAATTTTACAAAAAAAAAAATCGAAAAACACAGAAAAATCAGCACAATCCCAATTCATCTATGGCCTCCATGATGTTTAAATTCAAGACAACCCACAGAAATACTAGGCCCATGCAAGACTCACTACCCCTGGCATAAATAAAGGTTGAAAAGTAGGGAAAATGGTTGGAGGCCTAACAACAAAGCCTGCATTCAAAATGGCCACTTGCCTGCCAGCACATGGCAAGTGCCTGTAGCTGCACTCAAAATGGCCACCAGCCACATGGCATGTCCCTCCCCATGAACACCCCCAAAAATCGAAAAACACTGCAAAATCAGCACAATCCCATTCCATCCATGATGTTTAAATTCAAGACAGCCCACAGAAAGACTAGGCCCCATGCACCACTCACTACCCCTGGTCAAGGCCCCAACAACAGGTCAAAAATCGAAAAACACAAAATTTTACAAAAAAAAAAAATTGAAAAACACAGAAAAATCAGCACAATCCCAATTCATCTATGGCCTCCATGATGTTTAAATTCAAGACAACCCACAGAAATACTAGGCCCATGCAAGACTCACTACCCCTGGCATAAATAAAGGTTGAAAAGTAGGGAAAATGGTTGGAGGCCTAACAACAAAGCCTGCATTCAAAATGGCCACTTGCCTGCCAGCACATGGCAAGTGCCTGTAGCTGCACTCAAAATGGCCACCAGCCACATGGCATGTCCCTCCCCATGAACACCCCCAAAAATCGAAAAACACTGCAAAATCAGCACAATCCCATTCCATCCATGATGTTTAAATTCAAGACAGCCCACAGAAAGACTAGGCCCCATGCACCACTCACTACCCCTGGTCAAGGCCCCAACAACAGGTCAAAAATCGAAAAACACAAAATTTTACAAAAAAAAAAAATCGAAAAACACAGAAAAATCAGCACAATCCCAATTCATCTATGGCCTCCATGATGTTTAAATTCAAGACAACCCACAGAAATACTAGGCCCATGCAAGACTCACTACCCCTGGCATAAATAAAGGTTGAAAAGTAGGGAAAATGGTTGGAGGCCTAACAACAAAGCCTGCATTCAAAATGGCCACTTGCCTGCCAGCACATGGCAAGTGCCTGTAGCTGCACTCAAAATGGCCACCAGCCACATGGCATGTCCCTCCCCATGAACACCCCCAAAAATCGAAAAACACTGCAAAATCAGCACAATCCCATTCCATCCATGATGTTTAAATTCAAGACAGCCCACAGAAAGACTAGGCCCCATGCACCACTCACTACCCCTGGTCAAGGCCCCAACAACAGGTCAAAAATCGAAAAACACAAAATTTTACAAAAAAAAAAAATCGAAAAACACAGAAAAATCAGCACAATCCCAATTCATCTATGGCCTCCATGATGTTTAAATTCAAGACAACCCACAGAAATACTAGGCCCATGCAAGACTCACTACCCCTGGCATAAATAAAGGTTGAAAAGTAGGGAAAATGGTTGGAGGCCTAACAACAAAGCCTGCATTCAAAATGGCCACTTGCCTGCCAGCACATGGCAAGTGCCTGTAGCTGCACTCAAAATGGCCACCAGCCACATGGCATGTCCCTCCCCATGAACACCCCCAAAAATCGAAAAACACTGCAAAATCAGCACAATCCCATTCCATCCATGATGTTTAAATTCAAGACAGCCCACAGAAAGACTAGGCCCCATGCACCACTCACTACCCCTGGTCAAGGCCCCAACAACAGGTCAAAAATCGAAAAACACAAAATTTTACAAAAAAAAAAAATCGAAAAACACAGAAAAATCAGCACAATCCCAATTCATCTATGGCCTCCATGATGTTTAAATTCAAGACAACCCACAGAAAGAATCAGTCCACCCACCACTGAGTACCCCTGGGAAAAGGCCCCAAAACAGCCCAAAAATCGAAAATCCCAAAATTTTAGTTGCAGCAACTGTAATGCCCCAAACAAACTTACTTGTAAAATTTCTAATCCAACAGTGATCCAAAGAAAGTCAAAAAGGCCTCAAATCCAAAGATCCAGCAGCATCCACAAAAGGTAATCCTTCCAGGTCCACATCCGAATGAAAAGTGACCAGGAGATGGACAAAGCACTGGGAGGAGCCTGCTGAACAGGAACAGGAAGTTGAAGACTATGGGGCACTTCCTTCCTCCCACCCCCCTGCCCCCCTCCCCAAAATGGACTCCTCGCTAAAAAAGTGCAGGCAAATGTCAAACTAAGGAGTTATTCACATAAAAATCATCATTTCTAGAAGGTTTATGCTGCTTGCTGGTGGATTTCTTGTGCAGAATTGCAAATTTATATTTTCGCGCGCCGCATCTCAAATCTCGCAATTTGCGAAGTACCGCGAGACGTGATCTCGCCGTACTCGCGTTGACAAACTCTCGCTGGCAAGCCGCGATGACGTAATCGCGCTCGCCAATTCCCGCGGGATCACACAGCAAGATCCAAAATGGCGCAGCACTCGCAAACTATCGAAAAAAACAACTCGGCAAACGATGATAAACGCCGCGCGCCGCAAAAATTGTATCACCAACGCCGCGCGCCGCCAAAAAAATCCGCTGCGTGCGAATTTGCGGATTTTGCGGGAAATCCGCAAATCTCGCGGATTGCGGATTTCCCGAAAATCCGCAAAATCCGCGAGCGGAACGGATTTTCCGCCCACGCTTAAGGACGCCACCTTTCCCGCTGGTTATACAGAGGTATCAGGGCGCATTCTGGAATATCATTAACCCTACTCTGAACTAAATGGTCGGTGGAACTGGAAAAGGAACTGACAGATAAAGAATGGGCTTCCATTTTGGAATTTCCTAAGAAAGTATCTTGAAACGCTAAATTTAAATATATTCACAGAAAAAACCATAAGTTTCAGGCAAGTTATAGTTAGGAATTAGCATTTAAAAAAACTTAGAAATTCACTGAAAAAACCATAGGTTTCAGCGGCGTTATAGTTAGTTGGACATTTCACTTATACAAAACCATAGAAATTCCCCTGTTATAGTTAGTTCAGCTAAGTATAACATGCGTGCCCACAACGCACTGCTGATGATGTCACATATTACATCACTCATGACAAGGTCAGTGACATCACTCATGACATCACTGATGACATCTCAAATGACATCACTGATGACATCATCCAGTGAATGTGTGTTTTTCTGAAAATTAAATATTTTTTATATATGTACTAGCTTACCTGTCGCACGTTGCTGCGATCTCAGAAGAAAGGAAATTTAAGGAAACTTGTTATGATCACATTCAATTTACATTGTGTCATTTTTATTGAAACGTATTCATTTTAATACGGAAAACATTTTAAAGTGTTGTTTTAATTCTGTTTATTTATTCGAGTGCTTGTGGATACACAGTATTTTTTGTTTTTCCTTCTGGTGTGTACACGAATAAATCAGAAGGTTTTCCGACGTGAGAGCTGGCCACATACAGTTTTATTTATTTATTTAGAAGCTTATAAAGTGCACGGCTACCCCCAACGGCGGTGTCCTGGCGCTGCAGACAACGACCTAAGAGTAAAGATGGCAGCAGCTAGACAGCAAACTATTAATAAAGAAGGCAGCGAATAGGGACCGGAGAACAGCCAAGTTTTCAATTTATTAAGAAACAGTGAATACGATGAAGCCAGTCTAAGCTCTAGTGGGAGGCTGTTCCAAAGTGTAGCGGTCCCTATCGTAAAGGACCTGCCTCCAATTCTGGACCGACGAAACCGATGGGTGGCAAGCAGACGGAGATTGTTGTCCATGTGAGAAGCACGGATTCTCCAAATCTAGTCCACACACTTGCAGCGATTGTCCTTGTTCTTTGTTGTTAGTCATTGCAAAAGAGAGCGCACCATAAACTGTAAATGTTCAGTATTGGAAAGATTATGAGGTCCCTGGGGGGACCGGTCGGGACGATATTTAACAAATTATTATTTTTTTTTTTCCAGAAACCTTCGCGGGAGTGTACTTAACAACTTTTAGCAAATTTTTTTTGCCAGAAACCTTTGCGGGAGTGTGCTCAACAACAGCATAAAGGACAAATCGACAATCTTTTGTTTTTATATATATAGATATCTCAAGGTCGATGGAAAAATAAATGGTCATATAAGTGTCTAAATGGATGATTTCTTTTTTAATTGATTGTATAACTGACTGATTAAGTGTATCTTAGTGAATACATGGGCTAGCAAGTACTGTTTAAATATGTACATATCTGTATCAGTCTCTCACTTTGTGTATAAATGGCTGCATGGGTTGGTGAGTAGCTACATGATTGTCTATATGGGTTATTAGTTGTTTTTTTGAGTATCAGTATGAGTGTCTGTATGGTTCAGTGGGGGGTATTACTTAGTGCATACATGCATGAATGAGTGAGTCACTATTTGTATGTGTTGAAGACAGTATTTGTGCAGGACTGTATGGGTGGATGAGTGTGTATATGGGTGTGTTAGTGAGTGAATGACTGTCTCAATAGTGTCTTTAAAATTAACTACATATATTTTAAACTAGTATATGTGAGTATTGGTGTATATAAGTGAGTATATGTGAGAGTGAGAGATTGGAAAAGTTCCTGTATGAATAAGTATGTGTTTCTATAAGTGATTGCTCAAAAGAGTAAGTATGTGTAAGTTTCTGTAGAAGTAAGTGTGGTGGTATGTGTATAACTGTAGATGCAAGTACATAAATGTTTGATTCTTTATTAGCATGAGTGAGTATGTGTGTGAGTAACTCTATGGATGAGTGGCGGTGTATAACAGGATGTATAGGTGTATGAGTACATATGATGAGTGAGTACATGTATTAGTGACTAAATAGGGCTGTTGGTGAATGAGTGGATGCGTCTGTAGTTCTTGGAAATACTGAATAGGTTGTTGTAACTGGTATTGGTATGTCCATTGTTTTGAAAATTTTAGCTTCTATTTTTGTATGTGTGTATCAAAGGTTATATTAGGGTGAGAGGAGGTCTGCCACTCTATCACAAGGATGATGTCATCAGTAATGTCATCAGTGATGTCATTTGAGATGTCTTCAGTGATGTCATGAGTGATGTCACTGACCAAGTCATGAGTGATGTAATATGTGACGTCACCAGCAGTGCATTGCAGGCGCCCAAGTTATAGTTAGCTGAACTAACTATAACTGGGGAATTTCTATGGTTTTGTACAAGTGAAATGCCCAACTAACTATAACACCCCTGAAATCTATGTTTTTTTCAGTGAATTTCTAAGGTTTTTTAAATGCTAATTTCTAACTATGCCTACAGAGATAGGACATGTGACGAAAGAAAAAAAAAACGCCAAGAAAGAAAAAAAAGAAATGCAGAAAGAAGCAACAGAAGTCCTCAAAGACGAAGAAAAGTAGATGAAGAAGGAAAGCGTGCAGAAAGAACAAACAGAAGAGCAGAAGGAAGCCTTAGTGCAAAATCATCCTGTACCCTCAACTTTTTCAGATGGATACTGGTGGTAACTGAGTCTGACTAACCAGTCCTAGAGCCAGTGCTATGTCAAAAGATACTTATAATACAGTGAAAACACCTACATACACTGTGCGTTGGGGTCTCCCTGTGATTAGCATGACCTCCTCTGTAAGCCCCTAGTATATAATAGGGCAGTGGGATTAAAACTACCTCTTAAAATGCGCCACAGGGCATGTTTGCACACGTCACCTCAGGCCCCGTCCCCTCCCTTCACCACGGTGAAAACACATTCTGTGGCCGTTTAAAGTTGGAAGATTAAGTCCCCTTGAATCCTTTGGGTCCCTATGGTCCAACTAGCCCACTAGGTACCTCCAATAAGCGCCACAGAGCTGCGTTGCAGAGAGATGTAAATAGGAGCACGACCTAGAGAACCTCTCTGCAACGCAGCGCAGTGGCTCTTACTGGAAGCACCTGGTGGACGAGTTGGCCCCCAGGGTCCCTCAGGAGTGAAGGGGAATTATTTCCTCAACTTAAAACGCGCCACAGGGCGTGTTTGCACACATCACCCCAGGCCCGTCCCCTCCCTTCACCACAGTGTAAATGCGCCCTGTGGCATTTTTAAGTTCCCCTTGAATCCTGAGTGTACCTAGGGTCCAACTAACCCACTAGGTACCTCCAGTAAGTGCCACATAGCTGCGATGCAGAGAGGTGTAAAAACGGGCATGTCCTAGCCCCCTCTCTGCAACACAGCAGAGTGGTGCTTACTGGAAGCACCTGGTGGGTTAGTTGGCCACCCGCAGCCCTCAGGATTGAAGGGGAATTATTTCCCCAACTTAAAACGCACCACAGGGCGTGTTTGCACACGTCACCTCAGGCCCCGTCCCCTCCCTTCACCACTGTGTAAACAAGTGTTGTGGCCGTTTAAAGTTGTAGATTAAGTTCATTTGAATCCTGAGGGTCCCTAGGGTCCAACTAGCCCATTAGGTACCTCCAGTAAGCACCACAGATCTGTGTTGCAGAGAGATGTAAAAAATGGAACGGCCTGGACCACCTCTCTGCAACACAGCGCAGAGGCGCTTACTGGAAACACCTGGTGGGCTAGTTTGCCCCCATGGTCCCTCAGGATTGAAGGGGAATTATTTACCCAACTTAAAATGTGCAATAGGGCGTGTTTGCACACGTCACCTCAGGCCCTGTCCCCTCCCTTCCTCACTATGTAAACACGCCCTGTGGCCGTTTTAAGTTGGGAGATTAAGTCCCCTTGATTCCTGAGGGTCCCTAGAGGCAAGTTAGCCCACTAGGTACGTCCAGTAAGTGCCATTGCAGAGAGGTGTAAAAAGGGGCACGGCCTGCACCCCCTCTCTGCAACGCAGCACAGTGGTGCTTACTGGAAGCACCTGGTGGACTACTTTGCCCCTGGGGTCCCGTGGGATTGAAGAGGAATTATTTCCTCAACTTAAAACTTGCCACAGGGTGTGTTTGCACACGTCACCTCAGGCCCATCCCCTCCCTTCACCACTGTGGGTGTTCTAAGTTGAGAGATTTAGTCCCCTTGAATCCTAAGGGTCCCTAGGGCCATTCTAGCCCGCTACGTACCTCCATTAAGCGCCACAGAGCTGCATTGCAGAGAGGTGTAAAAAGGGGTGTGGCCTCAGAACACCTCTCTACAACGCAGCCCCCTGTAGCATACTGGAGGTTCCAGGTGGGCTAGTTGGCCCCCAGGGACCCCCAGTATTCAAGGCGCATTTGCAGAGTGCTGCAAGGAGGGAGCGTGGCCTCCAGCACGATGCCGGTCTTTTAATTCCTTTTCTTTAAGAAGGGGTTTTTTTTTTTGCCCTGGGGACCCCATCCCCAGGGCCTGCCCCCTAATTTTTTCAAAAAAACTAAGAATTCGGGAATGGAACCACTTGGCCCCCTTCCAAGGCCATAATTGGCCCCGGGGACCCCATCCCCTGGGGCATGGCCCTTTTTTAATATTAATGTTTTTAGAGGGGGGCTGCCTTGCCCCCCTCCTTAGGCCATTTAAAGCCCCGGGGACCCCATCTCCGGGGGCAGGCCTTTGTTCATTTTTAAATAAAAAAAATATATATTTGGCCAGCTCCCAGTGTGGAAACGCAATTTGGTTTGCATTTTGAAAGATCTTTCAAAATCCCATCCAAGTTTGCTACGGCAGGGCGGGAGCCTTGAGGCTCCCGCCCCGCAATAGCAAACTACGGTGTCCTGGGGGTAGGCACCCTGGGACACTGTAGGAGCCGGCCCTGGGGGGTGGCGGTCCCCAGGGCCATCAAAGGCTGCAGGAGGGGGATGCGTGGCCCCCCTCCCACCATTTCCAAAGTCCCGGGGAGGTGGTGGTCCCCGGGGCTGTTGGTCCATCACGGACCCCCAAATTTTGAATATGAATATGTAGAGCCCCGGGGAGATGGCAGTCCCTGGGGCCTGTGGGAGGGCTTGAGCCCCCCACACAGGTTTTTTCTTTTTTTAAATTGCACCAGAAACAAGCCGTGAGCGCCCCACATATACTATGATCCCCCGCCAATTTTTTTAGAAATCCCCGGGGGGTGGCAGTCCCCAGGGCTGGTGGGCCCTTTTGGCCCCCCCACCCATTTCTAACATAACTCCTGGGATTTGGCCCACCCGGGGGCTGAATATTAACGAAGCGCGGGAGACAGTGCTTCGTTTTTTTTTTTATCGGCAGGATCCGCGCACCCTGCCCCCTTTTTGCATTTTGCACATTTGTTTTACTGTTTTCTTGGCACAAGATGGCTGCCAACACTTCCTGGTTTGGAGTGTTGACAGCCAATTAGCATACAGCTTGTCATCCGGAGGGTGAGAGGATCCTGCACGGCCATAGATATATATGTGTTTTGACTTTTGCTTTTCTCAGCAACTACTGAACGGATTTACACCATTTTGCCGTGAGGCTCCCTCCCTGCCATAGCAAACTGCAGTGTCCTGGGGGTTGGCACCCTAGGACACTGCGGGAGCTGGCCCTGGGGGGTGGCGGTCCCCAGGGCTATCAAAGGCTCCCACCATTTCCAAAGCCCCGAGGAGGTGGTGGCCCCGGGGCTGGGGGTCCATTACGGACCCCCCTATTTTGAATATGTAGAGCCCGGGGAGGTGGTAGTCCCTGGGGCATGTGGGGGGGCTCGAGCCCCCCACACAGGTTTTTTCTTTTTTTTTAAATTGCACAAAAAACAAACCCCGGGGGGTGGTGGTCCCCGGGGCTCAGTGGGGCCGTGAGCCCCCGCATATATTGTGATAAAGCCCAGGTGGTGGCGGTCCCCGGGGCGTGGGGGGGCTATGAGCCCCCGCACATTTTTTTTAAAAAGCCCCAGTGGGTGGCGGTCCCTGGGGCTGGGGGGCCCCTTTGGAACCCACCCATTTCTAACATAGCCCCCGAGATTAGCCCCACCCAGGGGCTGAATATTAACGAAGCGCGGGCGTCCGCGCTTCGTTTTTTTTTATCGGCAGGATCCGCACACCCTGCGTGGATTCTGCCGATTGTTTTTTAATTTTTATTTCTTGTAGGACTCGCTAAGCAGGCCTAGAGGGTCAGGGTATTTCTACCCTGCCCCATTTTTGCGTTTGCCCATTTGTTTTACTGTTTTCTTGTGCCTCGGTTCTACCGAGGCACAAGATGGCTGCCAACACTTCCTGGTTTGGAGTGTTGACAGCCAATTAGCATACAGCTTGTCATGGGGAGGGTGCGCGGATCCTGCGTGGCCATAGATATAGATGTGTTTTTACTTTTGATTTTCTCAGCAACTACTGAACGGATTTACACCATTTAACAAAAAGGCATGACTCCGAACGAAGGGCTACCTCTTTGCCAAATTTGGATTAATTCCGTTCAGCAGTTCGGGCTGTAGCCGCTTCTAAAGTTTCCTATGGAAATTTGCATGGGGAAAACACGTTTTGGGACCCCCTTTTTTCTCATCCCTCGTTGGACGAATTACCGCGAAATTTCCAAGATAGGAGCGGTCCGGAGCGTCCCACGGGTTTTAAAAATTTCACGAAGATTCGTCAACTGGTGCAAAAGTTATTTGAAATAGAATGTTGCGGATTTCCTATGGAAAATAGGTCCTAACTATAACTACCTACTGGCGACCCCCAGTAGGTAATACAGTATATGATTCTACATGGGGCATACCTCACACCACACCTCCTCAATAACATATACCTGAATGCACAACTCCCTTATCCAAGGTGTCAGGAGGCCGACGCAGACCTACTCCACATGTTGTGGGGGTGCCCGCGGTTACAAGTATTCTGGCACACAATTACCTACAGAGTGCAGGAGGTTACTGGCACAAATGTTTGGGGGACTGCAGACAGTTGTCTGTTGGGATTGCATAAACATCCCAAAAAGAAGAGGGTCCAGCATAAATTTGCTGACATGGCAATGCTAATAGCGAAACGTGCCATCACCATGAGATGGAAGTCTGCATCTCCTCCCACACCACTCTCTTGGTATACAGAAATATCCCGTTGGGGGACAGCAGAGAGTGCAATTATTAGACAAGAAGAATATCGAGGTCTAAGTAAAATCCCTATCCCTATGGAATGGGATCAGATATTGGAAGCTTTTAAAGCCATAGACCCTTTAACTCCTCCAACATCCCAGGTCATACCCACGCCAGCCACACCTTCCAGGTCCCTATTGATTAACTTGATTGAACCTGTATAATGCCATATCTCTTATGCTCTATTAGTACCCCGTAGAAGTTAATTATGAATGCTTTGTATATGGATCTGTTTTTTTGTTTAATTTTATTTTATTTTACGAGAGAATACAACCTTCTGTAATGTACATGCTCAAAATAGGACTCCAGAGAACCGAGGGGGAGGGGGTAGTTTCAATTGTAATATAGTAATTTATAGATAATTGTATGAATACAAGTTTTATAACATCTGGCTGTTTAACTATACAAGTGATCCGAACTTTTTACAATTGCCTGGACCACGGTATTATTCAATGTCAGTATGTGAAAGTATTCATGCTCACGTATACAGTTTGATTGTATTACTTTATCGCAGGATTAACATTTCAAGAATATTTTTTATTACTTTTTTGCATTCTACCTTTGTCAAACTCTATTTCTCATAAGCAACAAGAATTGTAAAAACTAAATAAAATAGTGTTTAAAAAAAAAGACTGAACCTGCTCCCTTTAACAATTATATCAGGAGCATAGGAGGGTTTATCCAAGGAAGAGAGGATTTGTGACCTTTGCCTGAAGCATGTTCAAAATCTAAATCATGTTTTATTTGTTTGTCCTCCACTTCATTGACTACGATGTTGACTGTTATTACCAGTGTTCCTAAAGTACAATATTTCCTCAGTAGTTGAAGCCAAGGATTGTCTTTGGCCTCATCCTCGGAAATAGTTTGTTCAAAATCTATTTTCTATTTTAAACAATTTTTAAATATTTTTTAGACAGGATTATATTTTTATTGTATTGCTTTTGCAACTGCACAATCTGGTCTTCAAATGTAATAAGATTTGCACAGTTTGAGTGGATTACTGCATTTACATTGCCTAAAGTTGATTGCACTGATTTAAACTGAATAGTTGTATTAGAATTGCACTGTTGTCCCTGCTACATTCTTTATGTTGGTCAAGTTCCTCATTTCTCCACACTCCAATAGCGCATTTTATACTTTATTTGTTCAAGGTCCTTTTATGTATGTACAGGGGTTTGTACATTGATTGTTTTTTCCCTCTGTTTTACTTTGCATATAATTATTTATGAGATTGGTCGGGTTCTGCATTTTTCCACAATCCAATAGCACATTAGCACTTTATTAGTCCAAGGTCTCTTTATAATTATGGAGTGCATTTGTATATTGATTGTTTCTCATGTGCTTTTTCTTGTGTTCAATCATTTATGAGAATTGCACACTTACCGTTTTTGGTATGTATTTACTTTTGTATATTATTAATTGTAAGGTTTGGTCTTTGTGTCTTTTTTATGTGGACCTCTTTGAGTTCTAAATCATAATAAACAATTTTGACTTTTTTTTACATCCCATATTTCTATTTCTTTAGTTAGACTCTTGAACGCCAAATATCCTTTTGCCCTGAACTTTAACTTGGTTCATTTCAGCCAGACACTTTCTGCTTTGGATTTCCCCTGCCATCTTTCAATGCTTTATTTAGAATAGGCAAATTCCTTTCTTAAACCTCTACTCTGTTCTGCATTTTGTAGTTTATAATGATTTGAGTTGTCCTTTACCTCCTATATCTAGGTGGTCTGAATATTGAATTTTAGGCTTATTTGATCGATTGATTTACTCAATGAATAACTGTAACTTTGACTTATTTGTTAATAAACCTTCATAGTTTGGAAACCATTCTCACTCTAGTTCTTGTGGAGCCAAATAGGTATCACTGTCATTTGAAATTGATGTATTCATGTTAACTCCCAAAGTACACTTTTAGCTAATATCCAATGATCCATACGACTAGTGGCGCAATCTGTTTGATGACTACATTAGAGTCAGAATATATAGAAAATGTCACTGAATCGGAACCCACATGGCAGCCCCTCAAACAGAGGAGTCTTCCTTTGTGTACAGATGTGCTCCTTGTGGAAATTCAGAATGCCATCACTCACATTGAAGTGAGCTAACAGCTAAAGTGTTCTGGACTACTGCTCAATACTGTAGTGGGTGGAAGAATAATGTAAATGAGACAACGGACTGCCTACAAATCCATTTCAGTAAAATAGCTACATATATTTGAGCAAAATCAAAAAGTCATTGTCTAAAACCAGACCTGAAAAGTTTTCTTTCGGAAAAACACACTTGGAAAAGCACCGTATAGGTGTAAAGTTACACCATATAGGTGTTTGACAAGGCATGGAAAACTGCATGCACACACTTGTGCTTGCTTTAAGCAATTTTTGTGGTGATATCAGAGAAATTCACAGGAAACACATTTCTACAACTCGGCTGGCCCCCTCTACATCTAAATTACACATTTCCTTTACATGTGTATTTTCCCCTGTTTGTGGGGTGGGGTGCATTTGCTCCCCCAGAGAAAAACACAACTAAAAAAAGTTATATGGGCCCAAAGGAGGCCTACTCCTATGTCAAGAGGGCTTAGACCTAACAATATGCATTTTTTGTATTATTTCCCAAGGGGGGACAAGTTCCATTCCATCATGGGTGAAGACGGATAACCTGTGCTTATGGCATGCTTGGGAACAGAGAAAAAAATTTAAATATACATTCAGGCAGTGATATAAATCTCCGACGTGCTTTTACGTTTTCCTTCCTGAATAGGGTCTTAAAAGCCTACCTTCAGTGCTAATTGCAGTCGGCCGCCATGACACACGTTGTAAGTTAAACACCAGTGGCGTCACTGGGGTTGGTGTCACCCGGTGCGGGTAACTCATGGTGTCACCCCCTCACGACTTACCGCATGGACTACCTCTGTCGGAAATGTACGGTGCTAGGTACTGTCTTACTCCCTCTAGCTCCCTCTTTCTGTATAGCTCCCTCTCTCTGTCTTACTCCCTCTAGCTCCCTCTCTCTGTCTTACTCCCTCTAGCTCCCTCCCTCTCTGCCTTACGCCCTCTAGCTCCCTCTCTCTCTGTCTTACTCCCTCTAGCTCCCTCTCTCTGTCTTGCTCCCTCTAGCTCCCTCTCTCCCTCTCTTACTCCTTCTAGCTCCCTCTCTCTCTGTCTTACTCCCTCTTGCTCCCTCTCTCTCTGTCTTACTCCCTCTAGCTCCCTCTCTCTGTCTTACTCTCTCTAGCTCCCACTCTCTCTCTTACTCCCTCTAGCTCCTGCTCTCTCTCTTACTCCCTCTAGCTCCCTCTCTCTCTCTTACTCCCTCTAGCTCCCTCTCTCTCTGTCTTGCTCCCTCTAGCTCCCTCTCTCTGCCTTACTCCCTCTAGCTCCCTCTCTCTCTGTCTTACTCCCTCTAGCCCCCTCTTTCTTACTCCCTCTAGCCCCCCCTCTCTCTGTCTTGCTCCCTATAGCTCCCTCTCTCTCTGTCTTATTCCCTCTAGCTCCCTCTCTCTTACTCCCTCTAGCTCCCTCTCTGTCTTGCTCCCTCTAGCTCCCTCTCTATCTGTCTTGCTCCGCCTAGCTCCCTCTCTCTCTGTCTTACTCCCTCTAGCTCCCTCTCTCTCCGGTTTGGTCCCTCTAGCTCCCTCTCTCTGTCTTGCTCCCTCTAGCTCCCTCTCTCTCTCTTACTCCCTCTAGCTCCCTCTCTCTCTGTCTTGCTCGCTCTAGCTCCCTCTCTCTCTATCTTACTCCCTCTAGCTCCCTCTCTCTGTCTAGCTCCCTCTCTCGCTGTCTTATTCTCTCTAGCTCCCTCTCTCTCTGTCTTACTCCCTCTAGCTCCCTCTCTCTGTCTAGCTCCCTCTAGCTCCCTCTCTCTTGCTCCCTCTAGCTCCCTCTGTCTCGGCCTTACTCCCTCTAGCTCCCTCTCTCTCTGTCTTACTCCCTCTAGCTCCCTCTCTCTCTGTCGTACTCCCTCTAGCTCCTCGCTCTGTCTTCCACCCTCTAGCTCCCTCTCTCTCTCTTACTCCCTCTAGCTCCCTCTCTCTCTGTCTTACTCCCTTTCGCTCCCTCTCTCTCTCTCTCTTACTCCCTCTAGCTCCCTCTCTCTGTCTAGCTCCCTCTCTGTCTTGCTCCCTCTAGCCCCCTCTGACTCCCTCTCTCTCTGTCTTACTCCCTCTAGCTCCCTCTCTCTGTCTAGCTCCCTCTAGCTCCCTCTCTCTCTGTCTTACTCCCTCTAGCTCCCTCTCTCTGTCTAGCTCCCTCGAGCTCCCTCTCTCTTTGTCTTACTCCCTCTAGCTCCCTCTGTCTCTGTCTAGCTCCCTCTCTCTCTCTCTGTCTTACTCCCTCTAGCTCCCTCTGTCTCCCTCTCTCTCTGTCTTACTCCCTCTAGCTCCCTCTCTCTCTGTCTTACTCCCTCTAGCGCCCTCTCTCTCTGTCTTGCTCCCTCTACCTCCATCTCTCTTATTCCCTCTAGCTCCCTCTCTCTCTGTCTTGCTCCCTCTCTCTCTATCTTGCTCCCTCTAGCTCCCTCTCTCTCTATCATACTCCCTCTAGCTCCCTCTCTCTGTCTAGCTCCCTCTCTCTCTCTCTCTGTCTTACTTCCTCTAGCTACCTCTGTCTCCCTCTCTCTGTCTTACTCCCTCTAGCTCCCTCTCTCTCTGTCTTTCTCACTATAGCTCCCTCTCTCTCTGTCTTTCTCACTCTAGCTCCCTCTCTCTCTGTCTTTCTCACTCTAACTCTCTCTCTCTCGCACATTAAACCCACTCTCTGCCGCTTTCATGTGGTTTCTCTTTTAAAGCTTTTCAAGATGCAAAAAGAAATCTGTGTACAAGGCACCAGCGAGTTTGTAGACGTGAGAATGTTACGATATGTAACAGCTAAAGTAAAAGCTAATTTCCAAGCGGTTAATACCCCCCCCTCCCCGCCCCCCCCCCTCCCTCTTTAGCACTGTGTCTTTTTCCATATAAATGGCGGGGGCCCCTCATTACTACACTTTTCAAACTTTATCTAATGAGAACATTTTAATTCGAATAGGTGAGAAAATATCTCGGTTCGCTTTGGTTTTTAAAGCGGATCGAGTCTCTCCGAGGCCTTCGGGTGCGGTGCAGGGGGTGCCATGTACAGAGGCCTGCTGGGGGGGCGGGGGGCGCAACCAGATGGTGTCACCCCCATGTGAGGGTGTCACCCGGTGCGGTCCGCACCCCAGTGGCGTCACTGGGGTTGGTGTCACCCGGTGCGGGTAACTCATGGTGTCACCCCCTCACGACTTACCGCATGGACTACCTCTGTCGGAAATGTACGGTGCTAGGTACTGTCTTACTCCCTCTAGCTCCCTCTTTCTGTATAGCTCCCTCTCTCTGTCTTACTCCCTCTAGCTCCCTCTCTCTGTCTTACTCCCTCTAGCTCCCTCCCTCTCTGCCTTACGCCCTCTAGCTCCCTCTCTCTCTGTCTTGCTCCCTCTAGCTCCCTCTCTCCCTCTCTTACTCCTTCTAGCTCCCTCTCTCTCTGTCTTACTCCCTCTTGCTCCCTCTCTCTCTGTCTTACTCCCTCTAGCTCCCTCTCTCTGTCTTACTCTCTCTAGCTCCCACTCTCTCTCTTACTCCCTCTAGCTCCTGCTCTCTCTCTTACTCCCTCTAGCTCCCTCTCTCTCTCTTACTCCCTCTAGCTCCCTCTCTCTCTGTCTTGCTCCCTCTAGCTCCCTCTCTCTGCCTTACTCCCTCTAGCTCCCTCTCTCTCTGTCTTACTCCCTCTAGCCCCCTCTTTCTTACTCCCTCTAGCCCCCCCTCTCTCTGTCTTGCTCCCTATAGCTCCCTCTCTCTCTGTCTTATTCCCTCTAGCTCCCTCTCTCTTACTCCCTCTAGCTCCCTCTCTGTCTTGCTCCCTCTAGCTCCCTCTCTATCTGTCTTGCTCTGCCTAGCTCCCTCTCTCTCTGTCTTACTCCCTCTAGCTCCCTCTCTCTCCGGTTTGGTCCCTCTAGCTCCCTCTCTCTGTCTTGCTCCCTCTATCTCCCTCTCTCTCTCTTACTCCCTCTAGCTCCCTCTCTCTCTGTCTTGCTCGCTCTAGCTCCCTCTCTCTCTATCTTACTCCCTCTAGCTCCCTCTCTCTGTCTAGCTCCCTCTCTCGCTGTCTTATTCTCTCTAGCTCCCTCTCTCTCTGTCTTACTCCCTCTAGCTCCCTCTATCTGTCTAGCTCCCTCTAGCTCCCTCTCTCTTGCTCCCTCTAGCTCCCTCTGTCTCGGTCTTACTCCCTCTAGCTCCCTCTCTCTCTGTCTTACTCCCTCTAGCTCCCTCTCTCTCTGTCGTACTCCCTCTAGCTCCTCGCTCTGTCTTCCACCCTCTAGCTCCCTCTCTCTCTTACTCCCTCTAGCTCCCTCTCTCTCTGTCTTACTCCCTTTCGCTCCCTCTCTCTCTCTCTCTTACTCCCTCTAGCTCCCTCTCTCTGTCTAGCTCCCTCTCTGTCTTGCTCCCTCTAGCCCCCTCTGACTCCCTCTCTCTCTGTCTTACTCCCTCTAGCTCCCTCTCTCTGTCTAGCTCCCTCTAGCTCCCTCTCTCTCTGTCTTACTCCCTCTAGCTCCCTCTCTCTGTCTAGCTCCCTCGAGCTCCCTCTCTCTTTGTCTTACTCCCTCTAGCTCCCTCTGTCTCTGTCTAGCTCCCTCTCTCTCTCTCTGTCTTACTCCCTCTAGCTCCCTCTGTCTCCCTCTCTCTCTGTCTTACTCCCTCTAGCTCCCCCTCTCTCTGTCTTACTCCCTCTAGCGCCCTCTCTCTCTGTCTTGCTCCCTCTACCTCCATCTCTCTTATTCCCTCTAGCTCCCTCTCTCTCTGTCTTGCTCCCTCTCTCTCTATCTTGCTCCCTCTAGCTCCCTCTCTCTCTATCATACTCCCTCTAGCTCCCTCTCTCTGTCTAGCTCCCTCTCTCTCTCTCTCTGTCTTACTTCCTCTAGCTACCTCTGTCTCCCTCTCTCTGTCTTACTCCCTCTAGCTCCCTCTCTCTCTGTCTTTCTCACTCTAGCTCCCTCTCTCTCTGTCTTTCTCACTCTAGCTCCCTCTCTCTCTGTCTTTCTCACTCTAACTCTCTCTCTCTCGCACATTAAACCCACTCTCTGCCGCTTTCATGTGGTTTCTCTTTTAAAGCTTTTCAAGATGCAAAAAGAAATCTGTGTACAAGGCACCAGCGAGTTTGTAGACGTGAGAATGTTACGATATGTAACAGCTAAAGTAAAAGCTAATTTCCAAGCGGTTAATACCCCCCCCCCCTCCCCGCCCCCCCCTCCCTCTTTAGCACTGTGTCTTTTTCCATATAAATGGCGGGGCCCCTCATTACTACACTTTTCAAACTTTATCTAATGAGAACATTTTAATTCGACTAGGTGAGAAAATATCTCGGTTCGCTTTGGTTTTTAAAGCGGATCGAGTCTCTCCGAGGCCTTCGGGTGCGGTGCAGGGGGTGCCATGTACAGAGGCCTGCTGGGGGGGGCGGGGGGCGCAACCAGATGGTGTCACCCCCATGTGAGGGTGTCACCCGGTGCGGTCCGCACCCCCCGCACCCCCCTAGTGACGCCACTGCCGCACCCCCCGCACCCCCCTAGTGACGCCACTGTTAAACACTAGCAAACTGGCAGGTGTAACATAAACAGTGTTCCCAGAGACTAGTAACCAATCTACACACTCATTTCCACACCATCTGTACCTTTAGTGCTGTAGGCACCCGCATTAGTTTATGGACTCGCTTTCCTTCCATTAGAATCCCTGTTTGTAATTTCTCAAACTTCTGCAAACTGAAAGTGCCACTGAAGCGAAAAAAGTTCTTTTCTTCTTATGACAGTATTCCTCCAGAATTATCCAGTTGGAGGCAGGCGTCCCATCTGGTTTACTCTTTAACTTACTAATTTCCTAAGTGAGCTATGCGACTGACACTGGCTGCCTTCCACACAAAGCGGCTGTAGGCCCTAAGCAAATTGAACACAATCTGTTAGCTTCATTTCCAGTAGATGAACAGAGGTTCCTTGATTTTCCTCTCTATTTCACCGCTTGTATCGTTATGCCTGGCTTTCCTTAACGATCTCACTCCTGCTGCTTTCAGATTTACTTTCCCCCTTTCATTCTGGTGAAATGAGCCTGCTGTATAATACAATGATTGCTAAACTGTAGAAAAACGTGCATCAAGTGTTTTGTTTCTATGGTTATTTAGTGATCTACGCTTGCTGGCAACACACATGCATAAATGCCTGCTAATTGCAGGCCGGTGTTGGACCCGGTGGCCATCTAGTTTTCTACTGTTGTTTTGGTTCCTCAGGGCTGGTTGCTTCTAGAGTATAGGTCAGGCACTCTTTCATTGCTTAATTTGTTAAATGATAAGGGACATATTTATGATCCCCTTGCGCTGCCATAGTATCACTTTTTGTGACGCTTCAGCAGTACAAATCACAAAATCATATTTATGAGGTCACGCAAAGCCACTTTGCATGGCTTTGAATGGCCTCATAGATATGGTATTTGGACAAAATATTTAGTCATAAATATTGAGTTTTAAATATCGTGATGCAGGAGTTTTGTTGACCAAAATATAATTTTTTTTAAGGAAATAATATTGTTTTCAGGAATATTGGTTGTGTTAATATCATTTACAATAATCAATAATATAGTTGTAAAAAATATCGTTTTTTATTTGTCTTGTGTTTTAAAAAATATCTTAATTGCATATGTTATATATTATCTGTGTAATGTTGTTAATGTTTTTGAGTATAATTTGTAATTTTAAGTTATATATAATTTGAATTTGATTGTTTGTAGTAATTTATAGTGTTGTAGTGGGTTGTGAGGTTTGTAGGGTTAAAGGGTGGGAAGTTGATGGGAGTTGCGCGCACTGCGACCTAAAATGTCTGTCTAGCGTCGGAGCACTTTATCACGCTGACTTCGAGCGCATTTTCGGAGCAGTTTTACTGCTCGTTTTCTCAACATGCTGGCAGATTCCTAAATTGGAAGGTTGGCGATTCCAAGGGATGCCCTTTTCAGAGGTCGTTGTCAAAATGCAGGGATGAATTTATGCAGGTGACTGTTTTATGTTGCTGACGGCCGCCATTTTGTTTCTTCTCTCTGTTGGATTTCTCCTCACATTTCTCTGCGCGACGTCCTTCATGCAATTTATTTCAACATTTCCTGCAGGTTTTATGCATTTCTCCCCCTGACCCTCATTAAACAGGGGGAGACTTTCACTTTTATTGTTTTGGACATCTCTTCTGAGGTACTTTGCTGTCTCTCCTGTGTGGCGCCCTCATTTTTCTACGCTCTCTTTACCACACTTCATGGGTAGGAGTAGACGCTTATTTCATCACGCCAAAACAGTGGAAGTGCATGACCCTGACACGTTTGGAGCCAATGTCTCTACTTTTAACAAATGTTCTTGTTTTTCTGGACTTTCGTCACAAGAGAACTGCTCCGCCCTCATAGACAGTCCCATCAACATGGCATCTAAAATTCAGTTACCTTCAACCACTGGTAAGAAACTTAAGCAAGATCCTCCATCCCCACCTAAGTCTTCTTCTCCGGTCTCCTTGGACATGGCTTGGGAGAAGCTGCGCGTCCTTCATCCATTTATTGAGGAAACAAACTGTTGTTTACAATCGTTAGACGATAAATGGTCTTCTATGGAGTCCCGTATTAGTGTAGTGGAACATCATCTTACTGACGTGCAAGCCTCATCTCTAAAATATCCTCGTTGGAGAAGGAAATCTTACATCTGGAGAAAGCGACTGAAGATTTGGAAAATAGGAACCGTCGTAATAATTTATGCATTTATGGTTTTCCTGGAGGCCTTGAAGGTGACGACCGCTTCACATACTTTGCATCTTTCCTACCACAGTTTTTGCCCCCCCCCACAACTAAATTGAACATACAACAAGCTCATAGACTAGGTCCTCATCTTTCTTCTTCATCTCCGCCTTCCAACCCTTGCGGAATAATGATCTTATTTCTACAATTCACTGACCTTCTGTTGGTACTCAATGCCGCCAAAGCCAAAAAGAATCTTTCCTGGCACGGCACTAAAGTATTTATTTCCCAGGATGTTTCTTCAATGACTGCCATACGAAGAAAAGAGTTTCTGGATCTTCATCCTGCTCTTTGCTCCTTAGGTGCACAATACGGCTTGTTTCATCCCTGCCTCTTTAAAGTCACCTTTCTCAATAAAACTTCCACCTTTGAAGATCCAGCTGACCTTCGCAGATTTATCCAGTCCAACTCTTCTACATCAATGGAAACTGCTCCTTCCTCCTCTGGAACTTGACCCTTGTACTTCTTTTATTGTACTATTGTATTGAAGTTGTTATTCTAACTTCTGCTTTCTAGGCTCCATTGTTTTTCCTAATTCTATTATACATAATCCCTTGTTTATTTTGCAGGCATATTGTTGGCTTTATCTTAGTCTTTTTAATGTTCTCCCCTCTTATTTCTGTTATTTTACTAGACACCCTACTGTAATGTTTGCCTCCCTTCTTGTTCGTGCTATTCCTCTCTTTGTCCGTCAGTACATCATAGTTTTATTTGTCTCATCACCTTCCTGAATAATATAATTTTTTCTTCTCCTTACTCTACTTCTGGTTTGTAATTGCCTAAATTATGTTATCGGATTTCATTATTTGTTTCCCTTTTCTTATATGTTTCTTTATTTACATTTACAGGTTCAACGTAATTTGCTAGATTTGATCCATGTTCTATATTCCCGCTCCTGATTGTGTTGATCAAATAGATGTCCTGGTGTGATGTGTTGCCCCCTGTTGAGTGTGCTGTTTCCGTTGTCCCTTGCAGCCTCTAATTTTTGTCCCTTGTTCCCTAAATGTACGTATTACAGTCGTTGTTTTGACATGTACTGTCTTCTTTTATTCTCACTCTCTCTTCCCTTCCTCTCTTTCCTTCTTATTGTTTCTAATCCTTTTTCTCCTCCATTGAGCTTACATTCCTTCTTTTCCTACTATTTACTTTGCTTCCTTCTCCCTCTCATTTTTCATTTCTTTTGTGATGCATATTTTGTACTTTAAGTTTTTTTCAATGATTTTACATTCAGAGTTATCTCCTGGAAAGGGAAAGGTTTTGTTAAACCGATCAAAAGACAGAGAATACTTACCCATCTTGCCTCTTATAACCCTGATTTATTTCTCTTACAGGAAACTCATCTTACATACACTGAGGCGTTAAAATTAAAAAGGGGATGAGTAGGCTCAGTTTTATTCTCAGCTACCACTAATAAGAAACACTGTGTTATAATATTATGCCATAAGATATTGCATTGTAAAGTTATATCACTAGAAATAGATACAGACAGTAGATGGTATTGGCTAAATTGTTAGTCAATAATGTTTCTTTAACTGTTTTAATATATATGGCCCTACACAGCCTGATTGTACTTTTTGGCCTCTGATTACACAGAAATGTATACAGTTTAGAGATGATTTTTTTATACTAGGAGGCGACTGCAATCAAATTGTCGACCCCTTTCTTGATCGCCAATCTCAAGTCCGCCTCAACTCCCACAAAACTCATACAACACTATCTCTCAGACACACCTTGTTGACTCTTGGAGGCTCTCCCATCCTGATACTTTAAACTTTTCTTTCTTCTCTCCTCCTCATAGTTCTCTTTCCCATCTAGACTATATTTTTCTTTCTCAATCTTTATCTCAAAATCTGATATACTCCTCTATTGAACCTATTGTCATCTCTGATCATGCCCCAATTGTGATAGATCTCGATTTGCTCCTTCCGCGTCCCAAGTCCTCCCACCAGCGTTTTAATAATTCTCTTCTTTCTGACTCCTTTTTTCTTCCTCTTTTAATTCTTTTGCCAATGAATTTTTTTACCTTAACTGTGTCCCAAATACTTCCCTCCATATATTATGGGAGTCCTTTAAGGCCACTGCGAGAAGCTTTATTATAGATTTTGTATAAAAAAAAAGAAACGTTTCCTTCAACAACAAAAAGCCACCTTGGCACATATTAAGAATTTAGAACATACATTTTATACTTCTTCGATGGACACGATCCCAACAGACTTCATACGTGGTAAATTAGCATTTAATAAGGCTACGACCGATAATGCATCCTCAATACTTCTTCGTAGTAGCGCTTGCTACTATGGTGGTTGTAATAATGCAGGTAAACTTAGATGGCTCTCTCATACACAAAGATCAGGATATTCTCAATGAATTTAAACTCTTCTATAAGGACCTTTATACCACAGAATCTCCTCCCTCTTCTTCCCTTATCCAAACATACCTTAATAAACTTCCAACTCCGTCCAATTCTCACCTTAATCTTTCTGACCTTGAAACAGATTTATCCCTTAACAAATTATCCACAGCCTTACATACTTTAAAGAAAGGTAAGACTCCTGGCCCAGATGGATTCTCTTTTGAATTTTATCTCCACTTTTCTAACTTATTACTTCCTAAGCTCTTTAAACGTTTCCATAAATTTTTTCTAGCTGGTAAGACGGAAGGCACATTTTTTAAGGAAGCCACAATTTGCCTTATACATAAAGAGGGTCGAGATCCTATGTTTTGGAAAAACTATCGCCCGATTTCATTGGTCAATGTCTATTATAAACTATTTGCCAAAACACTTGCTTTACACCTAAACCCCCTCATGCCCCATTTGATTGGTAAGGAGCAGTGTGGTTATGTCAGGGGTAGATTGACTTCAGATAATTCTTGTCTTTTCCTTAATGTCTTAAACAAAATCTCCCCCCTTTCCGATTCTTTAGTAGCCATTTCTGTCGATGCTGAAAAAGCTTTTGACAGAGTAGATTGGTTCTTTTTATTTGCTTCTTTGAAGTGGCATGGTTTTGGTCCCAAATTAATCTCTCTTATCTCATCACTATATCCTGCCCTTAGAGCCTCAGTATTAGTTAATGGTTGTATCTCATCTTATTTTCCTCTTTAACACGGAGTCCGCCAAGGTTGCCCTCTTTCTCCTCTCCTCTTTATCTTAGCTCTTGAACCTTTATTCTTTCCTCAATTCGCAATAATGATTTCATCTCATGGTTTTCCTATGGGGATCATTATTTGAAACTTTACGCTTATGCGGATGATATTCTACTTTTTAGTTCTGGTCCCAAAACCTCTATTCCCCCTTTATTGCATGAATTTACTTCCTTCTCCCTTGTGTCTGGTTATAAAATAATTCAGATAAAACTGAAATTCTCCCTCTTACTAAATCTTGTCTACCTCACTCTTTTTCTTCCACTGTTTCGCATGGAATAGTTAAAAAATCTAATATTTAGGTATGTGGTTCTACAATTCTATCGCTACTTCTGTTAAATTAAATATGTCTGCCGTTACATCTTGAATTGACAATTTATTCTCCTCTCGGATCCCCCTTTTTCTCTCTTGGTGGGGTCAGTTAGACTCATTCAAAATGATGATCACCCCTATATTGATTTATGTTCTCTCCTTGCTCCCTGTCCATATTCCCACCTATTATTTTAAGCAAATTGACTCTTGTCTTTCTAAGTTTCTTTGGAAGAACAAAAAAGCTAGGATCTCTTTATCTTCTCTTCTCACACCAAAGTCTAATGGAGGTGTTAACTTTCCTGACTATCGTCTATATCATAAGTCATTCTCCCTCCAACAGGTCTTGAAGTGGCTCCTTTCCAAACCTTCCCCCTTCACTCCCCTCTGGATGTCCATTGAACAAACTTTATTATTACCCTTCTCTCTGAAGGAAGTTATGTTTCTTTTGGCCAAAACTCCTTTTACCTCTCTTCCCTCGTTTCAGCACACTTGCTCCCTTTTGAAACCCTTCATTCAATCTAATCCCATCTCTAGAGAATCTTTCTTAGAATCTCCAATATGGCACAATTCCCTTATTCTCATTATCAACAGAACCATTTTTTTGAACATTTGGAGATTAAAAGGTATCATTTGGGTTAAAGACCTTTTTGATGGGCTATCTCCATGCTCCTTTCCCCAATTCCAAGCCTCATTTAATTGTCCACGATCCTTCTTACAGAAACTCACTACTCTTACGGCAGTCATTCTAGATTCTTACTACTCTCTTCCTTCTTCATCTCTTCCTGTAGTTCAAAATACTCTTCTTAAGATACTTCTTTCTTTACCCAAAGCATCTCTTATCTATAAATACTTCTCAGCTCCTAATTTGGAACGTGCAAAAAACAAGTTGGAACATTCTTGGGAATCTGACCTGGGATGCGAATGGACCATTCCCTTTTGGGACAAACTGTGGTCCCTTTCTCTCAAAATCCCCAGATCTGCCTCTCTTACTCAATCTATGTTTTTTCTTTACCATAAACATTATCTCATCCCTGTTACTATTGCTAGATTTTCCCACTCCACTGTCTCCAACTGTTGGACGTGTGGTTCTTCTGATGCTGATCTCGTATATCTTTTCTTTCTTTACCCCTCGGTTTCTACCTTTTGGAAGAAAGTCTGGTCCTATATTTCTCACATGTTTAATCTTTCTATTCCCTATTCCATTCCTCTTCTCTTCTCTGGAAGTCTCTCAGATTCCTTAGATCTTTCCTCACATAATCATGGTTTCTTTCAATCAATCAATCAATCAATCAATCAATCAATCAATCAATCAATCAATCAATCAATCATAGCATTTATAGAGTGCAATACATACCTGTGAGGGTCTCAAGGCACTTGGGGAGGGGGAAGCTGCTACTGTTCGAAGAGCCAGGTCTTGTGAAGTCTCTTGAAGGTTAGAAGGTCTTCAGTCTGCAGAAGGCGGATGGGGAGGGTGTTCCATGTCTTGGCGGTGAGGTGGGAAAATGATGTTTTTTTCGAGTTTTCGGCAGGTTCACTTGGAGGCCTGGAGGTCTTCGGTGAACCAGCTGGCTTTCTTGCTGGTGTGGGAGTTGGAGGGCTTCTTGAGTGGGGCGAGGGTGTTGGCACAGTCGTTGATCCACTGTCTGAGGTTCCGGGCTGCGGCGTCGGGGGGGTCGGGTCTGCAGGTGGACTCTAGGCGAGGGTGGTGTTTAGCTGGTCCTCGGTGACTTTGCTCCAGTGGCGGCGAGGCATCTGCTGGGTGTGGTGGTGGGTTTCCCGGAAGGTGAGGTGGATGCAGCGGTGGTCGGTCCAGTGGAGTTTGGTGGTGCGGTTGAAGAAGATGGGGGAGCTTGCTGAGGAGATGGGATAAGCGGTTGGGCCAGTGGAGTGGGTGGGTGTTATGACGAGTTGTCTGAGTCCAAGGTTGGCGAGTTTGTCAATCAAGGTGGAAGAGTTGGGGGTCATTGTTGTTCTCGAGGTGGAAGTTCAGGTCCCTGAGGAGGATGTAGTCCATGGAGGCGAGGGCGTGTGTGCTGATGAAGTCGGCGATGGAGTCCCTGAACTGCGGTCGGGGTCCGGGGGGGTCTGTAGACGAGTGTAGCTCTGAGGTTGGTGTTGTGGTTGGTGTAGATCTGGAAGTGCAGGTATTCGGCAGGGCTGAGGGTGTCGTCGATGTATGTCGAGATTTTGAGTGTGTTCCTGTGGACAATGGCAATTCCTTCTCCTACTCCGTTGGTGGGGTCCTTGCGGGTGATCTTGTAGCCTTCCGGGATGGCTATGGTGATGTCGGGTGCCGAGGAGGGGTTCAGCCAGGTCTCTGGGGCGTTGGTGTCGAGTAGGTCCCAGAGTTCGACGGCGTGTTTGCAGGCGGAGCGAGTGTTGAGCAGGATGCATCTGAGGAAGTTGGGTTCTTGGGAAGGTGGGTTGGTGGGCCGGATGCTGGTGAAGCTGCAGTTCCGGCAGGAGAAGGGTCCTTGGGTGCGTCTCATGGCGGCCAGGCAGCAGGTGCGTAATTGTCTGGCGCTGAGTGCGTGGAGGGTGCTGAAGTCGTAGTGGAGTCGGGCATCGTGGTGTTCATGAGGGACATGGATTCTGGTGCTGGGCGCGGTCCAGGAACAAAAGGGTGCAAACTGGCTTGCCTTAGTCACGGCTTTGGCGTGCCAGCGGCACGCCCGCTGAGCGCAGCTACTGCGTAGCTTCCATATGAGGGGATGTAGGAGGTAGGAGGAGCTGGGAGGCAGGAGCGGGGCAGCAAATGGGAAAAGCAGGGGGTGGGGCCGCAGGGGATGCAGTGGCGTGAAAAAGTAGGGGGGGTGGGCGGGGGTTACAGAAGGCAAAAATGGGCACAAAGGGGAAAGGACAACAGTGCTGGAGAAAGAAAACAAAAAACACAAGAATATGGGCAAAACAACACAAAAGATAACACAGTACTGACAATAGCAGAGCAGAGTGCAGGCAATAACACGTGCCATGAACCAAATGTGAGCAGCAGCAGCAGCGGGCTCAGGGCACACAGGTGGGGTTATGTGGCAGTGAGGGGAGTGACCTGCCTGGTGACATGATCAAGCGTCCTTGACCTTATAATTGCCCTAGCTTCCCAACACATTTCTCTCAACTGGAAAACTCTTACAAAACTCTCTGTCCTACACTGGTGGAATAGTCTTTGCCATTTTCATCGACTTGACATTGCTTTTACCTCCTCCTGTAAGCCAATGGCTAATAGAGATCTTTTTTGGTTGCCTCTTACAACTTATTTAGACAATCTAGTTTTAGCAGATAAATCCTGTTTAAATTCTGAATATTTTAAATCTTCTTGAATGTTTATCTTCTCTGTTCTTTGTTTATTTTCCTTTGTTGGCTTATTGTAACTATTTATTAATCAAGATTTTATTCACATTCCTGTGCAAATATGCATTATCTCATTATACCAATGTGTAAGTTTTTTCTCCCTCTCCTATTTCCCCCCTTTTCCCCCTCCTCCCCTCTTCCCTTCCTTATCCCTTCAAATTTTTAAACAGCTTTCATTTTGTATCCCTGCACTAGCCAATTCTTCTGTTATGTTTCTATTTTATTATGTTGAATCTGTTGCTGGTCTTTTGTATCTCTTACTACTTTTCAAATATAGCTTTTCAAACATAAAAAAGTTAATTAAGTATATTTAATTAGTAATTCATTTTTGATTAATATTATTATTTAATTGATAATTTATTATGTCAGTTGTGTTAATAGTATTAGGTCATATTTTAGGTGTGGGTTGTTGTGTTTTTAGGGGAATTGGGTGGGATGTTCATTAAGTTATAGTTTATTAACAATTAATTATTGACTTATTGTTCATTATTTAATTGACAGATAATTATGTAATGAATATTTTTTAGGTTATCTTTTAGATGCAGATTGTTGTGTTTGTAGACGTATGGGGTTGAAGTTAATGACGTAACAATTAATTGATGACTAATGATTATATTTTATTAATTCGTTAATTGATAATTAATTATGTAAATTGTGTAATTATTATATTTGTTAAGTTATATTTTAAGTGTAGGTTGTTGTGTTTGCAGGGTATAGGGTAGGAGGTTAATTCAGTAATAATTTATGAATTCATTCTTAAGTATTTAATTGATAATTAATCATGTAAATTGTGTACTTATTATATTTTGTAAGTTAGATTTTAGGTGCAAGTTGTTGGGTGTGCAGGGGTGTGGGGAGAAAAGTTAATTAAGTACATATTACAATTTAATTAGTTATTCGTTTTAAATAAAATATGTAATTTATTTATAATTGTGTAAATTATTTAATAAATGCATTTTTTATGTTATATATTAGGTGTGTGTTATTGTGTTTTTAGGGAGATAGGGTGGGGCGTTTTTTAATTTATGAATAATTATTGTATTGATTACTTAATATGTTAATAGGATTATAATTTTGTATATTAAATTATTTTTTAAATGTGGGCTCCTAGGTATGTGGGAACATAGTGTGGAAATTTGATTAAATATTCAATTAATACCGTTAGATATTAATGATTACAACGTTTTAATATTATGTACATTGTTTAGTTGTTCGAGATATTAATTGTTTGAGATATATATATATATATACACACACATATATATATATATATTTATATATATATATATATAATTGTTATTTCAATAGTTTATATTTTTGTTCAATTAATACATGTTTTAAAATATTGTGTGTGTTTGCAGTGAAGTACTTTCCCTACTGCTGCACAGACTGGAGTGGGAAGAGTAACTTCTACCCCTCTTGTGTCCAACGAATTCCCTACGGTTGCACGGACTGGAAAGGGAATAGTACATTTTGCTCCTCCACGGTCCAACGCTTCCCCTACTTTTGCACCAATTGGAGTGGGTATAGTAGTATTTTACCCCTCCTGAATCCAAAGCTTTCCCTACTGTTGCACCTACTGGGTGGGAATAGTAAATGTTACCCCTCCTGAGCCTAAAGCTTTCCCTACTGTTGCACTGACTCGAGCGGAAATAGTGAATTAGACCCCTTCTGAGTCCAAAGCTTTCTCTACTGTTGAGCAGGCTGGACTGGAAATAGTACATTTTACCCCTCTTCAATCTCACCCTTTCCCTACTGTTGCACTGACTGGAGTGGGAATAGTATAATTATTATTTCTGAACGGAAGTAGCTTTTTAATATTGTTTAACTGAGGATGAGTTCATGAAAAGTTTATTCGAACTCTGCAGCAAGTAAACAGACGCATTTTGGCAGTCGCCTTCGTCAGTGTCAGGCGTGCCGCAAACGGTCAAATTTAAATATATTTTTGAAATACAGAGAAGGTGCTCATACCAAAGTATTTGCCATCGCCATCTTGGCGTAGTGAATATTGCCGCAATGCCGGTGTAAAAGCATTTTCCAATTTCACTTAATGATACATATCATAAATGGCATTTCATTGTAAATACAAGTTGATATATTGGAGATAGATATAAATATAAATGTAAGAAATTCATGTGGCAATAGTGCCCTGGACGGGCTTGTCAAACGCATAGACATAGACGAAAAACTTCTGTCTAAAAATAGAGATATTATATAAGCACAGTATTTCTGTTGTCTACATTAAAAGAGAATCTGACTATTGTGAATTTAACGCCCAAGTGAGGAATCTCTCTTGAAACTTGGCTTGTCCTTTTGTCCCCATAAGAAATTGGAATATACACAGACACAAATTGATTTATTTAAGTTCACACGTAAGTAGAAACTTTATTTTTAAATTTGAGACCATCAATGGGTAGACCCAAAAAAACTGACAGGTTAACAGTGGCAACAGACATCCTAATGGGAGAAGATCTTGATACCATGTGCATTCTAGAGGATTTGAGATCTGAGGGGTCTCAACGGGGGGTGTGTTCCCCCCACACCAGGACATTTGGAAGTTACGGGTATAGAACAGAGTACTGGCAACACTCTGTTCCAACCAGTATCAACATTCGTACCCCAAATGCCACTAGATGTTGAGTGCGTGTTTGCAATTGATTGTAAATAGATGCTTGGATTTATAGTCCATTCTTAGAGCACAACTGATGCAGTAAAAATAGTGCCCACACCGCCAGCGCTCGCTCCACCTTGAGCCCCATACCACTTTCATACCAAGGAGACTCATGAGACAGAAATGTGGAAAACGGTGGTGCAGGTTTATTTTGCATAACAAGTAGCAGATAAGGTGGGTCATCTTACAGGCGATCCAATGCGGCAGCCCCTCGCTGACCCGCATGCCTAATTAGCCATCTTGCACGGTAAGTCGATGCTCTTGACGGTGCAATACGTTAACACTTTATTTCGTTCTACTCCCGCCCCCCCTGTCAGGGCGGAGCGATGAGGCACACCCCCGGTCGGTTCAGGCCCCCCGACCGCCCGAAGGACTAACGGGGCGCCGACGCTGTTTCCTGGAACCCCCTCGGCTCCAGGTTCTTAGCTCAGGCACCCCTACTGTGCCAGGCAGAGGTATTGACTGTATCCTTCTGCCGCAGAGGTACCCTTACTGTCCATCTGCTTCCAGATCGCCCTGTGACTCCGCCTGCAACACAAAACAGACCATTAGTTGTTCACAACTCGCCTGCCGCTCTGCTGCTGGGTCAGGGCCAGGGTGGGAACAGCGCAGAGCAGCCCAGGAAACGCGGCAGGAAAAGACCGAGCAATGCTAGCTGTGCTAGTTATAGGTCCCGTGAGTCCGCCTCCCGCTTGCTCAGTGTCGCCACTCATTGGTCGTTAGAAAAAGGGGCGGCTCCCGGGCCGGCGCGCTATCGTTCTGCTCGCGCGGCATGTGGCACTAAGACGCTGTCTCGCTTTAGCTCCCCTTCGCGTCGCGCGGCCAGCGGCATAGTGCCCACACCGCCAGCGCTCGCTCCACCTTGAGCCCCATACCACTTTCATACCAAGGAGACTCATGAGACAGAAATGTGGAAAACGGTGGTGCAGGTTTATTTTGCATAACAAGTAGCAGATAAGGTGGGTCATCTTACAGGCGATCCAATGCGGCAGCCCCTCGCTGACCCGCATGCCTAATTAGCCATCTTGCACGGTAAGTCGATGCTCTTGACGGTGCAATACGTTAACACTTTATTTCGTTCTACTCCCGCCCCCCCTGTCAGGGCGGAGCGATGAGGCACACCCCCGGTCGGTTCAGGCCCCCCGACCGCCCGAAGGACTAACGGGGCGCCGACGCTGTTTCCTGGAACCCCCTCGGCTCCAGGTTCTTGGCTCAGGCACCCCTACTGTGCCAGGCAGAGGTATTGACTGTATCCTTCTGCCGCAGAGGTACCCTTACTGTCCATCTGCTTCCAGATCGCCATGTACTCCGCCACAGCTCTGGAGGAGGCCCCCGTCGATGACAGAGCCCCCCCACCACCTAGTTACCTTCGTTACCCTAGTGCCCTCAAGATCATTGGCACCCTGCTGCTGCCAGAGCTTCCTGTAAGTCAAGGAGGAAAACGTCCATCCCAATACCAGACAAGTGAACCCCATCTCTTTCATAGTAACCCACAGTCCTGTCCTGTATGAATTTTTGCATGGCCCTGTTAACCCTCCTCCTGCCTTGCTCGATGGCAAGGGTGACCGCGCTCCTCTCCAGGCCCTGCGGGGGACAATCTCTGACCATATAAATTCAGTGGCCCCCAATTTGTTCGTTATTGCGGTTACATCCCGCTGCATGGCATCCACTAATGCTCTCCTCCCCATTGTCACCAGATCATTCCCTCCCAGGTGTATCACGAGGATGTTGGGAGGCCCACAGATGCACCATTCACCTTGAACCCACCATTGCCGTTGTAACCCCTTAATTTAAGCCCATTATTCGGATGCTTAAGCCTGATAGTGACCATTGCATTTTGGGTGAGTGATTTAATCTCTCCCCTTTACTAAGCCCTTAGGTGCACCTCTAGCATAGTACCCTTCACCACACCACTATGGAGATTTCTTAGAACGGTTCTCAGGACACACCCTTAGTTACATAAGCCGCACCTCTGATGGGGATTGCTTGGATACGGTTCACAGGCCACGCCCTTAGTTACAACCGCCCCACCTCTTACAGAGATTACTTGGCGGTTAGTTGTTTTTGTCCGGACATATTATACGGGGGATCGCCAGGTGACTATTTGCATTACTGTGTCTGCTGGTAATGGCAAACCAGTGATATTTGGCCAAGCAAAGTGGTGGGCTTGTGAAAGACATCTCCAATGCTGAATAATCCTGACCGTGAATGTCCTGGCAACTCACTGCAAGATCGTTATTTGAGATTGGTCAGAGCACGCACTAGCAGATGCCCGTAGCCGTCAAATGTCATTCCCAGTTCTCTGTTGTATTGCAGTGTTTCACCTCTAATTATACAGTATTTTCCCTTGCAACCGTGCCACCATCGCCTACCTTACGTTTGTTCTAGGCCTGAGTGTCTAGCACATCTTGCAGTATTTTAATTCCAATTGTACTTCGTCTCTCTTGCAACCTGCAAACTCATCACTTATCCCTTCTGCAATGCACTGTTTGCTACCTCATGTATTTATTTTGCTTCACAATTGTCACTTTACCTCATGTAACTTAACGTCCTCTTTTGTACCATTCTTCCCTGTCATTTCTTGTACTTATTGTGGAGAGATCCGCCTTCGGGTAACGTCCGTGCTATATAAAGAACGCATAAATGAATTAAATGAACAAAAGTTGACCTCGAGCACATGAAGGACTGCCTCATTCAGGATGACGTACTTGTCGACCATGCATTGCATAATTGATTTTTATATTGAGAGCCAGGGAAAGGGGCTGCGCCCAGAAGGTGGCGACAGTGAGCTACCAGAGCTCACTCCTACAAATGGATGCATTCTCAATGTATACATAAACTTGCTCCGACCTAACGATGGAGCTGTTGAATTAAAACTACAGCAAATGAGTGGCGTAGTCAGTAAGGGAGACACATCAGCTAGCCTGAATAGTCATATACACTTCGCTTTAAAACATGAAGACACCTTTGCGCCATCATGGGTTACCTGGTGGATGTTGTGATGGTTTCAGTGGCATTGGACCCGGACTAAATTAAGGGCAAAATATACTTTAAGGATAGAGGCTATTTCAGAATGCTGGCACGTTTAGCTGACGATATTGTATTAATATGTCAAAACCCGAAATGGACAATCCTGAAGTGATGTGGTTTACTGCCTAATGCTGCAGTGCCTTTTTTGGATTACATGTGTAAGTTAAACACATTTGGATTTATGTTTGCAGAATTAATCCCCCTTTAAATTATCTTTTCACGTGTCCTACCCACCAGATCTATTAAGTTTTATTGCCTGAAGTTACTTCGCATAGTTGCTGAGGGGATTACTCAGGGCCACTCAAAATACCCGTTTGGTAAATTATGTTTACTTTGTGGGTACTCTTAATTTCGAATTATGACCTCGTGTCGCACTTGTGAAGTTCAACGCTTCATGCCATTGCTGGGCCTGTTGTTTGTGCTGCCTGGTCACGCTCCTACATAATGTAAACACTTAATGTGCGGTGCCCATGTTACACCTTTGAACCATCGACTAGAGCCCTAAATGTAAGTTAAATATGCACTGGCACATACATAATATACATTTTAACTGCGAAACAAGTTAACCCCTGGTATTTTCAAGGAATAGCATACCTATACATAGCTGTCGAAGTTTGAGCTAGGTATGTGCGACATAGCCATATATTTGGTGTTTGTACGTGTGATATATAAATGTCTTATGTCTAGCACTTTTACCGATGCATGTTAGAAGACCAAGAACTGAATAGAGCGCACAGTTGTGCCTATCTAGTAGGATAAATGACCCCTTTTGTGGTAAAGTAAACCAAGTTATAACGTAGGTACTTTAAAATAATGATTAACACAAAACGATACTGGAGTTTCCTTTCTGAATACCTGCGTTTGTCAGGTGCAAGCAATAGCTGGGAATGAACAAGCGGCGACGTAATGCGTGAATTGCTTCGAACAGCAAAGGGCTCCTTTCCTTCCACAGCTTTATGAGATGGCAATTTTAATTCTTGCTAACCAAAGAAGCGCGGAAGGGAACCTTAGTTAACCCCCATTGAACGCACTGCAGAATTCGAGAACTCTTAGCAAAAGAAGCGAGGAGGGAGCATAGTATTGCAACTGGTTCTTTTGTAAAGCGCTTTGACCCTTCGGCTGATGTTTGTGCTATATAAATTCGCATTAAGTAAATTAATATACAAACCCGTATCGTATCAGTCGCTAGAACGTCCCCCTCTGTCTCCCCATTTGATTGAAAGCGCGCTTTCCGAGCGTATAGAAGCTTTGAATCCAGGGGCTTCAAATGTCTGAACACAATGCGACACACCCTTTTCCCGCGGAAAGCATGGAGGTATTGTACTCACTTGCCAGCCCGCAGCTCGCACCAATCAGAACACATGCCTTGCCGTACATCACTACTTTAATTGATGCTATTCCAACCACCATGTTGCGTACGTAAACAGCAGCAATCTGCCCATTTATGCAGTGAAACACGACAGCTCTCTTCATACAGCCCTAAAAAACGCAAAATATGGACCATGCACACTTATTTTCCACAAGTGTGTCCTTCCCACAATAAATGCCTGGCGGCTTCTGATATCCTTCTATCTTAGCTAGCTAGACAAAGCATCAGCTGCTAACCGAGGAAAACAAATGGCCCGGCTGGCTGTACGGTGACATTCGAATGAAACATCGTGGCAAAGTCCGACCTGAGTAACCACTAGGTGCTACTTTAACATGTCGGCGAGAAATTCCTTATGTAGTATACTGGAATTCTTCGAGGCTATTGCCTACTCACCCACTGCCTAGTCACTAAATGATCCTGCAGATATGCCCACATAATAGTTGCCGGCGAAAGCTCTTTTCCCTGCCCTAAGGTGTCCGCCGCGTCGCACTGTTGCAGCAAGCCAAGCATGTGGGCATCTCCTGCTTCCTGGCTTTTGCACTTTATTGCGTGGGTGGGCCTGAGCCGGCATGGAGTTTTTTTTAAAATGTGCTATAAAACCGGGCATGAAGTCGGGCCGATTTGAATGAGCCCGCAACGCCCCTACCTCCTGCTCGCTGTATGAAAGAAATCCACATGCCCAAACTCAACTTGGGACACAGCTGAAGGATTCATTCTGAGCAGAAGATGAAAAACGTATCTTTTTAAATTAATACTCTGAGAATATGCATTTTGTACCTAGAGCCTCATAATGACTGACGTGGTTTTCACAATAGAGCTAACAGGGAGTTACCAGCCGCATCGGAATAACAAATTGTGGTGTATCAAGCATTAACAATCTACCAATAAATATGGGGGAAAACTTACAGGAACCGGCATGGATGCGCTCACTTTTACATGACATTCAGTACTTATTCAGAAAAGTGAGTGTTCCCACCCCTATGCATCAGAACCAACTGCTAAGGTAAATATTTTTGAACTTAGAAACAAGAATAGTTAGTTAAAGTCCCGCGGTATCCATACTCAGATGTGAATGATGTGCTTGTATTAAGATGAAGGATCAATGCATCTACAGTAACAGGGATATCTGTGTTTTATAGAAGAATAGAGATGTTTCTGCTAACTGAAAGGCAATATTCTACTAAAGGGAATCTGTCTGGATTAACTGGTGGAAAGTTACCTCAAGTAGAATAAGCAATGCATCGTGACTCAAAGGAAGGCTGAATTAGTATGCGAGTGCATTTCTTGCTTAGCTTTTTCTTGTAAGTACTTTGAAACCATGCTGTGCTAATCCATTATGAGCAAGTTGTATTCAAAAGTGTCCCTTGCTCAGCTCTTCCGGGCAAATAACTCAGCATAAACACGATTTTGAAGCGTATGCACGAACATATGAGCACTTTTTGTGGCTATCATAATTTTTAAAGACTTATGGGTAAACTTGGAACCTTCACACATCCCAAAACATTCAATTGTTTGCGCTCGAAAGAAGGGTAAATACGATCTTCTTTGCTAATAGGAATGATAAATGCATCCGCCCTAAAACAATGGCGGGAATTGTCTCTAAATAAGAAGAGGATACATGTTTCTGCACTGAAAGCGTGGATGGGTGTATCCGTATAAAGAAACAAAGAACTGAGGGCGACAAGCCTAGACAAAATTGAAGATGCACTTGCAGACCTGCAAACTAATCCCGCCGCCTGAAAGCCCAACACCCGACGCAAACTACGAAGATACAAACTGCGTCATTTGTTCTCCCCAGCAGTGCAACTTAAACAAGCACCATGCCGCAACTATCCCGCCGCCAACCACATCTGCAGTCTTGGACTCTCACGAACCGCGTCACCCAAACAACGAGAGCAAAGGACGGAACTTCCCTGTCGAGACTGACTCTGCCCCAGTCCAAGCTGTCTTTTCAGTAGGACTGGCTAAAATTGTACTGCCATTCCGAGTACTATTGGTCTTTCGGCCGCAAGGTTTTAGCACAATACTGACTGCACCGCCACACCGGTTTTACAGACAGACACATACCACCGTTAATTGTAGCGAGAAACACCTGATTAAAGTCATTTTTGCATAAACTGGAATCTCCCGAATGATTCGGGTCTTTCGGCGTGTAGAAGACAGATCGACTGACCTTGCACACGACAAATTCTGCCTGCATAACCTAGAATCTCCCGACTGTTCGGGTCTTTCGGCGTGTCCAAGACAGATGGACTGACCTGAGACACGGCAACTTATACCTTTACAAGCTCATCCACATTTTAGAATCCGGCTCGATTTATAAGAACATCTATCCGAGCTCGGTCTTCACATCCTTACATTCCTCCGAGGCCAGCATCGGGCAACATACATTGTGTGGGAATCGTCTGTCCTTTACAGTGCTTAGAAACGGCCGATGTGAGGAACGATGCGCCATGTAAATTACAAGATTCGTTTTCACATATGGGTTCTAGTGGATGTACATATCAACGTACTGCCCTTGCCTGAGAAATGAATCGAATTGGACGTGCTAATGTCACGCAAATCCTATGAATAAGAGACGGTCATTAACAGCCTAAAAATACAGCTCGTGGCGTAAAACACGACTCCCGTGTAAATCTCTTGTCGCACAGTTGAGTTAGTGGTACGCTATATTCCCCGTAAAAGAGATACAATCCGAAGGTAACTGGGGTCTCTTTATATAAAATATAACGTTTTAACAGTCCCCACACTTAGCCACTGTAAATGAGCTGTAATGGATTCTCTGTCCCCTCGTTAAGCTTTAAAAGTTATCGCATTGATTCCCTTACTGAATATTTACATCCTACGTTCCCTCTGAATATGAATTTCTGATCGCAACTTAAAGTCCTTCCGTGCTCGTAAGCAGTCCGTTTGCTTTCTGCCTCTCCGCCTTCTTTTGTTCCTTACGTAAGGGAATGAGGGCACGTTCCAACTAGGGTGTAAGACGACAACTATGATTGAACCGTGAACCAGGGTATTAACCTGCGCGCCATCAGGCCGGGCCTGTAACCTCACCTTATCCGACCGTCACCGCATGCAACCATGCACCCGGGCCGATGGAGGTGATGTGTACATTCGAAACTGGACAACGCGCATGAAACGCCCCGCGTGTGAAGCAAATCCTACCCGCTAGGCACTCGGCCAATATACAATGTTAAGTTAAACGCAATATATAGCCCTTCACCGTACTCCAACATGCAACTCAAACTTTCACCCGCGCCTGTGCCCCGCGCCAACCGAACAAGCTTCGCGGCCCACGCGGCAAAACGGACTCCCTCTCCCCACTGCCCCGAACGCGTACTCATACTCATCAGCCCGCAAAACGGGCTCACTTTTTTCGGGCTCACTCTCCCCACCGCCCTGAACGCGTGCTCAACTCAGCCCGCAGCACGATAACGTGGCCACCACTCACCCCCCCCATGATAATTACCACTGGGGCCCCGTTCCACCTGGTCATGCCCAGGGACGAGGCCGGGGGGGAGGCGAGACAGCAGCACAAACCTGAACAATGAAGAACTACGCACGACGACACGCGAGCATAACAGCGCAGAGCAGAAACGCGGCAGGAAAAGACCGAGCAATGCTAGCTGTGCTAGTTATAGGTCCAGTGAGTCCGCCTCCCGCTTGCTCAGTGTCGCCACTCATTGGTTGTTAGAAAAAGGGGCGGCTCCCGGGCCGGCGCGCTATCGTTCTGCTCGCGCGGCATGTGGCACTAAGACGCTGTCTCGCTTTAGCTCCCCTTCGCGTCGCGCGGCCAGCGGCATAACCAACGCTCTATCCGGAGCCCTACTTAAGGGTAAACATTTTTGCTGCAAAGAATGCCAACAGAATCCACTCAGGGTCAAAAGTGCTCTAAGAACGGACTATAAATCCCAACATACATTTACATAAAGCAGAGCAAACATGCACTCAGCAACGCCCAGTGAGGGCGGTGACATAACAACATGCAGTTAATTAGCTTGCTAATTGAGAGCTTTCTGTCAGGCATTCACTAAGCTGCCTATGAATCAGAGGCTGGAGCCTTGAAACGCGTCAGGCACAAGAATTTTAAAAATCGAAATGAAGATGTTGGTTTGCCTTTGTGAAATAAACCGGATGGCTTTGCACCAGTTTTCGAGTGCGTCCTTAATGCTTTGGGCGTTTAGTGGAAATACATGGATGAGGCAGCCCGATATACAGCACGACTGATGCAGTAAAAATAACCAACACTCTATCCGGAGCCCTACTTAAGGGTAAACTTTTTTGCTGCAAAGATTACCAACAGAACCCACTCAGGGTCAAAAGTGCTCTAAGAACGGACTATAAATCCAAGCATGCATTTACATAAAGCAGAGCAAACATGCACTTAGCAACTTTCATTGAGGGTGGTGACAAAGCAGCATGCAGTTAATTAACTTGCTAATTGAGAGCTTTCTGTCAGGCATTCACTAAGCTGACTATGAATAAGAGGCCGGAGCCTCGAAACACGTCAGGCACAAGAATTTTAAAAACCAGAATGAAGATGTTGGTTTGGCTTTGTGAAATAAACTGGAGGGTTTTGCCCCAGTTGTCGAGTGCGTTCTTAATGCTTTGGGCGTTTGGTGGAAATAAATATATGCCGAAACGCGTCCTGTTTACTGTTTTGCTGTAAATAAACCCGTATTGCTTCAACCTCAGAGTGCGGTCTGGTCTTTTACGAAGCAGTGAAGGAACTCGAGCGAGTAAGCAGTAGGTAGTTATAGTTAGAACCTAGTTTCCATAGGAAGAACATTTTTTGTTTTGCTTTTAACTTTGGCGTAGTTTGATGAATCTTTATGAAATTTTCAAAACTAATTATTTGTTCTATCAGCTCCTATGTTGAAAGGTTGGGGGTGATTCATTAAGGGGGGCCGAGAAAAAAAGGGGGTTTCTGAAATGTGTTTTCTCCATGTTAATTTCCATAGGAAATTTTAGACAAGGCTACAGGACGAATGGGTGAACGGAATTACCCCAGATTTGGCAGGGAGAAGGGTCTTGGTCAATAAAGCACTCTTTTATTTATGAGGTGTAAATCCGTTCAGTAGTTTTTGAGAAATATCGAAATTTACAGATACCGATATTTGAGAATTCTGCCATCTGATTGGCTGAGGCGTTACGAACACGAGCTTGCTGCTCATTGGCTGCGAGCACGCCGAACGGTTGCAACTTTCTAGTGCTGGCCGCCATTTTGTGATTCCATTGAAGCGAGTAAGTGGAAAAAAGGGCGAAAAAAGTTGGAAAAGAAGGTAGGAGCACTGTAACCTCTGTGGGGGAGTGCGAAGCGAAGTAGTCACTCTTACCGGTCTGAAAATGCGGTGTTGCTCAGAATGACATGGTGCTGATATGATATGGTGCTACACTCTGGTATGAAACCGAGAGCCTAAACCATGAGCTCATTGCTGTAAAGTGATGTGGTGTGTTCTTTGTAGCATACATGTGTTAGTAGGCGTTTATACCATACAGGGAGTGGGAAGCGAACTACTGACCGCTATCGTGCGTTTATAGTATACCAGAAGCGGGAAGCGAAGTACTCACGCGTACTGGTGTGAAGACTTGGGGATAAAATTTAGGTGATTGCTGTAAAGGGATGGACTCTGGGCACTGTATTATACAGGTGCAAGTAGTGTTAGTAGGAGTTTATACCATACAGGGAGTGGGAAGCGAACTACTGAACACTACTGTGCGTTTATAGTATACCGAAGCAGGATCGAAGTACTCAGGCCTACCGGTGTGAAGACTTGGGGATGAAACCGAGGAGATTGCTGTAAAGGGATGGGCTCTGGGTGCTGCAGTATACGTGTGCAAGTAGTGTTAGTAGGCGTTTATACCATACAGGGAGTGGGACGGTAACTGCTGACCGCTACCGTGTGTTTATAGTATACCGGAAGCGGGAAGCGAAGTACTCACGCCTACCGGTGTGAAGAGTTGGTAATCAAACCGAGTTGATTGCTGTAAAGTGAGGGGCTCTGGGCACTGTAGGATACTAGCCGCTGTAGTATAACTGTGTAAGTAATGTTAGTATGTGTTTATAGTATATAGGGAGTGGGAAGCAAACTACTCACCCCTACTGGTTTGAAGACTCAGGGATTAAACCGTGAGCCTAAATTGTGAGATCATTGCTGCAAAGTGATGTGCTCTAGGCGCTATAGCATACCTGTGGAAGTAGTGTTAGTTTGCGTTCTTACAATACAGGGCGTGGGAAGCAAACTACTCACCCCTACCGTTCTCAAGACTCGTGAATAAAACCATGAGCTCATTGCTGTAAAGTGATGTGCGCTGTGTAGTATTCTAATGTATATATATAGTAGAATGTTAGTATGTAATTCTACTAGAATGCAAGTATGTAATGTTAAAATGTAGAGCTGTCGTGAGGAGAACCTTGGGGAGTTTGTACACGGTGCTGGAGAAGACGGTTGCCTTGCTGTGTAGTCTGCTCCTGTTGGTGGCTGTTTAAGGTGTCTTGTTTTCCTGTAATAAATCTACTTATCGGATCCACTGCTGTCTGCCTCTTCACTACATAAATTTGTCGACGAGCCGGAGAAGGTAAAAAGAAGGTAGCACTCACCAATATTTTGAAAATGCTTGCGTTGTGCTGAAGACCCGTTTTCTTCGTGTAGGTAATTCTACTCATCCCAGAGTCGTCGGCTCACTGAACTATGTAACCCGACTTCTAGTAGGATTTATATTTTTAGATTTTGTGCTTCCTCTGCCTCTTCACTATACTCTGGTCGCTGTACTACACGTGTGTAAGTAGTGTTAGTATGCGTTTATACTAACCAATGCATCATGATCCTAGGGAGAGCAACCTCCCAGGCACAGCTCATACAATGTCCCGGGGTGTGCATCCGCAGGACATTTGTGTTTGCTATTAGAGGGCTGGTACATGGCTTCCACCCTGTGATAGCAAATCCTTGCTTGACTAGTTGAAGCGAGAGGAGGAAAACCTCACATCGCTTTAATAGAGCGGATCCGGATGGTAAAAAGGGGGAAAAAAAAAAGCGGGGTCTTACCCGTTCATTTAAATAAGGCCCATGGTGGGTAATGTTCCGTGGCCAATCCTATTATTATATTGCGGGGTCTCTGTAGGACTGGGGTTCTTAATGTCACATGTAAATTAGGCACAGGAGGGCACTGAGACGTTTTGCAGCCTATGGGACATCACCTTCCCGGGCATTGTTTACTAATTGTTCGGGGGGGTTCGAGGCCAACTGAAGTCCGGGGATCGCCACCCTGCGGGGCTTTACTTAAACATGCAGGGTGGGCCTCGGCAGTCCCTGAAGCCTTGGTGGTCCTAGGCCGTGCCTTATTGGTTCTGTAATCAAATGGGCAGTACTCATGGTGTTTTAAAGTGATACACTCATAAAACTCTTGCAGTTGTAGAATTACCCAGGCTTCATTTGTCTAACAGTCAGTTGGATTGTGTTTGGTAGGTGCACCACAAAATTACAAAGGTTTTCCCTCATAATCTCCTATAAACAGACGATTTTCACAATAAACTATCGACAATTGTTGTCAGAAAAAGAAGACCTATACAATCAGTTATTTATTGGAAAAAACAATAACCTTTATTAAAACACAAATAAATGGAAACATAAATTTATTAGAACAAACAACAGTGTGACATAGAAAACGTGGGTTGGACTCCTGTTGAAGCAGCGTAGAAAACCTGCAAGACAAAAATGAAACATAAGTATGCGTGCCATGTGGAAGAGGTAAAGAAAGGTAGTCCGAATGAAAGGACAATAGTGAGAATGGGAGGGAGAGAGAGTGGGTGGAAGGAGAAGGGGAGGAAGTCAAAAGAAGAGAGGGAGGAGGAGACAGAGCGTCGGCCTACTGCACCCAGCCCTCAGTGTTTACCCTCACATCACCCGTTTGTCTAGGATGCTGGGGTCCGCGAGAAAGAGTGTGGTCCAGCAAGTCCTTGAAATGAAACATATGAATGAGGCCAGAGAATATATTATTAGCTATGAAAAAATCGCTTGCCTGCACCTGTGCACCCAGGGTGCTGCCCCCCAGCCCCTTCCCCCACACTGTGCTCAATTGTAGGTCCTGCGCACCAAGGCTTCACTGCTCAACTGCCACCATCGTTGTGTCCAAGACGTGTTGGTGCAAGCTCCAAGTCCGGGGTACATTTGTAGGGTAGAAGAGCAGGTCTCAGGTCGGGGATGTTGTCTTGATACCACGATGGAAGGCGTCGGAATGCCCAGGGCATCATCGCGGGGTGAGCTCCCGCTCCGCCCATTTAGGGTCCATCAATTCAGTGTCTGAAAAGGGAGAAATAATTTAATGGTGGAAACGTCAGGAGGTAAATGAAGGTTTACTTCAAGCTTAATAGAAAACAGCAGTTGAGTGCATCCTTCGTTTTTTTTTTTTAAATTTTTTTTTTTGGTGCAAAACAAAGATAGTATGTACAGTTTCATCCATCTCGTTCTCACATATAAGGTACTAGGTGAATGCAGTGATACAGTATTTACAATGATCAAACTTATAACATCCACATTAGTGCAAAGCATTTCAGGTCATATCGACGATGTGATGAATAGGGATATACTCGTGTCGTAGAAATACAGTTTGCGATTTTGTGTTTTGTTGGCTACTATTCGTCTGAGTTTTGCCTTTTTCACCTTGCAATAAACATAAAACAATGAAAACAGCACACTTAGTCCGGCACGTACTTGAAGTAGTAGCTTTCGGCACTCGTGGCACAGTCCATCTGTAAAGAGAGCAGTGTATTGTGTCAAAAGCCCCCTAGTTCCCACTCCCGCCCATACCACCTCCCACGGCTGGACCCACCCACTTCTGTTGCGCACACCCTAAATACATTGTTATAACCCAATCAACGCTCCCCGTCACTCTCAGATCCTTCGTCATCATCCTCCTCTAGTGGTTCGCAGACATCCCCTCTATAGGTGTTCCAGGATTGCCACACCCCATTCCATTTACGTGGATTGCCCCTCAATTTGTACACCGCCCTTTCAGTCAACATAAGCATGTCCATGTTGCGGAGCCATTGGGGCAGCGTGGGGAGATCAGCCGACCCCCACCTCTGTGCTATGTCCCGTTTCGCTGTTACCATCCCCACTGTGACCCAGGTCCTTGCGTAAAAGGTGAGGTCAGTCGGCTCCCAGATGTTCAGCAGGCAGAGCCGTGGGTCTAGGGTGAGGGTGGTGTGAAGTGTTTGGGCCATCGTGCGTAGTACCCGTTGCCAGTAGCTGACTATCAACGGACATTCCCACACCGTGTGTATGAAGGTCCCCTCTGCCCCGCAGCCCCTAAGGCAATACGGATGATCCGCCCTGCGCAGTTTATGAAGCAACGTACGGGTGTAGTAGATTCTGTGAATGAATTTTAGTTGCACTAGGCGAAATTTAGACGATATGCCTGCTTCACGTGGGGATGCCATGGCTGTGTTCCAGTCAGTGTCATCCAGGTCACCCACTTCCGCCATCCATTTGTCCTTCAGTTTCCCCAGTGGATCAGGCATATTGTTAATCAGCTTGCGGTATGTCAGCGATGTCGCCCCTTCTTGCATGAAGTCGGTAAGAAGACGATCCTCCAGGGGGGAGGATTCGGGCAGGGATGTGTCGGGCGAGATCGCTGCCTGTAGCGCGTGTCGAACCTGGATGTATCTGTAGAGCTCTGTGTTCCCCAACTCATATTGGTCCTGTAAAGTGGCAAAGGATATCACTCCTTCCCTTGTCCACATGTCCCCCACCGTGGAGATGCCGATGCTGTCCCATTGTGTGAAGCCCTTAGAGCGCCGCAATTGGCCCAACGCCTTCGCGTCCCATAGGGGCGTAAGTTTCGTAATGATGCCATCCCACTTCAACTTTGCCTGTGCCTTGTACCATATGCGGACCGTGTGTTTCGTAGGCCCAGTGAGTTTTGCCGCCACTCCACGGTGGTACAGTGGGGCCAATAAGGTGTTTACACCCAGTTGCGCCCTGTCAGCCTTGAACGCTGGGTCATCCTGCGGGGCATGTATCCACTGGTTAAGGATTTTGAGTTGGGCCGCCCAGTAGTACAACTGTACGTTTGGGAGGGCGATTCCCCCGTCGTACCATCCCCTGTTTAATTTGGCATGAGAAATGCGGGCTGGCTTGTTGCCCCATAACAGGCCCGAGATCTGCGCCGTTATTTTCTGAAGGAAGCCATCTGGCACCAAGTACGGGGCGTTCTCCAGCACGTATAGGAAACGCGGCAGAGCCATCATTTTAAATAGCGCTGCACGGCCAAGGAGCGTTAGGGGGAGATCCTTCCAATGGCGCACGTCCTCACGGAGCCGGGCCAAGGGAGGTTGTAGGTTGAGCCGTGAGAAATCCGCCTCATTCCGGGTGATATGAATCCCCAGGTATTTAAAGGACGTGTGCGCCGGATCCAGTGGGCAGGAGTCCGGGAGAGGCGGGAGTGGCCCCCGCAGTTCAAAAATGATGGACTTGGTCCAGTTAATGGTGTAACCCGAGACTCGCCCGTGAGCTGTACAGAGAGCCAGGAGGTTAGGGAGACTCTCTTCCAGATCCGTAAGATAGATCAGCATGTCGTCTGCGTAGAGGGACACTCTGTCCTCCCATAACGGGGTCCATTGTATCCCTTTCAGGAGTGGGGTGGTGCGTATCGTAACCGCCAGCGGTTCTAGAACTAAGGCGAAGAGTAGGGGCGAAAGCGGGCAGCCCTGTCGTGTACCTCTGCCTAGGGAGAAGGTTCTTGAAATGTGGCCATTGGCCGTCACCTGCGCCACTGGGTCTCTGTACAGCATTCGTATCCAGGAAAGGAACACCGGGCCGAAACCCATACGCGTGAGCACTGCAAAGAGATAGCTCCATTCCACCATGTCAAACGCCATCTTGGCGTCTAAGGAGAGGATGGCAGCCGGTTCTTGCAGTAGTGGAACTCGCGCCAGTACACCATGCACCCTGCGGAGATTTAGAGCAGTGCTGCGGTGGGGCATGAATCCGGACTGATCCGGGTGGATTAGGTGGGACAGAGTCGGCAAGATCCTGTTTGCCAACACTTTGGCATCCTTCGTTTTTGAAGTACAATCTACCAACTGTTATTGGTAATCGTAAATCCACCATTCACACATTTATATATTTATATATCCACTCATTCTTCAATGCAAAGTAGTGTATTTATAATACATATTTAAATATCAAAGCAAACCACATTCACTGGATGATGTCATCAGTGATGTCATTTGAGATGTCATCAGTGATGTCATCAGTGATGTCACTGACCATGTCATGAATGATGTAATATGTGACATCATCAGCAGTGGATTGCGGGCGCGCGAGTTATAGTGAGTCCAACTAACTATAACGTGGGAATTTCAATGGTTTTGTATGAGTCAAATGTTCAGCTAACTATAACTGGTGTGAAACCTATGTTTTTTTCAGTGAATTTCAAAGGTTTTTTAAATGCTAATTCCTAACTATAACAATTGTGAAACCTGTGTTTTTTTTAGTGAATTTCAAATGTTTTTTAAATGCTAATTCCTAACTATAACGATTATGAAACCTATGGTTTTTTCAGTGAATTTCAAAGGTTTTTTAAAAGCTAATTCCTTACTATATCGAGTTTGTAACCTACGATTTTTAAAGTAATTTTTTTTTGTAGCTGTTTTTTATAGCAATTAATTATTATACATTTTTTTTTTCTAAAATTAATTTTTCAATGTATTTTTCATGTACGTTATTTTTTTTAATCATTTTGTCTTGGAGCGCTCAGGGTGCGCGCACTGTTGAGCTTACCCGAGAGCGCAGCGAGAGTGCTATTCCCGCGTGCGAGAAAAAAAAGTTTGTATTTAAAGTAAAAAATAATGCAAAACATTTAGTGGCTAGCAGAACGTCATTTAGGTGCACCGCGTAAGCGGTTCCGGAAGCGCCTACGTTCGTGCCGCGTAAGCGCCCCCAGAAGCGCCTACGTTCGTGCTGTGTAAGTGCCCCCTGAAGCGCTCCAGTGCACGCAGCGTAAGCGCGTCAAGTCATGTGACATTAAAATAACACTTTTTATTGGTTCTTTACAGCTTTTTTTACAACTAATGAAAACCCCACCCATTTCCTTCACTACCTCTTTCACTTTGGAGAGAGTAAGACCTGTTCCCTGTTTATCTTCATTACTTTAGAAAGAATGGCTGCAAGACCACCTAGCAGCAGTGAGGACTCTGATGGGTTTATCCAGGAAGAAACTCCTCAGCCAAAGGTGAAGGAGCACTTTATCTGGAAATTTTTTACTATTCCACCAGGAGAGAAAAAGGTTAATGCTCCAAAAGTGGAGTGCAAAATTTGCCAAACTGTTCTTTCACGGAGTGACCCTAGAAAAAAATATTGTTTTGGCAACTCAACAATGATCAGGCATGTTCAAAGGAGGCACCCCCAGAACTATGCCCGGGAGAGTGTCAGAGACCTGGCACATAATCCCCCAAGAGATGGCGCCTCAACTTCCACCGGAGGACAAACATCATCGGGGAGAGGAAGATCAGTGGAGCTGATTCCCAACATTCAGCCTGTTTTCAGCGACATCAACATTCGTTGTAAGCAGTGTAATGAACTGCTTTGTGTTGGAGAACAGAGTATCTTCCTGATTGTTCGCAAAAGGGAAGAACACCGCTGCCCTCCCCAGCCCTAATTTTTCCCCTTTTTTTTGCTCCTGTTGAGCAGTTTGGCATTCCCTATTTTTGTTTTTGTTCTGATAAAAATGCCAACAAAAATTAAAAACGTTTGTAAAAAGAAAAAAAAAAAAACTAAAAAAGAAGAAAAAGAAGAAAAAAAACAGTTTTTTTTAGAACTACCTCCAATTCTCCAAAAAGAGCTATATTCTTTATATATTGTGAAGGAGTGAGTGAAGTGGTGAGCTCAGGGTGCGCGTAACCGGTGAGCGTACACGGGAACGCACCCAGCGCTTACCCCGCGAATTTAAAAAAAAAAAAAAAGTTTTTTTACCCTTAAGGGTCCTTCTAGGCCCCCCTCAGAAAACCTAGGGGGTAAGAGGGTGTGTACCCTGTCCCCTTTTAAACATTTTCCCCTTTTTATTTTCACCTCTTGTGTCTCGATTCTACTGAGACACAAGATGGCGGACTCTCCGGACTGTTTAGAATGTTGACAGACATCCGACAGCCAATCAGCTTTCCGCTCGCGCGCTCTCGTAGCGTGCCGGATGCGCTCACCGGTATGCGTACCGGTGAGCTCTCGGAGCGCGCCTATAGATATATGTGTTTTTGTTGTTAATTTTCAAAAAAACCACTGGAGCAAATTTCACCAAATATAGCAAAGGCACATCTGCGTACCAGTCCCTACAATTTTGCGAAGTTTGACGTAATTCCGTTCAGCGGTTCGGGCTGTAGCCGTGTCAGAACGTCCTATGGAAAATTGCATGGGGAAAACAGGTTTTGGGACCCCCCTTTTTTCTCGGCCCCCGCTTGACGAATCCCCCTGAAACTGTCAGGGAAGGAGCGGAGTGGAGCTGGCCAAAATTTTGGAAAATTACACGCACATTCCTCAACCGGCGCCACAGTTATTCCCAATAGAATGTTGCACATTTCCTATGGTAGCTAGGTCCTAACTATAACTACCTACTGGCGACCGCCAGCAGGTGGTGTATATGTATATATTACCTACTGGCGGTCGCCAGTAGGTATATATAGTTAGGATTTTTTCTCTATGGGATTTTTGGAAATTCTATGTCTAATAACTTTGGCGTTTGTGGACGGAATTGGCTGAAATTTTATATATATATATATATATATATATGTATATATATATATTTTTTCAAACAAAGGAGGCGGCACAATCAGGATATTTTTCTTAAGCCTTATTTATTTAAGACTTCACCCCACCAACGCGTTTCGGCCACACCTGGCCTTGCTCACGGTTGGTTAGTCCCTCTACTGTGTTTCTATTTATACTGGCCCATAGTTAGCCATTTATGAGGCATTATGGGATATGTAGTTTCATTACATTTCAGTGAAAAACTAAATTAAAAGAAAGAAAGACTTTGCATGCTTTTAAGTTACAGCACTTTGGTAACTAGTTATTGACTACATAATATAATCAATTCTGGGTGTAGTACCCCAATCTTTCATTGATGTCTCTTATTTGTCAATTAATGTTTGTTAGGGGTATAGTACCCAATTTCATTCTGAGATCATTATTCCAGATGAATATGCAGATCCTCTCCAAAGTTCATCCCCTTCGGGTGTTTCGTTCTGAGTCTAATTATCATGCGTGACTCCATTTGTCGCAATCTTCGAACCACATCGCCACCTCTCTCCATTTTATCCAGTATTTTTGCCCCATAGAAATGCATTTGTCTCCAGTCTCCATTCTGGCATGTGCTCATATGTTTAGCAGTGGCATATTGCATGTTAGAGTTTTTTACTGCTCGGATATGTTCCAAGATTCTTTTTTTCAACATGCAAGTCGTGCACCCCACATACTTCATTCCACATTTGCATTCAATAACGTATACAACGTTTTTTGAGGTACATGAGATTTGTTGTTCTATTCTCATTAACTTTCCATCTGGTTCCTCAATAACTTTCATACTTTTGCCGATCTTGCATGCTTTGCATGAGTTACAGGGTTGAAATCCTTTACGTTGCATTTCCAGCCAGTTTTGTTTTGGTTTCTCTTGAAAGTGGCTTTTAACCAGTAAGTCTTTAAGTGAAGTGTTTTTTTTGTATGTTATTAGTGGAGCGTTGCCGATGGTGGTGCCAATGTCAGGGTCCTTTGAAAGTAGATGCCAATATTTTTTCATTATGCGGGCAATATTTGTGCTTTCTTTACTGTAGGTCATTATAAGTCTTGGAGGTGTGTGGGTTTCACTTTTTTTTAGGTTGTTCCATTAGTGTTTGAGTTTGTGTTTTTTGGTCAATTTTTCTTTTGCAATTGGTTAACACTCTTTCTTCATAGCCTCTCGCTCTGAATCTGCATTTGCTTTCTTCTATAACTTTCTCTGCATCTTCTGGTACAGAGCAATTTCTCTTGAGGCGTGTGAATTCACCATACGGTATACTTCGTAGAAGGGGTGTGGGATGAAAACTTGTTCCATGAAGCACACTGTTTGTAGCCGTTTTTTTTCGAAATAGAGTGGACTCCAGCTTATCATTGTGCACATATATTTTGGTGTCCAAGAAGTCTATTTCCTGTGTGCTCGTGTTGCATGTGAATTGTAGTCCAATTCCATTCTCATTTAGTTTGTTAAAATAAGTTCGAAATTGATCATCCGTACCATGCCAAATAATGAACAGGTCGTCAATGTAACGAACCCATAACATTATCCATTCCAGATCTTGTTGGTGTTCTTCGTTCCACGCTATAGTTTTTTCCCACCACCCCATTGTGATGTTAGCGTAGTTGGGTGATAGAGAAATGCCCATGGCGGTGCCACAAATTTGTTTGAATAATTGTTTGTTAAAAAGAAAGACATTGTTCTTTAGGCATAGATCAATCATTTTCATTAGCATTTTCGAGTGGTCCAAGAATATGATGTTACGTTGTTTGAGATAATATTCACAAGCTTGCATTCCGATCTCATGACGGAATGAAGTGTAGAGTGAGACTACATCAATAGTTACTAGCAAAAATTCTGAGTTCCAGGTCACATTCATAAGTGTTCTCAAAAAGTCACCAGTGTCTTTAATATACGATGGAAGAGTTTGGGCAATGGGGGCCAAAAATTTATCGACATAGTTGGAGATGTTCTCATATAATGATCCGCATGAGGAGACAATGGGTCTTCCTGGAGGGTGATTTAAGGTCTTATGAATCTTTGAGAGAAAATATATACAAGGTAATATTGGGTGGTCAATAGTTAGGTATTTTCTCTCTTCTTCATCTATTAAACCTTTTGTGTACCATATTTCCAAATACTCTTGTTGTTCTCTCTTCATGTTCGCATACGGGTTCACTTCCAGTTTTTGATAATTGTTTTCTTGATTTAGTTGTCTCATTGCCTCCCATGTATAATCAGATGTTTTCATGAGAACAATGTTGCCCCCCTTGTCTGCGGGTTTTATGGTGACTTTGTCATTGTTCATCAGTGTTTTGATTGCTGCACGTTCAGTTTTTGAAAGATTTTCACGTGTCTTGTTTCTCACTTTGGCGAGATTATCTAGTTCTTTTATTATTGCCTCTGAGAAAAGATCTATTTTGTTCCCTGGTGATAGTATCGGATAATACCTTGATTTTCTTTTTAGTCCGGTGGCTGGTCTTACATCTGTTGGGATATTTAGCTCCTCTAACAGTTCAGCATCCGATATAGAGACCCCGTCCAGGTCAAATAGTGATTCAAAACTATTTCTCAGGTCTGGTATGTCTGCAATGGTATCAAAAGGAGCATTATCCACATTCTCATCCGCAGTATTAGCAGGCTCAATTTGTTTATCAGCGTGTACCTTTGCTAATTTCAACTTCCTGATATATTTGTAGAAGTCTATCCGCGTTTCTGTGTAATCGAAGTGAGCTTCAGGACAGAATGACAATCCTTTATTTAAAACACGTTTTTCTGTCTCTGTTAGTTGGTGGTCTGAAAGGTTTACTATTAGGTTGGCCTCGGATTGCGATTGCGGAGGGGGTACTGACGTTTTTCTCCGTTTGGCCCTGCGGGTTTTTCTGGTACTGGTGTGGGGGTTGTCTGATTTTGTGGCCCCCTGCCTCTTCCTCTGTGTCTTTGGTTGGGGTATGGTCGTCTTCCCCTTCCTCTTCCCCTTCCTCCGCCTCTCGCAATACTCTTTTCCAGGTTGACCAATTCGACCTCCTCTAAAACAGACCAGTTTTTTGACTGGTAGGTACTTCGTGTTGAGCCATCATCACTGATGCTGGATTCACTTGCACTTGATGCTAGTTTTTGCATCGGATAGTTCTTTTTTAAATTGTCATATTTTCTGGCAAATGTAAGAATTCTACCATGAATGTAGTCCTGTTCATCCCGTTGGAATTTGCGCTCTTTGCGTTCTTCAATTTCACTTTCGTAGGAGTCTAGTCTGGTTTCCATTTCCTTGCGTAGTTTGACGACTTCCTCTTGATTAGTGTCATTTGTTATGTTATCTTCCAACTCTTTTATTTTTTGTGTAATCTCATCCACCTCAATGCGTGCATGCTTCACTAGAATGCGCATCATATTTAGTGAACATTGGGTATTATTATCAATCCATTCTTCAATTAATTCTTTCTTTACTTCAGTGTGCGTTGGCATTGTAAAGATCCTTAGCCCTCGAGGGATGCGTTTCACTTCCAAGTATTTTTCCAAAGCGATTGCTTCCCAACTTTTGTTGATCTCTTTTTTGTACAGTTTTTCCAGAGCATTTAGCTGCTGTTTCACAGTGTTTTCTAGTATTGGGGATGTTGTCGAGGTTACTGGAGTTTCATCCGGCTTACTCCCAGTTTTGAACATCGTTGTTACCTTGGAAGCTCTTTTCTCTATGCGAGCCTCCATAATTCCAGTTATTTAACGTGCTGCACGCTTTAAACCTTAAAGGGCGAAAGGAATGCTTTTAAGTCTGTATCGCCTCGAGGGCTAAGGATCTTTACAGTGCCAACGCACACTGAAGTAAAGAAAGAATTAATTGAAGAATGGATTGATAATAATACCCAATGTTCACTAAATATGATGCGCATTCTAGTGAAGCATGCACGCATTGAGGTGGATGAGATTACACAAAAAATAAAAGAGTTGGAAGATAACATAACAAATGACACTAATCAAGAGGAAGTCGTCAAACTACGCAAGGAAATGGAAACCAGACTAGACTCCTACGAAAGTGAAATTGAAGAACGCAAAGAGCGCAAATTCCAACGGGATGAACAGGACTACATTCATGGTAGAATTCTTACATTTGCCAGAAAATATGACAATTTAAAAAAGAACTATCCGATGCAAAAACTAGCATCAAGTGCAAGTGAATCCAGCATCAGTGATGATGGCTCAACACGAAGTACCTACCAGTCAAAAAACTGGTCTGTTTTAGAGGAGGTCGAATTGGTCAACCTGGAAAAGAGTATTGCGAGAGGCGGAGGAAGGGGAAGAGGAAGGGGAAGACGACCATACCCCAACCAAAGACACAGAGGAAGAGGCAGGGGGCCACAAAATCAGACAACCCCACACCAGTACCAGAAAAACCCGCAGGGCCAAACGGAGAAAAACGTCAGTACCCCCTCCGCAATCGCAATCCGAGGCCAACCTTATAGTAAACCTTTCAGACCACCAACTAACAGAGACAGAAAAACGTGTTTTAAATAAAGGATTGTCATTCTGTCCTGAAGCTCACTTCGATTACACAGAAATGCGGATAGACTTCTACAAATATATCAGGAAGTTGAAATTAGCAAAGGTACACGCTGATAAACAAATTGAGCCTGCTAATACTGCGGATGAGAATGTGGATAATGCTCCTTTTGATACCATTGCAGACATACCAGACCTGAGAAATAGTTTTGAATCACTATTTGACCTGGACGGGGTCTCTATATCGGATGCTGAACTGTTAGAGGAGCTAAATATCCCAACAGATGTAAGACCAGCCACCGGACTAAAAAGAAAATCAAGGTATTATCCGATACTATCACCAGGGAACAAAATAGATCTTTTCTCAGAGGCAATAATAAAAGAACTAGATAATCTCGCCAAAGTGAGAAACAAGACACGTGAAAATCTTTCAAAAACTGAACGTGCAGCAATCAAAACACTGATGAACAATGACAAAGTCACCATAAAACCCGCAGACAAGGGGGGCAACGTTGTTCTCATGAAAACATCTGATTATACATGGGAGGCAATGAGACAACTAAATCAAGAAAACAATTATCAAAAACTGGAAGTGAACCCGTATGCGAACATGAAGAGAGAACTACAAGAGTATTTGGAAATATGGTACACAAAAGGTTTAATAGATGAAGAAGAGAGAAAATACCTAACTATTGACCACCCAATAATACCTTGTATATATTTTCTCCCAAAGATTCATAAGACCTTAAATCACCCTCCAGGAAGACCCATTGTCTCCTCATGCGGATCATTATATGAGAACATCTCCAACTATGTCGATAAATTTTTGGCCCCCATTGCCCAAAGTCTTCCATCGTATATTAAAGACACTGGTGACTTTTTGAGAACACTTATGAATGTGACCTGGAACTCAGAATTTTTGCTAGTAACTATTGATGTAGTCTCACTCTACACTTCAATCCGTCATGAGATCAGAATGCAAGCTTGTGAGTATTATCTCAAACAACGTAACATCATATTCTTGGACCACTCGAAAATGCTAATGAAAATGATTGATCTATGCCTAAAGAACAATGTCTTTCTTTTTAACAAACAATTATTCAAACAAATTTGTGGCACCGTCATGGGCATTTCTCTATCACCCAACTACGCTAACATCACAATTGGGTGGTGGGAAAAAACTATAGCGTGGAACGAAGAACACCAACAAGATCTGGAACGGATAATGTTATGGGTTCGTTACATTGACGACCTGTTCATTATTTGGCATGGTACGGATGATCAATTTCGAACTTATTTTAACAAACTAAATGAGAATGGAATTGGACTACAATTCACATGCAACACGAGCACACAGGAAATAGACTTCTTGGACACCAAAATATATGTGCACAATGATAAGCTGGAGTCCACTCTATTTCGAAAAAAAACGGCTACAAACAGTGTGCTTCATGGAACAAGTTTTCATCCCACACCCCTTCTACGAAGTATACCGTATGGTGAATTCACACGCCTCAAGAGAAATTGCTCTGTACCAGAAGATGCAGAGAAAGTTATAGAAGAAAGCAAATGCAGATTCAGAGCGAGAGGCTATGAAGAAAGAGTGTTAACCAATTGCAAAAGAAAAATTGACCAAAAAACACGAACTCAAACACTAATGGAACAACCTAAAAAAAAGTGAAACCCACACACCTCCAAGACTTATAATGACCTACAGTAAAGAAAGCACAAATATTGCCCGCATAATGAAAAAATATTGGCATCTACTTTCAAAGGACCCTGACATTGGCACCACCATCGGCAACGCTCCACTAATAACATACAAAAAAAACACTTCACTTAAAGACTTACTGGTTAAAAGCCACTTTCAAGAGAAACCAAAACAAAACTGGTTGGAAATGCAACGTAAAGGATTTCAACCCTGTAACTCATGCAAAGCATGCAAGATCGGCAAAAGTATGAAAGTGATTGAGGAACCAGATGGAAAGTTAATGAGAATAGAACAACAAATCTCATGTACCTCAAAAAACGTTGTATACGTTATTGAATGCAAATGTGGAATGAAGTATGTGGGGTGCACGACTTGCATGTTGAAAAAAAGAATCTTGGAACATATCCGAGCAGTAAAAAACTCTAACATGCAATATGCCACTGCTAAACATATGAGCACATGCCAGAATGGAGACTGGAGACAAATGCATTTCTATGGGGCAAAAATACTGGATAAAATGGAGAGAGGTGGCGATGTGGTTCGAAGATTGCGACAAATGGAGTCACGCATGATAATTAGACTCAGAACGAAACACCCGAAGGGGATGAACTTTGGAGAGGATCTGCATATTCATCTGGAATAATGATCTCAGAATGAAATTGGGTACTATACCCCTAACAAACATTAATTGACAAATAAGAGACATCAATGAAAGATTGGGGTACTACACCCAGAATTGATTATATTATGTAGTCAATAACTAGTTACCAAAGTGCTGTAACTTAAAAGCATGCAAAGTCTTTCTTTCTTTTAATTTAATTTTTCACTGAAATGTAATGAAACTACATATCCCATAATGCCTCATAAATGGCTAACTATGGGCCAGTAAAAATAGAAACACAGTAGAGGGACTAACCAACCGTGAGCAAGGCCAGGTGTGGCCGAAACGCGTTGGTGGGGTGAAGTCTTAAATAAATAAGGCTTAAGAAAAATATCCTGATTGTGCCGCCTCCTTTGTTTGAAAAAATTGCCTGGGTCAGGATCCGACCCCTAGGCAGAGCACACACTGCTGAGCGCGCCCGTATGGCTGATGGATCACTTTGGATGAAGAGATATATATATATATATATATATATATATATATATATATATATATATATATATATATATATATATATATATATATATATATATATATATATATATGGAAAGAAAGAGTTGCCGCTAGGTGGGGATGCACTAACAGGTAGGGATTGATGCCAGTGCAAGGGCGCAAGCTGCGAACAGAGTCCCTTTCCTGCCAGACTCGTTTCGGGCCAACGCCCTCCTCAGTGGCAGCACATGTGACATGACGGCGAGCTGCAGGCACCAGTAAATACCCTCAGTAATTATGCACAGGTGTAAAACCTGAAGCAATGCTCTCTGGGACTGGTGGTTCCGTAAAACCCAAGTGGGTCGCCGCCGCCATTCGCATGCAAAAAAGTATTAAAGGGATTGCCAATGTCCCCGCAAGCACCCCGCAAGTAGAGGCACCTCCTGTATATATATATATATATATATTCACTTTCCCCACACGCCAACCAGCATGTAAATGCACTCGATCTCCAAACAGTATTCACCAATGAATCAAGCCATCCAGCAAAAAGTCGTTAGTATATCTTTTATTCCAGCATGGAACACAGTTCATAGAACTAAACCCCAACGCGTTTCAGCGACTACTCGCCTTGGTCACGGGTGAATAGTAAACACAAAGGTGAACATTAAATAAAGTTTTCAAAACTTCAAGTGTAAACATAAACAACAGACATGGTGCTCAAAATAAAAGTAAAACCACAGCGGCCATCTTGGCATGGTCAAATTGCATGGTGACGTGCCCCAATGTCAAAACAAAGCATAATTAAGCGCTCTACTTTTGCATGTGAACATACGTGTAAATAAGAAATTTAAACAGTGTCCCAAGTGGGTACACCATTTCTTCATTTGTCATAGCTAGACATGTCCATCAGACATAACTCAGCAAGGCGCATGATTTGCCAAGGCTAGTACACTTGGAGAGTGACCTATTAAATCGACTTCGAATCCCCAAGTGGGAAAGCATAATGTACAAAGAATGGTACTCTATAGGGCTCATGGGGAACCAGAATGCGAAGGAAATACCAACGGCTGTTTTTCATACAATAATTAGACAGGTATTAACTCCCAATGACTAATCTGCAAATCCCAAGTGGGTAATTTTAAACAACATAAGAGGTAGGCAGAAATGTGGTGCAAAACCAACCATAATAAATTCACATTCCAAATTAAAGTTGTATAAATTCGCATTCCAAATAAAGTTATATCAAAATTGTATCAAATTAGGCTTCCAAGTGGAAAATTAAAGCATGACCCATCGGATGATCGGTTCCTCTGGACGGTCTACTCTCCACATTTAAGTGTCACCTAAAAAATAACAAAAAAGACGGCACGTCAGAGCTATACATGCCATTGCGAAGCGGCCAAACATTGCTAGTGTCAATAAAAGACAGATTCTGCTGTGAAGTGATTAAAAACGTATGAATCATTGCTAGGAGATCAAAATTTAACACAGTACATATCATAGCTGAAATACATAGTAGGCAGCATTTTAGGCATCTACTCTCCTAAGTACCATTTAAGTTCTTCTTCCGAATTCAAACCTCCTGGGATACGTGTGTCGAGGTCAATAATATACTTACTCTCCAACTGGCGTAACCTACGGATTCTGTCACCCCCCCTCCTCATGCCTGGAACTCTGTCAATCACAAAGAATTTCAGTAGATTGCGATTGCTTTTATGTTTTTCTTCAAAGTGACGGGCGACTGGCGAGGTTTGGTCCTTGTTATCAATCGCCCTCATGTGTTCAAGAATACGTTTTTTCGCAGGGAACATAGTACTCCCCACGTATTTTTTAGCACATGGACACATCAAAACATATATGGCATGATCAGAGAGACAGTTCAGATGTTGAGTTATCGGCTTTACTCTGTCTTCTACAGGATAGTAAACTGACTTTACATTGTTGCTAAATTTGCAAGCTTTGCATTTTAAGCAAGTGTAAAATCCCTTTATTTCCTGGGTTTTTATAGGTGTCATCCTGATCTCATTCTTACTCAGTTTATCTTTGAGAGAGTCAGCCTTCCTGTAAGTGATACTGGGGTTACTATCTAAGACTTCTTTAAGAGTCTGTTCGGTGAGTAACACGTTCCAGTTCTTTTTGAAACTTTTTCTTACCTGCCACGAACTCGCGTGGTAAGTAGAGATAAACCTGATAACCTCCTGCTCCTCAGGTGGGTCGGTCTTGGGTACCAATAAAGAGTCATGGCTGATATTTCTAGCCTTAGTAAACGCTGCTTGGACAACCTGTGGGTTATAACCTCGCTCTTCGAAACGTTCTGTCATAATGACACCTTCCTTCACAAAGTCCTCATCCTTACTGCAGTTTCTCCGAGCCCGGAGAAACTCTCCATAGGGGATGCTGCGTATGAGTGATTTGGGGTGGCTGCTGTCGGCGTGGAGCAGGGTGTTACCTGCAGTCGCTTTGCGGTAGAGCTTGGTGACAAGTTTATTCTTCTCCACCTCAATTTGCAGATCCAGAAACTCCATCGCACAATTACTGATCCTACCCTCAAATGTGAGGTTAAGATCATTGCAATTCAGCTCACGGATGAAGTCTTCTGCCAGCGTTTCCGGGCCATCCCAGATGATGAATAGGTCATCAATGTAACGCAGCCACGTTTTGACATGGCTGCGATACAATCTGCTGGTTTCTGCCACCTGTTGCTCCCAGTTTGCCATGAATAGATTAGCAAAACTGGGAGCAAAACAAGTTCCCATCGCTGTCTCCTGGCGCTGTCTAAAGTATGTCTCATTAAAGATGAAAAAATTGTTCTCGAGACAAAACAGCATCATCCTTAAAATCATGTCTGTGTGGTCCCGAAAGGAGATGGAACGTTTCTTCAAGAACCTCCGGCAGGCATTGATTCCATCCAAATGCCTGATGGAGGTGTACAGGCTGCCTACATCGAGAGAGATCAAAAAGTAGTTGTTTTGCCATTCTAGATCTTTGATTTTATTAATGAAATCTCTACTGTCCTTGAGATACGAGGGTATCCCCTCAACAAAAGGACGTAGAAAGAAATCGATGTATTTCGAGGTATTTTCAAGGAGGGATCCAATGGACGAAACAATTGGCCTGCCGGGAGGCTTAACAGCATCCTTATGCAGTTTGGGCAGAAGATATAATACTGCCACTTTGGGGTTTCTATTTAATAGAAAGGAGTATTCATTCCATTCCAGTAAACCCTCACTGTACCATTCTTTCAACATATTGTGATACAAAATGTTAGTTTTTTCAATCTGTTCAATGGACGATACCTCATAACAGTCAACATTATTTAGCTGGCGCATACCCTCCTCAACATAACTGTTCACATCCATTACCACAACATTCCCTCCTTTGTCCGATTGGCGGATAACGATTGAAGGGTCATCCTCCAAACTCTTAACAGCCAAACGTTCGTGTTTGTTTAAATTGTCACACATCCAGTCTTTCTTTCTGGCCAGTTTTTTCAGATCACCAATCACCAGATCTTCAAAGACATCAATGCCACAGGCTGGCAGTACGGGGTTAAAGTTAGACTTAGGTTTGAAATTGTTGGGACAATTCAAGCTGGGATTGAACCCCAATGCTACAGCATCAATTGGACTCTCAGGGGGTACATTGAATTCCAATTCTTTCAGGGCAGCCAAAGCTTCTACATCCCAGATGGATTCAGTAGCTGGCTGGTTGGTCTCGATCGTTACCCCTGCATTCTTCACTTTAAGTTTATTCCACTTGTGCAAACGTAATTTGCGGGTAAACTTAAAAAGGTCAATTCGCTCGCGAGAGTAAATAAAGTTAGAGGTTGGGCAGAAAGAAAGACCGAATTGTAACACTCTGTGTTCTATTTTTGAAAGAGAACGAGAAGAAAGATTTACCACATTCTTTTGGTTCATTTTCCTCGTTTCTTTTGGCCCCGTGTTTCCACTCCCATGGGGGTTCCACTGCGGTTTCGACCTGCCGCCCCTCCTTGTTTGTTGCTGGATGCGGTGGTGTCTTCTCCAACCTTGCCTCTTCCTCTGCCTCGTCCGCGAAATCCTTTGCTTTGTCCTCTGCCCCGATCGATCTGCCAGTTCTGCTGCTGTGATGTTTGGTTCATCACACGGAACTCCTCCCGAAAATTCGACGGTTGGACTTGGTTCGGTTGTGCCAAGTCCAAGTCCAACCGTCGAATTTTCGGGAGGAGTTCCGTGTGATGAACCAAACATCACAGCAGCAGAACTGGCAGATCGATCGGGGCAGAGGACAAAGCAAAGGATTTCGCGGACGAGGCAGAGGAAGAGGCAAGGTTGGAGAAGACACCACCGCATCCAGCAACAAACAAGGAGGGGCGGCAGGTGGAAACGGCAGTGGAACCCCCATGGGAGTGGAAACACGGGGCCAAAAGAAACGAGGAAAATGAACCAAAAGAATGTGGTAAATCTTTCTTCTCGTTCTCTTTCAAAAATAGAACACAGAGTGTTACAATTCGGTCTTTCTTTCTGCCCAACCTCTAACTTTATTTACTCTCGCGAGCGAATTGACCTTTTTAAGTTTACCCGCAAATTACGTTTGCACAAGTGGAATAAACTTAAAGTGAAGAATGCAGGGGTAACGATCGAGACCAACCAGCCAGCTACTGAATCCATCTGGGATGTAGAAGCTTTGGCTGCCCTGAAAGAATTGGAATTCAATGTACCCCCTGAGAGTCCAATTGATGCTGTAGCATTGGGGTTCAATCCCAGCTTGAATTGTCCCAACAATTTCAAACCTAAGTCTAACTTTAACCCCGTACTGCCAGCCTGTGGCATTGATGTCTTTGAAGATCTGGTGATTGGTGATCTGAAAAAACTGGCCAGAAAGAAAGACTGGATGTGTGACAATTTAAACAAACACGAACGTTTGGCTGTTAAGAGTTTGGAGGATGACCCTTCAATCGTTATCCGCCAATCGGACAAAGGAGGGAATGTTGTGGTAATGGATGTGAACAGTTATGTTGAGGAGGGTATGCGCCAGCTAAATAATGTTGACTGTTATGAGGTATCGTCCATTGAACAGATTGAAAAAACTAACATTTTGTATCACAATATGTTGAAAGAATGGTACAGTGAGGGTTTACTGGAATGGAATGAATACTCCTTTCTATTAAATAGAAACCCCAAAGTGGCAGTATTATATCTTCTGCCCAAACTGCATAAGGATGCTGTTAAGCCTCCCGGCAGGCCAATTGTTTCGTCCATTGGATCCCTCCTTGAAAATACCTCGAAATACATCGATTTCTTTCTACGTCCTTTTGTTGAGGGGATACCCTCGTATCTCAAGGACAGTAGAGATTTCATTAATAAAATCAAAGATCTAGAATGGCAAAACAACTACTTTTTGATCTCTCTCGATGTAGGCAGCCTGTACACCTCCATCAGGCATTTGGATGGAATCAATGCCTGCCGGAGGTTCTTGAAGAAACGTTCCATCTCCTTTCGGGACCACACAGACATGATTTTAAGGATGATGCTGTTTTGTCTCGAGAACAATTTTTTCATCTTTAATGAGACATACTTTAGACAGCGCCAGGGGACAGCGATGGGAACTTGTTTTGCTCCCAGTTTTGCTAATCTATTCATGGCAAACTGGGAGCAACAGGTGGCAGAAACCAGCAGATTGTATCGCAGCCATGTCAAAACGTGGCTGCGTTACATTGATGACCTATTCATCATCTGTGATGGCCCGGAAACGCTGGCAGAAGACTTCATCCGTGAGCTGAATTGCAATGATCTTAACCTCACATTTGAGGGTAGGATCAGTAATTGTGCGATGGAGTTTCTGGATCTGCAAATTGAGGTGGAGAAGAATAAACTTGTCACCAAGCTCTACCGCAAAGCGACTGCAGGTAACACCCTGCTCCACGTCGACAGCAGCCACCCCAAATCACTCATACGCAGCATCCCCTATGGAGAGTTTCTCCGGGCTCGGAGAAACTGCAGTAAGGATGAGGACTTTGTGAAGGAAGGTGTCATTATGACAGAACGTTTCGAAGAGCGAGGTTATAACCCACAGGTTGTCCAAGCAGCGTTTACTAAGGCTAGAAATATCAGCCATGACTCTTTATTGGTACCCAAGACCGACCCACCTGAGGAGCAGGAGGTTATCAGGTTTATCTCTACTTACCACGCGAGTTCGTGGCAGGTAAGAAAAAGTTTCAAAAAGAACTGGAACGTGTTACTCACCGAACAGACTCTTAAAGAAGTCTTAGATAGTAACCCCAGTATCACTTACAGGAAGGCTGACTCTCTCAAAGATAAACTGAGTAAGAATGAGATCAGGATGACACCTATAAAAACCCAGGAAATAAAGGGATTTTACACTTGCTTAAAATGCAAAGCTTGCAAATTTAGCAACAATGTAAAGTCAGTTTACTATCCTGTAGAAGACAGAGTAAAGCCGATAACTCAACATCTGAACTGTCTCTCTGATCATGCCATATATGTTTTGATGTGTCCATGTGCTAAAAAATACGTGGGGAGTACTATGTTCCCTGCGAAAAAACGTATTCTTGAACACATGAGGGCGATTGATAACAAGGACCAAACCTCGCCAGTCGCCCGTCACTTTGAAGAAAAACATAAAAGCAATCGCAATCTACTGAAATTCTTTGTGATTGACAGAGTTCCAGGCATGAGGAGGGGGGGTGACAGAATCCGTAGGTTACGCCAGTTGGAGAGTAAGTATATTATTGACCTCGACACACGTATCCCAGGAGGTTTGAATTCGGAAGAAGAACTTAAATGGTACTTAGGAGAGTAGATGCCTAAAATGCTGCCTACTATGTATTTCAGCTATGATATGTACTGTGTTAAATTTTGATCTCCTAGCAATGATTCATACGTTTTTAATCACTTCACAGCAGAATCTGTCTTTTATTGACACTAGCAATGTTTGGCCGCTTCGCAATGGCATGTATAGCTCTGACGTGCCGTCTTTTTTGTTATTTTTTAGGTGACACTTAAATGTGGAGAGTAGACCGTCCAGAGGAACCGATCATCCGATGGGTCATGCTTTAATTTTCCACTTGGAAGCCTAATTTGATACAATTTTGATATAACTTTATTTGGAATGCGAATTTATACAACTTTAATTTGGAATGTGAATTTATTATGGTTGGTTTTGCACCACATTTCTGCCTACCTCTTATGTTGTTTAAAATTACCCACTTGGGATTTGCAGATTAGTCATTGGGAGTTAATACCTGTCTAATTATTGTATGAAAAACAGCCGTTGGTATTTCCTTCGCATTCTGGTTCCCCATGAGCCCTATAGAGTACCATTCTTTGTACATTATGCTTTCCCACTTGGGGATTCGAAGTCGATTTAATAGGTCACTCTCCAAGTGTACTAGCCTTGGCAAATCATGCGCCTTGCTGAGTTATGTCTGATGGACATGTCTAGCTATGACAAATGAAGAAATGGTGTACCCACTTGGGACACTGTTTAAATTTCTTATTTACACGTATGTTCACATGCAAAAGTAGAGCGCTTAATTATGCTTTGTTTTGACATTGGGGCACGTCACAATGCAATTTGACCATGCCAAGATGGCCGCTGTGGTTTTACTTTTATTTTGAGCACCATGTCTGTTGTTTATGTTTACACTTGAAGTTTTGAAAACTTTATTTAATGTTCACCTTTGTGTTTACTATTCACCCGTGACCAAGGCGAGTAGTCGCTGAAACGCGTTGGGGTTTAGTTCTATGAACTGTGTTCCATGCTGGAATAAAAGATATACTAACAACTTTTTGCTGGATGGCTTGATTCATTGGTGAATACTGTTTGGAGATCGAGTGCATTTACATGCTGGTTGGCGTGTGGTGAAAGTGAATACGAACAGGGTGCCTTTGACCCTGGTTTGCACCGCAGTCCGAGGGTCCCGGTTTCTCGAAGGATGTGAACTGGCATATATATATATATATATATATATATATATATATATTACCTACTGGCGGTCGCCAGTAGGTAGTTATAGTTAGGATTTTTTTCAATGTTAAATCTCAAAATTCTATTTGGAATAACTTTGGCACCGGTTGACGAATCTGCCTGAAAATTTCCTGAAAATGGCCTCGCGGAGCTCCGGTCCTTCCCTGAAAGTTTGGGGGGGATACGTCATGCGGGGGCCGAGATAAAAGGGGGGTCCCAAAACGCATTTTCCCCATGTTAATTTCCATAGGGCGGTCAATTTCACTTTTAGCCCGAACGGCTGAATGGATTTACACCAAACTTGGCAAAATTGTAGGGACTGGTAGCCCGATGTGCCTTTGCTATGTCTCAAGATATGTGCTCCAGTGGATTTTGAGTAATTTAGGTTCAAAAAAATATATATATCTATAGGCGCTCTCCGGTGCGCGCACTTGAGTGCGCTCCCGGCGCGACACGCGACTTGCGCGCAGAAAGCTGATTGGCTCTTGGGTGTCTGTAAACATTCTAAACAGTCTGGAGCGGCCGCCATCTTGTGTCTCGGTAAAATCGAGACACAAGGGGTTTGAAAAAAAAAGGGGCAAATGACCATAAGGGGGAAGAGTAGACCCCCTCTGACCCCCTAGGTTTGATGTAGGGACTAAAATAGGGTCCTGCAGGGCATTAAAAAAATTTTTTCGTTTTGCGCGGGGGAAGCGCATGGTACGCGCACCGGCGAAGCACGGGGAAAATCCAGGACCATATTTATGAAGGCCTTGCGCTGTTAGTTTTGCGCCTCCTGTGCGTCAATTTTTGTGACGCACCAGCGGTGTAAAAAAATGCGCATTGTTATGCAATATTTAAAAAGTGACGCATCTATCTAGATGCGTCACTTTTTAAATATAGTGCAACGAGGCACATTTTATTACACTGCTGGTGTTATGCGTCACTTTTCTGTGCGCACTCCTTATGACATTCCAGATGTGTCATATTTAATGTATGACGAATCATGTTGCAAGGAGTTACAGATACGTCAGTATTTCTGACATATCTGTAAACATAAAAGTGATGCGAGGCAGGTGCAAGATTTTGACGCAACAGCATCCTAAAAGTGACGCAGAGAAATCTTATAGATTTCAGTACGTCGTTATTACCAAGCTTTTTGCGGGGGAATGCCCCCTTTGCATACATTATACCTGACGCAGATATAATGTGGCGCAGAGTTTTAAAAAGTGACCCATGTACCTAGATGCGTCACTTTTTAAAAATAGCGTCAGGTATAATGCATGCAGAGGGGGTGTTCTCCCGCAAAAAGCTTTGTAATAGCGACGCAGTGAAATCTTTGAGATTTCACTGCGTCAGTTTTAGGATGCTGTTGCGTCAAAATCTTGTGCCTGCTTTACAGCAGGTGTTAGACTGAGGCAAGACCTTTCACATGCTGCTTTCCCCATTTGAAAGGACACATTACTGGAGTTGCGTCACTTTTGTGACGCACTCCAGCAATGCGTTACTTGGAATGTCATAAGGAGTGCGCACAGAAAAGTGACGCATCGCACCAGTGGTGTAAAAAAATGTGCCTTGTTGCGTTATATTTAAAAAGTGACGTATCTAGGTAGATGGGTCACTTTTTAAAATCAAGCGCCACATTATATCTGCGTGAGGTATAATGCATGCAGAGGGGGTGTTCCCCCACTAAAAGCTTTGTAATAGCGACGCAGTGAAATGTTTGAGATTTCACTGCGTCACTTTTAGGATGCTGTTGCATCCTTTAAATATAGTGCAACGAGGCACATTTTATTACACTGCTGGTGTGATGCGTCACTTTTCTGTCCACAGTCCTTATGACATTCCAGATGTGTCATATTTAATGTATGACGAATCATGTTGCAAGGAGTTACAGATACGTCAGTATTTCTGACATATCTGTAAACATAAAAGTGATGCGAGGCCGGCGCAAGATTTTGACGCAACAGCATCCTAAAAGTGACGCAGAGAAATCTCATAGATTTCAGTACGTCGTTATTACCAAGCTTTTTGCGAGGGATTGCCCCCTCTGCATACATTATACCTGATGCAGATACAATATGGCGCAGAGTTTTAAAAAGTGACCCATGTACCTAGATGCGTCACTTTTTAAAAAATAGTGTCAGGTATAATGCATGCAGAGGGGGTGTTCCTTGCAAAAAGCTTGGTAATAATGACGCAGTGCGTCACTTTTAGGATGCTGTTGCGCCAAAATCTTGCGCCTGCTTCACAGCAAACCTTTCACATGGTGCTTTTTCCATGTGAAAGGACACATTACTGGAGTTGCGTCACTTTTGTGACGCACTCCTGCAATGCGTTACTTTTGTGTTTACAGATATGTCAGAAATACTGACATATCTGTAACTCCTTGCGAATTGATTAGTCATATATTAAATATGACATATCTAGAATGTCATAAGGAGTGCGTCCAGAAAAGTGACGCATCGCTGTTTTCACGTAGCGATGCGTCACTTTTCAGAAATGAGGCCTCCAGTTTATTCACTGTGTCATAACTTTCTTTTCTAACACTCACCTTCTTTCATTCCTCCTACTTCACTTCCTTTCACCTCTCATACCTTTCTGTTCTTTCTTACTCATTCTCCTTTCAATTATCAATGCACTATATTTCACTTACTCTTCATTTTTTAAGAATATAGCTCTTTGATGAGAATTGGAGGTAGTTCTGAAAAGAACTTTTGGTTTTCTTCTTTTAACTGAACAGGAACAAAAACAGGGAATGGAAACTGCTCAACAGGAGCAAAAAGAAAAGAAAAAAATTAGGGGTGGGAAGGGCAGCGATGGTTCTCCAATGCTCGAACCATGAGCAGGACACTTTGCTCCCCATAGGTGAGGAGTTGATTGCAGTATCTGCATTTGACGACCCCATGGTTAAATGCAGGTTGTATGTTTGCTACCTGCTCCTGTGATTGTTCTCTTCCAGAAGAAGTTGCTCCTCCTGTTGATGTAGAGGCCCCATCTCTGGGAACCTCTTGTGCCAGAGCCCTGACACTTTCCCGGGCAAAATTCTGGGGGTGCCTCCTCTCCACATGGCGAATCATGGTGAAGTTGCCAAAAGAGTATTTTTTTTGGGGGTTACCCCGTGACAGGACCTGTTTGCAGATCCTGCACTCTACTTTTGGTGCATTCACCTTCTTCTGGTCTGCTGGAAACTTAAAAAATTTCCAGATGAAATGTTCTTTGACCTTCGGCTGAGGAGGCTCTTCATCAATGAAATCATTGGAGTCATCTTCACTGCTGGATGGTCTGGCAGCCATGATGAATCCAGGAATATGGAGCAGCAAAAAAGGCAGGTCTTTCAGTCACAAAAGTGAAAGAAGAAGTGAAGGAAATGGGTGGGGATTTCATTCATTGTAAAAAAAAACTGTTAGCAACCAATGAAAAGTGTTATTTTAGGGTCACATGACCCGACGCGTTTACGCTGCGCGCTCCGGAGCACTTCCGGTGCGTTTACGCAGCGCGATCGTAGGCGCTTCCGGGGCGCAAACGTGGCGCGATCGTAGGCGCTTTTGCGTGCGTTTATGCGCCGCGCACGTAGGCGCTTCCGAGGGCACTTACGTTGCGCGCCGAAGTGACGTCATCAATCTTTTATAGAAATGCATAATCATTTTCCTTATTAAAAAAAACAAATTTTATTTGTATGGTACGAAATGTTTTGCATTATTATTAACTTTTCATTCATATTTTTTTTCACGAACGACAGTTGCGCTCTGGGTGCGCTTTCAGATGAGCTCTCGGAAAAGCTTACCGGAGAGCTTAGCTGAAAGCTTCCCGGAGCGCGCACCCAGAGCGCAAAAGAAAAAAATTATATAAAAAAAATGAATACTTAAAAAAAACAGCAAATTGTAAAAAAAAAAAAAGGTTAGAAACTCGATATACAAAGGAATTAGCATTTAAAAAACCTATGAAATTCACTGAAAAAACCATAGGTTTCACACCAGTTATAGTTAGGAATTAGCATTTAAAAAACCTATGAAATTCACTGAAAAAACCATAGGTTTCACACCAGTTATAGTTAGGAATTAGCATTTAAAAAACCTATTAAATTCACTGAAAAAACCATAGGTTTCACACCAGTTATAGTTAGCTGGAAATTTTACTGATATAAAACCATTGAAATTCCCACGTTATAGTTAGATGGACTCACTATAACTTGCGCGTGCAATGCACTGCTGATGATGTCTTATTAAGCCAGTTAACCAATCAATTTTTAAAAACCATCCATTTAGACACTTATTTAAACATTTATTCTTCCATCAACTTTTACATATACATATATAAAATATATTTATTTTTCAGAAAGACACACATTCACTGGATGGTGTCATCAGTGATGTCATGAGTGATGTCACTGACCATGTCATGAGTGATGTAATATGTGATGTCATCAGCAGTGCATTGCACGCGCAAGTTATAGTGAGTCCATCTAACTATAACGTGGGAATTTCAATGGTTTTATATCAGTAAAATTTCCAGCTAACTATAACTGGTGTGAAACCTATGGTTTTTTCAGTGAATTTAATAGGTTTTTTAAATGCTAATTCCTAACTATAACTGGTGTGAAACCTATGGTTTTTTCAGTGAATATATATATATATATATATATATATATAAATATATATATATATATATTTTCCTCCCAATAGCTCCTGCTGCTTGAGAAAGCACTTGACAGTCACGTAAGTGACTCAACACTTTATTGCAAACATGAAGATGGCCTCCCACTCTTTCTTTCAGTCCTTGAGCCTACAAGCGTTTCGGAGCTGTTCGCTCCTTCTTCTCGGGCTGTTGGTGATTGCAGAGTCAGCTAGTATTCATGGTATCCCATCATTCGCTTCGTCTTTTGTAGTGAGCAAATCCAGCTACAGTAGCGAAATGTATCTTGGGAATTGTAGTTTCCATTGCCACTTTAATACCCACAGTGGGTCTCGCAAATCTCCAACTTAATTGAAGGTATCAGAGGTTTTATACAAATCCTCTGTGTCAAAGGCGCTCCAGTGCGCCCCGAGTGAAGGATAACATCTCCATCAGTGTAGTGCCCTGCTGCGCCGGTTAAAATAAGGAGGTTCATGTTCTTACGGCGCCTACTTTAACGGCTTCTGCCCTTTATTTCAGGTGGTGCTTTCTCCGAGACCAAAGCAGTTGTGTTAACATTTTCCTCCCAATTGCTCCTGCTGCTTGAGAAAGCACTCCACAGTCAGTTAAGTGACTCAACACTTTATTGCAAACATGAAGATGGTCTCCCACTCGTTCTTTTAGTCCTTGAGCCTACGTACACCGTCATGAGCACACGCTGCCCATGGCTCATGACGACGTGGTTCCGTCATGAGCTGTGCGCTCCTTCTTCTCGGGCTGTTGGTGATTGTAGAGTCAGCTAGTATTCATGGTATCCCATCATTCGCTTTGTCTTTTGTAGTGAGCGAATCCCGCTATAGTAGCGCAATGTATCTTGGGAATTGTAGTTTCCATTGCCACTTTAATACCCACAGTGGGTCCCGCAAATCTCCAACTTAATTGAAGGTATCAGAGCTTTTGTACAAATCCTTTGTGTCAAAGGCGCTCCAGTGCGACCAGAGTGAAGGATAACAACTCCATCAGTGTAGTGCCCCTGCTGCGCCAGTCACAACGAGGAGGTTCCTGTTCTCACGGCCCCTTACTTTAACGGCTTCTGCCCTTTATTTCAGGCGGTGCTTTCTCCATGACCGAAGCCGTCGTGTTAACATTTTCCTCCCAATTGCTCCTGCTTTCATCTTTCACCCAGGGCGCACTGGAGCGCCTTAATTCAGAGGATTTGTACAGAACCTTCTTTTAGGGCTGTTGGTGATTGTAGAGTCAGCTAGTATTCATGGTATCCCATCATTCGCTTTGTCTTTTGTAGTGAGCGAATCCCGCTGTAGTAGCGCAATGTATCTTGGGAATTGTAGTTTCCATTGCCACTTTAATACCCACAGTGGGTCCCGCAAATCTCCAACTTAATTGAAGGTATCAGAGCTTTTGTACAAATCCTTTGTGTCAAAGGCGCTCCAGTGCGACCAGAGTGAAGGATAACAACTCCATCAGTGTAGTGCCCCTGCTGCGCCAGTCACAACGAGGAGGTTCCTGTTCTCACAGCCCCTTACTTTAACGGCTTCTGCCCTTTATTTCAGGTGGTGCTTTCTCCACGACCGAAGCCGCCCTGTTAACATTTTCCTCCCAATTGCTTCTGCTTTCATCTTTCACCCAGGGCGCACTGGAGCGCCTTAATTCAGAGGATTTGTACAGAACCTCTGGTTCCTTTTAAAGTTGGAAGTGTGGGACTCACTGTGGGTGTAAAAGCGATGAAGACTACAAGTCCCAATATCCATAGCGCTACTATAGCAGAAACGAGATTCACGCGCTACTAAAGGAATAGTGAATCACAGGACATCTTTGACATCAGCAGACTCCACACTTATCAAAAGCCCAGGAAGGAGCGCATAGCTCCGAAACTCATAGACTGAAGGATTAAATATAACGAGTGAGATGTCATCTTCATTCATGCAATAAGTATTAATTCACTTACCTGACTGTCAAGTGCTTCTTCAAGCAGCAGGAGCGGAGCGCAATGGAGGGAGATATATATATATATATATATATATATATATATATATATATATATATCCAACACGCAGGAACCCCAAATAAAGAATAAAGAACCACCACAGGAAACTTGATTTGCTCACAATTAAAATGGCAGCTTGCAGACAGGAAACTTAATCTTCCTACGCCATACGCGTTTCAGGAGTAAAATCCATTCTTCAGTGGTGTGTATAAAGGCACGATGAAAGCGCATGTAAGTGCGCACAGTTCAATAATAGCACCTGGCTGAAATGGGCGTCACCACCCCAATTGCCTTCTGGATGCTGTAGTGCGCACATCGTCAACCCCAGTGGGTGCGCTGTCAAAGTCCCATTGTAACAGTGTTCATCCTTTCGGCAGATGAAAAACTCAATTAGGCTCCTGCCCCGCTTTTCAACTGTCACTGCTGAGCCTCAAGATGGCAACACCCTGCATGAGTGCCAGCCCGAATTTCCTCCCGATTCTTGCATCACCGAATGGTGTTGTCACGGACCCCCACACAGGGATGGGCTGTTCTTCACGGCCGGGTCAAGCCGTAACAAATCCAACACGCAGGAACCCCAAATAAAGAACCACCACAGGAAACTTGATTTGCTCACAATTGTAATGGCAGCTTGCAGACAGGATACTTAAAAGAGCACTCATTAATCTTCTTACACCATACGCGTTTCTGGAGTAAAATCCCTTCTTCAGTGGCGTGTATAAAGGCACGATGAAAGCGCATGTACGTGCGCACAGTTCAATTAATAGCACCTGGCTGAAATGGGCGTCACCACCCCAATTGCCTTCTGGATGCTGTAGTGCGCACATCGTCAACCCCAGTGGGTGCGCTGTCAAAGTCCCATTGTAATATATATATATCTTCCAAGAGTTCAACACCAGAGGACACCCAATATTCTGGAAGCCGCTGCAGCACAGAACACGAGACCCAAGATCAGGTGAGGTTCTTAATTTATTGCACCTTCGTCAGCATAACGTTTCGGCCTGCACAGAGGCTATTTATATATATATATACACACACACACTTTTATGTAGCATTTTTTAAAGTACACACAAACACATATATATGTGTGTGTGTATATTAAAAAATTATATTTTTGTATATACTTTTTTGATAGTATAAAACAATATTTGTTTCGATATTTTTTGTACTTACCTTTATATGTATAGAAAAAGGATATTTTTATGAACCATATTTTTGACACAATATTTTGGTAGCATGATATTTATGGTGTCGATATTATGTAAGTGAGCCACATGAGTAAGGTATGGCCGTGCAAATCGCTCTCTGCGCTAGGGAGGGGTTCCATGGGCACTCCGGTGGGTGTTCCAATGCAACACTCATGGATTTTGATGCTGCTCCAGATTTACAGAACCTAGTCAACCTGGGAATGCCATAAAAACAAAAAAAAATCCACCTCAATCTTAGTGAAAGAATATATCCTTCCAAGATATTCTCCTCGCGACTCTCAGAAGATGTGTGTTCCCTAATGATGTATAGGGATACACAGTGTGTCAAATAATCATCAAGGCTGCTCATTCTTCTCCAGGATACTACCTCACTGTGGCTCCGATGGAGGTAGTATCCTGGAGAGAAAGAGAGCAGCCTTGATGATTGTTTGACTACAGGTGCTCCTCCCCTCCCGTGAAAAGCACTTTGGGCTATAGTACGGTATTATTAAAATTGATATTTTTGAGAAACCATACCAAAGGGGTGTAGTATTAAATACATGCTATTACATGCATGATTCTTGCTTAACCCCTTAGCCCCCGTGCAAATTTTCCCGCTGTGCGGGGGGTGGGCTGGGGGGTGAGCACGGCTCTGCCATGCTCGTGACAGAACCACGCCGTCATGAGTCAGGGGCAGTGTGTGCTCATGACGGCGTTGTTCCTTCACGGCCCGCCCGCTTATTATTATTTCGCCCGCACAGGCAGGAAATTAATGGCGCGTGGGCAGAGCGGCAGCCGCGTGACGGAACCACACCGTCATGAGCACACTCTTCCCATGGTTCATGACGGCGTGGTTCCGTCATGAGCAGGCAAGGGGTTAATTACCATAGCAGACCACATTATTGTTCCATTGTAGGAGTGGCAAAGGGATCCATACCGGTCCTGATGAGAAGCCAAGGGGATGGCTTCGAAACATGTTGACTAGCGAGGTGGTAGCCCATTGCAGCATATTACCTCCACTCCCCGGTTTTAATGCTACCAGCTAGGTAAATTATTAAATAGTCGTTTTTTACATAGTCAGTTATCTTTTATGCTTCATTAATCTTCACATTTGACCCTTCCACTCTCACACTAACATAACACATAGTATATTCACTTCTAATTGCTCCCGCGTCTTCGTAGGTCGTAGCATGCCAGTCCCGCAGCGGGGCGGGTAGAACCCAATGATGAAGAATGCCACCAAGGGACCTTTTGGTGGGTGAGGGTTATTTTAACAACACACTGTGTGCCCCTATACAGCATAAGGGCACACACGTCTTCCCCCGAGTGGTGAGGAGAATATCTTGAAAGGATTTATTCTTTCACTAAGTTTGAGGTGGATTCATTTTGGTTTTTATGATGTTTTGAGGATGAGTCCCCACTCTACTACTTTTTTCTACCTCTTCACTCCCTCCTTTTGTTTATTGGCAACCCAGGAATGCGCCTAAACCTTACCTCCCCCCCGGAGAGGCGTAACGAGGAGAAATAACTTAATTTATTCTTGTTTTTTCCCTTTCCATGTGTGCAGTATAAAAAGAGAAATAAGCCTCACATGATTATTTTTGTGCATGAAGGTGCTCTTTCCTGCACTTCTGACAAAACAGTCACCCTTGCATCAAAAGTACTAGCGCAACGGGGAAAGAAGAGGAATGTACCGTATTGGATAAATATGGTGCATTCCCGCCCTTTCCCTTTCATGTAGAGCAGCGCAGCAAGGTTGCTTCCTGTGCTGCCCTACACCAAAAACCCATAGCTGAGGCCCTAAGTGCTGGGGCCCAAAGTTTTGTCCAGTCGCACATGTCCAGTGATTTTTAAGGTCAGGGTGATGAATAGGATGGCTTTGTAGTCTTGATTCCACCTCATTCCTCCATAATTCACCACCAGACATTTCCTTTCTCTTAGGGTCACTGTTGCACATTTCCTTTCATCCCTGCTTTGTCCCTTTGTCACAGTTTTTCCATGTTTTTCTGCGCCCTTTTCTTGGATAGGGCCCATAGTTTTGTACTGAAGCTCACGTCTGGTGTTATCGAAAGCCAATGTGCCAAATACCAAAGTTTTGTAGTCTTGATTCCACCTCATTCCTCTTTAATCCAACACCAGACACTCCTTTTCTTTTTACCTGACTGCCTCAGATTATTTTTCATATCCCCTTAACGCTGTTTTTCTCTCTCTTTCTCTTCTTTCACCTTTACTCTTTGTTTTTTTAATTTTCTCTCTGGTTCACCATCAAATTTTGCTGAGTACAAATAAGTGCTGGTCCATTCTGGTGAGCCCCTATCTGCAACCACCGGCTCAAATTAGGCATTGCTTCAGCAAGCAACTTTGTGATCTTCTTAACTTTGACATTTCAACTAAGCATTTTTCCAGTTATGCCTGCAGCAGAGAGGCATGAAATTGTTTGGGGGTGTAATCTCAAACACACAGATGGCTTTTCAGTGTTTCAATGTCAGTTATTGTCAAATTTGTATCTCAGCGGTGAAATAACTGTACGATCAGAAAATGCGCACCTTTATAAATATCTCCACCACCTACTTTTGACACTAACCCATCATTTCAAATCATCTAAGCACTCAAGATTTCATTGCTTGTCAGTCGTGATGGCAATTATATTCTTTGAATTTCTGGTTTTTATCAAAATGTGCTATTATGGATGGTTTCATTTTCTCTATTCTAGTTACCTTTGATGTGGAAGACAACTGCAAAAAAAACTTTATGGCACAATACACAGTCTTGTTCCTATAAATGCTCGAAAGTTTTGTGTTTGTGAAAGTTTAGATTTTTATATTGTTTTGTTACTCGTTTTGCTTAGAATATGCAACTTGGAAATATAAAAGTTATGTTTGTGCAACAGCAGGTGTTTCTTTTCTATAAGCAGGCAGAATGTAAAGGTAGGTACAATAATGGTCTGGAGGGACAGTATACACAGCTGCAGAGTGATATTAGAAATATCAAAGCTTGGTTTAAAGGGTGAACTGCTGCATTCTGTATGCTATTAAACATGTTTCCACATATACATACTGCTTCTTTATTATCTAGATGGTCTGAACAGCTGGGGACCATCTGTTCTCAAAAAATCAATAATGTGCATCAGGGGCCCGATTCACAAAGCTGTTGCAAAATCGCTGGATTTACGAACACTAGAGGCCAGATTTACTAAGGGCCAGATTTAAGCAGCACAGCAGCCGGAAATGCTGGGGCATATTATCAAGGGGGTTTATCTCCACTTTTTTGGCTTTAAAAGCCAAGAAAGCGGAGATAAAATTATCTCCCTATTACCTAGCTGTCGCTAACACCAGTTAGCGACAGCTAGTAGGAGATAGCGACCATCTTGGGCCCCGCTTTGCATGTCAGTGATATTTATCACTAATGACATGTAAAGTGGGCGTGCCAAGATGTTAGCGACTGGAAACAGTCGCTAACCTCGCTATCTCCTATTACCAACTTTTGGAGATATTCGTGCTAAGCGCGAATATCTCCAAAAGCTAACACCTGCCCTGAGCAGTTCTTAGCCATGTCATCCAATGGGAGGTGGATAACATGGCTAAGAGCATTAGCTCGGTAATGCATGAATATCTCTGACTTTTCAGCGATATTCATGCATTTCGGCCAATTTTTATCGCTTAGGAGATAAACCTTGATAATAGCAAGGATCCTAAGCGATAAAAATCGCCGCAGCACGGCGATAAAAATATTGCCGCTAAGCCAACATAGGCATATTTATCGCAAGTTGTTGGTAATATGCCCCGCTGTGCTGTGTTTTGTGACAGGGAGGGAGCAGGCTAGTGCCATATCTACAGATATATGCCCTCTCCACTCCCTCGGGGCTGGACTGGCCATAGCAAGCATCGTGCATTTTCCCAGGAGGCTGGAAGGTTGGGGGCCAGTTTTGCAGCAGTGGGGGCTGTTTTTTTGTTACTGGGAACTAATTTTGGAGCGGTGCTGCAATATCGGCCCCCAGTAACAGAAGCGGCAGTGCTTCACACTTGCACCTCCTCAACCCACTCTCCCTCCGTCCTCTTGGGGCAGGTCCTTCAAAATTGCCCAGGCTGCTTTGGGTTCCCAGTCTGACCTGCTCTCCCTAGCGCCAGCGCAGAGTTTTTCGCCAAGCGTCTCACACATACCTTTACACCATCATGCAAGGATGTGTGCGTGAGTCTAGCATCGGTTTTGTACTGGAAGGCTTCCTTTCCCATTGAAAATACTATGCGTAGACAACTTTTACAACTTTTCCTACTTTGTATGTGTGCTGTACTGAGCAGCACACATGCAAATTCGGGTAAGAAAGGAGAAATGAAAACATTTCTCCTTTGATAGCCTGGTTTCAAGTGGCTTTTAATATTGATGTTAATACCTGCCCACTATTGTTAGTAGTTAGGGTTTTCCATCAAAAACCATAAGTCGTTGTATGGGATTGACCATCTACCCCACATGTAACACACCCTTGATGCTAAGTAATGCAAAGCAGTGCTTCACGCTATTTTACATTACTTATAGGCAACTTTCCAGAGCAAAACAAGTTTTGTGCTGGAAAGTAAATAACAAAAAACAATTTTGAGTTGGTTTGCTTCACTTTTGAAACGCAAACACAACACAAAATCTGACCCTATGCAGTCCATATACTCATTTACAACATTTTCCAATAATAGCGTGCTAAAGCTGGTGAATAAATCCAACTTTTGGGGAAGTAGGCTTGTAATATTGGGGATGCCAATTTGGAAATATATCTACAAGCTCAAGAGTTTATGGCTATTCGCTAAGTTTTCCTAAACCCATTCCCATCTAATACATGGTTGGTGATTTAATTCTGACAAGGAAAGAACTACATGCATTTCCAGGGTGGGAAGCAGAAGGGAATATCCCTATTTTCCCATCAAGAAGAAAATATGCCTTTTCATTTCTAGGGTTTTGCTTTCAATTTTACCGGTTTTTATGCCTGCTTTTGGGAACCGTAGGGAATTATTTAAATTTGGGCAGGGGCAGCTTTTTGACTTTTTGGGTGAACAAGTACATAGGTTGCTGACTGCTAGGAAGGCTCAAATCAATTAACTTGACTGGGACACAAGTCTACGTTGGCTAGAAAAATGGATAATTGAGGTATGGAGTTGATCAAATTTCAATATATTCGGACGTCATTCAGGCGGTGCAGGATGAGAGGAAAACGTTCTGTAGTGCTTCGAAAAAAATGTAATCAATTTTCACGGAGGGAAACCTGATACTTGACCCACAGTCATCAAGGGTAAGGCAGGATTTTAGATTTACATTTGTGGCCGTTCCCCAGATGTCATACGAAAATTGAGTCATGCTAGTCCCTCAGTTAACAGTTCAGTTCCTGCAGTAGATATTTTACGAAAAGATATTTTCGAGTCTGTGCTTTTTTAGTTTGTTTTGTCACATGGAACTCTCTAAATGGCATGATCAGTTTCTTTTCTATCTTAGTGAAACCACATAACAGCATACAATGGTGGTAGTCTATATCCTAGCAGGCTCGCGATTGTTTCAGCAGTATTGATACTGCAGTGGTTCTGTAGTGACAAGTAACTGGCCATCTCATCACCACAGTAAAGACGCTGCAGGGCAAGTGGCACTTGCCCACATAGCAGTGGTAATGAACTGCCACCGGAATTTGAATGCCCAGTTGATCTTTCAGAGCAGTTTTGATAACGGGTGCTCTCAGCATACGGGCTATGTGGGCTCACAAATTCAACCCTCAATTCCGTCCTGATTTTCATTGTAGTCAAAATAGGACTCGATGTGCAGTACCCACAAAGTCTGTATATTTCCATGTACTCCGTGATATCCATGAGGATTTCTGATGTGCTATCAAAATTTCCTTGGGTAGGAGTATGTGCAGTGGTGGCTGGCACGAATAGGGAGTGGCGGGGCAGAGGGCAGGGGGTAAATAAAAATAAACATACCTCCTCGCTGTGTCTCTCCTCCTTTTTCTCTCCGTGTCTGGCCGGAACAGGAAGCATTACATTCTGATTGGTCTGAGTGCCGAGGTTTGGTGCTCAGATGGTGACTGGAAGCAATATGCAAAGTGTGCATGACTATTTGGCCAGCCCAAGACGGCCTGCCACACTTTCATGTCCACCACTCCTCCTGGTGCATTGTGAGCAGAGCAGGCCGCCCGCAAAGCTGCTGCAGCAGTAATGAATACAATGACAATAACATAGAGTTATCATCATTGTATTTTTTCTTTATTTACACTGCGAAATGAAGTGGGGCGACTCTCCTCTGCCTTAGCGGAGCAGCTGCCACTGAGTATGTGGAGTAAAGGTATATGGAGTGAAGTAGATGGCAAGCAGCTTGCCATCTAGATTATCACTGCATTAATCAGTAAGAGGGTGGATCATCTAAATAGAGCCTCTGCTACAAGAAGCAAACTGGTAGCAAGGCAGCTAACCCATAAGCTCATTTGAGTGATGCAGAATAGAACACAGTAGTGTAGAGTGCAGTGGTGCAGAGTAGATTGGCATATGGTGCAGTGGAGAGTATTGGCTTTAAGAAAATTGGTGTAGGGTGCATTGCCATAGAGTGTAGTGATGCAGAGTAGAGGCCGTGGCATGGAGTGCAGTGGCATTGAGTGTAGTGGTGGTGAGCTCAGTGGCATAGAATAGATTGTTTCAGAGTAGAGTGGGGTGGTGCACACTAGAGTAGAGTGGCAAAGAGTAGAGTGGCGTAGATTGTAAAGTAAATTAGTGTGGCATAGAGTGGTTTGGCATAGAGGACTTGTACAGAGTTGAGTGCATTGGCATAAAATGAATTGAGGTGGAGTGCCTCAGAGTGGTGTAGCGAAGAGTGCAGCGGTGCATAGTAGAGTAGTGTGGGGAAGAGTGCATTGGCACAGAGTAGAGTGGTGTAGAATAGAGAGGCGTAGAGTTAAGTGGTATCGAGTGAAATGACGCAGATTAGAGTTCTGTGATGCAGTGTGGAGTGGCGTAGCATAGTGGGAAGAGGTGGGAACAGGTGCACAGTAGACTGAAGTGGTGTGGATAGTTTTACTACTCAAAGTATACAGCGTACAAACAATAATGTGTGGAAATGTCATCACCTAGGGCCAGATGTAGGTATCCAAATACCGGTCGGAAACGGCCAAAAATACAGATTTTCGGCCGTTTCCGACCGGTATTTTGAGATGTAGGGGCATGTTAAATTACAGAATCGGTAATTTTACCTAATTTGTAATTTTTCCGATTCGGTAAAATACCGAATTGGTAAAATTACCGATTTTGTAATTCCACATGTAGGTAGTACTGTAATCAGTGCTACAAGGTTTTAAGAATTCGTTATTTACCACCAACTAGAAGTTGGTGGTAAATAATGAAAACCCTTCAAAAAGCATTTTTTTTGCTTTAAAAAAATGTGCCATGTTGCAGACATACATGCCCTAAGGGCATGTATGTCAGCAACATGTGCACCCATGCACAATTGAGGGGTGCAACAGGGTGTCAAAATGACACCCTGTCCTCCTTGCAATTTCGGTAATTTTACCAAATCGGTATTTACCGATTCGGTAATTGGCATTGATTCCTATGGGCAAACAATCCGACTTGTAAAGAAAGAATATAAGAGACAAATATGGATTGAAAAAAAAACCCGAGATACTGATTTTTGGAACAAATTACTGCACAACATAAAGAAATCTGACTCCAGAGCATTCTGGTCACAGGTAAATTCACTAAACAGATCAGCACAAACAATAAACATGACCTGTGTTACAGAAAAGGCATGGGTTCAACATCTACTTGATACATTTTCGGTAAATCCATCGATGCCGCCCACAACAACAGCTAACAAAACATCAAATGTAGTGAACCTGAAGACCTTCGTCCTAGCACAATTAAATAATCTGTGTACCAATCAGCAAGGTGGGGATCAGACATCCAGTTCTTACGCGGAATCAGAAATATTAAAAATAATTAAGAGAAGCAGGCAAGATAGCGCACCAGGACCAAATGGTGTCCCCCAGGCCATCTACAAGGAGGACCCCCAATATTGGGCATGCAAATTAAACATCCTATTTAGGTCAATAAACAATACACGTCGGCTCGAAGAAAGCTGGAAAGGGGCGATTATAAATCCGATTTCCAAAGGAGGAGATCGAAAAAACCCAGCTAATTATCGTCTGATAGCACTTATCGATGCCGAAGCAAAATATTACGCATCCCTGGTGCTAATTGACCTTATCAAATGGTCTGAAGATAATAAGAAGATTCTGGTAAATCAGACAGGGTTTCGCAGGGGTACAGGCACCATGGCTAATGCCATGGCGATAAGTTTAATCGCCGTAAAGAGTATACAAAGCCGTCAAGCATTGTACGAATGTTTTGTTGACTTCAAGGCGGCTTTTGACCGTGTCAGCCGTCAGCTACTATGGTCCAAGTTAAAACAGCAGGGCCTGCCGTATACAATTCTAAATCCCATAATGGACTTATACACAGACACCTGGATGCAGGTAAAGATCGCTAATGGGCACCAGCTAACACGGAAGATCAGGACATATGACGGATTGAAACAAGGCTGCGTCTTGGCGCCCCATCTTTTTAATCTATTCATGGCAGACCTAACTATAAGTCTGGATGCAATTAACGCCCACCCGCCACGGCTAGGAACACTACGGCTGACACATCTCTCCTACGCCGACGATGTGGTGCTCCTTAGTCAGACTAAAATAGGTCTGCAACGCCTCCTGCATGAACTGGCTGAATACACTAAACCAAATCTTCTTGAAATAAATATCCAGAAAACAAAGATCATGATAATAACTCTCCAACGCAAAGCCTTGCCACTTTTTGTCATAGATAACAAGAAACTGGAGGTAATGGATAGCTATAAGTACTTGGGAATACAACTGGACAGACGCCTCAATTTTTCCTTGCACTTTGAGGTCATCGAAAAAAAGGGAATAGCACTGTTACATGCATTCAACAGTATTTCCAAGCAGTTAAAAGGCCCTCTGTTTAATCCACTTCTGGCAGTCATCAAGGCCAAGCTACTTCCTACAATAGCCTACGGCAGTGTGTTACACCATGGGAGAAGTGCACAGCTTTTAGACAAAATTCAAACTAGAGTCTACAAGCGTATATTCAGTTTACCGTGCAATGCCTCTCCGGCACAGGTCCGACTCGAGTTTGGCCTGCAATCTCAAGAGCTGCAAAAAAAGTATGAGACCATTAAGTTAAGTTCTGGTATGACATCTGGATGAACAGGGAAACAGAGATCAATTCTGCTACGTGGGAGGCAATGCAACATAGTCCCAATTCTCAGTACACCAAGTTTCTAAACCTGTCCCTTGATACCACCGAACTTGCATCATTGTGGCAAACTAAGCTATCGGTATCATCATTAAAGCAAGTAGTTAAAAAGGCGGCAAACAGGCATTCTCTGATTAATGACAAGTCAATCTTTAGTCACCGCGCACATGCCTGGATGATAATCCAATCATACACTATGCCCAAACCCGCAGTCTATTTCGGGTTATCCTTTTCATCATTTGTCAAACTGAAATACCTTAGTTTAAGGATGGGAAATCTACCAACAAATGCAGATCAACCAGCTTGGATGAAACCGGACACCAAGGAGTGTGACTTATGTGGTGCCACAAAAGAAGACTTTATCCACCTATTTTACATCTGTCCTACACTGGACCAGGAACGACGTCGCTGGTTAAAGGCAAAATTTTATGACCATGGAATACGCACTTGTCGATCTGCCATCATGCAAGTTCTGTGTACAGCGGATCCACAATTCATCTGCAGATCAGTCAAGTTTGTTATGAACTTCGAGAGCAAAAGAGGTGTCATTGTAAAGGGTCGTTAAAAATTCAAAACAAGATGTAACGTAAAGAGGCTATAAGAACTTGTGTTTTACTTTCACGCAAGAAATTGAACCTGCCGTCTTACGGCATTCAATGGTTTCACATAACTCGCAGAAGATCGACCTAAATCAACATCAATCTTGAGAAGGAAGAGTTGTGCGATCCGTTTTGCATCAGTAAATGGATCGATTTAAATTGACATTAAGCTTCTGAAAAAATAGCAATTTTTGTATAGAACCAATATAAAACCGTATCATGTAGTTCAGTAATAATTTCACACCTGACATTCTACGAATATAAATATTTATTAATGTTTTTTAAACATGTATACTGACCAATTTTAAACTAATGCACTTTTATCTTTGTAATGGTTTTCATTAACTATAAATTAAAATTCTTACTTACTTACTATGGGCCTCAAGGCCCATAGGAATCAATGGCAATTACCGAATCGGTAAATACGATTCGGTAATTAGCGAATCATTCCGATTCGGTAATTTCAAAAGTGAAATTACCTACATCCCATTTACCTACTTTTAAATACCGAATCGGTATGATTCGGTATTTAAGAGTAGGTAAATCGAGATTACCTACATCTGGCCCCTAGTGTATTGATTTGTTTTGATCGTATTAATATATTTGGTTCCACCACACTTCAGATTTCTCAAAAAAAGTGCTTCATTTTTGTTTTTCTAATTCAGAAATATTCGGAAATATCTGAACAGTTAATTTACAGGCAAGCAAACTTGAGTTGCAAACCACAAAGCCAATGGTAATCAGTGGGCGGAATGCATTTCCAAGGAAGCATTCCAAATGCCCCCAAGATTTTGTTAGCAAACCAAACAGCTGTGCTGTCTGGTAGGTTTTGACCTAAAGTGTAATAGCTTACCCACACTTGTGTCTGGGCAGGGAATATGGTAAGGACACAAAAGCCTCCAAGCAAAAAATTGTGCCTGTTTCAGTCAGTACTTACTTTTTAACCTACAGCACTCAGTGTAGCAAGATTATTTAACACAAATATAGAACATTGAGCATGAAACCACAAATACAACATTGCAAACAGTAGCTTACCAGTGTGTCATAGGCCCTAGTGAAATACAGCAATAATCAGTATGCATGGCCTTGTAAATATGGACCCCTTTCAAGGATTACTCTGCGTGAAAGGGGTGCTCCATGGATGTTGATGTGGGAGTTCCCATGGAACATCCATGGAATTTGACACATTACCAGATTTACAAAGTGTCATACACGTGGCAATGCTTCAGAATCCTATCCTTCCCCGGGAGAGGTATAGGAGTGGCACAAGAAGGAGAAATACTTTTAGTTATTCATGTTTTTGGCTCTTCCTATGTGTGCTGCATTCCGCAGCACAAATAGAAGGAGCAAAACACTATTAATGATTGATTTTGTGCAGGAAGGTGTCCCTTCTTGCACAACAATCATCCCTGCAATGCAGGCACCCTTGCACCATGGTGCAAGGGTGTCTGTGTTGGTGCATGGCTGTTGTTTGTGCTCCGGCGCATATGAGGACAGGAATGCGATGTATCTTGGGGATTTGGTGCATTCTGGCCTTTTTATTTTGACGCACGGTAGCGCAGCAGGAAGGCTTGCTGCGCTTATGTGCGTCAAAATATAGTTAATGAGGCACAAAGATCCAACACACGTGAAAGGGTAATGCATGACTTTAGGTGGATGATTAATGAATGGATGTGTGACTAGGTGCATGGGTGACTTGTTGAGTGCATGAGTGTGGGTGGATATATCCATGTTTTCATTGAAAGTGTGCAGTTGTACACACATGAAAGATAGGATGAATGAGTGAGTAGAGGGATGACTTTCTGTAAGTGTGTGAGTGGATAGACAGGTGGGACTTGATGGCATTGATGAGATTGATGGATCACCCAATCATCTCTCCCTACAGGCACTCATGCATCCATCCATCCATACATCCACCTATCCATCCATTCTATGACCCATTGATTCGCTCAAACATCCATGCACACACTCACCGATTTGACTGTGCTCTCCATCATAGACCTTTTTCATACATTCTTGCACTCACTCATTCATCCAACCGTTGACTCTTTCTCGTTGTCACCCGTTCACCCATCTACACAGCCAATGCAAAAACTTGCCAATCATGAAGAAACACTTTCACATAAAAAAAGGAAGACCCATTGCGTCTGTCAATCCTTCCTTATTTTACTCCTCTGCATTTGCGGCAGGTACTTAAAGCGGGGAAAACGTCAGTCCACAGGCAAGGAAGCGTTCCTCCTCCACTTAAGAACAGTCCTGGGTTAGACAAATACTTTGATCATATAAGGATATAAGGGTATATTTTTGGTTAGTTAAAAAGAGCAGTGGTACATTGATAAAATGAAGACAGAATGGGTGATGCTTTTTCTAGAGAAGTGGATACAGAAGGAAATCTTACATAGGTGCCTAATGCCACTTTATATATTTTTTTTATTATTTTGTAATATCGGTACAGTATCTTATACATTCTGGCCTGATTTTCTCTGTGGTAAACTCTCCACGAAACACATGAAACATAAGGACGACTAGCAGCACTGGAAATGAGAGGCACCCCCGGCGCCTAGGGGAGGGGGGCCGTTAGTGGGAATTCCGAGCCTGAAGGAATAGTTTAATTTCCTGGAAAGTAGTCGTGGGGAGGGTCGCACGGTAATGTGAGACGTCAGGGTGGTACGTCTGTAATCCCTCCCCGAAGGCAATAAAAATGCGGGTCCCGAGGGAGCAGCCCTTTTTAGGTTTCGCCTCGCCGAAGATGCGCTCTGCGCATCTTTTCGGCGCAGGCGAAATCCTGTTGAGAACCGTAGGGTGGCTTGGTTCGGCCCTTGTCCTTGATTGGCTGGCTCCGTAAACGGAGCCTTGCCATTGGACGAGGGGCCTGTCCGTCAATGCCGGACCAGACACGGGGGCGTTCCCGACATTCTTTGGCTTTTGCCGACGTCACGGGACGCCGGGAACGCCCCCGTGTCTGTTCCGGCATTGCCGGCACCTCCCTTGCTGCTCGGGTCTCCTTATTTGTTCCTAGTTGCCCCTCTCCCGCCTCCCTCGTCCTCTCCCGCCCCCCTCCCGACGTCCGTGACATTTCCCGCCCCCCTCGTCCTCTCCCGCCCGCCTCCACCGCCCCCCCCAGAGCGGAGGAGTCTCCCGCCTCTCCCGCCCCCCTCCCGACGTCCGTGACCTTTCCCGCCCCCCCTCGTCCTCTCCCGCCCGCCCCCCCCCCCCAGCGGCCTCGCTCAGAGGAGGCTCGTGCTCCGTGGGGCTGCTGTTCCTAGCTCCTCGCTCCTTGGGTACGTTCAGGAGGGACCCTGTATGTGCGGTGCTGCCGGTGCTGCTCGTCGCCCCGGCCCCAGCGGCCTCGCTCAGAGGGGGCTCGGACCCGGCGCTGCCGCTGCTGCTGTGCGTTGCCCCGTGCGCTGCCGCCTCTCTGAGCTCCATACTCATATGAGGCCTCGCCGAGCCCTGCGCCCGCTGCCGCTCCGGGGAGGGGGTGTCAGGTTCCAGCCTGGCCCAGTCACCTGATCGCTGCTCTTCTCACCCGGGGCGGGGGTATCCGGGGCGGAGGTGGGGGCTGGGAGGGGGCAAGAGCTGCCCGGACCTCTACAGACCCACCCCCTCCCCTGCTGCTCTGCGCCGGTCTATAACCTGCACACAGAGTGGATGGAGGTTCGGGGTCTCCGTCACCAACTGCCTCCTTATGCACCGGTCCATAACGTGGACCACCCGCCGCAGTTCCTGGGGGTTTAGGGGGGAGCGGTGGGTTGGGGTGGGGGAACAGGTAAGCGCTGCGATGGAGACCACACCCACCGAGGCGCTCACTGCCACCCTGTCCAACTCAACGACGATGTTTTAGGCCGGGAAAGAGGTGAGGGGGCACCAGCCGTCTGCGTCGGCCGATGATCTTCCGTGTAGCTTGGAGTCCAGTGAAGGGGGCGAGTGCAAACTAATATCAAACCGCCCCACCCCTCCCACCCTGCCCTGCAGGTAGAGAGGAGAAGAGGGGCAGACAAATAACAGCAGGGGGAGGCAGCGGCCCCACTGACCCGGGAGAACCCCGCTTCTACACAGCAGGGGAAGGGGGAACGGGTCAAGCCCACCCTGCACACCCCACGCATATCACAAGTCCACCTCACCCCAAATATATCAAAATCCAGACAAGAAGGAACTCTAAAGGTATGAACCGCTCCTCGTGCACCGAGCTGCCTGTGCACGAAGGAATCTCAAGAGAGTGAGCAGAGAGTGACCTCCCCTTGTGCACAAAGCTGCTTCTGCCTGTGCGTGGTGCTGTGCACGAAGGACTCACAAGAGTGAACAGAGAGTCTGATCTCCCCTTGTACACAAAGCTGCTGTTGCCTGTGCGTGGTGCTGTGCACAAAGGCTCACAAGAGAGTGAGCAGAGAGCATGCCCGTCCCTTGTGCACCGAGCTGCTGCCTGTGCATGGTGATGTGCACGAAGGGCTCACATAAGAATGAGTAGACAGTGACCTCCCCTTGTGCACAAAGCTGCTGCTGCCTGTGCGTGGTGCTGTGCACAAGGGCTCACAAGAGAGTGAACAGAGAGTCTGATCTCCCCTTGTACACAAAGCTGCTGCTGCCTGTGCGTGGTGCTGTGCACAAAGGCTCACAAGAGAGTGAGCAGAGAGCATGCCCGTCCCTTGTGCACCGAGCTGCCTGTGCACGAAGGGCTCACAAGAGAGTGAGCAGAGAGTGGCCACCCCTTGTGCACCGAGCTGCCTGTGCTGTGCATGATGTAATCACTAGAGAGTGAGCAGAGACTGACCTTCCCTTGTGCACAAAGCTGCTGCGGCCTGTGCGTGGTGTTGTATATGAATGACTCACAAGAGAGTGATCAGAGAGTGACCTCCCTTGTAAACCAAGCTGCTATTGCCTGTGCGTGGTGCTGTGCACGAAGGGCTCACAAGAGAGTGAGCAGATAGTATGACTCACCCTTGTGCACAAAGCTGCTGTTGCCTGTCTTGATGCTGTGCACGAAGGGCTCACAAGAGAGTGAGCAGATAGTATGACCCCCCCTTGTGCACAAAGCTGGTGCTGCCTGTGTGTGGTGATGTGCACGAGGGGCTCCCAATAGAGTGAGCAGAGAGTTGCCTTCCCTTGTGCACCCAGCTGCCTTTGCTGAGAATGATGGAATCACAAAAGAGTGAGCAGATAGTATGACCCCCCTTTGTGCACAAAGCTGCTGCTGCTGCCTGTGCGCGGTGATGTGCATAAGGGGCTCCCGAGAGAGTGAGCAGAGAGAGAACTTCCCTTGTGCACCCAGCTGCCTGTGCTGTGCATGATGGAATCACAAGAAAGTGAGCAGAGAGTAACGTCCCCTTGTGCACAAAGCTGCTGCCTGTGCGCGGTGATGTGCATAAGGGGCTCCCAAGAGAGTGAGCAGAGAGTGGCCTTCCCTTGTGCACCCAGCTGCCTGTGCTGTGCATGATGGAATCACAAGAGAGTGAGCAGAGAGTGACCTCCCCTTGTGCACAAAGCTGCTGTTGCCTGTGCGTGGTACTGTGCACGAAGGAGCTGTCGGTATGCCGGTACTCCTCACCATGGCCAGGACAGCGGTGGCAGCAGCGATACTCCTCTTCCTCACGCTGGCATTTGCAGTAAGTCCCGCGGGGCGCACTCATCTTCGTGGTGTGTCGAGCCACGCTGGGGGGGACGGGAGCAGTGCTTAATTTGTGCCGGTGCTTAGCACCGGCACTTAATTATCAGGGCCGGGGCTATAAGCATTTAGTGCACGTCAGTAGAGGATGTGGGTGACAAATCCGGGAATATATGTGTTATCAAAAGACTTTGCCCTCTTACCCCACCCAACCCTGTGTCTCATGTCTTAAGCTCCACAAGACGGCCGCAGTGCAACTCATTACATCACACCGTTTTTCCATGGCGCCTCCCTTTAACCTGAATTTCACATCCTTGTTTTACAGTACAGAACATATTGTCACCTCACCAAAACAGCACCGACCATGTTTTTTATTCATATTTTTGGTAGTTTTATATAGCGCTAATTCGGCCCAAGGGCATCGGGGTCCATTACATGGGAGATGAAGTGATTTGTCCGGAATCACAGGTTGTTGAGCCGACGCCGAGACTGGAGCCGCATTCCTAGGTTCTGAAGTGCGCAGCTCTCGTCGTAATGCCACATGCACTTTTACCCACAACGTCAGCAGAGAGCGTCTGCATAAATAGTATAAAAGTATAATTATACATATTTATACTGCATTAACACCTGCGCTACTTCAACAGATACGGATACGGACAGATACGGCTAGCAATCCTTACAATAATTCGACGGATCTCTTCAAGGCGCTATCGGAGGTGCTTTAACAGTCGTGGATAAACAAGTTGCAGCCATCGCTGTACGCTTGTTCATAGACTAAAGGCATAAAATGCGTGTCTCAGTGGGTGACGTAAGGGCGGTAGTCTTTACCTCACCAATGCTCGTCCGCGCCAATCATGGCCTTACTTTCTGTCTCTGGCAGGCTGATTATTCATTCGTCATCATCAGAGTCCATTTGTTTGCCGTTGCAGACTACAGTGGTCAGCCGAGACTACCATTTCTTTTTTTATCATCGTGTAGTCAAACTATTTGAGAGGATTAATCAGGGGATATATATAACCCGATACTAAGACCAGCACTCTCAGGGAAACTGAGTGCCATGCTAGCAGGGCCCATGCTGAAGCCATTCCTGCTGCCTGGGCAGAAAGGGGAAGATATATATTTATTTATTGGAAGACAGAGCTTACTGTGGTATAGCTATTGCCCGAACATGAAAGTTCAGCACTCCTACATTTATTCATAAAACGCTGTCTGCTTCGCCTGAGCCAGACCAAGCCTTTTCTGTTTTTTAAAAACATTTTTTATCAAAGAATAGGAAATATCTTTACTTGCTCTGAATTTGAAGACCGCACTGAGAACCAAATATTTCTGACTGGCTTGGCATCTCCTTTTGGCACGTGGAGCAAAAGACAATCCTCGCAGAAGCCCGGTTTCCATAGCGCTCCACCTGGTACCGTGTTCTGCTGTGTAATATCAAATGAGTCGGAGAGAGCACTTACATTTAATTCATAAGGAGAACAAGCATTGGCAAAGCCAGTAGTACTCAAGGACTATTGTCTTTGGTGTCTAGATTGGCAAACGTGAATTATCCATTCTATTTCTGGAGTTCGTCTGCTACAACTACAGATCTCCCTACACTGTCAGTCTGTAAAAGCTTGGCAGTCCTGTTTTCATTGTGGCAGTTTCCTAACAGCAATCCTTCATTCCAGTTAAATAAGTGAGCTCTAACTTGCCCACAAGGGCTCGTGACAAAAACCTTCAAGGATGTAGACTTTGGGGGTTTCGTTTTTCATAAGACCCTGGATCGTGATTGCCATTCATGTCCTGTATCCTGGCTCTAGTGTATTTATATTTTACCTCTGGTGAAAATATTAAATTGATAGTGCCTGCAGTGTCCGTCTGTCTGTCTGTGTGTGTGCCTGCAGTGTCCGTCTGTCTGTGTGCGTGCAGTGTCCGAGGTCCGTCTGTCTGTGTGCCTGCAGTCTCTGTCTGTCTGTGTGCCTGCAGTGTCTAACGTCCGTCTTTCTATGTGTGTGCTGCAATGTCAGCCTGTCTGTTCGTTCCCCCAGCAAAAAAAAAGTGAGCACCTACTGTCAAGGCAACCACAGTGTCATGGAGCAGCCCCTCTCCTATCTGTTCCTTCCTTCAACAAATCTCGCACCGGGTGAAACGCCGAAGATGCGCCACTCCGTGCCAGCAGGAATAAGAAACAACCCTTGTGTCTAGGTTTACAATGTCAACCGGCCAGGATACGGTGCCTGTCTGTGTGCCTGTAGTGTCCATCTGTCTGTGTGCCTGTAGTGTCCATCTGTCTGTGTGCCTGTAGTGTCCATCTGTCTGTGTGCCTGAAGTGTCCGTCTGTCTGTGTGCCTGTAGTGTCCGTCTGTCTGTGTGCCTGTAGTGTCCGTCTGTCTGTGTGCCTGTAGTGTCCGTCTGTCTGTGTGCCTGTAGTGTCCGTCTGTCTGTGTGCCTGTAGTGTCCGTCTGTCTGTGTGCCTGTAGTGTCCCGCTGTCTGTGCGCCTGCAGTGTCCATCTGTCTGATTGCAATGTCCGTCTATCTGTGTGCCTGCGGTGATCGGCTGTCTGCCTGCCTGCAGTGTCCGTGGTCCGTCTGTCTGTGTGTGTGCCTGCAGTGTCCGTCTGTCTGTGTGCGTGCAATGTCAGCCTGTCTGTGTGTCTGCAGTGTCCGAGGTCCGTCTGTCTGTCTGTGTGCCTCCAGTGTCCGTCTATCTGTGTGCCTGCAGTCTCTGTCTGTCTGTGTGCCTGCAGTGTCTAAGGTCCGTCTTTCTGTGTGCGTGCTGCAATGTCAGCCTGTCTGTTCGTTCCCCCAGCAAAAAAAAGTGAGCAACCACTGTCAAGGAAACCACAGTGTCATGGAGCAGCCCCTCTCCTATCTGTTCCTTCCTTCAACAAATCTCGCACAGGGTGAAACGCCGAAGATGCACCACTCCGTGCCAGCAGGAATAAGAGGACTTTGCAAACAGCAAAAAAAAAATGGAGCACATTAAAACTTTGCTGCGCAGCCATGTAAGAGGCAGGGCATGTCTGCGCTTGTGCAAAGTAGTATATTATAACCAGCCACGTAAAAGGGCCGATCTGCGCTTGCGCAGAGTCCCCATCTCCAGACCTCACACGCGTCACCCAGCATCACAGGCACTGGTCACGCTCGAACCCGCGCCATCTTAAACCTTTGCACCTAGGATCTCCGTGCAAACCAGAGCGCTCCACAGCCCGGGGATGAAGTGCTGTGTAAATGTCACAGTGCAGTACATGGTATAGGCCAATTCTACTACAGTACCTGCTTCAGTGCACACTTGCACTGAGAGCAACTGCTGTGCTGTGACAGCTGTGTGGGCGGATGGCTGTGAGAGCTGTGTGGGCTGTGAGAGCTGTGTGGGCTGTGAGAGCTGTGAGAGCTGTGTGGGCTGTGAGCTGTGTGGGCTGTGAGCTGTGTGGGCTGTGAGAGCTGTGTGGACTGTGAGAGCTGTGTGGACTGTGAGAGCTGTGTGGGCTGTGAGAGCTGTGTGGGCTGTGAGAGCTGTGTGGGCTGTGAGAGCTGTGTGGGCTGTGAGAGCTGTGTGGGCTGTGAGAGCTGTGTGGGCTGTGAGAGCTGTGTGGGCTGTGAGAGCTGTGTGGGCTGTGAGAGCTGTGTGGGCTGTGAGAGCTGTGTGGGCTGTGAGGGCTGTGTGGGCTGTGAGGGCTGTGAGGGCTGTGAGCGCTGTGAGCGCTGAGAGCTGTGTTGGGCTGAGAGGGCTGTGTGGGCTGTGAGGGCTGAGAGAGCTGTGTGGGCTGAGAGAGCTGAGAGCTGTGTTGGGCTGAGAGCTGTGTGGGCTGTGTTGGGCTGAGAGCTGTATGGGCTGTGTTGGGCTGAGAGCTGTGTGGGCTGTGTCGGCTGTGGGCTGTGTGGGCTGAGAGAGCTGTGTGGGCTGTGAGAGCTGTTGGCAATATAAATAACAATGCCATTTATTTATAAGTAAAAAAAAAAGAAATGTCATGAGCAATGCCAATAACTCTAACTTTTCCAAAGGCGAAACCATTGCATTGTAAATGCTTGTTTTGTCTTCTTGCCTCTGGGGGTTGCCTGTGAAGCGCAGCTGGGGAGGTTGCCCACTCACGGGCCCGACAGCGCTGGTGGTGATTCTCGAGGTGAGGGGCCTCACGGCGTAGCGGGAGAGCGAAGAAGTGTACAGGGATCGGTGTCAAATAATGCGGGGTATTTTGAGAATTGTTAGTGATGTGGTGCGAGGCGGGTCGCTGGTTTGAAGTCGGAAATTGTGGGGGAAGCCTGCGGCACGTCGGGGATAATTTGCTTCATGTGAAGTGCAGTAATGGATTGCGGGGTTAGGAGCATTGGGCGCACTAAGGGGTGCGTTTGGAGTACCTGTAAAGGGACCGGAAAAAGCCAGCAGGACGCGATGGTAATTCAGTCCATAGGAAAGGACGGTGGCGGGCACATGTGAGGTGGCCCGCAGGGGGTTGAGATGGTCGCTGGGCACACAAGGCTTTTGATAATAATGGGCAATGATCGGCAATCTCAACAACGAGCATGCGTTTGGTAATTTGGTTCTATTGCACGCAATTGCGGAAGGGGACCGCGGCGGCTGTACATAATAAGAAAGGGGGCTGTAACACAGTGCACGGCAATCAGAATCAGAAAACAGAAATGGAGCAGGCGGTCATTTAAAAGAGCGCGGCGATCTGGTATGAAAACAGGGGGCATGAGCGGCGCGGCCATCGTTTGTTAGGTGGATTTCGCTGAAGTATGGGTCAATAATGAGTAGGTGGGCAATTGCAAAGGAGAGCGTGCAGTTTTAAATTAGCAGGAAAGGTACATGTAAAGCAAGTAATGGTGTTCACTGCGTAGCTTTTATTACTTGACCAATAACACCATCTGTATTTGTTGATAAACCTTCAACCTTCACCATTTTATTCAATTCAATCAAACATCCATTAGGGAACATAATGAGGCACTTTATACATATTCGCCATCGGTTACCATGTATTTACAATTCTGCATCTCTTGAGGCGTGTTGTACCAGCAGGACACAACACAACCCCTTTTTCGCTATTTCCATTTGAGGTAACACTCCGTCGTCTACCCTTTAGACGAGGCCAACAGAGCACTGCTTAGCACCTTCCTGGCCCAAGAACGCTCTCCCCATCGTACTTCCTCCAAGCACCGGCTACTATGGTAGGGCCGGAGAGTCCAGACCACCAGCAGGACCGCCCCCTCTCCCGCCAGCCCAGAGCCCCAATGACTGCCTCCCTGCTGCAGTGTCATCCAGTTTCCGCCCAACAGAAGAGTCCCTGGCCTTTTTCTCTTGTCCGGGATCCGCCAATTCTACCGCTCCAGCTGCGCTTCACAGGCAACCCCCAGAGGCAAGAAGACAAAGAGGGCTGCTTCCCCGGGACCCGCATTTTTATTGCCTTCGGGGAGGGATTGCAGACGTACCACCCTGACGTCTCACATTACCTTGTGACCCTCCCCATGACTACTTTCCAGGAAATGAAACCATTCCTTCAGGCTCGGAATTCCCAATAACGCCCCCCCTCCCATAGGCGCGGGGGTGCCTCTCATAGTGGGGATATGACATGCCATTCGTCTTCCACACCTTGATCACCCCTCCCCCACAAAGACACTTTACAAGTGAATGGTGTTCACTGCGTAGCTTTTATTACTTGACCATTAACACCATCTGTATTTTTTTATAAACCTTCAACCTTCACCATTTTATTCAATTCAATCAAACATCCATTAGTGAACATAATGAGGCACTTTATACATATGCGCCATCGGTTACCATGTATTTACAATTCTGCATCTCTTGAGGAGTGTTGTACCAGCAGGGCACAACACAACCCCTTTTTCGCTATTTCCATTTGAGGTAACACTCCGTTGTCTACCCTTTGGAAGCGGCCAACAGAGCACTGCTTAGCACCTTCCTGACCCAAGAACGCTCTCCCCATCGTACTTCCTCCAAGCACCGGCTAATAGGGTAGGGTCGGAGAGTCCAGACCACCAGCAGGACGGCCCTCTCTCCCGCCAGCCCAGAGCCCCAATGACTGCCTCCCTGCTGCAGTGTCATCCAATTTCCGCCCAAGATAAGAGTCCCTGGCCTTTTTCTCTTGTCCGGGACCCCGCCACAAGGCAAAAAGCCAACTGGGGCTTCTGCCCTCCCCCCAACCACTGCTTCCACGCTTAAGCCCTGCAACTCCTTCCAGGTGTAACGCAATGGCCCACGGAATTTTTGGGACAAATTTTTCCAAGCCTGCCCTGGACAGATGCACCCCCTCTGTGAGATACCAATCCTCGTTCAAAGGCTGCAGCAGGCTATGCCTAATAAAACGTATCTGCGATCTTCTCAACAATTTTTGTACTTCAAGATTCATCTTTCTCACTGACGTATTGACTGCAGCTGCTTGTGTCTCATCACCCCAAACTCTACGAGTGAGTACCTCTGACCAAAATATGGTAGTGTGTGGGTAGACCCTCCTGATCCATGTGAATGTTGAGAACAAGGCCTCCTTAACTCCCCTCCTGCCCCCAGGGATCATGCTTTCAGCCCCTGAGTGAATCACCAGCACATCTGGAATGGGCATGCCCTTGTCGAGCGCAGTCTGCAAAAGGGCTGTCATATTCTCCACACGTTGCCCATCAATCCCTATCCAATTATGAATGACTCCCTTGGCCCTTTGGGCACTCTCCTCCCCGGATTCACTGAACCATTGCCCCGCTCTGTGTATGACCGAATCTCCGCACCAGCATACTTGCGTCCACTGACTTGCCACCACTGCATGCGAGACCAAAAGAAAATAGAAAGAGATGCATAATTACCAGACCGCCAAAGTCCAACCCCTACCTACACCAGCTGCGGTCTTACATAACGCTCAAAACACGATGAACTCCATCTGCCCACCTTCTTGATTGCTTCTGATGAGAGTCCCAAATTAGCTGCTGTAGTGGCCGACCCAATGCAAAATGAATGTGATGTGAAATGAGATGTCTCCTCACCCAACAATTCCAGTGCACGCTTACATAAGCGCGTGAACTGGAATCTCGTCAAAGGTGTACCATCTGCATGCAAGAGCAGCCTATCATCCCCACACCTGGGTCTCATCTGCAGGAACTGCCCCATCAGCACCACCGGGCAATAACATGCCCCCTGAACCACCCTAAGCTGTATCCACACACCTCTTCCAAGCGGGTCTGTTTTTGACCTCCTCACTCTCACCTGCAGTAGTTCAGCGGCCACCACTACATCCCCTTTGGCAATTCCTCCTTGTCTGCCCAACTTAGAGCTTAGTATAAGCTCCGATATTATGAATGCCCCGAAAAAGGCTAAAGAATAGGCTAATCTCAGCATTGCACCTCATAGGGCGACATATACACCTGCGTTAACACTCCCAAGATATTCACCAACCTCTTGGAGTCTATTGGTCTCCTGCTATCCTTCACCCTTGGAGCCTGCCGTTCCCAACGTTTTATAGCCGTCTAACCCTGAGGTCTTTAGTGGGATCTGGTACCCCTCTTATTCTTGCAAAGACGGCAATTGCCGACAACTGCCTGCGAACCAGAGCCAGCGATCTTCCTCCCTCTTTCTGGCGAACTATGAACAAAAGCACTCCCTGTGGCTGAAACTGCTCTGCCCCCCCTTCTCCCTGCAGAACTGTTAGGTATTCCTGCCTTGCCTTCTCATATATACTCTTAGTATTGGGAGCAACAGAAGCCGTTATTAGATCTGAAGCAACGGGGCACCAAGCTTCCACAGGCTTTCCGGGAAGGCCGTCATCTGAACGCCCGCTTGTGGCCATCGCTTTCTGAATTCTGTCAACTTAAAACGAGACAGGGCGTCAGCCACTGCATTTTCCACACCTGGTACACGTTTGGCAGTAAAATACACATTACGCCTGAGGGAACCCCGCACCAACTCTTTCAGAAAACGGAGTACCCATGGACATTTCGTCCTTTGGCTGTTCACCGCCAGAACTACCGACATACTGTCCGACCAAAACACAGTTCTTTTGTTTTCTAGCAACGCGCCCCATACATGCAGTGCCACAATAATGGGAAATAACTCTAGAAATGTGATGTTACGGACCAACCCTGTCCTGACCAATCCGCTGGCCAATTCTGCATACACCACCTTGATCCTAGCACTGCTCCGAAACCGACACTGCCCGCTGCGTCAGTACAAAGTTCTAGCTCACCGTTTGCCTGTGCCGGTTGTTGCCATATCACTGAACCATTGAAACACTCCAAGAAATCTCTCCACGTAACCAAATCTTCCTTCACTTCCACAGATAGCCTCATGTGGTGATGTTTCACCCTTAAATCTGACATTGCCCTGGCGATATTCCTTGAGAAAACCCTGCCCATGGGTATCACCCACAATGCAAAATTGAGTTGGCCCACTAACACCTGCAATTGGTGCAAGGTAACCTTGCGTGACGTTAGGCACTCCTCCAATGATGCATGAAAAGCTCTTATCTTTTCTTGTGGAAGTCTGCACACTCCTTCAACGGTGTCTATCTCAATACCCAAGAAAGTTAACCGGGTCGCGGGGCCCTCCATCTTCTCCTCCGCCAAGGGCACCCCCAATGCCACCGCAGTGTGCTGGAATCCCACCAATGCTTCCTGACCAGCTAACGAGCTAGGTGGCCCGGGGAACAGAAAATCGTCCAAATAATGCACCACCTCTTACATACCTACCACATCCCGCACTGTCCATTCCAGAAAACAACTAAATGTTTCGAACACCGCACATGCCACAGAACAACCCATAGGCATGCATAGGTCGAAAAGAAATTGCCATCCAACGTGAAACCGAGCAACCTACTGTCATCCGGGTGCACCGGCAAGAGGCGAAAGGCCGACTCAATATCTGACTTGGCCATCAGCGCGCCCCTACCCAGCCTCTGGAGTTTTTGGATCGCCATGTCAAAGGTGGTGTAGCGCACTGTGCACAGTTCTGGGTCTAACCCTTTGTTGACTGACATGCCTGGCCGACTGGATAAGTTATGTATAAGGCGGTGTTTTCCCACTTCCTTCTTTGGTACCAGGCCCAGTGGTGAACAGACTAAGTCCTGCCTTGGCAATTGTTGAAATGGCCCCGCCACCCTCCCCAGCGCTATCTCCTTCTCAATTTTTTCCCGGGTCACCCCTGGATTTCTTAGCACAGACAGTTGATTGCTCGGGGGAACTGCAGTGGGCCGGGCGTTAGACGGGATACGAAAACCAGATTTAAACCAGTGGTACGGAAATTGAGCTTCTGCCCGCCTCTCATATCTGGCAAGCAGGCGGGCCAATACGTGCAGCCGAATAAGGGTAGGCAAGCTTTTAAGATGATTGGCAGGGCGTCCCTTAGGCTGTGTGTTGGCAGGGGTGCGCTGATCCTTGGGTTTTCCCACTTTTTTGTAACACTTAATCTCTGGGTGCCCAAGCATTCCACAGAAGGAGCAAATGTGCTTGAACTTACCCGATGCTCCTCTATTACAATCATTCTTGTTGAACTGCCAACATGCTTGCTTCTTGTTCCCCGCTCCCCTGTCTCCTCGAAAGGAATGCATGGGCTTGCTGACTGGCGCGGCAGAATAAAACTCCCCATGCCATATATTAATTTCCCGCTGATCCCACGCTACTTCCGGATGCACTGCTTTCATCTGTCTGAATTTCGTGTCATATTGCAGCCAAGCCGTCCATTGAAATTCTGATGCTGCCCCATGAATCAATGACATGTAGCTTATCAACTGAGCCGCCAAAGTAGGAAACCGCTCAACCATAATTGCTGCATAAATAGCAAAACCAGTCACCCAGTTCTTTAACAATGATTCCACCCACACCTTCTTCTGTTTAAGCTCCCCATCTTTGCCTGCTCTGCTTTTCCCGGGGACCACCCCGCATTGATCAAATCGAAGACATCCACATACTCCCCTTATAGATCTTCTCCCTAGTCTCTGCTGACACGTGCCAAGTTATACTTGCTGATGGTGACACTGCCAACGATGTGGAACCATATAACACCGGGCTGTGTGAAAGGGGAGCCTGAGCCGACACCACCGTCGCCGGAGAGCCCGCTGGCGTCACTGCCACTAGCCCAACCCCTGAAGCCCCTGTACTACCCACTGGCCCTTGAGCCGTTGTAGCCACCACTACAGGCGATTGTAGTACTCCTCCTGACCGGACCCACACTTGAGCCACCCCACCCCCTTGTTTCACGACTACTGGCACTAGAGCCTGCGTGATATTCGCCGGGACCAGCACTGTCACACTTGACACAGCCCCCACCCGCTCCTACACAACCGAATTTGATGGGCTACTAACCCCCACCGCTGGCATCGTGGCTGGCGCCACGCTCTGTGTCAGCCCCCCCACAGTGAGCGGCCCATTCTCCGCCGGGCCTGTCTGGGCAACCACACCAGCCACCTGCCTATTGTCCGTGCATATCAGAGGCTGGCCCACCACCATCACCTCACCTGCAATGTCCGTTCCTGATTCCGCGCCCGCTTGATGCGTGCCCTTAAAACGACTTGGCGTCCGCCATATGCGTTTTGGCAAGGAAGGCTCTTGTTGAGAATTTGTTCCGGCATCCTGAGACAGGGTCTTCAGTGCCCAATCGATGGCCCCTTTCTTGGCGACCTCCCATAATGCTGCCAAGGAACGAAAATCCTCTGCTGACGCCGGGGCCTCCTTGCCCCCGGTGTCCTTTCTGGCGGCATCCTGTCTACTAAGAAATAGAAAGGAGAGTTAACGACTAACCAAGCCCTTTGTGCCTTTTTGACCGTCCTTCCACCAGAGCGCCTCTATCTCCACGCACATGCCACGCCTCCTTAGATTGGGCACTAGAGATACTTACGGCCCTAGTGTCACCTTACACCATGCGCCATGCTCGAAACCATCGTCGACTAGTTGTGGTTTGTAGCCTATAAGGGAGATGAAGAAAGAAGGAGCTGGCGCTCTCAGACACAAGATACAAGTGCAGGTTAATAACACTGTGTCAGTAGACACTAATTAAAGGAACAGGCTGGTTTTATTAAAGCCGGATACATATTGAGTGGGTTGAACTGCTGATATAATAAAGCATGAGAACTGTAGGACTGAATAATTTGCCTTTATTGGCTGTTTACTTATGCACCACTTACTTTCTCATGGTAGCCCCTGGCGAGGTCTCTGTTCCGCCAGACCCCAGCAACAATCACACAGTGAATAACTAAACCACGGCACAAAGAAAACAACGTTCCATTACACCAGCACTTAATAAACATCCTTGAGCGCAAAAAAAACCCTCAAATTACAAACCAATCATACTACAGGCTGTCCTTCTACCTTCAGACCTTTTCCTCTCATGGCCAAATATGATAGCCTTGTGTTTTGTCACAGGTGTCAGCGTTTTGTAATGTGCTCAATTTAGCCTAGGGCCCATGTCTCTCATAATTTCTAGGGGTATATGGACAACAAATTGGTGAAGCATGTCCTTAAGCCAAGAAGGCTAACAGCATGCTCCGTCATTTTAGAAACGCAGGGCTGCACCATATTTACAAGAATATGGGGCTGCCCTGTCTTTCCCCCTGTTCTGGTGCTAAATTTAGCTACCTAGCGCAAAAGCAGGCACCCTTGCACCACAGTGCAAGGGTGTCTGTGTTGAGGAAAGATTGTTTATGTGCAGGATGTTTTCCCTTCCTGCACATAAACAATCTTTAAATGGTGTTTTGTTTCTTTTATGTGTGCAGCTTAATGCAGCACACATAGAAGTTACAAAATGTCATTTTTTGTAATGATTGTTTATATGTAGGAAGGGAGACCTTCTTGCACATAAACAATCATTGGCTTGTTGCTGTTTCCATGTGTGCTGCATAAAGCAGCACACGTGGAAACATCAAAAACGGGAATTTCTCCTTGTTTCGTCTGTTTAAGAACAGGTTTTTAATGTTGGTGCTGCTTCCTATGGATGTTGTGGTGGATCACCACAGCAAAACGCGTTGCCCTCCCCTTTCACGCTAAGTACAACATGAAAGGTTGCCTTATTTACAAGGCAGTGTTAGGCTACATTAAGTGGCTTATTGCTGCCTTGTAAATAAAGCGAAGCCCCTACCACCTCCACAACAATATGCCTCTTGTTTTTTAAATCACTCATGTCACGTCGCTAAATCAGACCTCCAGGGTCTGCATATGGCCCAATTCACCAAAATTACCAGAATAGGAGAAATCACATCACACACCCATTGACCACTGATGCCATTACAAGGTTGACCTCTTACACCCTCAACAGCTACCTATTTGCTGCTCGGCGTACAGGGGAAGGATAAGGAATGAAAACTATAGAAAGTAGCATGCATTAGTAAAGCCAATAGGTTTGACATTTCAATGATGAATTCAGATGAATAGATGAATAAGTAATTGAGCGCATGGGTGGCTGATTGGATGAGTGAATAAACACATGGATTAATGGGTGGCTAGATTGGATTGATTGGTGAGTGCTTGAGTGGATGAAGGTTTCAGTGGCTGTGTGGCAGGAGCAGTATGGGAGAAGAGGCAGAGCAAGAAAGAGGTGCTAAAGTGAGTGGATGAATGTATGGATGGAAAAGTAAGTGCACGAGTAGTTATAGTGTAGTACTGTCAATCATTTGAAAAACTGTGATAAAACAGACATAGTTATCATTAAAAACAAGCTTAACCTTTGGAGTCCTTCCTTTTGGACCGCTGCAATGGGTACTCACCCCAACCCCCCCCCCCCCCTCCTCCCCCGAAGAAGTCCATAAGGAGCCTCGAAATCCTCAATGATGAGGAACTCTCCCTAAAACTGCAACTTAGCTCTTTGGTATCTTCCTGCTTTTTTTTAACTCCGCAGATCAAGAAAAGAAGAACATTTTTCACGGGAGATGCACTGGTTCAAGTCACAATTGCCCTTGTTATGTCAAGATTAGACTATGCCAATTCTCTCTATCTGGGCCTTCCCAAATACCTCATCCATAGGCTTCAGTTGGTTCAAAACTAGGCTGCATGCCTGATTTGTCAACTTCCTGGACATTGCCAGATTTCTCAAGTGATGAAAGATCCCCACTGGCTCCCAGTTGCCAAAGATCAACTGTCAAAACAAGTTCCATTTTATTCAAATCCTTCCGCATGAAAAGTCTAGCTTTTATAAAGTCCTGTATCTAAAAGTACATCCCCAATAGTAATCTTAGATCTACCCTCTTACCCTATCGACTGTGGAATTCTATAGGAAAAGGACAGACGGATGCGGATTCTCAGTCATTGCCCCATGCATCTCCCTGCCCCTGGAAATTAGGACCACCCCCAACTATGGGAAGACAGATGTTAAAAATATGGCTCTTCAAGCACGCCTATAATTAATACTCTACAGAGCTGCCTCCGTGTTAGTTACCTTAGCTCCGAGAAACCAGTGTATGTGCGCTCTACAAAGAATAGTAACATAGTATAACATAACATTGTGGTATCTTCAGAAAAGCAAAAGATGGGGCACAGATAGAACTCCTCAGAGTCCAAATGGCTGTTCGTAGAGCCTGGATGCTTTCACTCCATGGAAGCATCTACAAGCAGTTTGAATTACAAACTGCCTGTCACAAGAATACAGCAGTGTCGGTAAGTAGAATATAAAAGTGTTGTGGTTGTGGAAGGACGATATAGCTCTAAAAACATCCATAATAATTTCGTTTTGACCTCATCATCTCTACATGTGAGGAGACCTGACAATGTCTTGCTTGGGCAGAATCTGTTTAGACATTGCTCAGCTCTTTGCTTGAAAACAGTAATGTGCCATGTGGATTAGGAATCAAACATGCAGAAAAAGTGCTCAGACAGATGGATGGGCCTTTCTTCCCAAAGGAGTGTGGTCACGGAGGTGCTGGTGCTGTTTCTTCTTTACTACTTCAGAACTGGAAACACGTTTCCCAAAAGCCGCAGAGAAACAAAGAACTAACATGTAAAGTGACAAACAAATTTAAAAAGGGCCAAAGAAGCTTCCCAATACTGCTGCTTTTATAGTAACCAAACAGGCTGCTGACCATGTGTTTGTGGAATCTTTGAACACTTTTTGAAGGCATCTGTATCCAAAGCCAGGAGAAAGGAGCTGTGCATGGACTAAAGTGGTACCAATTGTTATTAGAGTGTGATTGAAAGTGCAAGAGTGGGACAGTGTCCAAGGGTCAGTAAGAGTTAACGTGCTTATTAAAAGCAGATGTTTAATTACAGCTTGTTCAAAAGAGGTTTTCACTGATGGAGGGTGGGTGCACGTTATTCTGTCCAGAAATAATAAGTAGGACCAACCTCCTTTCAATATAAGTCCAAAACAAGCCACCCCCAATGACTTTAAAAGGCTTATAATGAAAGACTAATTCTTGTATTACTTAAAAGCATTCTCACTGATTATATTTGTTGGTATCTACATACCATGCACATATGAGACAAAGAAAAAAGCGTGATGATTGAGTATACTTTAATTGTAATGTTCAGATTTAAAATAGTCCCTCATGCATCTCTGCGGAGGTGAGGATGAAAGATTCAAGCAGCCAATAGAAAGATGCTGTGACAAAAATACTCCTGTGGGTTGATTAGATATATATATTGAATATATTACCCAGTGGTATTCGCCACGGAGTAATTCAAGTTAGGACCACATTTCCAAAGAAAACATATTTTTTGCTTTGCGAATAACTTTGACTCCGATTGGCAAACTTCACAAAACCTTCTGCCAAAAAGTTTGAGGTCATCCGTCAGGCATAGGCTGAGAAAAGAGGGGTCCTAGAACAATTTTTCCCAACGCAGTTTTCCACAGGAAAATTAGACATAGCTGTAGCCAAAACCACTAAATGGAATTACACCACATTTGGCAGAAAGCTAGACCTTGGTCCAGAAAGCATGTGTTTTTTGATTTAGTGAGAATCCATTGTGTAGTTGTTGAGAAATTAAGGTTAAAAATATATGTATAAATCAGGCCATTGAGGATCTGTGGATTCAACGTATCTAAAGATGAGATCTGATTGGCTTCACCTTATTAACAGAGATGTGGTGGTAGCCATTTTAGGACTAGGGATACCCTGTCGCCTCCCTTTGCCTGATGGATGATACTTGTGGATATCATCAAAACATACTTTTCTTTAGTGGTACTACAGATCTGTGGGGCAGCCTTTTTAAGAAAAGCTCTCCAGGATAGGACTGGTATGGAAACATGTTTTTTTAGGGGAAGAGGTATGCGGCCCACTCCCCAACTCTTGTTGGTGGTCCCGGGGACCCTATCCTCCACTGCCTATTAATTATTTATGGGGGTATGCGGGCCACTGCTCTGAGACTGTGTAAGGCCTGGAAACCCATCCCCAGGGCAAACTTATTAATTTTGAGGAGGCATGCACACCCCCTCCCCAAGATGTAGGCTGGTCATGGGGACTCCATCCTTTGGGGGGCCTGATCAAAGCACGGTCCCGGGGACACCATCCCCCAATGGCACTGTTGTTCTCTACCCAGGAGAGTGAGGGCAGGGAATACACATTTCATTCTTTGCCCACACTTTCCCTGGTAGGGATCACAACGTTGCCCCACCTGGTGGAAGCACAAAAAAAACCTGCTCCCGCACCAAATAAATAGACAGACAGCTAAGGCAAGCATAGTATCCTATGCTCCCTATGGATCACTGAAGTCCCTAAAAGCTGCTAGATGACATTTTAAAGAATAAACTGCAAGCCCCAATTTGAAGCTGTTCTGAAGTAAATCAAGAAAGTTTCTTGTATCACAAGAAATTGAAATCAAGTTCTTAGAAGAGCACAATTTCACCAATGGATTCCAATACTGAAATAAGATTGTAAGGTAGATGCCTCATGGAATCTAATCTAACCTTTCAGCACCCAAGCTGTCAAGTGCAGATGTACTATACATTAAAAAAGTCGTGAGGGTCATCAAACAGGAGAAAGGTAGAAGCTTAGAGACATTTGGACATACTCCTGAGGTGGGGAAGTCAGGTGTTTCTTGGATTAGGACGGAGCAGCTAGAATTATATTAGTCTTCCCTGTCTCCTGATTCTCGAAAGAAAGCTCAGACGAAAGAGAAGAGAGGAAATGGAAAGAGGAGTTTCTAATTCAGTGAAGATATAATGGCACCTATGCACAATTCCTGATCATTCACCACCCTCGCAAAGAAGTGAGGAAGTTGTCATTTGAAGGAGTTCACAAACAGGCCCACTTTTTAGAAACTGAACTGAGACAGATTTCCTTAAACAGATACCTTGTCATGGAGGAAGAAGGACTTTGGGATGGTTCTGCTCAATGCATCTGCAACTGCATTGTTTATCAGTGTAATGTCACTGGGCATCAAAAATAAAAGCTAAAACTCTGTCCAGACAAAGTTCTGATCTGAAACAATTGCCAGGGACACCCTCCTGCTTGTTCACATTTCACATTGCCAACTGATTGTCTGCACATGGGCTGTTCTACCCTCCAGAAAGGGGGCAAAGTGCAAATGAGATAGAAGAATGGACAATTTGCAATGATGTCAAGCTGCTAAGAGTTTGTAAAATCACTGCAGAAGGAGGGGCTAGGTCTCCCCTGCTGCAGAGACTGGCTGTTGACAGCCACTAGTAGAAATGCTGGGCAAGAGGCTTGGCCTGGGAAATCATGTTCTGAAGGACTATGCACTTAGGGTTCCAATGCAAGAGTATGTGACAAATTACAAGCCTTATTTGAAATTCCTGCAGAGGGCAACATGCAGACAGATGCTGCCATGTCTTTCGGAGGAGAGTGGGGACAAGACTAAAGTCGTGGTGGGCAGAACGCAAAGAATTTCACTTTGCGGAATTCCACTGAGTTACATAAAAACTCAGTGAGATTCCGCGGACTTCCATCAACGGGCGGAAACAATGCATGTCATGCTGCTTGCAATGCGATTTAGCACTGGTAGCGTGTTCTAAGCTTAAAAATCAGAATTAACGGCAAAAAGTGGTGCCCAAGAGCGCGTGGCCGACAAGTTGATTTTGCTGCCGCCCAAGTAGAAAATCTTCTTGACAAGCAGCCCTCTGACTGTGACCGCTTGCATTAGAAAATTGCATGGGAATACTTCCTGGTCACCAGAAATTGTGGTAGTGGACATCAAATCTTGCCTGCTCACTTACTGGACGCTCTTCTTGTTCCCGTTGTCATTGCCTTGCTTTATTATTATTATTATTATTGGGACATTTGTAGAGCGCTGCGTTACGCACACCGGCGTGTCCACGCGCTAAAAGAGGGAGAGGCAGCGAGCAGGGAGCACAAAAGCAGAGCGGACAAATATTTAGTGTAGAGGAATGTTTTCAGTTTCGCTCGGAACCTAGCTTCCTCCGGTTCCAAGCGCAGGTCCACTGGTAGTTTGTTCCAGTTATTTGCCGCTAAGCATCTAAAGGACCTACCTCCCATGCGGGCTTTCTTAACTCTGGGGATCCTCAGTAGACCGCCCCCTGCGTATCTAAGCGCTCGTGTTGGTTGATACACTTCGATCAGTTTATTCAGAGGGTCGGGCGCCCTGCCATTCAAGATTTGATGACAGGTGCAGAGGGCTTTGTATTCCACTCTTCTCCTCACGGGGAGCCAGTGTAGCTTCTGGAGGGCCGCCTTAGAAGGCGCCCTTTTGGGCAGCCTGAGAATCAAACGAGCTGCCGCATTCTGCAGCACTTGCAGGCGTGCCATGCTTTTTTCCGGAGCCCCCAGGTACAACAGGTTCCCGTAGTCCGACCTAGCTGTCACCAGGGCATGGACCAGGGTTTGACGGGCACCGATCGGGAGTAGGTCAAGGACCTTTCTCAGTTTCTTCAACATCCCAAAACAGACTCCTACCACCCGGTTGATCTGGGGGCCAAAAGTAAGACCCGCATCAAACCACACCCCCAGGTTACGTGCCTCTTGACAGGGGGTTGGGGTTGGTCCAAGACAGGGTGGCCACCATGCCGACGACCAGGCAGACTGGGCTCTCCCCACCACCAGCACCTCTGTCTTGCTGCCATTAAGCTTCAAACAGTTGATAGCCATCCACTCGGCAAGATCTTTCATGCACGAACGGAAGCCATCGGCAGCAAGACAGGGCGCGTGCGATAGGGAGATCACTAGCTGCGTATCGTCGGCATACGAAACCAGTTGGAGACCATGACTCTCCACAATCGAGGCAACCGGCGCGACATACATATTGAAAAGGGTCGGGCTCAGTGACGAACCCTGCGGCACGCCTTGGCCCAGGGGAACCCCCTTTGAATAGCAGTCTCCTTGCTTGACTCGAAAGCTTCTCCCCTTGAGGAAGTCCTGGATCCATCTCAGCGCGGTGCCAGAGATGCCACCTCTGTTCAGACACTGTAGCAAGATGTTGTGAGCTACAGTGTCGAACGCCGCGCTGAGGTCCAGCAGGATCAAAGCCATAGTTTGGCCTGCATCCACACCCTCCCTCAGATGTTCCGTAGCCATAAGGAGGGCAGACTCGGTGGAATGGCGTGGCCTGAAGCCAAACTGCGTCGCGTGGAGCAGTCCCGTCTCTTCCACGTGCTTCATGATTTGGGTATTAACCACCTTTTCTGCCACTTTGGACAGAAAAGGCAGGAGGGAGATGGGCCTCAGATTCTCTAATACCTCGAAGCCTAAGTGGGGTTTCTTCCGAAGCGGGAGCACCACCGCCTGTTTCCACCCCTCAGGCAGCTTCCCCGATCCGAAGGAGATATCCAGGACGTGCCTCATATAAGGCTCCAGAACTTCAAGGCTGTCCGCCAGGCGTTTGGGTGACACTGGGTCCCACGGGGACCCTGATTTGACAGAGCGACACACCACTACTAAATCCTCAAATGGGGGGGTGTGGAAGTTAGTAAGATGCCCTGCCGTCTCCGTGTCCCCAAATGCTGCCTCGAAGTCAATCCCTGTCGGCGGATTAGGGAAAGTCGAGTAGATCTTCTGGACTTTAGTTGAAAAATATTCGGCAATTCGGTCACATGACTCCGTTGAGAAACTCTCCGGCTCAGTAGGAGAATTTACCGTGGTCAGAGACTTGTAAATACCGAAGAGTTCTTTGGCCGAATTCTCCGACCCCAGGATTTGTCCTGCATAGTAGGCTGCCTTAGACTTTTTAATCAGCCTATGATGCAGGCGCCTTTTTTCCAAGAACAGTTCTCTAGCCTGATTGTCATAAGACACCCTCCAGACTCTTTCGGCTCGCCTGCAATCTGCCTTTGTTAACCTCAGCTCACCACTATACCATTGGGCTGATCGTTCTTTCCGAGCACCTGTGGATGTGCGGCAGAGTGGAGCTGTCTGGTCAAGCGCTTCAGTAATGCGCTGATTCAGGTTGGAGACCGCTGTTTCTATGTCTTCGCCACCAGGCTGACCACCCCTACTTAAAGCTTGGTTGAAATCCTCCACCGAGAATTTAGCCCACTTCCTCCTGAGATAGTTAGGGGGTGCCTGACTGGCTTTGTTGGATTTTAAGCTCTGTATGGAAAATGCCACCAGAAAGTGGTCTGTCCAGGGGATAGGCTCTATTCCGGACACCTCCACACCTCCCCAGTTAGCATAAACCGGGTCCAGAAGGTGTCCCTGGTGGTGCGTGGGGTCCAATAGCTTCAATTCCAGTTGAAGAGCTAGCATATCCCGACAGAAGTCCTTAACCCCTGTATCCTCTGGGCAGTTTAAATGCAGGTTCAGGTCTCCTAATAGGAGAAATTTATCCCTGCGTAGGGTAGCCTCCATAAGGCTTTCTAGCAGGCTCTCTCTGAACTTTATGCATGCCCCTGGCGGCCGATATACCAGACAGCCTTTGATCGTCGTGCCCCCGTTGATTTGAATCGTGAAAACTCCCGCCTCACTCTCCACAATCAGCGTGCGCTCTAGGCAACAGCCCAAAGTTTTCCTAAAAATAATAGCAATCCCCCCTCCCACCCCCTCAGGCCTATCCTGCCTAACCCAAGAATAGTTCTCCGGCGTGGCCTCGATAATGTCCGAGTCGGAAAACTGGTCTAACCAAGTTTCCGTAAGAAACAGTAGGTCGAACTTTTTATCTAGAATCAGCTCATAAACGTCGAGTCTATGTTTACGTAGTGATCTTACATTAAGGAGGCCACAGGAAAGTGCTTGCTCCGTGGTATCCCGCAGCAGGGTTGTAAAACGGTAGCCGCAATGAGGACATTTCCTTTCGTCACTCGTCATGCCATGCATACATATGGATGCAGTGCGAGGACGGAAGCCAAGGAGTTGATCCTTAGACCAACGGATCTTACGACCAGGGGTTATCGCCCTAGCCCGCTGTCGGCCGCGGACGGGCGCAGACGGGCTCGACTTTGGCGACACATCGGCGCGCCTTCGTCGCGCCCGCTGCGCTCGTCCGCTGCGCTTCCGGAATGACATCCTCCTTTTAAAGCCCTCAGCCCGTCTGCCTCACCGCGACTAGACCGCTAACCGGTCACTCGCAGGCGGAAGCGGAAGTGACTGTCTCTCACCTCCACGCCCTCCGCTCAACGGTGCTATCCACCCTGTCGGACCGAGGCGTGGAGGAGGGAAGACAAGACAGGCACCCCAATGCGTCTGGTGAGTCAGGGAGTCCGGGGGGGGATTCAAGAAGCCTCAGCCCACTAAGGGCTTGACTCCAGCGGAAACACCGCTAAAAGTGCAGCCGTTTTCCGTGCAGAAGAACAGTTTTAAAATGAAGTATGCTGTGCAGCACAGTCCGTAAAAACACTACGTGACCACAATTAAAAACACAGTAACAGCGCGCAAAGCAGCTGTGAGCCCTGCCACTGCTCACTCACCGCATGTTGCTTGAACATGAAAAAAATTCCACCACACATCGATTGGCGAAATTTGACTAAAACTCTGCATTAAAAGAGTAATGCAGGGAATCACCAAATTCTCCCAATTCCGGAGGAGGAATAAAAATTCCACCCAGGTCCACCCTAAAGCTTCAAAGTTTGATTAGAGGGAGGAAAACCTTTCTAATGGATACATTGGAAAGTTATCTTATGAATTCGAGCTTCTGACTTGGCTACAAATGAAATATTTGTTTGTTGAACAGACTCCTGTGGTCTGGTAAAAGAGAACAAAATTGCAGAGTATCTTCTGCCGACGTGATAAGATGGATCTAGTTAGGTATGTATTTAAATGCCTTCTTTGTGCAGACTTGCAAACAATGGCGCATGCACCTTTTTAAATACATGTTGCTGGATTCAGACGAAATAGTTGCATTTGAAACTTAAACTGAATGTCTGGAGTTTGGAATCTGAGGAAGCCTTGATGAGCTTTCAAAATGGGGATGTGACAGTGTGTACCTTGGATGTCTGTTGATGAGTTGTGGCCCCAAGGGGAGGTGGCTGGAATAATAGTCTAAATGGTGCACATTCTGGAAGGAATATTCTTCGTGAATGTATTCAAGTACTTTAGGTCTATTTTAGGAGGAAAGTCTCCCTTAAGCTTTGGGATCAAAAATAAACCTAGGCTCCCAAATTGTGTGCACCTAGTCTAATATTTTATTGCAAATTGCCTCCGTTTTCTTCAATCTATACTACTATTATAAAGGAAGAACTTTGAACCTTTGAGGCGGGTAAACTCGGGAACCACAGAGCCAATCCACACACCTGATACATTGTTGTAATTGTGAGGGTGTGCAGATGGACATAGGCTATATAAACATAATAAATATACGTTATTTAAAAAATGTACCGAAAAAAAAGTAGTCTGGCCCCGACGTGCGTGCTGACGTGAGGAGCACGGGGAGGAACAGCGTCCAGAAAAGCGAGGAGGACCGGCAGACATGGCGCGGGGAGGAGCGGCGAGGAGCGGCGGACAGGCGGTGAGGAGCTGCGGACAGGCGGGGAGGAGCAGCGGACAGGCGGGGAGGAGCGGTGAGCGGCGATGAGGTAGGTTATTTATTTATTTATTCATTTAGGAGCAGTGAGCGGCGGAAAAATGAAGCAAAAATGACAATCGTGAGCAAGAGGAAGCAAACGGAGCCTTACAAAAGTGAGCCAAACGGTGCATTACAGGAGGAAAAAGTTACGTGTGCAGGTTACAAAAGCGTACATCGTGAGCAAGAGGAAGCAAACGGAGCATTACAAAAGTGAGCCAAACGGTGCATTACAGGAGGAAAAAGTTACGTGTGCATGTTACAAAAGCGTACAAAGTAAACATAGAGGTATAATACTGCATTACAGGAGGAAAAAGTGACGTGTGCAGGTTACAAAAGCGTACAAAGTAAACATAGAGGTATAATACTGCAATATATGGAGGAAGGCTCCGGGGGACCCACGGACAACGTCCGGGCGGGCGGGGGCCCTGAAGCCTAATTGCTCCCGGACAACGTCGGGACGGGCTGCTAGTATTGCATATGACAGCACCTTGGAATCATGACTGGAAAATGTGCGATGTAAAAAAAACCCTCTTGTGTTTGATTTAATAGACTATAATGTTTCTCCATGCATAAGAATATTAGTCACATGTAGGGTGCACATAACTGACCTGTCTCTTACTTCACTACTGCCATTTTCACCAATGTGAGAGGCCACAATGTTTCTAAGGTCATGTTTAAAAACCTATTGCTTTTGAGAAATATCTCTCAATGCAGTGATAAAATCTGATGGACTATGGTAAAACACTTTTGCATATTATTACTTTTGAATATTAAAAAAACACACCTTTTACACTCATCTTCCTAAGAAATATCTAACCTACATTGATTTCAAAGGAGGGTCACCTGCATAAATCCTCAACCTCATTCACTGTCCCTTTTCACTTCTCCCTTATCCCTCTTTCCTCATGCCCCTCATCGGAGTGATCTTATCATCTTCGGATACTAAAGTCCTAAGTATTCCTATATACTACTTCCCTCATAGTCCCTCATTCAATTTTGTCTTCATTTGCTTCCTGTTAGACTTGGCATCTTTGACATGGTATCCCCTGACTTTTTGCCTCCATCGCCTGTATTTGTGATGCTGTGCTGGATTTCGTTTTTACTGGATTTGATGCTTTGGGCCCTTTGCCACTGCTGGTCGGTGTCAAAGTGCAAGTGCTCCCTGTGTAAATTGGTATTACAATTGGTTCTCCCTAATTGGCATATTTGATTTACTGGTAAGTCCCTAGTAAAGTGCACTGGGTGTGCCAGGGCCTGTAAATGAAATGCTACTAATGGGCCTGCAGCACTGATTCGTGCCACCCACACGAGTAGCCCTGAAAAGGTATCTCAGACCTGTCACTGCAGTGTCTGTACGCAATTGTGACTGCCATGTTGACCTGGCAAGTGCACTTACTTGCCATGCCCTAACCTTCCTTTTTCTTTTATATAAGATACCCCTCAGGTAGCCCCAAGGTACCCCTAAGGGCAGGGTGCAGTGTATGTAAAAGGTAGGACATGTACTGATGTTTGTGACATGTCCTGAGGGCTAGCTGTCCCATTGGATAGCATGGGAGATACTTTGTACCATCTTACAAGTATAACTTCCCTTTGGGTCATGATAGAGAAATAAAGTTTAGGCTCTCTGACCTCAGAATTTAATAACACGTCTTTTAGTAAAGGTGTTTTTTAAATTGTGTGTTCCAAAATGGCAACTACACAAAATATCGAATTCTAAATTTTGAATGGACAACATATCGAAGTCCAAATATAGAATGGACAAAATATCGAATGGACAGAATATAGTAGTGAAAACTATTGAATTGAAGGTAAAAAATTTAATATCGATTAAAAAAAAATAAAAAGTCAAAATATCGAATTTTTAATTATATCAAATTTTTTAAAGTGTTTTATATGTTAGTATATGTGTGAAAAGTGTATGTTATTCTTGTAATTTATTTTAAGTAATGAATTTTATGATATTTATTTTTGCGTAATTTAATTCTGTAGCGGGTTGTGGGTTTATTGGGGAATAGGGTGGGAAGAAATGTAATTGTAATTAATTAAATAATTTTATTTATTTATTGGTATTCATTTTGAATTAATTGGTAATTAATTTTTAATTGGTAATTAATGTTTTATTAATTGATTAATTGGTAATGATGTTATTTCTATTAATTTATTTTCTGTAGCGGGTTGTGGGTTTATAGGGGAATAGGGTGGGAAGTAATTTAATTGTAATTAATTACATATTAAAAATACTTTTGATGTATTGATAGTTAATTTACTGTTAATTAATTATTAATTGGTATTAATTTGTATAATTAATTGGTTTTTGGTAATGAAAATTAATTAGTTGTTAATTAATTATGAATAGGTAATTAATTTTAATAAGTAATATTTATTTGTATTTTTAATTGATTAATTATTACATAATATTACATTGGTAATTAATTGTAATTTTTTTTATTGGTATTAAAATTTAATTTATTTGTATTAATATATTAAATTATTACTTTCTCTACTGTTGCACTCTCTGTAGTGGGAATAGTAATTTTTACCCCTATGCTATCCAACGCTTTCACTACTGTTGCACTCTCTGGAGTGGGAATAGTAATTTTTACCCCTATGCTATCCAACGCTTTCCCTACTGTTGCACGCTCTGGAGTGGGAATAGTCATTTTTACCCCAAAGCTATCCAATGCTTTCCCTACTGTTGCACTCTCTGGAGTGGGAATAGTAATTTTTTACCCCTATGTTATCCAACGCTTTCCCTACTGTTGCACTCACTGGAGTGGGAATAGTAATTTTTACCCCTACGCTATCCAACGCTTTCCCTACTGTTGCACTCACTGGAGTGGGAATAGTAATTTTTACCCCTACGCTATCCAATGTTTTCCCTACTGTTGCACTCACTGGAGTGGTGATAGTAAATTTTACTCTCCCGCTAACCCATGGTAAAAATATTGTATATTTTTTTATTAATGTTACGTTAATATATATATATGTGTTAAAAAACAAAATTGTATGTTTTTTTATAACTTAAATTAATTTTGTACTTTTTATTAAGGTTATATTTAAGTATGTTTTAGTTAATTATTTTCATTATTTCATTAATTTTAAATTACTTTTAAGACATTTAAAAAAATTGGATATTTTGACTAACTATATTTTTTACAACAATATTTTTGATTCGATATTTTTGTACTTACCTGTTCGTAGATGGGAACTCGATATTTTTGCATTCTATATTTTGGCATCGATATTTTGGTAAGTCTATAATTTTGTATTCGATATTTTGTCAGTAATCCTATCAAAATACCCCTTTTATTAAGTAGATATTTTCTTGTTTAACCATTCAGTGTGCCTCTGCCTGTTTGTGGTTTGACCGGCTGGCTTTGGAGTGACGGGGGCTGGGGATGTACAGTCCCTGTAGTCAGCCACTGGGGGGGAGGGGTTTGAAGTTTGCCTGCTCTTCCTGGATGACTCAGAGCTGAGCTGAATTGGACTTGGCTGCATTTAGAGAAGTGGGAGGAGTTTTACTTGTACCTGAATAGGGCCTGTCTTCCTTGCACAATGCTGTCTCCACCCCCTGTGGTCATACTGCATCAGTGAGGACATAACTGGTTTGGACTGGGCTCAGAGACCCTTGCACACAGAGAACAAAGATAAAATGGGGTATTAGTAGTGGACCTGAAACCCCATAACTTTAATCACTTCTGGACTCAAGAGGAACCTTTTCCAAGGAGAAAAGATAGAGGGCTGTGAGGAGGAGCACTGCCCCTTTTGCTGTATGGCGTGGGGGGTTGGCCTGCAGTTGCTGCTTCTGCCAAGGAAAGGACAAAGACTGGAACTTTGCTGTGGACCTGCTTGAAGAAGAATCCCCAAGGGCATGTGAGTGCCGGCCTCCTGTTCTGAAGTCTCACTAACACAAAGACTTCATCCCCATCTCTCATGAACTCTATTGCTGAGTGTTCCGACCTGGAAGGATGTGCCTATTCCAGTTTTGCGCCTCTGGAGGTTGTTTGTACTGTTGGTAGCTGGATGCATCTTGAATGAAGCTAGAAAACCTGTATCCGATGCGTCACTGTGATACTGCGACCTGCACTGAGGCCAGGGGCACAGCATTTGAAGTGCACAACGCACCGCCCAGCCTGCACCACAGCTCTGATGTCCTTCAACACCTGATGACGCCTGCAGTAATCAGCATTTCCCAACGCCAGCGCTCGCATCAACTCCGTCATCGCCAGCACCTGCATCCTGTTATCATAGTGCCGATAACAGCAGAGGGTGACTCCATGAACTTGCCAACTTCGCACCATCACTGGAACCGATGCCTCACCGCCAATGAAACTGACTTCCCATGTCCTGGACTCAATACGTTGCCTTTTCCCGGACACAATGCCTCACCTCCCCGTGGCAGCCAGGGAGCTGGTCTCGACATTGGCACCGATGCCTCACCTCCGCGATGCCGTGCATCTTCATAAATTCCGTTAGGCAAAAGTACTGTATGTTTGCGGATCCATGTGACTCCATGCCCGACACCGAGGACCTTGCAATTGGATTCAAGCTAGCTTGGCTGATGATGGCTAATTAGCCAGAAACCTGTCCAGGATGCTTGTTTCCGGTCCAGGAAAGACACAGCTTGGCAGTTCGGGCTAGACTGTTCCCATGAGGCACAGAGTCAGACTGATTTGCATATGGCCATGTCTGAACTGGGGTGGTGGAGTGAGCTAAAGAATGATGATGGATTAAACCCAGATCAGTTGACTGGGGGTGAGTGCTTGCAATGTTCAACACTCTGTCCATCATCCCCTTTGGTTTTGCTTTGTTCACCCTAAGTTGTCTTTGTCTTTGTCTTGGCTTTTTCATACTGATGCATAATGCTCCCTTTTGCCACACTTCTGGCACACAGACATTCTTGCTAATCAATTTGAACCACTGGAGCCATGTGCGCTGCTGCCTCATATGTAGCATCTGAATTTTTTGGAACCACATTTCTTTACTTCTACATTGTGTTTTTCAACTAGGTGCTGCTATCAGCGCTATCCATCGTCATGCTAGAAATCTCGGATCCCATTCTATCCTCAGATGGTTTTCCATCATCTGTCCGATTGTGTGCTCCATACATTTTATTAAGGACTAACTTACCCGTCGCGCATTGCTGCGATCTCAGAAGAAAGGAAATTTATGGAAACTTGTTATGATAACATTTAATTTACATTGTGTCATTTTTATTGAAACTTATTTATTTTAATATGGAAAACATTTTAAAGTGTTGTTTTAATTCTGTTTATTTATTTGAGTGCTTGTGGATACACAGTATTTTTTGTTTTTCCGTCTGGTGCGTACACAAAGGTTTTCCGACGCGTGAGCTGATCACATACAGTTGTCCATGTGAGAAGCACGGATTCTCCAAATCTAGTCCACACACTTGCAGCGATTGTCCTTGTGCTTTGTTGATGGTCATTGCAAAATCGAGTCGCACTGGAAACTGTAAACGTTCAGTATTGGAAAGATTATGAGGGTCCTTGGGGGCCGATATTTAATAAATGTTTCTTTTTTTTTTTTTCAAAAACCTTTGCGGGAGTGTAATCAACAACTTTAAAAAAAAAAAAATTCTTTTTTTTTTTTGCCAGAAACCTTCGCGGGAGTGTACTCAACAACTTCCCAAAGTTTCGTGCCGATCGGATGAATGGTGTAGTAATGCATAAAGGACAAACAGATATTCTTTCGTTTTTTTACATATAGAATAGAGAAATCATCTTTCAAGTTAGGATTCTTTGCTGACAGTGTCTCCTGTGCTCTTGGATTATTAATGCAGTGCACCAGTAGGTCCCATTTTAATGAATCTGTCAACTCTCCAAATTCACATGTTTTTGTCAAGACTCTAGGGTATGTAAAATACCACAACATTGTCTCTGCTTTCCCTTGTTTATTTATGTCCATCACAATATTAGTTTTGATCCAAATTGCAACTCTAACATTTGCATAGACATCTCAGATACATCACCAGGATTAACCTCCCCCACACCCATTAGTATCTCATATAGACTGTGATATATATTCCTTCCTTCTACCCCTAAAGGGTGCACCTCTATGCCTTGCTTTCGTGCCAGTGAGAATATATCTCCCCAATGCATTCCAAATATGAATCAAATAATGTATTTAATTTTCTGTAAGAAAGTAGAGGTTCACCCGTATCAGTCAAAAAGGGTTGAGATTGTGTCATACTTGCTTCAGCCATTACAAGCAAAAATAAAATGATAAATAAATAATGACCCAAATATTGTAACTGGAACAACAACAAACACAACAGAGAAAACCCTAAAGAGAGAAAAAACATAATTACTTTGTGTGTGGCGAAAATTGTCATCCAAAAATGGTCCATGAACTATCCAAAAGATCCCAAACCACTGTTCATTGTGACTTGAAAACTTGATGCCATCACCTGTAAACATCTTGTATCTTAATTGGAGTAAAAAATCCAATACTTCTAAATGATTCTCTTCTATACAAAGGAGAAGGTTTACCAGTGATTGCACTCATACAAGATGGTTTTATAATCCAAAAGGGCAATGTTATATGAGTGACATCAGGTGCTGTTGCCATATCCAAAATAGAGGCATCACATGATGGATTTGCATGAGCAATGTCAGGTCACACCTCATAAGATGGAAAAAATGTGTTGATGAAGTACACTACTGCTCATGTGATCCTCTCATGCTTCAGAATGACTGCAAATTCAACAGCGGAATCCCCAGCAGTACCTATGAATATAGTGAGGGCCCGCACTCACAGTGAAGTGTGATGGCAAGCTCGCGCACCCAACCTCCAACAGTCACATCCAATTTATATCTTCTTTAAAACAGGAATGATACCTGAAATCCAGTAGGCAGCAGAGAAATCTTCGAACCTCTTATAAAAGCACATCTTCACTATTTTGTAGTTTTTTCCCTTGGCACGTCTGTTAAATCTTCTTCAGGGGTGATGGTTGCAGTGCCTGTCCCCGGGCACTGGCTCTTCCAACTCGTCACAAATGTGTTAGGGGTTCTCGTTCATTACTTTGCAACTTGTATGTTGAAGCATATTTATTTAAAAGCACCATAGTGACACTCTCAAAAACACAGACTGCTCTCAATAACTCCTTCCATCTTTCTCCCCTCAGCGACTCTTTCCCCACATTCTAGAGCACAGCTTCATGTCACAGGCTACCAAAGATAAATCCAGCTTGCAACAGCTGTCTTGTGATTGGCTAAGCTGCTCCATTGTTTCAAGTTTGAACAACATGGTATATGGTTAGGCTGGCCTTATTTTCCTATCAAATCTCTGCTGAGATTTCCATTTATCCATTCTCTTCTACCCCTATCTGTTTTTATATGTGTAAATAAGCATTTTTCGTTTCGTTTCACTTCAAAAAGAGCAGTTGTGTGAAAGTGAAATGGCGTTTTTGTGGATGTACATGTTGACAAAAGTGTGTTTCTGTCTTGAGTGTATGTATGTATGTATAGGCATTTATATAGCGCACTACTTACCCAGAGGGTCCCAAGGCGCTTCGACCGCTGCGAAACCCTTCCTGGCTTCTCTGAGAGATGGTCCCTTATTGGGTATCTCCAGGGTGAGACCAGACATCCCCGGCGGTCTGGTGGGGCCGTTAGTGAAGATGAGGCAAGCTAATGCCCAGAGTTGCCGAGTGTGATCGCTGATCAGAGTGGGCACCGAGGCGAGAGAATTATCGAGTCCGCTGACCCTGGTCCAGAAACCTGCCACGCCGGGAATCAAACCCTGGTCCCGGGCCGTCCTCTGCTCTCGGGTCTGCCGCCTCTAACCAGTGAGCCACACTACTTCACAACAGTGTTGCAGTTTCCTTCTATGACCACCAGGCTAGCTTGTGATTAACTATGCTGACCCATCTGAGAATTTCATGTTTCATGTGTCATGTGGCACTTTTGAAGCAAGCCTTTTTGTCACATTCCCTAAGCACAGTCCTATCGCCTTGGTGTCCATTGTTTAAAGGTGTCTGATGGAAAGTGCCTGGAGGGGCCATGGGCCAGAACTCCTGCTCCTGAAATCACTAGTCATAACAATCCTCCATGCCACTTAGAAAGAGCATGGCAATGCCCAACCATTTCAACAAAAAACTTATCTGTATTTGATCTCTTTTTAGACCAATAGTTCCTCTGTCTCTCATAAGTGGCCACTCTGGGCATTTATATGTCTGGCCATAACCAGTGCTCCTGAGAGGACCTAAAAGAATTGATCTAACTGTCTGTAATGAGTGCATACTCCGTGCTGCTCTTTTGTGAGTCCTGAGTGGACCCAATCAGAAGCTTTCAGACTGCTTATAACAAGGGCAAACCGTGGCCGAACTCAGTGGGCCTGTAACTAGTGCATATTATGTGCTGCTACCCTCTTGCTGCTGGAGACTGATTTCAGCATTTATCCTGGAAGCCTAAAACCAATGCATGCAAATGGCAGCTGCTTTGTCACTCATGGGTGCACCAAATGGGCTTTTTTTCTGGCTGCCTACAACCAGTACACATCATGTGCTGCATCTCTATGACTTGTGGTTGGACCCAATGGCCATGTATCCGGCTAACTGTAATCAGTCCATGGCATCTGCTGCTTCTCTGTCGCTCTTGGAAACTGTACTTGACATACATCCCACATGCCTGAAACCCGTTCATGCCAAGTGCAACTCCTCCATGACTTTGTGTGGTCCTTGGAAAGCAAAACCTGAACTTTGAAGGCAATTGCCAATTCTTGACGACAAAGGAGCAAATGGTGCTGGAGCACGGGGTTTCGGCGATCACTTGCTCCTCACCAAGAACCCCATGTACATCTCAGATTGCTCGATCTTTTTTGTCAGCAGAGACGTCAAAGTCAAATCTCAACATAAACCATTACCAATTATTGTTACTTTAGTTCAGTCAATAAAGAGAATTTAGTTGAATTAAAGGATTGTATTTACATCTCTATGTTGTTCATGAGTTTATTGAAGTATCATTCTCCAAGATTCATCAGTAAAGATTAGCAAGCATTCAATCAATGTTCATTAAATAGATGAATCAATTTAGTATGTCAAACTAAAGCATTATTACAATAAATGTAACAAGCGCATTCCATTAAGAAATGTTCCTATTCAAAATGAAGTCAAGATAAATGTGGAAAGGGCTTTTGGTGTCAGTTCAAAAACCCATGAAGATTTCTCATGACAGAATCAAGCATAAGTATAAAGCTAGCAGATCAAAGAATAACTAACACTTCTCATGAAGAGAAGTCCATAAAACTCAGTATAGAGTCTCCTCAGAGAGTCAGGAAAAGGACATACACAAAATATGCCTACTAGTCGAGGAACATTAAAATAAACACACATTTCTTGGTCCAAGGATCTCACTCCCCCCACTAGCTCCCCAGCAGCTCTGCTGTGCCCTGCGTCGCCTCGCGCCCAGCCAACCCTACTGTTAAGGGTTTGACTCTAACTTTATTCTAACTCTAATGAGCCTTTCTGCCCTCTGTTCTGGTTATTTGCTTCTGTTCTGGTTATCTCATTCCTTATTCTAAACTCCCTGTCTGGCACTGTACTTTCCCTTTCTTTACTTGTCTCCTTTCTGCTCCCCCTCATAATCCCGCAGTTTTTGCCGCTATCCATGACCCCTCCCGCCCCGCTCCCGCCTCCAAGCTGATCGTCCCTCCCCCTTCCCCTTCAAATGGCAACCACTGCCGGGGAGCATGTGTGAGTCCTCAGACCTTGGTCCAAGGATCTCACTCCCCCCACCAGCTCCCCAGCAGCTTAGCGGTGCCCTGTGTCATCTCGTACCCAGCCAGCCCTCCTGTGCAGGGTTCGAGACTGCCTGCCCTATGTTCTGGTTATTTTCTTCTGTTCTAGTTATCTCATTCCTTATTCTAACTCCCTGTCTGCCACTGTACTTTCCCTTTCTTTTCTTTCTACCCCTGCGGCCCTGCCCCAAAGTGCTTATTTGCTGACCCCTGCCTCCCGCCTCCCACCTGCTCCTCCCTCCCACCCCCCCTTATAATGGCAGCAGCTGCGCGGCTGCGCCGCTGGCGCGCCGAAGGCGCGTCTAAGTCAAGCCCGTCTGCTCCCGTCCGTGCATGGACCGCGCCCAGCACCAGAACCCCTGGTCCCCGCACCAGCCAAGAAGACTGCCTCCGATACGACAAAACAGAACCAGTTCCAATGCATCCTGTCAACACCCGCTCCGCATGCAAACATGCCTTCGAGCTCTGGGACCTACTCGACACCGCATCTCCAGACGTCGCCTTCCTGACCGAGAACTGGATGAACAAAGCCTCCTCCCCAGACATCGCGATAGCCATCCCCGACAGATATAAGAAAGCCGGCAGAGACCGCACCTACGGAGTCAGAGGAGGAATCGCCATCGTCCACAGGAAAACCATCAGGGTCTCAACAAACACCGACGACACTCTCAGCATCGCCGAACACATGCACTTCCAGATCCACACAGACCCAAAGACCACCCTAAGAGGCACCCTCATCTACAGACCACCCGGACCCCGACCGCAATTCTGCGACGCCATTGCCGACTTCAGCAGCACGCATGCACTGACCTCCACCGACTACATCCTCCTCGGAGACCTGAACTTCCACCTGGAGAACAACAACGACAGCAACTCCGCCACCCTGATAGACAACCTCGCCAACAGCTCGTCACATCGCCAACCCACATCGCCGGACACCCACTCAATGCCATCTTCTCCTCTAGCCCACATGTCTCCTTCAGCCACATCTCCGAACCCACCTGGACCGACCACCACTGCATCCACTTCACCTTCCGGAAACCCGCCGCACATCGCTGCACCCTACAGATCCCCAGTCACTGCTGGGGCAAAATCATCACTGAAGTACAACTACAGACAAACCTCGCACTCAACCCACCGACCAACCCCTCCAACCCTGACGAGGGTGCACGCACCTTTAGACGATGGATGGACGACTGCGCCAAGACCTTAGCCCGCTGAAAAAAACAACCCTCAAAGACACCAGCAAGAGAGCCAACTGGTTCACCCCGGAACTCACAGAGTCAAAGCGCACCTGTCAGAAGTTGGAGAACATATGGCTCAGCGAGAAGTCACTGGACAGCTGCGCAGCCCACAAAGACGCCATCTGCAACCACCTCATCAGGACCACCAAGAAGACCCCCTACAAAGACCGCCTCAACAACAACGCACACAACAGTAAAGAGCACTTCAACGTCGTGAAGGAACTCTCCAACCCCAGCTCCAACGCCAAAGACATCCCACTATCGCAAGCGCTGTACGAATCTCCCTCGCCTCCTTCTTCCACCGCAAGATCGCCAACATCCACAATAGCTTCAACCCCTGGATTTCCCTAACAGGCCCCAACACGCCGGAACCACCTAATCACTCCGACGATGACCCCCTGACAACCTGGGCCAACGTGAGCATCGAAGACACAATCAAGACCATGGGCACAATCCACTCTGGCTCGCCGTCTGACCCTTTCCCACTCCACATCTTCAACAAAGCCGGCAGCTTCATCGCACCCCACCTACGCAACATCATCAACCTCTCCTTCGAGACCGCAACCTTCCCTGAAAGCAGGAAGCACGCGGAGATCAACGCCCTATTGAAGAATCCCAGGGCGGACCCAAGCGAACTGAAAAACGTCCAGCTCATCTCCCTGCTTCCGTTCCCAGCTAGGTCATCGAGAAGATAGCCCACATCCAACTCACCCGCTACCTCGAAGACAACAGCATCCTGGACCCCTCTCCCAGTCAGGTTTCCACAGCAACCACAGCACAGAGACCACCCTCATTGCCGCTACAGACAACATCAGGATACTAATGGACAACAATGAGATGGCGGCCCTCATCCTCCTGGACCTCTCCGCCGCCTTCGACACCTGCTGCCACCGTACACTACGCCCATGACTCCACGACGCAGAGATCCGAGACAAGGCCCTGGACTGGACCTCCTCTCCGGCAGAACCCAGAGAGTCCGCCTTCCCCGTTCCATTCCGAAGCCTCCAAGATCATCTGCGGAGTCCCACAGGATCCTCCCTCAGCCCGACGCTGTTCAACGCCTCTCGCACGCATCGCCTGACATCACAACCTCAACATAATCTCCTACGCCGATGACATGCAAGTGATCCTCTCCCTCACCAAGGACCCCCTCACCGCCAAATCCAACCTCCACCAGGGATTGAAGGCCGTCACTGACTGGATGGAGGATAGCCGCCTTAAACTGAACACAGACAAGACGGAGATCCTTATCCTCTGGCCCAATCTCTCAGCTTGGGACGATTTCTGGTGGCCCGCATCACTGGGGACAAACCCCCCACACCCACCAACCACGCACGGACCCTGGGAGTCATCCTCAACTCGAAACTCACCATGACCAAACAAGTCAATGCTGTCTCCTCCTCCTGCTTCAACACCCTCCGTATGTTCTGCAAAATCTACAGATGGATCCCGACAGACACAAGGAAAACAGTCACCCAGGCCCTAGTCAGCAGCAGACTCAACTACAGAAACGCCCCCTATGCCGGAGCCCCGACCAAACTCATCAACAGACTGCAAAGAATCCAGAATGTCTCTGCACGCCTGATCCTCGACGTCCCTTGCCGCGACCCCATCACCTCCCACCTGAGGAACCTGCACTGGCTCCCTGTCGACAAAAGAATCTCCTTCAAGCTCCTGATCCACACACACAAGACACTCCACAAGACCGGTCCAGCCTATCTCAACAGTCGACTCTCCTTCTATGTACCCAACAGGAAACTCTGCTCCGCAGACCTCTCCCTGGCTGCCGTCCCGCGCATCCGTAGAACCACAGCCGGAGGCAAATCCTTCTACCACCGCGCCACCAAGAACTGGAACACCCTCCCCCTCATCCTACGACAAACTGAAGACCTTCTAACTTTCAGGAGACAACTCAAGACCTGGCTGTTCGACCAAAAGCAACAGTACCCCCTTTCTCCCCACCCCTCGGATCCTTGAAACCCTTGCGGGTGTGTAGTGCGCTTTACAACTTATATGATTGATTGATTGATTGATTGATTGATGTTGCAACATTGATGTACATTCCTCTTCTTTTTGACCAATAAGTTTTCAGCACGCTCCTGGGAACAGGCTTACTCCCCATCTCTTCACCAGAGTACAATTGTCTTTCAACCATGTTTCCTTGAATGTTGAGATCACATCCTTTCCTGTTTGCTTTTATGTCTTCCCATAAATCTTCCTCCCTGTTGTCTACGTGTTCTGTGGTGTGACCCTCACAATCAGCCGTCTAATACAACAAATTTTTATTCATTTATTAATAAACGGTAGGTTTTAAAAATGCAACATCAAGTCAAGTCAAGTCAAGTCAAGTCAAAAAGATTTATATAGCGCACTACATACCCATAGGGTCTCAAGGCGCTTGAGGAGGGGTGGGGAATTACTTGTCGAATATCCAAGTTTTAAGTTGCTTTCTGAATGCTAGGTGGTTCTGAGTAAGGCGAAGGTGAGTAGGAAGAGAGTTCCAAGTTTTAGCTGCCAGGTAGGAGAAGGATCTGCATCCCATGGTGGTTTTGTTGATGCGAGGTACAGTGGCAAGAGCTTGGTTGGAGGATCGTAGCTGACCGGAGGGGGTGTAGAAGGACAGTCGTGTGTTGAGGCATTCAGGTCCAAGTTAGTAAAGTGCTTTGTGTGCGTGGGTTAGGAGGCGGAAAGTAATCCTCTTATTTACGGGGAGCCAGTGGAGGGTTTTCAGATGACCAGAGATGTGTTCTTTGCGTGGGATGTCTAGTATGAGCCTGGCAGAGGCGTTCTGGATGCGTTGGAGTTTTTTCTGGAGTTTTGCGGTTGTACCGGCGTAGAGGGTGTTTCTGTAGTCCAGGCGGCTAGTGACCAATGCGTGGGTGACCGTTTTACGAGTTTCGGTGGGGATCTAGCGAAATGTTTTTTTGAGCATGCGAAGAATGTTGAAACAGGAAGATGAAACGGCGTTGACTTGTCTGGTCATCGAGAGTGAGGAGTCCAGGATGACGCCCAGGTTCCGTGCGTGGTCTGTCGGGATGGGTGCCTTTCCAAGGGCCTCTAGCCACCAAGAGTCATCCCAGGCGGAGGGGGAGGTGCCTAAGATGAGGACTTCTGTTTTGTCGGGGTTCAGTTTCAGACAGCTGTGCTTCATCCACTCGGCTACTTCTTTCATTCCTTCGTGTAAGTTGGTTTTGGCGGTGTTGGGGTCTTTTGAGAGTGAGAGGATCAGTTGAGTGTCGTCAGCATAGGAGATGATGTTGAGGTTGTGTTGGCGAGCGATGGTCGCAAGGGGGCTCATGTATACGTTGAAGAGGGTGGGGCTGAGAGAAGATCCTTGTGGCACGCCACAAATGACTTCAGTGGACTCTGACTTGAATGGTGGGAGACGGACTCTCTGTGTTCTTCCGGTGAGGAACGAAGTGATCCATTCCAGTGCTTTTCCTTGGATTCCGACGTTTCTGAGGCGCTGTAGAAGGGTGCTATGACAGACTGTGTCGAAGGCTTCGGAGAGGCCGAGGAGGATGAGGGCGACTGTGTCTCCGTTGTCCAGTAGAGCTCGAATGTCGTCAGTTGCAGCGATGAGTGCGGTCTCAGTGCTGTGTTTGGCCCGGAAGCCGGACTGTGAGGAGTCTAAGGATTTGTTGGTTTCGAGGAAGGCGGCGAGTTGATTGTTGACAGCTTTCTCGATGACTTTGGCAGGGAATGGAAGAAGCGAGATGGGGCGGTAGTTTTTGAGTTCGGTGGGGTCCGCTGTGGGTTTTTTCAGAAGGGCGCTGAGTTCTGCGTGTTTCCAGCTTTCCGGGAAGGTGGCGGAGTTGAAGGAGCAGTTGATGACATCTCGGAGGTGTGGTGCTATGATGGAGTCTGCTTTGTTGAAGATGTGATGAGGGCATGGGTCAGTTGGGGATCCTGAGTGGATGGAGTTCATCAGGCGGATGGTGTCCTCAGTGGAGATTGGGTTCCAGTCGTTGAGGGTGTTCAGGGGGGGTGAAGGTCCTGCAGAAGGTTGGGTGGGTTGGTCTCCGGGTCGGTTGTCGAAGCTGTTGTGGATGTCTGCGATTTTGTTGTGGAAGAAGGAAGCTAGGGAGTCGCATAGGGCTTGTGAAGGGGTGATGTCGTTGGAGTTGGCTGATGGGTTGGTGAATTCTTTGACGATGTTGAATAGTTCCTTACTGTTGTGGGCGTTGTTGTCTAGTCGGTCTTTGAATGCGGCTTTCTTGGCAGACCGGATTAGTTGGTGGTGTATGCGGGTGGCGTTTTTGAAGGCGTCCCTGGTGCTGGTGTTTGGGTCTTTTTTCCAGGCCTTCTCGAGGGAGCGACAGATTTTCTTCGATTTCTTAAGATCATCGTTGAACCAGGAGGTGTTTTTGCTGCCAGGTTTGCTTTGACGTTTTTTCAACGGGGCTAGAATGTCGGCGCTGTTGGATATCCATTGGGTGAGGTTAGTGGCTGCTTGGTCGGGGTTTGAGGAGTGGACAGGCGGGTTTTGAAGAAGCGAAGAGGAGATCTGGTTGATGGTGATTTTGTTCCAGTTTCTTCGCATGGTGGGTTGAGGATGGGTGTAGATTGTGGACTTGTTGTATGTGAAGTGAACGCAGCTGTGGTCCGTCCAGTGGAGAGCTGTGGTATGACTGAAGGAGACATGTTTGCTGGAAGTGAAGATAGGGTCTAGTGTGTGGCCAGCAATGTGGGTGGGGGTAGTGACCAGTTGTTTGAGTCCGAGGTTGGCAAGATTGTCCAGAAGGGTGGTGGTGCTGCCGTCGTTGCTCTTTTCCAGGTGAAAGTTGAGGTCTCCCAATAGAATGTAATCCTCGGAGGGGAGGGCGTGTGGGGTGATAAAGTCAGTGATGTCGTCACTGAATTGTGCACGGGGTCCTGGACGCCGGTAGAGGAGGGTGCCTCTGAGTGTGGTTTTGGGGTTGATGTGGATCTGGAAGTGGAGGTGTTCGGCGTTGGCGAGGTGGGCGTCAGAGCTGGTTGAGATGCGGATGGAGTTCTTATGGACGATAGCGATGCCTCCTCCTGTTTGTTCAAAGCGGTCCTTACGGATGATCTTGTATCCTTCCGGGATGGCAATGGCGATGTCTGGGGCTGAAGAGGCATTCATCCATGTTTCTGTAAGGAAGGCGACGTCCGGTGAGATGGTGTCGAGTAGATTCCAGAGTTCAATGGCGTGTCTGTGGACCGAGCGGGTGTTGAGCAGGATGCATTTTAGGTGGTTGGTGTCAGGTCTCTGAGTGGTGTTGGCGGATGAGGAGCTGGATTTGGTGCCGTCAAACTTGCAGGAGTTGTAGGAGAAGGGTCCATGGGTGAGTCCAGGAGCGGCTTGGGCGCAGTTGGGGGGACGGCCGGGGTTAAGGGCTAGGAGAGTGGAGGCGTCGTAAGTAATGCGGGAGGGCTGGGCATAGCGTGGACCAGGGGGTCTGGCACTGGGCGTGGTCCAGGCGCGGACGGGCGTAGACGGGCTTACCTTTGGCGCACCTTCGGCGTGGACGCTGCGCGTGGGACCATCTGACATATGTGGACAGTGGAGGTGGCGGAGCATGGGAGGGGCAGCAGGGAGGCGGTAGTGTGGCTGAGGGGCGGGCCTGGGGAGATCAACAACAACAAAATGGAGGGTCCGAGGGCAAAGGACACAGGGGTAGCAAACACAGAAAAACAGCGAGTGAGCACAATGTGTACAAAAGCGCTGACAAAATTAAATACCACAACAAACTATCGAGTGAGCAGCAATCCTGAAATCATATGCGCAGACAGCAATAGAGATCCCAATAGCGCTGGAAGAGGCTGATAATCTACAGAAGCGCTACGCGTGTGAGGTGCCAAAATACACAGGCAGCAGCAGTTCAGTGCGTTACAACGATACCAGGAAGCGTCACAGCAGGAGCACAGGAGGAGCGTGGTGGAGCGACCGTCCTGAAGCAGGTCCAGGTGGTCACAGTTAGGCTCGGAGAGAGGAAGGCTCTATGAACGTGGGTGGGAAGGGCAGCAGGGAGGCGGTAGTGTGGCTGAGGGGGGGGCCTGGGGAGATCAACAACAACAAAATGGAGGGTCCGAGGGCAAAGGACACAGGGGTAGCAAACACAGAAAAACAGCGAGTGAGCACAATGTGTACAAAAGCGCTGACAAAATTAAATACCACAACAAGCTATCGAGTGAGCAGCAATCCTGAAATCATATGCGCAGACAGCAATAGAGATCCCAATAGCGCTGGAAGAGGCTGATAATCTACAGAAGCGCTACGCATGTGAGGCGCAAAAATACACAGGCAGCAGCAGTTCAGCGCGTTACAACGATACCAGGAAGCGTCACAGCAGGAGCACAGGAGGAGCGTGGTGGAGCGACCGTCCTGAAGCAGGTCCAGCTGAAGAGAAGGAAATCAACGTACACAATTGTCATTAAACTGAAAAGCAAACATTTCAGTATTAATGGGTCTTTGCGTTAAACATAGTGTAATTACACATGTCAACTTAGAATACAATCCAGGCCTTATTGCTAGGTTACAGGCCTATAAGTACTAGGAATGGTTGCCTACTACAATATGTGCCTCACACACATTTTAGATTTACGTGCATTCTGCACATTTTGTATTTTTATGAATGCATTTGACATATATTTAAATTTGCGTACGCAATGGCATTTACAAGATGGGCACTGGTCTATAGCCTTAACTGTCTCTTTCCCTAACTCATGGCCACTTACTTTTTAGTCCAGCTCTCCACTTTTAACCACAAGCACTCCTCCTATAGAAATTACCAGATATTACCTCAGCTGACTACTGTGTTAATCAAAAAATTGAATACTTACCAGGTTAAATCACACATTATCTTCTTTGGTGTCCCTCGCTCAATTGGTTGGACCTGATGGTTTCTTCTGGTGGCTTATCACTGCCCCAGGGGCTGGGCTAGTGTAACCCATGCGTTGATTCCTGACACTGCCACCAGGCCTAGGAATCTGTCTCTCTCAGATAGACTCCATATTGTGTATCCTAGTGACTTAGCACTGTTGCAAAGGGCTAGGATTCAGTAACTCCTGGGTTGACTTCATATTGTATGTGCTTGTGGCTTAGCACTTTAACTAGAGGCTGTGATTCTGTCTCTTCTCAGATGACTACCTATAATAATACATGGGCACCATCAATGCCTGAATATAGCTATACACGTGCATAACTGCTTGTTTGGCCACTGCATTGATTGATCACTGCAGAACAGCATGTGCAATAACCTAATTGATGGAATTCATGACAGACTGCATACACTCTTAAGGACGAACTGTATGCCAACTTTAGTTACAGTTTGTGGTAGCTTTATATAGCAAATTGCTTTGAAAAATTGCATGGCAGTCTTCTTACAAACAGTGTGTCCACTGTGTGATAAAAAACATGAAGAACTGTAACTTGATTTACTTTACAAATGTCTCTAGTATTGTAAGTAAACTATGGTGTATGTGCTGCCCGTCAATAATAAGCGTCAGCACCTTAACACCTCATCATTGGTAGAAAGCACTATATCAATGGCAATCCTAATGGAGTAAAAAAACATGCAATTTAAAACACATTAATTTAACCTCCATGTATAGGGAATGACATAATATATTTGCATGAGATGCATATTGCAAAATGCATTACACTACATGAAGACAGCATGACAAACTGTAATACTCATGCTTGATTAAATCACTAGCATGACAGCATGCCACCTGTCCGCAAATACATCAGTGCTTCTCTAGGGTAATAATCCCTCTATGTAATTACTCTACCATACAGTCTCTCAGACACCAAGGTTGGTTTCTGTCTTAACATACCCTAAGCAAGTTGTTGTATGTTATCAATATGATCAAGTTCATAGCTTAAATGAATCTGTTACCTATTAGTTGTTTTCGAATATACTCTTGGTTTTTGGAGACTTAATGTGGTAGATATTAAGAAATTTATAATTTATAACGCATTAATATTTCTTTCTAGACTCTCCAAGGAATGTTCTGCGTGCGATAATATTAATTGGGAAAAATGGCAAACTGTTCCCACAAACTGCTAAAACATGGCTTTAAATATCAATTTTATTACTATTTAGTCCAACTGTACTGATTGCTCTTAAGCTCTTCACAGAAATTAGATAGGCTGAGAATGAAGATGTCACTTCCGTTTATTTAAAAATTGTTGTCAAAAACCTAAGCCACCCTCTCCAGATTTTAAGGTATGTTGATATGCAAGGGTAGCTAATTTATACAATCTGCTTCTTTGAGGTAGATCTGGGTTTGTAGCTAAAAAGTGGTAGAACATCTAGTGGGGTTTGGGACACTTTTAAAGTGCGATTAATAAGAGATTGAGGGGCATATTAACAAGGAACAGGAAAAATTAACTCAAAGGGCGCTTAATGTAAAAAAATTTAACGCCCGCTATCGCTGGATAATATCGCCTGGTTATCGCGTTATTAACAACGCTAACCGCCTAGGCGATAAAAAATCCAGCAATAGCAGAATTTTTGGGAGGTTATCGCTGTTAATGCAGCGATAAAACTACAAGGATAGGGATATCCTTGTTGATAGCCCATGGCGGACTTAGCCATTTAATCCACCTCCCATTGGATTACAAGTCTAAAATTAGCAACGTAAAAAAGCAGCATTAACAGTGGTTAGCGCTGCTTTTTTGTCTCTAACAGGTTTAGCGGGAAGCTTGATAATAGGAGAAATGTCGCTTAGCGACATTTCTCCTATTATTTTGCTCTGGAACGACGACTTTGCATCTCATTAGAGATGCAAAGGGAAGCGTAGTGAAAAAGGGTGCTAACATGCGATTTTGTATGTTAGCACCCTGTTGTTGATAGGGCGATATTTATATCTCAGCTTCTTTGGATTTTAAAGCCAAAAAAGCGGAGATAAAGCCCTTTTTAATATGCCCCTGATATTAAAAAAAAACTAGCCAATTGCACTCCATTCCTGCACCTCAAGGAGACTGCATCATTTTTAAATACGATTTCAAATTCATGTCAAAAGCATCTTAAACTGAAATGACAATGACTGATGTACCACTAAATCAGATTTAGAAAAAAACAGCATCTGATGTGCACTGCCTGTGTGTGGATTTCAATTTGTGATAACAACAAGAAGAGCTCTTTTTACTTTTTGAAATAAAGGTTTATTTGTTTGAAGAAAATGTCAATGGATTTTTTGAGTACTCTACATGTTCCTAAGATTGAAACTTCATAAAATAGATTGTTAACATTCTACATATGCCATGCGGTTTGCTGGCTTGACTATTCAAAAGCACTTCATAGACTGGAATGGTCAAGGACGTCAAAGACAAAGATGCTCCTAAAAAAATCTTTTACCTATGTTTGCAAGCTGAAAGCGTAGAAATTGTTGATTCTTAAGCAGCTGGAATTTGATTGCCCTTATTTTCACAATACATGGAATTTCAAAGCTATATTAAATGCACCCAACAGATTGTTGCATAGGTTGTTCTGAAGCATCAGATGAGATTAGTGGAGGTCACTAGCAGGGAAAAGTGGTGGGGCAGCATGGGGGCAAAACGAATAAAACTAAAAGTTACCTGCCGCCTACGACCCACTGCCTCTTCAGCTCCCGACGATTCCCACACAGGCTCTCAGACTCCACTGCCAAATCCAGACGCTGCTCTCATGCTTGTATTACCCAGCATGAGAGAACCACCAGGACTGGATGGAATGGGCAGGTATCACCTTCCAGCAGGGATTGGGAGCCTGTGCTCCTGAGCCACGCTAATATCCCCAAGCAACAGCCTCGAGATATCCAAGTGGTCATGTTGGTTTTGCCCTCTGCCCACCACTCCTCCTGTTGCTGTCCTCTAGAGGATGGCCCCACCCTCAAGACTCGGCTGCCTCTCCAGTGTAAAATGAAATGATAATAATATGTTTCTTTTTATGGCTTTCTTATCATTTTATTTTACATTCATCTGCTGGTTCCAGCAGTGGGGCATAACGGTGGAGCCGCCCATGTGAGATAATAAAAATGAATGATCACACTAACAGTGACGTTTCATTAATGGAGATAAAGTAGTGAGCCACTGATAGAGTTGTGCCTAATCATTATAATTTCTTTAGCCTTGTTTATCATGCAGTTGTCATGCAGTTTGCTTGTCGTTACCATACTATACACTTCCTTATATAAGCAGGAAATATATTGTCATATATTTAGGATATGGCTGCTGTACACTATGATTGACTTCATCATGTATACAGCAACTTCTGTTATTACCTAGTGTTTGGTGTATGCAGAAGCAAAGCAAAGCAATATTGTTAGGGTAGGTTAGATTAAGCTACCTTTGTTTATAGTAGGTAGGTTAGACTAGGCTAGATTATCTTACATTGTTTTGTTAAAATATGTTGTATTGTATTGGAATTTTGATAGCTCTTTCCAAGCCCTTTCTAAGGTGTAAAGTGTTTTCCAGGGTTGCCTAATTCCATAAATTATATATTGCTTCTAACCTTTTTGTTTATGGGCACTACTGAATTTTATCAAGGGTGTTCTACCAGAAATCCCAGCCCACCACTACCTACATGCTTTAAGTTATTAAAGACATTAGACGAGCTGGGAATTTATTCTTCTGCACTTTCTCTTCTACATGGGCATTTTTGCACATTTTCTTGTCCTTGGCTACCTCCCATAAAGCCCACTTGGTCTGGTTCAATGAGAAAGGGAAGACTTTTTCTACAGCCCATTGGTTCTTAATCCATGATCTGGGGATCCCAGGGGTGTGCCATGCCTGCTCAGGGGTTCGCAATGGATTAGAAAATGTAATATTATTAAATTAAATTAATGCGGTGTGTGTTAATAAAGAACCAACCTGTAAAATTGAACATTCTAAAACATTCTGTAACTGAGAAGGGATTCGAAAGTGGAGGCTAAAAATGAAGTTGGTATCCTTAGATTGATTTGTGGGAGCAGTCAAACAGAATGTTGCATGGACAACGGTTGGCCTCAATTAAAAAACTCCAATCTTCATATTAAAATTATCATATTTGTTTGTGAATTATATCAAATATTTTATAATTTGTGTATGATATTGATGAATTCTTGTTTCTGTATTTATGTGTATTACTTTGCGGTAAAGATCATCAAGATTGCTTAGGCTTGGGTCTCCGTTTTCCAGTAATGACTCAGTGGGGGTCCCAAATTTAATTAATGATTCATTGAGGTTCCTCAGATTCCAGTAATGATTAAGTAGGGATCAACATAAGTCAGAGGTTAAGAACGACTGGTCTAGCCTGCTCCCTGGCCACCTTCTCATTTACAGGCTCACCAGCATTAACCAAACAGTAATAGGAGAGGAAGAAAAATCTCTTGGAATTGGCATCTGGTTCCACCTGCCTCCCAGCCATTTCACTTCCATGTGTGCATTATAAGTGATGTACATTTCAGACATATCCACTTGTTGAAGTTTCTTGGTAATTCACTTTGACATGAAAAACCTGTGTAAGTGAGAATCAAAGGTGAAGTCCCTGTCTAATGGGTACATGAAGTGCAATTTGTCTATCAAACCTTAATCTACAAACGAGAATCGCTTTATCAGCAGTTTCCTGCCGCTAAAACAGCAATCATTTTAACATCGGTCCTTGATAATATGACCCTAAGTTTCCCCCCAACTACATCTCCTGTAACCTCCCTAAGGAGGCTGTACATGAACTCCTCTTACAATGTTTTAAGTGCATATATGTTGATAAGCATTACTTTGCTCCCTGTATCTTCTGCATGACTGACACAAAACTCCCTCTTGGAATCCCCCTGACTCTTCCAGCAGCAGCTCCAAGATCAAATTTCCAAAGAAGTGCAACCGTTTCTGATATTGTGTCCTCCTTATCCACTATTGGTGCAGGTATGATCTGTCTTATTTTCACTTAATTGGCCCTCATGAAATGAGTCTCTTGTAAAACAAAATAGTTTGAGCTGCATTTTTTCAAAGGTAGCTCCTTTTTTTCGATTTAGTGTCATATTATCTTCAAACAAGACACCGAAAACATCTTCGCAGACATTACTGTTTCTGGTTTTTCTTGGAATTCCTACTGCAAGGACGTCACTTCAAATACTTTTCTAGTATCCTGGAAAATATTTGAGAGCATCCAGCATGTTTCAAAGGCCTGAGGTTAGTGACTGTATTAGAGAGTTAGATATTACTTGTTTGAAATGTGGGATCCATACTGGGACCCTATGCTGTTCTCCGCAACAGCCTACTGGAATTCTGTAATGCCCTCAAAGAGGTGCTGTAACAACTGTCTTTTGGGACTCTGTAGTGTTATATGCAGATCTTGTGTAAACCTTTGTTTCTGATTGTTTTCTCAAGATGTGCCACATTAACAATTACTATCGAAAATTAGAACAATGACAGTCTCATGACGATTCTTTACGGTCTAACAATGGAAAGTTAATGTGACATTGATATGTTGCATGTTTAGTATAGTCCATCCCTTACTAGACTAAATCTTGAGTAAGGCTCATTTCCTGTACAGTGTTACCATTCATACGAAATATATGTAAATGTGAAAAAACTGTAGGCATTTTAACTTGATGTAAGAGCGGAGAGTAAGAGTAGTATTGTGTTTTGTTTAGCATAAAATAGCGCTTAGCAAGTTTCCTATCTCCATCCTATATATTTACGTTTCCAATGTTTGTCTCAAAGAGCAATCCATCTCACTTTCATCTGTGATGTTAAGCGACTTTTTCCCATCCTTTAAAGACTGGATAATGACTTCCTTATCTTTAAGTTGAACTGCATGTCATCTAATATAAGCCATTTGTTAGAAATCGGGCCTCCAGTTGGCTGAGGATTACAATCTGTCCATGTAGGGGCCGCCACCCTAGTCAGGGTGAGTCAAACACCCACCTTAAATTAACCCGTGCTCACCATTTGGTAGCTTGGCACAGAGCAGTCAGACTTAACTTAAGGGGCAATGTGTAAAGTATTTGAGTAACTCTTAAATTACAGTAACACTATGAAAACACCACAAAAAGACTCCACATAGGTTTAGAACAATAGAGAATATTTATCTCAATAAAACGACACCAAATTGACAAACTTCCAATAAGTAGAAGTCCCAATGAATTTATGAAGAATAAACCCAAAATAGTGATGAAAAGTCACTAGTGTAAAAAAGTTACTAGAGGTCACAAGGGACAGCTGCAAAGTCACATTTCAGGCTGACCGCAATGGAAGACAGACCAGCTATAGGAACCAGACTAATACCGCAAAAGAAATAACTTGGATGGAGCTTTTGTCTACGTTTAGAGTCTGCTGCTTCATCATCGAGCCACGTAGAGAGGGTCCCGCATTGTCGTCCACCTTCATTGAAGTGAATGCAAAGCTTCATCATCTAGCCGCCTCTGCATCATCATCAAGCCGCGCAGGCCGTGGGTACTGCATCATTGAACAGCCTCTGCATTGTCATCGAAGAGTAGCTGTTGTGGAAATTCTCACCAGTCGATGCAATGCATTGGATTTTGCAGAAATCAGCTGCATAACCCACTTCTGAGGCCCAGATCTGGAGGGGCAATAGAAGGACTTACAGATGTCAGAGTCCACCACACTAACAGGATTGCAAGGGGTCTTTGGTGTCCCTGAGTCTTCAGAAACCAGACCGGAGGAGGCATCGCCATCGTCCACAGGAACACCATCCGCATCACGAACAACTCCGACGACACCCTCACCCCCGCCAAGCACCTTCACTTCCAGATACACATCGACCCCAAGACCACCCTCAGAGGCACTCTCATCTACAGACCCCCGGGACCACGCACACAATTCAGCGAAGCCATCGCAGACTTCATCAGCCCGCAAGCCCTCACCTCCTCTGACTACATCCTCCTAGGGGACCTCAACTTCCACTTGGAGAACAACAATGACAGCAACTCCACCACCCTACTGGACAACCTCGCCAACCTCGGACTCAAACAACTGGTGAACACCCCCACCCACTAAACTGGCCACATGCTTGACCCCGTCTTCTCCTCCAGCAAGCACATCTCCTTCGGCCACTTCACCGGACTCCATTGGACTGATCACAGCTGCGACCACTTCAACATCAGGAGAACCACGACCCACCACCACCCGCAACAGGTTCCCCGCAGGAGCTGAAACAAGATCACCACCGACCAGCTCACCACCTCCCTCAGCCAGAACCCTCCCGCCAGTGCAACGGACCCCAACGAAGCAGCCCGCAACTTCACACTGTGGCTCACCAACTGCGCCGACGACCTCGCACCTCTGAAGAACCCACCCAGCAGACCCGGCAGCAAGAAAGCCTCGTGGTTCACCAACAAACTCAAAACATCCAAGAAAAACTGCTGCACCCTCGAAAAAGCCTGGCGCCACGACCAAACCACAGAAAACATGACAGCCCTCAAGAACGCAAACCGCATACACCACCAGCTGATCCGCACCACCAAAAGAACAACATTCAAAGAACTATTGGACAACAACACCCACAACAGCAAGGAACTCTTCAGCATCGTCAAAGAGCTCTCCAACCCCAGCGCCGGAAACAACAACATCACACCCTTGCAAGACCTCTGCGACTCACTCGCCTCATTCTTCCACCACAAGATCTCTGACATACACAACAGCTTCGGTGCACAGACAACGCACCCAACCACCGAACCAATGCCCCCTAACACCACCCTCTGCAACTGGACCCCGGTCAGCACTGAAGACACCACCCGCACAATGAACACCATCCACTCCGCATCCCCTACCGACCCCTGCCCCCACCACGTCTTCAACAAGGCCAACTCCATCATGGCACCCCAACTCCGGGACATCCTCAACATCTCCCTCACCACCACCACCTTCCCGGAGAGCTGGAAGCATGCCGAGCTCAGCGCCCTCCTGAAGAAGCCAACAGCGGACCCCACCAACCTCAAGAACTTCCGCCCCATCTCCCTCCTCCCTTTTCCTGCCACGGTCATCGAGAAGACCGTCAACAAACAGCTCGCCGCCTTCCTCGAGATGAACGGATAGCTTGACCCCTCACAGTCCGGTTTCCGGGCCAACCACAGCACCGAGACCGCCCTCATCGCAGCCACCGACGACATCAGATCCCTGCTCGACAACGGGGAAACAGCTGCCCTCATCCTCCTGGACCTCTCTGCAGCGTTCCACACAGTTTGCCACCGCACACTAATACAACGCCTCAGCAACACTGGAATCCAAGAGAAGGCACTGGAGTGGATCATCTCGTTCCTCGCCGGAAGAACCCAGAGAGTCCGCCTCCCCCGTTCTGATCCGCAGCCACCGAAGTCGCCTGCGGCATTCCACAAGGATCCTCGCTCAGCCCCACCCTCTTCAACGTCTACATGAGCCCCCTCGCGGCCATCGCACGCCAACACAACCTAAACATAATTTCCTACGCCGATGACACCCAGCTGATCCTCTCCCTCACCAACGACCCCGCCACCACCAGAGACAGCCTACACGGAGGAATGAAAGACGTCGCCGAGTGGATGAAGAACAGCCGCCTGAAACTGAACTCAGACAAGACGGAAGTCCTCATCCTGGGATCATCCCCCTCCACCTGGGACGACTCCTGGTGGCCCCCTGCCCTGGGCCCCACCCCCAAGCCAACGGGCCACGCACGAAACCTGGGCTTCATCCTGGACTCATCCCTCACGATGACCAAACAAGTCAATGCCGTCTCATCATCCTGTTTCCATACCCTGCGCATGCTCCGAAAGATCTTTCGATGGATCCCCACCGAAACCAGGAAGACGGTCACCCAGGCACTCGTCACCAGCCGACTGGACTACGGGAACACCCTCTATGCGGGAACCACAGCCAAACTACAGAAAAGACTCCAGCGCATACAGAACGCATCCGCGCGACTCGTCCTGGACATCCCCCACCACAACCACATCTCCACCCACCTGAGAGACCTGCACTGGCTCCCCGTCAGCAAGAGGATCACGTTCAGACTCCTCACCCACGCTCACAAGGCTCTCCATGACCTGGGCCCCAAGTAATAATAATAATAATAAGGGAAGCTTGTAAAGCGCTTGGTTACGCTCGTAAGCGTGTCTCCGCGCTGCAACTGAAAATCACTCTAAGCAGAAGTAGGGAGAGAGCTCTGTTATCTTGCAAACAGGTACGTTTTTAAGTTCTTTAAGAAGCTGGATTCAGATGAGTCCAAGCGGAGATTAGGAGGCAGGGCGTTCCAGCTCTTCGCTATCAGATGTCGAAACGAGCGTCCTCCCATGTGGGCCCTTTTAACCCTAGGGACCTCAAGTTAGCCTCCGTTTGAGGAGCGCAAATTGCGTGATGGTACGTACTTGGTAACTAGGTTCTGAAGTGGTGTTGGCGCTTTCTTAGCAAGAATACGGTGACAGGTACAGAGGGCTTTAAATTCCACTCTGCTTCTCACTGGCAACCAGTGGAGGGTCTGAAGGGCAGCTTTGGAATCCGATCTTTTTGGGATTTTTAAGACAAGGCGGGCGGCCGCATTCTGTAATACCTGGAGTCGGTTCATTGCCTTGCAAGTGGCTCCCAGGTACAGCAGGTTGCCGTAGTCTAGGCGTGAGGTCACGAGGGCATGTACCAGCGTTTTCCGAGCGGACCTAGGAAGGAAGACAAGGACCTTCCGTAGGGTTTTTAAAACGCCAAAACAGACACCTGCTACTCGGTCTATTTGGGGTCCAAATGACAGGTCAGCATCGAGCCAGACGCCAAGGTTTTTGACTTCCTGACGAGGCATAGGAGCCTCACCTAGGCATGGGGGCCACCACGCCGATGACCAAACAGATGGGTTCCTCCCTACCACGAGCACCTCGGTCTTCTTGAGGTGAGGCAGTACCTCAACAACTGCCTCACTTTCTACACGCACACCCGCCAGCTGCGTTCGACCAGCTTCGCCCTCGCCACCGTACCGCGCATTCGCAGAGCAACCGCCGGAGGAAGATACGTCTCCTACCTGGCGGCCAAGACATGGAACTCCCTCCCCATCCACCTACGGCTGACCCAGGACCATCTCTCCTTCAGGAAGTAACTCAAGACCTGGCTGTACAAGCAGTAACGGACCCCCCCCCCCCCCAGCGCCTCGAGACCTTAGCGGGTGAGCAGCGCGCTTTATAAATTGTTTGATTGATTGATTGAGAAACCAAGAGACAAGCCAGCAAGCTTTTGGAGTCACTATCCATCCATGGGATGTGTCAAAACAAAACATGCCATTTAGAACTCACATGGCAAAGGTTAGCTTTGGAAAGCATGGGCCACATTTACAAAGAGTTCATGAAATAGCACAGCAAGTAAAGTTGCTGTGCTATGTTGTGTGAATGGGAGAGAGAAGAACTGCACCATATCTACTAAGAAGCATCACAGTTCTGCTCTCTCCCTGTGCTGGCACATTTTTGGCAACCATGCACCAACAAAGGCACACTTTTGTCATAGTATAAGAGTGTCTGCGTTGTGGTCAGCATTGTTTTTGTGGAGTAACTATGCTTTAAGCCAGTTTACTTTCTGAATTGTAGATAGAGATTTGTGTCAAAACCTATGAGTGGGAATCAGAATGGACATGCACCACCCATGGAGCAGCAACTTGAATCAAAGTAACGCAAGGCAGTGCATTGAGCATTACTTTGGGTACAATTCATTGCAAATTGCTGGTTATGTTGGATTCTAAATCCCACCAGTAGACATTGCATCAAGTTTCCAATGAAAAAGTATGCCAAATCCCAGGCAAAGTCTTTGTAAATCTAGTTTTGTGGCAAAAATGTGAGTGATTACTCTGAGTTGCGCGGAGATGGCCACAAATATTTTATATCCTAGAAGCTGTCTGTTGATAGTGCCTAGCAAGTGCATTTACTGTGAAAGGCATACTTGCACAAGAACATTTCTGTCTAACCATTACTGTGTGATGTTTATAATGTCTAATTAAGAAAATTGACAACTGTATTATGTGTGCTCCAGCATGTTTATTATTTCTAGGTCGATCTCCTGGGATCTCAAATTTGAAGGATTGGAAGGATCCCCCTCCCTTGAGAACCATAGCGATAAGTATCCAACAAAAACATTACTTTTCCTGTTGAGCGCCAATACCACAAGGGGCCCTATCATCCAACACAGTGCTCAGCTAAAATTCAATGAAGGTGAGGACAAAAAGCCAGTGTCTACTTAGTGTCTGATGTATCTTGTCCTGTGCACAGGAGAGCAAGTGAGGTAACCCACGACTGCAAGGCACAGCCAAAATGGATGCATTCTGGGAGTTTGAGGGTAAAACCAAGCCATCTGAAAAATGGAAATGAAATTATCTGTTACAAAACAATCAAAAATTATCCTAAGAATTTCATTTTATATGTGTTTATGTGTGTAATTATAAAAATTGTGGTACTCCCTGGTATGTTCAGATCCGGAGACATTAAAATCTGCCACTTTGAAATGTTTAGGAATACAAAACGTAGCTAGCTATACATAATTTAAAATTAGCCCATCAAAAATAAAATCATCAATTGTTGCATATTTTGGAAGTCCCTCAAGGTGGTTAATAACCTGTTAAGGTGCGAGAAGACAAGAGGGCATCCCCCTTAAAAATAACTTTGAAAAGATTAACCTTCACTTTGCAAAAATCTAAGTGTAATTTTAAAATTGCTAATATTAATTTGTAATACTCTCAGGATTAAATAAGGAGCCTACGTATATTTCAATATAGAACGAAAGTTGCCAACCGTCCAATTCAGTCAATGGGATGGTTCCTTCGCAAATCAAATTATTTTGCACACCAAGGGATTTTCGCATACATTAGAGGCCTTACACCTAACTGAATCTTATTATACCTCACCTCAGAGCAGGGGAAAGTGTGGAAACAACAAAGTATTCAAAAAGGTTATGGATGGAATGCTTGAATTAATCTTATCCACTGGTAATCACTGTGGCCGCATCTCAGTCTATCGCTATTTTACATACCATGCCACTTACGTTTGACTTTAGCCATATGCAAATCAGTCTTGACCCTGCACTAATGCGAAGAGTCCAGCCCGAAATGCCAGATGAGGTCCTCTATAAACCGAAACACAGGCAACCCAGGACAGGTTTCGCCTTTTATGCATCTCATAGGTCAGGTCTAGCTTGATTTCAGTGACAGTGTACACAGGACCCACGTCTGGGCCTAGCCATCAATCAATCAATCATTTGTAAAGCGCACTACATACTCGCAAGGGTCTCAAGGCGCCGGGGGGGCACTACTGATCGAACAACCAGGCCTTGAGTATCCTCCTGAAGGTCAGCAGGTTTTAGGTCTGTTATAGGCTCAGTGGGAGGGTGTTCCATGTCTTGGCGGCGAGGTGGGGGAAGAATCTCCCACCGGTGGTTGTTCTTCGGATGGGCGGGACGGTGGCGAGTGAGAGGTCGGCGGATCGTAGCTGGCGGTTGGGGATATAGAAGGAGAGCCGAGGCGTTTTGGATGCGTCATAGTCGTTTGATGAGCTTGGTCGGGGCTCCCACGTAGAGGGCGTTTCCGTAGTCGAGTCTGCTGCTGACGAGGGCCTGGGTGACTGTCTTTCTTGTATATGTTGGGATCCATCTGTAGATCTTGCGGAGCTTGCGGAGGGTGTTGAAGCAGAAGGAGGAGACGGCGTTGACTTGCTTGGTCATTGAGAGTGTTGAGTCGAGGATGATTCCCAGGTTGCGTGCGTGGTTGGTGGGTGTCGGGGCTGCCCCTAGTGCCGTCTGCCACCAGGAGTCGTCCCAGGCTGAAGGGTTGGAGCTGAGGATGAGGACCTCCATCTTGTCCGAGTTCAGCCTCAGATGGCTGGTCTTCATCCAGTCGGCGAGGGCCTTCATTCATTCGTGGAGGTTGACTTGGCCGGTGATGGGGTCCTTAGTGAGGGAGAGGATCAGCTGAGTGTCGTCGGCGTAGGATATTATGTTGAGGTCGTGCTGTCGGGCTACGTGTGCGAGTGGGTCCATATAAATGTTGAACAGCGTCAAGCTGAGGGAGGATCCCGGGGTAGGCCGCAGATGATCTCGGAGGCTTTGCAACGGAATGGGGCGAGGCGGACGCTCTGGGTTCTGCCGGAGAGGAAGGAGGTGGTCCAATCCAGAACGTTGTCTCAGATCCCGGCGGCATGGAGGCGTGCGCGTAGTGTGCGGTGTCAGACGGTGTCGAAGGTGGCAGAGAGATCTAGGAGGATGAGTGCTGCAGTCTCGCCGTTGTCCAGCAGGGTCCTGATGTCATTGGTGGCGGCGATGAGGGCAGTCTCTGTGCTGTGGTTGCTGCCGAACCCTGACTGGGAATGGTCCAGGATTCTGTTTTCTTCGGGGTATCGGGTTAGCTGTCTGTTGACGGTTTTCTCAATGACCTTAGCCATTGAACGTATGGCGACAGAATAAGGTATCCTTTTTTAGAAGAAAAAAACAGCAGCTCTCTCTCTTTCTATAGACCACATTGCATCCAGATTAAAGGCTACTAGTAAAAGTTTGAACATGCGTTTAAGTAGAACCAACCTGAAGTAGTGCTGTTGAAACATCACTCTTCCCTCAATTTCTCAGCATTACCATTCCTATATCAATACCTCCATAGAAAAAAAACACTTTTTTCTGTTCTGGATGCTTTCAACCCCTGGATCTGTGAGCACTGTCTCTTTGCATTGGTTCATCCCTTGAGAAGCATCTCATCTGCCTCGGTGTGTCCAGTGTTAGACCACCCCCACTTTGAGAGAGAAATCAGTGCTTAAAAATACAATACATTAATGCAAGGCGCAGTGCATTAACTAATGAAAACTGATTTCTTCCTTCTAACCCATACCAAGATTTTTAATTTTGTTTCTGAAAACTAAACTAAACTGCAGGATCCCCATTTCTATTTTATGTTTTAAGAATGCATATAATCTTGAAGGTCATTTGGGTATTAGGAGTCGAAATTTGCTATTTAAAACACATTGACCTCAAATTAACCTTAGCACTATTAGAATTACAATTCACTCTTTCATTGTTATATTCTGTGTACTATCCTTTAATGTTATAATTACTGCATTCTTTTGTTCGTTCCCAGAGCGCAGTCAAGCATTTATCTAATTGTACATGTTTTAAACTTTGTTCTTTAGTCTCTGTAAGTCATTGTGCTTTTATTTGTAATCCACTATGTTAATTTGACAAATCATAATCTCAAAACTAGAACTGGAAATGCATTTATGTGTGAAATATTACGGCTTTATATATTGTGCAAATTCCTATATGAAGGGATGTTGATACCATCAAAGAAAAAATATGTCATATCAATGTAACCATGATTTAGGACTAGGCTGCACTAGAGAATACATTTTAGTTAAACTTGTATTTGTGCTGATTATGTTATACAAGAAATTGTATAGTTGGAACACCACACCCCTTGAGGAAATAGCACCAGCAAATTGTTAGATTGTACTAAAATAAAGGTGTATTTCAATAATTTTCAGGTCGCTGAGTTGTCTGTTGTAGTTTCTGGGTGCAGCAAAGTACAGCATTCTGCCAAAGGCCAATCTGAGCCCATGTGTACAACAGATCTAATAAAGGGCCATGAGCCAGATGCCCCCTGTACAAACCTAATTTTGCGAGTCAGTAAATTATTACTGACTCGCAAAATAGGGTTTGTGGCTCGCTATTAGGAAGGGGCGTGTCAAGGGTGTCCCTTTCTAATAGCGATTTGCACTTCAATGTATGATTGTTTTGCGACTGCAATTGTGGTCAAAAAACAATTGCAGTTAACCACCTACTTTAAGTAGGTGATAAGCCACTCACAAATGGGAAGGGGTCTCAGAGGGGCCCCTTCTCCTTTATGATTGTATGCGAAAATATTTTCAAGAGCAGGAGGCAGTGGTCCCACGGACCACTGCCTACTCTTAAAAAATGGAACAGAAATGTTTCATATTTCTTTTTTAAATGCATCCCGTTTTCCTTTAAGGAAAACAGGCTGTATTTAAAAAAAAATGCTTTATTTAAAAAACAGTCACAGACATGGTGTACTGCTGACCCCAGCAGGCCACCATCCCTGGGAGTGCTAGCCATTCCAAATGGGGTCGCACATTGCACCTGTCTCATGAATATTAATGAGGCAGGCAATTTGCGACCACATTAGGAATCGCAAAGAGTGGCTGAGACACTACTGTAAGTTACATTTTGCGAGTCGCAAAGCGACACAATTTGCAACTCGCAAATGGTAAGGGTAGTACATCTGGCCCTATATGTATGAAGTTCTGGTTGCAAAAATCTAGTCAAAAAGCGATTCGTTTTTATTTGTGCATCTAGTAAAGAATTTTACAAACAGACCTATATACTAATAGGTCGGTTGCAGAAATTCCAAATCAGAGTGGGTTGCAATTCACCCTTCCTCATTAATATAATAAGGTAGATTGCAAATTGTGACTCACATCGATTAGTGGCCATCACAGGGTTGGTGGCCTGCCAGGGCGTATTTGTACAAAGCATTTCTGTGGTTACAAACACCGAACCGGAGCATTTAAGACCATAAAAATCCTTGTACATCTGGCCTTAAGTTTCTATTTAGTAAGACTAGGCACACGATAATTAGGCCAACAAAGATGACTAGAGACTTGCGTTTAGTATTTTGTTTGTAGCTGATTTTGTACATATAGGGATATGAAGAGGACTGAGGGATAGAAATGCCTAAGCCTGCGTAGCATTGTTGTGTATGGTTGGAAGGAAGGGCATAGATTATTTTTATAGCCATTTGGGAAGTGTGGGTTGCTCTCATCAAGTCACATTGGTCATGTTGCTCTGATAGTGTAACTGCCCATCGGCTTGGAGCTCAGTGAGGAGCAGTGATAGATAGCTGCACATATGCTTATGTTTATCATCCTTGTTTAGGAAATTAGTTCTACTTCTTTTGTGGAAATGATATTCAATCATGTGTTTGGAAAGAGCCACATCTTCACCAGTGCCCAGAATTTCAATAAGTCTTGTATTTTTCTTGTCATCAGGGGTGCCAGTCTAGAGTGAAGGGCAGATCACTTGGGCACACCACAACTGTCAGTCAGTATGCTCCATGACTAATGTGTAGCTTTCACTATAGTAGACCACTGCATTATGTGACACTATTATTTTTCCCATCACTGCTGAAATCGTTATACTTTCTTCATCATTGAAATGTTCTCCACTTGGCTGTCATCCCACCACAAAAATTATTTCCAAACACCAGGAAGTTCTAATTCTGCTTTGCTCCGGTTTTGGTCTATGGATCCATAACTCCCGCCTTAGGAAACGCTGCAGATTTTGTTCCTTAACCCGTTTACCGCAGCGGACATTCCGCCGCGGTGCGGGCGTTCTACTGTGGGTGGGGCTGTGTCGCCCAATGGTTGTGCGCAGCACCCAGCAGGTAGTTCTTGCGTTGGCCGTTGGCCGACACGAGCACGGAAGGTGTTAAGCATGACAGAGCATCACACAAACTATCAGTTAAATGTTACAGTGAGGGCACATGGGAAATGGCCTTTACACAGCGGGCAGAGCCACGCGTGCCATTTCCCTGCAAGCGTAACAGCGCTTGCCTGAACCATGCATTTACCTTAACCAGGCATATGCCTGGTTAAGGCAGAAAGTGGTTAGTGTCTGGATGGGCGGGTTTAGGAACAGGAAGCATTGAAACAGGTAGCTCTGGATGATGACAGGTACGTGGGGGTGCCGGGGTTTGGAAGGGGTTGTTCTCAAAGGTGGGGTCGGTTTTAGGGCTCAGGGTTGCACATCGCGAATATCTATTCTTTGTACCAGAAAAGGAAAATAGTCTTGCCATTTCCAAACAGCATTGGCTGCAAATATACTCCCAGCAGATCCATCTTGGGTGTAATTTCAATAATGCCCTGATATAGCTCTGGAGAATTTCACAGATTTGACTCTTACTTTTAGTTGAGGGAATTAAACAGTAACGTGTTCCGGTGTAACATAATCTGAGTTGGTATTTGTTACAATAAATTTAGTCTGAGGAAAAAAGCTGTACACTTTTACCATTGTATAATATAATGTAAATATTCCATAATACAAAATGTCTCATATTTGCTCCCCATAGTCTTCACACATATTTGTTAAATATCCTTCTTAGTCTGTTTCCGTTTCAGTATCACCTCAGCTAAATTAGCATCTACCACGCCTTGTATTGAAACACTATTCTTTCGAGCTAGGCATGCACTATCATTCCATTTTGTTTCCTTAGTGTAATCTCACGGGACCCAGGACAGCCCAAAACAAATGCTGGATTTGAAGACATTTTCAGAAAAAGCCATGCATAGGTGTTTCATATTCATTTTGTATTTCTATACATGGCCATATTTGGCCTTTTGTCATTATTCGACCAAACTCTCACCTCCTTCAGTGACATACTCAGGTAGACCCATAAAGGTGGGAGTTGATGCCATCGAGATATTCTCAAGGAAATCGTCACATGATTATATATGTCTAATAGATTTTCTGGTTTTTAGGAACAGATTTTTGTGAAGGATTTTGGATTGGCCCATTTAATAAAAAGCTTTTCAGCTAATGGAGTCGTATCGTTTCGGAGATTAATCATAAATCGTTATCTCTTGATAAGTCGGGGTCTACTAACATGTTCAGATGGTCTAAAGCAGCGGAGATATTATAATTTAAATTCAGATGATGTAAGGCTTCCTTTGAAGAGGGGCCTGCACATTTTTATTCTGCTCATCCGGCGATGATTCTAAGCTCAAATAAATGATGTGGCCAACATATTCAATGAACTAAAAAACTCTAGGTCGAGTGGCATTGAATAGAAAGAGACAACATTGGAGATCATTATTTTAATTAAATGTACTCTCCCTAGAAGCATAACGGGCAAATAATTTTTTTTCAATTTCCCTCGCATTATGCTAAGTTAGTAATCAAAGTTTAAGTCATGCGAATTCAATAGTTTTTTTTTACTAACTCTGACCCCAAGATATTTGCTCATTGAATTTATGTGTTGGACTATTACAGAAGAAAGGGGCAGTTAGCTCTAAATCTGTTAATAATGTGTCTTGATATAGGTGCTCATGTACAGTTGCAGCACGTGGCTTGCTGTCTGCCATATTTACTGACATCTGCCTACCTGGTGAAGAGTTCTATGCGTTCTGTGGTGTCCATGCCACTTAGGCTCTCCTGAAGGCACTAAAAGGTTGTTGAGCAGACTCTATTTTTCATGTGGCAGCTCAGAAAATATTTTTGTTTTGAGATAGTAAACTCCCAAAGAGAGAATTTGTGTTTGTAACACCAAAAATTAATTTCCATGTGAACTGGGAGTGTTCTCCCCAGATGTGTGGGTAATTATTTTTCTGTTTGAGACTGCCGTGCCTTTCCGGGTGGTTCTGAACAGAAAAAAGTACCTAAGAACCTTTGCCTTAAATAGGGCAGACCATCTGATGTACTCACACTGACACAGCCCTAAATTTGGCAGGCTGTTAGTGAAAGGTTTCCGAAAGCAAAGCCAGAAGAAGCACTGCAGGTAGAAACATGTTGGTCTGCCCAACTCTAAATAGAGCGATTGAACATTCTGTTTGGCAGACATTCTGGCAAAGTATCTGACTGCTGTCTGCCTAACTTTAAACAAGGCTTAATGTTTCTTAGAGAATCTTGTGAAGACTTGTTTAACCCCTTCATGTTCATTTACTCACTCTGGAATCGAGATCAATGCTTATATTCACTTCTTCATTAGTAATGTTGTTCTTGTATGTGATTCTAGCACCTTCCCTATTTGTCTGCTCTCTTTGTGGAAGTTCAGTATATATAATACTAGATTTAACACCTGTCCTTTGTTATAGAATACCTTGATTTCATTATGCTGTCTCTCTATTGCCTTAGTAGATGGAGTCTTGTCTAGTCCTTTGAATAACATAACAAGCCTATTTGTATACAGTTTACTTTCATATGTGGTAAACAAGGTACATACAATTTGTGTTGTTGCCTTCATGCTGTCCCCAAAATATCAGTGTCAGTGGTGCCTTAATTCCAAAGAAGTCTGTAATTGAACTCATTATTTTGCTCAATCAATGCATTTTTACACTTTTTGATTTTCAACTCATATCTGGATAGAGCAATATCCATTCATAGTTATAGCATTATGGATGCAGGATCTAACAAAGTATCAGGAGTAACACCTACCCTCTTGAAAACCAGAATTCTCAAAATGAAGAAAGTCTACTCTCGCAAAGTCACAGTTCCGTCAAATTAAAAGTATAGAAACCCATTGAAAATTGCTCGTATTGTCTCATTAAAAGGCCTGTGAGTAATGTCTAGTGTTTTTGGCAATAATGTATATTTTGCATCATCACTGTGTCTTGCTTTGCCGGTACTTGGCTTTCACATCTGCGTGTTCTGAAGCTGGCTCAGACTAAGCTGGGTAATAGGCAGCATGGCATGCCATCGGCCATGCTGGATTCGGACCTTGTCATGTTGGGGCACCAGCGCCCATCTGTTTGCACATCAGCATTACCATCACTACGTTGTTGCAGGACCTGGGAGACACTATGAGCTTGTAAGGAGACTTTGAGTACAACTTTACATGTTTGCATGGTAAGCTGATGGTCTCCAGATGACTACAGCCCTCTTTGCAGTCTTTACAGTCACTTCATAGGAGGTCTTTTGGATGCATACATACCATTCCTGCATGTTGCAGGTTCTGATTTTACATCTTGAGTCTCCATCGAAAAAGTATAAAGGCTTAACTGACTAAATTCACTATTTCAGAGATTTGTTTTTGACGTACTACCAACCCTGCAGAAAGGTATCTAGTTGTTTAATTAAAAATTTCACTTAGCAGATAAAACAATGTAGGAGTCTTTCGTAGACGCATTTCTTGGTTTCAAGTTTAAAACACCTAACTTTTATACATCGTCCTTGGTAAATCCTGATGGCTCTTGACAAGCTGAATGCACCTTTGCTACTCTGATATGAACGAAATATAAAATATGCATATGTACTCGACAATGGAGCTTAAATGTTCAGTCAATGTTAGGGAAGTTTCAACACCTTTATTTATCTTAAAGGGTTAGTATTGTTTTTTATCATCTTCATTCAGATTAGCCAGTTTACAGAAACATCAATAAAAGATTGAATAGAGACAGCATAAATCAATACACAGTATTCCAAAAAGAAAAGTGTCACTAAACTAGCTAATGAACCTATTCTAAGTAGAACCCATAAGGAGTCCTTTTCCGAAAAGAGCAGGAGTGAGAATAAAAAAAGAACTTCCCATAAAAAATTATTTGGAACACTCAGCTGAGTTCCCCACAGCTGCAGTAACAACAGTCAATAATGGAATTATCTTTGTAGTAGCATTGATCAGGGTAAAGTTCTTAGATAGACAGAATAAGTCGCCTTTAGCAGTAGCTATTAGTAGCAAAGCAAAAAGATAATATATCCAGGAGAAGATTCACAAAGTGGGAATAATGGGTCTAAATTTGGAGTCCCGTCTAGGTCAAACTCCAAGTACAATTATCCTACTTCTCTCTAGGAACACTCATTATTATAAAGTCATTACAATAATGTATCAAGACTCTGTTAGCTGTTGGCTTATTCAACCAATGGGATCTGCTCATCCCATGGTGTCGCCAACTAACGCTGGTACCTTAGTAAAACACTGTTTCAAATGTTGGTACATGGAGGAAAGTTATCAAGAGAACCTTCTTACCTAAGCTAGAAGATGTGCTATGAGTTTCAATACGAAGACAAAGAGTTTTCAGAAATGAGGATGCAAACTAGCAATATTATTCTGATGAAGTATTCATAAATACCTAATTCGATTTTTTATTATAACAGAAACAGAAATGTCTCATTGTATTATTTTCAATGAACTTATAACATGGGGTGGGGGAACTAAATGGAACATAGGGCTAAAGTCAGCACATTCTAAGTAGGTTGTGTTGCTGGGGAAAATATTCTAATACACATCTAAAATCTGTTCAAGAGTCGATAGAAAAGGGCTTTGAGGCCCAAATTAAATGTTCACATTTAAGAATGATAGGTTAGTACGAATAAATGTAATTACAATATTTCATGAACATTTTATATGCATGGTTTTTATTTTATATGTATGTTTAAGGTTAATATATATATTTGCAGCATTAATAAGGATTCCTTCACATACTGAAGTGTGAATATTCTGAATGAGTGTCATTTTCTATCTGAAAAAATATTCTTCAGCAGCCTAAATACATTTTCTAAAGTACAATTCTAGCATAGGCTGTAAGTCTGGTGTTTATTTTAGAAGTAATTTCTCTCAGCAGCAACAAGTAAACTCCCACTCTTAGCAACTGCTAAGATTCTCTATTTTCTCGGATCCCTTAAATAGGTCAGACTTGGTTGTGGATTTGTTTCCAGGACAGTGTTTTTCCCATGCCTCGAGTTCCATTTGCAAGCGCTGAGCTAAATTCGCTTTTTATTACGGTCAACATGACTGTTGCAGACAAAGTTCCCATGTTTGTCCACTGGTACAAAGTTTGAGGACTGCTCTTTTGTTTGTGTTTATTCTCTCCTGGCTTTTTTCTTTTCTTTGCATTTATGAATTGCAACTATTTCCAATGCCTACACAGGAAAACATCTTGGTAGTTGGCGTAGCTTCTCACAAAATGTCCCTCCACAGGTAGCTGTCAACGCTATACTTCTGTCTAGTCACTAGATATTAGCACAATATGTTTTTTGCCTTCATACTTTTTTTCACCCAGAGTACCTTGTCATTGTGCAATGAATGTATTCACCTGACTGTACACAAAACAGAGAATTACATTTTATGACACTTAAGAATTTTGTGTTGCTTTATTAACTTGGTTCTTTCCAACCTCAAATTACTGGACTGTGGATTCCCCAAATATGTGAAAGGTACTCTAAAGTGACCTAAACAAATATTAATAACTTAACTCAAGTTTCGAAAGATTTATTTTGAAGGAGTGCAGAGAAATACAATCCTTGTCACTATGGGCCAGATGTAGGTAATTCCGATTTACCTACTCTTAAATACTGAATCATATCGATTCGGTATTTAAGAGTAGGTAAATTGGAAGTAGGCAGATGTAGGTAATTTTTCTTTTTCAATTACCGATTCTGTAAGATTCGGTATTTACCGAAGCGGTAAATACCGAATCGGTATTTACTATTGATTCCTATGGGCCTTGAAGCCCATAGGAATCAATGGGAAATACCGAATCGGTATTTACCGAATCGGTAAATACCGAATCCTGGCAGGGGGAACGGGGTGTCACTTTGACACCCTGTAGGACTCCAATTGCAGGCTTGTGTGCCATGTGGCACACATACATGCCCTAAGGGCATGTCTGTGTGTCACATGGCATAGGTATACATGCACAGATGTGCATGTACACTGGAATTCGGTATTTTACCACCCAATAGGATTGGGTGGTAAATTAAGAATTCCTATGGGCCTGTGGCACTGCAAACTGTGCCACCTACATATGGATTTACAGAATCGGTATGCTTACTGATTCGGAAAAATACCGAAGCGGTAAATTTATCGAAACGGTAAATATACCGATTCTGTAAATTCAGAGCCACCTACATGTCAAAAGCCAAATACCGGTCGGTAACATCCGAAATCGGCCATTACCGACCGGTATTGGGCGACCTACATCGGGCCCTATGTCCGCTACTGCTTAGTGCTTAGAAAATTCAATATTTTTAGCAGATGAATGCAGTCTACATAAATAAAGAGACAAAATGTAAAACTGAACATTTTTAAACGCTCTGTAAATGTGAAGGAATTTTAAACTGGAGTCTTAAGATTCGGTTGCCATATTCAAATAGATTAGTGGGAGCAATGCAAGTACATCAAACAGAAAATAATTTGGGTGGCCTCAAATGAATTTAGAAAAGCTCCTCCAACCTTCCTATTGAAATTAATGTTTACTTGTGAATAGAATAAAGTATTCAGTCTGTGTATTTGTTTGATAAATGGTCATGCCCATATTTTTGTGTATTGTTTTGCAGGTTTAATCATCGGAATTGATTAGTCTGGGGTCCTGGGTTTCAGTGATGACTCAGTGGAGCCCCTGAATTCCAAAAATGATTCAATGGGGCTCCCTGGTTTCAAGTTAAATGAGGGGGTCCATAGAAGTAAACAGGCTAAGAACCAGGGCTCTAAAGCCCAAAGTCAGCCCTTAAGGTAAATTAAATCAGCTACAGCTCACATTCTCTGACTAACTAGGTTTAATCTATTTGTGGATATATGGTTGGGCAGAGTTGCATTCCGACTACAAATCCCTCTCCTGTTCCATGTAGATTTAAGTTACTTTGGAGACAGAATCAAGCATTGTGGGTACGGGTACCTGCAGATAATGGAAAGGGATTAGATCAAGTAGCTCCCATCTGTACAAATGCAAATTGACTGGCCCTGCTGTAGGAATATCAGTGTGGTTTGCACTCACAACAACCCCACCCTTCCATGCTGAATGAAAGGACCTCGTTATGGTTGATCAAGGAGCATCAAGAGACAATCTTTCCTCAACCCAACATTCTCATGAAATCACCCATTACGCAAACAATAGCTGTCTCTGTGCAACAGTAGCAATGGATTATCGACTTGTATAAATGCAAAGGTGATTATGTGTTAATGAATGATAAATATGAACTGCAGTGACATATCTCTCGAGGACCTTAACCATGAAGGGGAGGGGTGTGAGAAGTCAAAATTCCAGTGGTCTTCCGGATCTAAAATATCGGGGCCTGATTCTCAAAGCTTATTTTCTATAAGTAGTTGTATCTTCCTCCTGTCTTAGATATGAGGTGTGCCTGAATGCATAGGCTTGATTACATAGCAATTTCTGTGTGTGCATACCAAGAGTTGGCTACTTTCTTCACCCAAACCGTGCCTTACTCTTGGAAATGCATAACTAAGTCCCACCTAAGCGTTATAGTAACTAATTTGAGAACGGGGCCTGGATTTCCAGATCTACCTCACACCTAAGCCCAGGGTTGGACATACTAAATTATATTAAAAGATTTGTAAATTTGGTTTGCCTGCTTAGTGAAAGAGACACGCAATCAGACACAAAAGGTCTGGGAAGGTATCTGAAGTAAAGAACTAGTCAAAAAGTCAAAAAGGGGAAGCCAGAAAGCAATAGGATAAAAATGAAAGAATAGCACTGCAGTAAATAGGTAGGACGTGGTAGCAAAAGCAATTTTGCAAATGCATACTATTTTTGTTCTAATTCAATCACTATAAATGTTCACAAGTTTTTCAGATTACAGGATTTTCTCTACTGAACTATATGGAGATAGTAGCTGTCTCTATAGTTTTTGCTGACCCATGCACAGCCCAACTGTTTAACTGTTACTGTGTCCAAGATCCAGAGTTTAAACAGTTCCCTAAATAATTCTTGAGGCACAGGGGCAAGTCGTCCGATGGCAGCTTTCCTAAAGACTATTATATACTTCTGGTCACTCTGCTTAAGTAGTTGTTTGATCATATACTTGAAAGTGATGTTATCCCCAGCTCTCAGTTAGACAGGATCTTAATTCCATTATACAAAAAAGGCTCCTGATGAGTGCCGGAAAACTGCGGCTTAATCACCCTTTTGGACATCAGAAGCAAAGTTTTTGCCAAATTCTTACTGTGAAGTTCTCATGCACAGGCTTTGTTGTGAACAAATACTTGACTGAACCCTGATGGTATTTGAAGCTCAACTCAGCACCACCAATAGTTTCCTTGCCCTGAATGTGATCCTTGATAAAGAGGTAAATCAAGACAAAGGCACTGTCTATTGTTGCTTTATTGACTTAAGCAATGCCTTTGATGTGTTATGGACCGATATGCATTCCCTACACATAAATCTTTTCTGTTATATTATATCCAAGAACTGAATCAATTCATTAGGGTCAACGTTAAAACTGGTAACGGATCTGAATATACACAATGATCACCATCAATGATTGCAGTGAAGCAGGATTCCATTAAGGCTCTCATTTTATTTTATCTTTATTTGGTTGACTTATAATCTTAAATATACGTTGTCAACAATTACCTTTCTAAATTGGGTGGTAGAAAAATGCCCATCATTGCATATGCCTATGATTTATGATGGACAGGAACCACATAGGATTAAAATGCTCCTTACGCTTCATGACCCAGTTTCGCAAAGATAAGGGTTTAAGGATTAAATTTGCTATTATCAAAAATAGGATTTTTTGCAAATTCTCTCTAAAGAACTCCTGGAAGGTAGGAAGTGTCTGCTTGGTTAGTGTCACAAATTATGATTATTTGGGCATCACTTTATCTTCAAATCTGTCTTGGATTTCCCAGATGGCTTCTTTAACACATATATCTTACAAGGCAATGTAGGTAATAATAGCACCCAAAGGCGCATAGAACGGTGTGAAGGTATCTGGTCACGCTAAACAAGCTCACAAGTTCAGGCGCCTGTGTGCAGGACCAAGTTAGACTGCTGAGTATTGCACCATATGTATTTGGCTGTGGAGTCTGTGCGGCATTGCTTTGTGAGACTTAGCATCGTCCGGCATCGGTTTCGAGAAGCTGTAAGGGCTGCGAAGCAAGGCCTTGCGTTAAGTTGCCATGCATTGGGTCGGTTAGGATGAAGCTGTGCGGAGCCTTTGTTAGGCTTTATGTCGACTCACATTGTTTCTTTTGGATCTGGCAGCTGAGTGGGAAGGCTTTGCTAGGCTTTGCATCATCTTGCGTTGGGTCCGATAGGGCTGCCAGATGTTTCTTGCTATCTTTGGGGGAGAGAGGTGTCCTTTAGCCTGGCCAAGGGTTCAGAGACTCTGGGTGGCCACGTGGGCGCTAGACGATGGACTAAGAAATATTAAATTAATAAAAAAATAAAAGTATGTGGTTTTATTTATTTATTTATTTAATATTACTTAGCCCATCGTCTATTGAATTCCACCACCCCCACCTTACCCCACCGCTCTCACCTGTGCGAACCGCCACTGGGGAAAACTACTTTGGTTGTTTTTAATCACCAAGGCACAGAAAACAACTTTTATATTGTCCCTACCTTTTATAACTATGCACTATCCTTGGGGCTCCTTGGTCTGACCGTAGGGGTGACTTATAAGTAATAAAAATAGAGTTTCGAGCTTTGAAAGTTGAATTTGGACACTGTTTTATTTTATATTTAGCCTGCTATGAAGTCCTGGCTTTAAAATGACATCAGACACCACATTGTCCAAATTGTACACAAAGCTGGAAACAACAGGAAGATGTTGATAAATTCTTCGATACGGGAGAACACATTACAAAATGTATTGAAGACTATATGCACGATGAACTTTGAAATCAAGAAAATATGATATAAACTGGTTCAAACTTAGTTGTAATAAAGATACATAGTTGCAATCATTACTAGAACTCTATGCAGAGAGCAAAATTGGGATATATTTTTACCTAAACCCTTTAAGTATGTTTAATGGTTGTAGACCACAGAAAATTGATATCCGTATTTATGTTCCCACTCTAAGCGGAGAGTGACCTACCTGCTGTTCGTCGCCCTCTGATGTTCTGAGTGCCCGGCTGCTTGTCTGCGGCCGCAATCCGGCGGCGAAGCCCGGTCCAAGAGTTGAAACTCCTGCTTGCATGGCTGGCTTAAGATGGCGGCGCGGCCACACTAACGGACGCAGTTCAAGCTGCTGAGACCCTCTGGGCCCGGTGGGGGAGGCGGAGCACCGGAACATTCGGAGTGCGCCTTGGGTGCTGGGGCGCTGTTTACCGACTCGGTGCGTGGACCCACAAGTGCTGAGCCGGAGGCCCGGCGGAGCTGATATCCCGGGTAGGCCGGGCCTGCGGGGCCGCCGCGACCGACATCTGGGGATCCTGTGGTGGCCTGGGCAATTCGGCCGCTGTTTCGGGTGGTGGGCCGGCCGCGTAGTGACGTCCTGTATGTGGGGGAGCCCTGCAGTTGCCTGGTACTGGTCTGTGTGTGGGGGCATGACTGGGGGGCCCGGCTGTCGGGCCGAGAGTGCACGCTTCAAGGAACCAGCTCAGCTGCGTCACCGGAGGTAAGTACTGGCCGCTGGAGGGTGTCCAGTGGTGGATGGAAGGGGCCCCTTCTGCGAGCATGGGCGGCCTAATCTGAGAAGCACTTTACGCCCCTCAGGCACCTGGGCGGGGCGGTCTTCGACGCATTTTTGGGGTGCGATGCTGGGCTTCGCCTGACTTTGGGCCCACGGCCCTGCCTGCATCGGGCCTGAGCCCCTCCTGGCTCGCTGACTACGCCACATCCTCCGCCCTAACTGATCTGTCTCCTTCTGAGTGGTGCTTGGTGTGGGGTTGACCGGCCGCACTTACCGGGCGGCAAGATGGATCTCCTTTTGGGCCTTCCTCTACCCCGGGCCTTCCTCTTTCTAACCCCGCCCTTGGGGTTTGGAGGTGCGGCCCCTCCCTGGCTTGACCAATGGGCCCCTTTCCTGGGAGGCCTAAGCCTTTTGCTGCACTTCCTTGGATTTGGGCTTGGGATTCTTCGGGTTGGCCTGGCAGCGGGGAGCCACTTCTGTTCGGTTCTCCCGGGCCGGCGTGGCGGAGTCCCGGGGTGTTTGGCTGGGCCTCCTGGACACTGTGAGGTCCCCCCTTCCTGGCCTACCATCAGGGTCTGGGCTCCCCGGACCCTCTGGGTGATACACGGCCTGCCTGCAGAGTGTGCGCCTCGAGTAACTCAGACTTCTCCCATCTGCCCCTGAGGGCGCCGCCATGGGCCAGAACGGTCTGGCCAAAACCACGGCCACTCAAACCAAGATGGACCACTTCATGACCGCCGACGGTGGGGCCACGGGGGGGGGGCGGTGAGAGGGAGGTGCAGCCGTCCGATCTGATCTGACCACCATCCTGGAGGCCATCCACACCTCGCAGTCCTCAGTTGAGGGCAAGATAGCAGAAGTCCGGGTGGACATGACCCTCATACGCAAGGACCTCCGGAACACCGCGGCCCAGATCATGGAAGCTGAATCACGTATTTCATTGGTGGAAGATGACGTCCAGCAACTTAAGGGACAGGTGGCGCGCCTCAGAGCCCACACGAAGGAGTTGCACCGGAGGGCCGAGGATGCTTAATATCGATCGCACCACAACAATTTTTGCCTGTTGGGTTTTCCAGAGGGGGCGGAGCAGGGTCACAGCGCAGAATTTGTTGAGAAATGGTTGAGGTCCTGGCTTCCTGAGGGCTCCCTTTCTCCCTGTTTGCAATAGAGCGAGTGCACCGAATTCTGGCGCCGAGGCCTCCGGCGGGCACGCCGTCTCGCCCGATCATAATGAGAATCCTCAATTATAAGGACCGCAATTCCATCCTGGCTGAAGCCCGCAAGCAGCGACGCCTCCCTTATGAGAATCATTCAATCATGATTTTTACGGACTACACTCGAGAGGTCCAGGGCCAACGCTGCTCGTTTGGGGATTTCAAGCAGAAACTACGGGCCCTCAACATCCAGTATCGACCCCTTTTTCCGGCTTGCCTCGGGGTGGTGTTCGCCAATAAAACTCTGTTCTTCAACTCCCCAACGGATGCCTGGACCTGGGCCACGGAGGAACGTCCCACTCGGCACACTGACCAACCTCCCCTCCGGGATGGTGCAGAGGGAGGGCCTCCTCATGTTTGCCCGTTGGAACTGGGATCCCAACGCAACTGCTCACGTAGGTGCAGTGGGCACAGGAGGGCCCGATCTGATTCCCCGTTGGTTCCCGCCCGGGGGGTCGGGTCATCCCTGGGGGATCTCTAGGTTGTGCGGCGTTCTGGCTCCTCTGACTGCCTGGGATGGGGGGCCTTGCCTCCCTCTTCCATGCTGACCTCTCGTGCACTGATCTCTGCCGCAGCCTTACGCTTCTCAGCAACCCAGCCTGAGTTTGCCCCTGCCCGCTGGGCCTGGCTCGGCGGCAGAGGCATTCTTCTACCTAACTGTTCTCTCCCCAGTTCTGGACTAGATTACGGACATCCTGCCAGGAGAAGGGGTCCTCTGTGTCTTATTTGATCGACAAGCGTTTTTGTTTGGTCCTGAGGTGTTGTTTTGTTTGGGCAACAGATGCTTCTGTTCCTGAAGTATAGGGTGGGGGTGGAGGGGATCGTTGTCCCAGGTTTTCTGTTTTTTGTTCGGAGTTCCATTTTTGTTTAACCATGCCAGCTCTTCCTTGTTCCTTTACACCAGTGCATGCAAGAAGTCACACCTTTCCCTTCGGGGGACATAAACCCTGGCATCTGGGGTCCTAATCTCCCCCTCTCCAAAATGGTCCATGATTATGGCTGACATATCACAGCATGGGGTATCATTGTGACTTCTGTGCCGGAACGTCAATGGTCTCCTTGATCGCCTCAAGCGCACGGCGGTGCTTTGCTATGCGCAGCGTCTTGGGGTCGAAGTCCTGCTGCTGCAAGAGACACATTTATTGGGTAATCGCTGCCCCTTTTTAACACGCTATGTCTACGACAGGGTTTGGCAGTCAGGCTTTACACATGGGTCCCAGGGGGTTGCGATTCTGGTACAGTGCTCCCTTCCTTTCGTGGCGACACACATCATCCTTGATGACCAGGGCTCCTTTCCGGCCATATCCCGTACTATGAATGCTATATCCCTTAACCTGGTGTCCTTATACTCCTCTCCAGTGTGGCTGGCTACAACCCTTGGCGCAGCGGTCAGGTTTCTGGCCTCTTTGCCCCCGGGCTCCACCTTCCTGGGGGGTGACTTCAAAGCAGTCTCTTCCCCGGACCTGGACATGTCCGGGATTCCTTCCCAAGGTAGACTGGCGCAGGTGAAACATTTAACGAGCTGGGCTGAATCCCTAGGCCTTTGTGATGCATGGCATACATGGCACCCGCGATCTAAACAATACACCCACACTTCGGCCGCACACCATACACACACGCGCTAAGACAGCATTTACATCCCCTCGACCGACTGCCTTTGGCTCCAGGATGTTGCGACCCTTCCAAGAGGTATATCTGACCACTCCCCAGTTATGCTCGCTGTGTCTCCCCCCGTCACTATGTGTCAAACATGAAGGTTGAACGCGTGGTTCCTCCAGGACAGGGATTTCCGGAAAGTGGTGGGGCAGGAGCTCCAACACTACTTCCAAACCAACGAGGGGTCGGTGTCGTCGTCGGGTACTTTGTGGGAGGTGGGCAAGGCCACGATCCGCGGAGTGGCCAAAGGGCAACTCGATGCCCAGCGGCGTGCGAAGTTGGACAAGCTTACTTCATGCGAGGCACAGGCCTTACGTCTTGAGCGGTCCAATGCCCAAAACCCTGATGCCTCTGATTTGAGGCTCCTCGTCCACACGCGCAAGGAGATTCAACAATTGACGATGGACGCGGCCAAACTCCTCTGGCGATCTTCCATCGCTAGGGTGTATGGATGGGGAGATAAGAACAGCTCGCTCCTCCGCAGACTGGCCACGTACCCTAGACCGTACCATATAATGTAACTCCTCCGCCTGTATGGCCCAGGCCCTCGCTCGATATTACCACCAGCTCTACATGGCTCAGACTCCCTCCCTGTCTCTTTCAGACATGCTGCGGGTGGGGAGCGGTCAGCTCCCCCACCAGGACTTGACAGTGCAGGCAGACCTGAACCGCCCTATCTCCCATGACGAGATCGGGGGGGGCGATTGCCCTTGTCTCGTCTGGCAAAACGCTGGGACCGGATAGTCTCCCTCAGGAGATCTATGCCCTGTTCCGTGAGACGTTGACTCCACACCTTGCCCAGCTATTCCACCAAGTTGTGGAAAAGGGTTCCTTCCCACCGGAGACTGACATGGCAGCCATTGTGGTCCTGCTTAAATCTCAGCCACCGTTGCCTCGGTGCCCGGACTACCGTCCCATCTCGCTGATCAACACTGAGCTAAAACTGTATGCCACGATACTTGCTCAGCGCCTCTAACCCCATTTTCACACACTGGTCCACCCAGACCAGTGTGGGTTCATGCCCTCCCGTGGTACCCGTCATTGCCCAATCGGCCCTGACTTATTGCAATCTGCTCACCCCTTACCTCACACTCCTTCAGGTGGAGTTTGAGAAGGCCTTTCAATCAGTGGGTTGGGGGTTTCTGGACGACGTCCTGGCGGAGATGGGATTCGGACCCCGCTTTCGTGGGCTCGTCCGCGTCTTGTATGCCCGCCCGAGGGCTCGCGTTCTGGTAAACGGGGTTCTATCTGAACCCTTCCGGGTCTGCAGGGGAACAAGGCAAGGTTGGCCCCTCTCTCCCCTGCTCTTTGCGCTGGCGATGGAGCTCCTAGCAGCCCTGATACACTCCAGTGGACATGTGCGGGGTTGGGAATGGCCCAAAACTGAAGTGAACAAAATCGCCCTCTACGTGGACGACGTATTGATTTACCTGGTGGACCCCGCGAGTTTGGGCCCCCACTGCCTCCGAATCCTAGAGTAGTTTGAGCAAGCCTCGGGCCTCCTGCTCAATCCTGGTAAGTCGGTCTTAGTCCCCCTCTACATCTCCAGGGAGTGCTTTGAGTGGCAGTCCACCATACCGCTCCGCCGACAGTCATTTAAGTATTTGGGGATCTGGGTATCCTTACTCCCAGAGCTCACCTGGGCTCTTAATGTCACCCCCCTGGTGAAGTGGGTAATCATGACTTGTCAAAATGGCAGTCACTGCCACTGAACCCCATGGGAAGAGTTGCGCTATTTAAAATGATGATCCTTCCCAGGTTCCTGTACATGCTTCAAACCACTCCCCTTAATTCCTCACGAGCATGGTTCCGGGAGCTTACCGCCATGGCTTCCAGATTCCTTTGGGGGTACAGGTCCCGATTGACGCTTGGCATCTGTCAGATACCTTCCTTCGATGGGGGTCTAGGGATGACCCACTTATACTTGTATTACCTGGCGATGCACTTGCTTGTGCTGCATGATTGGTTTAATGAGGGGTTGGTCTGATCCAGCTTATAGGCTGGAACTTAGTGAGTTGGGCCTGTCCACCCTCCAGTTGAGGATGTACGGGGCACCGGTCCTGTCTCACCTGCCCGACGTGATTCACTTGGCGTTTCTGATATGGTCAGCTGTGCTCCGCCACACCAAGTGGACACACACTCTGACCCAATGCACGCCCTTGTGGCAAGGGAACTAGCTCATGGAAGTCAGCGGGCTTCAGGGCTTCCGGTCTTGGGACCTGATAGGTATCTCGCAGCTGGGCGACGTCTGGGTGGGTGACCATAATATGCTCTCCTTTCGGGACCTCCAGGGAAGATACTCTTTACATCACTCACAATTTTACAGATATTTGCAGCTGCGTCACGCCCTTCAGGTGAACCTCACGACTGACACTCGTCTCCCGGACCATAGCCCGCCCGAGGCACAAATCATGTTGGGGGGCCTGGGGAGGGGGAGCATCTCCCCCATCTATTGAACACTCATTAACAATACCCCACCTCACTTGAGCGGCTGTGGATCCAATGGGAGGAATGGGTGGGCCCCCTGGAAGAAGAAGACTGGCGTGATGCCCAGGACAATCATGGCCTCAACCAGACTGCGCATGATACAGCTTTGCTTTTTGCACGAGGCCTATTTGACACCGGCTCATCTGCACCGAGAGGGGAAACAGCAGTCCCCCGCTTGTGCAAGGTATGGCCACGAGACTGCCAACTTTTTCCATGTGGTGTGGTCATGTCCGTGCTTGGCGAACTTTTGGGGAGACATAGAGGAGGAGCTCACTGAGGTGCTGGGGTAGCAGATTCCTCACGACCCGAAGTGTGCGATCCTGGGCATCACAGACGGGTCCCGACACGAAAAGTTGTTTTATTCAACAGCAATGGTGGTGGTGAAGAGGGACTTAGCCTCTGTTTGGAAGAATCCTGACCCTCCCACTGTGGGGAAGTGGCGGGCGGAGGTCAACTGGTGCGCACAAGAAAAAACATTGCATGCAGCACGTGGCTGCCCCAAGAAATATCGTAGGGTTTGGCGGAAGTGGTGGGGGGCTTTGCTTAGTTTGATAGGGGTTTTTCCGAATGCGGTCCTTCTTGACTTGTCCGCAATTGTCCCTTGGATTGTCCAGATTATTGTATGCATTCGTCCACTGTCATGGAACCTTGATGATTGGCTGGTTTTTCTTTGCAAAATCAATAAAAATGTGTTTATCAACATTTTTTAGATTCTTTCACTGTATTGCACCATAGTGCAAGAAAGGTCGCGTTGCAGGGAATGATTGTTTATGTGCAGGACAGTGTTCCTTCCCGCATATAAACAATCAATATTGGCGATTTGCTTTATATGTGTGCTGCACATTGGAAAAACGATAACAAGAAGAAATAAAAGTATTTCTCCTCGTTGCGCCATTCTAACACCTGCTGTTGCATGGTGCTAGTTTTTGGCGCTGTCTCAGATATACAGATTTACACAGCAACACCCATTGCATGCCCCTTTCACGCAAAGTGATGTGTGTAAAGGGGCCAAATTTGCAAGGTGATATTAAGCCAATCAAAGTGGCTTAGCTCTGCTTTGTAAATATGGAGATGGGCATAACGACACCAGAACATCACTAAAAGTGACATTCTGGTGGTCCTATCCCCATGTAAATATGCCCCGCGAACTCCGGTGATGGGCGACAAAAGATCATGACAAAAAAATCTCACTTCACCATCTGGGAATAAGGCATGGTAGCATACATTATCAAAGCACACAAACACTGATCCAGACACAAAAACGGATGAGAACAACAAAATGCACCAATACCCAAACACAATTAGCAGTTTTTCATGCAGAGCGTGAGGGAAGCATGCAGTGCGAAGTGGACAAATCAGCAGTAAAACAGTCAATAAAGTACGAAAGAAGCTGAGAGGGAAAGGCAAAATTCACATAGAATGCAAGGAGGCCGTGGCGAATTGCCGAACAGGGAATGCAAAGCAGACAACGGGTAGAAAAGACGGCAGGTGTCAGTTATGGAAATAAACAATGTATTCCGAAATCATGCTTGAACTATGCTGCAATCCTTGAACGCGAGCTGAAAGTGCACAGTATGTGTCTGCAATGTAAACAGAAATACAATAAAAGTACAACATTATTTATTTTCATAAACGAGCACTTTAATGGCATGCTGGTCAATCAATAAGCCAATGAGAGAAGACATGACATCACACATTCTTTGTCTCGGGGTTCCCAACTTGCCACATTTTTATTGGCTTGCCTGTGTTTTAATATTAAGAGAGGTAAAACATTAAGAAACCATTTACTTTTCTCATTTGAAAGGCAAACTTAACGCTGCAAATGCACGAAGAAATAATTTCCAAAGTATTGAAGAGCTGCCTCTGCCGTTCCTAAATGAATATTACAGCAAATCTCTCAAAAATCTGTAGACCCTACTCTTTGACAACAAATGGCATACCACTACCGAACCCCTTGTCCCACCCCTCACCAGGCTCATGTTTGTTGAGAAGGAGGAAGGGTTGGTGCGAGGAGTAGAAACTAGAAAGTGTAAATGTATTGGGGCATATTTACAAACCCCTTGCAACACTTTTACGCTGCCGTTGCGTCACTTTTGTGACGCAGCGGCGGCGTAAACAATGTGCCACGTTGCGACTTATTTATACCGTGACGCATCTAGGCAGATGTGTCACGTTGTAAAGCCCTGCGCCACATGAAACCTGCGTCAGGTTTAATGTGGGCGTTCTGTCGCAGGGTGGGCGTTCCCTCGCAGGAAAGCCCCGTAAAACTGACGCAGTGAAATCTACAAGATTTCACTGAGTCAGTTTACCGATGCTCCTGCGTCAAATCCTTACGCCTGCTTGAAGTAAGGAGTGACTCACCACATTGAGTATGGGTGGCCCATGTGCATTGCAGGAGTTGCGTCGTGCTTGCGACGGGACTCCAGCAATGCACAGCCCATACGCCACAAAATGCGTCACACATCTTCCCTTCCTTGCACCATGGTGCGCCGGGTGGCGCAAGGAGGGGATTGCATGACGCATCTGTTCTGGCGCATCCCTCCTGATTTGCAGAGATGCGCCAGAACATGTAAATATGCCCCATTGCTTTTAGAGCCTGTTTACTTTCTATTTTGCTGCCGCCGTCCTCTCTCCCGAGTTCAGGGGTAGTAAAGACAGTGACAGTAATACAAAAAACCAAATCAACGGTACCTGCTGCTACCCTTCACTATGAATAGTTGAAGTCCATGAATTCAAGGGAGTGCAAATACATGAATAAATTGAAAAAACACCCTGTCCTAATGGTGGCGTGTTGGTTGCCTTCTACAATAGGGCCAAAATCGAAATTTTTCCTGTGCGCCAAAATTATTTGTGGAAGTTAACCAAATGGCACACTAATTATGCAGTGTCCCAAAGATGAAAAAAGCTCGGAAAAACATCTTACTTAGTCACATGAATGTGAAACCTTTTTACATACATGCAAACAAAGGGGCATATTTACAAGGGGATTGCCCCACAGGAATGTCACTTTTAAAGGAATAATGTAATACTCTATTCGATATTTCCATATCATAAAAGTGCAGACATCATGAAATCAATATACACAAAAATATCACATAGATAATACAATTCATTCTAAAAAGGAGTTTAAAAAACTATTTTACAATAAAAGCTAATTACAAAAACCTGATATGCAAATTTTCAGTAAGAAGGATCAGTCGTGAGAGGGATAGCATTTCTATTTTGTAGCATCTAGAAGCCTAATCCTTATGAACCAAGCGCTAGAAAGATACTTTCCAATCCCACACACAATAAACATGGAGGATGTATCAGTTAGGAGAATACGTAGTGCAATCCTAAAATCTCTAACACCCATCTCTCTGTAGACGGGTTTTAACCACCTACTTCGAGGTAGCTTATAAGCTCTGCAGGCAAACAGAAAATGCGGTAACGACTCCTTCTTGCATGAACATCCTGGACAGGTAACCTCGTAGTCTCCTACTCCTTTCCACCTGGCCATAAACCTTTCAAGGGGGAGTTTGCCATATCTCATTTTCAAATAGAGAGATCTGTCTCTAGGGATTTGAATGTAATCCAGAAAAGGCTCTAACTTCCTGGTTAGTTTATGTTCCAGAAACTGATTAGTTAATGATCCCTGCTTAGTGTTTTTTAGTTTCTCTGCCTCCACCCACTCCCAATAAATTTTTTTAACAATGTGTTTGTGGGGTGGTAATTGTGAAGCCCAGAAATCACCCATACCTAGATTCATCACCAGCTGTTTTAATTTATTGAGCCATTTTATTTTGTTGGAAACGTTCAAAGTGATCAATTCATCCAGCACCAAAGCATATTTAGCCAGATCTGGTGTCCTTCTTAGGCGCACCCAGAATAGCAAGGGGCGTAGGCGTACTATGTCACCAATTGATCTTTTGCCCAAATCAATATAAAGGGGTCTCAGAGGGGTTGAACTGAGTAGTGAAACTAAGTCTCTCACAAACTTGTTTTCAGCTCTTACCAAATCAAATGTGTTTTCTCCTCCCCATAATTCGGAGCCATAGACTGCCGCGACCAATGCCTTCCCCTCATAGACTGCGAGGGCTGGAGCTATTGGCCTACTAATCGATAGGCGCTGGTTCCTTAATATGACTCCGGACACCCTTTTAAGATTTAGGAGCATTTTTGCTAAATGAGAATCCCATTTGACTACGGCAACGCTCTTCTCCTAGGCCTAAGCAAAAAAGGCATATACCAACTGCAGTGCGTCCAAAATGCTGCCGCTCGACTTGTGCTCAACCTTCCGCGCAGAGCATCAGGAAAAACAGCATTATTTAAACTTCACTGGCTCCCTATTGAGGAGCAAATCAAGTTTAAAGCACTCTGTTTCGCCTATCGCATTGCCCAGGCAAAAGGCCCAAGTTATCTGCGAAATCTTCTCACTATCCATCGTCCCACCCGAAACCTAAGATCTGCCGGAGCGATGTTGTTCCAACTTCCTTGCGTCCGCAAGACTAGGATGGGAGGTGGTTCCTTTCGGTTTCTAGTAAGTAAACATTGGAACAATCTTCCTCTTGATTTACGCATGGAGCCCTCCGAAATGAGATTTAGACTGAAATTAAAAACTCACCTTTTTCCATGCAAACAATGGTTTTTTGTAGCATTGGATCCAGGCCAGTCCCGGACCTCGGCCTTGTCGGGGAGCAGTAGCATTTCTAAGCGCGGGGACACACTGTCTTGAGTGTAACCATGCGCTCTAAAAGTGTTTTTTATTATTATTATTATTATTATTATTATTATTATTATTATTATTATTATTATTTCATATTGTTGCATAGTCTAACTCCCAGATAGTCAAATTCTCCGACCACCTCCAAAGCAGCCCCATTTAGATTAAGTTGAGGTTTCCTAACCTTTTTTGAGTCTAGCACCATCAGCTTTGTTTTGAGAGTGTTGATGGTTAGCCCTCGCTCATCACAAAACTTACTGAATCGATCGAGCAGTTTCTGTAGGCCTGATGGGGTTTTTGACATCAGAAGAGTGTCGTCAGCAAAGAGGAGGGTTGGTGTTTTCTCCCCTGCCAGTACTGGGGCATCCGCAGAGTCCTCCCTCAAATGGTCAACCACCCCATTAATGAAGAGGGAGAACAATGTCGGAGCCATAACAGAGCCCTGGCGGACCCCTCTGCTGACTGGCACCCTCTCTGTGAGTTGACCTTGACTACCCCACCGGATTCTGGCATAGGTATCTTCATGGAGCCTAACAATGAGCTGCAAGAGGTAACACGGAAATCCCATGCCCAGCAAGACCTTCCAAAGTTTAGCACGGGGAATTACATCGAATGCTGTTTTTAAATCAATGAAGGCCAAATATAGGCTACCCTTTGCAATGGTTACAGATTTCCAGTACACTGCGCAAAACCTGAAGACCTGGTCCATCGTGCCTACGTTTTTCCTAAAGCCCACCTGGAAGTGAATTAAAATATTGTAGTCATGGAGCCATGTCTCAATCTTGTTAACTATGACCCTGCCAACTACCTTCTGTATTGTATCAATTAGACTTATTGGTCTGTAGTTGGCAGGGTCCTCTCTATTGTCTTTTTTATATATGGTGACGACCTCAGCACCTTTCCAAGATTCAGGGACTGGATGTCCAGCCATAATTAAATTCATTAAATGTGCGATGAGGTTGGACCATACCTTAGGGTCGTGCAAAAGTAAGTCACCTGGCAGTCCATACGGACCTGCCGCCTTGCCTGGTATTATTTTGGCGATGGCACCCTGCACTTCCCGGGGAACAACATTTTCTAACTGCATTTGGTTATCCATGTTATTGTTATTATAGACTCCCATGATTTGCTCAAGATCTGCTGTCCCACAATATAAGTTTAAAAAATGGGCATGCCACTGACGTTCTGTTATATGGTTTGGCATTGCCTCGTCCCCTCCTCTCTCCATTTTGTTAGCCAGATTCCAGAACTGTGTTGAGTCTTTTGCATTGGCAGCAAATTTAAGTTGCTGCCAATGATCCTCTTCCCAGTCCATCTTAGCTACTTTAATGATCCTGCTGTAGTCCTTCCTAGCTGTTCTTACTGCTGGAGGGTCATTACTTTTGATGGCAGTTGTTATTGCCTTTCTCTTTGCCTTACACTCAGTAGTATACCAAGGGGTACCATTTGATCCTCTAATGTTACAAAGGCTCTTCTTCGTCTTAATAGTAAAATAGTCTCCTATTTTATCTACAAGCATCTTGAAGGAGTCCATTGGTTTATAATCTGATTGAGCGGGCCGTATTAGGCTATTAGATGTTAGCTTTTTAGTCTCTGCGTGTACCAATTCTTTAATAGTATTTAGTTTCCCTTCATCGCAGATAAGTCTGCTCCATTTAACTTTCCGCTTGCAATTTGTGGGAATAACTTCTTTAGTAGTCATCCTTGGGGTATTTATTTCTTTAGTCTTATTCCCCCAGGTGAAACTCATACAGAGGGGGTTGTGATCACTGTCTTGGGAAGGCGGACCATCATATCTACCAACCTATCCCATGATTGTGTGTCCATCAATATATAATCTATACGAGAGGGACATCCCAGTCTATTATATGTCATTGCCCCATCAGGGTCAGAGGCAGTCCTCCCGTTAAGTGCCCGTAGATTATGTTCTATGGTTAGCGCATTCATCTGTATTGCTCTTGCCGTCCACTTCTTAATAGGCCTTAAATTGAGCAGGGGAATTGATTGCTTACAGACGACTGCCTTAAGTCCAGCTGTCTCCTCGACATCTAGGGGTTCGTAGGTGCAATTAAAGTCACCTCCTACTATGTGGCCTTGGGTGGAATAGATGCCAATGTCTCATTGAGTAGGGTTATGGTTGGTGACAATTGCCCTCTCTAGAGCCTCTAGCATATACACAGAATAATTCTAATGTTGTTCCACCCTTTCTGGCCCTCAGGGATAGATGTGATAAATCATTTGAGTGAGATTCCCGGACAGTAATAAACCAGTTCAATGTCACACTGATCCATATGTGTAATCCACCCGATGGTCGACCTCTTCCCATTGTGGTTGCAGGGATAAAATAAGTGGAATACCCATTTTTGTGGAGCGGAACCATGCTCCAAGTCTCTTGGAACAGGCAGATATTAAATGTGCCAATGAAATCGTTCCATTCAGGAATTGCCATTTTCCTTTGCAGGCCTGCTATATTCCAAGAGAGAAGGCTAATAATATTCGAGGGCGGATCTAGTTCTCTGTCTTTTACCTTGGCTGGAATCATTGCTTCCACATCTACTGTGCTATAGCTAGTTTGTTGTTGGCTATTCAGTAACTCTCCCAAACAGTCATACTCATGGCTACTAAAAGGTTCCGCTTCCCTTTTCCCAGTATTTGCTGTATGCTCAGTATTAAAGGTTTCATAGCTGCAGGATGTGGACAACTTCTCACTGCCAATGCACTGGAGTCAGTACACATCTTCCAGCCCATACAATGTCGAGAATTGGTTGAATGTTGGAATATTAAAGCCATAGTAATCCATAGTATACCCATTTGCAGCCCGATTTCCCCAGGTTGGTTCCTGAGGATAACTAGAGGTTCGATAAGTGTGGCCATTGGGTCCTGTATTAAACCTAAGTGGTGCTCTATGTCCTGGATAGGGAACTTGGGGGTTCGAGAAGGCAGTTTGAGGGTAAAAGTAGCTTAAATGATGCGTTGAAATGCCTTCACAACCACCTATGTCACACCAATCACCGATGTGTCTCACTGCTCTAACGTCTTTGAAGTTAATGATAATAATATCTCCTGTTCTATCTTTAGGCCTAGTGCCAATCCAATTAACCCGCCTAACACTTAGAATTTCTCCGTTTATATGGGTTGGGAGGGGTCTGTTTTTACATAGCCAAAAAATTACTTTATTTTTGAGGGCTCGTTGGTCTTCCCTTGCATCTACTGGGAGAGTCGGGACTCCTGCCATAATCACAACGTAAGGAGCGGATTCTGGGGGTAAATCCACTCTTCTTTTGTTTAAACTATTTACATTTTTGGACTCAAATGGCCCTTTACCCTCTTTTACGGCTGAATTGGATTTGTTGGTTGTTCCTGCACTATCACCCTTTTTTTGGTCACTCGATTTAGATGCTTGTGCTACTTTATGCACTATAGGTTTCTTTGTGTGTGGAAGATTCTGACCCTTTTCAAGAGTTTCAGATAATGATGACTTTTTGCCTTCTGCATTATCTATAGGCCCACAACAGACAGCATGCTGCTTACTTAGGAACAAAGAGGTCTTTAGCATGGGGGGTTTTCTGTCGGAGCAATGTCAGGAGTAATTACTGATGTTTTTTTTAATTGAGTTTTAGTTATGGGCCTCCGTTTATGGCTATTGTCACCCAGAGCCCTACTCTGTAGTTTCCTCTTCTTTGAGGGCGGAGCGGTACATTTTTGTGTCTGAGCCTCTCTTCTAACAGGTCCTTTAGTAAGAGTTTTTACTACTGGGGCGGGGGACAGAATTGGCGTAATTTCTAGCAGTGACTCTACATCATCTAAATCGTTTGTGATTAATTCTAACTGAGGCGAACAGGATAAATCATTTACGGTGTGTGAGTTATCAATGACCGTGAGTGGGGGGGTCTCATCTAAATGCTGTCTAAGTGGACTTACTACCGATTTTATTGCCCCTAGAGAAGAGCGTTTTTTCCTCATAAGTTCCTGTGACAATCTTTTTTCTGTTAATACAATCTCTTTTTCCAATACGGAAGCAGCCCTGGTAATAAAAGCATCAAGAGTCCCCCTTATACTACTACTCCCTGCCAGTGATGGTCTACCTAGACTGTTAGGACGGCTCATAATTCCCTACAAAGTATGCAATTGGGAGGTAACAAACCCTGCGGTAAACAATACTATCTGGACAATCTCAAGCGGCAAACCACAAGTTTTACAGTCTGGCACCAAAGTAGGGTGCAAGAACAAATAAATGACTTTGCGGACACAGTTAAGTCACACTCACAATGTTAGGGGGTTTGCCCAGCCCGGCCTCTGCCGGCCCCTGACGGCCTCAGACGGCCCGCCCTTTGCCTGGGCTTCGCCCCGAGCTCCGTCCCGAGCGCGTCCCGCGTGCGCGTTGTGGACGCTCCTATTTAAGGAGGAGACACAGGAGGGGGCGGGAAGAGGACCAGCTGCGGCCGATCAGCGCCGCTGAGCAGGCTGGTCCTCGCAGTCCCGCCTCTGTCCGTGGGTGGGGCAGATGTTTCCAAACAAATCCTTGGGGTTCTGAGTCCCAGCGATAGCACTGCCACAAAGTTCCAGGTTACACAAGCGGCTCCCGCGAAGCGGGGGCCGCGAGAGGTGGCGTAGTGGTCAGACACCACAAAGAGAGCAGCAGGGTCCACAACAGGGTTCACGCAAGAACAACCCTTCGGCTTGACACAAGGAGGCTCCCAGTCAGGTACGCTCACTGCAGGTTCTTATTGGCAGGAGGGGGCGGGAAGAGGACCAGCTGCGGCCGATCAGCGCCGCTGAGCAGGCTGGTCCTCGTAGTCCCGCCTCTGTCCGTGGGTGGGGCAGATGTTTCCAAACAAATCCTTGGGGTTCTGAGTCTCGGGGATAGCACTGCTACAAAGTTCCAGGTCACACGAGCGGCTCCCGCGAAGCGGGGGCCACGAGAGGTGGCGTAGTGGTCAGACACCACAAAGAGAGCAGCAGGGTCCACAACAGGGTTCACGCAGCAACAACCCTTCGGCTTGACACAAGGAGGCTCCCCCACTTTTAAAGACCTTCCTGTGGCGCAATGCCCTGCTCCATATTTACAAAGTAGTGTTAAACCACTTTTTGTGGCTTTACAAGGCTTTGTAAATATGGTTCCCTTTCACGCAGGTATCTGCGTGAAAAGGGCTTGCAACTGGATTTGCTGTGGGTGTTCCACTGCCACATCAATTGTTTTTTACGCTGCCCCAGATTTACGAGGAGAAATTATTTTATTTCTCCTTGTTTCTGCTTTTTCTTTGTGTGCTGCATTCTGAAAAACAGAAAGAGCATACGTCATTAATGATTGTTCATGTGCAGGAAGGTGTCACTTCCTGCACATAAACAATCATTAAATAATGACGATGAGCTACTTCTATGTGTGCTGCATTATGCAGCACACATATAAGTAACAAATCGCCATTATGGATTGTTTATGTACAGAAAGGGACACCTTCCTGCATATAAACAACCATTCCTTGCAACACAGGCACTCTTGCACTATGGTGAAAGAGTGCATGTGTTCGTTAGGTAGCTAATTTTAGCACCTTTGCTAGGGAAAACGCAGGGGTGCACCATTTTGGTATAAATATGGCGCATCCCTGTATTTTAAAATTTCCTGGCACTGCCAAATTTGGTGCAGACCGCGCTCCAACATTCCCTTGTACGGATGCCCGAAAGTGTTTTAGAACTTACTTAAACAAAACAAAAATCAATTTAAGTGGGTTTTGGAACGCTGCCACCTAGAAACGTTTTAGGAGTTTAGTGTCCCCTTATTCTGCAGCACACATAGAAAGAAGAAAAAGCCTCTTGTGATTGTTTTGTGCAGGAGGTTTTCCCTTCCTGCACAAAAACATCTCCGCAACACAGGCACCCTTGAACCAAGGTGCAAAGTCGCCTGAGTTGAAGCATGGCAGCCCATTGTGCGCCAGAGCAGGGGAAAAGGACAGGACTGCACCATATCTGAGAGATACGGGGCATTCCTGCCCTTTTCTTTTGCTGCAGGGCAGCACGCAGGAAAGCCAGCGGTGCTGCCCTATGACAAAATTATGTGAATAAGGCCCAAAGACTATTTTTCTCTTTCATTGCTGGACAAGATGTGGCAAATATGTATCCACATGTACACATAATCTGCATACCCCTTACTGGGAAACAAGGCTGACTTCCCCTAAATTCTGCAATTGGGCTTAAAAGGAACCATAACTTGAGAATTGTATAACACGATTGGTGAGTCAGAGAGTCTGACAAATAATCTTGTTGGCCCATCTGTTTGAAAGATCCAAAATAATCTTAATGTTTCTTAAGGCAACATCTGTGATATATATGCCCTTGAAGTTTCCACCATTTGCTTTTTTACAGCTTTGTTAAATGAAATAATATACCCTGGAACCAAATAAGATCCTGTCCATGTACGTGCACAGCAGTTTTTATAGTTCTTCCCATAAGTGGAAGGAAAGAGAACCAGTGGCAGAAAACCCTAGTTAGTAGCATACCTTTACCAAGGCAACTTGAACTGCTAAAGGTTGCCTTACCAAGCTGAATTCCATGTTTAGTTGTGACCAGCAGAAGGAATTCAGCAAATGAAACACTTTTCTACATACCTGACATTGAAATGTGTTCAAACAATTACCATTTTGTCTCTCATATGCCACATAACCATTTGGCATGGTGGGTAAATAGCCCAGCTCGAATGGTTTGCAACAACCAATGTAGAGAGGTCTGGCTGTCTACTGCAAAATTGCTGTTAGGCAAACATGAGAACTGCAGCTTTATTCTTCAGTTCTTCAAAATGTAATGTATTAGGGATTTGCAGAGCTCTGACTCTTTGACACTCAGACAGATTCCCAAGTAATTGTAACTCAAAATCACATTGATACTGTTAGCTCCAACATACCACCTACATTTGTCTTGATGCCCTTCCTAACGATTTCTCTTTGGTTTGTTGAAATTCGCAAGGAGATTTGTTTTCTGTTATACTTATCTAACCTTGTCAAATCCATCATCAGTCCAATCCTGGTTAGACAGATTGTCACCAGATCATCTGTGTATTATATTATATGTGTTGGAATTTGGCTTACTGGTTGAGGGGGATGAAACCCTAAATTGGCAGAAACCCCAATGTTTGTCAGGAAGAAAAACAATAAACTTCAAATTAACCTGTGCTTAACCCTCTAGTAGTTTGGCAAAAAACAGTCAGGCTTAAATTAGAGGCCATGTGTAAAGAATGTATGCAGTACTTCAAGCAGCATAAGTTGCAACACAGCACAAAAAAATCCCACACCAATTTTGAAAAACAGAGTACATGTTAATACATTATTTAAGACAAAATTCCACAAATCCAATCAGTGGAACTGGAGATATGCAATTTTGAAGATTTAAGTGAAAACAGCGATTCGAAGCACAAAGCAGCAACTATGGTTATCTGGTCGGGACTGATATCGGGACCCAATTCGGTCTGCTGAACAAAGTACTTTAAACCCTGGTTGCAGGGCATTGCAAGATCCCACATGGACGATATGTAGTGCAGCGTTATTTCCGATGGGCTGCGGTCAGACATGTGAGTTTCTGCATAAGGATGAGTCGTGCAGCGGCACTTCTGAGGCATTGCGTAGCAGCAATGCAAAGTCCTGTGTTGAGGATGCTTCATCCAGCGATGGTTCCGAAGAGCTGCGGGGTTCTGCGTTGGGGATGCATCACCCAGTGGCAGATCCAATGTGTGGTTGTGAGATATTGCGTTGCACTGTGCCGGTTCTGCTTGGATGACAGCTGGCTGGCAGAGCACCTTTATGCCCACTTCCTAGGGTCCAGGAGTGGGGCGGCACCACTTGGGGAGTATGACTCACAGCAGATAGATTCCAGGTGCTGAGTTCATCATCAGGAGGCCGGCCAACTAATAAGATGTCAGTCCACTCCTTCTCAATCAGGTAGCAGGGCAGTATGGCGGCAGGGTAGCAGAGTAGCAGTGCTGCTTGCAGAGCAGCATAGCAGTCTTTCTAAGTCTTCTACAGGTCCATAGGCATACTGAAGAATTGGGTTTGAGGGCCCATTATTTATACTTGATGCCTACTTTTAAGTAGGAGAAGCTTCTAGAGGCTTCCTCCCCCAGAACGTCATATAGTTCCAAAAAATACAAATGGGATTGGTGTCTAGACTGATTCCGGACACCCCCAAAGCATATGTCAACTATAGACCAGCTAGCTCACACTGCCACCATAAGCCCCCTAACCTTACCAAGGAACAAATAGTTTCTGTCAACTATCGAACATGATAACCCTTGATCCTTCGGGATCAAGGGTAACTACACTACAGTAGTTTTCACGCAGTCAATCGTACTCATCAGGTCTCAGAGAGGTACACAGGACAAACGTTGGATAAGTTTCTAATAAGTATTTATTGAACCAACATAATTCTAGTATAAAACATATTTGCTGCAACAATCATTAGACAGAAGCAAATGTAAAAGATTACAAGCACCCACTGAGTAAATAAAAGGTAGAATTCTACCATGGTGCTAAAACAGTGAATATATGCAAGCATTTAAACATGACAGTAATCAAGTGTACTCCTTTGATGCAAACCCTACCTAAGTGAACCTAGCATTTATATGGGTGTAAAGTCAAGAATCCACTTGGAAAGAGCCAACTCCATTACCTGATGGGAGAGAATGAAGGACCCCCATCTTGGTCTCGAATTGGACACCACGCAAGGGATGTCAGACCACTGCATGCTGGAGCTTCTGCGTGTAGGGACCTCAATGTCAGTGTGGAAGCTTCTCCTCTAGTGAAGGTATGGCTCTTTTCTACCATAAAGATAGCCTCAAGTTTCATACCACAATCAGTATGTTGTGAGTATGATTATGTAAATTAGCCTAAATCAATACCTGCAATTATGCAACGTTATTCTATCGCCCTAGGATGAAGATGACCATGACTTTTATACAGAGTATGTTAATCCTGTTATGTACATCATGTGCAGGGGACTTTTCTTAAGAATCCATATGCATAATAAATGAGGCGAGTTCCAAGGAAACTGATCGACATTTATTCAGCACATAACTAGGTAAAAGGTCAGTGCTAGAACCGTAATACAGAGCAAGGTAGGACAAATGTAGGTGAAAGGTCATTTGCTACTTAGGCCCAATTTGGTGTACATAAAAAGAGGTGCATGGAATGTCCTGCTTCCCTGGTCTGGCCCAGCTTGTCTTGGGACACAAGACTAGTGTCAAATCCTTTGTGAGTATGCTCAGGCAGATCCATTGTGGTGAGAAAATGTGGTAGGTGGCACAACTGCCCCCTGTCAAGTCAGGGATGGGCTATCCTGCCAACACCTATTCCCCCTTTGTCTCACTGTCTGGGAGCAAGACGTGAAGACCAACTGCCAGCTACACCTTACCATGTGACTCAAAATCCAGGCTGCAGACACCAAATGGTAGGGACAAGAAAGTGCCAACTTTCTAAAAGCAGCATTTTAACAATTGTGACTTAAAATCCACCTTCAATTTTAAAGAGGGTTTTAAGTTGGATCTTGACACCTTACAACTCTCTGAATCTTTCTGCTCCCCAACATTACACCCACCTCCACATGGTCGCTGCAGATGTTGGTCGCTTGCAGGTTCATGGCCAGGGTCTTTCACATGCCACATCAGGTAATAGACCCCTCATTCCCCCTGCAGGGTTTTTCCTTCTTCTTTGCCACAGACTTGAGGGCCTGGCACGAGCAATCTTTGGCAACCGTAACTGACCTCTTCACAGATATCCACCTTCTCACTCTTGACCAGCTCATCTCAGACCGTGCTTGCCATGCCATGCCATGCTCTCTTACCCACTAATGACGAGGAACCCCCAGACCCACTCTGTCATGCAGATGTTTCTCCAATGGGCACAGAGGAGATCTGATAACCTTGCTTTATCAGGCAATTTGGGAACACACTGGGCCCCCAGCGATTGTCTAGGAGTGCTTGCTTTAAGAGCATACAGTTTTCCATCCTCCACTGTGCCTTTCAGACCCCAGAACAGCTAAATGGTTTTCACCTATGGCACACCTTTGGTTCTCCCTCTGTCAGGAGGCCTCGCCGAACTTACAGATTGTGTTGTAGTTCTGTTCGGGCCTGTCTTCTTATTGGCACTCTATCCACGACACGCTGCAGGATGTCACGATCTTACTGACATCCATGCCTGGGAGGCCTGTGCCCTGCCATTTTTCAGCACAGGAGGCAGCATGGGGTTGCATTGGATGCGCTTTATGGTATGGCTCTTCTGCTCGCTAAGAAGGTGCTGACTTTGCACTGGCAGTTCAAGCAGGCCCCTCCTTCCGCTACGTGGTACAAGCGATGCGAAAATAGGGTAGAGCCAAGGGGGTAGCTCTGCACTACGAAGAGGGTTGGCACCTCCGTAATATCCCATATCTGCTGCCTGGAATACTCTCATTGACAACTTCCTACAATATATGCATAGCGACGAATAACCCCCTGATACCTGATGAGGCCTCTACAAGATTTCACTATACACTAACTACTCCCCAGGTAACCCGTCCCTATCACCCAGCGGGTGGACCTCTGAGCCCCGAACGCCCACTTGCATGCCTGATGCTCATCCACAGCAAAACCCCACCCTCAGTCTTGTATGAGTTTTACCCCCTGACGATTCCAGCACTTCGCTTGGTTGCAATCCCTCTAGCCTCCAGGCCAGATCACAATTTTCCTTCCCAGTTTTTAGAGTTATACCCCAGTTGGATGGTTGATTCATCGGCACGCAGCAGTCCCACAAACTTCCACGTAGACCCTTACATAGGGAGAATATAATGACTGCCCCTCCTCTGCATAGCCTTGTGAGTTTGATACAGCTCTATGACTACTTGCACTGTGCTCATCCACGGTTACTGTACTTTATCATGTTCATGTAATGCTGTCACTGTATGCGAATGAAAATCCAAATAAAAACAGGTTAAAAAGAGGGCTTTAAATTACAATTCTATAGACATCAAGCTCTATATTTCTATCTGCTTCCAATTAAAAGTTATCACTTATTAAATGTAACAAGGTAACCCAATGTTCTCATATGGGACAGGCAGGGCTTGTAGTAGTGAAAAACAAATTTAAGAGTTTTTCACTACCAGGACATTTAAAAGTTAAAAATTCTTGTCCAGTTTTCTAAATACCATTAACTTTGCACAATGGTCGATTTAGAGACTACCCTAGGGGGTGACTTATATATATTAAAAAGGAAGTTTTAGGCCTGGCAAAAAGTTTATTAGGCCATGTTGAAATGGCAGTTATAAAACTGCACACACAGATTGCAATGCCAGGCCTGAGACATGTGTCAAAGGCTACTTAAGTGAGTGGCATAATTAGTGCTGCATGCCTACCAGTAGCATTCGATTTACAGGCCCTGTGTGCTTGTAGTACCACTTCACTAAGTACTTACTCAAGTAAATGTGCCAATTGGTTGCAAACCAATTTTATCATGTTTAAAGGAGAGAGCACAGGCACTTTAGCACTAGATAGTGGTGAAAAGGTGAGCAGAGTCCTAAAAGCCAACAAAAACAGTTTCAGAAAACAGGAAGGGGAAGGCAAAAGGTTTGGGAAAGACCATGCAGTAAGGACGAAGTCCAACACCAACTCCTCCAGCCAAGAGCCAGGTTTGACTAATCAATAGCTTAATGGGATTCCCTGCGCAAGTGATAGAACAGAGTTATGAACAGAGTGTTATGTCCTGGAGACAGAATGTTATTCCAGAGTGACATCATTTTGAATGTGGAGGTAAAGAAAGTCAGTTGAAAAATCAGTACAAGCAGGTCTGTTGGTGATCTCATGCTGGAGATGTTGATAAAATGAAGTAGTTTTGTAAGGACATTGTGGTCAAGATTCATAGTTACATGGTGACGAGGATGGGATACCAGTGCAGTGGTCGGGTTAAATCAGCATCTCCTCACCTGGATTGAGAACTATAAAAAAGTTACTTGCAAGACTTTCTAGATAGGATTGATAGCCTATTGGTGCAGACTATGAACAGACAGCAGGTGTAAGAAGTGCCTGTGGGGGCTGTGTGAGCCTGTAAGACATTAATTAGACTAAAGTGTCATAATGGGCCCCAGCGCATGCTATTTGTGCATCTTTAACCAGGAGGAAAGCTTAGAAACTGTTGGCATCCCAAGGGTAATGATTGGAGATAGCTGCTAAGCAGAAAGAGTGCCCAGGGGAGGAAGTTGGCAAAAGACAAGGATTAAGGTTCCTGGAAGTGTGGGCTCGTTTTATCAGCCATGGCCATTATCCTGTGATCAGCTTATGCCAGTGAAGCTTCAACTGCTTGTAGACCGTGCACGAGGACAACACAACATTGTGAGCTTTGTCGGGTGCACAAGAGTCTTGGGGGAGAGAGGAGCCTCCATGTGCCTGATCTCTGTTTCCACATGTATGAAGCTATGCGCGAGTGACAAGGCCCATTAGGAAGTATCCACTGCCTCAGTGAACAACTCTCCCATAATCCTGGATAGGTTTTTCCCCCCTTGACAATGAACAAGTAATGAAACACATCAGGGCTTGCAAATCAGGGTCCCCATTAGACCCCTGTCCCCCTAAAATTATTTGTATAGCCCCCAAGGTGTTGAAGGAACAACTCACACTAATTTTAAACAAAGTGCTCAAAACAGGACACATTCCCACTGATTGGTAGATGGTGTCTATCCTCCCCATATGGAAAAAGAGTAGGTTGGATCCCTGGGAACCCAGTAGTTACAGACCCATCTCTAGGCTTCCATTTCCCTCCAAAATACTTGAAAAAAGCACTAAATGCAGAACCAATGACATGTGTTAATAATAACAATATCCCGGATTCCTCACAGTATGGTTTCAGAAAGGCACATAGCACAAAAACGGCTCTGCTTGCAGGCTCCGAAGAGATCAGATGGATATTGGACAAAGGTGACCGCCCCGGCATGATATTACTCAATTTCTCAACAGCATTTGACAGTGTCAAAAATACGATATTGATCAACCGTCTATGGACTATGGGAATTAGAGAAGCTGCCTTGACCTTACTACAAGATTTTTTAACAAACAGAAGAAACCATGTGGCAATGGGCAATTGCTCTTCTGAACAATTCAGTCTACCATGTGGGGTGCTGCAGGGCTCCTCACTGAGCCTCACCCTTTTTAATTTGTATGTTGCCCCTCAGGTGAAACTGATAAAATCCCTGTGGTTCTCTGTGGTGTCTTACGCCAACGACACACAAATTGTGGTGTCTATACCTAAAGACTCTACAGAGGCAAGCCTCAGGTTCAGCTCATGCATGACACAAGTTGAACACTGGATGAAAACTAACTGCCTAAAGCTAAACTCCGATAAAACTGAGGTGTTAGTTTTTGGTAACAATAGATCTGTCTGGTCTCTGAGCTGGTGGCCCCAGAATATGGGATACTTACCGAAAGGGTAGAAATCTGGGAGTATTTTTGATGATAAGCTCCTCTTCGATCACCAAGTTAAAGCTTTATCTTCTTCAGTTTTTTTTGCGCTAAAACTGATAATGAAAATCAGACTGTTCATCCCAAATGAACTTCAAAAATTGATTGTCACCTTCCTTGTTCTGACCAAATTGGATTATGGAATTTCAGTTTTTTATTGATATCTGCAAAAAGCCCTTACAGAAACTGCAAGTATTGCAAATCGTGGCAGCAAGACTGATCCCTGGAATTCCTAAACATAAGTCAGCCACCCAAATATTGAGCAATTTACACTGGCTACCTATTGCAAAACTCCTTGAGTTTAAAACATTGTGCATAACTTTGAGGTACTGCATAATTGTGGACCCAGCTACTTTCGTAATAAATTAGCCTGGTACTCGTCAAGCAGAAAACTCAGATCCTCAGAAGCAAGGTTACTGTCCATTCCTAGATCAAATCTCTCGGACGGGGGGGCAGGAGTTTTCTTCTGAAGGCAACTATTCTTTGGAATTCCCAACCTTTAGCCATCAAATGCTGCTCTGGCTTTATGACTTTTCGGAAACAAGTAAAAACCTGGCTGTTCCCTCACTGAAAACTAAGAATCATTCTGTTCAGGCCTCACTCCCCTCCCCCTGTCTGAGCCAGCACCAAGACGCCCCTGGGCAAGCCTGTTGTCAGTGTCCATGAGTGCTAAGCTGGACGCATGACTGAGGAGGCCTCCACAAGCCTGTTCTTGGTGTCAGCATGCAGGAGGCATATGTGCGTTGGGAGCAGCAATAAATTTGGGCAGATCGCAGCTCTGCAAGCATAGTACTCACTGTAGAGTCTTCCAGGTGCTAATCAGTTAATTAATTCCACAGGATCTGTCCTTGATTGATTTCCATCAGGAACTATGAAAGAGGCAGAGTCTTGGAGGAGGAGAAAACAGGAGAAACTGTAGAAGGATTATACCTTCTGTTTTAGTAGAAATTAGAGAAAAGTCCTTGGCAACTACTAGAAATTGAAACAAACTGTGTTTGTTATTTTAGAGTGTTTGTAGTTATTGTATTAAATTCTTATTTATATGTTTTATTTGAATTTTTGTTTTTAGATTTTATTTATAGGTACCAAGGCAAACCAAAACATGGCATCTCCTCCACCATTCTGATCAACTCCTGGTGATGCAATAGTGCCTTGGAAGCAATAGAAACCCTTTTTTGGGATGTTGCTCAGTGAGTGCCACAAACGTTTTTCTAGAACACAAGGAACTGATGAGGATATTGCATCTTATGTAGCTATGTTGAGGTAATCAGCCTCATCCTGTCAATTTGAGCAATTGACAGATTCATTAGGAAGAGACCAAATTGTAAGATGTACAAACAATAACAGGATAAAGGAAAACTTTTAACAAAAGACCCCACATTAGATGAGCCAATCCAAATAACTAAAGCCATGGAATACACAGCAATGTGGTTGAGAGAAGGGTACATCCAGTAGTAGAAGGGAACCTGTGGTTCTAGTGGAAGATACGGATAACAGAATAAGAGAGTATTCAAAATTGAGATACTTTGTGAAAGCCAAGATTGGCGAGGAGTGTTATTTCAAAGAGATAAAATGCTTTCGCTGAGAAAAGTTCAGGGGTGTTGGAGTAGAAAATGGAAAGTGTGGACAAACTAGAAGAACCACATTGTGATGTATCTATATATAATAAAAAAGACAAGAGTGCTAGTAGATTTGGGAAGTTTGTATAGACGTCTTTGAAGTAAGACCTATGACGAAAATTGGCCTGGAAGTAGATATCCTTCAGTGGGCTGTGGAGCATGCTGGGAAAAGAATAGAAATATTTAGGATTAAATGGATGGCAATTGAGTTTAAAAATGAAGCTTTGAAGAGAGGAGTGTATGTCACCAACTATGGGTCAGACGTATTGGGGTAGAGTCACCAGAGAGACATAAATAATATTTTAAACCTTAATGCCAAAGAAACATTGATGGTGACAGAAAGAGAAAACTTAGAATAAGTGACTGAATGGTGTGAAGAGGATGTAGTGGAGATATATGCTGGAGTGTACAAGAAAAAATTGGTTTTGTTGAAGAGATTTTCTACAAAATTATTTTAATACAGCATGCCAACCCGGTAGGGTGAGAAACAGTCCGAATGAGATGAAGGCGTCATTATCTTATCTTTTGGGAGAGGTAGGCCTTGCAGTATTGAAAAATGAATTTAAGAGTTTTTCACTACCAGGACATTTAAAAATTAAAAGTACATATCCTACTTTTTAAATGCATTGCACCCTGTCCGCTCTCAAGGGCTAACCCTAGGTCAACTATGTTTTAAAAAGTAAGGTTTGTGCCTGGCAAAAAGATTCACTTTGCCAGGTCAAAATGGCAGTTTAAAACTGCACACACAAGCTGCCATCGCAGACCTGAGAAATGTTTAAAGTGTTACTTAAGTGGGTGACATAATCAGTGCTGCAGGCCGACTAGTATCATTTAATTTACAGGCCCTGGGTACATGAAGTACCACTTTACTGGTGACTTAAGATTAAATTACATTTGCCAATTTGGTATAAGCCAATGCTACCATTTATAGGAAGGAGAGCACAAGCACTTTAGCACTGGTTTGCAGGGGTAAAGTGTGCAGAGACCTAAAGCCAGAAAAAAGGAGATCAGCAACAATGGAGGGGTAAGGCAAAACATTTGGGGAAGTCTACCCCAAAGTTGCCAGATCTAACATATATCATTTGTATGTATGTGGAATTGTTACACTTAATATTTTATATTCACTCATGCCACACTGATTTCCATTGTCTGATGATATCTTTTGACGTGGAAATAACTGATATGTAAATGTGAAGAAGGTGCCCACAGCAAAAATACTTAGTCGATCCAGATACATATGTACTGTTTTTTATATTGCAAAATGTAACTACCTCAAATGAAAAAAGTGCCCATGAAGGAATATTTCTGAGGTAAAATTTAAAGCCATATCTGTGCAATGTTTACAGTGAGTAAATGAAGTGTGATATAAGAAGGTTCTCAATTATATGTTACAATGAAAACATATTCCCACTGAAATGGATGTTCTCCGAATAGGAAAAGTGTCTGATCTCTAATGTTTTGAGTATAAATATGCTCAGTTTTTCTTGCCGTCATCTTACATTAGTATGGTTTCAACACAATAATACCAAAGATCCTTTATGAGTGTGTAAGAATAATAAAGTAAAATGTATTGTGTCCAGGCCAACTATAACACACTCACTCACTGCCAGGATGTCCACTTTTGGCCAACCCATAACCCATAATCACAACCAGTATGGAGATTATAAAGTAGTCTCAGGTATCCAACTGTTGTGAATCAGCCGATATGGGTCAAGCCCTGCAGGTTTCAAATGAGTGTGTCTATGCTCTGTGTATAGTAGTGATACACAAGTCCATATATTTAATGTGACATCTAGCTAAACCTTAAAGTGGTTGTTAGATGTTCAAAAATATTCAGTTTCATCAACATGGCTATGTTTCTGAATGTTGCATTCATCAGAGGTGACTTATAGTAAATATTGTGCAAAAAGTAGGATTGGACAAAGAATACAGGTTCTTATAAGTTTTCATATTGAGAATAACCAAAGAGCTGGAGCCATACAGGCCTCAAATGTTGATAGAGATTATATTGAGTTGTGTTTCTTATGAAGTGGTGAACGAACAGTGTGCACTGACTTAATCTTGACTGATAAAGTACATTTACCATTTAGTGATATGGTTCCTTTGCCTATGAAATCAAATTATAAATATTTAGCAACACTCATTTCTCTTACACCTTTTTGTAAGACCACATTTGCACTTACATGTCCAGGAAATTGAAAATCAATATAGGCAGGGCCTCGGCAACTGATGTTACTTGTGTCCTTACAGCATTTGTTGTGTGAACTACTGAAGTAGGGGTAAATAAAAAGTCTTTAACATGCCATTACAGGCAATGTGCAGTCAAGTTTAGAATTATGTTATGTACATATTTCCTATTATGTTGACAAAGAGCCAGTGTTGGACCGGCCTCGTGGCATGGCCCGGCCCCTCCCCGCATGGCGGGTCCCGGACTACTGCTACCCCTGTTCCTCGGACAAGAGCCGCACCTTCAGCCCTCCGGGTCACCCCCAGCTCTTCCCCGACGGAACTCAGACTCACATCCGCAACCCTCTCGGCTGGCCCGGGCCCGGGCCCCTTCCCGAACCACCGTCCCCGGCCCAACGGTCATTTTGGACCCTCCACGACCAGGCGTCGTGGCCTCGGGTCGACCTCCGCCTCAGGCCCAGCCAAGCCCCGACATTGAGGCACCACCATCCACCCAGGGGGTAAAGAGACCACTTGGCGAGCCAATGGGAGAAGGAGTGTCGATGGCTCCCCTCCGCCTGGTTTCGATCGCCCCCCAGCCTACCTGCGCGCTGGCTCCACCCCCCTGCTGGGTGTCTGGACTCCCTCATCCCGGACCCCCCCTACCTCCAAGTGCGAGGGTCCGGACATCAAAGGGGGCCAGACCTATACCTGGGGTAGCTCCAGAGCAGGAAGGCAGTTGTATCCTGGAGTCGAGAGACACCTAGACAAACTCATCCTTGGAGGCCTGCTGGCGCTGCCGCGGCTCCTCTTCGTGAACCATCCTTGAAGGCCTGCTGGTGCTGCCGCGGCTCATCCTCGTGAACTATCCTTGAGGGCCTGCTGGCGCTGCCGCGGCTCATCCTCGTGAACCATCCTTGAAGGCCTGCTTGCGCTGCCGCGGCTCATCCTCGTGAACCATCCTTGAAGGCCTGCTGGCGCTGCCGCGGCTCATCCTCGTGAACCATCCTTGAAGGCCTGCTGGTGCTGCCGTGGCCCATCCTCGTGAACCATCCTTGAAGGCCTGCTGGCGCTGCCGCGGCTCATCTTCGTGAACTCTCCTTGAAGGCCTGCTGGCGCTACCGCGGCCCCTACTTGAGAACCCTCCAGCTCGAGGATTGAGAGCTATACGCCAGACACCCCTGTACCGGACCGGTACCGAGACTGTCCCGCTACCCCCCTATCCCCCAGAGACTAGAATCGAAGGGATCACCGTATCCTGGTCCTACTGTATCGTCAAATATAACCTGCTTAAGAGTACCGATAAAAGTGTGCAGAACCTATCTTTGTGTGTCGTCCATCTGTGGGGGGGTAGTTGCTCGTCCGTACGATCTAATGAGAGGGCCCTCGCCAGGAGGCCTCTCCCCCTTGCTCGGCTGACCCTCAGGGTCCCCGTCTAACATTGGTGGCCAGCGGCGCGATTCGAGCCGACGCATAATCGTATGGAGATTAACTCGCCCCACTACACACAGCAACAATGTTGACGAAAGAGACTGGAACAACCGCGAAATTCCAGATAGAACGGCTGGAAGAATACAGCCACAAGGAATTGAAACAATTCTGCATAGACTTGGGCATCGCTACCACGGGACTGAGCACCAAAGACGACCTCAAGCACGCCTTGGAGTCTTGGGTGGAGACGGGAGCGTCCCCACCCCAAAACGAAAACATCGAGACCACAGAAACAATTGCAACCCCCGAAGAAGAAAGAAGAGCGGGCCTCTCTCCCTAGGAGGCCCGAGAACGGGAGAGGAGCCGGCTCCACGAGTTGGAACTGGCTCGACTCCGCTTAGATGGAGAACTGAAACTAGCGGAAAAAAAGATAGCCCTCGAACACTTACGGCTACAGAGAGAACGAGAAGAGAAAAAAAGCCAGAGGGAGCTGGAAGAGAAGAAGCTAGCGTACGAACACGAGCGCAGTTTAAAAGAACTAGAGATTCGAAGACAAAACAAGGACCTCGGCGTCCCCGAGAACCAGAGCTCCGCTCCCCCCACGGACACCAAGGTCCACGTTCCCAAAGACGTCGTCCGAGAGTACTACCGGAACGACGACATCCAGCAATGGTTCAAGGCCTACGAGGTAGCCATGATCTCCCACGGTATCCCGCGAAAAGACTGGGGAGCCGGGTTGTGGGGGAGATTCGTCAACGAAGGAAGAGATGCCCTGCTACAACTCCCCGACGCAGAGATGACCTCCTACGAGCACATGAAAGCCGCCCTTCTCACTCGCTATGGGCTCACCCCCGAGATGTACCGACAGCGATTCCGAGACTGTAAAAGAATCCCCGGTACCACCTGGGTGGAATATGTGAACTTTTTTAGCCGAGCCTTAGAGGGGTGGATCAAAGGCAGCCAGGTCACGACCTACGAACAATTGGTCAATCTCATCGTGTGGGAGCACCTCTCCAATAATTGTTTCATTGAACTAAGGCAGCATCTCCTCGACAGCAAGCTGACCGAGCCCCGGAAACTCGCCATCGAGGCAGATCGATGGGAGAGCACCCGGGTTCCCCGGAATTGGCCGGGCGAACAAAACAGAGCCTCCCAGGGGTCCCACCGTCCGCGAGGAGGAGGAGGAGGCCAGGGTCGGGGCAGGGACACCGCCACGGTGCCCCCCACTAGCAACCCCCCATCCCCGGCCGGAAGAGGAAGTCCTCCGACGTGACCGGGATTCCGCTCCAACGTTGTCTGCCACAAATGCCAACGGCCCGGACATTACGCCAATGACCCCAACTGTCCGAGAAGCCAGTCAGTCAATGCCCCGGGCCCAATGAACCGCCAGATCACCGCCGTCGCCCTCGGAGAAGAGTAAGGCGAAGAAGAAGCCGAAGATTGCGAACAATACCAGACAGAGTGGGAACCTGCAGCCATGTCCCTGGTATGTCTAGTAGAAAGGGACATGGTCCCGCGGGCCCCCATCCCAGCCAACACGCAGAAGTACAGCCAGTGGGTCACCATTAATGGACACCGGGCCGAAGCCCTCCGCGACACGGGGGCCAGTGTGACCGCCGTCCGTTGCCATCTGGTGACCCCCGATCAAATCTTGCCCAACGTACTGTGTCCAGTACGGTCTGCGGACAACTCCGAAAGCCTGTGCCAGATGGCCCGCGACCCCTTCGAGTGGGGGGGAGTGTCGGGCATGCTGAAAGTGACCGTCCGAGACGATGCCCCCGTGGACTGCCTCCTGGGAAACGATCTCGAGAGCTCCCCCTGGGCAGCCGTTGAACGAAGAGAGCACCTGGGGATGCTTGGTCTTCCTGAATGGGTCTGTGCGACGACCCGATCCATGGCCGCCCGCGCCATCCCATCCACTTAAGAACCCGAGTGGCCCGAACCTCCACCGCCTGTCGTCACTGAAGAGACAACCCCTGAACCCGGTCCACCGGGGCCCAACAACGAAGAGCCTGACCCACTCCGAGACCTCCCGGAGCTGGCCCAGTGGCGCCAAGAAGGTGGCCGTCTCAGGAACAGTTCCGCCAAGAACAAACAACGTGTCCCTCCCTCGAGGGGCTCCGACAGCAAGCCGTAGCCCAGAGTGCAGGGGATGCCTCGGGAGCCCACTGAATCTATTGGGTCAATGAGCTCCTCTACAGTGAGCAGAAGATTGCCGAACTGGGGGCCAGCCGGGTGCTGGTAGTCCCCCTCCGATTTAGAGACTTCCTCTTGAACCTGGCTCACGATGTGCCTCTCGCCGGGCACCTGGGGCAGGACAAGACTTACAGCCACCTGGTGACCCATTTCTACTGGCCTAAGATGAGGAACGATGTGATAAACCACTGCCGGGCCTGCCCCACCTGCCAGGCCAGCGGGAAGAGCGGCCGGAAACTAAAAGTCCCCCTGCAACCCTTTCCAATCGTCACCACTCCCTTTGAGCGGGTGGGGATCGACATTGCGGGGCCCCTGGAGCCCCGGACAGCGCAAGGTCACCGGTTCATACTCGTCCTGGTGGACCATGCCACCCGCTATCCCGAGGCCATACCTCTCCGGACCGTGACAGCGCCCGTGGTGGGCCGAGCCCTGATGGGGATCTTCTTGCGGGTGGGCTTCCCCCGAGAGGTCGTCAGTGATCGGGGCACGAACTTCATCTCCCGATATATGAAGTCCCTATGGCAACAGTGTGGGGTCACATACAAATTTACGACCCCCTACCACCTGCAAGGAAATGGACTAGTGGAACGGTTCAATCGCACCCTTAAGGGTATGATCATGGGCTTGGAAGAGCCCCTATGCCGCCAATGGGACGTGCTGCTACCCTGCCTTCTCCACCCCGGATGGCCACTACCACTTCAAAGTGATGCCCTTCGGAATGAAAAACGCCCCCGCCACCTTCCAGAGACTCGTGAACAAGGTATTGGCGGGGCTTGAGGAGTTCAGCGCCGCCTATCTGGACGATATTGCCGTATACAGTCTCCACTGGGCGGAACACCTCCAACACCTCCGGGAGGTCTTGACCGCCCTCCGGCGGGCAGGACTAACAATCAAGGCCAGCAAGTGCCAAATCGGCCAAGGGTCCGTTACCTACCTGGGGCACCAGGTGGGAAATGGCCAGGTGGCCCCTCTCCAACCCAAGATCGCCGCCATCCGGGCCTGGGAGCCCCCGATCACCCAAACAGATGTCCGAGCCTTCCTGGGGCTCACCGGATACTACCGGCGCTTCGTGAAGGACTATGGCAGCATTGTGGGGCCCCTCACAGAACTCACGTCCAAAAAGAACCCACCGAAGGTACACTGGACCCCTGAGTGTCAGGCCGCCTTTGAGACCCTCAAGACAGCAATGTGCACCGCCCCGGTGCTCCAAGCCCCCGACTACAGCCGGGAGTTTATAGTACAGACCGATGACTCCGATCACGGCGTTGGGGACGTGCTCTCCCAAATCAATGCAGAGGGAGTTGACCAGCCTGTGGCCTTCATCAGCCAACGCCTGCTGGCCCGAGAACAGCGCTGGAGCACCAAAGAACGAGAGGTCTTCGCCGTGGTGTGGGCCCTCAAGAAGCTCCGGCCCTATCTCTTCGGTACCCACTTCCGGGTGCAAACAGACCACCGACCTCTGCAATGGCTGATGCAGATGCGGGGAGAGAATCCGAAGCTGTTGCGTTGGTCCATCTCCCTGCAAGGGATGGACTTCACTGTGGAGCATCGCCCAGGCCACGACCACGCCAACGCAGACGGCCTGTCCCGCTTCTTCCGCCTCGGCGAGGAGATTACCCAAGAGGATGGGTGACTCTCCCTGCCTTCAGCTGGGGGGGACGCATGTTGGACCGGCCTCGTGGCATGGCCCGGCCCCTCCCCGCATGGCGGGTCCCGGACTACTGCTACCCCTGTTCCTCGGACAAGAGCCGCACCTTCAGCCCTCCGGGTCACCCCCAGCTCTTCCCCGACGGAACTCAGACTCACATCCGCAACCTTCTCGGCTGGCCCGGGTCCTTTCCCGAACCACCGTCCCCGGCCCAGCCGCCATTTTGGACCCTCCACGACCAGGCCTCGTGGCCTCGGGTCGACCTCCGCCTCAGGCCCAGCCAAGCCCCGACATCGAGGCACCACCATCCACCCAGGGGGTAAGGAGACCACTTGGCGAGTCAATGGGAGAAGGAGTGTCGATGGCTCCCCTCCGCCTGGTTTCGATCGCCCCCTAGCCTCCCTGGGCGCTGGCTCCACCCCCCTGCTGGGTGTCTGGACTCCCTCATCCCGGACCCCCCGACCTCCAAGTGCGAGGGTCCGGACATCAAAGGGCGCCAGACGTATAACTGGGGTAGCTCCAGAGCAGAAAGGCAGTTGTATCCTGGAGTCGAGAGACACCTAGACGAACTCATCCTTGGAGGCCTGCTGGCGCTGCCACGGCTCCTCTTCGTTAACCATCCTTGAAGGCCTGCTGGCGCTGCCGCGGCTCATCCTTGTGAACTATCCTTGAGGGCCTGCTGGCGCTGCCGCGGCTCATCCTCGTGAACCATCCTTGAAGGCCTGCTGGCGCTGCCGCGGCTCATCCTCGTGAACCATCCTTGAAGGCCTGCTAGCGCTGCCGCGGCTCATCCACGTGAACCATCCTTAAAGGCCTGGTGGCGCTGCCGTGGCCCATCCTCGTGAACCATCCTTGAAGGCCTGCTGGCGCTGCCGCGGCTCATCTTCGTGAACCATCCTTGAAGGCCTGCTGGCGCTGCCCCTACTTGAGAACCCTGCAGCTCGAGGATTGAGAGCTATACGCCAGACACCCCTGTACCGGACCGGTCCCGAGACTGTCCTGCTACCCCCTATCCCCCAGAGACTAGAATCGAAGGGATCACCGTATCCTGGTCCTACTGTATCGTCAAGTATAACCTGCTTAAGAGTACCGATAAAAGTGTGCAGAACCTATCTTTGTGTGGCGTCCATCTGTGGGGGGGTAGTTGCTCGTCCGTACGATCTAAGGAGAGGGCCCTCGCCAGGAGGCCTCTCCCCCTTGCTCGGCCGACCCTCAGGGTCCCCGTCTAACAGCCAGTAATAATCTAATATCTATTTGTAGCCTTACAATGAAATTGCATGCTCTGAAAGGATTTTAACAATGCCCTCAACTACTATGTAGGTTTTAAATAAAAAAATAATGATCCAAAAGGGAAGGAAGATTAGAGGTATTATGAAATCATCAGTGTAAACCGCATAGGAATCGCAGACGACCAAAGGTGAACTTAGACTACCAAATATATGAAGTCTGTACTCATCATGTAAATGGTTGAAAAACAAATACATACTGGACAATGTATCTGGGTGCGCTAGAAAAATAAACACATTTGTAAGGAGAAAGAAATGTTATTATATCATGAGAAACTACTCTCAATTAAAAAAATTGATCATTACAAAACAAAGTTAATTAAAAACCAATAAGACATAAATCATAAGTTGTACACAATTCCACATATTTGAACCTTGCCTTCAAAGGCATTGGTATCAAAATGACCTCCAAGCAAAGAGGCATATGTCATTCCATGATCAGATAGATGAAATCGAGGTACCTCAATTTACCATTCGAGAGGAGAGGTGGGCCTTTTCTTCAGGAGTTGGTGTGGTTTGGGAGGGAGGAGGAAGGGTAAATAGGTGGGAGTATTTGTGGGAAGAAGAAGGTGTTGGAGAAGTTGCAGTGGTGGTGATGTGTGTGTGTTGTCAATAAATCAATCGATCACTATTTACAAAGCGCAGCTACTCACCCGTAGGTGTATAGTGTGTGTCTGAAGTGTCATGGTGATGTGTGGTTGTGCTTTATGGTATGTGTTGTAATGTGGGTGAAGCTTTTGATTTGGATGAATGTGTTTGTTTTGTCTATGTAGTGACTTTGGATGTGCATTTGTTCGTGTGAGTGTCTAGAAGTGCTTTGTTTGGGTGATGGTGTGTGTTTGTCTGAGGGTGTATGTTTTGTTGATGTGATTTGTTTGATGTTGTATGTTTGTCTGAGGGGGTGTGCTTCTGAGGTGTTGTTTGTTTGGGTGAGGGTGTGTGCGTGTCTGAGGGTGTGTGTTTCTGTGGTGTTGCTTGTTTTTGTGAGGTTGTGTGCTTAGATGAGATTGGGGTGTTGATTGTGGGTGTAGTGGTGGTTGTGGTTGTAGTGGTGTGTGAGGGTTTGGTAGTGGTTCTGATTGTAGTGATTGGGGGTGTGGTGGTGGTTAAGGGTGTGAAGATAGTTCTTGAGGGTGTGGTGGTGATTGTGGGAATGAGTGAGATGATAGACATTATTAGTGGATGGATGTCTGTATCAGAGTCTTTGTGAATTGTGAATGGGTCTGTGGTTTTGGAGGGTGTGGTGCTAGTTTCTGTGTATGTGTGTGTTTGTTTCTTCTTTTTACTATGAGTGTCTGTGTGTGTGCCTGTGTGTTAGTGTTTGTCTGAGTGTGTGGGTGGAGCTATTGACCGAGGTTGGGACAGAGGTGGTTGGTGAGGTTATGGCAGTGGGAAGATGGGTTAGGGAAGAGGAAGGACCTTGAGAGGAAGGTGTCAGGGGTTAATTGGTGAGAGGCAAAGACAGCTGGTGGGGAGATGTTCCATACTCTTTGTATAGCACACACTGAAATGTGTATGCCATGCCAAAAGGCCAGTAACTTTGTTAACTGTTGACTGACCATCTGGATGGCACACAACAGTGCAGTCTGGCCAACATAAATGATGTACAACACATCCATAACCTCCTCAGAGATTGCTGCAGAATGGATAGGGGCCGTGGCAGAGATACCCTGGGCAAAGGAGAAGCCAGTCCTTTTAGGGGCGAGATGTTGGCCTACATTGTGGACAACAGGAGGGAGGGTGCTGATCGCCTTGGTGAGGATGGACAATGTTGTAAGTCCATGAGATGGTTTTGGGCTCATCTTCTCTTGAGACTGGTTTGCAGTGGAGACCTCTGAATGTGCCTGGAAACTCTCCCGGGTGATTAGTTATGCTATACAAATCCACTGATTGATTGATTGATTGAGTCAGATGAGATTGAGTCCTCCTCTCAGGCCCCATCACCCTCTGTGCCACTGAGCCCTTTGGTCTTGGTTGTACCACCTTCAGACACCCAGCGGACTTATGCCTCCCCACCTTCATGACCATCATCTCCCTTGCATGTTCTAGAGGGCGCTGATAAAAGAAAATCCAACTTATGAGCCTATATGCACCCAACATTCATAGCATAAAACCTTTCATTAAACATTTCCTAACTTGCAACCATTGTGCTGCTGTGCACAAATGTATCAGGGGGCAGAGCGGCCCTGATTCTACTGGACCTTTCTGCGGCCTTCGATACGGTCCACCATAAACTATTGGTGGACCGGTTGAGGGCCTGTGGAATTCAGGGAAAGGCTCTAAAAATCCTTCAAGCCTTCCTATCTGATAGATCCCAGACAGTGGCACTGGGCAGCTACGAATCACGCCCTTTTGAACTTCCCTGTGGTGTCCCCCAGGGGTCCTCTTTAAGCCCAACCCTTTTCAATGTGTATGTCTCTACCCTCGCCCCGGTAATTCGATCGTTCGGCTTTCAACTCACGGCATATGCCGATGACACACAGATTGTGGTGTCCCTTCTTCCCGGCAACACTGAAAACACCGCAGACAGATTTAGAAACTGCATGTCTGAAGTAGGCCGTTGGATGGCTCAAAGCTGCCTTAAGCTAAACTCCTCAAAGACCGAGGTCCTGCTCTTTGGTGCCAAAGATAACTTCTGGTCCCCGAGATGGTGGCCAGACGAAATGGGACCTCTCCCAGAGCCGGTGGATAAAGTGAAGAATCTCGGGATTCTGGTGGACTCCACCCTGACTTTCAAATCCCAGGTGAATGCCCTCTCCTCCTCTCTCCACTTTACACTTAAAACCATAAGAAAAATTCTACCATATTTGGAGAAGAAACATAGGAAAACCATTGTCACAGGTCTAGTGCTTTCACGCCTAGACTATTGCAACAGTCTGATGCTAAACGCCCAGCAGAGCGTACTCAACAAACTCCAACTACTGCAAAATGCAGCCGCCCGCCTAATCACTGACACACCCAAATTTTCCTCGGTATCCCAAGATCTGGTAAAATTACACTGGCTACCCATCCGTAAAAGAATCACTTTCAAGGCGGTATGCATGGTTTTCAAGGCCCTCCACGATACAGGTCCCAGGCACCTGAAATCTCTTTTCCGCTGGCATAAACCAGCAAGAACTCTGAGGTCAGGACAACTGGCCCTGGTTACAGTCCCCAGAACTAAAAAAGCTCGCTGGGGTGGTAGGAGCTTTTCCCTTGGAGCGGCAGAGGCCTGGAATAAACTCCCTCTGGTGCTCAGACAAACTCAGGACCTGATGGTCTTCCGAAGAGGACTTAAAACATGGCTCTTTACTCTGTAAGCACGCTCCTTCACACCAGCCTATCCTTTCAGCGCCAGGACACCTCCGGGTAACAGAGCGCTCTACAAATGTGTAAAATAAATAAATAAATAAATAAATGACATCATGTGCTCGTCAGATAAAGCACATTAGATTTACACATTAACACGATTCACATATTTGAAGAATGCTTAGATACCATATGTAGCAGAGACAGTGTAGTTGACTCAACACTTTTCAAATGATAAAAAGGGCATAAATTAATGTACACATGATATGTGAAACCAGTCAGATAGTGTATATTCACCCAGCATTATCAGCATCAACACATATATTTATGGGTAAAGTTTACATTCACCAACAATAAATATATAATGCAATTAGAGATATTTCCACACAAACGTTTGTGGCAATTTGTTAATGTGTTGTATATGTACACTACACATATGTGACTCCATACATTAAAGAGTACTACCATTTAAGTAAGTATGGCGAATTTTGCGAATCAGTGGTTCGCGAATTCACGCGAAATCGCAAAAAATCTGTGAATTTGTGGATTTCCCCGCGAAATCGCTGATTTTTTTGCGATTATACACCATACTTAACTGGAGTACTTTCTACTGGCTAATTAGTAAGTGCTACCTCGTGGGTAAATGTATAGTGCTTTTCCTGCACTACAGCTGCGTAGGGACAAAAGAGTTGCCTCCAGTGACCATGTGTGTGTAACTTTGCCATCGCACCAAAGGGCGCCGGGGTCCCTCGAGTGAGCTGCCCATCATAGTGTGTAAAGGGCAGGAAGACGATGCACACCGCTAGTGTGTGTGGGAGGGCAAACGGGGGAGCTTCTATGCGAGTTCACATGCCTCTTGTGTGTATAAAAGGACAGGCACCGATCAGAGCAGCAGATGGGGAGAAAGAAGCTTGTGGTCACAGGAACTGCACAGGGATAGAGCTCGAAAGTCAAGGATGCAAAGGCCTCCATCAAGCATCATAGCTAATTTTCGACTGTAGATATGGGGAGAACACACACCAGCCCAGCCTCGACAAAGCACACATTATTTTTGGGCTGATTAACTTTGCCATCGCGCTGAAGGGCGCCAGGGTCCCTCGAGTGAGCTGTCCATCGGCCTTGGAGAAGGTAGTAGCACGCACGCGCGCTATGCTGCTGAATTGTAATCCTCAGCGCTGCTGATATTTTAAAATACCGCTTTTTGTATTTTTGTTGTTCTAATTTGCATTTCCCCCGTTTTTAATGTAATCTGTGTGTGCCCTCTTACTTGCACCTTAAATTGGGCCCCCCACCGCGCTTTTCGCGGATCTGTGTCATTTTTCCTTCTGCCTTCGTGTTTGGCGCCGGGCGCCATCTTGGGGGTGGTGTGTAGCGAGTGTGCCACTTGTTTGAGCGCTCTAGCGCTCACTTGGACCACAGGTGAGCCCTACTTAAGGCGAGCTAGGCAGTAGCTCGGCCTTGGAGAAGGTAGTAGCACGCACGCGCGCTATGCTGCTGAATTGTAATCCTCAGCGCTGCTGATATTTTAAAATACCGCTTTTTGTATTTTTGTTGTTCTAATGTGCATTTCCCCCGTTTTTAATGTAATCTGTGTGTGCCCTCTTACTTGCACCTTAAATTGGGCCCCCCACCGCGCTTTTCGCGGATCTGTGTCATTTTTCCTTCTGCCTTCGTGTTTGGCGCCGGGCGCCATCTTGGGGGTGGTGTGTAGCGAGTGTGCCACTTGTTTGAGCGCTCTAGCGCTCACTTGGACCACAGGTGAGCCCTACTTAATGCTCGCCTCCTGCGCGCAGCGGTGACACGCAGCGGTAGCGCCGGACTCTCGCCGGAGTCAAGCCAGAGTCCTGCCCGTCTGCGCCCGTCAGCGTCCTGGAGGCGAGCGGTGCGGCGGGTGGGGCTCTACCACCAGGGATGTGTCCCCCTGGGACTCCTGTCCAGCATTATTCCCCTCTGGAACTTCGTTCTCTCAACCCTCAGGGCTCAGGCTGTCGTACTGTTTTTCCCGGACGTCATCATGGGAAATCCTGTTGCCCGGGTTGCGGCTGGCGCCCGACCCGCTCGCTCTTTCCACGGCCGAGCAATAACACCTTTAGTGTGGGCTTCTGTTGCATGCTATTAAACACCAGGTCAGCATGTAAACATGCGCAAGACATTTTTTAGCTCCTAGATACAGTGAAGCCACTATGTCTTATGCTCACTGAGACGTGGTGGGGTGATTTCTCTAACCCTGATGTCGTTACGGCAATCCCGCCTGACTATAACATCTTCAGGAAGGATAGAGCTAAGGGAAGGGGTGGTGGAGTGGCACTGGTGGTCAGGAAAGATACCCCGTGTGCGATCCTGCCAGCAATGGACATCCGAGGCTCGGAGACCCTAGCCTTTTCTATTACTCTGTCGCCACATCAATCCTTCAAGGGACTACTCGTGTATAGGCCACCTGGCGCACCCGGCACTTTCTTTGAAGATCTGGATTCGGTGCTGGTGGGGCTGGCCCTGAAAGCTGAACATTGTATCGTGGCAGGGGATTTCAACTTCCGGATGGATGATCCGTCCGACCATGCTGCCATTAAACTTTCTGAGGCGCTGACCCCGCTGGGGCTGATCCCTTATCTACAGGAGCCTACGCACGAGAAGGGGCACACTCTTGACCAGGTATTCTCGTCCTCCCCTCTTGAGGACATAGAGATTACTCCTGTCTTATGGTCAGACCACTTTCTTGCCAAATTTGTGATCAAGGGCATAGTCAAACCGGTGCCTATCCTGGCACAGCAACAGGGTCGTGTCCATAGGGCATATCATCGAGTAACCCCAGAGATGCTGGCTCAGGCAGCAGTGGCCCATCCTTGCCCCCTCTCTGGCGATCTGGACAGGGATCTGCAGAGCCTGGCTTTTTGACAGGCTTAACGATCTTGCCCCGGAATTGACATCTCGCCTGACACCGAAACGGGTCTCTGCGCCTTGGTTCACCGCTGCACTGTCGGCTACGCGGCAGCAGTGCAAGGTAGCCGAAAGAGCCTGGCGGGCACAATATGATACTGTTGCCAAGCTGACCTACAAAACGGTGGTTAAGGCTTATCACCGGGACATTCGCCTGGAAAAAAAAGCTTATCTAGCCAGGAGAATAGAAGCTGCTTCTAACTCCTGCAAGGAGATTTTCTCCATTGTGAGAGAATTCACTTCCCCTTGGTCTAACACCTCGAACGAAAAGCCATTAAGTACCTGGGCTACGGACCTAGCTGATTTCTTTACGAGCAAGATCCAACGCATTCAGGATTCATTCCCTGCACCAGGGCCCATGGTCCAGACTGAACCTGACACCACCATATCGCCGCAGACCTGGCCAGGTGTGACGCTGAGTGTGTTTCCACCGATCTCTGCTCCTGACTCCTTAGCTCTAATGGGCAATTTAAAATCAGGTTCACCCCTCGACCCATGCCCTGCTAAATTTCTAGCGAAAGTTGCGGAGGTGATTAATCCACTGGCTAACCCGCTGTTAAATCTCTCGCTGAGTCATGGAGTGGTCCCACAAGCTTGGAAACAGGCGATGGTGATTCCTTTGCTCAAAAAGCCAGGCCTAGATCCGAAGGCCCCGGTTAATTATAGGCCCATCTCTCTGCTGCCGGCTCTCACGAAGATTGTGGAAAAACACGTTCAGGGTGTGCTTTCCAATTTTCTTGAAACCAACGTGATCCTGCATGCCACCCAATCGGGCTTTCGTCCCCATCTTAGTACAGAGACTGCGCTCCTTGAGGTCTCAGAGACCATTAAAGGGGTTCTGGACTCTGGGGGCAAAGTCATGCTGGTGATGTTAGATTTGTCGGCGGCGTTCGACACCGTTCCCCATGATGGTCTTCTCGCCAGACTCTTTGAGATAGGTCTACGGGGGACGGTGTTCGAATGGTTTTCCTCCTTTCTTGCCGGCCGCCGGCAAACGATCTGGGCTCCGCCTGATTCCGCCGTGATGCCGCCTCTGGGAGTCGGGGTCCCACAGGGCTCTATTTTGAGCCCGACCCTTTTCAACATCATTATGACCCCGTTGGCGGCGTTGGTGGAGTCGCATGGCGCCCAGATCGTATCCTACGCGGACGACACCCAGCTCCTCTTCTCATGTAAGAGAGGAGGTGACTTTGATGGGGAGAGTATTCGGGATTGCCTTGGGGCTGTTTTTCAATGGTTCCATCTCAACAGCCTCAAGTGCAATTCCGATAAGTCCGAGGTACTTTTCTTTGGGTGTGACACAGAGCCAGATTGGCAGGCCTGGTGGCCGATGAATATGTTCCCTCCATCCTGCTCCTCCCAGGTTGCCAAGAATCTGGGGGTCAAGATGGATAATAGGCTAACCTTGAAATCCCAGATCCTGGGGGTGTCGGGCACTTGCTTCGGCATCCTTAGGATGCTGCGGAGGTTTCTCCCCCTGCTGTCCGAGGAGCACAGGACACTGACAGTGCAGGCTCTGATTGGGTCCAGGCTGGATTATTCCAACATTCTTTACCTGGGCCTCCCAGAGTACTTGCTGCAGCGGCTTCAAGTGGTGCAGAATGCCGCTGCAAGGGCAATCTATGGTCTTAATAGGCATTCCAGTGCCTCGGCCTGTTGAAAACCTTGCACTGGCTTCCCATCCGGAAACGGATCGCCTTTAAGGCTCTGACTCTGGCCTATAAAGCTCTCCACAAGGTGGGAGCTAAGTACCTTCAAAAGAGATTGGTCTTTTATCAACCGACCAGGTCTCTGAGGTCGGAATCTCTGTACCTGGCAGTTGTTCCGCGTGTAAAGAAAGCGCGCCTCGGAGGCCGCTCTTTTGGATTGCTGGCACCACAGTTGTGGAACTCTTTGCCGCTTGCTCTGCGGGGAGCTTCTAGCCTGCTGGCTTTTAGAAAAAGCCTTAAAACTTGGTTGTTCACTCAGTAGCCTGTTTCATTGTGAGTTTTTGTTTGGCACTCTGTTTTTTCTTTTATCTGGTGTTATGTTATTTTGTCGCAGTTTTCCTTCTCCAATAAAGCGCCGGGACACTCTTTTTGAGTAGCCGAGCGCTATATAAAAGAATAACATAACATAACATAACATAACATAACATAACATAACATAACATAACATAACATCATAGTGGCTAAAGGGCGGGAAGGCGGTGCACACTGCTAGTATGTGTGGGGGGGAAAATGGGCCAGGCTTCTATGCGAGTTCACATGCCTTTTGTGTGTATAAAAGGACAGGCACCAATCAGAGCAGCACATGGGGAGAAAGAAGCTTGTGGTCACAGGAACTACACAGGGAAAGAGCTCGTGAAAGTCAAGGATGCAAAGGCCTCCATCAAGCATCATAGCTAATTTTCGACGGTAGATATGGGGAGAACACACACCTGCCCAGCCTCGACAAAGCGCACATTTTTTTCTGGGCTGATTAACTTTGCCATCACGCTGAAGGGCGCCGGGGTCCCTCGAGTGAGCTGTCCATCATAGTGGCTAAAGGGCGGGAAGACGGTGCACACCGCTAGTGTGTGTGGGGGGCAAACGAGCCGGGCTTCTATGTGAGTTCACATGCCTCTTGTGTGTATAAAAGGACAGGCACTGATCAGAGTAGCAGATGAGGAGAAAGAAGCTTGTGGTCACAGGAACTGCACGGGATAGAGCTTGTGAAAGTCAAGGATGCAAAGGCCTCCATCAAGCATCATAGCTAATTTTCGACTGTAGATATGGGGAGAACACACACCTGCCCAGCCTCGACAAAGCGCACATTAATTTTGGGCTGATAAACTTTGCCATCGCGCTGAAGGGTGCCGGGGTCCCTCGAGTGAGCTGTCCATCATAGTGGCTAAAGGGCGGGAAGACGGTGCACACCGCTAGTATGTGTGGGGGGCAAATGGGCCAGGCTTCTTTGCGAGTTCACATGCCTCTTGTGTGTATAAAAGGACAGGTACTAATCAGAGCAGCACATGGGGAAAAAGAAGCTTGTGGTCACAGGAACTGCACAGGGGTAGAGCTCGTGAAAGACAAGGATGCAAAGGCCTCCATCAAGCATCATAGCTAATTTTCGACGGTAGATATGGGGGGAACACACACCTGCCCAGCCTCGACAAAGCGCACATTTTTCTTTGGGCCGATTAACTTTGCCATCACGCTGAAGGGCGCCCAGGTCCCTCGAGTGAGCTGTCCATCATAGTGGCTAAAGGGCGGGAAGACGGTGCACACCGCTAGTGTGTGTGGGGGGCAAACGGACCGGGCTTCTATGCAAGTTCACATGCCTCTTGTGTGTATAAAAGGACAGGCACCGATCAGAGTAGCAGATGAGGAGAAAGAAGCTCGTGGTCACAGGAACTGCCCAGCTTCACAAAACGCTCATTTTTGGGGGGCTGATTAACTTTGCCATCGCGCCGAAGGGTGCCGGGGTCCCTCGAGTGAGCTGTCCATCATAGTGGCTAAAGGGCGGGAAGACGGTGCACACCGCTAGTGTGTGTGGGGGGGGCAAACGGGGGGCTTCTATGCGAGTTCACATGCCCCTTCTGTGTATAAAAGGACAGGTACCGATCAGAGCAGCAGATGAGGAGAAAGAAGCTTGTGGTCACAGGAACTGCCCAGCCTGGACAAAACGCAAATTTTTTGGGGGCTGATTAACTTTACCATCTTGCCGAAGGGTGCCGGGGTCCCTTGAGTGAGCTGTCCATCATAGTGGCTAAAGGGCGGTAAGACGGTGCACACCACTGGTGTGTGTGGGGGGCAAACGGGCCGGGCTTCTATGCGAGTTCACATGCCTCTTTTGTGTATAAAAGGACAGGCAACGATCAGAGCACAGATCGGGAGAAAGAAGCTTGTGTTCACAGGAACTGCACAGGGATAGAGCTCGAAAGTCAAGGATGCAAAGGCCTCCATCAAGCATCATAGCTAATTTTCGACTGTAGATATGGGGAGAACACACACCAGCCCAGCCTCGACAAAGCACACATTATTTTTGGGCTGATTAACTTTGCCATCACGCTGAAGGGCGCCAGGGTCCCTCGAGTGAGCTGTCCATCATAGTGGCTAAAGGGCGGGAAGGCGGTGCACACTGCTAGTATGTGTGGGGGGCAAACGGACCGGGCTTCTATGCAAGTTCACATGCCTCTTGTGTGTATAAAAGGACAGGCACCGATCAGAGTAGCAGATGAGGAGAAAGAAGCTCGTGGTCACAGGAACTGCCCAGCTTCACAAAACGCTCATTTTTGGGGGGCTGATTAACTTTGCCATCGCGCCGAAGGGTGCCGGGGTCCCTCGAGTGAGCTGTCCATCATAGTGGCTAAAGGGCGGGAAGACGGTGCACACCGCTAGTGTGTGTGGGGGGGGCAAACGGGGGGGCTTCTATGCGAGTTCACATGCCCCTTCTGTGTATAAAAGGACAGGTACCGATCAGAGCAGCAGATGAGGAGAAAGAAGCTTGTGGTCACAGGAACTGCCCAGCCTGGACAAAACGCAAATTTTTTGGGGGCTGATTAACTTTACCATCTTGCCGAAGGGTGCCGGGGTCCCTTGAGTGAGCTGTCCATCATAGTGGCTAAAGGGCGGTAAGACGGTGCACACCACTGGTGTGTGTGGGGGGCAAACGGGCCGGGCTTCTATGCGAGTTCACATGCCTCTTTTGTGTATAAAAGGACAGGCAACGATCAGAGCACAGATGGGGAGAAAGAAGCTTGTGTTCACAGGAACTGCACAGGGATAGAGCTCGAAAGTCAAGGATGCAAAGGCCTCCATCAAGCATCATAGCTAATTTTCAACTGTAGATATGGGGAGAACACACACCAGCCCAGCCTCGACAAAGCACACATTATTTTTGGGCTGATTAACTTTGCCATCACGCTGAAGGGCGCCAGGGTCCCTCGAGTGAGCTGTCCATCATAGTGGCTAAAGGGCGGGAAGGCGGTGCACACTGCTAGTATGTGTGGGGGGGAAAATGGGCCAGGCTTCTATGCGAGTTCACATGCCTTTTGTGTGTATAAAAGGACAGGCACCAATCAGAGCAGCACATGGGGAGAAAGAAGCTTGTGGTCACAGGAACTACACAGGGAAAGAGCTCGTGAAAGTCAAGGATGCAAAGGCCTCCATCAAGCATCATAGCTAATTTTCAACGGTACATATGGGGAGAACACACACCTGCCCAGCCTCGACAAAGCGCACATTTTTTTCTGGGCTGATTAACTTTGCCATCACGATGAAGGGCGCCGGGGTCCCTCGAGTGAGCTGTCCATCATAGTGGCTAAAGGGCGGGAAGACGGTGCACACCGCTAGTGTGTGTGGGGGGCAAACTGGCCGGGCTTCTATGTGAGTTCACATGCCTCTTGTGTGTATAAAAGGACAGGCACTGATCAGAGTGGCAGATGAGGAGAAAGACGCCTGTGGTCACAGGAACTGCCCAGCCTGGACAAAACGCACATTTTTGGGGGGCTGATTAACTTTGCCATCGCGCCGAAGGGTGCCGGGGTCCCTCGAGTGAGCTGTCCATCATAGTGGCTAAAGGGCGGGAAGACGGTGCACACCACTAGTGTGTGTGGGGGGCAAACGGGCCGGGCTTCTATGCGAGTTCACATGCCTCTTGTGTGCATAAAAGGACAGGAACCGATCAGAGCAGCAGATGGGAGAAAGAAGCTTGTGGTCACAGGAACTGCACAGGGATAGAGCTCGAAAGTCAAGGATGCAAAGGCCTCCATCAAGCATCATAGCTAATTTTCGACGGTAGATATGGGGAGAACACACACCTGCCCAGCCTCGACAAAACGCAAATTTTTTTGGGCTGATTAAGGAGTTACTGAATTTGACCTTCAACTCAGGCACCTGCTTTATCTATATCTGTAAGTGCTTCCTGCAGGAGCCTCGTTGTCTACTTGTAACTATTCTCTGACCCTGCTTCGAGGGTCAGAGCAGGGTCAGAGAATAGTTGCAAGTAGGCAAGGAGGCGCCGATAAGGAAGCACTTACAGGGTTACAGCAGGTGACCAAGTTGAAGTTAATTTCTTTGTAAGCATTTTGTAAATGGTTACAAAGAAATTAGCTTCAACTTGGGCACCTGCTGTAACCCTGTGAGTGCATCCTGAGCAAAATTCATCCCGCCCGTGGATTTGCGGATTTTGCCGTGATTTCGCGCAATTCGCGGATCGCGAAATCGCAGAAAATCCGCAAATTCCGCAAGCGGAACGAATTTTCCGCCTATACTTACATTTAAGTACTTGAAATTGTTACGTGATGTTGCCACCATCATATTGTCCAGTTTCTGTAATAATTGAAGGCCTGTTTTAAAGAGCCTTGAAAAGCCTTATATAATTCACTATAAGAAGAAAATGTCATACAACACTTAATATCTACATTTCATAATGCAAATGATTGTTTTGTGTGTAGGTGAACAGATGGTAAGCCTAAAGCATTAATAATAGCATTCAGATTGAAGTATATAAGTTACTGCTTGACAGGTGTCTGCCATATTGTCATATTTACCATAATTTCCCCAGCAATTAGGTAACTTCATGTGTTAAACTTAATAAAGCACACCCCCACCAACTATACATCAGTTCTCCATTCTTGCATGTTGGACACACCTACCATCTATACATAGGTCCTCCCTTCATGCATATTTTATAACACAACAACAACACAACGATCAGATAGGACCCAAGGGAATATTTAAAGACCAGGCTCTGGGAACATTCCCAACATAACAACAAAAGAGTGCCAGAGGGTCTATGGAAAAAGTGAGTTAACAATATGAGCAACCACTCAACAAAAATCTTTCTAACTGACTCAAAATGATGGTAATCAATGACACTCTAGTAGATGGTCAAAGATGCCCATCAGTCACCACTCGGAACCGCCCTTCATCATTTGGGATTCCTTTCAGACCATCTACCCAGATGTATTATTCTAAGAAAAAAGGGAACTAAGATGGTAAATGGTCCCTTTAATCAAAAAAACAAGTAGTATGGTCTTGCCACTCCTCTGTACTAGTGAGTGGTGGAACGTGAAGTGACTAATGAGGTGCATTGCAAACAACTAAGTGGAAAAAAGGAAAAAAGAGAAGTGTTTTAAAATTGGATGAGGGAGTAATGAACAGTGTTTATTCGGATGATACTCGCTCCACCAATATTAAAAATTTGTTAAGACAGTTTTGAAAAATTAGCTGTCTAGATATGGTACCAGGTCAACATGTTTCAGCAATCAATGGACAAGGTAGTCCTTGCTTTCTTCAGGACCCAACAACAAATATTGCTACTGCAATCATTTAAAAGAAATTATAAGTGAAAAATGACAATAAGAAGCCAGATATAGAGACAAGTACAGAGATCACCTGCAGTTTCTAGGTGATGAGTCTTGTCTGTTCTTACGGGTCATGTGTGGAGAAGTGTGGCTCACTGGGTGGAGAAGTGTGGCTCACTGGTTAGAGGAGGCAGACCTGGAAGCAGAGGTCAGCCCGGGACCAGGGTTCAATTCCCGGCTCGGTGGGGTCTTGAGTCCTAAAATGTCCATGGACTCGACAATTCTCTCTCCGGTGCCTACTCGATTCACGGGTTCACACTCTGTGACTCTGGGCAATAGCTTGCTTAATCTCCACAACGGCCCCTTGCGGCGGGATGCCTGGCTTTCACCTTGCGGATACCCTGCCGGGGTTATCTCACAGGGGAATACCAGGACGGGTTCCCTAAGCAATCGCTTAGAAACCGCTTGGTGAATTGCGCTATATAAATTCCTGTACATTTACATTTACATTTACATGTGTTTCACTAGAAGAGTCAGAAAGAAGAGGTTAAGTGCCAAACAGTTGCAAACCACACACCAACACACAAATTTACTAGGTTGTTATGTATAAACCTTAGCGTAGTCGAGCCATCAGTGCTGACATTCTCACTCGTGCACGTAGTGTAATTTGTCGACATTCCGGGATATATAATTATATGCCACATGAAAGAAAAATGTATAAATCTTACCACAACTTGTAATAAGTGACGACCTCACCCCACCTGGCAGTGGCTCAGGAGTAGAGTGAAGCACCGCTCTAAAAGGGGCTAGTAAACGAGAATCGAAAACATGCCTCTCTTCATTGAAAGCTCACCCACACAATGACATATCCCCAAAAGGAGCTGTTTGAAAATTAAAAAATGTAAAAAAGGACTTTCCCTCCTTGCTTAGAAGACGCCGTTATTAGTGTTGGCACCTCCGTTTCAATATGAATGGAAACAGATTTTGTGACTACCAGCCGTTAAACATATTCATGTCTCGTGTGTTTTTCATCGTTGTTCGGCGTTCCAACATACCAGCATATGAGCACAATGAAAAGTTAAAATAAGCGAGTCACGCGCCAGAGAGACTGCAAAAACATGATGTTTAAAAGTAAAAGTAAAGCCCACCGGGACGAGTGTCTCGTTCCTAGAGCATATGTATAACAAGCACAATCATGGCGGGCTTACCTGTCGGCTTAGAAGTACAGACGGACAGCATGACCATTGCCAGTGCTTCATTGTTAAAGTAATGTCTGCGACACCTGCAAATATAGATAAACATGCTCCTTTAAATGGTAAATGTACTTTAGCAGTCAAAGTTAAGTCAGTGTTCACTGTTCCTTCACCACTTCATAAGGAACACAACTCAATATAATCTATATCAAAATTATAATCACCATACTGGTTGTGATTATGGGTTATGGGTTGGCCAAAAAAGTGGCCATCCTGGCAGTGTTTGTGTGTTATGGTTGGCCTGGACACAATACATTTTACATTTATTATTCTTACACACTCATAAAGGATCTGTGCTATTATTGTGTTGTAACCATATTAATGTAAGGTGAGGGCAGGAAAAATTTAGTATTTTTACTCTTAAAACATTATCTTTTTGTTGAGACCGGACACTTTTCCTATTCGGAGAACATCCACTTTAGTGAGAAAATGTTGAAATAACACAAGAGGTGTGGGGGAAATGTATTGTGCTCACCCTTCAGAGAGAAGGAGACCCGGTCACTGTTTTTGTTCTGCTGGCTTTATTATTTAGAGCAGAATCTCACCCTAAGGTAGTTAATCCTTAGATGCTTTGTATATTTTGGTTATTGTGAAACAGTCAAACAATTTTTACAGTCTTTTGACAACAGTCCGAGGTTTACTTGCGGTCTTGCACAGGGACAAATACATTTATAAGTGCTAAAAACAATTATTGCGGTGTGAAACAAACATTAATACTTATGACAGTTTTTATCAAAAACATTTAACAAACAAAAATCATTATTTTTCTTCGTGATAGTACCCTACCAACCACTTCTATAAGGCCACTAAGATGCAACTCTTGCTAAATGTCTGGCCTAGTAACGCAAAGGCATGCAATACATTTATCTTCTGTTCAATTCAATCGTTTGAAAAGAACCTTATGCGCAAATGAAAAACATTCGGAATTAAGACGAATGAATAATTAGCCGACGAGTTTCCGAGCCTGTCTTTTACTTGTCAGGCTCTTCTTCAGGGCGTTGGGCTGGGTACCTGTATAAATGTAAACGAAGGGCATACTTTAGTTTGGGACCTTCACCTATGGTGTCTCTGATTGTTATGCATATCTACAATTATTATTACCTTATTGTCGGATTTACACTTGTGTAAACCGTCACTTTAAGCTCTTGGTTGACTCACTGTGTTCTGCAATAAAAACAGTGATATTGTTCATATTTATTATCTGAGAGGACTGTTTGGCGCTAGTTTAAAGCGATGGTTGTACACTCAACTCACGTGATTGTCAGGCGGTACATGTCGTCCAGTCTGTGATTCCTGTTCTATTCAATCGAGAATCACCAAGGCTGCAAGATTAATTAAACATTTTTGTAATTGCCTTGCTAGTGGATCTATGGGCAACGGTCATCGGCAGGCTGCCAGAGTGACATACACTTACTTGTTAGTGTTCGCTAGGGCGTTGAGCACCAGGCTTTTCATCAATCGGGGCGCCACATCTTTGGGTCAGTTGTAAGGGTCGATGTTTATGCTGCGGGGTTCGAGGTGAATTTTAGTTAGCGGGACATTTGTTCCACTGTCTTACATTGTTTTAAACAAGCGCTTGCAAAAATATCGAGCACTTACTTAAGTTGATTCCCAGGCGTGCTGAACGCCGAGCGTTTGGTAGATGGGGCGTCACCTTTTCCTTGCTATTCCGGGAGTGCCGTTAGTGCTACAAGGGTGAGGGGAACATGAGTTTAGAAGATTTAAGTTCCGCGTGTCTGTGCTCTATCTTAATGAGCGCGTGCGACATTTACCTGCAGAGTTCATTTTGGGTGCTGCCGTCTGCTTCAAGATCACTCGAGTGAAAAAAGTGTTGTGGTCACATGGATGTTTAAAGACTGGACATGTGACCTGGTGCTTATGGGAAATGTAGTCCGGGACGTTTGTAGTTGTAAAAGGCATTTTACAGTGGTCTATTTTACATTGGACCCGTTTACTGATTGTGGCATTCTGCGAGTTCGTTCAATCCTGCACTCACGCAGTCATATTTTAAGATCAAATAAGCTTCCCTCTTTAGTAGCAGTGCTTCTACATTTCCTCCTCTTGGTGGAACTTTAATCTTTGATAGTACCGACCATTTCAGTTCTCTTTCTGTGTGACCTTGATCTATACAGTGTTGGACCATTGGCGCATTCAAAACCTTTTGTTTTATCCTTGATCGGTGCTGAGCCAATCTTTGTGAAACTTGTTGTGTGGTTTTGCCGATGTAAAGTTTATCACAGGGACAAATAATTACATAGACTATATTTTTACTTTTGCATTTTGTAAATTCTGTGTGAGTCCATCTGATGGTATTATGTTCAAAGATGGAACCTTCAATGGTACTTGTGCACGATATACAATTTCCACATTTGTGGTGGCCCTTCACTGGGTCTAGCTTCCACAATGTGGGTACGTCACTCTTTGTTTGAGGGGTGCCCAAATCTGCTCTGATTATTTGCTGCCCTATGTTTTTGTTTTTCTTCAATGCGAACATTGGTTTGGGGAATGGGATGTTCAAATTGGACAACAAATGCCAGTGTTTCAAAATTAAAGATTTAAATTTGTTGGTGAGTGGACCATATGTGCTAACGCACACCAGTTGTTCCAATGGCTTTTTGTCCTTTTTTGTTAATAACACTTCCCTGGGCGTAAACCACACGCGTTTGGTCGCATGTTTTAACATTTATTTGGGGTAGCCTCGTTTGGAAAGTTGGTCGCACAGTGTTTCTGCGTGTATTAAGTAGTCTTCCTTCCTCGAGCAATTGCGCCTGACTCATAGCAACTGACTGTAAGGTAAGTTTGCTTTCAGACTTTGCGGGTGGAAGCTTCGATAATGGAGGATGGTATTCTTATCTGTTTGTTAGCGATATAGAGTTGTGGCTAACTCGCTGTCTTGTTGAAACACTTCTACGTCTAAGAATGTTAGGCGTGTGTTACTGCTAGCCATGCTGAATTTTATGTCAGGATGTCTGTTATTCAACCAATCATAAAATTCATTCAATTGTGCCTCTGTTCCTCTCCACTGACACCAAATATCATCGATAAAGCGATACCATCTGACGATGTGTATGCTATATGGATTGTGGTGGTAGATGAATCGTTCCTCATACAATGCCATGAAGAGCACCGCCATTTCCGGGGCATAAGGACACCCCATGGCGGTGCCCTTCACCTGCATGTAGAAGGTATCTATGAATCTAAAAAAGTTTCCTTTTAGTGCCAAGCTGGCCAGTTCAATTATAAATCTGGTTGGAACTCTATGGGGTCTAGGCCGTGTTTCAAGGAAGAATTCAAAAGCTTCTAATCCTTCCTCTTGAGGAATTTGTGTGTATAAAGAGTTGACATCGAATGTCACCATCAACTCTTTTTTGTCGTCAAATGGTGAAGTTTCGATTTTGGTAATGAAGTCAGTCGTGTCCTTTATATATGACTTCACCTCACACATGAATGGTTTCAGGAACACATCGACATATTTCGCAAGTGGCTCTAGGATGGAGTCGCACCCGGAGACTATCGGTCTTCCGGGTGGGTGTTGAAGATTTTACTCTATATCGCAATCAAACAGATAAGAATACCATCCTCCATTATTGAAGCTTCCACCCGCAAAGTCTGAAAGCAAACTTACCTTACAGTCAGTTGCTACGAGTCAGGCGCAATTGCTCGAGGAAGGAAGACTACTTAATACACGCAGAAACTCTGTGCGACCAACTTTCCAAACGAGGCTACCCCAAAAAAATGTTAAAACACGCGACCAAACGCGCGTGGTTTACGCCCAGGGAAGTGTTATTAACAAAAAAGGACAAAAAGCCATTGGAACAACTGGTGTGCGTTAGCACATATGGTCCACTCACCAACAAATTTAAATCTATAATTTTGAAACACTGGCATTTGTTGTCCAATTTGAACATCCCATTCCCCAAACCAATGTTTGCATTGAAGAAAAACAAAAACATAGGGCAGCAAATAATCAGAGCAGATTTGGGCACCCCTCAAACAAAGAGTGACTTACCCACATTGTGGAAGCTAGACCCAGTGAAGGGCCACCACAAATGTGGAAATTGTATATCGTGCACAAGTACCATTGAAGGTTCCATCTTTGAACATAATACCATCAGATGGACTCACACAGAATTTACAAATTGCAAAAGTAAAAATATAGTCTATGTAATTATTTGTCCCTGTGATAAACTTTACATCGGCAAAACCACACAACAAGTTTCACAAAGATTGGCTCAGCACCGATCAAGGATAAAACAAAAGGTTTTGAATGCACCAATGGTCCAACACTGTATAGATCAAGGTCACACAGAAAGAGAACTGAAATTGTCGGTACTATCAAAGATTAAAGTTCCACCAAGAGGAGGAAATGTAGAAGCACTGCTACTAAAGAGGGAAGCTTATTTGTTCCTAAAATATGACTGCGTGAGTGCAGGATTGAACGAACACGCAGAATGCCACAATCAGTAAACGGGTCCAATGTAAAATAGACCACTGTAAAATGCCTTTTACAACTACAAATGTCCCGGACTACATGTCCCATAAGCACCAGGTCACATGTCCAGTCTTTAAACATCCATGTGACCACAACACTTTTTTCACTCGAGTGATCTTGAAGCAGACGGCAGCACCCAAAATGAACTCTGCAGGTAAATGTCGCACGCGCTCATTAAGATAGAGCACAGACACGCGGAACTTGAATCTTCTAAACTCATGTTCCCCTCACCCTTGTAGCACTAACGGCACTCCCGGAATAGCAAGGAAAAGGTGACGCCCCATCTACCAAACGCTCGGCGTTCAGCACGCCTGGGAATCAACTTAAGTAAGTGCTCGATATTTTTGCAAGCGGTTGTTTAAAACAATGTAAGACAGTGGAACAAATGTCCCGCTAACTAAAATTCACCTCGAACCCCGCAGCATAAACATCGACCCTTACAACTGACCCAAAGAGGTGGCGCCCCGATTGACGCCTAGCGAACAATAACAAGTAAGTGTATGTCACTCTGGCAGCCTGCCGATGACCGTTGCCCATAGATCCACTAGCAAGGCAATTACAAAAATGTTGAATTAATCTTGCAGCCTTGGTGATTCTTGATTGAATAGAACAGGAATCACAGACTGGACGACATGTACCGCCTGACAATTACGTGAGTTGAGTGTACAACCATCGCTTTAAACTAGCGCCAAACAGTCCTCTCAGATAATAAATAGAAACAATATCACTGTTTTTATTGCAGAACACAGTGAGTCAACCAAGAGCTTAAAGTGACAGTTTACACAAGTTTAAATCCGACAATAACGTAATAATAATTGTAGATATGCATAACAATCAGAGACACCATAGGTGAAGGTCCCAAACTAAAGTATGCCCTTCGTTTACATTTATACAGGTACCCAGCCCAAAGCCCTGAAGAAGAGCCTGACAAGTAAAAGACAGGCTCGGAAACGCATCGGCTAATTATTCATTCGTCTTAATTCCGAATGTTTTTCATTTGCGCATAAGGCTCTTTTCAAACGATTGAATTGAACAGAAGATAAATCTATTGCATGCCTTTACGTTACTAGGCCAGACATTTAGTAAGAGTTGCATCTTAGTGGCCTTATAGAAGTGGTTGGTAGGGTACTATCACGAAGAAAAATAATGATTTTTGTTTGTTAAATGTTTTTGATAAAAACTGTCATAAGTATTAATGTTTGTTTCACACCGCGATAATTGTTTTTAGCACTTGTAAATGTATTTGTCCCTGTGCAAGACAGCAAGTAAACCTCGGACTGTTGTCAAAAGACTGTAAAAATTGTTTGACTGTTTCACAATAACCAAAATATACAAAACACCTAAGGATTAACTACCTTAGGGTGAGATTCTGCTCTAAATAATAAAGCCAGCAGAACAAAAACAGTGACCGGGTCTCCTTCTTGTTGAAATTATAATTGTCCTACCCGGCCACAGTGCAGGACACAACCCCACTTGTAGTAAAACACCCTTCAGAGAGGGCAAAGTAGAAAAGAAAATTATTAAAACAATATAAATAGTCCTATGGTAGCCATTTCATATGTGTTTACATTTAAATATGCATGTGCACTTGAAAGTTTAGGTGTCTCAAAGATATTGGAGTTACTTTGCTTTAAACTATTTATTTAATAGCAATGAAACGTTGTCATCTACATTTGTTAATTTGCATGCGCTTCTGTCATCATGATAAACAATGACATCACGTACACAATTTGGCGGACATTTTATATGTCCAAAATATATCTGATAAAGGAGATTTTAATATAGTAACATACATTTGAGTGCACATACCTCCTACTGTGGGGCTGATGTGGTGGGTCATCCTCTATATCCAAGAGCAGGTAAGTGGTACATTGCAATGTCAAGTACACAAGGGTGGTAAGGGTAGTTTACCCCCTTTTATGAACTTGAAACCACCAGCTCAGATGTGGAGGTTTAGCCGCCATGGGACCACCAACAAAAAGCAACATCTTGATTAGGAGGGCGGGTGTGTGGCTGTAATCCTTCCATCAACCACTTTTTTGCTCCTATTCTATCAATGGAGGAATCTGCATGCGGCGGTGCTTCGAGGGCATGACAGACTTTTGCTTGTCAAACTACCAACATATTAAATCAGGCTGGAGGACAGTTCCTACACCAGATGGATGGACTCTCAATTTTTAGCAGTACGGACGCACATGCCACAATATAAAGTAGCCCTTGGTCTATTGTTCTGGACAGGAGCTCTTTCAGTACAAAAGTTATGCTAGCGTCACACAGACACCTTTGCACTGTGGCAGTCGGCAGCCAGAAAGTGTTCCAGTGCATGGGAAGACTGCAGCAGCACCATATCTTTGTTGATATGGACTGTCTTGCTTTCTCCCTCACGGAACGCAGTCCTACAACTTTTGTTGCTTCACAGTGATTGATGACAGAACCCCATCCACATTGGCCACACTTTGTGTTGGAGGCTCTACAGCCCATGTGAAAAATAAAAATAGGACACAGTATGTGGGCTTTAAATTGATGGATTTGTAAATCGCCAACAGACATTTTGAACTTTTGAGCTAAGTTTGCAAACATTCTGCAACTGGATGCTTCTTCAAACATCTGTCCCTATATTCCATATAGCATACCCCTTCATTCGTGGCAGACAGTGTTTTTTTCTGAGCTATGTATACAAATATGAACATTGATTTTTACTGCTGAAAAACCTGTGTAAAACAGTGCAATCAAAAGGGGAGTAAAAGGCACATCATAGAAGGATACAATGAAGTGATACACAATATTAATTAGCACCATCAAATCATTTTCCATAACTTGATCTCAAAAATCCAGAGGGAGGTGTGTACTAAAGCATAGCTGTTTAAAGCCTTGAAATTAATTTTGCTCAATCCACTTCTTTTCCATTTTAAGTTTGAGCCTGCATGAGCATGTGCTATAATGGACTTGGACCCCGCCCATTGCCTACCATTTTTTTATTTGATTGTCACTCTTCTTTACTGCCTTCTAACTGGCCAGCGGAGGCAAAGCACTATTTTTGTTCCTTTTTGTGGAGCAAGGACCAAGCACAGATTGGTTCAACCTAATTAGTGCCAGTCTGCTGCTCCCAATGTGATTGAGGCATACCAGCACAGCAGGGAGGATTACAGCTTGCGGCTCCCGCTCCGGTGGAACTGCATTCAGACATACCGGAACCGCAGGGAGGACTACAGCCCCCAGTCTGCCTGGCTGTTTGCGCCAGGAGGCGCCATCATCCTCTCATCGTGCACAGAGGCTCATTTAAACAGCTTGCGGCTCCCGCCATAAATGTATTGCCCCTTGGTTTTTTCTATCCCCCAATAAATAATAATAATAACTCCCCTTTAAAACAGAGACCCACTATTCTTAATACACAGGAATGAATGATTCAGGTTGCCTTTATCTAATAGATTTTACATTCTTCCATCCCTGGATGACATAGATAGACTTACTCCTTTACCTAGCTCTACAGTGCAAAGAGGGCCAATCTCAACCAACTCAAAAGAATGCTGAACATACACAGTTAAATAATGCCCCATCACAATGCTTTCACATCTTTCAATACTGACACCTGTTGCAGCAATGGACTTGAGACATCAGGGCAACGCTGAAGCTACTGGATCTAAAGTAGCTGAAAAATAGGCAATTGGTCTACGGACACCTCCATGATCCTGAGTCAAAACTCATAATGCACAACCTTTTTGTTCATAACAGAATAATGAAAAAGGCTTATTGTAATCAGGCCTTCCCAGAGCCGGAGCACGACATAGCTCTTCTCTCAACTCCAAAAATGCCTTCAGGCAGTCATTGTCCCATGGTTCCGGATCACTCACACCCTTGTGCGTCAGCCTCTGTTATGCTATATGTTATAGAGGGATTTGTAGCACGCTCAAATACTCAAGAGTGTCCTGGAGCGTGCACAGACAGGGAGAAAGTGGGCAGAGAGAGAAGAGAGTTACTTAATCAAGCTCCACGGGAAGGGCGTTCCAGGCAGCCGCAGCTTTCACAAAGATAGACTGGCCACCTAAGCGCACCCTTCGGAACCATGGAATGACAAGCCGACACTGAGTGGCAGAGCTGAGGGGGCGGTTCGGCGTATACAGGATGAAGCGTCTCCTCAGATACGCTGGCCCCTGACCATGAATGGCCCTGTGAGATAAAATGAGGGCGTTAAACAGCACCCGCTGGGCCACTGGGAGCCAATGCAGATCACGCAAATGCTGCTGGACACTAGTTAATTTACTAAAGGCAAGAGGGGATTTTGCGCTTATAGTGTTTATATTATCTAGAATTTTATTAGACTTAGCAAATGCTCTAAGGTTGAGATACAGTCCCTGCCTATAACTGTAAGTATAGATAAACAAAGTCTGTCTATCAAACAAACATAACACAATTCTCCTCCTGAGCAAATACTAGATCCTTATCTCAGAATCAATCCATAGGTCAACATCGAAAAAATATAGAAGAAATGGAAGATAAGTCCAATGTATTTCAAAACACGTGTTTCGTCCTAACTTTTACAGCTTATGGACTTCATCAGGGCGATTATATATCTTTTATCAAATATATATTGGCGAAACCAAAAAGTGATCAAGACTTGAATTTATCCTAGGTAAAACACATATTAATGTGTATAGTGTTGCCTTGTCAGTATATGTTTTCATATATAAGTAGATAGAAAATCTCCGTTTTATATATATTCCTCGGAGTAACGGGACTCTCGTATCCAAATTTTGAAAAAAACGAGTCACCTACTATCCTTTCTTTTGGTAAAGAGGTAAATTATCTCGGCACAAGGGAGTCTTTGCATGAACGGCGTCGGGGGTGTTTACTGTATACCTGGAGCATTACTGGACCGAGGCAGAGACAGAGCGAGCAGCCTGAAGACCCAACACCGCCACACAGCAGTTACCGCCGCCACAAACCGCGCCACCGCTCCGGGACTACACATGCCGGCAGCCTCTGCGGCGGTGCGTTGCCCTGACGCGATAGACGTGCCAGGAGGGGCTGTAAAAGCAGAGAGCCCTCGGTGGAGCGGGGGGTGTTTACTGTATACCTGGAGCATTACTGGACCGAGGCAGAGACAGAGCGGGCAGCCTGAAGACCCGACACCGCCACACAGCAGTTACCGCCGCCACCAACCGCGCCGCCGCTCCGGGACTACACATCCCGGCAGCCTCTGCGGCGGCGCGTTGCCCTGACGCGGTAGACGCGCCAGGAGGGGCTGTAAAAGCAGAGAGCCCTCCGCGTCGCGGGACGCGAGCGGGACGCCCGGGGCTAAGCCCAGGCAAAGGGCGGGCCCTCTACGGCCCTCCAAGGCCTAACAAGGCTCGGCTTGGCCAATTCACTAACGTGTACATCCTTGCTCCCGGGATCAGATTCACCACTCTTATCGCCAAATAGCCTCAGAAATGTCTACACCTGTGTCGGACGACCTTCCATCTAGGGTAGGTGTTTCCATCTTGGGTCCCTTGGACAAATTCTTTTCAAGGGCTATTGCTGAAGTCGACAGAGACTTGGCTCTGGCAGAGCACCGAGCTGCTCGTCGGCTTTCCATTGAGCAACTTAAAAATACTGTATTAGACTCTTCTTCCAAAGTTGTCCTTGATCCACATTTGGATAACGCTTCCCTGGAAAACACAGACGCTGATCTGTTTAATACGGAGAATATTCCCTTAATATTCCAGGTCAGCTCGTCCCCTAAAAATGATAAATCTGCTGCAAATCAACTTGACCTACCCCTCTCTAGTAGTAATCCAATTATTGACCTTGTTACCCCCAAAACTATTAAGGCCTCTGAGCACGTAAGTTCTAGCATTATAGAGGCACAAATATCCTTGGATGTCGAACAGCAAATACAAACCCAAACAGCGACTTCTCAATATACGGGCTCAAAGACATCGACTGTTATTAATGTCCCCCCAAAAAAACAGGAAATTATTCGCTCACCCCCGAAAAAACGTAGGAAAAGAGGTCTGGGTAACATAGATACCCGCAAACAAATGCCTTTAAAGGACTCACTTAGGAAAGAACTACTTCAAATAGTTGAAGGGGCACCCAATGCATCTGATAAAACACTTCCCTCTCATGTTCCACCTTCTATAAAATACTTTGTTGATGCGATGGAACACTTATTGAAAGCTCTACTACTCCCAATAGTAGAGAGAGTCAAGAGATTAGGTGTCCAACTGGATATCCTCATGGAATGTCCTATTTTAAAAATTGCAACTAGTAAGGACTTAGTTAATTCTTCTAACATAAAGGAGGCAGATAAAACTTTTAAAGAGGTTAAAAGCATACCTACAATAAAAACTTCTACTATACAAGCCTCTTCAGCTAAATCGAAGTTAGCTAACAAAGTTCCTGTCGCCCCAACAAAACTGCCCCTAAATCCACAGGCACAGTCTGCTCAAATAAATTCCCTTATGGAATCGGCCAGAATGGGGAATACAAAACCCACACTGGTCACGAATAAGGCCGATTTCAAACCCAAAAGACCTCCACGTGAAAGAAATGTGGACTTACCTCCAGCTGCTTCACACAATGTTATTGTTTTAACGGGGGTTTCGCCCTTATCACCATCAGGATCATATGAAAACCACACTAGCCTTAAGAATAAAGTCATTTATTGGCTAAAAAACAACAGGCCATTGCCACCCCACATAAATGGTGAGATCATTACGGTGCAAAGAACTAATTGGGTTGGCTTACGTCCCAAAGACATAGAGGGTGACGTAGTAATTATTACTTTCAAAGACCCTAGAGTCATCGCATACATTAGGGACTGGTTTTCAGACTTTAACAAAGGCCCGATCACACCCAAAGTACTATCATACTTTTATCCTGAAGCACTAATGCCCAGAAAACAGTATCGCCCTAAACCATACCACGACAACTTTTCTTTCCCACGGCACCAAAGATTACCTTTTAACTCTTATCCCCCTAGGCATGAAATGATGGAAAACATACTTCCTCCACCTCCTAGATATGACTTTGCTGGATATGGCCAATATTTACCACCTATAACTCCCTCATGGAATCTTCCTTGCTACAACCATTACGACCCGCTCTGTGGTCTGGACGATATTGAATGACTCTCCTCACCTGAGGCTGACAACCTGATGAGGGAGAAGATACTTGGTATATCCTCCAACGCATCATCTATAAATGGACATCTGGGGTGCAGAAAGTCGGGAGAAAAGGGGCTGGTAAATGGGGCTATTAAAATGGATTCAACAACCATATTGCCCCTTGCTCACCAGCGAAATAATATAAATACTTCCTTTATCCACTTGGAAAATCGAAAATTATCTTCCAAATTACAGATCCTCAGCTGGAATGTGGCCGGCATTTCCTCAAAAATTGTTCAACCGGCATGGCTGGATGTGGTAAATTCCTTCTCAGTTTTGTGTTTCCAGGAGACCTGGGTGCAAACCCCGATACATCTATTGGGTTTTCAGACCTTTCATTCACCAGCGATAGAGAGCAAGCAAGGCAGACATAGGGGGGGTTGTGTATATATGTTAGTGTTGGCATAGGATCGAGGATTCGGAAACATCTCCTCAGGGATTCTTACCAAATAATTGTCATTGAAATAGGCCTATCCTTGAGTCTATTAATAATAAATTTTTATAATAATATGCCTTTAGAGGGTTTGGAGAAAGTATTACATGACTTGTTACATGTCGTCATTTCGATTAAAGAATGGTGCGGGGGTGAGTGTGTGACAGCGTTTATGGGCGATTTTAATTGCTATACTTGCCAAAACGCTCCAAGGGGTCTGTGTGATTTTTCTCCCATACAAGAAAATGAATTTGATGATGATATCTCAAATCATTTTTTACACTCAAAAACAGGGGAGGTATTAAACAATTTTATGGCTTCTTTTAATTTAGCCTTTGCAAACGACATATGCTCTCCACGAGACCATTTAAACCTTCCTTTCATGGAAGAGCGGCAAATTCTACTATCGACTTTGTTCTCTTTTCAAAGATGCATGCTTCCCTTATATCCTCCTGGGATACCCTTGATCACCCATATGGTGACCATTACCCCCTGACCCTATCTATTGTGTTATTGCTTCCCACAAATCGCCATAACAATCCCCCAATAAGTTACGAGCAACCTATTAAATTAGGGGCACTAAATGGCTACACCCTAAAATGGGAAAAAATCTATCCAGCTAGCCTTCTTAAAAATCTTTTGAAGCTGAGGTGGGAGGAGGTACACACATGTTTGTCTTTGACTGAACAGCCTCAAACAATCCTCGAAGCTTTTTTGAAAATACAGGACACTTTAAAAAAGCTACTTACCCGCCAGTTCAAGCCAGGCCCTATTACCCCTAAAGGGTGGTTCGACAAAGTCTGCACCAGAGCCCTAAAACTATTGAAGAAAGCTTTACATTCAACCCCAAAGCTACCTATTGAGATACGTCAGGCTAGACTTCGATACCGCCTAGCCATAAAAAATAGGAAAAGATCCCCGAAGATGGAAGCTTGGCAGACTCTGTTGACAACCTGTGAAAGCCGCGACTCCTCAGCTTTCTGGAAATTCTTAAATACCCCGCTTCCATGGGTAAAAATGCCTGAGAGGAGTTTGGACCTTGCAATTGATGGACATACATGGGCTGCTTACTTTCAACAACTATATAGTAAACCTATTTCATCTAGTACTTCCCCATCAGATTCCACTCTTTCCTCAAATATTACCACAATGGTCTTGAGAAAAGGTCCTTCTAACATTGTCTTTTCGTGTTTGGAGGTCATGCTCGCAAAAAAAGGGAGAGCCCCTCCGGGAAGGCTCCTGGCCCAGATGCCATCCCAGCGGATGTTTTCAAGGCGAAAATAGATTTCTGGGCCCCACTTTTAACCTCTGCCTTGAACTCTGCAAATGCGTATGGCCAAGTCCAAACTGGGCAGAGGCCATTGTGGTATCCATATATAAAAAAGGAGATAGGCATTCACCATCTTGTTACCGGCCTATCTCTTTGCTTGACTCTTTAATGAAGGTCGCGGGACGTATTATCTTAAAACGTTTACACAACTGGACTGAGGAAGCAGACGTTCTTTCTAGACTCCAATATGGTTTTCGAACTGGAAGGGGCACAGTTGAACAGAGCTTAGATCTGCATCTTCTTATGTCTAAATATGTGGAGGCAAAAAAGGGTAACCTCTTTGTAACATATATAGATTTAAGCTCAGCTTTCGATTGTGTGGTCCATGAACAGTTATGGAAAGTTCTTGAACATCTGGGGATGAATCCATCTATCCTCAATTTTATCATAAATTTGTACAGAGATGCGGGGGCCAGGGTGCGGTTTGGTCCGAGGGGGGAGTGTTCTCCAAGGTTCACTATCACTAGAGGGGTGAGGCAGGGGTGCATTTTAGCCCCCCTGCTTTTTTCTCTCTATATAAATGCCATTGGTGACCATTTGAAAAATATTGAATGTGACTATCCGAAAGTGGGAGGTCACGTCGTCCCAATCTTGTTGTATGCCGACGATGCGGCTATTTTGTCTCAAACAAGATTGGGGCTGCAAAGAGCAGTCACCGCATTTACACACTTTATGCATGAAAGGGGTCTGAAAGTGAATATTGGCAAGACATTTTCCATGGTATGTAGTAAGGGAATAAAGAAAATCCTATGTCCCATATTCATCAAAGGTCAAAAAATAGATACAGTTGATCATTTCCCATATCTGGGCATATGCGTCCACAGAAAGGTGACATGGCAGTCTGCCGTTAAAGCTAGGAAACTTGCTTTTATTAGAGCAATTGGGGCGCTCCGAGATTTTGCCAGCAAAATAGGGGGGAGACCAGTAAAGCAGCTAATCATTATTTATAAAGCCAAACGCATCTCAACAGCAATCTATGGGGCTGGTCTTTGGGGGATTGAAAATATATCATCCATCCAAATAGTGGAAAATCAGTTTCTAAGGTATTTATTGGCGATACCAAAATCAACATCTATCTACATGATCCACATAGAGTTAGGCCTACCTTTCATTTCAGATGTAATCAAAGTTGAGCCGCTTCTTTTGTGGCATAAGATCTGGACCACCTCTGAGGCTGCTTTAAATCGAGAAGTAATTTTGGACATTCTTAAACTGGAGGGGGTAAAACACACGAAATGGCTGGCATACGTTAAAAGTGTGTTTTGCGAAATTGGTCGACCAAAGTTTTATACCGACCCTATGACTTTGGAGCACATTTCAAGGAAAACCTTGAGAAAGATCCTATTGGACCACCTGGAAGCCAAGAGGTGGGCTATCTAAAAACTAAATAAAACAATCCTGGACTTCCAAAGGATTACCTTGAATAAGGGGCTTCAACTGTATCTCTCCACTGACTTTTCTTGTTTTACTAGAATGCTTCTCTCTAGATTTAGATTGGGCTCCTTTTTTCGCCTAATAACATTTCCTTCATGTAATGACTGGACTCGAAATTTGTGCCCCTGTTCATGTGATGACATTTCTACTCAATCGAACATTCATTCCATATTATTCTGTACATATTATGTAGTCCCTAGGAAATCTTTATTGAGACCTTTTTTTGAAGAAATGGGGTCTGAGGTCTTGTAAAGATGCCTTTGAACGATTACAACAGTTGGAGGATAGGGATGTCATATGCACTATGGAACAGTTTTTGAAATTGCTGCTTAAATTTAGGAACTCTTTACGATAGCTTATGTGAAATTGCTGCTTAAATTTAGGAACTCGTTAGGATAGCCTATGTATCTTTGTGTCTTTTAACCTTGGTTCTCCTAACCTTTTAACACAGTTTATATGAAAGAGGTTTTTATTCCTTGCTTTTTAAGATGATTATGTTCCTTTTTTTGTCTGTAGAGTTATTTTTTAACAAATGTAATGAATGCTTTTATGATATCCTTTGTGAATATCGAATAAAGCTTATTTTGATTTGATTTGATTTAGTTTCCAGATCCAAGCCCTGCCAAGTAAATAATAACTGGGTGTTGTCCACGTAGGCTATAATTTTTGCACCCAGGTCCTCAGCTAAAAAATCAGGGGGGTCAGATAAATGTTAAATAGCAAAGGACTTAAAGTGGACCCCTGAGGCACTCCAGTAGAGAATTTCCTGGCTGAGGACGAATAAGGGGGCACCCAGATCTGATGAGTCGGTTGTCCAAGAACGATCTCAACCATTATAGAGCAGGGCCGATGATACCGATGGATGACAGCCGGGCAAGAAGAAGTTGATGGGGCACCGTATCAAAGGCGGCAGAGAGGTCCAACAAAATCAGGGCCGCCCTGCCGCCTCCATCTAGACACTCCCTGATAGCTCAGACATTTCAACCAGTGCTGCCTCAGTGCTGTATGAAACACAAAACCCAGATTGAGCAGGGTGCAAAGCATTTGATGTTTCCACAAAGGCCTCCAACTGGCGAAATACAACCTTCTCAAAAACCTTTGCCAACACTGGCAGGAGAGAAATGGGACGATAGTTAGATGGAACCAGTGGATCGAGCCCCAATTTTTTGAGAAGGGGTAGCAGTTTGGCCTGCTTCCAGCATGTAGGAACAGTGGCTGTCTGAAAGGAGAGATTGATGATCTCAGTAACCTCTAAGCTAATCACCTCTGCCACCCCACCTAAAACACGAGCCGGACAGGGGTCAGTATGGGGACCCGGACTTTAGGGATTTCAGAACAGCAAGAATATCAGACCCAGCTGGCGATGAAAACTGCCTAAACTGGTTGGCAAAGGGGCTAAGGGTAAGTGGGGGTGCCAATGGAGCACTCCTTTGATCGAAAAGAGCAGCACACAGGCTATCCTGAATCCCAGCTATTTTGTCAAAAAAAAGGAAGACAGGTCCTCACACCACTGATCCGAGGAAGGTAGCGTCGATTGCTCAGCACAGGGGGATCAAAAGCTCTTAACAATAGCAAAAATGTCTTTGCTGTTGTTATTGGCCTTAGTGATCCTTCCAGCATAATAATTACTTTTAGCTATCCTGATAGCAGAATAGTATTCACTCTGGGCACCACGAAGAGCTGTCTTGGCCAAGGGGCAATATTCACGCCAGGCCTGAAGTAAAGCATCAGAGAGTGCTGGGAGACTAATCTTCTGGGGGCGAATGCCAGAAGAAGAGACAGAGGTACAAGAAGGCTTCTCTAAGTACCAGGAAAACCTAATCAAATGGTGATCGGACCAGGTAACATATTCTGGATCAGATAGGAATAAGTCAAAATTGGAGCAGACTAAATCCAGTAGGGGGCCCCCTGAGTGTGTTGGCATCTTAACCCACTGAGTTAGCTGAGCTGAATTTAAAGATTCCAGCAAACTTCTCAAATCAAGGGCTTCATAAGCATCAAGGTGAAGGTTAAAGTCACCCAGCAGTAAAAACTTAGAAAAGCGCAGGGCGCGCGGTATGATAACATCCTCCAAGACATTGAGAAAAGTGCCAGGCAGACTAGGGGGACGATACACCAGCGTACCTCCCAGAGTGAAGTGGGGGAAAGGATGAGAGTGAAATGCAAAACCTTACCCTCACCCAGTTTCTCAGACACCTCGCAAGAGAAGGACCAGGTGTCCCTAAACACCACTGCTGATCCCCTCCTCTCCCAGCTAGGCGATCGGCCCAGATTATTTTGAAGCCTCTAGGAATAGCAAGCTCCACCACCGGGGCACAAGAATTATTTAGCCATGTCTCAGTGATAAATAAAATATCAAGTCCGCCATCCGACAGAAGCTAAAAATTTCGGCAGCATGTTTGACCATAGACTGGGCATTTATAAGTGCCGCAGAAATCCTGGTTTTGTTGCTAGCTTGGAAGGCAGGAGCAGTAGCAGTCATTTGCTGAAAACAGAATTTGCAAGAGGGACACACTTTGGAAGAGCTGCCCAGAACTTCCCACTGCATATCGCCCTTCCATTCCATGGCATTTAGCGCCATAATCTCCGCACGGTTATACACCATCTTACCTCCCGACAGGTCTAAGGGAGATCGGGCAGCATGACTGGCACCGGGTGCGCCTGGGGCGCGGACGGGCACAGACGTGTTTGCCTTCGCCGCGCCCGCTACGCGTCCGGGATAGAACTGCTCCCATCAGTGGAGCCTGGATCGGGGACTTCCCCCAAGATGGCTGCCTGCCCTCCACACAATCAGCACAGCAAGCCGCAGTGGAACGGGGCAGGGGAGGCACACCTTCTACACCAGAGAGTGGGGAGCACAGGCAAACAGTGCTGACGCTAGTAAGTCATGTTGACAATCATGAAATGATATGTAAAAGTGAGCACGAGCGCCTTAGCGCATGTGTCGAGCACAGTTAAAAATGCAGCAGTAATAATAACAGATTAAAAGAAAACAATCCAGAGCACCGACTGCCACTTTAGTGCAAACGAGGTCAAGTAGGAGCTGCCACCACCTACCCTAACCGCAAGCGACCCAGACCGGCATTCAATTTATGCAAAACCCTCCCTCCCCCACTAGACCACTGCCACCAGTCGAGCCGGGATCCGGGACTTCCCCCAAGATGGCCGCCTGCCCTCCACAAAATCAGCACAGCAAGCCGCGGTGGAACGGGGCAGGGGAGGCACACCTTCCACACCAGAGAGTGGGGAGCAAAGGTAAACAGTGCTAACGCTAGCAAGTTATTTTGACAATCATGAAAAGATATTTAAAAGTGAGCGTGAGCGCCTTAGCGTGTGTCTCGAGCACAGTTAAAAATGCAGCAGTAATAATAACATATTAAAAGAAAATGATCCAGAGCACCGACTGCCACTTTAGTGCAAACGGGGTTAAGTAGGAGCTGCCACCACGTACCCTAGCCACCAAAGGCTTCACTTTCAAAGGCTTCACTTTCAAACAAAAGTTGGGAATCTACTGGCGACAATAGCCAACATCCCTATGAACATTCTAACTTCCCTCTGGGTGGTAGGCATGAGTGCTTCAATCCGATCGGGTGACACCTTTCTCTTGCCCTTCTCTATCCGGTGGCCCAAGTATTGTACCTCATTCAGACAATACTGTAATTTGTTTGGAGACACCTTGTGTCCATTCTCTGACAAATGATTCAATAAGGCAATCATGTCTATCCTGCAAGCATCTTCAGTCTCAGACGCAACCAAGAGGTTTTCCATTCATTGCACAAGAACAGAGTTCTGTGGCAACACAAGACTCTCAAGATTCTTCTTCAAATTCTGATTGAAGATCGACGGACTCTCTGTATACCCTTGAGGAATACGACACAGTTCTCTAGCCTAAATGCAAAAAGAAATTGGCTCTCCTCATGATGTGGTATCGAAAAGAAGGCTTGACACAAATCAATCACCGTGAACCACTCTGCTTTGCATGGAATCTGAAACAATATCACTGATGGATTTGTTACCACTGGACAACATGGAACAACTATGGCGTTGACCTTTTGAAGGTCTTGCACAATCCCTGAACTTCCCACTTGGTTTCTGCAATCCCATGATAGGCGAGTTACATTGACTGCCAATTATTTCCTACAGAATACCCTGCTTAATCATAGAGTCAATTACAGGCTTTATCCCAGCAATCATTTCTGGTGACAGATTATACTGAGGTGTTCTTGGAAACTCCACATTTGGCTTAACCTGGATCTTAACTGGCTCAACTCTTTTGATCAGTCTGATATCCTCTCCTGTGAAGTCCCACACCTTCAACGAGACTGAATCTCTTAAGTCCAGAGGAAGCTCTTCCACAGTCACCACTGGGTACATCTCAATGCATAAGTGCTGGTTTGTAACCTTAAAGGTGGCATCATCGCGATTTGTCTGTAATTCCACTCCCTTGGGGGTGCCATAAATAGTGCAGTTGAGCTTGCACAAAAGATCTCTTCCTAACAAACAGACTGGGCTTGAGTCGCATACCACAAACTGATGTCTGTCTCTGAAAGTCCCTGTTCTTACAGGAATCGGCTCGGTCAATGGGCTCGTCATTTTCTTGTTCGCTAATCTTACAACTTGGATTGATTATACCGAGAGGGGTAGGTTGGGAACTACTGAAGATCTAACAGTAGAACGGGTAGTACCAGTTTCAACCAAAAAGCTGGTAGGAGGACCGTCAATGTCAGCTTCTACGAACGGTCCCCTCTGGTCTACCTCCAAGACAGCCTCCAAGTGTGCAGTCTTCTTCCCCTCTCAGGCATCGTCATGCCAACGGATCGGGCCCATACTCATCAGATCCATCAAAGAGAGGCACCGCTGGTATGTCCGAGCTCCCTGCGGAATTTTCGGCGGCTGGGGAACCTGTGCTTGTGGAATCAGTGTCCCCCTTTCATCGGTCTTGGCCTTGTCACTGTATTGACCATTTCAGGCACCTGCACCATCTCTACTTCCTGCTGCAGCTGATTTGCTGAGTTCAATGGACACTCGCGTTTCCAGTGCCCAACCTGGTAACACAGATGACATACATTGGTCTTTTTCAGTGTCACCACATCCATTCCTGTTTTGGGATCTACAGATTTACTCTTTTCCTGATCCTGAACATTCTGGTATCCTCCCTGATTAGTGTCCCGTTTCCTCCCTAATGTCTCTCCACTCGACTGCATCTGGAGCCCCCTATCAGCAACTTGAACCTGGACTAACATCAGCTTATCTTTAAGCTTCCTATGTTTTGAGTCCACCACATCGCTAAACTACAGTATCTAGCATAACTTAGTTTCTCGTCCACAGGCTTGTTCTGCCAACAAATCAAATGCTCCTGAATCATGAGACTAATCTCTGGTCTGAAACCCAAGAATAACTTTGAAACTGTCCCCTATCTTTAGGGTCCAACGTATCTAGCCCACTGTAATGTTTAAAGACCTGCAACAGTCTCTCATAATACTCGTATACTTTCTCCTTTGGTTCCTGAACTGTTTGATCTATCTTGACCCAATCAATATCTTGAGTCGCTACCTTGGAGTTCAGCCATGCGATCAACTGTTCAAATTTCTTCATGACAATAGGTGAAGGACCATTCGTAACAGGACCCTGATCTGGTTTCGAAGTAGGCCAATCAATCGCAACTTTACATGCTGGCCACAAATGGCTTGTTACTACAATGTGAAACATTGTATTCAATTTGATCCACAACACCTTTGAGATCTTAACAAAGTGATCAACTTGTTTGGACCATTCAACTGGCTTCTCCCTCAACTTAGGGAAATCATTTGTGAACGCTGCTAAGTCACCTCTACTCCAAGGCACATGCACATATCCTCCAGTAGCTACCTCTCGTAACAAGAAATTCTCTACACCCAACATACCCCCTCCTGGAGGCGGTGTCTCTCCTATGGCCTTTTTAGCCCTCTTCTTTTTGGACTATCTTTCTTCCAACTTATTGAGCATTTTCCATGCGCTTATCCCTATGATCAGCTCCCGAATGTGATTTTGTAATCCAATGACCCTCTTCTTTTACAGTTCCTGATCACTGTACTGCAACCTGTGACCCCCTTGTAACATCTTTGTTTTGGACAAATCCACCTCGTACCTCTTCGCTAAATCGGACAGTTTCTCATTTGCTAACCTTGCCGTACGAGTCTCTTCCTTTGCTATGAACAGTAACTCATTTGGTTCGTAATGCTCCACTTTCTCTAAGTGGAGCATTAGTAATTGCCTAATACAATAGAGACGAGCTATATAGCACATTAGGTGTGGATGTAGACACAGTGTTTAGTTGGGGATCACTCATTGTATTTTCACTGAATCAAACAAAGGAGTATAAAATGTGGTATGTACTATTTATCTTCTCGAGTACAGTGGGGCAATAACAGACGCATGTTGATTGTTAAAATGCATAGCATAGTGATGGTACTTATGGCGATGGGTTAAATATAATAATTTTGTTTCTATTAGGTTTTAGATGCCCCTGATGATGGGATTTTAATCCCGAAATGCATTGTTTTTTTTTAAATAAACATCATGACATGTGGAAATTACCTATGCCTTGGAACTTGATTTAACATCCTTCAAGAAGTAATTGCATGGATAAAACAAATTGAATAAAGAGCTAAAAAAGGATGAATAATATTTAAAAAATGGATATAAGGAAGTTGAAATGTGGTTGAATTTAATTCATTGGATTCATACTGTGATATGGCTGTGCAACTTGGAACCTGTGATGGCTCCCCCCAGATTTGCCACTCTCTTCAAAGGCAAGTTTCCCTCAATTATCTCATCTACTTCTGCTTTCAGTCTCACTACATCCAACATCTTTGCCCTTACAGCCGCTTTCAGAGTCCCTTGACTAGACGCACCATTCATTCTTCGCTTCCACCGTTCTGTTCCCTAAATCTATTCCCTTCAGCTGTATCCCTAAGGACTGGTCTATTCCCTTCGCTTCTATGATCCCAACTTCCTGTTATTCTATCATTCCTATTCCTCACAGGTGGCTCCCACGTTCTTAGGTCTGACCTCGAATCGGCAAGGGTTCTCGGCCTCGCTGTCCTTATCTCCATCTGTCCCCTTGACGAGTCTTCAGTGGCTTGCAATGGCATACTCGATTCTATGGGCCTTGGCAATTGAGCTATCCTGCTCACTGTATGATTCCCTTTGGAGGTAGTCCTCCCTCCTACTACTGACTGTGTTGAACTCTCATTTGTCACCTGATCTGGGGCGTACACTGACACTATGGGACCAATGGTGACCGATACCATAAGAGCATCCGGCAACCTCCTAACATCTGTAACTCCCTTAACTTCCGTGCTCACTAGGGTCGGTGTTCCCATCCCTACAGTTGAGATTTTCCCAATTACTCCTGCAGTAGATGGAACCTGCGATGCGCCCATTCCATCTGTCAGAGCTGCCTTTCCCTCTCCTGATGCTGGGTTATACGCAGGTAGCCTCTCTGATAGCAACCTTTCTATCAAGCTGGCATCAGTAATGCTATCACCTTCCTCTACACTTTTCATTTGTGCATAGCCTGTCTTTTCCCGCAATGGGAACAACTTAGCCCCATTGATAGTCTGTGCCCTCCACCTTTTTGCAAATGCATCCCATCTCGCATCTTGAAATGCCCTGACTGACCTTTTCACTCTTTCCCTACTTCGCTTTTTCTTCCACTCATGGGCTGCCCTAATCCATGCATGTAACGCTTCAAACTGTGTTGGTCTAGGTAAAGGTTGCAAAGAAGCCGTAATTGTTTCCAATCGATGCAACACTTCTAATCTAAATGAACCATAACAGAGAAAAGTCAATTGCTTCATTTCCTTCTGTCATTTCGCACCAATTCTCAAGCCAAGTATAGTAAGCAACCCTACATTCGTAGCCATGTTTTGAGCTGGGGTATCCTCGGGCGGAGCGTCTTCTCCTCCTGAAGTAACCACCCTTTTATCTCCTCTCCACATATCACATAAAACTTTAAAACACTTCATGATGAAATCACTTTCCTCCTTTCACAGCGCACTTTACTTCCTGATGACAATCCACCAATACCAACGCGGCTCCACACCAACCAACCTATCGCAGCACGGCACCCTCTGACGTGACCTTTCCTCCACTCGCAGCAGTTCCCCTCCTTTACAATTTTCTCATATTCACTCTCTGATAGGTTTCAAACGCTCGCTGTTCCACACACAGCAACCCACGACCAGCATTGGTTGCTCACACACTCACACATTTGCTCCCTCTATCTCGGTCCGGGTTCTCGATGACGTCTCACGACTCCCCAATCAATGGTAGACAATTACTCTATAGGTGTCTTCTACACCACAATCACTTAAGCTACTCGTCGAGCCTAAGATTTTCCCGGGCTGCGCGTGCTCACAGCCTGATCTCACAATCACTCAACACTCACACCAACTCTGCAAGACATCACACAAGCAAATCATCACCGCAATCTAACGACACATAACCCGGTTCACACTCACTCTCCCACAAACTGCTGCTTTACCTGCACCGTCACTGTCCTTCAGTTTCCACCAAACGTCGCTGTCCTCCGCTGACGATCCTCCGTAAACCATCGCCTGACTTCTATGGGCTCGGGAATCTCTTATCCTAATCTAGATCTCCCCTTACTCTAGAGATAACCATCCGTCTCTGCTACCAACTGATAATGCCTAATTTTTACCTTAACTTTTTATCTAATCATCCCAAGTTATGGGAATCCTAGACCGACTGTACCTTTCTATCTGCTAAGAAGTGTAAAGGATAAACATCATTGCATTCGTGAATTTCCAAATAACCAATATGGTTCAAATTCAAAGGATCACTGAGTACAAAATAAATGTTGGGAATTTATAATGAAGCCAAAAATACCTGAACATACAAGCCCGTCAGCACGAGGTTAAGAAAATAAATGGGCACTAATACAAACATAATCCTTCGCAAGAGTCTCGTCCGACTCAGAATAACAAGAATTATTAGTTCCAAAAGCATCAGACACGCAATAACAGCTCCAATCTGTAATCTCGTAGTCATTAATCTAAAAGAAAAAGGGATTAATCTGTCCCTACACTATCGCTAAAGTGACATCCCTACTTAGCATTATTCCTAGGCAAGAGAGAAAAAGGGGTCAGTAGTGAGTACTTTCTTAGAAGTTCACTCACTTGCATAGGTCAGTAGCCATAGCTACAGAGCTTGTTCTAAGATGCTCCAACCCCTGCTCTACCTCTCCTCCCAGTCACCCTCTCCCTTGTTCTGCCTCTCCTCCCTCAGGGCACTATACCTAATACAAAATCACAAAACAGTAGAACACGTCGTGTTCATGCCCCTTCGGAGGGTCTCCTTCTCATTCTTTCCATCGAAACTCTGACTTCGTCCAACAACCGTTTGGATGTCCTTGGGTCCCAGGCACCTTCTCCACCGAAAGTATCATATCTGCATTCCTGTACACTCCCATTGCGGCTTCTCCTACCATCCTAACTACTAAAACAAAGAGTTATTCTGCCTAACAATATGTATGTCCTTGCACCTGCAACAAAAAGCATGTGAGCGGAGCAACCTTGCACGCACACAAATCTGCTAGCTACCTTCGATTTGAGAACCTTTCCCAAGGAAAATACATTTCAGGCCTACAATATTCAGCTAACGTAAGAAACTTACAGACAGGCCTTCTCATTGCAAAGCATGGGAAATCAATTAGGCCACTACACAGTTGCACATACATTTCTAAAATCACGTTATAAGCAATGATTTCATTACTCAGCATACATAATAAGCGAACTCAATGTGACGACTTTAATATGGTGCACTTTCAATGAAATCGACATCACACAACAAAAAGATTTTTCTCATATGATAAACTAATTTACAAACAGAAAAGCCAGAAAATTTCAATTTCAATGAAACATATGCACTTCTGTGAAAAATACCTGTACAAAATGATCATCTTGTTTAAGCGACCAGAATGGGATAGACGTATATTTTCTTTAAGGTGTTTACTTGATCCAAAAATAAAGGAAAATAAACAACATTCTTGAACATCTTTGTAGTTCTCACAACTGCTTTCTATGTGTATAGACATTTGTGCAGTTAGGTAGTTGGTATGTATTTTTTGTGAAAAAATGAAGGGCGGCAAATGAAATTTCACCGGGGGTGCTCTCTGAGCAAAGGCCGGCCCTGCTCACAACCATTCACTTTTCCTTGTTTAATGATTGGTGCAGTTTTAATGTCAACATTATTTTCCTTGGTGACCTTAAAAAGTGACAATAGTCCATGTTCGAGCTGTTAATTCTTTAAATTTGACAGGCCGCTTGTATATTTTAGGCCAATGAGCTGCCATGTACAGTATAACGCACACAGCAAGCATAAACTCTCTATTTAAGGTTAGGTGGCAGGATGTTAGGCTAGGGGACAGGTGGCAAGTTACAGCTTCGTTCAGTGCTACTTTTGTAATGCACAGGACTTTTTAATGCTCACTTTTTAAAGCCCTTGTAATAACAAAAAACTACAAGCCCCATGATGCTAGTGATGTTGAATACAAATCAAGAAGTGATTGAACGTGTCAGACAAAACACCGAGCTTCGTATTTCTGTTCAAATTGGCACTCACACTGATGGGGTAAAGCTTGAGGTCTAGGAAGGACGGATGGTTGCAAGGTTTACAAATAGTGGAGGCTCCTCCTCTAAGGGGGAGGAGCGTCACCCTACTGCTTTTAAGCAGTGGAACTAAAGGAAAAATAAAATTATAATAATTGAATGTTATTATTATTTTTTTCTGCTGCTTTGCAGCCAGTGTGGGTGTGGCTGCTCTGCTCTCAGAGCAGGGCAGGGAAGTAGTGGTTTGCCTACTCCAAGTGAACATGAATGCTTGGCAGCCCCTCTTGTGTTGGCCAAACAGTCATGCACTCTTTGCATGTGCTCCACACAGGCTGCATTACAGCCTGCATGGAGAACATGCCAAGGGCCCCATTCCCTGCCTGAGCGCTGAACCACGGTGCTCAGACCAATCACAGCACTGTCAGTTCCTGTTCCGGCCGAGTCCTGACACAGAGGAAAGACTGGAGACACGTAGCGTTGATAAGGTATGTTTTTTAAAATCTTTTCTTTTTTACATTCCCCTCCAAACCCTGCCCCGCAACCCCCGATCTGTGCCGGACGCCACTGTTTACAAATGTTTTTGCAGGTATACTGTTAATTTATCTAATAGTATTACAAGATTCCTTTGCCAGTGCCGTGATTCAGCGGTTTCAAATCACAATGTTTACGACCATTAAAAACCGTGCATTGTACCTTAAATCTGAAATCACAAACCCTAGCTTTTTCTTAAGGATGACACACCCTATTATTGGATCCCTGCACTTTGAAGAGTAGCAAGAAGTAACACAATTTCAAAATGCTTTGGCATTCTTTATTCTTACTTAACATGGTCAGATAGACTGCTCGTGCTGCCTAAGTTACTTGTCTCTGCAAACTTTCTCTTATGAGGAAATAATGTTGGCTGCTTTTTAGGAATAAAGAGAGATAACTGAGCGCTTCTTTCTTCTCCTGTTTTGCACTTTAGGATTGCTATAGAGTCAAGACCGGGCTTGCTCTTGCATCGGAATTTCTATAATTCGTTAATAAACCTGTTTGGAATTATTCTTTCTTTGTACAGTTTGAAACTACAATTAGGACTCAAGTGAAAATACGCTTGGTGAACATGAAGGCCACTGTTTCCAATATACCCAAGCCTTTGCATGGGAGAAATGCTCTCATACCTTTATTTTCTGAATGTTTGCATGTCATTCGAATATGGTAGATTTACTCTGCTTAGCGCCTCATCAGGGGTAGTATGTGTTATATAAATACAACACAATATCAGAGAGATGAGTATGCTTTTTATTTGAGGAGGTGTGCAGGGCTTTGAAGGTGGCGGGGAGATGTGAAGAGCACAACCCGAGGCCCTTAAAGCTTTTTATGCTGTTGCCAATGGCTATTTCATTACAAGACCGGAGGCTACATTATGCATACAACTTTTAATGCAGATCCCAGCAGCCGCATCACAATACAAAGTTCCAAATAGAACAAAGGCAACAGCTAAAAGCCATGAGCCAACAATACACAGCCTCTTTTAAATGCGGCTCCCAAGCAGATAAGTCTAACCTTATACTCTTCTCTGATTATCTGTGTTTTTTCGTTTTTTAGGGGTTTTATATATTACCTTTGTAGTATTTTGGGGTTTGTTTGATGTTACTATGAGTGTGTACTTATGGTGTGGCAGTTCCCTTCCCCCATAATCCTACACACCCTTTCCATTACCGATTTCCAATATATGGAGATTCCCTCATAGCAACCCCCCCCGCTTACATGCTGTTTGGCTGAATGATTTTAAGACTTCTGTAACTTTCTCACTCGACTCGTCGAAATATTTAAATCCTTGTCCCCCCTTTGTCTGTGCCTAGCACGTCTTCAATTTGGCGATATACATCGTTTTTTATTAGGTAAGTATCTTTATTTTCTTACTTTTCTTCTATTCCTTGGTCGGATTTCCCCTCGCGCTCAACAGCGAGATACTCGGGCGCATTGAAGGAATGACCCTGAGCAACGGCGACGCCATGTCATCAGGTTGCTAAGGGCATTTCCTTTGTTCACATGGTTCATAGGAGGCTTCTGCTCCTTCTCAAGATATCACCAGTGACAAATTAAAAAAATTGCTCCAATTAGAGATGAGATCTTGTCTAAAAGAAGGACTTTCTAGTTTCATAAGTTCTAAACGTCCTACACAACAAGATGACACAGTCTCTGGTAAAAGGCTAAAAAAGAGCAATAATGTTGGTTTGAGCATGGGAGGTCTTAGCACCTCGTCTATTAGCAGAGGTCCTAGTACCTCAAGGAGCGAGGGAGGTCTTCGCACCTCAAGTGGTTTGGGTGCCCTTGGCGGCACAAAGAATAATGGTGTCCGAAGCGACACACATTTTAGAAATGCTCACTATGATAATGATCGTACCTCAGATGAATCTGAGTTTTTAGACGAATATGTACTTGATCTCAATTACCAAGGCCATGACTTTGAGGAGGGTCTAGAAAATACAAATTCATCCACTAAGGACGTGATTTGCAACCCTTTGGGTGAGGAGATGCTCCCACCTCAAAATTTGAAACACCCACGGAGCTCAGAGTGGTACCCTCAAGAACATGTTTCCAAATTTGTTAAAAAATGGATTAGATATCCCTTGGAGAGAGAAACTCGTAACATCTTGAGAGCAGAATGTACTAGACCCTCGGTTGGTGATAAGACTTGTTACACTCCCAATCTTGATCCTTATTTGATCAAATGTCTTTTTAAATTGGGACGTGACCCCAGGAAGGGTATGGAGAAATCCTTTAAAACCTGTCAGGATTGTCTTCTCGACATCCTTGGCCCTCTCACGAGAATTTTCGACTCTGCAGAGGAGTCCCACTTGGAGGGGACTCACCTCGATACTGAGCTAATAAGAGGTTGGAGCCAAAGGGCTATTATTCTTTTGGGGAATGCCACTACAAGCATTAATGCTGAAAGGCGTAGAGTGGTCCTTACTCGTATTAACCCTAAACTCGCCGCTCTTGCTGATAAGGAACCTACTAATAACCAAAAAGGGCTTCTCTTCGGCGAAGATTTAATTAAATCCCTTGGCAAGTATGTTTCCACATTTACTGCCTTAGACAGAGCGCAACAGAACATGCGCAAAGTTTTCAATACTGGAAATAATCTTTTTGGAAGGGCCGGAAGACGAGGCCAACCTTCCGGCCGTTTTTCCCAGAGGCCCAATTTTAGATCACGTGGAGGTGGCAGTGGCTACCAGCAATACCAACAATACCAACAATACCAATATACAAGTCCTCAGTTCTACCCTCAAAGGGGCAGAGGACAGCGTGGCAGAGGATTCAGAGCACGTGGATCAAATACCCAGACTAACCCCTCAGGTGAGTGTTTCCCCTCTACCTTCCTCCCCTCAAAGGTGGGCGGGAGACTGAGGTATTTCCTAAAAAATTGGGAATCCATTACTCAAGATACTTGGGTTCTCAACACTGTAAAGGGTTTTACAATAGATTTCGATCAAGAACCTATTCAACTTTCTCTTCCAAAAAGTATTCCCATGTGCCCGGAACACCAAGCCATAATAGAAGAGAAAATCTCTTCAATGATTCAAAAAGGTGCGATTTTGGAGGTTCCTATGGAACTCATAGGTTTTGTGAGCAACCTTTTTTTAGTCGAAAAGAAAGACAAGGGTTGGAGGCCAGTTATAAACCTTCGTCAAGTAAACAGATTCATTTCTTACAGACACTTCAAAATGGAGGGTATTCACCTCCTGAGAGATCTACTCCTAGAAGGGGACTGATTGGCCAAACTGGACCTCAAGGACGCCTATTTTACTATCCCCATGGCCAAGGTTCATCAACGTTTCCTCCAATTTCTATGGAAGGGTCGCTTGTACCAGTTTCAAGCTCTACCATTTGGTCTCTCTTCCGCACCATGGTGCTTCACAAAAGTGATGAGAGCCGTTGTCTCCCACCTAAGATCAAAGGGTGTTCGTCTAATTATCTACCTAGACGATATTCTAATTATGGCACAAGAAAAATCACACTTAATTCGAGACCTGGATTTTACTATGAAACTCATAGAAAGTCTAGGTTTTATCATAACAGGGAGAAGTCTCACCTGATTCCCTCAAAATCCTTAGAGTTTCTAGGCTTCACGGTCGACACCACCCGTTGTCTCCTCCTTCTTCCTTCGAAAAAAATCTCGAAAATAAAGAAGCAAATAAAACATGCTCTAAGCAGACAGTCTCTCTCCCTCAGGGACTTAGCCAGGTTGCTAGGTCTCCTCTCATCTTCAATTCAAGCAATTTTTCCACGGCCACTCAATTATTGGGCTCTTCAGAGGGTCAAAGCGAGAGCTCTGAGGTCAGGCCTTTGGTACGGAGATCAGAATTCTCTGGACTCAGACTCACGTTCAGAATTGATTTGGTGGCTAAGCAATCTGGAGGCTTGGAACGGGAAGGCCATTTTTGGCTCTTCCCCGAATTTGTACTGGAGTCGGACGCCAGCCTGCACGGCTGGGGTACTTGCCTCTCGAATATAAACACTGGAGGACTTTGGTCTCAAGAGGAGTCTCTCCACCACATAAACTATCTGGAGTTGACGGCCGGACTTTATGCTCTTATGAGCTTCAAAAATTCGCTTCACGGAAGGTCTGTCCTTTTAAAAATGGACAACATGTCGGCGGTAGCTTATATCAATCACCTAGGAGGCACGAGGTCTGCAGACCTCTCGGATCTAGCAAAGAAACTTTGGATGTTTTGCCTGGAGCACAAGATTGCTCTAAAGGCAGAATACCTTCTGGGTGCTGCCAACTCGTCCACGGATTGGAACTCCAGGTTCCTTGTGGATTTCAGCGATTGGAAGCTGAACCCTTCTGTCTTCAGGACCTTGAATCAGATTTGGGGCCCTCTGGAGGTGGATCTTTTTGCAAGCAGACTCACCTCGTATTTTCCAGAATATTTCAGCTGGATGCCTGACCTGGGTGCTCGGGCATTCAACTCCTTCCTCCAGTCTTGGAGGGATGTCCGGGGATATGCCTTCCCCCCTTTGCGATGATTCAGAGAGTGCTTCAGAAGGTGAGACAGGAACAGTGTCTCCTCACTTTGATAACTCCCTTCTGGCCCTCCCAAGCGTGGTTTCCAACTGCTCTGGAACTAACTTGCAGCATTCCTTTTTTGATCCCATCTCTGGGAGATCTTCTCACAGATTCAGACGGTCGGATACATCCTCTTATTCTCAATCAGACTTTATCCCTTCTTGCCTGGAAGGTGTCAGGAGATCTAACGAAATCTCAGGACTTTCGGACACGGCTTCAATTCTCCTCAAGGAGTCTTGGGCACCAGGCACATATTAAAGATACAATAGAGTCTGGAAACTTTGGGTTTGTTGGTGCTTGGAAAGGGACCTGGATCCCTTGGAGGCTCCTATAGTTGACGTGACTAATTTTCTAGTTGAACAATTCGAAAAGGGACTTAGTTATAGATCCATTAATTGCTTTAGGTCTGCAATTTCCGCAGGACATACCCTCGTTAAAGGTAAAACCATTGGAAAAAATGTCATTATTTGTAGGGTTATGAAGAGTATTCGTCTTAAAAGACCCTCTAGACCCAAGTATGACATACTTTGGGATGCTAATTTGATTCTTCGTCTCTTTAGTAATTGGCCTTCTAATTCTTTCCTCAACAGGAAGAATCTTTCTATTAAACTGGCTACTCTTTTATGCCTAGTTTCTTGCAGAAGATCCTCAGATATCCGTTCTCTTGATATTTCCTATCATTCTTACAATGTTTTTGGCATCAAATTTGATATTCATAGTCGTACTAAAACCATGTCTGACTCCATATTTTACCCACAATTTGATCTGCATCCTAAACTCTGTGTCGTTGTGTATGAAGGAATATGACCTTAGAATGTCTGGACTCCGTCCAGTTGGTGTTAATCAATTGCTTATTTCATTTATTAAACCTCATAAAGGTATTAGTTCCTCTTCTATTGCTAGATGGATTAAAATCGCTATGAACCTAGCTGGAGTTGACTTGAGTATATTTCAGGCTTATTCTCTTAGAGGTGCTATGGCTAGCAAATCACTTTGGTCTGCAGGCAAGCTGGATGACATTTTGAAGGCTGCTGCTTGGTCTAATGCAGGTACCTTTGCTCGTCACTATTTTGAACCCATCCAACACATGTCTGATGCTGTTTTAGGAAGCTTCCAACATGCATAATGTAGCCTCTGGTCTTGTAATGAAATTGCGATTCTCATATTTACATGGCTAGAGAATCTGGATTTCATTAAAGACTCGGAGGCTGAAATTATCCCTCCCTCCCTCCTCCGGAGGCATTCCAATAGATATTGTTACCTTGTACAATTTATTGTAATGTTTACTTTGATTTAAGACCTTTGAATTTGATCTTTTCTCATGACATGTTTTGATTAGTGTCTGTTGAGATTTTTTAGATTAATTCCTTTATCTTTTTCAGATAATGCCTGATCTGGACTGCGCCTTTTCCAAGACTACGTCCTGCCTGGACTTCTTCCTTTTCGGCCTTCTCCAGTCAAGTTTTCAAGTTATGAAGTTTGATTCTTCTCCACCTCAAGCATTTGAACTTTGTACTTTATCTTTTTTTGATGTCCTCATTTAAAAGAGGCTGTGTATTGTTGGCTCATGGCTTTTAGCTGTTGTCTTTGTTCTATTTGGAACTTTGTATTGTGATGCAGCTGCTGGGATCTGCATTAAAAGTTGTATGCATAATGTCAGCCTCCGAGTCTTTAATGAAATCCAGATTCTCTAGTCATGTAAATATGAGAATGGCAATTTCATGGCGTCAATTTTTTTCCGATTTATTTTTTATTTGATATAGAACTTGACTGAGGTCAACAAATATACAAACATGATTTTAAAACATTTAGCAGAAAAATCATATCATCAATTTTAAGCATTTATGATGCTGAATCCATTCATCATAGTTTTTAAAACAAATTTAACTCAAATCTGTTTAAGAGTTTATACCACTTTGACACATGTAAAACATATGTTCATCTGGTGATTATTTTTCATGATTTACATAGACCTTCTGGAAAAAATAAATTAGATCTGTTATAAATTGGTCATAAAATAGACTTTTGATATTTAAAAGTTTAAAATATTTAGCATCATCAACTTTAAGACAGCTTTAAGAAAATCTTTCAAAATTTATAGAGTTGACAACAAACAAATTCGTCGGGTGGTAATTTACGGAGAGTGATTAGGCTTTGTGCAGAAGGAGCATTGTATCGGATTCTAATAGGCCTTATATACCTCCACTTAGCTTCTACTATAGTAGGATTTGGGCAGAGCGTTAAAACATAAGTTAGATCTTGCAATCACCCCTTACGTAAATCACAGAGCCCTGTTGCATTGTCTGAATTATTCCATTTTGGTGTATGTACATTCAGGGGGAGGATTTCCAACATCAGTAAGAGAATACAGCGACGTATCCTATGGTCTAATAAAAAGTATTTATATTTCTCTGGGGATTTATATACTATAGTTTTTGTAAATTTTATATAGTGTTTTAATTGAAGACAGTGCTCTACAACCATGTCGAAACTTAGTTTAGAGGTCATATTCTTTAAGAAGAGCTTCAGAAGTGCTGGAGTCCAAGTTTCTAAAAGTGCTACTGTGCAGTGGGATAGGCTAAAAGCAGTATTAAGGTTTTTGTTAAAAGTGTAACGCGGCAGCTGTTCTCTAAAAGTTTCCAATTTTAAAATGTGCCTTAAAGTACCAGAGTTGGCGTGTAGAAGATGGTAAGTCCATCTTATTAGATTTGAAATGGCCCTTGCATAAATGCTGACTAAGGAGAATTCCAGACCTAATTCTTGGGCCGGTACAGCTTGATTTACTCTTATTAATCTCTGCAATGAGTTTCTTTCTCTCGTTTTCACTGATTTCCAGGTTTTTATGTGGATATATTCTAAGCCATAGGTGGGATTTTCATCTGATATACCTTTAACATAGGTTGGAAATGCCTATTTCCAGAGGAGGAGTAAAGCCTCAACAATGTTCCTACATGGGCAACCTCATTTTGACCTATGTGTTGTAGACGAGAGGAGTTCTGTAGGGTTTGGGTGAAGATCCAACCTAAATACATATATTCTTTAAGTGACTCAAGTGTTTTTCCCCCCAATGTCCAATTAAAGTGTTGCGATCGCTTATTTCCCCTAAAAGGTAGAATTTTGGTTTTCGAGGTATTTGGGACGAAAAAATTATCAACTGCATAGCTTTTTAAAGCTTTTACATTTCTTTGGAGTCCGATCTAGAATCGCGATGTCATTCGCGTACATTAGAATATATATATCACTAGATGCTAATTTTGGTGAAACGTTTTTTACAGATGTAAAATGCTCTGGTTGATCGCTTAGAAAATAGGAGAGGGGCAAGGAGGCATCCCTGTTTTAGGCCATTTGACGTGGTGATTGGTCTAGTTAGACCCATAAAACCCCCTATTTGAACTCGACACCACGTTTCTGTGTGGAGAGATATAATTACTGTAAGTAGATTTTGGGGGATTCCCAGCCTCACCAGTTTCTTCCAAAGGGTTGGCTTATCTACCCTATCAAAGGGCATAGTAAACTCAATAAAAGCACAGTATAGTATACAAGTTGAGACAACATATTTATCAAGAATTGTTTGTAAAATTGCAATATTATCTATAACTAAATGTTTTGGGCGAAATCATGCCTGAAACATAGGGATTGCGCCACTGGAAAAGGCCGAGTCTCCAAGATGATTTAAAATATAGGCTGCAAAGATTTTTCCAGTTGCATCAAGTAGAGCTATTTGTCGGTAAATTTTTGGGTCAGTTCTTGAGCCTTTTTTTTAAATGGGGACCACAATGCTCCCACGCCATGATTTTGGGATATCGCCTGTTCCAAAACAATGGAAAAATAAGGGGGATAGAAATTTGCTCCACTCCTCTATATTTGAGTGTAGGACCTTGATTGGTACCTTGTCCGGGTCCATTGCTGCTGTAGATCTTACAGCCTGAATAAAATAAGCTATTTGTTTCTTTTTTAGAGCTATCATGTCATCCCTTGACTGATACTTTTGTGGAGACTGCTGCTTCCCTTTCTTTACCTTCTGTTTATTATGTTTGTATAAGTTTTGGATGGATGTTTCCCAGGCCAATGCTGACACTGGGAGCGCTTGTGTTGTTTTCATAATGCTGACACTGTGAGCACTTGTGTTGTTTTCATAATGCCAATTTGTTTGGCAACTAGACTCCAAAATGCTCTGCTGTTTTTACTTTTTTCTGTTGTCATAGTTTTTTCAACTTTTTAATTTCTTTCTGTCTTGGCCCAGAAAAATGTAAAAACTGCAATCAGATCAGGCTATTTAATTTTACTGATTCGTAACCTTTAGTTTTGGCTTTGTGGTGTCCCATTCTCCTCTCGTATCTATTTGAATGATCCAAGGCGTGAAATCTCCCCAGGACATCGGCTGTGCAACACCCACACACTAGCCGGAAACCTGCTCTTTACTGCGTTTTCATTTAATTTTATGTACATCTTGTTATATCAGATCCTTACTGGGTGACTGTGTGAAGGAAGCTTATATTGTATGATAAACATAGGCATTATGAGAAGGAGATATCCTTGTCATACTGGCCTGTGAATCATATCACTCCAGATGACTGCATGACGGGCATGAATGGGTTCCTTTTTGCATGCATTTGACCAGCAAAGGACTAGAGAGACAAATTCAGATGAGGGTGACCTTTTTTCTCAGGGACCTCTGAGCTTAAACACCCTGATCTGAAGTCTTGTCAGTTCACACGTGTTTCAAGCATCCCACAGATGGGCGTGTGTGCTTGTTTACAAGAGCCAATCTACTCTATGCCACTCTACTCTACCCCACTCCACTCTATGCACCTCTACAGAACTCCATTCTACTCTACATTTCTCGATCCTACTCCACTCCACTTTATGTCATTCTACTCTTGCCACTTTCCTTCACTCTATGCTAATCCACGCCACTGCAGTCTACTTCACTTTCCTCTATTTCACTCTACTCTATGCCACTCTAGACACACCACTAACTTTTAGCTATGCTTAACAGCTCCCCATGCTGCTGAACAACATCGCTAAAAGACATTGGCAAAGCCAACAGCTCTTGCAAAGGCGAGACCTATTGGATTTACCAATGCTTGTAATTCCTGTTCAGCCTCTCTTCTTCCTTGATGGTCAGTAGTTCTGCCTGAATGAATGTTTTACTCTTGGGAAATGACAGGCTGTATTGATTTACCCTCTTCTCATTCCTTTTAGCAGAGCAGCGATAAAATATGTTCAATTTCTTTTCATTTTTTTTCCAGATTACACCACATGAAATACAGATGGCAGCAGAGGATGAAATAGGATAGTATTGATAGTTGCAAAGGCTAGACTTGAGGAGAGATAGTTTTTTGTGTCTTTTATTCGTAAGAAGAATAAATACAATTAGGTTGCAGTGAGAGGCACTTTTTAGCACTCCAGACAAAAGGAATAACTGATACAATATTGTCGTAAACAATATTGTTGACAAAAATATTGTGTCAAAAATATCGCTTACCACAATATTGTGCTCCTATACTAATAAAGATAACTACAAATATATTGTGTCAGAAATATCATTGGCACTAATATTGTCCAGAAATAGACAGCAATATTGATTTTTATAAGTTATAAATACAGTTTAAAGTAGTATATGTTAAATATTTTAAAATATAAATGCAATATGATGTAAATTAAATATATTCCACTAATATTTAATACTATATATAAATCTATACTGATATAAACACACATATATGTATCTGTATATAGTGTAGCCTAATTTGTAAACATATTTATTTTGCATCATATTAATATTTGTATATTATATTTTAAATGTAGTACTGGAATATATATATTACAGAGTGGCTGTAGCCATTCTGTAATTATAGTTAGGGTGACCAGAGATGGGGATTTGGGGATTTTTGTCCCATATTAACGTTGCACCCATTTGACGAATGCCCATGAAACCTTGCAGTCCTACTCATTTGATTCTTGGAGTCCTGAAAGTTTCACAGTGTTTCGTCAAGGGGGTGCAAAGAAAAAAAAGAGGGGGTCCAAAACGGGATATAGACTTTTGTGTTTCAAATTGCATGAAAACCGTCAGTTAGATTTTTATGAAATTTGGAAGTATTATTTAATATGGAGAGCAGAACATTCTTTTGGGGTCTGCATGTAAGTAGGATAAGTGTTTTATATGTTTTAAGTGTTTTTAAGAGCTATGTGTGGCAGCGGTAATACCGCAGTACTCCAGAGGTATATACTGCTGATAAGTCATTAGCGAATTGGCTAATGACTGCCTTTACAAAAGTTAAAGGTAGCCATGTTGTTTTCAGTTCGAGTTTCCATGTGTTCTGGTTACACCATTCAATGTGGGTAAGTATTAGGTTTGGTATTTTTCCCATATCTATTACCACTGCAGTAAAATGGTAACTGGTAGCAAAGAATATTTAAAAGTTTTATTTATAGTTTAAAAAAATTGATAGTGCCACAGGAGTACCACACCACCTGGAAACTTTAATTAAAGAAAACAAAATTGGAAATACAATAAAACACACAATATTTTATAAATATAGTGCGCTAAAGTGCATCTTACGTTTTACAAAAAACTGTACACAGTAGTGCAGTAATTACTAGAAATGACTGCACTACTTTACAAAAAACGCAGTACAGAGTACACTGCTATAAACATTTATAGAAATGTTTTAAAAAGTATCAACATTTTTGGATATGTGCTACTACTGCGCTATCCGTATTTTAAAAAAAATATAGCAACTTATTAATATTTTGTTCTAGCTATTACCACTTTACTAAAGTGGTAATAGATAGAGCACAATTACCACACCTAATGCTTATCAACATCGGAAAGTATAACGCAGAACATGGACAAAGTCTACCTAAAAACAATATAGCTGCGTTTTCTAAAGACAAAGATTAGACAATCAGCTAATGACTTGTAATCACAATGTACTGTGTACTATCGCCAAATACCCCCATATATTGCTATAATAATGCAACAATAAATATCATTAACTTTAAATACCTTAAAAAATATTACTTATTTACACTACATACCTAAAATACACAACATAATTATGTGGGCACTTTAATATGGATTCCTGCCACATGGTAACAAAATGCAACTGACGTTTTTGCAGAACAGTAAATACAAATGTGTATGCGAAATACATTGAAATTAAGGGTGTATTGATCTCCCGCCCCCCGCCCCTTTTGGAACCCCTGGACTAATGCCCTGTAAAACCTTTACTGATCCACAATAAAACAACTGGGACAAGTATGCTCAGTTTCGGAGAAATTCAGTAAACAAGTCCAAAATTATTAATGGAGAAAATATTTTACAATCCCTAGGTTGATAATATCTACACATATATAAACAAAAAAGGTAATCTATTAATACTGAAATAAATTGGTAATGGGCTAGAAATGCCAACAAAAAGTAATACTTAATTATATGTAATATCTTAAGCCAAAAGTCAGCAAAACGCTGACCGCTCAATAATGGAAAATTGTGATAAAACCTATATGACTAATTTTTGCCTTTTGTAAAAACAGCCATGAACCAATCACACTCCCAGTTGTGAGCCACATGTACTGTGGTATACCGTGAACCTAGCACGGTACATTATAGCATAATATATAACTATTTTTTTATAATGTATACATTTAACATTAGTCACTCTATTTACTTATACACTCGAAAATTTAGATTTTCCTATTATAGTATTTATTTTGCAGATATAAAATTGACATTGTTTCACCCACTTTAACCTATGTTTCCTTTAATTTGCACACTCCACTTTATGCTTCTCTAATGTAAAACAGTTCACGTTATGGCACTCCACTGTACGCTATTTAAAGTATGCCACTTCACTTTACGAAAGTCCTCTATATGCCACTATATTGTATCTACTGTACGTTAGTTGACTCTACTCCACCGGACTTCACTGTACACAACTCCAGTCTACAACACTGTACTTTATGCTATTATGCTGTTCACAACTGTATTCTATTACACTTTTGTGAATCATGGTTCTGGACACCATACACTGTACTGCTCACAATTGTATGTTATTCACTGTACGCAACTCTAGCTAACGCTATTCCACTACATGCTATTCGACATTGCTCCACTTCATACTACAGTACTGCAGTAATTACTATTCCAGTGTACGCTATTCCAGTCTGTGGCACTCGATTTTACTGAAATGCAGTCTACGCCACTGTACTACATTACATTCCACTGTATGCTCTTACACTTTACAAGCGGTACAAAAGGGGGTGGTGATGGACGGAGCATCTGAATCAATCAAACACTCCCACCCAGTCAAACGATCTGGGTTTAATCCATCACCATTCTTTAGCCCACTCTGCCACCCCAGTTCAGACATGGCTATATGCAAATCAGTCTGACCCTGTGCCTCATGGGAACAGTCCAGCCCGAACTGCCAAGCCATGTCTTCCCTGGACCAGAAACAAGCTTCCGAGGACCGGTTTTGGGCATTCCAGCCGTCTTCAGCCCGGCTTGCTTGAATCCAGTGGCAAAGTGAGCAAGGGACTCACGTCTGAGCATACCCTGCCACACTTATGGTCATTTCACCATTAGGATTCAAGCAAGCCGGGCCGAAGACGGCTGTAATGCCATAAACCGGTCCCCGGAAGCTTGTTTCCGTCCAGTGAAAGAATTGGCTTGGTAGTTTGGTCTGCCCTGTTCCCATGATGCACTGGGCCAGGGACAGACTAATTTGCATATAGCCAGGTTCTGAGCTGGGATGGTGCAGTGAGATAAAAAACGGTGTTGGATCAATCCCTGATCTCTTGACTGGGTGATAGTATTCTGCTTAATTCAGAAACTCTGTCCATCACCACCCCCTTTTGCTTAATTGTTTTGTCCACCATAAGCGTGGAAGGGTATACTCAGACGTGAGTCCCTTGCTCATTGCACCATCAGGATTCAAGCAAGCCGGGCCGAAGACGGCTGTAATGCCAGAAACCGGTCCCCGTAAGCTTGTTTCCGTCCAGTGAAAGAATTGGCTTGGTAGTTTGGTCTGCCCTGTTCCCATGATGCACTGGGCCAGGGACAGACTAATTTGCATATAGCCAGGTTCTGAGCTGGGATGGTGCAGTGAGCTAAAAAACGGTGTTGGATCAATCCCTGATCTCTTGACTGGGTGAGAGTATTCTGCTTAATTCAGAAACTCTGTCCATCACCACCCCCTTTTGCTTAATTCTTACACTTTACAAGACTAGATATTGTGTCACCTTCCTAATCAACACTACACTGTATATTACTAGACTCTACACTTTGATAATTAACCCTATTCAGTTCAACAACACTACTGTATGGTACTCAGTATTTGCCACTTCAATATACATTTGAAGATTTCACACCACTAAACTAAATGTTATTACACTAAAGACTACTCAGTTCTGTGCTACTCCAGTGTATGGCACTACAACTTTATGCTACTGAAGTATACGGCACAGCATTGTACCCTATTGCACTGTAACCACTGTAGTGTACGCTATTCCGCTCTGTACCACTGTGCTGTACAGTATTCCAATATACACCTCTGCACTTTACGGAATTTTAATTTACAACCCTACACTGTACCACACTCAACTTTACTGAGCCCACTGTACACCACTGTACTGTATGCCACTCCATTGTATGGTGTTCCACTGTACTCCACTACAGTGCTTGCTGTTCCACTTTATGCCACTTCACTCTACCAGAATACAGTGTATGCCACTCAACTGTAAGTTATTTCAGTATATGATTTTCCAATATATGCTCCTACACTTTATAACACTCCAGTCTATAGCACTCTACAATATTTGCAAAATGTAATTCTACTTCACCACACTCCACTGTAAGCTATCCAACTGTATTCCACTGTAGTGTACACCACTTCTCTCTGTAACACTCCAATATATGCACCTGTACTGAATCTTAAATCAGTCTATGCCACGCCACTGTATGCTATTCCACTGTATGCCACTCCAGTATATGTTATATGTTATATGTTATGTTATATGTGGTTTTGTAACGCGCTCCGATAGTCGAGACTGTCCTGGCGCGGGAGAGACACTGAAACAGAGTGGGAAAGGAGTATGCTATTCATGAATTTGAAAGAGGTGAGTTTTAAGCAGTTTTTTTTAAATTGGTCAGATTGGGAGCGTGTCTAAGAGCGTCTGGCAGGGCGTTCCACATTTGAGCTCCCTTTACCGTGAGGGATTGTCCGCCCAGGTGGACTCTTCTAAATCTGGGGATGACCACCTGCTTTTTGGAGGTGGATCGCAGCTGACGGGTTGGGAGGTAGGGTGTGAACCTTTTGGCTAGATAGGAAGGGCACGGTCCATTGAGGGCTTTGTAGACGATGACCAAGGTTTTAAAGCGCACTCGTTGTGCCACAGGAAGCCAGTGAAGATCCTTCAGCTGTTTGCGGACGCTGAGTCTCCTGGGGATGTTGAAAATGAGACTCACCGTGGCATTCTGGACAACCTGTAGCTTTCTGATCATATAGTCGGGAGCCCCTAAATAGAGGGCGTTTGAGTAGTCCAGCCGGGAGAGTACCAGAGCCCTGGCAACCGTTTCTTTCGCCGATTGAGGAAGGAGGGGAAAGAACCTGCGAAGAGTGGTCAGAGTTCCAAAGCACGTTCCCGCCAAGCGTGAAATCTGGTCGCGGAAACATAAGTCGGCTCCGAACCAAATTCCCATGTTCTTGGCAATCCCGTTCTCTCCCTTAGGGCATGTTGATTCACCGGGCCAGATGGACTCCTTAAAGTCACTGGGGAATTGGCCGTAGAGCAGGATTTCTGTTTTATCCTCGTTGCATTTGAGGCATGATTTGGCTAGCCAGGCGAATACAGAGGAAAGGCATTGGCGCACTCCAGAGGTGCACAGGTTCTCCTTTTTCCAGGTGAAGAGAAGCTGGGTGTCGTCGGCGTAAGCCATTATCTTGGCGCCCCAGCTCTCTGCTAGCCGGACCAGAGGAGTTAAATAAATATTAAATAAGAGGGGACTTAAGGTCGACCCCTGTGGTACGCCAGTTACTACCCTTCTGTTAGAGGAATGATATGGGGGAAGCCAAATCTGTTGGGTACGGTCTGATAGAAAAGACCTAATCCAATCTAAGACCGTGCCATAGATGCCTATGTCCTTCAGTCTGGCTAAGAGCTGGAGGTGGGGCACCGTGTCGAATGCGGCAGAGAGGTCCAAAAGAATAAGGGCCGCTCTGCCACCTCCGTCAAGGCATTCCCTGATGGCCTCAGCCACTTCCACCAATGCAGTTTCCGTATCTGATTCCACTTTACTCCACCCCACTATACCACAATATACTGTACCATAGTAGACTTAACAACACTCTCCTCCAGTTTATTGTCTCACACTCTACTTAATAACACTCCACAAAACTATGCTGGACACATATTCCAAAGATGTTACTTACATTAGAACAGCCATTGAGATTCAGAAACAAAACACAAATGTTAAAGATAAGTAATAGTTAGGAAAGCTTTATTTATGTCTGATATACAAACCAAACTTATACTACACAAACATTAGGCATTCTACATTTTTAGTTTTATTTTTAATTTATTATTTTTGGACGACTTCCAACTTAATATGTCATACTTATAACTCACATTTATACTTACGAACCACATTAAAATTAATATAACTCTTGCACCTCTGTACACAGTCTTCTCACCTCACTTGCTGCACCATATTAATTATAACTTGTCACTGTACCATGCACTTCGTTCTGCCACATTGTATATATTCATATGTCATAAGTGTTGTCCTTAACACAATCATATTATACTCTTCAACTTCTGTAATGTGCAAGCCTATAGGTAGTATATGTTGAAGGGGTGAGTTATAATCAATGTAGTGTAGCGACTGAAGTGAGAAGACTGTGTATGGAGGTAGGCGAGTTATATGAATTTTAAGGTGATGCGTAAGTAGAAATGTGAGTTATAAATATGATTTAGAATAATTTGAATGTAGTGCATAATTGATAAATAAAAAATATAACTATAATTTTAGAATGTCTAATATTTTTGTAGGTTAAATTAGGTTTGCATAAAGTTTTCCTAACTATCTGTAACTTTTGATTTTTTTTATATATAGGCGATGGTGTTAGGCTTTCAAAAATAATGAAACTCTGCCCTTAGACCTGGGTCTGCATTCGTCTGATTTCAGTTGTACATGGAGTTTTAACAGCACAGTTTACAGCATCTATCTATCTATCTATCTATCTATCTATCTATCTATCTATCTATCTATCTATCTATCTATCTATCTATCTATCTATCTATCTATCTATCTATCTATCTATCTATCTATCTATCTATCTATCTATCTATCTATCTATCTATCTATCTATCTATCTATCTATCTATCTATCTATCTATCTATCTATCTATCTATCTACCTATCTATCTATCTATCTATCTATCTATCTATCTATCTATCTATCTATCTATCTATCTATCTATCTATCTATCTGCTGAAAGCATTATATATATATATATATATATATATATATATATATATATATATATATATATATATATATATATATATCTATATATATATATATATATATTTATTTATTCACCGAAAACCGAAAACACAGGTTTCAGGGACTTTATAGGTGGGTTGACATTTCACTCGTACAAAAGCAGAGCAGAGAAATTCAGCCATTATAGTTAGCTGAGCTAACTATAACTCGCGCACCCCTAATGCACTGCTGATGACATCATATATTACATCACTCATGGCATGGTCAGTGAAATCACTGATGACATCAATGATGGCATCATCCTATGAGTGTGAGTATTTCTAAATAGTTTAAGAATGTTAAATATTTATGCCAAGGTGTATTTAAAGAATGAGGGGGTGTATGAGTGTCTGTATGGATGATTTAGTGGGTGCGTGAGTGACTGTATAAGTGAGTGATTAAACATGTTGTAGTGAATGCATAAGTGAATGATTAATCTGTGTGAATGTCAATCAGTCTGTCAGTTGGTGTGCAAGTGACAGCATGGGTCAGTGAGTAGCTACATTAGTATCTATTTGGGTTAATGATTGGTTGTCTGCATACCTGTATGGGTGCCTGAGTGTCTGTGTGGCTGAGTGGGATGGGTGTGACTCTCTGCATGGATGTGTGAGTGGATGATTCACTGGGTGTTTGGATTCATGAGTGCATCTGTTAAGGGCTGCATGGGTGAGTGAGTGTGTGTATGGCTGTGTTGATGAGTGAATAGATGTCTCAATGGCAAATGTGTGAGTAACTACATTTGTGAAAGTATATGTGAGTGTTGGAGTATATAAGTGACTATTTGTGAGCATGAGTGATTGGGAGAGTGGCTGTATGGATAAGTGTGTGCTTGTGTCAGTGATTGTATAAGAGAGTAAGTATGTGTTAGTATCTGCTTGAATATGTGAGGTGGTGTGTTTATAACTGTATAGGTACGTAAATGGCAGTGTGATTGATTATTTGGGTGACCGACTAGGTGTGTGAGTGACTCTAAGGGTGAGTGGCAATGTGTGAGTGTCTGTATGGGTATATGAGTGCATATATCAGTGACTGTATTGATGAGTGACTGTGTGAATGAGTGACTGTATGGGTGAGTGTGTGGATGAGTGTATAGACCTATGAATCAGTGAGTGTGTATATACTAACTGGTATTGGTATGCCTATTTTTTCAAGAATGGTAGTCTGTATTTTAGAGTGGGTGTATGAAAGGTTATATTAGAGTGTGAGGAGATGCATCAGACACTAAATGGATAATGTTATCAGCGATGTCATCAGTGATGTCATTTGAGATGACATCAGTGATGTCACTGCCCATGTCATGAGTGATGTCATTTGTGACGGCATCAGTAGTGCAGTGTGGGGGCGCGAGTTATATTTAGCTCAGCTAACTACAACGGCTGAACTTCAGTGCTTTTGTATGAGTGAAACGTCAGCCTAACTATAACCTCCCTGAAACCTGTGTTTTTTTCCGTGAATTTCTAACGTTTTTAAAATGTTAATACTAACTATAACGTCCCTGAAACCTATGTTTTTTCAGTGAATTTCTAAGGTTTTTTTAAATATTAATTTCTTACTGTGCTACATATGTAGGACATGTACAGAAAGATGAGGAAAGGGGCAGAAAGGAGCAAGAGAAGCACAGAAAGAAGCAAGAGAGGTGCAGAAAGAAGCAACAGAGGTGCAGAAAGAGGCCTACTTCAACCGTACCTTTCTACAGACTTATACAAAGTAGCCTAATCACTAATCCTTCTCCCAAGACGTCTTAAACCTCACTTCTCTCTTGAAGGGTCACTATTCATCGACTGCTCAGAATGTTAGACCTACCAAATGTAAAACAGCAATCCTAACTATATAACTGTTGTAAGTCTGACCACGTTTGTGAAAGTATGCATGCGTGTGTCTCTGCTTTTACCTAGTGAAATGTTACATTAAAATAAACATACAATACCTGTGTTTCAAACAGCATACTCTAAGTTTGTGTACGAAAAGGTGGAAGCAAGAAAAAGGCAGAAAGAAGAAACAGAGGTGCAGGAAAATGGCAGAGGGGTGTAGAAAGAGGCAAGAGAAGTTCAGAAAGAAGCAACAGAGGTACATAAACAGGCAAGAGAGGTGCAGAAAGAGGCAAAAGAAGGGCAGAAAGAGGCAACGGAGGTGCAGAAACAGCCAGGAGAGGTGCAGAAAGAGGAAAGAGAGGTACAGAAAGAAGCAAGAGAGGTACAGAAAGAGGCAAGAGGGGTGCAGGAAGAAGCAAGATGGATGCGGAAAAAAGCAAGAGAAGTGCAGAAAGAACCAACAGAAGTGCAGAAAGAGACAAAAGGGTGCAGAAAGAGACAAGAAAAGTACAGAAAGAAGCAACAGAAGTGCAGAAAGAGCCAAGAAACCTGCAGAAAGAGGCAAGAGAGTTGCAGAAACAGGTAAAAGGGGTGCCGAAAGTGAGAACAGTGGTCCAGACAGAGGCAAAAGAAGTACAGAAAGAGGGAAGAGGGATGCAGAATGAGGCAAGAGGGTTGCAGAAATGTACAAGAGAAGTGCAGAAAGAAGCAAGAGTAGTGCAGGAAGAATCAACAGAGGTGCAGAAAGAGGTAACAGAAGTGCCGAAAGAAGCAAAAGAGGTGCAGAAAAAGCAAGAAAACTGCAGAAAGAGAGGTGCAGAAAGATGCAAGAAAAGTACAGAAAGAAGCAACAGAGCTTCGGAAAGATGCAAGAGAAGTGCAGGGAGAGGCAACAGAGGTGCAGACACAGACAGGAGAGCTGCAGAAAGAGGGAACGGGTGCAGAAAGAGGCAAGACAGGTACAGAAAGAGGCAAGAGAAGTGCAGAAACAGGCAAGAGAAGTGCTGAAAGAAGCAACAGAGGGGTAGAAAGAAGCAAAAGAAATGATGAAAGAGACAAGAGAGTTGCAGAAAGAAACAAGAGCGGTGCAGAAAAAGCAAAAGAAGTGCAGAAAGAGGCAAGTGGGGTGCAGAAAGAGGTAGGTGAGGTGCAGAGAAAGGGAAGAGGGGTGTCGAAAGAGGCAAGAGAAGTGGAGAAAGAAGCAAGAGAGTTGCAGAAACAGGCAAGAGAGGTGTGGAAAGAAGAAAGAGGGATTCTGAAGGAAGCAAGAGGGGTGCAAAAAGAGGCAAGAGAGGTGCACAAAGAGGGAAAAAGGGTGCAGAAAGAGGCAAGAGAGGTGCAGAAAGATACAAGAGAGGTGTAGAAAAAATCTATTGAAGTCCTGAAAGAAGCAATAGAGGTGCAGAAAGAGGGGTGCAGGAAGAGGCAAGAGAACTGCAGACAGAAGCAACAGAGGTGCAAAAAGAGGCAAGAGAAGTGCAGAAAGAGGTAACAGAGGTGCATAAACAGGCAGGAGAGTTGCATAAACAGGCAAAACAGGTGCCGAAAGAGAGAACAGGGATTCAGAAAGAGGCAAGAGAGGTACAGGAGTGAAGGACTGGGTTCTTTAAGACCCAGCGGTGCCAGGGCACAACACCTGAAACCTTCGTGGGTAACCTGCTCCGGCGTACGAATGACAGAGACACGGGACACTTCCTTCGGCGTCAAAGATTCAAGGTTTATTTGCTGCAGGGAACACAGAAATCACAGGAAGTACATCGAGTGTAGTTCGGGGAGACTGCTTCAAATTGGTTCTGTGGATCGCTCCTTTTATACAGTTTTTACCCATAGAGTTACATTGAACACAAAAGTTTACAACCCGGTTCCCACCATTATCCCCTAGAGGGGTCGCTTTGGTCACTTTGATGCACATGAGGTCCGGAACATAAGTGCGGAAACATTTGGCGGTTCTCAACTGTAAAAACCCATCTTCCCAACATTAGCGAATTCCAATCGGCAGTAAAACAGATCGAAATAGGAACAAAGACAGGTGCAGAGGAAGACGGAGACAGTGGAAAGATCGGAAAGGGTGCAAAAGGGGAGGTATCGGGAAACACGAGATACAGGCATCAAAGGGACGTGTCTAATGAGATGCACGGCTGAGACAATAAGTCCGTGCGACAAGATGAGCCTCGAGCGGTGCCATCTGCTTTACCGCAGCATCCCCCTCGTCATAAAGACACTTACAAAGAACATGTGTCTTCCGCAAATAGCTTGGGAGTCCCAGGGTCGCGAAGCGGACATTGTCCGTTCGCTGGCTACTTTGAGGGCAAGAGACAAAATGGATGCCGTATCTAAGATGGAACCCGTGGGTACAGATGAAAAACCCACATAACAAACGAACGGTTTAAGTTAGCACAGCGAAACTGCGCACACTTACTAAACTCGTCATTTGCGGTTCATAGATACCAGACTCGACTATATTCGTGCGAGTCGAAAACACCATTTACAATTGTCACAGAACCTCAGACGCTCCTTTTGCCCTCATGTAGGCAAGCACTAGTCGGAATCATATTCAATATTCATCAGACCATCGAGATGTTGCTGTAGCATAGCTCTGTCCAACCGAGTCCCCTTGGTAACAGGTGGCTGTCTCATACACGTTGTAGCACAAAGGCCACATAAGGCAGGACCACACTGCACACAAAGGCAACACGTGAACAGGAACACCACAACGACTCCAATGATCATCAGAATCTTCCAACCCCAAGTCGACATCAGGCCCCAAAACCATCCAAGTAGCGTCCAATCCCCTACATCCACGTGTATGGATTCGGAGATCTTATGCAACCTCGAGATGGCTTGATAGACAGTTGGAGCATTATCTGGAATAAAAATGCAGCAGCTCGAATGGATCACCTTACATACCCCACCTCGATCTGCTAAGATGACATCTAAAACCATTCGGTTTTGTAACGTCATAAGTCTCTCCGCCTGAAGTTCAGTGGTGATATTACCAAGGGCACTGGCAGTAATATTAGCTGTCGATTCTACCACTCGAGTCAACTGTCTCAGGTTCCTACTATTAACCATAGGTCCCCAAAACGGGAGGAAACCCTTGAAAAAGTCTCCTGCCTCTTGACCGGCAGTATCCTCTTCGCTAATTACGCCTCGCACAACTCTAGTCTTATGATAATCGGCATCTACAGTAAACGTCGGAGGCAACAGATTTGCAATGAAACATGAGCCCATGAAGTCAGTGGGCAACCATGTGTATGCACGATCATAACAGATAAAGTATGTACCCTTGGCAGCCAGAAACACAGGGGACGAGACCATCGGCAGTATGTAATTTTCAGTGCAAGCACTTGCTCCAAGTCGGGCTTGCGATCTTCGGCCGCGACCCATAAGACAAAAATTACCAGTGTGGGGTACGACCCATATCGGAGGCGAGCTTTTAAGCTGCTTTTCGCTAGTGAACGCGCTATATTCACCTCTACTTAGGACCCTATAGGCCTGTACCTCTTCTTCGGGAATAAGCGAGGGATCATAGATCGCTATCTAGATCCTCTATTGCTATCGACAAAGGTTTTTGATACGAGGTAGGACCAGAGTAGGGAGAACGCGGTTCTCGAATGGGGTGGAAACCCAGTGCGCTTCGAAACATTGTCTGGAATGCTCGAGCAGACCCTTGGGAACTATACGGTAACACCAGATATGGAATTCCCTTATCCGTAGTATGTGGCATCAACCCACACACCCAACAATTAGTAGTGTTAACCACTAACTGATGCTGATGAAGGAGCTGAATAAAGGAATTGTTGCGGAATTCTACACGTCTAGCCTGCTCGTGTTCGGGTAACATATGAAAGGAATGAGGAGAAACAGTGGAGGTAAGTTTAGGGTCAGGGGTAGGAGTAGGTGTAGCAGAAGGTAAGAAATAAGACATCGTGTAATACACCCCACCCGCCAATAATGCAGAAGCAGTCAAAAACAATACGAACAGTTGGAATCTAAAGCATTTGGTACGACTGAGTTGCTGCAGCTTGAATCTGTGAACCTGAGCTCCTTCCAAATCATTCAGCTTCGAGAATGGCATTCCCTACGACCGTCCGCAACGTTTCTTGACGCACTTCGTTCTGTGTAGCAATAGTCAATCCCTAGGAGTTCCCAGGAACCGACGGCCTTTAACCTAGCGTCAAGACCTACTATCCAGAAGGAAGTACGCGCGCGGCCCTACGGCCTTCAATGCACAATATATATATATATGCAAAACAATGTCTCTCAGCTGTGAAAGCAAAAAGTGTAAGGAACGGAACTCAATGAATATATATACAAATAATTACAATGGTATGAATGTTCAAAACTGATCACGGAAAACGGGATAATGCAGTTTGTCAATATAGCAAAGCAGGATCTTTTATTAGTCTTTGGTGCTAGATCGTAGAAAGTATCGAGTTTTCCCAGGACGTGTCTGTTCGTCAAACAAAGGATCCGTTGAGGGGACAGCGTCCTGTTGATCAGCTGAATGTTTTGATCTTGGGTCTTTTGCTGGCAATTGTTCGACAGTGTCTCTCTGCTGCACTGAGGATTCTCCGACAGGCTGTGCGTCGCTAAAAGGCACAAACGCCGGCAATACTTCGGTTTCAGTTGATGCAATGCCTTTCCTCACCCACGAGTCTGCTGGCAACGGAATGGGGACTTTCTTGGTGTGCGTGGCATGCACCCAATTCTTCCGCCCCTCAAGACGAACTGCAGTTCTCGTGGCAAGGAGGACCTGGTAGGGTCCGGTAAACCTTGGGTCCAGGTTATTCTTGCGTGAAAAATTTCTCGTCACCACCCAGTCTCCAGGCTGGAGCTGGTGGCCTGGACCCTCCGTCTGCGTCGGCAATGCTTCGTGAACCTGTTGGTGAATTAACCTCAGTTTAGCAGTCAAGTCATGAAGATAATCGATCAACATTGGGTACTCAAGATCACGAAAAATACCTGGCCTAGGGACCCCCCACACATTCGCAGGACGGCCGAACACTATTTCATAGGGACTAAGCCCTACTCGGGAGTGTACAGTCGCCCTAGTTGACAGTAATGCTAAAGGTAAAGCGTCAGGCCACGAAAGACCAGTCGTAGCCTGAATCTTCGCTAGCTTTAGTTTAAGGGTGCCGTTGTACCCTTCAACCAATCCAGCTGACTGGGGATGATTGGCGCTGTGGAATTTCTGATTAATTCCAAGGCCCTTACACACACTCTTCATCACACTACCCACAAACTCACTTCCGTTATCTGACCACACGACTCTAGGCATTCCATACCAAGGAAAATATTCCTTCAGTAGGATTTTCGCAGTAGACAAAGCAGTATTGTCTTTGAGAGGATAGGCCTCGATCCATCGGGAGAATGCGCAAACCACAACTAAAACGTATTTCAGGTTATTGCATCTCTCCATATGGATGAAGTCCAATTGAATCACCTCAAAGGGACATGAAGGGGGAGCAAAACTGCCAGGAGGATTTGGGGTTCCTTTGCCAGGATTGTACATCATGCACACCATACAATTCTTCACCAGACGTTCAGCACATTTCGTGATACCATCATTCTTCCACACAGGAGACAACAATTTGCAAATACCTTTCGCGCTAATATGTGCTAACCCATGCGCCATTGTCACAACGGCCAGCACATACGCATCCGGTAACATCCATCTTTTCTGATCAGACAAATCAATCCAACAACCATTCGCATCCAACTTTCCCGTACTTTCTTTCCACTTCGTCTTTTCAGTATCGGTGGCTTCATTCTGAACTGCTTTCACACTCTCGATAGTGTCCTCACACATACTCGATTCTGTAGGCCACCTAACTGGACTCGTCACATACATTCGAGTGCTAAGGTTCCGGGCAGTCTCCTTAGCAGTCTCGTCCGCAAACGCATTACCACGACCAACATCATCCGTCACCTTACGATGCGCACTACATTTAACAATTGCAACTTGCTTAGGCAATGTCAGTGCATCCAAGAGATCATTCACAAGCTGTCCATGCTGAATCTTCGTACCATGCGACGTCAAGAAACCTCTTTCTCTCCACAATCGTCCAAAACTGTGTGCGACGCCAAACGCGTATTGGCTGTCGGTAAACACATTCACACGTTTCCCTTTTGCTAACACACATGCTCTAGTAAGAGCAATCAGCTCTGCAGCTTGGGCAGAATTCTGATTCAATCTTGCAGTCTCAACAACAGTATTCAACGTTACAACAGCATAAGCAGTAGTCACATCGCCATTCGGCAACTTAAAACATGACCCATCCACATACAATGTACCATCCGGATCTTCCAATGGGGTGTTTTTAAGGTCCACTCGACCTTTTGTTTCCTCTTCAGTCCTCAAGTAGCAATCATGTTCTGCTACTTCATCTGACTCTGTGCTAATTGGTAACAAAGTTGCCGGGTTCAGAACATTACAACGTTTTATTTGAATGTGGCTTGCCAACAGCGTCAACTCGTACCCAGACAACCTCGCACTCGTCAAGTGCTGAGTTTTCGTTCGATTCAAAAGAGTATCGACTGCATGCGGAACCATCACCGTAAGCATATTATCCATGACCAATCCTGCTGATTGTCGGATGGAGACCGCAGCTGCCGCAGTTGCTCTCAAACAACTCGGCAATGCACTAGCTACTGGGTCCAAAGTCGAGGAAAAATATGCACATGGACGTTGCTTACCACTAAAAGGTTGCGTTAAGACACTCAACGCACAACCTTCTCTCTCGTGAACATATAACGTAAACGGCTTACTGTAGTCAGGGGTACCTAACACAGGAGCCGAACACAATGAGTCACGCAATTCAGAAAAACTTTTCTGACAGTCTTCCGTCCATGGTAAAGGAGTCGAAACATCCTTGCACGTAAGAGCCACCAATGGTTTCGCTAGCAATGAAAAATTTGGAATCCATTGCCTGCAGTACGACGTGATACCTAGAAAGGCACGCACATCTCTTTGGGTTGTTGGCACAGCCATTCGCGCAATCGCTGCAATTCTCTCTGGGGTCAACCTCCTTCCCTCCTTTGACAATAAGTGACCTAGGTAGGTTACTTCTTGACAACAATATTGGAGTTTAGTAGGTGACACCTTGTGATTTAACTCACAGAGATGTTGCAGCAATGACACCGTAGCAATTTTGCAAATGTCCTGAGTATCAGCAGCCACCAATAAGTCGTCGACGTATTGGATTAAGGCCGCACCGACCGGCAACCTAAACGCATCCAGTTGACCCTTCAAGGCTTGACTGTAAATCGATGGACTTTCACAGTAGCCCTGAGGAGCGCGTTTGAACCGGAAGCTGCGTCCACCAAGAGAGAAACCGAAAAGGTCCCTGCTCTCCTCGGCAATCGGGATGCTGAAAAACGCATTCTTCAAGTCAATCACCGAAAACCACGACGCAGAAGCTGGAATCAGAGTCAGTAGCGCCGTGATGTCAGGCACAACAGGGAATTGAGGAACAACAATTTTATTCACCTCCCGTAAATCGATAACAAAACGATAAACAGGCGGTTTCGAAGGATCAGTACGTTTAAGAATGGGCAGTACAGGGCTGTTGCACACGTTTCCCCGAGTCTCCTCAATAACGTCTTTCTCGATCAAATCATAGATGATCGCTAACAGTGCTCGTTTACCATCAAGGGAGATACGATATTGGGGAATACGTGGCAATCGCACATTCGATTTCAACTGAACAACATAAGGGGAGATATCAAGTAGGCCTACATCGTTTGGACCTGTTGCCCACAAAGACGCAGGAAGAGAACTCAATTCCGTTGGGAGCTTGTCGAGAGACAAGTACATGGGAGAGACAACCCTCTCTCCTAACGTAAGCTTTACACCCGCAGGAGAACAATACAAAGTCGCATACAAACGTTTAAGCAAATCCAGGCCCAGTAGATTTTCACCACAACCTGTGGTTAGAATCAATGGAGCTTCTAGCTCACGTGGCCCAATTTTGAGGGGCAAAGGGCACGAAACTGGATTGCTAACGGGGGCGCCAGAGAATCCAACGGAAACATTTGTTAAGCCAGACAAAGGTGCGCCAGGGAGTTTCGAATGCTTAATGGAACTTTTCGCTGCACCAGTGTCCAACAGAAAAGGCTCAACGACGCCCGATGTAGCAACTGCGACGTAAGGCCCTCTCTGATCAACCGGAACTGATACCACTCCCTCCCCTTGTCTTTGGCTGTCCTAGTAATTACAGTCGTCAGTTCCCTGATCGACATAATAATCGTCTACATTGTACTGTGCAGATCGTCCTTGCGACGATCCACGTTGATCGAAACAATTATCGGAATTTGATGAGTTATCTGAGCGATCGTTCTGAGCACCACGACCTCTACCACGTGATGCCTGCTGCGAACCACCACGACCTCCTCTAGATGAGTTACCACCATTACGTTCGTTTAGAACAGGACAATTGAATTTAATATGACCCTCTTGTCTGCAATAAGCACATTGATTGTACCCTAACGAAGATCTTTGGGAAGAGGAGTCATTACGATTTTGAGATCTATTCGATTGTGGCTGCGATCTATTCTGTTGCGAATTATTCTGATTCGAACGTGGAGGATACGCTTGCTGAAGCAGCACTTTAGTTTTCAGCTCTTTCGTCTTTTTATCAGCACAGTCGCTTTCTTCCTTCTCTCTATTCTCATAATATTGTGCCGTAGCCAATATCTGAGCTGAGGTAGAAACGGCCCATGCACTTTCTGAATTCTTCAATTTATTGCTCAAATCGGGCAATAAGTTTGAAACAAATTTTTCCACGAACAACCTTTGACCACCCTCAGTGCTCATATCCTGACCACTATGATCGATGAATGCCTCCTCGAACCTCGTAAAGAAGTCGGAAACACTCTCGTCCTTCTTTTGCTTACAAGCTGACAATTTGTCCCAGTTTACCCTCATAGCTGGCATAAGAGTTTTCATTAGCGTTATAATTCTTTGAGGAAGGGCAGTGATCAACTGCTCGGGTTTAGCACCACCAACTTGTCGCGCATCTGCCGCCACAATGGCAGCCCAAGCACCACCTAATTCGTTTGCGTGATTTTCCTGACGAATCTTAGCCCATACCGGTTGCGGTACGACATTGCCGAACAACATATCGATATCGGCTAGATTCATTACCGTAGCATCTACGAGCTGCGATAATTCTTTGTAATACCCTGCAGGGTTTTTGCGAGGGTCAGGCAAAGATTGCTTCACCTGTAACACTTCCGATCTTTTCCATGGGAGATGTATCCATACTCTCTGGAAAAACGGCGGGACCGGAGGGTTACCTCCAGGGTTACCTGGCATCCAAACTGGCGGAACTTCACGCATAGGAAATTGACCAGACTCATCTGTCTGCCTCTCGACATCCTCAACAAACAAGGCTTGAGGTATAGGAGTGGGACGGAAAGATAGCAACCGTTCAACAGCACGTCGAACATTGGTATCTACTATCAGTCCAGTCGAGAACTGAAGCTGTAGATCAGACAAAGCGGTCAACACCTCGTCAGGTGCGTCGGCCGATATCTGATCACGAAGAACCTTACACATTTCCTCGAACACAAATCTTTGGGTTGGTATATTGAACTGACAAAATGTGTCGAGTACAACACGCGGTGGATTTCTAAGGGGGTGCGTCATCCAACCCATCGCCATATTATATAGCGAAGCACGTTCCCTATTACCAGGAAGCTGACTACGTCTCTGAGGACCATCGGAACCAGCGGACCCTAGAACAGGTCCAAGCGAATGAAAGAAGCTAGCCGCAAGAGGAGAATTACGACTACGAGTAGAGGGAGGAGTATAGGACACAGGACTGACAAGTGAAGGAGTAGAAACAGTAGCAACAGTAGGGGTTAACAAAGCAGGAGCAGTAGCGTGAGCAGGAGTATGTGGAAGCGGAGGAGCAGTAGGAATGGAAACAGACGAAGGAGCAGGAACAGTCGGAAGAACGGGTGCGGGTTGAGGAACAGGCAAAGGAAGAATAGGTGCAGGAACAGGTACAGGGGGAATCACAGGGGCTGTGGTACCCTGTACGTATGGAGGTGGCGACTTCATAAGATAGGACATTAAAGGATCCTCAACTGACTCATCCTTCTTCTCCGGCTCCGTAGGCAAAGTAGGATAGCATTTATCTATAGTCATACGCTGTAATCTATCAAACACTTCCTTTTCCCTAACCTCCTTATCATGCTGGAACTGCTCTGCTTTCTTTATAATGGTACCAGCAGTATCTCGCTGATTTCGTTTAGTCTGTCTGATTTCTTTCTGTCGGGCTTCTTTGCGCCACAACCGAAAGGCATCAAACATGGCCGGCCTTGACTTTTTCGCGAACAATTTAACCTCTAGATTATCTAAGATCGGGGCCTCGAAGCTACCATGAGGTGGCCAGCGAAGGTCACCATCCTTTTTTGTATATTTGATCCAGTATTCATTAAAAGTAATCGGGCCTAGCCCATGTTTGCTATACAGTTCATACGTGGGAGTTCCAACCGGAGGTATCGGACACGAGTCCTCCAGTCCGGAATCCGTACCACAAGGCCTGAAACAACTAAACAAAGTACTGCGACCAGGCATCTTGCACACTAGCCGAGTTTCACAAACTTCAAGGGTTACAGGATTTACCAAGTCCCAGCAAAGAACAAAACCCTCGGTTTTTGGCGGCTGCAGTCGTCAAACAACACAACAAAGTACGCTAGCAAAGTGTCACCGACAAAAACACTCACACAGCGTTAACAACAAAAACACTCGTTACAGTGTCAACAACCAAGAACTCTGGGAGCGACCCACAAATACTTAACTCAAAGATCAATGGCGTCACCAGGAAGGCCCGTCAATCGTCTCGCTATACCAAGATCTACGCCAGGCGCCAAAACAGGTCTACAGTCAGGGCAGCAGTCCGTCGCAGCCGTCAGGAGGCGGGAATCTTCGCGGGAAAAGTCTTCGGGCCACTTATTTCGACAACAGGATCGATGAAGCGGAGTGCACCTTCCCTCGGAGATTTCACACGAAGTTCCTCACGATCGTCGGGCTTGGACCGGTACCACTGATGCAGCCCCACGTTGGGCGCCAACTGAAGGACTGGGTTCTTTAAGACCCAGCGGTGCCAGGGCACAACACCTGAAACCTTCGTGGGTAACCTGCTCCGGCGTACGAATGACAGAGACACGGGACACTTCCTTCGGCGTCAAAGATTCAAGGTTTATTTGCTGCAGGGAACACAGAAATCACAGGAAGTACATCGAGTGTAGTTCGGGGAGACTGCTTCAAATTGGTTCTGTGGATCGCTCCTTTTATACAGTTTTTACCCATAGAGTTACATTGAACACAAAAGTTTACAACCCGGTTCCCACCATTATCCCCTAGAGGGGTCGCTTTGGTCACTTTGATGCACATGAGGTCCGGAACATAAGTGCGGAAACATTTGGCGGTTCTCAACTGTAAAAACCCATCTTCCCAACATTAGCGAATTCCAATCGGCAGTAAAACAGATCGAAATAGGAACAAAGACAGGTGCAGAGGAAGACGGAGACAGTGGAAAGATCGGAAAGGGTGCAAAAGGGGAGGTATCGGGAAACACGAGATACAGGCATCAAAGGGACGTGTCTAATGAGATGCACGGCTGAGACAATAAGTCCGTGCGACAAGATGAGCCTCGAGCAGTGCCATCTGCTTTACCGCAGCATCCCCCTCGTCATAAAGACACTTACAAAGAACATGTGTCTTCCGCAAATATCTTGGGAGTCCCAGGGTCGCGAAGCGGACATTGTCCGTTCGCTGGCTACTTTGAGGGCAAGAGACAAAATGGATGCCGTATCTAAGATGGAACCCGTGGGTACAGATGAAAAACCCACATAACAAACGAACGGTTTAAGTTAGCACAGCGAAACTGCGCACACTTACTAAACTCGTCATTTGCGATTCATAGATACCAGACTCGACTATATTCGTGCGAGTCGAAAACACCATTTACAATTGTCACAGAACCTCAGGAGAAACGAAGAGGGGTGCAGAAAGACCCAAAAGGGGTAAAGAAAGTAGAAAGTGAGGTGCAGACAAAGGCAACAGTGGTGCAGAAAGAGGCAAGACAGGTGCAGAAACAGGTAAGGGAAGGGCAGAAAGAGGCAAGAGAAGTGCTGAAAGAAGCAACAAAGGTGTAGAAAGGAGCAAGAGATGTGATGAAAGAGACAAGCGAATAGAAGATGAAAGAAGAGAGGTGCAGAAAAAGCAAGATAAGTGCAGAAAGAGGCAAGTGGGGTGCAGAAAGAGGCAAGAGACGTACAGAAAGAGGCAAGAGAGGTACAAAAAGAGGCAAGTGAGGTGCAGAAAGAAGAAAGACGGGTGCAGAAAGAGGCAAGAGAAGTGCAGGAAGAGGCAACAGAGGTGCAGAAACAGGCAGGCGAGTTGCATAAACAGGCAAAACAGGTGCCGAAAGAGAGAACAGGGATTCAGAAAGAGGCAAGAGAGATACAGAAGAAACAAAGAGGGGTGCAGAAAGAAGAAAGTGAGGTGCAGACAAAGGCAACAGTGGTGCAGAAAGAGGCAAGACAGGTGCAGAAACAGATAAGAGAAGTGCAGAAAGAGGCAAGAGAAGTGCTGAAAGAAGCAGCAAAGGTGTCACAAGAGATGTCATAAAAGAGACAAGCGAGTTGCAGATGAAACAAGAGAGGTGCAGAAAAAGCAAGATAAGTGCAGAAAGAGGCAAAAGAGGTGCAGAAAGAGGCAGGAGACATGCAGAAAGAAGCAAGAGAGGTACAAAAAGAGGCAAGTGAGGTGCATAAAGAAGCAAGACAGGTGCAGAAAGAGGTAAGGGAAGTGAAGAAAGAGGCAACAGAGGTGCATAAACAGGCAGGAGAGCAGCATAAACAGGAGAAAACAGGTGCCGAAAGAGAGAACAGGGATTCAGAAAGAGGCAAGAGAGGTACAGAAGAAACAAAGAGGGGTGCAGAAAGACCCAAAAGGGGTGCAGAAAGAAAAAAGTGAGATGCAGACAAAGGCAATAGTGGTGCAGAAAGAGGCAAGAAAGGTGCAGAAACAGGTAAGAGAAGTGCAGAAAGAGGCAATACCGGTGCAGAAAGAGGCAAGAGAAGTGCAGAAACAGGCAAGGGAAGTGCTGAAAGAAGCAACAGAGGGGTAGAAAGAAGCAAGAGAAGTGATGAAAGAGACAAGAGAGTTGTAGAAAGAAACAAGAGCGGTGCAGAAAAAGCAAAAGAAGTGCAGAAAGAGGCAAATGGGGTGCAGAAAGAGGTAGGTGAGGTGCAGAAACAGGCAAGAGGGGTGTCAAAAGAGGCAAGAGAAGTGGAGAAAGAAGCAAAAAAGTTGCAGAAACAGGCAAGAGAGGTGTAGAAAGAAGAAAGAGGGATTCTGAAGGAAGCAGGAGGGGTGCACAAGGAGGCAAGAGAGGTGCAGAAAGAGGGGAAAAGGGTGCAGAAAGAGGCAAGAGGGGTGCAGAAAGATGCAAGAGAGGGGCAGAAAAAAGCAATTAAAGTCCTGAAAGAAGCAATAGAGGTGCAGAAAGAGGAGTGCAGGAAGAGGCAGGAGGACTGCAGACAGAAGCAACAGAGGTGCAGAAAGAGGCAAGAGAAGTGCAGAAAGAGGCAACAGAGGTGCATAAACAGGCAGGAGAGTTGCATAAACAGGCAAAACAGGTGCCGAAAGAGAGAACAGGGATTCAGAAAGAGGCAAGAGAGGTACAGAAGAAACAAAGAGGGGTGCAGAAAGACCCAAAAGGGGTGCAGAAAGAAGAAAGTGAGGTGCAGACAAAGGCAATAGTGGTGCAGAAAGAGGGAAGACAGGTGCGGAAACAGGTAAGAGAAGTGCAGAAAGAGGCAAGAGAAGTGCTGAAAGAAGCAACAAAGGCTTAGAAAGGAGAAAGAGGTGTGATAAAAGAGACAAGCGAGTTGCAGATGAAACAAGGGAGGTGCAGAAAAAAGCAAGATAAGTGCAGAAAGAGGCAATTGAGGTACAGAAAGAGGCAAGAGACGTGCAGAAAGAGGCAAGAGAGGTACAAAAAGAGGCAAGTGAGGTGCAGAAAGAAGCAAGACGGGTGCTGAAAGAGGCCATAAACGTACAGAAAGAAGCAACAGAGGTGCAGAAGGAGGCAAAAGAACTGCAGAAAGAGGCAAGAGAGTTGCATAAAGAGGCAAGAGAAGTGCACAAAGAGAGAAGAAGGGTGCAATAAGAGTCAGGAGGTATGCAGAAAGAAGCAGGAGAGGTGCAGAAAGAAGCAAGAGAAGTGCTGGAAGAAGCAACAGTGATACAGAAAGAGGGAAGAGGGGTGCAGAAATAGGCAATACAAGTCTATACAGAAGCAACAGATATGCAGACAGGGGCAAGAGAATGCAAAAAGAGGCAACGGAGGTGCAAAAACAGGTAGGCGAGATACATAAAGAGGGAACAGGGGTACAGAAAAAGGCAAGAGATGTACAGTTAGAGGGTGCACTAAGAAGCAAGTGGGGTATAGAAGGAGGCAAGAGTGGTGCAGAAAGAGGCAAGACAGGTGCATAAACAGGCAAGAGAAGTGCAGGAAGAGGCAAGAGAATTGCTGAAAGAAGCAAAAGAGGTGTAAAAAGAAGCAAGAAAAGTGATGAAACAGACAACAGAGTAGCGGAAAGAAAAATGAGAGGTGCAGAAAAAAGGAAGAGAAGTGCAGAAAAAGGCAAGTGAGGTGCAGAAAAGTCAAGAGAAGTGCAGAAACAGACGAGAGCGGTGCAGAAATAGGAAATTTAGGAGCAGAAAGAGGCAAGAGAAGTGCAGAAATAAGCAACAGAGGTACAGAAGGAGGCAAGAGAACTGCAGAAAGAGGCAAGAGAGCTGCAGAAACAGGCAAGAGAGGTGCAGAAAGAGGCCAGAGAAATGCAGAAAGAAGCAAGAAAAGTGCGGGAAGAAGCAACAGAGGTGCAGAAAGGGGCGAGAGAAATGCAGAAAGAAGCAACAGAGGTGCAAAACAGGCAGTAGAGATACAGAAAGAGGGAACAGGGGTGCAGAAAGTGGTAAGAGAGGCACAGAAAGAGAGAAGAGGGATACAGAAAAAGCCAAGAGGTGTGAAGAAAAAAGCAAGTGAGGTGTAGAAAGAGGCAACAGTGGTACTGAAAGAGGCAAGAAAGGTGCATACACAGGCAAGAGACCTGCAGACATAAGTGCTGAAAGAAGCAACAGAGGTGCAAAAAGAAACAAGGGGAAAGATGAAAGAGTCAAAAGATTTGCATAAATTAACAAGGAGCTGCAGAAAAAGCTAGAGAAGTGCAGAAACAGGCAAGAGAGGTGCAGAAAGAGGTAAGAGAGGTAAAGAAAGAAGCAAGAGAGATGCAGAAAGAAGCAAGTGAGGTACAGACACAGGCAAGAGGGGTGCAGAAAAGGCAAGAGATATGCAGAAATAGGCAAACAAGGTACAGAAACAGGCAAGAGGGGTGCAGAAAGAGGCAAGAGAAGTGCATAAAGAAGCAGCAGAGGTGTAGAAGGAGGCAAGGGAACTGTAGAAAGAGGCAATAGAGCTGCAGAAACAGACATGAGCGGTACAGTAAGAGGAAAGGGGTGTAAAAGGAGGTTAAGAGGGGTACAGAAAGTAGCAAGAGAGATGCGGGAAAAAGCAAGAGAAGTGCTGAAAGAACTAACGGAGGTGCAGAAAGAGGCAATAGAGCTGCAGAAACAGACAAGAGCGGTGCAGTGCAACGTTTCAAAGACAGAGGTTATGCTCTTTGGTGAGGCTAAAATCTGCTGGGCTCCTGACTGGTGGCCTCTAGACCTAGGCCCAGTCCCTGAGCCTAAGCAGATAGTCAAGAACCTAGGGGTCCGTCTGGAACAAGAACTCAGCCTGAAGCAGCATGTTACCAACATTGTGGGGTCCTGTTTTCAAACTATAGGACTACTGCGCAGAGTTTTTCCACTGCTTCCAGACACTATTAGAAAGACCCTGGTCAAGGCGCTGGTTATCAGTCGTCTCGACTATTGTAATGGCCTCTTGCTGTCAGCTAATGAGGAGGATCTGGACAGGTTGCAGGTTGTGCAGAACACTGCAGCTAGGCTGGTGGTAAATGCTCCTCCCAGAACACCATCAAAACCACTTCTTGCCAGGCTTCATTGGCTCTCCATCCGTCAGAGAGTCACCTTTAAGATCTGTTGTACGGTACATAAAGGTCTTCATGGTTTGGGTCCCTCTTATCTCGCAGACAAGTTTGTGCCGTATGTCCCTTCCCGTGCTCTACGGTCCAGTGATCAATTGCTTCTTATGATTCCTAGGATCAAGCGGGCAAGGCAAGGGGGTAAGGCTCTGTCGGTAAGGGGACCGAAGATTTGGAATGGCCTCCCCCTCCAGCTTAGGCAGCTTGAAAATCATCTGGCCTTCAGGAAAAAGCTGAAGACGTTTCTGTTCCAGGTCTAACTATACAGTCTCAGAATTGGATTGCAGTTATGTAACTTGTTCTCCTGTAGGTTCGGCAGTCATAAAGCGCGGAGATACTCCCTTGGGAGTCTATTCTAGCGCTCTACAAACACGCAAAATAAATAAAAATACAGTAAGAGGAAAGGGGTGCAAAAGGAGGTTAAGAGGGGTACAGAAAGTAGCAAGAGAGATGCGGGAAAAAGCAAGAGAAGTGCTGAAAGAACTAACGGAGGTGCAGAAAGAGCCAAGAGGGGTGCAGAAAGAAGAAAGGGAGGTGCAGACAAAGGCAACAGTGGTGCAGAAAGAGGCAAAACAGGTACAGAAACAGGTAAGAGAAGTGCAGAAAGAGGCAAGAGAAGTGCTGAAAGAAGCAACAAAGGTGTAGAAAGGAGCAAGAGATGTGATAAAAGAGACAACCGAATTGCAGATGAAACAAGAGAGGTGCAGAAAAAAGCAAGATAAGTGCAGAAAGAGGCAAGTGAGGTGCAGAAAGAGGCAAGAGAGGTGCAGAAAGAGGCAAGAGAGCTACAAAACGAAGCAAGTGAGGTGCAGCAAGAAGCAATACGGGTGCAGAAAGAGGGAAGGGAAGTGCAGAAAGAGGCAACAGAGGTGCATAAACAGACAGGAGAGTAGCATAAACAGGCAAAACAGGTGCCGAAAGAGAGAACAGGGATTCAGAAAGAGGCAAGAGAGGTACAGAAGAAACAAAGAGGGGTGCAGAAAGACCCAAAAGGGGTGCAGAAAGAAGAAAGTGAGGTGCAGACAAAGGCAATAGTGGTGCAGAAAGAGGGAAGACAGGTGCGGAAACAGGTAAGAGAAGTGCATAAAGAGGCAAGAGAAGTGCTGAAAGAAGCAACAAAGGCTTAGAAAGGAGAAAGAGGTGTGATAAAAGAGACAAGCGAGTTGCAGATGAAACAAGGGAGGTGCAGAAAAAAGCAAGATAAGTGCAGAAAGAGGCAAGTGAGGTGCAGAAAGAGGCAAGAGACGTGCAGAAAGAGGCAAGAGAGGTACAAAAAGAGGCAAGTGAGGTGCAGAAAGAAGCAAGACGGGTGCAGAAAGAGGCCATAAAAGTACAGAAAGAAGCAACAGAGGTGCAGAAGGAGGCAAAAGAACTGCAGAAAGAGGCAAGAGAGTTGCATAAAGAGGCAAGAGAAGTGCACAAAGAGAGAAGAAGGGTGCAAAAAGAGTCAAGAGGTATGCAGAAAGAAGCAGGAGAGGTGCAGAAAGAAGCAAGAGAAGTGCTGGAAGAAGCAACAGTAATACAGAAAGAGGGAAGAGGGGTGCAGAAATAGGCAATACAAGTCTATACAAAAGCAACAGATATGCAGAAAGAGGCAAGAGAATGCAAAAAGAGGCAACAGAGGTGCAAAAACAGGCAGGAGAGATACATAAAGAGGGAACAGGGGTACCGAAAAAGGCAAGAGATGTACAGTTAGAGGGTGCACTAAGAAGCAAGTGGGGTATAGAAGAAGGCAAAAATGGTGCAGAAAGAGGCAAGACAGGTGCATAAACAGGCAAGAGAAGTGCAGGAAGAGGCAAGAGAATTGCTGAAAGAAGCAAAAGAGGTGTAAAAAGAAGCAAGAAAAGTGATGAAACAGACAACAGAGTAGCGGAAAGAAAAATGAGAGGTGCAGAAAAAAGAAAGAGAAGTGCAGAAAGAGGCACGTGAGGTGCAGAAAAGTCAAGAGAAGTGCAGAAACAGACGAGAGTGGTGCATAAATAGGAAATATAGGAGCAGAAAGAGGCAAGAGAAGTGCAGACATAAGCAACAGAGGTACAGAAGGAGGCAAGAGAACTGCAGAAAGAGGCAAGAGAGCTGCAGAAACAGGCAAGAGAGGTGCAGAAAGAGGCCAGAGAAATGCAGAAAGAAGCAAGAAAAGTGCGGGAAGAAGCAACAGAGGTGCAGAAAGGGGCGAGAGAAATGCATAAAGAAGCAACAGAGGTGCAAAACAGGCAGTAGAGATACAGAAAGAGGGAACAGGGGTGCAGAAAGTGGTAAGAGAGGCACAGAAAGAGAGAAGAGGGATACAGAAAAAGCCAAGAGGTGTGAAGAAAAAAGCAAGTGAGGTGTAGAAAGAGGCAACAGTGGTACTGAAAGAGGCAAGAAAGGTGCATACACAGGCAAGAGACCTGCAGACATAAGTGTTGAAAGAAGCAACAGAGGTGCAAAAAGAAACAAGGGGAGTGATGAAAGAGTCAAAAGAGTTGCAGAAATTAACAAGGAAGCTGCAGAAAAAGCTAGAGAAGTGCAGAAACAGGCAAGAGAGGTGCAGAAAGAGGTAAGAGAGGTACAGAAAGAAGCAAGAGAGATGCAGAAAGAAGCAAGTGAGGTACAGACACAGGCAAGAGGGGTGCAGAAAAGGCAAGAGATATGCAGAAATAGGCAATCAAGGTACAGAAACAGGCCAGAGGGGTGCAGAAAGAGGCAAGAGAAGTGCATAAAGAAGCAACAGAGGTGTAGAAGGAGGCAAGGGAACTGTAGAAAGAGGCAATAGAGCTGCAGAAACAGACAAGAGCGGTACAGTAAGAGGAAAGGGGTGCAAAAGGAGGTTAAGAGGGGTACAGAAAGTAGCAAGAGAGATGCGGGAAAAAGCAAGAGAAGTGCTGAAAGAACTAACGGAGTGCAGAAAGAGGCAAGAGGGGTGCAGAAAGAGGCAACAGAAGTACAGAAAGAAGCAACAGATATGCAGAAAGAGAAGTGCAGAAAGAGGCAAGAGAAGTGCTAAAAGAAGCAACAAAGGCTTAGAAAGGAGAAAGAGGTGTGATAAAAGAGACAAGTGAGTTGCAGATGAAACAAGGGAGGTGCAGAAAAAAGCAAGATAAGTGCAGAAAGAGGCAAGTGAGGTGCAGAAAGAGGCAAGATACGTGCAGAAAGAGGCAAGAGAGGTACAGAAGGAGGCAAAAGAACTGCAGAAAGAGGCAAGAGAGTTGCATAAAGAGGCAAGAGAAGTGCACAAAGAGAGAAGAAGGGTGCAAAAAGAGTCAAGAGGTATGCAGAAAGAAGCAGGAGAGGTGCAGAAAGAAGCAAGAGAAGTGCTGGAAGAAGCAACAGTGATACAGAAAGAGGGAAGAGGGGTGCAGAAATAGGCAATACAAGTCTATACAGAAGCAACAGATATGCAGAAAGAGGCAAGAGAATGCAAAAAGAGGCAACGGAGGTGCAAAAACAGGTAGGAGAGATACATAAAGAGGGAACAGGGGTACAGAAAACGGCAAGAGATGTACAGTTAGAGATTGCACTAAGAAGCAAGTGGGGTATAGAAGGAGGCAAGAGTGGTGCAGAAAGAGGTAAGACAGGTGCATAATCAGGCAAGAGAAATGCAGGAAGAGGCAAGAGAATTGCTGAAAGAAGCAAAAGAGGTGTAAAAAGAAGCAAGAAAAGTGATGAAACAGACAACAGAGTAGCGGAAAGAAAAATGAGAGGTGCAGAAAAAAGAAAGAGAAGTGCAGAAAGAGGCAAGTGAGGTGCAGAAAAGTCAAGAGAAGTGCAGAAACAGACGAGAGCGGTGCAGAAATAGGAAATTTAGGAGCAGAAAGAGGCAAGAGAAGTGCAGAAATAAGCAACAGAGGTACAGAAGGAGGCAAGAGAACTGCAGAAAGAGGCAAGAGCTGCAGAAACAGGCAAGAGAGGTGCAGAAAGAGGCCAGAGAAATGCAGAAAGAAGCAAGAAAAGTGCGGGAAGAAGCAACAGAGGTGCAGAAAGGGGCGAGAGAAATGCAGAAAGAAGCAACAGAGGTGCAAAACAGGCAGTAGAGATACAGAAAGAGGGAACAGGGGTGCAGAAAGTGGTAAGAGAGGCACAGAAAGAGAGAAGAGGGATACAGAAAAAGCCAAGAGGTGTGAAGAAAAAAGCAAGTGAGGTGTAGAAAGAGGCAACAGTGGTACTGAAAGAGGCAAGAAAGGTGCATACACAGGCAAGAGACCTGCAGACGTAAGTGCTGAAAGAAGCAACAGAGGTGCAAAAAGAAACAAGGGGAAAGATGAAAGAGTCAAAAGAGTTGCAGAAATTAACAAGGAAGCTGCAGAAAAAGCTAGAGAAGTGCAGAAACAGGCAAGAGAGGTGCAGAAAGAGGTAAGAGAGGTAAAGAAAGAAGCAAGAGAGATGCAGAAAGAAGCAAGTGAGGTACAGACACAGGCAAGAGGGGTGCAGAAAAGGCAAGCGATATGCAGAAATAGGCAAACAAGGTACAGAAACAGGCAAGAGGGGTGCAGAAAGAGGCAAGAGAAGTGCATAAAGAAGCAGCAGAGGTGTAGAAGGAGGCAAGGGAACTGTAGAAAGAGGCAATAGAGCTGCAGAAACAGACAAGAGCGGTACAGTAAGAGGAAAGGGGTGTAAAAGGAGGTTAAGAGGGGTACAGAAAGTAGCAAGAGAGATGCGGGAAAAAGCAAGAGAAGTGCTGAAAGAACTAACGGAGGTGCAGAAAGAGGCAATAGAGCTGCAGAAACAGACAAGAGCGGTACAGTAAGAGGAAAGGGGTGCAAAAGGAGGTTAAGAGGGGTACAGAAAGTAGCAAGAGAGATGCGGGAAAAAGCAAGAGAAGTGCTGAAAGAACTAACGGAGGTGCAGAAAGCGCCAAGAGGGGTGCAGAAAGAAGAAAGTGAGGTGCAGACAAAGGCAACAGTGGTGCAGAAAGAGGCAAGACAGGTACAGAAACAGGTAAGAGAAGTGCAGAAAGAGGCAAGAGAAGTGCTGAAAGAAGCAACAAAGGTGTAGAAAGGAGCAAGAGATGTGATAAAAGAGACAACCGAATTGCAGATGAAACAAGAGAGGTGCAGAAAAAAGCAAGATAAGTGCAGAAAGAGGCAAGTGAGGTGCAGAAAGAGGCAAGAGACGTGCAGAAAGAGGCAAGAGAGGTACAAAACGAAGCAAGTGAGGTGCAGCAAGAAGCAATACGGGTGCAGAAAGAGGCAAGGGAAGTGCAGAAAGAGGCAACAGAGGTGCATAAACAGGCAGGAGAGTAGCATAAACAGGCAAACAGGTGCTGAAAGAGAGAACAGGGATTCAGAAAGAGGCAAGAGAGGTGTTGGAAGGTGGATATCTGACTATGGTTACCCCCAAACTTTTTGCCTGGTGTTTAGCTGGTTTTTTACTTAGTTGGCCTGGGATCCTGCTATTCAGGGCCCCAGGCTGATTGCTCTCTCCTTAAAATGGACTCCATGTACCCTAGGTGCATAACATAATTGGAACTGGTTCACCTTATAGGCCCCTGTAACAGTGTACCCTAGGTACCCAGGGCATAGGTGCATCCAAGGCCTACCAGGGGCTGCAGCACGTCTTGTGCCACCCCTGGCCTGGCCTCCAGATTTGACACAACTGGCTGATCACTCAGCTGGGGTAAGTTGGTGTAATCACCTCTTACTTAGATATAGTATCCCTATATCAAACCATAAACTGGACACATGTTAACCTGTAAGCCATTCCTATGGAAGGCCCTTGCAATCCTGGGGGCAGAGTGCATGGTTACATGTGAGATGGTGCTCTAGCATGAGCTGAGCCTGTCTGCAGCTGTCGGGAACCACTCCCTAAGCTGTTCCGGGATATTGCCATACCATATACTCTTAAGTGCATTATAATCCTCGCGGTTATATGCTATCTTTGGTTTGGCTTTATCAAAACATGTCGAGTAAGGTGTCATACGAATTGGAATACTATCCCCTCGACAGTTCTGTCGACGGGGATAGCATTCCACCCTTCTAGAGGGACACGGCATGTGTGTAGCCTTAACCCCGGTTAAAGTTAACCAGAGCCTCAGCATCACAAAATGGATGCTGCCACCACAGACACATGTCTGACCTCCTGCTGCTGGGAGTCCTTCCAGCGAGGAGGGCCTGGACAAAGGGTTTCCTGCCTGGGGAGGTGCGAGCACCACCCCAGACAGGGTTTTGTGTATTGGGTAGGACAGGGCTGAATAGATTGAGACATGCCTGGGGCACACAAGGTGTCCCTGTGCATAAGCCAGCCCAAACCGGTTCTGGGGCTTTCCAGCCCCAGTCCTGGCGAGGAGCTGGACAAAGGAGAGGGGGTGTAACCACTCCCCTTCCTGGTCCCACCCAGAGGAGGGACCTAGTAGGTGATCCACCCCTCAGATTGGGAATAAGAGTGGGAGCAGTGCCATTGCACAGCAGATCATCCTGAATCAACTTTACACGAAGAAGAAGACTGGACTTCGACATTCTGCTGCACAGAAGACTGAAGAGAATCTCCCTTGTGGCCTAGGAGTGGCCACCCTGTGAACACAGGTACCAACCAGCAACTCGACGTCTGCTTTGCCGCCGCCTCCCGCCGGAGCCCGAGCCCAGAGCCCGACAAGAACCAGACTCCCAGACCTCTCAGAGCCCGATCCACAGTCCCTGCAAAGAAGGGACCCGTGGAGGCACCGAGTGACGTGGGACCGGACCTCTTGGAAGACACTCGAAAAGCTGACTGCACAGCTTCTGAGGCATCCTCGACGTTGTGCTTTGGGGACTGAGAACCCCCACCACCGAGCAGCCCTTGCACCAAAGATCAGCCCTCCAGCATCTCCACGATCTGCGTGGGGCCCTTTTGCATTGTGCCACTCGAGTCGCCATCCCGGCCACTAGCCACGTGGTCAGCGGCCATCTTGGCGACGAAACCGGCGATTTACACAGCAGGTCTGGTTGCTCCAGACCTACCCAAGCTCCTGTAAAAAGGAGCACCCGCTCTGACCTTGCTGGTCCGAGTGTTAAGCATCTTTCCACTTCTGCGTGGCTTGCATTTGCCAAGGCCTGCTTGCTCCGATCAGGTCGCCGACACCGCCAACAGCGAGAAGCCTACGTGGGACAGCTCGTGACTGACTCCTGGACGTCCTCAACTCCGGGTATCCACGTGGCTGCAGAAAGAAGCTACCCGACAACGCCTGTTTGCACCCGACATCGCCTGGTTCCAATCTGGTTCCACGGTAGTCACTGGCTAGTGACTTTGAACACTGTCCCCTCTGCTTTCCGGTCTTCACATCTTCAGATCCACCCTTGGATCCACCGGAACTCTTCACATCGAGCCGCCTGCAGCATCTCCAGCTCCAAGCACCATCGACCGGCGTGACGAAACCCGACACTACTTCGACCCTGTGCACCCGCTTCCTGTGGGTGAGGTAACTCAGCTCCGCCAGTGCTCCTGCACTGGTACACATCTCAAGGGCCTGTGTCTTAAGTTTCAACTCCGTAGGTCACTCGGAAGGTTCCTAACTTTCTAACTTTGTACTTTTTACGCACCATAGACTTTACATTGGAAAGTGCGTGCACTTTGAACACTGCACCCGAGTCCCGTGGGCCTCTCCCGACTTAGTCACTGCTAGTCTCGAATAGCTCCAGCGATTCCCAAGGCCCGAGGCCTCTTCACTTTCCCACTGGTATCTCTTATACCACTTTCTTAGTATATGGTTTAGGTGGCCCCTAGGGCTCATCCATATTGTGCAACTTTTGTGTATTTTAAACTGTCTTGTGATTTAACGCTTGTGCTTCTGTGCTCATAAAGAGTCCAGGGGATTTTATAGTTAATAAATCAATATATATATTTTCAATATATATCTGTGTGGTGTCCCTTTCATTTGGTGTTCAAGGGGGTTGTGTATGGTATAACAGCTGGTTTCACATGCCTTTCAGAGTTTAGCCTAAGACTGCTTTGTCCACGTTACCACTAGGATAACTGGTCTACAAGGTTGAATTACAACCATCATCATAAGGGTTGCTTGGCATGGTACATAGTGATCACTAAGAATTAGTGAGCATTATATACCAGGCCAACTTCTCACATTGGTGAGCAGCGGATTGGGATCTGAGCTTGCTGTTGTTTTACCATTACGATCTTTGAGATTATCATTTGAAAGATCATACAGGTACCTGCTAGGTACATATAAAACAAGACTAGTATACATAAGTTCTACTGAACTTAGTTGTTGTAGAGCAAAGGGAGTAGCACACCCTAACTACTAGATAGGTTTAGTAGGTAAACACCAGTGTAGGTAGATTGCAACACATCCACCCACACTAGAGCAATGTCTGGAGCAGAGGGATCCACTGGGAACACCCCTGTTGAGAGTGACCCTCCAAGGGCACCATCCAAATTTGCTATTTTTTCCTTTAAGGAATTAAGACAGCTTTGTGTCTTAAGGGGTCTGAAGACAGGGCCATCCCCTACTACAGACCACCTAAGAGAGATCTTGGATCAGTCTGAGACTCTAAAGACCACTAAGGCAGACCCCACAGTGAATGCTGAAGGAGGCCATCCTTCAGAGGATGACACTGTAGACACCCCTGGTCCTATCATCCTAGTAGATGAGGAAGCCCCCATCACTGGAGCTCCTCAGGTAGATGAAGAGGAGGAGGAGGAAGAGGAAGAGGTGGAAAGCAGTGGGTCAGATGATGACAGAAATAGTCAGGTGCTGGTCAGTAGACTGAACCAGGCTAATTTAAGCTTACTTGGGAATGAATCAGGTAACAACCCATTCAGACCCCCAGGTGGACTTAACCAGAAGCCTAGGAGGAGAAGGACTCACTCAGGTGACTCTGACAAATCCCATGCTTCTAGAGGCTCTCATGGTCACTCCAGAAAGGGGATGACTAGCCCTCAGAGAAGGGAACATGAGACCAAATTGAGAGAAGCTCAAATTAGAGAGGCTGAATTGAAAGTCCAGAGACAAGAGTTAGAAATTTCTCTGGCCCAAGAGAAACTTGCTAGAGCAAGACAGCCTAGAGAGAGTGGATTAGGATCCACTGGTGGCAGCAATATCCAGAAGGATAAAGACAGGTCCTTTGATACAAGAAACCTGAGTAAGATTGTGCCCCCCTACAAAGCTGGGGATGATATCCACAAATGGATGACTGCACTTGAGAGAGCCTGCATGGTACAGCAGATCCCTCAGGAGCAGTGGGCAGCAATCTTGTGGCTCTCCTTTGAAGGTAGAGGCCGAGACAGACTCCTCACAGTTAGTGATGGGGATTCTAGAAACTACCTGGTCCTGAAGAGTGCTCTGATTGATGGGTTAGGCTTAACCACTGAACAGTACAGGTTAATGTTCAGAGACACCCAGAAGACACAGACTCAGGACTGGTCTGAATTTGTTGAGTGTGCCACTAAGGCTCTGGGGGGCTGGTTGCTGGGAAGTAAGGTTACTGACTATACAGGATTGTATAATTTAATTATGAGAGAGCAAATCTTAAGTAATTGTCAAAATCAGCTTCTACATCAGCACCTGGTTGACTCTGATCTCACCTCCCCACAAGAATTGGGTAGGAGGGCAGACAAATGGGTCAGAACCAGGATCAGGCCTAAGAACCAGGGTGGTGACCAAAAGAAAGAGATTACCAAGCCGCAAGAGAAGGGTGGGGATAAAAGTAAGGAAAAGACTTCCCCAGGGCCCCAAAACTCCAAGAATGGGGGTGGGTCCCAAGACACTTCTACAACCCAGAAAAAGCCTTATTGTCATACCTGTAAACAGGTGGGGCATTACAAAACAGATAGCTGTTGTCCCAAGAATGGCAATAAGGAGAATATACCTCCAGGTAAGGCTCCAACACCTCCTGTCACTGTTAGCAGTGGTCCCCCAGGTGGTGGGAGCACCCCCAAGAATTTGGGTGGGTTTACTTTTGGAGGACAGGTGGACTCTGGCCTATCCAGGTCCCCTAACTCAGATACTCTTGTCTATGAGACTGGCATGGGGTTTGCAAATTTCACTGCTTGCCCAAACACTTTGAGCAAGTATAGACAGGAGCCCCTCATCAATGGTTTGAAAGTTGAGGCCTTCAGAGACACAGGGGCTAGCATCACCATGGTGGCTGAATGTCTAGTCCCCTCAAGGCAACTTTTACCTGATGGCAGATATCAGGTGACAAACATTGATGGCATAGAAACCAATCATCCCATGGCAGTAGTCAATCTTAGCTGGGGAGGTGTCACTGGCCCAAAGGGAGTGGCAGTGTCAGCAAACTTGCCTGTAGATTGCCTACTGGGTAATGATTTGGAAATCTCAGCCTGGGCCGGGGTTGAACAGCAAACCCATTCTAGAATGGTAAATCGCAATGGAAAGGTTAGTGGGGCTGTGATGGCTACAGCCCCAATCCAAGATGTCCTTCCTGAAAAGGTTGGGAGGGCTGAGCAAACCTCAGCCCCATCTTTAGCTAACTTCCCTCCTGAAAAGATTAGCAGAGCTGTTATGATAACAGCTCATACCCAAACTGAGTCTCCTCCTGAAAAGGTTGGTGGGGCTGTGATGGCCACAGCCCAAACTCAAACTGATACATGGGTAGTGAAGCCTGAAATGATGGATCACTCAACCCAAACAGAGAGCATTGAGGAGGAAGAGAAATATCCCTCCCACCAGACTTTAGGAAAGGATCAGCCTCCTCAGGGAACTGATCTTACCCCTGATGAAGGAACTGTCCCAGAGGTTGTTAGGCCTGGCCTGACAGAGCCTCTGATGGCAGTGGACCCTTCTCAGGTGGGACCCAGTCTGGAGCAAGTAACCTGCCCCTCTCTACCTTGCCTTACTCAGCCCAGGGCTGCAGAGGACAAGAAGGACAGTGAGACCCAAAGGGCCCCCTGTCAAATAAAGCACCCCCATCAACAGATTAGGGGCACCAAAACTAGTAGCCCTAGTGAGGTGCAAACTTTAAAAACTCCTGAGGGATCCCCCTTAAAAGTAGTTAGGGACCTCCCCCAGATGGATATTGTTGGGCACAGCCAAACCTGGGACCCTAAGGGCCCAAACCTGAACTGTCCCTCCAGTAAGCCAAACAGAGGGACTCAGCCTCCAGCTTTAGGTAGCCAGTGGTTGACCCTGAGAGCACAGTGCAACTCAGTCAGAGAAAGAAAGGCACACATGGTGGAGAGTGATTGGAGGAAGCTGAGCCCTACAGAGGAAACTCACTTAAGTACTCCATCCCAACACCAGCCTTTGACTTTGCAAAGACACACCACAGGTAGAGATTCCCTATGGTGGAGACCCTCAGATACCCTTAGGGTGAGGGATTGCTTAGTGGACCATGAGACAGGGGGTTACCAAGCCAGAGCTGGTACTTCCTTATATGGCCACTTAGGCAATATAGGCTTACCTGGTCAAGGATAGCCTTATCTCCTTTCGTTTGGGGGGGGGGGGTTATGTAGGAAGGTGGATATCTGACTATGGTTACCCCCAAACATTTTGCCTGGTGTTTAGCTGGTTTTTGACTTAGTTGGCCTGGGATCCTGCTATTCAGGGCCCCAGGCTGATTGCTCTCTCCTTAAAATGGACTCCATGTACCCTAGGTGCATAACATAATTGGAACTGGTTCACCTTATAGGCCCCTGTAAGAGTGTACCCTAGGTACCCAGGGCATAGGTGCATCCAAGGCCTACCAGGGGCTGCAGCACGTCTTGTGCCACCCCTGGCCTGGCCTCCAGATTTGACACAACTGGCTGATCACTCAGCTGGGGTAAGTTGGTGTAATCACCTCTTACTTAGATATAGTATCCCTATATCTAACCTTAAACTGGACACATGTTAACCTGTAAGCCATTCCTATGGAAGGCCCCTGCAATCCTGGGGGCAGAGTGCATGGTTACATGTGAGATGGTGCTCTAGCATGAGCTGAGCCTGTCTGCAGCTGTCGGGAACCACTCCCTAAGCTGTTCCGGGATATTGCCATACCATATACTCTTAAGTGCATTATAATCCTCGCGGTTATATGCTATCTTTGGTTTGGCTTTATCAAAACATGTCGAGTAAGGTGTCATACGAATTGGAATACTATCCCCTCGACAGTTCTGTCGACGGGGATAGCATTCCACCCTTCTAGAGGGACACGGCATGTGTGTAGCCTTAACCCCGGTTAAAGTTAACCAGAGCCTCAGCATCACAAAATGGATGCTGCCACCACAGACACATGTCTGACCTCCTGCTGCTGGGAGTCCTTCCAGCGAGGAGGGCCTGGACAAAGGGTTTCCTGCCTGGGGAGGTGCGAGCACCACCCCAGACAGGGTTTTGTGTATTGGGTAGGACAGGGCTGAATAGATTGAGACATGCCTGGGGCACACAAGGTATCCCTGTGCATAAGCCAGCCCAAACCGGTTCTGGGGCTTTCCAGCCCCAGTCCTGGCGAGGAGCTGGACAAAGGAGAGGGGGTGTAACCACTCCCCTTCCTGGTCCCACCCAGAGGAGGGACCTAGTAGGTGATCCACCCCTCAGATTGGGAATAAGAGTGGGAGCAGTGCCATTGCACAGCAGATCATCCTGATTCAACTTTACACGAAGAAGAAGACTGGACTTCGACATTCTGCTGCACAGAAGACTGAAGAGAATCTCCCTTGTAAGCATGAGCGAATTTTGCGGATCTCGCGTTCGCGAATTTTGCGGATTTGCGGATTCGCAATCCGCAAAATCCGCGAATTCCCGCGAATTTGCGGATTTTTTTTTTTTTGTGTTCGCCCGTGTTTCTGCCAGTTCGCGAGGGTTTTGTACACTTTCGCAAATTGCGAACTTACCTGTCGGGTCGCAAGTTTCGCGAACTTGTTGTTTCTACGTGTCCAGCCTGTTTGGGACACTCTTCTTCATCACTGCCACTCTCTGTCACCACTGCCACTCTCTGACTACTCATGCCACCCTCTGGCCCACCCATGCCACCCTCTGTTTCATCACCACACCCTCTGGTTGTCCAGTGTACATTATTTTCGGCAAAGCAAAGCACACCTTCCCTGCCTCAAGTGACCTGAATTAATTTGGGGCTGATTCATGTGTCACAGAATATTTTTTTAGCTGGCACCTGCTTCCTTAGTGCGCCCTGATTAGTGATCTTTTGCACTTGCTAAGTGCTTTCATTGTTGCAAAATTAGTTACAACACCTGCCCTGCCCCAACTGACAATAATGAATTAGGGGCTGATTAATGGATTTTAACTTCCAGCCTGGCTCCTGCTTGTCTCCCTTAGCTGTAATTCAGGACCTTTGTGGCATATGTGTAACTATTCTGAGGTTCAGAGCAGGGTCACATACTAGTTTCAACTGGCAACTGAACTCTGGAGGGGCCCCTCAGGAAGCACTCCAGGAAATGGCTACTAATGATGAGCCTGAACTTTTGAACCTGGTAAGTAGTTACTTTCAGTTTTGCTAAAATCGTATTTCTGCAATTTTGCACTTATTCGCGGGGCGCGAACTCACGCGAACAGTGCGAGCAGTGCGAGCAAAATCCGCTGCTCGCGGATTTGCGGATTTTGCGGGAAATTCGCAAATCTCGCGGATTGCGGATTTCCCGAAAATCCGCAAAATCCGCGAGCGGAACGGATTTTCCGCCCACGCCTACTCCCTTGTGGCCTAGGAGTGGCCACCCTGTGAACACAGGTACCAACCAGCAACTTGACGTCTGCTTTGCCGCCGCCTCCCGCCGGAGCCCGAGCCCAGAGCCCGACAAGAACCAGACTCCCAGACCTCTCAGAGCCCGATCCACAGTCCCTGCAAAGAAGGGACCCGTGGAGGCACCGAGTGATGTGGGACCGGACCTCTTGGAAGACACTCGAAAAGCTGACTGTGCAGCTTCTGAGGCATCCTCGATGTTGTGCTTTGGGAACTGAGAACCCCCATAACCGAGCAGCCCTTGCACCGAAGATCAGCCCTCCAGCATCTCCACGATCTGCGTGGGGCTCTTTTGCATTGTGCCACTTGACGCGCCATCCCGGCCACTAGCCACGTGGTCAGCGGCCATCTTGGCGACGAAACTGACGATTTACACAGCAGGTCTGGTTGCTCCAGACGTACCCAAGCTCCTGTAAAAAGGAGCACCCACTCTGACCTTGCTGGTCCGAGTGTTAAGCATCTTTCCACTTCTGCGTGGCTTGCATTTGCCAAGGCCTGTTTGCTCTGATCAGGTCGCCGACACCGCCAACAGCGAGAAGCCTACGTGGGACAGCTTGTGACCGACTCCTGGACGTCCTCGACCCCGGGTATCCACGTGGCTGCAGAAAGAAGCTACCCGACAACGCCTGTTTGCACCCGACATCGCCTGGTTCCAATCTGGTTCCACGGTAGTCACTGGCTAGTGACTTTGAACACTGTCCCCTCTGCTTTCAGGTCTTCACATCTTCAGATCCACCCTTGGATCCACCGGAACTCTTCACATCGAGCCGCCTGCAGCATCTCCAGCTCCAAGCACCATCGACCGGCGTGACGAAACCCAACACTACTTCGACCCTGTGCACCCGCTTCCTGTGGGTGAGGTAACTCAGCTCCGCCAGTGCTCCTGCACTGGTACACATCTCAAGGGCCTGTGTCTTAAGTTTCAACTCCGTAGGTCACTCGGAAGGTTCCTAACTTTCTAACTTTGTACTTTTTACGCACCATAGACTTTACATTGGAAAGTGCGTGCACTTTGAACACTGCACCCGAGTCCCGTGGGCCTCTCCCGACTTAGTCACTGCTAGTCTCGAATAGCTCCAGCGATTCCCAAGGCCCTAGACCTCTTCACTTTCCCACTGGTATCTCTTATACCACTTTCTTAGTATATGGTTTAGGTGACCTCTAGGGCTCATCCATATTGTGCAACTTTTGTGTATTTTAAACTGTCTTGTGATTTAACGCTTGTGCTTCTGTGCTCATAAAGAGTCCAGGGGATTTTATAGTTAATAAATCAATATATATATGTTCAATATATATCTGTGTGGTGTCCCTTTCATTTGGTATTCAAGGGGGTTGTGTATGGTATAACAGCTGGCTTCACATGCCTTTCAGAGTTTAGCCTAAGACTGCTTTGTCCACGTTACCACTAGGATAACTGGTCTACAAGGTTGAATTACAACCATCATCATAAGGGTTGCTTGGCATGGTACAAAGTGATCACTAAGAATTAGTGAGCATTATATACCAGGCCAACTTCTCACAAGAGGTATAGAAGAAACAAAGAGGGGTGCAGAAAGACCCAAAAGGGGTGCAGAAAGAAGAAAGTGAGGTGCAGACAAAGGCAATAGTGGTGCAGAAAGAGGCAAGACAGGTGCGGAAACAGGTAAGAGAAGTACAGAAAGAGGCAAGAGAAGTGCTGAAAGAAGCAACAAAGGCTTAGAAAGGAGAAAGAGGTGTGATAAAAGAGACAAGCGAGTTGCAGATGAAACAAGAGAGGTGCAGAAAAAAGCCAGATAAGTGCAGAAAGAGGCAAGTGAGGTGCAGAAAGAGGCAAGAGACGTGCAGAAAGAGGCAAGAGAGGTACAAAAAGAGGCAAGTGAGGTGTGAAAGAAGCAAGACGGGTGCAGAAAGAGGCCATAAAAGTACAGAAAGAAGCAACAGAGGTGCAGAAGGAGGCAAAAGAACTGCAGAAAGGGGCAAGAGAGTTGCATAAAGAGGCAAGAGAAGTGCACAAAGAGAGAAGAAGGGTGCAAAAAGAGTCAAGAGGTATGCAGAAAGAAGCAGGAGAGGTGCAGAAAGAAGCAAGAGAAGTGCTGGAAGAAGCAACAGTAATACAGAAAGAGGGAAGAGGGGTGCAGAAATAGGCAATACAAGTCTATACAGAAGCAACAGATATGCAGAAAGAGGCAAGAGAATGCAAAAAGAGGCAACAGAGTTGCAAAAACAGGCAGGAGAGATACATAAAGAGGGAACAGGGGTACCGAAAAGGGCAAGAGATGTACAGTTAGAGGGTGCACTAAGAAGCAAGTGGGGTATAGAAGAAGGAAAAAATGGTGCAGAAAGAGGCAAGACAGGTGCATAAACAGGCAAGAGAAGTGCAGGAAGAGGCAAGAGAATTGCTGAAAGAAGCAAAAGAGGTGTAAAAAGAAGCAAGAAAAGTGATGAAACAGACAACAGAGTAGCGGAAAGAAAAATGAGAGGTGCAGAAAAAAAAAGAGAAGTGCAGAAAGAGGCACGTGAGGTGCAGAAAAGTCAAGAGAAGTGCAGAAACAGACAAGAGTGGTGCAGAAATAGGAAATATAGGAGCAGAAAGAGGCAAGAGAAGTGCAGAAATAAGCAACAGAGGTACAGAAGGAGGCAAGAGAACTGCAGAAAGAGGCAAGAGAGCTGCAGAAACAGGCAAGAGAGGTGCAGAAAGAGGCCAGAGAAATGCAGAAAGAAGCAAGAAAAGTGCGGGAAGAAGCAACAGAGGTGCAGAAAGGGGCGAGAGGAATGCAGAAAGAAGCAACAGAGGTGCAAAACAGGCAGTAGAGATACAGAAAGAGGGAACAGGGGTGCCGAAAGTGGTAAGAGAGGCACAGAAAGAGAGAAGAGGGATACAGAAAAAGCCAAGTGGTGTGAAGAAAAAAGCAAGTGAGGTGTAGAAAGAGGCAACAGTGGTACTGAAAGAAGCAAGAAAGGTGCATACACAGGCAAGAGACCTGCAGACATAAGTGTTGAAAGAAGCAACAGAGGTGCAAAAAGAAACAAGGGAAGTGATGAAAGAGTCAAAAGAGTTGCAGAAATTAACAAGAAAGCTGCAGAAAAAGCTAGAGAAGTGCAGAAACAGGCAAGAGAGGTGCAGAAAGAGGTAAGAGAGGTACAGAAAGAAGCAAGAGAGATGCAGAAAGAAGCAAGTGAGGTACAGACACAGGCAAGAGGGGTGCAGAAAAGGCAAGAGATATGCAGAAATAGGCAAACAAGGTACAGAAACAGGCAAGAGGGGTGCAGAAAGAGGCAAGAGAAGTGCATAAAGAAGCAACAGAGGTGTAGAAGGAGGCAAGGGAACTGTAGAAAGAGGCAATAGAGCTGCAGAAACAGACAAGAGTGGTACAGTAAGAGGAAAGTGGTGCAAAAGGAGGTTAAGAGGGGTACAGAAAGTAACAAGAGAGATGCGGGAAAAAGCAAGAGAAGTGCTGAAAGAACTAACGGAGGTGCAGAAAGAGGCAAGAGGGGTGCAGAAAGAGGCAACAGAAGTACAGAAAGAAGCAACAGATATGCAGAAAGAGAAGTGCAGAAAGAGGCAAGAGAAGTGCTTAAAGAAGCAACAAAGGCTTAGAAAGGAGAAAGAGGTGTGATAAAAGAGACAAGCGAGTTGCAGATGAAACAAGGGAGGTGCAGAAAAAAGCAAGATAAGTGCAGAAAGAGGCAAGTGAGGTGCAGAAAGAGGCAAGAGACGTGCAGAAAGAGGCAAGAGAGGTACAGAAGGAGGCAAAAGAACTGCAGAAAGAGGCAAGAGAGTTGCATAAAGAGGCAAGAGAAGTGCACAAAGAGAGAAGAAGGGTGCAAAAAGAGTCAAGAGGTATGCAGAAAGAAGCAGGAGAGGTGCAGAAAGAAGCAAGAGAAGTGCTGGAAGAAGCAACAGTGATACAGAAAGAGGGAAGAGGGGTGCAGAAATAGGCTATACAAGTCTATACAGAAGCAACAGATATGCAGACAGAGGCAAGAGTATGCAAAAAGAGGCAACGGAGGTGCAAAAACAGGTAGGAGAGATACATAAAGAGGGAACAGGGGTACAGAAAAAGGCAAGAGATGTACAGTTAGAGGGTGCACTAAGAAGCAAATGGGGTATAGAAGGAGGCAAGAGTGGTGCAGAAAGAGGTAAGACAGGTGCATAAACAGGCAAGAGAAGTGCAGGAAGAGGCAAGAGAATTGCTGAAAGAAGCAAAAGAGGTGTAAAAAGAAGCAAGAAAAGTGATGAAACAGACAACAGAGTAGCGGAAAGAAAAATGAGAGGTGCAGAAAAAAGAAAGAGAAGTGCAGAAAGAGGCAAGTGAGGTGCAGAAAAGTCAAGAGAAGTGCAGATTACCAAAAAGGGGACACTGTTCCTAATACAAGGTGCTAAAAGTCACCAAATGCAAGGGGGTGCAAAAGTCACCCATATGTGAGGAAAGGAAAGTAAAAGAAAAAGAATCCTTAGGTAAGGGAACCCACAAAAAATATATAAAGGGGAACCATTTTGTGTCCTCTGTTGCCCTCACACACCTGGAAAGATGTCATGCTTCATCATCGGGCAATTGCTCCTCGTAGGGCCGGCGCTGCAATTCCCTACGGGCCCCCCGAAGGGACTCTTTATCGGAGATCTTTTATAGGACTGCCGGATGGTGCATGCGGGTGTGCGGGGTAGTGGGTTAAAAGAGGGAAATAAAAAGTGCGTGCAAGTGTAAAGTGAACATCATACTCCATGCTGTTATTTTTACAGCTCTTTAAATTGGGTGAGTCCATTGCTTGAAGCCAGCGGATCTTTCTCCTCAGCATTGCGAGGTGAGAACGCATTAAGAGATGTCAATTCTCGGGGGCACTGACTCTTGACGAGGTTTTTCGAGAATCATGTTTTAGAGTAGTTGAGACCTACTGCTACAAAATATAGGGGCACATTGGTTCCTACCTCTCCCCCTCATTTTAATATTTCCTATGTGAGGGTCATGCATCCAATTTTCTGGGCTTACTCATATGCATTTTTCACACCCCACTGGCCCTGCAACCTCCAACTTCCTGGGATGAATCTGTGTCCCATGCGCCTGCTATCCTTGACAATCTTATGCTTGGATGTGTACACAATGTGACACATAATGTGGCATCAAGGTGTTCCTGATGCTGAAATTTAATTTAAATATACTTTTTACTTTGTTCTTTCCTAGGTACTGACCAGGAGCGGTTACAAATATGCAGCTGTAGCCAGACTTGGGGTATACAGGTTTCTGCCCGCCCTGATCGATTATGAGGGTATTTTTAATTCATTTATCATGTGCACCTTAACTTTTAGAATTCTGGTCCTGACGAAGCGCCAACGACCCCTAAGGCGACGCAGGCGCGAAACATGTTGACCTATGTCCTTCTATACCCAGGCATAGTATGCCACTGGGGCTAGATTTCATTTAGCAGTTGAGTCTGCTCTGGGTACATGATTGAAACAATTGCTGCATGGTTACCCAGTATGATGTTCACTTTACACTTGCACGCACTTTTTATTTCCCTCTTTTAACCCACTACCCCGCACACCCGCATGCACCATCCGGCAGTCCTATAAAAGATCTCCGATAAAGAGTCCCTTCGGGGGGCCCGTAGGGAATTGCAGCGCCGGCCCTACGAGGAGCAATTGCCCGATGATGAAGCATGACATCTTTCCAGGTGAGTGAGGGCAACAGAGGACACAAAATGGTTCCCCTTTATATATTTTTTGTGGGTTCCCTTACCTAAGGATTCTTTTTCTTTTACTTTCCTTTCCTCACATATGGGTGACTTTTGCACCCCCTTGCATTTGGTGACTTTTAGCACCTTGTATTAGGAACAGTGTCCCCTTTTTGGTAATTAGTATTGTGATAGGGAGCATGGACACTGGACCTGTTAAAAAGCTCCTTGGTCCCCCTCCTCTCCCTTTTGTATCACAAGAGAAGTGCAGAAACAGACGAGAGCGGTGCAGAAATAGGAAATTTAGGAGCAGAAAGAGGCAAGAGAAGTGCAGAAATAAGCAACAGAGGTACAGAAGGAGGCAAGAGAACTGCAGAAAGAGGCAAGAGCTGCAGAAACAGGCAAGAGAGGTGCAGAAAGAGGCCAGAGAAATGCAGAAAGAAGCAAGAAAAGTGCGGGAAGAAGCAACAGAGGTGCAGAAAGGGGCAAGAGAAATGCAGAAAGAAGCAACAGAGGTGCAAAACAGGCAGTAGAGATACAGAAAGAGGGAACAGGGGTGCAGAAAGTGGTAAGAGAGGCACAGAAAGAGAGAAGAGGGATACAGAAAAAGCCAAGAGGTGTGAAGAAAAAAGCAAGTGAGGTGTAGAAAGAGGCAACAGTGGTACTGAAAGAGGCAAGAAAGGTGCATACACAGGCAAGAGACCTGCAGACATAAGTGCTGAAAGAAGCAACAGAGGTGCAAAAAGAAACAAGGGAAGTGATGAAAGAGTCAAAAGAGTTGCAGAAATTAACAAGGAAGCTGCAGAAAAAGCTAGAGAAGTGCAGAAACAGGCAAGAGAGGTGCAGAAAGAGGTAAGAGAGGTACAGAAAGAAGCAAGAGAGATGCAGAAAGAAGCAAGTGAGGTACAGACACAGGCAAGAGGGGTGCAGAAAAGGCAAGAGATATGCAGAAATAGGCAAACAAGGTACAGAAACAGGCAAGAGGGGTGCAGAAAGAGGCAAGAGAAGTGCATAAAGAAGCAACAGAGGTGTAGAAGGAGGCAAGGGAACTGTAGAAAGAGGCAATAGAGCTGCAGAAACAGACAAGAGTGGTACAGTAAGAGGAAAGTGGTGCAAAAGGAGGTTAAGAGGGGTACAGAAAGTAACAAGAAAGATGCGGGAAAAAGCAAGAGAAGTGCTGAAAGAACTAACGGAGGTGCAGAAAGAGGCAAGAGGGGTGCAGAAAGAGGCAACAGAAGTACAGAAAGAAGCAACAGATATGCAGAAAGAGAAGTGCAGAAAGAGGCAAGAGAAGTGCTAAAAGAAGCAACAAAGGCTTAGAAAGGAGAAAGAGGTGTGATAAAAGAGACAAGCGAGTTGCAGATGAAACAAGGGAGGTGCAGAAAAAAGCAAGATAAGTGCAGAAAGAGGCAAGTGAGGTGCAGAAAGAGGCAAGAGACGTGCAGAAAGAGGCAAGAGAGGTACAGAAGGAGGCAAAAGAACTGCAGAAAGAGGCAAGAGAGTTGCATAAAGAGGCAAGAGAAGTGCACAAAGAGAGAAGAAGGGTGCAAAAAGAATCAAGAGGTATGCAGAAAGAAGCAGGAGAGGTGCAGAAAGAAGCAAGAGAAGTGCTGGAAGAAGCAACAGTGATACATAAAGAGGGAAGAGGGGTGCAGAAATAGGCTATACAAGTCTATACAGAAGCAACAGATATGCAGAAAGAGGCAAGAGAATGCAAAAAGAGGCAACGGGGGTGCAAAAACAGGTAGGAGAGATACATAAAGAGGGAGCAGGGGTACAGAAAAAGGCAAGAGATGTACAGTTAGAGGGTGCACTAAGAAGCAAGTGGGGTATAGAAGGAGGCAAGAGTGGTGCAGAAAGAGGTAAGACAGGTGCATAAACAGGCAAGAGAAGTGCAGGAAGAGGCAAGAGAATTGCTGAAAGAAGCAAAAGAGGTGTAAAAAGAAGCAAGAAAAGTGATGAAACAGACAACAGAGTAGCGGAAAGAAAAATGAGAGGTGCAGAAAAAAGAAAGAGAAGTGCAGAAAGAGGCAAGTGAGGTGCAGAAAAGTCAAGAGAAGTGCAGAAACAGACGAGAGCGGTGCAGAAATAGGAAATTTAGGAGCAGAAAGAGGCAAGAGAAGTGCAGAAATAAGCAACAGAGGTACAGAAGGAGGCAAGAGAACTGCAGAAAGAGGCAAGAGCTGCAGAAACAGGCAAGAGAGGTGCAGAAAGAGGCCAGAGAAATGCAGAAAGAAGCAAGAAAAGTGCGGAAAGAAGCAACAGAGGTGCAGAAAGGGGCGAGAGAAATGCAGAAAGAAGCAACAGAGGTGCAAAACAGGCAGTAGAGATACAGAAAGAGGGAACAGGGGTGCAGAAAGTGGTAAGAGAGGCACAGAAAGAGAGAAGAGGGATACAGAAAAAGCCAAGAGGTGTGAAGAAAAAAGCAAGTGAGGTGTAGAAAGAGGCAACAGTGGTACTGAAAGAGGCAAGAAAGGTGCATACACAGGCAAGAGACCTGCAGACATAAGTGCTGAAAGAAGCAACAGAGGTGCAAAAAGAAACAAGGGGAAAGATGAAAGAGTCAAAAGAGTTGCAGAAATTAACAAGGAAGCTGCAGAAAAAGCTAGAGAAGTGCAGAAACAGGCAAGAGAGGTGCAGAAAGAGGTAAGAGAGGTAAAGAAAGAAGCAAGAGAGATGCAGAAAGAAGCAAGTGAGGTACAGACACAGGCAAGAGGGGTGCAGAAAAGGCAAGCGATATGCAGAAATAGGCAAACAAGGTACAGAAACAGGCAAGAGGGGTGCAGAAAGAGGCAAGAGAAGTGCATAAAGAAGCAGCAGAGGTGTAGAAGGAGGCAAGGGAACCGTAGAAAGAGGCAATAGAGCTGCAGAAACAGACAAGAGCGGTACAGTAAGAGGAAAGGGGTGTAAAAGAAGGTTAAGAGGGGTACAGAAAGTAGCAAGAGAGATGCGGGAAAAAGCAAGAGAAGTGCTGAAAGAACTAACGGAGGTGCAGAAAGAGGCAATAGAGCTGCAGAAACAGACAAGAGCGGTACAGTAAGTGGAAAGGGGTGCAAAAGGAAGTTAAGAGGGGTACAGAAAGTAGCAGGAGAGATGCGGGAAAAAGCAAGAGAAGTGCTGAAAGAACTAACGGAGGTGCAGAAAGCGCCAAGAGGGGTGCAGAAAGAAGAAAGTGAGGTGCAGACAAAGGCAACAGTGGTGCAGAAAGAGGCAAGACAGGTACAGAAACAGGTAAGAGAAGTGCAGAAAGAGGCAAGAGAAGTGCTGAAAGAAGCAACAAAGGTGTAGAAAGGAGCAAGAGATGTGATAAAAGAGACAACCGAATTGCAGATGAAACAAGAGAGGTGCAGAAAAAAGCAAGATAAGTGCAGAAAGAGGCAAGTAAGGTGCAGAAAGAGGCAAGAGACGTGCAGAAAGAGGCAAGAGAGGTACAAAACGAAGCAAGTGAGGTGCAGCAAGAAGCAATACGGGTGCAGAAAGAGGCAAGGGAAGTGCAGAAAGAGGCAACAGAGGTGCATAAACAGGCAGGAGAGTAGCATAAACAGGCAAAACAGGTGCCGAAAGAGAGAACAGGGATTCAGAAAGAGGCAAGAGAGGTACAGAAGAAACAAAGAGGGGTGCAGAAAGACCCAAAAGGGGTGCAGAAAGAAGAAAGTGAGGTGCAGACAAAGGCAATAGTGGTGCAGAAAGAGGCAAGACAGGTGCGGAAACAGGTAAGAGAAGTACAGAAAGAGGCAAGAGAAGTGCTGAAAGAAGCAACAAAGGCTTAGAAAGGAGAAAGAGGTGTGATAAAAGCGACAAGCGAGTTGCAGATGAAACAAGGGAGGTGCAGAAAAAAGCAAGATACGTGCAGAAAGAGGCAAGTGAGGTGCAGAAAGAGGCAAGAGACGTGCATAAAGAGGCAAGAGAGGTACAAAAAGAGGCAAGTGAGGTGCAGAAAGAAGCAAGACGGGTGCAGAAAGAGGCCATAAAACTACAGAAAGAAGCAACAGAGGTGCAGAAGGAGGCAAAAGAACTGCAGAAAGAGGCAAGAGAGTTGCATAAAGAGGCAAGAGAAGTGCACAAAGAGAGAAGAAGGGTGCAAAAAGAGTCAAGAGGTATGCAGAAAGAAGCAGGAGAGGTGCAGAAAGAAGCAAGAGAAGTGCTGGAAGAAGCAACAGTAATACAGAAAGAGGGAAGAGGGGTGCAGAAATAGGCAATACAAGTCTATACAGAAGCAACAGATATGCAGAAAGAGGCAAGAGAACGCAAAAAGAGGCAACGGAGGTGCAAAAACTGGTAGGAGAGATACATAAAGAGGGAACAGGGGTACCGAAAAAGGCAAGAGATGTACAGTTAGAGGGTGCACTAAGAAGCAAGTGGGGTATAGAAGGAGGCAAAAGTGGTGCAGAAAGAGGCAAGACAGGTGCATAAACAGGCAAGAGAAGTGCAGGAAGAGGCAAGAGAATTGCTGAAAGAAGCAAAAGAGGTGTAAAAAGAAGCAAGACAAGTGATGAAACAGACAACAGAGTAGCGGAAAGAAAAATGAGAGGTGCAGAAAAAAGAAAGAGAAGTGCAGAAAGAGGCACCTGAGGTGCAGAAAAGTCAAGAGAAGTGCAGAAACAGACGAGAGTGGTGCAGAAATAGGAAATATAGGAGCAGAAAGAGGCAAGAGAAGTGCAGAAATAAGCAACAGAGGTACAGAAGGAGGCAAGAGAACTGCAGAAAGAGGCAAGAGAGCTGCAGAAACAGGCAAGAGAGGTACAGAAAGAGGCCAGAGAAATGCAGAACGAAGCAAGAAAAGTGCGGGAAGAAGCAACAGAGGTGCAGAAAGGGGCGAGAGAAATGCAGAAAGAAGCAACAGAGGTGCAAAACAGGCAGTAGAGATACAGAAAGAGGGAACAGGGGTGCAGAAAGTGGTAAGAGAGGCACAGAAAGAGAGAAGAGGGATACAGAAAAAGCCAAGAGGTGTGAAGAAAAAAGCAAGTGAGGTGTAGAAAGAGGCAACAGTGGTACTGAAAGAGGCAAGAAAGGTGCATACACAGGCAAGAGACCTGCAGACATAAGTGCTGAAAGAAGCAACAGAGGTGCAAAAAGAAACAAGGGGAGTGATGAAAGAGTCAAAAGAGTTGCAGAAATAAACAAGGAAGCTGCAGAAAAAGCTAGAGAAGTGCAGAAACAGGCAAGAGAGGTGCAGAAAGAGGTAAGAGAGGTACAGAAAGAAGCAAGAGAGATGCAGAAAGAAGCAAGTGAGGTACAGACACAGGCAAGAGGGGTGCAGAAAAGGCAAGAGATATGCAGAAATAGGCAAACAAGGTACAGAAACAGTCAAGAGGGGTGCAGAAAGAGGCAAGAGAAGTGCATAAAGAAGCAACAGAGGTGTAGAAGGAGGCAAGGGAACTGTAGAAAGAGGCAATAGAGCTACAGAAACAGACAAGAGCGGTACAGTAAGAGGAAAGGGGTGCAAAAGGAGGTTAAGAGGGGTACAGAAAGTAGCAAGAGAGATGCGGGAAAAAGCAAGAGAAGTGCTAAAAGAACTAACGGAGGTGCAGAAAGAGGCAAGAGGGGTGCAGAAAGAGGCAACAGAAGTACAGAAAGGAGTAACAGATATGCAGAAAGAGGCAAGAGAATGCAAAAAGAGGCAACGGAGTTGCAAAACAGGTAGGAGAGATACATAAAGAGGGAACAGGGGTACAGAAAAAGGCAAGAGATGTACAGTTAGAGGGTGCACTAAGAAGCAAGTGGGTTATAGAAGGAGGCAAAAGTGGTGCAGAAAGAGGCAGGACAGGTGCATAAACAGGCAAGAGAAGTGCAGGAAGAGGCAAGAGAATTGCTGAAAGAAGCAAAAGAGGTGTAAAAAGAAGCAACAAAAGTGATGAAACAGACAGCAGAGTAGCGGAAAGAAAAATGAGAGGTGCAGAAAAAAGAAAGAGAAGTGCAGAAAGAGGCAAGTGAGGTGCAGAAAAGTCAAGAGAAGTGCAGAAACAGACGAGAGTGGTGCAGAAATAGGAAATTTAGGAGCAGAAAGAAGCAAGAGAGCTGCAGAAACAGGCAAGAGAGGTACAGAAGGAGGCAAGAGAAATGCAGAAAGAAGCAAGAAAAGTGTGGGAAGAAGCAACATAGGTGCAGAAAGGGGCGAGAGAAATGCAAAAAGAAGCAACAGAGGTGCAAAACAGGCAGTAGAGATACAGAAAGAGGGAACAGGGGTGCAGAAAGTGGTAAGAGAGGCACAGAAAGAGAGAAGAGGGATACAGAAAAAGCCAAGAGGTGTGAAGAAAAAAGCAAGTGAGGTGTAGAAAGAGGCAACAGTGGTACTGAAAGAGGCAAGAAAGGTGCATACACAGGCAAGAGACCTGCAGACATAAGTGCTGAAAGAAGCAACAGAGGTGCAAAAAAAAACAAGGGGAGTGATGAAAGAGTCAAAAGAGTTGCAGAAAGAAACAAGGAAGCTGCAGAAAAAGCTAGAGAAGTGCAGAAACAGGCAAGAGAGGTGCGGAAAGAGGCAAGAGAGGTGCAGAAAGAAGCAAGAGAGATGCAGAAAGAAGCAAGTGAGGTACAGACACAGGTAAGAGGGGTGCAGAAAAGGCAAGAGATATGCAGAAATAGGCAATCAAGGTACAGAAACAGGCAAGAGGGGTGCAGAAAGAGGCAAGAGAAGTGCATAAAGAAGCAACAGAGGTGTAGAAGGAGGCAAGGGAACTGTAGAAAGAGGAAATTGAGCTGCAGAAACAGACAAGAGCGGTACAGTAAGAGGAAAGGGGTGCAAAAGGAGGTTAAGAGGAGTAAAGAAAGTAGCAAGAGAGATTCGGGAAAAAGCAAGAGAAGTGCTGAAAGAACTAATGGAGGTGCAGAAAGAGGCAAGAGGGGTGCAGAAAGAGGCAACAGAAGTACAGAAAGAAGCAACAGAGGTGCAGAAGGAGGCAAGAGAGTTGTAGGAAGAGTCAAGAGAGGTGCAGAAAGAGGGAAGAGTGTACTAAAAGGGGTAAGAGAGGTGCAGAAGTATGAAGCAAGAGAGGTGCAGAAAGAAGCAAGAGAGATGCAGAAAGAAGGGAGGTGCAGAAAGCAGAACAGATGTGCAGAAAGAGGCATGAGAAGTACAGAAAAAGAAAGAAAGGTGCACAAAGAAGCAAGAGAAATACAGAAAGAGGCAAGAGAGGCACAGAAAGAAGCAAAAGTATTTTGCACACCTTTAGTACTAACTTAACACCCACATTAAGCAATAAATAACAGGTGACCCTGCCAGAATTACAAAGGGCCTTCTAACACACTGTAACACTTGCCACTGGTAACGTTTAAGCCGTTTGAGCTAGAAACAATGTTTTTTCTTCAAATCTGCAGATAATGCAGCAGATGATGTATAATGTGGCAAATGCGGAAAATGTTTAATTATGTGAAAATCAATGCAGGCGAACAGTCGGATAATTCCAGTGGCCCTGCTCATTCTGCCAACTAGGACCAGAAGTGCTCCTCAGTGGTTGGTTCCTTCTTTTTTGTTTCATTGAATTTATAGTTTTGCTTTTATGGAAAGAAGGAAGACTAAACCTGAGGTCACCACTCCACAACACAGACTACTATACCACATAGTTACTCTCCATAGCACAAAATCCCACTCTACATAATTCCTACAGACTGAATACCGCATACTTTCTATCCACATAATTTCACCGCACAACATACCACATAATTCCACTACACACAACATACATCCACTCAACTCCCAAAAACATTAGTAAAACATTTTTAAATTTACAACGCCAAAAGCCCTAACTTTCGCAAATGCGAGACCTATTACATTGCAATTGCTTCTTTAACTAGTAGTCACATTTACAGAGTGGTGGAGAAAGGGGGCTGAGCCTCTGACCAGCGCTCAGGAATTCTGTTGTATAGCACTTACAGGTGGTACCAGGAGGGCTTCTTGGCCACCAAAGTATCTCAGCAGTAAAGTGGTCTTCATCCCCCAACCAGTAGTGTGCCAGGAGGTGCATTTGCAGAGTGGTGGAAAAAGGGGGGCATGGCATCCTAAGACCTCTTGGCGATCTCACTGTGCTGGACTTACTGTAGGTAACAGGAGGGGTAGTTGGTCCCCAAGGACATCCTTGGGGGTCAACTATCCCTCCTATTACCTCCAGTAAGTCCCACACAGGAGGATTGCTAAGTTCTCATATCAGGCCACGCCCCCTTTCCCCACCACTCTGCAAATGTGCTCCCTGGCACTCTTTTGGATGGGGATTGAAGTCCCTTTCGCTGCTGGGGGTCTTTAGGGGCCAACTAGCTTACCTGTTACCTCCAGTAAGCCCCACACAGTGGGATTACGGAGAGGTAGACACAGGCCCACCCCCTTTGTCCACCACTCTGCAAACACACCTCTTGGCGCGTTCTTGGTTGGGGGATTCGCATAGGGTCCGCAAATCCCAACGGAAAAAAAAGAATATTAAGCAGGGTCTCCCGTGCTTTGTTTGTTTAAGCCCCAGGGTGGGGGACCCCCTAAGCAGGCCTAGGGGTCAGGGTGTTTCTACCGTGCCCCCTTTTCTTGTTTTTTCACCTTTTTTATCATGACTCCGTTTAACAGGGTCACAAGATGGCTGCCAACACTTCCTGGTTTGAAGTGTTGGCAGCCAATCAGAGTCAAGCTTGTGCTCGGGAGGGTTCGCAGATCCAACGTGGTCACAAGATACTAATATTTTTTTAGGTATGTATTTTTCAGGAACTAATAAACAGATTGACACCATTTAAAAAAAGGTCATTTTCTGAACCAAGAGCTACCCTTTTCGAAATTGGGTGTCAATCGGTTCAGCAGTTCGGGCTGTAGCTTTTTCTATGGAATTTAACATGGAGAAAACATGTTAGGGGACATGCCTTTTTTCTCAGCCCCCGCTTGACGAATCACCCCTAAACTTTCAAGACAGGAGTTGACTGGAGCGGACCATTAGTTTTGAAAATGTAGAGCTTCAGACAACAGCAGGAATGCCAATATGCACTCCACACGAGAAAAAAGCTGAAGCACAGTTCTCCACAAGAAGCTTTTATTCTTTCTCCAAGCGCGAACCAATTAATTATCTCTTTGGTAAGCCTTACTCATAGATCAGCAATGATTGCTATACCTAGTCCACAGCTGTTTGAACATATATCTTTACACACCTCTTGGGCTTGGGAACTTCACTGCCCATAATACACTTTGATTGTATTTCGAAGTTATATTTCTTTATAGTGGCCATTCAAACACCCATTCCATTATATCCAGTCTAGTGCTGATTTGTGGGTGTTACTTCGGTCCATACTCCTTCCTTTAGTGCATTGTGGTAGTCCTAGATGTGTTTTGCAATGCATGGTGTTGCCGCTTATTTTTATTTGAAGCTTTTGTCATGAGTTCCCAAGAGGTGATTTCAATACCCCTCTCACCTCCCTTGCCCATCTCCGTTTTGTATACCAAAAATGTATTCCAGGAAAGTCTCACTACAAGAGCGGGGCATGCTCCCTCATTGAAAGCCACAAAAAATGTCTCCAATGGGGGCCCACCGACCCTACAGGCCAGCTTCAGACAACAGCAGGAACGTGGCAGCCCGCCAATATATATATATATATATATATATATATATATATATATATATATATATATATATATATATATATATATATATATATATATATATATATATATATATATTACCTACTGGCGGTCGCCAGTAGGTATATATAGTTAGGATTTTTTCTCTATGGAACTTTTGAAAATTCTATGTCTAATAACTTTGGTGTTTGTGGACGGAATCGGCTGAAATTTTCAGGAAAATGGCACATTTAGTTTCTGATCAGCCCCTGAAAATTTGGGGGGGTTTCGTCAAGGGGGGCCGAGAAAAAAGGGGGGTCCCAAAACGCGTTTTTCCCATTCATTTTTCCATAGGGCGTTTGGCCTCACTTTTAGCTCGAACGGCTGAATGGATTTGCACGAAACTTGGCAAAATTGTAGGGACTGTTAGCCCGATGTGCCTTTGCTGGGTCTCAATATATGTGCTCCAGTGGATTTTGAGAAATTAACGTTTAAAAAAACGGATATATCTGTGACAGCGTCCTGGATAGCGCACCAGTTCTCGTACTTTTCGCGTAACGGAGCTTTGCGAAGCGAAGCTGATTGGCTCTCCGGTGTCTGTCAACATTCTAAACAGTCTGTAGCGGCCGCCATCTTGTCTCTCTGTAGGATCGAGAGACAAGAGGAGGCCAAAACGAAGGGGGAAATGAAGGAAAGGGGGCAAGGTAGACCCCTTCTGACCCCCTAGGATTGATGAGGGGGATATTAAAGTGCCCCGCGGGGCCAAATAAAAATAAAAAAAAAAATTGTTTTTTTTCGTGGGGTGCGCCCGGTTCGCGTACCGGAAAGCGGTCTGGGGAGCGTACTATAAGGAAACAAGAATGATTGACTTTTAACTTATTGTATGTTTATTGATTGTTCGTTTTGTTTTTTTTTATTTACGTAGCTACATGTAGGTATCAATGTAGAGTCTATAATTTAATAAACGCCGTCTCCTTTGTAGATATCTTGCTTGTTGTTAAAGAAGTTATTGTGGTATATGGAATTCATACCATAGTCTGTCTGGAAAGCCGAAACAACATGGTGGCAGGAGATGATAAAGAGATGTTAAATACACATTGGGGATTATATAGTGGGAGAAAGGAAGTAACTATGAACAAAGTTAGTATGTAACACAAAAAAGTTGCACAGTATATTTTAAGTCTCACTTTATATTATATCTATTTTGCTACTATTTCATAATTTACATATAAAAAAGAACAATGTCTCAAACTATTTTTAATTTTTAAATAAAAATTGATTGTTGTGATTTTTCAAAATCTAAAAGAATTTCCAACATTAATTCATCAGGTATGTCCTCCTTTTCATTCCATGATTCAATTTCTTCTACACAATTAATTAAGTCTTGGTCCAGAGAGTGATCCATAAAGTCTATTTCCTCTTTGTCTTCCTTAGGATTGTTTTCCATATTAATTTCAAATGAAATATTAATTTCATTTTGTTGTCCTTCCATTTTCTTGCTGTAAATTGCATAAAAAATAAATATATCAGTACAGATAGGGCACTGTTGGGTTTCAGTACAGACAGGCAGTTTGGTTATTTAAACAGTGTTTTTTTCTTTGGGCAGTGTATGGTATCAAATTGGAAGTAGAAATATGAAGAAAATGATCAAATAAACTCTTAGTCAATTCTGAATTATACTAGAGAAGTCTAACTCTATCCTTAACTCAGGGCCGGCGCTAGGCATGGGCAGCGTGGGCTGCCGCTCAGGGCCTCGCACTCAGCCCACCAGCATGGGGCCACGCACTGGTGATGTGTCCTTTTGTTTTCCTGGAGATCTATCACAAAGAAAGGTGTCGCCTGCAATTAAGGTCCATTGGCCGGGGCCCCCTCCTTGGGCCTCTCATGGATGGTGTCAGGAGGTATAGGGGAGGAAGAAGGAGACGCTCCTTCAATTGCAAGGAGACCATTCACAGACACTGTGGGGGGCCCATTGTCCAGCATTTTGGCGCACCCTCAGTTTTAACTTTTAGACCTCAATCAATTCTCACACCTATGAAGGTGTGAGAAATGCGTGTGGATTAAAAGTTAAAACTGTGGGGGCATCAAAATGCTGGACAATGGGGCCCCCACAGTGTCTGTGCATGTTCTCCTTGTAAGTGGCCAGTTATGTAATTTGGAGGGGGCCTTGCGCACGTTCCTTTTTCGCACAGGGCCTCGCAAATCCTTGGACTGGCCCTGCCATAACTAAAACAGAGAAGTCTATTTTATTCTATAAGTATTACAGAGTGAAAGAATAAAACTGCCTGAAAATGTTTTTCTAATTAGCTTTCAGTACAGAACATACTTCAGTTTTAAAAATAATATCTTACCTTTTAAATATAACTTGAAGTTATCAGTTGATTTTTTGTTGTTCTGCACTTCACGAAGTAGTAGTCAAAATGGCTGTGTTTCTCTCTCTTTGTTTATATATATTCAGGTACATAACCAATCAAATGTCATGATATAATAGTAGAAATTGAAAGTAATATTTTAATTGGTTTCATTTCCAACACTTCCGATAAGTTTTGTGAAGTAATTTACCTCAGGGATTTTAGAGAGTTCTACATGCTAAATGGCTAAATGGTATTCCAACTAAATTTGTGAAAATGGTAGGGATTGGTATGTAGTATGAGCTACTGTTTAATTGGTGAAAGTGTCTCCAGTGGTTTTTCTGTAAATTACTTTCCCATCTTTTTTAAACGAGTGCTTGTCAGTGCGTTTCCCGGTACGCGAACTTGCAGTGTTACGGGAGTCCTCCATTTTGTGTTTCGGTAGAATTGAGATATAAGATGGAGGGTAAATAATGTTCAGAATGGGTAGATTGGGGTACTTTAGACGTATGCTGTTTCCCTAAGTTTTCTGAGGGTGGCTGAGGAGGCTCATATATGTCGATAAAAAAAATTGTTTATTTTCGCGTGGTTAGCTGCCGGTACGCGAACTGGGTAGCGTACCGGGAAGCGAATATAGGTGAAAATAAGTGAAAAAAGGTACATTCGAAATTTCAAAAGAGTACACTAAGTTAAGGTAGCTCTGAAAAGAGCTTTTGGGTTCTGTGTATGTTCTAGAAACTTATAAGTAGGAACCAATACACATTCTTAAATTTAGTATGAAAACTCTGTTTCCCTCATTTGAGAAATGCACGCCATCTCCTCTGTAGATATCTTGCATGTAGTAACGCAAGTTATTGTTGTAGATGCAGCCCATTCCATGGTCCCTCATGTAAGCTGAAACAGACTTATTTACATGCTTCCTCGATTTCTCAATTTGTGGACAAAATTGATTTGACCACCTCCATTTTTGTCTTTGGCATATATTGGAATATACCAAGGCAGTTTGAGGAAAAAGTGTCATCAATTGCTCAAAGGTGTCCTTTAAAAGCATTTCCAGACCTACCCCAGTCAAAGTGCCCAAATCGTTTCCTCCACAGTGCACTATTATGACGTCAGGGGTTGGCAAATGTAAAAAGGTTTTCACCAATGGTATCAATTGGTGACATGTTTTGCGTCAAGTGTTTGCATTCTGCTTTCAAAGGCGATTTTGCATTCTTCATTTACAGAATCGGAAAAATGATTGGTTCGGTAAAATACCGAATCGGTAATTTTACCGATTCTGTAAATTTGCTATGTAGGGGGGACTGTTCTGAGTCTCAAATGACTTAACGAATCGGTATTTTAGCATGAAATCAAACTTCATGGTAAAATACCTATTCCGGTGTGCATGCACATTTGTGCATGCACACGTATGTTATGTGAAAGGCAGACCTGCCCTTTCATGAATGTAGGTGTATTATTGTTTTACATAAAAGGTTTTAAAACTTTGTTTGAAATCAAATGCATGCACACTTAGGGCCCGATGTAGGTGGTCGTTTAGGCCATTTACCGACCGGTTACGGCCGATTTCGGTCGTTTCCGACCTGTAAATGGCGAAAAGGTATGTAGGCGCCTAAATCCAGGGCCACATGTAGGTAAACCTACATTTACAGAATCGGTGAAATTGTTTTTGATGGTAAAATGATGTGACTCCTGCAATGCGTCGCTTTTGCGGAACAGATATATGATGTAATTGTGTTGTTAATGTTACGGTGTACATGTAAAAAATGATGCATAAGTGTTGCACGGGCATTATACTCTCCTATGTGTGCTTAGCAATTTCAAGTCACTTCCCCCGGGTTCAAGGGCCTTGTAAATACGTCCCCATGTGTGTCTGGTCATTTGAAGTCACTTTCCTCGTAGTGTAAGGCCCTTGTAAATACGCCCCCATGTGTGCCTGGCAAATTTTCATTTTGATTGTTTGAGTTACATAGCCATGTTAAAAGTTATTGAAAAAAAGGTGCAAGTTCCTTAAAAAAACGTTTTCATGTGTATTAGGGCATTTTAAGTCTGTTCCCCATGAATGTAGGGGCCAGATGTAGGTGGCCGAAAATAGCCATTTACCGATCGGTAACGGCCGAATTCGGCCGTTACCGACCGGTAAATGGCCATTGACATGTAGGGGCCCTTAAATGTTGCATTTTCGGTAATTTTACCGAATCGGTAATTTTACTGATTCGGTAATTTTACTGATTCGGTAATTTTACAGATTCGGTAATTTTACCAAAAATGCAAGATTGAAATGTGGGTAGCCAATTTTCCATTGGCACATGGCTTTCAGAATCGATATTTTACCATGGAATACAAATCCATGGTAAAATACCGATTCCTGTGTACATGCACATCTGTGCATGTACACATGTGCCATGTGACAGACAGACAGGCCCTTTGGGCATGTCTGTGTGCCACATTGCACACATGCCCGTTTTGGGGGTGCTTGAGGGTGTCAAAGTGATACCCCCTGCACCCTTGACAAATTCGGTATTTACTGATTTGGTAAATACCGAATCGGTATTTGAATTGAATCCTATGGGCTTCAAGGCCCATAGGATTCAATAGCAAATACCGATTCGGTATTTACCGAATCGGTAAATACCGAATTTTCAAGGAATCAGTAATAAATCAGATGTTGGTACCTACATCCCATTTACCGATTTTGAAATACCGAATCGGTAAAATTTGGTAATATTCGGTATTTCAAAATCGGTAAATGTGATTTACCTACATCTGGCCCTAGGTGTATTATTGTTTTACATAAAAGGTTTAAAAACTTTTTTTGAAATCAAATGCATGCACACTTAGGGCCCGATGTAGGTGGTCGTTCCATGTCATTTACCGACCGGTTACGGCCGATTTCGTCCGTTTCCGACCGGTAAATGGCCAATCGGTATGTAGGGGCCTAAATCCAGGGCCACATGTAGGTAAATCTACATTTACAGAATCGGTGAAATTGTTTTTGATGGTAAAATGATGTGACTCTTGCAATGCGTCGCTTTTGCGGAACAGATATATGATGCAATTGTGTTGTTAATGTTACGGTGTATATGTAAAAAATGATGCATAAGTGTTGCACGGGCATTGTAAATACCCTCCTATGTGTGCTTAGCAATTTCAAGTCACTTCCCCCGGGTTCAAGGGCCTTGTAAATACGTCCCCATGTGTGTCTGGTCATTTGAAGTCACTTTCCTCGTAGTGCAAGGCCCTTGTAAATACGCCCCCATGTGTGCTTGGCAAATTTTCATTTTGATTGTTTGAGTTACATAGCCATGTTAAAAATTATTGAAAAAAAGGTGCAAGTTCCTTAAAAAAACGTTTTCATGTGTATTAGGGCATTTTAAGTCTGTTCCCCTTGAATGTAGGTGTATTATTGTTTTACATAAAATGTTTTAAAACTTTGTTTGAAATCAAATGCATGCACACTTATGATGTGTTCGTTTCAGGCCATTTACCGACCGGTTACGGCCGATTTCGGCCGTTTCCGACCGTTAAATGGCCAATCGGTATGTAGGGGCCTAAATCCAAGGCCACATGTAGGTAAATCACCATTTACAGAATCGGAAAAATTATTGGTTTGGTAAAATACCTAATCAGTAATTTTACGGATTCTGTAAATTTGCTATGTAGGGGGGAGTCTTCTGAGTCCCAAAGGCCTTAACGAATCGGTATTTTAGCATGAAATCAAACTTCATGATAAAATACCGATTCCGGTGTGCATGCACATGTGTGCTCGCACACCTATGTCATGTGAAAGGCAGACCTGCCCTTAGGGCTGGTTTGCCTGCCACATGGCACCTGTGCCTGTTTTGAGGGTGCCAGAGGGTGTCAAAGTGATACCCCCTGCACCCTTGTGAATACTTTTATTTTATTTATTTTTATAGCATTGTTGAATCTAGTTCTTACTGTTATTGATTTACTGTTTGGTAATAGTGGTTAATAACATTTTTTATTATATTTCACCACAGATTCAACTGCAGATTATTTGGAAATTAGACAATGCTGTCTAAGGATAGAATTCAAAAGGCTACGAAACGTCAAAGACAGCAGTTACCTAACATTTTGCAGCAGTCCTCTACATTAGTATTACCTCAACGGACGAAGAGAACACCGGGTAAGAGAACAAAATCATTCCTTAAAAACATTTGTAGAAACAAAAGTATAACTACAGAACAAGTTTTAGTCAAGAAAAAGAGAGCCAATTTAAATGGAAAGGAAAGGCCCGTGAAAAAAGTTTGTGCTAGAGCAGGAGATAACTCTGTGCATGGCAGTAGAAGGGCAAATATTTTCAGGGACATTCGTAAGCGAATGTTCCGCAACAGGGTAATTGTCAATTTGCTAAAACAAATGAAAAAAGGTCAACAGAAAGTGTCATTTTATAAGAAAAAGAAAAATGTAGAGAAAATTATTGATCAGGCTTTCGAAATCAAGCGAAAGTTATTTATTTTGGTAATTAATAGAATTAGGAAACTAAACAAGGTAATCTATGTTTTCAAATCTAATAGTAGATGGAAGAGAGAAGTTAATTGAAGTAATTTTTGTGAAGTTCTCTTAGGAGAATGGATGCATAGTTCAAATAGTGAGGCATTTTTTAATGAAGAGAGTTATTTTCAGGACAATGTTTTGGTGCATGCAGTTGACAGCAGTGGTCGAGCATATGAGGTAAAAGATGGTCATCCGGTTGAAAAAGAAATACTTGTGTCTGCAGATGCAGAAGAGGCGCTAAGTGATGAGGTTTTAGGGAGACGTCCTAAGGGACCAGTGTACACCTGGAAGTGTAGTTCTATTTGCAGTGTGCGACAGGATTCCATCAATTTGCTTTGTGATTTTATACGGACCTTTCATAAGAAAAGTGTAAAGCAAAAAATAAAGTTGTTGCAAGAATTAGATCCTTGCAGAGTGAGACAAGTGACAGGTTTGCGTGGTCATTCACTGGCTTGTCTTTCTAGGAGAGTATGCCAGAGTGTATTTCATCATTTCAGGATGCTAGCAGTGCATCATAATAAAGTGAGGAAATTAGTTAGAATGTTGTATTATGCTAAGAGTCCAGCAATTATGCTTAAAAAATTAAGCAGAGCTCTTTTGCATGGTTCTGAAGTAGATGTGAAGTAGATGTGAAGAATATTTGTCAAGAAATTGAGTTCTGTTATTTTGCTGGTAAAAAGAACAATGTTGATATTGAACCACTAGAAGATGGTAATGTGGAAGACAGTGAACAGATTTTCAGTACAGATAAGTTTCACAAGGAAATTTCAACGTTTATGGTGAAATCAAGTGAGAGATTAATATACAATATGAATGAGGGTGGGATGCACACCTTTGTACTCATTTTTTAGAATCAATATTTATAAAATTAGCTTCTGACAGTAAAGGGTGAACAGAAAACGACATGCAAACGGGAAAGGAAAATAAGAGCCCACAGTCTCTATGTATAATAGCGCTGAACACGAGAGAGAAAATATGGTTAGATTGGCATTGTTTTTTAAAAAGATAGAGTTTGCTAGTGTTGAGGCGACAGGTTGCATAAAAGAATTTGCGCAATGATTATGATGTATAAGCATTCAATCGTTTAGACTAATATTGAATTGATGCAATTGATTACACGATGCTTACTTTTTGCTATTATTGTTTATAGTGTTCCCTGACGAAGGGCAAAGATGTGCCCGAAATGCATTGGATTTTAAATAAATATTGCTTTGGACGAACCACTGCGTTGATCATGTTTGATAATGAGGTCCGGAGGGCACGGTTCAAGCACTAGAAATCTGGAAAATGGCAGTACATAACCTGAGCGTGAAGTGAAATGACAGAGCAACATAGAAAATGAGATAAACTGTGGAATAATAAGGTTAAAACTATGGTATATTTGAAAATGGAAAAATGTGGAAAAACGTGGATGGAATTTTGCCGGAAGGCGCAACGATGGCAGCTGCGACTGGTTTTGGGGTGACATGTGTTACCCCACCCTTCTTCATTGATTCAAAGATGTCGCCGGGGGAGGCACAAAAACCAGTATTGCACGCCGTAAAGGATTAACTTTGGACAAATAGAAAATTTATAAATATTGATTCTAAAAAATGAGTACAAAGGTGTGCATCCCACCCTCATTCATATTGTATATTAATTTCCCCCTAACGTTGGGATTGCACCCACAGAAGTAATAGTCTCTTTGATTCTTGCTGCATTACCTTAAAAGAATTTGACACTCACGCAATAAGATCTGGTTCGTTTTTATAAAAGCAATGCTTTTCAGGTTGAATTCAACGACACTAATAATGGCACATGTTGTTTATGTAAAGATAATTAAAACTTCTTAATGATAAATGCAATTATGTAACAAAGCGCGAAGATTTAAATACGTTTTAGTATTACGCGCAGGTTAGTAGGGCATTGTGGGTAACGTAGTCTCAAGCGAAATGATGTGCACCACCATGTTAACACATAAGCGTGTGATAGCGCAAGGCATGGGCCAATCAGGAACAAGGTAGCATAGAGGGACGTTTTAAATGAAGGGGTAACAACAGGAGAGTAACTTCACCGATTCGGAAGCAAGATAGGATGGGTTCTAGCGTCCATTGCAGGTACGTGTAAGGATTCAAAGTGTAGCAGGGAGATGGAAGAGTATCAATGGGTCTGTAGACTTGCGAATGAAAACATGAATACTTTGTTTAACATTAAAAACGCACGGAAAATGAAGTCGAGGTAATCATGTTCATAATATAAAGGGTAGAAAACGTAGCTTCTGACAGTAAAGGGTGAACAGAAAACGACATGCAAACGGGAAAGGAAAATAAGAGCCCACAGTCTCTATGTATAATAGCGCTGAACACGAGAGAGAAAATATGGTTAGATTGGCATTGTTTTTTAAAAAGATAGAGTTTGCTAGTGTTGAGGCGACAGGTTGCATAAAAAAATGTGCGCAATGATTATGATGTATAAGCATTCAATCGTTTAGACTAATATTGAATTGATGCAATTGATTACACGATGCTTACTTTTTGCTATTATTGTTTATAGTGTTCCCTGACGAAGGGCAAAGATGTGCCCGAAATGCATTGGATTTTAAATAAATATTGCTTTGGACGAACCACTGCGTTGATCATGTTTGATAATGAGGTCCGGAGGGCACGGTTCAAGCACTAGAAATCTGGAAAATGGCAGTACATAACCTGAGCGTGAAGTGAAATGACAGAGCAACATAGAAAATGAGATAAACTGTGGAATAATAAGGTTAAAACTATGGTATATTTGAAAATGGAAAAATGTGGAAAAACGTGGATGGAATTTTGCCGGAAGGCGCAACGATGGCAGCTGCGACTGGTTTTGGGGTGACATGTGTTACCCCACCCTTCTTCATTGATTAAAAGATGTCGCCGGGGGAGGCACAAAAACCAGTATTGCACGCCGTAAAGGATTAACTTTGGACAAATAGAAAATTTATAAATATTGATTCTAAAAAATGAGTACAAAGGTGTGCATCCCACCCTCATTCATATTGTATATTAATTTCCCCCTAACGTTGGGATTGCACCCACAGAAGTAATAGTCTCTTTGATTCTTGCTGCATTACCTTAAAAGAATTTGACACTCACGCAATAAGATCTGGTTCGTTTTTATAAAAGCAATGCTTTTCAGGTTGAATTCAACGACACTAATAATGGCACATGTTGTTTATGTAAAGATAATTAAAACTTCTTAATGATAAATGCAATTATGTAACAAAGCGCGAAGATTTAAATACGTTTTAGTATTACGCGCAGGTTAGTAGGGCATTGTGGGTAACGTAGTCTCAAGCGAAATGATGTGCACCACCATGTTAACACGTAAGCGTGTGATAGCGCAAGGCATGGGCCAATCAGGAACAAGGTAGCATAGAGGGAAGTTTTAAATGAAGGGGTAACAACAGGAGAGTAACTTCACCGATTCGGAAGCAAGATAGGATGGGTTCTAGCGTCCATTGCAGGTACGTGTAAGGATTCAAAGTGTAGCAGGGAGATGGAAGAGTATCAATGGGTCTGTAGACTTGCGAATGAAAACATGAATACTTTGTTTAACATTAAAAACGCACGGAAAATGAAGTCGAGGTAATCATGTTCATAATATAAAGGGTAGAAAACGTAGCGTCTGACAGTAAAGGGTGAACAGAAAACGACATGCAAACGGGAAAGGAAAATAAGAGCCCACAGTCTCTATGTATAATAGCGCTGAACACGAGAGAGAAAATATGATTAGATTGGCATTGTTTTTTAAAAAGATAGAGTTTGCTAGTGTTGAGGCGACAGGTTGCATAAAAAAATTTGCACAATGATTATGATGTATAAGCATTCAATCGTTTAGACTAATATTGAATTGATGCAATTGATTACACGATGCTTACTTTTTGCTATTATTGTTTATAGTGTTCCCTGACGAAGGGCAAAGATGTGCCCGAAATGCATTGGATTTTAAATAAATATTGCTTTGGACGAACCACTGCGTTGACCATGCTTGATAATGAGGTCCGGAGGGCACGGTTCAAGCACTAGAAATCTGGAAAAAGGCAGTACATAACCTGAGCGTGAAGTGAAATGACAGAGCAACATAGAAAATGAGATAAACTGTGGAATAATAAGGTTAAAACTATGGTATATTTGAAAATGGAAAAATGTGGAAAAACGTGGATGGAATTTTGCCGGAAGGCGCAACGATGGCAGCTGCGACTGGTTTTGGGGTGACATGTGTTACCCCACCCTTCTTCATTGAAATCAAGTGAGAGGCCTAATTTCACTTGTGTGTGTTGTCGATGGACTTATTATAAGAATCAGACTAAGGGGCTCATTAGGATGGCGGACGGAAGTGCCTCCGCAGACCCAGAGTATGCGGAACAAGCCTATTTTCCGTGCGCCCGTCGCGGACACTCCGTCCGCCAAATCAGGATACGAAATACGTGCCAAATTCCATCCGCGGCGGTAGAACACGGTCCGCCGCACCACCACACCCAACCACGCTGCGGACGTAACCTTTCCAGAGACGCCGCCGTACGGACTGACGACTAGGACCGTCCTCCAAATCAAGATGGCGGAAAACACACATAAAAGCGCGGCGGAAAAACAACCTGCCTGAACACGGCGGATGCTCCACAGCGACCATACCCACCACGAGCCGCACGCCGACATGGACCCTGCACTACAGGCTTACCCGATACTCTACGCGATCCAGTACGTCCTCGTCTTGGCCCACCATCGACGACGACGCAGGTAGGCAACAAACCATTCGCTGTCTGGAGAGGAGTACCGGCAAGGGCGGTGATGTAGGGAGGGGGGAGTGACATGTCCCGAAATGCACATATGCCTGTGTACGGCAACGCCTCCAAGGGTCGTGACCCAGGTAGGGGAGAGTGACATGTACCAGAACCCACCGCTCCCAAGAAAATACTAATCCACACCAGCATCACACACTCAAGAATGACTCTGACAAACCACGACACATTAATCCCAATTTTATTTACGCAGATTCGGAGCAAAGTCACAGTCTAGGATGGAGCATGGCCATAGTGGACACCAGAGCAGGAACATCAGAGGCAGTACATAAGTATGAGAACAGCAACAGGGCAGCAACAGGGCAGTGTGGACACCAGAGCAGGTACATCAGAGGCAGTACATCAGTATGAGAACAGCAACAGGGCAGCAACAGGGCAGTGTGGACACCAGAGCAGGTACATCAGAGGCAGTACATCCGTATGAGGATAGCAACAGGGCAGCAACAGGGCAGTGTGGACACCAGAGCAGGTACATCAGAGGCAGTACATCAGTATGAGGATAGCAACAGGGCAGCAACAGGGCAGTGTGGACACCAGAGCAGGTACATCAGAGGCAGTACATGAGAGGGGGCAAGTGCTCCAACAGTCCATTGCACTGAAAACGTCCATCAGAGGCAGTACATGAGAGGGGCTAAGTGCACCAACAGTCCATGGCAAGGCACAGGCCCATCAGAGGCAGCACAGGAGAGGGGCTAAGTGCACCAACAGTCCATGGCAAGGCACAGGTCCATCAGAGGCAGCACAGGAGAGGGGCTAAGTGTACCAACGGTCCATGGCAAGGCACAGGTCCATCAGAGGCAGCACATGAGAGGGGCTAAGTGCACCAACAGTCCATGGCAAGGCACAGGTTCATCAGAGGCAGCACATGAGAGGGGCTAAGTGCACCAACAGTCCATGGCAAGGCACAGGTCCATAAGAGGCAGCACATGAGAGGGCACAATGCAGTATCAGAACAGCAACAGGGCAGTGTGGACACCAGAGCAGGTACATCAGAGGCAGCACATGAGAGGGGCGAAGTGCACCAACAGTCCATGGCAAGGCACAGGTCCATCAGAGGCAGCACAGGAGAGGGGCTAAGTGCACCAACAGTCCATGGCAAGGCACAGGTCCATCAGAGGCAGCACATGAGAGGGGCTAAGTGCACCAACAGTCCATGGCAAGGCACAGGTCCATAAGAGGCAGCACATGAGAGGGCACAATGCATTATCAGAACAGCAACAGGGCAGTGTGGACACCAGAGCAGGTACATCAGAGGCAGCACATGAGAGGGGCGAAGTGCACCAACAGTCCATGGCAAGGCACAGGTCCATCAGAGGCAGTACATGAGAGGGGCCAAGTGCTCCAACAGTCCATTGCACTGAAAACGTCCATCAGAGGCAGTACATGAGAGGGGCTAAGGGCACCAACAGTCCATTGCACTGAAAACGTCCATCAGAGGCAGCACATGAGAGAGCACAATGCAGTATCAGAACAGCAACAGGGCAGTGTGGACAACAGAGCAGGTACATCAGAGGCAGTACATCAGTATGAGGATAGCAACAGGGCAGCAACAGGGCAGTGTGGACACCAGAGCAGGTACATCAGAGGCAGTACATCAGTATGAGGATAGCAACAGGGCAGCAACAGGGCAGTGTGGACACCAGAGCAGGTACATCGGAGGCAGTACATCAGTATGAGGATAGCAACAGGCCATTGTGGACACCAGAGCAGGTACATCAGAGGCAGTACATGAGAGGGCACAATGCAGTATCAGAACAGCAACAGGGCAGTGTGGACACCAGAGCAGGTACATCAGAGGCAGTACATCACTATGAGGATAGCAACAGGGCAGCAACAGGGCAGTGTGGACACCAGAGCAGGTACATCAGAGGCAGTACATCAGTATGAGGATAGCAACAGGGCAGCAACAGGGCAGTGTGGACACCAGAGCAGGTACATCAGAGGCAGTACATCAGTATGAGGATAGCAACAGGCCATTGTGGACACCAGAGCAGGTACATCAGAGGCAGTACATCAGAGGGCACACTACAGCAACTTACAGCACACTATCAGGTGGATTGCGTGAAGTACCCGCATCGGACACACTGACAGCACCAGAAACCGGAGTGTGACACACAGCCACAGATGTAGTGACTGACACGTGAGCCACAGACCCAGATACACTGCCAGCACCTGATACATGAGTGTGAGACACAGCCACAGCCCGAGTGACTGACACATGGCCCATAGACCCAGATACACTGCCAGCACCTGATACAGGAGTGTGAGACACAGCCACAGACCGAGTGACTGACACATGGCCCATAGACCCAGATACACTGCCAGCACCTGATACAGGAGTGTGAGACACAGCCACAGACCGAGTGACTGACACATGGCCCATAGACCCAGATACACTGCCAGCACCTGATACAGGAGTGTGAGACACAGCCACAGACCGAGTGACTGACACATGGCCCATAGACCCAGATACACTGCCAGCACCTGATACAGGATATGTCTCGACTGATACCCTGCCACTAACAGACACATGCGAGTCAACTGCACCAGCGCCACTGTGACCACTGAAATGATGAGCCACAGGGCTGTATGGTCCAGGAGGCAGGGTGGCTCTGGGAGCGGTGGATAGTTGCAATTGGCCGACATCGGATTGGGCATGTGTCAATGCTGTGTGGCTACGCTTCTTTTGGACATGTGCCTGCACCCTGGACAGGACAGGACTCACAAGTGGACCGGACTGAGAAGCAATTTCATCCACCATGGGAGGTGCATGTGCTGGGGGGGGAATGGTCTCTGGGGACGTGCTGGAGCCTGCTTGTCGTTTGCTGTGTGGCTGCCTTGTGGCCTCTGCAACATGTGTCATGGGGGATGCCACTACAGGGTCCACCTGCATCCATCCCTGACGGGCCCTGATGGGAGTGGATGTAAGGGGTGATTCCACTGCGGAGTCTTCTGTATTCCGTTTCCCAGAAAACAGCTGCCTCAGTGCAACAATGGGTGATGTATGCCTGTCCCTGACAGCGCCACTGTTCATGGGAGAGTCCTTGGGCCTTGGATGTTCCATTTCCGTAGGAGTACTGTAGTCTGCGGACTTTCCCTGTTCCCTGGATGGTGCCCTCTTCCAGGCAGCAGACTTGTCGTCTGTGGTGTACATATCCCCAGGACACCCCTTCTGCCCGTGTGTGTCCCTGCCCCTGGGAGTGTCCGTGCTCCTCTTAGGTGCGTTTGTCTTGTGACTGTCCTTGTCCCTGCCCTTGGGAGTGGCTCCTTCCTTCGTAGTTTCCCTGCCCTTGGGAGTGGCTCCTTCCTTCCTGGTTCCCCTGCCCTTGGGAGTGCCTACATCCTTCCTGCTTTCCCTGCCCTGGGAGTGGCACCTTCCTTCGTAGTCTCCCTGCCCTTGGGAGTGCCTACATCCTTCCTGCTTTCCCTGCCCTTGGGAGTGGCTCCTTCCTGCCTAGTCTCCCTGCCCTTGGGAGTGCCTACTTCCTTCCTGCTTTCCCTGCCCTTGGGAGTGGCTCCTACCTGCCTAGTCTCCCTGCCCTTGGGAGTGCCTACTTCCTTCCTTCATTCCCTGCCCTTGGGAGTGCCTACTTCCTTCCTCGTTTCCCTGCCCTTGGAAGTGGCTCCTTCCTTCCTAGTGTCCCTGGCACTGGGAGTATGCGAGCCCTCAAGAGATGTATTCGTCTTCTCACTGTCCTCGTACAAGGTAGTGTCAATGGAAGCGGGAGTGAGTCTTGGCCTGGTAGTACCTTGTGTGTGGGATGGCTGTGCAGCATGTGTAGCCATTAAACCCAACCCCTCTTTTGCTTCACGTGTGTGTACTCCACTATATCTGACGTTGTCCTTGTGAACACATTTACCTGACCTAGGGGATGGGGTCTGAGGCCTCCGTGCCTTGACGTGCTGGCTGACGCTGCTTCTAGTGCAATAACCTGTATTAGAGTCCAGGTCAGAAAATTCACTCCCCCCTAACACATCCAGAGTTGTAGATGGTGGAACAGAAGTACCACCCAGTCCATGCGACTGTGCAATGGCAGACAACACACTGTTAGACAATGACTGCAGTGTCCTGTGTACACCAGCCAGATCACCATGCATACCTTCCATGAATGCCACCACCTGCCCCAACTTCCTATCGTGGTCTTGGAAAGCATTAATCATATTGGTCTGCCCCACACACAGCTGTCGCAGCAGATCAACAGCCTCTGCACAAAGTGCATTTTGGCTCACCGAGGCTGGGGCAGTGGTGCCGACACCGAACGCCACTCTGCTCCCCCTACTCCTGCGTGCACGAACAGTACATGGTGCAGTTGGCGGCAGGGTGGGCCCTGTGTGCTGTGTCCCGACCGAAGGTGTTGGTTGCCCACTCCCAGTCTGTGACAACAGTGCTGACTCACCAACACTGTCGGAAGATGATGACGATGTTGTCTCCACATGCGAGTCCTCCGGCACGGTCCTGTCCCCCTTTCCGGCGCTGGCCCCTTCGGTGTCAGTCTGCGTGTGCGCGACGTCTGATCCGGATGCATTGCCTTCTGTCATCTCTGCCGTCTGTGACTGAGTGCCCTCTGCCAAAGCTGAAATGCACAGGAAATGGGTGTAAGTAATGGGCACACACACGTACAGTACTGCTGCGGAATCCCTAAAGCCACTGATGACAATGTCCATCGATCCCCCAACCTGCACACGGCCCACCCCAACCAGTCATCCTCACAGGAATTCTGTGGCGTTGGCCGTAATACATGTACAGCATGCACACTGGGCATGAGGAACTACATCAGCACACAAGTGTTGCCAAGGGGTGACGGAGCACTACAGCATGTGCATGACAACTGAACCGCTTAGCAGGTGGCGTCTCAACATGCCGCATCTGCAAGTGAAATTTTACTGTGACAATGTCACCAACATGCCATTGGAAAGAGCCTCACGATCGACGGAAGACCCTAATGTGTGTGGGCAAGCATACATGCATTGCACTCACAAGCAACATACACTGACAGTATGCTTACCGCCACGTTGCTGTTCATCCACACGCAACCGCTCGGACAGGTCAGGATGCGTCACAGCTATGATACGGTGCATGAGAGGGGTCATTGAGCGTCGGGCCAGACGTGCCGTCCTTGGAATCATCCCTAGTGTCACTTCCGCTACATTCTTGCTCAGTCTGGAAATGTCGTCCCAGCGTTTGTGGCAGTGTGTATGTCGTCTATTGGACACCCCCGCTGCTCGTACTTCACGTGCAATGCTCCTCCACACGTCCTTGCGAAGGTGCAGCTTCACCTACCATGATGGGAGACAAAAGCGTGGAAGTCAGTGGACAGTTGGCCAGTCACACAGATAGGAGCAACACATTACTCTCAGCAGCCATGCACATATCGATTCTTTAGTTGGCCACACATCACACCGCCAAGTTTCCAGAGCCCAGGTGCCATATGACACCTCATGCACTACAACTTATTCCCCACTGCACTTACCGACTGTCCGGGTGCGCCGTACAGGCGTCCGTAGTTGCGGAGCACAGCGTCCACGAGGACATCCAGCTCCGCGGCGGTGAAGGGGCGAGACGGACCTCTTTGACTCTCGACATGGCAAGGCCACGGAGTATGGCACTAGAGCGGCAGTCGGTGGTCAGCTCCGCAGCAGCAGGTGGAGGTGATGGTCACAGGCAGCAGTCGGTGGTCAGCTCCGCAGCAGCAGGTGAAGGTGATGGTCACAGGCAGCAGTCGGTGGTCAGCTCCGCAGCAGCAGGTGAAGGTGATGGTCACAGGCAGCAGTCGGTGGTCAGCTCCGCAGCAGCAGGTGAAGGTGATGGTCACAGGCAGCAGTCAGTGGTCAGCTCCGCAGCAGCAGGTGAAGGTGATGGTCACATGCAGCAGTCGGTGGTCAGCTCCGCAGCAGCAGGTGAAGGTGATGGTCACAGGCAGCAGTCGGTGGTCATCGTAGAAAGTATGCTTTTGCACATCACACATATATAGGGCCCTGTGGCCATGTCAGTGGCATACGGCGCCAGCCATTGGTCCGCCGTGAGAGCGTGTTTGGAATTGGGCTAATGATTGGCCCTGGTGTTGCGGTGAACAGCATACGGTACTTGCTATTGGCCAACCGTGGCCCATGTCCACACCTCCCATTGGCTGCACGTGCACAGACCGTCACTCTCACACACCGGCAAGTGCACGTGCTAGACACCGGGACGGATGCATCATTTGCAACAAAGTTGTAACAGTGGCGCCACCATGGCGGGGCACGTATTCGGCGGGGGAGGTGGAGGCCAAAACATCCATAAGCTGATGTCCATGCACATGGCAGTTCATGACCCCCCTTACAGTGACATTGCATCAGCCAGCCTACACCGGCCGGCCCAGCTCTACCCACTACCGCCGTGCCAGGCCCAGCCCATGACCGCCGTTCCAGCCATGCCAACTACCGCCGCTTCAGGCCCCCTCCACTACCGCCGTGCCAGGCCCAGCCCATGACCGCCGTGCCAGGGCCGCCAGGGCACAGCGGTAGTGGAGGGGGCCTGAAGCGGCGGTAGTTGGCATGGCCGGAACGGCGGTCATGGGCTGGGCCTGGCACGGCGGTAGTGGAGGGGGCCTGAAGCGGCGGTAGTTGGCATGGCCGGAACGGCGGTCATGGGCTGGGCCTGGCACGGCGGTAGTGGAGGGGGCCTGAAGCGGCGGTAGTTGGCATGGCCGGAACGGCGGTCATGGGCTGGGCCTGGCACGGCGGTAGTGGAGGGGGCCTGAAGCGGCGGTAGTTGGCATGGCCAGAACGGCGGTCATGGGCTGGGCCTGGCACGGCGGTAGTGGAGGGGGCCTGAAGCGGCGGTAGTTGGCATGGCTGGAACGGCGGTCATGGGCTGGGCCTGGCACGGCGGTAGTGGGTAGAGCTGGGCCGGCCGGTGTAGGCTGGCTGATGCAATGTCACTGTAAGGGGGGTCATGAACTGCCATGTGCATGGACATCAGCCTATGGATGTTTTGGCCTCCACCTCCCCCGCCGAATACGTGCCCCGCCATGGTGGCGCCACTGTTACAACTTTGATGCAAATGATGCATCCGTCCCGGTGTCTAGCACATGCACTAGCCGGTGTGTGAGCGTGACGGTCTGTGCACGTGCAGACAATGGGAATGTTGAACGCGGGCCGCGTATGGCCAGACGTCAACAGCGGAAGCAGTGCACCGCCATGGCGGCGTCAATGAGTGCATGTCAGCTGACGATGCACCTTGTTTAATTGTCTGCAGCTGCATGATGAGGGTTGTGTGCGTGATTGCGTGACTCCACACTTCATGCTCTATCCCATGTTTTTCCATACCATGCCCATCGGTGTGCCACTAATGACCGTCACTTTTGGGTCATGTCACATGTCTTGTTGGCAGTGATGTTGAGGTGAGACAGAGTGCATTGGACATGTTGCAACACATCATGTAGCTGGTGGGTGCACATTGCTACGTCAATCCATGTTGTTGTGACAATCAGAGATGTCACACATATGCAAATTGTACACTGCCTATTACATGTTGGATAGAGTGCGGTGACATGTGAGTGAGTTGCACAGACATGCGTTGTATGTGAATTGACTTCCATTCCATTTACTCCCACACAGGAGGGCTCAAAATGTCCATCGCCCATACACTGTGCTGGAGGATATGGTGGACGAGGAGGTGATCCGGAAATTCAGGCTTGATCGACGTCGATTGCTGGAGCTTGTGAACCAGTTGTCTCCTCACCTGCAGCCGCGGAGAACTTATCCAGGCTCAATTTCACCCACCCAAAAGGTGATGGCGGCACTCCATTTTTTTGCAACAGGCACATTCCAGTACACTATAGGACATGCCGGGCGAATGTCACAGGCCATGTTCAGCACGGTACTTAGGGATGTACTGACAGCCATGATGCTGTACAAGAATGACTACATACATTTTCCACAGGCGGCAGAGTTGGCAGCGGTCAAAGCAGACTTTTATGCACTGGGTCGCATACCACACATTGTGGGTTCAATTGATGGCACGCATATTGCGATCATTCCGCCACGGGCACGTGAGCAGGTGTTTCGGAATCGGAAGCACTTCCACTCCCTTAACGTGCAGGTGGTGTGCCAGGCCGACAACATTATCTCACATGTGTGTGCAAGATTTCCTGGCTCTGCACATGACGCCCACATCATGCGGAGCAGCATTGTCCCCCAACTGATGGCAAATCTGCGTCCGGCACAAGCCTGGCTTGTTGGTGAGTATGCTGTGGTGACTGGAGTGATATCTGGGTGGCTTGGTGTGGCCACATGTTCAGGTAGTGATGTTTCTCTCTCTCTCTAATTTCCACATACACAGGCGACTCGGCTTACCCAAACAGGCCTTGGCTTCTAAGTCCAATTCGCAATCCCACCACAGCAGGAGAAATGCGATACAACGATGCCCATGGTAGGACACGTCGAGTGGTGGAACGAACATTTGGCCTGCTTAAGTCTCAGTTTCGGTGCCTGGATAAGACTGGAGGGGCCCTGCCTTACGCACCAGGCAAAGTATGCAAGATTGTGATTGCCTGCTGCATGCTCCACAACCTGGCTGTGCGAAATAACATTGAACTGATCTTGGACCCAGATGAACAGCAAGTTCCTCGCCCTCCTGACCCACCCATGTCGACTGATGAGGATAGTGGTGAGGAGGAAGGTGTGGACCAGAGGCGCCAGCTCATTGAACGCTACTTCCCTTGATTGTGAGTGTGCCCCTCTTGTGCTGCTTGTGTATGCCCTGTGTAGGTTTGCTGCTCTTGTGTCATTGTGTTGTGCATCATCTATGTGTTTTGTTATATGATGTATGCATGTGTGTGTGTGTCTTCATTTATGAGTACATGCACTTCTCCATGATGTGTGTAGTGTCATCCATTCGTGTAGTGATGTGTGTGGTTTGTTGTAAGTTGCACTGCAGTGAGTTGGGATGAGTGTGATGCTGTTTCCTAACGTCTGTTTGCGGTTTCTATGTTTCCCTAGGTCACTCCCTTGCGGCATGATTCTGTACCTGTTGGATCCCTGAACCTGGTTACGTCTGTTTCTGATGCAATCATGTGAATAAACATGGAGGCAACACATCATTGAGTGAGTAAGTGGTATTTATTTACAGATTGTGCATAGGTGTAGGTGCATATTTACAAAGGAGTGAAGGGGTGGGGGAGTGACAGTCCAAGGTAATGGAAGATGAGATGTCCGTGCAGACACCACATAGGGTGGTGTGTGCCTAGTGCAGCAGGCCTGTGCCAGGTGGGACCGGATAGTTGCCAGGATGGATGGCAGGCTCAGGTACTCCAATGAGTCAATGTCGGCTCCTCTTGGAGCGTGTGGCATGAGCTCCGACACTGCTCTCGCCCACTTCCTGCCTCGGACGGCCCCTCCGTCTTTGTGTCGGGATGGAGTCAGCTGGGGGCGCAGGCTGATCCGGTACCACATCCGCCGCCAGGGGCGCAGGTGGCGGTGGCGGTGTTGTGGCCGGTGCCGTTGTTTGAGGGGGGGGTGGTGGGTGGTGTTGGCAGATGCCCTTGTGCTGAAAATGTCCACGAGTTGGCCAAGCCACCTCTCGATGGCCCCCAACATCGCTGTGTTGTCCACAAAGTCCTGGTGGGCCCGGTCTGCATATGCCTGGCTACGTGCATAGCCCGCCTCCACCCGGACTAGTGCTTCAAGACACTGTTGCACAGCATTGAGTGTAGTGTCATCAGGCCTTCTTTCCGCCGTGCTCCTGCCTGCAGGATCTGCCCTTGCATTGGTGGTTTGCCTCACTCTCTCCCTGCGTGGCTGGGATGGCGCTGCCCCAGCGTTGGCCGGTGGGTTGGGCAGGGTGGCAGGGGCAGAAGTGGTGGTAGTAGTGGTGGTGGAGGTGGTGCTGGAGGCAGCTGTGCAGGTCACAGTAGCCGGTGTTGTCGTGATGCCAGAGCCCGTTGTTGTTGTTGGTGCAGGTGTGACCTGCGTGCCAGAGGTCCCTGGCTGGCTGCTTGATCCGGCACCATCCTCTGCCCCGGAGGTGGCTGGACAATCGTCCCCTGAAAGTTCAGAGAGTGGGGATGCTGGAGGCCTGGTGTCAATTGCAGCAGTCAGATTAGGATCCCCTGCCAAACAATAATGTGAGGATGAGTCATGTTGCCTAAACGTGTACATTTATTTATGTTTGACATTCAGTCGGCATTGGCACCCACCCCACCCACCACCACCACCACCCTCTCTATGGACATGGGGGCCTGTTGGAAGTGGGACTAGTGACCCCTCACACACCCCACCCAGCCACCACCACCCTCTCTATGGACATGGGGGCCTGTTGGAAGTAGGACTAGTGACCCCTCACACACCCCACCCAGCCACCACCACCCTCTCTATGGACATGGGGGCCTGTTGGAAGTAGGACTGGTGAGCCCTCACACACCCCACCCAGCCACCACCACCCTCTCTATGGACATGGGGGCCTGTTGGAAGTGGGACTAGTGACCCCTCACACACCCCACCCAGCCACTACCACCCTCTCTATGGACATGGGGGCCTGTTGGAAGTAGGACTGGTGACCCCTCACACACCCCACCCAGCCACCACCACCCTCTCTATGGACATGGGGGCCTGTTGGGAGTTGTAGTTCCGTCCCCTCACACACCCCACCCAGCCACCACCACCCTCTCTATGGACATGGGGGCCTGTTGGAAGTAGGACTAGTGACCCCTCACACACCCCACCCAGCCACCACCACCCTCTCTATGGACATGGGGGCCTGTTGGGAGTTGTAGTTCCGTCCCCTCACACACCCCACCCAGCCACCACCACCCTCTCTATGGACATGGGGGCCTGTTGGAAGCGGGACTAGTGACCCCTCACACACCCCACCCAGCCACCACCACCCTCTCTATGGACATGGGGGCCTGTTGGAAGTAGGACTAGTGACCCCTCACACACCCCACCCAGCCACCACCACCCTCTCTATGGACATGGGGGCCTGTTGGGAGTTGTAGTTCCGTCCCCTCACACACCCCACCCAGCCACCACCACCCTCTCTATGGACATGGGGGCCTGTTGGAAGTGGGACTAGTGACCCCTCACACACCCCACCCAGCCACCACCACCCTCTCTATGGACATGGGGGCCTGTTGGAAGTAGGACTAGTGACCCCTCACACACCCCACCCAGCCACCACCACCCTCTCTATGGACATGGGGGCCTGTTGGAAGTAGGACTAGTGACCCCTCACACACCCCACCCAGCCACCACCACCCTCTCTATGGACATGGGGGCCTGTTGGAAGTAGGACTAGTGACCCCTCACACACCCCACCCAGCCACCACCACCCTCTCTATGGACATGGGGGCCTGTTGGAAGTAGGACTAGTGACCCCTCACACACCCCACCCAGCCACCACCACCCTCTCTATGGACAAGGGGGCCTGTAGGAGTGCTTTAGAGGTTGGTGAGTATGTGGACTGCATGCAAGGCTGGGGTATGTGGGATGTGTCTTCAGAGTTGTGTGAGGCACACCGTGTTGTTGTGTTTGTGGTGCTTGGTTGGTACTTACCAGCCTCTTCTCCATCAGGAAGTCCATCGATGGTCTCAGGGTGCAGGATGGTCAGCACCTTCTCCTCCCACTCGGTGTATGGTAGTGTCGTAATTGGCCCGTTCGGATTAGCGATTAGCTGAACCTACACGTTGTCCTCCTTAACTTGGCTATATACGATAACGCCATTTTTAATGTTGCAGCGGCCATCTTAAGACCATGAGCGGCCTCGTGGCCGGCGTGCCCTTTAGTCCTTTGTCCGTTCCACTGACCACTCTTGTCTGCCCAGCAACAGGCTATTTTTAGCACTGGTCAAGCCACACATGCGCAGTTCCCACTGACCCGTAAGCCTTCAGGAATGTGCCGCTAACTGACCAGTGGGTTTGAAACCCTCCAATGAGCTGGCAGTATTCCAAAAGATGACCATATATGTCCCTAAAACTGTGTCTTAACTTGTGCCGCCTATCTTTTATTGCCCCAAAATTGTATATAAACGGGGTCACACCGGTGTTCGGGGTGATACCTCTTGCATTACCGAAGGGTGCTGTTTGAGTGTACCACCACCCCATGGGGTCTTAATAAACTTGTTCTTTGCCTTTTACAGTTTCCGTGCCAACAGTTCTTGCGTGTAAGTGGGTAATCTCTGGAGCGTGTAGGCCTTGGGAACCCCGAAATACTTCAATTGGCGACCACGAAGGGACTCATCGGCGACTCGGATGCCCGAAGGAGAGGTCGTGACGAAGGCTTGGAAACCCGCCATGGGCGCGCGCTGCCACGAGTGACCCGAGTCTTGGCTGCCACGGTGTTTTTTCCTTTCCTTCCGATCTGACCTTCCAGGTGGCGCCGGTCTCCGACTGAGTCTTTGAAGTGTCTGCATCGCTGCGAAAGTGCCGTTTGGCTGATTTGGCTTATAAGACCTTGGCAGTTGGAACCTGGACATTTGAGAATTTGGTAAGCTTTGTGTTCGGTAAGGTAGTCTTCGGACGCTTACTGAAGTTCTGCGATTTGTGTTCGGTAAGGTAGTCTTCGGACGCTTACTGAAATTTTGTGATTTGTGATCGGTGAGGTAGTCTCCGGGCGCTTGCCGAGTTCTAGGAACTTTGATTTGAGTTAGCTAACATTGTGAATTTGTGATCTTTGAACTTATATGTGTAGTGCACTTCACATAGGCAGGCATGTAGAGATGTTTCTCTAACTTTGTTTTTTCCTTTGAGCGGCACAATCGTGTGGAGAACTGTAAGTGCCATTTTGTCCGGTGTCACGCTTTCGTGATACTTTTTGAACATGCCTGTTTTCAGCACACTCCGAGGAATGTGTTGTCTTGGAGAAGGTACCTCAATTAGGTTAGCGGAATCACAGCCGGCTCCCCCAGAGGGAACACCAAATAGGGACATGTATATAAAATTCGGCCTTCCACCTATTATGTACAGTAAATTATGGCATAAGTACACCAAGGCCGATCCTGAATTGCAATGGCCTCTACACGGGTCGTACGATTTGAGTAAAATACAATTTGTAGAGCAATGTATGTTTCAACGCAGGTCTAGACAAAACATGTTTGATTGCGTGCGAATGTGGGAGAAGGCGGCGCGTGAGCGAATGAAGCGTGAGGTTGCCTTGGCGGACAAAGAGCAGCGCAAGGCTGCTCGGGATAAGGCTTTACAGCTTGAGGAAAAGGAGGCTCAGGAGAAGAAAGAAAGGGAGGAACGGGAACGTAATTTGCAAACGACTGGTCAATTTCCTATTCGCCGACCGCTTTATCCTGTCCTTAATAATGAAATTGATGATTTTTCTTTGTTAGGTCGGTCACCACCTCCGTACGTTACGCCGACAGCTCCAGCTGTGGATTCCGATGATGGCGGACAGGATAAGTCGGGCAAGAAAGGTGTATCTGCTCTCAGGTTTACTGCGGAGAGGTCCTCTCATCTACGTAGTTGGGCTCGCAAAGTGAATAAGCGTAGTGTTACTCAGGACCAATTGATATCAGAAAAAACAGGGTGGACGGATCTTGAATTGATGTATTTTCTGTCTTCCTTGGCTGATGAGGTTGTAGGCGCATATCGTGACCTTTCTGATACGTTAGAGCCCAAAGTGTTGTCAGTGTATCGTGAAATTGACTAAAGGTGATTTTGATCTTTCAGATGTTGATGACCTGTTTGCGCAATTGATCAAGCTGCGGGATGAGACAACTCGATTGCGGGAGGAGCGGAAAAGGAAACAAAAGGAGTCTGAATTGGAGCATGATGGGCAGGCCAGAGAGTGTTCTCTCCGTGGTTCAGATAAGAGTTCTGCGTTGCATGTTATGCCTATGCGTGAAGCTGCGCCTTTGTATGTTCCGCCAAGGGGGGAAGGTACGGATGATGATAAGTTGTCGAAGGATGCGAAAGGGTATTTTGTGTATAATTGGGTATATACGCCATGGAATAGAGCGGATGTCATGGCATTGAAAAATTCTTTACCTGATCTTCGGAAGAATCCGGCGGCATTTTATGAAGGGGTGGAGGGGGCTATATCGTCTTGTGTGATGACTCTTGTAGATATAGATTTGTTTTTTGGGCTAATTTTACCACCCGATATGTGGAGGCAAATTCGTAAAACTAATGATGAAACGATTTTGGGGGGGACATGGAAAGAAATAAATGCTGCAGATTTAGATAGGGAACCAGCATGTAAGCCTTGTCAGCTAATCCTAGATCTCCCGGCAGCTATCTTGCATAAATTAAAAACGCTTGTTCCATCCAAAAAGATTGATTGGACCATGTTAACGTCGTGCAAACAGAAACCCGATGAAACGGTTTCAGATTTCTTTACGCGCTTCGAGGAGGCTTTTCATGATTACAGTGGTCAATCTTTAACAGACGATACGGGTCGGCATTTGTTTGTAGATAAGTATGTGGCTAATCTCCTACCAGAGATTGCAAAGCGATTGAAGTCGAGTGAAAGTTCCTGGGCCACGGCGACCCCTGCGTCCTTGTTAACTATGGCTCAGTATTATGAGCGGCAGGAAGTGGAGGCTAAAGAAAGTGTAGAGAAAAAGACGAAGGAATTGAAAACGAAGGTGATGTTGGCACAGGTTCGGGGAACACAGGGTAGAGGGAATGATAGAGGTAGACGAGGTGGAGGAAACGCATCGTATGGTCGTACGGATATTGCGGAGGATCAGTGTGCCTATTGTAAGGAGTTTGGGCATTGGGCCGAAGATTGTCCGGTACTTCGTGAACAGCGTAGTCAGCGTGGTCGAGGCAGTGGAAGGTCAAGAGGAGGTTATACAGGAATGAGAGGGGGCGGAGGTGATCGTAGACAGGTTGAGGAGAGGGGCCGTGGCCAGGACGAACGGAATACGTTTGATAGACGGAATCAATATCAGATTTTGGAAGGAGAGAATGTGGAACATCAGGATTATGTGCATGCATAGGATTGCGTAGGATGGGGTAAGGAATCAGTTGAAGTGCCAGTAGATCAGCAAGGTCCATATGTAACAGCGGGTATTTTGGGTTCTACTGATCAATTTCTAGCCGACACAGGAGCTACTCGTAGCGCTCTGTCGAAAAACTTGGTTCCGAGGGCTCCCCTGTCTGGCGAAATGATTACGTGTGTAGGGTTTGATGGCACACCCTCCCCCAGCCCATTGTCCAAGCCCCTTGCACTATGCATTGACAAATACTTTAGTTTTGGGCAATTTTTGTTATCACCTCATACCCCAGACAATATCCTGGGCATTGATTTGCTTAAATATTTCCGAGCGACAATACGCTGCGCTCCAGAGGGAGTGCGGGTTATCCTGAATGACAACTACCCTGACCCTGATGATTGCCCTGACCCTGACAGATTTTATGCCATTTTAGATATCCCTGCTTTGGCCTCTCTGCCGCACACGTTGTGGGCGACATCAGATACGGATGTGGGAGAGATGCGCATTCCACCAATACACATTACTGTTAAGGAGGGGGCCTCTCAACCACGAGTGCCACAGTATAAGATCTCGAAGGAAGGTGAAATTGCACTGACAAATATTGTTCAGGATTTGATTTCTGCAGGGGTAGTGGAGGAGGTCCCTTATAATGTTTGTAACAGCCCTATTCTACCGATTCTTAAGAGAGACTCAGATGGCAAGATCTACCGATTTATTATTGATTTGCGTGAAATAAACAAAATTGTCATTCCCCAATACCCAGTGGTGTCCGATATCACGACTTTGCTTACTTTGGTTCCACCGACGGCCACCACCTTTAGTGTTATTGACTTAAAGAATGCGTTCTTTTCTATCCCTGTTCACCCAGATAGTAGATATCTGTTTGGTTTTACGCTCAATAATAAATCGTATAGATTTTGTCGTGTTCCCCAAGGATATACTGAAAGCCCTAGCATCTACAGCCAGGCTTTGAAACGACAACTAGATTCCTTTAAATTGCAGTCTGGCGTTGCGCTCATCCAGTACGTGGATGACCTTTTGCTTGCCGCCGACTCCTATGCAGATTGTGAACAGAGTACGCTTGCATTGCTTTCCTTTTTGGCACAAAATAATCACAAGGTTTCCAAGAAAAAGCTTCAATACTGTAGACCCCAGGTGACTTACCTCGGTCACCTGTTGTCTAAGGAGGGGCGGGCATTAACATCTGATCGAATTCAAGCAATTTTAGACACACCAGTCCCCCGCACGCAGAGAGATGTGCGTGCCTTTATAGGGTTGACATCCTTTTGTAGACAATGGATCATGGGTTTTTCACATATCATAAAACCTTTGCTAGCATTATTGTCCAAAACTACACCGATGCCTCTTGAGTGGACAGACGAATGTCAGAAAGCTTTTGAACAGTTGAGACAGGCCCTTTGTTCCGCACCCGTGTTAGGAACACCAGACTACACAAAACTTTTCACATTATACGTGCACGAGAACGATGGGTGCGCGTTGTCAGTGTTAGTGCAGTTACACGGGGATAAGCAGAGACCATGTGCATACTTCTCTGCCATTTTGGATCCTGTAGCACGAGGGCTGCCTGGGTGTTTTCGAGCAGTAGCGGCAACAGCAGTAGCCATACGACAGAGTGAGGGCATAGTGTTATCACACAAATTGTTGGTGTTAGTTCCTCATGCAGTAGATGCCCTGTTAAACCAAACAAAGACCCAATACCTCACGAGTGCATGACTTACAGGATACGAGCTGACACTCTTAGCGCCACACATAACATTGAAAAGATGCGCTACTTTGAACCCCGCGACTTTATTGCCCTATCCGGCCGAGGAGGGTCAGGAAGAAAAACATCACGACTGTGTTTTCCTGACTGAGGAACAGACAAAGGGTCGTGTTGACTTACAGGATGTGCCACTTCCTGATGTGGATGGGGAACTGTGGGTTGATGGATCGTGTTTGAGGCTGCCAGATGGTACGACTTCCGCAGCATATGCGATCACGACTCTTAAGACGGTGGTCGAAACAGCTAGAATACCACAGAAATCGGCTCAGGCAGCAGAGCTGATAGCTTTAACAAGAGCCTGTGAATTGAGTGCTGGCCTATGTGTGAACATATACACGGACAGCCGGTATGCCTTTGGAGTGGCCCATGACTTCGGGCTTCTCTGGAGGGAACGCGGGTTCCTGACGTCACACGGGGAGCACATTATGCACGGAGAGCTAGTGCGTGATCTCCTGAATGCGTTGCTCAGTCCTAAAAAAGTAGCGATAGTGAAGTGCAGTGCCCATAAGAAGATTACGGATAAAGTGGGTCAAGGAAATGCCTTTGCAGACAGCATAGCAAGGCAGACGGCTATGTCCCGAACTAGCTCCCCTATGTACGTGGTACAATCACAGGCTGAGAGATGGAGTGACGCTAGAGCAGAGATACGGGATATTCAAAAATCAGCTACAGAATATGAACTTGCGGCTTGGGCAGCAGATGGGGTGCTAGATGACGAAGGTTGTTGGAGAACCAAAGACATGGAGAAGTGGAAATTGCCTGCGGCTTACTTACAGGCGATGGTCCAGATGACTCATGGACTGGCCCATGTCGGAGCTCTTGCAATCACTCGTCTTTTAACACGAGTTTGGGAACATCCGGAGATTGCAAATACTGCAAAGAGAGTAGTGCAGACCTGCCTGGTGTGTTTGCAACACAATCCTGGGAAGGGGACCCATACTCCGAAAGGAGGGTTCGTTCCACCTTCTGCACCGTTTGAAGTGCTTCAAATGGATTACATCCAACTCGAGCGCTGCAATAACCTGAAGTACGTCCTAGTGGTGGTGTGTGCTTTTAGCAAATGGGTTGAGGCCTACCCCACGAAAGACAATACGGCTTTGACAACAGCTAAGGTGTTGCTTAAGGAATTCTTTCCTCGCTTTGGAGTTTGCAAGTTTTTGTGGAGCGATAATGGGCCCCATTTTGTTGGAAAGATTGTGGAATATGTACTGAAGGGGTTAGGGATTCAGCAAAAGTTCCACGCTGTATTCCACCCTCAGTCAGCAGGTTTGGTCGAGCGGTACAATGCCACATTGAAGCTTAAGCTGGCCAAAATTGTGGCGTCTACATCGTTGAAGTGGCCAGATGCGTTGCCGCTAGCACTACTATCTCTCAGATCAGTACCCCACTCACGAACCGGCCTTACGCCCTATGAGGTGGTGTTTGGCCGCCCTATGAATATCTGGGGGGTGCCCAAGCCGCGATTAATACATGATGTGCCTTGTGTTATGATGAATGATTATTTGGCACGATTAACAAATGATTTGGCCACTCACTCGATCAGGTTTGGACCTTGAACATCCCTTCCACTCCCCCCACCATTTCCCCTTGCCCCTGGTCCGATCATTTTTTAATTTCATTTTCCCTTGCCTTAGCCCCTATTACCAAGCCTCCACTCCCTAAGAACACCTGGGCCAGAAAATGGGGCAAAGTCGATCTGCCAGCCTTCTGCTCCTCGCTAGCCTGTACTAGCCCTGACCTCTCTGGCCTCGCCGCCCCTGTCCAACTGGACACCATCAACAACTGGTTGACCCATGCGGGCGACACCTTCGCCCCCCTTAGGCGTATTACGGTTAAGCGAGCACACGCCGCCAACCGGTGGTTCACTTCCACTCTTAAAGAGAAAAAGTTGGCCGCACGTAGGGCAGAACGAGCATGGAGAAAAGCATACTGTCCCTCTCTTAAAACCATCTATCTCTCTGTGCTCAAGGAATATAAGCAGAGCATCCTTGATGCCAAGACTCTATTCTATTCCAATAGAATATTGTCAGCAGAGTCACAGTCCAAGGAAATCTTCGCCACAGTGCACGAGCTCGCGTCATCCAACAGAGTCTCGGCCTCTATTCCACCCTCTCAATCTCTCTGTGACTCGCTTAACGACTTCTTTGTGGACAAGGTGATAAAGATTAAGGCCAACATCCCTCCCCCATCCCCCACTTTTACCAACCCTTCCCCCCCCCCTGCTTCTTCCAAACTCACCTCCATCCCCCCCTGACCACAGCCACGCTTCTCCCCCTGCTTCACAGGGTGAAATCAGGTTCCCCCCTTGATTTCGCCCCCGCCCACATTTTGAGAGAAATCTTTCTAACATGCCCATCCCCACCCCTCACACTCCTAAATGATTCTCTCAGTAATGGAGTGGTACCCGCCCCCCACAAATTTGCAGCCGTTATTCCCATTCTAAAAAAGGCTGGTGCGGACCCTTCATCCCCTTCCAACTATCGTCCTATTTCCCTTCTTCCCTACCTGGGAAAGGTTCTAGAAACCCACGTCACCGCCACGCTGAGCTCTCACGTGGAAATCAACCACTGCCTCTCCCCTCGGCAGGCGGGCTTTCGCCCCCTCCATTCTACGGAAAAGGTAGTGGTCTCAGTTATGGACAGCCTACGCGAAGGCATCAACACCAATCTCCCTCAGGCCCTCATTCTTTTAGATCTGTCCGCTGCTTTTGACACGGTGGACCATTCCATCTTACTTACCCGTGTCAAGGCAGCGGGCATAGAGGGCCTAGCCTTCGCCTGGCTTGAGTCCTTTCTAAGCGGCAGAGCCCAGGCAGTCCATCTTACCGGTTTCGCTGCGGCCTCCCACAAGGTGACATGCGGGGTCCCCCAGGGTTCCTCACTCTCCCCCCTTTTGTTTAATCTATACATTTTCCCCCTCATTTTTATGTTACAGCAGCTCGAGGTCACTGTGTACAACTACGCCGATGACCTCCAGCTTATTTTCAACCTTTCTCACTCTCCTTCATCGTTTCAGAATGTCCAATCTGTCATGTTATTCATTCAGGATTGGATGAACTGCAACCACCTCAAACTCAACCCGGACAAGACTGAACTAGTCTTGACCGGAGGTGGTTGCAGTCCCTGGTCCCCTTCTCACTGGCCCTCCCCACTTGGTGCTCCCCCACTCCCGGTCCCCAAAGTCAAAACCCTTGGTATCTTCCTCAATCCCTCACTTTCTGTTCACTCACAGGTTAGTTCTGTTGTTTCCTCTTGTTTTTTTTCCCTCAGAACTATCAGGAAGATCTCTCGGTTCTTTTCACTCCCCGCCCTAAAGATCATAGTGCTGGCGATGGTGTTGTCGCGCCTTGACTACGGCAACATCATTTACAATGGCGCGCCAGCCTACGCCATCCACCGACTGCAACTAGTGCAGAATCAGGCGGCCCGACTTATCTATGGCCTGCCTAAATATCATCGGGCCTCCCCTTTACTGCAGGCACTGCACTGGCTGCCGGTGAAAGAGCGGGCCCTGTTCAAGCTTGGGTGCCTTACCTTTCAGGCTAGAATGGGCACTGCACCAGAGTTTATCTGCTCGGCTATTAAGCCTCACACCCCAGGGAGGGTGCTTCGCTCCTCTCACCTGGCCCTCTTAACTGTCCCCCGATTCAAAAAGAAAAAGGCTGGCGGCACCAAGTTTTCTGTTCTGGCCCCTGTATTTAGGAACTCCTTACCCGTGGCACTCCGCACAACATCCTCCTACACTGAATTTAGGAAAAACCTCAAAACCTTCCTCTTTTCTCGTGCTTTTGCTGCCTAAACTCTCCTCGTTTGCCATCCCTCGCAATTTGAAGCGCCATGAAACCGCATGGTATAAGTGCGCTATATAAATGTTTTTAAATTCAAATTAAATTCAAAATTCAAATTTGCTCTCTATTCATCAACAGGTTCGAGAAGCGCTCCCTGATAACTCCGCTGGAGAGGGCCACGATCTTCGTCCTGGGGACCATGTAATGGTCCGTTCGTTTGAAAGAGCAAGCAGTTTGGAGCCCAGGTGGAAGGGCCCTGAGCAGGTCCTCCTAGCAACCCGCACCGCAGTACGAGTGACGAACAGGAAGCGGTGGGTGCATTCGACACATTGTCGCCGTGTCTCTCCGGATCTGGTGACTCCTGCTGTGTTGACTGATTATAAGGAGATCTTGGAGAAAGAAAAGAGCCCAGCTGTGACGTCGGCCAAAGTGGAGGGAGCCTTCCCGGACCAATCTGCTACCGGAAGAGAGCGCTACGATCTGCGTCCACGATAAGAAGATTTTTGTTCTTTTTTTTAATGACTGGTTGGTTACCGCTCCAGGTTTGTGAAACGGAAACCGGGAATTCCAAGGGGGGGGGATCAGTTCTGCCAGAGTAGCGACACCCGTCTTGGCCCGGAGAAGAAAACAACGGCTACCTCGGAGTTCAGCACCGCATTTTTCTTTTTTTTTTTAGGTATACACGCACGTGTATCTGAGACAATCTGTGAACAATTTGTGAACAATTTGTGCCACTTGAGACTTTGCACAAACTTTCTTGAACTATGGCATCAACGGCATCCCGTGATAAGAAAATATTGGGTGCCTTTCTCTTTGTTCTAACTATTGTGGTGATAGCTGTTATGGCCTGGGTAGTCGAACTTGTGGTGCCTGTACGTGAACATTTGCTGCCGACTACCCCGGCACCGTCTGAACACTTTCATTTTACATTGCCTTTCCATGAAGAGCGCCATCGCCAAACGTACTTAAATAACAGCTTCATTCAGATTCTTCACCACACGCATAATATGACCAATACCTCTAACTGCTGGGTGTGTGGAATGTTGCCTGGGCACCAGAAGAGAGGGGGCACCCCACTTATTCCACTCCCGTTTTCACACAATGGGTCATGCAATGCCTGGTACACCCTCCTCTTTACTCTGAGATGGCCAACTAAAGGGGGGGGGTGCTTTTCTGTTTGAATAAAGTATGTTCCCATGACAGGGATGGGTTTCCCCGGGCTGAGGGCACACGTTTCGAATGGGAAGAATACAGGCCTGACAATGTATCTGCTCCACGTGTATATAGCAATCAGCGAAATGTGAATGTATCTAGTGCTCATGTCATAAATGTCATTGCTACAAAAGCCGATTTATGTATTAGAAACAAGGGTACGATTGCAGTGGGGAAAAGTGAATGTAACATTACTCTCACGTTTGATAGCCCGAATGGCATTTCATTTGTTGCATCTCGAAACACATATTTTATCTGTGGAACGAAGGGGTACCATCAGCTTCCAGTGGGGTGGTTGGGCACGTGCTATGTATCGTTTGTGCTACCTCCTGTATTCATTGCCCCTCCAATGTACCACAACGATTACACTTTGTACCACGATTTCGTTTTGAACAGGGTTAAACGAACTGTTGCCCTAGAGGACATTGATCAAACGGACACTACGTTACAACAGTATGTGGATTTTAATCTGGGACTATTCTCCTTTGTGGGGGCTGCATTGAACAGCCGGAAAATAAGACGGCTGACACGAGTTGTTGAGGCTGTTGCGAATGACACCGCCGTTGCCCTGGGGAATATTACTGAGGAACTACAGATTTCTAGAATTGTTACCCTCCAAAATCGGATGGTTTTGGACGTGGTTTTGGCTGATCGTGGGGGAGCATGTAGAATTATCGGAAGCAGCTGTTGCGTTTATGTCCCGGACAATTCTCCATCTGTGTATGATGCTATTTCCAAGCTGCATAAAATAGCTGCCGAAATACACCCGGACAATGGAACTTGGACACTTTCTGGATGGTTCTGGTCCATGATTGCAACTTGGGGCTGGAAACTGTTGACAATTCTCTGTATACTTGTGGGAGCAATGTTCTTTATATGCCTGTGTATTCAATGTGGCCCTGCCTTATGTTCAATGTGTCTATCAGCTTGCTTACCATCGAGGCGGGCTCTTGCCCATGACAAAATAATGCTACACAAAGAGGTGACACAAATTATGTTAATAGACATCGAGGACGAACATCCAGACTATGTTCATTATGAGGTAGATTCAGCTAAACGCTAAAAGGGTCGTCTGTCGTAATTGGCCCGTTCGGATTAGCGATTAGCTGAACCTACACGTTGTCCTCCTTAACTTGGCTATATACGATAACGCCATTTTTAATGTTGCAGCGGCCATCTTAAGACCATGAGCGGCCTCGTGGCCGACGTGCCCTTTAGTCCTTTGTCCGTTCCACTGACCACTCTTGTCTGCCCAGCAACAGGCTATTTTTAGCACTGGTCAAGCCACACATGCGCAGTTCCCACTGACCCGTAAGCCTTCAGGAATGTGCCGCTAACTGACCAGTGGGTTTGAAACCCTCCAATGAGCTGGCAGTATTCCAAAAGATGACCATATATGTCCCTAAAACTGTGTCTTAACTTGTGCCGCCTATCTTTTATTGCCCCAAAATTGTATATAAACGGGGTCACACCGGTGTTCGGGGTGATACCTCTTGCATTACCGAAGGGTGCTGTTTGAGTGTACCACCACCCCATGGGGTCTTAATAAACTTGTTCTTTGCCTTTTACAGTTTCCGTGCCAACAGTTCTTGCGTGAAAGTGGGTAATCTCTGGAGCGTGTAGGCCTTGGGAACCCCGAAATACTTCAGTAGGGGCTCCGGGGGGGTTCCACCGCCTGTGTGGTTGGCCCGGAGGAAGTTCCTGGCTCTAATGGACTTCACCCGGGTCTTAAGGTCGTGCACCGCCTCTGGATGTCATGCTTGGCCCTCGTGACGGTCCCGGAGGCATTGACCCTGGTGACGATCCGGTCCCACAGGCTGTTCTTCCGAGCTATGCTCGTCTGCTGCACTAGGGATCCAAAGATGTGGGGTTCCACACGAATGATCTCATCGACCATTACCCTGAGCTCGGTGTCGGTGAATTTCGGATTCTTCTTGGGTGCCATGGTGCTCGGGGTGTGTGTTTGTGTGGATTTCGGAGGTGCTGGTGTGTGGTGTTTGGGTATGGTGTGGTGGGTGTTTGTGTGCAGGGTGTGTTTGGGTGTGGGTTATGTGTATGAATTAAATTGTTTGCTGTTGGCCAAGTGTTGTCTCCTGCTAGCAGCTATGCTGTGATGCAGAGGATTTCGGGAGTGGGTGGGAGTTAATTTATAGTCTGTGTGTTGGCCCTGTGTGAATGTTGATTGGCAGTCAGGTGATAGGTGGGTGTGTTGTCAGGTGTGGTCTATGCAGTTCTTGGGGGTGGGTCATTGTGTCTTGTGTTTGGTTTAGATGTGTCAGGTGGGTGGTCGTCCATTTTCCTGTGTTTGGTGATGGATTCTGTCGGTATGTATGCCATTGGTTTGACTGTAGGGATGTTGGACTTCCGCTGTGGTGCACCGTTTCTCATAGCATTGCTACCGCCGCGGACGTGGATCGCGGTGGCTACCGGGGTACTTGCGGAGTTATCCTAATTGCGGACACGGACAGTACGCAGGTATCGCGGGGGAGGTTGTTGTTCTCCTGGTCATGTGCGTACGCGGCGGTCGGTGTTTTGTAGGTTCCGTCCGCATGCCGCGGCCTCAGGTGTACTTCGACCGCCGCGGACGGAGATTGTTGTGCTCCGTCCGCCGCGGTCGGCGTTTCGGTCACATTTGATCCTAATCGCTATTGCGGTTTTTCAGCGGGCAGGTCCGGAGTATCTTGCCACCTTCCTCGGCGGACGGAACACGTTTCCGTCCGCGATCCTAATCGACCCCTAAGTTAGTGGATATATATGCAAAGAGTGATATGGAAAACAATAGTGAATGGAAGGATTTTGCCACATACTTGATGGTAGAAAATTGTTTTGATTTGGGAGCAGACCAACGTATGTGTACTTATTGCTATAACAAATTAAACCAAAACCAGATGCCTGCTAGAGCGGTTTATAATAATCTGGAATTAGATGACATTCCTTATGAATTCAAGGATTTAAATACTTATGAATCTATTTTGATTCAAAGTGTCCATCCCTTCCAGGCTATTGTACGAATGGAGTCAAAGACAGGGAAGTTGCCTCCATCAGATTTACAGAGAGGATTAAAGGGAAGGGTTGTTTATTTGCCTTTGGATTTGAGGAAAAACATTAATACAATTGGAGTAGAGAAAGTGGAAGAGGAACCTCTGGTTATCATAGTTAATGGTGTTCCGACAAAGAGTAAGAAAATCTGGCAAGATTTAGTGGATGTTAGGAAAGTTAAAAAGGCAACATTGTATTTGATAAAAAATAATAAGTACTACAAGAATGTATGTGTTGCAGAAGAGGAAGTAAGTGAAGAAGAGGACAGCGATTTGTGTCCTGGTCAAATTGAGAAAGTAGAAGCCTCTAAAAAGGAAGAAATATGTGAACATTCTAGTGTTCATCCTTTGCATTCCAAGGAAGTCATGGGGAATGCTATTGAGTTGTTTCAAATGAAACAAGCCAAAGGGAGTCCCATTAGTGTTTGGGAGGAAAGTTTGGAAGCTCGGTGTTTCCCACAGTTATTTCCCACAGGTCGAGGAGGACGTTATGATGAGCGACCTGTTCAAATTCCTGCTTCAGAATACCGGACTTTACGATTGTATACAGAAGATCCTAGGTTTCGACAATGCATTCCCTATTTATTTCATCTATTGTTTGAAAGTGATCTCTCTGGATTGTCTTATGCAGTGAACCACATCTTGAAAAGTGGTATACAACTGCGAAATATCTCGGCAAGGGACTTTATGGATAAAGTCAATGTGCAAGACAGTATTTTGGATTCCCCCCTGATTAATCTCATGGCTTGTCAGCGTGGTACTAATGAGTATTGGTACCGCCGTCATGGTGACTTAAAATGTATGCTGAGGAACTTAGGAACTCCCACATGGTTCCTCACTCTCAGCTGTGCTGAGTATGGCTGGGAAGACTTACTTGAATTTCTACGAGAGGTAAATGGAAACATTGAAAATATTGAATTCAAGACACCCGGAGAACTGTGCTCTTTGGATCCTGTGAATGTATGCAGATACTTGAATCATAGATTTGAAGCTATGATGTCTTTCATCACAAACAAGAAAAATCCACCTCTTGGAGAGGTGTTGGATTTCTTCTGGAGAAAGGAGTATCAAGCAAGAGGTGCTCCTCATATACATATGCTACTATGGATCAAAGATGCACCCAAATTTGGAACAGATCCGGATGACTTAGTGATGAGTTTCATAGAACAGTATGCTACATGTGCTGTTCCAAAGACAAACGAAGACAAAAGTCTAAGAGAACAAGTTTTACGGTTTCAAAGCCATCGTTGTGGAAAGTACTGTCGTCGTAAATTCAGAAACAAGGACAAATACTACACCAAATGTCGTTTTGCATTTCCACGGTCGGTGTTATCAAAAGAAAGAGTTAACAATTTGATGTCATCGCTGCAACATAATGTGACGAGGAAATCACCCAAAAACACATACAATTTGAAAAGAAACGAAGAGTCCAAGTACATCAACGACTACAACCCAGTGATTTTGTCCATGTGGAATGCTAACATGATATACAGTTTGTGGCTGACAACTGTATGGCTGTGGCTCGGTATGTGACGTCTTACATCACTAAAAAAGAAAAGACAGAACTGAAGGATATGTGGGAGGATATTTCCCATGAAAAGAGCCTCAGTAAGAAGTTGTACAGTTTCAGTCTGAAGATGTTGTCGCATCGAGAAATTGGAGCTTACGAATGTTCTGACCGGTTATCTTCAGCAAGTCTCTATGCCAAATCTAGGAGTATCATTTGGGCGAGTCTTGGTCTTGCTGCAACGCGTAATCGAGTTCTGAAACCTGTACGGGAAATTGAGTATTTGGCGGAGAAGGAGCCAAACAGTACTGCTATTTTTAAGAGCAACGTGTTGGATACATATTATCCAATTAGAAGCAGTCACCTGGAGAATGCTTGTCTGTATGAAGTTCTTCAAAATTACGTTTTCAAGAGGAACATCAAAGAAGATATTGATAAAGGAGTGTATGCTGTAATTGGAAGTGAGGGATGTCTGGTCGAGCAAAAAAAATGTCAATTGATAAATCATCGAAAATTGGATTGCGAATCTCCCGAAAGAAAAGAGTTTTACTATTTAGCTCTTTTGCAGCTTTTCAAGCCTTGGCGTGCAGAAGAGGAACTGCTTGGGGATTTCCTCTGTTACGAAGACTCTTTCAATGCAGCCAAGGAGTCCATAGAATGTCCTGTTTTTCCAAAATATCTACAAATGTTGAATGCAGAAATTGAGCAGGAAGCAACAATTGCAGCTGAGATTGCTAGAGACAGTTCTCAGGACAGTCAGAGTTCTGTTTCATTGAGTCAGGATCCACTAGGAGAACCAGTTATTGAAAATGAAGCTGCCACTGCCATGATTGAAGTGGAAAGAGCCATGGCACATGCTCAGAAGGATGCGGTTAACTTAGAAGAATTGGAAAGACAACTTAATGTTGAGCAGAGGAAAATATATGTCGAAGTTACCAACCAAATTGAGCATGGATTAAGTCATGAGAAGGAAGAGTGCTCATGTACGTCGTTGAAGCCTGTCCGACTGTACGTGAGTGGAGAAGCAGGAACTGGAAAAAGTTTCCTTATTAAAGCAATTTCATGTTATATGCAGAAAAGGACTGATTCATCGCTGTCTTGTGTTGTGACCGCTCCAACTGGACTGGCAGCTCATAACATTAAAGGGATTACTTTGCATCGGTTACTGATGCTGCCAGTGGAGCATGATAACAAATTACAATACCACAAGTTATCTGGAGATGCTTGTTGTGAAGTATCTCGAGTTTTGAAGAAGATGAAACTTCTTATCATTGACGAAGTAAGCATGGTTTCCAATGTCATGCTTGCTTTTGTGCATTTAAGAATGCAGGAAGTTCTTAAAACAGAGTATGATGTGTTATTCGGTGGCAAACACATCATTGTTTTTGGTGATCTTCTGCAGCTGACACCAGTGAAAGGACAACCAGTGTTTAAACTGCTTACACATGAAGATACCAAGAAGTGCCTAGGGAGCATTGGCAACGTTAACATACGGTTAAACTTCAGTTATGCTGAGCTGCGTGAAAATATGCGTCAGGCGAAGGACGAAGATTACAAGAATATTCTACAAGATATTAGAATCGGGAGAGTGACTGAGCGTGGTAAAGAAGCTTTACATGCACGCTTACTGTCAAATTTATATCCAGAAGAAGACGTTTTGCCAGAGGATATTTTTCAGAAAATTACTGTGAAGAAATCTGGAATATGTTTGATGCCAACTCTTGCAGAATGTTCCATCTTCAACAACAAAATGTTGAATTTAGAAAAACAAGAGATTGTGAATCATGAAGCTATTGACAAAATAGAGCATATGGGAGCAACAATTATTTTGTCAGAGAATTTGAAATCTAAATTGGATTCATTAGAGAAGACTATATCTAAAACTGCGGGTTTTGAAAAGACTTTGAATGTGTGCTTAAATTGCCGAATCATTTTGAGAAGGAATTTACATGTTGAAAGAGGTCTGGTAAATGGATCAATGGGTAATGTTGTTGATTTTGAGAAATACAGAAATAGAGATGGAATTGAATTTTTAAAAATTTAATTTGATGGCATTGAGGAAGTACAGCTAATTGGTCGTTGCTCTGCTAGGTTTTTGCTTGTTAAAGACTTATATGTTCGCCGTAAGCAGTTTCCTGTTTGCTTGGCATATGCGGTGACAATTCATAAATCGCAAGGTTTAAGTGTAGACACTGCTTTAATGAATATTGGCAGTTCTGTATTCAAAGAGGGTATGGCTTATGTAGCATTGTCACGAGTCAAAACTTTATCGGGTTTGTACTTGATTGACTGTGATGTCACAAACATTTGTGCAGATCTAGATTGTGTTAAGGAATACAATAGGTTAAGAAGAGAGTATGCGCCACATTTGCCTCAATATCCTTTGATTGAGAAACGTGTGGTAGGCCGGAAACAAAGAAATATCAGTAATAGTAGGGAGGTTGTAGCAAAAAGACCAAAAGTCGATGAACCCAAAAGTGGAAGCAGGAATAAAATGAATTCTGTTGAAAATGTTGTTGGTTTTAAATTTGAAAATAGTTCTGGTGTCAACTGCTATGCTAATGTAGTTGTTAATGTTCTCTTTTCACTAGAGACTTTCAAAGAACAGATTGTGATCAATTCGGAACAAAGTTTATGCTGTTTGTTGAATTCTGTGTTAGAGAAATGTAGTGCTGATAAAACGAGAGTAGACAGTGTGTCTGAAATTCGTTTTCTGTTAGACGAATGTTCAGGTCAAACAGAATTCTCTGAAAATATTCAGCAGGATTGTCAGGAGTTTTTAATGTATATGCTTGATGTATTGCAAGATGAGGGTGTAGATGTAGATTATCTATTTGGCCTTTCTTATCAATGGCAGCATGACTGCGAGAACTGTAGGCTATCAAGTACTAATAGTGTAGACTCAGAAAGATTTATATATTTAACTTTGCCTGACAGTAAATCAGTATCCTTCAATAAGCTAGTAAAGGCAGCCGATCAAAATATGGAGTGCAGCCAATGTAAGTCTGGAATGCTGTCCACGTTAATTTTACGAAGTTATGGCCAGTATGTCATTTTAATGTTCCAACGATGTAGGCCTGATGGAACTAAATTGACAACTTTAATTAATAATTTTGTGGCTTCGCAGTTGTCAATATCAGGAAGGACTTTTAAAACTACTGCAATTATATATCATAATGGTCCTTCAACTAATTCAGGACATTATACAGCTTATTTGAAATCTGGAAACGGTTGGTCATTCTGCAATGATTCTGTTTTAACTTTCCAAAAAAGATTGCCTTTCCACCTTCAAAATTCTTACCTGGTGTTCTTACAACCAAAATTTTAGGAAAAAAAGCTTGGGATTTGTTCAGAGGAATTTCAAGATGTTCTAATGGCTCCTACTCTATATGGCCTTGTGGATAATTGTAGTACAGAGCGAAAACTGTTTGTTTTTATAAGCAAAGTCAAGCAGCAGATCAAAATAAGGAGCAGAGGAAATGTAAGTCTGCAATGCTGTCCACATTAATTATGGAAACTTATGGATGAAATGTCATTTTACAATTTCAACTACATAAACTGGAAGAAAATAAGTTGTCCAGTCTAATTAAAAATGTTTTGGCTACATAGTCATCGATTTCAGGAAGAACATTTGCAACTGCAGCTATTATATAATATACTGGTCCTTTGACAACATCTGGATATTACACAGCTTATTTAAAATTTATAAAATGGCTAGTCTTTCAGCAAACATTACTAATTGAGTATGAAGCAATGTTGCCTTTTGACTTGTTTTTTGAAGTCAGAATTTAGGGTAGGTAATTGGACTATAATGATTCTAGGTGTTGCTGTAACTTAGTGTGCTGTTTCAAATTGCTTTGTATGTCTCAGTTTTCTTAAAATAATTGAGTTTATCTTTCAGAAAGTGGCGGGCAGAAAATAGTAACAGCACAACAGAGTATAAGCTGTTCATAGGATATCCTTTGACGTCATAGAAAGTAAGTTACTTTGGAGAAGTTTCTATTTCTGCTTATTTATATTATTTGGGTTTTTTAAACACAATCATTTTGATTGTGTTTTTTTTTCCCCGCTGTTATATGATGAATACTTTCAACTCACTGTTTTCAGTGAAATTTGATATTTTCTGATAACAGCAAAAATAAACCATTAAATATGTTTAATTAATTTTCTACTTTGAATTGTGATTTCTAATATGTATATGGATTGGTGTGGCTCACTGGTTAGAGGCGGCAGACCCAGAAGCAGAAGTCGGGCCGGAACCAGGGTTCGATTCCTGACGTGGCAGGATCTTGGGCCATGGTGAGCGGACTCGATAATTCTCGCTTCGGTGCCTACTGCAACCATAGGTCCCACTCAGCAACTCTGGGCAATAGCTTGCTTAATCTCAACTAACAGCCCCATCAGCGCCGGGGATGCCTGGCATCACCTTGGGGATGCCCAGGAGGGACCATCTCATAGGGAAAGCCAGGATGGGTTCCCCAGCGGTATACAGCGCCGGGACGCTTCTTTGCTGGGCCAGCTGTACGCATTACTAGTATACCACATTTAACATTTAACATTCATTTTGCCTCATGCTCACTCTTTTTTTACCACCTTGTATTAATTTAAATTTTTTTGTTCTTTCTTACACAGATTAAAAGTATAAAAATGATAATACAGTACGGTAATGACAATTATAAGGTAAGCGTTTAGTACTCTTTACGTTACATGTCTATCAGATTTAACTTTTATTAGTTTCTCTGCTTCTTTTTTATAACCCTTAGTTTCTGTCTTTGCTAGTTCCTTCATTTCTTTTTCTATTACTTATTTATACTACTCTTTTCACTTCTTTTATCAGTCCCTCTTTCAACAGTAACTGTGTGTTACTCCTTCTATTTGTCTTTCTTTTCACATTACTCTCTGTTTATTAACTCGTCTTTTTTTTAAAAATATTTTTTTTTAGTTCGCTCCCGGTTCGCGTACCGGAACGCAAACCGGGAAGCGTACCAAAAGAAATAGCGGATGCTAGAGTGCTAAACATTCTAGCAATTTTTTTAAAAAGGGAAGGTAGTTCTGAAAAGAACTTTTTTTTAATTATTTTTGATGTTTTATATTTTTTTGTGTTTTTTTGAGGAAGGGGAAACAAAAACTGATTTGCTTCAAAGGGCTCAACAGATGCAACAAAAAAAAAAATTACTTTCTAGGACGTTTTGGACATTGATGATTTTCATATGATCTATTTATTAAAGTAATACTCATCTCTCCGCATGAAATTAATTTTCCACATGCTACACAAGTGAATCTCATCTGCCCAAAGTTCTTTTGCAGATTTCCCTTGACCGTTTCCCTTGTCTCTGACTCACTTATTGCTAAGTCATTGGTGGATGTTTTTGCCGGTCGGGGGTTATTCACCATATCTCGAAGTTGCGCTTTAGAATAATTAAGAGGGTGCCACCTCTCCATGTGCCGATGCATGGTATGATTACCATAGCTATATTTTTTTTCGGTCCCTCTCGAGAGTTTTTTTTTGCAGATGAGGCAGGTAACGAACCTGGCATTAACTTTCTTTTCATGAGAAGGAAAAGAAAAAAATTGCCAGATAAAATTCACTTTCACATGGGACGTTCTTGGCATTTCTTTCAGAAAGCCACTTGTCCCTTGCTCCTGTTCCTCGTCTTCCTCTTCATCTTCTTCCTGGTGGAAGATGACCTGGCTAGTCGGTCCTCTCTTATTTGGTGGTGGTGGAGGTCGTGGAGATCCACCAGCTGCAGCTAATACAAATGCCATGTCTTAGCAAACAAAAACAGGTCTTTCTCTCATAAAAATGAAATTCGGAGTGAGGAAAAAAGGTGGGACTTTCATCATTTGAGAAAAGAAAATGTTCTAAACCAATGAAAAGTGTTTGTTTTACGTCATATGATCAAGCGTTCCATCATTAGGAAACTAAAAGTAAAATCAACCAATGAAAAGTTTTATTAACTAGTCACATGACCTGTTATGCTTACGTTCCGCGTTCCGCGCCGCGCCTCGGATCGATTCCGGGGATTTACGTTTCGCGCCTTGGTTCGCGTTCCAGAATGCTTCCGGGTGCGCTAACGCAGCACGTCATAAGGGGCATTACGTAGTAACGCGATATGTTGCGTTTACGGGACGCGTCACGATGTGCCTTTCTAACGCGGTATTTGCACTAACGGAACGTTTACCGGTTCGCGGATCGGCAGCGAAACAAGAAAAAATTATTTAAACTATAATATAAATTGAATAAAAAAAATATAATACAAATATATATAAAATATATTTGTGAATTAGAATAAAAATATATGTTACAGCTATAGATATTAGCTTTTAAAAAACCAATGAAATTCACTGAAAAAACCATAGGTTATAGACCATATATAGTTAGGGATTAGCATTTACAAAACCAAGAAAATTCACTGAAAAAACCATTGGTTATAGACCATATATAGTTAGGAATTAGCATTTTCAAAACCTTAATTTACTCGCACAAAACCATAGAAATTTGAATATATAGTTAGTTGCAATAACTATATATCGCGCACCCGCAATCCACTGCTGATGATGTCACATATTACATCATTCATGACATGGTCAGTGACATCACTGATGACATCACTGATGACATCTCAAATGACATCACTGATGACATCACTGAAGACATCTCAAATGACATCACTGATGACATCTCATTTGACATTACTTATCACATCACTGATGACATCATTCATGTGATAATACGATGAACCTCTTCAGACTCTAATATAACGTTAGATACAATTAGTGTAAACAGACACTCACAGACTGTCACTCATCCATGGAGTTACTCACACACCTAGTCAGTCATGCAAAGAATCAATCACACCTCCATTTCCTCAACTATACAGTTATACACACTTTACTTATTCAAATATATTCTAACACATGTTTACTCTCTTATACAATCCCTGATACAAGTTCACAATGATTCATACAGCCACTCTCACATTCACTGGCTCTTATGCACAGTTATTTATAGATGTCAACTCTCACATGTACTGTGTTTTACATATGTACTTACTTTGACATGTAGCACTGAGATATCCATTCACTCACCAATACACTCATGCACACAGTCAACTGCCCATACAGCTGTTTCCACATGCACGTTTGAACCCATACATCTAGTGAATCAACTGCTCACACATCTATGCACAGAGTCACACACCTCCCAGCCACCCCCACACACACACTCACTCTCCCATACAAATACTTGGGCAACCAATCAATAACCCATATAGTTACTCATATAGCTACTGATCAACACATGCAGCAGTTTACAGAACAACAGATATAATGATGCACAAATTAAGACAGTTTAGTCACTAACCCATGCACTCAGTGAGACACATTTAATCATTCTCTCATACAGTCTGTCATGCACCTACTAAATCCTTCATCCAGACACTTATACATCCACTCATTCTTCAATATGTAAGACATATTTCAACTTAACAGAAACTTACAGTCACATGTTGTCATCAGTGATGTCATCAGTGATCTCACTGACCATGTCATGAATGATGTAATATGTGACATCATCAGCAGTGGATTGCGGGTGCGCGATATATAGTTATTGCAACTAACTATATATTCGAATTTCTATGGTTTTGTGCGAGTAAATGAAGGTTTTGAAAATGCTAATTCCTAACTATATATGGTCTATAACCAATGGTTTTTTCAGTGAATATATATATATATATATATATTACCTACTGGCAATCGCCAGTAGGTAGTTATAGTTAGGATTTTTTTCAATGTTAAATCTCAAAATTCTATTTGGAATAACTTTGGCGCCGGTTGACGAATCTGCCTGAAAATTTCCTCAAAATGGCCTCGCGGCGTTCCGGTCCTTCCCTGAAAGTTTGGGGGGGATTTGTCAAGCGGGGGCTGAGATAAAAGGGGGGTCCCAAAACATGTTTTCCCCATGTTAATTTCCATAGGGCGGTCAACCTCACTTTTAGCCCGAACGGCTGAATGGATTTCCACCAAACTTGGCAAAATTGTAGGGACTCGTAGCCCGATGTGCCTTTGCTATGTCTCAAGATATGTGCTCCAGTGGATTTTGAGTAATTTAGGTTAAAAAAATATATATATCTATGGCAGCGCCCCGGTACGCGCTCCGCAGAGCGCTCCGGGCGCGCCACGCGACTTGCGCATGGAAAGCTGATTGGCTCTAGGGTGTCTGTAAACATTCGAAACAGTCCGGAGCGGCCCCCATCTTGTGTCTCTGTAAAATCGAGACGTAAGAGGTGGAAAAATCAAAGGGGGAAATGACCATACGGGGGCAGGGATAGACCCCCCGTGACCCCCTAGGTTTGATATGGGGGCCATAAAAGGGCCCAGCGGGGCAAAAACAAATTATTATTTTTTTGATTTGCGTGGGGGGAGCGCCCGGGTACGCGCACCAGGGAGCGGACCGGGGAGCGTCCCATGGGGAAAAATGAATAATGGAGTTTTTTTTAAATGTAGCCTTTTTTTATAAATTGGAGGTAGTTTTAAAAAGAACTGTTTTTTTTCTTCTTGTTGTTGTTTTATATTATTTTATTGTTTTTTTTAACATTTTGTACTTTTTTTGGGTTTTCTGAACAGTTTTATATTTTTTGGGGATTTTTCATGGGGAGAAACGAAAAAACAGGGAATTGAAAATGGCTCAACTGGAGCAAAAAAAAAAGAAAAGAAATAATTAGGGTTTATTGGGGCATTTATGGTTGTCCCCAGCAAGGACGATGAGCTTTACTGTTTGTTCTCCGTAGGAGATGGTCTTCCCATAATATTTACAGATAATTCGGAAATCTACAAATTGTGGCTAAATGCACGGCATCGTCTCACTTTCCTCTGGTGCAGACAGATTGGGTTGCTTCCTTTTTGAGGTGGTGCTTGTGGATTGGGGAGGGTTACTGGCCAGTTCCCTCATCTCCGCAGCAGAATAATTTATTGGATGCTTGCACTGCATGTGGCGTATCATTCTGTTGTTTCCAAATGAATATTTCTTGTTCGGGTTTCCCCTGGAAAGATTTTGCAAGTCACCTTGGCTGCATTTACTTTTTTCTTCCCCTGTGGGATGGAAAAAACTCCCATATAATGTGTGGTCTTGGCTGGTATGGGGTATTTTGTTCATCAAGCCATCTTCTCCCTTCTTCCTCCTCCTCCTCCTCTTCCTCCTCTTGTTGACCACCAATGATATCTTGTGGTGGTCCTCTTGGTGGTTGTGGTGGTGGTGGTGGTGCAGATGCACCAGCTGCTGCTGCTACTGAAGCCATTATAAAGATCAAAAAGGTACAGAGAGGTACAAACAGGTCTTCCTAAGTCAAAGGACAAAGTCAGAATAAGGAAAAAAGGTGGGGTCTTTCATCCTTTTCAAAAAAGAAATGTATTGAACCAATAAAAAGTGTTATTTTCAGGTCACATGACCAGGGGCTTCATCATTATGAAACCAAATCTGTTATGAACCAATAAAAAGAGTTATTTTCAGGTCACATGACCCGACGCGCTTACGCTACGCGCCCTAGGGCACGCCCAGGGGCGCGTCGCGTAAGCGCGTCGGACGCCTACGTTGCGCGATCGTATTCGCTCGAGTGCTTCCGGGTGCATTTACGCCGTGCGTGTCACGCGGTCGCGGCTACGCGATACGTCACAATCATGTTTTTGTTCGCGATATTGGCGCTTACGGGACGCTCCCCGGTGCGCGCCCCGGCGCGCTTCATAAAACTACGCTTTCCAGGGCGCTCACCGGGACGCGCACCGGGAGCACTCCAAGGCAAAAAAAAATAAAAAATTGGCAAAATTGTAGGGACTGGTAGCCCGATGTGCCTTTACTATGCCTCAAGATATATGCTCAAGTGGTTTTTACGAAAATTAACTTTGAAAAAAATATATATTGTGCTACATTGGGCTATATATATGTTTGAGCCCAAATGTAGCCCAAATGTAGCCCAATGTAGCCCAATGTAGCCCAAAGATGGCCACCAGAGACAAAAAAAACCCAAAATGTAGCCCAAATATCAGCCAGATGTAGCCCAAATATAGCCCAATGACAGAATGTCACAGAGTGTTCTAAAGAACAACTAGAGCGCTAACAGTCTTACTTATAAACTGAGACTTATAGTTAGGGATTAACATTTAAAAAACCTTTGAAATTCACTGAAAAAAACATAGGTTTCACACCAGTTATAGTTAGGAATTAGCATTTAAAAAACCTATTAAATTCACTGAAAAAAAACATAGGTTTCACACCAGTTATAGTTAGCTGGAAATTTTACTGACATAAAACCATTGAAATTCCACGTTATAGTTAGTTGGACTCACTATAACTTGCGCGTGTAATGCACTGCTAATGACGTCACATATTACATCACTCATGACATGGTCAGTAACATCACATCACTGGGGGTTTTATGCCAGTAAAATTTCCAGCTAACTATAACTGGTGTGAAACCTATGGTTTTTTCAGTGAATATATATATAAATATATACATATATATATATATATATATATATATATATATATATATATTACCTACTGGCTATCGCCAGTAGGTATATATAGTTAGAATTTTTTCTCTATGGGACTTTTGAAAATTCTATGTCTAATAACTTTGGCGTTTGTGGACGGAATCGGCTGAAATTTTCAGGAAAATGGCACATTTTGTTTCTGAGCAGCCCCTGAAAATTTGGTGGGGTTTCGTCAAGGGGGGGCTGAGAAAAAAGGGGGGTCCCAAAACGCGTTTTTTGCATTGAGTTTTCCATAGGGCGGTTGGACTCACTTTTAGCTCGAACGGCTGAATGGATTTGCACGAAACTTGGCAAAATTGTAGGGACTGTTAGCCCGATGTGCCTTTGCTAGGTCTCAATATATGTGCTCCAGTAGTTTTTGAGAAATTAACGTTCAAACCAAGATATATATCTGTAACAGCGCTCTGGGCAGCGATCCGGTCCGCTTACTTTTCGCTTATCGGAACTTTGCGCGCAGAAAGCTGATTGGCTCTCCGGTGTCTGTCAACATTCTAAACAGTCCGGAGCGGACGCCATCTTGTCTCTCGGTAGGATCGAGAGAGAAGAAGAGGTGGAAAACGAAGGGGGAATTTAATGAAAGGGGGCAAGGTAGACCCCTCTTGACCCCCTAGGAATGTTGTTGGGGTTATTAAAGGGTCCCGTGGGGAAAATAAAAAAAAATGATTTTTCACGGTAGAAGCGCGGCCGCGAACTGGTAGCGAAACGGGAATTCGCCATTTTGTGCTTCGTAAATTAAATTACTAGTTATAAGTGGGTGCGGGAGACGTATCCTAATCCCCTATGTTTCCTGAGGGTGGGTGAGGAGGCTGATATATGTTGATACATCTCTTCCAGCGGCTGTGCGTGAGCTTTTTTTTTTTTTTTGCTGCGTGACAGTCCGGAGCGGCCGCCATCTTGTCTCTCGGTAGGATCGAGAGAGAAGAAAAGGTGAAAAACTAAGGGGGAATTTAATGAAAGGGGGCAAGGTATCCCCCTCTTGACCCCCTAGGAATGTTGTTGGGGTTATTAAAGGGTCCCGTGGGGAAAATAAAAAAAAAATGATTTTTCACAGTAGAAGCGCTTCACGGGCCGCGAACTGGGCCGCAAACTGGTAGCGAAACGGGAATTCGCTATTTTGTGCTTCGTTAATTAAAGTACTAGGTATAAGGGGGTGCGGGAGACGTATCCTAATCCCCTATGTTTCCTGAGGGTGGCTGAGGAGGCTGATATATGTTGATGCATCTCTTCCAGCGGCTGCGCCATCTTGCCTTTTTTCGAATGCCACAATTTTGTCGTGCACGGCAGCCATTTTAGATGCCAGGCTGGTCCCAGGCTATCACCTAACCCTGCGGATGTAGTTTATGGCCCCAGCTGTAGAGAATTCAGACATGCCAATCCTCCCGATTCAGGCGTGTGAGTACTGATTTCAGTGCTAGTCTCCCGCCTCCCGATTTCTGCAAGCAAAAACCCGGGGGCATATTACGAACAACTAGCGATAATTTTTGTCTCTAACTTGTTTAGAGACAAAAATTATCGCCGCACATCGGCGATTTTTATCGCAGATAAACCTTGCTATTATCGCAGAAAAGTCAGCGATATTCATGTATTATCGACCTAATGCTCTTAGCCATGTTATCCACCTCCCATTGGATAACATGGCTAAGAACTGCTCAGGGCAGGTGTTAGATTTTGGAGATATTCGCGCTTAGCGCGAATATCTCCAAAAGTTGGTAATAGAAGGTAGCGATGTTAGGGACTGTTTCCAGTCGCTAACATCTTGGCACGCCACTTTGCATGTCATTAGTGATAAGTATCACTGACATGCAAAGCGGGGCCCAAGATGGTCGCTATCTCCTTTTAGCTGTCACTAACTGGTGTTAGCGACAGCTTGATAATAGGGAAATAATTTTATCTCCGCTTTCATGGTTTTTAAAGCCAAAAAAGCGGAGATAAACCCCCTTGATAATATGCCCCACGATTCCTTGGGGGTTTCAGCTGACAGGGCTTGGTATTGTGTTACATGGTAATTTTTCCATGAAACGTCAGAGGGTCGATGCAGGGGTTCTAGAAGAGGTGATAAACCATTTAAGCCTCATGAACAAGCGCATGGTCTTTTAAAGATTTGTGAAGTACTCGGGGCGGCGGTGTGTGTGTGCCCTCTTTCAGGAGCGGGCGGGGGGGCACTGCCAGCAACTTGCCAGGTCAGGTAGTGTTCAACACGTGCATCACCCTTTCTCTGCCTGCTATTGCGCTCCATGCTTCGGAAAGGTAAGAAAAAGAACGTGCATTTGAGTTTGAAATGTCCGATCCTGCAGCAGCACACTTCCAAAGCCCACACATGACAATAACCCGATTCAAGGCCCCATTCACCCGTTTTTAAAAAAATAGATAACACTCCAACAAAATGAGGTTATAAAACTTTATTAACTACTAACTTTAACGAACGGAACAAAAACTAAAAACATTTAAACATTTCTCAATACAAAAAGCAACAATGGTTAGAAGCTGTCTTTTGTGCGAATAGTCCCAAGGCAGCACAACGTGCAGAGTTCTGGACGGCACCCAGGTGATGTCGCCTGGGTGCCGCACTGGTTTAGGGATCCTACAATGCTGCTCCGAAAATTGGCGTGGGGCGTCCCGGGTGGGGCGGGGGGAGGCCTCGTCAGTTGCGGTCTGTTGTGCGAATACTCCCAAGGCAGCACAACGTGCAGAGTTCTGGACGGCACCCAGGTGATGTCGCCTGGGTGCCGCACTGGTTTAGGGATCCTACAATGCAGCACAGAAAAACAGCGTGGGGCGTCCCGGGTGGTGCGGGGGGAGGCCTCGTCAGTAGCGGTCTGTGTCCAGTGTCACATGGCTGACACAACATGTACGACAGGCACCCAGGTGATGTCCAGTAAACTGCCGCACTGGTTTTGGTATCCTACAATGCTGCTCCGAAAATTGGCGTGCGGCGGCCCGGGGGGGGGGCGTGGGGGAGCCGGCGTGAACGGGCCTCCCCAGGTGGCGGCCATCTAGCTGAGTTGCGCTCGCTCTTGCGGCCACAGCGTCTCGCTCACCATGTTGTTGAGTTGCTCCCACTCTTGCAGTGCAGCGATAGGCGGCTGCCACATGGCTCTTAAAATGGCGGACAGCTCCTCGGTTTTAGGCCTGGTCCACTGAAATGGTCCTGGGACACTTTGGAACTCGGACGCTTGCCTGCTAGGGCTTGGGTTCCATTCTCGAAAAGCGTCCCCTCAGCCGTGAAGATTGTATAATAGTCTTGGGGGCCCCCGACTCCCGCAGGCTTCCGGTGGGGAGCGGCTGCCATGATTGCTCGCGGAATGACCACGACGGAGCCACGAGATGGTGGTGCTCTCATGCTGACGCCAGCTTCAGTCTGAATGATCCAGAAACAAGGTGGGGCTTTCATCGTTTGGGGAAAAAAAATGTTCTAAACCAATGAAAAGTGTTATTTTTAGGTCATATGACCAAGCCTTCCATCTTTAGGAAACCAAAAGTAAAATGAACCAATGAAAAGTTTTATAAACAAGTCACATGACTTGTTATGCGGCATAGGGCTACAAAAAGCGTAGAAAATCCGTTGGCACGTGAGGCGGCGTCAGTAGCGGACCGATGTGCGAATAGGCCGAAGGCAGCACAACGGGCCGAGATCCGGATGGTACCGAGGTGGTGTCCAGCTAATTGCCGCACTGGTGTGGCCATCCTACAATGCTGCGCCGAAAGACGGCGTGTCCAGCTGAATTGCGGTCACTGTTGCGGTACAGTGACTCGAACGCGCCGAGATCCGGATGGCACCGAGGTGGTGTCCAGCAAATTGCCGCACTGGTGTGGCCATCCTACAATGCTGCGCCGAAAGACGGCGTGTCCAGCTGAATTGCGGTCACTGTTGCGGTACAGTGACTCGAACGCGCCGAGATCCGGATGGCACCGAGGTGGTGTCCAGCAAATTGCCGCACTGGTGTGGCATCCTACAATGCTGCGCCGAAAGACAGCGTGTCCAGCTGAGTTGCGGTCACTGTTGCGGTACAGTGAGTCGAACGCGCCGAGATCTGGATGGCCCCGATGTTGTGTCCAGCAAGTTGCCGCACTGGTGTGGCCATCCTACAATGCTGCGCCGAAAGTCGGCGTGGGGTGCCCCGTTGGCTTATGAGGTGATGTCAGTAGTGGACCGATGTGTGAATAGGTCGGAACCAGCACAAGGCACCAAGATCCGAATGGCAAGTCCTGGATGTTGAGTGCCTCAGTTGAGATTTCTGAGCAGTGCTTGTAAGACTGTCTGAAGCTTATTTGCACCTGCTGCAGCTTCACTAGGTCCGGCGGAACTTTTTGCCTTTTCCTTTCTGCTTCTTTTCCTACAATGCGTTTCATCTGAAGACACGACCAGGTCCCTGAATGTGTGCAGGGGGACGCTATTGATTGAATGAACGCGCCGAGATCTGGATGGCACCGAGGTGGTGTCCAGCAAATTGCCGCACTGGTGTGGCCATCCTACAATGCTGCGCCGAAAGTCGGCGTGGGGTGCCCCGTTGGTTTATGAGGTGATGTCAGTAGTGGACCGATGTGTGAATAGGTCGGAACCAGCACAAGGCGCCCTGCACTGTTGAGCCTTTTTGAATGCCTGTTTTTTGTTGTTTCCCCTCCATCAAAAACAAAACAAAAATACAAGGCGCCAAGATCCGAATGGCAAGTCCTGGATGTTGAGTGCCTCAGTTGAGAGTTCTGAGCAGTGCTTGTAAGACTGTCTGAAGCTTATTTGCACCTGCTGCAGCTTCACTAGGTCCGGCGGAACTTTTTTCCTTTTCCTTTCTGCTTCTTTTCCTACAATGCGTTTCATCTGAAGACACGACCAGGTCCCTGAATGTGTGCAGGGGGACGCTATTGATTGAATGAAAATGGCGGCTTGACACAAAGCTGACTCAAGCGTTACTGTTGGTGCTATACAGACAAAAATTGGTTTTCAGTTTGTACATTCTTCAGGTTTTTTTTTTCCATCCAAGTCTGATTGAGAGTTTGTAGAAAAATGGCTTCAGATTTTCCACATACTACTTTTCAACATTCTTCCTAAATGTAACAATGTGAAACTCACTAGGAGAACGGCTGTTTCTGTTTCCTTTCAAAATGCTGCCACCAATATTTTCTGAATGGAAGACACCATCTTGTAGCATAAAGGGCCGAAAGGGGTTCTGGTCTGGCCGATGGTTGGTGGAGACATTTTGACTATATCTTGGACCTGCCCGGCCTCGCCCAAAATGGCGCCGGTATAAATGGGACTCGTAACTCTTTGCCCGCAAATGTATATCTAGAAAATGTTATTGTAAGTGGCCCTGTCGTATTTTAATTACAAAATGTACGTCCACCGATTCCGCAACTGTTAGACACCTTTGTTCTTGTCACCTAATGGCCCGCTCGTTACGTTCCTCTACAGTGTAAATGTCTCCTCATCATATACGATTTCAGTTTGCTCCGTGGCCGGCCCACGTGGTTATAGGCCCGTATTTGTATACTGACATTTTCACAATAAAGGTTTTTAAAACAAAACACGGTAGTAGTATTTTCATTTGTAAAGTTTTTACTTTTAGTGACTGTTTTCGAATCAGTAAAAGGCAAGTGAAATAAAGCAGTCCAATTACATGACGGATAAAAGGTATAATATGTAGGAACGCAGTAAAGATAAATGGTCAAGGGCAGTTGTGTTTTTCATGTCTGCAACATAAAGTGATCGATAAGAATCTGATAATCAGGCGTATCGGCGACTAAGACAGCAGGCCGAATCTCTTTTACTCAAGGGCTCCGTCATGGAAGGAAGAAACGCCCTTTTTCTCGAAAAAGGAATATATTTTACTTGCAAGACAGTTGTAAATTTTCCGGGAAAGTACATTAGCCTGGAATATTATAACATATGTTTGAAAAAAAAATATTGTTCGAAAATAATAAAAAGCGTAATTTTTAGGTCATATGACCAAGCTTTTCATCATTAAATTAACAAAAGTAAAATGAACCAATGAAAAGTTTTATTAACAAGTCACATGACCTGTTATGCTTACGTTACGCGCTGCGCGCCGCGCCTCGGATCACTTCCGGGTGCGCTAACGCGGCGTGTCATAAAACGCATTACGCGACAACGTAGGTCAAGAATATAGTCTAAATGTCTCCACCAACCAGCGTTCAGAACACAACCCCTTTCAGCAGTCCAAAAAGTTCTGTTAAATGACAACAGAGGGGACAGGCAACAAGAACCATCAGTCAAAGAGGGGAGGGCAAGTTCTTCTCTTCCGGGTCATGTTGGGGCGCTACCGGAACTGATCGAATTGGTAGTCTACAGTGTTTCTGGATGTTTCAGACTAAAGCTGGCGTCAGCATGAGACCACTACCATCTCGTAGCTCCGTCGTGGCCATTCCACGAGCAATCATGGCAGCCGCTCCCCACCAGAAGCCTGCGGGAGTCGGAGGCCCCCAAGACTTTTGTAGAATCTTCACGGCTGAGGGGACGCTTTTCGAGAATGGGACCCAAGCCCTAGCAGACAAGCGTCCGAGTTCCAAGGTGTCCCAGGGCCATTTTAGTGGACCAGGCCCAAAACCGAAGAGCCGGCCGCCATTTTGAGAGTCCTGTGGCAGCCGCCTATCGCTGCACCGCAAGAGCGGGCGCATCTCAACTACATGGTGAGCGAGACGCTGTAGTCGCAAGAGCGGGCGGTAAACAGCTGAATGGCGGAAGAGGCACAGTGTAGCAAAAGCGGGCGGAATGGCAACTAAAACGATAAAGGGGCGCCCCACTACAGCTTGTCTTCAGGTCAAACGGATTGTGGGACAAGGTCCAGAATTGAAGAGTCATCAAAAGGCAAAAAGTTCCGCCGGACCCCGGGAGCCGGCCGCCTATGTCGGGGGCGATCTCAGGCTACACCAGTGCTATAAGACTTGGGGAGGGTGTCGGAGCCAAGCGTCTTCTCCGAGTCCATGGCCATCACACCGCCCCTCAGGGGCCTCCGTCAAGCTGTTTAGGAAGGTAACATATCACATTGTTTTCTAATGCAGTCAGGTCCACAAACGACACTCACTTACTTTGAGAATAGTGAAGCTGCAGTAGGTGGAAATAAGCTTCAGACAGTGTTACAAGCACTGCTCAGAACTCTTAACTATGGCACCCAACATCCAGAACTTATGCTATTTGAGAATGGTAGTGACATCGAAGCATCTCAGGGACCAAAACCATTAACGTACTTTCACGTATGAAAATCTTACTTGGGGAGGGGGCAGGAGCGAAGCGCCCCCTCCCAGTCAGCGCCACCACACCGTATGTTGAAAATCTGAAGCCATCGTTCTACAAAGTCAACCAAACTTGGATTGAAAAATCTAGAAAAATGTACAAACTGAAAACCAGTTTTGGTCTGCATAGCATCAGTAACAACGCTTGAGTCAGCTTTGTGTCAAGCCGCCATTTTGATTCAACAAAGCACAGGCATTGAAAAAGGCTGAAATTCAGAACTCTAAACTATGGCACCCAACATCCAGGAGCTTGCTATCCGGATCTTGGAGCCTTGTGCTGTTTTCGATCTATTCACACATCGGTCCACTACTGACATCATCTTATAAACCAACGTTATGTAAATAGTTTTTTAATAAAATGTTTTACCCTGTTTCTTTGCTGGTGTGTTGTCTATATTTTTAATATTTGCATAGGGTTTGTCGTTATTTTGTGCGGGATGGGTGATGGAGCCGAGCTGTCTTGCAGCCCTCATGGTGTGGAGCTCAGTTCATCTCACTATTTTCGTATTTCTCAAGAAGGGTTGTTCCTAATATTTCTATTTTAGCGAGGTCAAAAAGAGATCCAATTAGTGGCCTACTGATTTTGCTCGATTACTTTTATTTTTTTACACGATTTTTCACTATCTGCAAAGACTAAACAGAGTATTGCGACTTTGTGCTTGTTTGTAAATAGAGAATGATCCAAAGAGAACCAATTCTAAAACAGTAAATGCTTGGACAACAATCAATCAAATGGAGAGACAAGGAGGCACGACGGATTACAACGGGGGTAAAGGCCTGCGTTAACTACCCTTCAGTATCTGCAAAGAGAGAGTACTACTAAGGCAAAAGAGGGGAGGGGGGGGGGTGCAGCGTTCAAAGCACATCAGCGTGCATAAATACGAAAATGTTTTTATCTATCACGTACTTGACATTTTAAAGCTTTTCATATTTGCTTTTAAAAAACCAATGAAATTCACAGAAAAAACCATAGGTTATAGTGGATATATAGTTAGGAATTTGCATTTACAAAACCTTGAAAATTCAATGAAAAAACCATAGGTTATAGGCCATATATAGTTAGGAATTAGCATTTACAAAACCTTATTTTACTCGCATAAAACCATTGAAATTCCATATATAGTTAGAAGCGCTAACTATATATCGCGCACCCGCAATCCACTGCTGATGATGTCACATATTACATCATTCATGACATGGTCAGTGACATCACTGATGACATCACTGATGACATCTCAAATGACATCACTGATGACAACTCAAATGATATCAATGATGACATCTCAAATGACATCACTGATGACATCACTGATGACAACTCAAATGACATCACTGATGACATCTCATTTGTCATCACTGATCACATCACTCATGTGATAATACAATGAACCTCTTCAGACTCTAATATAACCTTACATACACTCAGTATAAACAGACACTCACAGACTGTCACTCATCCATGGAGTTACTCACACACCTAGTCAGTCATGCAAAGAATCAATCACACCTCCATTTCCTCAACTATACAGTTATACACATCTTACTTATTCAAACATATAATAACACATATTTACTCTCTTATATAATCCCTGATACAAGCTCACAGTGATCGATACAGCCACTCACACATTCACTGGCTCTTATGTTCAGTTATTTATATATCTCAACTCTCACATGTATTGTGTTTTACATACGTACTTACTTGCACATGTAGCAATGAGAAATCCATTCACTCACCAACACACCCATGCACAGTCAACCGCCCATATAGCTGTTTCCACATGCACTCTTGAACTCATACTCCTAGTGAATCAACTGCTTACACATCTATGCACAGAGTCACGCACCTCCCAGCCACCCACACACACACTCAGCCTCCCATTCAAATACTTGGGCAACCAATCAATAACCCATATGGCCACTCTTATAGCTACTGATCAACACATGCAGCAGCTTACACAACAACAAACATACTGATGCACGAATTAAGACAGTTTAGTCACTAACCCATGTACTCAGTGAGACACATTTAATCACTCACTCATACAGTCAGTCATGCACCTACTAAATTCTTCATCCAGACACTTATACATCCACTCATTCTTCAATATGTAAGACATATTTTAACTTTACAGAAACATACAGTCACTGGATGTTGTGATCAGTGATGTCATCAGTGATGTCACTGACCATGTCATGAATGATGTAATATGTGACATCATCAGCAGTGGATTGCGGGTGCGCGATATATAGTTAGCGCTTCTAACTATATATGGAATTTCAATGGTTTTATGCGAGTAAAATAAGGTTTTGTAAATGCTAATTCCTAACTATATATGGCCTATAACCTATGGTTTTTTCATTGAATATATATATATATATATACATATATATATTACCTACTGGCGGTAGCCAGTAGGTATATATAGTTAGGACCTAGTTTCCATAGGAAATCCCAAACATTCTATTGGGAATAACTTTGGCGCTGGTTGATAAATCTTCGCGAATTTCTCAAAGAAGATGGCTCACTCCGCTCCTCTCCTTCCCTGAAAGTTTTGGGGGGATTAGTCAAGTGGGGGCTGAGAAAAAAGGGTTAATGTCCATAGGACCTTTAGACACGGCTACAGCTTGAACCACTGAAGGGAATTACACCAAACTTGTCAAAATGGTAGTGTCTGGTATGCAGATCACGCTTTTGGTTAAATAGTGTAAATCCCTCCAGTAGTTCCTGAGAAAATTAGAAGAGAAATAAATTATATATCTGTAAGCGCGCACCGTGCGCGCACCCCGCGATTTTTCGGAAAAAAAAATTGGGGGGGGGCTTCTCTCTTTTATTTCAATCTTTTTTTTTAATATCGAGGGTGCCCACCCCTCGTTTTGCCCCCCGAGATCACAGCCGCGGCCCGAGCCGCCTCAAGATGGCCGCCACCTGGTTGTGGGCGGGGCGGGGAGGACGTGGTTTCCGCTTCACCCTGCCTGGGGGAAGCCTTCGTTGTGCCCGCCGGGAATTAGCATTTAAAAAATCTTTGAAATTCACTGAAAAAACCATAGGTTTTAGGCCTTATATAGTTAGGAATTAACATATAAAAAACCATTGAAATTCCTCCTATATAGTTAGTTGGACTAACTATATATGGCGCACCCGCAATCCACTGCTGATGATGTCACATTTTACATCATTCATGACATGGTCAGTGACATCACTGATGACATCACTGATGACATCTCAAATGACATCACTGATGACATCACTGATGACATCACTGATGACATCTCATTTGACATCACTGATGACATCACTGATTACATCATTCATGTGATAATACGATGCACCTCCTCACACTCTAATATAACCTTTGATACACCCAGTGTTAAATACAGACTACCATTCTTGAAACTATTGACACACCAATACCACTTACTACATAGGCACTCACTGATTCCTAGGTCTACTCACACATCCACTCATTCACCCATACAATCACTCATACATACAGTCACTCATCAATGCAACACTATCATATGTACTCATACACCTATGCAGACACTCACACACTGCCACTCATCCATGGAGTTACTCACACACCTAGTCAGTCATGAAAGAATCAATCACACTTCCATTTCCTCATCTATATAGTTATACACACAACACCTTACTTATTCAAACATATACTAACACATACTTACTCTCTTATACAATCACTGATACAAGTACACATTGATCTGCACAGAGTCAGACACCTCCCAGCCAGCCACACACACACTCAGTCTCCCACACAAATACTTGGGCAACCAATCAATAACCCAAATAGCCACTCATATTCATACAGCTTAATATACAGACAGTCACTGGATGATGTCGTCAGTGATGTCATCAGTGATGTCAAATGAGATGTCATCAGTGATGTCATCAGTGATGTCATTTGAGATGTCATCAGTGATGTCATCAGTGATGTCACTGACCATGTCATGAATGATGTAATATGTGACATCATCAGCAGTGGATTGCGGTTGCGCCATATATAGTTAGTCCAACTAACTATATAGGAGGAATTTCAATGGTTTTTTATATGTTAATTCCTAACTATATAAGGCCTAAAACCTATGGTTTTTTCAGTGAATTTCCAAGGTTTTTTAAAGGCTAATTCCTAACTATATAAGGCCTAAAACCTATGTTTTTTTCAGTGAATATATATATATATATATATATCCTTTCCAAGTTTGCTCCCTGTAACCGCGGGTGGCCCCGTGGGAGGTGGCGTGCACTCCGGCCAAGCACGCCAGTAATTTAATCCACAAAAGAGTTCCCAATGTCAACGCTCTCAGAAAAACGACACACCACGCCAAAATACCAAGTCCAAGGGTGTTTAATCACACTCAAATAAGGGTGTTTAATCACACCTACAACATGTTTCGGCTTGAGACAAGCCTTGTTCACGTAATTGCAAATGTGTGCAGGGATAGTTAATAAAGATACAGGAGCAGATGAGGGTCAGATCATGGCACTTATTATGCTGGACCTCAGTGCCGCATTTGACACTGTAGCACATTCCATCCTGCTACAGTGTCTAAACAAGGCCGGGGTCACCAAGGCGGCACTGGGCTGGCTGAAAGCCTTTCTCACCGACTGTTGCTTCCAGGTTCAGAAAGGCACTCACCTCTCAGACTGCATAGCCTTAGAACAGGGGGTGCCTCAGGGCTCTGCCCTGAGTCCCACCCTGTTCAATCTCTATATGGCTCCGCTGGCAGAGGTGGTCCAATCGTACGGCGTAGAGCTAGTCTCCTACGCCGACGATACCCAACTGCTGATCTCCTTGTCCCAAGCTCCCACCTTAGCTGCTGACAATTTCAAAACCTGTATGAAGGATCTTGCAGGGTGGATGACCCAACACTGCCTCAAACTTAACGGCTCTAAAACTGAGGTGTTAGTAATAGGAGGTAAGGACACTAGCTGGACTAAAGATTGGTGGCCATCCTGTCTTGGGCCCCTACCCACTCCTTGTAGGGAAGCGAAGAACCTGGGTATTTGGGTGGATCCCAAACTCTCTTTCGACAGCCACGTACATAAAGTTGTAGGGAAATGTTTTGGGGTTATGAAACCCTCAACCGCACTCTGGACCTCCTCCCTCTGGAGGCCAGACGCACCATGACTCAAGCCCTGGTAACCTCACGTATTGACTACGGCAATGTGCTTCTTCTAGGAACCTCCGAAAAGAACATCAGGAGACTGCAGGCGCTCCAGAATTCGGCTGCGCGTCTAGTTCTTAGACTACCGAGAAGAGCTGCCTCTAAACCCACCCTAGCCACTCTACACTGGTTGCCCATAAGAAAAAGAATTCTATTCAAAGCGCTCCTCATGTGCTATAGGATCATCTCGCACAAAGCACCGTCCTACCTGACAGATCTAGCCATCCCCTACGAGCCTAATAGAACCCTTCGCTCCAGGGGAACAGGCCTTCTCAAGATCCCCCGAACAAAAAAAGCCAGAATGGGGGGTCGCTCCTTTCGTGCGCTGGCAACCAACAAATGGAACTCCCTTCCCACCAATATTAGGCTAGCGGACAATGAATCCAAATTCAGAAAACTTTTGAAAACCTACCTATTCTCCCTTTAGCTCCTACCTCTTTATCCACCTGTACTCTGACCCTTTTCCACAGCGCGGGGAACACGCCGGGAGGCGTCACCAGGCGCTTTATAAACCCCTTTATTATTATTACAACAATGTGAACACAAACAACAGACTACTGTCCTGGCATATTGACGGCAGACATCTTGAAATGGTAAAAACATAATGAATGTATGTAGTTCAACATCAAAATGCGACAAAATTGCAATTTGTTTCAATTAATTGTTCTTGCCAAAATGTCTGGTATAGTAACATACTGCCCAAGTCCAAGGCTCAATGCATAAACTCCATTCAACTTAAAGTTGGCATCTAGATAATATGAGAAGGATCGCAGAGGATGAATGTCACTTGGGGGTGTTGACAGTTAACAGGTCAAATACTTTGATTGCAAATAGCAATTGCAAACCTCAATGGAAAACATGTACATTGGAATGTCCAGTTGTAGGTACATTACTGTTCAGTAATAACGTATCAACAGATCAAATGCCCAGATGTGGGATACAAATGCAGAACCCAAGAGGAAATGTGTCTACGTTGTATTGTCCAGGTATTAGGTAAAAAACCTTACAACACCCTGGTCAGGGACAGAGTGCTAGTAAGCCAGACACGGTAGAATCCTGTAGTGTCCTGTTGTTTGTGACTTGTGCTCATCAGGGCGTGCTCAGTTCAGTGAGTGACAATAGAAGAAGAGGACTTAAATGGGCCGTGAAGATTAGTGAAGTGGCGTGGCCCTATTCCCATCTGTGCTCCTGTCAAGAAAGATATGTAAAAACATTGTGAGTTAAAATGCTGAAGAGAAGACATATCATAATATATACACACCATGATTAAACAAATTACAGCATTGAAAAAGATGGAGAAGATAGTGATAATAACAGAGGTCAGAACCCAAACTGGGTTCCAATAAGAGGGGTCAGGGAGGTGTGATTAAACACCCTTGGACTTGGTATTCTGGCGTGGTGTGTTGTTTTTCTGAGAGCGTTGCCATTGGGAACTCTTTTGTGGATAGCCACTTCGGTGGTGAAACGCGTTATGGCCGTCAACAAATAAACGCACTAATTTTGCACACAGCTTGGGTTCGTGTCTGCTTGTTTCCTGCCTACGGGAGTTCCATGTGGGAAGCGGTCTTTCTGAGCAGTTCTCTGGATATATATATATAGATTTATATATATATATATATATATATATATATATATATATATATATATATATATATATATATATATATATTTCTTGGATTCTTCTCACCTCACTCCTGGCGATTTAAGTCACGGCACAGCAACAGGTAGATTTTTAAACAAAAGTATTTATTTACACACCATGTGCAAAAGAACGTGCAACGATTTGGACGGCGTACACGTTACGGCTACTACAAGCCTTCCACTGGACCACTGGATATATATATATATATATATATATATATATATATATATATATATATATATATATATATATGTGTATATATATATATATATACACACACACACATATATATATATATATATATATATATATTACCTACTGGCGGTCGCCAGTAGGTATATATAGTTAGGATTTTTTCTCTATGGGATTTTTGTGGACGGAATTGGCTGAAATTCTCAGGAAAATGGAACATTTTGTTTCTGAGCAGCCCCTGACAATTTGGGGGGGTTTCATCAAGGGGGGGCCGAGAAAAAAGGGGGGTCCCAAAACGCGTTTTTCCCATGTTAATTTCCATAGGGCGGTTGGCCTCACTTTTAGCTCGAACGGCTGAATGGATTTGCACGAAACTTGGCAAAATTGTAGGGACTGTTAGCCCGATGTGCCTTTGCTAGGTCTCAATATATGTGCTCCAGTGGGTTTTGAGTAATTTAGGTTCAAAAAAAGATATATATCTGGGCGGAGCCTAACCACACATCTGATCTGATTGGCTGTCAGCACTTCATCCAAGAAGTGTTGGCAGCCATCTTGGGACCAATATACATGATAGCACCTCATTAAAAAGCATTGTAGTTAATAGAGGGTTTTAGGACTTTAGTTACATTATAAATCATTTGTTGATGGTACCATACTTGTTTTAGGAATTGTGGTGGGTTCTAAGGTGATTTTACCATGTGAAAAAACCTTCTGCTGTGATATCATGAATATTGTTTGAAAGAAAACTAATATCTCATGATTTTCCCACAGTGGTTTGGAAGGGGATCTATAAGCTAAACTGAAAGCATATTTTCTGTAAATTCACATTATCTTTCTCAGTCATGTGAAAATGAAGTCTGACATTCTCAGTAAAACATGTACATCCAACAAGGACAGAGACTGTCAGTTGATTCCTTTGTGTTCTACTGCAGCCTCCTAGAGTGTTCTAAAGAACAACTAGAGCGCTAACAGTCCTACTTATTACAAAGGTATGGCACACCTGAAGCCATCTTGATTGGAATAAAGTGGTAACTCTTAAAACATTTAATTTAAAAAGAAACAACACGAGGGGGTATATTTTGCCATAGAAAGTATGATTAGTGCTGCAGAATGAAAAATTAGGGCACATTTTGAGTGACTTCTCAAATCCTTTTCTATTTCATTAAAACATTCTGACATGCAGTCTCCCAAAATGGCCACCAGAGACAAAAGAGCCCAAATGTAGCCCAAATATCACCCAGATGTAGCCCAAGTATAGCCCAATGACAGAATGTCCCAGAGTGTTCTAAAGAACAACTAGAGCGCTAACAGTCCTACTTATTGCAAAGGTATGGCACACCTGAAGCCATCTTGATTGGAATAAAGTGGTAACTCTTAAAACATTTAATTTAAAAAGAAACAACATGAGGGGGTATATTTTGCCATAGAAAGTATGATTAGTGCTGCAGAATGAAAAATTAGGGCACATTTTGAGTGACTTCTCAAATCCTTTTCTATTTCATTAAAACATTCTGACATGCAGTCTCCCAAAATGGCCACCAGAGACAAAAGAGCCCAAATGTAGCCCAAATATCACCCAGATGTAGCCCAAGTATAGCCCAATGACAGAGTGTCCCAGAGTGTTCTAAAGAACAACTAGAGCGCTAACAGTCCTACTTATTACAAAGGTATAGCACACCTGGAGCCATCGTGATGGGAATAAAGTGGTAACTCTTAAAACATTTAATTTAAAAAGGAACAAAATGAGGGGGTATATTATGCAATAGAAGGTATTATTAGTGCTGCAGAAAGAAAAATTAGGGCACATTTTGAGTGACTTTTCAAAACCTCTTCTATTTCATTAAAAAATTCTGACATGCAGTCTCCCAAAATGGCCACCAGAGACAAAAGAGCCCAAATGTAGCCCAAATATCACCCAGATGTAGCCCAAGTATAGCCCAATGACAGAATGTCCCAGAGTGTTCTAAAGAACAACTAGAGCGCTAACAGTCCTACTTATTACAAAAGTATGGCACACCTGAAGCCATCTTGATTGGAATAAAGTGGTAACTCTTAAAACATTTAATTTAAAAAGGAACAAAATGAGGGGGTATATTTTGCCATATGAATTATGATTAGTGCTGCAGAAAGAAAAATTAGGGCACATTTTGAGTGACTTCTCAAACCCTCTTCAATTTCATTAAAAAATTCTGACATACAGTCTCCTAAGATGGCCACCAGAGACAAAAGAGCCTAAATGTAGCCCAAATATCACCCAGATGTACCCCAAGTATAGCCCAATGACAGAATGTCCCAGAGTGTTCTAAAGAACAACTAGAGCGCTAACAGTCTTACTTATGACAAAAGTATGGCACACCAGAAGCCATCTTGATTGGAATGAAGTGGTAAGTCTGAAAACACTCAATTTAAAAAGGAACAACATGAGGGGGTTAATTTTGCCATAGAAAGTATGATTAGTGCTTTAGAAAGAAAAATTAGGGATCATTTTGAGTGACTTCTCAAATCCTCTTCTATTTCATTAAAAAAATTCTGACATGCAGACTGAAACATGCACTTTGAATACCAGCAGCAGACGTCTCTGGTGAGCAGTAGCTTTACTATAGTGATCTAATGTGCAACTAGAGTGCTAACATTCAGAATTTATGGCAAATGTGTGACACATCTGAATGCCTTCTTGATGGAACCAAAGTAAACAAGCATTGAAAATGCAATAGATCTCGCCCTCGTTTAAGTTAAAGCCATTCTGTTTGTAATGAGGTGGCTTTTTAGCTTTGCTTTTATTAGTGTTTTTTCAACTTTCATGTAAATAACATGCATCTGTATGCATATAAGTATATGTATGCATGCATTTATGTTTGTATTTATATAGATATACAGATGATATATGTTTATATATGTATGTATATATATATATTCACTGAAAAACCATAGGTTATAGACCATATAGAGTTAGGAATTAGCATTTATAAAACCTTGAAAATTCACTGAAAAAAACATAGGTTATAGACCATATATAGTTAGGAATTAGCATTTACAAAACCTTGAAAATTCACTGAAAAAACCATAGGTTATAGACCATATATAGTTAGGAATTCGCATTTACAAAACCTTATTTTACTCACACAAAACCATTGAAATTCCATATATAGTTAGTTGCACTAACTATATATCGCGCACCCGCAATCCACTGCTGATGATGTCACATATTACATCATTCATGACATGGTCAGTGACATCACTGATGACATCACTGATGACATCTCAAATGACATCACTGATGACATCACTGATGACAACATCCAGTGACTGTATGTTTCTGTAAAGTTAAAATATGTCTTCCATATTGAAGAATGAGTGGATGTATAAGTGTCTGGATGAAGGATTTAGTAGGTGCATGACTGACTGTATGAGTGAGTGATTAAATGTGTCTCACCGAGTGCATGGGTTAGTGACTAAACGGTCTTAATTTGTGCATCATTATGTCTGTTGTTCTGTAAACTGTTGCATGTGTTGATAAGTAGCTATATGAGTAACTATATGGGTTATTGATTGGTTGCCCAAGTATTTGTATGGGAGACTGAGTGTGTGTGTGGGTGGCTGGGAGGTGTATGACTCTGTGCATAGATGTGTGAGCAGTTGATTCACTAGATGTATGGTTTCAAAAGTGCATGTGGAAACAGCTGTATGGGCGGTTGACTGTGTGCATGAGTGTATTGGTGAGTGAATGGATATCTCAGTGCTACATGTCAAAGTAAGTACATATGTAAAACACAGTACATGTGAGAGTTGACATATATAAATAACTGTGCATAAGAGCCAGTGAATGTGTGAGTGGCTGTATGGATCATTGTGAACTTGTATCAGGGATTGTATAAGAGAGTAAATATGTGTTAGTATATGTTTGAATAAGTAAAGTTTGTATAACTGTATAGTTGAGGAAATGGAGGTGTGATTGATTCTTTGCATGACTGACTAGGTGTGTGAGTAACTCCATGGATGAGTGACAGTCTGTGAGTGTCTGTTTACACTGATTGTATCTAAGGTTATATTAGAGTCTGAAGAGGTTCATCGTATTATCACATGAATGATATCATCAGTGATGTGATCAGTAATGTCAAATGAGATGTCATCAGTGATGTCATCAGTGATGTCATTTGAGATGTCATCAGTGATGTCATTTGAGATGTCCTCAGTGATGTCATCAGTGATGTCACTGACCATGTCATGAATGATGTAATATGTGACATCATCAGCAGTGGATTGCGGGTGCGCGATATATAGTTAGTGCAACTAACTATATATGGAATTTCAATGGTTTTGTGTGAGTAAAATAAGGTTTTGTAAATGCGAATTCCTAACTATATATGGTCTATAACCTATGGTTTTTTCAGTGAATTATATATATATATATTCACTGAAAAAACCATAGGATTCAGGTCATATATAGTTAGGAATTAGCATTTAAAAAAACATTGAAATTGCTCCTGTATAGTCAGTTGTACTAACTATATTTCGCGCACCCACAATCCACTGCTGATGATGTCACATATTACATCATTCATGACATGGTCAGTGACATCACTGATGACATCTCAAATTACATCACTGATGACATCACTGATTACATCATCCATGCCTGTGTGTTTCTGTAAAGTTTAAATATGTTTTACATATTGAAGAATGAGTGGATGTATAAGTGTCTGAATGAAAGATTTAGTAGGTACACGACTGAATGTATGAGTGAGGGATTATGTGTGTCTTACTGAATACATGGGTTAGTGACTAAACTGTCTGAATGTGTGCATCAGTATGTCTGTTGTTGTGTAAGCTACTGCATGTGTTGATCAGTAGCTATATGAGTGGCTATATGTGTTATTGATTGGTTGCCCGAGTAATTGTATGGGAGACTGAGTATGTGTGTGGGTAGCTGGCATATATAAATGACTGTACATAAGAGCCACTGATTGTGCAAGTGGCTGTATTGATCATTGTGTACTTGTATCAGTAATTGTATAACAAAGTAAGTTTGTGTTAGTATATGTTTCAATAAGTAAGGTGTTGTGTGTATAACTGTATAGTTGAGGAAATGAAAGTGTGATTGATTCTTTGCATGACTGACTAGATGTGTGAGTAGCTCCATGGATGAGTGGCAGAGTGTGAGTGTCTGTATAGGTGTTTGAGTGCAGATGATAGTGTTGTATTGATGAGTGACTGTATGCATGAGTGGTTCTATGGGTAAATGATTGGATGTGTGTATAGACCTAGCAATCAGTGTGTGCGTATGTAGTTACTGGTATTGGTGTGTCAATGGTTTCAAGAATGGTAGTCTGTGTTTAACACTTGGTGTATCAAAGGTTATATTAGAGTGTGAAGAGGTACATCGTATTATCACATGGATGATATCATCAGTGATGTGATCAGTGATGTCAATTGAGATGTCATCAGTGATGTCATCAGTGATGTCATTTGAGATGTCATCAGTGATGTCACTGACAATGTCATGAATGATGTAATATGTGACATCATCAGCAGTGGATTGCGGGTGCGTGAAATATAGTTAGTACAACTAACTATATAGGAGCAATTTCTATGGTTTTTTAAATGCTAATACCTAACTATATATGACCTGAAACCTATGGTTTTTTAGTGAATATATATATATATATATATATATATTACCTACTGGCGGTCGCCAGTAGGTATATATAGTTAGGATTTTTTTCCTATGGGATTTCTGAAAATTCTATGTCGAATAACTTTGGCGTTTGTGGACGGAATTGGCTGAAATTTTCAGGAAAATGGCACATTTTGTTTCTGAGCAGCCCCTGTAAATTTGGGGGGGTTTTGTCAAGGGGGGGCCGAGAAAAAAGGGGGTCCCAAAACGAGTTTTTCCCATTCATTTTTCCATAGGGCGGTTGGAATCACTTTTAGCTCGAACGGCTGAATGGATTTACACGAAACTTGGCAAAATTGTAGATATAGTTTGCCCGACGCGCCTTTGCTATGTCTCAATATATGTCGTCCAGTGGATTTTGAGAAATTAACGTTTTAAAAAACAGATATATCTGTAACAGCGCTCCGGTTAGCGCCCCGGTTCGCGTACCTGACGCGTAACGGAACTTCGCGAAGTGAAGCTGATTGGCTCTCCGGTGTCTGTCAACATTCTAAACAGTCCGGATCGGCCGCCATCTTGTCTCTCGGTAGGATCGAGAGACAAGAGGTGGAGAAAAACGAAGGGGGATATTAATGAAAGAGGGCAAGGTAGACCCCTCCTGACCGATTTTTCGCGGTAGAAGCGCTACCCGGTACGCGAACCGGGTAGCTTACCGGTAGCGTAACGGGAGTTCGGCATTTTGTGTTTTGGACAAATTTAATCACAAGATGGAGGAATAACAATGTGGGAAATGGGTATAAGGGGGCACGGGAGACATATCCTGACCCCCTAGGTTTTCTGAGGGTAGCTGAGGAGGCTCATATATGTCGAAAAAAATATAATTTTTGAATTTTTCGCGCGGTTAGCTGCCGGTACGCGAACCGGGTAGCGAACCGGGAAGCGAATATAAGTGAAAATTAGTGAAAAAAGGTACATTCGAAATTTTAAAAGAGTAATTATAGTTAAGGTAGCTCTGAAAAGAGCTTTTGGGTTCTGTGTAAGTTCTAGGTACTTATAAGTAGGTACCAATACACAGTCTTAAATTTTGTATGAAAACTCTGTTTCCCTCATCTGAGAAGTGCACACCATCTCCTCTGTAGATATCTTGCATGTAGTAACGCAAGTTATTGTTGTAGATGGCACCCATTCCATGGTCTCTCATATAAGCTGAAACAGACTTATTTACATGCTTCCTCGCTTTCTCAATTTGTGGACAAATTTGATTGGACCACCTCCATTTCTGTCTTTGGCATATATTGGAATATACCAAGGCAGTTTGAGGGAAAAGTGCCATTAATTGCTCAAAGGTGTCCTTTAAGAGCATTTCCAGACCAACCCCAGTCAAAGTGCCCAAATCATTTCCTCCACAGTGCACTATTATGAGGTCAGGGTTTGGCAAATGTAAAAAGGTTTTCACCAATGGTATCAATTGGTGACATCTCAATCCTCTTTGGCCAATCCATTTGATTTCCACATTTTGTAAATTGAGGTTGTGTAAATTTCTGTTATCAGCATACCTGTGAGCCCAGTGGATGTAACTATGTCCAACAATCCAGACAGAAAACATGGTGAGAGGAGGTTCTGCTGCAGTCAGATGAAGTGTGGGAATGAAATGGCAGTTGAAACAGTAGGAGTTTGTAAAGAAAAAAAACTGTGGAGTTTCAGTGCTAATGATTCAGTAGCAGTGATTGGTGGATTTCCATTGCTGAAAACAGAATGTTAGGGTGCATGGATGTGTTCTTTGAAACATGTAATTTGAATGGTTAAGAAAACATGATTTTAAGAAACATTGCAGTGGATTAGCAGGTGTACTGAGAGTTCAGAGTTCATTTGAAACATTGTTGTGTGAACTTGTAAACATGAGAGGTCTGGCAGGAGATAGTTGCTATGGAAAAAGGCCAGAAAGGGCAGAGGGGGGAAGGGTGTTGATTTGAAAAAAGTGAGGGAAGAGTTTTGATTGGGTCACATGAGAGATATGTGTGATGAATTTCAGCATTTCAGTGCCTTTGTTGGTTGCAGCCTCTGGAGTGCATACCTTTTGCTCTGCTAAAGAAAAATTGGTGTGTTTCTGAGACTGTTTTGAAATTCAAAAAGCATTTGCTAAGGTGAGAAAAAATTCATTTAATTTAGATAGAGAGTAGTATAGTTTATGGAGAAAATAAGGAAGCCAGCTGTACATTTAAAATGTTGTTTTGTGTCAAGTGTTTTCATTATTTTTTCCAAAAAGATTTTGCTTCTTTGACAAATTATAATTATAGATAATGTGAAGTATTAGTACTGACAGGGTGTGCTTGTACATAGGAGGTGTGCTGTGTTTTCAAATTATGACCAGAAAATCGTTTTTTAACAAAAAGACATGCTTTTTACATTTATGAGAAGGATAACATGGGGTGTGCTTTTTTAAATAAATATTTCTCTTCCCAACATGAATATGGGAAAATAATTTGCTTGTTTGTTGGTTAAAAAACTCGTTTCTTGAAGTCATTTAGGTTTCACAATATGTTTTGCAAGAGTTACATAGTCAACGTGGGGGCATATTTACAAGGTTTATGAGACACATTCACGTCATTTTCCCCATTTTAAAAGTGACTTTAAAGGTGGTGCAAGGTCCTTGTAAATACACCCTCATGAGTGCTTTGCAAATTTAAGTCATTTTCCCCTGGTGCATGTGCCTTGTAAATACGCCCCTATGTGTGCTAGACAATTTTAAGGTACTTCTCCCATGAATCTGGGAGACTAATTTGCTTACATGATGTGTTTAAAAATCGTGCTAAGGTGAGAAAGGATTCCTTTAATTTAGAAAGAGATTAGTATGCTTTTTGGAGAAAATAAGGAAGCCAGCTAGGGTGTGCTTGTACATAGGAGCTGTGCTGTGTTTTGAAATTATGACCAGAAAATCGTTTTTTTAAAAAAAGAAATACTTTTCACATTTATGAGAAGGACAACAAGGGGTCTGTTTTTTAATAAATATTTCATTTCTCAACATGAATATGGGAGAATAATTTGCTTGTTTGATGGTTTAAAAACTCGTTTCTTGAAGTCATTTAGGTTTCACAATATGTACTGCTAGAGTTTCATAGTCACTATGATAATTATGATATACATTTAGGGCATGGATATGCTGAGGCTTCTATAATTGTCATTGGAGGAGAATTATGTACATTGCACTGCTGCATACAGTCCTCACCTTCTGCGTACTCTTGGATATGCTAGACTATATCTGCTCAATGAGATACCTAAGCTGAGGAAACACAGGTGATGTGATTGTGAAATGAGCAAAAATATTTGCACGTTTTTCAATTACATCACCTGTGTTTCCTAACATTACTAATCACATTGTGCAGATGAGGTTTAGGCCTGTCCAGGGAGACAGAGGAGGTCTGGCCTTTGTTGAAGTGTGCAATGGACATGACTCACTTCATCTGTTGGCCTGCACATGTATTATGTCCTCTGTACTCTTCAAGAAGCCAAAATGTCATCTACAAACCTGAGTAGGCCTCACCTCAAACAAACTTTTGTGACTGCAAGACCTGCCTTTTTGCTCCTAGATATGTCTTGGTTTTACCATGGCAGACAGACAATCCAGCATACCTCTGGATAGGCCACCCCTTATGGTGGTGCAAGGGCCTTGTAAATACGCCCTCATGTGTGCTTGGTAATTTTAAGTCACTTCCCCCTGGTGCAAGGGTCTTGTAAATACACCCTTATGTGTGCTTGGCCATTTCAAGTCACTTCCTCCTGGTGCAAGGGCCTTGTAAATAAGCCCTCATGTGTGCTTGGCAATTTTAACTCACTTCCCCCTGGTGCATGGGTGTGGTAAATACGCCCTCATGTCTGCTTGGCAATTTTAAGTCACTTCCCCCGGGTGCATGGGTGTGGTAAATACGCCGTCATGTCTGCTTGGCAATTTTAAGTCACTTCCTGCTGGTGCAAGGGCCTTGTAAATACGCCCTCATGTGTGCTTGGCAATTTTAACTCACTTCCCCCTGGTGCATGGGTGTGGTAAATATGCCCTCATGTCTGCTTGGTAATGTTAAGTCACTTCCCCCTGGTGCAAGGGTGTTGTAAATACACCCTTATGTGTGCTTGGGCATTTCAAGTCACTTCTTCCTGGTGCAATGGCCTTGTAAATACGATCTCATGTGTGCTTGGCAATTTTAATTCACTTCCCTCTGGTGCATGGGCGTGGTAAATACGCCCTCATGTCTGCTTGGCAATTTTAAGTCACTTTCCCCTGGTGCAAGGTCCTTGTAAATACGACCCTATGTGTTCTTGGAATTTTAACTCACTTCCCCCATGGTGCAAGTGCCTTGTAAATATGCCCCCTTTGTCTATGTTGTTAAATTACTGTAGATAGAATTGACAACTAGTGTGTTAATTGTTTGCCTACTGTTATTGGTTTACTGTTTGGTAATAGTGGTTAATATCAATTTTTTTTTTAAAAATTCCACAGATTTAACTGAAGATCTTTAGAAAACTTTAAAAATGCCCTCATGGCAGAGAAAACAAAAAGAAGCAAAGCGACTTACACTCCATCTTGGTAAAGATTTGCAGCAGTCCTGTACTATTAAATCGTATCAAGTCGCCAAAAAAGCTCCGGATAAGAAAATAAAATCATTTTTAAAAACAATTTGCAGACAAAAAAATACCAGTATTCAACATGTTTTAGTGCATAAGAAGAGAGACAATTTAAAGGAAAAGGAAAGGCCCGTCAAAAAAGTTCCTGCTAGAGCAGGAGATAAGTCTGTGCATGGCAGTAGAAGGGAAAATCAATTCAGGGACATTCGTAGGCGAATGTTCCGCAACAGAATAATTGTTAATTTGTTAAAAAATTTTAAGAAAGGCCAACAGAAAGTGACATTTTATGAGAGAAAGAAAAATGTAGAGAAAAGTATTGATCAGGCTTTCGAAATTAATCGAAAGTTATTTATTTTGGTAATCAATAGAATTAGGAAACTAAACAAGGTAATTTCTGATTTCAAATCAAATAGTAGATGGAAGAGAGTAGTTAATCGAAGTAATTTTTGTGAAGTATTCTCAGGAGAATGGATGTATAGTTCAAGTTGTGAGGCATTTTTCAATGAGGAGAGTTACTTTCAGGACAATGATTTGGTGCATGCAGTTGACACCAGTGGTCGAGCATATGAGGTAAAAGATGGTTGTCCGGTTGAAAAAGAAAAACTTGTGTCTGCAGATGCAGAAGAGGTGTTAGGTAATGAGGTTTTAGGAAGACGTCCTAAGGGACCAGTCTACACCTGGAAATGTAGTAGCATTTGTAGTGTGCGACAGGATTTAATCAATTTGTTTTGTGATTTTGTACGTACATTTAATAAGAAAAGTTTAAAACAGAAAATGAAGTTGTTGCAAGAATTAGATCCTTGCAGAGTGAGAGAAGTAACAGGTTTGCATGGGCATTCACTGGCTTGTCTTTCCAGAAGAGTATGCCAGAGTGTTTTTCATCATTTCAGGATGCTGGCAGTGCATCATAATAAAGTGAGGAAATTAGTGAGAATGTTGTATTATGCTAAGAGTCCAGCAATTATGCTTAAACAATTGAGCAGTGCTCTTTTGCATGGTTCAGAACAACATGTGAAAAATATTTGTGAAGAAATTGAGTTCTGTTACTTTGCTAGTAAAGAGAACAATGTTGAAATTGACCCAGTAGAAGAAGGTAATGTGGAAGAGAGTGTACAGATTTCTAATATAGATAAGTTTCACAAGGAAATTTCCATCTTTCAGGTGAAATCAAGTGAGAGGCCTAATTTCACTTGTGTGTGTTGTCGACGGACTTATTATAAGAATCAGACTAAGTTAGTGGATTTATATACAAAAAGTGAAATGGAAAACAATAGTGAATGGAAGGATTTTGCCACATACTTGATGGTAGAAAATTGTTTTGATTTGGGATCTGACCAACGTATGTGTACTTATTGTTTTAACAAATTAAACCAAAACCGGATGCCTGCTAGAGCGGTTCATAATAATCTGGAATTGGTTGACATTCCTTCTGAATTGAAGGATTTAAATACTTATGAATCTATTTTGATTCAAAGTGTGCATCCCTTTCAGGCTATTGTACGAATGGAGCCAAAGACAGGGAAATTGCCTCCATCAGATTTACAGAGAGGATTAAAGGGAAGAGTTGTTTATTTGCCTTTAGATTTGAAGAAAAACATTAATACAATTGGAGTAGAGAAAGTGGAAGAGGAACCTCTGGTTATCCTAGTTAATGGGGTTCCGACAAAGAGTAAGAAAATCTGGCAAGATTTAGTGGATGTAAGCAAAGTTAAAAAGGCAACATTGTATTTGATAAAAAACAATGAGTACTACAAGAATGTATGTGTTGCAGAAGAGGAAGTAAGTGAAGAAGAAGACAGCGAATTGTGTGCTGGACAAATTGAGAAAGTAGAAGCCTCTAAAAATGAAGAAATATATGAACATTATAGTGTTCATCCTTTGCATTCCAAGGAAGTCATGGGGAATGCTATTGAGTTGTTTCAAATGAAACAAGCCAAAGGGAGTCCCATTAGTGTTTGGGAGGAAAGTTTGGAAGCTCGGTGTTTTCCACAGTTATTTCACACAGGTCGAGGAGGACGATATGATGAGCGACCTGATCAAATTCCTGCTTCTGAATACCGGACTTTACGATTGTATGCAGAAGATCCTAGGTTTCGTCAATGCATTCCCTATTTGTTTCATCTATTGTTTGAAAGTGATCTGTCTGGACTGTCTTATGCAGTGAACCACATCCTGAAAAGTGGTCTACAACTGCGAAATATCTCAGCAAGGGACTTTATGGATAAAGTCAATGTGCAAGACAGTATTTTGGATTCTCACCTGATTAATCTGATGGCATGTCAGCGTGGTACTAATGAGTATTGGTACCGTCGTCATGGTGACTTAAAATGTATGCTGAGGAACTTAGGAACTCCCACATGGTTCCTTACTCTCAGCTGTGCTGAGTATGGCTGGGAAGACTTACTTGAATTTCTAGGAGAGGCAAATGGAAACATTGAAAATATTGAATTCAAGACACCCGGAGAACTGTGCTCTTTGGATCCAGTGAATGTATGCAGGTACTTCAATCATAGATTTGAAGCTATGATGTCTTTCATCATGAACAAGAAAAATCCACCTCTTGGAGAGGTGTTGGATTTCTTCTGGAGAAAGGAGTGTCAAGCACGAGGTGCTCCTCATATACATATGCTGCTATGGATCAAAGATGCACCCAAATTTGGAATAGATCCGGATGACTTAGTGATGAATTTCATAGAACAGTATTCTACATGTGCTGTTCCAAAGACAAAGGAATACAAAAGTCTAAGAGAACAAGTTTTACGGTTTCAAAGCCATTGTTGTGGAAAGTACTGTCGTCGTAAATTCAGACACAAGAACAAGTACTATACAAAATGTCGTTTTGGATTTCCACGATCAGTGATATCTAAAGGAAGAGTGAACAATTTGATGTCTTTGCTGCGACATAATGTGACGAGGAAATCACCCAAAAATACATACAATTTGAAGAGAAACGAAGAGTCCAAGAACATCAATGACTACAACCCAGTGATTTTGCCCATGTGGAATGCTAACATGGATATACAGTTTGTGGCTGACAACTGTATGGCTGTGGCTCGGTATGTGACGTCTTACATCACAAAAAAAGAAAGAAAAGACAGAACTCAAGGATATGTGGGAGGACATTTCCCATGAGAAGAGCCTCAGTAAGAAGTTGTACAGTTTCAGTCTGAAGATGTTGTCGCATCGAGAAATCGGAGCTTACGAATGTTCTGACCGGTTATCTTCAGCAAGTCTCTATGCCAAATCTAGGAGTATCATTTGGGCAAGTCTTGGTCTTGCTGCAACGCGTAATCGAGTTCTCAAACCTGTACGGGAAATTGAGTATTTGGCGGAGAAGGAGCCAAGCAGTCCAGATATTTTGAAGACCAACATGTTGGATACATATTATCCAAATAGAAGCAGTCACCTGGAGAATGTTTGTCTGTATGAGGTTCTACAAAATTACATTTTCAAGAGGAACATCACAGAAGATATTGATAAAGGAGTGTATGCTGTAATTGGAAATGAGGGATGTCTGGTCAAGCAAAAAAAATGTCTATTGGTAAATCATCGAAAATTGGATTGCGAATCTCCAGAAAGAAAAGAGTTTAGCTCTTTAGCAACTTTTCAAGCCTTGGCGTGCAGAAGAGGAACTGCTTGGAGGTTTCCTCTGTTACGAAGACTCTTTCAATGCAGCCAAGGAGTCCATAGAATGTCCTGTTTTCCCAAAATATCTAGAAATGTTGAATGCAGAAATCGAGCAGGAAGCAACAATAGCAGCCGAGATTGCTAGAGACAGTTCTCAGGACAGTCAGAGTTCTGTTTCATTGAGTCACTGCCATAATTGAAGTGGAAAGAGCCATGGCACATGCTCAGGAGGATGTGGTTAACTTAGAAGATTTGGAAAGACAACTCAACGTTGAGCAGAGGAAAATATATGACGAAGTTACCAGCCAAATTGATCATGGATTAAGTCATGAGAAGAAAGAGTGCTCATGTACGTCGTTGAAGCCTGTCCGAATGTACGTGAGTGGAGAAGCAGGAACTGGAAAAAGTTTCCTCATTAAAGCAATGTCATGTTATCTGCAGAAAAAAACTGATTGATCACTGTCTTGTGTTGTCACCGCTCCAACTGGACTGGCAGCACATAATATTAAAGGTATTACTTTGCATCGGCTACTGATGCTGCCAATGGAGCATGATAACAAAATACAATACCACAAGGTATCGGGAGATGCTTGTTGTGAAGTATCTAAAGTCCTGAAGAAGATGAAACTTCTTATCATTGACGAAGTAAGCATGGTTTCCAATGTCATGCTTGCCTTTGTGCATTTGAGAATGCAGGAAGTTCTTAAAACAGAGTATGATGTGTTATTTGGTGGCAAACACATCATTGTTTTCGGTGATCTTCTGCAGCTGACACCAGTGAAAGTACAACCAGTGTTTAAACTGCTTACGCATGAAGATACCAGGAAGTGCCTAGGGAGCATTGGCAATGTTAACATATGGTTAAACTTCAATTATGCTGAGCTACGTAAAAATATGCGTCAGGCGAAGGATGAAGATTACAAGAATATTCTACAAGATGTTAGAATCGGGAAAGTGACTGAGCGTGGGAAAGAAGCTTTACATGCACGATTACTGTCAAATTTGTATCCAAAAGAAGACGTTCTGCCAGAGAATATTTTTCATAAAATTACTGAGAAGAAATCGGGAATATGTTTGATGCCAACTCTTGCAGAATGTTCCATCTTCAACAACAAAATGTTGAATTTAGAAAATCAAGAGATTGTGAAACTGGAAGCTATTGACAGAATAGAGCATATGGGTGCAACAATTGTTTTGTCTGAGAATTTGAAATCTATATTGGATTCATTAGAGAAGACTATATCTAAAACTGCTGGTTTTGAAAAGACTCTGAATGTGTGCTTAAATTGCCGTATCATTTTGAGAAGGAATTTACATGTTGAAAGAGGTCTGGTAAATGGATCAATTGGTAATGTTGTTAATTTTGAGAAATACAGAAATAGAGATGGAATTGAATTTTTAAAAATTAAATTTGATGGCATTGAGGAAGTACAGCTAATTGGTCGTTGCACAGCTAGGTTTTTGCTTGTAAAAGACATATGTTCGCCGTAAGCAATTTCCTGTTTGCTTGGCATATGCAGTGACAATCCATAAATCACAAGGTTTAAGTGTAGACAGTGCTTTGGTGAATATTGGCAGTTCTGTGTTCAAGGAGGGTATGGCTTATGTAGCATTGTCACGAGTCAGAACTTTATCGGGTTTGTACTTGATTGAGTGTGATGTCACAAACATTTTTGCGGATCTAGATTGTGTTATGGAATACAATAGGTTAAGAAGAGAGTATGCGCCACATTTGCCTCAATATCCTTTGTTTGAGAAACGTGTGGTAGGCCGGAAACGTAGAAATGTCACTAATAGCAGGGAGGTAGTAGCAAAAAGACCAAAAGTCGATGAACTCAAAATTGTAAGCAGAAAGAAAATGAATTCTGTTGAAGATGTTGTTGGTTTTCAATTTGAAAATAGTTCTGGTGTCAACTGCTATGCTAATGTAGTGGTTAATGTTGTCTTTTCTCTAGAAACTTTAAAAGAACAGATTGTGATCAATTCGGATCAAAGTTTTTGCTGTTTGTTGAATTCTGTGTTAGAGAAATGTAGCGCTGATAGAACAAGAGTAGAAAGTGTGTCTGAAATTCGAAATCTGTTAGACAAATGTTCAGGTCAAACACAATTCTCTCAAAATATTCAGCAAGATTGTCAGGAGTTTTTAATGTATATGCTTAATGTATTGCAAGATGAAGGTGTAGATGTAGATCATCTGTTTGGCCTTTCTTATCAATGGCAGCATGACTGCGAGAATTGTACGTTATCAAGTACTACTAATGTAGACTCAGAAAGATTTATATATTTAACTTTGCCAGACACTAAATCAGTATCCTTTAATAAGCTAGTAAAAGCAGCCGATCAAAACATGGAGTGTAGCCAATATAAGTCTGCAATGCTGTCCACATTATTTATACGAAGATATGGCCAGTATGTCATTTTAATGTTCCAACGATGTAGGCCTGATGGAACAAAAGTGACAACTTTAATTAAAAATGTTGTGGCTTCTCAGTTGTCAATATCAGGAAGGACTTTTCTAACTGCAGCAATTATATATCATGAGGGTCCTTCAACAACATCAGGACATTACACAACTTATTTGAAGTCTGGAAACGGCTGGTCATTCTGCAATGATTCTGTTTTAACTTTCAAAAAAGATTGCCTTTTCACCTTCAAAATTCTTACCTGGTGTTCTTACAACCAAAATTTTAGGGAAGGAATCTCGGTATTTGTTCTGAGGAATTTCAAGAGGTTCTAATGGCTCCTACACTATATAGACTTGTGGATAAGTGTAGCAGAGAGCGAAAATTGTTTGTTTTAATAAGCTAATTCAAGCAGCAGATCAAAAGAAGGAGTAGAGGTAATGTAAGTCTGCAATGCTGTCCACAATATTTATGGAAACTTATGGGTGAAATGTCATTTTACAATTCCAACTATATAAACCGGATGTAAATAGGTTGTCAAGTCTAATTAAAAATGTTTTGGCTACACAGTCGTCGATTTCAGGAAGAACATTTGTAACTGCAGCTATTATATGACATGATGGTTCTTTGACAACATCAGGATATTACACAGCTTATTTGACATGTAAAAAAGGCTGGTCTTTCGGCAATGATTACTATTTGAGTATGAAGCAATGTTGCCTTTTGACTTGTTTTCAGAAGTGAGAATTTAGGGTAGGTAACTGGATTATAATGGTTCTAGGTGTTGCTGTAATTTAGTGTTCTGTTTTAAATTGCTTTCTATGTCTCATTTTTCTTAAAACGATGGAGCTTATCTTTCAGAAAGTGGCGGGCAGAAAATAATAACAGCACAACAGAGTATAAGCTGTTCATAGGACATCCTTTGACGTCATGGAAAGTAAGTTACTTTTGAGGAGTTCTGATTTCTGATTGGTTATATTATATGGGTTTTTTAAACACAATCATTTTGATTGTGTTTTTTTCCTCCGCTGTTATATGATGAATACCTTCAACTCACTGTTTTTAGTGAAATTTGATATATTCTGAGAACAGCAAAAATAAACCATTTAATATGTATAATTAATTCTGTACTTTGAATTGTGATTTTTAATATGTACTCATCTTGTCTCATGCTCACTCATCTTTTACTACTTTCTATCAATTTTTAAATGTTTGTTCTTTCTTTCACAGATTGAAAGTATAAAAATAACAAGTGACTAAGTTAACGACAATTATAAGGTAAGTGTTTTGTACTCTTTCCGTTACATCTCTATCACATTTAATTTCTATTAGTTCCACTGCTTCATTTCTTTAACCCTCAGTTTCCTGCCTTTGCTACTTCCCTCATTCCTTTTTCTATTACTTACTTACTCTACTCCTTCCACTCCTTTTCTCAGTCCCTCTTTAAACAGTATCTCTGTGTTACTCCCTCTAGCTGTCTTTCTTTTAACATTATTCTCTGTTTACTTCCCTTATACTTACTCTTCTTTTTTTAAAAAAAAAAAAATTTTCGGTTCGCGTACCGGCGCGGGAACCGGGAAGCGAACCAAAAGAAAAAGAGGTTGCCAGAGTGCTAAACATTCTAGCAATTTCTTATAAAGGGGAGGTAGTTCTGAAAATAACTTTTTTTTAATTATTTTTGTTGTTTTATATTTTTTTATTATTTTTCTGAACATTTTTTTACTTTTTTGTATTTTTTGAACGGTTTTATATTTTTTTGTTTTTTTGGGGGGGGGAAACGAAAATGATTCATTATAAAGGGCTCAACAGGAGCAACAAAAAAAAAGATAATTTATTTTCTGGGGCGTTTTGGACATTTGTGATTGTCAATAGCTGTGTTGATTAAATGTATACTACTCTCCCTGTAGCAAATCAATTGGCCACAAAAAATGCACACATGCTTCACATTCCCAAACTTCAGTTGGATATTTGGGACAGTCTCCCTCACCTCTGGTCCCGTCAATGCCTCTTCATTAGATGTACTGGCCACAGGTGGGGGGTTATCCTGCAGGTCACGTACTTGCGCAGCACTATAATTTATAGGGTGCCACCTGTCCATGTGCCGATGCATGGTATAATTGCCATAGTTGTATTTCTTTTCAGTCCCTCTCGACAGATCTTTTTTGCAGATCAGACAGGTAACGTAGCGGGCATTTACCTTTTTTTGGCCCCGGGGAAACGTGAAAAATTGCCAGATGTAGTTTTCTTTCACATGGGACCTCCTCAGCTGTTCCTGTAAAAACTCCCTAGTCCCTTGCTGCTCTTCCTCTTCTTCCTCTTCTTCCTCCTCTTGCTGAAGGATAACCTGAGGAGGTGGTCCTCTCTTCCTAGGAGGTGGTGGTGGTGGTGGGGGTTCACCAGCTGCAGCTACTAATGAAGCCAATTCTTTAGAATCAAAATAGGTCTTCCTCTCAGAAAGTTGAAAGTCAGAGTGAGAAAAAAGGTGGGGCCTTTCATCATTTGGGAAAACAAAATGTTCTAAACCAATGAAAAGTGTTATTTTTAGGTCATATGACCTAGCCTTACATCATTAGGAAACCAAAAGTAAAATGAACCAATGAAAAGTTTTATAAACAAGTCACATGACCTGTTATGCTTACGTTACGCGTCCCGCTACACACCCGGAGCGCTTCCGGGGCGCTGCGCTTCGCGCCTCGGTTCGCGCTCCGGAGCGCTTCCAAGTGCGCTAACACGGCACGTCATAAGACGCATTACGCGGCAACGTGATACGTCGCGTCACGATGTTGTTTTCTAACACGGTAGTTGCGCTAACGGAACGTTTACCGGTTCGTGGACTGGGTCGCGGAACCAAATTGAGCTAACGGGAAGCGACCCGGTGCGCGGACCGGTAGCGAAACAAAAAAAAATAATAAAAAAATATATATAAATAAAAAAATTATATTTCAAACATATAAAATATATTTTTGCATTAAAATAAGAATACATTTTACAGCTTTTGATATTTGCTATTAAAAAACCATTGAAATTCACTGAAAAAACCATAGGTTATAGACCATATATAGTTAGGAATTAGCATTTACAAAACCTTAAAAATTCACTGAAAAAACCATAGGTTATAGACCAAATATAGTTAGGGATTAGCATTTACAAAACCTTATTTTACTCGCACAAAACCATTGAAATTCGCATATATAGTTAGTTGCACTAACTATATATCGCACACCCGCAATCCACTGCTGATCATGTCACATATTACATCATTCATGACATGGTCAGTGACATCACTGATGACATCACTGATGACATCTCAAATGACATCACTGATGACATCACTGATGACATCTCAAATGACATCACTGATGACATCTCAAATGACATCACTGATGACATCACTGATGACATCTCATTTGACATTACTGATCACATCACTGATGACATAATTCATGTGATAATACGATGAACCTCTTCAGACTCTAATATAACCTTAGATACACTCAGTGTAAACAGACACTCACAGACTGTCACTCATCCATGGAATTACTCACATACCTAGTCAGTCATGCAAAGAATCAATCACACCTCCATTTCCTCAACTATACAGTTATACACACCTTACTTATTCAAACATATACTAACACATATTTGCTCTCTTATACAATCCCTGATACAAGTTCACAATGATCCATACAGCCACTCACACATTCACTGGCTCTTATGCACAGTTATTTATATATATCAACTCTCACATGTACTGTGTTTTACATATGTACTTAATTTGACATGTAGCACTGAGATATCCATTCACTCACCAATACGCTCATGCACACAGTCTACCGCCCATACAGCTGTTTCCACATGCACTTTTGAACCCATACATCTAGTGAATCAACTGCTCACACATCTATGCACAGAGTCATACACCTCCCAGCCACCCACACACACACACTCAGTCTCCCATACAAATACTTGGGCAACCAATCAATAACCCATATAGTTACTCATATAGCTACTGATCAACACATGCAGCAGTTTACAGAACAACAGACATAATGATGCACAAATTAAGACAGTTTAGTCACTAACCCATGCACTCAGTGAGACACATTTAATCACTCACTCATACAGTCAGTCATGCACCTACTAAATCCTTCATCCAGACACTTACACATCCACTAATTCTTCAATATATAAGACATATTTTAACTTTACAGAAACATACAGTCACTGGATGTTGTCATCAGTGATGTCATCAGTGATGTCATTTGAGATGTCATCAGTGATGTCATCAGTGATGTCACTGACCATGTCATGAATGATGTAATATGTGACATGATCAGCAGTGGATTGCGGGTGCGCGATATATAGTTAGTGCAACTAACTATATATGCGAATTTCAATGGTTTTGTGCGAGTAAAATAAGGTTTTGTAAATGCTAATCCCTAACTATATATGGTCTATAACCTATGGTTTTTTCAGTGAATATATATATATATATATCTTTTACCATACCAAACTTTCATTCAAAGAAGGCGCTGACTCCGTGAGTCTCAATCCAAACGATTTATTTCATATTCAGTTTCTGCTCAGACGCGTTTCGGCAGCTTGCTCCCGCCTTGTTCACTAACATCTGCCTTACAAACTGTGCGAAATATATACAGATACATGATGTCATGGGTTCAATTAACAAAACTATTTAGCACTGGTTGTTGCTATGGTTTCACAGTTACATCCTCTGTAATGACGTGGACAAGTACATGACTATGCACATTTAATCATCATGGCAGTCTGTTTTCACTTGTTATCATGAAACTTTTGTCCCACAAAAATTCCAAACATTTAAATTTGTGCTCGTAATATTGTTTACGAAACGGTGCTTTAACTGTGTTTAAAGATGATCACATTACATCACACGCTATTCAATTACTATCATTGGAAACATTGTTTGGTCTGTTTACATGTCCCGGGTCAATGCGTGTTTACTAGCTCACATGTGTTCTCACATCAATCGTGATTGGTTGAAAGCTGTGTAGTCAAAGTGACTTGCCATGCAATTGGGCGCTCGACCGGAGCTGAGATTCATGCATCCGACACATGCGGTCTGGTTGTTACAATGGCCCGGTGTAATCGAGAAAGCAGAGTACAAAGATAAGTAATAGAGCGTCCAAATGCTCATTGCTTTGATGCTTAGCTTCTGTATAGGCCAGTGCCTGCTCTGTGTTCTGGTACATGCTTGTCTCGTAAAATAAGGATAAAACAGTAGTCAATGCCTTAATTACATCCCGGCTTGACTACGGGAACATCCTGTATTTGGGGGCAAATAAAGCAGTCATAAAAAGACTACAACTAGTTCAAAACACGGCTGCCCGACTTCTCTGCCACATCCCCAAAAATACTAGCGTGTCCCCTTACTTACGGGAACTGCATTGGTTGAAGGTAGAAAATCGCATCAGATTTAAGTCCTTAAACTACATGTTTAAAATTAAATCAGGTACTGCCCTGAAATATCTTCAGACACTTGCACTTCCCTATGTCCCTACAAAAAACTTACAGTCCCTATCAGCTGAAAAGTTCTGCGTGCCAAGATTCAAGCTTTCCAGGATGGGAGGAAGATCCTTTTCCCACCTGGGCCCCACTATATGGAACTCACTTCCATTTCACATACGAAAGGAGGGAAGTCTCTCCAAGTTCCGTAAAGCGATAAAAACCTGGTTGTTCGATCAGTAACCTGAATGTGCCAGCTATACTCGTCCATCTATGATACTGTGTTCTCAGGCGCCGGGAAACCCTTTTTGGGTAGCTGTTGCGCCATACAAGCTTATAAAATAAATAAATAAATAAATGCCTTCTGATGTAGGTAAGTACAAGATGTCGTATTTATGCTCTATTACCACTTTGGTAAAGCGGTAATAGGTAGTTAAAAATATTTGTAAGTTTCTGTATTTTTTGTTTTTAAAAACCGGAAAGAGCTGTAGTACCGCCGTAACCCCAAAAACATTTTGCAAGGTTAACCCCTTCCCTGCTCATGACGAGCTCAGCTCGTCATGCAGTACACTGGTCATGTGCTTATGACGAGCTGAGCTCGTCATGAACAATGGAAATCTGAAAAGTTCAGCACCTTGCTAGAATTGCTGCAGCAGTCAAGGTGTTAAAACAAACTTTTTTTTTACTTTCTAAAGCAATGCACTTTGAACTGCGTTTTTTTGTAAAGCAGTGTGTTAATTGTTAGTAAGTAGCATCCTATTGCGTACAGTTTCTTGTACATATTTAAATATGTAACACATTTGAAATACACTTTAGCACACTTTGGGGTATATTTATGATAGCCCTGTGCCACTTTTACTCCATGTAAAGTGGTACATGCATGATGCGGAGCTCTCAATCAGATTTTTGAAGCCAAGCAAAGCAACCCGCATGGTTTTGAGTTGGCTCATAAATCTTGAGTAAGACAACACAGCGCAAATCACTGCGTCGCCTTACTCTACGCCGGGAGGCATTCCATGAACATTGCGCTGGGTATTCCCATACAACATCCATGGATTTTGATGCTGACTCACTTTTACAAAATCATGTAAACCGGGAGACACACCAAATCCTTACAGCTCCTGAGGTGAGGTGCAACAAGGAGAAATATCATTATTTCTCCTCTTTTTTTCCTCTTTGTATGTATGCGGTATTCTGCAGCACACATGTAAAGAGGAAAACACTTCTTATGATTGTTTTGTGCAGGAAGGGGAACCTTCCTGCACAAAAGCAATCCGGAATATAATGGGAGCAAAGTTATTAAGGAAAAGAAAGAAAAATCACTATTTTTGGTCACCCTAACTATAAATTGAGGCGGCCTTTCTTGTGTATATATTCCAATAACAGAGGGCTTAAATACTTTGTTATTGATAGTGTCCCACCAAGTAGGCGAGGAAGCAATAGAGAGATGTTGTTGGGAAGGCTAGAAACTAGATTCATACTGCAGTTAGACTCCAAAACACCAGGAGGTCTCAATGTGACTGAAGACTTACATACACGCTTAGGCTAACTGATCCTATTATGTAAAACCTATTTTAATTGTGCTGGGTCACTGTATCTATTTTAACTAGGAGAGGGAGGGAATGGTATTAAGCCTCAAAGTAAATGGATGCACTGAAATGGTCATAGGGTCAGCAACAGTGGCCCAAAAATAAATGAGACAATTCAAGGCAGCTAGATATGAAAGTCATAATTAGGACTAAGCAACAATGTTATTGATATTTAATATGATTGTTTATAGGTATATTTATTGATTCTATTTATATATATATGTATTAGTCTACAGCTTATTTATACATTAACAGGATAATATGATGATGTACATATTTTAATACATAGTATATGTTTTATACAGTGTATTATCAGTCAGTCAAGAATTCTTTATTTCGATTAATAAAAATCATAAAAGAAAACAATAGAAGAAAAAACTAGCCTCCGCACAATAAAAATATATAAAATGTCAGTACACATTCGATTCTTAAAATTCATATGTATACACAAAATTGCATTATTTAAAATACTTCATATATGGTGTCAAAATTTTAAAAGGTTAAAAGTTTAAAAAGGGACCCTTGTTAAATGGCTTTCCGGACAGTATAAAAAACATCGTATACGGTATAACAATTTATAACCATGGATCTCTATAGACCCACCAGGGTGAATGCAGTTAAGAGGGTCTTCTTTTATTTATCCGGGTTGCAGCCACCAGGAAGCTAGCTACACTGTACGTGACCCGGACAGAGCTAAGCATTTGTAGGTGCATAAGGGCGGGCCTTACTTGTACAAATCCAATTTCCCGCAGGATTCGTTTGAAACTATTTTTAGGCACCTCCAAGTAGTGCTCACAGAACATTACCAAATGGAGTGTGAACTGAACAGAAAAACTGTCACAAGAACAAGGTGGAGCATCGTCTGGTTTCCCCCACTTAGGGAATATACCCAACGTGAGGTGGATGAGGTTAAACCGGAATCTCACCAGCAGAAAGCGATGGAAGGGTTTGGTAACATATATCAAATAAGGTTCAGTAGATGGAGAAATTATTAAACCATAAATCCTTCTGAGAAGTGGTTTTCTAAGTTCCTCCTTCTCCCTCTCAGCCTCCAACAACCTGAGAAAGCTATGTTTAATCCACCCTATGTCCTCCCTCTTGATGCCCTGTTGCGAAGAATACAAATCTGTTCGGCCCAACCTGTCGCATGCCGCTCTAACATACGACAGCCATGGGACCCTCTCCGCCTTCTCCAGGGTGACACAATCCTTCAGAATCAGGTGGTTAAGAGTAATCTCCTCATTCAGCCAAGTTTTTGCCCAACAAATTAACGGCGCCATCTTTAATTGGTCCGAGATATAGCCCTGGCCCAGTTCAGAGTGTATTGAAAATGTGGGGGACGATTGCGAGAGTGATAGGAGAGATCTAAAAAACCTATTTTCTGCAATTTGTATGTTGGTCGTGGCTGCATAACCCCAAATTGACACTCCATAGGACGCAATCGCTAGACACTTTGATTTATAAATCTTAAGTATGACCTCCATGGGTCTTGCTCCCAGTCTCTTAGATAAGTTCAAGAGCGCTGTAGTTGATCTTACTACTACGTTGCTCCTTAGCTTCATCTGCGGGCCCCAATTACCCTTCTCGTCCAAGAGAACTCCCAGATAGGGGAAAGAAGGTACCCTTGTCAGGACCGTCCCATTACACCTGAAGTTTTTAACCTTCATGTTCTTACTCTGCGCTCCGGCCCCCATTACATGGGGTTTAGTGGTGTTAACTTTTAGATCCAGGGCCGCCATAAAACTGCCAAAATGATCCAGCAGCCTCTGTAGGCCCAGGCCTGTGCGTGCCAGTAGAACGCGTACAGGAGGACCGGGATACCCGATCCGCCTATACGCGGTTTGTCCAGTGTAGCCATACCCAGAGATTTTTCGAGGGCATTAATGTAGATAGTAAAGAGAAGGGGGGCCAATATACAACCTTGTCTTACCCCCCTTCTGGAGCTAAATTTCCCGGTGCACCGGCCTTCCCTCGTAACCCTGACAGAGGCCGAGAGGTCCTGGTGCAGGTAGCCTACAAGTTAACCAATGCTTCATCCAGGCCTAGCTCCCGTAAAATACTCCATAATTTCGAGCGATTGACTAGGTCAAATGCTGAAGAAAGGTCCATAAAACCCTGATACAAATAACCATCCTTTGCGACTGTGTACTTGCTTATAAGCAGGTGTAAATTTAGACATTGATCCACGGTGCCCCGGTGTTTTCTGAACCCATACTGGAGGTTAGAGAGGACCCCCTTTCCTGCCAGCCAATCCCCCAATCTCTTGAGTATGACTCTGCCCATGATCTTAACGGCAGAATCGAGCAGTGAGATTGGCCTATAACAGGCCGGGGCCCCTCTGCACCCCTTCTTGAAAATAGGGACTATAAGGATGAGGTCCAGGATGGTGGGAAACCAGCAGTGGGCACCACGTTAAACACATTGGTCAGGATTTTAGCCAAAAATTGTGGATACAAAATATAGAAATCTTGCGGCACCCCATCCGGACCAGGAGCCTTATGTCTAGTAGTCTCTCTGATCGACCTTTCTACCTTAGCCAAGTGAAACCTAACTGACGTGTTGTTTCCACTCGGAGCTTCGCTGCCCAGTATAGGGCCCCCCTGATCAATTTCATAGATGCCTTTAAAATGTAAAAGCCAACTGTCATCAGGGATAACAAAGTCCGTGTCCAGGCTGGTTTATAATAGCCCAAAACTTTCTACTATCCCTCAACACATCCATGGATTGCAAATTTTCCCAGGCTTCCTCCTTAATTTGTCGTTGACGCGTGGCAATGGCAGTTTTATACTCCTTACGTAATTGTGCCACTAGTGCCCTATTACTTGGCCTATATTTTAGTGCCTCATGCAGAGCACCATGGGTCTTAGAGCAGTTTTTATCAAACCATTTGTGGGGCCTCATAGTATGTGTACTTTTTCCACCCTCTAGGTCCTTGGCGATCTGCTTGCACACCGCTACATAAGCCGCAACTACGTCGGCTCCTGCAGCGGTGTCGTCCAAGCAGACAGCCATATTGGCCTCAGTTTTATTCTCTAATTCCTCAAAGAAAGCCTCTGGGACAACCCTATTTCATTTGATATGTCTACCTTGATCAGTGGATAACATCTCCTTGGGCGCCCCTCCCCTTAGCTCCTTCTGGTGCCTACCGATGCCGAGGTCAACTACCAGCAGAACCAGGTTATGGTCGCTGAAAGTTGAGATCACTGCACAGTAGGCTGTGATTTTGTCCAAAAGACCAGGGGATAACAAATGTTATCGATAACCTGGATCAAATAAATTCATATAGGAAAGTAGGGCCTCAAGGTGAGGAAATATAAATTTTTGGTCATGTTATGTTCCCTAGCGCGTACCCCACCGACTCCATGTACCAGCTTAAAGTGCATGTAACTTCCCTCCTGTGACAGCCATGAAGACGCAAATACATTTGCGTCCAACGTTAACTTGTCCTCTTTCAGATCCACCATGAATGGATTATATAGTCCGTTCCTAAGTATGCTATGCCACCGTCTTTTTGTAGTACACTTTACGTGTTTTCCTGCTCTAGCAGAGTAGGCCCTGAATTTCTGCCATCGAACCTCTTTTTTGGCTCCTGACTCTGACAGCCTCTGCCCAGGCTACCTCTGTACCCGTGAACTCTGACTTACTTTCAGCGCGGCCCCTCGCGCTCAGCTCAGCCTGCTTTCTGCCAAGACTGACTATAACCTTCGAGTTATCTGTTCCGCTCCTCGAGAATGCATTCCTGCCTACTAGCTCCAGTAAACATCCTCTCCAGCTGCAGAGCCAAAGGGCCGACCTGTCTCAATGCAAGTAATTCATAGCCTCTGTTACCATGCTTCCATGGAAGGCCCCGTGCCCCCATGCTTCTCATGCAGACACTTAGGCGCTTATACACGCATCCACAGTTAGCATAGAATAGCTTCTGCCCTAGAAACCTTTCCGCCCAGATAGTATGGTTCCTAAACATCAGATATCAGATATGATAGAAGTACAAGTTGATCTGACATGCCAGACTTCTGTCTCTTTCCGTCAGTGTAAATGTCAAGTCCCCTGCACCCCTCCAATCACACGTCATGCAGCTGCGCGCGCATCCAAGCTTCCGATTTCTGCTGACATTGCAACAATTCTGTTAGCACCACCCCTTGGTGCCACCCACTTGCGTCACCTATCAGTGACGTTTCTAGCACACACCTCTGGTTCACGCCTAGTTCACGCCTCTTGATTACGTACTAATACCACGTGTATACTGTTATCTTGTCTTCTCTCAGCTGTTACGCCTCTTGCACTATTACTTATGATGTGAATTAAGTATATAAGCTATGTAATATCAATAAAGTTTGCTCTATCCCTTCTGACACCCCTGTGGTGGTCAGAACATGATATCCTGGTCAAGACCATTCCTTAATGAGGAATAAAACCCTTAGAAACTCTAACACCACGGACTCTGTCTTTTTTCATTCCGAGTGAGTTATTATTGATTAAGTACTTACCTGCATAGAAATTAAGAGAGTAAATTAATTATTTACGTCATTTTGGCGCCCGAACAGGGACCCCTCCCCCACCTCACGCGCCGGTTGGTGCGTTGCAAGCTCTGTCCCCTGCCATCAGTTAGAAGGAACCTTCGCGTACTGGCAGGATTTCCTGCATCTCCCTCTGACTCAGGGAGGTGACGAAGACTGCGATCAGTGCCCAGACGAGGCGGTGAGGAGTGCGGAGGATCCCGACCAGAGCCTAACCGAAAGAAGCAAGGTCCGAGGTGTCAAGAGGCCCACCAGGTTTCCGAAGTTTTCCGAAGTTTTCCGAGGTTTTCCGAGGTTTTCCGAAGTACCGAGTCGAGTCCAGTCGAGTTTTCCGAGGCCTTCTGTTTCCGTGCTTCCCGGTGAGTACCATTGCTGGGTCGTATCTAGACGGGTTTGGGTACGCAAGTCCGGTCTGCACTGTTTTTAGGCAGTGTATCTGTACTGTTTAGCAGTATATCTAGTATTCCGAATTTCTGCACTGTTACGCCAGTGTATCTGTACTGTTGAGCAGTACATCTAGTATAGGGGGGTAGTCATCTACGTCTTCAATGTTCTTATGTGATTAATGTCGTGGTATGAATGTGACTGTTTAAATGTGTATTATTGTGTTTCTCGTATAAACTAGCTGTCAAGAGTATTATGGAATAAGGATTGAGCATTCAGTAATAAGTAAGCAAAATGCCGTTTTTCAGCAAGTTAAAGCAGATAGGAACTAGGAAAGGGATACTGGAGGAAGAAATTCCTATTCCCCCTAGGGACACTCCAGGTAACTTTATGTACCACAAACATGGCATAGATGCCATATTATATCTAGATTTATGGGCCGATTACACCAAGCACCTAGACGAAAGACACAGATGGCCTGTTACCGGAACATGGGATGCCGAGTGCATCATGAAGGTAGAAGAAGCATTATGGAAAAAGAAAGCTAGACAATCCCAGAAAGACGCCATAGAGTTCTGGCGTAAGGAATCACATAAGCGTGCTGAGAAAGCACTCCGTAGAGAAGACAGACTTAAAGAATCAGAAAAAGCCCAAGAAAACGAATTAGTTATTGAAGGGATCCGAGTAAAAACAGAACAAATAGACCGTGCCCGAAACAATCTTGTAAACGGAATGTATCTCGCGGCCGAGGGCACATCTGAGGCCCTATCAGAAATACCGAAAAACTTACCGCCACCATTAGTTCCAACTAAAGTAATGCATAAGACTACTAAAGACATATTCTTAAATTCTTATCTAGAGGATGTAGCACCAGCTTACACCAATCTGCCTGTTCGTGCCCTGCCTACTGACAGGGATGGGGGTGGCACTACGCCCCCAGATCATGTTCCGCCAGTACCGCGACAGACCTCCCCTGTTCCGCCAGCTCCGCCACTTCCCGCACTCAAGATTGACCTACCGAAACAAGTCTTACCTGATCCTACTAAACGACAAATTCAAGTTCAGATCCAGACTCCGCAGGGAGATAATGCCCAAGCATCCGCTTCAGGAGGTGCGACTGCGGGTCCTCGGACCCCGCCATTAACACGTAGATTCAATTTTAGGGACATGCAGAGTCCTCTCACGATCCAGTCCCCCCGCCTTGACGCATTAAAAGAAAACATGTCAGTTTGCAGATATGATCCAGTACCCGGAAAAAATGATCTAATGATATTGGCATCACTACGATTAAGATCTGCCACCGATATCTTGCTATGCTATGTAGGAATGAAGGAGCGTCTCGATAGAATATATGAGTTTATTCAGACAGGGAAAGACCCTGACAGTATCAAGGATGCCATGGATAAACAGAAAGTTGACATTCAAGCACAGATATTACGATTTTTCATAAATTGTCTAATAAGAGAGCGAGACAGGCCTGAGACAGATCAAAGTGAATTAGATGCACTAACAAAGTGGGGTCAAAATATAGCCGAAGGAAAACATGACAAGGGGGCTTGCATAGCCAGTATGTACCAGAAAATTAGAAGGGCAGTGATAACGGCACATCAGAAAGGGAATGACAAAGCTTCCTCCGAGGAGGAAGAAGAACTTGCAGAACAAGGAAGGACTACAGATACTATAGCGTATGTAGGTAAGGGAAACTACCTTAGGAAAGGCATCCGTCCGGAAAACAAGAGAGTTTTTCTCTCTGCTTTAACAAACCCGAATTCTTCTGAACATCAGTTCCAGGAAACTGATAAAAGGCTTCGAGACCGAATGGGGTACCATGTACTCAATTCTATGGATGAACAGGAACTAGCCCGGTCAGCCGTGTTATGGGCCGAAAACCCAGACATATATCATGATGATACGTTAGCACAGACATTCTTGAACCTTTCCCCCGAAGAGCAGAAAATAGCAGGTGTATACATGATTCAGCACCTCCTCATCAAGTACAGAAACCACCATTCCGATCCAGGTCCCTTACACGACACATTAGAAGCCCTACTCATGGATAGATGGAGAGGTTTCAGCACCAAGTTAATACAAATAATTCTAGAACAACGACATAAATATAGCACCTTCATAAGCTCTGAATATGTTCCCCCCCCGCCTCCAGAAAGAAAAATGTACCACATGCAATGCGGTAGTGGCATTGAAAGTCAGAACCCCTTACGAGAAGTACACCCAGTTATGGGTGCGGATCAAGTCTTGAAGCGTGTGTATGTTCACACACCACTGACTAAGTTAGAACTGTTAGAAATGAAGAAATTAGTCCCGTGTCACGATAAAGACCCTGCAGGTTTTCACAGAGAGCTCAAAGACATGTTACTCATGGGGGATTACACGTATGATGATATTATGAAAATGTTAAAAGTACTGTTGCCCACGGTCATTTACGAGAAATTAAAGGAAAAGGATTGGGAGGTGGGGGAGGCAAAGATAGCATGGGCAGAAATAGAAGACGAAGAAAACAAACGAATCCCAGGGGTAGGCCTTGGGGATAGGACTAAAGCATTACCCGGATTAATAGTACAGGTTTTGCCAAGATTATTGACAACTAGGAAGGAAGATTGGGACGCAATCTCGTCCTGTAAACAGAAACAAGATGAAGATACTAGTGACTTCTATTCAAGATTCGAGAAATGTTTCATTATAAATAGTGGCCTACAACCTAGCAGCGAATCATATCCACACCTTTTTGTATCAAAATTAGTCGAGAATTCCCTACCATTAGTTAAAAATAGAGTGTACAAAGTTGAAAGTACTTGGCAGGCAAATACGCCATCCCAGATGTTACAAATGTTACAATATCATCAGAACAGAATTAGAGAAGAACAAGATCAGGAACAGAAACGTATGAAAGACACGAAAATGAAAATGTTAGTAGCTCAGACGGTCCCAGCCGACGGTCAAAGAAAGGGTGGGACCCAGACAAATCACTCTACAGCTCCCGTTAAAGGGACATGTAATTACTGCAAACAGCCAGGTCACTATGTACATGAATGCCCAGTCCTGAAACATAACATCTCAACAGGTAAAACTAAAGAAAGACCGCATCCGCCTAGACACGATCAGGTCCAGCAACAGACCTCGCAAAATGTACAGCCGATGCAGAACACACAGCCTATGCATGCTCCATCCCACACAGCACAGACAGTAGCAGTACCGCAGCCACAGCCCATTGCCGCGACTCAGCAAGTTTCACAACAGATGTACCAGTATGCCCAATCTGCATATCCAGATTACCCCCGCTACACATGAAACAGCCTAGAGAGGGAAAGTGGTTTGCCTCTTATTGAAATTCCTGTAGATCAAGAAGGTCCTTATGTACACAGTCACGTATTGGGAAAAGCCAGAAAGTTTTTAATTGATACAGGGGCAAGTCGCACTACAATCAGTCATAATGAAGTACCAGGGGCACCCCTCTCAGGCTCACAGAATGTTTCCCTTGGTTTTTCAGGACAGCCTATTGTAAATGAAGTATCGGAACCAGTACCCTTAGCTGTGGGTCCATTATCTCGAGTTACAGATTTGTTACTTACGAAATCATGTCCAGAAAATCTGTTAGGTATTAAAACACTGAAGGCTCTAGGAGCCATAATATGCTGTTCCCCGGAGGGAGTCAGACTCTTTCTACGGGATTTCAAGGGTCATTATGTTTTACGTGAATTTGATGTCAGATTGAAAAATGTACCAGATCACTTATGGGCAAAAGGCCCAGCTGATGTAGGTTGTATGCATATCACTCCATATCGTGTTACACTCAAGACAGGAGTTGTTCTACCCAGAATCAGACAATACAAGTTACCACCCGATGCTGTAGTGGCTTTACTGAAAATCATTGAAGAGCTTATTGCCCAAGGAGTGGTCGTAGAGACCGACTCCAATATCTGTAATTCACCTATCATTCCAATTCTTAAACGTACAGACCCCAATGCACCGCCAGTATATCGGCTGGTGATTGATCTTCGAGAGCTGAACAAATGCATCATACCGCAGTACCCTGTGGTTCCCGATATCTCTTCCCTATTGACTGCTATTGATTCAGAAGCAACGTTCTTTACTGTAATAGATCTCAAGAACGCTTTCTTCAGTGTACCTATTGATCCGGAGAGCCAATATCTCTTCGGATTCAGTTTAAATGGACGAAGTTTCAAATTTTCCCGCGCACCTCAAGGATTCACAGAAAGCCCCAGCATCTATAGCCAAGCACTGAAAAGACAACTAGATTGTATTCAAATGCCAGTTAACACCGCTTTACTGCAATACGTCGATGATCTACTGATCACCGCACAAAATGAGCCCGAATGTGAGCAAGCATCATTAACAGTTTTACATTTTTTGGCCGACAAGGGACACAAGGTGTCTCCTTCGAAGCTACAATTCTGTGTTCAGCAAGTTGTGTACTTGGGTCACTTGCTGTCCAAAGTGGGGAGACAGCTCACTCCCGATCGCATTCAGTTAATTGTAAATATGCCACGACCCCAGACACAAAAGGAAGTGCGGGCCTTCATAGGCCTCACCTCGTACTGCAGACAATGGATTCCTCAATATGCATTTCTAGCTAAACCACTCATCCAGTTAACGACGCAGGAGGCAGCAACTTCGATTGCCCTCCCTTGGACTCAGGAACATACACAAGCCTTTGAGGAATTAAAGAAAGCATTATGCCAAGCACCAGTTTTAGCGACACCATGTTACAGCAAACCGTTTACACTTTTTGTTACAGAACGTGACGGTACAGCATTGTCTGTCCTCACTCAAGATCAAGCAGGTTCACATAAGCCTTGCGCTTATTTTTCAAGCACATTGGTTTCAGTAGCCCAGGCACTCCCTGCGTGCTTAAAGTCAGTAGCAGCAACAGCGTTAGCAATCAGACAGAGCGATTCAATTGTTCTAGGTCATCAGTTAACAGTACAAGTCCCACATTCTGTAGAGGTTCTTTTAAACAGAACCCAAACTCAACACTTGACTATAGCACGACTGACAGGTTACGAATTGACATTATTCCAGCCACACATAGAAATCAGACGTTGCAGTATCTTGAACCCAGCAACACTGTTACCTACAGTTATGACAGATCCAGTTCCGCATGATTGCATAGAGATCATCAATGCAGTAACAAAGCCCCGACGAGATTTAACAGATGTTCCATTGACAAATCCAGACCTGACACTTTATGTGGACGGTTCATGCATGAGAACAAGTACAGGAGAGTTAGTGGCCGCGTATGCCGTGACCACTGAAACTGAAGTTAAAGAAACACATCGTATTGATACACTGTCTGCTCAAGCGGCAGAGCTCATCGCTCTGACCCGAGCCTGTATTCTAGCCAAGAACAGAAATGTCAACATATACACTGATTCCCGTTATGCGTTCGGAGTCGTACACGACTTCGGCATGCTGTGGCAAGAACGAGGTTTTCTGACCTCTCATGGTGCCAAGATCCAACACGGTCCCCTCATTCAAGCACTGTTAGAAGCAATACATCTGCCTTCAGCCATATCCGTCATGAAGTGTAAAGCACATACTAAAGTCACAGATTCTGTTTCCCAGGGTAACGACCTGGCAGATCAGACAGCAAAACATACAGCACTGACTCACACTCAGACAACTGATACGACAAAGACAACAGATCCGACAAACTGTATGACAGTCAGGGATCCCACACTAGATGTTATCGACATTTAGACACATGCTACTCCAGAAGAAATAAAGAAATGGATTGAACTAGGAGGGATCCAGACAGATCAAGGTTGGATGACGAAGGGAAAATCTACATGGTTTCTCCCTGACTCTATGGTTCAAGTCATGATAAATACAGCACATAGTCCTGCACATCTAGGAGAGAAAGCGATGCTAGACAGTTTACAAAATCTCTGGAACAATAAACACTTACGAGCAGCCGCAAAACAGAAAGTGCGTACTTGCATGATCTGTTGTCAGTTCAATCCAGGTAAAAGCGTCCCTGTAGAGCAAGGTGGATTTCATCCTCCCGATCACCCTTTTGAAGTCCTCCAGATGGATTATATCCAGATGGACCGTTGTCGAGGATTTAAATATGTTCTCGTAGTTGTCTGTGCTCTGTCCCGCTGGACCGAAGCATACCCAGTCCCAGATTACACTGCTCCGACCACTGCCAAGCAGCTGGTTCGTGAATTCTTCCCACGATACGGCTTGCCTCGTGTCGTGTACTCAGATAACGGTCAGCCATTCTCGTCTGCATTAATGAAAGAAGTTTCTTTATTACTGGGATACCAGTGGAAATTCCATTGTGTCCGACATCCCGAAGCCGCAGGCCTTGTAGAGAGGCATAACCAGACACTAAAGATCCGCCTTGCCAAAATATGTCAGGAGAAAGGGGTCGACTGGATAGTCGCCCTGCCAGTGGCACTATTCTACATGAGAATGGTCGCCCATTCGAGATCAGGGCTATCCCCGTACGAGGTGGTCTTTGGCAGACCACCGAATATGTGGGGGACGCCCATTCCGAAAAAGATTACTGATGTTGATTGCAATATGTTGACAGATTACCTTGCCTCCTTGATGTCTGCACTCCAATCATGTCGTTCACAGGTTGCCGCAGCCTTCCCTGACAACACTGATGTAAAGCCACACGACGTCCGTCCTGGCGATATTGTGCTCGTTCGCAACTTCGATAGAAAAAGTCCGCTGGAGCCCCGCTGGAAGTCTCCGAAGACCGTTCTTCTCACAACAAGGACGGCCGTGAAAATCGAAGGAAGAAAGGGGTGGGTTCACACGAGTCATATAAAAAAATTCTCTGGACTGAAACCTGATCGAGACTCGTCCACCCCCACCAAAGACTGTGTCGAACAAAAAGACTTTACAGAATCTGAACGAGAAAAAACTCCTCAAGAAAATTATCGCATGAAACTCCGATCTAGCAAGTCAGACAGTTTAATTGTTTAAGTCCTCCCCTAGGTGAATCGGTTAAATAGTTTCTGACATGTATCCCCTAGATCGAGATAGAGAGAGAGAGAGAGAAGCAAAGAAACGTACATATTGTAAATCACTTCGTAGTCACTGTATAGTGACACTATTAATCATGTTTATCCTGAGTATTTTAATTATTGTTGTCAGCATCGTTTTGCCTATCTATTACCCTATTTTCAAGCGTGAACAATCTGCCTATAATGTCTCTGCTGAACACACTTTTAGTGAGTTACCTCCACATGAGCTTTCCTACAGACTTGCGCTGCGCAACAATACATTCATTAGTATGCTGCATCATTCTCATCAAACTAACAATGCTACAAATTGCTGGATATGTGGCCGACTCCCTCCCTACCAGAATTACAAGGGAGCTCTGCCCCTCTTTCCGTACCCATTCACTCACAATGGCTCCTGTGGAGCATGGTTTAAAATAATTAACTCCTTAGATCCTGATATTGCTGTTTTCGATGGGGGCTGGGTTTGGGGAAATCTGAACTTAGTCCTGCTAGACGTCTGTTACCCAGATAAGGAGGGACTTCCCACTAGAATAGGAACTGATCTAGAAAATGAAGTGTATGGATTAGGTAACTATACAATTAGCCTCATGATTCTCACTGTTGAATCCGAAGCCACACCAGTTCTACCCATTATGTCAGTATTGCCAGTCACTGGTGAATTGTGTATCAAGAAGAAAGGTTCAGTACACTTAGGTCATAGTAAATGCACTACTGTGGTCGAATTCAGTGATCATGGAAAATCATCCTTCAAAGCTATTAGTCATTCTTACTTTGTTTGTGGTCATACCGCATACATACGTCTACCTCCAGATTGGGATGGTACCTGTTACATTGCATTCCTTCTGCCACCTGTTTTCCTAGCTCCACCCGATTACCATAGAAACACCAATCTAGTAAAGAATAGACCTAGAAGAGATATCCCACTTGTCGACTACACAGAAACGGCATGGGAACAGTACACCGATTTTAATAAAGGATTCTTTTTCTTTTTAGGACCTGTTCAGAATAGTAAATTAATACGTAGATTAACTAGAACACTTGAAGCAGTAGTGAATGAAACTGCCTCCGCCTTAGGTAACTTAACAGAAGAGCAGTCCGCTATGCGGGTTGTTGTCCTTCAGAATCGTCTTGTTATTGACGTCATCTTGGCAGATAGAGGTGGAGCCTGTAAGGTCATCGGGTCAAGTTGCTGTGTTTTCATACCACAAAACGCACCATCTGTATATCAAGCTATCACCCGTCTCCATAAAATTGCAAATCAGATACATCAGAATCCAGGCACCTGGACTTGGTCCGGTTGGTTCTGGACAACGTTAACAGCTTGGGGATGGAAGATCCTATCCTTCCTAGGCATCGGCCTAGTCCTAGTATTCAGTTGCTGCCTGTGCCTGCAGTGTGGGCCAGCGATTTGTGGACTGTGTGCCACCTCTTGTATTGAACACTCCAGTTTTCTCTCGAAACGTAAACGAAAGAAAGAAGAACAAATGATGTTACAAGAACAAACTGATCGATTCATGAGGATCGATATATCATGAAGGGTCCGTAGGGAACAAGGAGGGAATGAGGAAATATAAATTTTTGGTCATGTTATGTTCCCTAGCGCGTACCCCACCGACTCCATGTACCAGCTTAAAGTGCATGTAACTTCCCTCCTGTGACAGCCATGAAGACGCAAATACATTTGCGTCCAACGTTAACTTGTCCTCTTTCAGATCCACCATGAATGGATTATATAGTCCGTTCCTAAGTATGCTATGCCACCGTCTTTTTGTAGTACACTTTACATGTTTTCCTGCTCTAGCAGAGTAGGCCCTGAATTTCTGCCATCGAACCTCTTTTTTGGCTCCTGACTCTGACAGCCTCTGCCCAGGCTACCTCTGTACCCGTGAACTCTGACTTACTTTCAGCGCGGCCCCTCGCGCTCAGCTCAGCCTGCTTTCTGCCAAGACTGACTATAACCTTCGAGTTATCTGTTCCGCTCCTCGAGAATGCATTCCTGCCTACTAGCTCCAGTAAACATCCTCTCCAGCTGCAGAGCCAAAGGGCCGACCTGTCTCAATGCAAGTAATTCATAGCCTCTGTTACCATGCTTCCATGGAAGGCCCCGTGCCCCCACGCTTCTCATGCAGACACTTAGGCGCTTATACACGCATCCACAGTTAGCATAGAATAGCTTCTGCCCTAGAAACCTTTCCGCCCAGATAGTATGGTTCCTAAACATCAGATATCAGATATGATAGAAGTACAAGTTGATCTGACATGCCAGACTTCTGTCTCTTTCCGTCAGTGTAAATGTCAAGTCCCCTGCACCCCTCCAATCACACGTCATGCAGCTGCGCGCGCATCCAAGCTTCCGATTTCTGCTGACATTGCAACAATTCTGTTAGCACCACCCCTTGGTGCCACCCACTTGCGTCACCTATCAGTGACGTTTCTAGCACACACCTCTGGTTCACGCCTAGTTCACGCCTCTTGATTACGTACTAATATCACGTGTATACTGTTATCTTGTCTTCTCTCAGTTGTTACGCCTCTTGCACTATTACTTATGATGTGAATTAAGTATATAAGCTATGTAATATCAATAAAGTTTGCTCTATCCCTTCTGACACCCCTGTGGTGGTCAGAACATGATATCTTGGTCAAGACCATTCCTTAATGAGGAATAAAACCCTTAGAAACTCTAACACCACGGACTCTGTCTTTTTTCATTCCGAGTGAGTTATTATTGATTAAGTACTTACCTGCATAGAAATTAAGAGAGTAAATTAATTATTTACGTCAAAGGGCCTCTCCCTCTTTACTGTGCTCAAAATGGGGTACCCCCTCGGGTGGTAGCCCTCCATGAACATCATTATAGCACTCCCAGGGGCAAGGATGTATATTAAAATCACCCAGAAGCACCAACTCTGGGGCAGGAGATTGTTCCTGTATGTATACTGACAAAAATTGCTCTAGGGTAATAAGGTGCTCATTCTGTAAAGAGCCCTCCCTTGAGTTATAAAAATTAATTAATAAAAATGTGTGCTGATCAGAAACAGTCCATTCAATTATTAAAAAGTTCATAGAATCAGTTTCTAGTTTTCTAAAGTCCCCTGCTAAGTTTAGGGAAAAGAGGACAAGCAGACCCCCTTTCGGTCTTCCCGCTGTCCCCTGAACAGCGGGAATAGCAAAGCTAACATAACCGTCCAGTAAAACACTGGGCGAGGTATCCCAAGTTTCCTGGAGGGTAATAATCTCGTGGTGCCTGATATACTCCATCCATATAGGGTCATTAATTTTAGATCTTATACCCGCCACGTTCCAGGTCAGAATGTTACAAATATGCATCTTTTCTCCTACCTCAGCCCTCATCCCTGCCAAACAAGGAGATAGTCAATTGTTCGACTCCATTGGAGACAGGGGAGAGAAACGATTAGTGAGACTTATCTCTACTAAGGGTGGACCGCCCTGCTGTGCATTTGAAGGTATATTCGATAGGCCCCTATCCACCCTCCCAGGAAGCTCCCGTGTAGGCCTTTGTGCGATGTTATTAGCCTGATAACACAGCATCTGCAGAATGGTACGGGGGGCCCATCCTGACATTGCACCAGGGGATGGCCAGGTGGCCCGGTGGACTTGACTGGGGGATAGAAGAACCCAAGGGGAAGAAGTCTAATGCCCTTATTTGTCAGGTCAGAGGCATCCCAGAACAGTCATTGAGCGCTGGCCTGGTCATTAAAATTAACAACCACACAATCCCCTGGAATGCATTTTGGGCGACACCCAATCCAACTAACCCTTCTTGACATAATCACACTGCTTGTGATATCTGTGCCTCCACTGCAAAACTGTGAATGCCATTGCCTAACCAGGAACATAATGTCATGGGTTGTTTCGTTGTGTCTCGTCGTTACGGAGGGAACCCCCGTAAAAACAGCCACTAACGGGGCGGCCTCTGGGGGTAACTCAAGGTGGCAGTCCCTATGACGGGCCTGCCTGAGACCATCTATACTTTTATCTCTCATATTACTGGCTCCAGAGTTGGAGCTCACTATTCCCTCCCTTGTTGGCCCCCCCCACCCAAAACTCCCACTCTAACCGGACTTTTATCCCTTAAAGCTTCCCGGTCCATGTTCCTAGTATTAACACGGGGGTCACTGACGATTGGGTTCTGAGGGTTGACCATGTTCAACTTTGGATCAGCCAGTTGTTTGAGAAAAGCGTCAATTTTCTCACATTTGCCCAATAACCCCGCTACGCATACATTCAGTGTGTCCACAATGTCTTTAGCAATGGCCACCAAAGCGGGCTCCAATCTTGAGGTGAACAGGTCCTCTACAATATTACTAACATGGTCCCTTAGGATGCCATCCTGATAGGTAGCCTTCCCTGGTAGATTTTTTCTCGTAGACGGTTTTGTTATTGTCCTTCTCTTTCGAGTGTGCTTGGATGGGGCGATCGCGGGGGTTAGGTCCTTAAGAATAGGGGAAGAGTGGGGAGGACTTTGTGGAACAGCCAGCACCTTGTCTGTGGGTGGGGGATTTGTTATCACAATTGTGGGTTCAAGTGGGACACTCAAGATATGAGCAGGGTCTAGCGCCAGATCAATAGAAGTAGAAGCCAACCCCAGTTCCTTTCTGCGCTAGCAATTTCCTTTGTCAGTACCCCCACAGCAGAGGTTAAATAGGAAATAATTGATTCCGATTTTCTGGGAATCTTAGCCTGTTTACCTTCATGATCACCACGACACAACTGCTTTCTCTTCCCCATTGCAGATATCAGTGGGGTGGCCCAGCCCGGCCTCTACCGTCCTCGGAAGGCCTCAGACGGCCCGCCCTTTGCCCGGGCTTCGCGGGATTGCTGTGCTGATTATGTACACCTGGGCAGGGCGTGGCGAGATGGTGTGTCACTGCCCAGATGTCCGCTGGTCTTTGTGGTTCCCTCCGTGGGCTGCGCCGCTCCAAACCACAAACTGCAAGCGTTTCCCGCGCGGGAAACGCAAGAGGTATTCCGGTGAGTTGGGGGTGGAAGAGTGCCTCTGCTCCAGTCACGTCCCCCTCAGTCACTCCCTCCGTGTCATTGCAAATGGCAAATGATTCCTGCAGTGCCGGATTGCTGTGCTGATTATGTACACCTGGGCAGGGCATGGCGAGATGGTGTGTCACTGCCCAGATGTCTGCAGGTCTTTGTGGTTTCCTCCGCGGGCTGCGCCGCTCCAAACCACAAACTGCGAGCGTTTACCACGTAGTGGGAAATGCAAGAGGTATTCCGGTGAGTCGGGGGGTGGAAGAGTGCCTCTCCTCCAGTCACGTACCCCTCAGTCACTCCCTCCGTGTCCTCGCAAACGGCAAATGATTCCCGCAGTGCCGGATTGCTGTGTTGATTATGTACACCTGGGCAGGGCATGGCGAGATGGTGTGTCACTGCCCAGATGTCCGCTGGTCTTTGTAGTTCCCTCCGTGGGCTGCGCCGCTCCAAACCACAAACTGCGAGCGGGAAACGCAAGAGGTATTCCGGTGAGTCGGGGGGTGGAAAAGTGCCTCTCCTCCAGTCACGTCCCCCTCAGTCACTCCCTCTGTGTCCTCGCAAAGGGCAAATGATTCTAAGTGTATTTATATGTAAAGGTTTTATCTATTTATGGATTTTATCCATTTTTCCTAAATAAATTTAATTCTTTAAGTATATTTATCTAGCATGTTTGCACATTGTTAAACACCTATGCCTATGCCTCTTTCATTAAGTACAATGATAGCTGCTCCATTAGAAGGGATTATTCTTTAATACCTCACCAAGCTGTACAGTCAGCTGAATACTACCCCAATGAAAGGAATGTGGAGGGGGTAATTAGCTGGACAAAGCTAATTGCAGAACCAACATTTACTCTGAATTGATCAATGAAACTCGAACTTTAAGGAGTCTGTTATATTTTAATTCACTTCACCAATATTTTTATATTTATATAATCACACTTGCACTTATTTGTTGACGTTCATGAATAAACGTGCACATAGAAGTTATTAGCTGTGCCTATTGGCCCAAAAAACAATATAATGAGGATTAGGCTCCATTGTTTAAGCAACATAAACCGGGTTGTTTTCAAAGGTTTTTAAGCATTTAGCAGTATCGTACTAGGATGTACCAAATGCTTTTATTTAAATTGTAAGTGAAATCTAGGCACTGTTTTTACTATTCTTGCCCAAAAAACGAGTGTGGTGTAAAAGATATTTCTTCTATGTCTATTGTCATGCACGCAAAATGATTGTCTCCAAGCACGCACTTGTCACTTTAAAATAGAAAAGTACTGCCCTACCTGTGTCATGTGATCAAGGCTCGTCAGGAGCCGAAACGTAATGGCGGCACAAGCAAGAAAATAAGAAGACTGTAATCTGGGTCCGTGTCCGTGTTTCCAAGCACGGACTTAAATAAACAGAGTGTATTGATATATATTACCTACTGGTGGCCACCAGTAGGTAGTTATAGTTAAAACCTAGTTTCCATAGGAAATCCAAAACATTCTATTTGGAATAACTTTGGCGCCGGTGGACAAATCTTTGGGAATTTCTCCAAGACAATGGCCTGCTCCGTTCCGCTCCTTTCCTGAAAGTTTGGGGGTGATTCGTGAAGTGGGGGCCGAGAATAAAGGGGATCCCAAAACTTGTTTTCCCCATTCAATTTTCCATAGGACCTTTAGCCAGGGCCACAGCCCGAACGGCTGAACGCAATTACACCAAACTTGCCAAAAAGGTAGAGTTCTGTTCGCAGATGGGCCTTTTTGTTAAATGGTGTAAATCCGTTCAGTAGGTCCTGAGAAAATCATAAGTAAAATCATAAGTATATATTGGTGGTGTTACGGTAAGCTTACTGTAAGTTTACTGTACTCACTACCTTCCCGAGCATGAGCTGCATGCTGATTGGATGTCAACTGTCAGTCAACACTCCAAACCAGGAAGTGTTGGCAGCCATCTTGTGCCTCGGGGTACACGTACGTACGCGTACCCCGTGAAAAAAAAACCTGGTGTTATTTTTTTTTAAATTAGCCCCCGTGGGGAACAAATCCCGGGGGCGTATTTAAAAAAAGTGTGGGGGGGGCCAATCCCCCCCACACTGCCCCGGGGACTGCCACCCCAGGGCAAAGTTATTATGGCAGCGGGGGGCACACGGCCCCCCACAGCCCCGGGGACCACCACCCCCGAGGCAAAGACAGTAATGATGGGGGGCATCTAAGGCCCCCGAGCTCTGGGGACTGCAACCCCCCTGGGCATTGTTCAAAAGTATGCGGGGGGCTCACAGCCCCCCCCGCAGCCCTGGGGACCGCCACCCCCGGGGCTTTATTTTTAATAAAAAAACCTGTGTGTAGGGGCTCAAGCCCCCCACACGCCCCGGGAACCGCCACCTCCCCGGGGCACTAATATGCAAATAGGGGGGTCAGTGACGGACTCCCCAGCCCCGGGGACAACCACCCCCGGGGCTTTGTTGATGTTGGGAGGGGGCCACGCGGCCCCCCTCCTGGAGCCCTTGATGGCCCTGAGGACCACCACCCCCTGGGCCTGCTCCTTCAGTGTCCGGGGTGCCTACCCCGGGACTCTGCTGTTTGCTGTGGTAGGGCTGTAGCCTCGCAGCTCCCGCCCTACCACAGCAAACTGCTTTTTTTTATTTCAAAAGATTTTATTGAAAGATTTTGTAGATACAGTACAGATGAAAGTGAAGGCAATACAATGTTGGTGTACGCCGGTGAGGTTACAGCAGGCGTCTCGCTGGCGTGATTGGTCATATGAACATTCGGTGGAATTCAGAGACTTGGCATATTTTGTCAGTGGTGGACTTATATATTGCCCTGGAGGGGGAGAGCGAAAGTGGGGAAAGAGAGAAGGAATAGCAGACAGGATGGATAGCGTTGTTTTTAGCTGCTTACTTCCAGAGTTTGCTCTGTAGTGAGGCTGTGTGTTGGGTAGTCTAGCCCGATGGCCTGCCTATGGAGGTTTTTGCGAGCCCAGGTAGTTGTCTAAGGAGCGCCACATCTCGTCCTTTGTGTTGGGGTTAGGTGATAGTTTTGATGTTATGTTGTGTGCCCCTCTAGGGAAGGTGATGCAATCGAACCAGCTTTTGAAGGATGCTTTCCCTGTGTCTTTCCAGTTGTTTAGGATATTTTTGACAGCAGCTGTGAGCAGGAGATCTAATAGTTCGCTGTCGTTCTTAGATTGAATTTCCGGTGTCATAAAGGCCGCGACTACCTCTAGGAAGTCTGGCTGCAGTGAGTAACCCATTATGCTGTTTATGAATTCTCTGATTTTACACCAGAATTTCTTGACCTTGGGGCAGTAAAATATGAGGTGTGCTAGGTCACCTTTTAGTTTGTGGCAGTTCCAGCATAGGTCATTGTCTCGGAGCCCTGCGTCAGCTAGGCGGGCTGGGGTCCAGTACGCTTTATGGAGGAGCCAGTATTTCGTTTGCGCTAGGATTGGGGTGACTTTACTTGTGGCTGCTGAGGTCCAAAGGCAAGTTTTTTCCTGCTCGCTGAAGCGCCTAGTGTGTTGGGCTTCCCAGTATTCTAGTGTCTTGATGTGTAATCTTGTTGATACCAGGCTCAGGAGTTTGTATAGGTGTGATGTTTGATGGCCAATTTTGTTTAGGTTCGCCAGGTACTGCAGAATTGATGGGGCCTCTTTGTTAAGATTTGCTCTAGCAAGAGCCGCTCTTATTTATAGAAAGTTGTAGAATTCGATATCAGCAAGGTTGTGCAGCTGTTTTAGGGTGTCAAATGTGAGTGGGGTGCTGAGCTTTTCTAGCTGGTTGGGAGTGGAGATGCCCCTCTCGTACCAGGAGCTAATGTTAAGTGTCTTGTCTTTGTTTTTTATTTTAGTGTTGAACCAGATGGATTCCCATCTGGTGTTCTTAATGCTCTCTCTTTCAAAAATAAAAACTTATTTATTTTCTGTAAGGGGAGCAGCATGTTAGCTGCTCCCCATACAGAAAAGCAATGCCGGCTCCTGCAGGATGCGGGGAGCCGGCAGGGACTGAGCGGGGCATGGGGACCACCCACGGCCTCCAACGAGGAGGGCCAGGCCCCGGGGGATGGGGTCCCCGGGGCCAGAAGTGGCCCGGGAGGGGGGCCGCGGGGCCCCCTCCCTCAAAATAAATTAAAAAAAAGTAAGGCCCCGGGGACCTCATCCCTAAAGGGGGCATAGGAGGGGGGCTGCAGCCCCCCTCCAGTATAAAAAATAAATATTTAAAAATTAAGTTGGCCATTCCCAGGGGGATGGGGTCCCCGGGCTGGAATTGGCCACGGGAGGGGGGCCACAAGTCCCCCTTCCCGTCAAAATTAAAAAAAAAAAAATTTGGGGGCAGGCCCTGGGGGATGGGGTCACCAGGGCCAAAAAAAAGAAAAAGAAGGGGGCTAGCCCCCGTTCTTAAAATTAAAAAAAATTAAATAAAAACGGGATCGGGAGAAGGCCATGCCCCCTCCTTGCACCTCTCTGAAAACACGCCCCCTGGTGCGTTTGCAGAGGGGGAAGTAAATTCCCTCACATACTAGGGGTATCAAGGGGTAGACTTGCCCACCATAAGCCTCCAGTATGGGCCAGGGGGCTCCCTTGCAGAGACGTGTAAAGAGGCCATGCCCCTTTTTATACCTCTCTGCAATGGAGCCCCCTGGCGCATACTGGATGTTACTGGTGGGTTAGTTGGCCCCCAGGGACCTCCAGTATGCGAGGGGAATTACGTCCCCCTCTGAAAAAGCGTCAGGGGGCTGCGTTGCAGAGAGGTGTAAAAAGGGGCATAGCCTCTTTACACCTCTCTGCAACGCAGCCTCCTGGCGCACACCGGAGGTTCCTGGTGGGCTAGTTGGCCCCCAGGGACCCCCAGTATGCAAAGGGAATTAGTTCCCCCTCTGAAAAAGCATTAGGGGGCTGCATTGCAGTGAGGATTAAAAAAGGGGCGTGACCTCATTACACCTCTCTGCATCGCAGCCCCATGGCGCATACTGGAGGTTTATGGTGGGCTAGTTGGCCCCCAGGGATCCCCCAGCATGCAAGGGGAATTAGTACCCCCTCTGTAAAAGCGCCAGGGGTCTGCCTTGCATAGAGGTGTAAAAAGGGGCATGGCCTCATTACACCTCTGTGCAACGCAGCCCCCTGGCGCATCTTGGAATTTCCATGGTGGGCTAGTTGGCCCCTAGGGACCCCCAGTATGCAAGGGGAATTGGTTCCCCCTCTACAAACGCTCCAGGGGGCTGCATTGCAGAGAGGTGTAAAAAGGGGCGCGGCCTCATTACACCTCTCTTCAACGCAGTCCCCTGGTGCATACTGGAGTTTCCTGGTGGGCTAGTCGACCCCCAGGGACCTCTAGTATGCAAGGGGAATTAGTTCCCCCTCTGCAAACGCGACAGGGGGCTGCGTTGCAGAGAGGTGTAATGAGGCAACGCCCCTGTTTACACCTCTGTGCAACGCTGCCCCTGGCGCACACTGGAGGGTCCTGATGGGCTAGTTGGCCCCTAGGGACCCCCAGTATGCAAGGGGAATTAGTTCCCCCTCTGAAAAAGCGCCAGGGGGCTGCGTTGCAGAGAGGTGTAATGAGGCCATGCCCCTTTTTACACCTCTCTGTAATACAACCCACTGGCGCATACTGGAGGTTTCTAGTGTGCTAGTTGGCCCCCAGGGACCCCCAGTATGCATGGGGACGTAATCCCCTAACTTAGAACGTGTTACGAGGCATGTTTAGACAGTGGTGAAGGTAGGGGACGGGGCTTGAGTTGACATATGTGCAAACACGCCCTGTAGGCGCGTTTTAGCTTGGGAAATATATTCCTCTTCAATCCAGAGGTCCCCTATAGGCCAACTAGCCCAACGGGTACTTCTAGTTAGTGCCACGGAGCTGCGTTGCAGAGTGTTGTAAAAAGGGCCCTGCCCTCTGAACACCTCTCTTCAACGCAGTCCCCTGGTGCATACTGGAGTTTCCTGGTGGGCTAGTCGACCCCCAGGGACCTCTAGTATGCAAGGGGAATTAGTTCCCCCTCTGCAAACGCGCCAGGGGGCTGTGTTGCAGAGAGGTGTAATGAGGCAACGCCCCTGTTTACACCTCTGTGCAACGCTGCCCCTGGCGCACACTGGAGGGTCCTGATGGGCTAGTTGGCCCCTAGGGACCCCCAGTATGCAAGGGGAATTAGTTCCCCCTCTGAAAAAGCGCCAGGGGGCTGCGTTGCAGAGAGGTGTAATGAGGCCATGCCCCTTTTTACACCTCTCTGTAATACAACCCACTGGCGCATACTGGAGGTTTCTAGTGTGCTAGTTGGCCCCCAGGGACCCCCAGTATGCATGGGGACGTAATCCCCTAACTTAGAACGTGTTACGAGGCATGTTTAGACAGTGGTGAAGGTAGGGGACGGGGCTTGAGTTGACATATGTGCAAACACGCCCTGTAGGCGCGTTTTAGCTTGGGAAATATATTCCTCTTCAATCCAGAGGTCCCCTAGGGGCCAACTAGCCCAACGGGTACTTCTAGTTAGTGCCACGGAGCTGCGTTGCAGAGTGTTGTAAAAAGGGCCCTGCCCTTTGAACACCTCTCTGCAACGCAGCTCCCTGGCACAAACTGGAGGTACATGATGGGCTAGTTGGCTCACAGATGACCTCAGGATTGAAGAGGAATATGTTCTCCAACCTAAAACGCGCCACAGGGCGTGTTTGCACAAATGTCTCCTCAGGCCCCAAACCCTTCCTTCACTATTGAGCAAAATATTCCTCTAAAATCAGCCGAAGTCCGAATTCCGACTTACTCACCTGTTCTCACGAGAGACGTCAGTGCAGCATCTTTCAGTCCACTACTGATCCTGAAAAGTAATTGTAACCATACTTACAGTAACTTGAATTTCCTTCCATAGGTTAACATTGACTGGTTTCACTTGAAATTTTTTTCTAAGTGTGGAGTTTTGTAACTTAAAATAATTCCTCAAAAATCAGTCAAACTACGAATTCCAATTTACTCACCTGTTATCAGGAGAGACCTCAGGGCTGCATCTTTTAGCCCACTATTGATCCTGAAAAGTAATTCTAATCGTAGTCACAGTAACTTGAATTTCATTTCATAGGCTAACATTGCCATGTTTTACTTGAAAATTCTTCAGTGTGGAGTTTTTCAGGCACTTGTAAATGCACTCATTCTTCAATACAACTTGGCATAGATATATATGCAAAATATTAAAACTTTACAGAAATACACATTTACTGGATGATGTCATCAGTGATGTCATTTGAGATGTCATGAGTGATGTCATGAGTGATGTCACTGACCATGTCATGAGTGATGTAATATGTGACGTCATCAGCAGTGCATTGCGGGCGCGCAAGTTATAGTTAACTATAACGGGAGAATTTCAATGGTTTTGTATGAGTGAAATGTCCAGCTAACTATAACATGTGTGAAACCTATGGTTTTTCAGTGAGTTTCTAAGATTTTTTTAATGCTAATTTTTAACTATAACGTGTGTGAAACCTATGATTCTTTCAGTGAATATATATGTATATTTATGGGTGTATATATATATATATATATATACAGCCATATATATATTACCTACTGGCGGTCGCCAGTAGGTAGTTATAGTTAGGATTTTTTTCAATGTTAAATCTCAAAATTCTATTTGGAATAACCTTGGCGCCGGTTGACGAATCTGACTGGAAATTTCCTCAAAATGGCCTTGCGGCGTTCCGGTCCTTCTCTGAAAGTTTGGGGGGGATTTGTCAAGCGGGGGCCGAGATAAAAGGGGGGTCCCAAAACGCGTTTTCCCCATGTTAATTTCCATAGGGCGGTCGATTTCACTTTTAGCCCAAACGGCTGAATGGATTTCCACCAAATTTGGCAAAATTGTGGGGACTGGTAGCCCGATGTGCCTTTGCTATGTCTCAAGATATGTGCTCCAGTTGGTTTTGAGTAATTTAGGTTCAAAAAAATATATATATCTATAGCAGCGCCCCGGTACGCGCCCCGGGGAGTGCTCCGGGCGCGCCACGCGAGGTGCGCACGGAAAGCTGATTGGCTCTCGGGTGTCTGTAAACATTCGAAACAGTCCGGAGAGGCCGCCATCTTGTGTCTCGGTAAAATCGAGACACAAGAGGTGGCTAAAACAAAGGGGGAAATGACCATAAGGCGTCAGGGATAGACCCCCTTTGACCCCCTAGGTTTGATGTGGGGGCTATAAAAGGGCCCGCGGGGCATTTAAAGTATTTTTTTTTTTTCGTTTTGTGCGGGGGAGCGAACGGTACGCGCACCGGGTAGCGGACCGGGGAGCGTACTATGAGGAAAAAAGATGACAGAGTTTTTAAAAAATGAAGCCTTTTTTTAGAAATTGGAGGTAGTTCTAAAAAGAACTTTTTTTTTTCTTCTTTTTGTTGTTTTTTGAACATTTTGTACTTTTTTTGGCTTTTCAAAACAGTTTTATATTTTTTTTGTATTTTTTTAGGGGGAGGAACAAAAAAAAGGGAATTGAAACTGGCTCAACTGGAGCAAAAAAAACAAAAAACCCCAAAAATTACTTCTTTTTGGGGCACTTGTGATTATCACCTGCAAGGACGATGAGCTTTACGCTTTTTTCACCATAGGCGATAAGCTTGCCACATGCAGAACAAGTGATATTAAAATCAGCAAATCATGGCTGAATACAAGGCATCATCTCTGATGTTTCTGGTCCCGATGAAGTGGGTTCGTTTCTTTGGGAGGTGGTCCTTGAAGACTGGGGGAGGTTACTGGCCAGTTCCCTGAGCTCTGCACGAGAATAGTTGTTAGGGTGCTTACGGGTCATATGTCGAATCATGGTATAGTTACCAAAGGAATATTTTTTGTTTGGGTTGCCCCTTGAGAGTTCTTCCTTACAGATTAGGCAAGTTACCTTGGCCGCATTCACTTTTTTCTTGCCCTCTGGGAGTGAAAAAAACTCCTATACAATGTGTGACTTGGGCTTGTATGGGGTATTTTGTTCAGGCAGCCATCTTTCATCATCCTCCTCTTCCTCTTCCTCCTCCTCCTCTTGTTGACCACCAATGTAATCTTGAGCTGGTCCTCTTGGTTGTTGTGGTGGTGGTGGTGGGGCAGATGCACCAGCTGCTGCTGCTACTGAAGCCATTATAAAGATCAAAAAGGTATAGAGAGGTACAAACAGGTCTTCCTCAGTCAAAGGACAAAGTCACAATAAGGAAAAAAGGTGGGGTCTTTCATCATTTGGAAAAAAAACTATCCTGAACCAATGAGAAGTGTTATTTTCAGGTCACAAGACTAGGGGCTTCATCATTATGAAACCAAAACTGTTATGAACCAATGAAAAGTGTTATTTTCAGGTCACATGACCCGACGCGCTTACGCTACGCGCCCCCATAGGTTTCAGACCAGTTATAGTTAGGAATTAGCATTTAAAAAACCTATGAAATTCACTGAAAAAACGATAGGTTTCACACCAGTTATAGTTAGGAATTAGCATTTAAAAAACCTATTAAATTCACTAAAAAAACCATAGGTTTCACATCAGTTATAGTTAGCTGGAAATTTTACTGACATAAAACCATTGAAATTCCACGTTATAGTTAGTTGGACTCACTATAACTTGCGCGTGTAATGCACTGCTGATGACGTCACATATTACATCACTCATGACATGGTCAGTGACATCACTCATGACATCACTTATGACATCATCCTTGTGACAGAGTGACAGACCTCCTTTTACTGTAATGTAACCCATGAAACACATATTGAAAAACATAAATTAATTTTTTTTTAAAAATGGAGATACCCATACCAGTTACAACAACCAATTCAATAATTCCACCATCTATATACACATTCACTCATTCACCAACAGTTCTATATAGTCACTCATACATATATACACTCATCATATGTAGTGATACACCTATACATCCTGTTACACACCGACAGTCATCCAAAAGTTACTCACACACATACTCACACATGCAAATAAACTATTGAACATCCATTTATTTGCATATACAGCTATACACACACTACCACCTTACTTCTAAGGAAACTTACACATACTTACTCTCTTAAACAATCACTTATAGAAACACATACTTATTTAAACAAGAACTCTTTCAATCTCTCACTCTCACATATACTGACTCATATACATCAATACTCACATATACTAGATTAAAACATATGTAGTTACTGATAAATACACTAATGAGACAGTCATTCACTCACTAACACACGCATATACACACTCATCCACCCATACAGTCCTGCACATATGCCGTCTTCAAAACACATACAAACAGTGAGTCAGTCATTGATGCATCTATGTGCTAAGTAACACTCCCACCAAACCATACAGACACTCATACTGATACTAAAAAAACATCTAATAATCTATATACACACACATGTAGCTACTCACCAACCCATGCAGCAACTTATACACAAAGTGAAACACTGATACATATATTTAAATATTTAAACATTACTCGTTAATATATGTATTCACTAAGATACACTTAATAAGCCAGTTAACCAATCATTTTTTGTTTAAAACATCCATTTACACACTTATTTAAACATTTATTTTTCCATCTACCTTTACATATACATATATAAAAAATATTTATTTTTCAGAAAGGCACACATTCACTGGATGGTGTCATCAGTGATGTCATGAGTGATGTCACTGACCATGTCATGAGTGATGTAATATGTGACGTCATCAGCAGTGCATTACACGCACAGGTTATAGTGAGTCCAACTAACTATAACGTGGAATTTCAATGGTTTTATGTCAGTAAAATTTCCAGCTAACTATAACTGATGTGAAACCTATGTTTTTTTTAGTGAATATATATATATATGTATATATTCACTGTTTTTTTCACGTTATAGTTAGGAATTAGCATTTATTTATTTTATTTTTTATTAGTTTCAAGCTTTCTCCCTACCCCTATGTGATTTATTCTCTTTTTTTGTCTTTAAAAAAAAAAATAGAAATTTTAGTTTAGTTTTTTTCCCTTCTTTTTTTCTTTTATTACAATATATTCTTTCAGCCCCTGCATCCCTTTTCACTTCTCTCTTTCTTTCTTCTCCCATCTTTGTCCCTCCTTATTTCCCTAGATAACCCCTCTACTTCTTATAGAAATGTTTTCAAGGCAGATACATCCTGCAAGAAATACCCTTTCTCCAACTGTCCACAGCATTCAGATTCAACTTTATGATTTCTACTAAGGATTTTCTTTCATTAGGACAAGAAATGAGTCAACTTCATGAGGTTATAAGAAGTTATGGGTTTTATTCTTCAAAACCACTTTTAGGAATGCCAGAAATTTCATTTGGACCTGAGCGCCCATACTTCTCAGATCGGGCATTCTCTTCCCCAACTCCCACTGCCTTTGCGCTGTTGCCTTCCCTATATCTGACCGGATTAGGTATTTAACAGAGTCTATTTGAAGTGTGGTATCTGATAGTGCTCTACCCAAAATTAGCTCCTTTGTTGTATAGGTGAGGATGTTCACCAGGATCTTCCTGGGTGCTTTCCTCTCTTTGTGTAATCTGAAGGGGTCCCTATGAGTTCTCTGGATTTCAGCCTCAAGGTCTATGTCAGGTCTGTCTTTTAAGACCCCCTCTCTAAGGAGTTTACAAATCAGCGACTTAATGTTCCCATTCTCCACCCCCTCTGGGATTTTTAAGAATTTTAGGTTGTTCCTTCTAGAGTGTTTCTCGAGTCTCTAAATGTCCATCTGGAGGGTCTTATTTTGGGTTCTGAGAGCCTCTAGGGCCATTTCATGTCGCTGGGAGGCCCCCGAGAGTAGGGACACCTCCTCTTCCAAGGCACTAGTTTGTTTACATACATCGTCTAATTTAGCCTTTAGGTTTGAGCATTGCTCCTGTATACTTTTTTGGTTAGCCTCAGATATTTCAAACTTAGATGATATCTTGGATAGAAGGTTCCCCCTCATAGTATTTAAGAGAGACTCCAATGGTGAAAACCCTGCTCCAGGGAAGTCCGATACTGATGCTGACTCCTGAGAACGCCCATCACCATTTTTTGCCCAATCCGTAGCTTCTAGAGCGGTCGAGTCATACACTGTAGCTAGGGGGCTTTGGGGGCTTTGGGGGCTTTGATGATTAAATGCCGCATCATCTACTGTGGGCGGCTCCTCTGTGTCCTGATCACATGCCAATACAGTATATCTATTTTTCAAGATCGCCGGTCGGGATACTGTATCCAGGACCGTGGGTTGTACAGCTGGGGTGGGGATAACTGAAGATGGAGGGGGTGGAGGCTTACCTCCCTTGGTCTCAATTGCCTTGTCCATGATTTTAAAATATGATCTCAGTGAGGGAGTAGGTTTACCCTGAGAGATAGTTTTTTTGTAGTCTCCGCTTGGGCTCCCCCCCCTTAGATTCTTCCCCTTCTTCTCCCTTCCTTTCCCGCTGGGTGAGTAGGCAACTACTCCGGGATCTGCTGAGACACTTGATACCAAAAGACACGATTTTTGCAGCGCTGATTTAGATCTAAGCTGATATCTGTTTTTAACAGTCGCAGCTGAAGGAGCTGGGGGAACTGAGGGAACTGATGCAAATATCGCCTTCTTGCTGCTACTATGAACCGAAGGGAAGGTTGTCTCTGCCACTATAGGAGGAGTTACCTGTAGAAAATTTGAGGCTTGCAGTATGTCAGAGCCCATCACCCTCCGCAACTCCAATTGTAAAAGGGCAGGAGCAGTCACAGAGCAGGGTGTCTTATGCCAAAACCACTCAAACAGAGACCAAAATCACTATCACAGTCACCTGTGGCTCTTGTGGCAGTATCGGCTCCGTGTACAGCGCCTCCTTGGGCTTGTAACATGCACCCCCCCTTCACTGACCGTGTAACGTCGGCTCCAGTGAGTGTACGATGACTAACCCTGGCAAGCGCCGTCCTTACTCTTCTCCAGAGCCTCGCCTGGCATTCCTGCTGATTGTCTTGCGTTCGTTCTCCTCCAGTAACAGCACTGACGCCCTTTACCTTCTCAGCAGCCGACTCAACTGACTCCGGAGCAGCCGCTACTACCATCGGGAGAGAGGGCAGCAGTCTCCCTGCGGTCCTACCGCAGGGCGTTCTCAATCCGAGGCAAGCATCCAGGGAAAATCAGAAGACAAGAGAGAATATTTACCGAGGGTTAAACGAAGCAAAAGGAGATTCCATGCATCCACTCACCATTTAGTATGCCTTTCTACACCGCGTTCAAGCATTTATGCGAGGGAATCACTCGACCGGACCGGAGCTCCCACAGACGGCGTCAGCCTTCCGCCATGTTCCTCTGGAAAACACTAGTGTTAACATTTTGGTGCCGATCCTCTCTCCAAACAGCAGGGGAAGTCCCGACCGGACACGGGGAGCCCCCAACAGGCGACAAGATCGCCAATGCAGGTATGGGAGGGGTTTCTCAAGGAAGGTGGGTAGTCAGTTGGGTGGCAAGGGGTAAAAAAGGGGAAACAATATTCTTCATATACTTATTAGAAATACAATATCTATAGATGGGAGCTGTGTGATGATTCATTCAAGGAAATGTTGGCACGGCCAATATGACTAATAAAATTAAGATCGTCAGCTGGAACGTTAACGGCTTGAGAGCTAGGAAGAAACTGTTCAGGGTAAATGAATATCTCTATAATTCTGGGCCACTTGTGTGCCTACTTGAGGAGACCCATCTAGAGAGGCAAGAGTGTGAGTCAGGGTTGGGCAAACATGGGTGGGTTCAAGATATCCTGTGTTCTGACCAAAGTGGCAGTATGAGAGGGGTGGCAATAGTGATCAGAGTAAATGCTGGCATAAGGGTGGAGAAATTCGACACAGATCATTCAGGGAGGTGGTTGGTGGCATCATTATCATGCCATAATACACCATTTATATGTGCAGTCTACTATGGCCCCAATCAAGACGCCCGGGGGCACTCCTGAAGCTAAAAGCTAGCCTGATGGAGTACGTTGGGCCCGTCATTCTAGAGGGGGACTTCAACCTGATTTTTAATGAAAAACTGGATCGTACATCCAGGATTAAATTCACACCTCCTCAAAGATCTCGAATGGAGCTTAAGAACATAATTAAAGATTTTAACCTCATAGATGTTTGGAGAGCCAAAAACAACACAAAAAGGGATTTTTCCTTTTATAGTCGCAGATATGGACATCACTCCAGAATCGACTTCTTCCATTTAGACCAGCCACTCCTTGCCACAGTAGACACCATCCCCTATATCCCTGCTATACTGTCAGACCATTCGACTGTCGAGTTAGTAATCCATCTTAAACAGAAGGAGCTGCAGAGGAGGTGGACTCTGGACAGAGGCCTGCTATTGGAAGAGGGGGTGAGGTTGGACTTATTGACATCGACAAAGGACTTCTTTAGGAATAACAATCGCTCAACAACCCAACAGGTGATATGGGAGACATTCAAAGCCTTTCTGAGAGGCTCCTGGACCACTTTGATGATTAGAAGAAACAAACTGAGTAAAAAGAAGAAGGAAGACGGCCTTCTCAAGCTCAAATTAAAAGAACAGGAGCTTTGGGAGGCCTCAGCAAATCAGTTAAATACTAAACTCCGCCTGCAAAAAGAGCTAGACGATCTGCGGGCAGATTATCAAGCAGGTCTTGATAAGGTTCTTAAAGATAGAAGGGACGCCAGCAAGCTTCAGAACTTCTCGTATGGGAAGAAATGTGGCCGTCTTCTTGCATGGAAATCCAGGGTGGATAGGACTTGAAATCAAATCAACCGCCTATCCCTGTAAAGCACAGGCACAACTACCCATGAGGATGATTTAATCAGGGAGGAAGCTCAATCCTTTTTCCAAACATTATATACTGCCAACACCTATCGCTGCCCGCAGAGGGTTGATAGCTGGTTAAGTAAAATTCAGCTCCCGTACCTCTCTGAGGAAGATAAAATATATCTCTCCTCTGACGTAAGAGAAGGTGAAGTAAGAACACAGCTTATGAAAATGGCCAAAGGAAAAGCAGCCGGCCCCGACGGACTTCCTGTTGAAGTATACAGGATAGTTTTAGATCAAATACTACCTGTCCTAACAACCCTCTTTAATAAAATTCTCCAGGATGGGGAGAGGGCCCAAGATTCATGGGCAGAAGCTACCATTACCCTAATTCTGAAGCCAAACAAAGACCCATCCAAAATCGAGTCTTACAGACCGATCTCTTTGTTAAACTCGGATTACAAAGTCTTCACGGGGGTCTTAGCAGCAAGACTGGCTAAAATAGTTAAAACTGTTATCCATCAAGATCAGGGGGGTTTCATCCCAGACAGACAACTCAACGGATTAACATTCCAAGCTATCGCGGTAATAGATGTTGCAGTGAATAAGAAGATCTCCCTGACATTGGCAGAGGTCGATGCCGCAAAGGCATTTGACCAAGTAGATTGGATGTGTTTGTGGAGGGCCCTGGCTGGTTTTGGCTTTCCAAACAATTTTGTAATAGCTATTAGGTTTATACCGTTCACCGCGTGCAAAAATCCTAATTAATGGTTCCCTTACCAACTGGATAACCATTGCCCGTTGGACCAGGCAGGGCTGCCCCTTATCGCCTCTGTTGTTCAATCTATCTTTAGAGCCTTTTGTCTGTTTACTTAGATCTAAGCATGGGCGGAAAATCCGTTTCGCTCGCGGATTTTGCGGATTTTCGGTAAATTCACAATCCGCGAGATTCGTGAATCTCCCGCAAAATCCGCAAATCCGCGAGCAGCGGATTTTATGGCTTGCTCGCACTGTTCGCGTGAGTTCGCGGCTTCCCAGTACAACTTTGCGCCCCGCAAATAAGCGCTAAATTGCAGAAATACGATCTTAGCAAAACTGAAACTACTTACCAGGTTCAAAAGTTCAGGCTCATCATTAGTAGCCATTTCCTGTAGTGCTTCCTGAGGGGCCCCTCCAGAGTTCAGTTGCCAGTTGCAACTATTATGTGACCCTGCTCTGAACCTCAGAATAGTTACACATATGCCACAAAGGTCCTGAATTACAGCTAAGGGAGACAAGCAGGAGCCAGGCTGGAAGTTCAAATCCATTAATCAGCCCCTAATTCATTATTGTCAGTTGGGGCAGGGCAGGTGTTGTAACTAATTTTGCAACAATGAAAGCACTTAGCAAGTGCAAAAGATCACTAATCAGGAAGCACTAAGGAAGCAGGTGCCAGCTAAAAAAATATTCTGTGACACATTAATCAGCTCCAAATTAATTCAGGTCACTTGAGGCAGGGAAGGTGTGCTTTGCTTTGCCACAATAATGTACACTGACTGGACACCCAGAGGGTGCTGTGATGAAACAGAGGGTTTTTTTCGAAAAGAGGGAGGAAGGAGAAGTGATCACTTGATCAACGGACACCGTTTACCACTCAGGTTAGTGGAAGGTCCAGTCACAGCGTGTGCCCGTATCTATGATTACAAAAACAACAAGTGATGGACTGAATGTGGATCAATGTCACACACTCCCCCAGTCAAAAGATCTGGGCCCAAATCCATCGTTTTTTTGCACTCCACACCACCCTGGGTTAGGCAATGGCGATATGCAAATCAGCTCTGACCCTGTTGCCCCATGGGAACAGTCCAGTCCGAACTACAAAAGCCATGTCCTTCCCAGAACGGAATCAAGCATCCGAGGACCGGACCGGTTTCGAGGTAACACCTCTCATCAGCCCGGCTAGCTTGACTCCAGTGGTGTGGAGTGCCTGGGACCCACGTCTGGGCATCCCCAGCGCACTTAGGGCGACAATTGACTCCTAGTGAGCTAGCCCCCTGTTTTTAATTGCAGCCAGGGGACCCCCAGAATAAAGTAAATTCCGGTACCCTTAGCTACATTTTAATATCCCTTTTCACTACCACATACCACCCTGCCCACACACCCACACCTCACCATAAGGCTGTTGGATAAAAGATCTCCGCCAAAGAGCCCCTCTTTGAGGTGAGCCCGTCGGGGATTGCACTGCCTCCCCGACGAGGAGCAACCGCCGATGATGAAGCATGACACCCTTCTGGGTGTGTGAGGCAAATCCATCCAACAAAATGGATGCCCTAGGGTGTTACTCCTACACCTTTGGTCACGCCAGTTAGTTCTTCCCTTAGTCACACATAGGAACAGTCCAGCAACCCCTCGTTGTTGTAATCATGAAACAGAGGGTGGCATGGGTGGGCCAGAGGGTGGCATGAGTAGTCAGAGAGTGGCAGTGGTGACAGAGAGTGGCAGTGATGAAGAAGAGTGTCCCAAACAGGCTGGACACATAGAAACAACAAGTTCGCAAAACTTGCGACCCGACAGGTAAGTTCGCGTTTGCGAAATTGTACAAAACCCTCGCGAACTGGCAGAAACCCGCGCGAACACAGAAAAAAAAAAATCCGCTAATTCGCGAGAATTCGCGGATTTTGCGGATTGCGAGTTTGCAAATCCGCAAAATTCGCGAACGCGAGATTCGCAAAATTCGCCCATGCTCACTTAGATCTGATCCGATATTCAAACCTTTCAAGATCTCTGATTTGGAGTTGAAATTTGCTTTATACGCTGACGATCTACTTATGTTTACTTCCAACCCGGGAGAAGCCCTTCCCAGATTAGTAGATTTAGCTGAGGAGTTTGGAGAGGTCTCGGGTATACAATCAACAGAGATAAAACGGAGATCATGGAGTGGAACCAAGAAGTGGGGACAGTTGGAGCAAAGACCAGAATGAGATATCTGGGGGTACATCAGGCCCAAAAAATCAAAGATATACCGAAAATCAACTTAAACAGAATCTCAAAGGATGTCTGTGCCCTCCTCCAAAGATGGTCATCTCTTCCCTTAAACATCTTCGGGAGAGTAAATTAAATCAAGATGATCATCCTCCCAAAAATCACGTTCTTATTTAATTCCATTCCTTTATCATTCCACACTCCATCTGTTAAAAAACTACAAGGGAAACTTGGACTTTCATTTGGAACTCAAAATCTCTGAAAATATCTTGGAAAAAGCTCAGGAGAACCTTGAAAACAGGAGAGCTGGCCTTTCCAGATTTACTTGTTTACTGCCATGCTTTTCATTTTGAAAATCTCAGAACACTAGCGGATAAACCTGATTTATCATCCCTAGGCCTAATATTTAAAGCATTATTGCAAGACATACCACAGGGTCAAGATCATTTTCTTTTCAAGTATGGGGACCCAATTTTTTTTTTAAAGTAAGACTTAAGATTTTGGGGGCAGCCTTAAGAAATTGGGTATATGTTATGCAGAGGCTAGATATTCCCTACTATGCAGCACAGGCCCCCATTCGGGAATCCCCGGAACGCCGACCTGTCTTGATGACCAATTATCTTGGCCCTTGAAGATAGCAGGGTTAGAATGCTCGGGGGACCTCCAGGAAGACTCGCAGCTTTTAAAATGGGAGGTCTTATCTAGTCTGACCGGGGGTTCACTTACCAGATTCAAATACTACCAGTTGTCTGGATGGTGGTCAACGAGATCATGGAACCTTAATAAACCTAATCCAAAATTTGATCTAATATTTAGGAGTGGTAGGTGGAAAAAGCAAATTTCGTACTGGTATACAGCTATGTTAGATGCTGAGAACATCACAGAATTAGAACTACAGAAACTCTGGGGTAACATATCAAACCTGGACAGCGAAATCACTGAGGACCTGTGGACCGATTCTTTTATCATCTTGCAGGCAGTGGTTAAGTCTGCTACATTGAAACAAAACCATCTTTACACTATGTACAGGGCTTATATAACTCCCAAACAACTAGTAAAATTTTCTAACTTAGAATATCATTGCCCTCGATGCAGACACCCGCAGATGATATACATATGTTCGCTGCCTGCCCAGCGATAAGAAACTATTGGGCTAAGATGCAGGACTTTCTGGAAGATGTTCTTCAGCAACCACTTGAAATCACTACCAGAACTATTCTTCTTGGGTTGAGCCATGGTTATAGCGTAAACAATCTCCCTACAAGATTTATTTTTTATGTTATGCTTGTTGCAAGTCGCAAAATTTGTAGAGCATGGAAGGACCCAATCCCCTTACCTTTTCAAACTGCCTAAAACATATTATTCTTATCAGTATATCTGATATGGCATGCGACCCCACAAGTCTTGTTAAAATCTGGGCGGCCCTTGTGGCGTGGCAAGACAGGTGAAAGGTGAAAGGTCTTCCTATGATTTATCCTGGGCCCTGCCGGTTCCCTTATCTCCTAAGTATCACAGGGTGCCAGCTACGGTGTGATCGGGAGTGGACTGGGAAAGCAGCGGCAACTTTGGGGATCAGGCACTTCCTCTACGATATTGGTCTTTAACATCACGGCTGGATCAGGTCGACCAAGCGGTGGAAGTTGCCCAGTTTCCCTTCAAGAATTTTCAAAATGGTATATGAGGAAAACGAAAAAAAAAAAAAAAAAGGAATTAGCATTTAAAAAAACCTTGCAAATTCACTGAAAAAACCATAGGTTTCACACATGTTATAGTTAGCTGGGCATTTAACTCATACAAAACCTTGAAATTCCCCCGTTATAGTTAGTTCAGCTAACTATAACTCGCGCGGCCGCAATGCACTGCTGATGACGTCACATATGACATCACTCATGACATGGTCAGTGACATCACTGATGACATCTCAAATGACATCACTGATGACATCATCCAGTGAATGTCCAAAGAAAAATGTTCCACAGCGGATCTTGTAGACAGCACCTCTATTTTCCGATGTCCCTCTAATATCCAATTTGGTGTTGTGCTGATAACCTCCAGGACCTGCTGCGGTTTTGGTCCTACTGGAAATCCAGACAAAGACTTAAGAAACAAAACAGAGGCAGCACCAAGGATGAAGTAGCCAGGACCATGTAGTATCAAAAATAAATTCTTTTATTTTCTCATTTATAGGACAGCCAACGCGTTTCGCTCCCCAACCATGGGAGCTTCGTCAGGGCAAGTGTGTTGGTCAGAACTTGAAGCGACGAAAATAACGTCAATGGAGTCGTTTGATCCAAACAGTACAGAAGCCTATGGCAAACTTTCGATATCCGGATAATATTTAAGCCACGTCAAGGGTATAAATTTAAAAGACACAATTCGTCCAAGAAGTTCCAAAAATTAGTGTAAAATTTCTGGTATCCAAAGAACAGTAAATGCGCAGACCATAATAAGCTGCCACCAAAATTGCTGAAGAGCCCCCTTTCAGAGCGGTGTCCCCATGACGGATTCAATCGGCGGACTGTTCTTTGGATACCAGAAATTTTACACTAATTTTTGGAACTTCTTGGACGAATTGTGTCTTTTAAATTTATACCCTTGACGTGGCTTAAATATTATCCGGATATCGAAAGTTTGCCATTGGCTTCTGTACTGTTTGGATCAAACGACTCCATTGACGTTATTTTCGTCGCTTCAAGTTCTGACCAACACACTTGCCCTGACGAAGCTCCCATGGTTGGGGAGCGAAACGCGTTGGCTGTCCTATAAATGAGAAAATAAAAGCTTTTTTCATCCAGTGAATGTGTATCTTTCTGAAAAATATATTTTTTATACATGTATATCTAAAGGTCGATGGAAGAATAAATGGGTAAATAAGTGTCTAAATGGATGTTTTTTTGTAAAATTGATTGCATAACTGACTTATTAAGTGTATCTTATTGAATACATGTATTAGCAAGTAATATTTAAATATGTAAATATCTGTATCATTGTCTCACTTTGTGTATAAGTGGCTGCATAGGTTGGTGAGTAGCTACATGAGTGTCTATATGGGTTATTAGTTGTTTTTTTCAGCATCAGTATGAGTGTGTGTATGGTTTGGTGGGGGTATAACTTACCACATAGATGCACGAATGAGTGACTCACTGATTGTATGTCTTTTGAAGACAGCATGTGTGCAGGACTGTATAGGTGAATGAGTGTGTGTATGGGTGTGTTAGTGAGTGAATGAGTGTCTCAATAGTGTCTTCATGAGTAACTACATATGTTTTAAACTAGTATATGTGAGTATTGATGTATATAATTGAGTATATGTGAGAATGAGAGTTTGGAAGAGTTCCTGTATAAATAAGTATGTGTTTCTATACGTGATTGTTTAAGAGAGTAAATATGTGTACGTTTCTGTAGAAGTAAGTGTAGTGGTGTGTATATAGCAGTATAATCAAGTAAATGGATTTTTGATAGTTTATTTGCATGTGTAAATATGTGTGTGAGTAACTATATGGATGAGTAGTAGTGTGTAACAGGATGTATAGGTGTATGAGTACATATGATGAGTGAGTACATGTATGAGTGACTATATAGAACTGTTGGTAAATGAGTGGATGTGTATGTAGATGTTGGAATTTCTGATTAGGTTGTTTGGTATCTCCATTTTTAAGAAAATGTTAGTTTCTATTTTTGAATGTGTGTGTCAAAGGTTATTTTATGCTGAGAGGAGGTCTGACACTTTGTCACAAGGACGATGTCATCAGTGATGTCATTTGAGATGTCATCAGTGATGTCATGAGTGATGTCACTGACCATGTCATGAGTGATGTAATATGTGATGTCATCAGCAGTGCATTGCAGTCGCGCGAGTTATAGTTAGCTGAACTAACTATAACGGGGGAATTTCAAAGGTTTTGTACGAGTGAAAGGTCCAGCTAACTATAACATGTGTGAAACCTATGTTTTTTTCAGTGAATTTGGATGGCTTTTTAAATGCTAATTCCTAACTATAACATGTGTGAAACCTATGTTTTTTACAGTGAATTTGAAAGGTTTTTTAAATGCTAATTCCTAACTATAACGTGTGCGAAACCTATGGTTTTTTAAGTGCATTTCAAAGGTTTTTAAAATGCTAATTTTAAAATGTATCAATTATTTTATTTATTATATATTTATTTTTCCACAAACTGCCTTTGTATATTGTAATATATGCCAACGGTAAAAATGGAACTGGTCCAACCAATATTGTCCACAGATTGAGAAAGCAAGGAAACATGTGCATAAGTCTGTTTCTGCTTTCCTCAGAGACTATGGTATGGATTCTATATACCACAACAACTTGCGTTACAATTCGCAAGGCATTTGTAGAGGAGACGCTGTACATTTCACAGATGAGGGGAACAGAGTCTTCCTCTTGAACTTTAGACTCTGCATCGGTACTTACTTGTAGGTACAAAAAACACTCAATGAACACAACAGCTCTTTTTAGAGCCAACCAACATATAAAAACTCAAACTTGTTATTTAACTGTATTATTTTTTCAGAAATGCGCGCAACGTGCGCGCACCTTGCGATTTAAAAAAAAAGTAACATTTTTTTTTTGCCTTTCGGGGTCCTTCAGGGACCCCGTGAGAAAGCCTAGGGGGTCAGGAAGTCTCTACTCTGCCCCCTTTTCATGTTCTCCACTATTGTTTTTCACTCACTTCTGCTTCCAGGGTGCGTTCAACGTGCGCGCACCTCACAATTTTTTTTGGGTTAAAAAAAGGTTTTTCTTCCCCTTCGGGTCCTTCAGGGACTCCCTGAGAAGGCCTAGGGGGTCAGGAAGTCTCTACTCTGCCTCCTTCTCATGTTCTCCACTTTTGTTTTTGACTCACTTCTGCTTCCAGGGTGCGTGCAACGTGCGCGCACCTCACAATTTTTTTTGTTAAAAAAGGTTTTTCTTGCCCTTCGGGGTCCTTCAGGGACCCCCTGAGAAGGCCTAGGGGGTCAGGTAGTCTCGATCCTACCCCTTTTCACGTTCTCCACTTTTGCCTCGAGGGTGCGTCATTCATATGCGTCATGCGAAAACCGTGCGTGCATGCATGCGTGCACATAAAGCCATTTGACTTGAAAACAACACTTTTGATTGGTTTATAGTAGTTTATTTTCCAAATCTTCAAAAACCCCACCCACTTCCCTCACAAGCTCTTTCACTTCCTTGGGAGAAGCATCTTCAGTGTTTTCTTCAAGATTTGAAAATAGCAGAACAACAGCAGTGTAACGACCGGATTTTCGGACCAGATAGAATCAGCTCACCAAGACACCACCAACCCAGCCGAAACGTAACCACCTCCCTCCTCAGGACCTACTTACCAAGGCACCTGGGTACCTACCTGAGGATGGGGAATTAGCAATATACAAGCTTAGATCCTCTAAACCACCACTAAATCTATATGGATTACTAGGAATACTCACTATTTACTAAGGAATTCCATATTCCACACCACACTCATACCTTATAGTCTTGCGGCAACTTAGGCCCAGACTATTCTACCCTCCTCCTCATAGTGAAGGGGACAGTTCTGATCATTTACCATTACACACTGACCTCAATCAGTGCTCACGCAAGCCACAATCCTGTGGGTATACACATTGACCACAATCAATGTCCTCATTAATGCCACTCTCTCTCTAGCAGCAATCTCACTACACACCACATCCTTCCGGTGCTCTCACAAGCCACAATCCTGTGGGTATACACATTGATCGCAATCAATGCTCTCACTAATGCCTCTCTCTCTAGCGGCTACTCTGTCCTATGAATACCTTCAGCTCTCCACCTATCTGTTGGGAAGTTTCTCTTTATATCTAATATCTACTGGGGATGTCTCATATACAAATGTTATATTTTATGTGGTAGATAGACAGTTCAATCCTCTCACACAAGAATGGCCAAATCACAATATGCAAAGGTTATTCTCTGATTCAAGTGCTCCCTGCTCCCTTGCTCAGTTACTACTTACCCGGACGGGAAACGCATCCGTCCACATAACAGCATCTGACTAGAAGAAAGGTTAACTATGTCATATGAAATAACAATTACACAATGGTTCACTAAGAACTGGGGTCCCTTTATTACACAATAACAAATTATAACAACAATACAATACTGCAATATAACATATAGCCTGAAAAGCAAAGGAAAGAATTAGAATGTGTGTGCACGCTAATAAGAAAGGGTCGACGTCACCTTATGAGTACGAAGTCTGGACTCAGTTGTCATCTGGGTTCCCTTCTCGTCTGTGCCTTGGCTCATCATTGAATCACCCCTGCAGTCACAGATACACGTCTGCACCGCTATGCTCTGTCTCCTCTGCTCCCCTCCAAGTCACTGGAACCTCCCTCTTGTTTTCTGTTTCGTCTGCTGCACTCTCGCTGTTCTGCACTACTCCTCTCTCCTCTCGACCACGGACTATCTTCACCTTCCAACTTTGATCTTATAAATCAGTTTCTGCTGCTCTAGTACTCGTTCGCTCCGCTAACTTCTTCACTCTGCATGCTCTGATCTCAGGGTCAAAGCTCACCAGCTGCTCCAACTAAAGTAACTTCAATCTTTCTGTGAGATTATCAGCCTTCGGTCTTTTTCGGACTTCAAAATGGCGACTGTCTGCTTTAAGTTGATTAACTGCAATGATGCTAACGACTAGCTGCCGTCTACTAACTGACTGAATGACTAACTCACTGACTCTCCGTGCTTTCGCTAATATAGAACCTTGTTCATGCATGGAAAATTCCAGCCAGTAACCTGCCGCCCACCAAATTCTTGCACCACCCCGTGCCAAGGACACGTTCTCAGCCGGCCGGCCTGATGTTATGTCTTCGACACAAAGAAAAATACAGTCTTTCGATAAGGGCCAGCCTGAGCCGGTTCTCTCCAAGCGAACAACACCTTATAACTAAAACATTACATTTGACCTAAAAGCGTCTCATGCAGCCGAGGCAGAAAGAAAGATGGAGTCTCTCTCGTTCGAGGCCTACAAGGCCCGAAATAAGCATAAGTCTGTCAGAAATATACTAATAGCTTTACAAAAGGACGGAATAATACTGATACTAAGGAATCTATCCCCTAACATAAACTTATAGGCCCTAGAATAAAGAAAAGAATAGAGAATTATATCAAACACCTTGTAAATAGGCCAGGTCTTAGGTTCTAACCCCTCTATTAGAATGATAGTAGGCTAAAGTCACCTTCACTCAAAAAGGGGGACAAAAACCCCGTCAGAACATTTCACCCTTGACTTTAGTCTACTAATCATTTGCTAAATGGAACCAACATATGTCGAAGAATAATAGGAAACAACACTGACAGATCTATTTCTAGTACTGCATCTACAAGTTTGAAGTAAAGAAGGAATACACTGAATAAAACAGCAAATATCAACTAAGATGCAAATAGTAAGCAGGATACCCCCTAATATCTGACGTAAAGAATGTAAATCTGGTAACCAATTAAAGAGCCAGTCAAACCAGCCCTGGTCAATGTGTTTCCTAACTTCTTTGGTTAAGTCGTGTAATTTGTCAATGTGAGCCTGAATGGACCTAGTATGGTCAGATAGATTGAAACAACAAAGACCCTCAAAGTCAGAACAGTCATGTCCATGTTTAAGTAAAAGATAATCTATAGCGGCTCTATTTTGTAAAATAGCTCTGCGTTCACCCTGGGTGTCAAATAGCATGTCAGATAGAATTGTAGAAGTATGATTGATGGATTTAACCATCCAACAGGCCATTTTTCCAATAGATTTAGCATTATGTACTGCCAGGGCAGGGACACCTAAAATAGAAAAAGCTAAACTAAGATATTCAGATTCAGAAAATAAATGTAGTGTAGAATCACAATTGTCCTTCAACATTACTGCATCACGGACAACACGGGAATGCACATTAGGATGCGAAGAAAACATTAACAAGCTCAATCTAGTAATAGCACAGGGTCCTCCGGTAATATTTTCAGGAATGTAAGGCCAAGATGTATTGCCACAAGAGAAAAGCCATCCAGAAGGTAATAGCATTGTACGATAGTGGCTAGGGGTAACTACAAGACTTTTGCAGGTCATATTATTTTGAACAGAAATACATGCTTTCGATGATCTCCGGGAACATAAAGTTCTTTCATGATCTGTAAATGAAGTAGCACCTTTTAGTTTCAAACAAACACATTCAGTTATGGCGCTTGGATCACAGGTAAGGAAGAAACATAAATCACCCTGCGTGATATTATATGTAGTTATTTGAGAATGAATCGGTGGTACTGGATCTAATAGCACAGTACATAAAGGACAGTACTCGTGAGTCGCGAAATCCCCAAGAATAATATTAGGACGGGCATTTGTTATATTGAAAATATGGGCAAGGGTCTCCAAAGATGCTGGAACGGCTACCAGACAGGTTGCTAATATGTCTGTTACCGAACTCATCGGTGTTAAACAGAAATGTGGAGAGTTTGTTACCCTTCGTGCCAGGGTAGTCCAAAAGTTAGATGATGAATCCCACGCAGCGAAGGAACGTGGCACTCTGATTCTCCAGTCAACCAGAGTCTGGGGGTTCCTTCCTCTCCCGATGTAGCAAGCCAAAAGGAGTCCAACGCCGGCACATCCTGCAACAGCAGTCCAGAGAATGATCTGAAAGAAAATCAAATACAGGCATTATTCATTCTCGTATATAACATTTGTCAGCTGGGACAGCTCCCCAGCTATCTCTCCCTGGTCTCATGACAAGTACTGTATTTTCATGACCAGTTGCAATAATTTCAGTTTGTTCAGGGGGACTTTTAGGCGATTGCACCCACACTCTCTCTCCTGGATTATCAGTGGAGCCAAAACCTTTTTGTCCTTGAACAGTTAATAAGGTTGGGGCAGTGCCTTTCTGAATCTCACCACTGAAAACAGGCATGATTAGCAGTTGAGCAACTCGGTCAGTCTTATGAATCGGTAAATCAACCTCACTGCTATTCAGCAGGAGTACCGTAATCTCTCCCTGATAATCACTGTCAATGACACCTCCAAGCATTTGAATGCCTTTTAAGGCCAGGCCCGATCTAGGGGCTATTAGGCCAAAATTTCCAGTTGGTATACTGACACCAATGCCAGTTTCAATGATAACTCGATCTCTGCCTTTTACAGTAATGTCATTCATGGCATGCAGGTCTAAGCCTGCAGAACCTGGGGTTGCTCTGCATGGAGCCAGGGCTCCGGGGGAAATTTCCCAATACATTTCAGTATTTTTGACTGTGTTTGGTTTAGCATCAACAGCTGGAGGAAATAAACGCATTAATGGGGAATCAGCATTTAAAAAAGGGACGATTATTCAAAATCAACAGTGCCTGAAACAAATATTCTCTCCAATTTGTATATTTATTATCAGTTAATTTACGCAATTGATCTTTTAGCAAACCATTCATTCTCTCCACAAGACCTGCTGCCTGTGGGTAGTACGGTATGTGAAACACCCATTCAATGTTATTCTCCACACAAAATTCCTGTACCAATCTTCCTTTGAAGTGGGATGCATTATCAGATTGAATTTGAAATGGGACACCATAATACAGCATAATCAATTCCAATGTTTTAATGGTATTTACTGGGTAGCTCGTTTACAAGGAAAGGCCACTAACAGACCACTGTACGTGTTGACAATGGTGCATATATATTGACAATTTTTACTCATAAGTAGTGGACCAATATAATCAATCTGCCACATCTGAGCAGGTAATTTACCTCGGTGTAACTGTCCTCTAACAATTTGGGGTACTTTTCGTTGTCTGGAATGTTGACAGATAGGACAATGCATTATAGTATCTTTGATCAAATTTAGAGGAATATAAATTCCTCTGTCAGCAGCCCACCGGATAGTGGCTCTCTCTACAAAATGTCCTGCTTTCTGGTGGGCCCATTTCGCCAATCCCGCCAAATCAGAATCCTACATGTCCACCACTGCCTCAGCAATTTTAGATTTCTCATCTGCAATGTTGTGAAAGAATTTGTCAAGGAAGTCTATTGATGTATGAGCATCCACATGAAAGATTATAACAGTACTTTGCGGAAGCAGTTCCCAAATTTCTTGCCATAACTCTTTACCCCAAAGTTCTTTAGAATGCAATTCCCAATTACGAGCATGCCATGTTGGTAACCAGACTGCCAGTCCATTAGCAGTGGACCAGGAGTCAGTAAAAATGTGACACGTACCAGGTAGTTCCTGTTTTAAAACTTGGTAAACAGCATACAGTTCAGCAAATTGACTACTGTTCCCTTCACCAGTTGTACTCAGCAATTTTTGTGTGATAGGATTATAGGACACTGCCTTCCAATGCCTCTTCTCTCCTATGTACCTCGCTGAGCCATCCGTAAACCACACATGGTTTCTGTCCTCCGCGGACAGATCATCAAATGGCTTACACCACTTAACAGGGGATTCCTGTACTATAGGTACAGAGCAATCACTCCCAGTCTCATTTGATGGTGCCTGCGCCACTTGCTCATGTAACGTCGCAACACCTTTCGGTCCCACACGTACCCTGTCTTGTATGTACCATTTCCACTTAATCACACTCGCCTCTTGAGCATGTCCAATTCGATGAGTTTTCGGCAAACTCAAAACCCATTGCATAATTGGAATTTCAGGTCTCAACATCACATCATGTCCCAAAGTCAATTGCTCGGTATCCACCAGAGCCCAATAACATGCAAGTAACTGTTTCTCAAAAGGTGTATAACGGTCACCAGCATCCGGTAACTTTTTAGTCCAGAAACCTAGCGGTACTTTATTTCTGCCTTGTTTTTGCCACAAACTCCAATTTGCGTAAGGACCTTTCACGCACGGGCCACAGATCCAAAGCATACTGGATCGCTTCTCTCGCCAAATCAAACGCATCTTGCTGCGGCTTACTCCATTCTTTTTATGAGTGACTCTGTACAAAGGGGCTAATATCTGACTCAAATGTGGGATGTGGTGACGCCAAAAACCAAATAAACCAATAAATCTTTGGGCTTCTTTTCGGTTCCGAGGAACTGCAAAATCAAGAATTTTCTGCTTCACCTGTGGAATCACTTCTCTGTTACCTTTATGCCAATTAATGCCTAAAAATTTTACACTTTGTGACGAACCTTGTAACTTGTCGGGATTGATTTCCCAACCCTTTTCTCGTAAATGATTGATAACCTGATCTAATTGAGTCTGAACTTGATCCTGTGTCTCACCTTGAATCAAAATGTCGTCAATATAATGACAAATTTGTATTTGTGAGTTTATGGGTATTTCAGCTAAATGTTCCACCACCAGCCGGTGACAGATCGTAGGACTGTGTACATAGCCTTGAGGAAGACTTCTAAACATCATTTGACGTCCATTCCATGTAAAACTGAATTGTTCCTGACACTCAGGGGCAATTGGTATCGAAAAGAAAGCATCAGCAATGTCAATAGACGCATACCACATTCCTGGATGCTTCTGAATTCTCTCAATTAAAGTAATCATGTCTGGTACTGCAACAGTCGAAGGGGGTGTATGTTTATTTAATTTGCGGTAATCAACAGACATACGCCAAAAATTATCACTTTTACGCACAGGCCAAACGGGATTTTTCCAAGCAGAGGTAGCCGGAGTTATAACTCCTGCATTTATCAGATCCTGAATTGTAGCACTGATTTCTTCGTGACCACCTGAAATACAGTACTGTTTTTGGGAAATGACTTTTGTAGCCTGGGGAATTTTTATAGGAGGCATTCTCAAACGGCCATCTCGTACAGGTCTGGATGTTATATAACCTCTACTTCCAAATTGATAACAACCATCATCTAAATGCAAAGTCATACCCTTTAGGATATCGATTCCAATTATGTATTCTAAAAGTGGCACAACTAAAACAGAATATCCTTTTTGGGGAATTCTGCCTATTTTCATCTCAACATTTGTTTGTACTGCGGGGGTCTCCTTTCCACCTAAACCGGTAATTGTGAAAAAATGTCCTTTGAATTTCTTTGAATTTCCATGAATTAGAGTGGCCTCCGCTCCTGTATCTACCAATGCTCGGGCCCTTTGTATATTACGATGTCTCCAAAAAATTTCAATATCTACATAGGGTCTATTGTCTTTGTGAGCCCAATTGCGTACTGGAGCTTGACCTATTTCCTAGTCGTTTTTATTGCGTTCTGACAACTAAGACAAATCAGGGTAAATACTCTCAAATTTTTGGGACGATGTAATTTCCTGTTCATATCCATCCCCATTACGAAACAAATTTTTGTCATCTACATGGTATTGTGAATTTCGTTCAGAAAATCTGTGTCGATCCTCTCTTCTCCTCATTTCAGGGGACTGATCCCTTTCATCTCTATATCTGCTTTCAACACGGTCATCTCTCCCCCTCTCTCTTTCCCCCTCTCTCCCCCTCTCTCACTCACGCCGAGGGGATAAATCACGCTCATTCCGTCGTCTATCACGCCGATCCGAATCATCACGACGTCTATCATCCCCACTGTCATCAGAATATTCACGATCACATTCATTCTTCCGTACAGGTCGAGCACCCTCCTTCCGATCCAAACCACGCTTGCGAAACATATCCCACAAGCGATTATTAGGTGCACCATCAATGTCCTCTCTCTTCACACCGTCAGCCAGCAAAGCAAGAAACATATCACGTCTAGAAAACTGATAATTTCCAGCAGTACGACCCTCAGGTCTGGACTGTCTTTCAGGTTTAAGCCATTCGCCCAATTCACCAAGCTGACGTACAGATTCAAGCACTAAGGACAACGCTTTACCAGTCTGATTGATCAACAAAGTCATCATAACTTGTTTATATGCGACAGGGGAAGAACGGATAATGCGATTCCGCACAGAAGATGTCAACAAACCATCCAACAATCTGTCAGATGTACTCGCAGTTTTCATTACCTACTCCTTTAGTTTTTGTGCCGCATCACGTGAAGTATACCACGGCTTGTCATTCAAGGGCCAAACAGATTCAGTAGGGTATTTGTGATTACAACCATAAGTCGCTAATTGAAGCAGACTAATTTGACCAACAGCATTATAGTTTCGGAAATTAACTTGTACAGTAGAATCAGAACTCAAAGAACAAAACTTCAAAGCATCTTCCGCATCTAACATGATGCCAGCAGCACCCAGTTCATAGAGACGCACCATCCATGCAAGTAAGGCCTCACCGGGCCGCTGTCGAAATCGCTGCAAAATGTCACTAACTCCCTGTTGTGTAAAGTCTTCCAAACTATCCAAAGGAATGCCATTTGGATTACCAGGAGCCGGCTGTAATTTTCGTCGAAAAACTGGATGAGCAGAAATTTCAGTACAAGCTGTAAATTTAGAGGGACAGTCAGATCGAGAAACGTCATCAGAATTAGAACAGCGACCAAGGTTGCCGGAATCATCAAATTTATCAAAAGTATTAGATTTACAGTCATGTCTGGTGTGAGAATACTCACGTCTGTCAGACTCCTCAGCCGAGGAGCCAGAATCGTTCGAGTCCCAGATATTACCGTCCCACTCATCAGGATTCCAGTCCGGCTTTCGCCACGACCAGACGTACTTTCCGTTTGCTAACTCGACCACGATGATTCTTATATTTGTATTTAGCAATACGAACAGCAGCTCTTTCAGCAATAGTCTGATAAGTCCCAAGTTTGTCGGCAAGCAATTTATTTTGACATCTCAAAAGAGTGTGAGCATTTTGCACTTCAACAAACTTCTCTTCAAGATCTGCATATTGTCTCTGCAACTTCAGAAATTTCTCATGTACAATCCTGTACGCATACAAAACAATCCAACCCCTGCGTCCTAAAAAAGGGAGCTCCTCACCCTTCACAATCGGCGCTTTCTGCAAGCAAGCAATCACATGAGTCGGATCCGCCGCTTCCAAGCAAGAACTCCAATTTTCACTCAAACCAGTACAATCAGCCCACTCATGAGCCAATGCCTCTTAAGGCGTTGATTCCCATCCGGAAATTTCAACAGGCAATTTAGAAGTAGATTTTGACCTCCTCAAAAACATTGTGCCAAAAAGAAAAAGATATATACAACTATAAACAAATAATATACAAAATGTACTCCGTACGCGCCAAGCGCAAAAAAAAAAAAGATAGAAACAACACCGCGCTAACAGGCTTATGTAAACGGTTCGTGATGCCAGATGTAACGACCGGATTTCGGACCAGATAGAATCAGCACACCAAGACACCACCAACCCAGCCGAAACGTAACCACCTCCCTCCTCAGGACCTACTTACCAAGGCACCTGGGTAACTACCTGAGGATGGGGAATTAGCAATATACAAGCTTAGATCCTCTAAACCACCACTAAATCTATAGGGATTACTAGGAATACTCACTATTTACTAAGGAATTCCATATTCCACACCACACTCATACCTTATAGTCTTGCGGCAACTTAGGCCCAGACTATTCTACCGTCCTCCTCATAGTGAAGGGGACAGTTCTGATCATTTACCATTACACACTGACCTCAATCAGTGCTCACGCAAGCCACAATCCTGTGGGTATACACATTGACCACAATCAATGTCCTCATTAATGCCACTCTCTCTCTAGCAGCAATCTCACTACACACCGTATTTTTCTGGTGCTCTCACAAGCCACAATCCTGTGGGTATACACATTGATCGCAATCAATGCACTCACTAATGCCACTCTCTCTAGCGGCAATCTCTGTCCTATGAATACCTTCAGCTCTCTCTCTATCTGTTGGGAAGTTTCTCTATATATCTAATATCTACTGGGGATGTCTCATATACAATTGTTATATTTTATGTGGTAGATAGACAGTTCAATCCTCTCACACAAGAATGGCCAAATCACAATATGCAAAGGTTATTCTCTGATTCAAGTGCTCCCTGCTCCCTTGCTCAGTTACCACTCACCCGGACGGGAAATGCATCCGTCCACATAACAGCATCTGACTAGAAGAAAGGTTAACTATGTAATATGAAATAACAATTACACAATGGTTCACTAAGAACTGGGGTCCCTTTATTACACAATAACAAATTATAACAACAATATAATACTGCAATATAACAAATAGCCTGAAAAGCAAAGGAAAGAATTAGAATGTGTGTGCACGCTAATAAGAAAGGGTCGACGTCACCTTATGAGTACGAAGTCTGGACTCAGTTGTCATCTGGGTTCCCTTCTCGTCTGTGCCTTGGCTCATCATTGAATCACCCCTGCAGTCACAGATACACGCCTGCACCGCTATGCTCTGTCTCCTCTGCTCCCCTCCAAGTCACTGGAACCTCCCTCTTGTTTTCTGTTTCGTCTGCTGCACTCTCGCTGTTCTGCACTACTCCTCTCTCCTCTCGACCACGGACTATCTTCACCTTCCAACTTTGATCTTATAAATCAGTTTCTGCTGCTCTAGTACTCGTTCGCTTCGCTAACTTCTTCACTCTGCATGCTCTGATCTCAGGGTCAAAGCTCACCAGCTGCTCCAACTAAAGTAACTTTAATCTTTCTGAGAGATTATCAGCCTTTGGTTTGTTTCGGACTTCAAAATGGCAACTGCCTGCTTTAAGTTGATTAACTGCAATGATGCTAACGACTAGCTGCCGTCTACTAACTGACTGAATGACTAACTCACTGACTCTCCGTGCTTTCGCTAATATAGAACCTTGTTCATGCATGGAAATTTCCAGCCAGTAACCTGCCGCCCACCAAATTCTTGTACCACCCCTTGCCAAGGACACGTTCTCAGCCGGCCGGCCTGATGTTATGTCTTCGACACGTAGAAAAATACAGTCTTTCGATAAGGGCCAGCCTGAGCCGGTTCTCTCCAAGCGAACAACACCTTATAACTAAAACATTACATTTGACCTAAAAGCGTCTCAAGCAGCCGAGGCAGAAAGAAAGATGGAGTCTCTCTCGTTCGAGGCCTACAAGGCCCGAAATAAGCATAACTCTGTCAGAAATATAATAATAGCTTTACAAAAGGACGGAATAATACTGATACTAAGGAATCTATCCCCTAACATAAACCTATAGGCCCTAGAATAAAGAAAATAATAGAGAATTATATCAAACACCTTGTAAATAGGCCAGGTCTGAGGTTCTAACCCCTCTATTAGAATGATAGTAGGCTAAAGTCACCTTCACTCAAAAAGGGGGACAAAAACCCGGTCAGAACAAGTAGCCACAGGAATCTTCATCTGATTCAGATGTGCAGTTTGTTTCTGAGCAGCCACCTCCAAAGAAGACCAAAGAATCATTTATTTGGAAGTTCTTTACCTATCCAGAGGGGCAGAAGAAGGTGAATGCCTCCAAAGTTACATGCAAAATCTGTGGCAGCATCCTATCAAGAGGTGATGCCACCAAACATTATTCATTTAGCATTGCTACAACGATTCGGCATGTAAAAAATCTGCATCTAATCAACTTTGCTCGGGCATCAACCTTAGAGACAATCTTCCAGCTGCTGTCCCCAGCACCTCTTCTGCAGGAGCATCTCCATCTACAACTGATTTAGATATCCGGTCGAATTTTGCAGATGTACACACACACTGCAATTATTGCAACAAAATATTGTGTCACGGAGAACAAAGTATTGACTTAATCGTGACAAAGATCAGGCAGCACAAATGCTCCCGCCGTTAATTTTTTTTCTTTTTATTATTTTTGTTCCAGTTCTTGTTGAGCAGTTTTTGGTTACCTGATTTCTTTTTTGTTACAGAAAACCCCAATTAAATATAAAATTGTTAAAAAAAATTAAAACAAAAAAAACCCCCAAAAAAACAGTTCTTCTCAGAACTAACTTCACTTCTCCAAGAAGAGCTATATTTCTTATATACTGTCTCATGCTTTTTTGAATGAATGTGTAGTGTATAAATGAATGACTGAAATGACTGAATGAAGGGGAGGAAGATACTGAGGGAATGAGTGAGGAAATGTGAGTATGGTGTGTGAGGAAAGGGGAGTGAAATAGTGACTGAAAGAAGGGGACTAAGGGTAGGGGAGTGAGGTAAGGAGAGTGAAAGAGTAAGGGAATGGCAGTAAGGAAAGGAGAGTGAGGGAGCGGTTGTGAGAGAAAGGATGCAGGGGATTAAGATACGGAAGGGGAGTAAGGGACAGAGAGGGGGAAGTACAGCAGGGTAAGGAGAGTGAAGGAAAGGGAAGTGGAGTGACGGTGAGGGAAGGGGTATGAGGAAGAGAAAAGGGGGTAAGGAAAAGTGAGAGAATGGGAGTGAAGGAGACAGAAGGGGAATGAGGGGATGGAGGAGTTAGGGAAGGGGAGTGTGGGAAGGGGAGTAAGGAATGGAGTGAGAGAAGGAGAGCGAGGGGGAGTGAGGAAAAGGGAGCGGGAAAGTGAAGGAGTGAGAGATACAGATATGAGGAAGTAGAGAGGGGGAAGGGGAGTGACACTGAGTGATGGTCAGTGACAGTTATGGAAGGGGTATGAGGGTGAGGGTAGGTAAATGAGGGAGAAGGAAGAACATTAAGAGAGAGGGAAAGTGAGTGAGGAAGAGAGGAGGAGTGATAGAAAGAGAGAGGAAAGGAGATTAAGGGTAAGGGAGACAGAGGGAGAGAGTGAGAGAGAGGGAGGGAGAGCAAGGAACTGAGAAGGAGTGAAGCAGTTAGAGTGAGTGAGACAGAGGGAGACAGGTAGTGAAAAATGGATAAAAAAAGTGAGGGAGGGAGTGAACGAAGGGGAGTAAATGAGATGGAGTGGGGATGTGAGGAAAGGAAAGAGGAGTGAAGGAAGGGGAATGAGGGAAAAGTACTGAGGGTGAGTGAAAGGCAGTAACAGTGAGAGAAAGGGGAATGAGAGAAAAGGAAGGAGGTTAGGAAACAGGAAAGGGGGCTGAGGGATAAAGTAGGAGTGAAGGAAACAGAAAGGGAAAGAGAGGAAGGGTGAGGGAAAGAGAGAGAGGGAGAGAGTGAGAGGGAAAGAGAAGGAAAGCGAGTGACTGAGAGTGAGTGAGGTGGTTAGACTGAGTGAGACAGAGGGAGGGAGAAATGGAGTGAAGGGGAGTGAGGGACTAAAGGAATGGGAGTTAGCAAAAGTGAATAAGGAAAGGGGAGTAAGGGAAGGGGACTGACTGATGGAGTGAGGGAAAGAGAGTGAGGAGGAGTAACAGAATGGGAGCAGGAGAAAGGGAATTGGGTGATGCACAGAGAGGAGAATATGAAGTAGGAGAAGTGAGATTGAGTGAAGGGCGGTGACAGTGAGGGAAGGGATATGAGGGTAAGGGAAAAGGACTGAGGGAAAAAGAAGCATATTAAGATAGAGGAAAAAGAAGTAGTGAGTGAGAGAGAAGGATTTATGGAAAGAGAGAGGAAAGAAAAGGAAGATTGGTGAAGAGAGAGGGAGACAGTGAGAGAGAGAAAGAGAGGGAGAGTAAGGGACTGTGAGGGAGTGAGGCAGTTATAGTGACTGAGACAGAGGAAGAGACTTAGAGACGGATGGAGGAAAGGGGAGTGAGGGAGGGAATAAAGGAAGGAGAGTAAGTGAGATGGAGCAAGGGAGTGAGGAAAGAGGAGTAAAGGAATGGGAGTGAGGGAAGGGGAGTGAGGGAAAAGTACAGAAGGTGAGTGAAAGGCAGTAACAGTGAGAGAAAGGGGAATGAGAGAAAAGGAAGGAGATTAAGAGACAGGAAAGAGGACTGAGGGATAAAGTAGGAGTGAAGGAAACAGAAAGGGTGAGAGAGAAAGAGAGGGAGAGCTAGTGACTGAGAGGGAGTGAGGCGGTTAGACTGAGTGAGACAGAGGGAGAGTGGGAGAGAGAATGGAGTGAAGGGGAGTGAGGGACTAAAGGAATGGGAGTTAGCAAAAGTGAATGGGGAAAGGGGAGTGAGGGAAGGGGACTGACAGATGAGTGAGGGAAAGAAAGTGAGGGGGTGAGGGAATGGGAGCAGGAGAAAGGGAATGGGAGTGATACACAGAGAGGAGAATATGAAGTAGGAGAAGAGGAGTGAGATTGAGTGAAGGGCAGTGACAGTGAGGGAAGGGATATGAGGGTAAGGGAAAAGGAGTGAGGGAAAAAGAAGAATATTAAGATAGAGGAAAAAGTAGTGAGTGAGAGAGAAGAATTTATGGAAAGAGAGAGGAAAGAAAAGGAAGATTAATGGATAGAGAGGTAGACAGTGAAAGAGAGAAAGAGAGGGAGAGTGAGGGACTGTGAGGGAGTTAGGCAGTTATAGTAACTGAGACAGAGGAAGAGACTTAGAGACAGATGGAGGAAAGGGGAGTGAGGGAGGGAATAAAGGAAGGGGAGTGAGCAAAAGGAAGTGAGGGGATAAGAGAAGGGGAGTGACTGAAAGTGAGTGAGGGATGGTGTGAAGGAAAGAGAGTGAGAGGAGAGAGAGAAAAGAGTGAGGGATAGAGCAAAAGAAGGGTAGTGATGGAGGAATAAAGAAAAGAGAAGTGAGGGACACAGAGATGAAAGAGGGAGCAGGAGAAGGTAAATGAGGGTGAGGGAAGGGTACTGATGGTGAGAGAATGAGCGTAAAGGTGAATTAAGGTGAGTAAAGAGAGTGAGGGAAGGAGAGTAAGATGAGCAAAGGAAGTAGAGTAAGAGACAGAGTGAAGAAAGTGAAAAAGGGAAAGAGAAGTAAGAGAGTGATGAGAAAGTATTTTTTGTTTGTCATACTTACCTTATAAGTAATGAAAAGTTCATAATATATTTTTTATAAACATAATATCTGTGGAAGAGAAGGAAAAATTGAGTTATAATATATATTTCACAATACAGAATAATTTGTACAATATGTTATGTATCTTATTTTGCTGTTCTCAGAATATATTGAATTTTACTGAAAACAGTGAGTTCAATAGTACTCATCAGATAACAGCGGGCAAAAAAAGACAATCAATAAGATTGTCTTAAAAAAACCCATTGAGCATTTTCACTAAGAATGTAAAAATTAGAAAAAAACGTATCTTAAATGTTTTTTTGAACAGCAATTTCTTATGTAAATATGGGATATATGCAACAATCACAAAGTAATACAACATTATTACTTCTTTTTTATACACTCTAAATAAAGTTATGTACAAACATATGCTAACATTTACCCAAAACAGTCATATTTTGTTTCAAATACCATTCCTCATGGCCAAATAGTATGTGTGAAATCCTTAGTTTTGGAGATACTTAATAGTACTCTTAAGCGTCCGTTTCCCAACCTTCTGGATCAAATACACCAACATCTTTTGTACCATCTAACAATGGTTATACTTCCACCTGATGCTATTTATCATGTATATAGAACCTTAAACAACTAGCATGCTCTCAGAATCTCAACATTATCTGGTATGCCGATGAGACTCTGCTCATCCTTTATCCTAGCAAGGAGCTGTATACCATTAAAATAAAAAATGTCACCAACATCTCCAACAACTACAACAAATCTAAAACACCTCTTCCTCATTGATGATCAACATCTCCTGTGTTAGCCACATCACCCACTATCTGATACACTTACACTACCTCTACGTCAACTACAATAATTTTTTGAACTTGATCACCCTCACTCACAAAGTACTTTTAAACACCAGACTACCCTTTCTTAACAGCAGTAATTTTCCCAGGCCAATTATCTTCCCTAAAATTTTGGTTGTAAAAACACTAGGTAAGAAATTGGTAAGTCATAAGGCAAACGTTGTTTAAAATCAATTGAGTATCATTACAATGAGTCCAGTCTTTTGTACATTTTAAATAAGCTGTGTAATGTCCTGATGTTGTAGAAGGACCATCATGGAAAATAATTGCTACAGTTACAAAAGTTCTTCCTGATATTGATAGTTGAGAAGCCACACATGTTTTTATTAAAGTTGTCAGTTTTCTTCCATCAGGTCTGCATCGTTGTAGTATTAAAATTACATACTGTCCATATATTTGTATAAATAATGTTGATAACATTTGTGAGTTACATTGGGTACAGACCATGTTTTGATTTGCTTCTCTAACTAGATTATTAAAAGACACTGATTTGCAGTCTGGTAAAGTCAAATATATAAATCTTTCAGTGTCTATTTTAGTACTACTTGAAAACGAACAATTGTCACCGTCATGTTGTCATTTATAAGAAAGGCCAAAAAGATTTTCAATATCTATACCTTCATCTTGCAATACAACAAGCATATACATTAGAAATTCCTGACAATCTTGCTGAATATTCTGTGAAAATTGATTTAAACCAGAACATATGTCTAAAACATTTCGCATATCAGAAACAATTTCCATTTTAGTTTTATCACTACTACAATTCTCAAACACTGAATTCAACAAACAACAATATCTTTTGTCCCAATTTTAAACAATTTGTTGTAGTAAAGTTTCAAGAAAAAAAACAACATTAACCACTACATTAGCATAGCAGTTGACACCAGAACTGTTTTCAAACTGAAAACCAACAACCTCTTCTATAAAATCCTTTTTCTTTTTGGTTACTATCACTGGTCATCTAGTTTTTTTCTTTTCTCTGCAACCTCGCTACAATTTTTCTCATATCTTCTTTTTAGACCTACTACACGCTTTTCAAATACTGGATATTGAGGTAAATTGGGAGCATTGTCTCTTCTTAACCCCTTCCATGCTGATGACAGAACGGTTCCGTCATCAGCTACGGGTGAGCTGTGCTGATGACGGAACCGTTCCGTCATGAGCCCGTTAGAACCTTAGAACCCTCAGCACAGCGCGAAAATTCGCGCCGCGCTGAAGGGGTTAACCTATTATACCCTTTAACACAATTTACATCTGCTCTAATCTTTGTGTCATCAAAATCAATCAGGTATAATCCAGATAAAGTTCTGACTCGATGTAAAGCAACATATGCCATACCCTCTTTAAACACAGTACTTCCAATATTCACCAAAGCACAATCTACACTTAAACCTTGATATTTATGAATAGTCACTGCATATGCCAAACAAACAGGAAACTGTTTTTGGTGGACATATAAATCTTTTACAAGCAAAAATCGAGCTGAACAACGACTCAATTGTTGTACTTCTTCAATTTCATCAAATTTGATTTTCAAAAATTCAATGTCATCTCTATATGGGTAATTAACCAAATCAACAACATTACCCATTGCTCCATTTGCTAACATTCTTTCCACATGTAAATTACGTCGTAAAATTATCTGCCAATTTATACATGCATATACATTCTTTTCTAAACCAGCAGTTTTAGATATCAATTTCTCTAAAGAATCCAATTTTTCCTTCAACTTTTCTGACAAAATAATAGTAGCTCCTTCATGCTCTATTCTATCATTAGCTTCTAGTTTTATAATTTCTTGATTTTCTAACTTTAACATTTTCTCATTGAATATTGAACATTCTTGCAGAGTTGGCATCAAGCATATCACTGATTTCTTTTCTGCAATTTTTCTATATATATTCTCTGGAAGAATATTTTCATTTGCAAACAAATTTGTAAGTAATCGTGCCTGTAAAGCTTCTTTTCCATGTTCACTCACTTTTCCAAATCTTATGTCTTCAAGAGTACTTTTATAATCAGCGTCCTTAGCCTGTCACATATTTGTAATGAGTTCTGAATATTCAAAATATGATAAAATATTAACATTTCCAATGCTTCCCAGGCACTTTCTGGTGTCTTCATGTGTAACTGTTTCAAATACTGCTGTCCTTTCACAGGAGTTAGTTGTAGTAGATCTCCAAAAACTATGACGTGTTTGCCTCCAAATAACACATCATACTCTGTTTTAAGGATTTGTTGCATTCTTAAATTCACAAAGGCAAGCATTAAATTTGATACCATGCTTACCTCATAAATAATGAGAAGTTTCATTTTTTTCAGGACTCTGGAAACTTTACAACAAGCTTCTCCAGATAGCTTGTGGTATTCTAATTTATTTTCATGTTGTACTGGCAGCATCAATAAATGATGTAAAGTAATCCCTTTAATGTTATGTGCTGCCAACCCAGTTGGAGCAGTAACAACAGAAGAGAGTGTAGATAAGTTGCAATTTCTTTAATTAGGAAACTTTTTCCAATTCCTGCTTCTCCACTCACGTACAGTCAGACAGGTTTAAATGACATACATGAGCACTCTTTTTTCTCATGATATAAACCATGTTCAATCTGTTCTGTCACTTGATCGTATATTTGTTTTTGCTCAACATTTAGTTGTTTTTCCAATTCTTTTAAGTTTATTACATTCTATTGAGCTTGTTGCATTGCTCTTTCCACCTCATCCATGGCAGTTGCTGCTTCATTTTGTATAATTGGATCTCCTAGTGGATTCGGACTCAACGAAGCAGAACTTTGACTATCTTGAGAACTGTCTCTAGCAATCTCTGCTGTAATTGTAACTACTTGCTGTATTTCGTCGTTCAACATTTTCAGATAATTAGTAAAAACAGGACATTCTATGGGTTGAATGAATCTTCATAACTCTCAAAATCTCCAAGTAGTTCCAGTTCTGTACACCATGACTTAAAGAGTTGCAAAAGAGCTAAATAGTAAAATTCCCTTTTGTCAGGAGTTTCGCAATTCAGTTTTCGGTGATTAATCAAATGTCCTTTTCTTTGTTTCACTAAACATCCTTCAGATCCAATCACAGCAAATACTCCTTTATTGATATCTTCTGTAATATTCCTCTTAAAAGTATAGCTTTGCAGTACTTCATAGAGACAAACGTTCTCAAGATGATTACTTCTATTTGGATAGTATGTATCCAACATGTTTGTTTTAAAATATCTGTACTGTCTGGTTCTCTCTGTGCTAAATACCCAATTTCTTCTACAGATTTCAAAACTCGGTTTTTGTTTTCTTGCAAGACCTAAACTCACCCAAATGATTGTTCTAGATTTGGAGTATAGACTTGCAGATGATAAGTGATCTGAAAATTCATATGCTCCGATTTCTTGATGAGACAACATCTTCAAACTGTAGCTGTACAATTTCTTACTTAGGCTCTTTTCATGAGAAATTTCTTCCCACATGTCCTTTAGTTCCATTTTTTCAGATTTAGTAATGTAAGACATACCGAGCCACAGCAATGGAGTTGTCTGCAACATATTGAATATCCATGTTAGCATTCCACATGGATAAAATGACTGGGTTATAGTCTTTTATGTATTTTGACTCTTCATTTCTTCTTAAGTTGTAGTTATTTTTCGGTGATTTTCATGTGACAGTATGTCGCAAAGATTACATAAAATGTTTCACTCTTTTGATAATACTGGACGTGGAAATGCAAATCGACATTTTGTGTAGAACTTATCCTTAGATTTGTACTTTCGACGACAGTATTTTCCACAACGATGGGTTTGAAACCGTAAGACTTGATGTCTTAAATTCTTTTGTTCTGTACTTTTTGGTACAGCACATGTAGAATATTGTTCAATAAAACTCATCAGTGTGTCATCTGAATCTGTTCCAAAGTTGGGGGCATCTTTGATCCATAGCAGCATATGTATTTGAGAACCACCTCTTGCTTGATACTCATTTCTCCAAAAGAAATCCAGAACCTCTCCAAGAGGAGGATTTTGTTTCTTTGTGATGAAAGACATCATAGCTTCAAATCTATGATTGAAATACCTGCATACATTAACTGGATCCAAAGAGCACAGTTCTCCAGGTGTCCTGTATTCTATATTTTCTATGTTTGCATTTGCCTCTCGAAGAAATTGAAGTAAATCTTCCCAGGCATACTCTGCACAGCTTAGAGTAAGGAACCATGTAGGAGTTCCTAAGTTTCGTAGCATACATTTCAATTCCCCATGACGACGGTACCAATACTCATTTGTACCACGCTGACATGCCATGAGATTAATTGGATATAGGTTGCTACACTCAATTTGATGGCACGCATTAATATTTGTACAATGAACGCGCGGGGATTAAACGATTGGAGGAAAAGAGAGAAATTAGCATATGTGGTAAAACATAATAGAATAGATCTTCTCTGTTTACAAGAGACCCCCCTCCCTTGGTCTACGAGAAATTTGCTTTCCATAAATGGATTTGAATTATTAGCCTGTACAACTCAAACATCAACTATTAGGGGGGTCACTATTCTAGGAAGGAAAAGCTTAGGGAAAGCGAGGGAAGTGAAAGTAGATAGCAATGGAAGATGGGTGATTATCGAGATGGAATTGGGTGTAACTATCTGTACGGTATATGGCTCTAATGAGGACGACCCTGAAATTTACGATTTTCTAGAAACAGAGCTTGCAAATTGTCCCCCTCCTTTGGTTTTCACAGGAGATTTAAATATCTCATCTGAATGAGGGATAGGCACATCGTATCAGGGGAGAAAACCCAGAGTTTTTAAGGCGGTACGAGCTATGTTAGCTTCTCATGGGCCTCAGGATCTATGGAGAGCTAAAGAACCCCTAAATGCAGGCTATACTTACTTTTCTAATGCAGCCCAGAGATACTCAAGATTGGATTATTTTTTTGTCTCTGTTTTAGAATCTGAAAAAGTTAAGATATGTAGACTCCCAAGGGTTATTTCAGATCATAACCCTCTGTTGCTAAACTATGCTTTGGGAGGGTTAGAACGGTCTAAGACAAACAGGACTTTTGAAAGAAGGCTGCTGGCAGATAGTAGATTTGTTGATCATCTGAATATATGGGCTGGTGAATTTATTGCGGCAAATAGATACAGCACATCTCGGAACGGGGTCTGGGAGGCTTTCAAAGCTGCGTTGAGAGGAGAAACAATCAGTTTAGAAGAGAAGATAGGAGCGCAGAAGAGAAATTAATGGATAAATTGGTTAAGGCGGAAGAACAACATATAAAGGATATTGCTTCAGGTAGTAATAGTGAGGCTAGTCAGGGTGTTCTGCTGGCAGTAAAAGTGGCATTGCAGAAACAGGTTACACAGAAAGCAATTGGGGAATATCAATCCTCAAGGGCAGAGAGGGACGAAACGGGAGAGCAAGCTAGTAGAGCACTTGCTCTTCGGATTAGACAGGAAAGATCAAAGAATGTGATTGTGTGTATGGAAGTGGAAGGGATAATATTTACAGAGATAAAGGATATTCTGTTGGTGTTTAAAAAATACTATCAGAAATTATATGAGGAGGATCCCTTCAATAATGATCAGGAGGAGGGATGTATTGACAATGGACCTTGTTTGGATGATTTAACAAGAACAGCCCTTGATAAGGATATAACGTTTGATGAAGTTTTATCTGCCCTGCGAGAGTTTGCACCAGGGAAAGCATCAGGCCCTGATGGTCTCCCCTTGGAGGTATATAAAGCAATGGAAAAATTGATTGTTCCTCTTTTAGTAGATCTATTTAATGGGATACTGTATTCGGGGGTGGTCCCGGACTCGTGGAAAGAAACTAATGTTACAGTCTTTCATAAGAAAGGTAAACCGGGGTCATATCGGCCTATATCCTTAATAAATGCCGATACTAAACTATACTGGATCATAGGCGGTCTCGTCTCCCCGTGGCAACATGGTTTTGTTCCTGGGCGTGGTACGACAGATCATACCAGTAGAGCGATAACTTTGTTTGATGCCCAGGAAGCCGTGGGGGGGGGAGATAGCCATGATCCTGCTCGATGCAGAAAAAGCTTTTGATCGGGTGGGGTGGAGCTTCCTCTGGAGCATTTTGGCCAGGAGAGGTTTTGGTCCAAATGTCATCAGGGCTATCAAAGCTATGTATATAGATCCAGTGGCAACAATTACGGTTATGGGGGAGAAATCAGATAAGTTTAAGATAAGTAGAGGGACACGGCAGGGTTGCCCCTGCTCCCCCATACTATGCACTCTGTACATTGACCCTCTTATTCAGAAAATCTTAGAGTGCCCTAGAATAGCTCCAGTGATCTATAATGGCTACGAAAATAAGATCTTAGCCTACGCTGATGACCTGGCGGTTATCACAACAAACCCGCAGCAGGCACTCCCGGAATTGGTACAGATGGCTAAAGTTTTCGGTCAAGGCTCTGGATATCTTTTGAATGAATCCAAAACCCAGATAGTCTGCTCCAGGAATATACCAAGACCCGATTTAAGGTATGTTGATTCTGCTATATATTGAGGGGTAAAGATTAATGCTTCAGTGGGTAAGATAGTGGAAGAGAACTACCCCCCCCCCCTTATTAAATCCATAGAGATAGAACTGAAAAGGATGGATGTTCTTCATCGTTCTCTGGTTGGGAGGGTAAACGTCTTAAAAATGGTGATGTTTCCTAGGGTGCTGTATCTATTTAGAGCCATTCCCCTATATATTGAGGAGAAAATTCTGAAGAAATTAGTGTCTGCCTTTATTAGGTTCATATGGCAGTATGGTAAGGTTAGACGATCAATGACCCTTGTGTCCCTTCCATGGGAAAGGGGTGGGATGGCATTCCTGTACCTGAGATTGTACCACTGGGCTTGTCTCCTGATCCAGATGTCAATTCTGTTTCAATGCGACACTGGCGCGACTATTGTAGACAGTCAGGGTCCCCCTCCAATCTTTAAAATGCTGATGGGGGGAAAGCAATGGGCCTATTGTTGACGGAACTAGAATATAGGTTCTATAGGAAGGCACGATTTAAGACCCTACTGGGGGCATGGCAAGTATGGAAATCAATCTTAAAATTCTTTCATGTCCCTAAAATTAACCATTCTCTTCTTTTGGAAAATTTGAGTCTTTTTCCTCAGTTAAGTAATGATGGAAACCTACAAATTTGGAAGGGCTTATGGGTTAAGACTATTGGAGACCTAGTGGTAGGAGACAAGATAAGTGGGTTTGAGGACATGCAAAGAAGATATGGCCTCCCTGAAAATCAGTGGCTTATATATGGCCAAATCTCGGGTATCATACAGGCTTGCAGGCCAAAACTTAAACCCCTGGTAGACTTCCCTGTGGTTTAGGTCATTGGAAGAGGATGTAGGAAGATAAAAGAGGTTTATAATATGCTGGAGTCCAGATTACAGAATGATGTAGGAAAAGTAGAAAGTGACTGGGCAAACAAACTGGGAAACCGGGATGTAGATTTGGAGCTAGCATTATGGTTAAATAAAAATATTTTTCGGGCGTCCAACCTACGGGCGGAACATTTTAAAACAGTTTTTAATCTGTATCACACACTGGCCAAACTATTTGCCTGGGGTGGTAGGAATGATGATTGCTGCCCGAGATGCAATAAGGGGCAAGCAGACTTATTACATATGTTTTTTACTTGTGAGCGATTGGCCCCTGTCCTGGATGGAATAACAACATTTTGGGAGGGGCTGCTAGGTCATAAGATCGATCTATCCCCAACACTGATGTTATTTGGCTCAGATTCTGAACTGGTTTTAACAGAGGATGAGGCTGCTTTGGTTTTTATGTCGGTCGCTGTGCTTAGAATCTTAATCTCGGCCGGATGGAAGGATGTTACAGCCCCCTCTTTTCAAATGTGGGTCTCCAGATTTTTGGGTATTTATAATATTGAGTCTTGTCTCTATGAATTTAAAGGTGTTAAAATATGAGAGATGGGAAGACGATTATGGGCCCTGGTTAAGAAATGGCTGGAGGACAGAATAAGAACTTGAAATGTACTGTTTTGTTATATTTATTGATAGATCTTCTGTAGCATTTTTATCCCCACGTCAAATAATGTGCTTTTAGCTGCTTATATTTGAGTGATTATGTAATTGTATTAGATGTTCTTATACCTTGCTTGTGGTTAATTATGTATTTTCTCATTGCACCATGAACTCCAATAAAATAAAATAAAATAAAAAAAGACATGCCATGAGATTAATTAGCTGAGATTCCAAAACAGTATCTTTCTGTTGTACTTTATCCATAAAGTCCTTTGCCGAAACATTTTGCAAATGTACTCCACTTTTTAGTATATGGTTCACTGCATAAGAAAGTCCAGACAAGTCACTCTCAAACAGAAGATGAAACAAATATGGAATACATTGGCGAAACCTTGGATCTTCTGCATATAATCTTGATGTCCGATATTCAGATGCAGGAATCTGCACAGGTCGTTCATCATATCGTCCACCTTTGCCTGTTGGAAATAACTGAGGGAAGCAATGAGCTTCCAAACTTTCTTCCCATACACTAATGAGACTTCCTTTCGCTTCTTTCATTTGAAATAACTCAATAATATTCCCCATCACTTCTTTAGAGTGAAGTGGTTCCACACTATAATGTTCATACATTTCTTCAGTTCTGGACACATCCACTCTTTCAATTTGTCCAGTTGACAAATCACTGTCCTCTTCTACAGTTGTTTCTTATATACTGTCTCATACTTTTTTGAATGAATGTGTAGTGTATAAATGAATGACTGAAATGACTGAATGAAGGGGAGGAAGATACTGAGGGGATGAGTGAGGAAATGTGAGTATGGTGTGTGAGGAAAGGGGAGTGAAAGAGTGACTGAAAGAAGGGGACTAAGGGTAGGGGAGTGAGGTAAGGAGAGTGAAAGAGTAAGGGAATGGCAGTAAGGAAAGGAGAGTGAGGGAGCGGTTATGAGAGAAAGGATGCGGGGGATTGAGATATGGAAGGGGAGTAAGGGACAGAGAGGGGGAAGTACAGCAGGGTAAGGAGAGTGAAGGAAAGGGAAGTGAAGTGACGGTGAGGGAAGGGGTATGAGGAAGAGAAAAGGGGGTAAGGAAAAGTGAGAGAATGGGAGTGAAGGAGACAGAAGGGGAATGAGGGGATGGAGGAGATAGGGAAGGGGAGTGTGGGAAGGGGAGTAAGGAATGGAGTGAGAGAAGGAGAGCGAGGGGGAGTGAGGAAAAGTGAGCGGGAAAGTGAAGGAGTGAGAGATACAGATATGAGGAAGTAGAGAGGGGGAAGGGGAGTGACAGTGAGTGATGGTCAGTGACAGTTAGGGAAGGGGTATGAGGGTGAGGGTAGATACATGAGGGAGAAGGAAGAACATTAAGAGAGAGGGAAAGTGAGTGAGGAAGAGAGGAGGAGTGATAGAAAGAGAGAGGAAAGGAGATTAAGGGTAAGGGAGACAGAGGGAGAGAGTGAGAGAGAGGGAGGGAGAGCAAGGAACTGAGAAGGAGTAAAGCAGTTAGAGTGAGTAGAACAGAGGGAGACAGGTAGTGAAAAATGGATAAAAAAAAGTGAGGGAGGGAGTGAACGAAGGGGAGTAAATGAGATGGAGTGAGGAAGTGAAGAAAGAGGAGTGAAGGAAGGGGAGTGAGGGAAAAGTACTGAGGGTGAGAGAAAGGGGAATGAGAGAAAAGGAAGGAGATTAAGAGACAGGAAAGGGGGCTGAGGGATAAAGTAGGAGGGAAGGAAAAAGAAAGGGAAAGAGAGGAAGGGTGAGGGAAAGATAGAGAGGAAGAGAGTGAGAGGGAAAAAGAGGGAAAGCGAGTGACTGAGAGTGAGTGAGGTGGTTAGACTGAGTGAGACAGAGGGAGGGAGAAATGGAGTGAAGGGGAGTGAGGGACTAAAGGAATGGGAGTTAGCAAAAGTGAATGAGGAAAGGGGAGTAAGGGAAGGGGACTGACGGATGGAGTGAGGGATAGAGAGTGAGAAGGAGTAACAAAATGGGAGCCGGAGAAAGGGAATGGGGTGATGCACAGAGAGGAAAATATGAAGTAGGAGAAGTGAGATTGAGTGAAGGGCTGTGACAGTGAGGTAAGGGTTATGAGGGTAAGGGAAAAGGAGTGAGGGAAAAAGAAGCATATTAAGATAGAGGAAAAAGAAGGAGTGAGTGAGAGAGAAGGATTTATGGAAAGAGAGAGGAAAGAAAAGGAAGATTGGTGAAGAGAGAGGGAGACAGTGAGAGAGAGAAAGAGAGGGAGAGTAAGGGACTGTGAGGGAGTGAGGCAGTTATAGTGACTGAGACAGAGGAAGAGACTTAGAGACGGATGGAGGAAAGGGGAGTGAGGGAGGGAATAAAGGAAGGAGAGTAAGTGAGATGGAGCGAGGGAGTGAGGAAAGAGGAGTAAAGGAATGGGAGTGAGGGAAGGGGAGTGAGGGAAAAGTACAGAGGGTGAGTGAAAGGCAGTAACAGTGAGAGAAAGGGGAATGAGAGAAAAGGAAGGAGATTAAGAGACAGGAAAGGGGACTGAGGGATAAAGTAGGAGTGAAGGAAACAGAAAGGAAAAGAGAGGAAGGGTGAGGGAGAGAGAGAGAGAGAGAGAGAAAAAGAGGGAGAGCTAGTGACTGAGAGGGAGTGAGGCGGTTAGACTGAGTGAGACAGAGGGAGAGGGGGAGAGAGAAATGGAGTGAAGGGGAGTGAGGGACTAAAGGAATGGGAGTTAGCAAAAGTGTATGAGGAAAGGGGAGTGAGGGAAGGGGAGTGACAGATGAGTGAGGGAAAGAGAGTGAGGGGGTGAGGGAATGGGAGCAGGAGAAAGGGAATGGGAGTGATACACAGAGAGGAGAACATGAAGTAGGAGAAGAGGAGTGAGATTGAGTGAAGGGCAGTGACAGTGAGGGAAGGGATATGAGGGTAAGGGAAAAGGAGTGAGGGAAAAAGAAGAATATTAAGATAGAGGAAAAAGTAGTGAGTGAGAGAGAAGAATTTATGGAAAGAGAGAGGAAAGAAAAGGAAGATTAATGGAGAGAGAGGTAGACAGTGAAAGAGAGAAAGAGAGGGAGAGGGAGGGACTGTGAGGGAGTTAGGCAGTTATAGTAACTGAGACAGAGGAAGAGACTTAGAGACAGATGGAGGAAAGGGGAGTGAGGGAGGGAATAAAGGAAGGGGAGTGAGCAAAAGGAAGTGAGGGAATAAGAGAAGGGGAGTGACTGAAAGTGAGTGAGGGATGGTGTGAAGGAAAGAGAGTGAAAGGGGAGAGAGAAAAGAGTGAGGGATAGAGCAAAAGAAGGGTAGTGATGGAGGAAGAAAGAAAAGAGAAGTGAGGGACACAGAGATGAAAGAGGGAGCAGGAGAAGGTAAGTGAGGGTGAGGGAAGGGTACTGATGGTGAGAGAATGAGTGTAAAGGTGAAAGGAGTAAAGAGAGTGAGGGAAGGAGAGTAAGATGAGCAAAGGAAGTAGAGTAGGAGACAGAGTGAAGAAAGTGAAAAAGGGAAAGAGAAGTAAGAGAGTGATGAGAAAGTATTTTTTGTTTGTCATACTTACCTTATAAGTAATGAAAAGGTAATAATATATGTTTTTGTAAACATAATATCTGTGGAAGAGAAGAAAAAAATGAGTTATAATATATATTTCACAATACAGAATAATTTGTACAATATGTTATGTATCTTATTTTGCTGTTCTCAGAATATATTGAATTTCACTGAAAACAGTGAGTTCAATAGTACTCATCAGATAATAGCGGGCAAAAAAAGACAATCAATAAGATTGTCTTTAAAAAACCCATTCAGTATTTTCATTAAGAATGTAAAAATTAGAAAAAAACATATCTTAAATGTTTTCTTCGAACAGCAATTTCTTATGTAAATATGGGATATATGCAACAATCACAAAGTAATACAACATTATTACTTCTTTTTTATACATTCTAAATAAAGTTATGTACAAACATATGCTAACATTTACCCAAAACAGTCATATTTTGTTTCAAATACCATTCCTCATGGCCAAACAGTATGTGTGAAATCCTTAATTTTGGAGATACTTAATAGTACTCTTAAGCGTCCGTTTCCCAACCTTCTGGATCAAATACACCAACATCTTTTGTACCATCTAACAATGGTTATACTTCCACCTGATGCTATTTATCATGTATATAGAACCTTAGACAACTAGCAAGCTCTCAGAATCTCAACATTATCTGGTATGCCGATGAGACTCTGCTCATCCTTTATCCTAGTAAGGAGCTGTATACCATTAAAATAAAAAATGTCACCAACATCTCCAACAACTACAACAAATCTAAAACACCTCTGCCTCATTGATGATCAACATCTCCTGTGATAGCCACATCACCCACTATCTGATAATCTTACACTACCTCTACGTCAACTACAATAATTTTTTGAACTTGATCACCCTCACTCACAAAGTACTTTTCAACACCAGACTACCCTTTCTTAACAGCAGTAATTTTCCCAGGCCAATTATCTTCCCTAAAATTTTGGTTGTAAAAACACTAGGTAAGAAATTGGTAAGTCATAAGGCAAACGTTGTTTAATATCAATTGAGTATCATTACAATAAGTCCAGTCTTTTGTACATTTTAAATAAGCTGTGTAATGTCCTGATGTTGTAGAAGGACCATCATGGAAAATAATTGCTACAGTTAAAAAAGTTCTTCCAGATATTGATAGTTGAGAAGCCACACATGTTTTTATTAAAGTTGTCAGTTTTCTTCCATCAGGTCTGCATCGTTGTAGTATTAAAATTACATACTGTCCATATATTTGTATAAATAATGTTGATAACATTTGTGCGTTACATTGGGTACAGACCATGTTTTGATTTGCTTCTCTAACTAGATTATTAAAAGACACTGATTTGCAGTCTGGTAAAGTCAAATATATAAATCTTTCAGTGTCTATTTTAGTACTACTTGAAAACGAACAATTGTCACAGTCATGTTGTCATTTATAAGAAAGGCCAAAAAGATTTTCAATATCTATACCTTCATCTTGCAATACAACAAGCATATACATTAGAAATTCCTGACAATCTTGCTGAATATTCTGTGAAAATTGATTTAAACCAGACCATATGTCTAAAACATTTCGAATATCAGAAACAATTTCCATTTTAGTTTTATCACTACTACAATTCTCAAACACTGAATTCAACAAACAACAATATCTTTTGTCCCAATTTTAAACAATTTGTTGTAGTAAAGTTTCAAGAAAAAAAACAACATTAACCACTACATTAGCATAGCAGTTGACACCAGAACTGTTTTCAAACTGAAAACCAACAACCTCTTCTATAAAATCCTTTTTCTTTTTGGTTACTATCACTGGTTCATCTAGTTTATTTCTTTTCTCTGTAACCTCGCTACAATTTTTCTCATATCTTCTTTTTAGACTTACTACACACTTTTCAAATACTGGATATTGAGGTAAATTGGGAGCATGTTCTCTTCTTAACCTATTATACTCTTTAACACAATTTACATCTGCACTAATCTTTGTGTCATCAAAATCAATCAGGTATAATCCAGATAAAGTTCTGACTCGATGTAAAGCAACATATGCCATACCCTCTTTAAACACAGTACTTCCAATATTCACCAAAGCACAATCTACACTTAAACCTTGACATTTATGAATAATCACTGCATATGCCAAACAAACAGGAAACTGTTTTCGGCGGACATATAAATCTTTTACAAGCAAAAATCGAGCTGAACAACGACTCAATTGTTGTACTTCTTCAATTTCATCAAATTTGATTTTCAAAAATTCAATGTGATCTCTATTTGGGTAATTAACCAAATCAACAACATTACCCATTGCTCCATTTACTAACATTCTTTCCACATGTAAATTACGTCGTAAAATTATCTGCCAATTTATACATACATATACATTATTTTCTAAACCAGCAGTTTTAGATATCGATTTCTCTAAAGAATCCAATTTTTCCTTCAACTTTTCTGACAAAATAATAGTAGCTCCTTCATGCTCTATTCTATCATTAGCTTCCAGTTTTATAATTTCTTGATTTTCTAACTTTAACATTTTCTCATTGAATATTGAACATTCTTGCAGAGTTGGCATCAAGCATATCACTGATCTCTTTTCTGCAATTTTTCTATATATATTCTCTGGAAGAATATTTTCATTTGCAAACAAATTTGTAAGTAATCGTGCCTGTAAAGCTTCTTTTCCATGTTCACTCACTTTTCCAAATCTTATATCTTAAAGAGTACTTTTATAATCAGCGTCCTTATTCTGTCACATATTTGTAATGAGTTCTGAATATTCAAAATATGATAAAATATTAACATTTCCAATGCTTCCCAGGCACTTTCTGGTGTCTTCATGTGTAACTGTTTCAAATACTGGCTGTCCTTTCACAGGAGTTAGTTGTAGTAGATCTCCAAAAACTATGACGTGTTTGCCTCCAAATAACACATCATACTCTGTTTTAAGGATTTGTTGCATTCTTAAATGCACAAAGGCAAGCATTAAATTTGATACCATGCTTACCTCATAAATAATGAGAAGTTTCATTTGTTTCAGGACTCTGGAAACTTTACAACAAGCTTCTCCAGATAGCTTGTGGTATTCTAATTTATTTTCATGTTGTACTGGCAGCATCAATAAACGATGTAAAGTTATCCCTTTAATGTTATGTGCTGCCAACCCAGTTGGAGCAGTAACAACAGAAGAGAGTGTAGATAAGTTGCAATTTCTTTAATTAGGAAACTTTTTCCTGCTTCTCCACTCACGTACAGTCGGACAGGTTTAAATGACATACATGAGCACTCTTTTTTCTCATGATATAAACGATGTTCAATCTGTTCTGTCACTTGATCGTATATTTGTTTTTGCTCAACATTTTGTTGTTTTTACAATTCTTCTAAGTTTATTACATTCTCTTGAGCTTGTTGCATTGCTCTTTCCATCTCATCCATGGCAGTTGCTGCTTCATTTTGTATAATTGGTTCTCCTAGTGGATTCGGACTCAACGAAGCAGAACTTTGACTATCTTGAGAACTGTCTCTAGCAATCTCTGCTGCAATTGTAACTACTTGCTGTATTTCGTCGTTCAACATTTTCAGATAATTAGTAAAAACAGGACATTCTATGCGTTGAATGAATCTTCATAACTCTCAAAATCTCCAAGTAGTTCCAGTTCTGTACACCATGACTTAAAGAGTTGCAAAAGAGCTAAATAGTAAAATTCCCTTTTGTCAGGAGTTTCGCAACTCAGTTTTCGGTGATTAATCAAATGTCCTTTTCTTTGTTTCACTAAACATCCTTCAGATCCAAACACAGCAAATACTCCTTTATTGATATCTTCTTTAATATTCCTCTTAAAAGTATAGCTTTGCAGTACTTCATAGAGACAAACGTTCTCAAGATGATTACTTCTATTTGGATAGTATGTATCCAACATATTTGTCTTCAAAATATCTGTACTGTCTGGTTCTCTCTCTGCTAAATACTCAATTTCTTCTACAGATTTCAAAACTCGGTTTCGTGTTCTTGCAAGACCTAAACTCACCCAAATGATTGTTCTAGATTTGGAGTATAGACTTGCAGATGATAAGTGATATGAACATTCATATGCTCCGATTTCTTGATGAGACAACATCTTCAAACTGTAGCTGTACAATTTCTTACCTAGGCTCTTTTCATGAGAAATTTCTTCCCACATGTCCTTTAGTTCCATTTTTTCAGATTTAGTAATGTAAGACATACCGAGCCACAGCAATGGAGTTGTCTGCAACATATTGAATATCCATGTTAGCATTCCACATGGATAAAATGACTGGGTTATAGTCTTTTATGTATTTTGACTCTTCATTTCTTCTTAAGTTGTAGTAATTTTTCGGTGATTTTCTTGTGACAGTATGTCGCAAAGATTACATAAAATTTTTCACTCTTTTGATAATACTGGACGTGGAAATGCAAATCAACATTTTGTGTAGAACTTATCCTTAGATTTGTACTTTCGACAACAGTATTTTCCACAACAATGGGTTTGAAACCGTAAGACTTGATGTCTTAAATTCTTTTATTCTGTACTTTTTGGTACAGCACATGTAGAATATTGTTCAATAAAACTCATCAGTGTGTCATCTGAATCTGTTCCAAAGTTGGGGGCATCTTTGATCCATAGCAGCTAATGTATTTGAGAACCACCTCTTGCTTGATACTCATTTCTCCAAAAGAAATCCAGAACCTCTCCAAGAGGAGGATTTTTTTTCTTTGTGATAAAAGACATCATAGCTTCAAATCTATGATTGAAATACCTGCATACATTAACTGGATCCAAAGAGCACAGTTCTCCAGGTGTCTTGTATTCTATATTTTCTATGTTTGCATTTGCCTCTCGAAGAAATTGAAGTAAATCTTCCCAGGCATACTCTGCACAGCTTAGAGTAAGGAACCATGTAGGAGTTCGTAAGTTTCGCAGCATACATTTCAATTCCCCATGACGACGGTACCAATACTCATTAGTACCACGCTGACATGCCATGAGATTAATTCTATATAGGTTGCTACACTCAATTTGATGGCACGCATTAATATTTGTACAATGAACGCGGGGGGATTAAACGATTGGAGGAAAAGAGAGAAATTAGCATATGTGGTAAAACATAATAGAATAGATCTTCTCTGTTTACAAGAGACCCCCCCTCCCTTGGTCTACGAGAAATTTGCTTTCCATAAATGGATTTGAATTATTAGCCTGTACAACTCAAACATCAACTATTAGGGGGGTCACTATTCTAGGAAGGAAAAGCTTAGGGAAAGCGAGGAAAGTGAAAGCAGATAGCAATGGAAGATGGGTGATTATCGAGATGGAATTGGGTCTAACTATGTGTACGGTATATGGCTCTAATGAGGACGACCCTGAAATTTACGATTTTCTAGAAACAGAGCTTGCAAATTGTCCCCCTCCTTTGGTTTTCACAGGAGATTTAAATATCTCATCTGAATGGGGGATGGGCACATCGTATCAGGGGAGAAAACCCAGAGTTTTTAAGGCGGTACAAGCTATGTTAGCTTCTCATGGGCTTCAGGATTTATGGAGAGCTAAAGAACCCTTAAATGCAGGCTATACTTACTTTTCTAATGCAGCCCAGAGATACTCAAGATTGGATTATTTTTTTGTCTCTGTTTTAGAATCTGAAAAAGTTAAGATATGTAGACTCCCAAGGGTTATTTCAGATCATAAACCTCTGTTGCTAAACTATGCTATGGGAGGGTTACAACGGTCTAAGACAAACAGGACTTTTGAAAGAAGGCTGCTTGTAGATAGTAGATTTGTTGATAATCTGAATATATGGGCTGGTGATTTCTTTGCGGCAAATAGATACAGCACATCTCGGAACGGGGTCTGGGAGGCTTTCAAAGCTGCGCTGAGAGGAGAAACAATCAGCTGTGCCGCCAGGCTTAGAAGAGAAGATAGGAGCGCAGTAGAGAAATTAATGGATAAATTGGTTAAGGCGGAAGAACAACATATAAAGGATATTGCTTCAGGTAGTAATAGTGAGGCTAGTCAGGGTGTTCTGCTGGCAGTAAAAGCTGCATTGCAGAAAGAGGTTACACAGAAAGCAATTGGGGAATATCAATCCTCAAGGGCAAAGAGGGACGAAACGGGAGAGCAAGCTAGTAGAGCACTTGCTCTTCGGATTAGACAGGAAAGATCAAAGAATGTGATTGTGTGTATAGAAGTGGAAGGGATAATATTTACAGAGATAAAGGATATTCTGTTGGTGTTTAAAAAATACTATCAGAAATTATATGAGGAGGATCCCTTCAATAATGATCAGGAGGAGGGATGTATTGACAATGGACCTTGTTTGGATGATTTAACAAGAACAGCCCTTGATAAGGATATAACGTTTGATGAAGTTTTATCTGCCCTGCGAGAGTTAGCACCAGGGAAAGCATCAGGCCCTGATGGTCTCCCCTTGGAGGTATATAAAGCAATGGAAAAAGTGATTGTTCCTCTTTTAGTAGATCTATTTAATGGGATACTGTATTCGGGGGTGGTCCTGGACTCGTGGAAAGAAACTAATGTTACAGTCTTTCATAAGAAAGGTAAACCAGCTGAGAAACCGGGGTCATATCGGCCTATATCCTTAATAAATGCCGATACTAAACTATACTCAAAGATCTGGGCGAAGAGGTTGGGCAGGATCATAGGCGGTCTCGTCTCCCCGTGGCAACATGGTTTTGTTCCTGGGCGTGGTACGACAGATCATACCAGTAGAGCGATAACTTTGTTTGATGCCCAGGAAAGCATGGGGGGAGAGATAGCCATGATCCTGCTCGATGCAGAAAAAGCTTTTGATCGGGTGGGGTGGAGCTTCCTCTGGAGCATTTTGGCAGGGAGAGGTTTGGTCCGAATGTCATCAGGGCTATCAAAGCTATGTATGTAGATCCAGTGGCAACAATTATGGTTATGGGAGAGAAATCAGATAAGTTTAAGATAAGTAGAGGGACACGGCAGGGCTGCCCCTGCTCCCCCATACTATTTGCTCTGTACATTGACCCTCTTATTCAGAAAATCTTAGAGTGCCCTAGAATACCTCCAGTGATCTATAATGGCTACGAAAATAAGATCTTAGCGCCTATGCTGATGACCTGGCGGTTATCACAACAAACCCGCAGCAGGCACTCCCGGAATTGGTACAGATGGCTAAAGTTTTCGGTCAAGGCTCTGGATATCTTTTGAATGAATCCAAAACCCAGATAATCTGCTCCAGGAATAAACCAAAACCCTATTTAAGTTATGTTGATTCTGCTATATATTTAGGGGTAAAGGTTAATGCTTCAGTGGGTAAGATAGTAAAGAGAACTACCCCCCCCCCTTATTAAATCCATAGAGATAGAACTGAAAAGGATGCATGTTCTTCATCGTTCTCAGGTTGGGAGGGTAAACGTCTTAAAAATGATGAAGTTTCCTAGGGTGCTGTATCTATTTAGAGCCATTCCCCTATATATTGGGGAGAAAATTCTGAAGAAATTAGAGTCTGCCTTCATTAGGTTCATATGGCAGTATGGTAAGGTTAGACGATCAACGACCCTTGTGTCCCTTCCGTGGGAAAGGGGTGGGATGGCATTCCTGAACCTGAGATTGTACCACTGGGCTTGTCTCCTGATCCAGATGTCAATTCTGTTTCAATGCAACACTGGCACGACTATTGTAGACAGTCAGGGTCCCCCTCCAATCTTTAAAATGCTGATGGGGGAAAGCAATGGGCCTATTGTTGACGGAACTAGAATATAGGTTCTATAGGAAGGCACAATTTAAGACCCTACTGGGGGCATTGCAAGTATGGATATCAATCTTAAAATTCTTTCATCTCCCTAAAATTAACCCTTCTCTTCTTTTGGAAAATTCGAGCCTTTTTCCTTAGTTAAGTAATGATGGCAACCTACAAATTTGGAAGGGCTTAGGGGTTAAGACTATTGGAGACCTAATGGTAGGAGACAAGATAAGTGGGTTTGAGGACATGCAAAGAAGATATGGCCTCCCTGAAAATCAGTGGCTTATATATGGCCAAATCTCGGGTATCATACAGGCTTGCAGGCCAAAACTTAAACCCCTGGTAGACTTCCCTGTGGTTGAGGGCATTGGAAGAGGATGTAGGAAGATAAAAGAGGTTTATAATATGCTGGCGTCCAGATAACAGGATGATGTAGGAAAAGTAGAAAGTGACTGGGCAAACAAACTGGGAAACCCGGATGTAGATTTGGAGCTAGCATTATGGTTAAATAAAAATATTTTTTGGGCGTCCAACCTACGGGCACAACATTTTAAAACAGTTTTTAATCTGTATCACACACCGGCCAAACTATTTGCCTGGGGTGTTAGGAATGATGATTGCTGCCCGAGATGCAATAAGGGGCAAGCAGACTTATTACATATGTTTTTTACTTGTGAGCGATTGGCCCCTGTCCTGGATGGAATAACAAAATTTTGGGAGGGGCTGCTAGGTCATAAAATCGATCTATCCCCAACACTGATGTTATTTGGCTCAAATTCTAAACTGGTTTTAACAGAGGATGAGGCTGCTTTGGTTTTTATGTTGGTCGCTGTGCTTAGAATCTTAATCTCGGCCGGATGGAAGGATGTTACAGCCCCCTCTTTTCAAATGTGGGTCTCCAGATTTTTGGGTATTTATAATATTGAGTCTTGTCTCTATAAATTTAAAGGTGTTAAAAAACGAGAGATGGGAAGACGATTATGGGCCCCGGTTAAGAAATGGCTGGAGGACAGAATAAGAACTTGAAATGTACTCTTTTGTTATATTTATTGATAGATCTTCTGTAGCATTTTTATCCCCATGTCAAATAATGTGCTTTTAGCTGCTTATATTCGAGTGATTATGTAATTGTATTAGATGTTCTTATACCTTGCTTGTGGTTAATTATGTATTTTCTCATTGCACCATGAACTCCAATAAAATAAAATAAAATAAAAAAAGACATGCCATGAGATTAATTAGCTGAGATTCCAAAACAGTATCTTTCTGTTGGACTTTATCCATAAAGTCCTTTGCCAAAACATTTTGCAAATGTACTCCACTTTTTAGTATATGGTTCACTGCATAAGAAAGTCGAGACAAGTCACTCTCAAACAGAAGATGAAACAAATATGGCATACATTGGCGAAACCTTGGATCTTCTGCATATAATCTTGATGTCTGGTATTCAGATGCAGGAATCTGCACAGGTCGTTCATCATATCGTCCAACTTTGCCTGTTGGAAATAACTGAGGGAAGCAATGAGCTTCCAAACTTTCTTCCCATACACTAATGAGACTTCCTTTCGCTTCTTTCATTTGAAATAACTCAATAATATTCCCCATCACTTCTTTAGAGTGAAGTGGTTCCACACTATAATGTTCATAAATTTCTTCAGTTCTGGACACATCCACTCTTTCAATTTGTCCAGTTGACAAATCACTGTCCTCTTCTACAGTTGTTTCCTCTTCTCCTACTTACACATTTTTATAGTATTGATTATTTTTTACCAAATACAACGTTGCCTTTTTCACTTTCCTAACATCCACTAATTCTTGCCAGATTTTCTTACTCTTCGTATGAACGCCATTAACTAGAATAACTAGAGGTTCTTCTTCCACCATTTCTACACCAATTGTTTCAATATTTTTCTTTAAATCTAGAGGCAAATAAACAACTCTTCCCTTTAATCCTCTCTGTAAATCTCAAGGAGGCAATTTACCTGTCTTAGGCTCCATACGAACAATAGCCTGAAATGGATGCACACATTGAATAAGAATAGACTCATAAGTATTTAAATAAATCAGTTCAGAAGGAATATTTAACAACTCAAGATTATTATGTACAGCTCTAGCAGGCATTTTGTTTTCATTTAATTTATTATAACAATATTTACAAATACGTTGATCAGAACCCAAATCAAAACAATTCTCTACCAACAAATAAGTTGCAAATTGCTTCCACTCATTATTATTCTCCTTTTCACTTTTTAAATATAGATCAACTAACCTGGTCTGATTTTTATAATGAATTCATCTACAACAAATACAAGAAAAGTTTGGCTTTTCACCCGAAATGACATTAAACCTTGTAATTTCTTGCTCAAACTTTTCTGTACTAAAATTCTGTACATTTTTTTCCACATTGCCTTCTATTAACACCATCGCTGCTGATGGTATTCCCCTCCTGTGCTGAGCTATCTGTAAATCCAATTGTTCATGACAAGCTCAGCTCGTAATCAGCACAGCTCAACCGTGCCTCATGACGAGCTGAGCTCGTCATGAGCATCGAAGGAGTTAATGTATCTGTTTCTGCACTGTCTTCTTCAGGAGAACTGTTTAACTGTTTTAGCTTAAGGGCTGGACTTTTTGCATAATACAACCTTCTCACTAACTTCCTCACTTCAGTATGATGCACTGCTAACATCCTGAAATGGTGAAAAACACTCTGACATACTTTTTTAGAAAGACAAGCCAGAGAATTACCTTGCAAACCCGTTTTTTCTCTCACTCTGCAAGGGTCTAATTATTGCAACATCTTAATCTTTTGTTTAACACTTTTCTTACTATACTTACGTAAGAAATTGCGGAAAAAATCAATTGAATCCTGTCGTACACTACAAATACTACTACAATTCCAAGTGTACCCTGGAGCCTTAGGACGTCTCCCTAAAACTTCATCAGCTAACACCTCTTCTGCATTTCTAGGGACAATTTTTTCTTTTTCAATCGGACAACCATTCTTAACCTCATAAGCTCGACATCTGATGTCAACGGCATGCATCAAATAATTACTCTGAAGGTAACTCTCTTAAATAAAAAACAGCTCTCAACTTGAACTAGGTTTCCATTCTCCAGAAAAAACATTACAAAAATGAGTTCTATTAATAAGTCTTTTCCACTTACTTCTGGCCTTCATAACATTGATTGGCTTATCTAGTGTTCGAATCCTATTGATTAATACAATAAATCTTTTTTATTTTATTTCAAAAGCCTTCTCAACAATTCTTTCAATATGTTTCTTTTTCTTATAAAAAGCTGTTTTTCTTTTACAATTCTTTATATTTTTCAATAAATTTAAAACAACTCTGTTATAAAACATTCGCTTGCGAATTTCAACAAATTTATTTTTTCGTCTATTACTATACACTATATCTTTACCACATAGAGTTCCATCATTTTTCTTTTTTGTGTGGTTTTTCTTTGTAGTTACAGATTTTTTGTTTTTTCTCCTGATTCTCCACACTTTATTTAGTTTGTGTTATTTTCCTTATAAAATCCTTTGTTGTCTTACCAGAGCTTTCTTTGTTTTTTCCACACATTGTTGTTTAGATAAATCTTGTACTTCTTATTTCTTGGAAAAGTAAGCCTGTTTATATCTTTTTCTTTTTTCACCCTTCGAAGGCATAATGGTTTTTCTTTCTGAAGATAATTAAAATCTGTTGTGAAAAAAAAATGTTATTTTTTTTACAATTATAGATCACTACTAGCATACTACATAGCAATTAGAAGCACTATATGTTGTAAAGTGTGTTTCACTCCATAAGTAAGTTTAAGGCACAGCAGCAGTGTACATGCAGTGTAGGAGATCATGCAGAGAGTGCTGTTTCAGGGTTTAGGGCAGTGCAGTGGTGTTTCAACATTATAGGGGCATTTGCTGAGGATAGTGTTTCTGGGTTTAGAGCAGTGCAATAGTGGTGAAAGAGTTTAGCAGGTTTTGCTAGGGATGGTGTTTCAGGGTTTAGGACAGTGCAGTGGTGTTCAGGCAGTGTAGGGGGTCAAGGTGGGACTGAGAATGTAAAAATGAGAGTTCACTGAAATGATTACTACATGCTACAGAGAGAGTTGCTATGGCAATTCTACAGCACACCCAGGATCTTTATTACACAGCATGAAGACTATTTAGGCATTAAGAGGCCTGACACACATGCTGCATAGGACTTTCTAGCACTAAATGTCCTAAGGCCTGACTCGCTCCATGAGTACATGTATACTCATATTTTTAAACATATCAACTAAGCAAATTATTCTTCCCCAATTTTGTGAAATGAAGACTGGCTCACACTGTGATCTTAGACACATGACAGTATGCCTTGCAATTCAGTAAAATGATTACTGAAGTGAAAGAGAGTCTTGCTGGGAGTGCTGTTTCAGGGTTTAGGACAGTGCAGTGGTGTTCAGGCAGTGTAGGGGGTCAAGGTGGGACTGAGAATGTAGAAATGAAAATTCACTGAAATGATTACTACATGCTACAAAGATAGTTGCTATGGCATTTGTACAGCACATCCATGATCTTTATTACACAGTATGAGACTATTTGGGCATTAAGAGGCCTGACACACATGCTGCATAGGACTTTAAAGCACTAAATGTCCTAAGCCCTGACTCACTCCATGAGTACATGTATACCCATATTTTAAACACATCAACTAAGCAAATTATTCTGCCACAATTTTGTGAAATGAACACTGACTCACACTGTGATCTTAGACACATAACGGTATGCCTTGCAATTCAGTAAAATGATTACTACAGTGAAAGAGAGTCTTGCTGGGAGTACTGTTTCAGGGTTTAGGACAGTGCAGTGGTGTTCAGGCAGTGTAGGAGGTCAAGGTGGGACTGAGAATGTAGAAATGAGAATTCACTGAAATGATTACTACATGCTACAGATATAGTTGCTATGGAATTTGTACAGCACACCCAGGACCTTTATTACACAGCATGGAAACTATTTGGGCATTAAGAGGCCTGACACACATGCTGCATAGGACTTTATATCACTAAATGTCCTAAGGCCTGACTCACTCAATGAGTACATGTATACCCATATTTTTAAATACATTAACTAAGCAAATTATTTTGCCACAATTTTGTGAAATGAAGACTGACTCACACTGTGATCTTAGACACATGTCAGTATGCCTTGCAATTCAGTAAAATGAATACTACAGTGAAAGAGAGTCTTGCTGGGAGTGATGTTACTGGGTTTAGCACAGTGCAGTGGTGTTCAGGCAGTGTAGGGGGTCAAGGTGGGACTGAGAATGTATCAAATGAGAATTCATTGAAATGATTACTACATGCTACGGAGAGAGTTGCTATGGCATTTCTACAGCACACCCAGGATCTTTATTACACAGCATGGAAACTATTTGGGCATTAAGAGCCCTGACACACATGCTGCATAGAACTTGATAGCACTAAATGTCCTAAGGCCTGACTCACTCCATGAGTACATGTATACCCATATTTTTTAACACATCAACTAAGCAAATTATTCTGCCACAATTTTGTGAAATGAAGACTGACTCACGCTGTGATCTTAGACACATGACAGTATGCCTTGCAATTCTGTAAAATGAATACTACAGTGAAAGAGAGTCTTGCTGGGAGTACTGTTTCAGGTTTAGGACAGTGCAGTGGTGTTCAGGCAGTGTAGGCGGTCAAGGTGGGACTGAGAATGTAGAAATGAGAATTCACTGAAATGATTACTACATGCTACAGATATAGTTGCTATGGAATTTGTACAGCACACCCAGGATCTTTATTACACAGCAAGGAAACTATTTGGGCATTAAGAGGCCTGACACACATGCTGCATAGGACTTTATATCACTAAATGTCCTAAGGCCTGACTCACTCAATGAGTACATGTATATCCATATTTTTAAATACATCAACTAAGCAAATTATTCTGCCACAATTTTGTGAAATGAAGAATGACTCACACTGTGATCTTAGACACATGACAGTATGCCTTGCAATTCAGTAACATGATTACTACAGTAAAAAGAGAGTCTTGCTGGGAGTGCTGTTTCAGGATTTAGGACAGTGCAGTGGTGTTCAGGCAGTGTAGGGGGTCAAGGTGGGACTGAGCATTTAGGAATGAGAATTCACTGAAATGATTACTACATGCTACAGAGAGAGTTGCTATGGCATTTGTACAGCACACCCAGAATCTTTATTACACAGCATGGGGACTATTTGGGCATTAAGAGGCCTGACACACATGCTGCATAGGACTTTATAGCACTAAATGTCCTAAGGCCTGACTCACACCATGAGTACATGTATACCCATATTTTTAAACACATCAACTAAGCAAACTATTCTGCCACAATTTTGTGAGATGAAGACTGACTCACAGTGTGATCTTAGATACATGACAGTATGCCTTGCAATACAGTAAAATGATTACTACAGTGAAAGAGAGTCTTGCTGGGAGTGCTGTTTCAGGGGTTAGGACAGTGCAGTGGTGTGCAGGCAGTGTAGGGGGTCAAGGTGGGACTGAGAATGTAGAAATGAGAATTCACTGAAATGATTACTACATGCTACAGAGAGAGTTGCTATGGCATTTGTACAGCACACTCAGGATCTTTATTACACAGCATGGAGACTATTTGGGCATTAAGAGGCCTGACACACATGCTGCATAGAACTTGACAGCACTAAATATCCTAAGGCCTGACTCACTCCATAAGCACATGTATACCCATATGTATAAACACATCAACTAAGCAAACTATTCTGCCACATGCTACTGAAAGATTTTCTATGGCATTTGTGCAGCACACCCAGAATGTTTACTAGACTACAAGGAGACTATCTGAGAATTATAACCCTGATATACAAGTGTGTAAGTGGTTAGACCACTTCATGTACACACTCTACATTTTTAACAACAGCACTGTACTGCAAAAAAAATCTCCTCAAACACATTAACATACCAAATGCTCCTATCACAATGTTTTTCCCAAAGCAGACAATTTCAGAATCAGACTCCATAGAAATAAACTCCTGCTTCTACATTAGAACACATTTTTCTTATTAACTTAAAGTACACAACATAGATCCCTTTACAAATTTACAACTCACCTTTAATAATCCTTTTGTAGATTTAGAACAGTGTCAATCACACACCAGATTTTCTTAAGCAGAATCTCTGAATTGTGGCGCAGTCACTTGAACAATAGAATGGTATTGCTTCCCTCTCATTTTCCACACATATTCATGTAGATAACCAATGAAATGTCATCCCACATGAATTCAAAACCAAACTAACATTTTAATTGGTTATACATTTCTACACTTTCAAACTCACATAATGTTCAACCTTCCCCCACTGCTCTCTCTGCCTGTTACCATGGTAACACGCCACAGAACACCTAACTGAACACACAGGTGAAAAGTTGATCACCAAATGTTGCAAACCAAACCAGCAAGGGTGTTTGGCTTCTTAATACACCAGCTTATCCTGTGCAATGTTCCTTTCAATTACTTTTTCTCAACCAATAGCATTTCTCCTTTTAAAAAACAGTACCATACAACCTAGTTTTCAATGTTGAATTTTCAGAAACCACCAATCATTTCTTTTTTTTCAAGTGCACTGAATCTCATCTACTTTTTTGTTCTAAAATACTACTTTTTAAACTGCCATTTCAATTTCAGAGCCCATCTGAGTACAACCAGATCTCCCTTCAAAATGTTTAGAGTGTGGATTGTAGGACACAGCTATATTTTCTGGACTGAAAGGTATGCAGCAAATAGATACTTTCTCAACCTTGATTTACCATATTAGGTGGATTAGCCAGAGAGGATTGAGATGTCACCAATTGATGCCATTAGTAAAATCCTTTTTGCATCTCCCACACCCTGACCTCATAATTTTGCACTGTGGTGGTAATGACCTAGGCACTTTGACTGGGGTAGGTCTGAAAATGCTTTTAAAGGACACCTTTTGGCAATTGATGTCACTTTTTCCACAAACTGCCTTTGTATATACTAATATATGCCAAGGGGAAAAATGGAACTGGTCCAACCAATATTGTCCACAGATTGAGAAAGCAAGGAAACATGTGAATAAGTCTGTTTCTACTTTACTCAGAGACTATGCTATGGGTTCTATATACCACAGCAACTTGCGTTACAACATGCAAGGCATTTATAGAAGAGACGGTGTACATTTCACAGATGAGGGGAACAGAGTCTTCCTTTTGAACTTCAGACTCTGCATCGGTACTTACTTGTAGGAACAAAAAACACTCAATGAACACAATGGCTCTTTTTAGAGCCAACCAACATCTAACACTCATACTTGTTATTTAACTGTATTTTTTTTCTTTTTTTTCGACGTGCGCGCAACGTGCGGGCACCCAGCGGGTTTTTTTTCGACAAACAATGGTTTTTTATTTTACCTTCGGGGTCCTTCAGGGGCCCCCTGAGAAGGCCTAGGGAGTCAGGAAGTCTCTACCCTGCCCCCTTTTCATGTTTTCCACTTTTGTTTTTGGCTCTCTTCTGCCTCAGACACAAAATGGCGGGCAACACTTCCAGATTTCAACGGATTGGCATGTTGACAGACGTCAAAAAGCAAATCAGAATTCCGCTTGCGCACAGCCGATGCGCGCACGGTGCGCGCGCCTAGATATATATATTTTTTCTTTTAATTTTCTCAGGAACTACTGGAGGGATTTACACCATTTAAGCAAAAGCATGATCTGCGAATCAGACTCTACCATTTTGCCAAATGTCATGTAATTCCAGTCAGCAGTTTGGGCTGTAGCCCTGTCTAATCGTCCTATGGAAAATACCATGGGGAAAACACGTTTTGGGACCCCCTTTTTTCCCAGCCCCCACTTGATTAATCCCCCCAGAACTTTCAGGGAAGGAGCGTAGCGGAACGGGCCATATTCTTTGAGAAATTCGCATGTATTCGTCGACAGGCACCAAAGTTGTGTCCAATAGAATGTTGCGTATATCCTATGGAAACTAGGTCCTAACTATAACTACCTAGTAGGTTATATATATATATATATATATATATATATATATATATATATATATATATATATATATATATATATATATATATATATATATATATATACCTACATAGTTAGGATTGTTTTGAATAGGGATTTTGCAACATTCTATGTTGAATAACTTTGGCGTTGATGGACGGAATTGGCTGAAATTTTCCTTACAATGGCACATTTACGCTCCGCTCCTTCCCTGAAAGGTTGGGGGGGATTCGTGAAGCGGGGGCTGAGAAAAAAGGGGGGGTCCCAAAACGTGTTTTCCCCATGCAATTTTCCGTAGGGCGGTTGGACTCAATTTTAGCCCGAACGGCTGAATGGATTTCCACCAAACTTGGCAAAATTGTAGGGACTGTTAGCCCGATGTGCCTTTGCTAGGTCTTAAGATATGTGCTCCAGTGGATTTTGAGTAATTAAGGTTAAAAAAAATATATATATCTGTGACAGCTCTCCGGTGAGCGCCCCGGTGCGCGCACCAGGCGCGTAACGGAACTTCGCGAGGAGAAGCGGATTGGCTCTCCGGTGTCTGTCAACATTCCAAACAGTCCGGAGCGGCCGCCATCTTGTGTCTCGGCAGGATAGAGACACAAGAGGTGGCAAAAACAAAGGGGGAAATGACCAAAAGGGGGCAGGGTAGACCCCCCCTAACCCCCTAGGTTTGATGTGGGGGCTATAAAAGGGCCCAGCGGGGCAAAAAAAAAAATATATTTTTTTTTGATTTTCGCGGATGGAGCGCCCGGTACGCGCACCGGGGAGCACACCGGGAAGCGCACAAAAGAGAAAAAAGAATGCCAGAGTTTAAAATTTTTAGCAATATTTTATAAATGGCAGGTAGTTCTGAAAATAACTTTTTTTATTCTTTTTGTTGTTTTAATTTTTTTTAATTATTTTTCTGAACATTTTTTTTTTCTTGTATTTTTGAACAATTTTATATTTTTTTTGTGTTTTTTAAGGAAACAAACAAAAAACAGGAAATTGGAAATGGCTCAACAGGAGCAAAAAAAAAGAAAAGAATTACTGCTTCCTTTTCTTGCTGCATTGGTGGTTGTCCACAGCATTATTTATTAAGGTGACACTAAGTTCACCATAACATAACGTTTTGCCACAGAAAATGCAAACTATTTTTATGGTGCCAAATTGTTGTTGTATATTTGGCACCATTTGGCGTCCTTCAGGACCAGAAAGTGAGTCTTCAGTAGAGGAGGTGCTGGCCACAGGGCGTGGGTTGTTCTGAAGTTCCTGTACTTCAGCCTGGGCTAAGTTATTGGGATGCCACCTCTCCATGTGGTGGATCATGGTAAAATAACCAAATGAATATTTTATTTTGGGATTGCCCCTGGAGAGGACTCTGCCACAAATTAGACAGGTGACTTTGGGGGCGTTCACCTTTTTCTGGCCTTCGGGGAATGAAAAGAATTGCCAAATAAAGTGCACTTTAACGTGCCTTTGCCTTGGTTCTTCAGGCAGGAAGCGCCTTGGTTGTTCCTCCTCCTCCTCTTCTTCTTCTCCTCCAAGGAACTGTGGTGGTGGACCTTCTTTTCTTGGTGGTGGTGGTGGTGGTGGGGGTGCACCAGCTGCAGCTACAAGTGATGCCATTGCACTGATCAAAAATAGCTCTTGCTCTCTCAATGAAGAAAGTTAGAATGAGGAAAAAAGGAGGGGGCTTTCATCATTTGGAGAAAAAAAATGATGAGAACCAATGAAAAGTGTTATTTTCAGGTCACATGACCAGATGCGCTTACGTTACACGCTCTGGCGCGCTTACGTTATGCGCACCGGTACGCGCCGCGCCGCAGAGCGCTTTCGGGTGCGTTTACGCAGCACATCATAAGACACATCGCGCGGCAACGTGATACGTGGCGCTTATGCGACGCGCCATAAGACGCATCACGCGGCTACGCGATACGTCACGCTTACACGACGCGTCACGATGTTGTTTTCGATCGTGGCAATAGCGCTAACGGGGCGCTCACCGGAGCGCGCACCGGGGCGCTCCACGAAATTGCGCTCACTGGTGCACTCCCCAGTGCGCGCACACCGGGAGCGCACCGGGGCAAAAAAAAAAAAAAAAGAATATTAAACATTAAAAAAATGTATTACATACATAGAAAATATAGTATACATTATAAAGAAGAATATATATTACAGCTATAGATATTTGCTATTAAAAAAACATTGAAATTTACTGAAAAAACCATAGGTTTGAGACCATATATAGTTAGGAATTAGCATTTACAAAACCTTGAAAATTCACTGAAAAAACCATAGGTTTGAGACCATATATAGTTAAGAATTAGCATTTACAAAACCTTATTTTACTCATACAAAACCATTGAAATTCGCATATATTGTTAGTTGGTCTAACTATATTTCGCGCACCCGCAATCCACTGCTGATGATGTCTCATATTACATCATTCATGACATGGTCAGTGACATCACTGATGACATCACTGATGGCATCTCAAATGACATCACTGATGACATCACTGATGACATCATTCATGTGATAATACGATGAACCTCTTCACACTCTAATATAAACTTTGATACACAAAGTGTATACAGACACTCACACACTTTCACTCATCCATGGAGTTACTCACACACCTAGTCAGTTATGCAAAGAATCAATCACACTTCCATTTTCTCAACTATACAGTTATACATACAACACCTTACTTCTTCAAACATATACTAACACATACTTACTCTCTAATACAATCACTGATACAAGTATACAATGATCCATACAGGAACTGGCACAATCACTGGCTCTCATGTATAGTCATTTATATATGTCAACTGTCACATGCATTGTGTTTTACATATGTACTTACTTGGACATGTAGCACTGAGATATCAATTCACTCACCAATACACCCATGCAGACAGTCAACCGCCCATACAGGTGTTTCCACATGCACTCTTGAACCCATACATCTTGTGGATCATCTGCTCACACATCTATGCACAGAATCACACACCTCCCAGCCACCCACACACACACTCATTCTCTCATACAAATACTTGGGCAACCAATCAATAACACACATAGCCACTCATATAGCTACTGATCAACAAATGCAACAGGTTATACAAAAACAAACATAATGATACACACATTCAGACAGTTTAGTCACTAACCCATGCATTCAGAAAGACACATTTAATCACTCACTCCTACAGTCAGTCACGCACCTACTTAATCTTTCATCCAGACACTTATACATCCACTCATTCTTCAATATGTAAAACATATTTAAACTTCACAGAAACATACGGTCACCGGATGATGTCATCAGTGATGTCATCAGTGATGTCATTTAAGATGTCATCAGTGATGTCATCAGTGATGTTACTGACCATGTCATGAATGATGTAATATGTGACATCATCAGCAGTGGATTATGGGTGCGCGAAATATAGTTAGTCCAACTAACTATATATGCGAATTTCAATGGTTTTGGATGAGTAAAATAAGGTTTTGTAAATGCTAATTCTTAACTATATATGGTCTCAAACCTATGTTTTTTTCAGTGAATTTTCAAGGTTTTGTAAATGCTAATTCCTAACTATATATGGTCTCAAACCTATGGTTTTTTCAGTGAATATATATATATATATATATTTATATATATATATATATATATATTTCCTATGTCCAACCAAGATACTACCAATCCTCTTGAAGCTGGTACCTCAGTCCATGAGGGTACGATGTTAGACTGACCAGGGGTCTCCAACCTTTTCTGTAATGAGATCTACCTATGTTCAATGAAACGCATTGGCAGCTACTAATATTATTAGTGCTGTATAATTTCAATTGTTTTAATATGTATAATATTTCAACCAAGCAAAAAACATTCTATTTTAATAAGCTGGGCTGTACACATGTGAGCTACTCAGAGGTAGCTGGAGCTCATGAGCTACTGGTCGGAGTCCCCTGTGATAGATTATTAAGACAATTCTTTTATCGCCAAACCAGTAAAGATGGCGGGCCCTTGTGGGTATGCTTGCAAGTGCATTAATTGATTACACAGCATCCCACAGACTTGGTTCAGCTTGTCCCCTTTCTCAGTACCCGTCCTCTTTACCAGTTTGGCAATAAAAAATATATATATTTTATTAAATAAGGAAAGACACGAAAAGAATGTACATAATTAATATTTTACTATTCAATATAAGATGTATTATCATTTAATAAATAATTGTTATTCATTTATCAATTAATTTTCTTCCCACCTTGCACCCCTACAAACCTGGCAGTATGCACCTAAAATAAAGTAAAAAAAGAACTATTTCATAACTTAGATGTTTAAAATAAATAGAATAATTAACAATTATTAATTAATTGTTAATTTATTATTACTTAATTACCTTTCCACCATAAACCCCTTCAAACTTTGCATTTTGCAACAAAGCCAGAACTGAAATTAACTAAGTATTTCCCAATTTACATATTTAAAATTCTGTTAAATAATTACTTTAGATATAATGATTAATTGATCATTAGGTGTTACTTAATCAACTTTTCATCCTATACACTGACAAACTTAGCAGCCCGCAATTAAAATATACCCCAACAAATAATTTTCCATTAATTACGGAATTAAAAATCAATTAAATAATTAATAATTAATTGTTAAATAATTATTACTTAATTAACGTTTCACCCTACCCTCCTACAAACCTTACAACCTGCAAATAACATGTAATGAAAAAATACAGTATTACATCATTTATGTAACAAATATTAATCATATAATTAAATAAAATATAAATAGTTCTTAATTAATAATTACTTAACTAACGTGGCACCCTTCCCTGTAGAAACCCCACAACCCACTGCAATGCTATACATTACTATTTAAAATTAATCAAAAATTCTACATCACTGAAAATGACAAGCTATATTTGAAAAACAATAACATTTATATAACAATAGTAACACATACAATTATTTGAACTAAAAAGCATTAAAATAATAAAAAAACAATGTTTGTAACCACAATATTAGTGAAAACTATATTAAAAACATCAATGGTATTTACTATATTAATTACCTCAAAAAATGATATTCTTGTCAACAAAATTTCTACATCACAATATTTGTGTGTCACAATACTTTGTTTCCGATATTTCTGTCTCCCGATATTTTCAAATCAATATTTTGTCTATACACCAAGTAAAACTATCCCCTTTTTTAAGACAATGGTTGAAAGTAAAGTACTTTCAATAGTTCTATCTTAAAGAGCACAATTTTGCTTTCAAAGTATTTCAATTCAGCAATATGTGAGTGTTTTGTTATTTAACATCAGTATACTCGGGTAGAGGTTCAGTGACAGTCATGCAAAGAAAAGAGAGTACTGTGGTGATCTGACTAAAGTCTTGGGTTGTGATAACTACCATATTGCATAAATATTGCTATTCTGGGTTAAAAAATACTAAGAAATTGTATTCACACCTATCCACAGTTGTATGTAAATACAATGGATAAACTACATTGCAATTGTTCTACAAAGAAGACACCACTTTGATATCCCTACTGAGTATTCCACTATGGTTGAATTCTACTACATTGCATAATGTTAGTACTACAATATGTGTCCTAAGTCTAACCCAAACCCTAGACTTAACCCAAAAGCTTACAGCAACATTAACCCTAGTCGTAACAGTAGACTTAACCCAAAAGCTTACAGCAACATTAACCCTAGTCGTAAGTCGTAACAGTAACAATAAAGGCCTGAATATTTAGGCTCTGTCTGATGCAATAATCTAGAACTGAGATGTTCGGAATTTATGCAATGTGGTAATTAATGCCTATTCTGACTTTTTGGGGGATAACATGCTGATGTTTGTGCTTACCACATCAAAATCAGTCTATCCCAATAAATAACAGTCCTTTCCCTCGTTCAATTCTGACAGGTTTGGCGTGCTGAAGTTTAACAAAGGGAGCAAACTTTATTGCACTTGATAATTACTGGGTGCAATAAAGAACACCCCACTTGTTATTGTGATGTATGGGGCCGATTACGATCACATAGTCAAAAGGGACCGCCCGCCATAGGTGATGCAATAAGGTTAATCATGTTGTACAAGTTAAGGGTATCTGTCAGCTATTTAATCTTTGGGAACGGGGAAAAAATAGAGCATTAAATGTTGAACCTGCACACGAAGCCACGATAAAAGCCCCTTCTCTCTGCTGGGATTGAGTACCGAGGGTTTGAGGCATGAGAATAGCATGGAAAAGGGAGTAAGTACCGTAGCTGCTGTAAGAGAAGATTTTGCCTCTTTGAACAACTGTATGTCTCCCCCTCGGCATAAATCAAAGGACAAAAATATTTGCCTTACTGCCCCCCTACAAATCCCATCTGAAGCTATTATTCAAGCGGTGGGCGATTCAGAACAAGTCTCTTTACTTAAAACAAGTGAGCCTTCATCTGAAAAATATGAACCAAGTCTCTCTCCCCCGAGAGAAGTGCACAATAATGATCTTGTTTTTTTCTGAACTAGATTTGGAGCTCTGTAAGAGATATATCGAAGTTGATACTGAAAAGGTTAGGGATCCTATAAAAACTCCTACAACAACAGTACTACCTGTTCTCCATCCTTATAGCAGTACCTCCTCGAATATCTCTCAGTTAAATATCTCAACGCGCTCCAATCTTAATATAACATGTATTAATGCTATGCCTCCTCCCAGGGTGGATAAACCTGTCTCTGATTTTCTATCCTCTCTTGAATATTTGCTCTCTTCCATTTTATCATTATTGGAGAAATTTGTTTGGGGTTCTGATTGCGTATTGGAAACTGTAACCCAAATTCTGAAGGTTCTATTACATGATAAAATTGAGAAGAAATCCTGCTTAAATTTAGATACCGTGGGAGAAGATCTACTAGAGCAGGAATATTCTGGGTCAAAGATTGGACTTCCGAATATTTCCCATCCCCTTAATGATAGCAAACAATTAGTCTTTTCCTTGAAAACCCCTATTTTAAATTGTGTAGTTGATATAGTACCTGTAGTAGAGGTCTTTCAAGAAATGGTGTTAAAGGCTGATATAGAACCTTCCCCAATAATAAATGATCAATATGAAATGGATCCTAAGGAAGATAAGAAACTTTTTCCGATCTTTATTAAACAGCAAAATGTAGGTGATAAGGAAGCTTCTGAACTAGAAGGAGATGGGAAAAAGGAGAATTTAGGGAAGATTAAAAAGAAGGGGTCAAAAAAGAGGAGACTAATTAGAAGAATTGAAAAAAAGATTCTTTGGAAAGAAAATTTGGAAATTGTCTCAAATCAAGAATTATTTCAGGCCTCCCCGCTGGTACAAAAAGATGAATGTGCGGATGTAAAAATAGCGGAGGATACCCCTACCCCTACTGCAGCACAGGGTTCTGTCTCTCCACCTCCAATTCCCTGTTCTTCTGGTGGGCCCCCTATGGCTAAAGGGGATCTGTTAGATCCAATTCCTCCAAAAAATGAGGTCATCCCTATTGGCTATCCAACCTCCACTCTAAATCCTCTGGCCAAACTCTACTCTGTTAAAAGGGAGGGAGTAGCGGTTTGTCAAAATCCTCCTGTAATTTCTATGGAGGAGAGCGTTGATACCCTCACTCTGGACTTCTTTCCTCTATTTGATGCTGATTGTATTTTAAATACATCATTACTTCTTAAATACTTCCAGGAATCAGCAAATTTGAAATTGCTGCTAACTGCAGATATAGATTTAGTACGGATTTTGAAGACAGAGGGCGGAAATTTAACAAGGGTACTCCAAATTAGTGGTGAACCTAATTTTACAACGGTCAGAAGATTTCCAGAGTAGAGGAATTGATGTTATGCCTTTCTGGGGGAATCTTCCCTCTATTAGACCCTTTAAATCCTTAAGGCCTCTAGGGTCCTCTCTATCTCTCTTGCAGGTAGCTTCTGAAAATGTAGAAGAAGCAGCAAGGTTCGATGATTTGAAAATTCGTTTATCAAAAGATCTTCGCCTCGTATCTTACCCTAACCTACCAATTCCCCCTTCTCAGGTTACGGTTGAAGATGAAACCTCTCGCTGGAACTGGTTACCTGGCGTTCTTTCAAAGAAATTGACTATTAAGTACCCTTCCAAGTCTCATCTTTAGCGACAATATAATGTTGTTATCTTGGAATTGTGCTGGGCTGAAGAATTGTCCAGAAAAAATTCAATTCCTTATGTCCCTAAAGGCCAGTGTGATCTGTCTCCAGGAGACTTGGTGTTCAGAGACACTTCAGATAGGAAGGGACTACTTTGTTCTGGAGGGTCGCGCTGTTCCCTTCAGGAGAGGCCACGCTAGGGGGGAATTGCATGTCTTTTATCCAATCGGATAAAATGGAATTTCTCCCATTATTTGGATTCTTGTAACCTCTTTCAAGCTGTAACACTGTTCAGCCATGACAATGTTGAGGTATCTAAACCCCTAGTGTTGATTAATGTCTATATTCCCCCTGAAGTCAGTTTTAATGTAACTTTAAAAAAGGTTTTCGTCTATATTCAGAGTCTTAGAGAGAAATCTCTAATCTAAGTATGAGTCTGTTCCGCGATAAATATAAAGAAGAATCTCTTCAGATCCCCCAAGCCCTCCTTCCTGAGAATATTAAAACAAACAAGTGAGGGAAAATACTTCTTAAAGAACTGTCCGCTATGGACGGGATTATAGCGAATGGAAGGCTCCCTTCCGATTCTCCTGCAAATTTTACTCATAAATCTTATCAGGGAGAATCTATATTAGATTTTGTGATAGTTGAGAATTCCACCTATGCCCTATTAAAGGATCTTAGGGTTACTGAAACGGTTTTCAGCGACCATAAATTACTTTCTTCCTCTATGAACATAAATCCTCCGAAATCTGACCAATGGTCTCTTGATAGCGCCCAGGTAAATTTTGGAGCGAAATCAGGAAGATGCTATTGGAACACAAAAGCTGAACAAGATCTGGATCTTGATGCTGCAATTGATGACCTTGCTATGTGGCAAGGTTTTGAAATTGTGTGCTTTCAAGATCTAATGAAGTCAGTGATCTCGGTGGCTAAAAAACCAAATAAGAAAAGGTGTTTTATAACACCCTCTTGTCCCCTACGTCTACTCAATATAGAGATAAATAAACTAGTGAGGGAACAATACTTGTGTAAATCGGTAGAAGGATCACACAAAGTAAGTTTATTAAAAAGAAGGAGGAAAAGGTTAAAAGTGAAATTACGGAAAGAAGGGGAGGATTCTATTTGGATAAAATTAAGAGAGGCAGCTTTTAAAGGACAAATGAGACCGTTCTGGTCGCTTATAGGTGAGGGGTGTGGATCAAGAACAAGACCGCTTCCTATCCCCATTGAAGAACAAACATGGGTGGATTATGTCACATCCTTATATGCAAATAATGGAGCGGTGGTGCCCTCTATAGGTTTTATTGTAAGTGGTCAGCCTCTAGATCTCTTATCTGAAAATAATATTGTAACAGCTATAAAGGAAATGCGTTCTTCTGGGGCAATGGGGCCGGATGAACTTCCAATTTCCGTTTTAAAACAAAGCAGTGAAAAATGGAGCAAATTGTTATGCCCTGTGTTCAACAGTTGTTTCTCTAGTGAGAAAGATTCTTCCCTCGTGGAAAGGGAGCATCTTAGTGCCCCTTTTCAAAAGGGGTGACCGATATGCTCCCCAAAACTATTGCCAAATTGCCCTCTTAGATGCAATCGGCAAAGTATTTGCAAGATGCCTTTTGAAGCAAATAAATGACTTGGTGGACCAAGAAAATATACTTCCCCTTGAACGGACGGGTTTTCGAAAGCACCATGGTACCCTGGATAATTCAACGGCTCTACAGGTAATAACGGACAAATATATCAGGGTCAGAGGTGGGGGAGTCTATGCCGCTTTCATAGACTTCTCCACGGCTTTCGATAAGGTGGACCGTCCTCTATTGTGGAAGAAATTACTTTCTGTGGGTATGCCTGTAAGGCTGTTGAATTTGGTTCAGGAACTCCACTCTGAGACGTGGTGTAGAGTACTATTGGGTGGGGAGAGAGGCTTATCGCAAGTCATTCCTTCTGCCAATGGTCTTAAACAGGGTTGTTTACTGGCCCCCTTGCTGTTCTCTCTCTATGTTTGTGATCTCCCCCAGACCTTATCCTTGAGTGAAGGCATCGCCCCTACTTTAGGAGATAAACCGATTGCATGTTTAATGTATGCAGATGACATACTTCTTTTAGACCTTACTCCAAAGGGTCTCAATAGTCGTCTGCATGCCTTGCATTTATTCGCTGAGTGCCACCATTTGAAGATTAATATGTCTAAAAGCAAGGTAATGTGCATTACAGGGAAGAAAAAAACGAAATTGGCTAATTTTAGTTGGTTTCTAGCGAGTGAGAAACTGGAAATTGTAAAATTTTATATTTTTCCTGGGAAAATAATATGTAACCTGAGCGACAGGGCTCACATAGACATCAACATTAGGAAAGCCATGACTCAGGGAAATGGTCTGAGTGCTCTCAATAAAGCAACTGGCAGAAGACATCTTGTCTATCTGCTGGAGGCCTTTCGTGCAAAAATTCCAGCATCCCTGCTTTATGGCATTGAGTTAATAGATTTGAAGCAATGGGGTTTCCTAGATACTGTCGAGGGTAGACTCTTGCGACATTTATTGTCGGTCAATAACGCTTGTACAGTGGAATCCCTCAGACTGGAATTGGGCATACGAAGTAGTTGGGTTCGGGCTCTAGCAGGAGTAATACGTTGGGTCTTTTATTTAGCCAAAGGCAAACAGGCTACTTTAAGATCCCTCATTAAAAAAGAACTGTTGGGGCCTATGAAAGAATATTCTTTACTTATAAAGAATTTCAAAAAGGCTGTTACACTATTAGAACTGGAGGAATCAACTCTTTTTTTATTATCTCCACATCAGCTAAAGTTATCATTAAAACGGGCTACATGGGAGTTAAGTTTTAAGAGGGACAGAGATGCCCGTATTACAAAGAAAGGTGTTACTGAGGTTGTCAATTCCTACTTATTCAAAGAAATACAACCATATGCATCCTGGAGTCTCCCTCATGGCTTGCGCCGTTTTTGGTTCCTCTTGAGACATGACCTTCTCCCTTTAAATAAACTATTGGCTAGATGGCATGGTTACTCCGATAAATGTGATCTATGTAACATTGACAGCTCAATGCAGGATATCACCCATATCCTCTTTATACGCCCTGCCCTAATGCTCCATCGTCGAAAGTGGGTGAGACCAATATGCCTACAGCTAGGTATTTCTTCTGCTAAATCTTTCCTCAATGCCATTTACATCACTCCTAATGAACTGTTCTGTTACAGAATCTTTAACTTTTTTAAATGTTTTTTAGAATTATATTAATAGGTATAATCCCTATTTTTTAATTTCTGTATAAATGGAATGTATTTTGTGGATTCTGTTTTTTTTCTGCTGTGTATCTTTTGTTGATCCTTGTATTCTGTTTATATGTGGATCTCAACTGAGTTCCAAAACATATTTAAATAAATAAATAAATAAATAGCACTCCACATAACTTTCCACAGGACAAGCTGCTTGAAGGCCAACTGAAAAAATAATCAGCTATGTAAGGGAGAATGGATGCCCTTGGATCTTTGGTCCTTGCACTTTTCTGTATCCTAATGTTAGGTTAGATGGTTGTTCCCAAAGCACAATAGGCCAGATTTTCAAAAAAGAAGTGCACCTCAGCCCAGCCCACAAAAAGGCCGCACTGTGTTGAGTGACAGAGATGAAGCAGGAGAGCGCTATATGTTTCCAAAGCACTGGCAGTGGTTTCAGCTGCCATGCACTAGGCACACACCTTAGCTCATAGTGCTTCTGTGCATGCCTGAGTTTACTACAGGTTATGTACAGGAAGGATACCCTTCCTGTACAAAATACAATGCCTAAACAAGTTAAAACACTTTCCCCACTCTGTTTGTGTGCTTCACAGTGCAGCATGCATGCAAAGTAGGAAAAGAAAGGAGAAATTAAAAGATTTCTCCTCTTTTTGCAAATGGCGTTACATTTATTACGTTAAACCCTGTCTACCACTGTATGTAGATAGGGTTTTGCATCAAAAGGCATGGGTGGTTTCATGGTAGCACCCATGTACCATCCAAGGAACGCCCTCTTGGCTCCAAGTAACACAACACAATGTTTTGTGCTGTTTTGCTCTGGAAAGTCAATCTGTCTAAAACATTTTGCGCTGGTTAGTATCACTTTTGTGACGCTAACCCAATGCAAAATGTTTGAAAATCTACCCTGGTGTTTGCCTTTTTTATGTTCTATTGATGCTGCTGGCTGCTTCTGAAACCTGAGTTGGATCTTAATGTTATTTGTTCCCTAATAGGGGGGTCTCATATGGGACAAACACCTCTATTTATGTGATCACTTATATCCAGAAAAAAACTTGTGTTTCTGTGCATGTTTCTGGGCACAGCTTATCTTGATTTTTTAATTATGTCTATCATATAGGATGGACCTAGCTCCAAGGAACAGCAGAGTGATTTTCAGAGAACATTTAAATTCTAGTCTGATAATCTAAAACATGAGATGCTTTACATTATAAAGTAAGGTATGTGGTACCCCTGGATACCAGATTTTTTAGAACTAAGGAGGTGGTCCACCTTGACCACTCCATCTGCAAAGGCCTTTGCTAGTGGCAGTTAGAGTGTAGTGAATGCACCCGGGGTGATGAATACTGGTCTCATCTTCTATGTTAAGCTCAGTGGCATGAGACAAATGGGGATCCCCTTCTGCCTTATTTTGTTGTATTTTGGAAATTTACTCAAACTTTAATTGCCTAGGATTTTCAATAATGATCATTAACTTTGAAACCTCTGGGCGCTGCTGACAGATTCCAATTACTAGCAGTGCATCTTTCATTAGTGTTACCTGTAGCTGTATGTTTGTAATCATGACATTTTCAAAATGGCGGATGGATTGAGCCAACATAAGACATGAAGGACATCATCATAGCCTGCTTCATCTGCATCTCCTGTTTGTTTCCAGGATACATCTACGGCTAATATACAGGGCTTAAAACCAGAGAAAACCCATGGAGTTGTAACTCGCCAGCTGCATAAAGGTTGTGGACTCTATAGTGCATTCTGTGAAGAGAGCGGCACATCAACTACAGAGGGTAACTGTGCTCCAGCCTGGTTGTTTAGATTCTTAGTTTTAAAGATCCACTGACTGAGTTACATACTATCACCTCTCCTTACCTTTCCTTTCCTACCATTACCTCATCATTATTTGTTTTCTGTCATTTATTTTCCTTGCCTACTTTTATTTAAAACCTTATCTTGCTACCACCAGTGCTAGGATTGGGAAAATCTTACTCTGGGAACCCATGAATTCGGGGTCAAGGTGTGGCAATAAAGGCCAGAGTCAGGAGGGACAGTCATGAAAAGCAGTCAACTTGTACATTTATTTTTTTTAAACTCTGCCACAAAGACATTTGCAACAAGACACAATGTGACACTATATTTTTTCTGGCTTAATTGAGGCTGTATTTCAAAATATCTTATGGGATTAAGGCACCTGCTGCTCACATGTTTCTGTGCCCAATAAATCTCAGTGATTAATAATAATGATAAGACTAGAATAATTTCTGGGAAATTACCAATTCCGGAATAAAGCCTACAGTGACTAGATCTCTAAACAAACTGTGGTCTATTTCCTTGATGCAAACCCAGTCATCCCAATCTCATTGCCTAACAGGTTCACCTCTGGACCCGGTTCCTCCACCCTTATTTAGACGTTTCACCACTTACATCAATCCAGTTTTAACTGAGCTTTTCAATCGCTCCGGGGACACAGCAGATGTTCCTGCTTGTTGGAAAAGGACCAAGCTGATTCCTATTTTATAACTGTGTTTCTTCATTTTACAATACTATGTTTAAGATCGGGTCTTGAATAAGACAAGCTTGTAGATGAGGATGCTTGGGCCCACTGAACCATCCCTACTTAACCAGATGGTCTTTTTTGCTGCTTGAGAGGTAAGAGGGAGAAAACAATCACATTTTAAATCTCATTACCGTATAACCAATTTGGTAACAAACCTACTTGACAACAAAAGTTGAAATTAGTAAGGTTTTATTTATAAGTTTAGAACTAGATTGACATAAATCCATCTCGGTATTGCAGTATAGAAATTTAGGACCAACAGAATGAGTCTAAATCTCCGAAAGGGGGCTTTTGACACTTGCGAGGGTCTGGCATCAAGGCTCACCGTGAACTTCTCCAGGCATTATCACTCCAGGGGCCCTGACGATGTGGTTACCCCTGCCGGCCTGTTGGTAACATCGCCCGGCCGCGGAGAGGGGAAAACCACAGCTCCCAGCCTGCCTCGGGGGACTGCACCACCCGCTTCCCCTACAGCGCGCCCGGAGGTGCTTAAACTTCCGCAGCTTCCTCCGCGTCGCCGTCCGGGGACGGTAAGGGAAGGGACGGGCTACCCCCTAACATCATTCCTGCATAAACATGGGTAAGCGCAAACTGCACAACTCACAGGACCAGGGAAGTGGCGAGGCTAAGGTGGCTATAAAATCTGCCTCCATCATCTCCTACCTAACGTCAGCAGTGGGGGTCCTAACTTCCGAAATTGCATCGGCTGAAAGAGAACTGGGTTTTCCTTGCAATGCTGTTCAGAGGGGGGGGGGAAGTCCAATGCAACCAGTACAACAAGTAAATATCCCGCTGGAGCCAGTTGTAATTGTTAATCGAAAGCCGTCGCCACAGCAAGATCAATAGGGGAGGAGTGAGATGACTGCTCCAATTGACACCAATACTCTCCCTGCAACCCCAATGTCTAACAATGGTGCTTCTAGCAAACTGGGCCCTGACTCGAAAGCGGAACGCAAGAAATCACGGAAAAGGGATCCCAAACCCCCTGTTACAAACAGTGTGACACAACCCTCTTACTTAACAGACTCTAAAGGGCGGGACCTGATTGAAGGTATATTAACAACACGGGTTGAACAGGTTCTATCTAACATTGCTAAGGACATTGTCGATACCCTTAATAGTTGTGTTGCTGACCTACTATCTAAATGTGAATGATTAAATAAATTTTTGACCCGGCATGAGATCTCTGTAACGCAAGGCAATTAGATTCTAACCTCTCCGTTATCCCTACTCCACCTGAGTCTCATGTAACGTCTATGCAAATTCCAGGGCCCCTTTTAAATCATGTTCAGCAGGAGAAACCTCTACATCCCCAGACTGAGTCACCACGGCTCCTGTGTACTGTCCCAGGGGGCTCTGTCTCGCATCTGAACCTTGACGAGCAGCAGAGGACCCAATACTGTGATGTGGTTGAGGGCCATATGGACGCTCAGGCTGTTATACCGAAAGGTGGAAAAACTATTCCACAACCTTATATTAATTTACCCCCAGATGCTAGTCCTCTTGTGATCGTTTTAGTTGGCGTCCCACCCTTAGTCACAGGAGCGGTAGAATCCTATAGGTCTCTTTTGGATGTTACGAGGAATTGGTGTGACCAAAACTGTTCAGGGCATGACAATATTTCTAAGAATGTAATTATGGTAAGGCGGGTTGGCTGGACTGGGAAAACTGTTAAAAGGATCAAAGGGGATTGTGTTATCGTTAATTTTGATAGCCCCCTTTTACCCCCAAGATTGTTATGGGATGGTACTGCTCTGAAGAGCGGGGAGGGTAACGTTAGAGCAGTGCCCCTATGTTTTTTTTACCCTGACCTAGGCTCCCATCGTTCAGCCACTAACTTGCGCCCTCTCGCTACTACTGGCTTATTAAGGTGGCAATCAAGTGTATATGACAACAGGCCCTTGATGAAGAACGGGAGTGATCTAGGTGTGTCATGTAAATCCAACCGCCGGGATCCAATTGTTCCGAGGTTAGTTAGCCCTTTTGTTCTAACAAACAGGTTTTCCCCATTATCTGACTTAAACAGCAATGACTGACTGAGGGGTTGTAACGTGAGTCCCTTACAATGTACTAATGATCTCATTCCGGGACTACTGACAGACCCCTATTATAGGGTATTGATCTGGAACATTGCAGGGCTAAGGGCCAAAAGGGAGGACCAAAATGGCTTAAACTTATTAAAGGTAATGATGTGATAGCTCTAAAGGAGACATGGGAGATACAAAACAACTTTTGTCTAGATGGATACAAATCATACTCTCAGCCAGCACGTCCATCAGTATCAGGTCGAGCTAGGGGAGGTTTGGTGACCCTGATATCCGTGAACTTAAAAGGGACAGTTAGGCCTTTAGAGACCGCCTCCCCAAATTGCTTATTGGTAGAAAGCAGTGACCTCGCCAGAGGGAAGTTGTTGTTAATTAATTTTTATAATTAAAGAGAGGGCGTTAATTATAATGAACACCTCCTTTTTTTAGAACATTTCATTGAAAATTATAAAAAAAGAGCAAAACACTTTAATCGATATTATATTGATGGGAGATTTTAATACACATCTTTGCAATTTTAACTGCCAAACTAATGACAAGCATAGTATGTCCACAGTAGCATTCCCACACTTTGAACATAACCAGATGGGGGTGGCTTTAGAGGATTTCTTGTCAGGCGACGATCTTTACGAACCATTGTTCTTTGAAGAGAGTGAAAGAATAGTAACTTTTAAGTCTAGGGAAAAAAATTCAATAATTGACTACATCTTTTTGACCCCTACACTATTAGATCATGTAATCTTCCATAACGCTACAGAGTCCCTGTTCAGTGACCATAACCCGGTCTGTCTGAAATTGAACGCAGGCTTTGGCAGAGTAGATAACCTAAATCCAATAGAGGGAACCTTAAGTCTAGCCACTAGAGATCAAGGCAGACGGTTGAAATGGTCAAAAGTAGTTCCCGAGCCATTTCTCGATGGTCTCTGTGACAAAATGGGAGTAGATTTCCAGAAATGCTTGGCGGGCATCAGCCATCCAGAGGAGACGATTCTAGCATTTGAGGCAAGCTGTAAACAAGTGGCAACAGAACTAACAGTCCCACTCAAACTTAGAAGAGAAATAACGAATAGGTGGTTTGATACTAAATGCTCAGAAGCTCATTGTAATTTAAAGACAGCTTTAAAAGACCACCCTAGGGACAAAGTACTCATTGCAACACTCAGAAAGGAATATAAAAACACAATACAAACCCGTAAAAATGATATTAAAGACGCAACATGGGATAGCCTAACATCTGCTGCTGTCCTGAAAGATAGCGCCAAATTTTGGGCGATTGTGAATAGTCCCTTGCTAACTGGGGAAGATAATGGGATACTAGAAATGAACATCACTGAGACCGAGTGGCTGGAACACTTTGATTCCATTTATGCAAGCAATGAAAACTTTAACCCCTTTATACCACCAGCGAATTGTATATCCGCCTCTATGGATCTATTTCAGGAAGCGGATGTGGAAAAGGCAATATTAGATACTGCTGCAAATAAAGCACCGAGACCAGATGGGGTCCCATCTGATTTATTTATGGTCGACCCCAAATTATGGGCCTCAGTTTTGACAAACGTTTTTAAGTCCACAGTAAATCACGGTTTCTCCGCCTCTTGGTCCCGCTCATTCATCATACCAGTTTTTAAAAAAGGGCAACGAGGGGACCCGATATGTTATAGACCAATTTCACTTATCGACTCCTCCGTAAAAATCCTAGGGAAAGTTTTACTGTCCAAATTAAATGATAGGGTCATGGATAAGGGGTTATTAGCGGAAACACAGTATGGATTCAGATCTGGGAGAAGTACTGTGGATCAGTGCTTAAACCTGTATCTTTTAGTCAATAAGTATACAGCAGCTAGGAAGGGTTCTATTCATCTCGCCTTTATGGATTTGTCCACAGCTTTTGATCTAGTTAATAGGTCAAGGCTGTGGACAATCCTATTGGACATGGGGATCGATTCTGGCTTGGTGCTTTACATGGCGGATCTACATCGGGATCTTTATGCCAATTTAAGAATGACGCAAGAGGGTACTTGTACTAGACTTTTTAAATCTGGGAGAGGGGTGAACAAGGATGTATCCTTGCCCCTCTCCTTTTTACATTGTACATTAATGCCCTTGAAACAGCACTGTCTCCAGCCCCACTAGACGTCCCGCGTATAGGTAGCACCGCCATTCCGATGCTCCTATACGCGGATGATGCGGTTTTGCTAGCCCGTACTCCCATTGGCCAGCAACGGTTACTGAACTCCTTTGGATTTTTTATGTCCTCTTTGGATTTGGTGGTTAACTCCTCCAAATCCCAGGTTATGACTATGGGGCACTATGCTAAGAAGCAAAGAGCATTCTTTTGCAAAGGGATCGAATTACAAAGAGTAGTGGCATTTTCATACCTGGGGGTCTTATTCGATAAAAACTGCTTCTGGGCCCCCCAAAACACTGCTAAAAGGAATGCTCTGACTCGTGCTGGTTCTGCCCTGCTTAACCTGACCCGTTGCTCAGGGGGAAAACCATATGAGGCAATTTAAAAAATATATAAAGCAAAATGCATTGCACTAACCACCTACGGTGCTGCTATTTGGGGTCACACCCAAATGATTGAGATACAAAGGGCCAAAAATAAGGTATTTCGGTGTCTTCTCTCGTCCCTCAATCTACTGCCACTTTTGCAGTACACCAGGAATTAGGCATGGGGTATGTTGAACATCTGATAAATCTGGCCCCCCTTATCCAATGGATAAACATATAGCTTAACCCGGATTTAACTCTAAACCAGCGAATCATGAGGGATTGTATTAGCCTAGATAAGGGTAAAGATATCTTTCCTATGTTAAGTCTGCATTTATTAAGCTAGGAAGACCAGAAATCTATGAAAGGCCGGACTCCATCTTGAAAGGAGATATAAACTGGGTTAAGATGCACTTTATGTCTTTAAGAACACAGGATCGGGAGGCTGAAGAATTGCTGAAACCTACACTAAGAGACCATTTTTTGATTGCTACCCCAGAATCTTTAGAATTATATTTAAACGTAGTCACTGGACCATTTCACAGATGGTTATTAACAAGGTTCAGGTTTAACCAAATTCCATTTTTATTAGGAATAAACCAGGGTTGGAGCACTGCTGACAAGGTTCTACCCTGTGACTGTGACAATTGTTCTACCCAGGACACCATTCATTTCATGTTTTTTTGCAAACACTACTCAGTAATAAGGATAAAATACATCCTTCCATTACTTAAGGGTACGTGGTTATGTCAAGTTAAACCTGCTCTAATGTTCCTGCAATTGTTGCACAATGCTTGGGTCATTTTTAATATTGGGAGCTACTTGGTGGCAGCAGTAAGACTGAATAAGCTAAGATCCTTAAATAACGTGGAATTATGATGTCCTAGATCCTAATGTAGATGATTGTATTTGGCTATTTGTTTTGCACCATCTATTTGCTATGTAAATCATGTGTGGTACTAGGTTTTTAAATTTTATGAATATCACTGATGTTATATTGTATTTACCCATCGATTGAATGTATTTATATCGTATTTTATACTGTGTCCTTTTATGATTTTAATTAATCGATTAAAGTGTATTGAATCGAATCGAGTCTAAATCTCCTAAAGAGATTTCCCATATATAACAAAAAACATACAACTAATTTGGTAATAACAATACAGACAATAGGGAAAATGAATTGAGCCTTAAATAGCATCAATTGATAATCAGAGGTAAGCATGAGCAACCCTAACCTAAGAATGAATAATATAAAGGTGTCAGCTGTCAGAGTGTTCAGTAGAAGAAACTCCAACCAAGGATCATGTAGCATGAAGCCACACAAAGCAGAAGGAAACGTCTGTACTTCATGAAGTCCTAAGATGTGTCTCTGACCCTCACTGAATTACAGCATAAGGTATTAGTCTGCATTTAGGGTAAATCACATGATCAGCTCCAGTAACTTTCCACGATTCAGGCACAAATTGGCTACTGGCACCACCTTTCCCACATCCATAAGTTGCTACTTCATACATCCTTGGCAGTTCTTCTCCTCCTCATCCAGGCCATCAGCGGAAGAGTCAGTACAAGTCATGTTACACTGCGCAGCAGCAGGTAAAAAGCTCCCTGACCGCCCAATGAAGTCCGGAATTTAGGACTTACGGTACTAGCTGACCAAGTGAGAATCGGGGAAATACACCCAGATTCATAGAGACCATAACAAAATAAGGCCTCCACCTTCTTTTCTTCTTTTAGATCCTGAAGAAAGCCCACTTGACCCACATGGGCAACCACAAGTGCTGAAACGTGTAGACCTTTTTATGGACACAGTGAGTTCGTTAGACCAATAATAAGTCTTCCCACGCACAACACAGTTTTTAAACATCTCACACCCAGACTGATTAAACATATACATCTGTATATACGGGATTTTAGCACCACTTTTTGATATTCACTTCACTACAACACTCCCACTTTTCTTTGTCACTACTTCAATAACCAGTGGTTCACCTCCGGATGGAGGAAGTGCTGTAACGTCTGTAAAAGCAGGGCGGAGAATCAAGATATACCGCCTTTCTGACTTCTGTACGTGAATGAAGGTTTTTTATCGTATACTACACAAACTTTGCAAACCCTGGTTACTAAGGTCAAGTGATCCATTCCCATTTGATATTTGAATATGAGTAAGGAAGCTGAATGGATCACAGTTCCTTCTTTTTCCCCCTTTTTTATTTGATATAGTTCCACTCCTCCTCCATGAGAACTCACCTCCTTGCTCGTTAACACATTTTTCCTTGCCAAAATCCATCTTCACATCTCTCGCTATCTTCCTAAAGTACACACCCTCCTTTATTAAATAATTAAGCTTTGTCCACACCTGTAATAAAACAAAACTTCAAGCAAACACATTCTACATTGAAAGTTAAATACAAATTAAATGTTAGACTTCAAATCAAATCAAATCAAATATAGATTTATTCGATTTTTGTAGTAGAAAAATCATAAAAGCATGATTAAAACATGATTATACATTTACAGGGCAAATACAACTACATCTATTTAATCAGAATCCATAGGCTAACATTTAAAAGCATTAATCAATATTGACAATAAAAAACATTATTATTCCCAACATAGTCTTATAAATTGGTCTGGGCTAATAAAAAATCATCCCCTTTAATTTATACAGTCACATTACTATTAACAATGTCCACAATTTTTATTATGTCACCTTAGTTGATTCAAATGATAGGCTCCCTGCATTGTGCTTCTGGATCTTATTAAATTTTTCAAGTAAGACACCATCACACTGATACATATCTCACTGTCCATACGTTGCAGGTAAATAAGGGAATTGTTACACTGTCTCAGTCCATTATTTTAAAAAAATGGAATTAAAAATCTTCTTCTCGGGTTAGTGTAGAATTTGCGAAAAAAAGGTGACATGAATAGTTGATTGTTTTGAAACATTATCACATGGACAGGGGATTAAATCACGCGACCAGTCATTAGTCTCGGGGAAGGTGACTAGTCTAAATACTATACCCAATCGAAACCGGGTTACCAGCATACGGGCAAAGCTTCCCCTAAGATGGAATAGGTAGTGCAGGATACCTGGGCCTGTTTGCATCAAGTAACTTGCCATAACAGATTGTTTCCCCCTCTCTATTGACAATCTTTTGTCTTCCAGGTATGTCATATATATATCTTTTTTAGTTGTTTCCTGGAGATTGAATTCAGACTTTTAGGGTCTTCAAAATATTTAGGATGTCCAATCTCACTGGCCACAGCCCTGATATGGCTCTGCCATGGGATGCGCGTAGCCCTCTCCATTTTCATGCAATCCATGATGACAGTGCGATTAAATATCGCCTTATCTGTCGCCCAGAACTTATGCCACAACAAAAGAGGATAAGTCCTTATAATATCCTCTATATAAGACAAACCCATCTCAAGGTGGCAAATATAATTGGCTGTAGAGCTAGGTATTGCCAATAGATATTTTAAAAAGGCATTCTCACATTGCTGTAAGCTCTTAGCATTAGCTATACCCCAAATGCCTGCCCCATATACTGCTGTGGAGATGCATTTAGCTTTATAGAAGCCAATATAATTGGCTGGAATTGGCTTATTGCCCAGTTTACCAGCAAAACTAGTTACCCCCCAATTGCTCTCAGCATCATTTGCTTTCTGGACTGTATTGCAGTCCCCCATTTACCTGTGCTCGCAAAACCTATACCCAGATACGAGAAGCTGTTAACACACTCTATTTTCTGTTTATTAATAAAAACCCTGCATTCCTTTTTAAAAGACGCCTTCCCACATGTCATGCTAAAAGTTTTTTTAATGTTCACCCTAAGACCCCTATCCTGCATATATTCAACGAACTTGGTAAGGGTTCGTTGTAGGCCATTTTGTATCCTAGACATAAAAACAGCATTGTCCGCATATAATAAGATAGGTATGGGACAGCCATCAATTACTCGCTAATCATTTGGGTGCTCTGCCAGATATTCTCCCACAATATTTATGTAAAGGGTGAAAAGAAATGGGGCGAGAACGCACCCTTGTCTCACTCCTTTGCTTATTTTAAATCTTCTGGTGCACTCCCCTTGTTTCGCATACCTGACTCTTGCACCAGCGTCCCTGTATAACTCTTTTAAAAACAGCAATATGCTTTCATGGACACCAATGTCCTTTCAAATGGCCCACAGTTTTTCATGTACTACACAGTCAAAAGCTGAACTGAGGTCAGAAAATTTAAAAAACATATTACCACTTTTTGCCACTGTATACTTGTCAACGATCAGATTCAGGTTCAGGCCCTGTTCAACGGTCCTAAGGCCTGCTCGGAAACCATATTGTACCTTTGTTAACACTCCCCTCTCATCAGCCCAAGTTTGTAACTTGGTCAGGATTACCCTCCCAGCCACTCTCAGAAGGGAATCTAGCAGAGAGATGGGTCGGTAACAAAACGAGTCATTTCGATCACCTTTTTTAAAAATTGGAATGATTATAGAATCAGTCCAAGAAGCAATAAACCCCTTTTGCATGCAATTCATAAGGACGTTTGTTAAAAGCGGGGCCCATAGCTCAATGTTATACTTATAAATATCCACAGGTATGCCATCCGGGCCAGGGGCTTGCCTGCTGCACTCTCTTCAAAAGCTTTATTCACTTCATCCATGGTCATAGTAATTTTCAGTGGAAAGATATTGTCTTGCATTCTCCCTTCAAATGCCACAACCCCTAATTCTCCCCTTATATCGCCTTCCTTCTCCTCCGTATTTACCCTATCTCATTGCCTAGATTATCATTATAGAGACCACTAAAATATTAGACCCACCTATTTTCTCCTATTGCCACATCGATTATGTCAGTATCACGCGTAGATCGAAAAGGTGCGTTAACTATATTCCAGAACCCTGTATTATCTTTACTTTCACTAGCCTTACACACATTCTGCCATGCGTCTTCTCTTAGTTCCAGTTTTCTCTTATTTTGAGCCCGTTTATATATAAGTCTGGCCTGTTTAATATCTGCCATGACTTTTGGCTTGATTTTCAAAACTCTTTTGAGGTTTTTATGGGCATTACTACATCCCTTATCAAACCATTTTTTCTCTTTCCTAGTATAATCTTTCCGTTTAAGGGCTACAAATAACAACTGTCTGATTTTATGTGATATGCTCATAAAGGCCTCTATTATTTCTTTGCTCTCCTTATCCTGAGATAGGCAGATATTAAAATCTGTTTCCTGTTCTTTAATAAGTTGGACCAGAAAAGGCTGGGGATCAACCTTACTCCATTTTAACGAGTATCCATTTGAGCTAGCAAGTGTTAGTTCTGGGCCATATTTTTCCTCTGTTTTACATTACTCAGGCAGCCCAGGTACAGATTTAAAGTGGATACTAATAGGGTAATGGTCACTATATACAATACTATGTGTCTTAAACACAGATGCCTTACTACTAAGTTTTCTAGACCATAGGGCAAAATCAATAATTGAATTACAGCCTCTCCCGTTATAGGTGGGCTCAAACTCAATCCTGGAGATACACATATAATTTAAGTACCCTAAGTCAAATTGTAATATAATTTCATTTAGTTTCTCCCCTAGTGGTGTATGAGTGAAGTGTGGTATTATTTCCCCTTTAGTCTCTCCCATGCCACAGATGCTGCTTTGATGGAACTGACATAGGGTACAGTTAAAATCCGCACCCCAGATAGAATAGACTTCCCCTTTTAACAATTCCATTCTATTTCTTAAATCCCGTTGTAAGCTTGTTAGTACACACAACATCTTTTTCCGTGGGATGTTATTATAGAAATTAAGCAGCACCAAACAACTGTGGGTACTTAGATGAAGTTCTGTAAGCTGATAGTATTCCGATTTACACTCAAATTTAAATTTTCTGAGGCCCAAGATATTTGAAATATAGGTGCATAGTCCCCCCCTTATTGCGCCCATGTTCACTAAAAATTGCCGGAGTATGAAGGGTCCGATAGCCTAGCAGGTGCACTTCATCAACCGCGCAGGTTTCCTGGAAACAAACTAAAATTCTGTTATAAACTGTAGCCAATGTTGATCAATCATTTTATTGGTTAGTCCTGCAATATTCCAGAACATTATTCCCAGCGTTGGGCATTCTTGCGTAGGCTGACTAGGTTCATTCATTAGTGTTATGTCCTCCATAATGACAGTATTTAGATCCTCTGCTGCAGCATCAATTGCCGCAGTCTCCAAACGTATTTCCTGACTTCCTGTTGTGTTTACTTTAGTGCTACACGGAGGTTTACTAGTTGGCCCAGTAACCCTGACTAGTTAGCTAACATTTCCCTTCCTCAGCTCATCATTCCCGTTGAGTCAATCAATATACTCGGGATCTGTCAGGAGTTCAAACCTGTTTGACAAAGGTATCAAGTTCCTATTTAGCCTGGCATTACAAGCCCTCTCCTCATAGCTCCTGGTTCTTGACAGTTTTGTCCCCGATAATAAAAGCCTAATGGGAGGATGCTGAGTTCATTAGTACCCAGGTACTCCAGCTCTATCCAGGATGTCATATACAAGTCTTGGGTCACTTAGGGTCAATACAATACAATCGCCATTTAAAACTTTTTGGCCTCTTCCCACCTGGCCATTTTAAAGTTTTCAAATAGTGCTCCTGTCAGACCTGTTTTCTCTCCCACCCAATGTATTGTCTTATTACGAAGAGATTGCCAGCTTTCATTTTCCTCATTCACTACCTTTGGTACATTAGCAATTACCACCACATAGGGTGAAGCAGCAGGTAGCAAATCCAAATGAGTACTTTTGGCATTATGTTGTGTGGTAGATGATCCTGTTTTGTGCTCCTCTTTATTTTGAGTAATTCCTTTGTCATTCCCCTACTCATAGTTTGATTATCTGCTACAGTTTTATGTCCTGCGCTATATCTTGTATCATTCGTCATTGAGGTTCGTTCTATCGTGCCTGTGGTACCGGTTATTTGTGTCACCCTGCTACCCCCTCTGCCTGTAGTGGCAGGTCTGGATTCAGCCACCCTGGCGGCACAACTGTTTAATAATTCCTTATCCCCCATGTCGCTTTCCATTTTTTCCATTTTTGCTGGTAGCTTCTCAAGAATACACATTACAGTATCTGTAAACTCGCCCATCTCTTTCCTTAGCATTGCTAATTCATTTTTCTGATCTCCTGTAATATTCATCAATGGCTTTTTTGCTGTGCCTATAACCATGTTACCATCATTTTTTTCACCCCCCTACCTATGGCCTTCCTCTTTCTAACAGTGACTAAGCCATTTGTCAGCGGACTATCTACTGGGTTTTGCTGTTGCTTAGGCGGTGGCTGGTTATCAGGGTCTAGATTACACACCTCAATTTCATCTGAGTCAGATTGTACACACCCATTTGCATGGACTATGTTAACCTTCTCTTTTTTTAGTGTCACCGTTTTTGTGAGTTTAATAGTTTCCTCAGTATTAACTGCATGCGTGCTCAACCGACCATGTGTAATACTTTCCTCAACTGAGCTTATTCGTTCCTCACTCTCCCCCATAGCTCTAGTGAGGTAGGTTTTCAGAGACTGCTGCCCGCCGATGCCACCACTTGAACCTATTCTACTGGTCGATTCTGCCTTTCTTTTACCCATATTTCCCTGCACTTGGACCTACCCCTTTATCTAAAATTCATACTCATACTAAGGTCAGGGTAAAAAGGGGCATATATGGTGCGGGCAATGATGTAAATACCGGTCGTTCTATAGCCCAGCAACCTATGTGTTAGTCCAATATCCAATATCCCTGCAGCATAAAATGCACAAAGTTTCAAAACAGTTCAAATGCAATATAGCATCCACTTATCATTTATCATTTAATATAAGGAGCTAGTGTCCAGATGATGCAGAACCAGGTATTCTTCCAACCTCCAACCTCACAACTCTCCAGATCAGTCACGTTTTCTTGTCTTTATAAGAAATTTGTGCATTACCATGTCAATTTTCCAACGAGCACCTTGGCTAACACTCGGAAGAGATGTGGCCCTGTCCAGCCGCCTACGGACGATGACGGGCGCAGGACGGGCCCACCCTTGGCCCAGGCTTCACCCGCGCGCGTCACGCACCGCGGGAGCCCTCCGCGACATTTGAGTTGGCAGGAACACCAGCAAGGGCTGAAGCTCTTGAGAGACCGCACTGCCCTCTGGGAAGTGTAGTCCCAAGCAGTTCGCGCCCGACGTTCGAGCTACAGCGCTGGTGGCAACAGCAGATGAAGGCAGGGTCCCCCAGGTAGGACCAACATTGAAATTACTGTCGAGACAAAGTGACAAGTGGCTCCAAGGGAAAGCAGCGATTCAAGCTGAGAGGGCGTCCCGCGCCGCATGATCCCTCCGCGATATATGAGTTGGCAGGAAAACCGGCAAGGGCTGCAGCTGTCGCGGGACCGCACTGCCCTCTGGGAAGTATAGTCCCAAACAGTTCGCGGCCCGCGTTCGAGCTACAGCGCAGGTGGCAACAGCAGATGAAGGCAGGGTCCCCCAGGTAGGACCAACATTGAAATTACTGTCGAGACAAAGTGACAAGTGGCTCGGAGGGAAAGCAGCAATTCAAGCTGAGAGGGCGTTAGACTTAAACGTGAGCTTATGAGAAAACCATACTTGAGGCCACAAAATCATGTCAACTTAATGCTGCACGGGGTTACAAATATGTGTACATTACCAAACACATAGCAAATGCAGTTGATTAACGAATGAATACATTGGAATGATTACTTAAATGATGTCATTTCAAAATACACCAATATGAATATAATTTCTTGCTACATGTATAAATGTCTAAACATTAGTCCGCACATACATATCATATCATCAGCTTCATACGGATGCACGTTATCAACGTAATCTTTATCTTAACATGTTAATATATAAGTCTGGCAGGAATTTCTATTAGTCACATTTATAGACACACCATTTATAAATCTCATTAGTTTTCATTTGGAGTACTTTATATGTACAATACTGCATCTTTTCTTAGTAACATTAATCATACAGAATATATTCAAGGGCTGGCTACGCATGATTATAATGCACTCCTACAGTATTTTAGGGAGGAATCAAAATGATGCTGCTCCATGGACATAGTTGAAGGGGACGACCTTACCTGTCTATTTTGCTGCTTTACTGCCATATCGCCTGGGTCCTGATACAAGCCATTGCCCACCACCGGCCACTAAGGATGGCTAAGGGGTGACTGATTTGTTGGAGATAAAGGAAAAAATGTTTACTAAATCAGAACCTCATTTCCAAATCATAACCCTCAACATGAGCAAACAAGACAAATATGTCCTGGTCAATTTTTATAACAACATACACAAGGAACAGTTGATTATAATTCTAAAAGAAATCAGAAATGCCCTGCTGGATATTCAGAACAAGTGTACCCAAAATGTTTTTGTTACATGGGGGGGTGACTTTAATTTAATGCCATGTGGACAAAATAGTAATTTAACATGTGGTTTAATTGATGAAAATGGAAGTAACCTAACTCATTTCCCCCATACAATATATGGCGACTGTCTAAATGAGTTGCTATTCGTCTTGGAATTGGGCTTTGCGAACGAAATACTTTCACCGCCAATTCCACTCACACAGACTTTTAACTGCAGAGGAGCAAGTAACATCATAGATTTTATTTTTATATCAAACAGGTAAGCGTCCGGCCTGCCACTAGTGATCATTTTCCAATCAGTGTTTTAATATCTTGTCTGCATAAAACTGATAAAAGTAAGTTTGAGAGAAGGTATGGGCAAAAAAAATTGATAATCAATAGAATAAATGGGTACTCTCTCAAATGGGATAAAGTTGACCCACAGGAGATCAAAAAAGTGGTGGTTAAGAATTCCCTAAACTCTATAATAAAGTGCCTAAATCCCCTTACCCTACACCACTAAGTTCTGAATAGCTTTATGGAAATAACAAAGGAAATAAAGGGAACATTGAGAGTCCAACAAAAACAAAGTAAAGGCAAGAGTAAAGGATGGTTTAACAAGAAATGCACAGAGGCATATGCTGATTTAAAACTTGCCCTACATAAAAAAGAGAGGGATAGACAGGAAATCAGACAGCTTAGAAAAGCATATAATCAGGCCGTGAAATTAAGAAGAGCCGAACTAAAAAAAGAAACTTGGGTAGAACTGCATAAAAGCTGCATGAATAAGGACAGCACTGCATTTTGGTGGGTTGTTAAATCCCCTTTTCTTTCAGTAGTCAAGGATAAGCAGACAATTGAAATTGCCATAGATGAAAAACACTGGGTGGAACACTTCTCTCAGATTTTTGGTCTTAACATTGGTGAGAACCATGTGATAGAAGGTATCGATAACATCAGTCCTCACGCTAACTCGGTAACCTTTCCCATAGCTCTTGAAATCACCTTAACAGATGTCGAGCTGGCCCTTAAGGCCAGTAAAGGGGGAAAGGCTCGAGGCCCAGACGGGGTCCGTGTCGATCTTTTTAAGAACAACATGGAGTTATGGAACACGTATTGACCAGAGTGTTAGAAGCCACCTGAAAAGCTGGGCCTATTGACTCATGGTCAGATTCAATTCTGGCCCCGATATTTGAGAAAGGAGATCGACAGAATCAGGCCTGCTACCGCCCTATTTCACTGTTAGATTCACTTGGCAAAGTGGCAGGTTGCATCGTCCTTAACCGCTTACAGCAATGGGTAGACGATAAGTATTGTCAGGCCTCCAATTCGGGTTCAGGGAAGGATTGGGTACCATGGAGCAAGGCCTTAACCTGACTCTTTTAATGGGGAAAGTATGTGAACGCAAAGGGGGGGAACCTATATATGGCCTATGTTGATCTAACAGCCGCATTCGATTGTGTAAGTCACTTTAAACTATGGAGGACTTTAGAAGCGATGGGTGTAGAGATCCCCATATTTAATTTTTTAAGAGAATTATATTTGAATACAACTGCCATGGTGCGGTTTGCACAGATGGGGAGCTCACGGTACAGTTCAAAGTGGAGAGGGGGGTCAGGCAGGGATGTGTCCTGGCACCCTTCCTTTTCACACTCTATACAAATGGTCTTGAACAGGCCATGCTGGAGGGGTGCCAGGCCCTACCTTTGCTACAAAAGCGTCCAATACCTGCGCTGCTCTATGCGGACGACGCCGTAATTATGGCTCGAACACCAATAGGACTGCAACGTGCCCTTAATAGGTACCATAAAATTATGGCTAACTTAGACCTAAGAATAAACATAAAACAACCTTCGTAATGAGCTGTGGGCTAGGGAGAAAGAAACAGAAGGACATTTTTATTGAAAACGTAAAGTTAGAGTCTACCACAACATACCCCTATTTAGGTATTTTAATTGACTATAAGGGCTCATGTCGACAAGCAATAAAAGCCAGGAATTTGCTTTTTATGAGGACTAACCCGGCACTGGTTAACTTTGCGCAGAGGTTAGGTAAGAGGCCACCGATGGAGATGCTCCAAATATACCAAGCCAAATGTGTTAGTACAGCGATATACGGGGCTGGAGTTTGTGGTTATGGAGGGGTTGATGCACTCCACAAAGTTAAGAATGCCTTTTTAAGGTATTTGTTGGCAGTCTCGCAAGGTACCTTGACATTTATCTGCCACTAAGAATTAGGAATACCGTATATTACTGATATAGTAAAAGCTCAACCCGTTTTACTATGGCATCGTATTTGGTCATCCACTAAAACATCAGGAGGTTTTGAAGGACTGTCTTGGTCTTGAAAATGTACACAAGATTGGGTGGCTCATGTAGGGGAAAAATTTCTTGTCTGATCTGGGCTTGTTAAATTATTATTACAACCCTTTATTGATAGCTCAGATGCCCAGGAAAATGTTTAAAAAACAGTGCATGAGTCACTTGGAGGAGGTTAGATTTGCCATTGAAGCAAATAAATGTTCGGTACAAAATAACCTAATGATGCAAACCACCCTATCAATTCAACCATATCTAACGTACAATCTGAGTGGATATGATAGGTTTGTCCTGACACGGTTCAGGCTGAATATATTTCATCATTTGTTAACCTTCCCCAAAATGAACGATTGGGCCAAAACTTTGCCAACCTGCCCCAGTGACGAGGTATCATCTCAAACATCAATGCACATGGTTTTGTTTTGTAAATTCTACAAAAAGTGGAGAAAAAAATGGATAATACCTATCCTAAAAATTTGGGGCAAGAGACAATGTCACCCACCATACCTCGCTCTGCAATTCCTGGATGCGAATTGTTTCGCGAAAAACATTGCCCAATTTTTGAAACTTAGTATTAGGCACAGAAAAAAACTATAAAAGAGATTGCTACTCTATACTCTATGCGTGAATAAGATGCTCTCCATTCTTGTTTCAACCATGTGTTAGCTGTTTCTGAACATGTTCTCTTGATTTTGGCAACCATTATTGCTGTAATGAACTTCATTGACTGAGGTGTAATTTTTAAAAATATTTATTGTATATAGAGAATGAAAATTGCCATTTTTTAACCAATGCTTTTTAAACTGTACTTTTATTGTTTTTTGTACTTCTATGAAAACCAAATAAAGGAATTGATTGATTGATTGAAGTATTTAGTTTTTGTGTAACTGGATTAGTATTATGTGGTATGTTTTTGTTTCCAGGTGCTTTCTATTGTTTTTAATCGGTTAGTGATTGCAAACCGTATATTCTGGTAGTTGCCCGTGCCAGAAGTTTTATCACTGTATTGTATTGCACTATTCTATGCTGCATTTAGTGTGCTTTTTATCATATGACTTGCATTTCTATAAGTACATAAGTTTATATATTTTGATAATATCATTAAGTGTTAACAATTGGTAAAAAATACCTCAACTCTTGCTGGACGTTGAAATCTTTATTACAACTAGTATAATAGTGTTGTACTGTATTGCAACCCAAGACCACCTCCTTTGAGCGAAATCTTCGATGCTCCACATTTATACATAGAGTCAAGAAGACTTGGGAGGCCAACTTTCCGTCTCTTACCTAGCACCTAGGTTAGTGGCAGAACACCAGAACTCACTCATTTAATAGTACTTTTTAGGTTGAGCCAGCGACAGACAGCTCATGTGTTCTCCCTTGCAAGACACTATTGTTTACAATAAAGGGCTTGGAGCCTGCCCATTGATTACCATTTTTTCTTCAGTGTCACTCTTCTGAGCAGCCTCTAACTTGCCACTTTAGGCCAAGCGTCACTTGAGTTAATTTTAGTGGGGCATTGATCAAGCCCCCCAGCTCCATGCACAGAGACCTGAAAAATATATCAGAAGATCAGTTGAACAAAGCTGTCAAATCCCACCTCCCAGACACAACACCCAACCCAGAACAAGCTGCGAAGACTTTCTCCCATCATAGAATGCGTCAACATATTCGCCCCAGTCAAGTCAGTCTAATCCAAAGCACCTTCAAGAAGAGTCAGCTGGTTCACTGCGGTGCTAAAATCCACCAAAAGCAATGGCCGGCAAATGAAAAGGAAGTGGCAAACCAGCAAAGAGACAGGAGACCCTGTCACCTTCAAGACAGCACTCCGCCAGTACCACCGCCTCCTGAAGGAAACAAAGACTAATGCACTAGTAGCCCACATAGAATCCAGAACTAAGTACAGCAAGGAGCTCTTTGCTATTTTGAAGGAGTTCTCCAACACCGCAGCCACCGATAACAACATCACCCCTTCTCAAGAGCTATGTAACACTGTGGCAGACTTCTTCCATGACAAGATCGCAGTCATTTAGAAAAACTTCAAACCCTAACCCTGCCATCAGCCTGCTCACATCCACAAACACAAAACCCAAGCACCTGCTTACCCACTTGGACACTCTCACTACCCAAGCCACAATCTCCATCATGAACTCTGTGCACTCTGGAGCACCCACGGACCCCTGCCCCCCCCCCCCGACTTCTTCAACCTCTGGAGCAAGACACTTGGCGACAAACTCAAGAAAGTCCTGAATACCTCCATCACCTCGGCCTCCTTCCCTGAGGACTGGAAACACGCTAAAGTAAGACCTCTCTCCGGATGAAACCATCTACTGACTCAACATAACCGAAGCACTATATGCACATCTCCCTGCCCCCTTTTCCAGTGAAGGTTCTTGAGAGGCAATCCACCAGGAACTCATTAAACACGTGATTCCGAGCCAACTGCAGCACCAAAACAGCCCTGATCACAGCCACTGTCAACATCAGGGCCCTCCTGGACCATGGCAAAATGGCAGCCCACATCCTCCTGGACCTGTCAGCCACCTTCGACACCGTCTCCCATCACATCTTTATCAGCAGACTCCCCTACATCGGGAGACACCCTCAAGTAGATTGCCTCATACCTCACCGGAAGAACCCAGAGAATTTGTCTCCCACCGTTGACCTCGGAACCAAGAAAGATCATCTGCGGCATCACCCAAAGACTGTCCCTAAGCCCCATCCTCTTCAACGTGTACATGACCTCCCTGGTCAACACTGTCAGGTTGCACAGACTCAAAATCATCTCCTACACCTACAACTCACAGCTAATCCTCTCACTGTGCGAAGACCTCTCCACTACCAGAGCCAACTTCCACACATATATGATGAATGTCACCGACTGGATGAAGAATAACTTAAGCTCAACATAAATAAGATGGAGGTCCTCCTCTTTGGGAATAGCACCTTGCCATGGAGACCTGCTGAACTTGCCCCTTCCCCCACCTGACAGACCACACTCACAACTTTGGCATTGTCTTGGACAGCAAGCTGTCTCTGAAGAACCAGGTAAACCCAGTCTCATTCACCTGCTTCCACACCCTACGCATGCTCTGTAAGATCTTCATGTGACTCCCAGTGAACACAAAAAGGACTATGATGCAGGGACTTGAACCATCAACTGGACTACAGGAACACATTCTATGTGGGAATCAACAAACTCCTTCTGAATAAACTACACACAATGCAAGACTAAGCAGAAAAACTCATCCTTGACCTCCCCAGATGGACCCACATCACACCCCACTTCAAGATGTTACACTGGCTCTCAACCCAGAAGAGATGCCAGTTCAAGATGTTAATCAGTGCATACAAAGCCCTGCACGAATGACCAGAATACATCAACAAATGCATGACCTTTCACCAACTAACCAGGCACTTCTGATCCGCCTTCCTTTTCCTCACAGACACCCCTCTGTTTCCACTGAGCAAACAGCAGAGGACGGTCATTTACCCACCTGGCAGCCAAAGTTTTGAACAACCTTCCCCTGCACATCAGGACCACCTCATTGCTCCAATGCTTCAGGAAAGGACTCAAGACTGGCTGTTCGAATGAACAGATCACCAGGCAGCAGCTAGCAACTCAAGAGCCTTGAGACCCTTGTGTGTGATCTGTAGCACTTTGTAAATGATTTATGGATTGAAGCACAGATTTATTCAGCTTAATAAGTGCCTATCTGCTGCTTGCACTGTGAGTGAGGTACTTTTTCTTCTTTCCCTCTGGTTCTCCCAGCACCATCTAGTGCTCGTTCCCTCCTCCCTGCAGCTACCTCATTTTGCTTTCCATCCTCCTCCTCCCATCCACTATTGCTGACCCCCACTCTCAAGTTGAGCCCAGCTGACTTAAAAAAAGAAGGGTGCTATGGTGATGGCAATGCTAGAGAGGCCTATCAGCTTTGTCAATGCTTGTCTGTTTCTGGGACTGCAAAGACCAGAGAAAAAGCCTGGTACATTGTCTAATAAACACAAGTTAACTGGTTCATTAGGAACCTGCTGCACATAAGGAAAGGCTAAACCCTGAGAAATCGGGCCAGAATTACTGATGTGATAGATAATGTGAAGTATGAAGAAAAGTGATGGATCTTGGTGCTTGAATTAATTTCAGCCACTTGTAATTACTTTGGCCGTATTTCAGTTCATTGTTATTCTACACACCATGTCTCCGTAGTTCGGACCCAGCATATGCAATTACATTTCTACAGTACTCCAATAGGAACATTCCTGCCTGAACTGCCAGGACATGTCCTGTGAACTGGAACACAAGCAACCGAAGACCAGTTTTTCCCCAATTGGAACTTTGCAGTAAGGTAAGTTTGGTTCCATTGGTACAGTAAGCCCGGGAACTATGTCTGGGCACACCCATTGCACTTAGGGTGTCGCACCGAATATACAAAAAAGAGATGGTCGGATGCTTGAATTAATGTCAGGGCAATTACATATCTAGCAGTTCGTGATGGACGATCCCCATGAGCATGGTTGGCCCTGATTTGAATAAGGTGGGCCTTTGCCTACAGTGGCCTGGCAGATGAACAAAAATGGACTGGAATGTGGCCGAAGCGATTGACAGTGGCTGGGATTTCTTCAAGCAGCACATCCTTCATCTTGTTGTTCTTGCAGTTGACATTACAAGTCCGCCAGGTATACCCAGATGTGGGTCCCATGCTCACTGTCCGTAGGACTCAAGCTACACCTTACTACCAAGCCCGAGCAGGGCAAACCCAGTCTGGGGTGCTTGCACTCCCGTCTGGAGGAACCCTTTTCTGTCAATTTGAGATGGACTGTTTCCATGAGGAACATGGTTGGTACTAATTTGCATAGGGCAAGCCTTTGCTGTAGGAGATATCATGAGTGAAAAACAATGGATTATAAAGCAGTCAAGAGTGCCTGCCAGTGGCTTAGAATCATTCAAGCATTCCATGTATCACCTTCTTATTGTTTTAGATAACATAGCAAAGTGTGACCATGGAGCCACAAATAAACTCATGCTATGCAACAGAAATAAAACAACAAATATTAATTTAGCTGAACAAGATTTGATCCACCTTTAAACCAGTAGCAAGACTCTAATTTTTATTTCTTGTTTTCTTTTGAAGGCTGATATTTTCTTCCTCTGAGAGAACACTTAATACACAATGATACCATGGGTTGGGTGCCTCTAATGGCCCAAGAGGGAAAACAGAAGGGTACAACGATATACATTTCTAGAGCTTTCACAAGAGCAAACAATGGTGGCTAACCTGTTTACACATATGCATAAGTTTCTGCTGTTTCACTGCAAAGTCGGAAAGGTTTACAGCCTTACATTTCTAATGCCAGGTATCAATATGGAAGGCCTTGCCGCTCTTTGTTTTCAGGTTGGATCAGCTCCTTTGCCAGCAGGTGTGGGCCTGGAGGTAAAGGAAGGTAATCTGTCACTGGAGGTAATTTCTTTGGAGGCCATGGACGTGATTTAGAGTTGAGTGTTAATGACAAATCCTTCCATTTGTGCAGAAAGAAGAAAATCTGCTGGTGGTATTTTCTTCACCTGTAACTGTGATGGTGAATAATCTTCATGTAAATCCTGTGAATTCAATGCTTGTTACACAAATAAGAAGGTGCTTCATTGCCACACATCAAATCCTGTGTGTTTTGAAGCAACTTTTTTTTTACTTTGAAACCTAAATCAAGTCCTGAAGACTTTGGATATTGTTCGACTCAATTGTGAAAAAGGTGGTCTTTCAGCTGAAGGATATGGTGGGTATATGTTGTGTGTTTTTCATGGACATGATGTAATACTAGCTTGATTTTGGTCGCCTTCAGACACTCGTGGAGCAGCTTGGAACTTCATCTGCCATGACAAACTTCTACTGACAGACTTGATGGTTTGCACTGAGGTGGCATTTACTTAGTGAGCTTAGGTAGCTAAAGGTGTTAGGTAGTTTCGCTTTTGCCTTGGGTAGTCAAGTTTGTTTCCAAAATGATTATTACTTGGATGCACATTGATCTGTTGGTGCACAAATCATTCTTTTAAATTTGATCTCATGGGGTGCACCAACTGCTAGGACAGAGAGCAGTGTAGTCCCGATGTGGACTTTGAAGCTCTCCGACTGGAACCACCACTTTCCTAGTTAGAGGAATACATATAAGCAGGCTGAAACATTCTCATAAGAATGACATACAAAGGTTTTTAGTTCAATGCTTTATATTAATAGGCAGATTTCACTAAAGGTGCCATGAGCAAGCCTAGCAGTAAAGAATATAAATCATAAGAACAACGAACTCAGAACAGTTCTATATCAATTTTGGCATAAATTTGCCTTCTAAGATGGGGAAAAGGGTGTCTTTTTAGTTACAGAAATCCACTTAATTTCATATGGTTTTAGATAAGGTTTTCACACATTATGTGGGATAATTCTCTGAGGGTCTGGACCAATCCAGCAGGAAACAAGCTTGGAAGAAACATTTTGCTAAAGAATTTATTTGAGGAGTCTCTCAGGATAGCAATACATTGAGATTGAGTCAATCTCATAGTGTTAGCTGTACAGTTAACCTATTACATATTTGTAGCATGAGCCTGTGACAAAGAGAAGTATCCTTGATTCAGGAAAATGAGAACACTTTCCTGAGAATACTTCCTGCTAACTCAAGTGAATACTAGACATACTTTATTTAGAACCAGAATCAGAAGTAGTTAGCACGTGATACAATATGAAGTTGAGGCAAGATGGAGAACAGTGTAAACACAATCTAATATTAGGATAAACATAGGTTGTGAAGCTCTTTATTGAAGGAAAATCTACTGTTCCAGTCCCTCTGTGATGATTTTAATCATCACTCAAATTATTTATTACAACACATCATTCATCAACTTTGGATACTTCTGCTTAATCTTCCCTTGAGCCTTCAGGTGCCATACAGTTTCATTGCATCTCCTCAACTTTCACATCAAGAAGTTTCCACTTTCTTTTTCTCGTTGCTGACAACTTCTTATACTTACAATTCACCCACTTTTGTGATGAAATTCCTTTGCAAAACTCCAGGAAAATGAGCACACATGTAATTCCAAACATTATGATCAAGAGAGGAGTTAGTAGCAACTTCAGAATTCCTCCTCCTACACTACCAAGCCATTCTCCTGTCTTAACAAACCTTTGCTGTTGGATCCAAATAATTATCCTAGTCCTTTCCCACACCTGTTTCTTCCAGTACAGTTATTTCATGCGTCATGTTTATGACATTAGTATTATAGCTGCCAAACTGTTTATATATCTGAGTAATGTATGCATAACATTCCCAAGCATGTGTGACTTTGCAAACCCGCTCTCCTTCATAAGGAGTAAATCCGATGCTAGGCAATTTTGCTAAATTATAGCTCTCAATGCAAGCAATTCTTTATTATCACTGTCAGTGGACAGTTTACTAATCTTCACATTATTAAGTGCTACCCCAATGGGTGGTATGAGTGCTCCAAGGATATCACTAAGACTCTACTTGAAGTTTTGCTTACTTCACATAGCGTCCTTTTATAGAGGAAATCTAACTCATTAGTATGATAGATCTAGGGGAAAACTCTTGTGGCATCCCAAATGCCTACCCAATTGTGCATTAGCTGGAAATAGGCGGATGTACCACACACACAATAAATGCCCTTGATGCTGACTTCTAGATTAGAGAAAGTTTCCCATTCACTAAATAATTATGCTCACACTCGCCCCATCACAACTTCTTAACTGTCTCATTTCCCTCTGGGTGCTGTAATATGCATTAATGATCCTTTCTTACTCTAGGAAGCAGTTCTTTTAGGATCTCCTTACATTCCAGGAAACTATGCCCTGGTCTTGTCCTTTCTTCGCATATTTCTACATCTATTCTTATCATTTTGTTTAATTCATCTTCAAATACTCTCTCTTCTTGGTTTACTTTGCAAGGTACTTCTTGCAAGCTATGATTAGTGATACTCATGTTAATCACAGGGGTAAATTATTTAATCATATACTCATGCTGATCCCTTGAATCTGACCATTTGAGACGGCACGAAATGGGTTTAGTAGTTCACAAATAAAGATTTCTCCACAGACAATCAACCCATTTCCTAAAGAATCATGGAAATCAGAGTAAAACAGTTTAACCCATCTGATGCTTGCAACGGCCAATGGCCAGCACTACCTCCTTGGTGTGGCACACATCTAATGGCCACCAACGGAGCCTGAAAAGCCACAGGCAGGTAAGGCCTCTCTTGACTCTGAGGGGAAAACAGGCCAAAATGGCCTCCCCAGCTTTCAGGGAGGTCTATTTTGAACTGGTAGAGGCTCCCCTTTCAAACAAGACCTTTCTGAAAAGGTTTCCTGGCTGTGGATCACAGCAGTGCTGTGATCCAGGGGCAGGAAACCCCACTAGACACCAGGTATTTAAAGAGGGGCTGGGGCCACCCGGGGGCATATATTTATGAAGAAAAAACATTGGCAATATTGGCAGGGGGTTGGCACTCCTATTCAGTGGCTGACCCCCTTGGGGGCATTTTATTTTTATAGATCTTTGCTTCCCTGGGGCTGCAAACGGCCCCCAAGGAAACTGTACCTGTTTGTTTATTTTGGACTTCCCAGTTTCCTACAGCGGGATAAGTTGAACAATATCCGAGGGTCGTTGGCATAAAGAGGCAAGTACTGACGGAGAGGAACTTTCCATATCCCCTTTCTATGGTGAAATTCATCAGCCAATAGGAACCCTCGGTAGGACTATATAGCATAGCCCAGCGAAATTCCACATCTTTTGAACCCTCAGCAACATCCGTCATTGATAAAGGCAACCGCTAAAACGCGTCTGCCAGGGGTTGATGGTGATGACAACACGTGATGCCAATGTGCGACCTAGTGATATTAAATTTCTGTTGAAAACCCAAGCATGTGTCAGACCCGTTTGTCAGTAAGCGGATTGGAGGAGTATGTGCAGCGGAGGTTCGCTTCGCTTGATCTGACACACCCCTCGTTCTGGAGCTCCGCATTTAGCCGACAAAACTTTGGTGTTCGTGCATGAACTGCACATTGCGGCGCCCCCCGACCTGGATGTTGCTAAGGTATCGGGGAGAGGGAGCAGATGGACTGCTAAGTTGGTTGTACGGTAGAGTAACATATCGCCAGGAAAACTTCCCCGCAATTGCAAAGCAGAAGGAGAGCCAAAAGCATTATTGTATGCAAATAGCGGGTCACTGTACCTGTTTGTTTATTTGGGACTGCCCAGTTTCCTACAGCAGGATAAGTTGCACAATATCCGAGGGTCGTTGGCATAAAGAGGCAGGTACTGACGGAGAGGAGCTTTCCCTGTCCCCTTTCTATGGTGACATTCACCAGCCAATAGGAACCCTTGGTAGGATTATATAACATTGCCCCGTGAAATTCCACATCTTTTGAACGCTCAGGAACACCTGGCATTGATAAAGGAAACCGCCGAAACGTGTCTGCCAGGGGCTGATGGTGAGGACAACGCGTGATGCCAATGTGCGACCTGGTGATATTAAATCTCTGTTGAAAACCCAAGCATGTGTCAGTAAGCGGGATTGGAGGAATATATATATATATATATATTACGTATTATTAGTATATTATAATATGTAAACGCAGCAACCATTTTGGAATGTGTAATTCAAACAGTCTAAATACCAATAACGTAATTGTCTTATGATATAAAGAGCACAAGCTGCTGTGTCACTCTGAAAATCCGATAACATACATATTCAAGCAAAATTGCAGGAAAAACCCTCTTAACAAAACTTACTAGAGACATTACCCTGGTTAACATGTGCCAAATGCGCCCTAGGCTATAAACCTGCATCAAAGATGGCATTTATATTGGCTTGCATATAAATACTGAAAACAAAGCACATGCTTATATGTTAAACAGGTAGAAATCCATACAGTAAATTGCAAGTACCTCATGTGCAATGTGCAGTGTTAAAATAAATAACAGAACAAAACAAAGTTCGTCTGAAAACAGCCCCGGGTGTGGCTAAGCCCAGGAATGCACAGTTAGGGCTATGCGTAGCCTAGTGCTGGAGTTCCCTTCTACAAGATGCATGAGTCAATAGAGGATCAATGATTCACATCCTATTCAATTAAGTATGGCCATGTTTGGCACAGTGCTCGACTAGTCGTAGACTCGGGAATGGGAGCCATACAGTAAATTACAAGTACCTCATGTGCAATGTGCGGTGTTAAAATAAATAACAAAACAAAAAAAAGTGAATCTGAAAACTGCTTTGGTGTGGCTAAGCCAAGGAATGCACAGTTTGGACTATGCGTAGCCTAGTGCTAAAGTTCCCTTCTACATGATGCATGAGTCAATAGGGGATCAATGATTCACATCTTTTTCAATCAAGTATGGTCATGTGTGGCATAGTGCTCGACTAGTCGTAGACCTGGGAATGGGAGCCAGAAAGGTGTTATGTGTGGAAACAGGGCATTGTGATCAAGTTCTCCATCATACTAATCAACAAAGGGAGATCTGAGTGATACACCCACGTACCTCAGCTAACTGCAGGTTTAACAACCTACTAGTGTACGTGAACAAGGCTTCTCTGGGAGTTGAAAAGTGTTGTGTAAATAAACACTTTTGGTGACTTTCACATTGTGCGGAGTCTATCAGTTCCGAGAGCGTACTTAGGAGTTTGAATCCAGATGGGCTTTGCCGGTATGTACGCCACCTCCCCTGGTCCCCAGCGTTCTGGTAGAAGCAACAGGAGCTGGATATATATATATATATATATATATATATATATATATATATATATATATATATATATATATATATATATATATATATATATATATATATATATATATATATATATATATATATACAAAAACATATATAATAAATATTTTTTCAATGTGTTTAATTTATTTTTCAATTACAATCTTTTTTAAATTAAAAATATATAATTTATATATATTACCTACTGGTGGTCGCCAGTAGGTAGTTATAGTTAGGACCAAGCAAGATGGCGGCTGCGGGAAAGATGGCAGCCACGTGAATCGTGCGGGCGTCACTCCCTTGAAAGTAATCTGTTGAGATATATGGTTCTACTGGAGGAGGAACGATGAAGAATAGAGAAAGCGTGGTTTTATGGACTTCTCAAACTTCCAAACGGCGGAAATATCCAAACAGACTTACGGGCCGTATGTTGATTGATTTGGAGGGACATAGACCCTGGCTGCGGGCCGTCAGGTTAACGGTTTCGGCGCTCACCTGGGAACCTGGCGGGCGCGGTCTGCTGTGAAGCCCGACTGGAAGCAGGATCTGCTGCGGGACGTGGAATCGTTCGGAGCACTGAGCGGGACTATGCCGCCCCATAAAAACTGAATCCTGCTGGCGCCTGTAATCAAAGTGCCCGGAGCAGCCCAGGGATCGGCTGTAACGACGGGGGCTAAGAAGCCAGCTCTGATTGAGGAGAAGCCTAGCAATCCAGACAAAGCAGCGGAGAAGCCTGTGGGAAGGGGCGCAGTGGTGAGTGCCAATGTGAGGGGCTTTACTTAAGGGGCTGGGGCTAGAAATGAGGGGGCATCTTGCATCCAGACACTTCAACCTGGCAATGGCCGTGGCAAAGAACCCGTAGTCCCTGGGATGTTTTCCTCTAAGCCCACAAGTACCAAATCAATGGCAAATCTATCCTTACTTACTACAGGCTCTCCTGGCGCCCCTAATGTTGTACCCTTACAGGAAGGGGATAACAACTCCACTAAGCTTATTGGGAAGGAAATGTTGGTTAAAGATGTCGATGCGCTTGAGACCCTTGATGCCCCCGATGTTACTGTGGCAGATAACACTGTTGTCTCTGGGGATTCAACTCAACTACCGGTCATTAATCTCAAGACTGCGTCTTTTTTTCAAACACCAGCTGGAGGCTGGTCGGATACGGCGCATGGCACAGATAGTATCTCAGATACGCATGACGGGGATAGTTTCTTCTCTCTGGCAGAGGAATCAGAGATTGAGGGCTCCACTGACTCTGAGAACTTGGAGGACATTTCAGGGGAAGATAGTGGGAGCGCACCTACTACTGTAAACGCGCTAAGAAGGGCCATTCCTCGCCATCGCAAAGTCAGGAGAGCCCCCTCTGACAGTCAAAGGCGAAGTGGAAGCAACTGCTTGGAAGCCAGCAATAATCTACAGTGAGATTACTCTGTGGCTACAACAAGTTTAGCGGGCACTGGAGAACATCGTGAGTCTGGGCAGAAATCTGTAGAACCGGGAAATGAACCTATCCAATCTCCCTCAAATGCTCAGATATATGCGATGCTTAAATCAATACAATCTGAAGCACGCCAATAGCATAAAAGAGCACAGTTGGCAACAATGAAAATTCAGGGGGCTATTCGTAAAAAATACAAAAGCCTGTGTGGAGGTGATAGCCAGGACTACTGCCTTGGAAGAACAAATTGTTTGTTTGGAAGCAGGGCTCAAGACCTTTGAAGCCAAGACGTCAGCTAATGATGAAAGATATACAGACGTACTATGGAAACTGGAAGATTCCGAAAATCGGCTCCGAAGAAATATTTGTGTCTTCTGGGGCTTGAAGAGAAAGCTGAAGGGGAAGATATAAGGGAGTTTGTCTTAAAATTGTTTAAAATAGCTTTCATGGAGCTTGCCCACTGGTCCTGGGAAACCGAGATACAAAGAGTCCATAGATTTTCTCTATTCTTAAAAAAGAACACTGGTCCTGACACTAAACCTCGTGCAATATTATTTTTTTTTTGTTACTTTTTGCTGCGCCAAGCTATTTTCGAAAAAGCAAGACCAGACTCTAAAAAATCGGCGGAAGGTCATTCCTTTTTTGTACGCCCTGATTTCTGCCACGCTACGGTAGAGAGGAGGTGGCGGCTGTTAATGCTGATCACCCCGTTTCAAAAAAGGGGTGTGAGGTTTACCTGATGAATCCCGCAAAACTGAAGATTATTCATCAAGGGAAGACCAGGGTTTTTGTTTCTGAAATTCAAGCGGAGAACTATTTAAAGGAATTTACTGACGGTTAATTGTAATATGTGTTTGATTCACTTGTTTTGATATACAGCTTGTCCACATATGCACGGTTTCCACAAAATTGCTGGCCCAGAATGCATTATGTATGTGCTGTTCCTTTCTCATGCAGGGGTACAATGGGGTATAATGTATAGTATGTTTGGGCTTTTTCTTTTAGGTTTGCGAGGGAAAAGACTGTTTTGGGATAATCTTGGGGGTGGATTTCTGATTCTTTTAACACTTCTGTTTTATGGGCCGATTTTGACTTTTCTCTTTTCTTTTCTTCCTCCTTTTTGGTTTAGAGGAATTCAGGGAGTGACCAGGTGACACTGGATACGCGGGAGGCATCACAAGGGTCTGAGGACCTTTCTTGCCTGTTTGTTGGGGGTGGGTGTCAAGGGGGGTGGGGTCCAGACGGGGGGGGGTTCCAGTGCAGGGGGGGGGGCAGGAGGTTATGAAAGGAAGCTTTATTGGGGACTGGATTGATTGGGTTTTTCTTTTTCTTTTTTGTGTGCTTATTTTCTGTTTCTGGAGTAGAATTGCTAGAAGACTTTTTTGGGGATGGCTAATATTAGGATAGCATCTATACACATTTGTGGTCTCAATGACCCAGTTAAGCGACGTAGGTTTAGAGAGGATGTCCGCTTCTTGAGGGCAGATATCATCTGCCTACAGGAGACGCATATTGAGGCAAGTCGCCATAAGCTTATCGAGTTTGAAGGGTTCCAATTGGCTGCTTGGACAAAACTGGAGGCCAAGACTAAAGGGGTTGCTATCCTTGTCCGCAGGTGGTTGTGAATATAACCCGCTCTTTGGCGGATGAGTTTGATCGATGGGTCATTATACACATGGAAATACAAAATAGAGCTTTTACACTCTGCTCTGTATATGGCCCGGTGCTTGATGACCCCGAACTCTATAACGGGCTTATTCTCGTATTGGTTGGCTGGCCTTCCCCGTGTATACTATGTGGATATTTCAATATTAATATCGGGTGTGAGCTTGCCATCGGGCCAGATGTTGGGTATGGTGGTCGCAAACCAAACGTTTATAGATTTTTGAGTCTACTTCAGGAACTTCATGGTTTGGTTGATGCATGGGCTTTGTCTAGGGGTCAGGACCCTGGGTTTACGTATTTTTCAGCCCCCCATAAAATCCATTCAATATTAGATTACTTTTTTATTTCTTCAAGTCTGGTACAGGAGTCTCTAATTTTTAATTATCCGAGAGTAATGTCTGATCACAATCCCTTAGTATTGGAGGTTAATATTCAGCAGAGGCCCAGGAAACCGGATGCTTGGACATTCAATCGAGGTTTGTTAAAAGATAGTCGCTATATGGAAGCTATGGCATCATGGATTGTTAGATTCTTTAACGAAAATATTAGCAGCACTAATATCCAGAATTTGTGGGATACACTTAAGGCGGGGATAAGGGGGAGACCACTCGATATGGCTGGGAGAGTCAGAAAAGTGAGAAGGTGAAGTTAGAGAAGCTTTATTCGAGGCTAGAAGTGGCAGGGAAAACGCTAGCTAGGGATTTATTGAGCGGAGGGAATGGTGATTTGGCACAAATGCAGGTTATAATTGTCAAATCGGCCTTTAACTTTAATGGGCAGATGCAATGTGGTGAAAATGACTTTCTTACCAAAGATTGTATATTGCCTCAGAGCTATTCCTATACTGATCGACCCCATTTAGTTAAAAAAATTAGATCGAATTATTTCATGGTTTCTCTGGGCTGGTAAACGTCCCAGACGGGCTGGTCAGTACCAAATTTTCAGATGTACTATTGGTCCATAACACTTAGACATATAGCATCGATGCTGGATATTGGCTCTGCAGACTGCTCTGATAGGTCGATTTATCATTTAATTTTGGGGGAGGAGGCACGGGGGCTTTTATTTAGGCATATTGATTTTGCTTATTTCAAAAGAGTTCGGTTCAAAACTCTCCTAGCAGCATTTAAAGTTTGGACGTCGGTCCGAAAAATATTTGATATTGGGAGATTTCATGTATATACACTGTTTTTTATGAACCCTCTTTTCCCTGTAATCTTTAAAGATGGGCGTTGTAGCATAGCTGTGCAGGTGGTGTTAGTATGTGTTTAGACTATAGCGGGAGTTTGAAGAAAACTACTAACTGTTACCGCTCTGAAGACTCGGGAATGAAACTGTGAGTCTAAGTCATCAGCTGATTGCTGTAAAGTGATGAGCTATGGGGGCTGTAGGATACTGGCCACAGTACCATTCCTGTGTAAGTAGTGTTAGTATGCGTTTATACTATACAAGGAGTGGGAAGCAAACTACTCACCCTTATTATTTATTTATTCGTGTGTTTTGTAATGCGCGCAGCTGCCCCAACGGGGCGCCCCGGCGCTAATGAATCTGGGAGCAGTGGAAGACTTGAAAGCAGTGTTTTAGCAAGCAGGAATAAAGAAATAATCGTGAAGAATATAATGCAGAATGTTACAATGCCACAGAAGACAAATGGTGAAATCAGGTGTGTGTAAGAAAGTGCCTGTGTGTAATAAAACAATGGAGTTTGAAAGTTATATAAAAGTGTCTTTATTTAAGTGCCATAAATGGACCCACTGGTGCAATATCTAAGGCATCCAGCTGAGGCAAACTCTAAGCTGTTTTGCTGGATTCAAGTGTAAGCTCCTGTAACAGGGAATTCCACATTACATGTTACAGTTCCATGTGACATCAACAATACCTATTAGAGTTGAGTGACTCTAAATTCTATAGGGAAAAAAAGGGTAGGATATGATTACCACATGTATCCTTTAAGAATACTAAGAAAAAAAAGATTTTACAAAATGTAATTGTCACACTTTTTAGGTACCCTGGTACTGTTTTTTGTAACACACAATTATCAACATTAGAACAGTCCTGAATCTGTTGTACAGTAGATTCTATCTGGTGCGTGTCAGAATTGGTAATAGTTCTACCCACATTGGAACTTTGAGGAGGCATACAAACATTGCGCTTCTGAGAAGCACATTCGGTACCCTTCTGGTCAAACCATACATGATTGTCTTCAGCTCTTTCAAAAAAGAATTATTGTGCAGAGAGCTGAGGCATCGAGCTGAGGCAAACTCCAACCGCTTCTGCTGTATTGAAACCAAAGCTCCTGCATCAGTGAATTCCACATTACATGTTACCGTTCTGTGTGACATGAATAATAGCTATTAGACACGAATGACAAAATTGTATAATGAAATTAAAGGTAGGATACAATTACCACACTGTGCCAACCAGTTCCTAAACAATGTTGTGTTTTTTTATCTTGATCGCCAGCTTGTGAGCACATGCTGAAGAAGAGTAAATTTGTGTGAAAGGGCTTTTTGGATAGCAGGCAGGCAGAGAGAGACGTATGCACAAAGACTAGACATGGTTTCAAAATGGATGTCGGGTTTAGGCTATTTAGCAAGTAAATAGTGTATTTGCCTAGGCCATACATCACCGATCCATGGTTAGAGTGGAGACATAAGGGGCAATACGGAAAACAGAGTTCAAATGCGTGAGCATACTTAGAAAGTTATTATAAGAAAATAATTCAATTGAAGTGTATTAAAAAAAATTTAAGGAAAAAGTCAAAAAAGTTGGAAAAAATCAATCCAAGAAAAATTTGAATTTCTTTCAAGTCTTGGGGATTGCAGTCTGGAAGTTCTTCAGTGAAAAGCAAAGCGATCTAATTCATATCCTCGAATGGACAGTAATGTTCCTCGAATGTTGGAGTGGCAATTTGAATTGGCAGGCAATCTGCAATGTTGTCAAAGGTCGGACGTTGCAGGAGATCCTTTGCGGCTGCGCAGAAATCCCATTCTGACAAAATACTTTTTTGCGTTGCGTTCGCCATTGCTCCACTGCCTGGATAATCAAATTCACGGTTTTTAAGATACTCGTTTACTTGCTGGATATCAGGAGCGATTGTTGGGATGTTGGCAAGGCGTAGAACCATTCGCCAGTCGAATGGGCAAGTTTTGCAATAAAAAGATGGTTGCATGCAAATTGCATATGTGTACATAAATGTCATGTTATAGCTGGCTCCGATAATAGAGAAAGGCAGGCAGCCGAAAAGTTGTTCCATTTTTTGACAGTATTGATGTAGCTTCGCATAGAGGCGTATTCTGTTGGACATTGTTGTTAGCACAGGGAGCACAGCCATTCTTTAGAAGCAAAAATAGTAGTAGGATGGCCGCAAAGAGAGCGAGAATTATGGGCACTGTTCCTGTTATTCTACAGATAATCGTATGAACGAAGTCTGGTATTATACCAATAACGGTTTGAAAGAGTGTGAGAAAAAAGTGTGCCAGACCTTGAGTGAGAGATGTGTTGAAAATTGTGTAACAATTTACAAAGTGTAAAGGGAGGTTCGTATTTATAAGGGACTGTATTTTACTTGAAGTTTGTGTTATCTGCAGTCAATACATTTCTTTTGCAGAAGTGAGGGCACTTCTGTTCTGAACAAAAGCTGTTTCACTTTGGTTAGTTTAATGAAATCTGTTTTTAAAGTAGGTTTTGAAGGTCAAGTTGAAGTTTGGTAGTTGTTTTGTGTGGGTGGGAATAGACATTGCCACAGGAAGTTACTCAATTTGAAACAGTAAGGACAGACGGTATGCCAGCTCATATTCTGTAGGAGTGCATGTTATTGAGAAGCAGATAAGTGCTGTTAGAAAGCTGTGTAAATGTTGGACGGATTGTGGGAGTTGGCGTGGTTTTAAGAAAGCATGCAAGATTGGGTGCTGTAAACATAGAAGCGGTACCAAAGGGGGTGGTGATGGACGGAGCATCTGAACCAATCAAACACTCACACCCAGTCAAAAGATCTGGGTATGATCCATCACCGTTCTTTAGCCCACTCTGCCACCCCAGTTCAGACACGGCTGTATGCAAATCAGTCTGACCCTGTGCCTCATGGGAACAGTCCAGCCCGAACTGCCAAGCCATGCCTTCCCTGGACCGGAAACAAGCTTCCGAGGACCGGTTTCTCGCATTCCAGCCGTCTTCAGCCCGGCTTGCTTGAATCCAGTGGCAAAGTGAGCAAGGGACTCCCGTCTGAGCATGCCCTGCCACACTTATGGCGGCCAAAGCGGTACAAAAGTGGGTGGTGATAGACGGAGGATCTGAACCAATCAAACATTCACACCCGGTTAAAAGATCTGGGTTTGATCCATCACTGTTCTTTAGCCCACTCTGCCACCCCAGTTCACACATGGCTATATGCAAATCAGTCTGACCCTGTGCCTCATGGGAAGAGTCCAGCCCAAACTGTCAATCCATGCCTTCCCTGGACTGCAAACTAGCTTTCGAGGACCGGTTTCTGGCATTCCAGCCGTCTTCAGCCCGGCTTGCTTGAATCCAGTGGCAAAGTGAGCAAGGGACTCGCGTCTGACCATACCGTGCCACACTTATGGCGGCCAAAGCAGTACAAAAGTGGGTGGTGATGGACGGAGCATCTGAACCAATCAAACACTCACACCCAGTCAAAAGATCTGGGTTTGATCCATCACCGTTCTTTAGCCCACTCTGCCACCCCAGTTCAGACATGGCTATATGCAAATCAGTCTGACCCTGTGCCTCATGGGAACAGTCCAGCCCGAACTGCCAAGCCATGCCTTCCCTGGACCGGAAACAAGCTTCCGAGGACCGGTTTCTCGCATTCCAGCCGTCTTCAGCCCGGCTTGCTTGAATCCAGTGGCAAAGTGAGCAAGGGACTCCCGTCTGAGCATGCCCTGCCACACTTATGGCGGCCAAAGCGGTACAAAAGTGGGTGGTGATAGACGGAGGATCTGAACCAATCAAACATTCACACCCGGTTAAAAGATCTGGGTTTGATCCATCACTGTTCTTTAGCCCACTCTGCCACCCCAGTTCACACATGGCTATATGCAAATCAGTCTGACCCTGTGCCTCATGGGAAGAGTCCAGCCCAAACTGTCAATCCATGCCTTCCCTGGACTGCAAACTAGCTTTCGAGGACCGGTTTCTGGCATTCCAGCCGTCTTCAGCCCGGCTTGCTTGAATCCAGTGGCAAAGTGAGCAAGGGACTCACGTCTGACCATACCGTGCCACACTTATGGCGGCCAAAGCAGTACAAAAGTGGGTGGTGATGGACGGAGCATCTGAACCAATCAAACACTCACACCCAGTCAAAAGATCTGGGTTTGATCCATCACCGTTCTTTAGCCCACTCTGCCACCCCAGTTCAGACATGGCTATATGCAAATCAGTCTGACCCTGTGCCTCATGGGAACAGTCCAGACCTAACTGCCAAGCCATGCCTTCCCTGGACCGGAAACAAGCTTCCAAGGACCGGTTTCTGGCATTCCAGCCGTCTTCAGCCCGGCTTGCTTGAATCCAGTGGCAAAGTGAGCAAGGGACTCACGTCTGACCATACCGTGCCACACTTATGGTGGCCAAAGCAGTACAAAAGTGGGTGGTGATGGACGGAGCATCTGAATTAATCAAACACTCACACCCAGTCAAAAGATCTGGGTTTGATCTATCACCGTTCTTTAGCCCACTCTGCCACCCTAGTTCAGACATGGCTATATGCAAATCAGTCTGACCCTGTGCCTCATGGGAACAGTCCAGCCCGAACTGCCAAGCCATGCCTTCCCTGGACCGGAAACAAGCTTCAACCGGTTTCTGGCATTCCCATGAGGCACAGGGTCAGACTGATTTGCATATAGCCATGTCTGAACTGGGGTGGCAGAGTGGGCTAAAGAACGGTGATGGATTAAACCCAGATCTTTTGACTGGGTGTGAGTGTTTGATTGGTTCAGATGCTCCGTCCATTACCACCCCCTTTTGCACCGCTTTTGGCCGCCATAAGTGTGGCAGGGTATGCTCAGACGTGAGTCCCTTGCTCACTTTGCCACTGGATTCAAGCAAGCCGGGCTGAAGACGGCTGGAATGCCAGAAACCGGTCCTCGGAAGCTTGTTTCTGGTCCAGGGAAGGCATGGCTTGGCAGATGGGGCTGGACTGTTCCCATGAGGCACAGGGTCAGACTGATTTGCATATAGCCATGTCTGAACTGGGGTGGCAGAGTGGGCTAAAGAACGGTGATGGATTAAAAGCAGATCTTTTGACTGGGTGTGAGTGTTTGATTGGTTCAGATGCTCCGTCCATTACCACCCCCTTTTGTACCGCTTTTGGCTGCCATAAGTGTGGCAGGGTATGCTCAGACGTGAGCCCCTTGCTCACTTTGCCACTGGATTCAAGAATGCCAGGCTGAAGACGGCTGGAATGCCAGAAATCGGTCCTCAGAAGCTTCTTTCTGGTCCAGGGAAGGCATGGCTTGGCAGTTCGGGCTAGACTGTTCCCATGAGGCACAGGGTCAGACTGATTTGCTTATAGCCATGTCTGAACTGGGGTGGCAGAGTGGGATAAAGAACGGTGATGGATTAAACCCAGATCTTTTGACTGGGTGTGAGTGCTTGATTGGTTCAGATGCTCCGTCCATTACCACCCCCTTTTGTACCACTTTTGGCTGCCATAAGTGTGGCAGGGTATGCTCAGACGTGAGTCCCTTGCTCACCTTGTCATTGGATTCAAGCAAGCCGGGCTGAAGACGGCTGGAATGCCAGAAACCGGACCTCGGAAGCTTGTTTCCGGTCCAGGGAAGGCATGGCTTGGCAGTCCGGGCTGGACTGTTCCCATGAGGCACAGGGTCAGACTGATTTGCATATAGCCATGTCTGAACTGGGGTGGCAGAGTGGGCTAAAGAACGGTGATGGATTAAACCCATATCTTTTGACTGGGTGTGAGTTTTTGATTGGTTCAGATGCTCCGTCCATTACCACCCCTTTTTGTACCGCTTTTGGCCGCCATAAGTGTGGCAGGGTATGCTCAGACGGGAGTCCCTTACTCACTTTGCCACTGGATTCAAGCAAGCCGGGCTGAAGACGGCTGGAATGCCAGAAACCGGTCCTTGGAAGCTTGTTTCTGGTCCAGGGAAGGCATGGCTTGGCAGTTCAGGCTGGACTGTTCCCATGAGGCACAGGTCAGACTGATTTGCATATAGCCATGTCTGAACTGGGGTGGCAGAGTGGGCAACAGAACGGTGATGGATTAAACCTAGATCTTTTGACTGGGTTTGAGTGTTTGATTTGTTCAGATGCTCCGTCCATTACCACCCCCTTTTGTAGCGTAAACTTAGAAGCGTTGTGTAGCTGACATTCTTGGATAGTAATGAATGAGTGCCGTTGTGGTCGCACTTTTCACCTGTGAGAAAAAGTTCTGTATCCTCTTTAAGACAACGATATGTAAATGGGAGAAAATACTGCTGGTGAATAAACGTGCTACCTTACATAATGACATGCAACATAACAAGCAGCATGTATACCTAGCAGACACAACAACACTATGTACTGTGGGAACCGTGGCTAGCTATGTATACAAACCAAACATGGCACACAATGCAGAATGCGGGGAGAGATGGGAGCAAAGTGTGTGCAAAGGTGGGAAGTGATTCTCTATTATAAAAGTATACAATGCAAAGTGTTGAGGGCATATGCCGAACAGACTTGAGTATGCAGAGCACAGACATGTACATGTGAACATACACTTATGGTCTATTGAGTGAAGTAGACAGTGGACGCAACCATGATAGTACAGTTAGTAGGGAAGATTACGAAAACATAGCACATACTTGCCCTCTCCCTCCCCAATTCTTTAGTGTAGTGGGCTGGCTCGCCTACGCAAGGCTAGTGTAGGAGTATGCATAAAAGGCACGTTTGTTTGGGTGTGGTTTTGCTCAGGAATGGGGAACGTGTGGTTGAACCCGTGAGCGAAGGTGGGTGCGCGAATGATGCTCTCAGCCTGCTGGAATCCAGAAATCGTCATGGACGCTGCGACGCACCTATGCCCACAGTTCACCTTTCGCTACCGCATTATGTGAAAGAGGGCCCATCACGTACCGGCGGAAGCTCCTGGGTCGAGGTCATGCAAGGTCGGAAGGTTCCTGAGATCAACGCTGGCTACCGCGACACAGGCACACAGCGCCCAGCCTGAGGCCCAGCACTGTGGAGTGCTCTGTATACTATTAACAAAGTAGTCCAACAGATACCAACAGTGGAACGGTGTTTTGATACCATAGTGGAGGATGTCAGAACTGTATCTGAGAGTGGAGATGAAGGTACGCCTTTTGACCAGGTGCAACCAACTCTAGGTCCGAACAGTGGAACTGTGTCTTGATCCCACAATTGTCGGTGTTAGAACTGCATCTGAAAGTGGAGATGAAGGTACTCCCTTCGACCAGGTGCAACCATCTCTAGGTCCCAGCAGTGGAACGGTGTCTTGATTCCACAACAGATGATGTTAGACCTTTATTTTTTTTTTTTTTAAATAATTTTTATTGTAGTCATACCTATACAGGCCATTGCATAGATATTCAGCACCATAAATTTGAGCAGTTACATAATTAGATTCGTTGTCTCATACACAGCCTTCGTGCCCACAACCCGGGGGTTGGGCGGCGATGATTTCACGGCTCTCCCACGCCTGATGCAGGAGTAGCTGGTTTCCGGATTGTGTGCATGACTACTTTTACAACTTTGCCAAACAACGCGCTGCGCCCCAACTCCCATCCCCTGCGCTAAAACCTGAAACCCCCCCCTGTCCTACCCCGTCCTACCCCATCCCCCACCACCTGTCTATGGCCCTTGTATCGATCATCCCTCCGTTCCTAATGTGCTTTCTTCGTCTCCCCTGTATGCCTGCCATTCCTAGGGCATCAGCTTGCTCCTTCTGCCCTTCCTGCCTCGGGGGCCTCCATTTCCTCGTCTGCCTCGCTATCTCTGAGTGCTTGTACCATCATTTCCCAGGAGGTCGCAGTGTCATCCGCCCTCGGGCTAGGGGTCCTGCGCGCTAGCTGGTACCTGTGTGTGCTGTCAGCCGTCGCCCATTTCAGAAATTCCTGCCGCCATCTCCGGGGAGTCGGACCCACCCTCGCTTTCCAGTTCCGAGTGATCTCCCTCTTAGCCACCATCAGCCCCATGTCAATAAATTTGCTCGTGAGTTTGTTTTTGGGGGTATGAGGGAACCAGTGTAAAAGGCACTCCGCCGGTCCAAAGGTGATGGACCTTTCAGTTACTTCGTTGAGCACGTCGCCTATGTCCTGCCAAAAGTCCCGAAGGGCCGGGCACGCCCACAGCATATGCAATAATTCGACCCCCTCTTCCGGGCACCGGGGACAGGTCGCTGTTACCGCGCCGAAATACCTCCTGATCCTCCCCGGGGTCATGTACGCCCTATGCAGTACATAGTAATGTATAAGTTGAAATCTAGCGTTTCTCGTGCTGTTGCGAGCCCTACGGACAAGCTGTGCCCATGTTGTGTCAGGTATGTCTTTACCCAGATCCACCTCCCATTTGGCTTTCAGTGATGTAAGAGGAGGGAGATTCTCTCTCACCATTCTACTGTAGAGGCACGTCACCGCCTTGACTGTACCCGCTGACATCATGGTATATTGGCATGCGGCCGCCGTCTCGGGTTCCTCCAGCCCCGTGCCCCAGTGGGCTTGCACTGCCCTGGTTACTGCCGCATGAAGTAAAAAAAACCCTCTCGGGACGTCGAAGCGCTCCAGTAGTTCTTGGAACGGGAGTAGCGTACCATTTTCATACAGGTCCCCAATCACATGCACCCCCGCCTCCTCCCACCTCTGTAGATGCGACCAGTCGCCGCCATGCGGTAACGCTGTCAGCATGCCCAGAGGGATCTCCAGTGCATATTGGCGCCTAGTTCCCGCCCTCTTCTGTGCTCGATTCCAGCATTGGCGGTACGTGCGTTGTTCCAACGACAAGTCCCGATTATCTATCCGCTGCTGGAGGGTAATATACGCCAAGACATGCCTGGGCGTCCCCCGCGACCTTTCGTCTTCCGGGCCCCTGAATACTCGTGCCACCTCCTGCGTGAAGACCTGCAGTTGGGCCGCTAAATAATAAAGCTCAAAGTCCGGCACCGCCAGTCCCCCTTCATCCTTTGGGCGAGAGAGCGTTGCCAGCGCCACCCTGCACCGCCCCGCTCCCCAGATGAACGTCGTAATCAAAGATCGGAGCTGCCTAAAGAAGGAGCTAGGTATCCAGATTGGGAGCGTCCGAAAGTAATACAACAATCTCGGCAGGGCAACCATTTTCAGCAGGGAGATCCGGCCTGCTACCGAGAGCGGCAGCGTGGCCCAGAAGGCCATACAGCCCTTCAGTCCTCGCACGCACCGCCCCAGGTTGCCCTCAAGCAAGTCTTCCGCTTTGTGGTAAACATGGACCCCCAAGTACTTAATACAGGCAGGTTCCCAGGCTAACTCCGGCCGGTGTTGCGGCCGAGCAGCCCCCTCCAGTAGCGGGAACAAACTTGTCTTGGGCCAATTAAAGCTTAGGCCCGACATCGCGCCGAAGCGCTCTAGCAACGCCTCCGCGCCCTGCAGGTCCTCAGCCCCGTCGTGGAGGAATAGCAGTAAATCATCAGCATAAAGCGAGATGAACTGCTGCCCGTCTCGGGCCCGCACCCCGCTGAAGTGCCGCCCCGTCCGGGCCTCAGCCGCCAGTGGCTCGATAGCCAGTGCAAATAGAAGCGGCGAGAGGGAGCAACCCTGCCGAGTGCCCCTCTCTACCGGATAGCGGAGGGATACCGTCGACCCAACTCTCACTCTTGCTATCGCTTCCGCGTAGAGGACCTTCGTCCATTGGATATAACCAGCTCCCAGTCCGAATCGCTCCATAACAGCATAGAGGTAGTCCCATTCTAGGCTGTCGAAAGCTTTTTCAATGTCTACTGAGAGAACCAATTCAGCCCCGACCCCCCCCTCCAGCTCGTACATGAGGCGAACACGCCTTATGACATTAATCGTGGTGTTTCGAGTTGGTATGAAACCGTTCTGGTCTTCGTGCACCAGTCCCGGCATGTGTGGTAGGAGCCTCGCCGCCAGTATGGAGCTCAGGATCTTGTAATCTGCGGTGAGCATAGAGAGCGGCCGGTAAGCCGCGGGGTCGCTACCCTCTCTTCCGGGCTTCAGCAGTGGTACTACCAATGCCTCCCGCATTGACTGCGGTAGACGGCCCGCTGCCTTGGCCTCCTTATAAACGGTCAGGAGTCGCGGCGCCAAAGTGTCTAAATGTTTACTATAGAACTCTATGGGGAGCCCGTCTATCCCCGGCGATTTGTTACGTGCCATACTCTGCACCGCCTTCCTTATCTCCCCCAGTCTGATGTCCGATCCCAGTTCCTTCGCCTGCTCCGCCTCTAGCCGTCGTAGGGGTAAGTCGCCCAAGAAGGGCTCAGCCAGTCCCATCCGATCTCCCGGGGTGCTCTTGTACAGGCCCTCATAATATTTCTGGAATCCGTCAACTATACCCAACTGAGTATGGTGCACCGTGCCAGCTGCATCCCGCAGCTGAAGTATGGGTGAGCATCGCCTAGTGGGGTTTGAAAGCCAGGCCAGAAGGGTGCCCGCCTTATCTCCGTCTACGTGGGAGCGCAACACATAACGATTATAGTCAAAGGCTCGGAGCCTCTCCACTTCTGTGGCCACCGCCTCCCTAGCCGAGCAAAGCGCCTCTTGGAGTTCCGGGCGCCCGGGCCGCTCCCTTTCCGCCTCCCTCAGCTTGTCATCCGCCTTAGTCAAATCGCTCAACAACACTTTCCGCACGCCTACATAATCCTTGATACAGATACCCCGCATCACCACCTTAAAGGCATCCCATTCCGTTGCCCTAGAGGTCGCCGTCCCTTCATTCGCCGCAAAATATAACTCCACCCCCTCCGCCAGGGCCGCCCCGAATAGGGGGTCTTCCAGAGTCTCAGGCCTTAGTTTCCAGGTCGGGACCCTGGGCTTCTCCGCTACCCACGCTAGCCGGATCAGGAGTGGATTATGGTCCGAGATCGTTCTCGACAGGTATTCCGACCCTGTGACGCACGGCAACACCCCCCGGGAGCATAGTATCGCATCCAATCGGACATGCAAATCATGCAGCCCAGAGAAAAAGGAGTAATCCCGGTCAGTCGGGTGCTGTCCGCGCCATACATCTGTCAACTCCCAACTCTCCTGCCACTCCCTCCTACCTCTAGATAGCCTGTGTACCGGGGAATCATGCAGTGGGGGGTGGGATCTATCCAATGAGGGGTCTGCAATGGAATTAAAGTCGCCCCCCAACAGGACCGGGCCCGCCAGGGAGTGAGCCAGCGTCCCCGACAGTGTCGCAAAGAAAGCCAGCTGGTCAGTATTCGGGGCATATATACTAGCTAGTACTACATCTCTGCCTTCTAGCTTCCCCTCCACCGCCACGTACCTCCCTTCCTGGTCTATCCACTGGCGCGTGAGTTGGAAAGGTGTGCCTGCTCTAATCCAAATTAGTACTCCCCTTGCATAGGCTGAGTAGCTGGTGTGAAAAATCTGGCCCCGCCATCTCCTTTGTAGCGCCGCCCCCTCCTGTTTTGTGAGGTGCGTTTCCTGCAGCAGTGCGATATGCACCCCCCTCCGCACTAAAAAGGCATGCACTTTATGTCTACGCTGCATGGTGTGTAGGCCCCGCACATTCCAGGTTATGCAGTTCAAACGATTCGCATTAGCCATTGTCCCAATGATCCGGCTGAAACACTCTCTTCAGTTCCTGCCCTTCGACGGTGGTGGTGCCCCCCCTGAACAAAACAAAACCTCCCAACTGTCCTGCCCATGACATACCCAGGGTCAATGACTTCAAAGAGAGTAAACAAACCCCTACTGTGGAACCCCCCCCCCCAGAACAGGCCCCAATATCGAAATATCAGTCCCCATCCAAACTCCCGCGCCTGATTGACCCAGGTCTCAACTACACAGCCGCAGCCGTGGGTGCCTTAAGGGCCTACGGAGCGCGGCCTCGTCCAGAGGGGGGCTGCGCTGCCCACCTCCCCGCTCCCTCCCCAATTCCCCATGAACTTCCAGCTCTGAGCCCCCCGGTGTGCCCCGACCCTCGCAGGCATGGAATTATGAGTCCCCTCCCAGCGCCCCAAACATTACCCATTGTCCTTTGCTGGCAGTTCAAATATTCAGGATCTCATCCGCCGTCTGCGGCGTCACCAGCGGCCCTTCGGTCCGATGAACCCCAGAAAGATCAGATTCCGAGCCCGATGCCGAGACATGAGTGTCCGAGTCCGTAGCACCTTTAGAGCCGGGGCCCTCAGCCCGCCCCAGCTTCCCCACTTCCAACAGCGCAGCCTGCCGTTCTGCTTCAGTCTGGAAGGCCGTCGGCCCAAGCTTCCCCTGCCTCCATTTTCTCAACCTCTTCGATTTCCGCAGCCGGGTGGGCGAGCGCTCCCGCTCTTTTTCCCTCTCCTCTCGTACCTTGGCACCATCAGTTCCAGCCTTGTATGTCTCCCACCAGTCCCAGGCGTCCGCAGCCGTGCTAAAAAAGAGCGCCTTGTCGTCCACCACCACCCGGAGCCTGGCCGGGAAGAGCAAGGAGAAGGCGATCCCCTCAGCACGCAGTTCCTTTTTGATTGTGAGGAAGGAGGCCCGCTGCTTCTGCGTCTCAAAGGTAAAATCTGGGAAGAGTGTAACCCTGCTGTTCGCAATCTGGAATGGGCCATCCTCTCGGGCTTTTTGCAGGAGCAAATCTCTGTCCTTGTGGTGAAGCAACTTGGCTATGATCGGTCTGGGCGGGAGCCCGGGCTTGGGAGGCCCAGAAGGGACCCTGTGGGCACGCTCCAGAGTGAAGAATGACGAAAGTCCTTCCGGTGCCACCACCGTTTTCAGCCATTCATCCATGTAGGCCACCATGTCTCTCGTCCCCTCTGTCTCCGGCACGCCCACGATCCGCACATTACTGCGCCGGCTCCAATTTTCTGCATCCTCCGCACGCCTTTCCTGGGTGCGTATGCGGTCCAGGGCTTCCGTTAGTTTACTCTCCAGCACTTTGTGAGCGGGCGCCAGGTCTTTAATCGCGGTCTCAGTGTCCTTGACCCTGTCCTTCAATTTATCGTGGTCCGCTCGGAGCAGGCCCAGCCCCGACGCCACCTGCGCTATATCATTGTGGAGCGCGTCACGTGTGGCCGTTATGGTGTCCAAAATGCGATCCTGCAAACGCTGCAGGTCCGTCTGCTCAATGGGGCCACCCTCCGCCACATCGGACGACGCCGCCTCCTCCGCCTTGGTCCTCGGCTTCCCCATTGCGGCCGGCCTCGTCGCTTACTTCCGTTCAATGGCCTGCGCCCCCCCTGGGCCTCCGCAGCGTGTTCAGTTTCAAGGCCCAACGGCTGCCTGTTGCGCCGGGACTGCTCTTCTGATGCAGCGTCTGCCGTGGTATAGGGGGGGGGGGAGGAGATCAGGGCCTCCGGTCAGTCCCCCTCGATGCGCGCCCCCTGGGACCTGCGACAATCTGTCCTCGTCCGCCTGGACTACGACTTCCGTTCCGCTGCGCCTTAGGGAGCTTGGTACCGCTGAGGTCCCTCCGTGGCTCTATGGGCCACACCACTTTGTCCCCGCAATCAGCGCAGGGGGGGAGGGGGGGCCCTGGGGATGTGTTGCACAGTGACTCCCCCTCCGTAGTCCGCCGCTCAGGTCTGCCCCCGCTCACCTCCTCGTTTAATTGGAGCTCGGTCCTGGGTCGCATCTCGCCATTCCTCCTCCCGGCATCAGAAGCCGTCTGCCAGCCCCGCCTGCAAGGGCGCACCCGGGCTGTCTCCGTTCCCAGCGCTCGTGGCCATCGCGCACCGCAGCCGGGGGGGTCAGAGTGTCTCCTGCACAGAGGGGGTGCACCGCCGGAAGCCTCGAAGTCGGCGGTCGCGCCCTCTCAGAGCGTCCCAGCAGAGTGAGCAGCCGGGCAGCCCTCGGTCTTCTAGGGCTCCGCCGCGGCCGCCATCTTGTGCGCCGCTCTTCACACTCCGTCCCGGCGGCCGTTATTATCGGCGGCCGTGCTCTTCGAGGCCGTCCCGCCAGCCGCTCGGAATGCGCCCCTCCGGTCACCACCGTGTCCTCGTGCGGCGCCGGGGCACACGCGGGTTCTCCGCCACGTTTATCAGGAGTAATGTGGTTAAGAGGCACGGAGCTCTGGGCTCACGCCGCCATCACCCTCGGCGCTCAAGCCACGCCCCCATGATGTTAGACCTTTAGAACTACATTTGAGAGTGGAGATGAAGGTACTCCCTACGACCAGGTGCAGCCAACTCTAGGTCCCAACAGTGGAACAGTGTCTTGATCCCACAATGGACAATGTCCGATATTACCTCCTGCTTGCTTTTCACAGAACTCCCTCCATTGAGGTGCATTACACTCTGTGCTTCCATAGTTCGCTGCTGCACATGATTATTGAGCTTGGCTGACGGCAGTCGCTGGACTACACCTCGGTACAGCAGGTCCGAACATTGAAGCGGGGTCTTGATTCTATGATTGGAGATGTCAGAAGTTAAAGTCTGTGATTATTTCTGTGTACCCCCTCCGATCTGGTGCAACCAACTCCATGCTTTCGAAATCAATGGTATGTGGCTGTGAGGCGTTAATGAATAGTGCCTCTGGCCTACACTGCGGTCAGCAGGGCTCACAATTTAGATCGAGTGGTGATTGGTTAATTACAGAATCCAGTAGTCAAGTAACTACAATGTCTATTGAAATATACACAATATCCTTTCAGTATACTTGCTTGAAGAATTCTTTTTAGATGACTGATAGGTTTACTACAATGACCAAATTCATCTTGCAAGGCCAAAGGAACACTGACTAGTCTACACTGTGGACAATAGAAATCGATATTAGAATTGTTTTGATTTATTTATTGTAGAGTTTTCTGTAATTTATATTGTTGTATTTTGTGAAGAGGAAGTGAGAAAAAGTATTCATGGTTGTCTGTGTGAGTACTGCCTTCAATTAACACTGCAGACAGCAGTGTTCAAAATTGAGATCGAGTTGCTATTGTAGATGACGCAGTCCTGTAGGAAAAGACATTGCTCCAGTGCGCTCTGTATGCACCACTCATACGCATCATGGCTGGGTCCGCTCCTGCTTTTTTGTTGCTTAGCGTACTGCAAACTGTGGAGCTCAAGTCAATGCCACGTGGCTGTGGGCCTTTGCTGACCACTCTGTCTGGCCTACACTGTAGACACCAGTGTTCACAATTCAGATCGAGTCACTATTGCAGATGATGCAGTGTTGATGGGAACAGATATTGCTCCTAGTATGACCCGCCCACAGCAAGCATCATAGCTGGCTGTGCACATGCTGAATGCTGAGCTGATGGAGAGTTTAAGATATAATCTTTTTGTATGTTATTTCAGATCTTATGATTGTGTCTCAGTATATCACAAGTGGTGGTTGTTTTACTATAACATTTGTTCTGTATTATTTCACCTCTACTGTTCCTACCTTACTGCAGCACAAATTATTGATTCTTTTAATATTGAATGTCTGTGTGTGATCCAATGATTACTATTGTAGTTGATGCTAGCAACAACCATTCCCTCAGGGCTGCTTTACACTCACCCCACACGCATCCAGCACAGACATCACTGGATATGTGACCCTGGTAAGAAAAAGGTATCAAGCGCACATGCTTGTACACCCTTGCACTATCTATCTGTGTCCGTTTGTTCATTATCTATGCATGATACTGCCTCTGGACCGTACTACATTACATTGTGCTATGGACAGCCTATGCAACCATGTTACCTCTGGTAGTGTAGAAAACTTCGGTTTTGTAACTTTTAGGTGTATGGCTATCACAGGACGAAGGCTACTTTACAAAGTAGGAATATTGATGAAGGTGATGGTTACATGTTGTGTGTAGTGTAAGATATGTGTACATTGCAAAAAGTTTTTTAAAAAGCTCTCTAAGCAGAAGAGGTGTGTCTTATCAAATGCAGTACAGAGATTGACTAAAATGTGTGGTGTTTTCCAACTGTTACAATGGGAAATGTTATGAACTAATTAAATGCTTTTTTTATGGTCACATGGCAATGGTGCATCCAGCGCGCAAGGAGACAGCACCCAACGTGATTTTGAGAAAATATATTTACTATACTATAAGTTTATTACATTTAGAAATATATAAATATTTAAAATATTTTTCATTATCTCTTGCTCTCATATACACTTGAAAGTTATTTAGATATAGTTTTGAGACAAAAAAAATTAGGGAATGGCGTATGCGGTGTGACACTGTATGTCTATCACGTAACACAGGGCGTGGCAGCGTGCACTCATCGCATATGTAATGGGCGCGACCCCATTCGTATATTACGTAACGCGCGGATTGGTAGTGCATACCCATCTCATACCAAAGTAGCAGGTGGCGCGACCTCATATGCATATGTTGTTACACGGGACGCAGTGCCACAAACCCGTCGAATACGAAATGCGCATCATTTAAATGTTGTGGATAGGATTCGCGTGCTGGTAGACTACTAGTATGGGACTGTAGTTTTCTCCCCCCCACAAAAAAAATGATATACATATTTTTGGGTGAAGATATAAAACATTACATATTTATTATTATTTTAACCATTTCCCTAAAATGTTATTTTTGAACTTTGTACAAAAAGAAAATACAGCAATTGCATTATTGGTTTCCCGCAGCTGGCGCGCATAGAACAGAACTCGCAAAAACGTTATATTTTGCCCGGGCCCTCTTTGTTTTCTATACTTGTAGAGATGTGGATCTAGGAATGGAAAGTAGAGAAGAAAGGTAGGATTAAGTGGGTGAGAAAAGCAGGACGGGGATCCCGCTATGCCACTTTGGTTTGGTAGAGCTGTTGACTAGACCATTTGAAACCTTTGCACTTTTGGGTTTAGATCGCTCCCCACTGGGTGCTATGTGGCCGGTTTTATTTTATTTATTTATTTATTTATTTTTCAAGGTGGTTCGTGTGGTACCAGGGCTTTGTCTAGAGTCTCCCATAAACCCCTGGATGAAGTTTTCCAGGGTGAGTATTGTAATGGCAGGTTGTCCGCTCCTCTGAGGTGAATGACCCAGTTGGAATTAAACACGGAAAGGGGACCTGCCCGCAATAATTTTAGTTCATGGCCTAGGAGAGGTCCTTTGTATTATAAAAATTGTCCTGAACCCAAGCAATTCATATAACAAGTTAGTTTTTATCAAAATATATTTTTTTTAATTTTCATGAATTCATTATCATTGTATATAGATATAAAAAGTTATACATCCAAATAAATAAACATCTTGGCAACAATTAAATGGTGGTTCTGACTTCATACTAACATACCCTTCACATTCTTACAAAAAACATTCACACATCATGCATCCTACAACACTAAGCAGAGATGATTTTCAGATGACAGGGGGACCGATGATCAAATGTCCGGGTTGGTTCAGAAGGTTCCTCAGTGGGAACAAACGCCAACGCGCGTTTCGGTGTATGGCCCCGTCCGGGGCAACACCTTCATCAGGGCAAAGTGGGGTAGAGAAGAAGGAACCACACAAGTATAGAAAATCTGTATGGAGAAACATATTAAAAACATATATTTTAGAACACATACTTGCGTGGGTTCAAGGCACAATAAGGCAGGACTATATAAATACTCATGACAAATAATGACTAACAGTTTGTACCGTCTAGACTGGGCCCGGAGACAACATTTATGTTATAGAGAAACCACATCAATATATAGACAATTTTGAAAAAAGAGAAGAAAAAAAGAGAAGAAAAAGCATTTTAATGCCTAGATGGAAATATTAACGAAGGACTTCTCCTTTTAGCCAGATACAATGTTAGTGCTATCTAAATTTTTTTACCTACTGGTAGCGGAAGGAGCTGGCGTATGGTTAACCACAGTAGGAGGCAATTTGCTTATGCCTAGGGGAGATCGTGTTGCTGTAGATAAATGGCTGGGATGGAGGGAATCCCGTTCCCACTTGTATGTGGCGGAGTCAATCCCACGGGGGGAAAAAATGCAAGGATAAGTAAAATTGAGAGTCCCTAGGGTGGAAGAAAAGTTACATCAGTATACTTGTCTTGCCCTGGATTCGTTTTGGCCTAAAAGAGGAATGGTAAGGTACAGAGTCACAGTTTTTATAACCGCATACCTTCACATCAAGAGGAAGATATCGTGGAGGACAGTAGGGGAATGCTGACCTTGTCTGCTGCCCGTATGGGATAAATATACCTGAAACATCGGAAAAGGCAGTTTAGTTTAAACGCTAACTATCAGTATCGCCCCAACACCAAGGGAATCACACGTTATAACTAACATGGAGAATTATTACAAGAATACCTTTTCTAGGTTAGGGCGAAAACCACAGATGGATTCTGTTCAAAGCGGGGGCCGCCGGCTGAGAGAGTAAATAGGACTTATCTACAAAAGACGGAAGAGAGGGAAGGTGGGATGAAATGAGGGTTAGACTGCACGGAACATCGGCTAAAGGTAAAAATCAAGATAGAGGTCAGCCTACCACAGATGATGTCTTGGGCGAATTCGGCAGTATTACCGTCAGGTTAGTTTCGAATTTAGTCAGGTCCCTTCTGGGCAGAGCCTAGGGGATGACAAACGGGTATTATCGAAATGCGGGGATTAAGCAGAGAAGGTGATTACTTGATTTAGTCAGCAAGCTTACCTGGCGCGTAGGCAAGGGGCAGTCTCCAGTCGGCGGTCCCGATCGCTCGCACGAGGATAGGCGAAACGTACGACGTTTGGGTGCGACTATATATACTGAATATGGGTGCCGGTATTGGGTTCAGGTGTGGGGGCGTGAGGGAATCCTAGCGTTTATGTGACATAGAGGACGGGTTTGGAAAGGTGTTCATTTCTGCGGTGAAACCGCGGCGGCCATCTTGTAATGGGGACCCTTCATTGCAGAACAGAGGTAGAGATATAGGGTACTTTAAAGCGATCGACGGACCAGAGGAGACCAGACCAGATGGAGGGGTACAGTTAAACCAAGATTTACAGTAGGGCATTCGCCCACGGGCATTCCTCGTTCAGGCCCTTTTCCATGCTGTTCAGAAAAAAGATCCAAAAGACCTCACGTTTTTTTCTCAGAGATGTGGGGTTAGTACCTGCAGGAATTTGAATTTTTTCCAGTATGGACCATCTGAGGTCGTTTTCGGAATGCCCCTTGGATATCCAGTGTTCAACTAGAGGGGCTCCTCTTTTGCCTGTGCGTATGTTGGATTTATGCTCTCCAATGCGTAACCTGATCTCCCTTCCTGTTTCACCAACATATGGTGTTTTGCATGGGCATAAGATAATGTAAATGCAATTGGAGGACCTACAGTTGCTCATTTTAGAGAGGTGGATGGTACGGGTGGGAGTCACTATTTCATTTCCCACTAGAGCGTTTGGGCATGCCTGGCATTTACCGCATTTGTGGTTTCCCGTCACTGGACCGGTCCCAGTGATGGAACTCTGTGTTACGGGTTCCGGTCCTCGCATTTTACCTTTCACCAAGTGATTTTTGAGGTTTTTATTGCGTTTAAATGCAAAAATGGGTTTGCCTTTGTATGAGGTCTTAGTGGTTTCTTTCGTTAGGACCAGTTTGACTGCCGCTGTGAAGAGCAGGTCGATTAGTTCCCTCTCTACCTCCTTGGAGGTCTGTGCGTATGAAGGCAGAAATTAGCGAGGTAAAGTCTCTTAGGATCTTGCAGTTGAATGTGTTGTCTATAAAGTCGAAGACTTTGCACCAGAAGTCTCTGAGTGTTGGGCATTGGAATATGATGTGTTCTAGGTTCCCTTTCTCCGTGTTGCAGTTTCAGCAGTCTGGAGTATCTCTGATGCCTAGTGTGTGTAGCCGGTCTGGGGTCCAGAATGCTTTATGGAACAACCAGAGTTTGGTTTGGGCTAGAACTGGGGTGAGTTTATTTTGGGTGGTGGAGAGCCACACCCTCTTCCATTCCTGTTCGCTTAGTGGTGGGTGGGTGTGTTTATCCCAGAATTCCATCATCTTATTGTTTAGGTTCGACCTTTGTAGTCGGAGAGTTTTGTAGATTTGTGAGGCTTGATGCCCTATTTTGTTTATGTTTGCAACGTACTGGAAGATTGATGGTTGGGTGTCTGCTAATTTTGATTCTGATAGGGCTGCTTTCAGTTTTAGCAACCTATACAGGTATAGCTCCTCTAGTTGGTGGGTTGCTTTAAGTTCGGCGAATGTGAGCGGGTATGTGCACCTTTCTAGTTGGTGTGGGTGGGAGATGCCTCTTTCTATCCATGTCTCATATCTGAGTGTTTTCCCTTTGTATCTGATCTTAGTATTAGCTCATAGGGCTACTAACTTAGTCCCTTTGATGCTGGTCTCCATTTTCCTGTCGAGCTTTAGGAGTGCTGACTTGTTTTTCAGTACTGTGTTGGATGCATGTGGGTGTGCGCTCATTGTTAGGAGGCCTAGTGGGTTCAGGTTGTTCAGGATGGCTTTTTCAACCTGTACCCACATAGATGTGTATTGCGCTATCTGGGGTATCCAGTGTGTGCCTTGTTTTGCTATGAATGATAGCTGGAAGAGCCCAAAGTCTGCTAAGTTGACTTCCCCTTGTGCTTTAGGTAGCCTAAGTTTCTTGATGCTGATCCTTGCCTTATTTTTTCTATTTTTTGGTGGGAGTCGTCTGGTATTTAGATTGGGGTCATGCTTGCCAGGTAGTTTACTAGAGGTGTGATTATCATTTTTATTGTTTCAATTCTTCCCCACCAGGTCATGAATTTGGGTGACCAGGCTTCCAGTTGTCTCTTTGTCTTTGCCAATATGAGTTTCTCATTGTGGTGTAAGGTGGTTATCAGGTCCGTGCAAAATGCATTCCTAGGTATTTGATGTAGCCAGTCTGCCAGGCCAGGCCTGACGCCCCCAACATGTCCCTGGAACAGAGGATATTTAGTGGTTTACACTCAGATTTGTTGTTGTTAAGTTTGTACCCCGCTAGTCCTGAGTAGTCTTTTATTGTGCTCATTAGTGCCTGTATGGAGGCCTTTGGGTCAGTTTTACTGTTGTTCCATTAATGTCTATCCCTTCAATGTTATCATTGCGTTTTATGTCCTGTATTAGGGGTTCTAGTGCAAGGAGAAAAAGTAGGTGAGAGGGGACATCCCTGTCTCGCTCCTTGATGTAGTTTGAATGGGTCTGAGAGAGAGCCGTTTACTGCGATGCCAGCTGAAGGGAATTGGTACAGTGCCATTTTCATCCTGATAAAGGCTTCCCCTAGGTCAAAGTTGTGCATGTACTGTTCCAGGAAGGCCAAGGAGACCTTGTCGAAGGCCTTCTCTGCATCTAACGCTATGGCTACTGCTGGCGACTGTTTTTTGTTGACTTGTTCTAATATGTGGTAGAATAACCGTGTGTTGTTGCTCGCCATTCGGTTCCTCATAAGACCCACTTGGTTGTTGCTTATTAGTTTGGGTAGGAGTTTGTTTAGTCTGTCTGCTAGTATTTTGGCGTAAATTTTACAGTCAGCGTTGATGAGTGATATAGGCCTGTAGTTTTTCGGTAGTTGGTGGTCTTTACCCTCCTTCGGTGTGACTATTATTGTTGCTTCTGTCATGGATAGTGGGACCTTACCAGAGGCTGCTGTCTGATTGAAGATTTTTTTCATCGTTGAAGCCAGGTGGAGGAGGAAGGCTTTATAGAAGTCAGCAGTGAACCCGTCTGGGCAGGGGGCTTTGTTCTTTTTTAGTGATATCAGTGCCCACTCCATCTCAGTGTGGGTGATTTCTTGTCCCAGTCTAACCTTATCTGCTTGATCTAGTGTGGGGAGTCCCAGTCTATCTAGGTATCTTGAGCATTCCTCCCTATTTATTGTCCTGTCTGTTTTGTATAGGTCTGAGTAAAATTCTTTGAAGGTCCTGAGGATTTCCTTGTGCTTTGCATTTGTTTTGCCTTGTGCGTCGGTGATTGTGATCACTACCTGGTTGCGTTTGTGTTTCAGGTAGGAGGCTAGGGGTTTCCCTTCTCTATTGGATTCGCATAGATTCAGAGCTTTGAATCTGCTGAACCACATTCCCGCTCTCTCGCTTATGATTTTGTTGTATTTGTATTTGCGTTGAGTTAGCCTCTGAACTAGTGTGTTGTCTTGTTCTGGCTTTTATATGGTCAAGCTCTAGCTTTTTTATCTCTTCTTCTAGTTGGGTTAGCCTAGAGTTCGTTCTTTTATTAATTCTAGCTCTGATGCTGATTATTTTGCTCCTGATTGTTGCTTTCAGTGCCTCCCACAATGTATCCGTGCTAACCTCCTGGTTGTCATTGTTAGTTATGTATTCTTCTATGGCTTCCTCTATCTCCCTTTTGGTATTCGGGTTCGAGATGGTATCAGCTCTGAACCGCCACCTCCTGGGTATGTCTTCATTATGGCAGCCGCTTAATTTTAGGCTGATGGCCGAGCGGTCTGAGACAACCCTGGGTTCAATTGTCGAGTCTTCGATTAAGTGAGTGTGGTTGCCTGAGATTAGATTATAGTCTATCCTTGAGTGTGATTTGTGTGGGTTGGAGTAGAAAGTGTAGTCTCTTGTGTCAGGATGTTGTAGTCTCCAAGCGTCCTTGAGATTAAATCTGGTGCAAATGTTCTGTACTGCTGTGTGGGAGTTGGAGTGATAGAACTGGCAAGTGGATTGTCTGTCTATTAAGGGGTCTAGTGGGATATTAAAATCTCCTGCTACAATAATGAGTTCTTCTTGTGGGATTTTGTTGAAGCGTGTCAGCTACCTCCATCTAAAAACCCTGGGTCGTCTGTGTTTAGGCTGTATGGATTTGCTATGTGGAGCCGTTCATCTCCTCTCGAGAAGATTGTTGTGAGTAGTCTGCCCTTCTTGTCCTGTGTTTGTGAGTCTATTGTTAGCCTCAAGCCTTTAGTGACTATGGTCATAACCCCCCTCTTTTTTTATCTGCTGGTGAGCTAGCTGTCTGTAGAAATCCATTTGGCATTGACTCGCTTGGAATCCTCTTCATCTAATTTTGTTTGCTGTAGAAGGACTATGACGCTTTTGGATTTTGCTATATACTCCATTATCTTCCTACATTTAATGGGGTGGTTCAGGCTCTTGACGTTGAGGGAGATTATTCTCAGGTCCTTCGTTAGGGTGATGTTTTCTTACTAGCCATTAGTTCTGTCTTCGTGTGGTGGTTCTATTTGCCCGGATTTCCAGGTTCTGCCCTAGTTTTTTTGTCTTCGGCAAATGTGGTAGTTGTGTTTGGCCTTTTGGTCTGGTGAACTAACCTTTGGCACGGTATTGGAGAATTGGAATAAGGAAAGAAGAGAAGAAGATAAGTATAGATACCTGAGATATGCTAAATGAGCCCCCCTGCCCCTACCCTCCACCCTCCCCCTCTTATACTAGAATACAGGAGTAGCGATGGCAGGATCGCTATTCCGCCTCCCAGAGCTTGGTGTCTCTAAAAGTTCTGTTGTGAAACTCCTTTGTCGTTAAAAGCACAAGTCATAAGTAAAAAGGATACTCTGCGTTCCCTGCGGTTTGTGCAAAATTTTCAACATTTCTTCAGCATCGGTGCACTGGATTCTTCTTATTTTGTTAATTTATGAGATAGATATTGTATTTCGAGGGGACCCCTTTTTAGTGATGTAGTGGCACGAGGAGGCTTTAGTGGTCCTTGTGGTCATTGTGTTTAGCTGTTCACTCTACCCCCTCGGTGCTGGGGTCCGGAGAAGGGACTCTCTTCACCGTGCCCAGGAGGGCGGTGGCCATGGCCTGTGTCAACGGGCCCTCCAGATATCTGTGCAGCTCCTGCAGGTCCATGAAGAACAGGTTTTTCCCTTTATTGAAAGTTTTGAATTTTGTCGGGGCTACGAAGGAGAACTGGATGTATCTGTTCCTGAGCCTCTGTAGCATGCCCAGGAAGCCCTTCCTGATGTCCACCATGGGTTTCGAATAGTCCTGTGTTAGTATGATTCTGTGATCTTTCCAGTTGATCTGGTGGTTCTTACGAGCATAGTTAAAAATGTCCTTGGTGTGCTGTGATCCCAATGGCTTGCATATGATGGGTCTAGAATATTGGGAAGCGGCTTGTTTTGTCGCAGGTACTCTGAAATCTTTATCTATCTCGAATTGCCGGTTGGACTTTAGGCTGGTCAGGTTGGGATCAGGTCTTCCAGGAATGTGGCGCAGGACCCAGCAGCTTCTTCTGCTCCTTCGGGGATCCCGAGGATTTGTATGTTTCCCCTGGGATTCCTGTCTTCCAACTCTGCTGTTTGCTTGTGTAGGTAGGTTGTCGCTTCTGCTAAGGTCTTCACTTCTTTTCTTGTGCTGTGGGCTGAATCTTCTGAGTCACTGATTCCTTGTTCTGCCTCTGTCAGCCTAATGTTGACTGAGTTCAGATCTGCTCTGACCGCTGCAATTTCTAGCTGTATTGGTTCAGTGGTGAGCTTAGTGCTTTTTGCCAACTCGTGGACCTCTGCGAGCTTTTTTAGTATTGTTTCTAAGGTACTGTTTATGTCAGACTTTTGTTTTATTGGAGAGTCTGAGATCGTTGGTTCTCCTTTGCTTTTTTCAGCTGTTGTTGCTGCAACATTGCCTCTCTATCTGCCATCTTTCTTGTCGTACTCTGGTTGGGTGAATCCTCCTTGCTACTCCTTTGGTGTTTTCCTCGATGTTTCGCTAGGTCGCCTCTTTCTTTTTCAGCCAGCCTTCCCCTGTACCTTATTTCCATCTTGCGGTCTCACCGTTGTTGTTCGCTTCTCCCCAGCACTGCCCCCAGTCCCTCAAGCATGGGGGTCTTGATCTTGCGTAGGCCCTTAGCGCCTTCCTTTGAATGGCTCCTTATATCACTCTGTCCTGTGTTTATTTTGTGAGCTTTTGTGAGCTTGGTGCTTTGGAGCTGTCGTCCGATGTTTCTGTGGGAAGCTGTTGTCTGAGCGTTCTGTAATGCTCTCCGTCTGTGGCTGGTTCTCCTTTTTTATAGTTTCTGTTCACAGTCTGTTTTTGTTTGACGTCACTTGCTTACCACTCCCACGTTTGGGCCCCCCACGGGTTCCGGTGTCGCTACTTTCCCTGTTTGGCCTTATGTGCCTGGTTCTATTATGTGTTCCCTTGCGCGTGGCGGTGTGAGTCTTGGCCAGCGTCAGGTTGTGCGCACTATTGGGAGTCGGCATTCCATAGAGTCGCGTGTAGTCCTTTGCGGTGCGAGCGATGTAGGTAGCAACCAGGATCCGGTGTCTCCAATTGTCTCAAGGCTCAAGTGCGAAGTTTTACAGATGTTATAGTTAGGAATTAGCATTTAAAAAACCATAGAAATTCACCGAAAAAAACATAGATTTCAGGGAAGTTATAGTTAGTTGGACATTTGACTCGTATAAAACGAAAGAAATTCGCCAGTTATAGTTAGTTGAGCTAACTATAACTCGTGCGATTGCAATGCACTGCTGAGGACGTCACATATTACATCACTCATGACATGATCAGAGATGTCACTGATAACATCACTGATGTTTTTTTCATTGAAAATATAGGTTACAACTTGTCAGAAAGATTGCTGCCAAACACGTGTTGTGGATAAAACAACGGCTGGGCTCCGCCGTCTCCGCAGCGCACCGTCAAAGAGCGCTGGTGGCCAGAAAAAGAGCCACTTTGTGGGATATATATATATATATATATATATATATATATATATATATTCAGGCTCACGCTTGGCTTCCAGTTAGCTTGAGGTGCACACAGGCTTCAATTCGGGATTCCAAGCTTCAATCGCCTTTAAACAGTATGGAAAACGCCAGCCAGCTTCTCTTTCACAGTTCCAGTGCCATTCTGCCAATGCGTTTCGAAATTCTTTCTTCTTCAAGCGCTTATGGCAAAAGAGTTCAGCACATTCCTGAGACTGTCTCCTTATTTATGACAAAATTAGCGCGCCGTCTGATGGGCGACTGTAGATGAGATACGCTATGCATTATGGGAGATGCAGTGTCGAGAATTTTACATTTTCTTGCATGCATATTTCTGCTGGTCTATTTGAAACCCCCAGATGAGCTCCAGCTGACTGGACGTCCCCCTAATCCAGCAAAGAAGCCCCACTGCAGAGGCTGTGGATTACAAGCCCCCGTGGCCCTAAAGTTACTCGAGTGGTGCACCTCGGCGGTACGGACCCCGCCAAATATTCAGGCTCACGCTTGGCTTCCAGTTAGCTTGAGGCGCACACAGGCTTCAATTCGGGATTCCAAGCTTCAATCCCCTTTAAACAGTATGGAAAACGCCAGCCAGCTCCCCTTTCACAGTTCCAGTGCCATTCTGCCGACGCGTTTCGAAATTCTTTCTTGTTCAAGGGCTTACGGCAAAAGAGTTCAGCACATTCCCGAGACTGTCTCCTTATTTATGACAAAATTAGCGCACCCTCTGATGGGCAACTCTAGATGAGATACGCTATGCATTATGGGAGATGCAGTGTCGAGAATCTGACATTTTCTTGAGTGCATATTTCTGCTGGTCTATTTGGAGCCCCTAGATGAAGTCCGGCTCACTGGACGTCCCCCTAATCCAGCAAAGAACGTCCCCCTAATCCAGCAAAGAAGCCCCACTGCACGGACCCTGCAAATATTCAGGCTCATGCTTGGCTTCCAGTTAGCTTGATTTGCACACAGGCTTCAATTCAGGATTCCTAGCTTGATTTGCACACAGGCTTCAATTCAGGATTCCAAGCTTCAATCCCCTTTAAACAGAATGGAAAACACCAGCCAGCTCCCCTTACACAGTTCCAGTGCCATTCTGCCGACGCTTTTCGAAATTCTTTCTTCTTCAAGGGCTGATGGCAAAAGAGTTCAGCACATTCCCGAGACTGTCTCCTTATTTATGACAAAATTAGCGAGCCCTCTGATGGGCGACTGTAGATGAGATACGCTATGCATTATGGGAGATGCAGTGTCGAGAATTTTACATTTTCTTGCGTGCATATTTCCGCTGATCTATTTGGATCCCCCAGATGAGCTCCGGCTGACTGGACGTCCCCCTAATCCAAAAAAGAAGCCCCACTCCAGAGGCTGTGGATTACAAGCCCCCGTGGCTCCAAAGTTACTCGAGTGGTGCACCTCGGCGGTACGGACCCCACCAAATATTCAGGCTCACGCTTGGCTTCCAGTTAGCTTGAGGTGCACACAACCAGGCTTCAATTTGGGATTCCAAGCTTCAATCCCCTTTAAACAGTATGGAAAACGTCAGCCAGCTCCCCTTTCACAGTTCCAGTGCCATTCTGCCGACGCATTTCGAAATTCTTTTGTTTTCCATATATATTCCTTTATCCGCTGCATGCGCTGGGTATTTTCTCCTTCCCCTCGCAGTCAAACGCGGACACGGACCAGTAGATAGGTGCTCAAAGGTGTTTAATAGTACCTAAGTCGCCATAGCGTTTCGGCTCCGACGAGCCTTGTTCACATGACAATGTTGCAAAGTTTGGACAAGAAATTTAAAGTGACAGTGCTGATAGTGAATTGCCTTCACCTGATGTCCGGCAGCCATAGATATAGAAGACATACTTTGCATGCAGAATAAACACAGCGGGACTGCTGTATAATATATAAAATCTGACAATATAAATATATAACTATATAAATAAATATCATAATCTATACATGTTTTTACAGAAACAAATACATGCTATTTGATAAAAACAATACTTTGAAAAATTCAAATAATTTCTGAGCCTAATGCTCAATGTATCTGCAGTCCCATTTTGTTCTTAAGGCGCATATGAATTTTTGTTTTGCATACATTCTAAATGCAAAGTTTGAAGGCACTTCATCTCCTTCGATGTCTTAATCTAGCATAGTCATAGGTGTAAATACCATGAGAACACTAAGATTTATTTTATTTGTGCCCACATTGTTTCCCTTTTTGACTATATACCATATGATCATGCGATCCAACTGACATCTCCCCTTGGCTAAAATAGCCTGTTGTTGTTGGAAAGGACATATATATATATATATCACACTCAATTTCGGAAAGAAAAAACCCCACTCACGGGGGAGCTTTTCACAACAGGCTTCGTTTATTTTGAAGCGCACAAACGCGTTTCGTCGTCACGCCTTCATCGTGTTCATGACACCATAAACGTGACTGGTTAATAAAGTTTATGGCAATAAAGAAAGGACCAACAACCTTTAGCACACATTGGGCACCATCCTGGAATGTATACATTGCCCGACAGTTAATGCTATAAAACAGTCCCATTAAGCCGTACATCGGCATATCATTGGCTCTGCACAATGTTGCAAGGTTCAACCACATATATCTGTAAATACATGGAATAATGCCGTGGGTCGGCCTGGGTCCTTTCTAAAATAATAAACCATAATTATCTTGGAAATTCTACGTTCCTTCTGTGAAAGTACATACTTTTTAGATACAAAAGCAAATTCAAATTACATGGATGCTTAACTAAGTTCATAATCATTCAGTTGACATCTTAAATTTCATTCAATATTCATGCTTAAGCAAAACAACATAAACATCAGTTATGGTTACCTATAAAATAGGCCCTGTATTGACCATTCTGGACAAAGTAAACACAGCTTTTAGGCAAATTATATTACTTCCCCAGATTTATTGCCAGCTCTTCTCCACTACTTAAACCTTTTGGGAATTTAGATGATAGGTCAATGATGTATCTTGACTCTAATCTTCTTAATTTTTGTAAGCGGTCTCCACCCCTGATACTTCATGGGACACAATCTAAGCCAAAATACTGAAGCTTTTTCCTATCTTTGCCATGCAGTTCTGAGAAGTGGCGGGCGACTGGATAAGCGGGGTCCACCTTATCAATGGCTCGCAAATGTTCCAGTATACTGATTTTCAGCTCATGAATTGTACTACCGATGTAGCAGAGGCCACACGGACATACAAGACAATAAACTGCATAAGATGTACTGCATGTCAGGAACATTTTAATTTCTACCGTTCTTCCTGTGTCTAGTAGTGTGTAATTAAGAATCCGCTTACTCGCAGCACAAGCTTTGCACCTTCCACAAGGGTAAAAACCTTTCATCTCTTTCAAGGTATTAGTTTTAGAGATAGGCTTCTCAAGATGACTCTTGACCAACATATCCTTTAGGGACCTTGCCTTTCCAAAAGTCACCTGTGGGTATTGGGGTATATCCTCCTTTATTACATTATCTGTGAGGAGAATGTACCAATTTTTCTTGAGCATCTTTTTTAGATGATTCGCCTCAGATGAATAGGGCGTAATCATCCGAAATTTCCCTTCCTTGCTGGTTTTCTCCTTCTTGCTAGGTCTATCTTCTAGAAGTGCCTCTCTCAAGATCTGTCTGACTTTCACCATTGTCTTCTTTAGTACTTCGTGTCCATAGCCTCGAAGACTAAATCTCTCTATACTCTCTGAGGCAGCCGCCTCAAAGTCTTGTTCCCTTGAGCTGTTTCTTCAAAGCCTTAATAGCTCCCCATAGGGCATGCTATTAACCAGCTTCGTTGGATGATTGCTGTTAGCAGATAAAATGGAATTGCCTGCTGTGGGTTTACGGTAAAGAGAGGTATGGAGTCGCCCACCTTCAACAAACACCCTCAGGTCCAAATAGTCAGCTGCCACCAGACTAATGGTACCCGAGAAGTGCAAGTTGTGGCTGTTGTTATTCAAATCATCAATATATTTAAGGGCAGTTTCAGTAGATCCCTCCCAGACAATAAATAAATCGTCAATGTACCGGTACCATTGGATCACCTTTCCGCTGTAATGACCCACTCTGCAGCTTCTGGGCACCTACTCCTCCCCCTAGCCAATGCACAAGTTTGTGTAGCTGGGGGTAAAGCAGGTGCCCATCGCCCACCCCGATACTTGTTTGAAGAACATACTCTCAAACAAAAATATATTATAAGACAGGCAGAATTCTATAAACTCCAACAGCATCATGTTGTGTTGTGCAAATCTCAACTGGCGTTTGCCTAGATAGTATTGGATCGCTGTTAAGCCATGTACTTGGTCTATGCTCGTATAGAGACTAGTAATGTCCAATACCACCAGCAAATAGTCGCTATTCCAATTGATATCAAAGATTTGTTTAAGAAAGTCCTTGGTGTCTCTCACATAGGATTCCAATTGCACAACAAAAGGGAATAAAAAGTTTTCAATAAACTTGGACATGTGTTCGGTCAAACTATTCACAGAGGAGATTATTGGTTGTCTTCCAGGTGGCTGAAGGTGATTCTTATGAAGTTTTGGCAAATGATAAAATGTAGGAATTGTTGGACTACCACTTCTTCAGAACAGATGTTCATCACTGCCCAAAAATTGAAATTCCGAAATTGAAGAAATTGAGCGTGACATGTTGCGGCTGTCCACGGCCGCTAACCGCACCCGCCTGTGAGTATATATATATATTCACTGTAAAAAACATACGTTTCAGAGACGTTATAGTTAGGAATTAGCATGTAAAAACCTTTGAAATTCACTTAAAAAACCATAAGTTTCAGAGACGTTATAGTTAGGAATTAGCATTTAAAAAACCTTTGAAATTTACTGAAAAAAACATATGTTTCATGAGTGTTATAGTTAGCTCGACATTTCACTAGTACAAAACCATAGAAATTCCTCCATTATAGTTAGTTGTGCTAACTATAACTCGCGCGCCCGCAATGCACTGCTGATGATGTCACATATTACATCATTTATGACATGGTCAGTGACATCTCTGATGACATCACTGATGACATCTCAAATGACATCACTGATAACATTTCAAGGGTTTTTTAAATGCAAATTTTTAAGTGCAATAGTAGTTATACCTATTTTTTTGTACTTAATTTCTACCGTTTTGAACTGTTTATTCATCAATATTTTATTTATTAAGCAACATTATATATTTTTCTGAAAATTGCAAAAAAAATTAAAATACATTTAAAACTGAAATATTTTTAATTATTTAGTGTTTTTTGTATTTTAATTAATTTATATAATTTTCTTTTTAATTTTGTTTTAAATTTTTTAGGGGGAGTTGGGCACCCAAAGCGAACCTACTGCAGCGGGTCCGCGTATTCTAGCTGCCCTTTTGGAAAAGTCATGAAGGATATGCGTATGGTGAGCGACGAGTGCGTGTTTTTTTTCAGTTACGTCATATACGTACAATGTTACGTGGTGTGCGCAACCGATATGTGACCGGTCCGTGACTCCTGCTCCTGTGCATTCCCAACACATGCGTATTACGGTACACGACGCTTGCGTGGTGGCGGGCCCCACGTGACGTCATATACGTGCTGGAGGGCGCTGGGTGCTCGACTCCCGTAAAAAATTTTATGTTCTAAAATGATATGTATGTGTCTTTAATGTAAATATTAGGGCAAAAGATTATCTAAGGTATTCATAAAAATTATATATTTCTACTTGTAATAAATGTATATTATTTTTAAATATATTTTTGCGAAGTCGCGTCAGGTGCGCACTTCATGAGCACACAGTGCGCGGATCCCACGTGACCTAAAAAAAAAAAAAAATTGATTGGTTCATAATATTTCCCACTGTAACTATTGAAGGAACCCACCCATTTTAATTATTCTGTTGGGAGCAGTTAATGAGAGACATCTCTTCTTCTTCCAGAGCTGATTTTGGAAGTTTTTGGTGTTTTAAAAAAATTGCATTGGAGAAATGGCATCTGGTTTGCAAGCTCCTCATCATTCTTCAGATGAAGATATCTTGGAGGAAGATCCACCCAAGCAGAGGCATGAATCAGTGGTAAGGACATTTTTCACCTTTCCTGTCGGAGAAAAAAAAGGTAAACACAAAAAAAGTCACATGCTTGCTGTGTGACAGGGTCCTGTCGCGAGGCAGTGACAAGAAATACTCCTGTGGAACTGCGAGTATGTATAAACATCTGTGGACCATTCACCCAAGGAATCTTGCATGAGAAGAAATGAGGCGTGCAGCAAAAAATCTACCACCAGGCATTGCTGGCACCTCCGAAGTGTCCACTTCAGCACCACCAGAAGACATTCGCCCAGAATTTGCTGGTGAACAGTCAGTGAACGGTTTTTGTGCAGCTCAACAGAACCACAAATGCAATTTTTTTTTATTTTTGGAATGATGTTGAATTCAAAAAGCTAACTGTTTACTTAGTTCCTTTTTTGTTCAACTTTTAGAAAACACACAAAAAGTACAACAATTGGTAAAAAGCTCCAAAAAAATAGAAAACAAAAACCAAAAGAAAAAAGGTTCAGAACTTCCTTATCTGGTTTAAAAAAAGGAACTATAACTGCATGGTAATGTCTGAAAGTTTGGTTGAAAGTATGTGTAGAGCATGATTGACTGAAATAATGCATTAGTACTGCATGGTGAATTTATAGGGGCAGATCTATGAGGAAGTGCTGCAGCGTGACACTGCAAGCCCTTTAGCTGCACGCGCTGTGGCACTTCTGAAGCACAGGGATGTGACATATTTACATGAATATGTCACAATTCTGTGCTCCCTCTGCACAAGCACACAAATTTCAGCCATGCAGTGACGCAGGTACCCTTGCACCACGGTGCTAGGATATCTGTGTCGCGGGGAGATTGTTTTTGTGCAGGAAGGGACTACTTCCTGCACAAAAACAACCACTAAAGGCATTTTCCTCCTTCAATGTGTGCTGTGGAATGTAGCATGCATTGAAAGAGGAAAAAACGAGGAGAAATGAAAACATTTCTCCTTGTTGTGCCTTGCTACACCACCTCTAGGGGGCCGCACCATTCACACATATCTACAGATTTACACTTTCTTGTAAGTCTTGAGATGTGTTATTCAATGGGTGTTGAGTGGGAACAGACACAGCAACACCCATAGAACGCCCCTTCAACGCAAAGTGCTGCGTTTGAATGGGTCGTATTTTCAAGCAGAGGAAAAGTCACGCAGGGTGGCTTTTCCTCTCCTCGTAAATATGGAGGAGTCCCCAGAACCATCACTACGTTACAAAAAGTGATGTACTGGTGGTGCAGGGGGCTTGTAAATCTGCCCTATAAGTGCTTAGGTATTGGCAGAGTGATACATTAGGAACATAGTGCTGGATGGCTGATTGACGAACTGCATGAGAGTGACAGTAGGCTGCATGAGTACTACTTATTATTTAGTATTTAGTGGAGTGTACCAATAGTATGTATCTGCTTAGAGGTTTGTAGGGATTGTGCACAGAATATTGTACATGTACTTGTGTTGGTGCCTAGGTCATTCTATAAGAACATCACTAGTAACTAGAATGATGACAGTGCTGCAAACAGAGTGTTCAGTTAATTTATAAGTTCTTAGGTATTTTCTCAATGCCTGAGTCATTCTGCATAGATAGATAAGGACATGCTTCTGTCAGGATGATTGTCGGAGTAGACACAATCTCACAGTGTGATTCCAGACAAGCATGACTGGACGTTGACTTACCACTGCTTGTCTCAATGCCTGATTCATTCTGCAAGTGCATAGACAGTGACCGGGTTCCTAGAGTGCTAGTAGCTGACAGCAGGATACGTTTAAAGCACTTATGTTTCAGCAGAGGGATTAGATAAGGCCATGCTTCTGTCAAGATGATTGTAGGAGTGATTAGAGCTGCTTTAGAGCCGTAGAACAGGTCAGCAGAGCTGCTTTAGAGCCAGAGAACCAGGTCAGCAGAGCCGTTGTAGAGCCAGAGAACCAGGTCAGCAGAGCTGCTCTAGAGCCTAAGAAGCAGGTTAGCAGAGCTGCTCTAGAACCAGAGACCCCGGTCAGCAGAGCTGCTCTAGAGCCAGGGACCCAGGTCAGCAGAGCTGCGCTAGAGGCCGAGAACCAGGTCAGCAAAGCTGCTGTAGAGCCAGTGAAACCAGGTCAGCAGAGCTGCTTTAGACGGAGAGAACCAGGTCAGCAGAACTGATTTAGAGCCAGAGAACTAGGTCAGCAGAGCTTTTTAGAGCCAAAGAACCAGGTCAGCAGAGCTGCTTTAGAGCCAGAGAACGAGGTCAGCAGAACTGCTCTGGAGGCAGGTAACCAGGTCAGCAGAGCTGCTTTAAAGGGAGAGAACCAGGTCAGCAGAGCTGCTTTAGAGTCAGAGAACCAGGTCAACAGAGCTGCTCTAGAGCCCGGGAAACCAGGTCAGCAGAGCTGCCTTAGAGGGAGAGAACCAGGTCAGCAGAGCTGCTTTAGAGCCAGAGAACCAGGTCAGCAGAGCTGCTCTAGAGCGATAGAACCAGGTCAGCAGAGCTGCTGTAAAGCCAGAGAAACCAGGTCAGCAGAGCTGCTCTAGAGCCTGAGAAACCAGGTCAGCAGAGCTGCTTTAGAACCAAATAACCAGGTCAGTAGAGCAATAGTAGAGCCAGAGAACCAGGTCAGCAAAGCTGATCTAGAGCCTAGGAAGCAGAGCAGCTCTAGAACCAGAGCCCCCGGTTAGCAGAGCTGCTCTAGAGCCAGGGACCCAGGTCAGCAGAGCTGCTCTAGAGGCAGAGAACCAGGTCAGCAAAGCTGCTGTAGAGCCGGAGAAACAAGGTCAGCAGAGCTGCTTTAGAAGGAGAGAACCAGATCAGCAGAACTGATTTAGAGCCATAGAACCAGGTCAGCAGAGCTCTTTAGAGGGGGAGAACCAGGTCAGCAGAACTGCTCTAGAGCCAGAGAACCAGGTCAGCAGAGCTGCTTTAGATCCATAGAACCAGGTCAGCAGAGCTGCTTTAGAGCCAGAGAACCAGGTCAGCAGAACTGCTCTCGAGGCAGGAAACCAGGTCAGAAGAGCTGCTTTAGAGGGAGAGAACCAGGTCAGCAGAGCTGCTTTAGAGCCAGAGAACCAGGTCAGCAGAGCTGCTTTAGGGTCATAGTACCAGGTCAGCAGAGCTGCTCTAGAGGCAGAGAACCAGGTCAGCAGAGCTGATTTAGATGGAGAGAAGAAGGTCAGCAGTGCTGCTTTAAGGTCAGAGAACCAGGTCATCAGAGCTGCTCTAGAGCCAGAGAACCAGGTCAGCAGAGCTGCTTTAGAGCCATAGAACCAGGTCAGCAGAGCTGCTGTAAAACCAGGGAACCCAGTCAGCAGGGCTGCTCTAGAGCCTAAGAACCAGGTCAGGAGAGCTGCTCTAGAGTCAGAGAACCAGATCAGCAGTGCTACTGTAGAGCCACAGAAACCAGGTCAGTAGAGCTGCTTTAGAGCGAGAGAACCAGGTCAGCAGAGCTGTTTTAGAGGGAGAGAACCAGGTCAGCAGAGCTGCTTTAGAGCCAGTGAACCAGGTCAGCAGAGCCGTTGTAGAGCCAGAGAACCAGGTCAGCAGAGCTGCTCTAGAGCCTAAGAAGCAGGTTAGCAGAGCTGCTCTAGAACCAGAGACCCCGGTCAGCAGAGCTGCTCTAGAGCCAGGGACCCAGGTCAGCAGAGCTGCTCTAGAGGCCGAGAACCAGGTCAGCAAAGGTGCTGTAGAGCCATAAAAACCAGGTCAGCAGAGCTGCTTTAGACAGAGGGAACCAGGTCAGCTGAACTGATTTAGAGCCAGAGAACCAGGTCAGCAGAGCTCTTTAGAGCCATAGAACCAGGTCAGCAGAGCTGCTTTAGAGCCAGAGAACGAGGTCAGCAAAATTGCTCTAGAGGCAGGGAACCAGGTCAGCAGAGCTGCTTTAGAGGGAGAGAAACAGGTCAGCAGAGCTGCTTTAGAGACAGAGAACCAGGTCAGCAGAGCTGCTCTAGAGACCGAGAAACCAGGTCAGCAGAGCTGCCTTAGAGGGAGAGAACCAGGTCAGCAGAGCTGCTTTAGAGCCAGAGAACCAGGTCAGCAGAGCTGCTCTAGAGTGATAGAACCAGGTCAGCAGAGCTGCTGTAAAACCAGAGAAACCAGGTCAGCAGAGCTGCTCTAGAGCCTAAGAAACCAGGTCAGCAGAGCTGCTTTAGAGCCAGATAACCAGGCCAGTAGAGCAATAGTAGAGCCCGAGAACCAGGTCAGCAAAGCTGCTCTAGAGCCTAGGAAGCAGGTCAGCAGAGCAGCTCTAGAACCAGAGCCCCAGGTTAGCAGAGCTGCTCTAGAGCCAGGGACCCAGGTCAGCACAGCTGCTCTAGAGGCCGAGAACCAGGTCAGGAAAGCTGCTGTAGAGACGGAGAAACAAGGTCAGCAGAGCTGTTTTAGAAGGAGAGAACCAGATCAGCAGAACTGATTTAGAGCCATAGACCCAGGTCAGCAGAGCTCTTTAGAGGGGGAGAACCAGGTCAGCAGCACTGCTATAGAGCCAGAGACCTAGGTCAGCAGAGCTGCTCTAGAGCCAGAGAACCAGGTCAGCAGAGCTGTTTTAGATCCATAGAACCATGTCAGCAGAGCTGCTTTAGAGTAAGAGAACCAGGTCAGCAGAACTGCTCTCGAGGCAGGGAACCAGGTCAGAAGAGCTGCTTTAGAGGGAGAAACCAGGTCAGCAGAGCTGCTTTAGAGCCAGAGAACCAGGTCAGCAGAGCTGTTCTAGAGCCGGAGAACCAGGTCAGCAGAGCTGCTTTAGGGCCATAGTACCAGGTCAGCAGAGCTGCTCTAGAGGCAGAGAACCAGGTCAGCAGAGCTGATTTAGATGGAGAGAAGAAGGTCAGCAGTGCTGCTTTAAGGTCAGAGAACCAGGTCATCAGAGCTGCTCTAGAGCCAGAGAACCAGGTCAGCAGAGCTGCTTTAGAGCCATAGAACCAGGTCAGCAGAGCTGCTGTAAAACCAGGGAACCCAGTCAGCAGGGCTGCTCTAGAGCCTAAGAACCAGGTCAGGAGAGCTGCTCTAGAGTCAGAGAACCAGATCAGCAGTGCTACTGTAGAGCCACAGAAACCAGGTCAGTAGAGCTGCTTTAGAGCGAGAGAACCAGGTCAGCAGAGCTGTTTTAGAGGGAGAGAACCAGGTCAGCAGAGCTGCTTTAGAGCCAGTGAACCAGGTCAGCAGAGCCGTTGTAGAGCCAGAGAACCAGGTCAGCAGAGCTGCTCTAGAGCCTAAGAAGCAGGTTAGCAGAGCTGCTCTAGAACCAGAGACCCCGGTCAGCAGAGCTGCTCTAGAGCCAGGGACCCAGGTCAGCAGAGCTGCTCTAGAGGCCGAGAACCAGGTCAGCAAAGGTGCTGTAGAGCCATAAAAACCAGGTCAGCAGAGCTGCTTTAGACGGAGAGAACCAGGTCAGCTGAACTGATTTAGAGCCAGAGAACCAGGTCAGCAGAGCTCTTTAGAGCCATAGAACCAGGTCAGCAGAGCTGCTTTAGAGCCAGAGAACGAGGTCAGCAGAATTGCTCTAGAGGCAGGGAACCAGGTCAGCAGAGCTGCTTTAGAGGGAGAGAAACAGGTCAGCAGAGCTGCTTTAGAGACAGAGAACCAGGTCAGCAGAGCTGCTCTAGAGCCCGAGAAACCAGGTCAGCAGAGCTGCCTTAGAGGGAGAGACCAAGGTCAGCAGAGCTGCTTTAGAGCCAGAGAACCAGGTCAGCAGAGCTGCTCTAGAGTGATAGAACCAGGTCAGCAGAGCTGCTGTAAAACCAGAGAAACCAGGTCAGCAGAGCTGCTCTAGAGCCTAAAAAACCAGGTCAGCAGAGCTGCTTTAGAGCCAGATAACCAGGCCAGTAGAGCAATAGTAGAGCCAGAGAACCAGGTCAGCAAAGCTGCTCTAGAGCCTAGGAAGCAGGTCAGCAGAGCAGCTCTAGAACCAGAGCCCCAGGTTAGCAGAGCTGCTCTAGAGCCAGGGACCCAGGTCAGCAGAGCTGCTCTAGAGGCCGAGAACCAGGTCAGGAAAGGTGCTGTAGAGCCATAAAAACCAGGTCAGCAGAGCTGCTTTAGACGGAGAGAACCAGGTCAGCTGAACTGATTTAGAGCCAGAGAACCAGGTCAGCAGAGCTCTTTAGAGCCATAGAACCAGGTCAGCAGAGCTGCTTTAGAGCCAGAGAACGAGGTCAGCAGAATTGCTCTAGAGGCAGGGAACCAGGTCAGCAGAGCTGCTTTAGAGGGAGAGAAACAGGTCAGCAGAGCTGCTTTAGAGACAGAGAACCAGGTCAGCAGAGCTGCTCTAGAGCCCGAGAAACCAGGTCAGCAGAGCTGCCTTAGAGGGAGAGACCAAGGTCAGCAGAGCTGCTTTAGAGCCAGAGAACCAGGTCAGCAGAGCTGCTCTAGAGTGATAGAACCAGGTCAGCAGAGCTGCTGTAAAACCAGAGAAACCAGGTCAGCAGAGCTGCTCTAGAGCCTAAAAAACCAGGTCAGCAGAGCTGCTTTAGAGCCAGATAACCAGGCCAGTAGAGCAATAGTAGAGCCAGAGAACCAGGTCAGCAAAGCTGCTCTAGAGCCTAGGAAGCAGGTCAGCAGAGCAGCTCTAGAACCAGAGCCCCAGGTTAGCAGAGCTGCTCTAGAGCCAGGGACCCAGGTCAGCAGAGCTGCTCTAGAGGCCGAGAACCAGGTCAGGAAAGCTGCTGTAGAGACGGAGAAACAAGGTCAGCAGAGCTGCTTTAGAAGGAGAGAACCAGATCAGCAGAACTGATTTAGAGCCATAGAACCAGGTCAGCAGAGCTCTTTAGACGGGGAGAACCAGGTCAGCAGCACTGCTATAGAGCCAGAGACCTAGGTCAGCAGAGCTGCTCTAGAGCCAGAGAACCAGGTCAGCAGAGCTGTTTTAGATCCATAGAACCAGGTCAGCAGAGCTGCTTTAGAGTAAGAGAACCAGGTCAGCAGAACTGCTCTCGAGGCAGGGAACCAGGTCAGAAGAGCTGCTTTAGAGGGAGAAACCAGGTCAGCAGAGCTGCTTTAGAGCCAGAGAACCAGGTCAGCAGAGCTGTTCTAGAGCCAGAGAACCAGGTCAGCAGAGCTGCTTTAGGGCCATAGTACCAGGTCAGCAGAGCTGCTCTAGAGGCAGAGAACCAGGTCAGCAGAGCTGATTTAGATGGAGAGAAGAAGGTCAGCAGTGCTGCTTTAAGGTCAGAGAACCAGGTCATCAGAGCTGCTCTAGAGCCAGAGAACCAGGTCAGCAGAGCTGCTTTAGAGCCATAGAATCAGGTCAGCAGAGCTACTGTAAAACCAAGGAACCCAGTCAGCAGAGCTGCTCTAGAGCCTAAGAACCAGGTCAGCAGACCTGTTGAAGAGCCAGAGAACCAGGTCAGTGGAGCTGCTCTAGAGCCAGAGAACCAGGTCAGCAGAGCTGCTGTAGAGCCAGAGAAACCAGGGCAGCAGAGCTGCTTTAAAGGGAGAGAACCAGGTCAGCAGAGCTGCTTTAGAGCCAGAGAACCAGGCCAGCAGAGCTGCTTTAGAACCAGAGAACCAGGTCAGCAGAGCTGCTTGAGAGCCAGAGAACCAGGTCAGCAGAGCTGCTCTAGAGCCCGAGAACCAAGTCAGCAGAGCTGCTTTAGAGCCATAGAACCAGGTCAGCAGAGCTGCTTTAGAGCCAGAGAACGTGGTCAGCAGAGCTGCTCTATCTGACACTGACTGACTGACACTGACTGATTGACACTGACTGACTCTGATTGACTGATATTGACTGACCCTGACCGACTGACACTGACTGACTGACACTGACTGACCGACACTGACTGACTAACACTGACTGATACTGACTGACTACTCTCTACTACTCTACTACTCACTCTCTACTTCTCTCTCTACTAATCTCTACTACTCACTCTCTACTACTCTCTACTACTCACTCTCTACTACTCACTCTCTACTTCTCTACTACTCTCTACTACTCACTCTCTACTACTACTCTCTACTACTATCTCTCTACTACTCACTCTCTACTACTCTTTACTATTCACTCTCTACTACTCTCTCTCTACTACTCACTCTTTACTACTCACTCGCTACTACTCACTCTCTACTACTATCTACTACTTTCTACTACTCACTCTCTTCTTCTGTCTTTCTGCTACTCTCTACTACTCTACTACTATCTACTACTTTCTACCACTCACTCTCTACTACTCTACTACTCACTCTCTACTACTCTCTACTACTCTCTCTATTACTCACTCTCTACTACTCACTCTACTACTCTCTACTACTCACTGTCTACTACTCTCTCTCTACTACTCACTCTCTACTATTCACTCTCTACTACTCACTATCTACTACTCACTCTCCACTACTCACTCTCTACTACTCGCTCTATACTGCTCTTTACTACTCACTCTCCACTACTCTACTACTCACCCTCTACTACTCTCTACTTCTCTCTCCCTCCACTACTCACTCTCTACTATTCACTCTACTACTCTCTAGTACTCACTTTTTACTACTCAACTACTCTCTACTACTCTCTCCACTACTCAATCTCTACTACTCTCTACTACTCTCTACTACTCTCTGCCACTCACTCTCTACTACTCTACTAATCACTCTCTCCTACTCTCTACTACTCTCTCTCTACTACTCACTCTACTACCCTCTACTACTCACTCTCTACTACTCTTTCTCTACTACTCACTCTCTACTATTCACTCTCTACTACTCACTCTCTACTACTAACTCTCTACTACTCACTCTCTACTACATGCTCTCTACTACTCACTCTCTACTACTCACTCTCTACTATTCTACTACTCTCTCTACTACTCACTTTATACTATTCACTCTCTACTACCCTACTACTCTCTACTACTCTCTCTACTACTCACTCTCTACTACTTACTCTACTACTCTCTACTGCTCTCTACCACTCACTCTCTACTACTCTAGTACTCACTCTCTACTACTCTCTCTCTACTACTCACTCTCTACTACTCTCTCTCTACTACTCACTCTCTACTACTCTCTACTACTCGCTCTCTACTACTTACTCTCAACCACTCGCTCTCTACTACTCACTCTCCACTACTCACTGTCTACTACTTGCTGTCTACTACTCTCTACTACTCTCTACTGCTACTCACTCTCTATTACTCTACTACTCTCTCTACTACTCACTCTCTACTACTCTCTCTACTACTCACTCTCTACTACTCTCTACTATGCACTCTCTACTACGCACTCTCTACTATTTGCTCTCTAGTACTCGCTCTGTACTACTCTCTACTACTCACTCTACTACTCACTCTCTACTGCTCTCTACTACTCACTCTACTACTCACTCTCTACTACTCTCTACTACTCACTCTCTACTACTCAACTACTCTCTACTACTCACTCTCTACTACTCACTCTCTATTACTCTCTACTACTCAATCTCTACTACTCACTCTCTACTACTCACTCTCTACTACACACTCTACTACTCACTCTCTACTACTCACTCTCTACTACTCGACTACTCTTTACTACTCACTCTCTACTACTCACTCTCTATTACTCTCTACTACTCAATCTCTACTGCTCACTCTCTACTACTCTCTACTACTTACTCTCTACTACTCTTTACTACTCACTCTCTACTACTCTCTCTACTACTCACTCTCTGCTAATCACTCTCTACTACTCACTCTCTACTACTCTCTCTCTACTACCCTCTACTACTCACTCTCTACTACTCACTCTCTATTACTCCCTACTACTCAATCTCTACTACTCACTCTCTACTACTCTCTACTACTTACTCTCTTCTACTCTTTACAACTCACTCTCTACTACTCTCTCTGCTACTCACTACTCACTCTCTACTACTCTCTACTACTCCCTCTCTACTACTCTCTCTCTACTACTCACTTCTACCCACTCTCTACTACTCACTCTACTACTCTACTACTCACTCCCTACTACTCTCTCTTCTACTCTATACTACTCACTCTACTACTCACTCTCTACTACTTGCTACTCCTCTCTACTACTCACTCTCTACTACTCACTCTCTACTACTCTCTACTACTCATCCTCTACTACTCTCTACTACTCACTCTCTACTACTCACTCTACTACTCTCTACTACTAACTCTCTGCTACTCTCTACTACTCTCTACTGCTTTCTACTACTCTCTACTACTCACTCTCTACTCTCTATTACTCACTCTCTACTCTCTACCTCTCTACCTCTACACCTCTAGCCTCTCTACCTCTCTCTACAGGCACACATATGCACATAGATATGCATATATATGCATTTATATTTGTATGTGTATATATATATATACACATACATATATAAACATATATATAATCTGCATATCTATATGAATATAAATATAAATGCATGCATACACATATATATATATATATATATATATATTTGCATACATATGCATTTTATGTTCATGAAAGTTTGAAAAACACTAGCAAAAGCAAAGCTAAAAAGCCACCTAATTACAAACAGAATTGCTTTAACTTAAACGAGGGCAAGACCTATTGCATTTTCAATGCTTGTTTACTTTGGTTTCATCAAGAGGGCATTCAGATGTGTCACACATTTGCCATGAATTCTAAATGTTAGCACTCTAGTTGCTCATTATATCACTGTAGTAAAGCTACTGCTCATCAGGGAAGTCTGCTGCTGGTATTCAAAGTGCATGTTTCAGTCTGCGTGTTAGAATTTTTAATGAAATAGAAGAGGATTTGAGAAGTCAAAATGTGCCCCAATTTTTCTTTCTGCAGCACTAATCATAATTTCTATGGCAAAATGAAGCCCCTCATTTTGTTTCTTTGAAAATTAAATGTTTTAAGTGTTACCACTTTATTCCAAACAAATTGGCTTCAGGTGTTCCATACTTTTGTCATAAGTAAGACTGTTAGCGCTTTAGTTGTTATTTAAAACACTCTGGGACATTCTGTCATTGGGCTATACTTGGGCTACATCTGGGTGATATTTGTGATACATTTGGGCTCTTTTGTCTCTGGTGACCATCTTGGGAGACTCATTTGTTATGAAGTTTCTTAATTTCCTCATTTACTACAGTCTCCTCACTAGCAAATACTTTCAGTTTTTTACTATACTATGGTTCCATCAAGACGACATTCAGATATGTCGCACATTTGCCAAAAATTCTGAATGTTAGCACTGTAGTTGCTCATCAGATCACTGTAGTAAAGCTACTGCTCACCAGGGAAGGCTGCTGCTGGTATTCAAAGTGCATGTTTCAGTCTGCATGTTAGAATTTTTAATGAAATAGAAGCAGATTTGAGAAGTCAAAATGTGCCCTAATTTTTCTTTCTGCATCTCTAACCATAATTTCTATGGCAAAATGAAGCCCCTCATTTTGTTCCTTTGCAAATTAAATGTTTCAAGTGTTACCACTTATTCCAATCAAGATGGCTTCAGGTGTTCCATACTTTTGTCATAAGTAAGACTGTTGCACTCTAGTTGTACTTTAGAACACTCTGGGATATTCTGTCATTGGGCTATACTGGGCTACATCTTGGTGATATTTGTGCTACATTTGGGCTCTTTTGTCCCTGACGGCCATCTTGGGAGATTATATGTTATGAGGTTTTCTAATTTCCTCATTTACTACAGTCTCTTCAGTAGGAAATACTTCCAATGCTTTACTTTGGTTCTATCAAGAAGGCATTCAGATGTGTCACACATTTGCCATAAATTCTGAATGTTAGCACTCTAGTTGCTCATTAGATCTCTGTAGTAAAGCTACTGCTGACAAGGGAAGTCTACTGCTGGTATTATAAGTACATGTTTCAGACTGCATGTCAGAACTTTGTTTAATGAAATAGAAGAAGATTTGAAAAGTAACTCAAATGGTGCTCTGATTGTTCTTTCTGCAGCACTAATCATACTTTCTATGGCAAAATGACCCCCCTCATTTTGTTCCTTTTTATATTAAATCTTTTAAGAGTTACCACTTTATTCCAATCAATATGGTTTCAGGTGTGCTATAATTTTGTCATAAGTGAGGTAATTGAAATTTTATGGTCAAGTATGTCCCCTAACGTGTACCCCAACGTCTCCATGTATGTGCTTCAAGTACATGTAATTTCCCTCCATGACCGAATATGAAGACGCAAATACATTTGCGTCCAACGTTAACATGTCCTCTTTCAGATCCACCATGAATGGATCGATAATTCAGTTCCTAACCATGCCATGCCAACGTCTTTACATGGTACACTTTTACGTTTTTCCTGGCTCTGCCGAGCTAGGCCCTGATTTCTGCCTTCGAACCACTCCTGTCTCTGCCTCTGAAAGCTGCAGCATGGACACGTATCCCTGACCTCTGCCTTACTTCCTGCCAGCGCAGCGGTGCCTGGCTCAACCTGGCCTGCCTGCCAAGACAGTATTTTGCCTTCAAGTTATCTGTTCAGCCTCCTCGAAAATACATTCCTGTCTAGTGATTTAGGTAAACATCTCCCCGGCTGCAGAGCAAAGAACAAGCCTTCCTGTCTCCATGCAAGTAATTTACAGTTCCGTTGCCATAGTAGGCCCATGGCCCCGCACGTAGACACGTAGACACATATGCACGCACTAGCATTCAGTATAGAATAGCCTCTGCCCGAGAGACCTTTCACTACAGATAATACATCCTCCAAACACAAGATACCAGATATGTTATAGGTCCAGGTCGTTCTGACATCCCAGACTTCTGTCTCCTCTACTAGTGCTAAAGTTTTCCCCAGTTACGCGACTATGTCACGTCATGCTAGCTGCGCGCGCATCCACACTTCCTGCTGACTGCAGATTTCCTCTGTGCATACACCCACTTATGACACTTTCCGCGACGTCCACATTACGTCCACGTTATACGCCTCCGTGTACGCCTATTACACGCCTTCTTTCACGCCCCCCTGCTACGCACATGTGTTCTTATCATATACTTTTCACTTGTTACGCCTCCTATATGCAATGCTATTGTACAGTTTTACTATATATGCCATGTACTGTTAATAAATCGTTGAACTTCTTTTGCCATCATTGCATATACCCCAAACCCTTGTATTGATGGAATTGATTTCCATGGCTCGAGCCATCCCAGATTAAAGCCAGTATGACTCAGATACCACGAACTCTGCCTCTCATTTGATTGAGCTATTCTTTTACTTGTCATAAATTATACGGAAAAACAGATACAGTAAATTATATTTACCACATAATTTGGCGCCTGAATAGGGACCCCTCCCCCACCCCACGCGCCGGCGATGCGTCGCAGGCCTTGCCCCCTGCAACAGCCGTGACGGACACCTATGCGCATCTGCAGGTATTCCTGTATCTCCCTCAGGCCTACGGAGGTGACGGAGACTGCGGTCGACATCCAGACGAGGCGGTGAGGAGTGCGGAGGATCCCGACCAGAGCCCAGCCGAGAGTAGCAGTGTCCGAGGTATCCAGAGGCCCACCTGTTTCGAGGCGCATGCGCAGCAGAAGTAGGCGTCGCAGAAGTAGAAGTCCAGTCCAGTCCGAGGCCTTCAAGTATTGCTCCCGGTGAGTACCGTTGCTAGGGACGCATCTAGACGGGTGCATTAGTTTGTGTCCGGTCAAGACAGGTCTGGGTACACAGTCCTGGTCCGTACGTGTTCACTTAGGTGAGCGCGGTATGACGTGTCTCTTTATGGGACCGGTCTGTACTGTTTAGCAGTGCATCTAGTGGTTCAGCAATTCAGTGATTCAGTATTCGAGTCTTCTAGCATTATCTCACGTGATTCCAAGCATTGTGTTTTATGTATTAGACAGTATCAGTTCGAAATGTTTTAATGTGATTTTATGTCGTGGTATGAATGACTGTTTGCTTTTCATTACTGTGTTTATTGTGTTTGAGTCAAAGTAACAATGCCACTGTTCCTGAAGTTACGTCAGATAGGAACTAGGAAAGGGATACTCGAAGAAGCAGTGCCTGTTCCGCCTAGGGACACTCCAGGGCACTTTATGTACCACAAGCACGGCTTAGATGCCATACTGTACTTAGACTTATGAATCGATTACACCAAGCACCTAGACGAGAAATATAGATGGCCTGTTTCAGGAACATGGGATGCTGAATGCATCATTAGAGTAGAAGAAGCATTATGGAAAAAGAAAGCCAGACAGTCCCAGAAAGATGCCATTGAATTGTGGCGTAAAGAATCGCATAGAAGGACAGAGAAAGAATTCAGAAAAGCAGAGAAACATAGGGAAGATTCAGAAAAAGAGCGAGAAAAAGAATTACTAGAAGAAGCTGAACGCGTTAAAGCAGAACAATTAGATCGACAACGAAATGCACTTATTAATGGCATGTATCCTCTTCTGACCGAGGGCCCTTCTAAGGCCAACCCGGAAATGCCAAGTAATTTACCGCCACCATTGGTTCTGACTAAAGTTCATCAGTCCGCAGCAGATATTTTCCTTTCTTCCTATTTAGATGGTGTAGCTCCAGCATATACCAATGTAACCGTACCACCCGTTAACAATGCACAACCGCCTGCACAACAGCATGTTCAAGTCCAAGTCACGACCCCTCCACGTCACCAACTTCCCGTGCATGTTGTCACTTCCCCTGTCACAGGTCCGCCTGCCACTGTTCCCCCTGTTACTGGTCCGCATAATCCGTTTGCGACAACTGCAGCCCAGAGTCTACCTCTTCTACCTGCTATGACCGCAACCGCTACACCACAGTCAGGCTATGCTCATGCTTCCGCTTTGGGAGGTGCCGTAGGAGGCCACCACCGAACCCCGCCACAAGTACATCGACTGACAATGAGAGAATTAGCTATACAGCGTACCCCGAAAGCTACCCCTGCAGAAAAGCTCAAAGAATATATTACGGATTGTAGATATGATCCCGTACCAGGCAAGCAAGGGGTCATGATGTTAGCCTCGATACGTGTACGACGTGTTGCAGATTATTTGATTACACTACCAGGAATGTCAGACCATCTAGACAGGATATATCATTTTATTCAAACTGGAGAAGGTCCTGAATGTGTTCGTGAAGCCATGGCATATCAGAAAACTGAGACACAAGGGTTAATATTACGATTCTTGATTAATTGTTTGATAAGAGACCGAGACCGACCAGGCTATGTTAAGAAGAGATGGATGTATTGACTAGATGGAGTCAGAATATTGCAGATTGTAAGCATGAAAAACAGAATTGCATAGATGCCATGTCTAGAAAAATCCGTAAAGAAATAGTAGCCATGCATACCCGACAGACTGCCGACAGGGCAGCCGAGTCAGATAAAAACGAGTCCTCAGAGGAGGAAGAACCAGAGAATCCAGCAGCGACTCATGACATGATAGCGTATGTAGGTAGAGCGAAACCTCCTAAACAGTATCCTTTAAGTAGTCCTTTTGACAGACCCATTCGTCTAGAAAACAAGAAACGTTTCCTTTCCCCAATTCCAGAATTATGTTCTCTTGAACATGTATTCCAACAGACTGATAATATACTGAAAGAAAGAATAGGTTACTACGAACTTCATACAATGCATGAACAGAAACTGGCACGGTCCGCAGTACAGTGGGCTGGTGATAGCCACGTATATAATGATGACGCAGTAGCGCAAACATTTTTAAGTCTTTCCCCAGACGAACAGCGATTAGTTGCCATGTACATGATCCAACATCTCATTATACAGTATGAAAATCAGCATTCTGATCCAGGTCCCTTATATGATTTATTAGACGACTTACTTCTGAAAAGATGGAGAGGCCTAGGTACCGATTTGATTAATACGATTCTAGAACAACGTCACAAATTCAGAACTTTCCTAACTCCACATTTTGTTCCAGTTCCACCCCCAGTAAGACAGCCGTATCACCTAGACAGACAGAATCCCTTACGAGAAGTACATCCAATTATGAAGCCAGATAACACGTTACAACGCGTATTAGTATACACTCCTTTGACTAAAATGGAATTATTGGAAATGAAGAAACTAGTACCTAGTCACGATAAAGATCCTGCAGGATTTCACCGCGAAATAAAAGACATGTTACTCATGGGAGATTACACATATCCCGATATTATGAAAATGTTAAAAGTATTGTTGCCAGCAGGGATTTACGAGAAACTGAAAGAGAAAGAATGGGAGGTGGGAGATAAAAAGATTGTATGGACTGAATTAGAAGACGAGGAAACCAGACGTACCCCAGGTTTAGGTCTTGGGGAGAAAACTAAAGCATTACCAGGATTATTAGTACAAGTCTTGCCTAGATTATTGACAGTTAAGAAAGAGGATTGGGATGCAATCTCAGCCTGTAAGCAGAAACAAGACGAGGACACTAGTGATTTTTATTCTAGATTCGAGAAATGTTTTATTATTAATAGTGGCCTGAAAACAAGTAGCGAGTCATATCCACATCTTTTTGTGACCAAATTAGTTGAGAATTCCTTACCCCAGGTTAAGAACCGTGTATTGAAAGTCGAGAGCACCTGGCAAGCAAATACGCCTTCCCAAATGTTACAAATGTTACAGTATCACCAGAACAGAATTAGAGAGGAACATGATCATGAACAGAGACGTATGAAAGACACGAAAATGAAGGTTTTAGTAGCTCAGTCAGTTCCAGCTGATGGTCAGAAAAAGGGTCAGACCCAGTCCAGTCATTCAACAGCTCCTGTTAAAGGGAACTGTAACTATTGTAAACAGCCAGGTCCCTATATAAATGAATGTGCTGTTCTGAAACACAATATTGCTACAGGTAAAACGAAAGAAAGACCACGTCCGCCTAGACAAGATCAGGCCCAACAACATACCACGCAGAATGTACAGCCTATGCATGTTCCACAACAGACCGTTGCGGTACCCCAGCCCCAGCCCATTGCCGCAACACAGCATGTTACACAGCAGATGTACCAGTATGCACAGTCAGAGTATCCAGATTACCAACAGTATTCATGAAACAGCCTAGAGAGGGAAGTAGGTTTGCCTCTCATCGAGATTCCTGTAGATCAAGAAGGTCCTTATGTACATAGTCAGGTATTAGGAAAAGACAGAAAGTTTTTGATTGACACAGGGGCAAGCAGAACTACCATTAGTCATGACGAGGTTCCAGGGGCACCCCTCTCAGGCTCACAGAATGTTTCCCTTGAATTTTCAGGAAAACCTATTGTTAATGAAGTATCAAAACCAGTTCCTCTAGCAGTTGGTCCATTGTCCCGTACTACAGATTTATTGCTTACGAAATCATGTCCAGAAAACCTGCTTGGTATTAAAACGCTGAAGGCTCTAGGAGCTGTAATATGTTGTTCTCAGGAAGGAGTGAGATTGTTTTTACGTGACTTCAAGGGTCACTATGTGTTGAGAGATTTTGATCCTCGATTACAGAATGTACCGCAACATTTATGGGCACAAGGCCCCACTGATGTAGGTTGTATGCATATTACACCATATCGTGTCACACTCAAGCCAGGAGTTGTCCTGCCCCGAATCCGACAATACAAATTGCCACCTGAGGCTGTAGCAGCCTTATTGAAAATCATTGACGAGCTTATTGCTCAAGGAGTGGTTGTAGAAACCGACTCCAATATTTGTAATTCTCCAATCATTCCAATTCTTAAACACACTGATCCAAATGCACCTCCAGTTTATCGTCTAGTGATTGACCTTAGGGAGCTTAACAAATGTATCATACCTCAGTACCCAGTGGTCCCAGATATTTCATCCCTATTGACAGCTATTGATTCTGAAGCGGTGTTCTTTACTGTAAATGATCTCAAGAATGCCTTCTTTAGTGTTCCCATTGATCCGGAAAGCCAGTACCTTTTCGGATTCAGTTTAAATGGCCGAAGCTTTAAATTTGCACGTGCACCTCAAGGGTTCACGGAAAGTCCAAGTATCTATAGCCAAGCCTTGAAAAGACAACTTGACAGTATCCACATGCCTGCTAACACTGCCCTGCTTCAGTATGTCGATGATCTATTGATCACCGCCCGAAGTGAACAAAAATGTGAACATGCATCTCTGACAGTCCTATATTTCCTGGCCGACAAGGGACACAAAGTGTCTCCTTCGAAGCTGCAATTCTGTGTTCAGCAAGTTGTGTACCTTGGTCACTTGCTGTCCAAGAGGGGGAGACAGCTAACACCTGACCGCATTCAGTTAATTGTACATATGCCCCAGCCCAAGACACAAAAGGAAGTACGGGCCTTTATAGGCCTCACTTCTTACTGTAGACAATGGATCCCTCAGTACGCATATCTAGCCAAGCCCCTTATACAGTTGACAACCCAGGAGGCAGCGTCATCGACTGTCCTCCCTTGGACTCAGGAACATACACAAGCTTTTGACGACTTGAAGAAAGCCCTATGTCAAGCACCTGTTTTAGCGACACCATGTTACAGCAAGCCTTTTACACTTTTTGTCACAGAACGCGAAGGTACTGCATTGTCAGTGCTCACCCAAGATCAAGCTGGTTCACACAAACCGTGTGCTTATTTTTCCAGTACATTAGATCCAGTAGCCCAGGCTTTGCCTGCGTGTTTAAAGTCAGTTGCAGCCACAGCTCTAGCAATCAGACAAAGTGATTCCATTGTATTGGGACATCAATTGACAGTACAAGTTCCACATTCCGTGGAAGTTCTTTTAAACCGAACACAGACTCAACACTTGACTATAGCACGACTGACAGGTTATGAATTGACATTATTCCAACCACACATAGAAATCAGACGCTGCAATACACTGAATCCTGCTACACTTTAACCGTTAAGTACGACAGACCCTATGTCACATGACTGTGTGGAAGTTATTACCACTATGACGAAGCCCAGACAAGACTTGACAGACATCGCATTACCAGATCCAGACCTGACACTTTATGTGGATGGTTCATGTATGAGAACAAGTACAGGAGAGTTAGTGGCCGCATATGCAGTGACCACTGAAACTGAAGTCATAGAAACACAACGTATTGACACCCTGTCTGCCCAAGCAGCAGAGCTCATTGCTCTGACCCAAGCCTGTATTCGAGCCAAGAACCTGAAAGTAAACATATACACAGATTCACGTTATGCATTCGGAGTTGTACACGACTTCGGAGTCCTTTGGCAAGAGAGAGGTTTCTTAACTTCCCACGGTGCCAAGATCCAGCATGGTCCCCTCATTCAAGCTCTGTTAGAAGCAATACATTTGCCTACAGCCATAGCCATCATGAAGTGTAAAGCACATACGAAAGTCACAGACACCATTTCCCAGGGTAACGACCTGGCAGATCGAACAGCCAAGCATACAGCTCAGACTCATACTCATGCTGATATGACAAAGACAGTAATTCCGACACCGACACATTGCATGACAGTTAGGGATCCCGCCCTAGATGTAATCGACATACAGACACATGCTACCCCAGACGAAATCAAGAAATGGACAGAACTAGGAGGGATCCAGACAGAACAAGGATGGATGACGAAGGGAAAAGCCACATGGTTCCTCCCCGACTCAATGGTTCAAGTTATCATTAACACAGCACATAGTCCTGCACATTTAGGAGAAAAAGCCATGTTAGACAGTATTCAAAACCTTTGGTTCAATAAGCATCTACGAGCAGCAGCAAAACAGAAAGTGCGTACTTGCATGATCTGTTGTCAGTTCAACCCAGGTAAAGGCATTCCCGTAGAGCAAGGTGGATTTCATCCTCCCGATCACCCTTTTGAAGTCCTCCAGATGGATTATATCCAGATGGAACGTTGCCGAGGATTCAAATATGTCCTCGTAGTTGTATGTGCATTTTCCCGATGGACAGAAGCATATCCAGTCCCAGATTACACTGCCCCGACCACTGCCAAGCAGTTGGTTCGTGAATTTTTCCCGAGGTATGGTTTGCCTCGTGTCGTGTATTCAGATAACGGACAGCCATTCTCGTCCGAACTCATGAAACAGGTTTCCCTTTTGTTAGGTTACCAATGGAAGTTCCACTGTGTTCGGCATCCCGAAGCAGCTGGATTAGTAGAAAGACACAATCAGACTCTGAAAACCCGTCTTGTCAAAGTGTGTGCAGAAAAAGGTATAGACTGGATAGTAGCCCTTCCAGTTGCTCTCTTCTATATGCGAATGGTAGCCCATTCTAGGACAGGGCTATCCCCGTATGAGGTGGTTTTTGGCCGGCCACCGAATATGTGGGGGACGCCTCTGCCCCGTAAATTAACTGATGTTGACAGTACTATGCTGACAGATTACCTTGCTTCCTTGATGTCTGCACTACAATCATGTCGTTCACAGGTCACTGCAGCCTTTCCAGACAACACTGAGGTGAAGCCACACAAGATCATCCCTGGTGATTTCGTCTACATCCGTAATTTCGATCGGACGAGCCCTCTGGAGCCCCGTTGGAAGGAGCCGAAGATCGTTTTGATGACCACAAGGACTGCTGTTAAGCTTGAAGGCAGGAAGGGGTGGCTCCACTCGAGCCACATCAAGAAATGCTATGGACTCCCGCCAAAAACTGTTTCCCAGGACTGCCGCATACCAGACACTGATACTAACCCCCTGGTAGAGAAAACTCCGTCCCAGGAGTACAGATCAAAGTTGAGGTCTAGTAAGTCAGACAGTTTAATTGTTTAAGTCCCCTCCTGGGTGAAGTGGTTAGACAGGTTCCTGACATGTATAAGATAGACCCCAATAGAGAGAGAGATAGACAGGAGATCAAGAAACAGAAATATTGCAAGAATCTCCGGAGCTATTGTATTGTAACTTTACTTGTCATGTTTTTTCTGAGTCTTACGATTATATGCCTAAGCTATATGTTACACGTATATTTTCCTATACATGCACATTCTTTTTCTAATGACACTGCAGAGCACACCTTTAGTGACCTGCCCCCGCATGAGCTTTCTTATCGACTTGCGCTGCGCAACAATTCATTCATCCGTATGTTACACCATTCTCACCAGACCAGCAATGCCACTAATTGCTGGGTATGTGTCCGACTCCCTCCCTACCAGAAAATGTCGGGAGCCTTGCCTCTTTTTCCTTACCCGTTTACACATAATGGTTCCTGTGGTGCATGGTTTAGTTTAATATCCTCGTTAGATAGTAAGTCCCAAGTTTCCCAAGGTAATTGGATATGGGGAGACCTGAATACAGTTATGAATAAGGCATGTTTCCCAGACAAGGAGGGTCTTCCCCAAATGACAGGTACCGATCTAGAAAACAAAGTATATGGATTAGGTAATTTTACACTTAACCTCATGATTTTGAATGTCCAGTCAGAAACCAGTTCGAACTTACCCTCAATTTCAGTATTACCAGTAAAAGGTGACCTTTGCGTTAGAAAGAATGGTTCAGTACATCTAGGACACAGCGATTGTAATACAGTTATTGAATTCAGTGATAAAGGCAAGTCTACATTCAAAGCTTCCCGACATTCCTATTTCATTTGTGGCTATACAGCTTATATTCGTCTACCTCCAGACTGGGATGGTACTTGTTACATTGCATTCCTACTGCCACCTGTTTTTCTAGCCCCATCTGACTACCATAGAAATTCTCATCTCATTCATGTTAGACCCAAGAGAGATCTCCCGATAGTTGATCAGACTGAAACCACATGGGAACAATACACAGATTTCAATAAAGGATTCTTTCCTTATCTAGGCACTGTCTCAAATAGTAAACTGATACGTAAATTGACCAGAACCCTTGAAGCAGTAGTGAATGAAACTACTTTTGCCCTAGGTAACTTGACAGAAGAGCAGTCTGCTATGAGACTCGTCGTTCTTCAAAATCGTCTCGTCCTTGACGTCATCCTGGCAGATAGGGGCGGGGCTTGTAGAGTCATCGGATCCAGTTGTTGTGTTTTCATTCCTAATAACGCACCGTCAGTATATAGAGCCATAACTCGGCTCCACAAGATTGCAAGTCAGATACACCAGAATCCAGGCACCTGGACTTGGTCCGGTTGGCTCTGGAGCGTGATATCAGCCTGGGGATGGAAAGTCCTATCATTCCTAGGAATTATATTGGCCATAGTATTCAGTTGTTGTCTATGTCTGCAATGTGGGCCAGCGATTTGCGGCTTGTGCGCCACATCATGTATTCCCCATCCAAGTCCACGTTCCAGTTCCCGTCTGAAAAAAGATGAGCAAATGATGTTATATGAACAGATAGATGGACTCATGAAGATTGATGTATCCTGAAGGGAACGTAGGGGACAAGGAGGGAATGAGGTAATTGAAATTTTATGGTCAAGTATGTCCCCTAACGTGTACCCCAACGTCTCCATGTACGTGCTTCAAGTACATGTAATTTCCCTCCATGACCGAATATGAAGACGCAAATACATTTGCGTCCAACGTTAACATGTCCTCTTTCAGATCCACCATGAATGGATCGATAATTCAGTTCCTAACCATGCCATGCCAACGTCTTTACATGGTACACTTTTACGTTTTTCCTGGCTCTGCCGAGCTAGACCCTGATTTCTGCCTTCGAACCACTCCTGTCTCTGCCTCTGAAAGCTGCAGCATGGACACGTATCCCTGACCTCTGCCTTACTTCCTGCCAGCGCAGCGGTGCCTGGCTCAACCTGGCCTGCCTGCCAAGACAGTATTTTGCCTTCAAGTTATCTGTTCAGCCTCCTCGAAAATACATTCCTGTCTAGTGATTTAGGTAAACATCTCCCCGGTTGCAGAGCAAAGAACAAGCCTTCCTGTCTCCATGCAAGTAATTTACAGTTCCCGTTGCCATAGTAGGCCCATGGCCCCGCACGTAGACACGTAGACACATATGCACGCACTAGCATTCAGTATAGAATAGCCTCTGCCCGAGAGACCTTTCACTACAGATAATACATCCTCCAAACACAAGATACCAGATATGTTATAGGTCCAGGTCGTTCTGACATCCCAGACTTCTGTCTCCTCTACTAGTGCTAAAGTTCTCCCCAGTTACGCGACTATGTCACGTCATGCTAGCTGCGCGCGCATCCACACTTCCTGCTGACTCTGCAGATTACCTCTGTGCATACACCCACTTATGACACTTTCCGTGACGTCCACATTACGTCCACGTTATACACCTCCGTGTACGCCTATTACACGCCTTCTTTCACGCCCCCCGCTACGCACATGTGTTCTTATCATATACTTTTCACTTGTTACGCCTCCTATATGCAATGCTATTGTACAGTTTTACTATATATGCCATGTACTGTTAATAAATCGTTGAACTTCTTTTGCCATCATTGCATATACCCCGATCCCTTGTATTGATGGAATTGATTTCCATGGCTCGAGCCATCCCAGATTAAAGCCAGTATGACTCAGATACCACGGACTCTGCCTCTCATTTGATTGAGCTATTCTTTTACTTGTCATAAATTATATGGAAAAACAGATACGGTAAATTATATTTACCACATAATTTATAAGTCATAAGGCTGTTAGCACTCAAGTTGTTCTTATGAACACTCTGGGTAGCTGTAGTAGAACACAAAGGAATCAACTGACATGCTCTGTCCTTGTTGGATGTACATGTTTTACTGAGAATGTCAGTCTTCATTCTCACATGACTGAGAAAGATAATGTGAATTTACAGAAAATATGCTCTCTGTTTAGCTTATAGATCACCTTCCAAACCTCTGTGGGAAAAGCATGAGAAAATAGTTTTCTCTCAAACATGATTCATGATATCCCAGCAGAAGGCTTTTTCACATGGTAAAATCACCTCAGAACACACCACAATTCCTAAAATGAGTGTGGTCCCATCAACAAATGATTTATAATGCAAACTAAAGTCTTAAAACCTTCTATTAACTGCTTTTTAATGAGGTGCTATCATGTATATTGGTCCCAAGATTGCAACCAACACTTCTTGAATGAAGTGCTGACAGCCAATCAGATCTCATGATGATATGTGTCGTTAGGCTCCGCCCAGATATATATGTATTTTTTTCCTTTAATGTCTAAAAGACAACAGAACAGATTTACACCATTTAACCAAAAGGCATGAGTGTGAACTAAGGACTACCTCTTTGCCAAATTTTGTGTAAGTCCGTTCAGCAGTTCTGGCTGTAGCTGAGGTTAAAGGTTCCTATGGAAAATTGCATGGGGAAAACATGTTTTTGGACCCCCCTTTTTTCTCGGCCCCCGCTAGATAATTCACCCCCAAACTTTCAGGATAGGGGCGGACCATAGCGCACCACGAGCTTTAAAAATTTCCTGAAGATTCGTCTACCGGCGCCAAAGTTATTGCAAATAGAATGTTTCGGATTTCCTATGGAAAATAGGTCCTTTTAAAAAATATATTTTTATTAAATGTTTTTGCAACAATTGTTTAGTACCCCCCGCCTCCCCATCCCCACAGGACATTTTTAACACAACCTTAGAACCATAGAACAGGGTCAGTCATATATATTCTATTATACCTTGCTATCAGGATGAAGAGAAATAAAAATAAGGAAAAAAGAAAAAGTAAAGAAATGAAGCACTGAAATCAAATACCCAGGTACTTAAAGGCCCGAGTAAAAACATAGACTAATTATGTTGGGGGAAGATTGGTCTGTTGCTGGTGCCTTGTGTGCTCGATCCCCTCCTTCCAATCCGTGATTGGATACCATGTTCGTAACCCTAGTGCCCTACCCTTTTTCTCCTTTCTTGCGTATATCGCTTTTTCTAAGTTGTAGCTATTTAACATCCTAGCTATCCATTGCTACAGAGTAGGAGGATCTCTATCCCTCCATGCGGTAGCAATACATTAGCGAAGAACTGCCATGACTATAAACAAGAAGTATTCATGATTAGGCTGAGATACCCCATTTGAAACCCCTAACGTTATCAGCTCTGGTGTTATCTTAATTTCTAACTTCAACGACCTGTCCAGGAATGCCTCGATGGCTCTTAGCAAGGGAGACAGATTAGGGCACGTAGCAAACATATGAACTATGTCCCCTTCTATACTGTCGCAGCGTGGGCATGTTATCCCCTGTGTGCCCCCCATTGTGCAATTCTACCCGTTGTGTAATACAGCATATACAATGTTTTAAAATGCTGAGCTTGTAGCGCTGAAGAGCGGAGAATCTCCTGTCCTAGCCGCAATGACTTTTCGAACAACCCCTCGGGTTCCCCTAATCTGGACTTCCATTTTAGTACAAATTTCTCTCGATCGTCCTCTCTTTTTTCTCGGTCCCCGCTTGATAAATCACCCCCAAATTTTCAGGATCGGGGCGGAGCGTAGCGACCCACGAGTTTTAAAAATTTCCTGATGATTCGTCTACCAGCGCCAAAGTTATTGCAAATAGAATGTTTCGGATTTCCTATGGAAAATAGGTCCTAACTATACCTACCTATTGGCGACTGCCAGTAGGTAATATTTTAGTTTTTTAATATAAACAGGGAGTTGCGTACCGCATGCGACTCCCTGTACATTGCTGAGCGTTAGTTCGGGATCTACATACGGTACATGGCTCCAGCGTGATTTGCTCATATATAGTTTTCATATTTAGAGAGAATAATTATATTAAGCTCATGTTTAGAGGTTTGTTAAGATAGTTACTAAACTTGTATATTAATAAATAAGAGTTATTAAACCATGTTTTTCATAGTAATTTCAGGAGTCGCGGTATGTCCGCGTAGATTGCAACTTCCGTATTCGCGTACAGGGTGCGAATCCAACATTTTTTGTAAACAATATTATATAATAAAATAGTTTTATTTTATTTAGTTGAAATGAACAAATACAGTTATCTGTAATAAAAATATTATCAGATAGTGCTGAATATTCTATTAATGTAAAATTTCAAGAAATTGCGGAATGGCGTCCTGTACGCAGTGACACAGCGTAGGGGTCGTGCACCCCATGTGACACAAAAAAGAGTTTTGATTGGTCAGTTTGCTAGATCCCAGCCTCTCTCTTCTAATTTTGGCTGTGGCTGTCAACAGCCATACTTTTTGAGGAGCTTTCAATTTTGCAGTTTTTTTTAATGTTTTGGAGGTTTTCCTGTGAAAATTGAAAATGCCAACTGCACAGGATCTGCAGGAGGAGGGAAAGATCGTTCAGGGTCAAAAAGAAGATACACGCCACAAAAGAAAGGAGAGTGTGCTATGGGAATACTTTTCCACACATGAAGGACAAAAAAAAGTTAATGCACAAACAGTTATGTGTAATATCTATGAAAAGTTGCTGTCCCGAGTATCGTACAAAAAATTCTCTTGTGGTACATCGTGGATGTACAAACATCTCTGAAAAATTCATAAGAAGAGGCTTCAAAGAGCTGGACTTGCAAGAGCAAATGAAAGCAGCCATGATCCTCAACCTTCAACTTCTCAAGTTGGTGATATGTTGCAGTCCATACCACTGACTCTTCCAAATTTTGCGAAGGCATGACTTTTTTTTATAAAAAGTGCATCACTGTGCTGAGCATTGGGGAATAGATTGTCCAAACACTGTTGGACACAATTAACAATCATCATTGTTTATTTTTTCCCCATTTACGCATGCTGTTATGTTCTTGTTTTTTCCATAAATTTTTAATGATAACATTTTAAAAACACCAAAAAAACAAAGTTGTTAAAAACAAATAAATGTACAAACTAGTTTTTAATAAAAAGAAATAGAACGGTTCTTACAGAACTACCTATTTTTGTTTAAAAAAAAAAGTTATATGTTGTATCAATACATGAGTGAATGGATAGTTTCCATGTGATTCTATGAGTGCATATGTACTGTCTGAGTGAATGAATGAGTAAATGAGGAGAGTTTGAGAGAATGGTTGAGTGCAAGAGTAGGGCCTGAGTGACTGCATGAGTGCATGGGTAGTGATGAGTGAATTGATGAATGCATGGATAGTGCCTGAGTGAATGGTTGAGTGCAAGAGCAGTGTCAGAATGATTGCATGAGTGCAGAAGTAGTGTCTAGGTGATTACGTGAGTGCAGGGTAGTGACAGGGTGATTGAATGAGTCACAATAAGTAAAAACATGTCCATATTACAACAAAAAAGAAACATCAATGCGAGAGTCCAATCACTGACTTTCGCGTACAGAACACTTCAAAAGAAAATTAAATGTCTGTCTTATGAACATCTTCTGAAGGTGATGGCAGCCCAAGTATTACCATCTCTGTCCTATGGGCTAGAAATATGGCACGGGAAAGGAATTGACATTCTGAACACACTCTAGACAAAAAATACAAATCGGTGTTCAACCTTTACAAAGGATCAGCTCCAGCACAAATAAGATTGGAATTCGGCCTGCAAAATCAAACCTACCAAAGGAAAGCAGTCTTATCGAAATGGTGCTGGAAGCTCAGATCAGCAGAACCAGGTTCACTAAATAATCTATGCTGGCTGGAAATCAAGAAACAGTATGAGCAATGTGAGCCAAACTCTTGGCCTTAGGATTTGCGAACAACCTTGGAAACCCTTAAAATAGAGGAAATTTGGAACAGCCAATTGGAAGAAGCATCCTTCAAAAAGATCTGCAAATTAAACGCAAAAGCTCTCTCCCTGGTAGAAGATAAAAAGACCTTGGCCAAACGTCGACATGCCTGGACTGTATTAAATTCATATAAACCTTTAAAACCGCAACCTTACCTTGCGGCACATTTCCGTCTATCTTTAAAAATGAAATTTTTAGCTTTTAGACTGGACGACCACTCTTCTAAATATCTGATCCCATCATGGAAAAACACACAACAAAAAACAAGATGTAGATTATGCGGATATTACACGGAAACCTTAAGTCACTTATTATGTACGTACGAGTCAATAAAAGAGGAGAGAAGATCTTTGCTGAAACCAGTTCTAAATGCTCTTCAGATCCGTACCTGCAGGCAGGCAATCACAAGCTGGATGGGTGCAGGCTCGAACATTTTAATATGACGCGGTGTGAAATTTATGAAAAAAGTAGAGACTTTGTTTTCAAAGGAAGAACTATCTTAAGAGTGTGGACTGTAAAATAATGTTTTACTTTTAAAGAACTGAAAAAATAGAAAAATATTTTAAGAAAATGAATTTTACTTTTTTAAAATTGTAAACTGTATATGTATACTTTATGGTTGTGACAAACCAAATACAGTTAATTATGACTGACTGACTGACTGACCGAGTGCATGTGTAGTGCTTGTATGAATGGGTGAGTGCATGGATAACGCCTGACTGAATGGATGAGTGCATGAGTAGTGCCTGAGTGAATGATTGGGTGCAAGAATAGTGCCTGACAGATTGCATGACTGAATGGGTAGTGCCTGGGTGATTGGATGGGTGCATGGGTAGTGTCTGAGTGAATGGATAACTGTAAGGGTAATGCCTGGATCATTGGATGAGTGTATGGGTAGTGCCTGAGTGAATGGATGTGTGCACTGGTAGTGCCTGAGTGAATGGTTGAGTGCAAGACTAGTGCCAGAATGATTGCATGAGTGCAGCGTTAGTGCTTAAGTAATTGCATGAGTGCAGGGGTAATGCCTAGGTGATTGAATGAATGCATGGAAAGTACTTGAGTGAAAGTATGAGTGCAAAGCTAATGCCTGGTTCATTATATGAGTCCACGGGTAGTCCAGGAGGGAATGGATGAGTGCATGGGTAGTACCTGAGTGAATGGTTGAGTACAAGAGTATACCTAAGTGATTGCATGAATACATGGGTGGTGCCTGGGTGATTGCATGAGTGCAGGGGTAGTGCCTGGGTGATTGGATGAGTGTATGGGTATTGCTTGAGTGATAGGATGGGAACAAGGGTAATGTCTGAGCCATTGTATGAGTTCATAGGTAGTGCCTGATTGAATGGATGAGTGTATGGGTAGTGTCTGAGTGTATGGTTGAGTGCAAATCTACTTCCTGATTGTTTGCATGAGTGCATGGGCAGTGCCTGGATGATTGCATGCCTGCAGGGTTACTGCTTTGGTCATCAGATGAGTGCATGGGTAGTGCCTGAGTGAATGGATGAGTGCATAGATAGTGGCTGAGTGAATGGTTGAGTGCAAGAGTAGTGCCAACGTGATTGCATAAGTGCAGCAGTAGTGCCTAGATAATTGCATGAATGCATGAGTAGTGCCTGCATTAATGGATGAGTGCATGGATAATGCCTGAGTGAATGGATGAGTGCATGGGTAGTACCTGAGTGAATGTTTGAGAGCAAGAGTAGTACCTGAGAGATTGCATAACTGCATGGGTAGTGCCTGGGTGATTTGGTGAGTGCATGGGTTGTGCCTGGGTGAATGGATAACTGCAAGGGTAATGCCTTAGTGATTGCATGAGTGCATGGGTAGTGCCAGAGTGAATGGATGAGTGCATGGGTAGTGCCTGAGTGAATGGTTGAGTGCAAAAGTAGTGCCAGAGTAATTGCATGAGTGCAGCAATAGTGCCTAGATGATTGCATGAGTGCAGGGGTAGTGTGTGAATAAAAGTATGAGTGCAACACAAATGCCTGGGTCATTGGATGAGTGCACAGGTAGTGTCTGAAAGCATGGATGGGTACATAGGCAGTGCCTAAGTGATTGCATGAGTGTAGAGGTAATGCCTTGGTGATTGTATGAGTGCATGGGAAGTACCTGAGTAAAAGTATGAGTGCAAAGCTAATGCCTGGTTTGTTAGATGAGTCCAGAGGTAGTCCATGAGGGAATATATGAGTGTGTGGGTAGTACCTGAATGAATGGTTGAGTGCAAGAGTATACCTACGTGATTGCATGGCTGTATGGGTAGTGCCTGTGTCAAAGAAAGAATACAAGGGTAATGCCAGGGTTATCCTATTAGTGCAAGACTTGTGTTTCACAGAATGGGTAAACATATGGGTAGTGCCTACATGAAAGGATGACTTCCTACATGATTACATTAGCAACATAATGATAGTTTTCAAACAGTGTAAAGGATAAATATTATTTATATTAGAAACAAAAAACATATAATTAAACTTTAAACTTATATTATGTATTCTTACCTTTCAAGTAATTTAGATACATTACTTACTAGAACTATTTTAGAGTAGTATTCTCCTAAACAGCATTAACACTATTTTCCAATTTCAACAGTACATACTATAAAGGAGAAAAAGAGATAATAATATATTACAGAAATTCTATTTTCAGAAGGCAACATAAATTTAGAATTAGATACCATTTTCAAATTCCCTTTTTTGCTGCTCTCAGATTCCACTTAAGTTCACTAGACTCAGGGATTTCAATGTAGTATCATCATTGAACAGAGGGGATAAAAACAATCACATTCATTGTAGAAAAAAAAAACAAATCAATGTAGAGCATTATTTTCAATATGTGTTTTCCCATCTTCACTTTCTTAATTACTTCCTTCATCTACATTAACTCTACTATTTATTTCAAATACATTTGCAAAATGTAGACTCTCATTTGCATCTGGTACAATATAGACAACAAATATATGAAGTATTTCCTTTTAAATATAATTTTCCAAATGCAATATCAACTAGCGCAAATAGTATTCTAAACACTAATTATTAGGGGACGCCTACCTTCTTGCTGTGTGTCGGGCTGGGCAGCAGTTCTTGGACCCTTCAGTGGATTTCTGCTAACAGCGCTGCAGCTTGCCGCACCCGCTTTGCGGGTGCCGCTTCGCGGGTGCTGCTTCGCGCTCAGGACCGTGGGCTCAGGCGGCAGGACTGGGCTGCGGATTGTGTGGGAGACTTGGAGTGTGGCAGTTGTTTCAGTGGTGGAGCTCGGCAGGGACTCTGTTTCCCAGGAGTCCCTGCACACCCAGGAAGATCGTGGACGCGCCCCCTGATAGCCACGCCCCCAGCCTGTCCAGGTGGATATAGTTGGGCCCTCCCTGCGAGCCTGTGGGATGCCTACCTTCTTGCTGTGTGTCGGGCTGGGCAGCAGTTCTTGGACCCTTCAGTGGATTTCTGCTAACAGCGCTGCAGATTGCCGCACCCGCTTCGCGGGTGCCGCTTCGCGGGTGCCGCTTCGGGCTCAGGACCGTGGGCTCAGGCGGCAGGACTGTGCTGCGGATTGTGTGGGAGACTTGGAGTGTGGCAGTTGTTTCAGTGGTGGAGCGCAGCAGGGACTCTGTCTCCCAGGAGTCCCTGCACACCCAGGCAGATCGTGGACGCGCCCCCTGATAGCCATGCCCCCAGCCTGCAACTCCCCTTATTTCAACAGCCCGTCTACCGTCTTGCGGGACGCCGAGCGAAGCCCAAGCAAAGGGCGGGCAGTCTGTGGCAGTCAGGGGCTGACAGAGGCTGGGCTGGGCCAGGTCCCCAACATCTTCTATATTGGCCCTGAAAGGTACTGTGTCACTGTTAGAGGACAAAACATCAATCATGTCCACTCGCTCTGGGAAACCGCTCAGAGCTTCAGGAGAAGGGGTTGGGGGGAATCCAATGATAGGCACTATGGATAGGTTTATAACTAGAGTAGCGGCAGTCATAGAGAAGGAGATTGCGATGACGGAACGTCGCCTCTCTGGGGATCTTTTACCAGCCAGACGATCCTCTCTTGGCCCTGCGGGTAAAGTCTTGTCACCTCTCACAGTTAGGGCTCTATCCCCACCTATTGTAGAAGTGCCTGAGCATCCCCGGCTATCCGAAATAGGCGGAAGTATTGACAGGTTAGAGAATTTAGTAGTACAGCTAACACCAGGTGTTGCTAGTGACGAGACCGAGGGAGGGTGTGTCTCACCTTTACCTTCCCCTTTATCTTCCCCTGCCCTTAGTCATAACCCCCCGTTGTCAGACCCTGTTCCTCCTGTGGGCACCTCAGTGCCTTGCGTGTTTCAGGGTGCTTCGAAACGTGCCAAGAGGAAAAGAGTTGTGAGCACATGCAAAGGTAGTCACCCTACACTGTACAAGCGCTTCAGGAAACAAGGGTCAAGGGCCACGGGTGAAAAAATAGGTAATGGTCAGAGTCCGGAGCACTTAGATGGGTCGGGAGAGCCCCTGTCCCAGGTAAGCGGTCTTGATTCTAATGACAAGTCATCCCCAATCCAAGTCCCTGTTTGCCTGGACCAATTTATCAACGCGCTCAATCGCTCTTTGATACCGCTCATAGACCAAATTAAGAGGGTGGAGGCCAGAGTAAATAGTCTTGAGCAGTCGTCTCTTGACAACTTTTTTTCACTCAAAACCCTGATCAAACAATAGACTAGAAATAGTCAGGACCCCACATGTGGCAAGTTGGGAAAAGGAGCAGCTGTTGCAGCTGCTCCGCTATAGGATCCAGTCACGCTAAAGACGGTGTCTCCAATAGCACCAAGTGTGGCACCAACTTCAACCAATATTGCCCCACCTAAGTCCAAACCAGGTCCTGCCCCGCAATGTAATCCACCGCAAGGGAATTCCACTAACGTCCCCAAAGCCCACAAGATAGCAACGCAACCCAAGGCTCCAGTGGGTGGGCAAAATCCCAACTCCAAACTTAAGCAATTACCCTTAAATACTGCTAAGACCAAGGGAGATGGGGCCGGTCTGCTAGCTAACCCTGTCGAAACCCACTCAGCAGTACATGCTCTAGCTGCACCCGCCTTGAAGAAATTTCCCCGTATTCCTTGCACTGACCTTCCCCCGGATTGCCACCCCTATGTAGTTGTACTGGTTAAGGTCCCACCCTTGAAAGATAACCAACCAGAGACCCACCAGGCCTTAAAAAATAAATGCCTTCACTGGCTAAAAACAAATAGACCACTCCCTGCGGGCGTTGATGGATTAATCCTTGGTGTCCGCAGGGTGAGCTGGGTTGGCAAGAGCAAGAAGCAGCTGGAAGGGGACTGCGTCATTATTAACTTCCAGGATAACAGAGTGGCCAGATTGATATGTAGTCAAGATCAAACGGTGGGGGGCATTGGAGTTAGTGCAGTGGACCTGACCTATTTCTACCCGCGGCATGTAAATCATGCCATTCCTAGGCCTGTGTTGGGGGAAACAAGCAAGGGTGCTATTGGCGGAATGTACAGCATGTTTGAGCCCTTTCCATATCCACAGACTAGGTGGCTCGGCCAAAACTGTGGCCCTATGAGTAAGTGACTTGAGGTAACGGGAGGCCTAGATAGGGGGGAAATGGGTGAGCCCCTATACGATACAGCAATGTCACCTACCTCTTCCTCCCCTAATGAAATCCAAACTATACCACTGGTTACTTTGGAACCTTTGGGGGACCCAGTTCCTAGTGGCCACTGGGGAGCATTGCCAGGTACAGATAGGGTGGCTCCATGCCAGAAAATAGTTTCTCGTCGCGCTCCTGCTGTGACGGACCAAGTCTTAAAGGTCTTCAGCTGGAACGTTGCTGGAATAACTAGGAAACTGGCACTGCCCGACTGGAATGCATTAGTGGAAGAGTATTCCATATGCATTTTTCAGGAGACGTGGAGTAGGGAACCAGTACACAGGGCGGGGTACTCTGCTTATGCCATCCCAGCTGTCTGCCCAGACTCGGGCAGAGGACGACCTTTGGGGGGACTTCTTATCTGGGTAGCTTCATCCCTAAATTGTAGGGTAGTGGAAACTAAGACCAATAGCCCAGATTTACTTAACATCACATTGAAGGACGCCAGGGGCCGTGCTGTTTTAAATATATTTAATGTTTATGCCCATGGCACTAAGGGAGGGAGGCAGTCTCCCACAATTGCTCTGTTGGAGGATTTGTTAGGGGCAATGCCATACAAAGCCTGCAGCTTGGTTGCAGGTGATGTAAACTGTACGTTCGAGCCCTTGGGCTCGGATGTTACCCAGGACCAGGACGAGGAGGATGGTAGGAGGGGGATACCTATCCTAGAGCTGCCCCCGATCAAAAAATGGTCTGAGGTGGCACTGCAGCTAAACGCCCTTAGTATAGAGTACGGTCTGAGGGCTCTAAATGAAAGGACAAGCTCGGACGGGGGGGTGCCCATACATATAATAGGCCCAACCACACATCAAGAATAGATTACATCCTGCTTGATGTGTGCTTATGGAGCTCAGTGAGGGATATGGTAATACTACCTTCAGTTGAGAGTGATCATAATCTGTTGTCCCTCACTCTAGCCCCTTGGTGGTCTGTTAGTAGTGGGGGTCCTGTATCTAGCCCCACAGTTGACTTAGGTGAGGCGGAGGTATCCCTTTGCCGAAGACGCCTGAAGTGGTCAAAACTTCTCTTGTCTGCAAGTAAACTTGAGGCTGTGTCCCAATTACTGGCCCGAGCCCACCAGAATCTAGGCACAGTTGAAGGGGGCTTGGGGGAGGTATGTGAAGTATTTTGTGGACTAACGGGGGCCTTGACAAATCTGTTCACTGTACGTAAGAGGCATGGCGGGGCGAGAGAAAGGGCCAACAAAAGAGACGGCTGGTACACCCACAACTGTAGGGAGGCTAAAACAAACCTAGTCGAGGCAGTTAAAGCAAAATCCCAAGTCAGGACAAGGGAGGCTAGGAAGGTCTACTCCAAGTCGATCCAGATAGCAAAGAAGGAATGGGAGCAGAAATTCTGGGCGGACTTGCTGGTTGCTGGTAAAGATAAAGATGCTAGAGGGTTCTGGAAATTGATAGGCTCCCGTAGCAGACCTGACGATACTCTGAGAACTTGCACCATCCCACCCCAGAACTGGTTTCGTCATTTTGGGGCCTTATATTCAGCGATAGAAGGGCCCCTAAACGAGCCAGCTCTATTCCCCTTCTCTACGGAGGATAGCTCCTTTGGCTTGTTCACACCCCGGGAGGTTGAGAATGCCATCAAAACCGTGGTCCCACTGAAAGCTGCTGGCCCGGATGGGCTCCCAGGGGATTTACTGCGGGCCTACCCATCTGATTGGGGCCAAATGATTTCGGCCCTCTTAAATGCCATCTTGGAGGGCGGCCCGATCCCAGAGTCGTGGAGAGGGGCAGTGGTAGTCCCCATATACAAAAAGGGAAGTAGAGACATTCCAGGGAACTATAGGCCAATAAGCCTGATTGACTCTACACAAAAAGTAGCTGGAAAAGTCATTCTGGGGAGAATCCTTCAATGGGTGGATGAGAATCAAGTTCTATCAGACTTCCAAGCAGGCTTTCGCTCAGGAACAGGCACAATTGAGCAGGTCTTTAGGCTAACCCTATTGCACTGGAAGGTGGTGGAACTGGGCAAGGGCAGTCTCTATTTGGCCTTCATTGACTTGAAGACTGCCTTTGACCTAGTTCCCAGGGAAGAACTCTGGAGGGTTCTCCATCGTTTGGGCCTGCCCCCGTACATTTTGTTTCTTCTCATGAAACTCCACACGAACAATTTCGCCCAGGTTCGCTGGGGGAGAAATGGCGAAACAACAGATAGGATCCCTGTCTGTAGGGGTGTCAGACAGGGTTGCGTGTTAGCTCCCACACTTTTCTCCTTATATGTAAATGGTGTGGTGGAGCATCTCCTACAGGAACCTGCGGACGCACCCTGTCTGGGGGGTGTGCGGATCCCAACATTATTGTTCGCGGATGACACTCTGCTCATTTCAAAGACCCCCCAGGGGCTCCAGAAGTTGTTGACCCGTTTTCAGGACTTTTGCGTAACCAGAGGGCTGGTGATAAACGTAGAAAAAACGAAATATCTGATACTACGTCCACCAAGGAAATTAGGTCGCCCTCCTACTTTGAATTCAGTCCCTCTGGAGAAAGTGACCGAATTTGATTATTTGGGACTACGCCTGAATGATAAAATGAGCTGGCCTTCACATATCGACAAGATGGTCCTCTGTCACAAAAGTGTTGGGGGTGCCTTACTCAAGGAATATCATGCATCCCCCAGATCTTCAGTGGCGCCTGCAATTGAGATCTACAAGGCAAGGGGGGTTACTTCTGCCTTGTATGGCGCGGAGTTATGGGGTCACTGCAATTTGGATTCCCTATCCAAGACTGAAAATAAGTTCCTGAAGGACCTCCTAGCTCTTCCCTTGAGCACTCCAACAGTTCCAGTGCTCTTGGACTTGGGCTGCAAAAGCATGAAAGACCAGGCCCGTCTTCACCCATTGCTCCTATGGTCCCGCCTATGGAGGGTCCCGCAATTAAAATCCTATGCCGATGGCCTATCAGAAATATTGAACACGGGGGGCTGGAACAAGATCAAGTGGCTGAGGGACATAAAATCTCTTTTGGGGGAACTGGGCCTAGGAGACTGCTGGACTACAAGATCTGCTCCTCCTAAGGCAGTCCTCAAAAAACTATATTGGGACTGGGTCTCTTGCCAACTAATTGGGAATCCACATCATTGCAATTCAACTGCAGCGTTCCTCAAAGTAAAGGATGTGGTATCATATGAACCCTATATGGACCTAATTACTATGCCAATGGACAGGGCCCTTTACTTTAAGTTCAGAGTTGGCACTCTTCCGTTAAGAGCAACTGTATCGAAGTGGAAGTCCTATGCTCATTTATCCCCCTTTTACGCTTGTTGTCCAACCAGGCCTGAGACGGTGGCACATGTACTCTTTGAGTGCCCAGACTATATCCATCCAAGGAGATACTGGTTGAAACCCCTCTTCAAATGCCTGGGAACACGCATGCATTCGGTGGCTCTCCGAATTTTATTGACTGATACCTCTCCACTTATAGTTTGTGGTGTTTCCAAATTTTTAAAACGTTCTTGGTTGATTCGTTGCAATAGATTGACTATATCGATTTAATTCTTTTTAAGCTAATTTATCTCAGGGGGTTCCCTAAAATTTTACCTTTTTAAAATGTATGACATACCTGTACTTTTTCTAAATGTTGTTTTTTAACGTATGTTATGCTTGTAAGATATCTTTGCATATCGAATAAAGCTTTCAACCAACCTAATTATTAATACTCATAGTTTCCAATCCTGTCTACTTTCTGTTCACATCTTGCCAATAGGCCAAAGGATGTACTCAAAACTTTGGCTTCAAAAATAACAAATATGAATTTGTTAATTTATAAGGCAATTTAGGTATGAATTCCAAGTAAGCATCATTACAATGTGTATAAACAGTATAGTTTCCAGATGTTGTAGTAGGTCCATCATGGAAAATAATAGCCACTACTGTAAAAATGTTCCTACTGAAATAGACATTTGACTTACTTTAAAATTTGAAATTTGTGTTAACAATTTTCTTCCATTTGCTCTAAAATGTTGTAGCATTAAAATTTGATATTTTCCAAATCTTCTATATATAAAGTAGACAACATCTCAGATCTATAATACAAACATCTCATGTCCTGATTAGATAATTTTATCAATTTGTTAAAAGGTTCTGATTTGCAGTCTGGTATTGTCAAGTATATTAATCGTTCTGTTTGTATTTCCGTGGTAGAAGTAAATGAACACTCTTCACATTTATGATCCCATCTGTAACTTAGTCCCAAAAATGTTTCAATCTGTATTCCTTCATCTTCGAAGCATAAGCATTAGAAATTATTGTGCATCTTGTTGCATATTGAGAGTAAATTTCAAAGATCCAGTGCATACATCCAAAAGATGCCGAACGCCAGAAGCAGTATGCATTTTACTTCTATCAGTTACCAACTATTGAGATACATGATATAGTAAAGAACAGAATCTTTTTTCACATTTTCTCATGATTTCATGATGAAGATCTTGTAGATATACGACAACATTCAGAATCACATTAGCATAACAGTTGAACTATATTCCAACTGGTAGCCTGCAATGTCATCAACAGTTTCTGTTTTTTTTCTTTACACCTTCAAATTTCTCTTAATTTTTTTTCTTTTTTTGAATTTAAATTCCATCTTTGACATATTTCCATTTTGGACAGACTACACGTTTCTCATATATGGGATATTCTATATCAGGTGCATACCGTCTTCTTAAACGATTATACTCTCTTACACAATTTGCATCAGCACTAACCTTTTTCTCATCGAAATATATCAAATACAAACCAGACAATGTTCTTACTCGGGACATTGCAACATATACCATTCCCTCTTTGAACACTGTACTTCCAAAATGTACAAAAGCACTGTTTATACTTAAACCTTGAGATTTATGAATAGTTACTGCATATGCTCACAACAGAGGAAACTGTTTTCTGCGAAAACAAACATCTTTACAAGCAAAAAAAGTACAACACAGTGCCCACTCTGTCTTACCTCTTTAATCTTATAAAATGTTATAATCAAAAATTCTATTCAATCTCTCTTCTGAAATTTTACAAAATCAACAACTTTTGCCATTGCTCCATTTACTAAACTTTCTTCTACATTCAAGTTACTCCTTAAAATTACCTGACAGTTTATACCTACATGTAAAGTATTTTCTAAGCCTGCAGTTTTAGATGCAGACTTTTCCAAAGAATGCAATTTAGCCTGTAGTTTCTCTGTAAGAAGAATAGTCACTCCCAGGTGTTCAATTTTATCAAAAATTCAGATTCCACTATTTGTTGTTTTGCCAGTTTCAAAAGTTCTTGATTAAATGTAGAACACTCTTGCTGTGTAGGCATAAGGCAAACTATAGACTTCTTTTCTCCAAGCGTATTGTACATTACTTCGGCCTCTATGTTTCCAGTTGTACACATGGTCCTTGTTAACCGACTCTTTAAGGCTTGTTTACCATGTTTCGTTAAAACACCGATTCTTATGTCTTGAAGAAAGTTTCCGTAATCTTCATCACTTGCTTGTCGCATATTCTTAACAAGTTATTTATATTCAAAATGTAACCAAATGTTCACATTTCCAATACTTCCCAAATATTTCCTAGTGTCTTCACGGACAAGTGCTTTAAAACAGCTTGTCCTTTTACAGGAGTAAGTTGAAGTAGATTTCTGAACACAGTTAAATGTTTTTAAAATCTGTTGCATTCTTAAATGTACAAAGGCAAGCATTAAGTTTGAGACCATGCTCACCTCATCAATGATTAAAAGTTTCATTTTCTTTAGTACTCTTGAGATTTCATAACAAGCTTCCCCAGATAGCTTCTGATATTCCAATGTATTATTATGTTCAACTGGGAGCGTAAGTAATCAAATTCAAATTCAATTAAAATTAGGCTTTATTAGATTTAAAAATGTCAAATCATAAAAGCACAGTACATTTAAAAGAAGATAAAATTACGGCAGTGTGTAAATAATAAGTTCAACAATCCAATAAAAACATGTTCATTATAATTTAAAAAGAACTTATAGCAAAATACGAGGGCAATCAGAACACACAATAAATTCCTATACAATTATGATAAAGCATTACCCTGCATGCTCATTCTGGATTTGACCACCCCATTCAAGAATTCTGCTATGTGATCAATGAACATTACTTCATTGAGAAATTGCAACTTAATAAAAGCAGGTAGGCATTGTCTCAAGTCTTGCCATTTTAAAATGGGCTAGATCCATCTTTTCCTGATAAAAGTTTGAAATGTAATAAAAAAGATAATATGGATTGTAGACTGAGCCGAGGTATCATCACAGGGACATGGGCATAAGGTACATCACCAGTCATTTAACTTAGGGAACGTAACCCCATTAGGAAAGTTGCCTAAGCGTAGGCGCATCAACAGCATCCTATCATAATTATCTGATGTTATAGATTAATAAGGTTGTGGCCCCGGTTGTGTCAGGAGTAGTTGGTGTTTTCTGACAGACGTTTTCATAACATTGGTGGACAATCTAATCGTCTCCAGGTGGTCAAGACATAATAATTTTTGTTCCTTCCTGTTAACACGAGACAAATTATCACGGTTGGCATAATACTCAGGATGGCCTAAATCATTCATAAAGTTTTTAACAAACACAAGCCATGGGATGCAAAGTGCCCATTGCAGGTTTTGGCAATCATTAATCATGTCCCGATTAAACCTACTCGTATTACTGGTCCAAACCTTGTGCCGTAGTAAAACTGGCTGGATTTAAATTAGGTCGGATAAATATGGTAGACCCCAACTCAGCATGGCAAATATACATGGCCGTGCTGTTCAGGACTACTAAAAGATATTTTAAAAACCTTTCTCAACCAGCTGTAAGGACGCAGTGTTTGCAAAACCCCAGATACCTGCTCCATATATAGCTACTGGAATGCATTTAACTTTGTAGATGGTCAACAGAGCATCAATAGGGCGCTTGCCTAGTTTCCTGGAGAAATTTATTAGGGCTCCTATAGCTTTTGCAAACAAGAATTTTCTGGTGTTGATGGCTATGCTCCATGAGCCCCTCTTTTCAAACACGATACCCAGGTAGGAAAAATTATTAACAAATTTGAGTTTTCTATTATTTTGAAGATATCTTGAAACTTAAACTTTGGTTTGCTAGATTTCATAACAAAGGTTTTGGTGATGTTTACCTTAAGGTAGAGCCTAGACATAAAAGACACAAAACTCAAAACAGTTTTCTGCAAACCTATTGAGGTACGATACAGGAGAACAGCGTCATCTGCATAAAACAAGGCCTCAATTTGCCGCCTATCATTACAGGGTAGTTCCTGACCTTCCATCGACAGTCTGGCACAAAGACTTTTTATGTATATAAGGTAAAGAGGAGGGGGGCCAAGACACAGACCGGCTTTACCCCATTCCTGAGAGGGAAATTTCGACTGCGTTCACCTGCTAACCCAAAACGGACGCTTGCCTGGGCATCTAAGTAGGACTGTTCATAAAAGTTAATCAGCGGCAATTCCACCCCTGTGGACTCTAAAATACTCTAAAGTTTCAGATGGTTAACACAGTCAAAGGCGGAACTTACATCAACAAAGCACAGGTAGACACTTCCCTGCTTAGCCTTTGTATATTTACCCCATAGGAGGCTTACATTTAGGCCCTGCTCTATGGTACCAAGCCCTTGACGGTAACCATACTGTACGACCGAGTAAGTACTCAATATAAAGTAATCCCTTCAATATTGTGTGGTGCTAATCCTCTTGGAGCTGTTGCAACACAACATACATGTGATTCTATAGTTTTGTGTTGATAACTTGTCAAAACTTTAATTAAGAGACATTTTCCTGTTCCAGCTTGACCGCTGATGTACATTAGAATAGGATTAAATAATGAACATTGCCATTCTTTTTTCATGTAGCAAACCATGTTGTATCTGTTCTTTCACTTGTAGAAATAGTTCTTTCCATTCAGTATTTAGTTGGTCTTCTAACTTTTCCAACTGAATAACATCCCGTTTAGCTTGTTGCATTGTAGTTTCTAATTCATTCATAGCTATGGCTGCTTCATTTTTAATAATTGGTTGCTCCAAGGATTTTGTCGTAGTGGACCAGAACTTTGACTCTCTTGAGAACTTTCTCTAGCTATTTCAGCTGCAATAGTACTTTCTTGTTCAATCTCATCATTTAACATTTGTGGATATATAGGGAAAATTGTGCTCTGAATACTATCTTTACTTGCATTAAAAGAATCTTCATAGCAGTAGAAATCTCCAAGTAATTCCGTTTCACTACGCCAAGGCTTGAACAGTTGCAAAAGGGTAAATAGAAATATCCCCCCTTATCTGGTCTTTCGCAACTAAGTTTTCTGTGGTTAATAAGATATCATTTTGCATGTTTTGCCAAAGATCCGTCACATCTTGCATATTTGTATTCTTTTATATTTTCTGTAACTTTTCTTTTAAAGCTGTACAAACATAGGTTTTCAAGACATGGACTCCTTTTGGAATAGTATGTAATTAACATATTAGTTTAAACAATATCTGTACTTACGATTTCTAATGTTTTCAATACTCTATTTCATGTGGAGGAAAGACCTAAACTTACCCAAATGATTCCTCTTGACTATGAAGATAAACTGGCAGAGCTCAAATGATCCGAACATTCATAGGATCCAATCTCATGAAGGGAAAGCATTTTCAAGCTAAAACAGTTTCTTGCTAAGATTCTTCTCTTGTGAAATTTCTTCCCACATTTCTTTCATCTCTGTCTTTTCAGATTTGGTTAAATATGATGTAACATAGCGAGCAACAGCAATTGAATTAACTGCAAGATATTGAATATCCATGTTTGCATTCCACATTTCCAAAATAACTGGATTGTAGTCATTAATATACTTTGACTCTTCAGTTCTTTTTCAGTTGTATGTATTCTTCAGAGATTTCTGAGCTGTTGTATGCCTTACTACTGACAAAAAACTATTTACTCTTTCTTTAGAAATTATTGGATGTTGGGAATCCAAAATGACATTTTGTATAAAATTTCCCTTTAGACAATTTTTGTCGACAGTATTTTTGATATCGATGACTTTGAAACCATAAAACGTATTGTCTCAAGCTCTTTTCTTCTTCTTCTCTTGGAATGGCACTGGTAACACACTGTTCGATTAAAGATAAAAGAGTTTCATCAGTATCAGTTCCAAATTTTGCAGCATTCTTTTATCCATAATAGTATGTGTATTTGAGGAGCACCTCTGGCTTGGTACTCCTTTCTCCCCAAAAAATCTGTTACCTCTCCTAGAGGTGGATCATCTTTATTGCATATAAATTACATCACAGCTTGAAACCTATGATTAAAATATCTGCACACATTTACAGGATCCATGGAACACAGTTCTCCAGATGTCTTCAATTCAATGTTATTAACATTTGATTTTGCTTCTCGTAGAAATTCAAGTAAATCGTCCCAATCATATTCAGCACAGTGTGGCAAACCATTTAGGTTCTCCATGACGACAATACCAATACTCATTATTATCACGTTGACATGCCATCAAATTAATGAACTGAGATTCTAAATGTTCAACTCTTTGTTGAACTTTGTCCATGAATTCCTTTGCAGAAACATGTGAAAGATGAACTCAAGTTTTTAATATGTGGTCCACTACATATGAAAGTGCAGACAACTCACTTTCAAACAGAAGATGAAATATATATAGAATGCACTGTTGAAATCTTGGATCTTCAAACTACAATCTTGTCAAGCGGTATTCTGAAGCTAAAATCCATACAGCTTGCTCATCAAATCTTCCAGCTTCTCCAACGAGCAATAGCTTTGGAAAAAAACAAAGTTATACATTTTTTTCCCATACACTGTTGGAGTTCCCTTTGCTTCTTCCATTTGAAATAATTCAATACTGTTTCCTATCACTTCTTTTGAATGTCGACGACCTACAGTACAATGTTTATAAATCTCTTCGCTCCTAGACTTGTCCAATTTTTCTATTTGGCCACTTGAAATTTCTGTTTCATCTTCCAAGCATATTACATGTTCATCAACGTTTACATACTTTTAATAAATATTATTCTGTACCAGATATAATGTAGCCTTTTGAAGTTTATTAACAGCTACAAACTCTGTCATATTTTTTTACTCTTTGTTGATATACTATTAACTACAACAACAGGTTCATTTTCCTCCCTGCCTACACCAACAGTTTCAATATTTTTCTTAAAATCTAAAGGTAAGTACACAACTCTTCTTTTCAGACCTCTTTGTAAAACCTGTTGGGGGCAGTTTACCTGTTTTAGGCTCCATACGAACTATAGCCTGAATTGGGTGCACAGATTGAATAAGAATGAACTCATATGCATTTAAATCTGCTTGATCCGGAGGAATAGCTACAACGTCTAAGTTGTTATATACTGCTCTAATTGGCATTTTGTTCTATTCTAATTTCTTGTAACACTATTTACAAGTACGTTGGTCAATAGCCAACTCAAACCAACCTTCTACCAACAAATAAGCACCAAATTGCTGACACTTATCATTGTTTTCCTTTTCACTTTTTAAATATAAATCAACATTCTCAGTTTGACTTGTTTGGCGCGTACGTCGATAACAAATACATACGTAGTTTGGTTTTTTAGATAAAACTTTCTTTAACTTTGTAATTTCTACTGCAAACTCATCAATACTAATCTCTTTCACCTGTTCTGTGAAAACCTACACTTATCAGGCTCTCACTTTCTCAACACTCCACTTGTGAACCCAAAAAATGAAACTGTATATCATCACAAACTTTTTGTACATCTGATACTAAACTGTGCAAAAGAGCTGTGTTCATTTTACTTAAACATGATACAGGGCTTTTTACATAGTAGAGTCTCCTTACTAACTCTTGCATTTCTGAGTGGTGTACTGCTAACATTCATAAACGATGAAAAGGATTTTGACACACATTTCTTGAAAGACAAGCCAGAGAATCACCCTGCAAGTTAGTATATTTTCTTACTTTACATGGATCTAATCCTTGTAACATCTTAATCTTCTGTTTAAGCCTTCCTTTGGCATATCCTCCTAAACAGATTTGTAATATGTCAATAGATTCCTGTTGAATACTGCAAATACTACTACAATCCCACTTATATACCGGAGATGGTATATGCTTCCCTTGAACTTCTTCAGCTATTACTTCTTCCATACTCCTAACAACCATTTTTTCTTTTGGAATAGGACAACCATCTTTAATCTCATAGCATCGACCACTAGTATCAACTGCATGAATTAATGTGTTTTGTTGAAAATATCTTTCTTCATTAAAGAAAGGCTCAGTACTAGAAGTGTGCTTCCATTCACCAGTAAAAGTTTTGCAAAAGTTACTTCTATAAACCAATCTTTTTCTTTTGCTTTTCTCCTTCATAAAGTGCATTGTTTGATTTCTCTTCGATACTAATATAAATCATTTTCGTTTCAATTCAATAGCAGTATCCACTACATTTTCAATCTGTTGCGTCTTCTTATACACTGCTGATCTTATTTTATACTTTTTAAATCTTTTAATACATTTTGAATTACTCTATTTCGAAACTTATCTCTTTAAATTATTTTTGTCTATTTGTGACATGTTTTTCCACAAATGAATGTTTTTTTCCATGTCAAGTGTTTGTTTCCTTGTGCTTTGTTGTAAACATTTTCTTTTTTCTTTTCAGTACTATTGTCTTTCTTTAATATCTCTACAACTGTTTTAAGAAATTGTTTAGTACTCCCACCAGAAAGGATTTTTTTCCTGAGTAACATTTTGGTCTTTTTGTAGTCCACCCTTTTTAGTTTGCTGTAAATACTTCTGTAGTCTTGTTGTATTCTCTTTTCATGTTTTCTTGTCATCTTCAATTTCTAATCCACACAAAATAATTTTCTAAAAAAGAAAGAATAGTTTCAATAGTTTCTTGCATCAAATAAGTATTTTAAATTAATTATGTCAACATCAATAGTAACTAGTGCTATTCTCTTTATAACTAATAAAAAAAGTACTAAAAAAAACAGTTCACAAAAAAAGCAACAGAGATCAGGCGGGTGCAGAAAGATGCAACACAAATATAGAAGGAAGCAACAAAGGTGAAGGAACAGTCAAGAAAAGAGCAGAAAGAAGCAAGAGAACTCCAGAAATGCAAAACAGTAATCTTTGCAATATTACGATTATAAGTCTCACCATGTTCCTAAATAAATGCATGCATGCATCTTTACCTTTTGCTGCTGGCATCATACATAAGAGAAACATACAAATAGTTCTATTCACTATTCTGCAAGTACTCAAGGTGTTGGGCCTAACCCAATATAAAGCGGAAACCATTCGCATATCACTGTTGTAAGTCTTACCATATTCCTGAAAGAATGCATGCATGTGTCTGTACCTTTTGCTAGTGACACCATAAATAGATGTATATCTGTGTTTTTATATGTCTAGCATCTTCAGATGCATAACACGTATGAGAAGGCATGTGCAAGTAGAGACATACCTCAGTCAAAAGACCATGCACACCTTAAACTTAACAGACTGCATTTGCCATATCAAGCAGACACCTATAATGTTGTGGCATATTTCAAGTGTACCTTTCTACAAACTCATACAAAGTAGCCTAATCAGTAATCCCTCCACCAACATGTCTTAAACCTCACTTTTGAGCTGCACATTCACCATTCTTCAACAACTAAGGGTGTTGGGCCCAGCCAAATATAAAGCAGTAACCCTTTGCATGTGTCTCTTGTAAGTCTCATCATAATTCAGAAAGCATACATGAATGTGTCTGCACCTTTTCCTAGTGGCATCATATACAAAAGAAACATACAAATATACATATACCTCTGTTTTATACATCTAGCATCTTCAGATGCATACTATGTATGAGAATACTTGTGGAATTAGACACATACCTCAGTCACAAGACCATGCAGACCTTAAAACTTCACAGAATGCACTTCTCATTTCAAGCAGACACCTAAAATGATGTAGCATATTTCAAGTGTACCTTTCCACAGACTCACACAAAGTAGCCTAATCATCAATCCCTCTGCCTTTCAGCTGCAACTTCACCATACTACAACTACTTCATGTGTTGCGCGGCTATCCAAATATAAAGTGTTATGTTTCACATGGGTGCCCTAATACAGGCCCGGGTAATATCATACCCCTTCACCTACATTACCTCCCCTACACTAAAATGTAACACGCCTTGAAGGATTTAACCTTTGCCTAGTTTAAGTCCTAAGCAGTAGAAAAGGGGGTATTGACGGACGGAGCATCTGAACCAATCAAACACTCACACCCAGTCAACAGATCTGGGGCTTAATCCATCACCGTTCTTTAGCCCACTCTGCCACCCCAGTTCAGACACGGCCATATGCAAATCAGTCTGACCCTGTGCCTCACGGGAACAGTCCAGCCCGAACTGCCAAGCCATGCCTTCTCTGGACCGGATTCAAGCTTCCTAGGACCGGTTTCTGGCATAACAGCCGTCTTCAGCCAGGCCTGCTTGAATCCAGTGGCAAAGTGAGCAAGGAACTTACGTCTGAGCATATCCTGCCAACTTATGGTGAACAAAGCGGTACAAAAGGGGGTGGTGATGGATGGAGCATCTGAACCAATCAAACACTCACACCCAGTCAACAGATCTGGGGTTTAATCCATCACCGTTCTTTAGCCCACTCTGCCACCCCAGTTCAGACATGGCCATATGCAAATCAGTCTGACTCTGTGCCTCATGGGAACAGTCCTGGGCGCAGAAGGAGGGTTTCCATGAGCAATAGTGTTCTATAACTTCATCAATAGACTCACACAGTATGAATGAATATTCATAAGGGTTCTTGGAAACCAGGCAGGGGCTAAACCACCTGTATAATATCTATGTGCAAGGTTCATTCCATGCGTCATCCTCAAATCCAACAATGGCTAAATGCAAGAAACAAGGGACAAAAGAACCCTAAATACTTTCTGTATAAATACAGCACATTGTACCAGTGTTAGCCAGAGGGAACCGAGACTTCCAGGCCAACACACTGACTAGAGACGCTAAAGCCCCTGCATGCAGATGCTCTAGGTGACAGTGGTCTAACCCATCCCTTGTGGGGTATCCAACTCGAGACCAGGACGGGGTCTCACACTCTCTCGCTTCAGGTAATGGGGTTTGACTAAATCCTAGAGGAATTCTTGGCTACACACCTACTCACATTCTAGGTACAGTTAGGTTCATCTGGATAGGCATTGTAGGAGTACGCACTTTCCTTTTATCATGTTTTTTATATTCATGTATGTATTCATGCCTATTACAAGATGGTAGAACTGTACTATCCTTTTGTATTCACTGTTCTGCTAATCATATATATCTGCTACTGTCTAACGGTTGTTGCAGCACATCTATTTTACACTAGAAGAACATGTGTCTGTACCTTTTGCAAGTGGTATCATAAATAAAAGACATATACAAATAGACGTATATCTGTGTTTTATACTTCTAGCATCTTCAGATACATAACACGTATGAGAATACATGTGCAAGTAGAGAAATACCCCAGTCATAAGACCATGCTGACAGTAAAACTCCACAGAATGCACTTCACATTTCAAGCAGACACCGAAAAGTTTGCAGTGTATTTCAAGTGTACCTTTCCACAGACTCATACAGAGTTGCCTAATCACTAATCCCTTTGTCTTAAACCCCACTTTTGTACTTCAGCTTCACTATTCTGCAAGAACTCAAGGTATTAAGCCTAGCCAAATATATAGAAGTAAACCTTCGCATATCTGTGTGTCTGCACCTTTTCTTAGTGGCATCAAATGTAATAGAACATGCAAATCGACTTTATACATTTAGCATCTTCAGGTGCATAACACGTATGAGAATACATGTTCAAGTACGCACATTCCTCAGTCACAAGTGCATGCAGGCCTGAAAACTGGACAGACTGCACTTACATTTTGAAAGAGAGACCTAAAATCAGGCAGCATACTTAACTGTACCTTTCCATAGACTCATATAAACTACCATATTCACTAATACATCTATCAATGTACATATATTACTAATCACAAACTATTTCAATCATCATTTCAGTACAATAAAACAAAGTCCAATACAAATCTGTACATTTCGTAACATATTTCAAACATCACAATTCTCTAAAAATTTGAAAATAATGCTCTTCAGATCTAAAAATATCACTACAAAGAGTGATATATGACACAGCTTCCAAATTTGTAACTCACCTTTCAAATAGTACTGCAGGATATGAAATATCAGAACAATGGAAAACCAGTAATGGAAAACCTTCCCTCTCTTTCTGCACACAAATAAATGTAAGTAACAAATCAAATTGCTTTCTACATAAATTCAAATTGTGAAACACATTTCTATTGATTAGACATATTACCCCTTTCTAACTGTCTTCTAAAAGTGACCAAACTGGTTCTGTAAGTTTCTGGAGTCGCGACTCCACTGCGGTGCCGGAGTGGAGCGTAGCGATGGAGCTGTTGATCCATACAGGAGTTCATAAACCTATTTCTAATAATACTAGTTTTTTTTAAACAGATTACTTAACACCTACTACTGACTTAAAAAAACTTAATTTAATAACATATCACTTATATATAAGTTACCATTTCACATTATAAATCCAGAGTTGACTTTCAACCCTCCCCCCATTCTGCTTAATCCCAGTTTCCATAGTAACAGTTTCTGCAACATTCAACTATACTGGCAGGTCACAAGGTCACCATATTTTCAAGTTTAGCACAGTAGCTTACAAATGCAAATAGCAGGTGTGGTTGACTTTTGCAAAATATTACCTTATCTACTGTACCTTTCAAACATATTTTAGTAACCAATAAGAAACATGCTTCTTCAGGAAAATAACATTTATCCTATTTTTGATTGTACAATGTTAATGAACAACTGATCACTTATCAGCTTTTCCAAAAACAGCATCTTCTCCACAATTTTAGATACCTTTCATTCTACCAACTGACTACCTGAGTTACAGACATCTTTTCATTCCTTCCAGACAACCCTTCAAGATGCTTACAGTATGCATTGTAGGGCACAGCTATGTTTTCTGGTGCAAAAAGCGTGCTGATCACAGAGGTATTGACAAAGTCTTAGGTATACAAAATGTGAATCTTAAATGGAATGCACAGATAGGATTAAAGTGGCACTAATTGATGCCTTTGATAAAAACCTTTTTGCATCTCCAACCCCCTGACCTCATGATTGTACACTGTGGTGGCAATGACCTAGGAACATTGACTGGGGTAGGTTTGGAAACATTAATGAAGGATACCTTTGCACAATTGATATTGATTTTGCCTCAAACTGTCTTTGTATACTCTTATATATGCCAAGGACAGAAATGGAAGTGGTCAAATCAATTCTGTCCACAGTTTGAGAAAGCTAGCAAGAATGTCAATAAAGCTGTTTCTGCTTATCTCGGGAGCCCATAGGATGGGCTTCATCTATAACAACAATCTACGTTTTGATATGGGGGACAGAGTATTTCTCAACAACCTCAAGCTGTGTGTCCGCACTTACATGTAGCTCCAACAGAGTCATAATGAAAACAAGGGCTCTTTTTGGAGCCACCCTATAACCCAACAGTGAATATTATTTGTTTTAAACATACATACTTTTTAGATTTTTTTGTTGATTTGTGAACCCGTTGTGAACCCGCAAAACAAAAGCCTGAATTCAATATACTACAGCAAAATACACTTTTCAAGTTTAACTTTAATTTTTTTATGTTATTACTAACTCTATCACATTTAATGTGATTATTAACTCCAATCACACTAAATCTAAAAAAAAAACAGAAAGGCAACACTACTTTTTAAATTATATACTTTTAAATTATTTATTAAAGGTAGATCCCCGAATCCACCATGACGTTACACTGGGGGGGGGGGGGGGGTGGGTTCTGTGCTAAGAGCTGCGATGGGGTTGCAACTCCTATGATGAGTGGGAAAAAATAATGAATGCCCCCAGTTCCATTACCTGATTTTGGTCCCGGTGATCCCATCAACGGGTTGTCATTCTTACATGTGGCCCGAATCTGGTAAAAGAGCAGTTTGTCTAGAGATGCTGCGTCATTGGGCAATGTGAGGAAAGTATTGTTGGGATAAATGTCGGCACCAGTGTAGATGCTCAGACCCGCCGTGTGATGTGCCATCCCAGCTGTCTGTAACGAGGGGAATGCTGGGTTACAAGCGACTTGCATTGAGGGTGAAAAGAGTGTTTTCGCATGAGCATGTTTGCGCAGCCCATTCAAGGGCCAACGCACGCACTCCACTGTGTCTATCTCAATGCCCGAGGTCCTGTGTGGTAGAAATAACATTGTCTGCAGTGGCCAGAGGGAGGTCAGGTTGGCCTAGACCACTGTATGTGGCTGGAAAGGGGTTGGGTGTACCCAAAAATGGAGGAAGCTGGCTTTGGCGCATAACACATAGAGTCTAAGATCAGGGGCGCCCATTCCGTTCATAAGCGATATGAGGCTTGCGCCTCACCCAGATCAATGTGATGATATTGGATCTCAATTTTAAAAGAAATTGTGATGTGAGTGGTATGAGGATGTTCGCAAACAAATTTGAAAATTTGGGGAGCACGAACATTTTTGTGATGGCAATCCACCCGGTCAGCGAGAGGGGAAGTTTTTGCCATGCTTGCATCTTGGTCTCGAGCCAGTCCATGGCTCTACCGAAGTTGGCTCTCCATGGCGCGTCAACATCCCTGGTCAGCCAAATGCCCAGGTATCTGGTAGGACCCTCAGCCCAGATGAATTGGTAGTCAGTGATGAACGGCTGCGTGGCATCCATGAGGGGAAAAGTAACAGACTTTTCTCCAATTAACTTGGACCCCGGAGAGGCAGCCGAAACCAGCAACCTCCCTGATCATGGGGGCTAGGTTCTCCTGTGGTTCGCGAATGTACATTATGACATCATCGGCGTACATGGACACGAATAGGCCGCGGGATGAAAAGCCAATTCCCCACTGAGTGTGATGCTGCCGCAAGTGTGCCGCCAGTGGCTCCATGGCGAAAGCCAATAGCATGGGGACAAGGGGCAGGCTGGTGGGCCTCATGATCGCTATGGGGTCAGTTATCTGTACATTATCCCTGATGCGTGCCGTCAGGAGTGTGTAGAGGAGCCAGACTTTCTGCACAAATTCTGGGCTAAAGCTTAGGCGCAGAAGCAGATAACAAAAGAAAGGGCCATTCGAGTGTGTCGAAAGCCTTTGTGGCGTCCAGAAGGACTGCCACTGCAGGCAGAGAGGGGTTGATCTGGTGGAGAATAGAGAAGATAGTACACAGATTATGCGATGTAGCTCGACTTGGAATGAACCCCAATTGATCCGGACGAGCAGTTAATAGCATCAGCGGGAGGAGACGAGTGGCCAATGGTTTAGCATAGATTTTGTTATAGATATTAATTAGCGATGAGGGAGGATAGGAATCGCAGCTCTTGGGGGACTCATCCAGCTTTAATAGGAAAGTGATCATGGCTTCGTGAGGAAATGGAGGAAATCTTTCAAAGTCCAGAGACTCGTAATACATTTCAGCCAGGTGTGGGACAAGAAGTGGTGCATACTCTTTATAGAATGCGGGAATGAGCCCATCTGAGCCAGGGGCCTTATCTCCCGGGAGTCCCGCAATGACCGTGGAGATCTTCTCCTGCTTGAATGGGTCGTCCAGATATTCCTGAAGCCCATTACTGAGCCACAGCATTTCGATGGAGTCAAAGTATTGGTCCAGGAGTTTACTAGATGTAGCCTCTCCCACTGTACAGTTGGGAACAGTAAGCTGAAACCCTCGCGATTATGTCCGTAGTTCTACCTGTGGTCCCATCACAGAGTGCTATGATGTAAGTGGATGCATGCGGCTGCCATAAGAAGGTTCCCGAGGGTCCTACCGGGATGATCACCCTCACTGTGTTGGCGACAACGGGCCTCTCGGTCAAGGAACCCCACCTCCATGTCCGCCTTGTCATAAAACTGTGCGTTTGGACCTGATGGAGGCTAGAGGGGCTGGGCTGGGGTCCCGGAACTGCTGAAAGTCCAGGGTTTTGATATCTGTTTCCAGGCGCTGAAGGGTGCCCCTAATAGACGTCAACACCCCAAATTGCTTTGCAATGCATTCCTCCCTGATCACAACCTTGAAGGCCTCCCAAAGGGTTAAGGGCGACTCAACAGAGTTGTGTTGCACTCAAAGTAGTCTATGATAGGGCCTTGAATATCCTCCCGAAATATGGCATCGCAAAGCAAGTTGTGGGGGCAGGCACCACGAGAGTACGCAGTGTAGAATGAGCTGGACTCGCAGACGCAGGTGCACCGGGGTATCGTCAGATAGAGTGCTGGCAAAGTGGTCCCCAGAGGTTGTCCAGGAGATGACATCTCGAGTAGTGAGCCATAAGTCAATACGGGACCAAGTTCTGGGCAAGCCAGAGATACAGGAACCCTTGCGATCGCCTGGGTCGCATGCCGCCAAGCATCTAAAAGGGAATTTTCCTCCAGGATTGAACAAAGGGAAGCAGTAGCCTGTGGGTGATGCATGCAATCCCCCGAGTGGTCTAGAGATGTCACGAAGGTGATGTCAGTCATGTAAAAGTTGGAGGTGGACTAATGAAACAGTGTCTGTAGTTTGAGATCAGATAATGGAGAGCCATTGTCATAGTGTGTGAATATGATGATGTGCATATATTTGGTAACATGCTAGAAACAGAACAGAGAGAACAAAAAACAGAACACATGTAAAGGTGGCCTGTTGTGAACCTCGCAAAGGGGAAATCCAGACCCTCCCCCATCCTCTCCATCCCTCAAATGAATTGGGCACCAGATCCACCCCCAATTAAGAAACCCAGAACTGGAGGCTGTAGAAACGTGCTTTGTTGAAGTCCAAGACTTTATTCCCCCACCCACACCAATCCCCCATTAGTTTGAGTTTCAGTAACCCGCCCTCCCTAATTAGACCCACAACAACTCAAATAAGGTGAAAACATAACCAATAGTGGGAGTTCTTCCTAGAGGGCAGGGTGTCTCCTGCATATGCCCTGACCATAGGTCAGGTGGCTGAGAAGTATCTGGTGTCCCATATATGGTTACCCACACTAGGGTACAGTGTTGTACAGAATAAAATGTCATTATACATCACCGACTTTGAGTCCTGATCGGCTCCAACTCCACAGCATGCCCATATTCAGTCATTGTTGCTCAGAACAGCTTCCGCCCGGCCCGCCGTAGCCGGCGCTCTAATGCTGCCTGCGACATTCTTCAAAATTTTTAAGGCAGACTTGACATCTGTAAAATGATGTTGGTCACCGTCCTGTGTGACCTTTAGCTTGGCCTGGTACAGTGGAGCATATGGGATATCGGCTTGAGAAAGGATGCGCTTAGCTGGTACGAAATCTTTTCTGGCCGCCTGGACTGCTGTTGTGAAGTCCGGGAAAATGGAGATTTGATTACCCTGGTGCGTGATTTGCCCCATCTCCCTGGCTGCACGAAGAATGCCATCACAGTTGCGGTAGTTGAGCAGTTTTGCGAGTATGGGCCTCGCCGTGTGGCCCACTGGAGGGCAGGGACCTAATTTTCTATGGGCTCATTCCACTATGATCGTCACCCTTCTCAGCCATCCCCTCCCTGTTTTCAGCATCCAGATCTTGGTACGGATCGTTATGCCTCGTGAGCCTCTGATTTTAGAATGTGAGCTTAGATTACTTAGTGTGCGTTTTCCCCATATTTGTGCAGGTGCAGAGGCCTGTATCCAAAGACTAGGCAGCTAGGGCACAGCTGCAGGGCCCTCACTGGAGTACAGGAGGCACCAACACAATCTGTAAGTGTCCCCACTCTCATCCGTCCAGCCAGGAGCCTAGGGGCACCGCAGAACAGTTCTAGGAGATCAAACAATAGGACAAACAATAGGGTGTGGTGTTAATCCAGCAGTAGACTAGTGGTGTTTACTAGGGCCTTGTGCAGGAGTGCAACCTCAGCTAGGTGGTGCCTCCACCAGCATTGTAGAGCAGGCTACAGGCCAGTGCCAGGAGCAATGTGCGGGATCAACAGTGCGATGACACAGAGCCTTACAAATGAGGGAGGCAGCAGGCCAACCACGTCCAACAACGTGTGTGGGTAGAGATGTGCACCATGATCCTCAGGCCGGCCAGCCGCTCAGCCTTACACCCAATATCGGTGTCACAAAGGATAAGGCTGCTTCCCCTCAGCCAGACACTCCCAACAGTCGGACTTAGTGTTCGGCAGACGCGGGATGCACCCCGGGACCAATCAGCACCATCTGCAGGGCAAGCCACGTTTCTTCAGTCAGGTTACTTTTGCGACCTATCTCGTAGCTTTCAGCAGGTGTAGTGGCAATGTGTATCTCACTCAGCTCTGCATTTCAGGTGAGCCACGTCTCTTCAGCCGGATTGCTTTTGCGGCCTGCCTCACAGCTCCCAGCGGGCGAAGGTGGGAATTTGTGTCTCTCTCAGCTCCGCATGTGAGGCAAGCCACACCATCTCAGGTGAGCTCTCCCAGCAGGCCCACCCCACACTCCGTAGCAGGCATGGGCAGCAGACCAGGCCCCAGTCTGCAACTGCATGCAGCCAATGTTACAGGCCCACTCACCGCTCTGCCCTGGGCGCTCCGTCAGCGAGTGTGCACGTTCAGCTCCACAGTTGATCCAGGGCCCCGGAGCAGGCCCGCAGCCACAGACCCCAGCCACACCTCGCCCATTGGGCTAAAAAATCAGCAATCATCCACCGGCAGCGTGAAGACGCGGTCAACGGTCTGGCTGTCAGCGCCTCCTCAAGTTAACCATGCAAACTCCACTTTATGTCTGTCATAGCACACAGCTTTTTAGATCTGGCCAGCTAATGCTCAGATGCCTACGAAGTCAGGTAGGTGATGGTACAGTCTGTTCCGCCTCACGCCCAGGGCCGGGGACCACCTCAGCATCTACATCTGGGCTACGGGGAGGAACTACCGCAGCACCCCAAGCCTCCGACCGAAGCATAAGGTCCTCCACTACTAGCAGGGTGTGAGCAGTCAGCGCTGTGCGTTCCCCGGGGCAGCTCAGCTGTGCAGCATTCACTGTGGGAGGCCACCCAGGGAGCGGCGCCTCTCTCTCACGGCCAGGCCAGCACGGCCCATCCTCTGGATCGTGACTTCTTGAGGCCCGGCAGGCGGGACGAAGGGCTCAATCCGATGCAGTGCTCGATGGGCAGTGTGATGGCCCAAGCAGCCGGTGACTCAGGCCCACTGTAAGGCAGGATGTTAGTCGGATTATGTCTCAGCCAACAGAGCCTTCTCAGCGAGCGGCCATCTTGCTGCTCGGCGAGACCACGCCCACAATAATTCAAGGCAGATAGTAACGTTGAATTGAATTGAAACTCTTTATTTCTGTAAAATATCATAAAAGAAACATACATTCAGGGTAATCATCATAAATTCCAATTTAAGAGGGAACAAGCCAGTATATGTTTAAAAGGAATACAATTAAGTGATAACAATGGTTGTCAAAAACGATGACAGCGTGCAATAGCATACCTAAGGACAACAATTATCATATAACTCATAGCTTTAAAGCCACAATTGAGAGAAAGATTACTGTGCAAAGTGACAGTGTCCCTTGTCTAAAATGCAAATGCATCCATTAAACGTTTCTGTGGTAGTCAAACCATGAAATAAGTTCATAGGCATTACAAAGTAAGATTAAAATAGTTGTTTAAAAGCGTCAATACTCTCAATAAGAACACATTAATTCATTGGTACTATGGTTAACCTGAATGCAAGGGCAACAGAAGACTATTTACCTTTTAAAACTTTAAAACTAGTGACCATTGCAACCATTAATCTTGATAGGGTGGGTCTGGAATTCTCAGGGGTGGAATGAGAGGGTATACAATCGTTACAACGCAACTTTTACAACGACCTACCATTACAACGCAACTTTTACCACGCAAACTATTACAACGCATTGCGCTGGGGGGCGCTCTAGGATAGGGAATAGGCTAATTTACTATCCAATAACCTTCCCTACTATCCACGGGGACTGGAGTTGGAATAGTAAATTAAACTATTCACTATCCAGCGCCTAAAAGCATTATCCGTTGTAATGGTATGCGTGGTAAAAACCGCGTTGTAAAGGTAGGCGTTGTAAAAGTATGCGTTGTAATGTCATACATCCAATGAGAGGGTTGCCTTCCTTCTAATCCCCCAAAAGTGTCCCAAGAACTTCGCAGTTGCGCAAATGAATAAGGGTCTTGCATCTGATTTCGGTATGCACAGGGCCACTCTAGAATCTCAGGTTCCAAGTTGTCTGCAAACTGGGGTTAACCATTTACCCCTGGGTTTTGCATATGCTGTGCAGGAAAGAGGACATTGCCTATTGATTTGTGCGCAACAAGGGCAGCCCTTAGGCTGGGCTTTGTTGGACAGTCAAGAGTTTGTAAATCCATTAATTGCCAGACTACCATGCCTGAATTCTCTAAATTCATCAGTTATTCTGCCCTGGTTACTATTAAAATGTGCCTTTTGCTCAACCCATCCCAATCATAGTAGTAGTGTCTTCTGTTGTGGGTTGGTGGGCAGCTAGTAAAATTGGTACAGATACACGTTATGACTTCATCTTCACCCATGGATTCAAGTCCATTGGTGCCACACTCGCATTTAATTTTCTATAGTACTTTTGGGTCAATGGTTGACTTGCTTGCCATTTTCATCCTCCGTCAGAACTTAGTATATGTTCAGTTTGCTGTATGATAAGTGCATTACAGTCACTGCACATAACTGTGTTTTGGTCATATCCTACGTTGTCACTGACTACCGTGTTTCACATTCTACTGTTCTTCATAGTTTATGATGTTCTCTTTAGAAAGCTTTGTAAAATTTCCAGCATGTTTGCCTTATTTTCAAAGGTAGATGTGCTCGCTCAGTTCGATTAACAGCTTTGCGACATACTCAGGCCCCCCAACTTGCATCCACAAACTGGAACTAGTTGGATTTAGCACAGTGAGTGTGCTAAATGCGCATGAAAGACATCTTCCTGAGCCTCATCTGGCTGTCATGGGAGCCATTAGTGAAGGTTCACTCAGCAAGCATTTGGTAAAGTTCAGGAAGAAGGAGGCGGATAGTTGACAGGTGGTAAAATGTAGTCAAACTCATTACTTCTTGTGGTGTATGAATGTGATGGGCCCTTGCATGGCGGCAGTATGTTTATGTGAGTGCAAGGGGTTTGTTTGACTGGGCCTGTGGCTGACGGTATGGAAGTCTTGTGTGTATTGCATGAATGGCTTGTGAATGGACCATAAAGCAGTTGGTGCAGTGAAGTGGCCTTATAGCTCGCCTTCCAAAGACTTGGCGTCAATATTTATATACTTTGATAAGTATTTGTGCTTTGAAACCAGCGTGTCTTTGGTGCTGCTTAAACCAACTAGTGTGAGTGGTGGATTAACTTTATCAAATTATTGTCTAATTGTCCATTCCTTCGCCGTCATTTCTCTAGCTGGGGTACTTCGGAGAAAACTTTTTTCTTCTCTGCATCCTTATCCCTTTTTGACAAAGCGTTCCCATTTATAACAATGATTGCAAGCAATCCCAATCCAAATTTTAACTCCTCTCGCACGGACAATCACTTTATTCCTTCCACCAATCTCAGTGTGGCTCTATCAAAAGTCACCCTTCCACAGCACAGTTTCGCCATCCTTCTACCAATCACATGCTGGGTTGCAATGACTCAGTGATCCAATTGGTTCTTAGTCCCTTTTCAATCTATGCTCTGTTTGCCAGCTTCAACTACACAAAAAGTTTATGTACCAACAGGAATACTACCCATTTCCATACCACAGTGATCCTTCGACCTGTAAAGGCCACCACTTTACGTGTGCCTGCCTCCTGTGCACCAGCAGTGAATTGCCACCAGGCTCAGTTAGGACATTCACACAAGAATGGATTATATTTCTTCGTTGGTGTAACTGACAGCGCCTCACAGTACACCTCTCCTAGCAGGCTTGTTTACTAATTCAATATTCAACTTGAGGTACCTCTCTTTGAAAGTTTAAAAACATAATCAGAACGACCATAGTTATCACTCCAATAAATCAGCCAATCAGAGTCTCTCAATATTTTCCCTCAATTATCGTCCACTTCATCCCCTTACTCTATGCTTACTACAACTCCAAATACGCACTGAGCAGCGCTCACTTCATTCCCTTATTTCGCACGCGATCCCTATTGATACTCATGTTGTTGTCCTTCAGCCACCTCGTCTCTCCCGAACCAGGATACGGATGCGGTTGGGTCATTTTAAATCTCGGGGTAAACCATCTGGACCATAAAGGTACCGTATCTGGTTTCTACAGGCAATTCCTTTATCGATTTATGGGTTGGCTCCGATCAGAACCATCACTTCTGCTACCAGATCTATCAGCATGCAAATCGGTCTTAAATTCTAAATCATGGAGCGCACCAACTGCAATGACTAGGAGCGGTGCAGCCCCGATATGGACTTTAGTGCTCCCCTACTGGAACTGTTTCTCTTCTAGTTCGAGGAATACATATACTGAAGCTGAAACATTCTCATAGGAATGATAGACAAAGATTTTGGGTTAAATTTTTTATATAAGGATTAATTGGCAGATTACAATAAAGGTGCCATGAGCAAGTCTAGCAGTGGAGCATATAAACCATAAGTACAAGAACTCAATATAGCTGTAAATAAAATCCGGCATAGATTTGTCTTCTATGATGAGGAAAGTGGGTCTCTCTGGTCGCAGAAACCCAATTACTTTTATAGAGCTTTAAACAACAACTTTCATACATTCCTTGGGAATACATAATTCTCAGGGTTTGGACCAATCGAAAAAAAGGTTGCAGAAACATTTTACTATAGAATATATTTGAGGATTCTCTCAGGATAGCAAGAAATTGAGACCCAGTCCTTCCCACAGTTTTACCTGAACAGTTAATCTGATACATTGTTTTAGCATGCATCTGGGACAACGACATGATGTGGAGGCAAGATGGAGGACAATGTAAACAGAATCTAATGCTAGGAAAAACTTAATTCGTAATGCTCTTTATTTACAGAAAATCAACTCTCACAGTACCCTATAAAGACTGGGGAACTGAAAGAGGTTATGGCCTTTATGCTCATATTCCCGTACCATATGTTCTCTAGGTTGTGGTCTTGTTAATTTTTCTTGTACATGAAGTTCATTTTACTTTCACATTCACAGTTGCATCGATTCTCAAGTCCAGTTGTCCCAGGGTGTGCATTTTACAATTGCCCATGATTGTTACCTATGGTGTCTGTGGCAGAGCTGTTAATTTTGTGATGTTGATATTTAAATGTTTCAATGTACAGCTATAAGGGAGTTGCAATAACAAAAGGTGACTGTTTTTCAGCAAATAGTGTTCATTTTAATTATTGTGCCAACACTCTGACTTTGCTTATGTGTTCTCTAGGCAGAGTGGCACTGTTTGCTCTGTGTTTTGTTTTACAAAAGCCTGGATTTGGGATAGTTAACTTTTATTTGATTGCAAATCGTTTTTTTTCAGATTATGGCCTGCTCTGTGGGACATATACTGGAAGTAAACTCTCCCAGCGTTTGGACTTAGCTTACCCTGTCAGTAGGTTAGATATCCTCCCTTAAATGAGAACTACTGAACATCAAAAAGTGTAACTCTTTATTGAAAATAAAGGTAGCTAGGTAGGTTTATTTATTTTATTGATTTGCAAAGTTTTATATAGCGCTGGCTAGACCCGGAGGTATCAGAGCGCTTTACATGAGGATCAGCAAGTTACAGGTTATACAGTGATAACAGTTGAATCAGCAAGTTACAGGTTACATAGTTACAACTGTTTGAATCAAAGAATCACAGAGGGAGGGGGAGTGAAGGAGACACGAATGGGGAGAAGAGGAAAACAATGTCAGATGACCGGCTGGGTAGGTGACAACCAAGGGGCCAGACTCCTCTATAGCTGCAAAGGACAGCTCCACCGGGCATCGGCCAAGGTTACTCGGTCTCCGCGGTAGGTACAAACAGGTTTGGTATCCGCCCAGGGGGCGTCGTCGTTGTTCCATCGAAGGGGGAGAGAAGGCGACACATAACGGGGAGACAAGGAAAACAATGTCAGTTGACCGGCTGAGTAGGTGCCGGCCAAGGGCCAGACTCCTCTATAGCTGCATAGGACAGCTCCACTGGGCATCCGCCAAGGTTGCTCAGACTCGTGGTAGGTAAAAACAGTTTTGTAATTTACATCAATTGAATCAGCGAGTTACGGGTTATATAGTTACATCAGTTTAAATCAAAGGATCAAAAGAGGGAGGGGGAGGGAAGGAGACACATACGGGGAGACGAGGAAAAGAATGTCAGAAGACCTGCTGTGTAGGTGACGGCCAAATAGGTGCTGGAGAATAGTTACATGAGTTACAAGAGCATAGCATAAACATAGGGTGGAGGGGGTAAGAAATACAACGGGGAGACGAGGAAAAACAGAGTCCGACGTCCGGCTGGGTAGGTGACGGCCGAGGGGTGAACCCAAGCGAAACTCCTCTTAGCTGCATAGGGCAGCGCCACCGGTCATTGGCAAAAGGTTGCTCGGGCACCGCAGTACATACAGAAGGTTCTAGATTATGCCTAGGGAGGCATTGTTAAAAGGTTCCATCATGGACGCCGGTCACGGCGCGGCTCTTGCCTGAACTTGATAGGTGGTGTCAGAACTTGCTTGCCAGTTTCTACTTTATCAATGAGCTGGTGAAGATCATTGAGTCTGATGGGACCACCTGCTTAGCACTATGAATGTAATGGAAGCCCATTTGTAGGTCTTTCATTACATTTTGCAAAGTCCTGATTTTAATACATGGACACTTCTTCCCACCCTTTGCCCATTTGAAAGACCCTTTGCCCATGTGAAAGAGCAAACGGATGGGTGTAAGATTGTTCATGTCGTTGGCTCCCAGCATGGATTTCCTTAGCAACGGTCTTACTGTGACTACCTTCTAGAGGACTGGAAGGCAGACGTAGTGTGTGGAATCTTAATAGAGTTGCACTCTTCCAAGGAAAAGGTGAATCATTTATGCAATTTTTAAAAAAAAAATTGTGCTCCTAAAGAGGGAGATGTTCAAGATCTCAGATAAGTTACATTTTTTTTTTCAGTGCTCTGTTTCTTGTACATTTGTAAATTACTTCATTCTCTTTTTGCTGTGTCATAACCATTACCTTGGTTCATTCCTCCTTCCTCAAGCGTTCCTTTAAAAAATGTAGAATGTGTCATTTGAAAGTGGCAAACCTGTTGTTTTCAAGCTGGTAAAGTCCGCACTTGGCCTCCGCTGCTACAGCCGCACTTCAGAGCCTGCAGGAGCCATCTGCAAGCCTCTACTGCCTCCCGCTAGGCTCCGTGCTCATCAATGGCAGCAGAGAGGGCAGAGCTGGCTGTCAGAATCGGTCCTGTGCTCCCAAGACGATCCACTTCCAGCTCGTCAGCCTCAGCATCGGTTAGTCTGCCTGTCCGGCCCGTCTGCATTTTGTGCCTGGCCAGTCGGGTTCCGATGTTTAAAAAATTCAGCTATGTCCTCAGGCCCAGCTGTGTGGAATGTGGATCACCCGAGCAGAGCCTCATTTTAGCAAACCTCTCGGGCCGAACCGCCCCGCAAGTCTTGGGGTTTCGGTTGTTTAGGGTGTCAATCTCGGCCCGAGCTGCCATGGGCAGCCACCATATTAGAATCAGGTGGCACTCGCCGCACGGCTCGCGCAAAATGCGTGAATTCTCGGGTTCTTCCCTGGATCTCCGCTTCTAACAGCTCTTTAGTTATGCGGCCCTTTGGTGTAATTCAGGGCCCCCACCACTGTCGATGGATGCCGCTTGTCGGGTCGCCGGCACGGTTAGGGCAGCTGGTGTGGCCTTGTGTCTATTGGTTGTGAGTGAATTGGTTGCAAGTGAATGAGCTAAACATGAATGGGCATTGTGCACCTCTCTCCCCTGGTTGCATGTCACAATATTTTATATTGAAATATATTCTGACATAAATACTGTTTCCTAAATCGCTCTTAAAAAAATATCACCCCATTGGGAGTAGAGTTTATGCTATCATCTCCACTGGGTTCAATATTTTAACAGGCTTTATTCAAGGTAGTGGTACTCAATGTGCGTCCCACAGGCCCCTGGCTGAAAGGGAGACCTTTCCAGGCGGCCTGCAGATCTGTCCTTCGGAAACAACAGCATAGTAATAAAGCTGCTCAAATTCAGTTTTTTTTCCTTTTTCCAGGCAACACCGTTTAGGGATTCTGGGCTTCTTTTCAATAGTAAGTTCAGCTTTTTTTATGAGCAGGGCAGCCCTGCTCCTATAACAAGATGAAATGACTGTGAAAAGAAAGCCCAACATCAGAAAACAAACAAAATGATGTTGAAAGCGTACATTTGTTTGTACTGTTGTGCTTGTGGACTTTGTTTCTACAGTCAGTTAAGATTTCACTGTCATCAAAGAGGGCCTGCTCCTAGGTGAAAGATGTGTTGAGCGGACTGTGGAAGGGCATAGAAAGAGCATGGGAACTGTGACCAGGACTACACTGGTCTAGGTTAGGTTAGTGGGTGTGAGGATATCCAGTCCAGGTTTTTAATTTGCACTCTGGTACCTGCGGTAATTTTTATGTCATTATATTTTCAGGTGTGTAAAGAAATTTCCTCTTGTGGTTGATCTCCTTAAACAAGGAAATGGTAAACCTGAGAGCTTTGGAGCAGTCAGTTACACTCTTGCACGCCTCTCTGGCATCATATTACTGCTGTGAATGCTGCTGGTACTGCCATACATGCCAACATTTTAGAAGAGGAAGTTGGGAGATTAAAAAAAATAATTGGGAGAATATATTTTCCCCTTCGCTTCAATTGCCGGAAAGGGAATTTTCATGATAGAGACAGACATTTTTGACTTAGGAAATTGTGCGTCTCCTTGCTCATGGTCTATTCACATGTACGGGTACTGCATAGAGTAAATATAGTGCTTGAGTGTGATTGAATATACTACTAAAGGTTATACATTTTGCCATTATGGCTGTTTCTCTGCTTCGAGTCAATACATGTTATGATGAAGTGTCACTCAAAGTGTCACACTTAAAATATGAAAATGTCACATGGTGGCACATTGCAAACATGGAAATGTCACACATATGCAGGCTGAACATTTGGTAGCCCTTTAATATGTGGAAATGCATGGTTTTAGTGTGAAAGCTTAGTTTTATCACTACAAACTTCAGATGTCTGTGTGTGATTGCAGGGTAACTAATTTAAATCCTGATTGGCACACTGGGGAACAGTAATGTATAATGCTATTGGATCTCATCTTGTGTCAGTAAGCACTGTGATTATTCAAGTCATAAGCTTATAATTTTTTACACACAGAATAACATAGGCTACAACAGAAAAACAATGTATAGGCTACACATAGTTTAAGATTGGCTGCTGCAAAACGTGTTAGAAGATTTGAAAGAAAGCATTTTCTCATAATGTTTTAAAAGGGAGTATGTTTCTTTTCTGTCTCCTTAGTTGCCCCCCCTTCCTTGTCTCTCTGGTGTTGCTCCATCATCAATGCGGCCCTAGGGCACCTCCCACACTTTTTTTTGGCCTCTGAAGGAAGTGGCCCTTAGGGGCCACCAAGGTTACTTACAACCATCTACTATGCCTTCCTAAGAATGAAGAGTCTTTCAGACAGTAGAGAAAACAAACTTCCATTTTATTAGCAATACTCTGTAGAGGAGTCCATCATGACCTGCACCCTAAGATGTCTGCCGAGGGACTGACCCCAACAGTCCACAGTGAGTAATCATTCCTCTCAAGACGCCTCCAAACACACCCCCAATCTAAAACTACCGGCCTCGGCCGAACATGAACAAAAAGGCACAGTAGGATAAGCTAACACCTGCCACATGGGTACATGTTATACAATATTCAAGGCTAGGGTGCTGGGTCTCAGCATCTCCTAACGTGAGAGCACACACTACACATTCGGATAAGTATGTCAGGGCAGAATGGCCTATTCATTAGTAAGTCGGGAAACAGCCTTGAACAGAAGAGAAAATAATAATGAAATACAGTGTTCTGCTGAGGCAAGCAATACGGGTAATGAGGCATAACTCAGGCATAGTTTAACCCGCCTAATTGGGATTACGAAATGCAAAATCCAGTCATTCTCGCTAACTGAAGCCTGCACATTACGGGGATACCTCAGTGGGTTGCATAACGTGAATACAAATGGCATCTATTTAGCCACACACTGCTAACATAATATAGCATGAAACAAGTGAGTTTCAGGGATGGGAATTTGAAACCTAACACACCCTCTTTTTAGCGTGGGTGGCTAAAAGCTTTATTTGCTATCCGGTAGGGTCTTTACAATTCTAAGAGAGGGATAAACGCATAAGTACTTATGTAACAATCATGTAACAATGGAGCAGAAAGTAAAACACTTAGTAGGAAATGCCCTCGTCTAGGAGTATAATATCCGGGATATCCTGCATCATCATAGTAGAGAATTTAGTATCACACTCTGAGAACTTGAGGGAAGGGGTGAGCTTGCTCACAAAATAAGTGCAACATGCTGGAAGGCAATTAATACATAAGAAATAGGTAAAGATGACACCTGCAGTAGCTATTAGGACAAGTAGTATCCTCTACCCTATGATGTCAATAGACCCCAGAGCCACCCTGTGAGGGACCATGAACCATTATCTTGGTGGTAGTCTGAAGCAAGTCTGTGTAATTTCTGTATTGCAGAGTATACAGTAGGGGCGCTATCAGGAATGTACACGCAGCAGCTGCTGCAGATAACACGGCAGGCTCCACCCCTATCAGCCAGAATGACATCTAAAATCATCCAGTTTTGAAGAGCAATGAGCCTTGTAGCCTGAAGCTCAACTGTAATATTGGTTAGTATACCTGCAGTAGTATTAATAACTCCCTCAACTACTCTGACAAGCGGGCAAAATATTACGGCTATTGAACATGGTGTTGTATGCCGATTTAGATTTTGAATTAATTTTCCCGATTCATGGCCTTATATAGGTACAATTCACATTGCCCTTATATAGGCATAGAAAACAAGTCCTTATTTAGTCATAGCCCATGCTACCCAAATACAGGATGGCTACTTCCATCCGTTCATCTATGTCACAACGATATCTTGGAAAACCAGACTCTTATGCAGGAGGGACTTCCCCTAGCCTGGATATTGATAGCTCCAAGAAACTCATTATTATGCATGAACAACTATTCCTTAGGGGTTCATCCATGATGTTCATATGCCTGACTTTTACGTCAATACTGGCATTCCTAAACATCTTCAAGGTATGAATATACCTTCACTTGCTATAGCAAAGCACAGTGTCTTTCGGTGCAGTTCGACTACCTACTTGCACGACGCAGCTCGCTACAGCAAGTGCCGAAGAATGCCAACTCTCCTGCTGACACACTGACCAGAAGCTGTCATCCTCCTGTCGAGAATCTAGCTCCAGTGTTTCTGACTCCCCTTCCAGGCTGTTGGGAAATCGAGTCCTGTGAAAGAGATACCAACCTCTTGCATTCTAAGGTATGGAGCTGATTAGAACCTTTGGCAATTCTTGGCAGAACTAAACCTATGCTAAAAGACAACCACCTACTGCCCTGATAGTAGACCTAGGTTAGGTACATTGGGTAGGCGTATTATGTTATGTTAATAACTTTTATTCAGCGCACAGCTGCCCCAGCAAAGGGGCGTCCTGGCGCCTGATCAAGTGCCACAACACAACAGAACAATGCTGGAAAAAAAGGGAATCAATCAGCGGAGGCAAACAGGTGGGTTTTTATAGTGCGTCTGAAGAGAGTCAGGCTGTTTAGGGCACGAATATGGACGGGGAGGGAGTTCCATAAACCAGCCGCCAGTACACGAAAGGAGCGACCTCCCATCCTACTCAGTCTGAACCTAGGCTTAATCGCCAGATGAAGGGATTCCGACCTGAGAGACCGCGTGGGGACGTAGGAAGAGACAAGGCTCGCAAGGGCAGGAGGAGAGGAGAGTTTCAGGATCTTAAATGTCAGACAGAGAGCCTTAAATTTGATTCTCTGTCTGACCGGCAGCCAGTGAAGGGAGGTCAGGGCTGCAGAGACAGAGCAACGTCTCGGGAGGCCAACTATGGCCCTCGCAGCGGCGTTCTGCACCCTCTGTAGCCTAGTGGCCTCAGCCTGATTGACTCCAAGCAGCAGTGCGCTCCCGTAGTCCAGCCGAGAGAGGATGGAGGCTTGGACCACCAGTTGCCGAGTAGGAGGGTCGAAGAATTTGAGGACTGGTCTCAGTCCTCGCAGAATACCATAGCAGGTAGCTGCAATCTTCTTTGTATGGCTGGTAAAAGAGAGGTTGGAGTCCAGCCAGACCCCCAAGTTCTTAACTTCGGCCGCTGGGATGGGGGACACCCCCAACTCAGGAGGCCACCACTGATTTCCCCAAAGTTCCGCCTGCTTCCCTAGAATCAGGACCTCGGTTTTCTTGGCATTTAGCTGTAAGCAATTGCTACGCATCCAATTCGCCACAGCAATAAGTCCTGCACGGAATCTGGGCGCAGTCACCTCAGGGTCTCCACTAAGTGTCACCGCCAGCTGCGTGTCATCGGCATACGATGTCATGGTAAGGCCACATTGTCTGACGACAGCAGCCAGCGGTTTCACGTATAAGTTGAACAAAGTGGGGCTCAACGCAGAGCCCTGAGGGACTTCCAGTCCCAAAGGATGGAAGGAGGACTGACCAGGTGGAATGGCCACTTTGAAAAACCGGTCCGAGAGAAAGGAGCGGAACCATTAAAGAGCCTTCCCCTCAATACCCACTTCCTCCAGGCGCCGCATCAAAATGTCATGAGACACCGTATCAAACGCGGCGCTCAGGTCTAACAAAAGGAGCGCCGCTGTCTTCCCCATATCCAGCACTGAGCTAAGCATGGGCGGAAAATCCGTTTCGCTCGCGGATTTTGAGGATTTTAGGTAAATTCACAATCCGCGAGATTCACGAATCTCCCGCAAAATCCGCAAATCCGCGAGCAGCGGATTTTGCTCGCACTGTTCGCGTGAGTTCGCGGCTTCCCAGTACAACTTCGCGCCCCGCGAATAAGCGCAAAATTGTAGAAATACGATCTTAGCAAAACTGAAACTACTTACCAGGTTCAAAAGTTCAGGCTCATCATTAGTAGCCATTTCCTGTAGTGCTTCCTGAGGGGCCCCTCCAGAGTTCAGTTGCCTACTTGTAACTATTATGTGACCCTGCTCTGAACCTCAGAATAGTTACACATATGCCACAAAGGTCCTGAATTACAGCTAAGTGAGACAAGCAGGAGCCAGGCTGGAAGTTCAAATCCATTAATCAGCCCCTAATTCATTATTGTCAGTTGTGGCAGGGCAGGTGTTGTAACTCATTTTGCTTCTGCTTTCTGCTTAATTCAGAGACTCTGTCCCTCACCACCCCTTGTTGTAAATATGTAACTAATTTTGCAACAATGAAAGCACTTAGCAAGTGCAAAAGATCACTAATCAGGAAGTACTAAGGAAGCAGGTGCCAGCTAAAAAAATATTCTGTGACACATTAATCAGCCCCAAATTAATTCAGGTCACTTGATGCAGGGAAGGTGTGCTTTGCTTTGCCACAATAATGTACACTGACTGGACAACCAGAGGGTGCTGTGATGAAACAGAGGGTGGCATGGGTGGGCCAGAGGGTGGCATGAGTAGTCAGACAGTGGCAGTGGTGACAGAGAGTGGCAGTGATGAAGAAGAGTGTCCCAAACAGGCTGGACACGTAGAAACAACAAGTTCGCAAAACTTGCGAGCCGACAGGTAAGTTCGCGTTTGCGAAATTGTACAAAACCCTCGCGAACTGGCAGAAACCCGCGCAAACACACAAAAAAAATCCGCAAATTCGCGAGAATTCGCGGATTTTGCGAATTGCGAGTTCGCAAATCCGCAAAATTCCGAACGCGAGATTCGCAAAATTCGCCCATGCTTACACTGAGCGCAAGTGCTCGGTCATAAAGAGCAAAGCAGTTTCAGTGCTGTGTTGTGCGCGAAAACCATTTTGACTCTCGTCAAGAATATTATTACAAGAGAGGTGGGCAGACAAGATGGAGTTCACGTGTGCCTCAGTAACCTTGGCGGTCCAGGGCAGGAGGGAGATGGGCCTGTAATTCTCAGGAAGCCGGGGGTCAAGGTTGGGCCTCTTCAAAATGGGGCTGACCACAGCTTGCTTCCAAGCGGAAGGAACCACGCCCTCATCGAGTGAGAGATTAATCAAGTCCAATATGGGCTCACGGCAGAGGAGCGGGAGAAGGGTGATAAGCTCCGGCTTCAACGGGTCTAAGGGAGAGCCAGATTTAATTTTGAGGCTCAGAGTGTCAAAAACCTCAACAGACATGGCAGGCAAGGAGGACAGAGTTTCGGAGACTGAAGCCTGCACAACACTAGGTTCAGCCCCGAGTGCAGATGGCATAAAACCTCTGTAGATTGCCTGCACCTTCTCCACGAAAAAGGATGCCAGACTTTCACAGTGAGAGTCCGTGTAGATTTCTAGCGAGGTGGCCCGTTTCCCCATCAAATCTTTAAGCACCTTAAAGATTAATTTAGATGGGTTAGGGCAGTTGGAAAACTCAGAGGCATAATATGCGGCCCGGGTTTGACAGATAGCTCTGTGGTAGGTCTTACGCTGGGCAAAATACAGCGATTTTAACGTGGGATCAAAGGATTTCCTCCAAGCCCTCTCAGCTTGCCGGCATGTTCTCTTGAGCTCGGCAAGGGTCTCATTATACCATGGGCTGCGCGTTTTAGCGTGACATTTCGACCAGCGCATAGGTATAAGAGAATCGAGGGCAGTAAGGACCCAGTTACAAAACTGTTCGTAACCCTGTTCCACATTCGGCAGATTGCCCAGGGGATGCGCCTCCAGGATCTTGACAAACTCCTCCAGTTTGAGCTTACGCCAATTTCTTTTAAAGATGAGTCTGTCCACAGGTTTAAATTGTGGGTCATCTAAGGGGCATGACACTTTAACCAACAGATGGTCAGTCCATCCTACCACCATCGGGTCAGATGTCTTAGCCCGAACCAAGGTGGTGAAGAAGGGATCAAGTATGTGACCTCCTATGTGGGTGGGGGAGGTAACTAGTTGGTTCAGTTGCATGGCTTCAAGGTCCGCTAACAAGGAGCTGATGGGTGAAGATGACGTCTGATCAAGATGAATATTAAGATCACCTACGATGCTAAAGTTAGCACATCTAGGAGCTAGCGAGCTAACCGCATCAGCAAGGGCGGCCTTGAAGACAGTGTCGTTCCCTGGTGGGCGATAGATAAGCAAGCCACTAAGAGTGAATTGATGACTGACAGTGACCTTAAAAGAAGCGCTCTCGCACATCGGCAGATCAAGAGCTTTCCAATCAACCGGAAAGCAGGATTTTGTTGCCATGGCTATGCCACCTCCCCTAGACGTGCGGTTCAAAGTAAATACCGTATAGGTGGAAGGAAAAGCCAGATTTATTATGGCAGTGTCGGCGTCCTGCAGTCAAGTCTCGGTAAGAAAAATGATGTCAGGAGAGTCCTTATCTATCATGTCCCGAAGGAACTGATGGTGCTTGACCAATGATCTAACATTCAAGCTCCATATGCTGATTACTCGCTCAGTGCAGTCCATATGAGTACTTCGGGTGGTCCCCTCAATAGAGCGCACCCCGATGGGGGAAGCCAAAGAAAAACTGCCACAAGCACAGTCATAAGGTCCCACAAGAGGAAGTAACGGATCATGACTACACGCCAGAAGACCGTCTCTAATGGAGAAGAGATCGGCGCGATTGTACCTGATCGTCACTGTATTACACATGATGGTATGATGGCTGTATGCCAGAGTCCATAGCCCGCACCCGCTACCTCGACGCAGACGAGCGCAGACGGGCAGGACTCTGGCACGACTCCGGCTAAGCGACGGCGTCCCACTGCGCGTTCCCGCTGCGTGGGAGAGGACGACTTTAAATAGGCGTCTCACTAAGCAACTCGAGCGTCGGGACGCTCCAAGATGGCGCCCGCTAAAGATCACACTTACCCAAACTAAGATGGCGCCCACAGGAATCCAGCCCCGGGACCCGGATCCGCCACATGGCGGTGCGTGTTCCTCAAATTAACTGCAAGTAAGGGGACAGGAGCCCAGACAAAGCGGTAAGATAAAAGCAGGGGATAAGTAAAATAATGCAAACCAAAATACAATAAAAGGAGGTTAAAAATCACAGCCCGCTGGCAGCGCGAACTGCGCTAGTGCAGCACTGATCCGCACCAATTGAGTCTTTTAGCTTATGTTTTAGCTTATGTTATTTATGTATGTATTTTTACATGTCATAGCAACATACAATGCTATTACAGTATTCATTTATATTACTGTTCTCCCTGTACGCATTATACTTTGCATTCTGTCTAACGATTGTAGCAGTTCATGTCTCTTGCATGACAAATAAGACTGTTCAATAACCCCTTTTTATTGAAACACCCGTCTCTTTATTTGTATGCAACTCTGTAGAAACGAAGCATGCACGATTGACTGAGTGAACTAGTTATCTATTGTTTCCACGACTCTAAAGATATGTTTCGGTTTTAGGGGAAACAAAGATGTCATGTTTATGCGGTTGTCAGAAACGAATCCCTTCTTGTTTATTCGAGAAAGTTTCTAGTGACCTCTGAGTTAGCTGGCACACACACAATTAAGTTTAGTATACTCGAAAGAGACATACTGACCTTAGACCTATGTCAAATCTATAGTGTATATTATTCAAATGCGCAGACCATATTGGGAATATAGGAACTACACTACATGGCGCCCAACGGTTTGGTAAGGAACTACTTTAACGCTAGATACTAAAATAACTCAGTCATGCTTTTCTCAGAAACCCCTTTTTCCGTAATACTCCTATAGACGTCTGGAGTAGGTAAGGGATAATATCCGCCATAGCTGAGTAGGATAGTGCACCTTATCTTTGCTTACTTGAACCTTGCTCTGCAGTTTTCATTAAACAATGTTGAATAATGGCAACAACACTGAAACCGGTGGAGCTGCGGCTGGGTCAGTCGACGCAGCTTTAAACTATACATGTTTCCAAGAAACCAACGAGAATGCCATAGCCATTCCTCTAAATTTAAGGAAAGCCATCACTATAAAACTTATAAAACATGGCCTAACATCAAGAGGTGGTAGGGCAGTTTTTGTGATAGAGGCACATGAATTTAACCGGACAAAGGTATTCTATTCATTGATAGTCTTTCCAGAAGCAAAATCCAGTAACACATATGTTTCAATTCACTTCTACAAAGAAGATGAACCACCGGATGAGTAAATTCCTTCCAAGGATATAGAAATTCCACTCACATACCAGAAGCATGAGCTCTGGTTTAAAGGCGCCTTAAAAACATTTAAATCACATTATCAGGCTCGGTCCACTAGGTAGACCAGGAGCAACATGGCCAATTTTAGCCGGCTATACACCACATCCTGACATTGAAGAGATGTCAGATGCGGAGTTACTAACTTAACTTAAAGAGTTAACCAAAATCTATAGACAATTGGATCAATATGTAATGCAGACTTTTACAGTCCAACCAACAGTAGTTATTCCACAACAAACCTCTCACCAGGGGAATACACTAAAAATTACACCACAGACTTTACACTCAGTAATAGGTAAATAACCTACAAAACGTGAGCAAATTCCATTATGGATAGCTCAAAAAATTACTCAAATCAAAGCAGTATTTCTTAATACTAGCCCTCATGAGAAACACATAATTTTAACAATCTGTTTACCAATGGGGGTCACACCACATCTGGAGGACTGCACCACAGGAGTACTGTCTTTGCTGCTATCTACACTAAAACACATAGTGTTCTGTCCATGGCCGTAATACCAGACGTCCTGAAACAGATTCAAAACGAATATGGGGCAGAGCCTGTTTTAAATTTGGGTATGAAACTACTGAAAGATTTCAAACAGGTCTCAGCAATAATATTCGGAAATATTAAAGGAGAAGCAGCATCAGTAGCGATCTGCCAGAAGTTAAGGGAATTTGATGTAACAGAACAACCACAAGAACTAGCGAGAATAATTGAAAAATCCTATGAAGAATTAGGCAGAGACAGTTTGGGTGGGAAATCAGTGAAACCACAAATGTCTGAAAGTCCTGAAAAGGTCTTTACTAAAAAACACTCCTACCCCTTCTATAAAGATGTGGGAAAATAGCAAACAAACTTCTAAAGAGAAGCATTCTCAATCCAAAGGTAGGTCTCCTCAAAAGGAACCCTCTGAAAGGAGGTATAACCTCAGAAATAGGGATAATTTGAGAAAACCTGATAGAGATCATGATACTGATACACGTTCCTCTTGTACCTTTCAGACTTCGTCACTGAAATCCGAAAGAAGAGGACAGTCAGAAAACAAAAAAGAATACGTGAAGTCCAAAGACGATCAACACATTCAGAAAAACAAGAAACCTCAATTTACCAAAAAGAAAGGTACCAGGTCTTAAAAGCAGACATGCCAAAGATCTTGAGAACTCAACTCAAGAAAGGAGATTGGGCTCAGACAATGTTGGACAGCGCAGCAGAAGTCGTAATAGCTCACCAGAACCTGAAGGGTCCTTTGAAGACATTGGACTTGAATGAAGACATTGAAGTTGAAACTGCAGATACCTGGGTTAGCTCTCCACATAGGTTATATGAAGCAATACTCCGGATGGAGGGCGACATACCAAGAAAAGTAAAAGCACTCTTTTGGGAGCGACTTTCTAAGGGTTATGACATTCTTCTAGCTGAAAAATACTGGCCACCACAATTTGTCAGGGAGTGCCCACATGGCGAAGACATCATTATCCCAGCCTTCTCTAACCATATTCCAATTAATTTAAAATATACTTATGCCAGGAAATGGGCAGTCGCCCAAGCTCCAGCATTACATAAAAATCACGTAGGATGGGATGAGGACTCTCCTCAATGTAAAATCAAGTTAAAAAATCAATCAACTGCACAAAGGTAGTACCCAGTTAAGCAAGAAGCTAAAAAACAGGTCAGGGAGATCTTAGATCAACTTGAATACCAAGGGGTGAATGAAACATGCACCTTGTCAATGAACACTCCTTTATTTCCTGTCTCCAAACCAGACAATACATATCGTCTAGCATTGGATTGCAGACATCTAAACTCTTGTTGCAAAATGTACACAGTACAGCATTAATGAATAACATTGTGCATAAAAATATAAAACCACATTAGATATTTCTAACGGATTCTTTTGTCAAAATATTGCACCTGAAAGCAAGTATTTGACCGCCTTCTCAATTATGGAGACACAGCGTCACTTCTGTCATCTCCTTCAAGGTTTCAAGAATAGTCCTGGGTTATTTTCAGCAAGGGTAGCAGAGCTACTACAAACGTATGATGATGAAGCATTGTCATATGTGGATGACATCTATCTGATAGATGATGACTTGGATAGGCACTTGAATAGGGTAAATACCATTTTACTTGGATCGGCCTCAGAGGGTTATAAATTCAATAAAAAAATAATCTAGAATTGCCCATTTAAACATCCTATTTCTAGGATATGACCTTTCAAGTGAAGGCAAAAGCCTAGCAGTGAACTTTCTAGAAAAATGTGCGCTGCTCCAGCCACAAAAAACGCTGAAAAACTTACAGTCGATTCTAGGTTTCCTAAATTTCGGAAGAACTTACATTCTAAACTACGCAGACAGGGTTAAAACTCTCTATGATTAATCAAATTTAATTTTAAAACAGTAAATTGGACACAAAAGCACACAGAAATGTTGCGTTCCTTGCAAACAGACATATTAGCAACAACACATTTGCAAACACGCGTAAATGTACGCAACCTAGTGATCCAAATCATTTCAGGACAATGCGGATTCACCTACTTAACTTTTAACGAAGGTGAAAAAGTATCAATTTCTTACAAATCATATTTGAAAACACAAGCATTTATTCAATACGAACAAGAATGTCCTCTACCTATTGAAATTCTCCCTCTTGACCAGTATGAATGTATAATTTATACTGACGGATCAGCTCAACCTGCTACGGTGGAGTAAACAAGCCTATAGTGCGGCGTGCAGGATTGTTAAAGGTCGTTGGCGCAATGGCAAATTTAGACCAATGGTCACTAAAACTCAATCCTTAAGAGATTGTACAGCTCTGCGAGCTGAACTACAAGCATTCAAGATGGCACTTAGGAATACGGATCGCGAATTCCCCACACTCATAGTGTGCAATTCGTTTTATAGTGTTCAGTCTTACAATGAAAACTTGCAAAACTGGCTTCAAAACGGGTTCAAAGATGCAAAAGGTGGCACGTTTAAGCATAACATGCTTTGGGAACAAGCAGTTCAGTTACGAGAAGGACTACAAAACACTCATGTGATACATACGCTGAGTCATCAACGTGATGGCGTTCACATTGAAGGGAATTCATTGGCTGATGAAGCCGGGTAGGCAGCTGTACAAACGGCTTCCGTAGCTGCAATCACTGGTTCAAAAACAAAAATAGTGAAATAATGCTAGCTGTCAATGCTTCAAGCAAAGATAGTGGTAAAACATTACCGAAAGGGTTTCCACGCAAATACTCGTATATAACTGACTAGCAGCCCGTCCAGACGTTGTCCGGGTATGAATTGCTGCCGGCCAGTAGTATATTGTTTTGTAGGATTTCGTTTTGATAGCATTTCTTATCTGTGACAGGCCTGTGAAACGCTCCGATTCACAGTGCACTGCTGATCTACTTAAGAGTGCGTGTTCAGTAGTGTGTGAACTCAAGTTTCCCTACTCTATTTTTCCTTGCAATATTATATAGCGCAAACTCGACAACATGGCATGAGCACAATTTACATTACTCAAGAACACATTCCTTTGTCGTAGGCACGGGGAGACAAAGCGATTTGCCTGGAATCACAGGATGTTGAGCTGATGCTGAGATTCGAACGTAGCTCCCCAGCTCTAAAGTTCGCAATTCTAGAACTTGTAGCCGGAGGTGTGTCTAAAAGTGTATGTCGGTGCTGGCCATCAATGAGAGAGACCTGTGCATTTTTCAAATGGGTGGTGAAAAAATATGAGTATGTTGCTGAGATGTGTGGGCCGCCGTGCCACCAATGTACTTTCTGGGGGAGGGTAAACACCCATTATTCCGCAACTTTCTTTCCACATACCATCACTCCGCATACTTTCATTACGAAAGTACCATGACTCCGCAAAGCCATTATAATGCATGGCATACATTTTATATGCTTTTACCATGCATACATTTACAACAAAATTCATTGTAAATGCATGAATGGTGAAAGCATGTTTTTTGTAAATGTTTGGATAAGGTAAGTATGGGTATAGGGGTATATGTTTTGGGGTACTGAGGTATATGTTTTGGGTGTTTGGGTATTTTAAGGGTTCAGATATAGTTTTGGGTTATGGGGTACAGGGGTAGTTTTAGGGTTTAGGGATAGGTATGGGTTTTGGGGTACAGGGGTATTTTTAGGGTTCAGGGCTAGGTTTGGGTTTTGGGGTATAGGGGTATTTTTTGTGTTCAGGGGTAGTTTTTGGGTTTTGGGGTACAGGGGTATTTTAAGGGTTTAGGGCTAGGTTTGGGTTTTGGGGCACAGGGGTATTTTTAGGGTTCAGGGCTAGGTTTGGGTTTTGGGATACAGGGGTATTTTAGGGTTCAGGGGTAGGTTTGGGTTTTGGGGTACAGGGTTATTTTCAGGTTTCAGGGCTAGGTTTGGGTTTTGGGGTACAGGGGTATTTTTAGGGTTCAGGGCTAGGTTTAGGTTTTGGGCTACAGGGGTATTTTAAGGGTTCAGGGCTAGGTTTGGGTTTTGGGGTACAGGGGTATTTTAGGGTTCATGGGTAGGTTTGGGTTTTGGGGTACAGTGGTATTTTTAGGGTTTGGGCCTAGGTTTGGGGTTTGGGGTAAAGGGGTATTTTTAGGGTTCAGGGGTAGGTTTGGGTTTTGAGGTAAAGGGGTATTTATAGGGTTCAGGGCTTGGTTTGGGTTTTGGGGTACAGGGGTATTTTTAGGGTTTAGGGATAGGTTTGGGTTTTGGGGTACAGGGTATATTTATGTGGTTACGATGGGTTAGTGTTTAAGGGTGTTGGGGTATTTTAAGGAGTAAGGGTGGGTTATGATTATGGGGTGCAGGGGTATTTAAAGGGAGCAGGGGGGATTAGCACACAATATGAGACATGGCATGAAGGGAGGAACGTACCACATGCCCCCAGCATTTGTCATGCCCCCAGCACACGCCCACAGCACAACGCAGACACGCCCAAAGGGACTACTTTGCGGGCACCGGTTTTTTACCTTTTAAATGTATATGGTGGGCGTCTGCATAGCCTATGTCCTTCTGCTGCAACTGCCCTTTCCAACGCTGTATTTGGTGTTGTGATTGGTGTTGTGGTTCCTGAGATTACCCGCCTCAAAGGTTTGGGCTCTCTCTTTATTATATTAGTATGGATGTAAACAATGTTTCGTTTACTTGAATCCCTGGAGTTAGGGATAGGGTAATTCCAAACATGGAACATAGATTAGGACTGATCCTAGCAGCACATGAAGGGCTCGCCTCTGCTCATGCAGGTGTTTCCACCACAGTACCATTATTAAAACAGAGATACTGGTGGCCTCGCATGAGGAAACAAACACAAAACTATGTTTTGGAATGTGAAATATGCCAGAAGATGAAAGTCTCTACTGTGAAACGTCCTGCACAGACACCCCTGTTAATTTCAGATAAACTATTAGCTCGTGTTTACCTGGATCACTGCGGTCCCTTACAAAGGGATGGTAACTTCAAATATATCATGGTCACAGTGGATTCGTGTTGGAGGTTCCTTTGGATGTGGCCTCAGCGCTCAGCTGTTATAAAAGATTTGTGAGTCTTTATTGGCACATACGCAATCGGCATGCTATATTCTGACCAGGGTCCTGCGTTTAGCTCTCGAGCTTAAAAGGAGGCCATAGCCAATTTGGGCATTGCATTGCGGTATTCTACTCCATTCCATCCTGAGGGAAATTTGGTTTTGGAGAGAAGAGAAAAAAACGGAACATAAAGCAATCTATAACAGCTAGGGTATTTGGGTTAAACATCTAATAAGAGTCCAACGTAGTCTTAACAACTTGCCAAGAAGTTCTCTAGGGGATATCACTCCATATGAGGTCCTTTTTTGGATTAGAATGCTGGTCGCGTACCTTGATTGTCAGACATCACTGGTGGACCAAAAGATTTTGATATCCAAGATCTTTTGGCTGTTTTACAGGACTTAAATGAACTAAGAACAAAACAAAGCAACGTGATCCTGAAGCCAACCTCCACTGAAGAATAAAAAATGTCCCAGCAAGGCCTGTCTGGATCCCGAAGCTTGGGGTAACAATTGATCAAGAGGTTCCAGCGATTTCAACGAATCCTGATGCAATCCCAACAATTGACAGAACTGCCTCTGGCGATTTCATTAACTTTGATACGTTTTCTGAGGATCCCAGCAAACCTGAAACGACTCCAGCAAAAAGAACTTTCAAAGAACAAGCAACTGACTTTTTTCATCACCTGGAAAAGACTTATCTGGTTTCACCATGGATTGAACTTTGGATTGTTTTGGGAATATTTTTTCTTCTACTTTGGTTGACTCTAGTAATAAGTCTGGGAATGCTGATAAATGGAAGATATGTCAAAATGGACACAGCAAGTAAGAACATCAACTTACTCCTCAAGCCACACAAATCATCCCATCGTGAACAAAGAGACTTGCCATCAGTGAACATCACAGCCATTCCTGTACCTGATGGTATAGCTTGGGACAGAACAGAATATGACATTTTTGGCCCGTCGGAGCTGTTGAGGATTCCACACCAGTTCAAGATTTCATTAAGTGACTTTGTTTCATCTAGTACATTTTCTGATGATTGGGACTTTGATACTGTTAATAATATGATGACAGACTTAGAAATGTCAAAAAAGCAAATCCTGATAGGAATCGTCCCCCTGCGCACAGCGTGCAGAATACCCCAAAACAGGTATAATGAAGTTAGTTCAAACGAAACAAATAGCCCATCATTAATTTTATTTCATTAATGATTTTCAAATGTCTAAAGTTATACAATCCAAGTTCGATGCAAATGCTTAGTTGTGAGTTCCTATGCATTTCGGGCTATCCGCAAGCCCTTCTTCAGGGAAAGTCTCTACAAGAAAAAACAAATGCATGGGCTGATAATGCGAAGCGTTTCTCTATCAACTGCATAATATCACAGTACTCATAAGATTACGATGTGTTCAAAGGATTGTGACACCTGTTAACTATAGAGCAGTAACTCAATAGAGGTGATTAAGCCTGACGGAAAAACAAGTCCTGTGTTATGGGGAGAGGATCAGTGACAAACGAGTGTCTAGGTAGTAAAGGTGAAAAATAATAATAAAGTGCGATGCTAAAAAATAAAAAAGTGAACGGTTGGTGAATGCGGTATAGAACGCGTGTCATGCGAGATTTAAAATAGTAAACAGTGCGATTAATGTGCGATCGTCAGTTAAAACGCCAGCCAGCATTGTGTGGTGGCATGGTGTGGTATCAGATGGTGAACGCAGGTTAATAGAGTTAGTGCTTAATGGAAGTGTATCTAGGGCGGGTAAGATTAGCACTTAGTGGAAGTTTTTCGAGGTGCAGCGCCAAGCTGCTGTTCGCATGCAGGTAAACATGCATCGGAATGGAGTTAGAATGAAATAGCAGGTGAAACGCGATTGGTTGCCGGGTAATCAAGATAAAAAGGGGACTATAGGTTCAGAGATAAGTGGTGGCCATATTGTAGTGGTAAAAAGTCATTACAAAGAAACAGACTCCACGTTGTGGGATGCAACGTGTATATAAACAGTGTAACCATGCTGAAAGGTGCAAGACAACGTGGGGGCGATAAAAACATATATGTAAATCACAGCAATAATGCATGAGTAAGATCATAAAGAATGTATGTAAATCACATAAATAAAGTATCAGTGAGATCATTAAGAAAGTTGATAAACACAAATAACGAAGAAATGCCATTCTGTCATTTAACCCTGTGGGTTGCATCGTGGTAAGTATCTGATCCAAAAGTTCTCTCTTTGGAGCAGTTTGTCCTTCATATTCATGGACTCTGAGGGTTGTACGTTTTTTAGTACAGTGAATTTCAGCTGTGCAACATTGTGTCTGTTTTCAGTAAAATGTACCGCAACGGTGGATTTCATGTTACAAGAGCGAATCTTGCTCTTATGTTCAAGAATTCTTGTCCTGATTTTGCGTTCTGTGTGGCCAACATAGCAGAGGCCACACGGACACTTATGCAAATAGATGACATTGTTAGTATTACAGGTCGCATTCACTCTGAGTTTGATGGGATGACCCTTCATGGGATGATGTAGTAAATTTCCTTTGATGTTATTGTTGCAGTTACTACAGTTGTAGCAGGGTTGTAATCCTTTATATGTGTCTGGAGATTTGGAACCTTTGGGGTAAGTAAGTAGTTCTTTGAGATTGGGTCCACGGGTATAGGAGAAGATGGGTGCCTGTTCAAAGAGGCCTTGGAAATCGGGTTCTCTGCTGAGTAATTGCCAGTGTTTCATAATGATTTTCCGGTATTTGCTGCTGAGTGTAGAATATTTGGAAACCACGATCATGCGTTCGCTATCAGTTTTAATTTTAGGTGAGAGTAACTCTTCTCTGTTGAAGCTGTCGTATTTGGTTTTGGCAATCGTCAGGATTTCATCTGGAAAGCCTCGATCTTGGAATCTCTGCCACATGGTGTCTATGTGGATGGTGCAATCCGTGGGATCTGAGATGATTCTTTTTACTCTCATGAGTTGAGATAATGGAATATTACTCAAGCAGAGACTGCATAACGAATACGAGAAATTGATCGTATTAATTTAGAGAAAACTCTCTCTGTAGTTGACAAAGGGTTAACAACTCTGTCGTCCAGGATATATTCATTGGACAGTATAGTATCTTCTGCCATAGACATCATGGAACAGGACTTGGTCATGTTGCAACATGGTCAGTCGCAACTACGTTCTATCATGCTATTGGGTTGGTCGTTGCAAAACCTTTGTTCAGGCTATGTGCCTTGGCATTTAATCAATGCCACGTCACTGTTTTCAGAAATCAATCTCACTGATAAACAGATCAAACTGACACAGAGGGGAACAGACTATATGGTGCTGAGCATTGAGAAACTGGAAAGATTGCAATTTATGGTAGCAGAAAAGCCAGCTACTGAATGAATAATACATGGAACAATCACTCTGCCTGTTACAATTTTCCATTATCAGTATTGCCTAAAACACATACCAGCAGGCACATATGAAAGGTTGGGTAAAGAATACATCAAGACATCCTGGGAATTACCATACACACACAGATGTTGGAGTGGGGGACGTGAAGTGTTTACTAGCAGAAAAACTGTGAAAATGCACTAAGCGGTTCTCTCCTTTGTCAGGGTATAAACTTACATGGGGCCTGCGATGGCTCCTCTAGCAATTTATCCTGTCACCTGTAAGTTTCACCAGCTGCAGTGATTGATACAATTTTTGGACAACTTTCAAATGGGAGTTACCTCATGTTGAACGTTCACAGCTGCTGTGACATGTTGCCAGGTATACCATATCTAGTAACTGTGTCAGCCGTGGTCACTTGCTGTATACAAGTATTGTTTCCTAAGACCAAGACAGACAGGGAGTCGCCTTTATGGCCTTCACTGAACATCTCTTCTATACAAATTGATACTCTAGGCAGAATGAAAGCCATTCTTTTGCAAAAAGCTATGCCACTGATCTCGGCCAAATAGACCTATGATCTGCTAGTCTCAAGGACTTGTTTATGCGGTTGTCAGAAACGAATCCCTTCTTGTTTATTCGAGAAAGTTTCTAGTGACCTCTGAGATAGCTGGCACACACAGAATTAAGTTTAGTATACTCGATAGAGACATACTGACCTCAGTCCTATGTCAAATCTATAGTGTATATTATTCCAATGTGCAGAGCACATTGAGAATATAGGAACTACACTACATGGTGCCCAATGGTTGGGTAAGGCACTAATTTAACGCTTGATGCTAAAATAACTCAGTAGTGCTGTCCTCAGAGACCCTTTTACAGTAATACTCCAATAGGCCTCTGGAGTGGGTAAGGGATAATATCCGCCATAGCTGAGTAGGATAGTGCACCTTATCTTTGCTGCCTTGAACCTTGACATCAGTCCTATGTCGAAGCATTAGTGCATATTATTCCAATGTGCAGAGCCTATTGGGAATATAGGAACTACACTACAATGGGACCCCAAAATGGCAGATTTCCCTTCATTATATCAGTAAATTGCTGCAGGGAAGTATCTGTCTGATCAATATCGTCTGTGTTGACTACTCTCTGAAGTCGAGAGGCTAGGACACCTCTACGCTGTAGGCTATGAGTTTTATGGTAGTTGGGAGGGGCTATATAGACTGGTGAAAGGAGATAGGAAAGGTAGCACCTCCCAGATCATCCCTCTGGGAGCCACACATAATCACGAGTTCCACAAACAAAATAAACATTAGGTGGCGGGATCAAGGGAGGACTTTGCGGCATTCTCACTATGGAAGTGGTGTTACATCTACTGTCTCCCACCTCTATGTCTCTCGCTCCTTGAACACAAAAAGGAGCCAGTACGTCTACCACTGCCAGGGGTATGGGCTTATCTTCAGTGACATTGCGGGTTTGGAAGGATTGGTAATATTCTGATACACATCTCTGTTCTATTTGCCTTTCTACCTCAATCAGCCGCCCTGAGAAAGGAACTCAAGAATACTCGATCAAACCGCCCATCCCCAGGGGAAACACCAAGTGGGGACCTATGCTGGGAATACACATTCATTGTCAAGGAACGGAACCGGTACCTTTTTGTTCCAAGGAGTCAATTTGAGAGCGAATCAAACTAAGTAAGGTGAACCATCCCTCACAACTATTAACATTACAGAAGTGCATAGGCAGCAAGTTCTTACTTCGATGCGTGACAGAAGAAAACAAACCATATACTCAACATTTAGTTGTACTATAAACAGCATGCGTTTGGTGCAAGGTCTGACTAAAAGCATTGTCCCTATAGACTTCCGGTGTTTTTCTTTGTGAGGCGCTAAGGTACCAAAAACATGTTCAGTAGGTGTTGGTGTGAAATTTATCCAAGCGTGCACTGGATCTTTCTCTTCTAGAAAGAACAGCACCTCAATCGGGCGTCCTGATCAGCGATGCCTTCATTGACCCAACGGTCATACAAGAGTGGTAGAGGTATCCGTTTAACATACGAACCATGAATCCAGTGTTTTCATCTGTTTACTTTCACTGCTGTGTGGGTGGCAAAAAGAATGAGAAGGGGTCCCTTCCACCTTGGCTCCAAACAGTTTCTCCGCTGAAAGTTTTTGATGAACACCAACTCTCCGGGCTTTATTTGATGCTCAAGCCTCTCTGGGAATGGTTGCAAGATGACATGTATCTGTTGTTGAAGAGAACGAAGCTCGTTAGACAACTCTTGCAGATAGTCTACAAGCAGGGGTTACTCTACCCATAGTGCGGGAAGAACTCTATTAGGAGTGTCTTCGCAGTCGCCATAGCTGTATTCTCTTTAGTGGGGTAAGCATCAATCCATTTACTCAATGCACAAATCACTACTAGTACATACTTCAAGTTACTCACTCATTGCATTTTGATGAAATCCATCTGGAGAACCTTGAAAGGGAAGGAAGGCGGTGCAAAGTTACCAGCGGTTGTCAAGTCAAGTCAAGTCAAGTTTAATTTTGTATAGCGCACTAATCACCCAGAGGGTCTCAAGGCGCTTGAGGGAGGGGGGGAACTTTACTTATCGAATATCCAAGTTTTTAGTTGTTTTCTGAAGGAGAGGTGGTTCTGTGTAAGGCAGAGGTGGGTGGGGAGAGAATTTCAGGTCTTGGCCGGTAAGTAGGAGAAGGATCTTCCTCCCATGGTGGATCTTTGGATGCGTGGAATTGCGGCGAGGGCTTGATTGGACGATCGTAGTTGGCAGGTGGGGGTGTAAAAGGACAGGCGCGTGTTGAGGTATTCGGGTCCTAGGTCGTATAGGGCTTTGTGTGCGTGGGTGAGGAGACGGAATGTTATTCTCTTGTTGACTGGGAGCCAGTGGAGGTCTTTCAGGTGACCGGAAATGTGAGCTTGGCGGGGGATGTCTAGGATGAGTCTGGCTGAGGCGTTTTGGATGCGTTGGAGTTTTTTCTGTAGTTTGGCTGTGGTTCTGGCGTAAAGGGTGTTTACGTAGGCTTGTGACAAATGCATGGGTGACCATCTTTCTTGTTTCGGTGGGGATCCTACGGAAGATTTTTTTGAGCATACGTAGGATGTTGAAGCAAGAGGATGAGACAGCGTTGACGTGTCTGGTCATCGAGAGGGAGGACTCCAGGATGAAGCCCAGGTTACGTGCGTGGTCTGTTGGTATGGGTGCGGTTCCCAGGGCCGGTGGCCACCATGAGTCGTCCCAGGCGGAGGGGGATGATCCTAAGATGAGGACTTCCGCTTTGTCCGAGTTCAGTTTTAAACAGCTGTTCTTCATCCACTCGGCTACTTCTTTCATCCCTTCGTGTAGGTTGGTTTTGGTGTTTGGGTCTTTTGTGAGGGAGAGGATTAGCTGGGTGTCGTCTGCGTAGGAGATAATGTTAAGGTTGTGTTGGCGCGCGATGGATGCGAGGGGGCTCATGTAAACGTTGAAGAGGGTGGGACTGAGAGAAGATCCTTGTGGTACACCGCAGATGACTTCAGTGGCCTCTGATCTAAAAGGGGAAGGCGGACTCTCTGGGTTCTTCCGGCGAGGAAAGAGATGATGCAGTCCAATGCTTTTCCTTGAATTCCGATGTTGCTGAGGCGTTGTATAAGGGTGCTATGACAGACTGTGTTGAAGGCTGCGGAGAGGTCAAGTAAGATGAGGGCGGCTGTTTCTCCGTTGTCCAGTAGAGTTCGAATGTCGTCTGTTGCTGTGATGAGGGCGGTCTCGGTGCTGTGTTTGGCTCGGAAGCCAGACTGTGAAGGGTCGAGGGATTTGTTGGATTCGAGAAAGGCGGCGAGTTGACTGTTGACGGCTTTCTCAATGACTTTGGCCGGGAATGGGAGGAGCGAAATGGGGCGGGAGTTCTTAAGTTCAGTGGGGTCAGCTGTGGGTTTCTTCAAGAGGGCGCTGAGTTCGGCATGTTTCCAGCTTTCCGGGAAGGTAGGGAGTTGAGGGAGCAGTTGATGACGTCTCGGAGATGGGGTGCGATAATGGAGTCTGCTTTGTTGAAAATGTGGTGGGGACATGGGTCGGTTGGTGATCCTGAGTGGATGGTGTTCATCAGGCGGATGGTGTCTTCGGTGGTGATTGGGTTCCAGGCGCAAAGGTAGTTGGAGGGGGGTTTTAGTTCGGAGGTGGGTGGGGTGGAGTGGTCTCCAAAGCTGTTATGTATGTCAGCGATTTTGTTGTGGAAGAACGAGGCTAGAAAGTCGCAGAGGCCTTGGGAGGGAGTGATGTCGTTGGTGCCGGCTGTGGGGTTGGTAAACTCTTTGACGATGTTGAATAGTTCCTTGCTGTTGTGGGCGTTGTTGTCGAGTCGATCCTTGAATGCTGATTTCTTGGTGGATCGGATCAGTTGGTGGTGTTTGCGGGTAGTGTTCTTGAAGGTGGCCAGGTTGTCAGTGGTTGGGTTTTTTCGCCAGGCTTTCTCGAGGGTACGACAGATCATCTTGGATTCCTTAAGGTCATCATTAAACCAGGGGGCTTTTTTGCTGCCTTGCTTGATTTGATGGTTTTTCAAGGGTGCTAATTCGTCAGCGCTGTGGGTGATCCATTATGTGAGGTTGGTGGCTGCTTGGTTTGGGTCCCATTATTTTGCAGGAGGGTTTTGATGAAGCGATGTGAAGAGCTGGTCGGTGGTAATTTTGTTCCAGTTTCTCCGGGGAAATGGTTGTGGGTGGTTGTGGGTCGTAGTCTTTTTGTAGTTGAAGTGAACGCAGCTGTGGTCCGTCCAATGGAGAGCTGTGGTGTGATTAAAGGAGATGTGCTTGCTGGAGGTGAAGATTGGGTCGAGCGTGTGTCCGGCATAGTTGGTGGGGGTGTCAACAAGTTGTTTGAGTCCGAGATAGGCGAGGTTGTCCAGAAGGGTGGTGGTGTTGCTGTCGTTGTACTTTTCCAGGTGGAAGTTGAGGTCTCCCAGTAGAATGTAGTCCTCGGAGGGGAGTGCGTGTGGGCTGATGAAGTCAGTGATGTCTTCGCTGAATTGTGTGCGGGGTCCGGGTGGTCTATAGATGAGGGTGTCCTGTATCACGAAGCTTGCCGACCGAGACAGCCGGCGGAACCCCCATCGAATGAAAACGACCGACTATTAGACGGAACCCGCGGATGCGGTCCCCCGCGATGGTTCTAAAACTCTGTCGGTGGAATCCATAAATTAAAGCCGGGCTCGATTTAACTCTAAGTTACGGAGATACCAGACGCACTATATATCTCTTTACCCGATCTATGGCATCGATAATAAAGGACTAAGAAAATACAGGAATATCTATCTATTATCCCTCATCCTGATGCCCGGCAGCATTTTAACGAAGAAGCTATAACTAACTAACTGAGCAACGAACCGAAAGAAGGACCTGATATCTCTGTCTGTCCGAAGTGATAGGATTCATCCGAATCAATTGATCTGATAACCCTACGGGAGGGACCACGGGTGGACTCCTTAAACTTGGGTGACAAAAGAAACTTAAAACCCCCCCCTAAAAATGGTGAAGATGATACTTACTTCGTAGGCGTCTCCATTGACCTAAACAGATTTTTTACTCCTTACCCCTGCCCAGCATACTACCTTGGCCCTGACGAAGGTGTGGCCACATTGGCCTTCCACCGAAACGCGCGTCGGCACGTTGTCCCAGGAATACGGCAACCGTTCCAAGAAAACATCAGGACCCGTATTAATACCACCCTCCTGGTTTAACCCCCCGTTTTAGGCAACTTATTTAATACCTATTGTTGCCTGCGCCAGGACTATAAGAATGAATGAATGAGAGTCGAATGTCCCTATTGTAGCTAGGAAACTCCCTGTGTGAATGAGTGTGGTAGATTGATTGAAGTGTGGGCAGACCCTAATCCTGAAAAGAATTTTGCCTGTGTATTTTATGAAATATCACTGATTATTTAAATTTATATATGTATGTCTTTTGAACATATTTAAGAAGAAAGAAAATAATAAAAAAAATATGTATTTTTTCACAAACATGTTGTCTATTTTGGTTGGAATGACATAGTTTTGTCCTGTGCAGCCTCAGCCCCTGAGCTAATCACCCCCTCACTTTATCACAGTAGGATCCCCCAGTTGGGACCTCTATAAATAACTGGCAGGGTACCTTCTAACTTTCTTAATACAGTTGTCTCTCCCCCTTGGCCTGCCTATATCTTTAAGATACCCTACGGGGAGCCCCCTTCTATTGTTATAGATGAGGGTGCCTCTGAGTGTGGTCTTAGGGTCGGTGTGAATCTGGAAGTAAAGGTGTTCAGCGAATGTGAGGTTGTCCTCGAAACTGGTCGTGATGGGGATGGTGTTCTTATGGACGATGGCGATGCCTCCTCCTGTTTGGTTGATGCGGTCCTTTCGGATGATCTTGTAGCCGTCCGGGATGGCAATGGCGATGTCAGGCGTTGAAGAGGCGTTCATCCAGGTTTCTGTAAGAAAGGCGACGTCCGGCGAAGTGGTGTCGAGAAGGTTCCAAAGTTCAATGGCGTGTCTGTGGACCGAGCGGGTGTTGAGTAGGATGCACTTCAGGTGGTTGGTGTCGGGGCTCTGTTTGGAGTTTGTGGATTTGGTGTGTGTCCTGATGCAGTTGAACTTGCAGGAGTGGCAGGTGAAGGGTCCATGGGTGTGCCCTGGGGAGGCTTGGTAGCAGTTTGGGAGTCGGCCGGGGTTAAGTGCTGAGAGGGTTGCTGCGTCGTACGTTATGCGGGTGGAGTGAATTTTGCGGGGGCCAGGGGGTCTGGCGCTGGGCGCGGTCCAGGCTCGGATGGGCGTAGACGGGCTTACCTTTGGCGCACCTTCGGCGCGCATGGGGCGAGTCCGCAGCGCGTGAACGCTGCACGTGTGTTTCTCCGACATATGTAGATAGTGGAAGGGGGGCAGAGCAAGGGAGGAGCAGCTGGGAGGCGGGAGCGGGGGGAGAGGACGGGCTCCGAGGCACAACAACAAGATGGCAGCAAAAGCAAAACCGAAACAGGTTGGGGCACTGTTAGAGCCGGCTGTCTCTAGTTGGCAGAGGTATGTACTTCTGACAAATAGGGACACACCTTTTCTAGTCAGGGCAAGGGGATCACACCCTTCGATAACCCCTGCTCACCCCCTTGGTAGCTTGGCAGAGCAGAACAGGCTTATCTCAGAGGCTGTGTGTTAAGCAATTATGACCACATACAGTAATAAAGTGAATACACTACAAATGGACACGACACAATAGTATTATAAAAATAAGTATTTTTATATAAGGCTTAGCACAAGACCAAATAACGACAAAGCTGTACACAATCGTAATAAATACTTTGGGAAGGGAAAAGGGATAATTCAAAGATAGGTTCTTCTTTAGCACAAAAGTCTTTAAGTATCAAGCAATCTTCTTCTTGGCAATACAGTTCTTAGCAACAAGGTAACCCACACGGGGGCTACACGACGTCGAGGCAAAGTTAAAACCAAAGGTTCGGCGTCGACCGCGAGGAGCGCTACGTCGAGCCCGGAGTCACACGGACCCCCAGCAACACAGTACCTTTAGGAAAATGAAGCACACGATGATCAGCGGCGTCGAGCAATCCGGCGTCGCGTCTTCGGTGTCGATCAGGCCTCAGCAGGCGTCGTCGATGGTGCAGTTGCACAGAGTGAGCAGCGCTCACGGCGTCGAGAGGGCACACAGTTGATGCGATCAGCAGCGGTGCAGACACGAGGTCCTCTGGAGCTAGAGCCGTACTCCCACTCACTGGCGTTGCTGCTGGCGTCGGTCGGGCCCGGCGGCCGGTCGTCGAGGAAGCGGGACACTGGGGCCGTTACCCACTACGTCGAGCTGGATTCGGCGACGTCCGTCGGCGTCGAGATTGCTGGTTCTTTCAGAGGTGCTGAGGTTCTTTGAATACTGAACCTGTGTTTAAAATATCATTATTCTGCTATGATTTTGATATCAGAGAAACGAAAATGGCAAGTTTTATATGTGTGTGTATTTTCATCACGATACAATGATGCATGCAGGAGTTATTGGCAAATTCATTCTGAGCTCACAGGTCCCATGTTGTGAACAGCAGCCATCTTAGGTGTTGCCCTTTACATAGGCATATACATGAGCCAATGATTCTGGTAGAGCAAGTATTAAAGGACACGTACCCCTTAGCTTGAGTTCTTCCTGACTCCCATTTGACCTGAACAGGCTGAATCTGCCTACGTGATGTTGGCCTCACCAAACCAGTCCATGCCCTCTAGTCAATCTATATTAAAGATCTGAGCAACTTGTTGTGTACATTGGCCTGAGCAAGATTAGAAGGCCGAATACAGTAGCCATGCCTGTTTATACCCACAAGCATCCCTTATCCTACATTTCTATCTTCCACACCTGGCTCTGTTTCTCTGCTTCTGGGCTTTTACAATGGGGAGGTGACCGTTTATATGATGGGGAGGAAACCAGTTCTATTGTGAGTTTCTCCGGCCTGCACAGGAAAATATGTGAAGTTTGACATATGTTCATGATGGAAGATGGGTTGGACAGTTTGGGCAAGCAAACTGGTATTTGTAATTATAACATGCTTTGTTAGTAACATGGGAGTGACCTACAATGATGTGTTTCAAAGCAAGAATGTGAGCCTAGGGCCAAACTTTTTGTATAAAAAGCCTGCCTGAGAAAGCTGAGGCAGGCTCCCTCTTTCAGTTGTAAAACTACGGTTGGACGACGAAGCCTCATAATTAATTATAATAAAGATGTCTTTTGATTTTACAGATTGGCTGTCAATTCCTTTGCTGCTTTATTATGCAAACTGTTGGATAGATCCCTGTGATGGAGAGTGAGTCATTTTAGACTTTTCCTCAAATGGCGCCCACGGTGGGGCCTCATCATGAAGTGGTTATCTGGAGGAGTAATTTTATCAGAGGATGGAATTCTACTGGGGAAAGCAAGACAGAATTCTACTAAAAGAGGTACTCTGGGCACAGGGTTTCTGGGGGATTCTTTGTCTTTTGCGGCCCAGTATATTTTTGATTTTTCTGACTTAAGACTCTCCAAAAGATGCCACTTCTGACTGAGGAACCTTTCTTTTTTTCTGGCGTAAGTATTTTTAAACAGACTGTTAGTGCAGTGGGGAATTGACAGTTACAATTTGGATAAATATTTGTGTATATGCAAATTGCAATTTGTATAGGCAGTTGAAGAGATATTTTCTCCATCTGTTTTAGTTGAAGAATAAAAGTGGGTCGCTCCCAGTTCTTTGTGGTTCTGAGTCCTTGGTTATTTATTGGTCGCAGAAATGTGACGCGGTCCTTAGTATTTATTGATACTCTTGGTTGCTTTTGTAGATTATCACTGGTTGCTTTTGTTAAGATAATCTTTGGTTTGGGTACCGGTACATTTGGTTCATTTGGTAGGCCTTTGGTTGCTGTGGTTCAGATTATCGCCGGTTGCTTTAGTTGGATAATCTTCCTCAGTATTGGTTCCTTAGTTTTATTTGAACACTGCAGTATTCAAAAACCGTGGGTCACGTACATTTGCGTGTATATCGTTGGAGATAGCCCCATGAAGTTTGAAACCCGACTAGTGAGCGCAGATGCCTGGTCGCGGTATTTTGTTTTGTATTAGTATTGACTAGGTTGCAACAAAGGATTCCCGGTTGGAGGATTTGCGTCTGATACCTCCGGTTGGAACTCCAATTTATGAGCTCTCTCTAAAAGGTCTGTGAGGCTGTCCCTTTTGCAGCCTTCTGGAAATCTGTTGAAGAATTAAAAAAAAAAAAAAAAATAGGAACTAAAACGTTTTTGTTGTAAATATGGTTTACAACTAGTATTGGCAGGTTATTTTTGAGCACAGTCTGTAGGCTGTTCCTTGTTCCTGTCCTAAGTGTTGACCTATGGGTTAAAATGTGTGTTTAAATGTCTATGTTGTTTGTGGGTTTTGTTGTAAATTGCGACGGCGCTATGTACAAGAAATGGTTAGAGCGCGCTGTTTTGTGTGTCCTGAGTGTTTGACCCCCCTTCCGTTTTGTGTCTGGAATGAGCTCAATGTATGTATGTGTATGGGTCACGTTCAATAGATGTAAATAAGGCTCCAAAGAAAAAATGAATGAAAAAACGAAATTGCCTAATCTTTAGACGCACGGTGTTAGATGTTCTCAGCCAAGTCTTTTCGGCTGCAGTATATCTAATAAGAATGTTCATTCAGCCAGCACCTCTCTAGTTAAACACGGGTGGTGGAATTTTGCAAACAGTCCTTTTTAAATAAATGTGGCGCAGTAATCTCACGCAGTCCCAGTTAGGCAGCTGCGCCTAGGCTTGTGTGTTAATATGTATCTAAATAATAGGCAAGGGATGTAGTGAGCATTTTATATGTAGAACAGTCACAAATAGCAATAATTAGGTTTCATTAGGAGAAAATAATTGTTAATTATGAAAAATAATAATTAAAAACAAGTGCTACAAAAATCGTTTTTTAATATTTGTGAAGCTTAACACTCATACTATGACCCCCTAGCATTAAAATGTTTGATTTAAGTTATGTTGTACCACGAAAATGACCAAACACTTCTGTGCGCAATTTCCCTTACCCTAGGCGCAAACAAGCTCATTTCTATAAGGTATAACTTAGTATTTTCAAATGTATGACTCATAAATTAGGTAGTAGACATTCTAGTAATACCCATTATGCAATAAAATTGTAGGATATTTATTTCTTAGTATCCAGAATGCAAAAGTCGATTTTCAGATAAATAGACTGTTTTGAATGGTTTCAGGGCCCCTTTTTAAAGCGTCTCTTTAGTAAATGCATACATTTAGATCTTAATATATATGTTTGCAGGTTGTGCCTTCTTATGATTCAGCGAGTCAATGTGTCATAGAATTGCAAGAAAAAAGAGAGAAATTATTGTTTTAAATATAGTGAAATATTGCAGGTTATGTGGAAGTGGTTAAACCTACTGGCCTTGTCAGCTTCAGTTACCACGAGCAGGGGACTGGCAGAACCTGTATAACGTGTCCCAGCAGTAGCGGACGAGATGTTATCTTGTAAGGCTGTCTTGTTGGCATTTGTGACCTTTTAATTAGGGCCTCGCCTGTGGAATGCAGCATGACATGGTTAAACATGCATCTGATGCTAACTTCAGCTGCCTCTTTGTATTTAAATCCCTGCCCCTGCCACGGTCCTGACCTGAGGTCACTTGAATAGCCTGACTTGCTCCGATAAATTTAATTCCTGCTCATGTTTATAATTTAAAAGTATCTTCTTAGAGCATTACAAATATGACATTTGCTGGGATGGGATTTTTGTTTTTGGGAACTAAAATGAGCAAAGGATGCAGGGCCATGTACAGCAATGATGATTGTATTTTAGCCAAAGAATAAATAATAGCTCCAGCATGTTCCAACAAAACGCTTGTTGTTCGGTAAATTATGTCATCAACACATTTGTCTCAAATTAGAAATACGGCAGGGCTGACACAGCATTGCATCCCGCTAATAATAATAAAAGGAACACTATTTAATTTGTAAATCTGCAGCCTCATTTGTCAGTACCCTGAAGGATTGTAGAGCCCACACGTGGTTTGCATAGCTCCCAGTTGCTTTCAAAATGCTGCACACAAGCGCTTTATATGAGATGTAGTTGATTGTATATGATTTAAATCTGTGCCTAAATTTGGCTGTAATGATTTTTAAGAAAACTAAAATGATATACTGGATCAAAGTGTGCCATCCGTTGTTAGTCACTTAACTGCCCTTTTTCCTTAAGGACAGGCAGCTCTGCATTTATGTATCCTTGATTGGGCCTAAGGATGGAATTATAGATCCGTGACTAAAGGTGGCCTAACTTCGATATCGCATTTTTTTTTTATCGCATTTTTTGATTCCTGAATAAGCCTATGGATTCATTTTTTTCCCTGAAGAGACAACTGAACATTAGTTAGAATTACCGTGTAGGGTATAGATTGTCAGCGGTAGAGTTAAATTTCTGTAACATTGGTCTTTCATGTATCCCCGTGCTCTTGGTGCTGTGTCACATGCCTTAGGCCACCCAAGCAAACTCTTGTCCTTCCTCTAGATTTTTCTTTTTGCTTCTTCCCTGACCAATGTTGCATCATGTTGAGTTATTGAAGATTTTAGTTGTGTCCTACTTCCATTTTCCCTTCTCCATCTTCCTTTCACCAGTCAACCCATTTATTATTAGGGGTGTATTGTTCATGTTCACACTTTTAGACTGCAGTGATGTATTAGGAACCCCTCCTTATGCTACATACCATTCCCTTTTGTGTGACCAGACTGGTTCTCAAGAATGTTCTTTAGGCCTACTTCAAATGCCTTTTCAGACTGACTGTCAGGATAGTGATAGCCTGGTTAATTGACCCAATACAAGTTTTCCATCTCAATAGGAGATTTTCCATCTCAATAGAAGATATCTCAAGTTTACATTCTTTTTAGTACGACATATTTTTAATGTCTATTTTTAATTTTTCAGTTCTCTTCTGTTTCTACTGTTTCAATTTTTTAATAAGATGTGTTCTAATCATGCAGATACCAGGACTCTCTAGTTCTTGTCCTCTTGTCTGCACAGTTGATCATTAGCCTTTGTATTACATAGCGCATTTGATGCACATTGTTTAAAGAAGGGACTTCTTCATGTCCTTGATAATGTGTATTATGTCATTTCTCTATTTGAGATGTTCTAGATAAGGAGTTTAGGAACACCTAGGCTTCATCATTAAGGAGAATATGTATTTACCCCAATAAATAATGTACCCCATTAGACAATGCCACTGTATGAGGGCATCCATTTAGGTGCCCATGACGTATTGCCACTCCTTTGCAGATTGCAGGCCACTTGCTTGCAGCCTTCTTGTCAAAAAGCCAACCCATTAACTGTTTTTGTATCTGACTTGAAGGAAACTAACAATTGTGTTACATTTCCTATATCACTAGGCTGCGGGATCTTCCAGAGTCAAAAAGGAAGAATGTTATCCTGCAGACCGGTGATCAAAAAAAGAAAAGCCTGGTCCCCATCAGTGAGCATGGCAGACGACTTCAGACTTCTTGGCCCTGAAATTCCTGACAGCAATCAGCAGCGTGGGCAGCGGTCATCAGCATGGACAGCGATCATCAGCGTGCCTCCAGTGGTACCTCCTAAGCAAGCCATTTGTTTCATCAGAATGCGTTGTAAAAAGAAAAGAAAAAAGGAGCTGATTTTCTGTTTTGCCTCAGAAGTTCAGTGCAAAGATGCGAAGGATCCCTGCTTTTGATGGCAGGACTGTCATCCACTTTGTGCAATTTGTTCAAACTGTCATGTGCTTGAACCTCTGGCAGCGCGCGGTCCCCTGACCCCCTTGGCCTGAGTTTTTGGCCTTTCCCCACACACACCTCTTTTCCCTTTGCTCCAGCAGAAAGGCAGTGCACCTGAGAAACCAGTTCTGATTGGAAAAGGCACTACATTCCGGTGCCCATGAGAAGAGCAGCTTGATCGTCCTCTGACACTAAATGATGAGTGTTGGAGTCGGAAAGGAGCTACTGATCTTGAGGGGTTGTTTCTCAGTGGTGCTTGTTTCTGCACAAGATGTTTTGTGCCCTTGATCAATGAAGAGCACATTTCTTGAGGTGTCACAGAGAAGAGACACTGGTGCATTTGTTTTGAGACATTGAGACTTTGAATGAACTGTGGGTGTTCCAGGAGGGCACTCCTACTGAGCATGAAAAGGCCTGGATCGAGAGGCCCAACGCGGAAGAAGATGATGGAAGCGGATTTGATGGACAATAGAAGCCTTCCAAGAGGCTTATAACGGATTTTGGACACAGCTACTAATATAGACTGAGTAATTGCCTATGTAAGGGCAAAAGGGGCGTCTGAGGTTCTTTGAATACTGAACCTGTGTTTAAAATATCATTATTCTGCTATGATTTTGATATCAGAGAAACGAAAATGGCAAGTTTTATATGTGTGTGTATTTTCATCACGATACAATGATGCATGCAGGAGTTATTGGCAAATTCATTCTGAGCTCACAGGTCCCATGTTGTGAACAGCAGCCATCTTAGGTGTTGCCCTTTACATAGGCATATACATGAGCCAATGATTCTGGTAGAGCAAGTATTAAAGGACACGTACCCCTTAGCTTGAGTTCTTCCTGACTCCCATTTGACCTGAACAGGCTGAATCTGCCTACGTGATGTTGGCCTCACCAAACCAGTCCATGCCCTCTAGTCAATCTATATTAAAGATCTGAGCAACTTGTTGTGTACATTGGCCTGAGCAAGATTAGAAGGCCGAATACAGTAGCCATGCCTGTTTATACCCACAAGCATCCCTTATCCTACATTTCTATCTTCCACACCTGGCTCTGTTTCTCTGCTTCTGGGCTTTTACAATGGGGAGGTGACCGTTTATATGATGGGGAGGAAACCAGTTCTATTGTGAGTTTCTCCGGCCTGCACAGGAAAATATGTGAAGTTTGACATATGTTCATGATGGAAGATGGGTTGGACAGTTTGGGCAAGCAAACTGGTATTTGTAATTATAACATGCTTTGTTAGTAACATGGGAGTGACCCACAATGATGTGTTTCAAAGCAAGAATGTGAGCCTAGGGCCAAACTTTTTGTATAAAAAGCCTGCCTGAGAAAGCTGAGGCAGGCTCCCTCTTTCAGTTGTAAAACTACGGTTGGACGACGAAGCCTCATAATTAATTATAATAAAGATGTCTTTTGATTTTACAGATTGGCTGTCAATTCCTTTGCTGCTTTATTATGCAAACTGTTGGATAGATCCCTGTGATGGAGAGTGAGTCATTTTAGACTTTTCCTCAGTGCTGGATTCACGGTTCCAGCAAATAGCACTTTAGCAGATGAAGTCCTTTAGCCCTGTGACTTCAGCAGGAGACTGGCACTCTTCCAGTCCTTGGAGATTTTCTTATCAAGCGTGAGAGTACACACACAGTTCCTCTTTCCTGGTTCCTTGGCAAAAATAAAGAAGCACTGCAGGATTCCCCCCAACAACAGCACACTGGCAGAAGGGGTAGGCAAGTCCTCAGATCAGCAGGCCTCTTGTCCTTGGTTACAGGGTTCCTTGTCAGAAGTGATCTAAATTCTTGGTTCAGGGGTCCTTCTCTTATACCCCTTTCCGGCTTTGATCCCTTTGTCCATGCCGGGGACTTTCCCAACATCCTGGGTCTGTTGTGGGCGGAGCCAGGCAGAAGCACCTGGCCTATTCACTGAGCAGGGCTGGGTCCTCAGACGCCCAGCAGGAGGTGGAGCCAGCATTGACACTGGCAGGAGCAGAGCTATCGGCCTCCTGGCAGGAGGTGGGGCTAGGATCGTCCATGGCAGGCACAGGGCCATCAGCCGCTTGGCAGGAGGTGGAGCCAGCATTGTATCAGGCAGGGCAGGCTATCAACAACTACTCTCCCCCTACTCTCAACGCAAATGTCCCACTCATCCCACACTGACTCATCCAGACCTGTGGAGCCACCCAGCTCCTGTCACACACACGCAAGACCAGCAGAAACCAGATATGGTTAGACAAGAAAATAGACACTTTCTAAAAGTGCTATTTTCGAACCCAGAGTCCAAAAACCATCCACACCAACGGATGGGTAATTAAACCCCGAGCTCAGGGATACCAAACTCGACATTGCACCATGCTCCCCGAGCCAGCTAGGATCATGGCATTAATAATCCCGGCGGCCCATTCTAACTAATGGAGAGCAGGCTACCTTACAATAGTGAAGAACGAAGATGGCGGTAATTCACTATTAGGACATGCCAACTTGGTCAGGCGTGTCCTACCTTATACTTACAATGCACCCTGCCCGTGGGCCTACCATAGGGGTGACTAACATGAAGTCAAGGGAAGGGTTGAGGGGCTGGCAAGTAGGTATACTTGCGCAGCCTGCGTGACAGCACTAGGCTGCACGTGGGTCTCGCAATGACCGACCCGTAGACATTCTTTTACGAGGCCGCTCCTGTGGGTGGCACAACACGTGCTGCAAGCCCACGAGCGGCATTTGTATTTACAAGCCCCGGCACTCCTGGTGCACTAGACTAGGGACTGACAGTAAACCAAATAAGCCAAACATGGATACAATAGATACATCAATTTAACATAGGGAGCACTTGCGCTGTGGCACTGATCAGCAGTGACACGGCGCCCAAAGCATATACCAGCAAAACATCGAAAAACAGTAGAGGCAAAACAGAAAAAATGGAGGAGAGACTCAAGCCAATGATGTCAGGTCTAACACGTGTCCCCTCCAGCTGAAATGTGGGGAGAACTACCCTTGACCTTGGGAGTCCTCATCACTAAGGCGGAACAATCTGTACAGACCATCAGCATTGGTGTGATCTGTACCAGGGCGGTGTTCCACCGTAAAGTCCATCCCCTGTAGGGAAATGGACCACCTCAACAGTTTCGGATTCTCACCCCTCATCTGCATCAACCATCTGAGGGGCCTGTGGTCTGTCTGAACCCGGAAGTGAGTCCCAAACAGGTAGGGTCTTAGCTTCTTCAGCGCCCAGACCACAGCAAATGCTTCTCTCTCTATCGCACTCCACCTCGTTTCCCTGGGAAGTAACCTCCTACTGATGAAGGCTACAGGCAAGTCTCGGCCCTCTTCATTCACCTGAGCTAGAACAGCTCCCACGCCATGCTCTGAAGCGTCCGTCTGGACAATGAATTCTTTCGAAAAGTCGGGTGCCTGGAGTATAGGTGCTGTGCACATTGCAGTTTTCAGGGTGTCAAAGGCCGTTTGACAGGCATCAGTCCAGATCACGTTTCGTGGCTGCTTCCTGGAAGTCAGCGAAGTCAAGGGGTGCACAATGTTGCCGTAATCCTTGACAAACCTCCTGTAGTAACCCGTGAGTTATAAGAAGGCTCTCACCTGAGTTTGGGTTTTGGGCGGCGCCCAAGCCAGGATGGTATCAATCTTGGGTTGTAGGGGGGCAACCTTGCTGCTCCCTACTTGGTGCCCCAAGTACACCACAGAACCCTGCCCAATCTGGCACTTACTGGCTTTGATTGTGAGGTCTGCTCCGCGCAGGGCCAACAACACTTCCTGGAGGTGGCGCAAGTGTTCCTCCCAGCTGGCGCTGAACACTGCGATGTCGTCCAGGTAGGCGGCACTGAAATCCTCCAGTCCAGCCAAGACCTGGTTGACCAACCTCTGGAAGGTGGCAGGGGCATTCTTCATCCCAAAGGGCATCACCCGGAACTGGTATAGCCCATCTGGTGTGGAGAATGCTGACCTCTCCTTTGCCCCATCAGTCAAGGCGATCTGCCAGTACCCAGACGTTAAATCAAACGTGCTAAGGTACCGGGCAGCCCCCAACCGATCGATGAGCTCATCAGCTCTGGGGATGGGGTGCGCGCCAGTCTTCGTGACCGAATTGAGTTCTCGGTAATCCACGCAGAACCGGAGTTCCGGTGAAGCACCAGGCGCTGCAGCCTTCGGGACCAAGACCACTGGGCTGGCCCAAGGACTGCTAGAGGACTCAATCACCCCTAACGCGAACATTTTGGAGACCTCCTCCTTAATGTACGCTATGACCTTGTCAGTCACCCTGTAAGCCTTGTGCTTCACAGGAGGACTGTCTCCGGTGTTGACGTCATGGACACACCAATGAGTGACACCCGGAACCAAGGAAAACAGATCCTGGAATTGTCCCAACAGGTGGCGACAATCCTGTTTCTGCTCAAGGGTCAGTGTGTCAGAGAGGACAACACCATCCACTGACCCATCTTGCTCTTTAGCACACAGGAGGTCAGGAAGAGGCTCACTCTCCTCCTCCATTCCATCATCCGTAGCTAGGAGCATGCCCACTTCGGACCTTTCTAAGTGGGGCTTCAAACGGTTGACATGCAGGACCCGTAAGGGGTTCCTGGGAGATTTCAAGTCCACCAAGTAGGTGACATCGCTCTTTTTCTCCACAACCTTAAACGGTCCAGTCCACCTGTCCTTGAGCGCACAAGGTTCCACGGGGGACATGACCCACACTTCCTGACCAGGCTGAAGCTCTACCAGAGTGGCATTCCGGTCGTACCAACGCTTCATCTCCTCTTGGCTGGCCTCCAGATTTGCCTGAGCAAGTTCTCTGAAGCGCCGAGTCTGGTTCCGAAAGGCCAGCATGTAGCTGTATACATCCTGGGGAGGTTTCCTTGGAGATTGCTCCCAGCCTTCCTTGACCAGACTCAAAGGCCCTCTTACCGGGTGACCGTATAAGAGCTCAAGGGGGCTGAACCCTAGAGACTTTTGCGGCACCTCACGGTAAGCAAACAACAGGCATGGCAAGAGGACGTCCCATTTCCGCCTCATTGGTTCTTCAAGACCCATAATCATGCCTTTAAGGGTCCGGTTGAATCTCTCAACCAGCCCATTTCCTTGAGGGTGGTAAGGAGTGGTGAACTTGTAGGTTACCCCACACTCCTTCCACAGAGACTTCATATAGTTCGAAATGAAGTTGGTGCCCCGGTCTGACACCACCTCTCTGGGGAACCCCATTCGGGAGAAAACACCCATCAGTGCCCGTCCCACCACGGGGGCCGTCACTGTTCTGAGAGGGATGGCTTCCGGGTACCGTGTGGCATGGTCCACCAAGACCAGGATGAACCTGTTGCCCAGGGCTGTCTTGGGGTCCAGGGGCCCAACAATGTCAATACCCACCCGGTCAAAGGGGGTACTGACCACTGGAAAAGGTTGGAGGGGAGCCTTCTGCTTCCTTCCGCTTTTCCCACTTGCCTGGCAAGTGTGACAAGTCTTGCAATGGATGTCTACATCCCTACGCATCTGAGGCCAATAAAAATGGGTGACAAGCCTGTCATAGGTCTTGTCCTGCCCCAGATGTCCAGCTAACGGAACGTCATGAGCCAAACCCAGTAGGAAGGCTCTGAAGCGCTGGGGTACCACCAGCACACGGGCTGACCCAGGCTCAGCAGCCTTAGGCTCGCTATACAGGAGGTCGTTCTCCCAGTACACAAAATGTGACCCTGATTGATCACCTGAGGATTGGGCTGAGGCCTGCTGCCTCATGCCCACAAGAGAAGGGCACACCTTCTGTTCCGCACAGAATTCCTCCCTGGAGGGACCATCATCCTGCTGCCAGTGGGTCAGCTCGGGCAGGTCTCCCAGTTCGGCAATTTGTTCCCCTGTGGGCTCCAGGGCATCCCCCTCAGGGTCTACCTCCTCCTGGACCACGGGAACTATGGGGGCCAGTTTCCCGCGCCTCCTGCCTCTTCTCTTCACAGCTGGGTCCTGGGCCGTACTTTCAGGCTCCAGGACCCCATCAACACCCTTACTCGCTGTCATCGAACGAGTGGTTGCACACACCCACTCTGGCACACCCAACATTTTCAAGTGCGCCTCCCTCTCCACCTTAGCCCTAGGGGAGTCTTCCAAATCATTGCCCAGGAGACAATCGACAGGCATGGCGGGCCTCACAGCAACCTGAAGAGTACCTGAAACTCCCCCCCATTCAAAGGAAACCTGAGCTACCTCACACTCTTTCTGGGAGTTGTCGGCAGCTATCACGGGGTAGAATGCGTGGGGAACCACCTGCTCTCTGGACACTAAGTGACACTTGACAGCTGTCACACTCGCTCCGGTGTCTCTGAGAGCTTCCACTCTATGGCCATTAATGGTCACCCACTGCCTATATTTACTAGTGTTACTAGGCAGAGGGGGTGGAGGGACCATTTGCATGTCTCCTAGCGAGACCAGGGACATCTCTGCGGGACCCCTCCCACCATGGACAACCATCTCCTCCCCTCCCAAGGCTACACTCGGCAACTGACGGGGGGTGCACTCGGCGGTGCATTCGATTTCTTCATGGGACACTGGGGATCGTAATACCGGTGTGCCACCTGCCCACAAGTGTAGCAGGTTAGGGGGCCCCTATGAACAGGTTTACCCGTCGGGGCCCCTGGCTTCTTCTCAGGGGGAGGCTGGGAACCTTTCCCTTGGTTCCCTTGGGGATTACTTTGGGGCCCTTTCTGAGACTCCTTCTGTTTACCCTTGTCCCCCCCACTCTTCTGCTGGGGACCCTGCCCACCTTTGGCTGAGTCTCCCACTGGACCCTTGTGGACCCTGGTACTGACCCAGCGGTCCGCCTCCTCAGCAAGTTTTCTAGGGTTAGATATCTTGCTATCAATCAGGTGCTGGCGCAGCTCTGGAAAACAGTTATTCAACAAGTGCTCCCAAGCAAACAAATCATAAAGAGCTTCATAACTTTCCACTTTGCTGCCCTTTACCCAACCATCCATGGCTCTGCAAAAATAAGACACATATTCAACCCACGTCGTACCAGGCAACTTCTTACATTCTCTAAAAGCTTGTCTGTACTTCTCGGGGGTTAGGCCATACCGTAACATTAAAGCATCTTTCATATGAGCATACGACATCCTATCCTCAACAGGCATGTCTAACAGGGTATCTCTCCCCTCATTCACAAAGCGACCCCACAACCCCGCTCCCCAATCCTTCTCAGGGACCCGGTGGGCCAACAATGCTAACTCATATGCTTTAAACCATTGACCAATATCTTCATTCCTATTATAATCTTTTATCACATCTTTCGGGAAATAAAACCTACTTTCTGCAGGCCCACCCGAGGGATTCAACTCTAACTTCTTAGCTTGGATATCCAGCTCCCTCAACCTGGCTTCACGCTCCAAAGCTAACTTCTCTCGTTCAAACTCTAACTTTTTGATCTCCAAATCAGCTTCTCTTCTACCTCTTGCATTTTCTAACTCCAACTGCCCATTTATCTTTAGCCTTGCCATTTCCATGTTGTAAGCTCGCTCTTTCGCCCTTTCTTCTCTTTCTTCAGGGGAAAGACCTTTGGAGGAAACACTGCTACCGGGAGAGGACACGGGCCCATTCACTGGCACCTCCTCATCCCCTTCCTCTGTGGGTACCACCACTGCATCAGAGGGATCTCTGGACTCCCACCAGGCCTGCAATGCTTTGCGAAAATCATCTTTTCTTGAGAGGCCTGTGGTAGGAACTTTAAACTGCTCGCAAAAGTGCCTCAGCTCATCTTTTTTGTATTTCTTTAGCTTATTCCTCTCAAACTCCTCCACAACAACGACAACAGGGGCAGTGACTCCGTTGTCACTCATGGTTAAAACTGGCAGTGTTAAAAAAAATCAAGTTTCAGAAAAAGCGGAGAACCAAAAATAGGATCCTTCCCAAGTTAGATTGTGACTGCGTTATGGTCTGCTTTCACTATGTAGCGCACACTAATCACTGCACATGGGTCATAAATGCAAGGTCCAAATCCCACCGCTGCCACCAATGTTAGAGCCGGCTGTCTCTAGTTGGCAGAGGTATGTACTTCTGACAAATAGGGACACACCTTTTCTAGTCAGGGCAAGGGGATCACACCCTTTGATAACCCCTGCTCACCCCCTTGGTAGCTTGGCAGAGCAGAACAGGCTTATCTCAGAGGCTGTGTGTTAAGCAATTATGACCACATACAGTAATAAAGTGAATACACTACAAATGGAAACGACACAATAGTATTATAAAAATAAGTATTTTTATATAAGGCTAGCACAAGACCAAATAACGACAAAACTGTACACAATCGTAATAAATACTCTGGGAAGGGAAAAGGGATAATTCAAAGATAGGTTCTTCTTTAGCACAAAAGTCTTTAGTATCAAGCAATCTTCTTCTTAGCAATACAGTTCTTAGCAACAAGGTAACCCACACGGGGGCTACACGACGTCGAGGCAAAGTTAATCCAAAGGTTCGGCGTCGACCGCGAGGAGCGCTACGTCGAGCTCGGAGTCACACGGACCCCCAACAACACAGTACCTTTAGGAAAATGAAGCACACGATGATCAGCGGCGTCGAGCAATCCGGCGTCGCGTCTTCGGTGCCGATCAGGCCTCAGCAGGCGTCGTCGATGGTGCGGTTGCACAGAGTGAGCAGCGCTCACGGCGTCGAGAGGGCACACAGTTGATGCGATCAGCAGCGGTGCAGACACGAGGTCCTCTGGAGATAGAGCCGTACTCCCACTCACTGGCGTTGCTGCTGGCGTCGGTCGGGCCCGGCGGCCGGTCGTCGAGGAAGCGGGACACTGGGGCCATTACCCACTACGTCGAGCTGGATTCGGCGACGTCCGTCGGCGTCGAGATTGCTGGTTCTTTCAGAGGTGCTGGATTCACGGTTCCAGCAAATAGCACTTTAGCAGATGAAGTCCTTTAGCCCTGTGACTTCAGCAGGAGACTGGCACTCTTCCAGTCCTTGGAGATTTTCTTATCAAGCGTGAGAGTACACACACAGTTCCTCTCTCCTGGTTCCTTGGCAAAAATAAAGAAGCACTGCAGGATTCCCCACAACAACAGCACACTGGCAGAAGGGGTAGGCAAGTCCTCAGATCAGCAGGCCTCTTGTCCTTGGTTACAGGGTTCCTTGTCAGAAGTGATCTAAATTCTTGGTTCAGGGGTCCTTCTCTTATACCCCTTTCCGGCTTTGATCCCTTTGTCCATGCCGGGGACTTTCCCAGCATCCTGGGTCTGTTGTGGGCGGAGCCAGGCAGAAGCACCTGGCCTATTCACTGAGCAGGGCTGGGTCCTCAGACGCCCAGCAGGAGGTGGAGCCAGCATTGACACTGGCAGGAGCAGAGCTATCGGCCTCCTGGCAGGAGGTGGGGCTAGGATCGTCCATGGCAGGCACAGGGCCATCAGCCGCTTGGCAGGAGGTGGAGCCAGCATTGTATCAGGCAGGGCAGGCTATCAACAACTACTCTCCCCCTACTCTCAACGCAAATGTCCCACTCATCCCACACTGACTCATCCAGACCTGTGGAGCCACCCAGCTCCTGTCACACACACGCAAGACCAGCAGAAACCAGATATGGTTAGACAAGAAAATAGACACTTTCTAAAAGTGCTATTTTCGAACCCAGAGTCCAAAAACCATCCACACCAACGGATGCGTAATTAAACCCCGAGCTCAGGGATACCAAACTCGACATTGCACCATGCTCCCCGAGCCAGCTAGGATCATAGCATTAATAATCCCAGCGGCCCATTCTAACTAATGGAGAGCAGGCTACCTTACAATAGTGAAGAACGAAGATGGCGGTAATTCACTATTAGGACATGCCAACTTGGTCAGGCGTGTCCTACCTTATACTTACAATGCACCCTGCCCGTGGGCCTACCATAGGGGTGACTAACATGAAGTCAAGGGAAGGGTTGAGGGGCTGGCAAGTAGGTATACTTGCGCAGCCTGCGTGACAGCACTAGGCTGCACGTGGGTCTCGCAATGACCGACCCGTAGACATTCTTTTACGAGGCCGCTCCTGTGAGTGGCACAACACGTGCTGCAAGCCCACGAGCGGCATTTGTATTTACAAGCCCCGGCACTCCTGGTGCACTAGACTAGGGACTGACAGTAAACCAAATAAGCCAAACATGGATACAATAGATACATCAATTTAACATAGGGAGCACTTGCGCTGTGGCACTGATCAGCAGTGACACGGCGCCCAAAGCATATACCAGCAAAACATCGAAAAACAGTAGAGGCAAAACAGAAAAAATGGAGGAGAGACTCAAGCCAATGATGTCAGGTCTAACAGGCACAAAGTTGGATTACGCTGTGGGCAGTGGCACTGGCACAATCAGGCACAAAAAATTGTTTTCAATTCTGTAATGCGAGCGCTACGATAAAAACTGCACAAACGAGCAATACAAATTACGATCTAAACTGCACAAACGAGCAATGCACAAATGAGCAATACAAACTAGGATATAGACTCCACAAACGAGCAATGCATAAATGAGGATTAAAGCGCTTTTGAATTCAAGCAGGCAGCAGTATGGCTGAGATACCCGCCACCCCCTCTCAACACAATCCCCAAGAATGGGAATACGGAAACGGTTCTGAACTTTTGGAAGGCGGGAGGGAGTTACCCTCCCGGCCGTATTTATTAAAATATGAAACAAAATTAAAACATTAAAATAACAGTTTCATATCATGTACAATTTCATTTCCACATTACGATGTTCTTGGCTGACCTTAACACATCTCTAATACAAAGGTTCTCCTAGCCGATACTAAACATCCTGCAAATGCATTTCTCAAAATTGAAATTGTACATCCTAACATTACGGGCCAACGGCAAGGTCGTAACCGGTGTCAGATCCCTAAACCAGAACTCCCCCCTCACTTGTGAGGGGCGGTCGCACAGAGGACTGTACCTTTGTGCCTACTTCCAATTTCCCTTGTCTTGACGGGGGCCCCATGTTAACTCGACGCCATCTTAGTGGTCGTCCGAGGACTCGTGTGAGGTGTCTAGAAGGTAGCGTAGACCCCCCTCCCACCCCACACAACTTACCACATCTGCCGTCGCAGATGTCCTGGCCCCGGGAAATTCCCAGGAGGGGCCCAGCAGCCCCTCCTCCCCAGGGAGGGGCCTATGGCCGCCTTCCCTTTCGGCGTCCCCATCCTTAGAGGGGACCGCCTCCCCGTTTGAGGGGCCAATGGCCGCCTCCCCCCGGGCGCTCCCATCCATAATGGGTGACGCCCCACCTCTAGGGATCTTTCAATTACTGCTCACCGATCATGACCTTACCGCCCGACCAAAAATAAATACGACAACTAAGACTAAAGAGGAGAAAAGACAATTATACTTAAGCAATTCCAAGTATAAACTCTACAGAACATCACTGTTCAACTCTAGTGCAACTACTTTGCTGAATAAAACATGCTGAAAATGAAAATTATCAACTTTATTTCATAAAAAATTACCAACTTTATTCAGAACAACCTGTAAGAAAAAACAATCCACGTCACACGACTTTATTCAAAACAACTCGCTGTCATCAGGGGCTGGTGGGTGGGTCAAAATTGGCTCTTCGTTCCGTCTCGAGCTCACCTGCAATGGGGAGGTGCAGCTTCAGAGCACAGGAACAAGAGGATGCTTCTTTGGCTTGTCGCTCCTTTTATCCTTCTTCGGGCGGGCGTGGACCCACCTCCAATCCGCCTCCGGGGCGTGGCTAGCGGCATCAGTGTCTAGGACAACCCACTCTTGGGCGGGAAAAGGCGCGCCCCGACTACGCCGCTTCGGGCATACCAGCCGAGACTCGCCCCCGCCCAAAATGGCTTCCCGGGGGGATCGGGGTACTCCACCATACGTTCGGGGGGACCGAGTGGTCGCCCCTTTCCATATGGCTGAGATACCCGCCACCCCCTCTCAACACAATCCCCAAGAATGGGAATACGGAAACGGTTCTGAACTTTTGGAAGGCGGGAGGGAGTTGCCCTCCCGGCCGTATTTATTAAAATATGAAACAAAATTAAAACATTAAAATAACAGTTTCATATCATGTATAATTTCATTTCCACATTACGATGTTCTTGGCTGACCTTAACACATCTCTAATACAAAGGTTCTCCTAGCCGATACTAAACATCCTGCAAATGCATTTCTCAAAATTGAAATTGTACATCCTAACATTACGGGCCAACGGCAAGGTCGTAACCGGTGTCAGATCCCTAAACCAGAACTCCCCCCTCACTTGTGAGGGGCGGTCGCACAGAGGACTGTACCTTTGTGCCTACTTCCAATTTCCCTTGTCTTGACGGGGGCCCCATGTTAACTCGACGCCATCTTAGTGGTCGTCCGAGGACTCGTGTGAGGTGTCTAGAAGGTAGCGTAGACCCCCCTCCCACCCCACACAACTTACCACATCTGCCGTCGCAGATGTCCTGGCCCTGGGAAATTCCCAGGAGGGGCCCAGCAGCCCCTCCTCCCCAGGGAGGGGCCTATGGCCGCCTTCCCTTTCGGCGTCCCCATCCTTAGAGGGGACCGCCTCCCCGTTTGAGGGGCCAATGGCCGCCTCCCCCCGGGCGCTCCCATCCATAATGGGTGACGCCCCACCTCTAGGGATCTTCCAATTACTGCTCACCGATCATGACCTTACCGCCACAGGCCGGATAGTTGACCGGCTATCCGGACCCCCCACAAAAACTCCTACTTAAAGGTCATGGCTGCAAAGTCTTTAACCAAGCTACGAGGTCTCCTATGAGTAAGGAATTCCCCACCTGGGACAAATGGACCCCATCTTCTAGATACATATTGTCCCCCCTGATACATCCATGAGGAATAGAATGCAAGTTACTTGTACGGAACAGTCTACCAAGTTTGTTATTCACTTTCTTCACCGAATGATTTACAGCAGACACAGAATTAGCCCCCCGCCATACCTTCCGTGGAATCATATGGGACCATGCAATCGTGCACCCCGGAACCCTTCTCGCCAACCAACTTACTGTGGATAGTATCAACTCGAGAAGTACTCGTTGACCAGTGGTCACCAAATCATTGCCCCCAAGATGCACTATGATTATAGATGGCGGTGACCTTGTCCGCCCTAACAAACCCTCCATAAAAGTTTGGAACTGGTCAATACAGAGCCCGCCCCTTCCGTAGAAGGTCACCCTGCACCCGTATTCCCCAGCCATGTGAATCATGTCACCTGCTTTGAATACGTCTGCGGCACGCCTCACGTATGAGTGGCCCACGACCCACACCACTCTTTCCTCAGCCGGTGATCTTTGACCGCTGGTTCCCAGGTGTCGGGTCGACTGCACAGTCCGCCCCGCCTCGTAAACTCGCGTAACTGTAAACCAAACAAAAACAAGAAGCGTGAGTGCATGACATTAGCTTCACAACATGTGCAACTGCACATACCTTTTATAACAATTCGAGGACCAACGCCCCAACTGTTTCACTTTTTCAACACTCAGACCCCTGGCTGTAGCCTCTGTAGCAGCCCCTATCCGGAAGGAATGGGTCCCAAACTCGCACGGGTTCAAGCCCGCAGCTGCGATTGCCTTTGCAAGCACCCGCTGGAACTGAAACCTAGTCAGTGGGGTGGCGTCAGCGTGCCTCAGCAAGATTCCCCCCCATGATGCCGCCCTCTGCGCCAAATACTCCTCAACGCATGCAACCGGGCACATGGGAGACCCGGGAATCCGCTGGACTACTACACTGTCCCCGATCGCTCCCTGATCGGTCTTGGACCTGGCAAATGAGACTACCATTGTCTCCCCCTTAACTTGAATGTGCTCTCAGCACAGACCTCCCCCCGTATCCTGCTTGTTCTTTGCTACCAGTTCGCTTACCCGCATAGCCCCATGGAATGCTAATGCAAAAGCGGCCCGGAACAGCACCGTCTCTGACTGAGATGAACAAGTCGCAGGGAGTACGGACATTAACTGGGACAACCTTTCCAGACCTATCGGGTGCCTCTCATCCACTCTGCGACCCTCAAGGCGTTGCCACCCACGCAGCACTTTTTGTACCAGAAAAGACGCTGTGGGATCCTGGATACCATGAGCCCGTGCCATGAAGGAAATGGCGGCCCGGTGCCTATTGGCCGTAGCCACTGATTTGCCTGCCTGATGTAATGATAACAGAAATTTCAGGACATACTCCTCTTGGCCCCAAAGCACCCCCCTAGCAGAACCCAAAAAGGACCAATAGGAACGGAACGCCCCTTCATATGCCTTCCTTGTCCTGGGTGCTAGACTCTCTCCCACGAGGTCTTGTAGTCCGGGGCACCGAGAGACCAGAGAGCTTCGGGAAATGGTGCCGCCACCGGGTCCGCTGTGGGCAGAAAACCCCAAAAGGCCTGCATACGGGAACGAGAAAGCGCATCAGCTGCCTGATTTAACACCCCTGGCACATGTCTTGCCCTAAAGTGGACGTTTAGTCTCATACACAGCAGAACAATTTCCTTCAGCAATCTCAAAATCCATCTGCAGCGTGCTGCCTGACTATTGATACACTCAACCACGGTCATATTATCAGACCAGAACACCACAGAGTTATCACGAAACCCCTCAGGCCATGTTTCTCCACCAACAATTCGGGCCTACGTTCCCCCATAATTGCAGTGAACATTCCAAACGCTCTGCCCCAATTGCCTATCGATTCATCAACTCTGAAAGCAGCCATCTTGGCGCGCCATACACTAGGGTGCAGAAACTCTTTTTGACCTTTTACATGCTCAATCTCATAGTGATCGGTCAGTAGGGAAAACATGTTTACATATTTATCAGCCCATATCCTTTCTTTTACCTCAATCGGGATATGCTGAAACACTTTCTCCCTCCTTGAAGGTACCGATCCCTCCCCCGCCATTGGCAATGGCTGCTTACCTGAACCGGTAACTGCGACCGTAGTCCCTGCCGAACCAACGCCCGACACTGGTTGTTCCACGGGAGCCTGCGGGGAAACAAGAGGACACGGTGCCTTCGCAGCATCTTTCGATTGCCGCAACTGCTTCATTATCGCCCTGGCATCATCAGCCGTGGCCCCCTCGTTCTCTTTGCCCAACCATGCCGCCAACTGGGCAGCCAGCTCAGGAGGCATATCCTCCCCGTTCACAGGAGTGACTACCACAGGGATTGGTTGCCCCCCGTTCGGGACCGGGGTCGGGGCCTCGATCGGCGTGGCCGGGTGCGCTGGGGGTGCTTCGGGAACCGGGGCCTCCCCACCCGACGCTCCCTTCTTGGCCCTTCTACCTCTCCCGTTAGGGACCACTCCCGTCAATGCTGGTCCGACGACTCTCTTAGGTCCCCCCGCACCATTCATTGCCGCCATCTGCTTCTTCATCTCTGCCATATCCTTCACCAGCATACGAAGCATCTGATCAGTCCCGACCCTCTTTCCGACCTTCTTGCTAGGCATCGTCCACGTATGCTCCTCGAGGTCCTAGGCCCAGAAACTCCGACTCACTGAAAGAATAAACACAAAGATTAAATCCTCAAAATTGGCTCTTCGTTCCGTCTCGAGCTCACGTGCAACGGGGAGGTGCAGCTTCAGAGCACAGGAACAAGAGGATGCTTCCTTGGCTTGTCGCTCCTTTTATCCTTCTTCGGGCGGGCGTGGACCCACCTCCAATCCGCCTCCGGGGCGTGGCTAGCGGCGTCAGTGTCTAGGACAACCCACTCTTGGGCGGGAAAAGGCACGCCCCGGCTACGCCGCTTCGGGCATACCAGCCGAGACTCGCCCCCGCCCAAAATGGCTTCCCGGGGGGATCGGGGTACTCCACCATACGTTCGGGGGGACCGAGTGGTCGCCCCTTTTCATTCTTTAAAGCGCAAAGCAATGTGAGCGCAGCCCAACGATACCAATGGAGACCAGGGAGCGTGGGGAACTCTGCAGCTTAGGCCAGTTGGTGTGGGATACGGGATGCCTCAACGACATTGTATAACATTGTGATTGCACAGGCTGCAGTGGTGTGGCCATCTGGCAGTTTGAAACTAGAGCTATCAACATATAGTTCCCCTGGGGTCAGATAAGGGAACATCAGTCAGGTCTACACGTCCTTTCGTTTCTTCCTCAGTACGAAATAAACAATCATGGACATCATTGTCCTGTTCTTCCAAAGGGAAGGGTAGTAACGTGGCTGGTTCAGAGTAGCACATCGTTTAATGGTAATATGGGGAGCAAACAAGGTCAATTCCTAGTAAGCCAGACGCGCACTAGTAAGGTACTGCATCTTTGTCTTTTCAATAGCGTATCCACAGCATGAGGTACCATTACTGTGAGATCAGAATCAAGGATATGCCCTGACGATTGTCTGATAGAAACTGCCACGTTAGCGCTCAGACAGCTCGGGAGAGCTCTGGTGATGTTATCGAGCATGGCAGAGAAATAGGCGCAGGGTCTCTTCTTACCACCAAAACCCTGTGTTAGAACAGAAAGCCCGCAACAGACTTTCTGCATAGCCTTGTAGAGCCGGGCAGAATCTAAAGTTCTGACCGGCTATTGATTATCCAAACAGATGTCTGCTAACTGTATGGTTTGGTATGCTGAAGAAAACATTCTTTAAGGCAATTATGGAAAAGACTTCTGCTGATGGGGAAATCATTGTCAGGATCGTGGTAATGTCTGGGACCACAGGTTACTAGGGAACCACGATCTTATTTACCTCTCTAAGGTCGATCACAACATGGTAAACATCAGGGTGGGCATCAGAAGAATCCAAGGGTGTCTTTTTAAGAATAGGAAGAATAGGTCTATCACACACATTCCCCACTGACTCTTCAACCACACCAGACTGTATTATTTGTAATAAAGCCTTTTCTCCTGCCTGCGAGATCTTGTACTAGGGAATGCATGGCAATTTGCCATTGTCCTTTATCTGAATGGAGACCTGTGGGATCTGGAGCCCACAATGTGTTTGGCACATTCTTGAACTCTGCGGGGAGGGGAGCATCTTTCACAAATCATTGCTTTGCGCAGGCCACCTATGGTCCAATAGTCATGTATACACCATCAGGAGAACAAAATATTGTCTCATGGAACCTTTTCAACAAATCCAATTTCAACAAATTCTCCCCACAATTGGACATCTATTAAATTGGGAATCAACCGTGAAGGGGCCAATAGTCAAAGCAAGAGGTTTGGAAATGGGGCTAACAACCGGCATGCCTGAAAAGCCTACCAACACATTATTTTGGCCAGACAGAGCTGCACCCAGGACCAGTGAATGGGAAACAGAGCTATTCATAGCACCTGTGTCAACTGAAAAAATGTCTTTTGTGTCCTGCACATCAGCAGTGACGTAGGGTCCCCGCTGATCTATAGGCACCGGAACTGGACCCATGCCGTCACTGGTTGTCCTAGCTGTGCGACAACCCGTCACCTCATCCATGTCATAGTCATTGTGACAGTACTGTCGACTTCGGGGTCAGCAAAATAGTTCCCGCTCTGCCTAATATATGATGTATCATCTGACTGCTTCCCCCCTTGGCCTGCTCCTCCTCGTCCACGTCCTCTAAACCCTCGACCTCTCGGGCCTCTACTTTCTGCAACAGCTCCAGACACTCATTCCGCCGATGTCCCTCCTGCTGACAATACACACATTGGTTAAACCAAAGAGGCGCATTTGAAGCACCACCCCTATTAGAACAGGGTAACCGCTGAGCCAAACCAGAACCTCTGCCTCTCCCCCTCGCAACCTGCTGCATCAACACCCTCATCTTCAGATCCTTTGACTTTTTCTCCGCCTTCTCTTTGTCCTCATTCTCTCTATGCTTGTAGTACTGCGCCATACTCAAAATCACTGATTGGGATGAAGTCGTCCAAGTACTTTACGACGCCTGTAACCTGGCTGCAATCTCGGGAAGCAAATTAGTGAAGACAATTTTTAACAAAAAACGAACACCACACTTCTGTGACAGGTACTGAGCACTTAATTCTAGAAACACCCCTTCAAATCTGGTAAAAAAATCTGACACACTTTCATACATCTTCTGATGACATGCAGTCAACTTATTCCAGTCCACTCTCTTTGGCAGGATAAGGGAGTGCATATAAGTGATAATACGCCCCAGTAAAGCTAGGAGCTCCGCTTTCGGCTTATTGCCAGGCTTCCGCTCCTTATCCCATGCCTTGATCTCATCTCATGTGCCACCCAACTCCAGTGCATGGTCCTCGGTATGTGTAATACTAAAAGTAAAAAAAGGAAAAACAATGAAATAAAAACATGCAATAACAAATAACTATTTTGTGTGGAGTACAATGTTCATTATGCCCCATGTTTGAGCTTTGATAAGCCGTTATTTAAAGAAATTGAGGTCTTGAGGGAACCCTACTTTGGTAGGGTTGCTTGGTTTTTCTTTTCCCCCTGTTTCTTGACCTGTCAAGTTATTTCTCTAGAGGGGTGCCTTGATAATTCAAATGGTCCTGGGTATGTACCTGCCTCCATATATCTACTGATACTGGCAGACCAAAGAGCAACTCAATATCAGCTGACGGCATCACTGTGGAGGAGGCCGCCTCCGTCAATTCCTTATAATATGCAGTGGGGTTCATCCTGGGGTCTGACAGCTGACACTTTAGGGATAGGACCTCACACCTCCTCCATGGATTATAGATCCACTGTTCCTGAAAACGAGGGTTGACTCATGGTGTAATTACAGTGTCCTTGGAGTTGCGCAATTCTGGTATTTCTTGGTGGTAAATGGGATGAACATCTCTCATGGGGTGCTGTGTCCCTATCGTCGGATCCTTTTGGAGCAATCTGCCTAGGTAACCCACAAGTGTCGTTACATTGCTAAAAACTTCCTTGGGAGCCATACCCGTGGCATATACCCTGTCCCGTATGTCATAGATGATTTGCGGTGCAACGCCCTGAAAACACTGCTCCCACAGTCCTATTAGCGTGGCCGACATGTGCTTAAGAGCACGCTGCTGTATGAATGGCTCATAATCTTTGATCACACTCCACACATCTTCCACACTATAGATTGGGTTCCAAGCCCACTGAGCTGCTTGATTCGCCACCATTTGCTTTTCCTCTTCACCTACAGCAGAACGCACCGACACTCTCGCCAGGCGGTCTCACACCGTTGCCCAATTTGCTTCATGCATCTCACAGGCGTCTCGACATTTGACAATGTTTGTGATGTCATACCCAAGGGCAAAGGGCAGATGCAGAGATAGATACCATCATGTAGGGAGACAATGTTGTAGGGGTGAAAGGGGGTTTAGCAGTCAAAACTGAACTACTAGACAGGACAGGAGAGCTAACGCCTCCCGCCCCTGCGACTGGTGCGGGTAGAGGAAAAGCAAGTGGGGCCGGGGCTGAAGCAGTAGTGCCAGAAACGGAAACACTAGAGAGGGCAGCACTAGGGGCTGGAGACTGGGAAGTTGGAACTGTTGGGTATATCCGTTCAGGGGCATAAGGAGGTGGGGGATGGGGATCCAATAGTTTTTCAACAAAATCATCATCTTCTTCTCTAGTAACATAACATTTATCAGTCTGTAATCGAAACTTTCTATCTGCACATTCTATGCCTTTCTATATACCTTCTCTCTCATAGGCCTCTGCCTTCTGTGTTATAGTTTGCGTCTTTCTCTTCCGGGCCTCTTTCTCTGCTCTCATACGTCGCTACTTTGCATCTTTCTGCCATACATCGACTGCCTGCTTGTTTTAGCGAGCAATTTATCCTGCAAGAAATTCAACTTTTGTTCATCGAACGAACCTGTAAGTGGCCATTGCAGCTCAGCATTGTCCCTCGTACATTTATGCCACAACGTGCTAAACATACTAGGGCTAATACCATGCTTGATTTATACGTCAAAATTTGGTGAACCCTCCAGAGGCGCAGGCTGGCTCTCTTCCAATCGAGCATCAGTAGAACAACATCGACATCCAAAACATCTGAACTTACTTAAACAAGTCATCTTAATATAAGACACAAGCACTGTCCCCAACGAACAAATACAACTTCAACGAAAATAATAGAAGGAAAATAAACGAGAGAACAATTGTTCAAGAACGAAAACGAAACGGAAAATGGAACCAAAGTGAAATGGTCCGCAAACCACCCACTGCAGTCCGGAGACTGTACCAAGTTCAAGAAGACTGGCTCTAGCCCCAGGTCTTTTGCGAGGAAAAAAACTAATTACAAATTGGTCTGGCAGATTGTTTGTAAACACTCTGTATCTTTTAAAAGGGTCTGCAAACCCACCAAGTTCAAACCAAAACAGCCCAAAAAGACTAAACCAAGACACAGCCCGTCGGCTTGTGCCGTTCAAGCAAGGCAGTCTAAGAACTGCACAGAGGCAATAGAGAGACTGCATCAGGACACAGACCGCAGGCTTGCGCTGTTCAAGAATGATGCCATTTTCCAAGAATCAAATCACTCACCTGGTGCACTCAGGTGGAGTCAAATTATTTTCCACTACTGACTCTTCGGACCAAATGGTCAACTCCAAGGTTTCGCCTTCTCAGGACCCTAGCCGGTTACCACCAGATGAGGAGTCACCTGATCAGATGGGCGGCGCAGCTGCATGAACCCAGCTGGACCATGTGGGGTACCCCGATCTGCCCCACGGACCAGATGCACCCCGACCCTGCAAATCACCTAGCGGGGTACCTGTTCGGGCGCCAATTGAAGGAAGTGGCCCTTAGGAGCCACCCGGGTTACGAATAACCACCTACTATTTATTTATTTATTTAAATGCTTATAGAGCGCCAGAATCGAACCCAAGGGTTATCTCCGCGCTATGGCTGCAAGCACAGGTGACAGAATAGCAACAGTACCGGTGAACTGATGATACGTAGTGAGGAGGAGAAAGGCTTATAAAGCAGTGAACAGATTGGTTTTTAGTGCTTTCCTGAATGTAAGGTGGTGGGAGATCTGTCTAAGGCTAAGGGGCAGATTGTTCCACAGAGTTGGCCCCACTGAGGAGAGAGCGCGGCCACCTTGTCTGGTCTTTTTAATGAAAGGAGAATTAAGCAGGAGCTGGTTGCTGGACCGTAGATCACGTTCCGGTCTGTAAGGATGAAATAGTTGGGCTAGGTAGCTGGGGCCATTTCCAAAAAGGCATCTGTGGACAGTACAACAGATCTTGAATTTGATCCGTTGGCGTACCGGGAGCCAGTGAAGTTCTCTCAACAGGGGTCCAGAAGGAGTTCTAGGGGGGGCGTTCAGAATCAATCTGGCCGCCGTGTTCTGGACCACCTGCAGCCTATTGATGGCATCCTCATTGGCTAGTATCAGGAGCCCATTGCAATAGTCAAGACGACTTATTACAAGGGTCTGTACCAGAGTCTTCCTATAGATGTCAGGTAAAAGAGGGAAGATACGTCTGAGTAAGCCAATGGTATGGAAGCAGGCTCCAGCAATCACGTTCGCGTGATCCTTTAGGGTTAGGTTTTGATCCAGTTTCACTCCTAGGTTTTTTATAGTAGACTTTGGGGAAGGTACTGGTCCCAGGTCTTGGGGCCACCAGTCGGGAGACCAGAGCATGCTAGCTTTACCGAAAAGCATCACCTCTGTCTTCCCGACGTTGCACTGGAGGTAGTTGGAGGCCATCCAGTTAGAGATGGCCCTCATGCCTTCCGCAAAGTTTTCCCTAACATTAGCATTGAGGGCATGGAAAGGGAAGAGGAGTTGGGTGTCGTCGGCATATGACACTGGTGTGAATCCGTACTTCCTCACAATCTCAGCAAGGGGGGCCACATACACATTGAACAATGTGGGGCTTAGGCATGAGCCCTGTGGCACCCCTTTGGTGAGCTCCCTAGTGATGGAATGATAGGGGCCCAAGCTGACAGATTGTGTACGCCCAGAAAGGAAACTCTCCAGCCATGCAAGCGCCTGGCCTCTAATGCCCACTCCTTGTAGTCTGTTCAACAGGATCTTGTGTGACACAGTATCAAAAGCTGCTGACAGGTCTAACAGCACCAGAATCATTGATCCTCCTCTATCCTGTGACATCTTGATGTTGTCGGTCACGGAGAGGAGAGCAGATTCGGTGCTGTAGTTGGGCCTGAACCCAGATTGAGATTGGTCCAGGCCCCCTGTCGCTTCTATGAAGCTGGAGATCTGAGAGTTAGCAAATTTCTCAGCCAACTTAGTCAGGAGGGGCAGCAGAGAGATAGGGCGAAGGTTGGAGAGTTCCGTCCAGGGGGAGGTGGTGTTTTTGCGTATCGGATTCACAACTGCCTCTTTCCACTGTTGCGGGAGTTTACCCTCTGTGAAAGAGAGATTGAGGATCTTCATGATGATAGGACATAGTAAGCTGCTCAGGTTATTAGTTACTCTGGCAGGGAGAAGATCACGAGGGGAACCAGATTTCACATTACTCAGAAGGGTAAGTATATCACTTTCTGTGACTTCTGGGAAGACTTCAAGGGTCTCGGTAGGAGTTTCTTTGCACAGAGTGCTAGGGACTTCCAAATTGTTAGGATGTTTGATAAGAATTTTATTGTAAATGGTGTCTATTTTGTCCTCAAAGAATGTGGAGATGTTGTTGCACAACTCTTGTGTGAAAGTGTCAGAACTTTCACAGGCCAGGGGGTTGGTGAAGGTCCTAAGAATTTTATACAGTTCCTTAGTTGAGTTGGCCGCTCCATCAAGCTGAGACAACAGGCAGGTTTTCCTTGCCTTTTTAATGTTTTTATGGTAGGAGGATAAAGCCTGCTGATAAAGTTCTTTGCTGGCAAGAGAGTGATTTCTCCTCCAGTGTTTTTCCAGCTTCCTACATTTTTGTTTCTCCAGTTTTAATGATTCAGAATACCATGGTTCTTTATTGGTGATCAGAGGTTTTTTGACAGTCTTTTGAGGGGCTAGCAAGTTAGTGATATCCAGAAGGGTGTTATTTAATTTGGATAGAGCCACTTCAACATTGTCAGAGTCGGAGATTGTTGGCTCTCTCCAGAGTTGTTTAAAGGAGTCCAGAGTAATTTTATGCCACGACCTTTTGGTAATACTCAGATTAGCGCAGCGGTCCGGGGGTTTCTCAAGTGGTGAAAAGGAGAATTCCAGCAGGCTATGATCTGACCAACTGATGGCTTTAGGAGGGTGGCAGTGTATTAAAGGGTGATTGGTGAATATTAAGTCCAATGTATGGCCCTTTCTATGAGTGGGGCCACAATTTCTTAAATGAAGACCTAGGAGAGCAAGGTCAGCTAGGAGGAGTTTAGTGTCAGGGTCGTCTGCAACATCTACATGAAAATTAAAATCACCGAGTAAAATAAAGTTTTCTTTTGCTCTTAGGTGAGGGGCTAGTATCTCGGTCAAAGCAAGTGAGAAACCTGCATTGGAGCCCGGGGGTCGATATACCAGGGCACCTTTCCAGTGTTCCTTAGCTCTGATATTGATGTTGAAAATCATTATTTCCATGGTGGGCAAAATAACTTGCTCCTGGACCGTGACATGGAGATTTTCTTTGAAAATGATAGCTGTCCCTCCACCAGTTTTTATAGGACGATCCTGCCTTAGGATTTTGTAACCTTGAGGGATCCCCAGAGTGATTGAAGGGACCGTATGGGGCTTCAGCCAGGTTTCTGTGAGGAAACATATTTCGGGCTTATGGCTTTGAATAGTGTCCCATAACTCGACATAATGTCGGGGAAGGGACCGGACATTTAGAAGGAAGCTTTTCCAACCTGTAACTTGAGTGATTGTACTGCTAGCCCTAACAGAGCCAATGACCTATGCCTTCCCAAGAATGAAGAGTCGGTCAGACAGTAGAGAATACATTTCATTAGCAATACTCTGCAGAGGAGTCCATCATGACCTGCTCCCTAAGATGTCTGCCGAGGGACTGACCCACCCAACGGTCCACATTGAGTAATCATCATTCCTCCCAAAAAGCCTCCATCCACGCCTTCAATGGAAAACTACTGGCCTGGCCCGAACACGAAGAAACAGGCACAGTAGGATGAGCTAACACCTGCCAGATGGGTACATGTTATCAGGGATTCAAGGCTACGGTACTCGGTCTCAGCATCTCCTAATATGGGAGCAGAAACTACACATTCAGATAGGTATGCAAGGGCAGAATGGACTATTCATTAGTATGTTGAGGAACAGCCTTGAACAGAAAATAAAATAAAAATGAAATACAGTGTTTTGCTAAGGCAAGCAATACGGGATACGGGTAATGAGGTCTAACTCAGGCACAGTCTAAGGAGCCTAATAGGGATTATGAAATGCAAAATGGAGTCACACTTCCTAACTGAAGCCTGCACATTACGGAGATAACTCAGTGGGTTGCATAATGTGAATACAAATGGCATCTATTTAGACACACACTGCTAACCTAATATAGCATGAAATGAGGGTGTTGTAGGGATGGGAATTTGAAACCTAACACCTCCAAGAAAATGTTTGTGAGTACCCATGATTCAGAATAAATATATGAGTGCCATATCCTCTCGCCTGCTCCAGTTATGTGCCAGTATCAAAAGCAGTTGCTCTAAAATATGTAAAGAGCAGCGGATATCCCACATTTTGAGTTTCTTTTTGGCTTCATATATTTTTTTTCACCTCGTAAAAATGTTGATTCTTTGAGTGAGTGTGCACAGTTATACCAAACTAATGACATACAGCTTGCACTTTGGACAGGTACAAAGAATCCAACGTGCATTATACTTTAAGTCTTTGTGCTTCCATAATTTAGGATCAGCTAATAGAAGCCGACAGCTAAATCCAGATTTTCTCCCACGAGACCCACAATTCAATCATGCAAGCAGAGCAGAAAAGGAGAAATCCACAGCTGATCTCGCCTTTCAAGGAATAAAAAGAAATAGTTCCATGGCATTTGGGATACAAATGGTCATGTTCTGTACATAAGTTAAAAAACGTGCCTTGGTTTATAGTTGACATCTAAATGTGACAGCTGGGCGAAAAGGGAATACAGATTATGCATCATGTTCCAGTGTTAGATGCATGGCTTTTTATAGAAGTACAATTTTAAACATGTAGTGCTGTATCTGCTGCATATTATAAATATTTAGAAAAACTACAGAGAGGCAGTAGGCCATTAAAGTTAAGCCATTAAACACTGCACAACAATTCACAACATACATCAAAATGCATTACAATGAGATTATAATATATGCAGGTCTTTAATGACTGGATAGAACCCTTTCTCTTTTTCCGTTACTAATATCTATTTGTGATGTCACATCTTACTTGTAATAAAATGACGTAATTGGTAACCATTGCTGTGAACTCACTTCATCCTTCTTTTTTTTGCATTTTACTGCATATTCTGAACTACAGCCTGTTTTAACAGTGCATTACAATAAAGCGGTTTGAAGCATACTTTGAACAAATTACAAGCTCTTTCTTATAAAGTGTTTGATTTCACTGAATATACGTGCAACCATATCATCTATTTTGAACTGAACAGCATTATTTTAAGAGAGCGGATTAGGGAAAGGGTGATCATTTTTAGGAATAAAATACACCCTACAGTGCATTACAAAGATTACTTGACTTTACATCTGTAGCTTTCACTCTGCCATATGGGGTCCCTCAGGGATCATCCCTGAACCCGATCCTATGTAATATATATGCGGCATCACAGGCAAAATTGATTAGATAATTTTTACATTTTTTCCTATGTGGGGGTAAAGAAATTGTAGTTTTGATCTCAGACCATCCCCTAGAGGTTGCTAAACGCTTCAATAAGTGTATTTTTGAGGTTGTAGGCTGGATGTGAGACAACTGCCTTAAGTTAACTCTAAAAAGGTAGAGGTCCTACTTTTTGGAACGGAAACCACCTTTTTGAATCCTATTTGGTAGCCTCATGAGTTGGGCCCGCTTTCCATCCAGTCTCTAAGGTCAGACATTTGGGGGTCATCTTCGATTGCAAGCTTACTTTTCCAACCACATAAATCAATCTACATTATTCTGTTTTTACTTTTTAAGAACACTAAAAAAGATCCTTCCTTTCATCCCTTTTAATTCACAGAAACCGTAATCAGAACTAAAGTCCTTTCTAAGATCGAGTACGACAACGCCCTTATATGGACATACGTAAAAGGCAGATGAATAAACTGCAGACACTTCAAAATGGGGTGGCTTGCCTTCGTACGAAAATCTCAATACATACATTAGTCTACCAAACCATTGTGATGCTTCATTTGCTCCAATTCAGGAGATCAGCAGCATTTAAAGCACTTTGGGGCCCATTAGGATGGTGGGCGGACTTCAGTCTGCCCGCCATCCTCGCGGTGCTGGGACCGGCCGCCATACGTGCAGCGGTCCTGCACCGCTGATTAGGATGTGACCGCCAGGTCCGCATATTTGACATTGCGGAGGGTGCCTGCAGCAATGCCAAATTGACATGTTGTGCATTCCCATGCACAAGGTGACAGGCACTGCGCAGTGCCTGCCACCTTGTGCATGGGAATGCTGGGGGGTACCATAGATACCCCCCAAGTGCACGTCCCACCACCCCACCCTTCCTGGGGGCCCACAATGGGACCCCAAAGCAAATTCCCGCCAGCCTTCCATGGCGGCTTCACCGCCATGGAAATGTCTTTTCAACCAGGCAATATAATATGGATGGCGGTGCCTTCCAGGCACTGCCAAAACAACAAGTGATGGACTGAATGTGGATCAATGTCACACACTCCCCCAGTCAAAAGATCTGGGCCCAAATCCATCGTTTTTTTGCACTCCACACCACCCTGGGTTAGACAATGGCGATATGCAAATCAGCTCCGACCCTGTTGCCCCATGGGAACAGTCCAGTCCGAACTACAAAAGCCATGTCCTTCCCAGAACGGAATCAAGCATCCGAGGACCGGACCGGTTTCGAGGTAACACCTCTCATCAGCCCGGCTAGCTTGACTCCAAGTGGTGTGGAGTGCCTGGGACCCACGTCTGGGCATCCCCAGCGCACTTAGGGCGGCAATTGCAAAAACAACAAGTGATGGACTGAATGTGGATCAATGTCACACACTCCCCCAGTCAAAAGATCTGGGCCCAAATCCATCGTTTTTTTGCACTCCACACCACCCTGGGTTAGACAATGGCGATATGCAAATCAGCTCCGACCCTGTTGCCCCATGGGAACAGTCCAGTCCGAACTACAAAAGCCATGTCCTTCCCAGAACGGAATCAAGCATCCGAGGACCGGACCGGTTTCAGGGTGGTGTGGAGTGCAAAAAAACGATGGATTTGGGCCCAGATCTTTGGACTGGGTTGAATGTGTGACATTGATCCACATTCGGTCCATCACCTGTTTTGTTTGCAATTGCCACCATATTATGCCCCAGCTCCACCTGGCCAGCAATCATAACGATTGCCGACCAGCAGAAAAGTGGTGGATGGACTTACCGTCCACCACGGATCCCCCCGCCATGATAATATAGCGGGTGTAAATCAAGTTGGGATGGCGGGCAGATTGCCATTATAATCACCCCTTTCTTGGGCACACAAAGCACTTCACAATTCTAGCTCACAAAATTTGAGAAAGCTAATCTGCTGATATACCCTAAGGAGGCCCCTTCATTTTGGCTCTTTAAAACTAATGGCTAGGTCGAAAGCCAGGAAAGCATCTTTGGGTTGAAAAAGTCTTTCAGATGCCAACATAAAGTTATGGAATACAATAACTTTGCATATCAAAGAACAACCCACTATTCTGCAGTTAAGGAAATAACTTAAAACATGGCTCTTCTCAAGACTTGCCTCTTTAATACCACCTTGTTATTATCCACAGAGATCTGTTTTTACCATCATTATTTCAGATGCTAGCTCCAAGATACTCTTGGGCAATCAAACGCTTTACAAATTATCGATATCAGTGTAGCAAGGTACATGAGTTTATAAGTTTATAAAGGAAATCGGCCTCCAGTTATGTTCCTCTATCTAGTCACAGAACTCGTTGATGAACTGGACTATTAGTCAGATATTCTCTATATCCTGTAATTTCTTATTTATATCTGCAGATTTTCGCTATCTGATTCACTATTAAAAAGTGAATGTTAGACCTGTTAGCCTTAGAGTGGTCTTCCTCCAACCTTTTGCCTCCCTTCATCCATTTTCTGACCTCCTTTTTGCTGGCTTTAGGACTCTGTGCCCTTTACCACTGCTGAGGAGTGCTACAGTGCTTGTGCTCTATCCCCTAAACTTGGTAATATTGACTTAACCCTAATTGGCATATTTATTTTACTTATAGGTCCCTAGTAAAGAGCACTGCATGAGCCTAGGGCCAGTAAATTAACTGCTACCAGTGGGCCTACTGCACTCATTGTGCAACCCACTTAAGTAGCCCTCGAACCATAGGTCAGGCCTGCCATTGCAGAGCCTGTTTGTGCACTTTTAGACTGCCACTTTGACCTGGCAAGGTAAATCTCTCGCAAGGCCTAAATTCTTCCCTTCTTATATCAATAAGTCACTCCTGAGGTAGGCCCAGTCTAACCCAAAGGGCAGGGTAATATGTATTTAAAAGGCAGAACATGTACTTTTACCTGTATTGGTAGTGAAAAACTCCCTAATTCAATTTTTACAATTTCAAAACCTATCTCTCCCACAGGATAACATTTGAATTACCGTATTACATCTATTCAGTGCAATTCCCTATTGCATAGAGGTAGCCTTTTAAAGTTTGGTGTCACTGCACAGTTTCAAATCAAGACTTATGGTGAATTTGGATTTTGAATTACGATTCAGCAAATGTCACTTGCTCCTCCCAAGTTTAGCGACCTGTGGACACATAAGTGGCTAGATTTCCCCACAGGAGGAAGGAAGTTGGAACCTGCGACACCCAGATCGAGGCGGCTCGGAGCTGCGTTGGTGGCCGAATATCTGAGGCCTTTTCGAGATGCAAAGCAGAGTGAACAGGAACCGATAGAGCGGTGTTACGCCATCTCAGGCCCCCCCACCAAACTGCATGAGCTGGGCCCTGTGGACTGAAATTACTCAAAGGAGACCCAGTAAGGAGTTTGCTGCTGTGGATGGTCAGGCCCCCACAGTCCTTGGATTGGCGACTGCATCACACCTTGGACGCACAGTGAGCAGGGCACGGGTCAGCATGAGACAGTCAGGCCTGCTCTGGGGAGCCGAAGCCCAACTGCCCGGAAGGATCACTGTGCCGTGTCCTTCTGGGCTTTGGGGCCTGAGTGTTGGGTTAGCTGTGAACAACCTAGGTCATGGGGTGAGGGGCCCGACCACGGCCTGGAGTGACGAAGCGGAGGGCCCAGTTCCGAGTTCTATAGATGCTTGGAGCAGTCCCCGGCAAAGATGGTTAGACCCAAGGGCTCCCACCCTGGTCAGGCCAACCAGATAGACAACTACACTATAGGCACACTCTGGGGATCCGGGAGGCACTGCAAAAGACTGCGGTGGTGAAAGGGGCAGACCCTACACAAGAGCCACCTCTAAGAGACATCATGAAGGCAATCAGGGACCTCTGGGGCATGCTCAAACCAAAGCTTGACTCAGTGATGGAGTCGGTGAATCTGCTTCGAGTGGACTTTTATAATATGTAGGGCAAAGTATCCACAGCCGAAACATACATCTGGGCCCTGCAATCCAAGACTAAACCCTTTGAGGAACAGGTGGGTAAGATAACTAAACAGCACTCGGATTCTGTGGCCTGACTGGAATTTCAAGAGGGCAGGAAAGGCGTAACAATATATATGTGGTGGGGGTCCCTGAGACCTCTTCCTTGAAGACCTCATTTTCAATACCCAGCCTCTGAGACTGTCCAATTACTTTTCCATTGAATGGGTGCATCAAGCACTGCGGCCGCGGCCACGCCGGGGGCTCGCCTTGCACACTCATTGTGCACATATTTAACTTCAGAGATTGTGATGCAATCCTGCAGGCTGCCCGCTCCCATGGAGATTTGCAATACAAAGGCTCTACCATCTGGTTCTTTCCTGACTTCACCCATTAGGTGCGGTGGTAGCGGCGAACTTTTGACTCAATCAAGAAAGCCCTGAGGGAGAAAAACCTCAAGTACATGATGCTGTTTCCAGCCTGGTTTCGGATGGAAAATACTTCTACTTTGTGATGCCGGAGGAGGCCTGGGACTGGTTGGAGGGCTTGAGAGTGGCAGGATATTGGAGAAACCAAGGAAATGCGACCACTCCGAGAGACAAACGCCCTGGGTCGTGGAGTCCTAAGACCACTGCCGGACTAATAGACCGCGGGACTTACCCAGACAAAGGGTAAACATACACTGACCTGGTATTCTCCTCTCATTTCCATGGAGTTGTGGGTGGGGGATTTCTTACAGGGATGGGTAGACTTTGGGAACAATTGCTGAACATTACTTCTTGACCTGGCCAGCCAGGAGTGCACAGTGTTTCAACAGACCGGGATGCTTTCTTTTTGCTCGGGGTGTAAAAAACATAAGTAACCATCACCCGCCTAACTCTTGCTGGCAACAGAGGTGTCTTCCCATAGTGAAATGCACAAGTTTGGGTGACAGGCACTCTGCAGGTTGGGGAAGAGGGTGGTTTGCAGCTCATTTCGCAGGGATGGAGGGAGGGGGAAGTTTAAGGGATTGCTATTTTTTGTTGTGATGTTGTATTGTTTTGCTCATCAATATACTATGCTTCAAATAGCGACAATGCACTCGTGGCCTGCAATGTAATGGTGCAGGGTGGCCCTGGGAATTTGCACTCACCTATGACGGAGCCACTACATAAATACATGCACTTATGGATGTGGAATATCAACAGGCTGGGAAATAAGATTAAGCACACATTAGTTCTGCTACACATTAAACTCCACTTCCCCGACTTATTGATGCAGGTGACACATCTCAAAGGGAATCACTGTAGGGCCCTTGACCGATTCAGGTGCAAACTCCAGACCCACTCAGGGTACTTAATGGAGTGGGTATCCTAGTGAGGAAATATAAATTTTTGGTCATGTTATGTTCCCTAGCGCGTACCCCACCGACTCCATGTACCAGCTTAAAGTGCATGTAATTTCCCTCCTGTGTCAGCCATGAAGACGCAAATACATTTGCGTCCAACGTTAACTTGTCCTCTTTCAGATCCACCCTGAATGGATTAAATGGTCCATTCCTAAGTATGCTATGCCACCGTCTTTTTGTAGTGTATTTTATATGTTTTTCTGCTCTGGCAAAGTAGGCCCTGAATTTCTGCCATCGAGCCTATTTTCTGGCTTTTGACTCTGACAGCCTCTGCCCAGGCTGCCTCTGTACCCGTGAACTCTGACTTACTTCCAGCGCGGCCCCTCGCGCTCAGCTCAGCCTGCTTTCTGCCAAGACTGACTATAACCTTCGAGTTATCTGTTCCGCTCCTCGAAAATGCATTCCTGCCTACTAGCTTCAGTAAACATCCTCCCCAGCTGCAGAGCCAAAGGGCCGACCCGTCTCAGTGCAAGTAATTCATAGCTTCTGTTACCATGCTTCCATGGAAGGCCCCGTGCCCCCACGCTTCTCATGCAGACATTTAGGCGCTTATACACGCATTCACAGTCAGTATAGAATAGCTTCTGCCCTAGAGACCTTTCCGCCCAGATAATATGGTTCCTAAACATCAGATATCAGATATGATAGAAGTACAAGTTGATCTGACATGCCAGACTTCTGTCTCTTTCCGTCAGTATAAATGTCAAGTCCCCTGCACCCCTCCAATCACACGTCATGCAGCTGCGCGCGCATCCAAGCTTCCGATTTCTGCTGACATTGCCACATTTCTGTCCGGTGCCACCCACCTGCGTCACCTATCAGTGACGTTTCTAGCACACACCTCCAGTTCACGCCTCTTGATTACGTACTAGTACCACGTGTATACTGTTATCTTGTCTTCTCTCAGCAGTTACGCCTCCTGCACTGTTGCTTATGATATGAATTAAGTATATAAGCTATGTATTGTCAATAAAATGTAGCGCGCTCTATCCCTTCTGACACCCCTGTGGTGGTCAGAATCAGATATCCTGGTCATGACCATTCCTTTTTAAGGAATAAAACCCCTAAGAACTCTAACACCACGGACTCTGGTTTTTTCTTTCCGATCTGAGTTATTATTGATTAAGTACTTACCTGCATAGAAATTAAGAGAGTAAATTAATTATTTACGTCACTAGTTAGGACGTTGTTGCCCCTGACAGTGATTTGGGTGTGGTGGGATGAACCGGGGTGCTTTGCCGCTCTAACAGGCACCTGGGAGGGCTGCACTGTTACCCTGTGTTCACTATGTATCCCACCAAAACTTCATAATGTAGTCCTTCCAAAGCTCAATGCCATTCTCTGGGATTGCCCAATGGGACTCTACTGTTGGGGGGAGATATGAATGCGGTGAAGGACCCAGATTTGTACAGGAAGGGGGCAGCGATGGGTTGCTCAGATGGGGGTGTGCTCCTCCCCTTTGCGTCCGCAATGGGTATTTTAGATTTTTGGAGGGCCCACAATCCCCCCCTGAAACAGTACACATACTATTCAGCTTCCCACGGTTCTTTCTCACACCTCGATTACTTTTTCACGCACCATACTGAGGTGGGTGGCTTTGAGGATACAGTGCACTTAGTGTAAGGAATATCTGACCAGTCCCCAATGAGTGTCAGAGGTCCAATAACAAACTCAGCCACTTTCCCTAGAATAGATCCATGGTGCCTATGCGAGGACAAACTGTGCTCAGGGGCTGACTTGTACTTTCATTAGAACCGGGGATCCGTGTCATCCCCATGTACCCTGTGGGAGGCATTTAAAGTGGTGATCAGTAGGCAGGCGCAGGTACTTATTGGCGGGAAAAAGAGAGCGGCAATGCGGGAATGCCAGACCACTGAGCAAGATATCGTCAATCTTGGGATGAGAGCAACTGAGGGTGAAGAGATGCCCTCTGGCATTGACTGTTGCTACACAAACACAATTTATGTACCTTAGCTGATAATAAGGCCCAGTTGGTGAACAGTCAAAATATCGAGTTGTTTTTTTAAAGTACCATTATATCGAGTTTTAAATATCAAGGTACAAGAATATAGACTGCAAGAATATTGTCGACCAGAATATCGACAGTAAGGTAAGACATATTGTTTTTGTAAACATCAAATACAGTAATATAATTTGTAAAAATATTGTTGTTAATAATATTGATGTTTATATTAGTGTTATGTATTTTAGTATGTATTTTAAATGTATGTGTTCTATATTTTTGTTTAAGTATTGTATTTATTTTGTAATATATGTATTACATTTTTATGTTATTAACTTTTTAAAGTAAATTTTGTGTATTAGATCTGTAGTGGGTTTTGGGTTTATAGGGAAATAGGTTGGGAAGTAATTTAATTATAATACATTTAATAATCAGTTTTAGAAGTTATTAATTATTTTAAATAAATTCTTCAATTTTATTCCATAGTGGGTTGTGGGTTTATGGGGGAATAGGGTGGGAAGTAATTTAATTATAATTAATTAATTCATACTTGTAATAAATAATATGTATCATATTTTATATTGTTAATTGTGATAATTAATTTGTCATCAATTAGTTATTATTTGGTTGTTGATTATTAATAATTTTCTGGTAAATACATCAATTATGTTATTTTTTAGGAGCGGGTTGTGGGTTTATAGGGGAATAGGGTGGGAAGCAATTTTAAATAATTAATGTATTGATGTTTTTAAATTATTTAATATTTATGTATTTAAAATGTTATATTGTATATTGTGGTAAATAATATGTTGTTAACTATTTATTAATTGGTTATTAATCATTAATAATTAATTATTAATTATGTCATATGTGTACTTTTTATTAGTGGGTTATGGGTTGATAGGGGAGTAGGCTGGGAACTAATTTAATTTCAATATATTTTTTTAATTATAAAATGTATTTTAAGTTGTTTTATACTGGTAGTTGTGTGAATTAAATGATTGTTTATTGTTTTTAAATTGCTTGTTAATTTTAATTAATTAATTAATTAATAATTAATTAATTATGTTAATAGTGTTATGTTTTAGAACATTGGTTGTTTTATTTACGGGGAAATATGGTGGGAGGCAAAAATGTTTAATTAAATAATTATTATTTTGCTTGAGTGGGAATAGTAAATTATTCCCCTATGCAATCCAACACGTTCCCTACTGGTGGGAATAGTAAATTATTCCCCTCCGCTATCCAACAATTTCCCTACTGTTGCACTTGATGGAGTGGAAATAGTAATTTTAACCCCTCCGCTATCCAACACTTTCTCTACTGTTGCACTCCCTGGAGTAGGAATAGTAAATGTTACCCCTCCGCTATTCAACACTTTCTCTACTGTTGCACTCCCTGGAGTAGGAATAGTAAATTATTACCTTCTGCTATCCAACACTTTCCCTACTGTGGCATTCGGTGGAGTGGGAATAGTAATTGTTACCCCTCCGCAAACCAACACTTTTACACTTTCCCTACTGTTGTACTTGCTGGAGCAGGAATAGTAAATTATTCCCTTCCGCTAACCAAAACTTTCCCTACTGTTGCTTTCGCTGGAGTGGGAATAGTAATTTTTACCTCTCCGCTATCCAACACTTTCCCTACTGTTGCACTCCCTGGAGTGTGAATAATAATTTGATCCCCTCCTCTATCCAATATTTTCCCTACTATTGCTGTTAATGCAGTGTAAAATGTAATTGTAAAAGAATACAAATATTTTAATATATTAATTTATTATATATATATATATTTTTCTTTTTCTTTTTCTGGTATATAAAATATATTAATAATATTAATAAATAATTATTATAATAACTTACAAAATGTTAGTAACCTATTAAAAATATAAAAATACATATATATATATGTATTTTTAATGTTTTTAGGTTTATAACATTTTATAATTTATTATAATATTTATGTATTAATATTATTAAGTAAATATATATAATATTTTATATATATGTATGTTTAATTGTTTTAGATCATATTTATTATTTCTAACTTTAAACATTTTATAATAATTATATTATAACTATCTTTTTTAAATTATATATATTATTTACTTTATTTATATTATTTTATAAACATTTTTTAAAAATGATATTTTTAGCACTAATATTTTTTCCGATATTTTATTTTCGATATTTTTGCACTTACCATGATGTCGATAGGATGAAGATATTCTTCACACCGATATTTAGGTCCTGATATTTTGGGCCTCGATATTGTGGTCGTCAATATTCTGTCAGTGATTCAGCCCGGTCAAATGCGCTGGCATCACAGCGCTGATTATATGATATAGGGGATAAGGCTTCTAAAATGCTCACCTGGCTCAAGAAGAGGGGTAGGGACAGGCCCTGGGTAGTGGGATGTCAGAGACAAGCCAGGCCTCCTGCAGATGATGAATTTTGTGATAGCAGATACCTTTGCATCTTATTATGAAGAACTGTATACATCAGTGACCACTAGGTGTCAAACCTCCTGTGAGGAATTCCTACGTGACTTCTCCCTGCCGACGATCATGGGCGGAGGTGCTAGATGCGAAGGTCACAGTGGAGGAAATAGCAATGGCCCTTAGGGCCTTACAATCAGGAAAGGCGGCGGGAACCAATGGCTTACTTGTTGACCTGTTTAAAGGTATGGCCAACAAGGTAGCTGCGCCAATGCTGGATATGTTCCAGATGGCGAGGGTGACCTGTTGCTTGCCAGAGGACCAACGCACGGCCACCTTCGTGGAAGTGAATAAGGCTAGCAGTCTCCCAGAGCAGTGCAGATCCCACAGACCAATCTCTCTCCCGATGTGGAGGCAAGGGATTTGGCCAAGACTCTCGCACTCAGGCTCATATCCTTTGTCCCCTCCATTATCCACGTAGACCTGACGGGTTTTATGCCATGCAGGAACACTTGGTTCTGTCGGGTCAAACAATTACTTTGTAGTATTAAACATTTTAATACACATAACCATTGAACACAGACAAAAGAAAAAACAAATAAGTTAATCATGATAAAGGTAATATTTTACCTTGCACTTTCAATTTGTTCAGGAAAAGGTCAAGAATTACTAAGACAAACAAGATACCTGATACAGTTTACCCTTGATGTTTAGTTAGATCACATCCCTGACGTGACCACACCAAGGCCCCATGGGCTTGGCCTACTTGCTTTCTTCAATTTTCGAAGACTTGGCTGTCCACCCCACCATCCTGTCATGGCCCTTCTTTGACATCCTCAACTTATGCTGTTTGTCAGGTTCGAAACGTCAACAGTTGTTTTGTCCCTTCATGCTCCAACAGGCCAGCTAGCACGTAAATCCATATAATTCAATTATCGAGGTAGTATCATTTATTTCCCAAAATTTGAAATTAGAGCTGTTTCTCACAACGTTTTTATTGTAAATACCTGTGCAGTATTTTGTCACCTTTGTGTTTAATACACAAATGTTGTCACTTTGTCACCACGCTCACCATGTCACCTTAATCACGCTCACATGCGCCTCTTTATCAATTCAATTATTGGACAGCCTTTCTTGTTTGTCTTGGTAATTCTTGATCTTTTCCTGAACAAATTGAAAGTACTAAGACAAATATTACCTTTTTCATGATTAACATATTTGTTTTTTCTTTCGAGTGCATTCAATGGTTATGTGTATTCAAATGTTTAATACTACTAAGTAACTGTTTGACCCAACAGAACCAATTGTTGTTTATATTGTATAGGCCCAGGTTCTCAGGGACACTGGGTTACCCCGTTGCTTTATACAATGCAGGAACGCTCAGCTCAATTTGAGAAGACTCTACGGGGTCCTTCATATAACAGGAGTCTAGCGGCAGAGACTGTCAAATATACTTTTAATTGGAGTGTTTGTTTGATATATACCTCGGAGGACTAGCGACTTGCGGCTGAGTCGATTTCCATTGAAAGGGATGTCATCTCTCTGAATTGCGCAGTTTGTATTTGTGTTGTGACTAGGAGCGTGGAAAACGTGTAAGGAAGCATTTAAAAAAAAAAAGAATCAATAACTGCCTTCACTCACGCGTCCTCTTCTCTCGTGTTCAGTCACGCTCTAGGCTCATGTCGTCATTGCGTTGCTACACAGTATACGCATGCTTCTTACGCTCTAACTGAACGCTGCGTTCCAAACTCCTCTACGTTGCACTCCAGCTACGTCACATTGACATAGCTTCTTCCTTGGCAACGCTTGTCTTTACTTGACTACGCCACGTCGGACTGAAGCCTACTCAAGGACGCACCTCTTATGGATTATCGTTTCTCCTGACAGACTTTAATAGGAAAAGAACGGAAGGAGGTAGCAATATTTACTTTTATGATTCACGAACATTTTGAACTTTTTCAAAGTACTCTTTATCTTCACGTCGTGGGATTTGAAGCCTTTCACGCTGATACACTCTGCTATACTAGCGTGTTTATACTGATACACTATCTTCTTTTAATAAGTTATATTGAAACACTGATACTGAATATTGAAACACTGATACTGAATATAATTTGTATGCCTTTTTAATTATTATTTCTTTACAAGTCCATGAAAGTATTTGTTTTAATTCACTTTTTAGCATTTTGTTCTACTTTGCTTCACTAGAAAGACTTCAGTTATTTGTACTATCATTGTCTTCAACTTATACTAGTTAATCTCATTATTCTGAAAGAAATGCAGAACGTTACAGCTGCGCCTTTTTTCCTATCGAAACCAAGTGATCCACCCATTCGCTGGTCCAAATGGAAAAAGGTATTTCTAAATTATGCGAGGGTGTGTGGTACATCTCTCTCTGCAGAAAGGTAGTCTGCACTTTTATTGCCCTGTTTAGGCTCTGAGGGGCAAGAGGTATTTGAACATCTACCTGAATTGACTACTGAGGAGGCAAACAACTTAAATGAATTTGAGATTAATCTTAAAAAATTGGACAAGCATTACCTGCCAAAGGTAAGTACCATCTTAGAAAGGTACCAGTTTGGTAGGCGCATGCAGAAAGATGATGAGTCAATAGAGACTTATGTCACAGCTTTACGCAAATTAGCTGCTACTTGTAAGTTTGATGGCACTTTAGAGGAAAGAATACGTGATCAATTCATGTTAGGATGTTGTTTAGAGAAAATTAAGGATGAGTTATGGCAAAAAGATGATCCAGATTTAAATGAGGTCATCACTATAGCCAAAAGATTAGAACATTCTCTTGCTTGTGTAAATTTTTTTTAAAAAGATAAGGAAACATCTGAAGAAAAAGTCCTATTTGTTAATAAGAAAAAGTCCTTTGAAAAAACAGACTCTAGAACAACAACTAAATTTACTAAGAAACTGACTAACTTCACTCCTTCTTCTTCTAATTTCTCGAGACCCTCCACTAGTTCCAAACTGAAGTGCTTTCGTTGTAATGCCTCTGACCATCTAGCTAATGATAGTTCATGCCCTGCTTTATCTTCAAAATGTAGCAATTGCGGTAAGGTTGGGCATTACTCGAAGGCTTGCAGGTCTCAAACAAATAAGAAGAATAGGAAAGTAAAAGAAATTTTAATTGATGAAGATTCTGATTCTAACTCTGATGATTTACATTGTGGGAAAATGTCCTTATCTGGTGAGAAAAAGTGTAAAGGTGCTATTGATGTGGTGCATATTGATAATTGTGAAGTCAAGATGTTATTTGACTCTGGGGCAAAAATTACTTTAATACCCAAAGATTTCTTTGACAAAAATCTTTATGGAAAGGTAAAAGTCTTTAAGCCTGACATAAGGCCACTAGCATATGGGAGACAACCTATTAAGCTTGTAGGTTATTTCAATGGTCAGATTGACTACAAGGGAAGACTCACTGCAGGGAAAATTTACATCTCCTGCAGGGGGGATAGCATTCTAAGTTAGTTTCATCAGGCTGACTTACATGTCTCCTTAGCTCCTGGTGAGAATCCCTGCATTATTCTGAGAGACATTGTACCTGACAATGCTGTGATAAATAATGCGTCTCCATGTGCAGCTAGCTGCGATGTGGTTGGTGTACAAAAGGTCACAAATTCGACTTCAAATGAAGTATCCTGTCCCGATTGGCGTGACCAATTTAAAAATGTTTTTAGTGACAAACTGGGTTGTCTTTCTGATTATATACATAATATTACCTTGGAGACAGATGCAGTTCCTGTAGTATGTAAAATGCGTAGTGTTCCTTTAGCCATGCAAGAACCTATGCGGTTAGAACTAGAGAAACTCTTGAATGATGGAATCATTGTGAAATCTGAGGCCAGTGAATGGGTTTCTCCCGTTGTTTTAGCGCGGAAACCCTCAGGCGAGATTCGTTTTTGTGTTGACCTTAGGGGTCCTAATAGGGAGGTTGTAGTGGATAGATACCCTCTTTCCAATATTAATACCATGTTAACTCAACTTGGGGATGCGTGCGTGTTCTCCACTCTGGACCTTAGGGCTGCGTATCACCAGGTGAGGATTGATGAGACGTCCATGGGTCTCACAACCTTTATCACACCCTTTGGCACGTATAAGTTTACCCGTTTACCTTTTGGCTTAATCTCTGCGGCCTCTGTATTTCAGAGAGTAATGGAGGATGTATTAAAGGGTATTACTGGTGTTAAAATCTATCAGGACAACGTTCTTGTATTTGGTTCATCACAAAGTGAACATGATCTTAGAGTTAAATCTGTTCTGGAGCGTTTTGCTGACAGAGGTTTGACTTTAAGGGAAAACAAGTGTAGATTCAATTTGACTGAGATTGACTGTTTAGGTCACTGTTTGACCCCTGATGGTGTAAAACCTAAAGAAAAGTTGGTAAAAACTATACACAGTCTGCCTACACCAAAGACTAGAGAAGAGTTGGTCACTTTCCTGGGTATGGCAGAGCATTATAAAAGGTTTGTGCCCCATTTTGCAAACAAAACCCTTAACATGAGAGCTCTATTAAAAAAAGGAGTAAAGTTTACATGGTCTCAAGTGTGTCAAGAGGAGTATGAACATGTCAAACAAGATTTGAGTCTAACTCCTTCTTTGCAAAGTTTTGACGTGAATTATGATTCAATTTTGGTCACAGATGCTAGTTCTCAAGGTTTGGGGGCTGTACTTAAACAAATGAAGGATGGAAAAGAGATCACCATCTTGTTTCTGTCTAGATCTTTAGTTGGCCCAGAGTTGTCATATTCGGTGATTGAAAAGGAGGCTCTTTGTATCTATTGGGCAATTAGGTAATTAAAGAAATTCCTGTGGGGTAACTCGTTTGTGGTTCACACTGATCATAAACCGTTGAAAGATGTTTTTTGTAAAAAAAGTTTCGATTCTATTTCTTAGCGTATTTGTAAATGGGTTATCGCTCTTCAAGATTTTGAATTTGTGGTGAGATATTTACTAGGTGTGAATAATAAGGTTGCAGATTGTCTCTCTAGATTAGTTTTGGAACAAGATGTCCAAAACTCATTATCATCTGAGGATTCTTGGGAAGTGGATGAGTTCAAGGTGTGTGAAGTTGTTGAAGGTATTGTTCAAGAGAATGTCTGGAGAGAGGCCATGAGTACTGACACAAACTTACAAGAAGTTTGTGATTTGATTGGTAAAGGGTGGCCATGTCTTAAGAATTTGAGTGTTACTGCCAAAAGTTACTGGAATGTTAAGGACGAGCTATCAATAATGGATGGTTTGTTGTGAAGGGGCACTAGACTTATTACACCTTCTCTGATTAGGGAAAAGATTCTTCACTTAGCTCACCAAGGGCATCAAGGGATATCCAAGACAAAGGAGAGAATACGGTTACATTTCTGGTGGCCAGGCATTGATATTCTTGTGGAACGAATGATACCTGATTGTGTTGATCGTAACTCATCTGACAAGGTGTGTAAGACAAGAACACAGCCAATGATTATTAGAGAAATGCTTGTACGGTGTTGGCAGGATGTAGCCTTGAACATTCTTGGGCCAATTTCCTGTAGTAGTGGACAACGGTATGTATTAGTCTTGATTGATATGTTTTCACGATGGCCAGAGATAAAAATCACCCAGAATATTGAGACCAAGGACATAACCACATTTTTGCAGGATATATTTTGTAGGGAGGGGTTCCACGAAACAATCCTTACAGATAATGGTGTACAGCTGGTTTCAAGGGAGATGGAGGATTTTCTGGTCAATAAGGGAATTAAGCATAAGCGTTGTTCACTTTACCACCTGGAATGCAACGGAATGGTGGAGAGGTTCAACCGAGTACTTAAGGAATCTATTCAAGTTTCTAAAGATCAAGGGGCAGATTGGAAAACTAATCTGCTGGAAAGAGTAATGGTGTATAGAGTCACACCACATTCCACCACTGGTGGGATTCCTTTTGTGCTATTCCGAGGTCACTTACATGTTTCAGACTTGGATGAGGAATCTAGGGGTGGAAACTGAGAATCATAACAAGGGCCTAGGTTTGTTTAAGCAGAAAATCAAGTCCACGGTTAGGAAGGAGAATTTTGATAACAGACATGTTGTTGCTCATACTAAAGTGTGTGTTGGGGATCGGGTGAGAATTCGCCTTCCACTTAGATCCTCGGGGGCAAAGTTCTCTTCTCCTTTTTATGTCACAAAACTCTTTCGTAATGCTGTAAAACTAAATGATGGAAGGGTATGGAATTTGAACTGTGCTGCTTTATTTTCAGGTTCAGCTTCAAATGATAAGAGTTCCATCAATGGTGTTATTTCTGCTGGATCGACTTTAGCAAATAACAATTCAACCAATATTTATTTATTTATTTATTTATTAATGAGATTTGTTAAGCGCAGGCAAATGCCCGAAGGCGTCTCGGCGCTAGATAATGACAGCTCAAAACGGGAAGATAACAAAATTTACTGGTTAATAAAATACTGATGTTCATACTGAGCCTGATATTCCTGTCAGGAAAAGTACACGTTTGACCACTGCTCCTGCAGCTCTTACTGACTATGATCTAAAATAACAATTTTTGTGGTTCAGGGGAAGATATGTGGTATCCTTCATTGTGCTATACCTGTGCTTGAGGGACTTGCTTGGCTTATAGAATGTTATCCTTAGAATGTTATGATGTAGCTATGTTGAGATTCTAATTGGGGCCAGTACTGAGCCAGTTACTGCCTGCCTGTGTCTCCTGTGGATGAGATCCTTTCTTCATGAGATAATAATAAAGAAACCTTATATCTTCATTCTGCATTTCCTGAATTTCTACTTCTTCACAATTTCCCTTGTCAGGCCCCGAGGTTCCTGAGGGGATACGCAGCCCTAATTGTGTTGGAGGGTTTAAATACCTCAGAATCTTTGTGACCCACGGCCATTGACTGTTTGTACATCAGAACCTAACCCCACAGATAGATCGTCTCTGAACTGAAGTGATGCTTTTGCACACCCTCCTGATATCCTTAATTGGCAGGGCAGCCCTATACAAATGATGTCTTTACTACGCTTTTTATACACACTCCAAAATACACCCTTACCCGACCCACCAACCTTCTTTAAACAGATTAACCAGGAACCACAGGCATTTCTGTGGCAGGGGGGCGCACTACTTATTGCACTGGGAAAGCTCTGAAGAGGGGCATATGGCAGTGGGCTGGCGATCCCCGATATCCAAAAATACTATTGGACCTCGCAGCTCATAGTGATCATTGACTGGGTATATTCTGACTGGGGGGAGTCGACCTACAGGATGGATATGAGACCATTCTCTGCTATCACCAAAGGAGGGAGGGCCTGCCGCTGCACACATCGACTGTGGTGAGATGTTGGACCGAGGCTGAATGCCACTTGGGATGGCAATCCATGGTAACAGCCATGACCTCCCTGTGGCACAGTGATAAGCTGAGAGAGGTATCCAATCTTTCAGGTTTCTCATGTTGGGCAATGATTGGGATTGAACATCTGAGGGACGTATAGAGAAATGGAGCATTGTTGACCCTTGACACACTCAGTCAGGAGTACGAACTATCTCCTTCTCAGAAACTTCATTATTATCGGCTCCGATGCGCTCTCCTGATTAATGTCCAGGTTGGGGCAAGCCTGCCGGACTCCTCCCCTCTGGAGGCCTGTGTGCTAGCAGATCTTGGTATACCCAATTCCTGGAATATATTGCATCGGTTCTTGTTTCATCCAGCAATTTTTTAATTGTAGGAGACTTAAATTTACATTTAGATGACCCTAATGATAACCTTAGATAAATAATTCAAATATTTGCTTAATAGCACTTTAGCGTAACTTCGAAAGGTAGAAGGAGATGTCGAAAAAAGGTGCAAAGACAAGTTTCAATCAGTCTCAGTAATGTTTATATTTCAAAACATAAGTTGTTTAATTATACAATCGATATCTTAGTTTGTCACATAAGCATGTGAAAAGCACAACAAAAAACTGTACGGGTGCACAGTGTCCCAAGTGTATACATATGAAACCAAAAAGAATAATTACAACAACACACAAATACACATAAACATGAAGGTTTCTTATAGGATGACTAATTAAGGAAAATGACCCAAGTATTGATAAATGATTCTAACTAGTGACCATATCCAGTCATAGGCACTAGTTGTAGGTTCAATTCCTTATAGCGTCAACGGCGTTTCAACCCCTCAGAATATGGGTCTCATCAGGACAGGACATATGGGGACATCTGTATAGAGACTTGTAATCACCCATGCGTGATGGAAAAGATAAAATTGACTTACAGGTAGCCCAGCCGGGTACACTGTAGTGGTCAGCGACTCAGAGTGATGAATTACTCTCTCCAGGTAGTTTGTTGTATTTACAGGACAGCGCCTGAGAATTTTGCACAGGCACCTGATAGTGCTGGGATTAGTAACGACGTGGTACATCAATATTCCTAGACAGGACGGTGCCTGTAAGGATCCGACTCACGGAGACGCCATCGAGCGTGTCAAGATCCTTACAGGCACCGTCCTGTCTAGGAATATTGATGTACCACGTCGTTACTAATCCCAGCACTATCAGGTGCCTGTGCAAAATTCTCAGGCACTGTCCTGTCCCCATATGTCCTGTCCTGATGAGACCCATATTCTGAGGGGTTGAAACGCCGTCGACGCTATAAGGAATTGAACCTACAACTAGTGCCTATGACTGGATATGGTCACTAGTTAGAATCATTTATCAATACTTGGGTCATTTTCCTTAATTAGTCATCCTATAAGAAACCTTCATGTTTATGTGTATTTGTGTGTTGTTGTAATTATTCTTTTTGGTTTCATATGTATACACTTGGGACACTGTGCACCCGTACAGTTTTTTGTTGTGCTTTTCACATGCTTATGTGACAAACTAAGATATCGATTGTATAATTAAACAACTTATGTTTTGAAATATAAACATTACTGAGACTGATTGAAACTTGTCTTTGCACCTTTTTTCGACATCTCCTTCTACCTTTCGAAGTTACGCTAAAGTGCTATTAAGCAAATATTTGAATTATTTATCCAATTATCATACCACAGGAACCATTGTTCTTTGTTATAATATGATGCCCTGGTTCCGATGTGAGTAGGGTTCTCCTTGTTCTTTCCTGAGACCTAATGATAACCTGGCAGGAAATTGCATTGCTGATTTAGCCACTATGAACTTAACTGTACACAATAAGGGTCCCACCCACAAAGGTGGGCATCTTTTGGATCCTATCTTTTCTAACATCACGCAACTAATATGTCTTCCTGCACTGCCAGTTTCTTGGTCTGATCATTACCTCGTCAAATTTACTATAACAAGTAATGAAGCACAGACCCAATTCAATCCTTCTGTGAACATCAAGAAGCGAGACTGGAAAAATTTGGATATTGCTGCTTTTAACAAAAGCCTGTGCGACCTTATGCCTAAATTTCCACTCAACTTGGATGACATGGATGCGGCTGCAAATTCTGTGAATTCCTGGCTTCTTGAGGCTATAAACACCTGCCTCCCTCTTGCTGACAAGAAAACTATTGTTCATAAATCTCCTGCCCCCTGGTACAATGAAACACTTCGTTCACACAAATCCCAATGTAAAAGACTAGAGCGTGCCTGGAGGAAGGATTACTCCATCACTGCTGGTCTTACATATAGAACAGAATTAAAACTTTATCATAAGGCTTGTGCTCACACCAGAGCCACCTATGTTAATAACATGATTACTGAAGCTATGAACAAGTCCAAAGTACTATTTAATGTAGTAAAAGGTCTTGCCGGCTCACAGACCACTGCTATACCCCCACCTCTTTCTAGCAAGAAATGTGATGAACTTTCCCAGTACTTCACTTCTAAAATTGAAAATATCTACCAAGATATTGCAGCCCATGATAATACTAATATCCTTACTACTCCATCTTCGACCATGCATACTGATGCAGATTCTTGCCTGCCCCCCACTACTTCTTGTCTACCTTCGGCCTCACTGATGACTTGGCCTGATCTCTCACCTACTACTTTATTGGAGATCCTAAACAACATTAAATCGGGTTCCCCCATGGATCCCCTACACAATTTCGATTTTACAAAAGCTAGAGCTCCCTCAACTTAGTATGATTTGTACCTTACTCAATTTTTCTCTTGACTCGGCCACGGTTCCCAACTGTTGGAAGCACGCAATGGTTACTCCGCTACTGAAGAAACCCACCGCGGATCCCAATGTTGCTTCAAATTTTCGCCCTATTTCACTGTTGCCTGCTTTTTCTAAGATTCTTGAAAGGCATATTCATTTGCATTTATCGCGCTTTGTTACCATTAATAATCTTCTTCATCCCTCCCAGTCTGGTTTTCGTCAGGGTTTCTCTACTGAAACCACTCTATTGGGAGTGACTGAGAATCTTCGCCTACTATTAGATCGAGGTGAAACGGCTGCACTGATATTGCTTGATCTCAGTGCAGCCTTTGATACTGTATCGCACAGTATCCTCCTGAACAATCTTGCCTCCTTTGGCATTAGTGATAAAGCCTTGCACTGGTTCTCGTCTTTTCTCACTGACTGGACTTTTCAAATTTTTTCCAATACGTCTACATCCAACACTTACCTCTCTCCACATGGTGTGCCCCAGGGTTCAATTCTTAGTCCTCTTCTTTTCAATCTTTATGTTGTTCCTCTGGCCCATATTGCACATTATTTTGGTCTAAATCTTTTTACTTACGCTGACGACTCTCAGATTGTGTTTTCCCTATCCCAAGCTGATCCCTCCTCTGCTTCATCTTTGCAAACGGGTCTCAGCGAGATCTCCCGTTGGATGAACCGCAATTTTCTCAAACTAAATAGCGATAAGACGGAGGTGCTTGTCTTTGGTAATAAGCCTGATCTATGGAGTTCGAGACATTGGCCTTCGACCATGGGCGGCTTACCCGTTCCTTCTGAACGAGCGCGAAATCTTGGGGTCATTATTGATAGGGATCTATCAATCAATCAATCATAGACATTTATAGAGCGCTCTACTTACCCGGAGGGTCTCAAGGCGCTAGGGGGGGGGGTGCTGCTACTGCTCGAACAGCCAGGTCTTGAGCTTCTTCCTGAAGGCGAGGTGGTCTTGGGTCAGGCGCAGGTCGGTCGGGAGGGAGTTCCAGGTCTTTGCAGCCAGGTAGGAGAAGGACCTTCCTCCTGTCGTCGCTCTTCGGATGCGGGGGACGGCGGCGAGGGCATGACTGGCTGATCGGAGGTGACGTTTGGGAGCGTAGAAGTTGATGCGGTTGTTGAGGTAGCTCGGGCCTTGATCGTGCAGGGCTTTGTGTGCGTGGGTGAGGAGACGGAAGGTGATTCTCTTGTTGACCGGGAGCCAGTGCAGGTCTCTCAGGTGTCCGGAGATGTGGCTGTGTCGTGGGACGTCGAGAATGAGTCTGGCTGAGGCGTTCTGGATCCGTTGGAGTCTCTTCTGGAGCTTGGCGGTGGTTCCGGCGTAGAGGGCGTTGCCGTAGTCCAGTCGGCTGGTGACGAGGGCCTGGGTGACCGTCTTCCTGGTCTCGGTGTGGATCCACCGGAAGATCTTACGTAGCATGCGCAGGATGTTGAAGCATGACGAGGAGACGGCGTTGACTTGTTTGGTCATGGAGAGGGAGGAATCCAGGATGAAGCCCAGGTTGCGTGCGTGTTCTGTCGGTTTGGGTGCAGTGCCCAGGGCGGGGGGCCACCAGGAGTCGTCCCAGGCGGAGGGCGAGGTTCCCAGGATGAGGACTTCCGTCTTGTCCGAGTTCAGCTTCAGGCGGCTGGTCGACATCCACTCGGCTACCTCTTTCATCCCTTCGTGAAGGTTGGCTCTGGCGGCGGCGGGGTCGTTGGTCAGGGAGAGGATCAGCTGGGTGTCGTCGGCGTAGGAGATGATGTTCAGGTTGTGTTGGCGTGCGATGGCCACGAGGGGGCTCATGTAGACGTTGAAGAGGGTTGGGCTCAGCGAGGATCCTTGGGGTACGCCGCAGATGACTTCGGTGGCCTCTGACTTGTACGGTGGTAGGCGGACTCTCTGTGTCCTTCCGTCGAGGAAGGAGATGATCCATTCCAGTGCCTTCTCCTGGATTCCGACGATGTTGAGGCGCTGCGCTAGGGTGCGGTGGCATACGGTGTCGAAGGCCGCGGAGAGGTCTAGGAGGATGAGGGCCGCTGTTTCTCCGTTGTCCATCAGGGCTCGAATGTCATCGGTGGCAGCGATGAGGGCGGTCTCGGTGCTGTGGTTGGCCCGGAAGCCAGACTGTGAGGGGTCGAGGGATCCATTCGTCTCGAGGAAGGCGGCTAGCTGCTTGTTGACGGTCTTCTCGATGACTTTGGCCGGAAACGGGAGCAGCGAGATGGGGCGTTAGTTCTTGAGTTCGGTGGGGTCCGCTGTTGGTTTCTTGAGTAGAGCGCTGAGTTCGGCGTGCTTCCAGCTCTCCGGGAAGGTGGCGGTGGTGAAGGAGATGTTGATGATGTCCCGCAGGTGGGGTGCGATGACAGCGTCGGCCTTGTTGAAGATGTGGTGAGGGCAGGGGTCGGTTGGAGATCCGGAGTGGATGGAGTTCATCATGCGGACGGTGTCTTCGGTGCTGATCGGGGTTCACGCGTGGAGGGTGGTGGTGGGGGGCGTTGGTTCGGTCATGACGGTCGTGGCGTTCGTCGGTTGGGTGCTGAAGCTGTTGTGTATGTCCGCGATCTTGTTGTGGAAGTAGGAGGCGAGGGAGTTGCAGAGTTCTTGCGATGGGGTGATGTCGTTGTTTCCGGCGTTGGGGTTGGAGAGCTCTTTCACGATGTTGAAGAGTTCCTTGCTGTTGTGTGCGTTGTTGTCCAGCCGGTCCTTGAATGCAGTTTTCTTGGTGGCGCGGATCAGTTGGTGGTGCTTCCGGGTGGCGAGCTTGAGGGTGGTCATGTTGTCTGGTGTTGTCTCCCTTCTCCAGGCTTTCTCGAGGGCTCGGCAGTTCTTCTTAGAGCTCTTGAGTTCGTCGGTGAACCATGGGGCCTTCTTGCTGCCGGGTCTGCTGGGCGGGGTCCTCAGTGGGGCGAGTTCGTCCGCGCAGTTGCTGATCCACTTCGTGAGGTTGTCGGTGGCCTGGCTGGGGTTCGCTGAGCTGGCGGGAGGGTGCTGGCTCAAGGAAGCGACGAGCTGGTTGGCTGTGATCTTGTTCCAGCTTCTACGGGCAACCTGTTGCTGGTGGTGGTGGATCGTCGTTCTTTTGAAGGTGAAGTGTACGCAGCTGTGGTCCGTCCAGTGGAGTCCGGTGGCGTGGGTGAAGGCGATGTCTATCGATGAAAGACCAGGCCAATAAAGTTGCAGCCACCTGTTTCACCATCTTAAGGTGGCTGAGAAAAATCTTCTGGATTCTGCCTTCTGACACCCAGAGATCCGTCGTGACAGCCCTGGTGACCTCTAGATTGGACTACGGGAACGTGCTCTATCTGGGGGCTACCAGGGCGGTCATGCGCCGTCTTCAACTAGTTCAGAATGCCGCTGCACGGCTTCTCTGTGGTTGTCGGAAACGCGATCCTATTACTGAGCGTCTTAAGGAACTGCATTGGCTTAACCTTGACAATCGGGTAAAATTCAAGGCATTGTGCCTTATGCACAAGATCAAAATTGGAGTCGCCCCTTCCTATCTCCAGTCCCTTGTTAAATTTTATGTGCCTGCACTTTCTCTCCGTTCTTCTTCCCAACACCTGTTTTGTGTTCCTAAGTTCAGGCTTTCCAGAGTGGGTGGTCGCTCTTTTGTCACCTTGGGACCCAAACTCTGGAACTCCCTTCCCCTGGACTTGCGTATGGAGCGCTGTCATATCCGCTTTCGTAAAGCCGTAAAGACCTGGCTTTTTGTCCAATAATTTCCCTCCGGACTGTATTCTGCTATTACTGTCATTCAGCGCCGGGAAACCCTTACGGGTAGCTGTCGCGCTTTAAAAGATTAATAAATAAATAAATAAATAAATCTAATTTCGAGCAAAGGAGTATCAATAATCTGTCAGAAGCTGGTGAACAACTACCCTGCCCTATGGGCTCCTTGAAAACTACCTGGATGGATACAATGGGGACATCGATGACAATGACTGGGTGGAGGCCCTTTAAACCCCTGAGACATAGCCATCTGAGCCTAAAAGTGGCGATTTTTCTATTGCACTATTAACAAGGACTTCGCTAACATTAGCGCTTATTACTTTGAGTTTGCAGCCGTTTTATTGCCACTTTGCATGTCAGCGATATTTATCGCTAATTACATGCAAAGTGCACATTCCTGCACACAGCTCCATGACAAATACTCGCTAAGACAGCTTTGAGATATTAACAAGGCTTCACTGGACCCGCGATGTGAGAATGAAAGCCGTGCTCAGCCCCCTTTATGCAGGATTTTAACTCCTGCTAAAAATACGACTTAGCCATCTTTTATATGAGAGGTGGATTGCAAGGCTAAGTCCAAACCTGCCTATTAGCAAGGTTTTCAGTATTGCAGGAAAATTATCGCTTGTTTTCTCACGATAAAGCATGTTCTCACGGCTATGGCTGGATTTCATATCGCCTAGGAGCAAAGCTTTGTCAATATCGTGCTACCACGGCGATGAAATCCAGCGATAGCTAGCGATAATAAAAAACGAGCTAAGCGTGCTTTGTGATAATTATCGCAATCTGTTGATGATATGCCTCATGGAGATCCATATGTTTGTGTGTGCACCCAAAGAAGGATTTCTTCAATGTCCTTATTATGCTGAACACTGGGATCCCAAAAAGTGTGTTAGAGCTGTAAAGTTGGTTGCGTCCCTCAGAGAAATCTGGTCTCTAGACCTGTTAGTGAGAGGGATCAGAGTGATCAACTTTATGAAATTGGTTTGCAAGTTGTTAGATACATATGGCATCAATGAGGAGCAAATTAGGTATGATCAGTATAGGATTAATTTTGTAAAATCAGTAATTTCCAGGGAGGCAAAAGGAATTTTTGGATATGGCAGTGTGGATTGACTTGCCATAGTCAATTATGAAGACAAGTATTGATTGGACAATCACTATGAGATTTTGTTCTAATGAAAAAGTTGTAATCACAAATATGAGTCTCAACAGGTAACTGGCATTTTTTGACCATGTTATTGATGTTTTTATGAAGTTTGAGATAGCTACCTAGGATAACATTAAGGGATTTTGAATTTTGGTGGTGGTCATAGTACATTCTAGGATGTCAGTGTACTCGAGCCAGTTCTCAACAGGTATAGGTGAGAATTGTAGTAAGAATTGGTTTTGTTTTGTGGAAGGGAAGTATCCTCTGGGATGGATATATTGTAGTGGTGGTGTAATATGCCTGGGTTCTTAATTATGTTGTGTTGAGGCTCATATGTAAGTTTAAAAGAGAATGTGTTGGTACATGGCCTTGGATGATTCCTAGCAAGACAGAAATGGTGGTTAGAGACGTTGTTGTTTGCAAAGGGAAGTTTCTGGACATAAACATAACTTCTTAAAAACAATCTGAATGCCAATTTCTATTCCTAATTGAAGGGGTTATCAGAAAACCAATGTGCCCAATGGTTGAAAAAAGTAATTAAAATGTTATAGATTGATATGACTAGAAATATAGGGGCAGATGTATCAAGATTCCATTTTGCACTTCTCAAATAGCGATTGTTAAGGAATCGCTATTTGAGAAGTGCAAAATGGTATGTATGTAGAATTTCGCTATTTTTTAGCGATTCCTTAGAATTCCTTAATTGCGATTAGCAAATTGCTAATCGCAATTAAGGAATAATTTCCCATTCATTTCTATGGGCCAGGAGGCCCATAGGAATGAATGTAAAATTATACTCAATTTGCGATTAGCAATTAGCTAATCGCAAATTGAGAATAATTTCAAGGGTGCAAGGTAAGCATGGGCGAATTTTGCGGATCTCGCGTTCGCGAATTTTGCGGATTTGCGAACTCGCAATCCGCAAAATCCGCGAATTCCCGCGAATTTGCGGATTTTTTTTTTTTGTGTTCGCCCGTGTTTCTGCCAGTTCGCGAGGGTTTTTACAATTTCGCAATTTGCGAACTTACCTGTCGGGTCGCAAGTTTTGCGAACTTGTTGTTTCTACGTGTCCAGCCTGTTTGGGACACTCTTCTTCATCACTGCCACTCTCTGTCACCACTGCCACTCTCTGACTACTCATGCCACCCTCTGGCCCACCCATGCCACCCTCTGTTTCATCACCACACCCTCTGGTTGTCCAGTGTACATTATTTTCGGCAAAGCAAAGCACACCTTCCCTGCCTCAAGTGACCTGAATTAATTTGGGGCTGATTAATGTGTCACAGAATATTTGTTTAGCTGGCACCTGCTTCCTTAGTGCGCCCTGATTAGTGATCTTTTGCACTTGCTAAGTGCTTTCATTGTTGCAAAATTAGTTACAACACCTGCCCTGCCCCAACTGACAATAATGAATTAGGGGCTGATTAATGGATTTTAACTTCCAGCCTGGCTCCTGCTTGTCTCCCTTAGCTGTAATTCAGGACCTTTGTGGCATATGTGTAACTATTCTGAGGTTCAGAGCAGGGTCACATAATAGTTGCAACTGGCAACTGAACTCTGGAGGGGCCCCTCAGGAAGCACTACAGGAAATGGCTACTAATGATGAGCCTGAACTTTTGAACCTGGCAAGTAGTTTCAGTTTTGCTAAGATCGTATTTCTGCAATTTAGCACTTATTCGCGGGACGCGAAGTTGTACTGGGAAGCCGCGAACTCACGCGAACAGTGCGGATTTGCGGATTTTGCGGGAGATTCGCGAATCTCGCGGATTGCGGATTTCCCGAAAATCCGCAAAATCCGCGAGCGAAACGGATTTTCCGCCCATACCTAGTGCAAGGGTGTCTTAAGGACACCCTGCTGCACCCCTGAATTTGACATGTACATGCATATGGCGCACATACATGCCCTAAGGGCATGTATGAGCGTCATATGGTACCTTTAGAATTAAAAAAAAGTGCTTTTTGAAAAGAATTCGCAAATTACCACCAACTACAAGTTGATGGTAATTTGAGAATTCTTAGTCAAAAATCGCAACACTGAAATGCTTGATACATTTCAAATCTAAAATCGCAATTTGCTATTTCTTAAAAGCCTCGCAATATTAAGGAATCGCTAAATTAGCGATTCCTTAATATTGCGAGGCTTTTTGCATGATACATACCAAATCCCGTTTTTTTTGTCGCAAACGCTGCTATTTTCCGAATCGCAGCGTTTGCGACAAAAAAAACGGATGATACCTCTGCCCCTAAGATAAATAAATGACACATCATATAGGTATATTTGTATGAAAATAAAATGTTTGTGACAAAGTGGACCCTCTAAATTTGGCTTCGTGGAGAACGATACATATTTAAATGAACATTTTGATAAGTTATTGTAATTAGCATATATATGCAATTGCATGACATATACTTTAAAGAGCAAATAAATGAAGCCATAGATAAGATACTTGAAGGCTTTTCTGGGCTTAAAGTAGGAAGGAAAATTTGTGTTACCAAATCATAAAGGTGGTTTTGGTTGTCTTGATTTTATGGTATGTAGGAAAGTGGTGATATATACTAGCTATCCGATTAGTTCATAGCGTCACCAAGGTTTGATATTATCTTGAAGTCCCTGAACTCACTTAGGCCACTTAAATATGATAGAGTTCATAAAAGCTGATAATAGACCCATCAGGATTAAGGGATCTCCGGAAACAAAGTGAATCTGTTACTTTTATAAAACAAACATATAAACCTCGGCACTCTTATTCAATTTTACATTAATTCATACAGTTGTTAAAGCAAATTAATTTAAAGTAGCAGCAGGACATCAATTTTGTTCTTACCATATAAATGTAATATGTACATATGCCACAATCTTAAGTCACAAGTTTTAGGAGCAATCACAATATAATCAAGAGTAAGCAGCTTGGTGTGACAGTCCTCTTTTTGAGCGTTGAACCGGCAGCCGACACGTTTTTTGTTTCATAGAAACTTTTTCAAGGCCTCAATCGCTGTTTACATGGGCGACCAAGCAATTGTATATAAAATGTGTCCAAGTCTTGTAATGGGAAATCGTCTATCCCTAAATATAATTTAGATCAACAGGTTGCGTATTAAACCCAGGACGACTGTGTCACGAGGGACGTTTGAACACAAAAGGGACATATCATAGCCCAAGACCCTGTGACTACTAAAATGATAAATTAACCAGTGTATGTACACGAAAATGTACTTGCCGCGGTCTTCTGTTCTAACAGAGAGCTACATTTTGGAAGTGACCTTGGCTTCACATACAATAACATATGTCAATATATAACTTGTTTTATCCACAAAAGATCAGAGTACAGACTTGACATTGATGTTATGGCAACCCATTTATCAGAACAAGTGTTGGTGTTGAAAGAATATGGACAAGAAAACCTCTTCATTTAGATTTAGCTCAGTCAAAACTTTTGGGATGAAGACAAGATGTGAACAGAGCACTGCACTATTTAGTGGGAATACAGTGGGAATTCCAGATGCAGACAAGGTTTAAAGCTCAGTCGTGATTGTTTTAAGAGTTCCTATCAACTGGGAGTACTGTTTTCCTTTAAAGAAGTTTCATGTCAAAGTGTTACGCTGGTTCCATAAGCTAGTGAATGATGATGAGATGGGGAAATACAATTTAGAGAATCCATCTCCACATCTCAACCCTCCTCAAGGCATGTCTTTTAATGGTGGCATTCAGATGGAACAGGACAGTCTGATGACATATTTTAATGACCTCTCTGATAATAGACAAAATTCCCAGGTATCATTTCTGTAGGTTCCAATGTTTGCCAAATAGATCTGCAAGCATCTACTCAGACTCTTACAGCCAGATTCATGAAGCAAAATTGCGATCGCAATAGCTGCGAATTAGCTATTGCGATCGCAATTAACAGAAAAGCAATTCATCATGCCAAAAACACAGAATTTGCGAATTCGCAAAAATAAAATTGTGAAATCGCAAAATAAATTGCAGAATCTAGGAGGAACTCCCATAGCGAATCAAAAATAGCGAGAATCCATGGAGTCTGCGATTTATTTTGCGATTCCGCTAAATATTCTCAAACGCCATTCATGAAAACTCGCAATTAGCGAAAAAGCTGAAAATCGCTATTTGCGAGGCGCTATTTAAGTAGAACCAAAAGCAGGTGGTAACCATGAAGGAAAAAAAATTAACTAACGAGCCACAGGTGCAGTGCTGAACAAACACACTTAAGGAAACACAGTAGTAGCATGAGGACTCTCACAATGCCAGGACTCTACATGGTGGACAGGCGGTGTAGGCTCCAGGCTGCAGCACGGAACAGATGCAGGATCCAGGAGCGAATATTCCGCCTGCGGGTCACCCTGCTGGGCCAAACTGCGAAGCAAATTTACTTTAAGTACCGCCTGAATGGGCCAATGATCATAAAGCTGATCCGGGACCTAGACCCCCTGATGCAGCACCCAACAAGGAGGACCAATGCCGTGCCCACCCATGTCCAGGTCTTGTGCAGCCTGCACCTACTGGCCTCCGGAATCTTCCAGGGGACAGTCGCTGTTGCAGGGGGGATATCCCAGAGCACCATGTCCCGCTGCCTAAGGAGTTTCCTGGAGCTTAAGCTGACCCGGCTACACCACTACATCTCATTCCCCACCACCGAACAGGACTTGAATGAGACCAAGCTACATTTCTACAACGTTGCACATTTCTCACATGTAATCGGATGCATTGACTGTACCCACATCCACATCTGCCCACCAGCACAAACAGAATACATGTACCGTAAACGCAAGTCCTACCACTCCCTCAATATCCAGATGGTGTGCAACGCTAAGACTTACATCACGGACATAGTGGCACAATACCCGGGGAGCACACATGACTCCTTCATATTCCGACACAGCGGCATTCACAAACGACTGGCCAGGGGAGACTTTGGCGAAGGACACCTACTAGGTAAGTACACATGCCCCCATATAGTACACTGTGATCATTTAGCTGCGCAGAACAGGCACTCACCCTCTGCTCCTTTCATTTCGGTGACAGCGCCTACGGTCTCCGTGAGTACCTCCTCACCCCATACCTCAACCCTGCAACACCACAGCAACGGCGATACAATGCTGCACACATATGCACAAGAAATTGCATTGAGAGGACATTTGGCCTTTTGAAGAGCAGATTCCGCATACTTCACAAGACTGGTGGGGCCATCAAATACGAGCCTGAGGTCTGCTGCCGCATCGTGACCGTGTGTGCAATACTCCACAACATTGCTACCAAGCGCAGGATACCTGTCGAGATCTCTGGCAGTGAGTCGGAAGGGGACAACTGCCCACCTGCACATGTGCATCATGCACACGGGGAGAATCCTGCAGAAGGACACAGGCGCCGCAACCACATCACTATTAACTGTTTCTAGTGCACACATTCCCCTCACACAACACTGCGCTCATGCATAACAAATGTAATAATGACATGAGTCGTATTTACGTTAAACCATACATTCTTATTGTTCAATCACAATAATGTGTTTATTTTGTCCATGAGTGCACATGGGAACAGTATTGCTTCATACGTCCCCATGCAGGGGTAGAGGGCTTGCTTGCAGATACTGCATGGCCCTGCAGGCAGAGTGAAAAGTGTCAGTGGCGCCTCCGTCCAGAGGCACCCAGTCGCCTCGCGCTGTCCTCAATTACAGTGTTGGCCCGTGATGCTGCAGTGGGCCTGCTGCTGCGGCTGTGTTCAGGCGCCGGCGGCAAGGACATGCTGCTGTGGCTTGACGTGCCCTCGCTGGCATCATCACCACCCCCTGGTTCACCATGGCCAGTTGGCTGCATTCTGAGCACTGCTGCTGTCACCTGATCCAGTGACCTGGCAACGTCCTGGCAACACTGGACCATTTGCACCTGCATTGCGAATGACCAGCGGGCAAGTTGAGATGTTGCATTGCCAATAATATGATTAGACCTGGTGTAGGCAGTCAGGCGGGTCAGTAACTGGCGGTGGCGCTGGTGGGTGATGTCCTGCTGGGAGACCAGGATCTGGTTGTACTCTCGCACACCTGCGGTCAGCTGTCCAACATGCTGCGCGGTATTGGTGAGCTGCAGATGTATGGCAGCCAGGTGACACGCCTGCTTAAGATGTACCGCAAGCATGTGGTGTTCAATGGCCAGGCCAGGATCCTGGGCATGGACAGCCCTGCCTGCGCATGTGGCGGTGTCACGCAGCTGGCGCGTCAGTCCGCGGGACTGCGACCTGACTGCGGCTATGCGCCTTGTCTGCCTCCTGGCTGCTGGTGGTGTGGCCTGTACCACTGCTGTGGGTGTCGGTTAGGGTGGTTGCTGGACACCTGTGGCTGCAGGAGTGGCCCTGCCCACATGGGGTGGTGGTGGTGGTACTGCTGCAGGAGGCTGAGATGGCTCTGGTTCAGGTTGGCCCTCACCCTCGGTGTCCTCCGGGTACTCATCTATATGTAGGGCCTCGCTTTCGGTGCTGGGCTCCTCTGCTGCACCTGTGATGTAAATGGGTTCATGATTAATGATATGTAGCTTGCACATGAGATGTTGCTACATGCATGCAGGCCTGCTTTCCCTGACTGGCTTTTGGATTTACTTTGAATTGACAGGTCTTCCTGTGTTGGGCTATCTCGGATTGTTAATTACACTACAACTCCCACAATGCAATAGGGCATTTCAGTTGTGCATGGCCTGCATTACTGGGGTTGGCAAATTGCTAGCTCAGGGTTCATGGGCATTGTTAGGGGAAGGGCTCGCAGTCGCATGGCACTTACCTTGGGATTGTTGGGTGGGTCGGGACGAGTCCAGCTGGATGACCCCCACACAGGCTTCAGGAGTCAGAGTGTCCTCCACGAGGTCCTCCAGTGGGGTGTTGGGTGTGGCAGTGGGGTCTCCTCCACTGTCGCTCACCCAGCCTCTCCGCAACTCTCTCTTTGGCACGCCCTCTGAGGTCGTACCACCTCTTTTTCAATTCCTCTATTGACCGCTGGGGCACCGCGACAGAATTTACCTTTGCGCAGATGCGCAGCCAGATGCGGCGCTTGTCAGCCTCTGCCACCCTCCTGGAGTCCTTGCCAAACAGGGGTGCATGGTCCTTGCAGACCCCATCAATTAGATACTCAAGTTCTTGCTCAGAGAACTTAATCTTCCTCTTCCTCCCTGGGCACTGCTCCCTGCTGCTTCCTGTGACATTTTGGAGGTTGTGGATGTCCTGCTCTGGTGCTGCAAGTTCACTGTTGTGGTGGTCTTCCCAGTCCTGCTTCCACTTTCAGGCTCAGTGGTCTGAATGAGGGAGGGAACAGCCTACTTCCTGGTTATGATGTCGTCATTGGGCTCGAAACGCGACTTCCAGTTTTTGCGCTCTCGCAGTTAGTGAGATCGCAAATAGCGATTTCGGTAATAGTGAAATCGCAATTTCAATCAAAAAATCGGCCAAATCTGCGATTATTATGCGATTGGAGCCAAATCGCAATCGGCAATTGCGACCGATTGCGTATCGCATTTTTTTCGCGCATTTCTTCATGAATGCCATTCTGCGATTTCTAAATTGCGATTCGGTAAAAATCGCAATTTGGAATTCGCAGAATGTTGCTTTGATGAATCTATATGTTAGTCCTGGCAAATTCCTTCCCAATGTCCATTTACATTTCCCCCAAAGCAGATGAGAACGTTGATAGCCTTGAGCAATGCCCACTAGCAAAACTCCTGAGTTGAGCCTCAGAGAGAATTTAAACTCCTAGGTCAGAGATAAAGAATGAAACTTGCAGAAGTAGTTAAGTACATGAGCGTGTTATAGGTTAGTGGGTTCATTTCAGAAGTAGGGTATGTACCCTGAATTTTGACTCCAGAATATCACTGGAACACAACATTGAGGACAACATATCAAAGAAAATGGACAGGTAAGTCTATATTTTCTATACCTAAACTCCAGGTGTACCTATGCTGTACATATAAATCTTCAAATTACGTAGATGTAGCATTAGGATTAGTAAATCTATACTTCTGAATATGCACTTACCTTTTAATATTTTGTCTACTGACATGGGCAAGAGTGAGCAGAGACCAGCTGTCCCAGGGATGAAATATCCAGTGAGTTGTGCAAACTTACAAACATACATTTTGTCAGCATTCATAAACTCTTCTCTGGCCACGTCATACCCTGTGAAAAACAGGTACTTAATCCTAACATGTAATAATAAAATTAATTATATATTTTATAAAACATATAGCCACCTCACATGAGATGTCCACATGCTAGAAGCAGGACTCCGCGCCTTACGCACCGCTTTAAAATCTCTCTCAAACATCCTGCCTGAAAAAACAGATTTTAAGTATCCTCCTAAAAAGCTCTTCCAATTGTACTTGACAAAGTGGCAGATGCAAGGCATTTCATAACCTTGGCCCTAGTAACTGAAAGAACTATCTCCGGAATTAACTCTCTCTACCCTAGGAACAATCGCAAGCACCTCCGCTGCTTATCTTAAGGTCCTTAAACTTATGTATGGTTTCACCAGGGATTGAATGCATTCAAGCCCTTATTTGGCAAAAGCTATGTGACAATAACACAGAGCTTTTAAAGCTGATCTCTGCTTTATCGGCAGCCAATGTAATTTCCTTGGTGTTTGCCTAATAGACACACACATCAGCAAATGCAGTAGTTGGTGTCCTGCTGAGTTTTGCACTCTCTGGAGTCTTTTAATTCTTCCTTGAGTAACTCCAAATACAAGACATTGCAATAATCAAGTCTTGACATAATCAAGGCTTGAAGAACCATTTTTGGCTGACTCTGGCAACAGGCACAAGATTTTGCTCAGCATTTTGAGCAATCCAAAACATTTGCCCACCACTGCAGTGACTTGACTGTCAAATAACAGTCTATCATCAAACCAAACAGCATTGGCCTTAGTTTTGGGGACAGGGACTGGACCCAGCTCCTGAGACCATCATGCAGTGGCCCACCCCACTGTTCCAGAGCCTCTCAATTAGTATGTTATGGACATAGTGTTGAACGCAGAGCTAAAATCTAAAATCAACAGCACTGCAGAATCACCTGTGTCCAAAATCTGATGAACAGCCTCTGTTGTGCAAAGGTAAATCTCTGGTTAGGAAGTTTAAAGAGAATTGTTTTGTACATATTATCCTCAGGCAATAGCTAGTTTGTAGTTATAGTTAGGACCAAAGTTTCCATAGGAAAAAAGTTTTTTGTTTTGCCAATACCTTTGGTGCTGCTTGATGAATCTTCATAACATTTTCTAAAAACTTCCCCTTTTTGGTTCAGCTGTTGTGCTGAGATTTTAGGGTGATCCTTCAAGCGAGGGCTGAGAAAAAAAGGGATCTCAAAATGCGTTTCCCCCATGTTATGTCTATGGGGATTTTTCATTTTTTTCAAACGAGTATAGCCTGAACCAGTGAACAAAATTACACCAAATTTGTCAGAAAGCTAGATGTTAGTCCATAAAGCGTGCATTTTGCGATTTGATGTAAATTCGTTCAGCAGCTTCAGAAATGTTAAGTTTAAAAAATATAGATATCTGGGGAAGCAAGTCTTTTCAGTGGACGTGCAGTTCCTACTAAAATTTGAATGGCTGCCAACACTTCAGCCAGGAAGTGTTACAAGACATTCTGGGACTCACAAAAAAAAATGCAGAAAAGAGTTGGGGTCCCACAGGTACCCAGCCGGGAGTTACAAGAATTTGTTTAAGGTTTGCCCCGAATTCAAGGGTGTACCCATGGATCAGGCAAAAACATAAAGGCCCCAGAGCATCTTTTATAAGAAGCCCCCGAGTCGACCAAGTCCCAGGGGCATGCTTTTAAAAATATATGGTGGTGCCCATTCGGCACCCCTGCACCGGGGGGACCACCACCTCCCCAGGGTGTTATATTCCATATAGTTACCCTATAGAGGCGCAGGTGACATTGCAACCTTTCACCTATATCCTTCCCTACATTACATACATGACAGTTCTTAGGGACTAACCTTTTACCTAGATACGACACTGCATTCAGAACGCAGGTTTTTCCCTAGTTTGAATCTCATACATTATGTATGAGGCTTCTTAAAAGCACAGCAGGACTAACTTCTCCTATATAATATCTCTGTATAAAGTTCAGGCCCAACGTCATCCTTTACGCCGACACAGTATCACACCAAGGTAGGACCCCTGGGGAGACCTATGGGTATATATACATCACGTCTTGCTTAGAAGGACAGAGGAGACTGAGACTTCCTGGCAGACACACTGACCAGAGACGCTGAGGTTCCTGCATGCAGACATTCCAGCTCACAGTGATCTAACATCCGTTGTGGGGTATCCAACTCGAGATTAGGACGGGGTACCATATTTTCTCATTCTCAGGTAATGGGGTTGACTAGATCCTGGAGGGATTCTTGGCATAACACCTACACAGATGCTAGGTACATTTAGGTACATCTAGTTAGAAGGGCATCGTAGGAGTGCGCACATGTTATCATGTATTTTATGTACTCGTATGTATTCTTGATCATTGTAAGATGGTAGAGCTATACCATCCATTTAATTTCTTAGTTCTTTTAAACATATATCTCTGCTACTGTCTACTGGTGGTTACATCTCATCTGTTCTACACTAGAATAACAACTGTTCAATACATTCTTATTGAAAACGCCCAGTATGTTTATTCCGTGTATCTCTAAGACAAACTAAGTGAGCACGAGTGACTGAGCGAAAGGTAGTATATTGTTTCCACGATTCTGAGGGATCAGGGTTGTCATGTTCAGAAGTTGCCAAGAACTATGCTCTCCCCGATAAGAGGAGATTCTAGTAGCACTGTGAGCTAGCTGATACAGACAGGGTAACATACCATGTGGGCGTGCACAAAATCAGTCTGCCACCAATCCCACAGTTCATGTTATCCAAATGGGCAGATCCTGTATAGCTCATATAGGAACTACAAAACAAGGGCAAACAATAATAAACATGTGGGGGCCTTCACAGCCCCCCCCCACAGTCCTTTGTGCTGCCACTTTTACCAGGCTATGAAGTAAATTTGTTTGTGGAGGACTGTATGGCCTCCCCCACAGCCCTGGGACTGCCAACTCCCAGGGGCTAATCTAATAGGTGGCCTTGTGGACCCCCCATGCCCCGTGGACTACCTCCTCCCCCGGGCTTTTAAGGTTTGATATGGGGCCTCACAGACCCAACCGGCCCCGGTGACCACCTTGGTGTTCAGGCCAAAGCATTTTTAGGAAATGGGAGGGGGCCACACGGCCCCCTTCCTGGGCCGTTACTCATCCCCTGGGACCGACACTTACCAAAGGCTGGCCGTTGACCAAGGAAAGAGGGGGCCACATGGCCCCTGTCCTGGAGCCATACATTCCCCTGGGAAGCACCACTCCTCAGAGCTGGTTCCTGCTGGGAAATAGCTGTTTGCTATTGCTTAGCAGGAGCAAACCTGTTACCGCAAAGCTGTAGCAAGTTGTGCTCCGTTTTGAGCGAATGAAAACATTTAGCTCTCCCTTGCTCAAATCGGAGCACAATTACTTTGACACACAGAGCACAATTGCTTTTACACACAGGGAGCTGCATGTTAGCAACTGCCTATGCGTAAAAGCAATGGCAGCTCCTGCAGGAGGCGGGAAGCCGGTAGGGACTGCGGGGGCCTTCAGGCTCCTCACACGGTCCTGGTCTTTAGGGCACCCACATTAGAGGCCGGGTCCTGAGAGCTGGTTGGAGGTACCACCCCCTTTCTCCACCACTTTGCAAACATGACTACTATTAAAAAAAAATAGAAATTCACTTAAAGAATCAAAGGTTACAGGGATGTTATAGTTAGGAAATAAAATTCAAAAAACCTTAAAAATTCTCTGAAAAAACAAAGGTTACAGGGAATTTATAGTTAGGCTTAGATTTCACTTGTACAAAATCAGTGAAATTCAGCATTTATAGTTACTTGTGCTAACTATAACTTAATCCCCCACAATGCACTGCTTATGATCTCACATATTACCTAACTCATGAAATGGTCAGTAGCATCACTGATGCCATCTCAAATGACATCACTGATGACATCATCTACAGAACCACTCAAACACCCACTCACATCCCATTGAACCTCTTGTATGCCCACTGTCACACCCACACAACCACTCACATACCCATTCACAGACCCATACCAGTACACATATTCTCACTCAGTCCTCAATAGAGGCAGTCACATACACACTCACTCACCTGTACATTCACTCTCACAACCATTTACTCACCCATACAGCCACTCACACACCTACTCACTCACCTCACCCATACATTTTCTCAACACAGCAACTCACTCACCCATACAAACACTCACTCACACACCCACACAACCACTTGCATACCCATTCACACATCTGTACAAGCACTCACACATCCTCTCAGTCACCCATAAAGACAGTTATACAAACTCTCTAATACAGGCACTCACACACCAACTTACTTAACCAAACAATTACTCAAACAGCCCCTCACTCACCCATATAGCCACTTACACACCAAATCACTCACTCATACAGCCATTGAGACACCATTTACTCACCCATACAGCCACTACACACCAACGTAATCACCCATAGAGCAACTCCCACTCCCACTGCCACTCACTCACTCATACAGCCACTGACATGCCCACTTACCAATACCACCACTCCCACAACAGTTCACTCACCCACACAGCTAATAACACACCCACTTATACACCCACACAGCCACTTGCAAACCCACACACTGAAGAATACATAAAGTCACACAACCACTCACATATTATAAATAGGAAGTAGTACCACTCAGTAGTAGTGCACCTAGTATACTAATCTAAATTTTATATTAGGTTAGTATATATGTGTAACGTCCATAAACTCTTGAAAACCCTTAAACTCACTAGATGAAGATGATGCCATCAGTGATGCCATTTGAAATGTCATTTGAGATCTCATCAGTGATTTGTCATCAGTGATATAATATGTGAGGTCATAAGCAGTGCATTGAGGGGGCGTAAGTTAGAGTTAGCTCAGGTTACTATAACAGCTGAATTTCATTGGTTTTGTACAAGTGAAATCTTAGCCTAACTATAACTTCCCTGCAACCTTTGTTTTTTCAGTGAAAATACACACACACACACATATATATATATATATAAATATATATATATCATGTGACTCCTCCTTGAATCTCTTGGCGTCTCAGGCACAGCACAGCCTCGCACACCAGCAAGCAAAGGGAGACGGACCACAATGAATCAGCATCAGTGAGTTTATTGATGCACAGAGAGCAGCTACGCGTTTCTGGCAAGTTATGCCCTTGATCACGCTGCAACATGTACAACAGAAAAAATGCTTTTTTTATGCAGTGTTAGAAGGAACACCCCCTCACAATGACGTAATACATCATGTGATGAATAAACAGTGAAGACATACTACCACTGATAGCTAATGCAATCGAATTAGCACATACAAATATTTCCGGATAAATCCAGGATTCAAGTGTGTATACTGCAAAGGTATAAATGGTCTAATTGTACAATTACGCCAATAAATTTAACAGAAACTAACTGTATAAATACAAAATTCTTATGAGACGTAACTGTAAGACATGTATAATATGATACACAGTGTGCCAATATAGCTTAAAAACAGTGGTGGACAATAAAGTGCTAAGTGAGAGTAAAATAAATGCAAAGAGAGCGAGAGAAAAAGTGCAATACCATTCATTATAGAAGAGATAAAAACATCATGATATAGGAAACTTCTCAGATCCCTGAGAACAATCGACTACATATTATCCATGAGTATAAATTATCTCTTAGCAATAAATAGTATAAAAATGTATCAAAAATGTAAAAAAAAACAATAAATACACCTAAACCGTTGTCAAATAATATATATATATACATATATATACATTAAATAATGTACACATGTATACATACATGAGAATAAAATTGTGATAAATATAATACTCCATATTATCAATCAATACACAGTCAAAATAGAAAAATATATAAATTTGTGTCAAGGACTAAATTACATATAAACCACACTTAAAGATCTAATTTCATAGTTCAACCCATATGTATCCCATTGTAAAAGAAATTACACTGAAGGAAGAATAAATATACTGTACACCAGAAATACAACAAATACTAATTGACTCTAAAATATGTGTAGGAGGACAGATATGTGTGGAACAGTGTCTAGACCCAGCCTCAACCTCGAAATAGGGAACCTAACTAAGAGGGAGTGGATACAAGATGCCGAGCACTAGATTCACACTGAGGAAGGAATCGCAAAGTAAGAAAGCGGCATCATAAAAAATGATGCATTTCCTCAATGTTATTCAATCCATTAGGCCAACGAGTGTCTAATTCAAGAATCATCTTCGTTTCTAGCTGCCTTAATAATGATTCCCGGTCCCCACCTCTTTTAAGAGGGGGTATGACTCCAATCACTAAATATTTCAAGCAAGAGAGATCGTTGTTATGGATTCTTTTGAAGTGACGAGCTACCGGATAGGCCGGGTCATTGTGAAGGATAGCGCGTAAATGCTGTAGGATCCTGATGTGCACCTGGAGCTTAGTGCTTCCCACATATCTTAGCCCACAGGTGCACGTCAGGACATACACAGCATAGTCAGTCTTGCAATTGAAATTGCCAGTGATAGTTCTAGGTTCTGTATCAAATGGAATGGAATGATGTAAGTATTGATACCAAACCTACACGCGCGGCAGCTAGAACATTTGAAAAAACCCTTAGATGGTTTTAACCAGGGAATTTTGGACTTTAATTCAGGGGCTGCTTTGTCCAAAGCAGAACCCATACTTCTGGCCCGTCTAAAGGTGATGGTAGGGTTGGCCGGTAGCCTAGTGTTCAAAATATGATCACTGAGAACAATAGGCCAATTCTTTTTTAGTATTGCTTTTAATTTTCTGTCCTCGCTACTAAAGGCAGTAATCATACGCGGACAGTCCTCTCGGGTTCCGGAATTAATTTCCTGATCTAGTTCTGACTGGGATTCAGGAAAAAGGCTCTGTCTGGATCTGAGTTTGGACTTTTCAACTGCCTTGTTCAAAATAGTATCAGAATATCCCCTGACCTTTAACCTCATGGGCGCGATAGTAATTACGGCCGTATGCTGAGATTTTTAAAAACCCATGTTACATGACGAGCTGGGCTCGTCATGAGCGTGCGAGGAGGCTACACCATGACGAGCCCAGCTCGTCATGAGCGTGGAGGGGTTAAACACGCCAACAGCTCTTTAAGGCAGTGTTCATAGTCAGAGGGAGAACTGCAGATTCTTTTGAGCCTGAGAATTTCCCCATACGGTATCCCTGCAATAGTGTGTTTTGGGTGCATACTCGCCGCATGGAGAGTCATATTCCCGGCTGTAGATTTTCTGTGCAATGTAGTGTTTAATTTAGAGTTGGCAATATAAACCTCTACATCTAAGAACTGCATCTTATGTTGATCAATGTGTGCTGTGAAGTTTAAATTCATGGAGTTGTTGTTAATACTCTCAATGAACAGTAGTGCATCATCTTTAGAGCCTTTCCACACAATGAATATATCATCTATATATCTAAGATAACATTTCAACTGATAGTTCATCCAGGTAGAGTGTAGTACGGTGAGGACCTGCTCCTCCCACCAGCCAACGTGCGAGCACGCATAGCTAGGGGAGAAACAGGCCCCCATCGCCACTCCTCTTAGCTGTTTATAGATGTCTTTGTCAAAGGTAAAATAGTTATTGTGCAGACACCATTCAATGAGTCCCAAAATGACTTTATTATGTTCGTAGAACGCTATGGGTTTTTTGGCCAAATAATATTAGATAGCATTTAGACCTTGTACATGATCAATACTGGTATATAACTGGTATATAACGCCTCAACGTCTAGCGAAATTAACCACATAATTTTGAGCAAAAAGTCACTGGTGTCGCGTACATAGCTGGAAAGGTTTTTGACAATGTCCTGGAGGAAAAAGTCTATATACTGGCCAACCTTTGCACCCATACTTTTAATAGCTGACACAATGGGCCTGCCCGGCACTGGTACTACACCTTGATGTACTTTTGGAATTAGGTATAGTGATGGCATGATAGGAAATCCCGTATACATAAACTTATACTCCTCAGAAGAGATAAGTCCTTCTCTTTTCCACTGGGCCAGCATCTGTTGTAATTTACCCTTGGCATTAGAATATTCTTTCTTGGTGGAAGTCTTATAACAGAGGGGGTCATTCAGCTGTCGTTTGGCCTCTAATATATAGTTCTGCTTGGGCCAGATAACCAAATTTCCCCCTTTATCTGATTTCTTCACCACTATTTCATGATTTTCACAAAGCTTCTTTATCAACTTCACATATTCTCTTTTCATGTGTGTAATTTTCTTTTTAGATTTAGTGTTGGTCTGTTTGTATAATTTTTTGATATCATTGGTGACGCAGTCATGGAAAACATCGATGGCATCTTTAGGCACCAATGGTACATATTTCGATTTGCTTTTGAAAGGGCTAAGACCCGCTCCCTTTTGTATAGACGGAGATCTTGCTTAAACATTTGCTTGTGTAGAAGCATCAGGGTCAGCCTCAGAATCATAGGTGGAAGTGATTAAATCATTAGCATCCTGGAATGTGTGCACATCTGATGCTGCTAGTGCACTCACACTGTCGTTGTTAAGTTCATCAGGTATATCATTAGCACTTGAAGTTTCTTTGGTAGATTTTAGCGCAAAATGTTTTTTCAATTTGAGTTTTCTTATGTAACAAAAAAAATCAACTCTAGTCATGGCGTAGTTAAAGCTTTGAACTGGACAGTAATTCAGTCCCAAAGATAGTTACTGCTCTTCCGCCTTGCTTAGTGTAATGTTAGAGAGATTTATTATAGTGTTGTCATCTAGCGGCGTTTCACCCATGTTTTTTTCTTTTTGTTCTGTGTTTGGGCGCTGTTGTTGTTTTTGCCGCTTGCGGTGCCTTTCTTTTCTCCGCTTATTCCTCCTTTGTTTATTTGCGCTAATTGTTGCCTCGGCCACAAAGTCTGTAATCTTTCCTCTACAATGAAAACCATTTCTTGCTGCAAGCTGAGTTTTGTCAGTCCTACCAAGTTTAAATCCGAACTCAAGGAAGAGACACCATTTACTCACCCATACAGCCACTATACACCGACTTAAGCACCCATAGAGCAACTCCCACTCCCACTGCCACTCACTCACTCATACAGCCACTGACATGCCCACTTACCAATACCACCACTCCCACAACAGTTCACTCACCCACACAGCTAATAACACACCCACTTATACACCCACACAGCCACTTGCAAACCCACACACTGAAGAATACATAAAGTCACACAACCACTCACATATTATAAATAAGAAGTAGTACCACTCAGTAGTAGTGCACCTAGTATACTAATCTAACTTTTATAGTAGGTTGGTATATATGTGTAACGTCCATAAACTCTTGAAAACCCTTAAACGCACTAGATGAAGATGATGCCATCAGTGATGTCATTTGAAACGTCATTTGAGATCTCATCAATGATTTGTCATCAGTGATATAATATGTGAGGTCATAAGCAGTGCATTGAGGGGGCGTAAGTTAGAGTTATCTCAGGTTACTATAACTGCTGAATTTCATTGGTTTTGTACAAGTGAAATCTTAGCCTAACTATAACTTCCCTGCAAACCTTTGTTTTTTCAGTGAAAATACACACACACACACAGATATATATATATATATATATATATATATATATATATATATATATATATATATATATATATATATATATATATATATATATATATATATATATATATATGTATATATATATACATCACATTCACCATACATGGATGTTTATTTTGTTGAAGGCAGAAACGCTAACCACTTGGTAAAAGAACTGCTAAGAGTCTTTGTGGTTATATTTGGGATGGACTAAAACTACCAGCATGCCATTTCCGCGACGCCCACTGGGGCGGGACTACATATAAATAAAAAAGCGCTTCTTCATGGCCGTTTCTTGCCTGATTAATTGCCAGTGATCAAGAGCTGTCTCAAGCTCGAAACGCGTTTGGCCGTTTGGATTGGATGCAGCCTGCGTATCGAATTGCTGCCTGCATGTGGTGTGCTGTTTCCTTCACTGTGTGCGGCATCTCTATGGGGCAACCTGTGTGTTTGAAATATATATATATATATATATATATATATATATATATATATATATATATATATATATATATATATATATATATATATATATCTCCATTTGGTCACAAGCTGGATGCTGAGTTACAAGTAAGTACATTTGTAACAAGGAAACAACAAATAAGAGCACATGAGAAAAATAAACTGAGGAGCAGAAACAACAAAGTATGAGGTGGACTCACATAGTATAAAAAGGATCTTCTATATGTTTAGCCAGATAAGAACTGAAAGATATGAATCGGAGTAAATTAAACATGGAGTGGTAAAATATAAAATATATAAGAAGAGAGATGAAAAAGTGGGAAAAGAAAGGAAAATATAATGCAACATATTGCACGAATAATGGGACGTAGATGGGATCAAGTCAATTAAAAGAACTTTACATGTATTTACTGACCCGTAGCCTGTTAGTAACTGAATAAAATGTAATTCTACTTCAGAAGATTAAAGGAAAAGGAAGAACAGATGTACAAGACAATAATTTGCACATTGCACTTAGCACTTTCTTCCAATGAGCTGCTACATACAAACTCTGGGTGATTAGGACAATTAAACCTCTTTTATAATATTAAAATAATTAAATGGTCCGATACGTCTAACATAGCACTTTAGCGAACAGGAAAATACATTTTTTTTAAATTGTATTGTACTTCACAGACATATAATAATCATTAATATCTTGTCGCTATTTTGGAAATGTACTGTTCACCTTTTGTGTTCCTTGTACTTATAAGGACACATAATCCTTTCTTATTTCCCTTTACACTTTTCTCTCTCTCTCTCTTCTCCTCTTAAAGTCAGAAATAAGAACGGAAGATCTATTTTTCACATGAATTTTTAACAACATTTCCTTTTAAAATTATCCTGCTTTTATCAACTATGAATTTGATTGTTAGAGCTTTTTAACTGCCAAGGTACTTTACCATCAGTGTTGGGAGTAAAAATGGCAACCACTAAGAGCCATGGTCTGCAAGAAGAATGGGGGTCAGCAGTCTAGTTTATTTTTAAATTGAAACAAACAAGTGATCAAATACACTATGTTACTTTAAATAGATGTTCTAGATGGTGGGACTCTATGGTCCAGTTGAATTTTCGAAACTTGTGGCCCACACCGATCCGCTCCTATCTTGAAAGTTTCGGGGTGATTCGGCAAGCGGGGCCAAGCAAAAAGGGGGGCCCCAAAACATGTTTTCCACATGCAATTTTCCATAGGAAACTTTAGCCGCGGCTACAGCCCTGACTTCTGAACAGAATTACACCAAATTTGGCAAAAAGGTAGCCCGTGGTTCCGAAAGAACTCTTTTTGTTAAATGGTGTAAATCCGTTCATTAGTTCCTGGGAAATTTGAAAAAGAAAAAATAACGATATCTGGGCGGAGCCTAGCCACACATGTCATCATGAGATCTGATTGGCTGTCAGCACTTCATCCTGGAATTGCTGGCAGCCATCTTGGTACCAATATACATGATAGTACCCCATTGAAATGCATTGTAGTGAATCGAAGATGTAGAGGGTTACCAAAAGGAGAACTATAAAGGGTGATAACAGACTTTAGTTACATTCGAACTCATTTGTTGATGGTACCATACTAATTTCAGGAATTTGGGTGTTTTCTAAGGTGATTTTACCCTGTGAACAACCTTCTGCTGGGATGTTTGAGAGTGAACTATTTTCACATGCCTGTCCCATAGAGTTTTGGAAGGTGCTCCTGAAGCTAAAATGATAGCATATTTTCTATAAATTCTCATTATCTTTCTCAGTCATGTGAGAATGAAGTCTGACATTTTCAGTAAAACATGTACATCCAACAAGTGCAGATACTGTCAGTTGATTCCTTTGTGTTCTACTGCAGCTTCCCAGAGTATTCTAAAGACCAACTAGAGCACCAACAGTTTTACTTATGACAAAATCATTGAACACCTGAAGCCATCTTGATTGGAATAAACTGGTAACTCTTACAACATTTAATTTAAAAAGGAATAAAATGAGGGGCTTCATTTTGTCATAGAAATTATCGTTAGTGCTGTAGAAAGAAAAATGAGGACATGTTTTAAGTGAGATCTCAAATATCTTCCTGTTATATTTCAACAGGAGCAGCCTGTCAGTTGATGCCTTTGTGTTCTACTGCAGCTTCCCAGAGTGTTCTAAAGAACAACTAGAGAGCTAACAATCTTACTTAAGACAAAATTATTATACACATGAAGCCATCTTGATTGGAATAAACTGGTATCACTTAAAACATTTAATTTAAAAAGGAACAAAATGAGGGGCTCTTTTTGCCATAGAAATTATGGTTAGTGCTGCAGAAAGAAAATGTAGGGCATGTTTTAAGTGAGATCTCAAATCCTCTGCTATTTCATTACAAAATTCTGACATGCAGACTAAAACCATCACTTTCAACACCGGCAGTAGACTTCCAATTAACTCCCTGATGAGCAGTAGCTTTACTAGAGTGACCTAATGAACAACTAGAGTGATAACATGTTGAATTTATGGCATATGTGTGAAACATCTGAATGCCTTCTTGATGGAATCAAAGTAAAGAAATGAAAGCATTTGCTACTGAGGGGACTGCAGTAAATGAGGAAATTAGGAAACTTCATAACAAATAAGTCTTCCAAGATGGCCACCAGAGAAAAAAGAGCCCAAATGTAGCCCAAATATCACCCAGATGTAGCCCACATATAGCACAATGACAGAAGTGTGCAAAACACTTTTTATTTTTAGTTTTTCTGCAGTTTTATATTGTGTAGACTGGTCAGGTATTGGAGAGTTACATCTTACTTGGACCCCTTATTGCGTATTTTGCACAAAGTACATGAGATTGATCTTGCGAAACATTGAACTTTACGATTCTGTTAACCTGAAGTTGCTCTGAACCGGGCTTTGGAACACCCGTTTTACATACTGGTTTTAATAAATTCTCACTGTATTCTATTAGGAAAGAGGATTTACTGTTTTTATGTACACTTTTATGATCTATGATTCTAAATCAGATCGAATAAAGTTTAATGAATTCTTCGGCAGCACAGAGGCAAGGATTATGCATATCTTTCCTCACTTTATTTGCATAGCAGTTCAAAGAAAACGTAACACAACAATCATTAAACAAAAGACTACACAACCCATGAACCATTAGGGAGGTAGTCTCCAGGCATCTATAGTCCAATCATATCACAGTCCATCCTATATAATATTGTGACATCCCTTCCGCTTCCTCTTTCTTCACTGCTCATCACTTAAGTGCATTCCTTATATTCTTGGCTTAAGCTGACGTTGTTGCTGTTTGTATAGCGGTTTCTTGAGCACGTTATTAGCATTAATGCCTTGGTATTGTTTCATATTTCCTGCGCAGCAGGCTCTTGTCCAAGCATGTTATCCCCCTCGCAGTTTCTTCCGCTGTGTGCTCTGCGAATGGTGAGATCCTGTCAGGCGCGTCTGGTCCGAGCGAGGCAGCTCCGTCGAGCGCTCCCGCTGGTCTTTACGCACGTTTGGGAATCCGGTCACTCCTTTAGTGTCTGCTTGATTCCCGACCAACCCTCGCCTAATTTTGACACCGCTACGCGGTCATTTCCCACACGGCCATGTTAGGTAACAGTGTCACCTAGTGGTGGTAATTGATATTGCGCCTCAGTCTATTCTTATAACAGCTTCGGGAAAGCCCAGCTGTTGGAGCACCGGCGAGGGGGCTGCCTTAATGACTTTAAGGGCATTTGTTCTGTGCTCACACCCTCTGCTATCATGTCTTCTCCAGAAGACCATTTTTACTCCTCCTACCAGGAGGTGGAGAAGGAATTTTCTCCCTCCACCAGTGGACCAAGCCCTCTCTGTGGCTATTTCTAGGGCACTTGCTCCTATTAGGGATCAGGTTGATAAGCCAGCGAAAAGCATCCCTGGGGTGTTCAGTGACACAGATCTGGTGGTGGCGGGTCCCAGTAGCTCCCAGATGGGGAATAAAAGGGCCGTTAAGCATAACGCAAGGCACTTGGAAGGATTTGATACATTTATGGAGACCTTCTTCAAGAGTGCGCAAACGCTAAAACATGCACCCTGCCAGGAGGTGCCCAGAGAAAATTGCGACGCTGTCACCACTATTGTAGACCACGACGGTGGGTTTCCCTTAGGGGGAGAGGGTGTATCGGGGGAGGATTTCTCCTCTGATTAGGATAAGGCTGTGGGTGTCCCTGGCGTCCAGAGTCCCACTCCTCTCAGTCCTCGGTTGGGGGTGGGTTCCAGTCGGACATGTTCGATGAGGGGAGAATGCCCCAGGCCCTCACTGAAGGGGATAGTGGCACACATGCCTGAAATTGATGAGAAACTATGTACTTTTTTCTCCAAGTATTTGAGGATTCCAAGAAAGGAATAGAAATGTCTTGGATGTGGTAGGGCCCTTGATTCAAATTATTCAATTGGCGGAGCGTTCAAAAGACTCAGGATCCCCTTTGTCCAAGGATATTGTGGCTGGTTGGGTGCTCTACCCTAAACTCTAAAACACTACCCCCTCAACTACCCAAACACCACTGCACTACCCTAAACCCTAAAACACTACCTCCAGCACGACACCCTTCACTACCGAAACATAACTGCACTACCCTAAACCCTAAAACACTACCACCAGCACGACTTCCTACACTACCAAAACACCACTGCACTACCCTAAACCCTAAATCTACCTCTAGCACAACCCGCTACACTACACAAACACCACTGCACTACCCTAAACCCTAAAACACTACCCCTAGCACGACCCCCTTCACTACACAAACACCACTGCACTGCCTTAAACCATAAAACACTACCCCCAGCACGACCTCCTTCACTACACAAACACCACTGCACTATCTGCACTATCCGAAACCCTAAATCTACCCCAGCATGACCCCCTACACTACACAAACACCACTGCATTACCCTAAACCCTAAAACACTACCCCAGCATGACCCCCTTCACTACCTAACCACAACTGCCCTACCCTAAACCCTAAACCACTACCCCCAGCATGACCCCCTTCATTACCCTTTTATTCTTCCATCAACCTTGAGATATACATATATAAAACATATTTAATTTTCAGAAAAACACACATTCACTGGATGATGTCATCAATGATGTCACGAGTGATGTCATTTGAGATGTCATCAGTGATGTCATGAGTGATGTCACTGACCATGTCATGAGTGATGTAATATGTAACGTCATCAGCAGTGCATTGTGGTTGCACGAGTTATAGTTAGCTGAACTAACTATAACGGGTGAATTTCTATGGTTTTGTACAAGTGAAATGTCCAACTAACTATAACACCCCTGAAACCTATGGTTTTTTTCAGTGATGACGTTACATATTACATATTACATCACTCATGACATGGTCAGTGACATCACTCATGACATCACTGATGACATCTCAAATGACATCACTCATGACATCACTCATGACATCATCCTTGTGATAGAGTGGCAGACCTCCTCGCACCCTAATGTAACCTTTGATACACACACTCAAAAATACAAACTAACATTTTTTTTAAACAATGGACATACCAATACCAGTTACAACACACCTATTCAGTAATTCCAAGATCTACACACACATCCACTAATTCACCAACAGCCCCTATACAGTCACTCATACATGTACTCACTCATCATATGTACTCATGCACCTATACATCCTCTTACACACCACCACTCATCCATAGAATTACTCACACACATAGTCACACATGCAAACCAAGTATCAAACATCCATTTACTTTCATATACAGTTATGCACATACTACCACACTTACTTCTACTGAAACTTACACATACTTACTCTCTTAAACAATCACTTTAGAAACACCTACTTATTTGTACAGGAAGTCTTCCAATCTCGCACTCTCACATATACTCACTTATATACACCAATACTCACATATACTATTTTAAAACATATGTAGTTACTCATAAAGACACTATTGAGACAGTCATTCACTCATTAACACACCCATACACCCACTCATCCACCTATACAGTCCTGCACACATGCTGTCTTCAACACATATAAACAGTGAGTCACTCATTCATGCATCTATGCACTAAGTAATACCCCCACCAAACCATACAGACACTCATACTGATACTCAAAAAAACTGACTAATAACTCACATAGACACTCATGCAGCTGCTCACCCACCCATGCAGCCACTTATAGACAAAGTGAGAGACGGATACAGATATTTACATATTTAAACATTACTCACTAACCCATGTATTCACTAAGATACACTTAATCAGTCAGTTATACAATCAATTTCACAAAATAATATCATCCATTTTGACACTTATATACCCATTTATTCTTCCATCGACCTTGATATATACATATATATAGCATATTTAATTTTCAGAAAAATACACATTCACTGGATGATGTCATCAGTGATGTCATTAGTGGTGCAATTTGAGATTTCATCCGTGTTGTTATGAGTGATGTCACTGACCATGTCATGAGTGATGTAATATGTGATGTCATCAGCAGTGCATTGCGGGCGAGTAAGTTATAGTTAGCTGAACTAACTATAACAGGGGAATTTCTATGGTTTTGTATGAGTGAAATGTCCAACTAACTATACCGCCCCTGAAACCTATAGTTTTTTCATTGAATTTCTAGGGTTTCAGTATGCGCCAGGGGGCTGCTTTGCAGAGAGGTGTAATGAGGCCACGCCCCTTTTTACACCTCTCTCTAACGCAGCCCCCTGGTGCATTTGCAGAGGGGGAACTAATTCACCTTGCATACTGGGGGTCCCTGGGGGCCAACTAGCCCACCAGGAACCTCCAGTATGCGCCAGGGGGCTGCGTTGCAGAGAGGTGCAATGAGGCCATGCCCCTTTTTATACCTCTTTTCCATGCAGCCCCCTTGCACGTTGGAAGAGGGGGAACTAATTCCCCTTGCACACTGGGGGTCCCTGGGGGCCAACTAGCCCACCAGGAACCTCCAGTGTGCGCCAGGGGGCTGTGTTGCAGAGAGGTGTTCTGAGGCCACGCTCCTTTTTACACCTCTCTGCAACGCAGCCCCCTGGCGCGTTTGTGGAGGGAGAACTAATTCCCCTTGCATACTAGGGGTCCCTGTGGGCCAACTAGCCCACCAGAAACCTCCAGTATGAGCCAAGGGGCTGCGTTGCAGAGAGGTGTAATGAGGCCACGCCCCTTTTTACAATACTCTGCAACGCAGCTCCGTGGAGCTTACTGGAGGTACCTGGTGGGCTAATTGGCCCCCAGGGACCCCCATTATTCAAGGAGAATTACTTCCCCCTCTGAAAACGTGCCAGGGGGCGCGTTTGCAGAGTGGTGCAGGGAGGGGGCGGGGCTTGAGGTGAAGGATTGCACCACTCTGCAAACGCGCCCCCTGGTGTGTTTGCAGAGGGGGAACTAATTCCCCTTGAATACTGGGGATCCCTTGGGGCCAACTAGCCCACCAAGAACCTCAAGTATGCGCCAGGGGGCTGTGTTGAAGAGAGGTGTGAAAAGGGGCGTGGCCTCACTACACCTCTCTACAACGCAGACCCCTGGCACATACTGGAGGTTCCTGGTGGGATAATTAGCCCCCAGGGACTCCCTAGTATTGAAGGGGAATTAGTTCCCCCACTGCAAATGCTCCAGGGGGCGCGTTTGCAGAGTGGTGCAATTTGTAATTTGGTACACGTGATTTGAAAAAATATATATATATTTTTTTGCGCCTTGGAGGTCCTTGTAGGACCCCATAAGCAGGCCTAAGGGGTCAGGGTGTTTCTACCCTGCCCCCTTTTTGCGTTTTTCTCGTTTTTTTTTCTGTTTTCTTGTGCCTAGCTTTTACCGAGGCACAAGATGGCTGCCAACTCTTCCTGGTTTGGAGTGTTGACAGACAGTTTTCAGCCAATTAGCATGCCGCTCATGCTCGGGAGGGTACGCGTATTATCCTCAGATGGTACGCGTATGGTACAACTTCGCAAATATATCTATGATTTTACTTTTGATTTTCTAAGGAACTACTGAACGGATTTAGACCATTTAACAAAAATCGTAATCTGCGAACCAACCTCTACCTTGTTGCCAAATTTGGTGTAATTCCGTTCAGCAGTTCGGGCTGTAGCCTCACTTAAAGGACCCTATGGAAAATTGCATGGGGAAAACATGTTTTGGGACCCCCATTTTTTCTCGGCCCCCGCTTCACGAATCACCCCAAAACTTTTAGGGAAGGAGTGGAGCGGAGCACCCCATCTTCTTTGAGGATTTCGTGAAGATTCGTCAACCGGCGCCAAAGTTATTCCAAATAGAATGTTGTGGATTTCCTATAGAAACTAGGTCCTAACTATAACTAACTACTGGCGACCGCCAGTAGGTAATTACATGTGATTTCTATTTTAGGTTATTTGTTATTTTTATTGTTAAATACTTATATATGCATATTTTTTCTATAAATTTTTTATTTATTTGTCAACGATGTTCTTGTAGTCGATATTATTGTATCTTAACATAGTGTGTAAAATAAATATTTGTAATTTCTATAGTTTTGCAGTCATGTTTCTGTATTGCATATCTAACTATTATATTATGTAATAGAAGCATTATACAGCATTTTTTTCTTTTTCCAATTTTTTCCTTTCATTTATCTCAGAATAGTAACAATTCCCCAAAATGCCTAGATGGCAAGCACAGAAGATGAATCACTTGTTGTTTTTGTTAAATTTAGGACTGGATCTCAGAGGAGCTTGTAGACAACCATGTGAACACTGTTTTCTCCTGTTGATGCTCTAACCCTGTCCACACAGATTACATGCTTCCAAAATGTATCTACGTCAGAATATCATTAACAAAATATTGTCTGACATAAAAATAGTGACCTAATTACTGTTTCTTAAATTTCAATCCATTGGGTGTAAATGTTCTACTATTAACTTTAATGGGGTGATATGTTTTACAAGATATTTTTGTGAGATGATATTTAGCCAATACCTTTATGCTACCATACTGTTAGAAATTTACAGCTTACACTTTGCCAATGGTTATAGTTTGCCCTCAGCACTGGATTAGCAAGCAACCATCTGTGCATCGAGACTGCAGGCATAGCTCTAAACCATTTGCCCATAACCATGCAAGTCACAAGCCGTGTTGGACCTGGCCCTTTTTGTAGGGTTATCCCCCATTTTTTTGCCTCCTTCCTCCTATTTTTTCTAGCCTGTTTTTGTTGTTGGTTTAAGGACTCTGTGCACTTTACCACTGCTAATCAGTGCTAATGTGCATGTGCTTTCTGTCTAAATTTCATTGGTGATTGGTTTATCCACGATTGGCATATGTGATTCACTAGTACGTCCCTTGCAAAGTGCACCAAGTATTCCTTGGGCCTGTAAATCAAATGGTACAAGTGGGTCTGCAGCATTGATTGGGCCACCCATATGAGTATTCCTACAAACATGTCTCAGATCTTCCACTGTAGTGTCTGTACGTTCAGATTTTTTTAAACTGCTATTTTGACCTTGCAAGTGCACCCACTTGACAGACCCAAACCATCCCTTTTACTACATGTAAGTCACCACTAGGATAGGTCCAAGGCAGCCCCATGGGAAGCGTGCAGTGTATTTAAAAGGTAGGACATGTCCTGATAATAAAATGCTGCTAATTTCGTTCTTCACTATGGCAAGGACTATCTCTCTCATAGAGTAACAAGAGGATTGCTTTGAAATATAATATTAAAGTGTGATTTCCCATTGGGAGCAGATAGAGATTTGGAGTTTGGGGTCTCTGAACTCACAATTTAAAAATACATCTTTTGTGAAGTTGGTTTTTAAGTTGAGTGTTTAAAGATGCAATTTTTTTTTAAATGAGCATTTTCTTGCTTAACCATTCTGTGCATCTGCGTGTCTGTAGAATACACGTCTGTGTTGGCTGACAGTTGGGCTCTTGTGCATTCACTCTAGACAGTCATGCAAAGGTATCTGAGGTGTGTCTTGAATATCGTGATGGTCCATCACCAGGCTGATGGGCCTTCCTGAGCTAGAGTGGTGGGAGGAACTGTCACTCACACCTGAATAGGACTGTGCCTGTCCTCACACAAAGCTGTCTCCACCCCCTGTAGTGCTTCTCAAGCTAGTTCATGGAAAGGGAGTGTCTTGTGCACTACAAAGACTTTCCTTTGAAGATTTCCTACTTCAAAGGCAGAAAATGGTAATAGTATTGGACCTTTGACACCCCAAAATCAGAACACTTCGGGACTGAGGACATTCTGCCAGGAAGAAGAGATGAATGTTGTAGAAGGGACTGCCACTGTGCCTGTTTCTTTGTTGTGCTGGCCTGCTGCTTGTTGCTTCTGTCATCAGAGTGAGAGCACTGGACTTTGCTTTCTACAATATGCTTCCAAGGTTCTCCAAGGGCTTGTGCAAGCTTGCTTTCTGTTAAGAAGTCTCAGAGCATCAATTGTTTCACCTACCAATGCCTGGCTCTTCTGCTGAGAGCCTTGACTTGCCAAGTGGTGTCAAATCCAGGTTCTGGGCTCTTGGAAGTGAAACCTGGTGATCTTAAGGAGAAAATCCATGCATCTACTCCCAGCGTCTGTTTTATTGATGCATCACTGCAAAAGACCGATGCAGCACCTGCCTTGTGGCTATGGAATCGATGCAGTGCCAGATCCGCCACTGCTGCATTAACACAGCACATCTGGATTTTCGCTGAATCGTCTCTGAGCGCCGATTTTTCATCAACACTGCACCGCAGTAAGGAACAGAGGCCGCGTGCCTGGAAACCAACACTTTCCCTACAAGCAGGAACTGACACATCACCCCCTCTGCCTAGCAGTAAGGAACCGACGCATCACCTCTCCTGTGTAGTAAGGAACCAACGCATTACTTTGCTTTTGTGGTTCCTCACCACCCATGTACCATTCACCGTCTTTGATTGTTAATGCAATTCAATTTCAAAGCTTTTATTCGATTTGCAAACAAATCATACAAGCAAAACATGAAATCAATCCATTACATTAAAAGTTGTTATAAAATACAAAATTTATACAGGGGAATCCAAGATAATTCATGTGGGGATAGGACACATACTGACAAGCGTTTAAACATTGGATCGTAATTAAAAAACATGAAGATGGCAAAAAGGAATAGAAGTTAAAAGTTAAAATCGTACAGACAGGAATAAATAAATTGGCACAAAATGCTTGTCCTGGCAGCTGTACGTTGAACAACAAGCCCCCGCCTAAATCATGGGACATGAAAATTTTTGATTTAAATTTTTTTTAAAATTTGTTGATACAGACAGGAAAGTATAGAAATATAGCAGCACTAAATATTTCCTGGCAGCTGTATGATAAAAGTATGAAAAATCAAGAAAAAGAAAACATGTACAGACAGGGTTAAAAATAAATTGAACACTGGCTAGAAAGTGCTCACCCTGGCAGCTGTACGTTTTGAGAAGTACAGACAGGAATATAGAAATCATGGCAATACAATGCTTTTCCTGGCAGCTGTACATTTTAAAATATAAATAGCAACAAAAAAACATATGTCCACATTTTCTAAAGCTGACAATAATACAAGGGCATTCTTGAAAGACCGTATATTATATTTAATAAATATAGGTTTTAAGTACCTTAATCTTAAAAAATGGTAAAATTTACAAAAAAGTAGGAAATGGCAGCAACTCTGGCGTGAAACATTGTCACAAGGGCAGGGGGTTTCAGATTTCTGTTTCTGTACTGGGAACGCAACAAGATGGTGTACAATACCCAACCTGACGCGGGTTAAAACATATTGATGAGATGGGCGGCAGACATGTAGGAGGTAGGCTTGGAACCCCGATGGTAAGTTAAGTTCTCTATAGAACTTTACAGTAGTTAACTTGCCATATACCTCATCTCGCCCTTTCTTTTTGTACATCAAAAAAGTTTGTTTGATCTCTTTTTTGGGTATTTCTACCGCGAGTTCGGGGTCGGTAAGAACATCAATATCAAACAGAGTCTTAAACCAAAAACTAATGTATTTCAGCCAAAGAATACGTAAAGAAAAGTCCAGGCCTATACAGTCAAGAATAATTTCTTGAGTGAATCGAGTTTCTGGCTTAGCCCAAATAGAACGCCACAATAAGAGTGGACGAACGGCTGCTAAGTCCGAGATAAACTCGACCCCAACCTCGTCATGAATTAATTGAATGGAAGCGGAGTGGGGGACACATAGCACTTTTCTTAGGAACTTGTTCTCCTCTTTTTGGAGAGAGGTGCCATCTGTGTGGCCCCACACCCCAGCCCCATACAATGCCGAGGGAACACAGCGGATATTATATATGTTAATCATGTCACGAATGCTTCGCGAGCCGAGCTTAGAAGAAAATCGAAAAACACTGCTAGTACAGCGAGTCATTTTCGACCTAGCATTTTCAAGCTCTGATTTCCAGGACCCATCATTAGCATAGGTGATTCCTAAATAACAAAATGTTTTAACTTGTAACATTTTATCGCTGTCTAGATAGAAATTGGACTTTAGTTTATTGGCTGACTCACCGCACAACATAACATAGGTCTTAGATTTGTTTACACAGAGTCTCCTGTTTTTTATGAACAACATAAAACCATCAATGAGACGTTGTAGGCCTATCTGAGTGCGTGATAAAAGTACCGCGTCATCCGCATAAAGTAAGATTGAGACTGAATTGCCTCCAATCTGCGGGGCGTCTGCTGATATGGTGGCCAAGGTGCGATCAACACAGTTAATAAAAAGAGAAAATAAAAGAGGAGCTAGTACGCATCCTTGGCGGATGCCCCTAGATACCTTAAAGAATGGTGTACATTCACCATGGCTGCCATATCGGACTTTACAGGAAAGTTTCTGGTAAAGCCTAGCCAGGAAATGTACTATTTCTTTCGGTGCTCCTAACTCCAGTAAAACCTGCCAAAGAATGCCGTGATCAACTAAATCAAATGCGCTGCTCAGATCAGCAAAACATAAAAATAAATTGCCTTTTTTGGCCACTGTATATTTGTTAATTAAAAGATCCAAATTCACGCATTGCTCCAGGGTACCCATCCCCTTCCTGAAGCCGTATTGCACTTTAGTTAAAATATTCATATCTTCTGCCCAAGTTTCTAGTCTTTTGAGCAGAATTCTGCTCATAACCTTTACTGAGGCATCCAATAAAGAAATTGGCCGATAGTTGGAGGCCTCGGATTTGCTGCCTTTTTTAAATAAGGGGACAATAACCGATTGACCCCAAGAGGGAGGAAAATGGCCTTCTGCTGCACAGTTGAAGGTCCTAACCAAAATGGGGGCCCACAGGTTGGGTTCTGTTTTTAATAAATCTATGGGCACCCCATCAGGTCCCGGGGCCTTCCCCTCCTTGCTATTGGCAAGGCCTTCTAGTCCCTCTTGCAGCGTAATTTCCAAAGGTATAGGTGACCACCTTGGCAAATCAGCAAGAGGTAGGGTCAGTGATACCCTTTCTGGATTAAAAATATTGGTGAAATGAGAGACCCAATCCTCGCAGGCAACATAAGAAGTGATTTCTGGGACACCTTCCGTATTTAGGAATGGACTGTTGACTATTTCCCAGTAGAGTTTACTATTTTTTGTCTCAACGGCTTCATTCAATTTATCCCAAGCTTCTCTCTGTAGTACCTTTTTCCTGTTAGAGATAGCCAGTTTGTAATTAACCCTTGCTTCTTTGATGCTAATGCCATCACGGGGTTTGAGCCCTAAAACTCGTTTTAGTTCCCGTAAGGTTACAATACAGGGCTTATCGAACCATCCCAGCTTTATTGTTTTAATAGCTGAGGGTTTTTTAGTGAAGATACCCTCAATGATGGTATTGATATTAATAAATTGAGATATCAGAAGGTCGTGGTTAACAACATCTTTAAGGCAATAGCTAATCTCAATTTTACAGCTGACCATTACCTCCCTTTGTTTAACCGCAGAATTGACCCCCGTCCACTTGATTCTCGGACCATTAGGTCGTTGGGACACTATATCGGTGGTGCAGGTTTCCCCAGTTCTTTGTGTAACACCCCTTGAAGGAAGGGTGACGCAAATACTGTTGTGATCGCTAAGACTTTCCTCTCTCACATACAAGCTTAAATAGTCCCCATTACTTGAGAATAAGATGTGATTGTTAATGCATTTAAGGTACTTTGTGCTAAAACAGATACATCCACTTATTTCTATGGACTAAACTTGCTTAAACTTATAATAGTGATATTTTTACTTGTGTATGTTTGATTTTTGTCATTTTAGTCTTGTTTTATTCAGGTAACTATTGGCTATTTTCTGGTGTGGACTCCTTTTATGGTGTTTCCACTGTGTTATTATGTGTGTATTTTCAAGACCGATCATCAGAGATTGCATGAACTTGTAAAAGGCCCTGTCCATCTCCTGGCATTGTTATGTCAAAAATACTTTTCAGAGGATTGGCATGGGTCAATACTACGATAATCCCGATGGTATTCAACCTAATATGAAATCAATCATAAAAAACGCATACTATAAAGAAATTAGCACCTCAGACCGGGTAAATGTTGTTTATATTGATGGATCGTTATTCCATCAGCAATTGTATTTGTCTTTCACTGTACAAACACAAGCTCTTTCGTCCTGACTAGGTTTTGTCTTTGCACCTTGCACTTTTTTGTGGCTTTTCCTAAACAGGCGAGTTAGTGTGAGAGACTGACTCCCTGTCCTTGTAGTAACCTGGCCCAACAAAGTACTATGCACTTTATGTTGTTTTGTAGACTTTATTAAGATACTAGGGCACACTTTCTTAAGCCTCTTTTAAAGTAAATGCGCCCCTGTTCCTATCAAGAACGTTTTAATTATTTACGATCTTTGTCCACTAATGTAATTTGTAGTGCTGTGCTTAACTTCATTAGAACTTCCCTGTCAATTAGGAAAAAGTATGAATTGTTACTGGAAAATTAACTTGTTGGAATCTCGTATTTTATCAAAAAATTGTTTTTAAAACTGAGGACTTTGACATGAACTCACCTCAAATGTTTTATACATTTTTACTACTTTGTTTCATATGTGTATAGTCCACTTGTATGATTCTTGTGAATCGAATAAAGTTATTTGTCTTTGTCATGTGTGAATGTTCAAATGCTTTACACTTTGCCTCTGAGATAAGCCTGACTGCTCGTTCCCAGATACCCAGGGGATGAGCAGGAATTATATTAGCTGTGTAACTCCCTAACCCTGTCTAGAGTAAAGGTCCCTACTTGGACAGGGTGCAAACCACTGACAACTAGAGTCCCCATTTCTAACAAGCATTAAGAAACATTCCCTTGTTGCTCCACACCCCTTGCCACTGTCAGGAATTTGCAATATGTGTATTTCGATTTGCAGTGACAATATGGAATTGTAATACACATTTCTGCATTGTACTTAGCATTCTGAATGTCAGCTGTGCTAGTCTTCTCAATGGATAACGAGATATTGAAAATGTCCCAAGATGTTTTTTCAAACATTTATGACTGATTGTCCACATTGGGTCTAATCTGTAGACGTCTGTGAAATTAGCTAGAATTTACCAACTACTGACATAAACGTTTCAATGTAGGAATCATGCACATATAACTAGGTGAAAAAAACACATCAACCAAGTTCACCCGTGCTAACATTTGTAAACAGAAGAAAAGGAGATTCTGAAATAACATAAACGGGAAAATTATTTTCCTCATTGGCTTGCATTCAAGGGGACGCAATTTTAGGCAGGAGAAAGCTCAAATAAAGTCACTTTTGACTTTAAAAATCGCGATGCTCCCACTGAACCGCATCTATTGCATTTTAAACTATCATTCGGACTAAAAGAGTACATACTGGAACTGGGAAAGCCGACGTGGCTGCAAAAATGCTGCGTATGTGATATAGCCCGTGAGTGAACTTCGGCAGTCTCTGATACAGATGTGTAATAATTTAGGCGGGAAGGGGCCTTGCAAGGTGCTTGTAGCGCTGTTTATCTGCCTTTCTCTGTTAACTTCTTTCAATAAGACTGATGCCCTACGAGTGATGCCCCTGTAGTGAACTAAGGAAGTTCCCATGAATTATTAATAACCAGCTGAGTTTAATGTGGTTTTACAGCCCCTGAAGGACTAACAGTGTACTCTGAAAAACCATTCTGCTCACCTGATCTTGACAAATTAGGAGCATCAAAACGCACTCCAACTTGTTAACACTAGAAGGGGGAAAGGTGACTGGGGAATGCATCAATATTTAGTCTTTTTCGTAGCCTCTCAAACGGATAATGGCAAACAGTTCTTCATATATATCAGTCTCTTGTGTTTGGGATTTAACGCCAAGGGATCACAGCTATTTGTCCATTTAAACTCCGCAGTTCTTGTACATGCTCCAGTGTCTGACTAGGTTTCTAAAAGGCGGGAAACACCGTCTCCCATCTTCAGGTTCAAGAGAGATCTCTCTCAACAGTTTGAGTAGGGGTGACAGAACGAGCACGCGCGCAAGCAGAACTTTTGGAAGGAGTTGTATAAGGAGGGTGCACCAGTGCTATAAAAATGGGCCGGTACAGCCCGGTACTGAGTACTGGCCCTTTTTTATCTTGAGAGGGAGAGTACCAGCATCTCAAGAGTGACGTAATTCGTTTAATTGAAGAGTACCGACACTTCTCAGAAACAAGCAGGTACTCTCGTTCAGTGTACCTGTACTTCGATGTTTCCATTTCAAGCACTGGGGTGCATGGTAACGTCATAGTAACGTGTGTATGCGTGCGTCTATTTGTATCGCGGCCCTCCATTTTGGCTTGCAGTGTGCAAAGCTGTGAGGTGATGAAGATGATCACGTCACTCATGCTGGTGCAAAGTATCCTGATGTTGTTCTAGTTACACAAAGGGAGCATACAAATTTACGAAGAATTAACAAGAGGAGCAGAGTCATACCTACTACACTCGCCCAGAAGGCCCTCTCTTGTACATCGAGAATGCAACTTGGATGTCATGTTTTACCTTGTTTATTCACAGAGGTCGTTCTCAATGTGTTCTTGGCTATGGCTACCATAGCATCGCTGGTGGACGCTATGCAGTGACATTTCTTGAGGTTCCTGGGTTCGTCATGCTCATTTGCAGGCCATTATTTTATTATTAAGTATGACATGGTGTGATGGTGCAGTTAGTCAATAGCTCATCACCCAATGCCCTCATGATTGAGTCAGTATTAGATGTGCTAATTGTTGCATCTGATAAAATCCAACAACGGTGTGTTCTGTATTTATCGGGTGCAGTAATTAACGCATATGGATTTCATTATCAGTTGGCAAGTACTTGGTGCAATATTTATCCGCTGAGTCGGTTTCCTCGGAGCGATAAACACCATCCAATTACCAGCTTTTCCCTCATAATGGGGAATAACAGGCAGATGTAGGAGCTTAGCACACCCAAACGTACAGAAATCCAGCTCCTCTGGATTTCTGTAATGTATTAGCAGTTAGCGCGGGGACACACAGTTCTGTGCAGCCAAGCGCTTTATAAATGTTTTATTATTATTATTATTATTTTCATGTCCTGGTAAATACTGAGAATTTGCCCTGCTGAATATCACCAGGTTTGACATACTGATAGCAATAACAAACCTCATAGTTCCGATATGTGCAATGACGGGAGTTAACACATATATGGCTGGTTTCGGGCCACTGATAAGGAGGGCCTAAATAATTTTTTCTGACCTCAAGAACATTTCTCTGCTCCACTTATAGCTAAAGTAACCAAATACATTGTCTTTTTTATTGTTCAACGGAGAAACTTAACTGACTGTCTTGTAAATGTGCCTTCTTTATTCTTCAGCTGCCCAGTAAGAAAAGGTTAGAAATTGATTATGGAAGCAGGATCTTGGGCTAAAAAAAGACTTTTTATACTGCTAAGAGTACAACTAGCTGCGGAAATGCAAAGTGCACTTTCTGATAAGATTCCGAGGTGATGCGCCCTAGTGGGGATTATTTCAATGCTCCATTAACCTCAGCATACCTTTACAAGGCAAACAACAGGAATGTTCCAGATTGGCATCATAGGCATGGGGAGGGCTGGAAAGCTGCTGACTTACATAGAAGTGTCCTACATTAGCATGTGCTTCTTCTTCCAAAGGGTTTCACTTTCTGAAACAAACGTCCAATGGTCACATTATGGGGATACCTTGACTGGTAATCTGAAGATCCCCTGCATATTTGAATCCACTGAGAATTTGTAGATCTAAAATCTTAAAGGAATGTTCCTTGACGAGGGGATGTTTTTTCCACTTCATTCTTTGCAGGATGCATGGATGCTGATTGCCTGGCTGGTACAGAAATGTTTTGAGTGTGCCCACCATTATGAAGTGTAAGGGTAATGCTGCCAAAAGAATTCAGGGGCTATAACGAGGATTGGACCTCTGACCCTGCATAGCGGGGATTGGCTGCAAGTCTTTGCCTTGTTTATTGTTATTATGATCAAATACATCTTGTTGCCATGTGTCTAAAGGTTGCTGCTTTTGGCCTTCAACCACGCCATGCGCCCAACCGTGAAGTTTCATGTACATTTGTCAAACCAGATTGAAGTTATAAGCAAAGCAAAAAAATGACTCTTAAATGTTGTTATCTGAATCAACTATACTAATAAATGCTGATCTTAGAAATGCATAACTACAGTGCAAAGGCCAATTATCATCATACCGCTTCATCTACACTGCTAACAATATGGGCATAGGCAATGAGATGTGGGTCTGATCTGCTGCAATACAAGCGCTTATAACTAAACTCTTGAAAAAACAACATTGCATATATCCAACAAGCAGATTTGCAGAGTGTGATGTGCTATTTATTACCATATTAAGGGAATGAAGGGGCGTTATGATTGTTACAGACATGGCAGAATAGGAGGCTGAGACAGGCCGCCCTTCATAAACAGCCATAGTCTTGATTTACACCTACTAACGTCCAGAGCTACTGAACTGTGTCCTACTCGTTTAATCAGATATTATCAGTATTGGCCAAGCCATTACAATTTCCTTTAAAAAGCTGCCAGTCTTTATTGGTAAAATAGTTATTTGTTTGGGAGTATACGTATTAACCAGGCGGATTCATTACCCTGAAATTGACCACTTAATCAATACAAAGAGGGACACTGCTGTGGTCTGGGCTGGTCCTATAAGGAAAGGAAACATTTAACTGTAGCTAAATATTAGTAATAATCATACTAAACAGTTGTAATATTACTGTAAGTCCCCGAACTGCTGGGGCAGGAACCCTACCCATTCCACAATCCACTTTTGCCTCTTTTGTTATCATACCAGTAAAGTTATTTGTTGCACCTTGGTGTTATCCTACAAATATTACTTCTCTTCTCACACTCTGACAAATTTGCACTTACATACAAGGGCTGTGTGAAGTCGCACAACCCCACCATCTTCAAGGTTTTCTGTCTGTTCCCCATGCAGAGTATTTCTTCGGTGATACCTCACCCATTATTTTCATATTCAGGGTAGGAATAGGACAAAAAAAAAGGCCTGGGCACCCAAATAAAAGATCCCCATTTCCAATTCAGATAGCTAAAATAATGGTCCACATTTGCAAATCAGACCAGTTTTCAACTAGTAAAGTTCAATACTATTAAAGTTTTGAACTAGTAAAGTCACTCTGCAAGGGTATTTTTCAAAGTATGGAAGACTATTGATTTGTGTTTGCAGCAGGCAATATTTGCGGTAATCAGGAGCGGCCCGTGCAGGTAAGGGCAATGAGGCGGGGTGGCGGGGATTCGACAGACCGCGACGGGGGAAAATTATTTATTTTATTTTCCCTCTTCATCGTCTGTTGAATCCCCCCACCCCACCACTCTTACCTGCACAGGCTACTCCTGGTGGTAAAAGAGAAATCACCAGTAAAGAAATCCACCTAACTGGCCTTAACTGGCCCACCAACTGATAAAAAAGGCCCACCCACTGATCTGCCATACAAGCCCATCAGGCACTGCCTGATTGCTCTATTTGCAAGTTCAAATCTGTTCATTCTGAAATCGCACAGTGAGCTCTCATTTGCAGGGAATATTTTACCCTGATAGTCACAGCGGTTTGCTTATAGCACCTAAATGGTTGCGGAAAAACACATCTGGCAGAAATAGGACACTAGACTTAGCAGACTTCCTATGCTGCCAGAGTTCCTGTCCTGAAAATTCTGTCAGTAGGGCCTCATAAGGAGAGGTAAGATACATTTTAGGAGGATGGCTCTTGTAGCTCTGAGTGGCTGCAGGAGTGTTGTCCCTTTCCCCTCCTCTTATGTTTGTTCTCCTTTTAGTATTGAATTGAACGCACTGCTAACAACAGCACATGCGTACTATTAAAGTATGTCAGGTCAAAGGGTAAATAATAAATATGATGGCAGCTTGGTAAAAAAAGAAAGGTCCAATTTCTATTGCCTTCATGGTCCTTTCTGTCATGTTTGACTGTGTGGTTCATAGCAAGCTATGGGTCAGCATGGAAAGCATGGGGGTAGATACATCACTAATTATTTTTATAAGGCAGCTGTATTCAGGAGCCACAGCAAATGTTCAATATGGGAAACAAGGGGAGTGTACAAGGACCTTTAACATTGAAAAAGGAGTGAAAGAAGGTTGTGTCCTTGCAACGTTCTTATTTGCCCTCTATACGAATAAACTAGAATCGGTTTTGGTAGAGAGTGCGAAGGACACCCTTTATGTCAAGGCTGTCCTTCTCCCAATACTCCTCTATGCAGATGATGCAGTGCTTTTAGCTAGAACTCCATTGCCACTGCAGAGCCTCATAGAGGTGTAAACACAATTTATAGCTAGCCTGGATTTCCATGTTAATGGATCCATAACATTTTAATTAATCACAGGGCCTGGACTCAAGAAACCCCCAAGATTCTCCATAGGGAATAGAGCTATAGATGTGGTGTATAAATGTACCTATTTAGGAGTACTATTTGATAGTAAACTAAATTGGAAAGATACACAGCCTGATTCAACAAGCTGAAATCGGCTTGCAAAGGGCCAGATTCTCCGAATCTGGCCCTTTGCGAGTGCGATTTTTGCATTTGGGATTCATCATCCCAAATGCAAAAATCGCTATTTAGAAATTCGCAAATTTGCGAGGAATAGCATTTAAGGAATCTCTATTAGAGATTCCTTAAATGCTATTCTTGAAACATTTTAAAATTGCGAAATCGCAAAAATCGGCCGCTATTTACCGCGAGGTCAAACCTCGTGGTAAATAGCGAAAACTTAGAAAAATGCTTTTAAAAGCATTTTTCTAAGTTGCGTGTTACACACGCACATGTCCTTAGGACATGTGTGTGCGCAACCCCTGTTGAAAAGTGCATTTAAGGGGTGCTACAGGGTGTCCTCTGGACACCCCTGGCACCCTTCAAATCGCAATCTTATTTGCGATTAGCAAATTGCTAATCGCAAATAAGGAATACTCCCCATTCATTCCTATGGGCCTTTTGGCCCATAGGAATGAATGGGGAGTTATTCCTTATTTGCGATTAGCAATTTGCTAATCGCAAATAAGGAATCTGTAGGAATCGCATTTAATTTTGCAATTCCTACATGAATCCCGTTTTGCGAGTCTGTAATAGCGATTCCTTATGAATCCCTATTTCAGACTCGCAAAACGGGTCTTTCATGAATCTGGCCGATAGTGATTAATAGAGCCAATCCCATGGAAAAAAGCTTTGCTGACATTTTTAGATTTGCAAAAAAACTAGGTTCAAAACCAATCCCGGAAATGTTAAATATCTATTTAGCTAAAGCTAAATCTGTTGCCTCATATGGTGTGGCAATCTAGGGAATGGTGGACATTGTAGCAATACAGAATGTGAAGGAAGCATTTTGTACGTGACTTTTATCTGCCCCTCACGCTTGCTCTAATTTTATTTGCCACACTGAATTGGGCATACCTTTTATTAATGATTCAATTAAGCTGCCCGATTTACTGTTGTGGCACTCAATATGGAAAAGGGATAGTGTCAGACTCAAACAATCAATGCTAAGGGATTCCCTAAAAATTGATTATGCACTCAGAATCTCATTATTGAGTTATGTAGAGTCCACTCTATCATCGCTGGGACTGCACGATCTGTATGATACCCCATCGCTCCTGTGCTAGTTTTCTGAAGCTTAAGCAAAAGCCAAGGTTCCTGGCCAAGGCGCGGAATGATAGAGTGGTACAAATAAAGACAAAAGCACAGTAAGTTTACACCAGGCGCTACCACCAGCAAATCTTGATTCACTTCCTTATCTGTCCTTGGTTCAAAAGTTGCAGCATCGATTTGTCTTGATGCACTTTTGTCTAAATTTTATCCCACTTTTGACTGGTTTTCCGAAAACACCTATGCACTGATACAGTTGTCGCCCTGTCCTTGTCTAGTATACAGGTTTTATTCTTCTGCACTTTATATAGCTAAGAAGGAAAGAAGTACATCATTCCCCTCGTATGTAAACATGCTTTTAAACAGTGTTTATCAGCTTTATATATTATTCAGCAATTGGCAAATCCCTATATATGCAATAATATCACTTCATTTCTCTGTGCAAGTTTAAAACATTGTTGAGCTTTATAGTCACTGTGACTGTGTTTAGAGTAGCGTTTCTTCTTAATTTCTGTTATTATACCAAGATTTTAAAGGCTGGCCTACAATGGAAATTTTTAAGGGAGATATGAGGGATAGATTATTTTTTATTGATTATTAGTCCCATTTTCCCTCATGTGTTTTTACTTAGATATAGATGAACCAGAGGGAGGGTACAAATGTAGGTCATTCTGGCATTCCCAAATTATTACTAGCTGTAGTGATGGATTTTACCTGTATTTTAGTTATTAATATGGTACAAATATGTCTGGTTTTAGAAACACTCTTGAGTGTCAAACGGTTATGGGTATTTATTGTACTTTTATGCATTTTAACTGATGCAAAATAAAGTTTTGTGACTGACTGATTGAACTACTGGAATTTCCACTGCTCCCAAAGCTAGAGACAATTAGTATAGTTTATTTATTCTTAAATGCTTTTTCCATGTCGCTGGCTTTCAAGCCTTGTTCTCTTAGTTGTTCCTTAAGCATATTATGTACTGGTTGTTATCTTTATTTTCAAGTGTCTGCTGACATGGTTGGATTCAACCAGTTTATCTCTATGGGGGGACAAAACCATTCATATTTAGGCACACTCTCTCCAGTCATCCAGCACTAGGGTAGGCAAGCCCTGGTGTAAACAATCTTACTGACCTTGTCTCAACATCTCAAGATGCCTGTTCCTCATTGGTTAAAAGTAATTCACAGGATGATACTGCGGAGGAGACTCCTTTTGGCCCGGGGCACCCAAAGACCTACACATGTGTACTATGAACGCAAATTTCATATGACGTTTAACATTTTGTAAGGTTTAAGTGTGTCATTATAGCAATAACTGCCACTTGCAGAGGACATACAAACTGAATAGTTTCTTGCTGCTTTATAATATAATGCTTCCTGGAATCCCATCGATTTTTTTTACTCAATGGGCCTTTAGGAGCTCAGCCCTTAAATATTCAATGTGCTATATCATCAGAATGACCAGTCAATATATTTTCCATACATTTTAATATCTATTTCATAATCGTATAGTGTTCTTCACTACTTGCATACGCAATACTGAAATGGAAAGAGTTTAATAATTTAAAAATTGCTTTGTTGCTGCTGATTTTGACTCCAATAACAATGCTGGTCTGCAGTTCAGTAGCTTTTACGACCCATTTTTGAGAAAAAAGTTCCCCTTTTAGGTCGAGCCTAGACAGCGCATGCACTGTCGCAAGACCTGTAGTAAACAGAATATAGAAGATCATTTCTCCTGCCACTTGCCATTGGTTATTTCTGGCATTGCTCGTCTTATCTGGCTTATTGTTGGCTTGCGATCCGATACGTCACTTCCATTTTGCTTCCGTTTTGCAGGAAGCAGCACCAACCAACTACTTTTTAGTTCTGCTGCTGGGCTGTTAATCTTTTCATTTAGGAACTACTTCCTTGTTTACCAAGAGCCATGTTGTGCTCTTTCATGTAAAAGCGGACACGCCACTTTGTTTTTTGACAAGTGCTCGCTGTGCGCTTTTGAGTAATGGCGGACGTGCTACTTTGTTTTTTACCAAGCGCCCTGTTGTGTACTTTCCTGTAATGGCGGCCGCACCACTTTGTTTGCACGCAGGTCCCTTACTATGTTTTTTTAACAAGCGCCCTGTTGTGTCATTCACGTAATGGCGGATGCACAACTTTGTTTACAAAGGCGGGTCATCGAAAAAAAAATGCGGGCCGCTATCAAAATGATAGACCCATGCACAATTCCGCCGTCAGGTTTCAGGATCACGGAGGATCACCTTTCCAGGATCTTGGAGTTGGTAAAGAGGTCTTGCAGGGAGAACCGGGGTGAGCAGTCAGCCTTTAGCATGTCCACAGGTTACAGTTATTAACAAGCGCACATATAGTCACCAGCAGAAACTGGGCCCTTCAGCGGTGGACGAGAAGAACCTCTTATGGGGAAGGGCTGATGGACAGTGGGGGTTGGGACCATTCTGTGCGCCTGCTTTTTCTCTGCCTACACTCGACTTTGCCGTTACTGACTGGACACCCCCGCTCTGTGGCTCAAACTACTCGGCTTTGTAACCGACTGATCTGGGATGAAATACCCATGACTGTTGTGGGAGTGACTGGCTACCGTGTGACTCAGTTTATGCGAGTGATATGGGAGTAACTTTTTTTCACTGACTGAGTGAACAAAACAGCTATTTGCTGCTCTATGACCAGTTGCTCTGCCTCTCAATGGAGCTTCCTCTCTGTTGCTGGCTGCGGATTGACTGCTAGCTCTGTGGCTGGGTGCACACCGCTGGTTCTCCTGTGTACTTGTGATTGTCTGCACATGAATGCACTGTCACTGTGAACATACTACATCTCTGACACTGCTTGCACACAAATGCTCTGTCACGGTGTATGGGTGGGTTATGATGACCGCACACAACTGAGAACAATTTGGAAACAACACATGGTGAGCTTTCTAATCTGCGGGCCTGTAGATTTGTGAAAATTGTACAATTGCTAAACGTATATAACCTACCTGAGGCCAGTAGTATTTACCATGGAAGGGCTCCACATTCCACTCGTTAGGGGGGCGGGGGGATTAGGCAGCTGTATGTGGCGGCCTGTGGTCAGAAGCTGTGAGACCAGGAACCGCAAACAGAAACCATGTTGCAGTACATGTTTCTGCGTTATACTGATAGCAGTGCCACTGGACTTTGTGGCAAGGATGAGCAAATTAGGCAGCCAGAAAAAGCAAAGTTATGTGCCCTAATGCGGCAACCCACCTGAGCTTGATTCAGCCCTGGGGGCATAGGAATCACTAGGGCGCTAACACTTGCCCTGGAAGTCCATAAACTTAAGTGTTCATTGTGGCCCTGGAGGTACATGCATGACCACCAACTCCTCCTTCTTTGGAGGGTGTACCAACCTCTTCAATGATATTTACCTTCCCATAAAGCAACATGCCCCATCTGCAAACCCGCACTCCCACCCCCTCCTATTCCCCACCCGGTGCAGACCCACAGCTTTACCCGATTCTCCCCTGAGACCCCAACAAGAGTTTATTACTTGTCACAGAATGACGTTTACCCCCGCATGCTCCAGTTTATTTTAATAGGAGGTAAACCTCCCAGACACCTCTGCAAAGAGGAGCAAAATGTGTTCCTCCCTGGGCCAGTGTTTTCTCCCTCTCATCGCTGTCTTTTGTAATCCAGGCACTCAACTAGCGCTCAATTTTGTTTCCACTGTTCGGGTCCAATCTTACTCCCCCATATTCATGACCCAAGGATACAACCCATCACTTATGGATGCCATGCCCACTAGTGCCAGGCACCAGGCACCGCAAACAAAAATTTGCCCCTTAAAGCTGTAAATCGACTCTGGGCCCTCCCCTGGCCAAGGTTGCTGAACTGCGCCCTTCGCAGCCCCCAACCACCCACCCATGTGCTGCCCCCATCGCGTGCAGGCCCACGTCCCCCTTAGCAGCCCCTATTGTTTAAAGCCATAAACCCTGCGTTTACTTAGAACCCTTCCCTTGTTTAACATAGCACAAGTATTTGCAATGCAATAGGTCTCGCATTTACAAACCAAAATATGAATAAAAAGCATTGTCATTTGCAATGCCAATAGCTTAAACTTGTGTAAATGAGAGACCTATTGCATTGCAAATGCTTGTTACTTATGAGCCTAGCTCTGACAAATGTTGTCTTTCTTTTTTTGTTCTAATATCTTTATTAGTTTGAAAGAAGAAATATAAACAATTAAAATACCATAATAAGCAATACAACCAAAAAGAGAGTTACTCAATAAATAAAATAGATAAATAAGCATTCATCAGTATAGATATGTTGTCTCTTGACTGCTTTATCTAAAATTCACATCCATGTGAATACGCTCTTCTCCTCTGCTCTGTGCGTCACCTACAGGTATTTGTTTGTCCTGTCACATCTACACACTGCCCAAGAGCATAGGTTTTTAGAACTGATGCCTCCTTCGTGCCAATGCTGATGTTGACAGCTCTGCATTCACTCGCCATGCTCACACACTGGAGACATGACAGCAACTAAAACCTTCACCACACATTTGCATTGTGCTTTGCCACGTTATTTTGTGCAGAAATGTCTACTTTTCCAAATTTTAAGTGCAAGAAGCCAATTCCCAACATTCACTACCTTTAAGAAAATATGTTTTTGTAGCTGTTGTTGGAATGTACAGAGTAAATACACCAATATTAAAACATGGTTGAATACTTTAATATGTAACAATAATGCTGGTTTCAGCACTTCGTGCTGAATGTATGACGTTACAACGACATACATTACCATGCAGTAGGTTACAACGCGGACGTTACATCGCCCAGGTTGTTACCAGGCATGGCTTTACATCGCAAGTCGTTTCTACGACTTGCACTAGATGGCGCGCTGGAATTAGGAATAGTATAAATTACGGTGCACAGACAAAATATCGACTCCAAAATATCGAATGGACAAAATATCGAGTTAAAAATATCGATAATAATAAAATATCGATTACAAAAATATCGTTGGTCAAAATATCGATTAAAATAATGTTAAATAAATATCGAGTACAAAAATATCGACAAAATATATATAAATAGTCAAAGTAAAAAATTTCAATAATATGTAGAAAAAAGGTTAAAAAAATAAAAAAAATGTATTAATAGTATTATAAATTGTAGTTAATGTTTAGGAGCGGGATGTTGGGTTAATAGGGGATAAGGGTGGGGAGTAATTTAATAATAATTATTTAATTCATATATGTTTGTAAATATTTTTAATTAATAATTAATTGGTAATTAATTAATATTAATTAGTTAATTAATTAATGTAATTTTTTTACATATTTTTAATTAGTAATTAATTGGTAATTAAATATTATTAATTAGTTAATTACATTTATTAGAGTAATTTATTTATATATATAATTTTAGTTATTGTACATTAATTATTTGGAAAAAATAATATTAATTATTAAATTAAATTAATTACAGCTAATGTGCTAATAAATTTACTTTATTGTTATTGTGAATTAATAATTAATTGGTAATTAAATAATATTAATTCATTTTGGGTAAAGGAGTATTTTTAGGGTTCAGGATCAGTTTTCAGTTTTTGGGTAAAGGGGTATTTTTAGAGTTCAGGGTCAGTTTTCAGTTTTTGGGTAAAGGGGTATTTTTGGGGTTCAGGGTCAGTTTTCAGTTTTTGGGTAAAGGGGTATTTTTAGGGTTCAGGGTCAGTTTTCAGTTTTTGGGTAAAGGGGTATTTTTAGGGTTCAGGGTCAGTTTTCAGTTTTTGGGTAAAGGGGTATTCTTAGGGTTCAGGGTCAGTTTTCAGTTTTTGGGTAAAGGGGTATTTTTTGGGTTCAGGGTCAGTTTTCCCTACTGTTGCACCCACTGGAGTGGGAATAGTAATTTTAACCCCTACGCTATCCAACGCTTTCCCTACGCTTGCACTCTTTGGAGTGGGAATAGTATTTTTTACACTTCTGGTATCGTACGGTAATATAATAGTATCTTATTTAATTATAGTATGTTACTATATATATATGTTTTAACAAATAAGATTGTAAAAATGTTTTTTTAATATTTTCATTTATTATTTTATTATTATAAGTTAATGTAAGTATTTTTAAGTATATTTTAGTAATTAAATGTTCGTATTAATTTAATTTAACACTGTTTTTAATAAAGTCGATATTTTTTACAACTATATTATTGTAAACGATATTTTGTACTCGATATTTTTGTACTATCCTGTTTGTAGATACAAACTCGATATTTTGACTGTCGATATTTTGTCCACGATATTTTTGCAAGTCAATATTTTGACCCTCAATATTATTTCAGTGATCCATAAATTACTATTCCTAATAGCGCAACAGTAGGGAATGTGTTGGATTTAAAATCTAACACATTCCTTAGTGTTGCGCGCCATCTAGCGCAAGTCGCAGAAATGAATTCCGATGTAATGCCATGCGTGGTAACAACGCAGACGATGTAACATCCGCGTTGTTACCTACCCGTGTGGTATTGACAGCTTTATAAACGCTGCTTCCCACTTGGGCGGTCGGGTATGTGGCCAACCTCCATTGCGTATACCTGAAGGCCATGTACCTCTATTTTCAGCACCCAGTAAGTGAGGAGCAAGCCTTAACTAAAGATCAGGCCCTATGAGCAAGCCCTTGTACCGCGGGGTTTTGGTGCATAGGAGTTTGGAAAAGGGACTGGTAGCAGACTAGGCCCAGTGGCCAACCCCTGCTGTGCACAGCCAAAGATCATGATCTCTCGGAGTGGAGTAGGTGGAAGGATTGGTGGAGGTCATGGCCGAAGACTGACCACTGCAAGTGTAGGAGAAGTGGGAAGTTGTGTGGGGGGCCTGGCTACAGACCATACTGCACACTACAAGAGGCTCCATACTACACACCACCAGAGGCTCTGTGTGTGAGAGAATTAGACACAATTAAGAAGAACTGCACATATAAGAAAAACAAATGTTCACTGAAACACTTTGTTGATATGTTTTTTTTCTTCTGTTCTTAAGACATATTAATTTGTTTTAAAAAAAAACCTGTGAATTCCTTTAATAAAACACAGATAAAGTGAAGTACCGGTACTAAACAAAAACAAAAACATTCGACAGTGGGCAGTTATTGTTAGCTGGGTAAACAATAACTTGAGCCAACGCTGTGTGTTTTATTAACTCGCACCCCCCAAGGAATGCTCAGGATCTTACAATATTTATACCAATTAACAAAGGGACTTAAAAAACACATAAGTAACAACTCATATCCAGCAAAGACGTGATACTGTGTCCGTATTGATGTCATTGATAATTTCGGTGTCGAGGTGATATGTAGTGTAGTGTGATGTCACCATTGAGGATACTGATGTAATTTATGATACCATCTCTTACACTGTCACATCAAGGGTATGGGTAAGGTCTTGAGCGTACTATACATCATATTAGCCAAAGGGTAGATAAATAGCATTCATCTGAAGGAAGTAAAGAATCAATACCTTAATTATGCTAACAAAGTCATTTATTAGCTAGATTCCGTGAACCGAGTTCACTTCTTCATGCAGAAATCAAACGAGCTTTGAAAGAAATGAGCACAACAACATTTTGCTAACCAACTCAAATATCTTGTCTCCCATACCCTGTATACCAGTTCAGGATTCATGTTACACTGATAGTCAGAATTTCAACTTTTACATTCACTGTCCCACACAAGAATATACATTTAAATTTCACACATGCTGCACCCTAAGAAAAAAACATAACAATCTCTACCAATGTTTTACCTCCATTGTGCTAAACACACTCATACTTTTGTAACATGTATTAACAAAAAAGTTGGTAAAAGTGTACACTGTGACTTTAAAGCTGTGGGCCTCATTTATGAAAAGTGACGCATCGCTGCGTGAAAACAGCGATGCATCACTTTTCACTGCGCACTCCTTGCGACACCAATGATGCGTCATATTTAATGTATGACGCATCATGTCGCAAGGACTTACAGATACGTCGGTATTTCTGACGCATCTGTAAGCGTAAAGTGACGCATTGCTGGAGTGTGTCACAAAAGTGACGCAACTCCAGCAATGCGTCCTTTCACATGGGGAAAGCCCCATGTGAAAGGGCTTGCGTCAGTCTTACGCCTGCTGTGAGGCAGATGCAAGATTTTGATGCAACAGCATCCTAAAAGTGACGCAGTGAAATCTCATAGATTTCACTGCGTCACTTTTACGGGGCTTTTGGCGGGGGAACGCCCCCTCTGCATACATTATACCTGACACGGGTATAATGTAGCACAGGGGTGTAAAAAGTGACGCATCTACCTAGATGCGTCACTTTTTAAATATGGCGCAACAAGGCGCATTTTGTACCCCGCTGGTGCGACACAAAAAGTGACGCACCGGCGGCGCAAAACTGACGCAAGGCCTCATAAATAAGGGCCTGTATGTTTTACTTAAAGTCTGCCGTGTGCTATGCTTTCATTTCAGTCTGGCGCATTCCAGACACAGGTGGCATGAAGACTTTAGGTAGTAGTTTGCTTCAAAAAGGCTAATATGGAGGCGGCAGAGTCAGCCATAGTCAGGGTCAGCCATATTCCCTGCAGGTATTTCTGAGACTAGATCAGAGATAAAACTACAAGTCGAAGTGCCTCAAAGACTACCAATGCAAGTGTTCATTCGTTCATATGTCACGTCAGCCTCTGTGTCACATGGAAGGACTGCAGGATTGGGGTGCAGTCATTCGAGTGACGTTAAATCCTCTGGAAGATTTGGGGTAGTCTTTTGTATTCTAAGTGCACCTGTGAGCCCCCCATCTCAGGAACATCTGTGCATGACATGCAAATAAAGGCACAAGGATTAAAAGTAGTACAAATGTCGAGTTAGCCACGTGGTAAATCAGTCCTTCTGGACAAGCATTGTGGTTGGGGTAGAATCTGTCTGATTGAAGGGCTTGGACAAGGTTAATTATATGGTGGGTCAGTGCCTGTATAGACGCAGAGGCTTTGTGATAGACTTGGCCACAAACTGTGTTGGTGTCACAGAAAGAAGGGTTGGGCAGGGTCTGAGTCAGTAACATGATTGGTTGATCACTCAAAGAGGTTGAAAGGATTAGGAAAGGGCAGTTGTCTGCCCTGCTTTTCATTATTGAAGGTTGAGGTAGGGTCGGTTACCTATTATGCCAAAGTGAGTACAGTTGTGGAAGAAGAGGCGGTCTAAGTTTAACCATATTCCAGGTCAGTGCCTCTGAATTACTGGTAGAACTTGAACACAGTCAGTTACATTTAAATGAGTGCCTGTGGAAGACTGCAAGGGCTTAGGTGAAGCCAATTACTTATCAGGTCAATATCTCTGTATGCCAGAAGGTCTAGGGAAGGGTCATTCACATGTCAGATGGGCGCTCCAGAAAAAAGATGTTAGGTTCCACACCAGAATTATCACAACATGTGTATCTGCGAGGGTAGAGGAAAAGGCATTGCAGTGTTTCAAGTCGTGATAGTAGTGTATACAACTGTGGTGCCTTTTCAAACCACCTCTCATTATATTGAACAGGTGCTTGGATGTTTTCACTTATGTACCGCTTTTCTGATTTCTCCAACATAATAAACACTACCTGAGCATTTCATGTCCATGATTAAGCATACCACATTATTTGAAGCACAGGTGATTTTCCTGTTTATTTTATAGGCTTTCTCCATGTGTGGTATCTTGATTGTATCAGAAGTAGGGCTATACTGGCTGGTTGGCACCTCTTGTTTTTGCATGGGATTATTCCCTTTTCCATTGTATTCCGACGTAATTTGCAACAGCATCAGAATGTTCTATGTTTGGTTTTTAAGCATGCCATCAAGCTGTCACTTTTGTCCAACTAAAGTTATTTTTACCTCAACATTTCTCCTCCAGTATGCTGTGCTCCCTCTACAAAATTGACTGTGGCTATTGTTAAGGGAATGAGGTCCTCAGGGGCAATGGGCCTGGACGAAGTTCCCATAACTGTTATTAAAAAGGAGCCCAGGTTGTGTGCCTCTTACCTTACTCCCCTTTTCTTGCTTACTGGTATCAATATGGTGTTACTCCCCCTTCTTGGTCTGGAAGTATCTGAATTCAGCTACATAAAAAGTGTCCAAGACATCTTTCTGGCAACTATCACCAAATAGCACTACTGGATGGGGTAGGGAAAATATTTGTTAGGAGTCTTTTGGAGTACCTTAGGGAGTAGGTTGATAAGGAACACATTCTCCCTATTGAACACGCGGGTTTCGGAACGAAACATTGAACACTTGATGACATATGTATGCTGAAACTAATAGCAGAAAAGTATACCTCAATCAAGGGCTTTATGTATATAGATTTTTCTACGGCCTTTGACAGGGTGGGCAATCAAACATTATGGAGAAAAATAAAAAAGCTAGGTACGCCCCACATTCCCCTTTCATTATTATTTGCCCTTAATTTCTCCAAATAGTGTCAGCTGCCACCGGGGGGGGTGGCGGGATCAAGGATTATCCTCTATAATTCCAGCAAAACATTGCCTGAAACCAGGTGGCCAGCTGGCCCTAGTACTTTTCTCATTATATGACTCGGGCCTTCCTGGCTACCTTGCATCTAACAAGGGAGATGCCCCCAAGATAGGTTCTTGTCTTCTACCTTGTTCGATATATGCGGATGATATTTCAATTTTATACCTAACGCCTGAGGGCGAGAATAATAGGCTGGTGTCTCCACAACAGTATACCAGCCTACATTACTTGAAGATCAATGTCTCAAAGACTAAGGTATTGATTCTTAAAAGCAGAAAGGCTTGCAAGACCAGTAAATATGTCTGGGATTTAGGTCCAGAGAAGTTGGAGATCATAAACTCATACCCGAATCTAGGGAAAATTGTAGCAGGTAACACACTTGAAAAAGCACATACTGAATATTGATCCTCTAAGGCCTCTTTGCTTGCCAGTGGGTTACATGCTTTTTATAAAGCAATGGGGCAAAGACATTTTATTCAGTTGCTATCTTTCAGTAAGACGAAAGTGCACCTGACTCTATTATATGCCATAGAATTTATAAATGTGACAAAATGTGACTTTTTAGAGAAAATGGAAGTACAAATGTTACGTAAACTGTGTCATTTTTACTCATCAGTTTTGACAGTAATGAGGCTGGAATTTGGTCAAAAAAGCTCCTATGTGCAATGGTTTGGTCAGTGTGATTCGATGGGCTATCAGCTCAAGAAAAGTGAAAAGGATTCCATTAGAGGTTTTGTGAATTGTGATGTTTTTTTTGCGCTGAGTCTGGTAAATATACATTTTCCCGGGATTATGCCTGGACACTAAGCTATCTTGGCCCACAGGAAGAAGTTCTGGCTTCCCTGTCTTCCACATAATTTAAAAATTATTAACGGGTTCCATTTGCTCTACTAGTTAGCGGATAGACTTTATTCACTGTATTTTAAAGAAATGGCTGGAGGCGGTAATTTTATCCTGTTGTTCCAATGTAGCTCAGCAGTACTTGACCTGTAATTTGCTAATGGAAGACTGGTCCTCGTCTGAAAAAACAGGGAAGGAGTGTAACTTGTGTAACTCGGAGATTCAGGAACTCAATCATAATCATGTGCTCTTTGTTTGCCCAGCATTGTCTCTTCAGCACCACCACCTCTTAATGATGCCAATGGTTTTAAAGAATAATATGAAATCAGTAGAGGTGGCAAGTGAGTACCTTCTTCATCCAAAAAAATAAGTAATTTGCTCAAAGTAAAACATTTTTTTAAGGCGTCATTGATTTTTATTAACTCTGGATCAGGATTGCTGCGACGGTCTGAGAATTTTTTGTTTGCTCAAAAATTGAGTAATTTGCACAAAAGTTTAAGTATATTAAGGCTTTATGAATTCATACCAATTTCTGTTCAGGTTGCTGTTACAGGAAATGAGCTTATGTGAGAAAATGTTTTATAATATATACGTATTCATTCCTTTTTTAATGTGTGGTTTTAATTGGTTTTCTAACATTTTCCTGTCTTGGTTTTATGTAGAACTCAGAAGAGTTCCAAAACATAAATAAGTAATTGAATTTACATTTAAAGCCTGTTGCTTGTGATGTGAAAAGAGGTTCTGAGTCATATTTCACAAGGAACTTATGCCAAGCAGAGGGGGAAGTTCTTTGTGATAAATATAACCAGGGCCCCGGACTGGGAACGAAAACCGGCCCTGGCAAAGTGCACGGCATGGTTTTTAGTCTCCCTATTAATGGGCTTGATTTCCCTGATCCACATTTGACAGCTCATTAAAGACCAGGCCCTGTTCCAAATATTCCCAGGGTGAAGAGGGTTAAAAAATCATAGACTGCTATGTGGATAATCATTAAACCATGAGGATATGTACAAGAACCAGCGAAAAAATTGCTACCATTAGTTATCAGCAACATTTTTATCGCCGCGCACCACCGCAAACTATCACCACGTTAGCGACGTATGTACAAGCTTATGCTACGTGGCGATAGTTTCTGATAGCAGCAGAAAATGTCAACGTTAACAACAGCGACACAGAGATAACAATCTTGCTGCTAACGTGAAAAAAGTGGCGGCAGGCCAGTCAGCGGCCAAAAACTGCATGCTAATTTCACATTAGGCCGGAAAAGCGACTACCTAATGCCCGCAAAGTATCACAAACTGAGGGGAAAAAAAGGGAAGAACCATGAATGAAGCTGGACCCGTACTGCAGGAGAAAACAACCTCCCAAACAGCCTGAAGGACCAGCCAGAGAGCCAGGAGAAGGGCAAGGGGAAAATGAAAACAGGTTCAGCCAGCAGGAAAACCAGGTCCTGATTGTGGAGGTGACAGAAAAACAACAGCAGCTGTTTGTCAGCTCTACTGTGTCATTGGGGACCAAGAATGCAATATGGCAGTCCATCACAGCCAAGGTGAATGCTGTCGGAGAGGTGAGGAGGACAGTGAATGACTGCAAGAAGCGCTGGCATGATGCGAAGTGCAAGACCTAGGAAAAACTGGTGGCCAATTGCAATGCACTACTGCAGACAGGAGGTGGAAGTCCAGCGCCACAGGAGGAGCTGGATGCATTGGAAGAACAGGTGTCCGCAGTCATCTACGAGTAGTCGGTGGTTGGCGTCCAGGGACAGGATACTGCTGAACATGACCAGGAACATCAGCAACACAGTGAGTAACAACCAGGGAATAGGGGGACGGGGGTGGATGGGCACTCATGCACAATTAAATAACTACGAGTGCACATCCACAATGACTGCAGATCTTGTCACAGATACTCTTGCCCCTGGGCGGTAGAGACACATATCACCCTAGTCAACAAATATATTGCAAGACACATGTTGGTGGGGTCATACACTTGGAAATCTGCACAGAAAAGTAATTCTAAACATAGCCAAAGATTCATATCAGATCAAAATATAAGGGCAACATGAAAGAGCTAAGTGGTACATTGCCTGGAGATGTGCCAGGCTGGCAAAATGTCCCTCTTGCCTCAAAACCACCCCCATACAAATGTCTGCACAGGGCTGCATCTCTTTGACGACAAAATGAGGATGCACTGTGAATGCGACAGATGATGTTCACAAGTGAGCATGCCCCCACCGATGTCTGCACACATGTACCATTGTGCACGTCTGTCTGAGTTGTGTGCAAGAATGTGTATGTTCAGTAAGGTCCTCCTTCATGCACATAGACCATCTGAAAATCAAGTCAGACACCCTTGCACAATGGTGCTTGTGTGCTGACATTGGTGGGTCCCCCAACCGATGTCAGCACATGTGCACCATTATGCAAGGCACCAGGCTTTTGTGACATGAAGGGTGTGGACCTTATCTGTGGAACACAGTGCAGACATCCATCATCATGATGGACACGAGTTGCAATGGCAATATCTGTTCAAGGCCATGTTCCAACATTGTGTTGTAAATGTCCATTAATGTGCATTCCAACTCTGTGAGTCACACATAAGATGTTCAACTTTACAAAAGAGTGTCCCTAGCCTAGGCCACAACTCCAACTTGCCACACTGTAATGCATGCTAGTTCACCGTGCTCAAATCAAAAGGATCCTGGCACTATCTGTCCAGCCAACCACAGTCAAACTTCAGAAAAGACTCCAACGCATACAGAATGCATCCGCACAACTCATCCTCGACATCCCCACCACAACCACATATCAGCCTACCTGAGAGACTTGGACTGGCTCCCCGTCAACAAAAGGATAAAGTTCAGGCTCCTCACCCACGCACACAAAGCGCTCCACGACATAGGCCCTGAATACCTCAACAACCGCCTTTCGTTATACACTCCAACACGCAAACTCCGCTCTGCCAGTCTCGCCCTCGCCACCGTCCCACGGATCCGCAGAACCACTGCAGGAGGAACAAAACATGGAACTCCCTCCCCACCCACCTACGACTGACCCAGGACCACCTCACATTCAGGAAACACCTCAAGACCTGGCTCTTCGAGCAGTAGCGGCACCCCCCCCCCCAGTGACTTGAGACCCCCACGGGTGAGTAGGGCGCTCTAAAAGTGTATTGATTGATTGATTGATTGATTAACATGTCATGACCACATATATACATTCAAATGATTGCCCTGAGATTGAAGAAGATGGAACCAAGGTGCAAAGCAACACTCCTCCAAATCACTTCGTAAGTGCTAACTGATTTCCAAGTAAGTGTACATTTATTAATATTTAACAAAATAAACTACCCTAAACTGACACTAAGCACTACTACAACTAACCTAATCTTAACAAACTATGACAAAGTGAATAATAACTTTAACTATCCAATGTAACCCATACTAAACATGCAACAACATATCTGAGACATCAACCCTCCCACCCTACAAGCACATCAGTTGACAGGACAAATACATCTTCTCTAAACATAAACTACCTACACCAATATCATACACAAATACATATTTTTTTGCTAAAAAAATATTTTTTAGAAGAACAAAGACATCAACCCCCACACCCAAAGGCAAAGGAAACTTATCCACAAATACTACAAGATAATAAATATAAAACGATGCTAAAATCTAACACTACGTATTACTACACTACAACTACACTACCTAACAATTAAAAAACTAACCTATCACTAACTAATAAGTATAAATTACATTGGGAAAATCGAAAAGGGGGATGGGATCCATTGAACAGTTCAAAATGGGAGACCCAGGGTAGCCTTTATGTCCTGCATGTGGGTGGTCTGCTCAGACATCTCACATTCTAAACGTGCCAACCTCACATTCAAGTCCATTAAAGCCCAGCAGTCCTGCATGGTAAACGGGACCACCTGATCAGATCCTGCTGCTGCCATTGTAGTTTGTCCTTGGGTCTGTGAGGGGGCACCAGAATGTGTTCCGGATACTGGGGTAGGAGATTCCTGCCCGGAGGCGGAGCTTCTGGCCTGGAGGTGGAGCTTACGGTCCGGAGGTGGAGATTTTCAGCCATGGCTAAATCCCCACCTCCGAGCCAGAAGCTCCGCCTCCAAGCCGCAAGCTCTGCCTCCGGGCAGGAATCTCCGCCCCCAAGCTGGAAGCTCCGCCCCAAGCCGGAAACTCCGCCTCCGGGCAGTAAGTTCACTCTGTGAATCCCGAAAGTAGTAAGTGCATTCTGTGAATACCAAATAGTAGTAAGTTTAGGATTTAGTCTTAAGTTTATTCTGTGAATCGGGCCCTATGTGTGTGGGCTGCAATGGTATAATTTGTGACAAAAAGTATCTATTGCTTCTACAGTCACAAAAAAATGTCTGAGCCTTAAACATTCTTTTCTCCTGTTGCCTCCCACTATTTATTTCATTGTGTGCGTTTTATGATTCAATAATTATTTACAAACATATCCATTTGAATTTTCTAATATAGAATGTATTTTTCTTCCATGGTTTATTCTTAGTGACATTCCACAGTTAAGGACCTCTTGTTCCTGCATACATACTTTTACCCATGGTCCCTTATGTACCTTTGGGTAGCCTTGTCTATGAAAACACTTGCACACACTAAAGGTACTGACTTGCACACACACCACCAAAGACACTGATTGTCCTTTGCCTTAAAGGCCCAACTGCAGCCCTGGAGTGTCGCCGTTTGGGCACCCACAGAGCTCAGGATTTCACCAAGCAGTGGGGTGAAAGAAGGTGATGTGCCCCGGTCCGTACATTCCCCTATCTCCTGCCTTTCTCCCTTCTTTCCAGCCTTCCTCCCTGCCGCCTTCACGCACTCTCTCATTCCTTCCTGCTTTCAAGTTACTTCCAGATGACAGCTGCCTGCAGACATTGGAGCAAAGGATGCCATGTACGGCTGCCTCCATTACTATCATGGATTTTACATCCAAGCATGCACGTGCAGATTGGTAGGACAATGTTGTACACCCTACGACCCAGAGTAGGCATTCACCGTTCGAGAGATGTTGGGGCCTGTTAGTGGGCCTGGGGCAACAAGCCTTCTGCCAGGGGGTTCTGTTCAGTAGTATTTAGGACACAAGGTTGTAACTCGGGGTATTGAGAATAATACGTTTCACCCGAGCCGCAGCAGAAGTGCAGGCTGGGGGGCGATCTGTGTCAGGCAGTGCTTCTGCCCCTGCGGACTCAGGGCATCCTCAAAGTGCGGCCGAGGCAAAGTTCATCAGGACAGAACTTTCCCTCCAAGCACCGAGCTATCAGGGGCGGCAAACCTGCGTTTAATATGCCCTGAATATACTGCCCCTTGTACGCACTGTGAGGGGGGGTCAGGTTGTACCAGGCAGGCAACAATGGGGGCTCATACATTCACAAAAAAAAGAAGAAATGCAAAAATTAATCACCCTGCCGAACAGAAGCCTCAACACTCCCACCGCCCTCCCCCCTATCACTACATACGTCTCTTTGTGAGAAACACAACGACTGGCACCCGATACTGCAGGCAGATCTGTCATTTACGGCCCTCGCTTTTTGTGTATTTAGCGGCAGATGTTAGCCCCTCGCTACGCGTTTCGGCTGCTAATGCTCGCCATTAACACACCTACAAAAAGCTCTAACCCTAGCAAATGAAGGAGGTGCGTGGAGTTAAAGAGTCTGCGGAAGCTCTCGTATATCCACCAGCATGCACGCACCCATCCATGCGCACCACAGTGCTGTGAGCCTTGTGCCCTGTACACAGGCACACCCAGCTGCGGGCACCACAGTCCACCGGACTGAACTCTTGGCGCCTCTTTCAGCCGCTCTCCGGTGTTCCCCTCTGCAGGCTTTTGCTCCATAAAGTTGTCAACCTGCACAAGCAGGGAGTTTGCACATAAAACACTGTCCCCCAGGGAACCTTTTCCTCAGGCTGCAGGAACCGGGGGCTCTTCAATCTCCCTCCCCGCTGTTACTAACTTGCTCAGAAAACAACAAAATATAAAAAATACATCGAAAAGAACTCTCAGTTTGGCCTTTCCAGAAGATTCTAGTTTCACTCCTTCTGTTTCCCTCGAAGAGAGTCTCCAAGTAATAATAATGACGATAAAAATAACAGTGTTATATTTTGTCTGCTGCTCTGTAGTTGCGCTTTCACTTTCTCCGTGCAATGTATGCCTTGTACTGGCCAGCGTGCCAAAGCTGCACCGCTCAGAAGCACATATCCCAAAACCGTGCCAGTGTTGAAAAAATACCAATATGAAAAGAAGAAACCGCATACAATATTTTTCTAATTTCGTAGATCGATGATTGTCTGTTCCATTACAAACTGCACCCAACACGGATCCAATTCTTTCCATTAGGCAGATTATATCTGAGCAGCAGCCGGCGAGGTGAGATCAGTGCAACACCAGCCGCATCTAGTGCTCGTGTGAGGAACTGCACCATGCATAGAACCAAACGCCCACTTCTAACCTTGATAAACTTACTGCTGCTCTGGAAACAAGGTGGTAAATGGAAGCAGCTGACGTAAGCGCGCTGTGTACGCACACCATATATATGCACTTCCTCCTGTCTGGGCGCGCATGCACATCTCCTGTACCCCTTAGGGAAAAAAACGACAACAATAGACCTCGCCAAGCGTGCAGAGCATGCAGTGCGTCACTAGGTGAGACCACAAAAGTGTGGTCAAAAGTGCAAGTGAAAGTGCACAGTACTCCTTCAGACAACAGGATAAAATCACTTCCTGTGTGTTTGGGACCCGTTTTTTGACTTTGCGATCATTTTCTGCATGCAAAATGGCTTTTGCTGTAATATTTCGTGTTTTCAAATGTAATTAGCTAAATGTTTCTATCCCTGTTATGAAAACACTCCAAGACATACAGGAACACCATGTCAAAATACCACCAACGCATGGCAGCACTGAAAGGACCTTCATCCACAACATAATAGTTGCATACTCCACCAACTTCAAGACCTCTTCAACATTATCCATGAATTCACAGAGAACACCAGATAAGCCACGGACAATGCCATCCTGGACATGTCTCTATCTGGATTTCCAAGCAACCACAGCACCAAGACCGTCCTACTCACTACCACAGACAACATTCACACCCCCCTCGACCAAGGCCACACCACAGTCCTGATTCTACTTGACCTGTCAACAGCATTCCACAGATCTCCCACCGCAGACTAGTGGGCAGACTATATGATGCAGGCATACAAGGATACACCCTTTACTCTATCTGATCATTCATCACTGGCAGAAGCCAAGGAACCAGACTGCCACCCTTCCTCTCAGCTCCCACAAATATTCACATGCGGAGTGCCACAGGGATCATTGTACAACCCAACACTCTTCAACATCCACATGACCCCCCTCACCCCAATCTTCCAACAGCACAGCCTCAGCATAGTATACTACGCCAAGGACACCTAGCTCATCCTCTCTCTCACCATGGAGGCAACCACCACCAGACTCAACTTCCAGTAAGAAATGTAGATAGTTGTAAATTGGATGAGCAACATCTGCATGAGACTCAGCAGAGAGGACATACGTTGTCATCCTTGGAAACACCCCCAGTGGCATGTAACAGCACCTGGTGCCAAACCACCCTCGGCAGTCCATCAACGCGCACAGACCACGCCAGAAACCTGTGCATCATACTCAAATCCTCCATCTCCATGTGCCAACAGGTCACCACTGTCACATCCAGCTACTTCAACACCCTCTGCATCCTCTGTAAGAGCTTCAAATTGATCCACCCCAAATCCAAGAATACAGTCACCAACGCACTTATTTACATCAGACAGGGATACAGATGGGCCCTCTGCACCAGCATGGGACAGTCTCAGCTCAACAAGCTCTTGACTATGCAGGACACCACCACCACACTTGGGCTTGTGTTCACACTTTCCTCATAGGTCCTGACCCACCATCACACCTAATCGGTTCCCACCTCTCCCAGCATTTGCAGCTGTGTAATGGAGGGGCAGGACTTTGGATGGAAGTTTGTCGATAAAGCTTCCCCCAGTGACCGCAGTCCCTTGGTTTCTTGTGTATCGTGGGTGGGCATATTTCAAGGCATGTTGTTTGACATTTGCTACATGTGCATTCTCACATTTGTGTGCTACATGATTGTGGACTTGATGTGTGTGGTAAGTTCAGTTTGTACTTTCCAACAAGCAGTCCATTTCCATTTGTGCCATTCTCAACCCGCTGGTTGATGATGGACTGCGGGAAGATGTAGGAGTCATGCACACTCCCTGGAAACTTGGCTACGACATTGGTGAACAAGCCACGGTGGTCTACGAGTGCCTGTACATTCATGGAGTGTGTGTGCTGCCTATTCCAGTAAATGTGTGCAGTGTCCGCAGGGTGCACGAGTAGGACATTGGTGCAGTCAATTGCCCCCAACACATGGGGAAAGCCAGCAATGGCATAGAAGCCTTGTTTGGTGTGAAGCTGTTCTTGAGCAGTCTTGGGGAAGCGTAGGTGCTGTGGCGTGAGGCTGATGATGGCATCCAAGACATTTTGGAGGAACCTTGAAAAGGATGACTGGAAGACTCTCCCAACTGTGGCAGTGGTTGGTTGGAAGGTACCTGAGGACAACATGTACAGCAGTGTTAGAAGCTTCATATGATGAGGAATGTTGTTTCAATGTTGTGTTGGTGCCTGCCGCTTTGGGGCTATCTGGGGTCAATATGCAGAGGATGGAGGACCTTTTCAGCCTGTAGTGAACTATCACATCCTCTGGTGTTAAGTCTATCAGGGTGACGTGCTGACAATAGACCTGCTGTCTTCTTCGGTGCTGCCTCCATGGGGGCCCTGGGGGCAGTAGCAGTGGCGGTGGTTGTTATGGTCTTCTTGGTGCTCCAAGCTGCATGAGTAGTACCTCCATGGCATCAGTAGGTTGTCAAATGTGGTTCTGGGCTACTCCCCCTTATATCCTGTTTTGTTATCCCCATTTTTAAGACCACTTTTTTCTGTTCTTAGAAACCAGCCGCTAACGGACCTTAGCGGCTGTTTTTATAACATTTTGCCGGCCCCAGCGATCACTGTACATATCGTGAAGGGGTGCTAGCAGTGGTTTTTACATGGAAACACCTACCTTGCATCTCATTTTCGTTAGCTATCGCTAACAGAAGTGGCGGCCGGAAAATCAGACGATATTGCCAGAATGCTGTTGCTAACCGAGGTTAGCGGCAACTTGTACATACAGCAATAAAAAAAATACTGACGCTACGGCGGCGTTAACTCCCTGTACATATGCCCCCATGTTCCCTTTAGGATGATTGTACTATTGAACATCAACTCCCAGAACATCATGGTACAAGAATACTGCTGATAGAATATCAAGGAACAAAATATCAAAAGGTAAATGAGGAAGTATAGATTTTCTATTACTAACTACACCTTGAAGATATATGTATTGCACAGGAACCTGTACGTCGACTTAGGTATAGAAAATCTAGGATTACTTAACACTCAATATTCTTTTTTCAATACTTTGTCCTTCATATTGTGTCCCATCGATAATCAGGGGTCAATATTCAGCGTAGACATCCCATGGGACAAACTATTCCCTCTGTGCGTTTTCTGTAATGCAACATGCATCTCTGTAACTAAGCATAGCTTAGCAGATGAGGGGCTGTCCTTTTGGGCATGTGCAAGGGAGATTTCACCATCAGTGCTTTGGTAATACAGCACAAATCCACAAAATCTGGGCTAGGCTGAAGTTGTAGGTGGATTAGCATTTGGGAGAGGATGTGGGTAGACCTGTGCCGCCAACTCCAGAGCTGGTGAGAACCAGGCAGCAGTCTCAGAATCATCAGTCAACTTTCTCTGGTGCTTGGAAAATCACTTAATCTCCCTGTGCCTTCAATTCAACCCCTTGAGACCCTCACGGGTGATTTCCTGTGCTTTCCAAATCTTCGGTTTTATTTATTCGACTTTACCCAGCAGAAATATGTGTAGTGCAGGTCAAAGTGTGGAGTCTTCCTATTGACTAGCGCCACAATGCTTTCATTTCTATTTCCACTGCACCAAAGTGTCATTGCAACAGAAACATACATCAGGACTCTTTTTTATCTTTTAGATTTTTGTTAGCATTCACTCTGTTGATATTATAGTCTTGGCAAGCCAGTGAATTGTTTTGAGCTGGCGGCAGCGCAGACATCTCAGTCAACAGCTGTTTAAGCCTCCTGGATGCCAGACTGCTGTGATTTCATGTTCATGTTTACTCTAACTGTACGTTAAAGGTAAAACTGTACAATACCATTCACTAGAAAGATATTTTCATGTGGCTTTAGTAATATCACTTATCTCAAGGTGCCAAGAAAAGGGGTGGGTCATGCTCTAATAAAATGCTCTTCTAAAAGAGAAAGCAATTTTTGCATACTATCGATCTACAAATGATACTGCAGGCAGAGCTGATTAAGGGGAATGTTTATGGGATTTTATTGTCAATTGGCCTGTGAAATGCCTCTGCATTGAATCGTTGACAAAACAATAATTATTTTTTCAGGTACCGGTTGCCCTTTGAAATTGCACTTTCCTACATCTCTGTGATTTTTCATTGACAACAAAGAGTTGGAAACACCAACTCATTGGATTAGTTCTACCATGATCCTTATATTCAAGGCACTTTGTCAAAATGTCCTGCTGTTATCTTGTAGGAGAGCAGAGGCTCTCAAAAAGAGATGTAAACCTTGCCACTCTTTCTCCTACATACTAGTTGAGATATACTCACATCTCATCACAAACTAATCAACATAAATATGATTCACAGGATCACATTTTATTCTTTACACCTATTCTACGTCTTTCACAAGTATCACAGAGGATATGTATTATTAAACAGTGGTCGTTGCCACTATGTAGTTATAGTTAGTTCAGACTTTCCACAGGAAGAGCAGCTTTTAATTCTTTTTGCCTAGTCTATTTATGTTGAATGTATCATAGAGGATATGTTTTTCACTCAAATTGGCTGTCCCCATTCTGTAGTTATAGTTAGTTCACACTTTACATAGGAAGAGAATTTTTGTTTTCCTGATGTGTTTGGTGCCGTTTGTAAGATCTTCTCTAAACTTTCCGCGATTCTTTTTTAATCTACCTCAGCTCCTCCCTAAAAAGTTTTGGAGTGATCCGTCAAGCAGGGGCCGTGAAAAATGGGGGAGCCAAAATTAGTTTTGCAAATACATTTTCCTAAAGGATAACAGCTAAATCGTTACATAGAAAGTGTTTTGTGGGGAATTTTGCTGTAAATTTGCTCAGTAAGTTTTGTGATAGTAAGGTTTAAAATGTATAGATATTTAGCAGCGTGGGACTTCCATGAGATCAGTTGAACAAATGGTAAGATTTGATTGGCTGCCAACAACATGGGGGCCATTTTAGAACTCGGATACTCCACAGAAAAAAAATAGGTTTCACACCAGTTATAGTTAGCTGGACATTTTACTCATACAAAACCATTGCAATTCCCCCGTTATAGTTAGTTGTACTTACTATAACTCGCGCGCCCACAATCCACTGCTGATGATGTCACATATTACATCATTCATGACATGTAATATCTTTGGTCTATGGTGGCCATCTTGGGAGACTTATTTGTTATGAAGTTTCCGAATTTCCTCATTTACTACAGTCTCCTCATTACTTTCAGTTTTCTACTTTGATTCCACCAAGAAGGCATTCAGATGTGACACACATTTGCCATAGATTCAGAATATTAGCACGCTAGTTGCTTATTAGATCACTGTAGTAAAGCTACTGCTCACCAGGAAAGTCTGCTGCTGGTATTGAAAGGGCATGTTTCAGTCTGCATGTCAGAATTTTTTAATGAAATAGAAGAGGATTTGAGAAGTCACTCAAAATGTGCCCTAATTTTTCTTTCTGAAGCACTAATCATACTTTCTATGGCAAAATGAACCCCCTCATTTTGTTCCTTTTTAAATTAAATGTTTTCAGAATTACCACTTCATTCCAATCAAGATGGCTTCTGGTGTGCCATACTTTTGTCATAAGTAAGACTGTAAGCGCTCTAGTTGTTCTTTAGAACACTCTGGGACATTCTGTCATTGGGCTATACTTGGGCTAAATCTGGGTGATATTTGGGCTACATTTGGGCTCTCTTGTCTCTGGTGGCCATCTTGGGAGACTGCATGTCAGAATTTTTTAATGAAATAGAAGAGGATTTGAGAAGTCACTCAAAATGTGCCCTAATTTTTCTTTCTGCAGCACTAATCATACTTTCTATGGCAAAATATACCCCCATCATTTTGTTCCTTTTTAAATTAAATGTTTTAAGAGTTACCACTTTATTCCAATCAAGATGGCTTCAGGTGTGCCATATCTTTGTAATAAGTAATAAGTAGGACTGGAAGTGCTCTAGTTGTTCTTTAGAACACTCTGGGAAGCTGCAGTAGAACACAAAAGAATCAACTGACAGTCTCTGTCGGATGTACATGTTTTACTGAGAATGTCAGACTTCATTCTCACATGATTGAGAAAGATAATGTGAATTTACAGAAAATATGCTTTCAGTTTAGCTTATATATCCCCTTCCAAACCACTGTGGGAAAAGCATGAGATAATAGTTTTCTTTCAAACATGATTCATGATATCCCTGCAGAACGCTTTTTCACATGATAAATTCACCATAGAAAACTCCACAATTCCTAAAATGAGTGTGGTACCATCAACAAATGATTTATAATGTAACTAAAGTCCTAAAACCTTCTATTAACTGCAATGCTTTTTAATGAGGTGCTATCATGTATATTGGTACCAAGATGGCTGCCAACACTTCTTGGATGAAGTGCTGACAGCCAATCAGATCCCCTCCCTGTCGATAGTTGCATATTTAATTAGGAGACAAACAAGCCGCATCGCTGCTTCTAAATTACTGTCAGCCCAGTCTTTTAGTAAAAGCGGATTAGGATCCTCGAAGCTCGGGGCTAGCCCCCTCGGTATTCTATTGACTTCGTGATATTTTTGCAGCAATTTAATTTCCCACCATTTAGTGAGTTTGTTGCGGGTGTTTTTTTCTAACGCTTTCAACAGGGATTTGATATCTGAACTCTGCTCAGCCTCCGGTGTTTGTTTAATGGCAGGTTCAGTTATCGTCGGCAAGTTATCAAATAAATCTGCGGCCGCCTATTCCCGCTCGAGCATCGCCTCGTCTGACATTGTTTCGCACCAGTGAATTATGGCTTTTATATAAGTCTCGGGGGGTTGATCACTTAGCAATCCCCCCCGCCTGCAGTGTTAAGTACATCTCCTCCTGCATGTGTGACTTATGTCCGCCGTGTCCCAGTAGATCCTCAGCGCTATCCCTCGCGGTAAAAGCCACGGGAGAATACACTTGTCGTCTCTTCCGGTCAACGGTTCTGTTCAAACACTTGATAGTCTTGCAGGGGGCTTATCCAATTAAGCTCGACTTATATATATATATATATATATATATATATATATATATATATATATATATATATATATATATATGACAAACGAAGAAGCACCAGACTTGGAGAGCCCTACGCCAAGTGTTAATGTTCATATCTTGCCAGGCAGTCCCGCTGTCACTCACTTCAAGATCAGAGATTATTTAGCCAGCATTTCCTGACGCGTTTCAAGCGTCCATGCGCCCTTGTTCACAGGTGTTGGCCGATGGGTGTGAGCAGCAATGCGACTTCAAACATACCTAAATAGTCCCGCCCAGCTGGGCGTATCAGCTTACTGCATGCTGGGGTATGAAGTCTATTGACAAGGTATGTACCTGTGGCCGCCGTCACTCCATCTAATTCAATACCACAGTGGGTTTCTGTACCTGTTGCGAGTTGCTGCAGGGCTGTAATTTATCCCTTCGGCAGGAAAACACAAGGCTCCATCTGCGTCTGCAATCACCACGCTGGACCCGCTATTCAGCGGTGGGGCACCTCCGCGACCCCGGCAGGCCGCTAATTAATGACAAACGAAGAAGCACCAGACTTGGAGAGCCCTACGCCAAGTGTTAATGTTCATATCTTGCCAGGCAGTCCCGCTGTCACTCACTTCAAGATCAGAGATTATTTAGCCAGCATTTCCTGACGCGTTTCAAGCGTCCATGCGCCCTTGTTCACAGGTGTTGGCCGATGGGTGTGAGCAGCAATGCGACTTCAAACATCCCTAAATAGTCCCGCCCAGCTGGGCGTATCAGCTTAGTGCATGCTGGGGTATGAAGTCTATTGACAAGGTATGTACCTGTGGCCGCCGTCACTCCATCTAATTCAATACCACAGTGGGTTTCTGTACCTGTTGCGAGTGGCTGCAGGGCTGTAATTTATCCCTTCGGCAGGAAAACACAAGGCTCCATCTGCGTCTGCAATCACCACGCTGGACCCGCTATTCAGCGGTGGGGCACCTCCGCGACCCCGGCAGGCCGCTAATTAATGACAAACGAAGAAGCACCAGACTTGGAGAGCCCTACGCCAAGTGTTAATGTTCATATCTTGCCAGGCAGTCCTGCTGTCACTCACTTCAAGATCAGAGATTATTTAGCCAGCATTTCCTGACGCGTTTTAAGCGTCCATGCGCCCTTGTTCACAGGTGTTGGCCGATGGGTGTGAGCAGCAATGCGACTTCAAACATCCCTAAATAGTCCCGCCCAGCTGGGCGTATCAGCTTAGTGCATGCTGGGGTATGAAGTCTATTGACAAGGTATGTACCTGTGGCCGCCGTCACTCCATCTAATTCAATACCACAGTGGGTTTCTGTACCTGTTGCGAGTGGCTGCAGGGCTGTAATTTATCCCTTCGGCAGGAAAACACAAGGCTCCATCTGCGTCTGCAATCACCACGCTGGACCCGCTATTCAGCGGTGGGGCACCTCCGCGACCCCGGCAGGCCGCTAATTAATGACAAACGAAGAAGCACCAGACTTGGAGAGCCCTACGCCAAGTGTTAATGTTCATATCTTGCCAGGCAGTCCCGCTGTCACTCACTTCAAGATCAGAGATTATTTAGCCAGCATTTCCTGACGCGTTTCAAGCGTCCATGCGCCCTTGTTCACAGGTGTTGGCCGATGGGTGTGAGCAGCAATGCGACTTCAAACATCCCTAAATAGTCCCGCCCAGCTGGGCGTATCAGCTTAGTGCATGCTGGGGTATGAAGTCTATTGACAAGGTATGTACCTGTGGCCGCCGTCACTCCATCTAATTCAATACCACAGTGGGTTTCTGTACCTGTTGCGAGTGGCTGCAGGGCTGTAATTTATCCCTTCGGCAGGAAAACACAAGGCTCCATCTGCGTCTGCAATCACCACGCTGGACCCGCTATTCAGCGGTGGGGCACCTCCGCGACCCCGGCAGGCCGCTAATTAATGACAAACGAAGAAGCACCAGACTTGGAGAGCCCTACGCCAAGTGTTAATGTTCATATCTTGCCAGGCAGTCCCGCTGTCACTCACTTCAAGATCAGAGATTATTTAGCCAGCATTTCCTGACGCGTTTCAAGCGTCCATGCGCCCTTGTTCACAGGTGTTGGCCGATGGGTGTGAGCAGCAATGCGACTTCAAACATCCCTAAATAGTCCCGCCCAGCTGGGCGTATCAGCTTAGTGCATGCTGGGGTATGAAGTCTATTGACAAGGTATGTACCTGTGGCCGCCGTCACTCCATCTAATTCAATACCACAGTGGGTTTCTGTACCTGTTGCGAGTGGCTGCAGGGCTGTAATTTATCCCTTCGGCAGGAAAACACAAGGCTCCATCTGCGTCTGCAATCACCACGCTGGACCCGCTATTCAGCGGTGGGGCACCTCCGCGACCCCGGCAGGCCGCTAATTAATGACAAACGAAGAAGCACCAGACTTGGAGAGCCCTACGCCAAGTGTTAATGTTCATATCTTGCCAGGCAGTCCCGCTGTCACTCACTTCAAGATCAGAGATTATTTAGCCAGCATTTCCTGACGCGTTTCAAGCGTCCATGCGCCCTTGTTCACAGGTGTTGGCCGATGGGTGTGAGCAGCAATGCGACTTCAAACATCCCTAAATAGTCCCGCCCAGCTGGGCGTATCAGCTTAGTGCATGCTGGGGTATGAAGTCTATTGACAAGGTATGTACCTGTGGCCGCCGTCACTCCATCTAATTCAATACCACAGTGGGTTTCTGTACCTGTTGCGAGTGGCTGCAGGGCTGTAATTTATCCCTTCGGCAGGAAAACACAAGGCTCCATCTGCGTCTGCAATCACCACGCTGGACCCGCTATTCAGCGGTGGGGCACCACCGCGACCCCGGCAGGCCGCTAATTAATGACAAACGAAGAAGCACCAGACTTGGAGAGCCCTACGCCAAGTGCTAATGTTCATATCTTGCCAGGCAGTCCCGCTGTCACTCACTTCAAGATCAGAGATTATTTAGCCAGCATTTCCTGACGCGTTTCAAGCGTCCATGCGCCCTTGTTCACAGGTGTTGGCCGATGGGTGTGAGCAGCAATGCGACTTCAAACATCCCTAAATAGTCCCGCCCAGCTGGGCGTATCAGCTTAGTGCATGCTGGGGTATGAAGTCTATTGACAAGGTATGTACCTGTGGCCGCCGTCACTCCATCTAATTCAATACCACAGTGGGTTTCTGTACCTGTTGCGAGTGGCTGCAGGGCTGTAATTTATCCCTTCGGCAGGAAAACACAAGGCTCCATCTGCGTCTGCAATCACCACGCTGGACCCGCTATTCAGCGGTGGGGCACCTCCGCGACCCCGGCAGGCTGCTAATTAATGACAAACGAAGAAGCACCAGACTTGGAGAGCCCTACGCCAAGTGTTAATGTTCATATCTTGCCAGGCAGTCCCGCTGTCACTCACTTCAAGATCAGAGATTATTTAGCCAGCATTTCCTGACGCGTTTCAAGCGTCCATGCGCCCTTGTTCACAGGTGTTGGCCGATGGGTGTGAGCAGCAATGCGACTTCAAACATCCCTAAATAGTCCCGCCCAGCTGGGCGTATCAGCTTAGTGCATGCTGGGGTATGAAGTCTATTGACAAGGTATGTACCTGTGGCCGCCGTCACTCCATCTAATTCAATACCACAGTGGGTTTCTGTACCTGTTGCGAGTGGCTGCAGGGCTGTAATGATTCATGATATCCCTGCAGAAGGCTTTTTCACATGATAAATTCACCATAGAACACTCCACAATTCCTAAAATGAGTGTGGTACCATCAACAAATGATTTATAATGTAACTAAAGTCCTAAAACCTTCTATTAACTGCAATGCTTTTTAATGAGGTGCTATCATGTATATTGGTACCAAGATGGCTGCCAACACTTCTTGGATGAAGTGCTGACAGCCAATCAGATCCCCTCCCTGTCGATAGTTGCATATTTAATTAGGAGACAAACAAGCCGCATCGCTGCTTCTAAATTACTGTCAGCCCAGTCTTTTAGTAAAAGCGGATTAGGATCCTCGAAGCTCGGGGCTAGCCCCCTCGGTATTCTATTGACTTCGTGATATTTTTGCAGCGATTTAATTTCCCACCATTTAGTGAGTTTGTTGCGGGTGTTTTTTTCTAACGCTTTCAACAGGGATTTGATATCTGAACTCTGCTCAGCCTCCGGTGTTTGTTTAATGGCAGGTTCAGTTATCGTCGGCAAGTTATCAAATAAATCTGCGGCCGCCTATTCCCGCTCGAGCATCGCCTAGTCTGACATTGTTTCGCACCAGTGAATTATGGCTTTTATATAAGTCTCGGGGGGTTGATCACTTAGCAATCCCCCCCGCCTGCAGTGTAAGTACATCTCCTCCTGCATGTGTGACTTATGTCCGACGTGTCCCAGTAGATCCTCAGCGCTATCCCTCGCGGTAAAAGCCACGGGAGAATACACTCGTCGTCTCTTCCGGTCAACGGTTCTGTTCAAACACTTGATAGTCTTGCAGGGGGCTTATCCAATTAAGCTCGACTTATATATATATATATATATATATATATATATATATATATATATACATTATCGCACCTTAGTCACCTTAGACCCATGACTAAGGCGCGATAGCACTGAAACGCGTCGGGTGTGGGTTGCCCTTTTTTGTGAATAAACAACACTCTTAAGAATTTGGGCTCGAGTTGGCTTTCTTTGAAGAAAAAAAGCTGGTGAGAGGATCTATATATATATATATATATATATATATATATATATATATATATATATATATATATATATATATATTCAATGAAAAAACCATAGGTTTCACACACGTTATAGTTAGGAATTAGCATTTAAAAAACCTTTGAAATTCACTGAAAAAAACATAGGTTTCACACCAGTTATAGTTAGCTGGACATTTTACTCATACAAAACCTTTGAAATTCCCCCGTTATAGTTAGTTGTACTCACTATAACTCGCGCGCCCGGAATTCACTGCTGATGATGTCACATATTACATCATCACTGATGACATCTCAAATGACATCACTGATGACATAATGGTTTTTTCAGTGAGTTTCAAAGGTTTTTTAAACGCTAATTCCTAACTATAACGATTGTGAAACCTATGGGGCCTTATTTACGAGCCCCTTGCGCCTCTGGAACGTCACTTTTTGTGAAGTTCCGGTTGCGCAGAAGACTGAGTGATATTTATCAGGCTGGACTAAGCCACTTTTTGTGGCGTAATCCAGCCTGATAAATATCAGTCCCTTTACCTCAGTGTCCTGCGTTAAAGGGGCGTGCAATGGGTGTTGCTGGAGGCGTTCCCAGCAGAATCCATGGACTTGAGTAATTTATAGCATCCTCAAAGTCAGTCTTTCAAAAATTCTAAAGTATAGGACACTATAATCCAAATCCAAATGTTTCTCAAGAAAAGTCATAAACCGTGTCCGTCGGTCATATCTGCCCAAACGCCGATATTCCGAACAATTGAAAATGACTTTTCTTGAGAAACATTTGGATTTGGATTATCATGTCCTATAATTTGGAATTTTTGAAAGACTGACTTTGAGGATGCTATAAATTACTCAAGTCTGCCCGAATTGTGTGGGTAAAATTGATACCTAGTTACTTTGAATAAGAATGTACTTACGACTCGTCTAACATTTGGAAGAAATATCGAGTTACATGACAACAGGATACCAACATAACTTGAAGGAAATAAGAACGCCCTGAAGAAGTTCTGTTGTACAGAACGAAACGCGTCGGCTGGCTGTGGTACACAAACTTAAGGAAAATAAAAGCATTTGAATATACACCAAGATTCAGCGCTTCAATAAGGACTCTAAGTGATATGATTTGATTGGACTTGTTGTGCAAGTGGTGTTGTGCCAAACTTTGGAATATTCTCCACTACTCTCTACTACTCTCTCTCTACTACTCACCCCCTAATACTCACTATCTACTACTCTCTACTACTCACTCTCTACTACTCTCTACTACTCACTCCCTACTACTCTCTCTCTACTACTCACTTTTTACTACTCACTTTCTACTACTCTCTACTACTCACTCTCTACTTCTCACTCTCTATTACTCTCTACTGCTCTCTCTCTACTACTCTCTACTACTCACTCTCTACTAAGCTCTCTCTACTACTCTCTAATACTCTACTACTCACTCTCTACTACTCTCTACTATTCTCTCTCTCTGCTACTCACTCTCTACTACTCACTCTCTACTACTCTCTACTACACACTCTCTACTACTCACTCTCTACTACTCTCTACTACTCACTCTTTACTACTCTCTACTACTCACTATCTACTGTTCTCTACTACTCACTCTACTACTTACTCTCTACTACTCCCTACTACTCACTCTCTACTACTCACTCTCTACTACTCTCTACTACTCACTCTACTATTCACTGTACTTCTCTCTACTACTCACTCTCTGCTACTCTCTCTACTGCTCTCTACTACTCTCTACTACTCACTCTCTACTCTCTATTACTCACTCTCTACCTCTTTACCTCTCTCTACTAGTCTCTCCCTTTCTACCTCTCCCTCTGTACCTCTACACCTCTACCTCTACACCTCTACCTCTCAACCTCTCTCTACACGCACACATATACACATATATATGCATTTATATATATGTATGTGTATATATATTTAAATATATATACATACATGTATAAACATATATAATCTGCATATCTATATATATACAAATATAAATGCATGCATAAATATACATATATGCATACATATGCATGTTATTTACATGAAAGTTTGAAAAACACTAATAAAAGCAAAGCTAAAAAGCCACCTCATTACAAACAGAATGGCTTTAACTTAAACGAGGGCGAGATCTATTGCATTTTCAATGCTTGTTTACTTTGGTTCCATCAAGAAGGCCTTCAGATGTGTCACACATTTGCCAGAAATTCTGAATGTTAGCACTCTAGTTGCTCATTAGATCACTGTAGTAAAGCTACTGCTTACCAGGGAAGTCTGCTGCTGGTATTCAAAGTGCATGTTTCAGTCTGCATTTCAGAATGTTTCTAATGAAATAGAAGAGGTTTTGAGAAGTCAAAATTTGCCCTAATTTTTCTTTCTTCAGCACTAATCATAATTTCTATAGCAAAATGAACCCCCACATTTTGTTCCTTTGCAAATTAAAGATGACTTCAGGTGTGCCATACTTTTGTCATAAGTAAGACTGTTAGCGCTCTAGTTGTTCTTTAGAACACTCTGGGACATTCTGTCATTGGACTATACTTGGGCTACATCTGGGGTATATTTGTGCTACATTTGGGCTCTTTTGTCTGTGGTGGCCATCTTGGAAGACTGCATGTCAGAATGTTTTAATGAAAAAGAAGAGGATTTGAGAAGTCACTCAAAATGTGCCCAAGTTTTTCTTTCTGCAGCACTAATCATACTTTCTATGGCAAAATATACCCCCTCATTTTGTTACTTTTTTAATTAAATGTTTTAAGAGTTACCACTTTATTCCAATCAAGATGGCTTCAGGTGTGCCATACCTTTGTAATAAGTAGGACTGTTAGCGCTCTAGTTGTTCTTTAGAACACTCTGGGATGCTGCAGTAGAACACAAAGGAATCAACTGACAGTCTCTGTCCTTGTTGGATGTACATATTTTACTGAGAATGTCAGACTTCATTCTCACATGACTGAGAAAGATAATGTGAATTTACAGAAAATATGCTTTCAGTTTAGCTTATAGATCCCCTTCCAAACCACTGTGGGAAAAGCATGAGATAATAGTTTTCTTTCAAACATGATTCATGATATCCCAGCAGAAGGCTTTTTCACATGGTAAAATCACCTTAGAACACACCACAATTCCTAAAATGAGTATGGTACCATCAACAAATGATTTATAAAGTAACTAAAGTCCTAAAACCTTCTATTAACTGAAATGCTTTTTAATGAGGGGCTATCATGCAGATTGGTTCCAAGATGGCTGCCAAAACTTCTTGGATGAAGTGCTGACAGCTAATCAGATCTCACGATGAGATGTGTGGTAAGGCTCCGCCCAGATATATATATTTTTTTTCTTTTGATTTTCTCAGGAACTACTGGAGGGATTTACACCATTTAAGCAAAAGCGTGATCTGCGTACCAGACCCTACCATTTTCCCAAATTTGGTGTAATTCCGTTCAGTGGTTCGGGCTGTAGCCGTGTCTAATCGTCCTATGGAAATTAACATGGGAAAACCACGTTTTGGGACCCCCCTTTTTTTCTCTGCCCCCACTTGACGAATCTTCCCGAGACTTTCAGGGAAGGAGCGGAGTGGAGCGGGCCATCTTCTTTGAGAAATTAGTGAAGATTCACCAACCGGCGCCAAAGTTATTCCCAATAGAAGAGTAATATATATATATATAGTACCTACTGGCGCTCGCCAGTAGGTAGTTATAGTTGGGACCAAGTTTCCATAGGAAGAGCATTTTTTGTTTTGCTTATAACTTTGGCGTCGGTTGATGGATTTTCATGAAATTTACCATCCTAATTCTTTGTTCATATCAGTTCCCATGTTGAAAGTGTGGGGGCTATTCATCAAGAGGGGGCTGAGATAAAAGGAGGCTACAGGTCGAACAGGTGAATGGAATTACCCCAAATTTGGCAAGGAGAAGAGTCTTGGTGTAGAAGGCACACTTTTGTTTATTTGGTGTAAATCCCTTTGGTGGTTTTGGAGAAATATCAGAATTTACAGATATCGTTATTTGGGAATTCTGCCATCTGATTGGCTGGGGCATTACAAGCACAAGCTTGCTGCTTATTGGCTTGTTGGCCGCCATATTGTGATTAAATGGAAGCGAGAAAGAAGAAAAAGGGTGAAAAGAGTAGGAAAGAGGAGGATAGGAGCACTGTAACCTCTGTGGGGGTGTGCGAAGCGAAGTAGTCACTCCTACCGGTCTGAAAGTGCGGTGTTGCTCAGAGTGACATGGTGCTGAGATGAGATGTTGCTACACTCGGGTATGAAACCGAGAGCCTAAACCGTGAGTTCATTGTTGTAAAGTGATATGCTCTGGTCTTTGTAGCATACGTGTGCAAGTGGTGTTAGTAGGCGTTTATACCATACAGGGAGTGGGAAGCAAACTACTGACCGCTACCATGCCTTTATACTATATCGGAAATGGGAAGCGAAGTACTCACGCCTACCGGTGTGAAGACTCAGGGATCAAACTGAGCTGATTGCTGTAAAGTGATGGGGTCTGGGCACTGTAGCATACTGGCCACTGTACTATAACTGTGTAAGTAGTGTTAGTATGCGTTTATAGTATACAGGCGGTGGGAAGCGAACTACTCACCCCTACTGGTCTGAAGACTCGGGGATTAAACTGTGAGCCTAAATCGTTAGCCCATTGCTGTAAAGTGATGTGCTCTGGGTGGTGTAGCATGCCTGTGGAAGTCGTCTTAGTTTGCTTTGAAACAATACAGGGAGTGGGAGGCGAACTACTCACCCCTACCGGTCTCTAGACTCGTGGATGAAAGCATGAGCCTATTGCTGTAAAGTCATGTGCTCTGGGTAGAGTTCCATTGAAAGTCATAGTAGAATGTTAGTATCTAATTCTACTAGAATGTAAGTATGTAATGTTAGAATGTAGGGTTGTCATGACTGGAACCTTGGGGAGTTTGTACACAGTGCTGGAAAAAAGGGTTGCCTTGCTGTCTACTCCTGTTGGTGGCTGTTTAAGCTGTCTTAATTTCTTGCACTAAATGTACTTATCGGATCCACTGCTGTCTGCCACTTCAGTACATAAATTTGTCGATGAGCGGCAGAATGTAAAATAAAAGCAGCACTCACCAATATTTCGAGCTTGCTTGCGTTGTGCTGAAGACCTGTTTTCTTTGTGAAGCGGTTTCTACTCATCCCATGGTCGTTGGCTCATTGAACTATGCCATCTGTCCTCTGGTAGGATTTATATTTTTAGATTTTGTGCTTCCTGTGCCTTTTCAGTACACTCTGGGTGCTGTACTACACGTGTGCAAGTAGTGTTAGTATGCGTTTATACTAATTCTGTAGTTATGCAGTAACCAATGCATCATGGTCCTAGGGAGCGCCACCTCCCAGGTGCAGCTCATACAATGTCCTGGGGTGTGCATCAGCAGGACATTTCTGTTTGCTATTAGAGAGCGGGTGCATGGCTTCCACCCTGTGATAGCAAATTCTTGTTTGCCTCGTTGAAGCGAGAGGAGGAAAACCTTGTATCGCTTTAATAGCACGGATCCGGATGGTAAAAATGGAGAAAAAAAAATGAAGCTGGGCCTCACCCGTTCATTTAAGTGAGCCCCCTGGTAGGTAATGTTCCGGGGCCAATTCTAATATTATATTGCGGGGTCTCTGCAGGACTGGGGACCTTAATCTCAAATATAAATTAGGCGCGGGAGGGCACAGAGACATTTTGCAGCCTAGGGGATCACCACCTCCCCGGGCATTGTTTACTAATTGTTCGGAGGGCTTCGAGTCAACTGAAGTCTGGGCATCGCCACCCTCCGGGGCTTTACTTAAGTATGCAGGGTGGGCCTCGCCAGTACCTGAAGCCTCTGTGGCCCTAGGCTGTGCCTTATTGGTTCTATAATCACACAGGCAGTACTCATGGTGTTATAAAGTGATACGCTCATAGAACCCTTGCAGTTGTAAAATTACCCAGGCTTCATTTATGTAATAGTCTGTTGGTTTATATTTGGTAGGTGCACCGCAAAATGATAAATGTTTTCCCTCACAACCTCCCATGAACAGATGATTTTCAGAATAAACTACAGACAATTGTTGTCAGAAAAAGAAGACATATACACTCATCTATTTATTGGTATAAAAAATATCCTTTATTAAAGCAACACAAATAAATGGAAATGCAAGTTTATTAGAACACACAACAGTATAACATGAGATAAGTGGGTGGGACTCCTCCGGAAGCAGCATACAAAACCTGCAAGACAAAAGTGAAACATAAGTATGTTTGCCATGTCCAAGAGAAAAAGAAAAGTAGTCAGAATGAAATGAAGATGGTGAGAATGGGACAGAGAGGGAGTGGGTGGAAGGGAGAAGGGGAGGAGAGTCAAAAGAACAGAGGGAGGAGGAGACAGAGCGTCGGCCTACTGCACCCAGCCCTCAATGTTTACCTCCAGTCACCCGTGTGTCTAGGACGCTGGGGTCCGTGAGAAAGAGTGCGGTCCAGAAAGTCCTTAAAATGAAACAGATATGAATGAATGGATTGGAGATTTGTTAGAGCGCAACTTAACCCGGAGGCATCAAGGCCAGAGATTACATTATTAGCTACGGGAACATAGCTTGCCTGCACCTGTGCACCCAGGCTGCTGCACCCCAGCCCCTTCCCCCGCACTGTTCTCAATTGTAGCTCCTGAACACCGAGGCTTCTCTGCTCACCTGCCACCATTGGTGTGTCCAATGACGTGCGATGCAAGCTCTGAATCCGGGGTGCCTCTGTTGGGTGGCACAACAGGTCTCCAGTCGGGGTGGTGTCTTGATACCATGATGGATGGCATCAAAATGCCTAGGGCATCATCACGCGGTGAGCACCCGCTCCACCCATTTTGGCGCAACCAATTCAGTGTCTGAAAAGGGAGAAAAAATATAATGGTGGAAACATCTGGAGGTAAAAGAAGGTTTATTTGAAGCTTAATAGAGAACACCAGTTGAGTGCATCCTTCCTTCTTGAAGTACGATCTACCAACTGTTAGTGGTAATCGTGGTTCAAAGAGGAGTTGGAGTGCATGAGAAGAATACACAAGGTTAAATAATATTATGTTATGTCAATGTTCACATATAAAGGAACAGAGCGCATGCTAGAAGGATAATGTGCACGTGTAATGCAGTGGCGCTAGCCTTTGTGCATGTACACTTAGTAATCAGTTCACTACAGTGCCCTAAAAGTCAATGCCACATGTCTGTAGGACAGCGCTGCACGCTGGCTCAGGCCTACAGTCCGGTCCTGCAGGTCCTTAAAATGAGACAGAAATGTGACTGAATGAGGTCAAAGATCACATCATTACGCACAGCAACATCGCTTGTTCGCACCTGCGCACCCAGGCTGATGCCCCCCACCCCTCCTGCAGCACTGAGCTCAACACATGTCTATAGGGCAGCGCTGCCCGCTGGCTTAGACCTTCAGTTTGGTCCAGCAGGTCCTTAAAATGAGACAGAGATGTGACTGAATGATGTCAGAGATCACATAATTACACAGGGCAACACCGCTTGTTCGCACCTGCGCACACAGGCAGATGCACCCAGGCTCCCGCAGCACTGCACTCAACACGTGTCTGTAGGGCAGCGCTGCCTGCTGGCTCAGGCCTACGGTACGGTCCAGCAGAGCCTTAAAATGAGACAGAGATATGACTTAATGAGGTCAGAGATCGCATCATTACGCAAGGTAATATTACTTGTTCGCACCTGCACACCCAGGCTGATGCACCTCACCCCTCCCGCAGCACCCTGCTCAACACTAGTCTGTAGGGCAGTGCTGCCCACTGCCTCAGGCCTACAGTATGGTCTAGCAGGTCCTTAAAATGAGACAGAGATGTGACTGAATGAGGTCAGAGATCACATCATTACGCACTGCAACATCTCTTGTTCGCACCTGTGCATCCAGGATGCTGCAGCCTAGCCCCTTCCCCCGCACTGTGATCAATTGTAGATCCTGCGCACTGAGCCTTCACTGCTCACCTGCCACCATCGGTGTGTCCAACGACGTCCCGGTGCAGCTTCGACTCCGGGGGGCCTCTGTAGGGTGGCACAGCAGGTCTCCGGTAGGGGACGGAATCTTGATACCATGATGGAAGGCGTGAGAATGCCCAGGGCATCATCACGGGGTGAGCATCCACTACGCCAATTTTGGCGCAACCAATTCAGTGTCTGAAAAGGGAGAAAAATTATAATGGTGGAAACGCCTGGAGGTAAATGAAGGTTTATTTGAAGCTTAACAGAGAACACCAGTTGAGTGCATCCTTCCTACTTTAAGAACAATCTATGAACTGTTAATGGTAATCGTGGTTCAAAGAGGAGTTGGAGTGCAAGAGAATACGCAAGGATAAATAATAATATGTTATGCTAACGTTCACATACCAAGGAACAGAGCGCATGGTAGAAGCATAAGGTGTGCATGTAATGCAGTGGCGCAAGCTTGTGCACATGTACACTTATTATTCAGCTCACTACAGTGCCCCAAAAGCCAACGCCATGTGTCTGTAGGGTAGCACTGCCCTCTGGCTCAGGCCTACAGTACGGTCCAGCAGGTCCTTAAAATGAGACAGAGATGTGACTGAATGAGGTCAGAGATCACATCATTACACACGGCAACATCGCTTGTCTGCATCTGCGTACCCAGGCTGATGCACTCCACCTCTCCCGCAGCACCGTGCTCAAAACTTGTCTGTAGGGCAGCGGTGTTCCCTGGCTCAGGCCTACAGTACGGTCCAGCAGGTCCTTAAAATGAGACAAAGATGCGACTGAATGAGGTCAGAGATCACATCATTATGCAGGGCAACACCGCTTGTTTGCACCTGCGTACCCAGGCTGATGCACCCCACCCCTCCCGCAGCACTGCGCTCATCACTTGTCTGTAGGGCAGCGCTGCCTGCTGGCTCAGGCGTACAGTACGGTCCAGCAGGTCCCTAAAATGAGACACGCATGTGACTGAATGAGATAAGAGATCACATCATTACGCACTGCAACATCGCTTGATGCACCCCACCCCTCCCGTAGCACCACACTCAAATGCAGCCCCTGTGTACCCAGGCCCCACTGCTCACCTGCTGTCATTGTTGTGTGTCCAAACACGACGGGCAGCAGTGTTCTCAATTCAGATGCAGTGTTGATTGCAGGATGGTGTACACCTCATGGATCCCTTTCAAAACACAACGTCCAGTTGGGTTCACAATTCATGTCCAGATTTGATTGCCAGAATGGTGTATGCCTTATTGATCCCTTTTTTCGTTGTGCATTGTGATATGCGAGGTGGATGCAACCATATCACCTGAGGCAGTGTGGATGAACTAGGACATGAGGCGTCGCCGTTATTCTATTTATAAGTATGCAAAGTGGGTTGAGCTTGCGTACGCCAGGCCAGCACAGGGGTGTGAATAGTTGTTCTGGGGACCTGGGCGTTGTTCAGTTCCTGCCTGGCCAGGAAGTGTACTTATGTGTTTATTTCTGTTGCAGTTTTGACGTTGCAGAATGAGCAATTTACATAAATGTAGCATGTAGAAGGAGGGCGACAACTATAGCTAATGAGATGCTGTTCAAAAACATTGAATGGCCAACATCACATGTCATTGTCAAGGTTGTGGATATGTGCAGACACACATGTAAATGGTGTGCGATATTATTGAAAGTGTTGCTATCGGGAAGCGCACACATGTGAATGTGCTCGGATGGATGGAGGATCAGCAGTGAAGCTACGTTATACATAGTGATAACCTTCATTACAGTCAAGCATTGCATGTCAAAGGTGAATCTGATAGTCTCACATATGACACACTACTATACTGGTACAGCCTGACAACAGAGCATACAGCAGTTTTCACATGTGATCTAGGATGTGTATTCTGCCCGTGGATGATGATACTCCTTAGAGCACCAATACTCAGGCCGAAAGACAGTACAATAATGTGCACACACACACACACACACACACACACCAGGGACATCATGTAACACATTTTTTTTAATGTAATGTTTGAATGCATAGTCAACACATGTGGAAGGCTAATGTACAGACCATGAACATTGATCAAGATGATTGTTGCATGTTGTGTGTAGTATAAGATATGTATACACAGCAAAAAAACTTTTCCAAAAAGCTCTCTAAGCAGAAGGGGTGTGTCTCATCAAACGTTGTAGAGAGAATGACTTAAATGGGTGGGGTCCTCCAACTGTTACAATGTGAAATGTTATGAAATAATCAAATGATTTTTTTAAGGTCACATGGCAATCGCACATCGAGGGCACAGGGAGGCCGCACCCGACACGATTTTGAGAAAATATATTTATCATAATATACGTTTATTACAGTTAGAAATATATAAATGTTTAAAATATTTTAGATTATTGCTTGCGCTCATATAGAGTTTAAAGTTATTTTGATATAGTTTTGAGACATAAAAAAAAGCGAGGGAATGGCATACTCGGCGTGAGCGTGCACTCGTCACATAAGCAATGCGCAGCGGATGCGACCCCAAACGTACATGACGTAACACGTGGCTTTGTACTGCGTACCCATCAGATACCAAAGTAGTAGCTGGGGCGAACTCATACGTATATGATGTTACGCGGGACACTGTGCCACGAACCCATCAGATACGAAATGTGCATCATTTACGAGTTTAGCAATATGGGGGATAGGATTTGCGTGGTGATGAAACTTGGTACAGTACCGGTATGGGATTGCAGTTTTTTAAAAAAAAACAAATCATATTTTAGGGGGAAGATATAAAACATTACATCATTTTTAAAGTAACAAAAAAAGAAGTATAATAAATTTCCAAAATATTAGAAAAATAGAAAAAATATAAGTTTTAGAAACATTAAAATTTGAAATTAACATTTAAAAAAACCTTTGAAATTCAATGAAAAAAACATAGGGTTTACAGACGTTATAGCTAGGAATTAGCATTTAAAAAACCTTTGAAAATCACTGAAAAAAACATAGGTTTCAGGGACATTATAGTTAGTTGGACATTTGACTCATATAAAACCACCTGTTATAGTTAGTTGAGCTAACTATAACTCGCGCACCCTAAATGCACTGCTGATGAAGTCAAATATTACATCACACATGACATATACAGTGACATCACTGTTGGCATTTCAAATGACCTCACTGATGACGTCACTCATGACATCATCTATGTGATAATCTAATAAACATATTGATGCCCTAATATAAACTTTGATACACCCATTCTAACATGCAGACTATTTTTGAAACCATACACACAAGAATGCCACATACTACATACTACTCACTATTCCCTAGGTCTACACACACATCCAGTCACTTATACATGTAGTTAGTTACTCATCAATACAAAACTATAATATGCACTCAATCATCTCTACATGCAGTCACACTCTGCCACTCATCCATAGAGTTACTCACACACCTTGTCAGTAATGCAAAGAATCAATCACACACCCATTTACTCATTTATACAGTTATACACACCAACTCAGTTATTTATAGACATATCATGTAACTTATTTATACAGATACTAACACATATTTACTGTTTTATACAATCACTGATAGAAGCAGGCACTTATTTATACACCCACTGTTCAAATAACTTAGTCTCACTTATACTCATTTATATACTCCAACACTCACATATACTGCCTTAAAACATATGTGGTTAGTTACAGATATATCACTGAGACATTCATTCACTCACCAACACACCCATACACACACTAACTCACCAATTCAGCCCTTCCTAGATGCACTTTTTAATCCATACAACCAGTGAATCACCCACTCAGACATCTATGCACAGACTCATACACCCCCACCCCCTGAGAGAGAGTGAGTGTGTAGTTGGGTGGGGTGTGTGTAACATTAGGCATAGATGTATGAGTGGTTGAGTGACTAGGTGTATAGGTTTAAGAGTGTATGTGGAAACAGTTGTTTGGGTGACTGAGTGTGTTTATTTGTGTGTTGGTGAGTGATATATGTTTTAGTCGTACATCTCCAACAAACTACAAAAATAAAAGGTATTGTATGTGAGAGTTGGTATATAAATAAGTATACGTATGAGTCAGTGATTGTGAGAGTAATTGTATGAATGAGTGTATAATTGTAATGGTGATTTTTTAACATAGTAACTATGAGTTACTATGTGCATGAATAAATGAGGTGTTTTGTGTATAACTGTGTAGGTGAGTAAATATAAGTGTGATTGATTCTTTTCAAGAGTGAGTAGGATGACTGCATATCCGACTAGGATGAGTGCTGATGTGTCAATTGTGTCAATGTCTATATACGTGTATGAGTGAATTTGATAGTGTTCTATTGATCAGTGACTATATGTATAAGTGATTCTGTGGGTGAAGGGTAATTGTGTGTGTAGACTTAGGAATCAGCAAGTGTGTATGTAGTAACTAGTATGTGTGTGTGAATGGTTTCAAATATGGTACTCTGTATTTTACAGTGAGTGATCAAAGGTTATACTAGTGTGTGATGAGGTGTATCAGATTGTCACGTGGATGATAACATCAGTGATGTCATCAGTGATGTCATTTGAGACATCATCAGAGATGTCACTGAACATGTCATGAATGATGTAATATGTGCACTGCAGGCGCCCGAGTTATAGTTAGCAGATAACGGAGGAATTTCCATGGTTTTGTGCGAGTGAAATGTACAGCTAACTATAACACCCATGAAACCTATGGTTTTTTCAGTGAATTTCTAAGGTTTTTTTAAATGCTAATGTCTAACTATAACGTCTCGGAAACCTATGTTTTTTCAGTGAATATATATATATATATATATATATATATATATATATATATATATATATATTCACAGAAAAAACCATAGGTTATAGTGGATATATAGTTAGGAATTTGCATTTACAAAACCTTGAAAATTCAATGAAAAAACCATAGGTTATAGGCCATATATAGTTAGGAATTAGCATTTACAAAACCTTATTTTACTCGCATAAAACCATTGAAATTCCATATATAGTTAGCTAACTATAAGCGCTAACTATATATCGCGCACCCGCAATCCACTGCTGATGATGTCACATATTACATCATTCATGACATGGTCAGTGACATCACTGATGACATCACTGATCACAACATCCAGTGATTGTATGTGTCTGTAAAGTTTAAATATGTTTCACATATTGAAGAATGAGTGGATGTATAAGTGTCTGGATGAAGAATTTAGTAGGTGCATGACTGACTGTATGAGTGAGTGATTAAATGTGTCTCACTGAGTACATGGGTTAGTGACTAAACTGTCTTAATTCGTGCATCAGTATGTTTGTTGTTGTGTAAGCTGCTGCATGTGTTGATCAGTAGCTATAAGAGTGGCCATATGGGTTATTGATTGGTTGCCCAAATATTTGAATGGGAGGCTGAGTGTGTGTGTGGGTGGCTGGGAGGTGCATGACTCTGTGCATAGATGTGTAAGCAGTTGATTCACTAGGAGTATGAGTTCAAGAGTGCATGTGGAAACAGCTATATGGGCGGTTGACTGTGCATGGGTGTGTTGGTGAGTGAATGGATTTCTCATTGCTACATGTGCAAGTAAGTACGTATGTAAAACACAATACATGTGAGAGTTGAGATATATAAATAACTGAACATAAGAGCCAGTGAATGTGTGAGTGGCTGTATCGATCACTGTGAGCTTGTATCAGGGATTATATAAGAGAGTAAATATGTGTTATTATATGTTTGAATAAGTAAGATGTGTATAACTGTATAGTTGAGGAAATAGAGGTGTGATTGATTCTTTGCATGACTGACTAGGTGTGTGAGTAACTCCATGGATGAGTGACAGTCTGTGAGTGTCTGTTTATACTGAGTGTATGTAAGGTTATATTAGAGTCTGAAGAGGTTCATTGTATTATCACATGAGTGATGTGATCAGTGATGACAAATGAGATGTCATCAGTGATGTCATTTGAGTTGTCATCAGTGATGTCATTTGAGATGTCATCATTGATATCATTTGAGTTGTCATCAGTGATGTCATTTGAGATGTCATCAGTGATGTCATCAGTGATGTCACTGACCATGTCATGAATGATGTAATATGTGACATCATCAGCAGTGGATTGCGGGTGCGCGATATATAGTTAGCGCTTATAGTTAGCTAACTATATATGGAATTTCAATGGTTTTATGCGAGTAAAATAAGGTTTTGTAAATGCTAATTCCTAACTATATATGGCCTATAACCTATGGTTTTTTCATTGAATTTTCAAGGTTTTGTAAATGCAAATTCCTAACTATATATCCACTATAACCTATGGTTTTTTCTGTGAATTTCATTGGTTTTTTAATAGCAAATATGAAAAGCTTTAAAATGTCAAGTACGTGATAGATAAAAACATTTTCGTATTTATGCACGCTGATGTGCTTTGAACGCTGCCCCCCCCCTCCCCTCTTTTGCCTTAGTAGTACTCTCTCTTTGCAGATACAGAAGGGTAGTTAACGCAGGCCTTTACCCCCGTTGTAATCCGTCGTACCTCCTTGTCTCTCCATTTGATTGATTGTTGTCCAAGCATTTACTGTTTTAGAATTGGTTCTCTTTGGATCATTCTCTATTTACAAACAAGCACAAAGTCGCAATACTCTGTTTAGTCTTTGCAGATAGTGAAAAATCGTGTAAAAAAATAAAAGTAATCGAGCAAAATCAGTAGGCCACTAATTGGATCTCTTTTTGACCTCGCTAAAATAGAAATATTAGGAACAACCCTTCTTGAGAAATACGAAAATAGTGAGATGAACTGAGCTCCACACCATGAGGGCTGCAAGACAGCTCGGCTCCATCACCCATCCCGCACAAAATAATGACAAACCCTATGCAAATATTAAAAATATAGACAACACACCAGCAAAGAAACAGGGTAAAACATTTTATTAAAAAACTATTTACATAACGTTGGTTTATAAGATGATGTCAGTAGTGGACCGATGTGTGAATAGATCGAAAACAGCACAAGGCTCCAAGATCCGGATAGCAAGCTCCTGGATGTTGGGTGCCATAGTTTAGAGTTCTGAATTTCAGCCTTTTTCAATGCCTGTGCTTTGTTGAATCAAAATGGCGGCTTGACACAAAGCTGACTCAAGCGTTGCTACTGATGCTATGCAGACCAAAACTGGTTTTCAGTTTGTACATTTTTCTAGATTTTTCAATCCAAGTTTGGTTGACTTTGTAGAACGATGGCTTCAGATTTTCAACATACGATGTGGTGGCGCTGACTGGGAGGGGGCGCTTCGCTCCTGCCCCCTCCCCAAGTAAGATTTTCATACGTGAAAGTACGTTAATGGTTTTGGTCCCTGAGATGCTTCGATGTCACTACCATTCTCAAATAGCATAAGTTCTAGATGTTGGGTGCCATAGTTAAGAGTTCTGAGCAGCGCTTGTAACACTGTCTGAAGCTTATTTCCACCTACTGCAGCTTCACTATTCTCAAAGTAAGTGAGTGTCGTTTGTGGACCTGACTGCATTAGAAAACAATGTGATATGTTACCTTCCTAAACAGCTTGACGGAGGCCCCTGAGGGGCGCTGTGATGGCCATGGACTCGGAGAAGACGCTTGGCTCCGACACCCTCCCCAAGTCTTATAGCACTGGTGTAGCCTGAGATCGCCCCCGACATAGGCGGCCGGCTCCCGGGGTCCGGCGGTACTTTTTGCCTTTTGATGACTCTTCAATTCTGGACCTTGTCCCACAATCCGTTTGACCTGAAGACAAGCTGTAGTGGGGCGCCCCTTTATCGTTTTAGTTGCCATTCCGCCCGCTTTTGCTACACTGTGCCTCTTCCGCCATTCAGCTGTTTTCCGCCCGCTCTTGCGACTACAGCGTCTCGCTCACCATGTAGTTGAGATGCGCCCGCTCTTGCGGTGCAGCGATAGGCGGCTGCCACAGGACTCTCAAAATGGCGGCCGTCTCTTCGGTTTTGGGCCTGGTCCACTAAAATGGCCCTGGGACACCTTGGAACTCGGACGCTTGTCTGCTAGGGCTTGGGTCCCATTCTCGAAAAGCGTCCCCTCAGCCGTGAAGATTCTACAAAAGTCTTGGGGGCCTCCGACTCCCGCAGGCTTCTGGTGGGGAGCGGCTGCCATGATTGCTCGTGGAATGGCCACGACGGAGCTACGAAATGGTAGTGGTCTCATGCTGACGCCAGCTTTAGTCTGAAACATCCAGAAACACTGTAGACTACCAATTCGATCAGTTCCGGTAGCGCCCCAACATGACCCGGAAGAGAAGAACTTGCCCTCCCCTCTTTGACTGATGGTTCTTGTTGCCTGTCCCCTCTGTTGTCATTTAACAGAACTTTTTGGACTGCTGAAAGGGGTTGTGTTCTGAACGCTGGTTGGTGGAGACATTTAGACTATATTCTTGACCTACGTTGTCGCGTAATGCGTTTTATGACACGCCGCGTTAGCGCACCCGGAAGTGATCCGAGGCGCGGCGCGCAGCGCGTAACGTAAGCATAACAGGTCATGTGACTTGTTAATAAAACTTTTCATTGGTTCATTTTACTTTTGTTAATTTAATGATGAAAAGCTTGGTCATATGACCTAAAAATTACGCTTTTTATTATTTTCGAACAATATTTTTTTTTCAAACATATGTTATAATATTCCAAGCTAATGTACTTTCCCGGAAAATTTACAACTGTCTTGCAAGTAAAATATATTCCTTTTTCGAGAAAAAGGGCGTTTCTTCCTTCCATGACGGAGCCGTTGAGTAAAAGAGATTCGGCCTGCTGTCTTAGTCGCCGATACGCCTGATTATCAGATTCTTATCGATCACTTTATGTTGCAGACATGAAAAACACAACTGCCCTTGACCATTTATCTTTACTGCGTTCCTACATATTATACCTTTTATCCGTCATGTAATTGGACTGCTTTATTTCACTTGCCTTTTACTGATTCGAAAACAGTCACTAAAAGTAAAAACTTTACAAATGAAAATACTACTACCGTGTTTTGTTTTAAAAACCTTTATTGTGAAAATGTCAGTATACAAATACGGGCCTATAACCACGTGGGCCGGCCACGGAGCAAACTCAAATCGTATATGATGAGGAGACATTTACACTGTAGAAGAACGTAACGAGCGGGCCATTAGGTGACAAGAACAAAGGTGTCTAACAGTTGCGGAATCGGTGGACGTACATTTTGTAATTAAAATACGACAGGGCCACTTACAATAACATTTTCTAGATATACATTTGCGGGCAAAGAGTTACGAGTCCCATTTATACCGGCGCCATTTTGGGCGAGGCCGGGCAGGTCCAAGATATAGTCAAAATGTCTCCACCAACCATCGGCCAGACCAGAACCCCTTTCGGCCCTTTATGTTACAAGATGGTGTCTTCCATTCAGAAAATATTGGTGGCAGCATTTTGAAAGGAAACAGAAACAGCCGTTCTCCTAGTGAGTTTCACATTGTTACATTTAGGAAGAATGTTGAAGAGTAGTATGTGGAAAATCTGAAGCCATTTTTCTACAAACTCTCAATCAGACTTGGATGGAAAAAAAAACCTGAAGAATGTACAAACAGAAAACCAATTTTTGTCTGTATAGCACCAACAGTAACGCTTGAGTCAGCTTTGTGTCAAGCCGCCATTTTCATTCAATCAATAGCGTCTCCCTGCACACATTCAGGGACCTGGTCGTGTCTTCAGATGAAACGCATTGTAGGAAAAGATGCAGAAAGGAAAAGGAAAAAAGTTCCGCCGGACCTAGTGAAGCTGCAGCAGGTGCAAATAAGCTTCAGACAGTCTTACAAGCACTGCTCAGAACTCTCAACTGAGGCACTCAACATCCAGGACTTGCCATTCGGATCTTGGCGCCTTGTATTTTTGTTTTGTTTTTGATGGAGGGGAAAGAACAAAAAACAGACATTGAAAAAGGCTCAACAGTGCAGGGCGCCTTGTGCTGGTTCCGACCTATTCACACATCGGTCCGCTACTGACATCACCTCATAAACCAACGGGGCACCCCACGCCGACTTTCGGCGCAGCATTGTAGGATGGCCACACCAGTGCGGCAATTTGCTGGACACCACCTCGGTGCCATCCAGATCTCGGCGCGTTCATTCATTCAATAGCGTCCCCCTGCACACATTCAGGGACCTGGTCGTGTCTTCAGAAGAAACGCATTGTAGGAAAAGAAGCACAAAGGAAAAGGCAACAAGTTCCGCCGGACCTAGTGAAGCTGCAGCAGGTGCAAATAAGCTTCAGACAGTTCTACAAGCACTGCTCAGAAATCTCAACTGAGGCACTCAACATCCAGGACTTGCCATTCGGATCTTGGCGCCTTGTGCTGGTTCCGACCTATTCACACATCAGTCCACTACTGACATCACCTCATAAGCCAACGGGGCACCCCACGCCATCTTTCGGCGCAGCATTGTAGGATGGCCACACCAGTGCAGCCACTTGCTGGACACCACCTCGGTGCCATCCGGATCTCAGCGCGTTCGAGTCACTGTGCCGGAAGAGTAACCGGAACTCAGCTGAACACGCCGTCTTTCGGCGCAGCATTGTAGGATGGCCACACCAGTACGGCAATTTGCTGGACACCACCTCGGCGCCATCCGGATCTCGGCGCGTTCGAGTCACTGTACCGCAACAGTGACCGCAATTCTGCTGGACACGCCGTCTTTCGGCGCAGCATTGTAGGATGGCCACACCAGTGCGGCAATTTGCTGGACACCACCTCGGTGCCATCCGGATCTCGGCGCGTTGTGCTGCCTTCGGCCTATTCGCACATCGGTCCGCTACTGACGCCGCCTCACGTGCCAACGGATTTTCTACGCTTTTTGTAGCCCTATGTCGCATAACAGGTCATGTGACTTGTTTATAAAACTTTTCATTGGTTCATTTTACTTTTGGTTTCCTAAAGATGGAAGGCTTGGTCATATGACCTAAAAATAACACTTTTCATTGGTTTAGAACATTTTTTTTTCCCAAACGATGAAAGCCCCACCTTGTTTCTGGATCATTCAGACTGAAGCTGGCGTCAGCATGAGAGCACCACCATCTCGTGGCTCCGTCGTGGTCATTCCGCGAGCAATCATGGCAGCCGCTCCCCACCGGAAGCCTGCGGGAGTCGGGGGCCCCCAAGACTTTTATACAATCTTCACGGCTGAGGGGACGCTTTTCGAGAATGGAGCCCAAGCCCTAGCAGGCAAGCGTCCGACTTCCAAGGTGTCCCAGGGCCATTTCAGTGGACCAGGCCCAAAACCGAAGAGCCGTCCGCCATTTTGACAGCCATGTGGCAGCCGCCTATCGCTGCACTGCAAGAGTGGGAGCAACTCAACAACATGGTGAGCGAGACGCTGTAGCCGCAAGAGCGGGCGCAACTCAGCTGGATGGCCGCCACCTGGGGAGGCCCGTTCACGCCGCCTCCCCCCCCCCCCCCGGGCCGCCGCACGCCAATTTTCGGAGCAGCATTGTAGGATACCAAAACCAGTGCGGCAGTTTACTGGACATCACCTGGGTGCCTGTCGTACATGTTGTGTCAGCCATGTGACACTGGACACAGACCGCTACTGACGAGGCCTCCCCCCGCACCACCCGGGACGCCCCACGCTGTTTTTCTGTGCTGCATTGTAGGATCCCTAAACCAGTGCGGCACCCAGGCGACATCACCTGGGTGCCGTCCAGAACTCTGCACGTTGTGCTGCCTTGGGACTATTCGCACAGCAGACCGCTACTGACGAGGCCTCCCCCCGCCCCACCCGGGACGCCCCACGCCAATTTTCGGAGCAGCATTGTAGGATCCCTAAACCAGTGCGGCACCCAGGCGACATCACCTGGGTGCCGTCCAGAACTCTGCACGTTGTGCTGCCTTGGGACTATTCGCACAAAAGACAGCTTCTAACCATTGTTGCTTTTTGTGTTAATAAATGTTTAAATGTTTTTAGTTTTTGTTCTGTTCATTATCGTTAAAAGTTAATAAAGTTTTATAACCTTAATTTGTTGGAGTGTTATCTATTTTTTGAAAAACGGGTGAATGGGGCCTTGAATCGGGTTATTGTCATGTGTGGGCTTTGGAAGTGTGCTGCTGCAGGATCGGACATTTCAAACTCAAATGCACGTTCTTTTTCTTACCTTTCCGAAGCATGGAGCGCAATAGCAGGCAGAGAAAGGGTGATGCACGTGTTGAACACTACCTGACCTGGCAAGTTGCTGGCAGTGCCCCCCCGCCCGCTCCTGAAAGAGGGCACACACACACCGCCGCCCCGAGTACTTCAGAAATCTTTAAAAGACCATGCGCTTGTTCATGAGGCTTAAATGGTTTATCACCTCTTCTAGAACCCCTACATCGACCCTCTGACGTTTCTTGGAAAAATTACCATGTAACACAATACCAAGCCCTATCAGCTGAAACCCCCAAGGAATCGTGGGGCATATTAGCAAGGGGGTTTATCTCCGCTTTTTTGGCTTTAAAAACCATGAAAGCGGAGATAAAATTATTTCCCTATTATCAAGCTGTCGCTAACACCAGTTAGTGACACCTAAAAGGAGATAGCGACCATCTTGGGCCCGGCTTTGCATGTCAGTGATACTTATCACTAATGACATGCAAAGTGGCGTGCCAAGATGTTAGCGACTGGAAACAGTCCCTAACATCGCTACCTTCTATTACCAACTTTTGGAGATATTCGCACTAAGCGCGAATATCTCCAAAAGCTAACACCTGCCCTGAGCAGGTCTTAGCCATGTTATCCAATGGGAGGTGGATAACATGGCTAAGAGCATTAGGTCGATAATACATGAATATCGCTGACTTTTCTGCGATAATAGCAAGGTTTATCTGCGATAAAAATCGCCGATGTGCGGCGATAATTTTTGTCTCTAAACAAGTTATAGACAAAAATTATCGCTAGTTGTTAGTAATATGCCCCCGGGTTTTTGCTTGCAGAAATCGGGAGGCGGGAGACTAGCACTGAAATCAGTACTCACACGCCTGAATCAGGAGAATTGGCATGTCTGAATTCTCTACAGCTGGGGCCATAAACTACATCCGCAGGGGTAGGTGATAACCTGGGACCAGCCTGGCATCTAAAATGGCTGCCGTGCACGACAAAATTGTGGCATTCGAAAAAAGGCAAGATGGCGCAGCCGCTGGAAGAGATATATCAACATATATCAGCCTCCTCAGCCACCCTCAGGAAACATAGGGGATTAGGATATGTCTCCCGCACCCCCTTATACCTAGTACTTTAATTAACGAAGCACAAAATGGCGAATTCCCGTTTCGCTACCAGTTTGCGGCCCAGTTCGCGGCCCGTGAAGCGCTTCTACCGTGAAAAATCATTTTTTTTTTATTTTCCCCACGGGACCCTTTAATAACCCCAACAACATTCCTAGGGGGTCAAGAGGGGGATACCTTGCCCCCTTTCATTAAATTCCCCCTTAGTTTTTCACCTTTTCTTCTCTCTCGATCCTACCGAGAGACAAGATGGCGGCCGCTCCGGACTGTCACGCAGCAAAAAAAAAAAATAAAGCTCACGCACAGCCGCTGGAAGAGATGTATCAACATATATCAGCCTCCTCACCCACCCTCAGGAAACATAGGGGATTAGGATACGTCTCCCGTACCCACTTATAACTAGTAATTTAATTTACGAAGCACAAAATGGCGAATTCCCGTTTCGCTACCAGTTCGCGGCCGCGCTTCTACCGTGAAAAATCATTTTTTTTTTATTTTCCCCACGGGACCCTTTAATAACCCCAACAACATTCCTAGGAGGTCAAGAGGGGGATACCTTGCCCCCTTTCATTAAATTCCCCCTTCGTTTTCCACCTCTTCTTCTCTCTCGATCCTACCGAGAGACAAGATGGCGTCCGCTCCGGACTGTTTAGAATGTTGACAGACACCGGAGAGCCAATCAGCTTTCTGCGCGCAAAGTTCCGATAAGCGAAAAGTAAGCGGACCGGATCGCTGCCCAGAGCGCTGTTACAGATATATATCTTGGTTTGAACGTTAATTTCTCAAAAACTACTGGAGCACATATATTGAGACCTAGCAAAGGCACATCGGGCTAACAGTCCCTACAATTTTGCCAAGTTTCGTGCAAATCCATTCAGCCGTTCGAGCTAAAAGTGAGTCCAACCGCCCTATGGAAAACTCAATGCAAAAAACGCGTTTTGGGACCCCCCTTTTTTCTCAGCCCCCCCTTGACGAAACCCCACCAAATTTTCAGGAGCTGCTCAGAAACAAAATGTGCCATTTTCCTGAAAATTTCAGCCGATTCCATCCACAAACGCCAAAGTTATTAGACATAGAATTTTCAAAAGTCCCATAGGGAATTTATCCTAACTATATATACCTACTGGCGAACGCCAGTAGGTAATATATATATATATATATATATATATATATATATATATATATATATATATATATATATATATATATATATATATATATATATATATTTTACCTACTGTGGCCAGTAGGTAGTTATAGTTTCCATAGGAAATCCGCAACATTCTATTTGGAATAACTTTAGTGCCGGTTGACGAATCTTCGCGAAATTCTCCAAGAAGATGGGACGCTCCGCTCCGCTCCTATCCTGAAAGGTTTGGAGTGATTCGTCAAGGGAGGGTGAGAAAAGGGGGTCCCAAAATGTGTTTTCCCCATGCAATTTTTCATAGGGACCTTTAGACACGGCTACAGCCCAAACTGCTGAACGGAATGACACCAAATTTGGTAAAAAGGTCGAGTTTGGTTCACAGATCACGCTTTTTGTTAAATGGTGTAAATCCGTGCAGTAGTTCCTGAGAAAATCTAAAGTAAAATCATAGATATATCTATGGACGAAGTAGGGTAAGTGTATCCTCCGAGGATCATGCGCGTAGCTTTATGAGCACAAGCTGCATGCTAATTGGCTGTCAACTGTCTGTGAACACTCCAAACCAGGAACTGTTGGCAGCCATCTTGTGTCTCGGTAGAACCAAGGCACAAGAAAACTAAAAAACAAGTGAGCAAAAAGGGGGCAGGGTAGAAACACCCTGACTCTCTAGGCCTGCTATGGGGGTCCCACAAGGACCCCCAAGGCCCCCCAATGTTTTATTTTTTTATTAAATCGCAGGATGCGAGTAGGATACGCATATCCCGTGAAAAAAAACCGAAGCCTGCTTTAGATATAATTAGCCCCTGGGGGGGCCAAATCCTGGGGGTAATGTAGTTAATTATAATGTGGGCCCAGAGGGGCCCACCAGCCCCGGAGACCGCCACCCCTGGAGCTTTAATGTTACGTATGTGGGTGGTTAATGGCCCCTCACAGCCCCGGGGACCTCCACCCCGGGCTTCTTTTTTTTTAAATAAAAGAAAAAAATATGTGTGGGGGCTCAAGCCCCCCTGCATGCCCCGGGGACCACAACCTCCACAGGGCACAACATTTTTAAATTGGGGGGTCCGTGACAGACCCCCAGGCCCCGGGGACCACCACCCCCAGGGGCTTTTAAATGTTGGGCGGGGGGCTACGTAGCTCTCCTCCTGGAGCCTTATGGTGGCCCGAGGGACCACCACCCCCCAGGGCAGGTTCCTGTAGTGTCCCGGGGTGCCCACCTAGGGACACTGTAGTTTGCTATGGTAGGGCAGGAGAAACTGCTTTGGTTTTTGGAAGAGAGAGCAGGAAACCTGCTCTCTCTTCCAAAAACCAAAGACTATTGCTTTTCTACATGGGGAGCATCATGTTAGCTGCTCCCATGTAGAAAACCAATGCCGGCTTCCCCAGGACGTGGCGAGCTGGCAGGGACAGTGGGGGGATTGGGGACCCCTCCATGGTCCCCATTAAGTGGCCAGGCCCCGGGGGATGTGGTCCCCAGGGCCAGAAGTGGCCCAGGAGGGGGACCACGCAGCCCCTGTCCACAACAAATGTTTTTAAAAAACTGAGACAAAACCTCTGGGGATGGGGTCCCCGGGGCTAAAAGAAGCCTCAGGAGGGGTCCCACACATCCCCCTCCCCATATTTTTATTAAAAAAAAATCAGGGTGTTTGCCCGGGGGGATGGGGTCCCCAGGGTAAAAAAATAGAAAAAGAAGAGGGGCTACCCAGCCCCTTCTTAAAAAAAAAAAGAAAAGAAAAACAGCGGCATCGCGACAGACGCCACGCCCCCTTTATGCAGCACTCTGCATATGCGCCCCCTGCTGCGTTTGTAGAGGGGGAATGAATTCCCCTTAAATACTGGGGGTCCCTGGGGGCCAACTAGCCCACCAGGCACCTCCAGTATGCGCCAGGGAGCTGCGTTGTTCTGAGGCCACGCCCCTTTTTACACCTCTCTGCAACACAGCTCTGTGGCGCTTACTAGAGGTTGCTGGTGGGCTAGTTGAGCCCCAGGCACCCTCAGGATTCAAGGGGAGTTAATCCTCCTACTTAAAATGCGCCACAGGCATGTTTGCACAGTGGTGAAGGGAGGGGGTGGGGCCTGAGTTCACATGTGTGCAAACACACCCTGTGGGGTGGTTTAAGTTGGGGAATTTATGCCCTGTCAATCCTGAGGTTCCTTGGGGGCAAACTAGCCCACCATGTACCTCCCGTATGCTCCACGGAGCTGCAGTGCAGAGTGTTGTACAAAGGGGCGTGACCTGTGAACACCTCTCTGCAACGCAGCCTCCTGGAACATACTGGTGGTACCTGGTGGGCTAGTTGGCCCCCAGGGACCCTCAGGATTGAGGAGGAATTAATTCCCCAACTTAAAACGCGCCACAGGGCGTGTTTGCAGACATGTCACCTCAGGCCTTTCCTTCGCCACTGTGCAAACGCGCCCTGTGACGTGTTTTAAGTTGGGGAATTCAGTTTTTTTTCAATACTGATGGTCCCTGGGGCCAAATAGCCCAGTACTGATCCTGAATAGTAATTATAACTGTACTTACAGTAACTTGAATTTCCTTCCATAGACTAACATTGACTGGTTTCACTTGAAAATTATTAGTGTGGAGTTTTGGAACTTTAAAATATTCCTATAAAATCAGCCGAACTACGAATTCTGATTTACTGAAATTTGAAAATTATTTAAAGTGTGGAGTTTTGGAACTTTATTAGGAGAGACCTCAGTGCTGCATCTTTCAGACCACTACTGATCCTGAAAAGTAATTCTAACCGTACTTACAGTAACTTGAATTTACTTCCATAGGCTAACATTGACTGGTTTCACTTGGAAATTCTTCTAAGTGTGGAGTTTTGGAACTTTAAAATATTCCTCTAAAATCAGCCGAACTACGAATTCTGATTTACTCACCTGTTATCAGTAGAGTCCTCAGTGCTGCATCTTTCATACCACTACTGATCCTGAAAAGTAATTCTAACCATACTTACAGTAACTTGAATTACCTTTCATAGGCTAACATTGACTGGTTTCACTTGGAAATTCTTCCAATTGTGGAGTTTTGGAACTTTAAAATATTTCTATAAAATCAGCCGAACTACGAATTCCGATTTTCTCACCTGTTATTAGGAGAGACCTCAGTGCTGCATCTTTCAGGCCACTACTGATCCTGAAAAGTAATTCTAACCGAACTTACATTAACTTGAATTTCCTTCCATGGGCTAACAATGACTGGTTTCACTTGGACATTCTTCTAAGTGTGGCGTTTTGAAACTTTAAAATATTCCTCTAAAATCAGCCGAACTACAAATTCGATTTACTCACCTGTTACCGTACTTACCAATAACTTGAATTTCCTTCCAAAGGATATCATTGCCTGCTATATAAAACATATAGAAATAAAAAAATAAAAATAAACAAATATTGCAATTTCAATATTTTTAAAAACATTTTTTTCAATTTATATTAAAAATATGTAATGTAATTTAAAAAATAAAATATCTAAAAATAAATACTTTAAAACAATGTAGTAAATAAGCATAAAAAATATAACAATTAATACAATTAAAAAATGATCATTTAAAAAAACTTTGAAATTCACTGAAAAAACCATAGGTTTCAGACACGTTATAGTTAGGAATTAGCATTTAAAAAACCTTAGAAATTCACTGTAAAAACCATAGGTTTCAGGAATGTTATAGTTAGGAATTAGCATTTAAAAAACCTTAAAAATTCACTGAAAAAACCATCGGTTTCAGACACCTTATAGTTAGTTGGACATTTTGACTCACACAAAACCATTGAAATTCCACCGTTATAGTTAGTTCAGCTAACTATAAGTTGCCCGACCGCAATGCACTGCTGATGACGTCACATATTACATGACTCATAACATGGTCAGTGACATCACTGATGACATCACTGATGACTAACCCTGGGCGAAGCACTACGCTCCGTTTGCGGAGTTTGCGGAGTTTTGGCAACTCCGCGTTCCGCGGAGTTCGCGTAGCTGCCGATAACTCCGCTATCCGGTGCGGAGCGTAGTTGTCGCGCGCTAAATAACATTGTCGCGCGCTAAATAACATTATCGCGTGCGCGGCAATGGCTTACCTTGGTTCTGCGTTCGCTTTTTCCCGGTCGCGTCGGCCACCATGTTTGTAAACCCTTCCGTGCAGCTGTGCGAACGCGATAACGTCATTGGAAGCGCGATAAAGCCATAAGGACGCGCGAGTATGTTTGTTGGTAAGATCGAGTTGCCGAACACGCAGAACCTGCAATCTTGCACAGAATAACTCGCGAGCATGTTAAAAGTTAAACCATAATAATAAATTACCATTTTGGTTAGCAAACAAGTGAGAAACCCCTCAAAGTTGTACCTTTGGATGTATTTTTTGGGGGGAAGGAGTCCTCTTTCTGTTTCTACTGTATTTTTGAATATTAAGGAGGAAGGGCTCTGGAGTTTACAACTTCCTGTTCCTGTCCACCAGGCTCCTCCCAGTGCTTTGTCCATGAGGTGGTCACTTTCATTTGGATTTTGAGCTGGCAGGATCACTTTCTGTGTGTGTTGGCTGCATTACTGCTTTTTTTGAATCTTACTGAGGACTTTTGGATTTTGAATTCTCTTTTTCAAGTAAGTTCAGTAATGTATGAGTGAGTATGATGTTGTAGACTTGTGTTTGTTTGATTTAAAATGTTTTAACTACATTATTCATTCCTTGATTTAAATTATTGATGGGTGCCTACTTTTATGAGGTCCCAACTTGTATTTCTTTTTAAATTTCATCCAGGCTACATAGAGAGGTACCCATGGGTAAAATCATAATTCTGTGTTTAAATTTTTATTCAAGTTTGTAAACAAACATCATGGCTGGCATTGGATTATGGTCATCATTATGCAATAGCAATGTCTGCTGTGGAATTTCTGTTTGTGTAATGAAAAAGTTTTTTTATTTTTTAAGCCAATAGCTGACCCTAGTACTCCATGTAGTTAGTGTGTAGGCATGTTTGAGTTCATTGTAATAACTTTCTGTGGTTGGCCTGGCCATGTGTTGTTGGCGGCCATTTTATGTTTCCCAGCCACTTTGGTCTTGCCATAGGCCTCCAAACTTGTGGCCTACTCTTCCAGTAGGCCAGAGGTACTAGTCATAGGGTCATGAAAGGTAATCAACTGTTTTTCTGGTGTACCTCTAATTAGGAAATCATGGATGGACTGGATTGATTTAGAAAATCTTATGTTTATGTGTGGGGTATGTCAGGTTTCGGGTGTCTGTCAATTTCTGCCATTAGGTAACCCTAGGAATACAGCTCGGGTAGTTTTGGTAACGTCGCGCCGTGTGGGAACGCGACCTTACCTTTTTTGTCTTTTTCGCGCGCTCAATGTACTGGCTCGGGAACGCGATAACGACTTTTTACTCGATTCGCGTTGCCGAACACGCCGATTTTGCATTCTCGCGAACAATATGTCCCGAGTTGCATAAAAGTTCCTCGAAAATGTTTAATGTGTCCCCTGTGCTACCAAAAAGTCCTCATTTTTTGTGTTATTTACTTCTTTGGTTGTAGTTTTGTCTTCCTGGAGCATGGGCCACTCCCAGTTCCTTTCTGTCCTCTATGTAATGATTTCTTGTTTATGGTTGGGGTGACCAATTTGGGGGGTGGTGTCTGGTGTGTTCATTTTGTGAAGCAAAGCATTGTCCCTTTGGCATAGGCATTTATTGTCTGTCCTCTCTTTCTTTTCATGTAGTGGTGAGGGCCATTTTGTGTGTACTTCCTTTGTGATGATTCTGCTATGTTGTTGTTGGTGGGCAGGCTATGTGGTGGCGGCCATTTTGTGTATGCTTCCTTTGTGACTGATTTTGCCATGTGGTGGAGGCCATTTTGGGTGCATCCCCTTTCCATGTTGTGTTTGGGTGTCCCTGTCCTCCTGGCCCTATGGAGGCGGCCATTTTCTGTGTCCTTCCCTGGTCCTCTTCTTTTGCCATAGCCATCCAAGGCTTTTGTAGGTACTACCACTCAAAGCCATAGGTGCATTCAAGTTAATCAACTATTTTTGTGGTGTAACTTTAATTACACCGTGTATGGCTTTGGATTGCTTCACATTTTTTTGTAATGGTGGTACTTTTAGTTTTTTGGTTGCTTGTGTGTAGCTATTATGGCACTCCCTGCCATTAGGTAACCCTAGGAATACAGCTCGGGTAGTTTTGGTAACGTCGCGCCGTGTGGGAACGCGACCTTACCTTTTTTGTCTTTTTCGCGCGCTCAATGTACTGGCTCGGGAACGCGATAACGACTTTTTACTCGATTCGCGTTGCCGAACACGCCGATTTTGCATTCTCGCGAACAATATGTCCCGAGTTGCATAAAAGTTCCTCGAAAATGTTTAATGTGTCCCCTGTGCTACCAAAAAGTCCTCATTTTTTGTGTTATTTACTTCTTTGGTTGTAGTTTTGTCTTCCTGGAGCATGGGCCACTCCCAGTTCCTTTCTGTCCTCTATGTAATGATTTCTTGTTTATGGTTGGGGTGACCAATTTGGGGGGTGGTGTCTGGTGTGTTCATTTTGTGAAGCAAAGCATTGTCCCTTTGGCATAGGCATTTATTGTCTGTCCTCTCTTTCTTTTCATGTAGTGGTGAGGGCCATTTTGTGTGTACTTCCTTTGTGATGATTCTGCTATGTTGTTGTTGGTGGGCAGGCTATGTGGTGGCGGCCATTTTGTGTATGCTTCCTTTGTGACTGATTTTGCCATGTGGTGGAGGCCATTTTGGGTGCATCCCCTTTCCATGTTGTCTTTGGGTGTCCCTGTCCTCCTGGCCCTATGGAGGCGGCCATTTTCTGTGTCCTTCCCTGGTCCTCTTCTTTTGCCATAGCCATCCAAGGCTTTTGTAGGTACTACCACTCAAAGCCATAGGTGCATTCAAGTTAATCAACTATTTTTGTGGTGTAACTTTAATTACACCGTGTATGGCTTTGGATTGCTTCACATTTTTTTGTAATGGTGGTACTTTTAGTTTTTTGGTTGCTTGTGTGTAGCTATTATGGCACTCCCTGCCATTAGGTAACCCTAGGAATACAGCTCGGGTAGTTTTGGTAACGTCGCGCCGTGTGGGAACGCGACCTTACCTTTTTTGTCTTTTTCGCGCGCTCAATGTACTGGCTCGGGAACGCGATAACGACTTTTTACTCGATTCGCGTTGCCGAACACGCCGATTTTGCATTCTCGCGAACAATATGTCCCGAGTTGCATAAAAGTTCCTCGAAAATGTTTAATGTGTCCCCTGTGCTACCAAAAAGTCCTCATTTTTTGTGTTATTTACTTCTTTGGTTGTAGCTTTGTCTTCCTGGACAGGCCATGTGGTGGCGGCCATTTTGTAGGTACTTCCTTTGTGCATTTATCATTGGCCTCCCTGCTTTTGGTCTGATCTGATAGTAGGACAGACTCCCAGAGGTGGTAGTTAGTTACTAGTGAGCGGGGCTGCTTTATGTAGCTGTTTCTATTTGGTCTATTTAATTACCATCATTACGGCATGTGTGTATGCCATTGCATTTCCAAGTTGGTTGTCTGGGCAGGGGGGTAGGTAACTTTTTTGTGTGTGGAATAATTTTATGACTTGTATGTGTTTTTGCCGTGAAGTTTTACAAACTCTTAGCCATGGTGTATTTTGATTTTCCTTGCATTAACCTGTCATGACTCATGTGTAGCAGGCAACCTCCTTTTTCTGTCCATGTTGGTATATGATAGGCCTGCTTGACTTTATTATTGGTTATTTCTAGCTGGGAGCTGTGGTGCTCGTACTATTAGTCTTCTTTTTTGTGTTTTATACATTGCCCTGTGTGTCTTTCAATTGTTCATGTGTTGTTGGCTTACTGCTTGTTTGACTGACGTTTTCTGTCTTCTTTGCTTGTAGGTGCACAGAAAAAGACTGAGGAGGTGCTGGCTGTTTTCATCCATCGCCCGTTCAACTGCCAGACGGACGTCCTTCAATTGTACGCCACGTGTGGGGTGTGACTCATCTGACCACACATCTCTGCAATTTGTGCTACTGAGTGCTGCTGTGTGCTGCTGACATCAGAAGAAGATGGGTCCTAAGAGAGCAGTTACCAGGTCCTCCACCACCAAGAAAGTTGCTGAGAAGAAGGTACAGAAAAAGGAAGTGTCACTTAAGGCTGGTATGGACCCCCAAACCTTTTTTGGGCCCCCAAAACGTACGCCTGCAGCAGCGGTGTCCATGGTGCAAGCTGGAGCCAGCACATCGGCATTAGCGGGGGCAAGCCACCAACCCAGGGCCAAGCACATGAGGGTCGAAGAGGTAGCCGACCTAGTGTTACAAAGCAGTGATACTGAGCCTGAACTTAACTTATCGCTGTCTCAAAGTAGCACACAATCTATGCAAGCTGAAAGTGCTGACCAACCGCCGCCAGCAGTAGATGTTCAACAACCACAACCACTTCCCGCAATAGTTGTTGAAAAACCACAACCACCGCCCGCAATAGTTGTTCAACAACAACAACCAAATCCCACAGTAGTAGTTGTTGAAGAACCACAGCACGCTATAGTACTTCCTCAAGAACAACAACCACCGTCTCCACACGCAATAGTGGAAGTTGTTCCTCCCGATGTCGGGGCAGTTCAGGAAGTAGAGCCTCATTCCGAGCAAGAAGAAGAGGAAGCCACTTCTGGAGGTGATCTACTGTCTTTAAATTTACGAAAGGAAAGGAGGGTTAGTGGCAGTGCATCGAGTTCTTCGCATAGCATCCCTTCAGATGACCTTGATAAGGATTATCATCCACGACGAAGAACTGAGCATTCAAAGGAGAGGCATCAAAAGACCAGGCTGGGAAAAAGGAAGGATCCGTCAAGGCTTGAACTTCCGGAGTTCGATGTAGGTGAACAGGATACTGATGGTGATAAAGACGGGTCTGACACTGACAATGTCATCATCACAAGCGTTATTCCTGGTGCAGAGGATGTAGAGACCAGCATTTTCACCCTATCTAGAAGGGCTGCGATTAGTGATGAGCAGGTAGCACGTGTAACTCCTACACACTCAGCGCCCAAAGTAACACCAGCTCCCATTTTTGCATCAGCGAAGGCCCGGCAGCGTGCGACATCCAGCGCAAGCGCCACCTCAACAGAAGGAGGTAGTGGCAGTACTAGTACTGAACTGTCACATAGGGAAATGCAACCAAAAGGCTCCAGTTCATCCGGGATTGGAAGTGGGTCCTCCTCTTCCTATGGCAGGAGACAAAAGTTTAGCTCCCCAGTCTGGGATTTTTTTACGGTTCACCCACATCAGGAGAACATTGCTATATGCTCCATTTGTCACACCAATGTTAGTCGTGGTAAGATTGGTACAAACTATGGTACTGGAGGCCCAACGACCCATATGAAAAAAACACACACAATTGTATGGGAGAACCACCTTGCAAGCTTACAAAAAGATGTAAGCACTGGTGTTGGTGGGGAGGATACAGTACTACAAGGTCCACTCATGGAAGAAGAGGGAGACGATGACCTTCTATCTGGGAGTGGTACACCAATGAGCCCTGTCGCCAGCACTGGAGTGGTGCAGTCCAAATCCTCAGCATCAGCAACTTCTCAGTGGCACCAGAGTCAGCCGGAGACACCAAGGGCAAGGAGTGAAAAGTCTGCGTTGAAAGGTGGTCCGTCTAGCAGAACAGACAGAATTACCAAGCAGCTTACCATTACTGGCATGTTTAGGCAGGAGGGAAAGTACGAGCGGAACCACCCAACAGCACGTTTGTACAATGCGAAACTTGCAAAAATGTTGGCACTGGACCTTCTCCCATTTTCATTTGTTGAGGCAGTGGGATTTCGGCAATTAGTGGCAACACTCGCCCCAAAATGGGACGTTCCCAGTCGCTACTATTTTGCAAGAGTTGCTATTCCAGCACTACACCACGACGTGCTGGGATTGATTGGGAAAGCCTTACAACAGAGTGTTGTCCATTGTATCCACCTGACAACCGACATGTGGAGCAGTCGCGAAGCCACAGCAGATTACATGTGCATCACCGCACACTGGATCTCTTTTGCAGGTGTGAAAGACAAGTTAACATCAGGCCTTCTTGATGTTGCTGGGATTTTCAATGACACTCGCAAACATGCAACTGTAGCCATGTTTGGTATGGAGAAAACTCATACTGCTGACAACATTTTGTCTGACTTTAACAGCAAGGTCTTTGAATGGCTGAAACCAAGAGGCCTTAAGATTGGTTTTGTTGCCACCGACAATGGCAGTAATGTAGTGAGGGCAATGAAAGATGGACAGTATTTCAGGGTACCCTGTTTGGCACACTGCATTAACTTAGTCGTGCAAGACTTTCTGAAACATGAACAACAAGTCAGCAACATACTGACCATCTGCAGAAGAATATGCACGCATTTTAACCATTCTTTCAAAGCGCGGAAGCTGCTACGTGTCATTCAGCGGGAGCATAATTTGCCAGTCAAAGCACTGATCCAGGAGGTCCCAACACGTTGGAACTCGACTTATTTCATGCTTGAGCGTCTCTTTGAGCAGTACATACCACTGAATGCTTATGTAATGTCAAGAAGATTAGTGGATCCTACTGTTAATCTTAAAAGCCTGACCGTTGAGATGTGGCAGTGGGACATCATTAAATGCTTGACAGAGATGCTACAACCTTTTGAGGTGTTCACACGTGCAGTTAGCAGGGAGGACTGTACTATGGGCCAAGCCATCCCATTGTTGTACATGCTCGAGCAACAGCTGAAGGAGGTCTGTGAAGCATACGAAGGTGACGAAGAAAAAGTTGATGCATGTACCTTGGCCAAGGCCTTACGCAACCGCTTATCTGTAAATGCAAGGCTTAAAATGATTGTGTCAGATCCAAATTACATAACTGCAACAATCTTGGATCCACGGTACAAATTGTTTGTCAGCAGTAGCGCAGTCATTCCTTTTTCAGATGGGGATGTTGCCAATTACAAAAGTTCCATAGCTGTGGAAGCTAATGATTTCGAAACTGAACGGCTGTTACTTAAAGGCCTGACAGTGCCAGCCCAGGACAGTCAAAGTACTCCAGGCCATCCTCCTGAGGCAACTCTGGCAAGTTCATCACAGCATGAGAGCGGTGCGTCCGCTTCCCAGCAGGCACCAACAGTACCAAAAGCAGCACCTGCACGATCTGATTCAGCAGACACAACCAAAAGCATAACTGCTTTTTTTCTACAGAAGGGAATGGGTAAGTCCGTTGCTGTTGCAAAGGGGAAAGAGGAGCAGCAAAGCCGAGCACCATTGAACACTGAGCGGATGGTTCAGGCCTATCTGGATGACACAACAGAGGTGTTCATGGAGCAAAGCCCATTGGTCTATTGGTATGAAAGAAGGAGACAGTGGCCAGTGCTGAGCAGGCTGGCGATAAAGTATTTGGCTTGTCCTGTAGCCAGTGTCGCCTCTGAGCGGGTTTTCAGTGCTGCTGGTGCCATTGTGACATCGAAAAGGACCAGTCTCTCCCCCAAAAGCGTCGAGAGGCTGACAATGATAAAAATGAATCAACACTTCATACCACCAGACTATACTGTACGTGAATCAGAGCAGGATGAAGAAAGCGAGCCCGAAGAATTTATCACTGCTGGGTTACATGACCTACTGCTGTCCGGACCCGCAGAGTTTGAGGACAAGCACCTCTTCCCTGACCAATAGGCTGTTAAATTGTGACTTTTTCCCTTCTTTTATTTGTGTTATTTATTTTCTTATTAAAAATGACTTTCTGGTGCATAACTGCTAATCTTAAAATAAAAAGCTCAACCAAATCCATCCCCACCACTCATTCTTTTAATGTACCTACTGGAGTTGCACACCTGTGCATTTTATTTTCGCTGTATCTTTTTTAGTTACCTCCTGGAGTTGCACGCCTGTGCATTTATGTTCCATGTTGACTGCACTCCTCAGAGTCTTGCTGCATCTTCTTGACTCCCACTCAAGTCAATACAATTCCATCTTGGCAGCCATACATTTGATGTTGTAGATGGAGTATAGTACAATAACAATAATGTAGCCTCTAACAGTCCCTCCATAATAAGTGAACCGTACATGACTACAGCCATCCTCTATTTCATTTGAAATCTGCAACTCATAATAACTGCCTTGCTGAGTCTTACTGTTAAGGCTACCACCTCTGTCTGCAGGCATTCAGAGACGACTCTTCTGTGTCAAAAGAAACTTGAGCAGGCATCCACAACTGAAGTCAACTTGTTGTGATGATGACTCGCATTACAAAGGCTCGGCAGCATCTGTGATCAATCTTCTGACAGTGAAAGAGAAGAAGAGCTAAACAGGTATAAAAAATGAATGCCATGCATTGCATGGGATGTATTTTTTGGCTGACTCTGAGCTAATGTGCATGGAGTTGAAGTATATTAGTAACTTCAGTTCAGACTCACGTGATAGCCAATTCTTCCATGTTATTTACTAATAATAGAAATTATTTACGCACTTGTGTTCCTACTACTACAGATGCAGTCAGGACTTAATTTATCTTTGCTGTCCGGCGGTTGGATCTGAGCTGATTGATGCACGATGTTTCTTGGAGTGGAATACAAGGTAATAAATAAAATACAAATAAGAGTCACAGCACAGTAGACCCAGGCTACTACATGTTTGTGCACAGTGCTGTGGTAGAGTACAATAGTGGTATGATTGATGACTGAGAATGACGCATTGATTTTGTTGATTAATTTTGTAAATGCTAGGTTGCTTTTTCAATTTCATTCACCTTTCTGTGGGTCTGAAATTTTTAGGGAAATGCAGTTTGTATAACGGCCAAACCTGTGTCGTCGTGGGCCTGTTGTTGTGTGCTTGCTCCTGTCTTTTTTTGTACTTCTACATTAAAAATGATATGCAACTAGTAGACTTATACAAATTGTATCCAAGCCGCCTCAGTCTGAAAGTCTTCTCATACGACTACTCCTCTTGTTTTGTATTGTTTTTTTATCTTCACTGTATTACAATTTGTTTAGGTCATTCACATTCTTTTGTATTTGCCTTTTCTTTTTCAGGCTGGACATCTTTCACGGTTCACCCACTGCTTTATAGTATGAGCATCAACTCTCATCCTTACCACAGATCCTCATCATCAAGCAATTGGATTGCGGGAAACCAAGAATCATATTCAGCGTGTCCTTTTCTTACGTCCATTGCTTACAATCATTAGGTAGCTGATCAACATCATAAATCATCGTCTTCATTGTTTTGCTTTTGTTGTCTCCAATCTCCATGCGTACTGTTTTTCTTTCTCAAACCTTTCCCAAAACCCCCGTACCCATCCATTAAACAATCCCTAACCCTCTTCCCCCGGGCTGCGTGGTTACATTGAGGTGTGATGTTTCTTACATTAAATATACACCAACAATTTGATCACGCGCTTGCTGGGGCAGATGTGGTCAAAGCAACAATAGTGAAATGTCAACAAGGCATGGCCAGGATCTTCTGCGGCTTCCCAACTCAAGCTCTGTGTATAACGCCAAATAATTTACCATTTAACATCAAACAACGAATGCATCTAATGAATTGGCGTAATTTATTTTTTGGGTTTAAAGTGTAAAGCATTTATGATTTAGAAAAGTTTGACGTTGCCGTGAGTACTACAAGTAACGTTGAACTTCTTATCTTCTCTTGCACTTTGTTTCCAGTCCCCAAAACCATTGTTTTGTTTCAGTTTAGCAGTTGCAATATTGGGTCACCCATGCAATGTACTGTACTTACTTATACTACCCCCACATTGTCTGTCACGCGAATGACTGTCTCTTTCTTTTTGTCGCTACTGGCAGGGTCTGTCTACTATCACAGAAGTTCTGATTCTGAACCACAGATTCTTCGCCATTGTCTTGGAAATCAAATGCAGCCCTTGCAGTGCCACACTTCATGATAAATCATCATCATCTCATCAGCAATCACAGGTAAGATAAGTTTGCAGTGAGGTATAACGCAAGACAGACTGGTCGTTCTTCTAATACTACCAATATAACTCGGTGAGGGTTTACTGCATCTATCTGTTTGCATGTTAAAGATGTGGGCAATATATTTTATTATTAAAAAGCACTGTCCGCCGACCTGCATGGCCAAATTAAACCTTGCGAGGTTGCACAACGTACATTATTTGGTGAAACACTCCCCCCTCCAACCCCACAAGAAACGCAAATGAACTTCAAATGTTTTCTTTTTACAATAACTTTGTCTCGTTTATTTTAACATAATGTAATATATATATAACTAAAGATGATACAAAAATATATATAAATCCTACACCAAGCTGTCCCCCTACCCGCCTCCCCTAACCCCAACCAAATTCCCACGCTCAATGTCATGTAAAAAAAAAGTAAAAACCCAACACCCAATTCCCACCCACCAACAAAAGGATTGAAAAAGGGGCAAACAGGGTCCATCTCATAGCCGGCGGGCTTTTAAGTGTTGATCCACCAGGATCTTGACACGCTCCTCTATCTGTTTTTTAGTCTGACTGCTTTGAGCCTCCAGCCTGGCTACCCGGAGGAGAATTTTTCGCTGGAACTGGCGGCACCTACATTGGCAGCCATGTTGTTGTGGGGGGGTGGACGATGCAGGGAAAATCTGGCGGCGGGCGGCTGCCTGAGCACGCCGACGTACTCCTGCAGGCTTGGGGGCCGGGGCATTGGAAGAGGCAGCAGCTGCTGCCGCCGCCTCCTCCTCCTCCTCCTCGGCCTGAGCCACCAGCCGGCGGTAGGCCTCAACGATGGCCTGCAGTTTCCGCTGACGGGCCCGGACTGCCAGCTCCTTCCTGGTTGGTTTAGAAGGAGTAACTATAAAGAAAGAGACAGAATTGTTGTAATCAAAAATCCCAGCAAATAAAGAACGCAAAATGGATCCAACACATAGTGGGCGGCACAGTACAGTAGCAATAGCAAGCAAGTTGAGTACCTAAAATGTTGTTTTATCTATCTTGAACATTCTATTCTACGCCTTATATACTTCATTTGTCTGCCTTTTTGGCACGGCATTATGCCTGCCCTAGTAACATAGTATGGGTGTACTTGAACGGTCACATACGAACACCTGTCTTTTTCATATCTCGTTCTTTTATATCATATACTCTGTGCTTCCGGGAAAAGTGACAGTCTCAAACTAACATTAAATTAACAGTGGCCAGCTAGTACTAATAAATGTCTACTCTAGAGACTATCATTCTTTATATCGCCAACAAACGTTAGGTGGTTTGTGTTTCGCCAGCAACGACCCAGAATGCATCCAGTGGTCCCCTCCTTCCCTTGCCTTTGTGTTTAACCAAAACACCGCTGCCAACACTAGTATCCACTATCCACTAACCACCAATATTGGATGTGTCTCCCACCCACGCAGGCAGCTGTGTTTTCCACTTTCTATGCTTCCACAACAACCCACGCATCCAACTGCTCTCAAACACCTGCATTGCTGATTCCAAAGTATCCTTCTATAGTATATGATTAGAGCTTTTTCCTTGCAACTTTCATCATACTTTAGTTAAAATCAATCTCATGTTAATCCATCGCGGTCATGTAATGTTGTGGATAAGACTTTTTTAGTCTGCCACCAACCTTTCACAGCTGAGTTGTAGTCACATAGAAGAGGCATGTATAACTAATTTTATCAATTCTGGCCGGTGGTAATGCTTTTGCTAAGCTTGGTAATGAGAACAGTGGCGTCATATATTGTCCAGTAGAACTTCAAGTTCACTATAAATATCAGAGTACAGTGAGGAAGTTTTCCCCACCCACCAAGTAATGCGGATCACTATTGAATGTAACTTACCATCGCCCACCGTTGTTGTCTCCTCCCCCGCTGCTGCCGGTGCTGCTGTAGGTGCCTCTGGTGGTCCTCCATTCCCCTCCGGGATCGCCTCTGCTGACGGCGTTGCAGCGCCGCTGCCCCCGTCGGCACTGGTGGATGGTACCGGTTCTGCAAAAATAAAAATAAGTAATTAAGTACACCTTTTTAGATGGATGCACAGCCCCCATTGTACTTGTTCACCAAGAACGGAGTTCTGCAAAACAGTTAAGTACAACGTAATCACTAGTAGTCCACATTGCCTAGTACAGCAGAGTAAGTAACACACTACACATATCAGCATTTATTTGGTATGGTATGGTACCCAAGCTCATCTCATCTATTCTATACTGGTACTCTAGTCCTTGGAAAGTTAGACTGAACCATGTAACCTAACCAGTTTACTTTGTACATCAATGACATGTCTACAGTTTTGCGCATGCTACCTCACAGCTTGTTGCGCAGTACGAGGAGACGCCTTTGAGGCCACATGATAGTTCAAAGCATACACCTGAAGAGTTTGGAAAATAGAGGCCCGTATTTACTTTTTGAATGTGGATTGTGGAGTCCAGTTTCCTTACAGCCTCAGGTTACACCTTCTTTTTTGCATGACAGCTAAAAAGTTGAATAAATGTATGTAATGTTTTCATACTGTCTAACGTGCACCACTTTTGTCATTATCTTTCGGCAGATGAGAAGATTTACTTCTACGAAGCAAAGATTTGCAGAGCTTACCAACAAGAGGCATATGCAACCAGTATACGTTCAATGGTGAGGGGTCTCGGACATTTCCCACATTTCCCTATCGTGCACTGGTAGCTGTACAAATGTAGGATACTTTTTATTGAGCCTTTTTTAACTCTGGATTTCTTCTGGTGGCCCTGCCCTTGACGTATTTGACAGAACAACTTAAAAACATTGATGTTACTTACTTAGTTACTTCTAACAAAATAAAGGTTTTGAAGTACCACATTGACTCGGGAGTATATTTTCAGTGTCTGTTGTCTTGTAGACTTACACGAGAGAGTGAGAAAAAGGGGGTTACTTAGGTTATGGATTGTGTAATAAAAAAAGCATTTGGCATCTTCATATTGGGGTTCAGGAAAGGGGTAATTGAATAATTGACCAATGACTGAGCCCATATAGGTTGTCGTTCATTGAATTGTGGGTTCCTCTGAGTTCTGTGACTGAGGTGTAAGACTGTAAGTAAGTAAGGTCCAACCTGCCTATCAACAACAACATCCAATTTTGGGGTGCATACATAGTTATGTATGTCACTGCATAGAAGAATACCCGCAAGAGTAGTAGTGGTATTCTTACTAACGCTTACAAAATAGTAGACCATTATCTGCATGCATACTTGGTTGGTGTCAATTGCCAAAGAAGAGACATTATAGAGGAAAAAGCATAAGACAGGAGTGGACCCTGTGCCTTCCGCTATTCGATCACAGATTTTTTGAAAAGATTGATACCTTAACTAAACAGTTAGGTGAAATGTCATTAATCGGTTGGAAAAAAAGCTCCGTTAGAAAGTTAGGGAAATATCATTGTTCCAAAAGAAAACACTGTTGGACTTACTAGGGACAGCAGCAGGATCCTCAGTAGAGGAGCTCTGTGCCTGTGGTTCACAATCACGTTCACCCGCCGACTCGGTCCCAGCCTTCTGCTTGCCCCTGGGTTCTGTGGTTCATGTAAGAAATAATAAAGAAAGAGAAAACATTGAGTGCTGTGAAACATAGACAGCAAGCATTTCAAAAACCACTGCTACAACATTAAAAGAAACAAACATTGGTCTACCAAATGACTACTGCCTTGCATGATTCACTGACTAGTGTACTTGGTGAAAACAAATCAAATGTTCCATAAACATTCTGATTGCAGATTACTAAGTAACACAGAGGCAGTAAGACCTGAACAACACCACAGATTCAAGAATGTAAGTAGCCATTTCTTTTTCATTTTTTGCCAGCAAAATACATAGATCGCAAGGAGGAGACAAGCTTAACTTTGTGCATACTAACTAACACGAAATTGTACGTTCATGGCATCATATTTTGTTTTGCTACTGACTGAATGCTACTGCTGCCCTACCCACTCAATAAACAAACTACATCAGTTCTATGGAGGGCTGAGGCAGGGGCAGCTATAGGCTCATGGTGGTCCTGGACTCCTGGCCAGGGAGCGTAGGTGGGGGGCCCGGAAGAGGAGGTCGGGGCGGAGCACGGAGGCCAGTGAAGAGGGGGGAGTCAGGGTGTTTGGAAGTGGAACAGAGCCGGAGGCACCAAATCCCTGCCAGGGGCCGCCACGCAAATATGTATCCATCCTCTGAGGATTATTAAATTAAGGATATATATTGGTGGGGTGGCCCCTGGCGTTTGGTGGCCCTGTGCAGTTGCACAGCTTGAACATGCCTAAATCCGGCCCTGGCTGAGGTAAGAAGAACAAAGTAACTTTTGCATTCATTGCCAGAGGAGTATTATTCATGCAGAAGAGAAGGCCGTGAAAAAAAGATACAATATGCATTGCAAACACGTACAATTATCCATCAACGGCTATTTCACTGACGGACAAAGGAAGGACAAGACTCTATTAATAGCATTAACTAACTTCAGTTCTCTACAATAAAGAAAATCTCACACCAATAAACAGCAAAAGCTAGCGCCAAATTGAACACGCAAGAGTCAGTGAAGATGAAGAAGCGCAGCATAGACCAGTGTCATACAATTACAGTAGATATAATAACGGAATACATCGGAAATGTAACTAGGAGCACCAGTCATTGCGTTACTTATTCAGCCAAGATTTACAAAGATACAACAACAATACTTATACTACTATAGAGATATATTACACACACTTTTTTTTTGGGTAGCCACTCACCAAGACCCACGACCTCGACGCCAAGCAGGTCCAACAGGTCCTGCTCCCGGTCCAAAATGTCTGCCCAACGGTGGGTCAGCTGGTGGTGGGTACGCCGGATACCGGAGCAGCGGAAGACTGCCCGGCGCACCTTCACCCACCGCCGGAGACGCTCCTCAATATGCTGGTAGCCGGAGCCGGGCCTGCCACCTGCTGCCAACATCAAGGGGAGGTAGCGCTGGATAAAAAAAACAAGGGCAGCCACCTCCTCCTCCCCAAAAAGTTGGCGGGGCCTCACCCCTTGGGGGCGCATTCTGCCGCAAGGCAGCCTAGTTTTTTGGGGCACTGGCGCCTTGCCCTTTGAGCCGCCGCTGCTGCTGGCGCCCTTGACCATGGTTCTGGGTGGAGGGTAGAAGAAAACTAAAAGTTCAAGACAAAAAGGTAGGGGAAAGAAGAAGCAAGGTAAAAGAACAAGAAGGAAGTAAAAAGCAATAGAAAAGTTGTAAAAGTAGAAATAAAATGAAAAATATAAACCTAGGCACAGAGAGAAATAGGTAATAACTAAAGAAAGTTAGAAAAAGTGGGTAAAAAGACAAGGATTAAAGAGATTTTAACAGGATGCAAAAGTAGGCCCAAAACCATAGCCAGAGTGTGTGATCCACAAGATGGCTGCGCCCATCGCGACCGCATGGGTAGGTTTGCGCGATATTTAGCGCGATCACGCACTTTTGTAGTGCGAACGAGAAGATGAGTTCCCGAACATGTCTTGCACAACGCGACCACGTTAATTGTGACCCGGAACAGGAAATAAGGGAACGCAAGCAGGCGGGACAAACCTCTGTGGTAATTTAGCGCGCTAGCCATCCCGAGCATGCAGGCAACGCCCCGAACACGCGCACCGCGCTCCCGAAGACGAAAAACGGCGCGCGAACGGGCCCAGCAAGCAACTCCGCATGCTTGCGGAGCTACGCGTAGTTCGCGGAGTGCAACTACGTCTTCGCGTAGCTCCGCGGAGTCCGACTCCGCGAACTACGCCCAGGGTTACTGATGACATCTCAAATGACATCACTGATGACATCACTGATGACATCCTCCTTGTGAAAGAGTGGCAGACCTCTCACCGTAATATAACCTTTGATACACACATTCAAAAACAGAAACTAAAATTGTCAAAAAAATGGAGATACCAATACCAGTTACAATAACCTATTCAGTAATTTCAACATCTACCTACACATCCACTCATTCACCAACAGTTCTATATAGTCACTCATACATGTACTCACTCATCATATATACTCATACACCAATACATCCTGTTACACACCGGCCCTCATCCATAGAGTTACTCACACACATACTCACACATGCAAATAAACTATCAAACATCCATTTACATGCATATACAGCTATACTCACACCACTACACTTACTTATACAGAAAAATACACATACTTACTCTCTTAAAAAATCACTTATAGAAACACATACTTATTTATACAGGAACTCTTCCAATCTCTCACTCTCACATATACTCACTTATATACATCAATACTCACATATACTAGTTTAAAACATATGTAGTTACTCATAAAGATACTATTAACACAGTCATTCACTCACTAACACACATACACACACTCATCCACCCATACAGTCCTGCACACATGCTGTCTTCAAAACACATACAGTTATTATAAACCATTTTATAGCGCGCTCTGCTACTGGGGAGTATCCTGGCACGGGGGTCACTCATTCATGCATCTATGCGCTAAGTAATACCCCCCACCAAACCATACAGACACTCATACTGATACTCAAAAAACCAACTAATAACCCATATAGACACTCATGTAGCTACTCACCAACACATGCAGCCACTTATACACAAAGTGAGACACTGATACAGTTATTTACATATTTAAACATTACTCGCTACTACATGTTTTCACTAAGATACACTTAATAAGTCAGTTATACAATCAATTTTACAAAACAAAACATCCATTTAGACACGTATTTACCCATTTATTCTTTCATTGACCTTTAGATATACATATATAAAAAATATTTATTTTTCAGAAAGACACACATTCACTGGATGATGTCATCAGTGATGTCATTTAAGATGTCATCAGTGATGTCATGAGTGATGTCACTGACCATGTCATGAGTGATGTAATATGTGACATCATCAGTAGTCCATTGCAGGGGCGCGAGTTATAGTTAGCTGAACTAACTATAACGGAGGAATTTCAATGGTTTTGTATGAGAGAAATGTCCAGCTAACTATGACATAGGTGAAACCTATGGTTTTTTCAGTGAATTTCTAAGGTTTTTTAAATGCTAAGTCCTAACTATAACATGCCTGAAACCTATGGTTTTTTCAGTGAATTTCTAAGGTTTTTTAAATGCTAATTCCTAACTATAACATGCCTGAAACCTATGTTTTTTCAGTGAATTTCTAAGGTTTTGTAAATGATAATTTTAAAATGTACTAATTATTATATTTCTTTCTTTTTATTGTAATTTCCTACATTTTTATTATAAATTCTTATATTTATTTTATTTTTAAAGTTACATTTCATATTTATTTTTAATGTAAAATAATAACAAAAGTAAATTCAAAAAGAATACACTGCTAATGAAACTGCCTAGGTGAATTTGTAAGTGGTTGTTACAGGCAGATTTACAACACCCTTGTTCCTCTTTTACACCATTGTTGCATCACTTTTCTGATGAAGCAGTGGTGCAAAAGATGCGCCATGGTATGTGGTATTTAGAATGTGACGTATCTGGAAGGTGCGTCACATTGTAAATCCCGGTACCAGAAAGAGACATTCCTACATAGAGGGGGGGGGGGCGTTCCAGCACAGGAACACCTCCTAAAAGTGGCTGACTGAAATCTACAAGATTTCACTTTGTCACTTTTGGGCTCATGCTGTGTCAAAACCCTACCTTCAGGCAGGTGTAACGATTGACACAGCAGTCTGAGAATAGGGTCCCCAGAGCATTGCTGGAAATGTGTTGCACTTGCAACATAACTCAAACAATGCACCACCTTTACAGCACAGATACATCACATATATGTGCCGGTATACAACCTTTAGCACGCATCTTTTAGCACGCAATACCATTACCACGCATCTGTTACAACGCATACCATTACAACGCATAGCGCTTTGAGACGATCTGACTTAGGGAATGGCTAGTGAATAGGTTAATTTACTATCCAATAACCTTCCCTAGTGTCCACGGGGACTGGTGTTGGAATAGTAAATTAAACTATTCACTATCCAGCACCCAAAGCACTATGCGTTGTAAAGGTATTGCGTTGTAAAAAATGCGTGGTAATGGTATGCGTGGTAAAAGTGTGCGTGCTAACATCATACATCCATATGTGCCATTTTTGTCCCATGGTACACCTCATTGTATATACGGCGCATCCATGGTGGTGGTGTCACGTAGCACAATAACTGACATATTCCTGGGGATATGCCAGTTATTGTATATCTGCCCATTAGTGTTTTATTGTAGTGATAGGATTACTACATACGGATGAATGAGTCACTACAAAACTAAAACAACAGTGACAGAGTGTTTGCTGGAAGTGTAACGATCCAAACTAGTAAATGAACGTATAAAACACAAATTTGCAAGTACATTGAAGACTGCATACATCGTCTATAAGGGTTTTGAAGCAGTCTATGCCCTAAGGCCTATTTTAAAGCATGAGTACTTAGATAGTGAGTTGATGATTACAAGACTGCAAGGAAAGAACCTGATTGAATTTAAAACAGCCTCAATTGTACCACAGTATACAGATAACACATACTACTGAATATCTCACTACAATATTGAAATAGTAGTGTGAGAATGTTTGCTAGAAGTATTAGGATACACATTGAGGAATTGAACGTATAAAACATAAGTATGCTGGTGCATAGAACAGTGCATGCACAGTCTACAAAGGTTTGAATTAGCCTATGCACTGAGACCTCTTTTAATCCGCGAGTATCTAAATACTGACTAGATCATTACACTTCTGCAAAAAAAGTTCCTCACTAAATTTATTACAGCTTCAGTTTTACCCTGGTACAATGAAAAAGAACATACTGCTGACTGGCTCATTACAATACGAAAGCAGCAGTCTCACAGTGTTTGCAGGAAGTCTAAGGTTACAGATTGGGCAATTGAAAGCATAGAACACAAGTTTGCAGCTGCATACAAGACTGCATGTATACTCCATACGGATTTTAAGCAATCGATACCCTCAAACCCTATTTGCATATTTTAAATCAATACAAACATTTATAGAATATATAACTGAATCTATAACTGCTTCACTTTTAGTACAATAAATATATTAGTAGATAGTGCTCAAACTTTTATTATTTTTCAACAATAAATGTATTCTTGTAAACATCTCATAATTTAACAGACATTCCAATGCAACTTCATCAGATATGTCATTTAGATCATTTTCTTCGTCAGCAGGTTCTGATTTAATTTGTTCTAAAATGTCAACATAATTTAAAACTTCCAGAAAATCTCCATCAAAGCTTTCGTCTTCAAAATCACAATTCATGTCTGCAGCACTAATTTCTCCTGCTTCACACTCATTGCCTGTGACAGATACAATTAGTTCTTCAATTATACTCAAAGTAATATCCAAAATCTCCTGAGTATGAGGCCGTTCACTTTCCATAATTTTTCCTTTATGTTCTTGCTCCTTGTATAAAAATATAAAAAGTTAATTTTAACACTTTTCGTAATATATAACACAAAACTACAGTTTTCACCTATTTTGGCCTACAAAAAACACTGTATAAATACTATTATCTAATAACATTCTATTAGTAGAGTTTTAGCCCTTTGCAAAATTATACAACTATAATTACATAACATTCATTAACCTACGCCTCTCACTTTATTGTCTAATTTTTATGTTATTCATTTGCTCGTGTTCTTCTAGTAACTTTTCGTTATGCGGTTGCTCATTATCTATTCTCTCAATCCTTCAATATCTTATGTTTTTCATTAATTTTCCTTCTTAATTCAAAAGTCTTCCTACTATTCCTAACTCAATGTGTTATTTTCCCTTAAGACCTTCCTTACACGAATGTTATTGTTTCTTGTTTTAAGTTAGAGAAAATATATCGACTGAGTACATTCAATATTGTCTATAATGTCAGGCAAGTTTACTTACTCACTAACTTGTCTAACAACGTTCTTTAACTCTCACAGAAATATTTCCAATTTCTCTTCAGGAATGTCTAAGGACCAATTGAAAACGGGTCTGAACTCTGGAACGTCTTAGGTGAAATGCGCACTGGTTAGTGAGCGCACGCCTCACCAACGATTCCCCACAACTCTGTGGTAAATTACTAGATCGCAATCGCGTCTTTCAGCCGCGGCCCGTGCAGGGACTTGCAATGGGGCAGGCAGGACAGGCATGGGAGGGGCAGGGTGAGGAGTGATAAACAACGGAATCTGCATAATTGCAGGTAACTAAACAATTACATTAATAAAATGAATTTTGGGCCATATTGTCAACAAAACGAAACATCAACAAAAGGGGACACATTATCTCCGCTTTTATCAGCAGGAAAGTGCCGATAAAGCAGCGATAATCCATCTTGTTTTGTTGATAATATGACCCGTAATGCATGCTAATGGCTTTGTGGTGATGATCACGCGTAGTTAGGGGGTCGTACATGCATGTTTAGGCTCTATTTTTATTTATTTTTTTAAGAAAAATCACAGCGTACGCGTACAGAAATATGTACAATAACGAGCAGGAGCTGCATGATGATTGGCTGTCAATACTCCAAACCAGGAAGTGTTGCAAGCCATCTTATTTGTCACAGAAGCAGAGTCACAAGGAAACAGTAAAACAAAGTTGACAAATAAGGAAAGGGGGCACGAATGAAACATTCTGGACCTAAAGTGTTGCTCAGGGGGTAGTAGATTTATTGTACGCATACCGACAACGTACAGTTGTAATGTTGAAATTCGTCACTTAAGCGTACGAAAGCAAGAAAACTAAAAATAATTTTAGATATTTATGAAGTATATTTGTTTATGTGCTGTGTGGCTCTAAAAAGAGCTGTTGTGTGCGAGATTTTAGTACCTACAAGTAAGTACCGATGCAGAGTCTTAAGTTTATGAGGAACACTCTGTTCCCCTAATCTGTAAAATGTACACCATCTCTCCTATAGATCCCATGCATATTGAAACGCAGATTATTGTTGTAAATGGACCCTATTCGGTAGTCTCAGAGAAAGGCAGAATGTCACCTGTTTCCTAGCTTTTTCAAACTGTGGACAATAGGGGTTGGACCGCTTCCATCTTTGCCTTTGGCATATATGACAATATACAAATACAGTTTTCGGGAACAGTATCATCAATTGGGCAAAGGTGTCCTTCATGAGCATTTCCAGAGCTACCCCAGTCAAAGTGCCTAGGTCATTGCCACCACAGTGCACAATTATGAGGTCAGGGTGTTGGAGATGTATAAAGTATTTCACCAATGGCATAAATTGGTACAACTTTAATCCTCTCTGTTCAATCCATTTAATGTCTACATTTGGTAAACCTAGGTCCTTGTGAATTCTTTTCTGTTGTGAGTACCTTTGACTCCAGAAAATATGGCTGTGTCCCACAATCCACACTGTAAGCATTTTGAAGAGAGGTCTGGATGCACTCTGATGGCGTCTGTAAATGAAATGCTAGCTTCAAAAGTAAGATTTTTCTAAAATGTGGACAACATGCAGTTTTCAAAATAAGAAAAGAAATCATTGGTTGTTTGACAACATTTTACCAAAAACTAGGTTTCATGTTTCTGTTTTTTAAAAGCCTTATTTTTACTGGTTAAGAAAAAGTTATTAAAAAAGAATGTTACATAAGATAAGCTGGTATATTCTCCAGTCAAGCACACTTGCTGTTTTAATTTGCAACAATGTATGATGAACTTTTCACCTGTGTGCTGAGTTAGGTGTTCCCTGAAGTGTTTCTATGGTAACTGGCAGGTTCTGGAACGGGGGAAGGGTTGAAAGTTCTATAAGTTCGAAAGCTTTGGAATGTTAAACCAATAGAAATGTGTGATTTCTTTCGAATTAATGTGAACAGGAGTTTAATTGGTTATTTATATGTATATATGCGTAAAATTAGAGGGAAAATGTTCAATTTAACGGTTGTGCTGCAAACACTGTACTCTAGAGATTTTATAGAAGAATATCCACTGTGTGAGTGGTATTCTTGTTAATCTAGAATTCAATTTGAAAGGTGAGTTAAAAAGTTGTATGGGAGTGTGTCTGTGCGCTGTATCTTTGTACATTAACGAATTATGGGGTATATTATCAAGACTCGGAGATACAATTATCGCCACTTTATAGGCAGGAAACTGCTGATAAAGTGTTGATAATGTTATCGCCTGTATTGATAATATGCTCCTATATTCATCCGTTGTTAAAAGTTTTATAGTAGTAAATGTGTTTTGCTATAATGCATGCTGTTATGTTTTTTTCTTTAATATCATTTTGTGCCTCTGTACATTAAGGGATTATGGGCCATATTATCAATATTGGATGATACATTATCGCCGCTTTTATCGACAGGAAACTGCCGGTAAACCAGTGATACTGCTCTCGATAATATATCCTTATGAATTCCCATAGAAACCCAGGTTATGGTGTTAACCTGGGCTTCTATGGAAATTCACAAGGATATATTATCGAGACCATTTTCGCCGCTTTAGTGGCAGTTTCCTGCCGGTAAAAGCGGTGATAATGTATCCCCCTTTACTGATAATATGGCACTGACGGGCATATTATTCCTACCCTGCTGATGACGGAACCGCGCTCCGTCATCAGCCGCGGTCGCGCTGTGCTGATGACGGAGTGGTTCCGTCATGGCCTGGCTGCCGCGCCTGCGCGGCGCTGATTTCGCGCCTGCGTGGCTTGTTCTAGTGAGCGGGCGGAGCCGTTACGGAACCGCTCCATCATGAGCACAGCGCAACTGAAGCTGGTGACGGAGCGGTTCCGTCACCAGCATGCGCCCGCCGCTCGGCCGCCCTCCCCCCTTAGCATTGCGGTGGAATAGCCACCGCAGTGAAGGGGTTAAGGACCTGTGTTAAATTTATTGACGTTTTATGGACAGGAAACTGCTGATAAAACGGCGAAAAAGGGGTTAATAATAGCTTCTTGTTAATTGCTATAGAAGCCCAAGTTCTAGTGTTAACCTGGGCTTGTATGGGAATTCTCAAGAGCATATTATGAAGCTCATTATAGTCGCTTTATCGGCATTTTCTGCTGATAAAAACGACAATAATCTATCGACTTTTGTTCATAATATGTCCCAAAATTCATTTTATTAATTTCATTGTTTACTTACCTGCAATGATCCAAGGGGCATATTACCAAGGGGGGGCGATAACCAATTATCACCGATTTAGCGTCCGTTTGCGGCCGCTAAGCGGCGATAATTCTATCGCCCTATTAGCAACCGGTCGCTCGCGGATGTTAGTGACAGCTTTTAGACGATAGCGAGCAGTTTGGGACCTGATTTGCATGTCAGCGTGTTTATTGCTAATGACGTGCAAAGTGGGCGTACCCAACCAGTTAGCGACTGAAAGCAGTTGCTAACGTCGCTATCGCCTATTAGCAAGGCAGGCGTAGGGTTGGAAATATTCAGGCTAAGCGCAAATATCTCAAAATACTAACATATGCCCAGACCAGTTCGTAGCCATTTAATCCAATGGGAGGTGGATAACAAGGCTAAGACCATTTCGTCTCTAATGCATGAATATTGCTGTATTCTCAATGATATTCACGCATTTCGCCGCTATCGCTGGATATTTTAGCACAATGGAGAAAAATGTTGCTAATAGCATGTTTTCTCCGCTAACATATCCAACCATAGGCAGCAATAAAAAAATCGTCGCTAACCCTATGTAGCGATAAATATTGCTTCTTGTTGATAATATGCCCCCAGATTCCATTCTTTATCACTCCTCACCCGGCCCCTCCTCCGCCCGACCTGCCAGCCCCATTGCAATTCCCCCCACGGGCAGCAGCTGTTTCTATATTCCGTAATATTGTACTGTCAGTGTCTATTTATACTCTCATTTTTTATTACATTTTCCTTGCTTCATACTCCTTGTTCTTTTGCTGTAAGTCCTCTAATTTTTATACTCCGAGGTTTGTTCTCATACTCCTCCTTCTGTTCTTGTAAGTAATATAATAGAATATTTGATATTTTTTTTGTAATGTTATATATATTTTTTTATTATAGGTTGTGTTTATCGATACTAAAAATACTACATCATGCCAACAAAGGACCAAAAGAGAAAGCAACGAAAGAAAAGTGTGTATTTCAACAGAACTCACCAAGAAGATTTACATGAAGAGAGATGTCTTACCAAACAGAAAGAAAATCCTGGTAAGAGCAGGAGCACTTTTTTGAGGAAAATACTAAAGACTAAGGGGTCTATTAAGATGTCGGGCGGTGGCACCACTGCGGTGTTGATGGGGCGGAAAAACAGCTTTTTCCACCCGTGAGCAGCAGAACTCACGTCTGCCACATTAGGATAGGTAAACATAGGTCATTTCCCGTCTGTCATGGAGCGACGCGCACCGCCATCAAAGTGCACCCGCCACAGCGGCGGCGGGAGCCAATCGAGACTCTCAGCCGTGCCGAATGACGTCCGCCCCGCTCGACAAATTTGGATGGCCCAAACATGCAGATGCACAGCAGCGGAGACACCGCCCAGCCTGAGCAGGCGGAAGCTCGACAGCGGAGCAAGATAGCCGATACCCGGTTCTGACCGCCATGAACCCAGCCCTCCATATGCATCCGGAGATGTTCCTCCTACAACACTATCGTCAGATGGGCCGCCGCAGATGCCGCTGCAGGTACGCCAATACACATATGCAACACACAACACACAGGCCGACACAGGGTCTAATCACCATACAGACACCCTGCTGGGGGACACAACACATCCACACGGGATACCACACATCACCCACCTCACAACAAGGCACTCCTCAGCATCCGGGACACACATCGACCGCCATCCAGCAGCAACGTCCTGGTCCAGGTCACGTCACCGCCGCGGTCAACACATGCGCACCCTGCAGAAGGTAGGCCAATCCAAGGCATTGGCAGGCCACAAACAATACAGGGACACACGGCCCCAAACCACACAGCAACACACCCAATCAACCCACAGGCCAGGTGCCCATCCCATGCACAACAACAAACACTGCAACAACAAGCACAATACACACTCCCTGCACCACACAACACACCACCAAGGAGACAGCCACTGCAGGAGTAGCGGACAAGGAACACACAACACCACTGCCACACACACTCAAGGGTCACAATCCTTGCCAGCACACACACACACACAAACAAACACACACCCTGGGTGTAGCCACAAACACAACACACACACAGGGATGCCTCAACTGTTGTCTGCACAAGACCAACACACAAACAATACAGGAACACATACTGAAATCCAACAGAAACACACATACCTTGTTAGCCAAACTGGGGAAAATCAATCGGAGGACACACACAACAGGAGTACACAACAACATCACTCAGGAACAAAACACACACACCATAACACAAATCACACACGAATTGCATGTGGACCAACACACACAGCCACATCAAACCCATCACAGGTGAACATGAACCCTCAATCAACATACACCACAAGACATCAGGGGATGCACATCAGGCAATGCCAAGGCCACATACACACAGCACCGCATGCACTGCAAGCATTGTCTGCAGAACAGGCATGATTGACACAACTGCACCACACACCACAAATCAGCACTGCACAAATACAACACCACACCCAGGAACTGAAGCAATACCACACCCTACATCCACACATCCAACACAACAACTACACATGCACCACTCTGGGATACAAGAGCACAGCCACCTCCACCAGAGCACTGGCCAGCACACACAGCTGAAGTGCACATGACAACTACAGAATGACCAAGAGCACAAGGACAGCACACATAAACCATTGGGGCAATGTCCAGAGTGGAACAACACTTATGTCCCAAGAACTGCACCACAAAGCACAAGCCCACAGTTGAAGTCATGGCTAGGCACACACACATGGAAACCAAAGGGAAAACTAGCTGACATCTAAGTCAAACAGCCTGCATGTCAGTAGCAGCCATGTAAGGGGTGTACCACACACAAATAGAGGGACGTAACACCCACAATGGGCATGCACAAGCGGCATACATAAGGGATGGACTAAAACCACACACACACCATGCCATACAGGAGTGCCCAAACCACCATGTGCCTGCAATGCATGACAAACACAAACACAATGCCAGTGTAGAGCAGCAGGGCCACACAGTCTACACAAACACACCCAAGACACAGGATCAAACAAACACAACACTGATGTGCAACTCACACACTTTGTACACTCCAAACTGACAAACACAACAAGGAGGAGTCACACACAACACCATGGACACACCAACACACAGCACAGTGCACTATAAACAGTTCACACAAGTGCATACAATCCTCTACCCAGGGCAAGACAAAACAAACAACAGGCATACAACTTCTGGGTGACACATGTGTGTCTCACACAACACAGGGGCACACACACATCCACTACAAAATCACACCCTTCACACTGCACACCTCTGCTACACCCAACACCACGCATCTCATGTAGGCCATGGCACCAGGACCAATGCCCTACACAAGATGACCATACACATACAGGGCTGGGCACACAGAAAGCAATCCACACACACACTACATTACATATCCCAGCCAGCTTTGATACATTTGCACAGCATCACACCCTATGCTGGCAATGTCTCCCAACCAGACATGTGAACAGTGTAGGCAACAACTGCAAATCACTAACAAGATGGCTGCATGCCAGGTAAAATAGCCATTACAGATCACACAATTTGCAGGCTTAGAATGGACTTAAGACCCTGGCACCCCTGCCCAAAATTATGATGGCTGCAAAGAGCATTGCAATGTTGAAGTGATACATGGACCATGGTGCACAGGCAATCAAATGCGAACTGAAATCAGCAAGGACACCGACAAAACACACGCCAGAAGTAACTGTATTTATTCACATATTGCACAGATGCAGTGGTACAACGATAGTAGACAACAGCAAGGGTCAAAATGATGCCAAAATGCTATATACCATGCACAGGTGAAACCCAAACAGGAAGGCCAGTGTCCATATCACAGGGGAGAGGCCAACACAGCAGAGCAACAGGGCCAGTGTCCATGGCAGGGAAGAGGCCAACACAGCAGAGCAACAGGGCCAGTGTCCAAGGCACAGTGGAAAGCATGACACAGCAGAGCAACAGGGCCAGTGTCCAAGGCACAGGAGAGAGCACAACACAGCAGACCAACAGGGCCAGTGTCCAAGGCACAGGGGAGAGGCCAACACAGCAGAGCAACACTGCCAGTGTCCAAGGCACAGGGGAGAGCCCGACACAGCAGAGCAACAGGGCCAGTGTCCATGGCAGGGGAGAGGCCAACACAGAAGAGCAACAGGGCCAGTGTCCATGGCAGGAGAGAGGCCAACACAGCAGAGCAACACTGCCAGTGTCCAAGGCACAGGGGAGAGCCCGACACAGCAGAGCAACAGGGCCAGTGTCCATGGCAGGGGAGAGGCCAACACAGCAGAGCAACAGGGCCAGTGTCCAAGGCACAGGGGAGAGCATGACACAGCCGAGGAACAGGGCCAGTGTCCAAGGCATAGGTGAGAGCACGGCACAGCAGAGCAACAGGGCCAGTGTCCAAGGCACATGGGAGAGGCCAACACAGCAGAGCAACAGGGCCAGTGTCCAAGGCACAGGGGAGAGCACGACACAGCAGAGCAACAGGGCCAGTGTCCATGGCAGGGGAGAGGCCAACACAGCTGAGCAACAGGACCAGTGTCCAAGGCACATGTGAGAGCACGGCAGAGCAGCGCATCAGGGCCAGTGTCCAAGGCACAGGGGAGAGGCCAACACAGCAGAGCAACAGGGCCAATGTCCAAGGCACAGGTGAGAACACTACACAGCAGAGCAACAGGGCCAGTGTCCAAGACACAGGGGAGAGGCCAACACAGCAGAGCAACAGGGTCAGTGTCCATGCTAGTAAACAATGGTCAGGACTAGCACACCTGTATGAGGCACAGGCGCATGAGGGGGATGTCAAATCACTCCTGGAAGTCATGCAGACTTGGACCTGGCTGTGTGTCGGTGACAGCAGGCCCACTTAACTGGGGTGACAGAGCCCCAGGTGATGTGGGGCTAACAGTGGATTTGCAAGCTGGAGGGCTGTGTGGACCAGGTGGCATAGTGGCACGTGGAGGTAGAGTCACGCAGACTTCTGACACAGTGTGGGTGGGAAAGGTTGGAGGGGTGCCCTTCCACTTTTTGGGAATATGAATTGGCTTCCCTGTCTTCCCACACCAATTGTCCCACATCAGGTGCAGACACTGGCACTACCTCTGGTGATGTGCTGGATCCTATGGAACACTTGGTCTGGCTACGCCTCAGGACCTCCTTCCCCTCTTTGCCTGATATACCCCCTACAGTGGCCTGCTTTGCCTTTGTGCCACGGGTGGTGTCGACAGTGGCCAGCTTTGCCTTTGTGCCAGGGGTGGTGTCGACAGTGGCCTGCTTTGCCTTTGTGCCAGGGGTGGTGTCGACAGTGCCCTGCTTTGCACTAGTGCCAGGGGTGGTGTTGACAGTGCCCTGCTTTGTCTTTTTGCCAGGGGTGGTGTCTATAGTGCCCTGCTTTGCCTTTTTGCCAGGGGTGATGTCTACAGTGTCCTGCTTTGTCTTTTTGCCAGGGGTGGTGTCTACAGTGCCTTGCTTTGACTTTGTGCCAGGGGTGGTCTCTACAGTGCCCTCCTCCACCTGTTTCAATGGACTCGGAATTGGGGTAGATGTGGTCGGTGGATGTGTCCCTGTGCTCTTCCTAGGTGTACCCCTGATATGCAACACCTCCTCAATGGACACAGAGACTGCATGTGTAGGTCTGTGTGAAGTTTCAGTGACAGAAGAGTCTTTTGCCGGTGGTGCCTCTGCGGCATGTGAGCCTGATGGCAGCCTCATTGATCGCCTGACATTGATCTTCCCTGACTGGCTCTTGTCTGTGCATTGTGGGGTGGCCCTGCTCTTCAGTGGGGATGGTGTCTGTGGGCAGGAGTGCCTGGGTTGTGTCTGTGTGTGCTCCTTGTGCTGTATCTTTTTGGTGACCCAGGCGAACCGTGGTCACTGTCACCTGATGTGACCACTGACTGGGGGGTGGACAAAGGCACCTGAGCTGCAATGGGTGCATGTGCCTGTTGAAGGGATGATGTCACTGTGGATGATAACGCCTAGACTGCACGGTGTAGCCCACCCACGTCAGAGCGTATGCCCTCCACGTTAGCATCCACCTGGCCTAATTTCTTATCATGGTCACTGAAGGCATTGAGCAGGGCGTCTGGCCCACACAGAGCTGGCGCAGGAGCTCTACACACTCTGCAGTGAGGGCAGCAGGGGGGACAGGTGGAGGGCAGCGGTGCCAGGTGTGAATGTGACCCGTCCCCTCTTAGTGACACGGATACGGGCAGCACCAGAGGAAGTAGATGGGAGGCTGGGCACTGGCCACTGGGTGGTAGATGATGATGCAGACTCCCCATCCCCTGTGGATGCATCCCCGCTGGCATCAGATGAAGTGCTACTCTGTGTCTCAGCCACGGATTCCTCCTGCATACTTCTGTCTCCCTCAGATGCGCGGGTGGGCTCTGTATCACTGGCCTCCACTGCAACTGTAGTGCTACTCTCGGCACCACTGGGTTCGGGCTCGTGTTCCTCCGTGGTCTCTTGCGAATCTGCATGAGAGAGAGATACAGGGTTGTGTAAGTGTCATCATCTGGTCACACAAATTCAAGACAATGCACTACAGTAGAGGCCCAAATCTACATGGTAACCACCACCCCCTGCAATCACTGTGCAGCAACACACAACATAGACCACAACAGTGCCTGCAACGCTGAATATCTGCCATGTGTGAGCCATGTTGATGCCACACAGCACCACACCCTGCCCGTAGATGAAGTGTACCACACACACAACTTGGCCTGCCCACACCTTGGGACATGATGAGGGTACAACACTTGTTACCACTAACAGACCTTCAGGGAACAGGAGGGGACAACACACACACCTATTAGGACATCACAGTCCCCAATGCCACGTAGGCCATAGCAAGCACCTTGTGGTAATCTAGGGCACATGATTTGCAGATGTTGGGGCACCAACGATCATGGTGCAGGCAAAGTCGGCATACATAAATTCACACTCAGCAAGTGGATACTGCTGTTCACCCCATAATAGATCACCCACACCATCCCAACTCTGAATGACCATGTGGATCCCAACACATCTAGCAATGGGAAAGTACAGCAGGGAGGATCTGCTCAGTAAGGCCAGGGTAGCACAGTACCTGATACAAGCACACATCACAGCAGCCACTCACATGACACAGCACAGCACAGCAACACACGCACATCGCATGGCTCAACGCTGCCACAGGCCCTGTACACATGCATCCACTCCAAGCAAAAGTCACGCTCCCCAGATACTCACCAGCCCTGCCTTGCTTGCCATGCTCCTTCAGACGTGCATCCAGGTCTGGATGAGTCACTGCCAAGATGCGTGCCATCACTAGAGTCATGCTGCGCCGTGCCAAACGCCCTGTGCGTGGTAGCATCCCCAATGTCATCTCAGCCACGGTTTTTGCAAGCCGACTGATGTCGTCCCACCTCTTGTGGCAGTGTGTGCGTCGGCTGTTGGATACCCCCAGGGCTCGCACCTTTGCTGCAATGGCCCTCCACACGGCCTGACGCTGGTTTACCTTGAGCTGCATGTATGAGAGAAAAGAAGTGTTAATGGCCAGTTCCACAATGTCAGGTACAAACATCAATCAGTACAGTAGGAAGACCCACACTCAGGACCTATTGTAACCTCCCTCCCTCCCAAACTGGGGGACTCCTCACAGGGGCACTTAGCATGGCCCACACAGATGTGATTGCATGCATTGCATGCACACATTGGGGCGTAGAGGGTCCAAGATAATCTCACAAATGCAAGATGCATTAACATGATATGCATCGTCAGAAGTGTGTAAGTCTGCAATTACACAGGGCACAGATGTGGCATATGTAATATTCAGTGGGAAGGAACTGGTGCAAGGAACATGTAAGTCTGGTGGTGTTTTTTTCTTATGTGTGGGCAGCCACTGGTCCGACTCTCTGGGTCACACTGAGTCAGACAACAGGGGCACACAGAAATACTCACACAAGCAATTACTGTCCTGGCACCTACATGGCAAACATTCGGTGGCTCTGTATAGCTGACAATGTGACACTCCCCACTCACACATACCGGAGCAGGCATGGCAAAGAGTGACATTGTGACACACACACTCCCTCGCCCTGGAGACAGCTTGTCTGTCAGTGTCTGACACAACCCCACACCCTCAGGCATATGCTGCAGCAGCGCAACTACACGTCTTACACCCCCCTGCCCGACAGCTAACTTCATGGTGACTTACCACGACATTGGGACCACCAAACAGCCTTGGGTACTGTGCCAGCACCTCGTCCACAAGGACCTCTAGCTCCTCGCTGGTGAATGGACTAGCACGGATATTCTCTGTCCTTGCCATCCCTGTGGACATGGAACACCTGTGACGGAAGTGAGTGGTGAGGGATCCCAGGCAGCAGGCTCAGGAGGCAGCAGCATGACAGGGTCCCAGGCAGCAGGCTCAGGAGGCAGCAGCAGGAGAGGGTCTCAGGCAGCAGGCTCAGGAGGCAGCAGCAGGAGAGGGTTCCAGGCAGCAGGCTCTGTGAGCAGTGGAAATGTGAGGCTCACTCCCACACACTTATAGCCCCCAGGGGTCGTCTGTAAGCTGCAAAGCAGCACCAATTGGTTGTCCAGGTCTGCCTCTTTCAAAATCAGCCGATGACCGCCTATGCGCTGGCGGAGCGCACCTTACGCATTTTTGAAATGTGTATCATGCCACCGCGATCATCGATCCCATTGGCTGTGGGCAATGCTCCATGGCGGTGATGCACCGCGGGTGCCCGGGGTGTGCTACCGCGATGGTGCATCATTCTAAATCATCCAATAACCGGCTACGCACTGGCGGAGCACACCTTCCGCGTTTTTCAAATGTGCATCATGCCACCGCGATCATCGCTCCCATTGGCTGTGGGCATTGCTCCATGGCGGTGATGCACCGCGGGTGCCCTGGGTGCGATACCGCGATGATGCATCATTCAAAATCATCCAATGACCACCTACATGCTGGCAGAGCATGTCCACCGACATGTACACATGTCCATATGCCAATGGCTTCCGCACTTGTACAGGGGGTGGTGCTGGTGTCACACCGCGGGGGACAGGCGATAGGTACCGCGATTCATGCGGCAGAGCATGCCCACCGCCGTGTACACATGCCCATATGCCAAGGGCTTCCGCACTTGTGCAGGGGTGGTGCTGGTGTCACACCGCCGGGGACAGGCGGTAGGTACCGCGATTCATGCGGCGGAGCATGCCCACCGTCGTGTACACATGTCCATATGCCAATGGCTTTCGCACTTGTGCAGGGGGTGGTGCTGGTGTCACACCGCCTGGGACAGGCGGTAGGTACCGCGATTCATGCGGCAAAGCATGCCCACTGCCATGTACACATGTCCATATGCCAATGGCTTCCGCACTTGTGCAGGGGGTGGTGCTGGTGTCACACCGCCGGGGACAGGCGGTAGGTACCGCTATTTTCATGACCATTTATGGCTATGTCAATCCTGAACACTGTATCAGTACACAGCAGCAACATGGTGAAGGGCACATCATTGTACACACATTGCCATACTTCCATGTCACCCACAGGTGGAATCACGTTCAGTGTGACACACTTTGGTCTGTGGTCCCTGCCATGTTACTCATGCATTTCATGGCTGATGATGCTTGACACTCTTGAGGTGGTATTCATGATGTGGTACAAATTCATTTTTTGTGGATCAGTGATGACCTTGACAAGGCTTGTGTCACTGCATTGTATCGTATCAGACTGGTGCATTCACAACAGCTCATGTACACAAGTGAACGTTTTCCTGATACTGTGATCATTGTGTTGATGGATGTGTGCAGAGTTTAGATGATGCATTGAGGTGTGACAGGTACAGCAGATGGGTGTGATACAGACATGGCAATCTCCAAAACATTGGCCGATGTTGCTGCACCTTGCCTGCACATGTGAATTGTGATCTCCAGTATGTGCGCTTTCACATTCTCCGATGTGTTTGTGGCACTTCTGTATTGACAGTGGAGAGGTGTGCCCGCTGTCTGTATCAGAAGGCCGGCCATGTAACCTGGTGTGCCATGCATCTCTCAGGCAGTCAATGTTTTTCCATTACATCATTGATGGTATGTGCTGTGGCGATCTCATGATGGTTGTCACTGACATTTTCATTTTTACTTCCCAACTAGGAGGAGGCCAAATCTCCTACGTCACCTGACAGTGCTGGAGGATATGGAGAATATTGCATTAATTAGGAAATTACGCCTGGACAGACCAACACTGAAGATCCTGTGTGATCTATTGGAACCCCACCTGCAGCCTCGCCGTCACTATCCTATCGCATTCACACCCATATACAAGGTGATGGCAGCACTCTACTTTTTTACGACAGGTTCCTTCCCGGAGACCGTGGCTAGCGCTGGAGGGATGTCACAGCCCATGTTCAGCATGGTGCTGATGGATGTTCTTGCTGCCATGATGCTGTATTGGAATCGCTACATCCATTTCCCTAGGGGAGGAGAATTGGCTGCCGTGAAGGGTGACTTCTATCCCCTTGGGCGCATACCACATGTTGTTGGTGCCATCGATTGCACCCATGTAGGTCTAGTGGCACCACAGGCGACGGAGCACATATATAGGAACCGCAAACATTATCATTCCATCAATGTGTAGGTGGTGTGCCTTGCGGACATGACCATTTCTCATGTGTGTGCGAAGTATCCTGGCTCGGCGCATGATTCGTACATCATGAGGAACAGCATGGTGCCCCGGATGATGGAGAATCTGCATCCGGAGCATGCTTGGATTGTGGGTGAGTATGCCTACTGATATGGTGTGCTGTGTGTTACCTGCTGCACTCTGGCTGTGCAACATTGCAATGGGTGTTTGTCATTCACAGGTGACTCTGCATATCCCAGCCGGCCATGGCTGTTGAGCACCCTCAGGAATCCCAGGACCCCGGCTGACATCCGCTACAATGACGCCCATGGCAGGAACCGACGGGTAATCGAACGGACTTTTGGCCTGCTGAAGTCTAGATTCTGCTGCCTTGACAGGACAGGAGGTGCACTGGCTTACTCGCCTGGGAAGGTATGCAAGATAGTTTTGGCATGCTGTATGCTGCACAACCTGGCCATCCACAAGGAGATCCCCCTGCTCCTGGACGATGGTGAGGAACCAAGGCCACCACCTGCTCATGACCTAAGTCTAGTGATGAGGACAGTGGAGAGGATGAAGGAGTAGACCTGCGCCAGCAGCTCATCGAACGCTACTTCACTTGAAGGTGGGTGACGAGGTACAACGTGTTCATTGTGTGGTGTGGTTGCTGTTGTTGTGAAGGGCTAGGCGCGGATGTAACAGACAGGCACATGTTCAGTCACCTGTGTGTGGTAAAAGTAACATTGACATTCCATATGTGAACGTATGCTGGACCCTATTTGTTCACACCTGCAGCCCATTGTCTAATATGCCTGTAGTTTCTTGTGTATGTTTTGTGTAGTGTTCTGCCTGTGATGGCACAATGAGACCAGTGACTGTTGTTCTGTTGTGTCTCCCTAGGTGCTACAGACGAATCCTGCACTACATACTGTACATCATTTGGACACATCATGGACATTGTCTACATTGTAAATATTGCACTAAAAACGATACAGCACAAAATCTGCTGCATCAGGTATTTTATTTTGACAGTGGACATGTGATTTGTGCGGGAATACTTACATGACAGTGGGGAATGAGTAGTGAGTGGACAGTCCTGTTCGCTGAGATGCAAGAGTAGAGTCCACATGGATGTGGTGACCCAGTCCAACAGACAGGTGACATTGCCAAGGAAATGTGGGTAAAGACAGTCCAGTCAATGCAGTAGGGAAGAGGGTTGTCATCATGGCTGGCTCCGTGACTGGCGTGTGGCAGGTGCTTTGCCTCCGGAGACTCCCAGGCTCTTCTTTGGACGCCACCTAGGTCTTTTTGGCGGTGGTGGGCCTGCTGAATGGCCAGCGGCATCAGGGGGCTCGTCCCTCTCTGTTGGCACAGGGGAGGATGGTGCACTGTCATCCTGCAGCACAACAGGAGGGGACGGAGGTGGTGGTTGGGACACAGGCCTGTCCCTCTGCAACGCCACTTGCTGGCCCATGAGGTTCACCATCTGTCCAAGGCGGTTGTCGATGGACCTGATCAGCAGAATGAGCTCCCTTAACAGTTTATCCGACTGGCCACTTTGTCCCTTGATTCTTGGTATGCCTTCACTACTCTGGTGAAGTGGTCCAGGGATGGTGTCCACTCCTCCCGAGGTCTGGTGGTGGCCCTGGCCCTCACACCTTCTCTTCTGCCACTGACCTCTTGCCTCGCCACTGTCTGTACACGCACTCTCTCCCTGCCCTCCACCGTAGTTGATGTGGGCTGGTCATCCCCTGGGACAGGGACGGTGCTGCAGGTAAGACTGGTGGTACTAGTTGTAGTGGCGCTGGTGGTGGTGATGGTGGTGGCTGCGGTGGAGGCAGAGGCTGTGACAGCAGGGGTCTGCTGCGCTGTTGTTGCAGCAGACGTGGTGGTGGGGAGGATGGGGGCCTGTGACCTCTGGGTCTGTGGCACACCAGATGGGCCGGGCTGGAGCTCATCGTCCAAACTGTCCTGGGAGTACACATCTGAGAGTCCATGTGCCGGGGGTGGAGACTAGCTCTGCTGGTCATTGGTGTGGTCCTCAGCAGTGAGTTCTTCATCACCTGCGGAGTAGATGGGGAATGGTCAGTGTTGGGCACTGTGCAAGTATTGTGTCAGCTGTGTATTAACGACTGTCTGTACACTACACAAATATGAAGTAACCAGTAGTACAATTCATGACAACACTGTGTATAATTTCATGGTGCAGAGGAACATAATTTACTTATACATGTTGGATGTCAATGCATTACATGCAATTGTTACTGCGTTTCGGGATGCAGGTCTCCCACACACACATCAGGAAGAGTTAAGATAGCTACCTACCGGTTAAGTGAGGGAGAACAGTGCAATGGATGACACTTGCTCCTGGGTGGGGGAGGCCTCCATGCTGCTGGAGTGTGTGACAGGGGGCATGCTGGGAGTGGTGATTCAGGGCCTCCCACCCCCAAACTGTGCTCCAATACGAGATGGATACTGACCTGTAAGTCTGTTTGTTGAACTGTGCAATGGCTGACACATGCTCCTGGGTGGGGAGGTCTCCATGCTGCTGGAGTGTGTGACAGGGGGCATGCTGGGAGTGGTGATTCAGGGCCTCCCACCCCCAAACTGTGCTCCAATACAAGATGGATACCGACCTGTAAGTCTGTTTATTGAACAGTGCAATGGCTGACACTTGCTCCTGGGTGGGGAGGCCTACATGCTGCTGGGGTGTGGGACAGGGGGCATGGTGGGAGTGGTAGTGCAGGCCTCCCTCCAACAGACTGACATCCCAAGATAGATAGCTACCTAACTGTTAGGTGAAGGGAACAGTACAATGGCTAACACATGCTTCTGGGTGGGGAGGTCTCTATCCTGCTCAGCTGTGGGACAGGGATCATGGTGGGAGTGGTAGTGCAGGCCTCCCTCCCCCATACAGGCCTCCTAAGCAAGATGGCTAGCTACCTGTTGTGTGAGGGTGGGCAGTGTAATGGTGTTTAGGTATTGCAAGGAAGTACTTCTCAGTGTGTTGTTTGGAATTTGTTTGTACTTACCAGCCTCTGCTCCCCCGGCTACTCCTGTGAGACTCTCAGGAAGCAGTATGGCAAGCACCTTCTCCTCCCATGGTGTGAATGTTTTCGGTGGGATGGGAGGGCCATTGCCAGTCACGTTCGCCAGCGTCCAGTTCTTACTCCTCCGCTCCTTGACAACCCTCTTGAGATCATGCCACCGCTTCATGATCTCCTTCTTGGATCTTGGGGTGGTCCCTACTACATTCACCCTTTGGACTATCCTTTCCCACATTTGTGTCCTCGTGGCTAATGGTGTCTGTTTGACCAGGCTACCAAACAGTTGTGGCTCTACTCTTACAATCTCATTGACCATGACTGTCAACTCACTCTCGGTGAATTTGGCCATTTTTTGTGTTGTCATGGTGTATGGTGGTTGAGGTGTTTGTGGGTGCAGGTGTATGGTGTTGAGGTGTGAGGTGTGTTGTGTGCTGTGGGATTATTCGTGGTGGTGTAAAGGTGGTGGTGATGGTGGTGGTGGATGTGTGTGTGCTGTGCTCTTTTGCCTCTCCTGTTAGATGTGGGGTATGGCCTTCTAATCTGGAGTGTTGCAAAGGATTGTGGTTTGTGAAAGGGGTGGCTTTATACTCAGCTGTGTGGGTATATCCAAGTGGATTTTGGGTGTCAGGTGTGTTCTGGGAGTTGTCCAGGGTTTTTATTTTAATTGTTGCTTTATTTTTTTTATTTGTATGTGTGTTATGTATTTGGGGGTCATGGCTGATTTTATTTGTGCACTGTTTGGCATCACTGCGGTGTTTTGGCATCATCCGCCATGTTTTTCATGTCCCGTCCGTGTGGTGTCTATGCTGCAGGTCTTCCGCTATATTTCCCATTCACTCCTGTGTGCGACCGCGGCGGTCGGTAACAGCGGTTCTGACCGCGACACCCTCGGGGATATCATAATTTCCCGTGCGGTGTGTCTGCTGTCTTTGCGGCGGGTTGTAGCTTTTCCGCAGCTTTTCCGACCGCCGCAGTGGATTTTTGCCCGTCACCGCCCCCGTCGGACAGCTTTGCTTGGCCCGCTACCGCCACGGTCGGTCTTTAGTGGCGGTTGATCCTAATGTGGCCGCCGGTGTATCCGCAGTGCAGGCTGTTGGTTGGTTTGCGCCTCCATGGCGGTTGGGGTGGTTTTACACCCGCTATCCTAATGACCCCCTAAGTGTAGTGTTCAGAAACAGAAAAATGTCTTTAGTGTATCAGCAACGAAAAATAAACTACTAATAAAGAAAAGAATAATGCAAAATCAAGTGCAGACAACACTGTGTATAGTACAAGGAGAAAAAAGCAATTCATAGAAATTAGGAAAAAAATGTTTTATAATAGATTGGTATCAAATTTAATGAAAGAAATTAAGGAATATAAGAAAAAAACTGTATTTTATAAGAAAAAGAAAGCTTTATTTTAGTAATCAATTGAGTTAGATCACTAGATAAGCGAATCCATTTAATGAAGTCCAAAAGTAAGTGGAGAAGACTAATTAACAGTAGTAATTTTTGTGAGTTTTTTTTTGGTGAATGGAAACATAGTTCAAGTTCTGAGCCTTTTTTTAATGAAGAAAGTTATCTTCAGAGTAATGATTTGTTGCATGCAGTGGACACCAGTGGTCGTGCTTATGCGGTTAGAAATGGTTATCCTATTGAGAAAGAAAAAATTGTTCCTAGAAATGCAGAAGAGGTGTTAGCTGATGAAGTTTTAGGAAGACGTTCTAAAACTCCAGTGTACACTTGGAATTGTTGAAGTATTTGCAGTGTGCGGCAAGAATCTATTGATTTTTTATGCAACTTCTTACGTAATTATACCAAGAAAATTGTTAAACAAAAGATTAAGATGTTACAAAGACTAGACCCTTGCAGAGTGAGAGAAAATACTGGAAGTGTTTTCCACCATTTCAGGATGTTAGCAGTTGATCATACTCAGATGAGAAAATTAGTCAAAACATTGTATTACGCGAAAAGTCCAGCACTAATGTTAAAAAAGTTGAACAGTGCTCTTTTGCATGGATCTGTATCAGATGTAACAAATGTTTGTGATGGAATTGAGATTAGTTACTTTGCTCCTTAGGAAGACATTGCAGAAAGTGAGAGATTAATAGAAGAAAATGTGAAAGAGAATGTAGGACAGTGCAGTGTAGAACATTTTGAGCAAGAAATTATACAGTTTGAGATGATTTCAGGTGAAAGGCCAAATTATTCTTGTATCTGTTGTCAACAAATTCATTATAAAAATCAAACCAGGACTGTTGATCTGTATTTAAAAAGTGAAAAGGAAAATATTTATGAGTGGAAGAATTTTGCAACGTATTTGTTGCTAGAGAATTGTTTTGATTTGGGTTCTGATCAGCGTATTTGTAAATATTGTTATAACAAATTAGAAGAAAACAAAATGCCTGCTAGAGCTCTGCATAATAATCTTGAGTTGGTAAATATTCCTTCTGAACTGATGGATTTAAATACCTATGAGTCTATTCTTATTCAATGTGTGCATCCATTTCAGGCTATTGTTCGTATGGAGCCTAAGACCGGAAAACTGCCTCCTTCTGATTTACAAAGAGTATTAAAGGGAAGAGTTGTATATTTGCCTCTGGATTTAAAGAAAAATATTGAAACTATTGGTGTAGAAAATGTAGAGGATGAACCTTTAGTTATTCTTGTTAATGGTGATCCTACTAAGAGTAAAAAAATCTGGCAATAATTAGTGGATGTTAGGAAAGTGAAAAAGGCAACATTGTATATGGTAAAAAATAATCGTTATTACAAAAATGTGTATGTGGGAGAAGAAGAAATAACTGTACAAGAAGATACTGACTTCCCATCTGGACAAATTGAAAAAGTGGATGTGTCCAGAACTGAAGAAATCTACAAACATTACAGTGTTCATCCATTGCATTCCAAAGAAATGATGGGGAATGCTATAGAGTTATTTCAAATGAAAGAAGCAAAAGGAAGTCCCATTAGTGCATGGGAAAAAAGCTTGGAAGCTCGTTGTTTCCCTCAGGTGTTTCCTACAGGAAAAGGAGGACGATATGATGAACGACCTGTCCAGATTCCTGCATCTGAATACCGGACATCAAGATTATATGCAGAAGAAGCAAGATTTCGACAATGTATTCCATATTTTATTCATCTTTTGTTTGAGAGTGATTTGTCTGGACTTTCTTATGCAGTAAACCATACATTGAAAACAGGTGTACATCTGCAAAATGTTTCGGCAAATGAATTTATGGATAAAGTACAGCAGAAAAGATAATAGTTTGGATACTCAGCTGATTAATCTGATGGCATGTCAACGTGGTACTAATGAGTACTGGTACGGTCGTCATGGAGAACTTAAATGTATGCTAAGGAACTTAGGAACTCCTACATGGTTACTTACTCTAAGCTGTGCTGAATATGCTTGGGATGATTTGCTTCAATTTCTACGAGAGGCAAATCCAAATATACCAAATATCGAATACAAGACACCTGGAGAATTGTGCTCTTTGGATCCTGTTAATGTACGCAGGTATTTTAGTCATAGATTCAAAACTATGATGTCTTTTATCACCAATAAAAAAAATCCTCCTCCTGGAGAGGTTCTGGATTTCTTTTGGAGAAAAGAGTGTCAAGCGAGAGGTGCTCCTCACATACACATGCTATTATGGATCAAAGATGCTTCTAAATTTGGAACAGACTCAGATGATACTGTGTTGTCTTTTATTGAAGAATATGCTACATGTCAAGTACCCAAAAGTACACAGATAAGAACTTAAGACAACAAGTCTTACGATTCCAAAGCCATTCCAAACAAATATGTTGGATGCATATTATCCAAATAGAAGTCATCATCTTGAGAACATTTGTCTCTATGAAGTGCTGCAAAACTTTATTTTTAAATGGAATATTACCGAAAACATTAATAATGGTATATATGCCGTTATTGGTTCTGAAGTATGTTTAGTGAAACAAAAAAAAGACATTTGATTAATCACCTTAAACTGAGTTGCAAAACACCTGACAAAAGGGAATTTTACTATTTAGCTCTTTTGCAACTTTTCAAGCCATGGCGTTCAGAATTGGAATTACTTGGAGATTTTGACAGCTATGAAGATTCCTTCAATACAACTAAAGGTACTATAGAATGTCTTGTTTCTGCTAATTATGTCAAAATGTTGAATGACAAAATTGAGCAAGAAGCTACAATTGCAGCTGAGATTGCTAGAGACAGTTCTCAAGACAGTCGAACTTCTGCTCCGTTGAGTCAGGACCCACTGGGAGAACCAATTGTTCTAAATGAAGCAGCAACTGCTGTGGAAGAGGTGGAAACAGTAATGCATCAAGGTCAAGAACATCTTACAAACTTAGGAAACTTGGAACAACAACTAAATCTTGAGTAGAAAGAAATATATGAGCAAGTGAGAGAACAGTTGAACCATGGATTTCTTCATGAGAAGAAAGAGTGCTCATGGTCATCATTTGAACCTATCCATATGTATGTGAGTGGACAAGCTGGAACAGAAAAAAGTTTTTAAATTAAAGTAATCATAAGTTTTCTACAGAAAACAACTGACTCACATTTGTCTTGTGTTGTCACTGCTCCAACTGGGTTGGCGGCACACAATATTAAAGGAATTACTTTACATCGTTTATTAATGCTACCAGTAGAGCATGACAACAAATTACAATACCACAAGCTATCTGGAGAAGCTTCTTATGAAGTTTCAAGAGTGTTGAAGAAAATGAAGCTTCTCATTATTGATGAGGTAAGCATGGTCTCAAACTTAGGGCTTGATTAGGATGGCGGTGAATCTGCATCCTCCGGGCCGGTGGAAGCCACCACCGGCCCAGAGGATGCGGATTCACCGATGCGGTCCCTGTAACCACCACCCGCCAGATCAGGATGGCAGTAGGATCAGCGGCGGACGGCAGGTCTGTCCGCCACTAATCCGCGGGGTGAAGCCTGCTATTTGGTGGCGGTGTCTGCAAGACACCGCCAGCCAAATTAGGAAGCATGTGTAAACATGCTTTCCCGCTGTGGTTTTTCTGCTGTGGAAAAGCATGTGGACCTTTGCTTCTGGGGGGGCCCTTGCGTGCCCCCAGGGTGAATGGGGGTGGGGGTGCACATGGTGGGTACCTATGGTACCCCTCTGCATTTGCATTCACAAAGCGGAAGACGGTCCCTCCACCTCGGGGTGGGAAACGGACGGACGCAGGTCCGTCCGTCATCCTAATGACCCCCTTTATGCTTACCTTTGTGCATTAAAGAATGCAGCAAATTCTTAAAACAGAGTATGATGTATTATTCGGAGGAAAACACATCATAGTTTTTGGAGATCTTCTACAACTTACTCCTGTAAAAGGACAGCCACCCTTTAAAACACTGGTACGGGAAGATACTAGAAAGTCTTTGGGGAGTATTGGCAATGTAAGCATTTTGTCATATTTTCAGTATAAGGAACTTACTACAAACATGCGACAAGCAAATGATTTTGATTACGGAACTATTCTTCATGATATAAGAATTGGAATTCCAATTTGTTTCCAAATACAAATATTGTCCCAGGGAAAATATACATGAGAATTGCAGAAAAGAAATCTGTAATCTGCTTAATGCCAACACTGCGTGAATGTTCTATATTCAATGAAGAAATGTTAAAGTTGGAAAATGAAGAATTTATAAAATTGGGAGCAATTGATAAAATAGAACATGAAGGAATCAGTATTATTTTGAGTGAAAACTTGAAGAGGAAATTGGATTCTTTAGAGAAATCGATAAGTAAAACTGCTGGTTTAGAAAAGAATTTGTATGCATGTGTAAATTGTAGGATAATGTTGCGACGTAATTTAAATGTGCAAAAAGGTTTAGTAAATGGAGCAATGGATAAAATTGTTGATTTTGTTAATTATGTAAACAGAGCTGGCATTTAATTTTTGAAAATCAAATTTGATGAAATTGCTGAAGTACAACAAGTTAGTCCTTGTGCAGCTCATTTTTGCTTGTAAAAGATTTGTATGTCTGCAGAAAACAGTTTCCTGTCTGTTTGGCATATGCGGTGACCATTCATAAATCTCAAGGTTTAAGTGTAGATTGTGCCTTAGTAAATATTGGAAGTACAGTGTTTAAAGAAGTATGTCATATGCTGCTTTGTCTCGAGTCAAAACTTTATCTGATTGTACTTGATTGATTTTGTTGAGACAAACGTTTCTGCAGATACAAACTGTGTGAAAGAGTATAACAGGTTAAGAAGAGAATATGCACCCAATTTAGGTCAATATCCAGTGATTGAAAAGCGTGTGGTAGGTAGAAAAAGGAGACTTGAGAATATATGTTCTGAAACTGTAGACAAAGAAAAAAAACAAGATGAAGTTGCGCCTCCAAGCAAAAAGACAAAGGACAGGGTTGAAGAGAATGTTGGTTATCGGATTGAAAATACGTCTTGTGTCAACTGCTATGCTAATGCAGTTGTTAAAGTTGTTTTTTTCTTCAAAGTTTCCAACACAAAATTGTTGAAAATCGGGACAAAAGATTCTGTTCATTGTTGAATTCTGTTTGTGAGAAATGTACTAGTGATAAAAGTAATATACAAAGTGTTTCCGATATTCAAAATGTTTTGGACATCTGTTCTGGTTCCAGTCAATTTACACAGAATATTCAGCAAGATTGCCAGGAATTTTTAATGTTTATGATTGGTGTACTAGAAGATGAGGGTATAGATGTTGAAAACCTTTTGGGCCTTTCCTATGAATGGCATCATCACTGTCGAAATTGTTTGTTTACATGTAGCACTGACATGGACACTGAGAGATTCATATATTTGACTTTACCTGATTGTGAATCAGTGTCTTTTAACAATCTAATTAGAGGAGCAAGTCAAAACAGGGAGTGTAGCCAATGTAAATCAGATATGTCATCAACATTTTTTATACAAACATATGGACAGTATGTTATTTTAATGCTGCAACGTTGTAGAACTGATGGAACAAAATTTAAAACTTTAAATAAAAAGTTTTTAGCTGGTCAATGTTCAATATCAGGAAGAACTTTTAAAGCTGTTCCTATTGTTTTCATGATGGACCTTCAACCACATCTGGACATTACATTGTTTATTTAAAATGTCTGAAAGGTTGGATACAGTGTAATGATACTCAATTAGTTTTTAAGCAATGTTTGCCCAAAGAGTTACCAAATTCTTATCTAATATTTTTACAGACAAAATTTTAAGATCAAAATTTGCCCTTTAGGATTACTGCTGTTAAGGTACATTACTCTGGTGTTGTAGAGTAGTTTGTAAGTGACGCTGAGGAGCTTGAAGGTGATCCTTTTTTTGATATTGAGATAGTGTAGGTGTATCAGGTGGGTCTTGTAGGTGCAGCCAGGGACATTGATGATCAGTCACATAGTGGTCTTTTGGATTTGTTGTAGTTGTTGTAGGTGTTTGGCTAGAATTCATGTGTAGAGTGTTTTACCACAATGTAGTCTGCTGCTGATGAGGGCTTGTGTCACTGTTCTTCTTCTTTTGGTTACGATCCAGTTGGAAATGTGGCGGAACATGTGGAGGGTGTTATACCATTACAAGGACACGGTGTAGACTTGCTTACACATGGAGAAAGAGCAGTTGAGGTTGAATCCTATGTTGTGCACATGGTTGGTAGGTGTTGGTACTCTTCACACTGTAGTCAGGTAGCAGGAGTTGTCTGAGGCTGATGGTGTGGGTCTGAGGATCAGTACCTTCATCTTCTGCCAGTTTGTGTTTACAGTGCTGCTCTTTATGTACTTAGTGACGTCCTTCATTGTGTCGTGGAGGTTGCTTTTGGTGGTATGTGACTTCTTGGTGAGGAAGAGAATGAGCTGGGTGTTCTTTGAGTAGGAGATGTTGTTGAAGTTGTGATGGTGGCTACTTGTGTTAGGGTGGCCATGTAGATGTTGAACAGCGTCGGACTGATGGATGAGTCCTGGGGGACCCAAAGATGATGTCGGGGTTTTGGATCAGAAGGCTGGGAGGTGGACGTTCAGGATTACTATGGAACAACTTTCAAACAAAGGACTTGATACATACTATTTGGCTGTAAGGAAAAGTGTGCAAAACCATTAAGGAGTTTTTGCTGTGTATTTTGTCAGCATCTATTTCTAAGTAACATTATTCACAGTGTAAGAAAATTAATCAGAATATATTGTTATTTTAGGATTGTTTGAGATATGTTATATTTACGTTAGAAATTGATCTTAGAAAAAAACATTTAAGGTATGTTTTATTTCTATTTTTTATATTGTTATTGAGAATGTTGACAGTTTTTATTTTAAGATATCCTTATGGATTGTCTTTTTTTTGCCTGCTGTTATGTGATGAGCACTATTGAACTCACTGTTTGTAGTGAAATTCAATATATTCTGAGAACAGCAAAAAAGGCAAATGAAATGTTTTACAAATTATTTTGTGTTGTAAAATATATCTAGTAACTGTGTTTTTTTGTATCTTCCACAGGTGATAATTTTATAATATATACTTTTTTTAAAATTTATTATCCTCAAAGTAAGTACAAGTAACTGACTCAGCTGCGGCCCGTGGAGCGAGTTGTAGTGAGGTAGGCAAGTGGCTCGGGGGAGGGGCAGGATGGGCGGTTATAAACAGCGAAATGGGGATGATGGCAGGTAAGTAAACAATTAAATTTATAAAATGAATTTCGCATCCTGCACCCTGCATTGCAAAATGCGATGCAAGGCACGAAACAAAGTGGCATATTATCAATAATACGTGATACTTTATCGCCGCTTTTATCGACAGGAAAAATTCCGATAAAATGGCGATAATGGACTTGATAATAGGGCCTTGGAAATTCCCATAGCAGCCCAGGTTCTGGTGTTAACTTGGGCTCTTATGGGAATTCACAAGGGCCTATTAACAGTTTTTTTCCCGATAAAAGCAGCGATAATCTTAATAATGTCTTTGGGGCATATTATCAAGCCTGGGCGATACAATTATCACGGCTTTATCAGCAGGAAACTGCTGATAAAATGGCGATAATGGGCTTGATAATGTGCTCTATGAAATTCCAATCGAAGTTCATGTTGAATGTGAAGGACATCTAACATGAGCTTCGATTGGAATTCCATAGAGCATATTATCAAGCCCATTATCGCCACTTTATTGGCAGTTTCCTGCCGATAAAGCGGCGATAATTTTATAGCCCAGGCTTGATAATATGCCCCATAGTGTTGACGAACACGCGTTGTAATGGATTAAAAAAGGACAACTGCAGCTGACCAGGGCTTCGCACTTAAATTTCGAATCTCGGCAAGTCCGTAAGACACTGTGCGCAAAGAACATCCGGAGCTAGCCGCAGAGAAGCTCCACTGTCGAAACAGATGCAAATTCTGATAGGTAAGGATGGTGCACAAGAAGTAGGAGTCCAAGAGAGTTGTGATATTTAGAAAAAGTTCTTTTATTATTCCAATTCTTTAAAAGCCCTCAGCCAACGCGTTTCGTTCCCGTAGGAACTTCGTCAGGGCTGAAAAAGCACAAATAAAATCACTAAATACAGAGACTAGACAAATGGGTATCTGACACAATACAATAATAACAAAACATACATAACTGTTTACATGTATAACAAAGACTCAAACTAAACGGGACGGGAGAACAAAAGTATATATCAACATAAGCTGCATAGAAATATATAAAAATGACAACCACTAAAAAGAGTAGTGCAAAAACGTATATATTAACAAGACTAACATATAGAGCATAATATGCTTACAGTAATCATTACTCCATATATTAAAAAAAGGGAGTTATCCACCCTACTCAAGAAAAAGAGGGGGACTATGGCAAGAGAAAAAATCTGAGAAAGAAGAAAAGGAGACAAAGAGAAAAAAGGAAGCGAAGTAAGAGGTAGGATGCAAGATGGGACCGAGTGAGTATAACTAAATAGATATACCAGGCGATTGAGCGATCAAGAACAGAAAATATTAATAAATAGATGAAGCTGTAAAGAAAGACCACCAAGAGTCAATTTATGACTGACATATAGGTAAAGAACGTCAAAAAAACATCAAAAATCAAGTAAGTCATCCAGAAACTGCTAGAGGGGGTGCAGATACTAACCCATCTCTAAGGTATTCATGTTGTCCTCAGACTAACAAGAACTTGATTAGGACTCTCCTTACCAGTGGTGTCCACAAGCGCACACAAAGACACAAATGACTGGACTCACCTAGAAAGTCCTATAGGGGAGTCCCATATGAAAGCCAAGTGTATTCAACAAACACAAAATCTCCAAGTTGCTGGTTGATTGAGTTTCTAAATGAAACAATATGAGAAGAGATCGATTTTAGAGGGGGTGCTGAGACGATGTCACAGGACCAGCACACCGACATCAACATACACCCTCCATGACTAACGCCGGGTCACTAGTCATAGCAGTCAAATCTCTCACCCTACAGCCTGCAGGGGAGACGTAATATGTGGAATTGCGTTAACTCTATCATATCAATTCAATTGAAGGCAGAGGTAGTCACATTCCGGACAGGCACAGATAACGTAGAAGATGGATCTATGCACAAATATAAGAGAAAATTAATATTGACCAAAAGCAAGCCTACCAGACCTATACTCAAATTATTAGGCCACATACTGTCCTCTTTGATATTTCTCAATGGTCACAATAGATACAATAAGCTGGCACCACAGAGGTAAGTATGACTGTTCCAAAACGGGAGCAACTGAACATATGGAGACAGCATTTCCCCACAGGTCATGAGGGTAGTACATGATGAAATCGCTCACGATATACAAAAAATGCAAACAGGCTTATAGACCTGGAACCTAGGCAAATGACCAGTGCATAATATAAATTGAATCTTTTAAAAAAGATAAACACACCTGTTTATGAAGAGTAAGGTGCTCAGTCAGAATTATAGTTATAGGATGCAGAACTGGGAGTAGAAGCTAATGATCGAAACACAGTCATTAGTGTAGCCATTGTGTATCATCGGTACATCGATGCATTAGAAAACTAGAAATACTTGTACATACCTGCAGATAGGCAGATGACCAGAAAAGAACAGGGGCATCTATAACCCCACAACAGCAAGTAAGTATAATATCCTTCCCATCTGTAGAGAGACTTTCCACCTAGAGCGGAGAATATATATAAAATACACAGTATATTGTTTCCCCATATATTTGCATAAACAAACGATTGAAGGTTCACAAAACAATTCATTGTGGTGCGAGTAATAAAACAAGGCAGGTGCCTCATAAATAGACTAAGAGTACAGAATTTACTTCACCCCATCGTGATAATGCATATTGTGCCTGATGTATTAGGTGAACGAGGTGGCTACTGAAGACCAAGACCTGGAACTCCCCCCCTCCCGACCTGCGCTTGACCCAAGACCACCTCTCCTTCAGGAAGAAGCTGAAGACCTGGCTGTTCGAGCAGTAGCGGCACCCCCCCCCCCCTAGCGCCTTGAGACCCTACGGGTATGTAGCGCGCTCTATAAGTGTCATTGATTGATTGATTGATTGATCCCCCACCATGAAATACAGACGTTTTACTGAAGCAGTCGAACCCGACCTCCCACAGCGACCGTTGAGATAAACATAAAACACCCATAAAAGCACTATAGATCCTCTCACCTCCTACGGCTGTCTTGGTGTCAGTGTAATCGCACTTCGAAGAACCCACCATTCCCGTTGGCCCGGTAGAAATAGGGCTGCTGGGATACCCACGTGACCCGCATATTCACACGGGGGTACCTGGGCTTAACAAAAAAAGCGCCGCCACCGAGGCCGCCATGTCAGAGTGTCTGTTGAAGTAATGATGACCTAGTGCAGCATGCACCAGGACGCTGAAAAGACATGCTAAAGTTACTCATACGCAACCACATATTTTAAGAAAATACTAGTAAGGTCCATATCGTAAACTCAGCAGTACCAGTTACCAAAACAGGGAAAAAAGAAAAAAGCATAAACATAAACACCAAACTGAAAGTCACCCAGGACCCGTGTACGAACATCAAATACAACCCGTGTACGAGTCGAACACCTATGGTGTAAAGCTGGCGTTTCGTGCATTTTTATAGAAAATATGTATGAATGATAGCTACCAAACGTGCCATGGTAGAAGATCTGGAAGGGTCACAAAATTCAAAATGGCGCTACAAAGGAAAAAAAGATATTGGGCACCGAGGTTCCTAATGTACACAACAAAAGGATATCGATAGTGTTAACATGTTTCCATATGTCGCCCCAGCCCAATGCAAACTCACAAGTTAGATAGTATTTTGGATAAATAGCCATCACAGCTGAGAAAAGCGCGATTTAAAACACGCATTAAGTTTACCAGATTCCACTAGGGTGAAAATGCAAAATAATAAATGCAAGTTAGACCGGACTTGAATATAAAAAAGAGAAAGGGGGGAAGAAGAATGAGGGATACCAACAAAGGTGGAAGATAGAAAGCTCTTTGCAAGGCATTTACATTATCCTCTAAATAGAAAATATTAAATGACAAACAAACATGTATAAATGTTCACATGAAGCAGTATATATAAAAAAATACAAGAAATATATAAACATACAGATTTTGTGCCTATTTATAATAGTGATTAAAAATACAACAAGTGTATGGTTAAATGTACTCTATTTTTCAGGTAGAAACAAAGTGGTGCTGAGCCCGGCACCATATTTCTCTTGTTTTCACCTAATTATAAAGCCGCCATCCTAACACAAAGGAGAAATTCATGTCCAAACTGTCAGCTAGAATTCAGAGACCACAGTTTCTTAAACAGAGAAAACCCATTTTTATCAGTCATCAGGAATACTGATAAGTTACATACCGCTTTATTAGATCATAGGAAATAATGCATCTCCCCACCCGTTTTGTGTCCCAGTTGGATAGCCCTCAGATTACAAATCCACCTGGATTCTTTCTGCCTAAATAATAACTCCCTTTTTCCTCCTCTTGTGGGTACCGGTGCATGATCAATTGCGTGGAACCAGAATGAAAGATCGTCTGGTAGTTCCTTCATATAGTGCTCCGTAATTGGATATTTGGTGTCTTTAGACCTAATTGCACGTCTATGTTCCTGCATTCTGATTTTAAGACAGCAAATCGTGCTGCCAACATAAACAATCCCACATTTACAGCCTAATACATACACCACATGTGTTGTATTGCAATTTATAAAATGACCAATGTTCTATTTCTTGTCCGTATTGTAGCCGAAGGTAAGGGTTTTGTTCTTGCCTATTGGGCAGATGTTACACATGCCACAGACAAAGAAACCATTTTGGTTTAGCTGGTCGCCAGGTACCCCCAGTCTCAGGTGTTGTCACATAACTCGGACATAGGGAATTTCTCAATGCTTTACCCTACCTGTATGTAATGGAGGGATTGTTCTCAATTGATTCTCTAAACCCAGGTATCCTAGTCAGTAGGTGCCAATGCTTACGAAAAACATTAAAAATGTCCACACTGTGTGTATTATATTGGGTGATAAACCTGGCTTTAGGGTTCCCACTATCTCTTCTCGGCTTGTCCTGAAGTGTTGTTTCCCTGGCGCGTTGTAAATTCTATTCTCCGCTTTTTTTAGGGTCCATCTTTTGTAGCCCCGGCTGGTAAATCTTTCAACCGTATCCTTGATATGACTGTTAAATGTCATTTCTTCGCTACAATTGGGTCTAATTCTGGTCATTTCTCCAAAGGGAATGTTATTAATCACAGATTTAGGGTGTGCACTTGTGGCATGTAATACTGCGTTACACGCAGTATCCTTTCTGAAGAGGGTACTCTCTATTTTGCCGGATTTTATGTAAAATTGGATATCCAGAAAGTTAATATGGTCTTGGTGGCATGCCATAGTGAATTTCATATTGTAATTGTTGTCATTGAGGAAGGTGACGTATTGATTAAGCTGTTCTTCTGTACAAGATCATAAACAGATCACATCTTCGATGTACCTCCCCCAGTACAAGATGTTATTAGTCCAGGGGGAGGCACCTCTGCTCCAAGCATGCTCCATCTCGAACCACCCCATGAAGAGGCAGGCGTACGAAGGAGCAAACTTGGAGCCCATCGCAGTTCCACGCAATTGATGGAACCACCGTTTATCAAATAGGAAGTAGTTATTAGTCAGGATAACCATGATCATAGAGATAATCATCTCATTATAATCATATAGTGCAGCATCGTCTTTGTCTAAAAATGATCGAATAGCCTGGATGCCATGATCCTTATCAATGCAAGTGTAAAGGCTCTCTACATCTAGAGTCACGAACATCAGGTCATCAGACCACTCAAAATCATTAAGTTTAGTGAGAATATCCTTACTGTCCCTAACATAGGAGGGCAGATTAGAGACATATCCCTGAAGTTTGGTATCCACATATTGGGACAGTCTTTCCATGGGAGACCCTACCCCCGATATTATGGGCCTTCCAGGTGGGAATTGCCCACCTTTATGTACTTTGGGAAGTACATAGATGCAGGGAAAGGAGGGACATTCTACTATTAGAAACCTGAATTCTTCTTCCGACAGTAATCCTGTCTCTCTCCAATCACAAATGTGGGCGTTGATCAGTTTCGTACTTTCTACAATTGGATTGTAGGTTATTTCCCTATGGAAAGACTTGTTGTCAAGTTGTCTCTTAATTTCATTCATATAGTCAATATTATTCATTATGACGATGTTCTCGCCTTTGTCGGCCTCCCTGATTACAATACTTTTGTCTTCATTAAGTCTCCTGAGGGCTTGTTTCTCTGCCCATGTGATGTTATGGGTCATTTTCGGAGTAAACCTTTTGGGTTTCTCCAAATCATACAAATCCTGAGTAACTTTTTCATGGAAGATATCCATATTATGATGGTAGGAATGTGTGGGAGTAAATTTAGATTGTGGAGGCAGGCCAGTATCCGTACCAGTTGTCTGTGAGATGTTCAAATCCTTCAATAACAAAGGAATATCAATGCTTTCCTCATCATCTAATGTTAGAAGGCAATGCACTCCACGCATCTCCCCTATTGTGTGTGTGCCTTCCTGTAAATCATCTTCCCTTTCCCTTACATCCTGTGGTCTATTTGCAAAGTAATCTTTCAGCTTCAGTACTCTCGCAAATTTAAAAAGGTCAATGTGTGTACTAGCAAAATCACCTTCTTGTGTCGGACAAAAATTGAGACCTTTGCTCAGGATTTTCACTTCATCTGCATCTAGACGTTTATTCGACAAGTTACCAATTTTTAAATCTGTGTTGGCATTTGGTAACAAAATTGTATCAGCCATGTCACAATTCATCAAAAATTCCACTTTTTCGACTTCATTACCACATTTGGATTGTTCCCAGGTTTCCCTCTTGTACCTGTTTTTTGCTCTCCTCCCACCCCGCCTTGTTTTTTTATGTCTCTTTTCTGTTGCAGGCGGTTGCTGATACGGAGTTTCGCCAGCTCCTTTTGAAAGGAGGTGGCGCCCTCCCCTAAAGGGACATCTGGAGCAGTCACATTAGAGGCTATACTACTCTGTGATGACACCGAAAGATTACTATTAGAACCTGTGTCGTCACTCTCTTCTCTGAGATCCCTTTTTCTCTTCCTATTGGTGTCGTATGCGACCTGTATACCATCATATTTTTTAACAAAAGTATACACCCTTCCGTCTTTATAATCTCTATCATTCCTCTTGATTTTTATCAGTTTTTTATTTTGAGGTAAATCTGATGTTTATCCATAACATCCTTAAGTATGGCAACATTTTTTTCAACTAAATCCTTTTCAGGCATCTCATTTTCTAGATTTTCGATCTCAGCTTGAAGTTTTTCACCTTTTTCAGCCGCATGTCTGACCAGGATTTGCATCATCGTATTCGATGCCCCCCCTAGGTTACACTCCCATTCTTTCAAGAGATCACTACTCAGATCCTCAAAAGTGGGGAAAACTAAGATACGCAAGCCTCGCGGTATCTTACCATTTTTCATATATTGCTGTAAAGTTACACCATCCCACCACCTACTGAGTTCTTGTTTGCGTAAGCGTTCTAACTTTAAGAACAAATCCTTGAGGCTAGTTTTAGTGGTGGTGGTAGTGTTAGGTGTCAGTTTTGGACTATCGGCCGCAAACAAATCTTGGGCCAATTCCTCCAGTCCATCCTGAAATCTAGGCATTATATTTGGAAAGTATCCAGATTTATAATAGAGAAATAATCAAGAACATTCAGCCTATGAAACAAGTGCAAAACAGTCCAGCAAATAGATTCAAAAAGGACAACTGCAGCTGACCAGGGCTTCGCACTTAAATTTTGAATCTCGGCAAGTCCATAAGACACTGTGCACAAAGAAGATCCTGAGCTAGCCGCAGAGAAGCTCCACTGTTGAAACAGATACAAATTCTTATAGGTAAGGATGGTGCACAAGAAGTAGAAGTCCAAGAAAGTTGTGATAGTTAGAAAAAGTTATTTTATTATTCCAATTCTTTAAACGGCCTCAGCCAACGCGTTTCGTTCTCAGTTCTGCATCCTATAACTATAATTCTGACTGAGCACCTTACTCTTCATAAACAGGTGTGTTTATTTTTTTTTTTTATTCAATTTATATTATGCACTGGTCATTTGCCTAGGTTCCAGGTCTATAAGCCTGTTTGCATTTTTTGTATATCGTGAGCAATTTCATCATGTACTACCCTCATGACCTGTGGTGAAATGCTGTTCCATATGTACAGTTGCTCCCGTTTTGGAACAGTTATACTTACCTCCGTGGTGCCAGCCGTATTGTATCTATCGTGACCATTTGAGAAATATCAAAGAGGACAGTATGTGGCCCAATAATTTGAGTATAGGTCTGGTAAATAAATTGATAATTGTATAGCGCACTACTCACCGCAAGGGTCTCAAGGCGCTTGTACGAATAACGCTGTGGAACCCATTCTGGCTTTCCCTGTGAGGCGTCCACTCCTGGGCACCCCCAAGGTGGAGGCCAGGCATCCTTAGAGTTGTGGGGGCCATTGTGGAGATTAGGCAAGCTATTGCCCAGAGTTGTAGAGTGGGACTCCTTCATTGGAATAGGCGCCAAGGCGAGAATTATCAGGTCAGTGGAATTTTAACGTAGAAGTTAACGTAGAAGATGGATCTATGCACAAATATAAGAGAAAATTAATATTGACCAAAAGCAAGCCTACCAGACCGATACTCAAATTATTAGGCCACATACTGTCCGACACAAGAAGGTGATTTTGCTAGTTCACACATTGACCTTTTTAAATTTGCGAGAGATTATAAAGACGGAAGGGTGTATACTTTTGCTAAAAAATATGATGGTATACAGGTCGCAGACGACACCAATAAGAAGAGAAAAAGGGATCTCAGAGAAGAGAGTGACGACACAGGTTCTAATAGTAATCTCTTGGTGTCATCACAGAGTACTATAGCCTCTAATGTGACTGCTCCAGATGTCCCTTTAGGGGAGGGCGCCACCTCCTTTCAAAAGGAGCTGGCGAATCTCCGTATCAGCAACCGCCTGCAACAGAAAAGAGACATAAAAAACAAGGCGGGGTGGGAGGAGAGCAAAAAACAGATACAAGAGGGAAACCTGGGAACAATCCAAATGTGGTAATGAAGTCAAAAAAGTGAATGTTTTGATAAATTGTGACATGGCTGATACAATTTTGTTACCAAATGCCAACACAGATTTGAAAATTGTTAACTTGTCGAATAAAAGTATAGATGCAGATGAAGTGAAAATCCTGAGCAAAGGTCTCAATTTTTGTCCGACACAAGAAGGTGATTTTGCTAGTACACATATTGACCTTTTTAAATTTGTGAGTGTACTGAAGCTGAAAGATTACTTTGCGAATAGACCACAGGATGTAAGGGAAAGGGGAGATCATTTACAGGAAGGCACACACACAATAGGGGAGATACGTGGAGTGCATTGCCTTCTAACTTTAGATGATGAGGGAAGCATTGACATTTCTTTGTTATTGAAGGATTTGAACATCTCACAGACAACTGGTACGGATACTGGCCTGAGTCCACAATCTAAATTTACCCCCACACATTCCTACCATCATAATATTGATATCATCCATGAAAATGTTACTCAGGATTTGTATGATTTGGAGAAACCCAAAAGGTTTACTCCGAAAATGACCCATATCATCACATGGGCAGAGAAACAAGCCCTCAGGAGACTTAACGAAGACAAAAGTATTGTAATCAGGGAGGCCGACAAAGGCAGGAACATCGTCATAATGAATAATATTGACTATATGAATGAAATTAAGAGACAACTTGACAACAAGTCTTTCCATGGGGAAATAACCTACAATCCAATTGTAGAAAGTATGAACTGATCAACGCCCACATTTGTGATTGGAGAGAGACAGGATTACTGTCGAAAGAAGAATCCAGGTTTCTAATAGAAGAATGCCCCTCCTTTCCCTGCATCTATGTACTTCCCAAAGTACATAAAGGTGGGCAATTCCAACCTGGAAGGCCCATAATATCGGGGGTGGGGTCTCCCATGGAAAGACTGACCCAATATGTGGATACCAAACTTCAGGGATATGTCTCTAGTCTGGCATGCCTGTATGTATCTAGATTTGAAGAGAAGCATATCTTCAATCCCTCTGCACCGTTCTTTGAAAATATTTCTGATTGGACACGTTATATAGATGACGTTTTTTTCATATGGACAGGCCCAAGAGAAACTCTTATGGAATTCATCCTCTGGCTCAATCTAGGGGATGTTAACTTAAGGTTCACCCACTGCATAAGTAACACCAGATGTGAGTTTTTAGATATAGTAATAAAACATGAGACAGGAAAATTGATGGTAGAATTGTTCACCAAGCCTACTGATAGGAATACCATGCTACACTTTGAAAGTTACCACCCTCCATGCCAAAAGAATAATATACCCTACGGTCAGTTCTTAAGGCTTAGAAGAAACTGCACTAAAAACTCTGATTTTGACAAACATGCCAAAATCCTCACAGAAAAGTTCGTAGAGAGGGGTTACCCTAAAAAGCTTGTCAGACATTCCTACAAGAGGGCAAAATACTTCAATCGAGAAGAATTCTTTAAACCAAAAGACAGAGACAATCAGACAACTCCTCTGATTTTTGTCACTAATCACAGCAGCCTCAACAATAAGAATAAAAATATAATAAATCGTAATTGGCATCTTGTGGAAAACCAAAAGGGTACGACTCTACCTAAACCTATGTTTTCTTATAGACGTAACAAAACTATAAGAAATAGCCTGGTAAAAACATACAGAGAAGCGAACCCCCAGAGCCAATCCACAATAGACAGGAATCCATTACCCAAGGGTACTTTCCCTTGCAGTGGCTGTAGTAATTGTAAAGACATTATGAAAGGCGCGGAAATCATTATAGGAGAAAAGACACATAGAGTCCATGACTTCTTTAATTGTAGATCCAAAAATTTGATCTATCTGATAAAATGTCCCTGTAATTCTATATATATAGGGGAAACATCCAGGGAAATCAGGACGAGATTAAACGAACATAGATCTGCAATCAGAACCCAAAAAATCACAGCACCACTGGTGGAACATTGGATTACTGCCAAGCACACCCAACAAGATCTCAAATGGTGTGTCTTGGAAACTGTGAAAATGAACATGAGAGGGGGAGACATTGTAACCAAACGCAAAAGAAGAGAACAATTTTACATGTCAAAATTCAACTCTGTGCGCAACGGTCTAAATAGTAAAGAAGACTGGGAGAGGATAATTTAGACAACTCAAATAGTGCGGTCTGTATGACTATCATTCAAATAAAGAGACCTAAGAATATAACTATAGCCAAATCCATATGCCACAGGGCAGTCCTCCAGTTGTCCAGATATTGGAGAAACTAAAATTAAAAGTTTTAAGAATACGATGACTATTCATATTATTATATAAATAGGAATTATCCCTCGCCATAAATAGTCAATAAAATGTGAGTTTATTCAATATCGAAATATATATTGTAGCACAGCAATTTACTTTATACTTAAAAGAGACCATAAGCGGTGTTTTCAGACATCACTCAAAGATGTCGGCAAAAAACAGTTGTCCTATTCTGGATATTTAAAGACACCAACAATAGGTAACCGAATAACACGATAGGCAAAGGTTGCCAAATCTAGAAATTAATTAACATCGTCGCAAAACTATAGATGCCTTAGATATATATAACAAAGGGGCTACTCCTATAATAAAGGGATAGAGGAAAAGGCAAAGGTTGCCAAATCTAGAAATTAATTAACATCGTCGCAAAACTATAGATGCCTTAGACATATATAACAAAGGGGCTACTCCTATAATAAAGGGATAGAGGAACAATAATTTTAGTATCGGATTATAGTGCATTCCCCATTCCAAAATGGCCGACAGGCATTATGGGACCGGAACCGAGCGGTAACCTAGGTTGAATTTCAACCTGGAAAGGGAAATATTAACAGCCTACGAACAGCCAGGCAAGATGTCCCAATAGGCAACCAAAGAACAGGACAGGCAAAGGTTGCCAAATCTAGATAGTAATTAACATCGTCGCAAAACTATAGATGCTTTAGATATATATAACAAAGGGGCAACTCATATATTTAAGGGACAGAGGAACAATAATTTTAGTATCGCATTGTAGTTAGTTCCCCATTCCAAAATGGCCGACAGGTATCACGTGACCGGAACCAAAAGGGAAACTAGGTTGAACTTCAACCTGGAAATGGAAATATAAACAGCCCACGAACGGCTAGGCAAGATGTCCCATATGCTGTACCAGGAAGAAGATGACAGGGAGGCCGCTGGTTGTTTTTTCAGGTAAGCCGAGAGGCTACGAATTTCATTGCTTAGACGGAAATAGAGCGCGACAAATAATAAATAGGAGAAGGTCAGAATTACCACTAGCTTAAGGTCACTACGGCGCGATATTTATAGAATACGATAAGGCTACAAACCTACGCTATTTTCGGCCGCGACACTACTATTTGAGGAAGTGAATAAAAAACAGACTGCATGCCTAAATTAGCATTTCTGCCACTGACGAACAGGAATCGATTGTTGAAAACTGCTTGTAGTGCGCAATAGTTTTTACATGGTATTAGACCATACTCTCGGCCCCGATAAAACCCTTTTGAGATAATCCTGACTCAAAATACGGGCAGAGGGATGCCAAATACCTCCCAGAAACAGACAGGTGTGAACAATAAACAGCCGCGTGTTGGTCCTGACATCTCTGGGGACAACGAGTAACAGTGTATTCTGTGTCCAGTGAACTTAATTAGAAGAACATCGTCAACACGCACCCTAAACATCTGAACCATCGTCTCCGGGTATAAATAGCGACACGCACTAAATAAGCCTACTATTAGGAAGTAGGAGCACGTTATGGCGACAGATATTTTCACAAGAAGTCCATCTTATCATTTATCGATTAACTTAAAGAAGGTCTCCAGAAATATCAAAAACGGAAGATTAGAGAGAAATAGAGAAAACAATTAGAGTCAAAGATTAATGTTGGATATATTCTTATTAACAGATAATCTGATATAAGGAAGCACGAAATCGGACGAATACAGTCAGGAGCGGGAGTAAAGAATCATAGCTCCTTCAGACCCCATGAGGTGGTCCTAAGCTTCTAACCTAAGGTATTACAACATATATACATAAAAACCTTGTTTTTGACCATAATTGAAAGACTTACCCCACCCACCAATTTCTATTGTGTGTATTTCTGTCTATTCCCAGCAAAAGTGTAAATACCCATACGGTGGTCATCCCTGGTACAGCAGACCTATCCAGTATATAAGCATCTGGATCCAGGTATGACGGTATTTAAATTATTATACTACGGCAAGGCTTGACAAAAGGATTGGGCGATTAAATCATGCCAAAACCATTTACTTTTTAGGTGGAAATATTTTAAACATGCTGAAAATGTGCTTCAAAAGGAGTAAGAAATAGAGGATATCACAATTGCTTGTCATTATCAGATTCGCTCAATACCTGGAGGTATGTGAACAAATGTAGCATTGAAAGGAAGTCTTTTGGGGTATAGACACTAGACAGACATGTGTTGGACTATATAAAGTCAGAGTGAGAAAACCAGATAGTAGGAACACTATCAGAAACATTGCTATGATAAAGTGTAAAGGATCCTAACTGTCGGAAATATAGCCATAATAAAGTATCTGTGACCAAAATTTTTTTAAAAAAATGTTTTTTTAAGAAATTCTTGCACTGTAAATCTTGAAATATGGAAATAAGGGAACACTAAGGACAACCAAGGTATCCCATAAGTGTGAGACTATGGAGCCGATTGAAATAGTAAAATGAACCACAACTGATAGACCAGTCTATAATGAAGTATAGAACTGTAGATTTGTAATGTGCAACACTATGATTAATTGTTAGTATAATTTAGGGTCTCTGTCATAAGTCTTAAACAATTTGTAATTGTGGCATTCTCTTTTTAGTGATTTTAAAAACCGTCCTGAAGAAGGTGTGACTATCCTGTCAAGACACCGAAACGCCGCGTCGACTTTTTGTTTTTTATTGAATTTGTTTATAATTTTGTGTAATATTAAATGTTATGTATTGTAATGAGACAATTTTTAAATAAATCACTGTTTTTATGATATACAAACATAAGGATCTTTTTTGAATGCCACAAGACTTACATTTGGACCTTGAGTACCTAACTAAACTGCCATTTATTATGTATTATTTGTTGTCTAGCTAAGGTTGATTGTTATGTCAGAACTATAAGGTTGTCCTTCGGGTCAGGCTGTGTCTCATTGCATCTGTTCAAGACAAGGGACGCCCTGACGGAGGGTATATCCTTACACTTAGGGACTGTTTTTTTGTTTTAGAAAGTATGAACTGATCAACGCCCACATTTGTGATTGGAGATAGACAGGATTACTGTCGAAAGAAGAATCCAGGTTTCTAATAGAAGAATGCCCCTCCTTTCCCTGCATCTATGTACTTCCCAAAGTACATAAAGGTGGGCAATTCCAACCTGGAAGGCCCATAATATCGGGGGTGGGGTCTCCCATGGAAAGACTGTCCCAATATGTGGATACCAAACTTCAGGGATATGTCTCTAATCTGCCCTCCTATGTTAGGGACAGTAAGGATACTCTCACTAAACTTAAGGATTTTGCGTGGTCTGATGACCTGATGTTCGTGACTCTCGATGTAGAGAGCCTTTACACTTGCATTGATAAGAATCATGCCATCCGGGCTATTCGATCATTTTTAGAAAAAGACGATGCTGCACTATATGATTATAATGAGATGATTATCTCTATGATCATGATTATCCTGACTAATAACTACTTTCTATTTGATAAACGGTGGTTCCATCAATTGCGTGGAACTGCGATGGGATCCAAGTTCGCTCCTTTGTACGCCTGCCTCTTCATGGGTAGTTCGAGCTGGAGCATGTTTGGAGCACAGGTGCCTCCCCCTGGACTAATAACATCGTGTACTGGGGTAGGTACATCGATGATGTGATCTGTTTATGATCTGGTACAGTAGAACAGCTTAATCAATACGTCACCTTCCTCAATGACAACAATTACAATATGAAATTCACAATGGCATGCCACCAAGACCATATTAACTTTCTGGATATCCAATTTTACATAAAATCAGGCAAAATAGAGAGTACCCTCTTCAGAAAGGATACTGCGTGTAACGCAGTATTACATGCCACAAGTGCACACCATAAATCTGTCATTAATAACATTCCCTTTGGAGAAATGACCAGAATTAGACCCAATTGTAGCGAAGAAATGACATTTAACAGTCATATCAAGGATACGGTTGAAAGATTTACCAGCCCGGGCTACAAAAGATGGACCCTAAAAAAGCGGAGAATAAATTTACAACGTGACCAGGGAAACAACACTTCAGGACAAGCCGAGAAGAGATAGTGGGAACCCTAAAGCCAGGTTTATCACCCAATATAATACACACAGTGTGGACATTTTTAATGTTTTTCGTAAGCATTGGCACCTAATGACTAGGATACCTGGGTTTAGAGAATCAATTGAGAACAATCCCTCCATTGCATACAGGAAGGGTAAAGCATTGAGAAATTCCCTATGTCCGAGTTATGTGACAACACCTGAGACTGGGGGTACCTGGCTACCAGCTAAACCAAATGGTTTCTTTGTCTGTGGCATGTGTAACATCTGCCCAATAGGCAAGAACAAAACCCTTACCTTCGGCTACAATACGCACAAGAAATAGAACATTGGTCATTTTATAAATTGCAATACAACACATGTGGTGTATGTATTAGGCTGTAAATGTGGGATTGTTTATGTTGGCAGCACGATTTGCTGTCTTAAAATCAAAATGCAGGAACATAGATGTGCAATTAGGTCTAAAGACACCAAATATCCACATACGGAGCACTATATGAAGGAACACCCAGACGATCTTTCATTCTGGTTACACGCAATTGATCATGTACCGGTACCCACAAGAGGAGGAAATAGGGAGCTACTATTGAGGCAGAAAGAATCCAGGTGGATTTGTAATCTGAGGGCTATCCAACTTGGACACAATACGGATGGGGAGATGCATTATTTCCTATGATCTGATAAAGCGGTATGTAACTTATCAGTATTCCTGATGACTGATAAAAATGGGGTTTCTCTGTTTAAGAAACTGTGGTCTCAGAATTCTAGCTGATAGTTTGGACACCAAGACAGCCGTAGGAGGTGAGAGGATCTATAGTGCTTTTATGGGTGTTTTATGTTTATCGGGAACAGTCGCTGTGGGAGGTCGGGTTCCGACTGCTTCAGTCAAACGCCAGTATTTCATGGCGGGGGATGACTCACTTCAGTAGCCACCTCGTTCACCTAATACATCACGTACTATATGCATTATTACACTGGGGGTGAAGTAAATTCTGTATCTTAGTCTATTTATGAGGCACCTTCCTTGTTTTATTACTCGCACCACAATGAGTTGTTTTGCGAACCTTACAATCGTTTGTTTTTGAAAACATATGGGGCAACAATATACTGTTTATTTTATATATATTCTCCCCTCCAGGTGGAAAGTCTCTTTATAGATGGGAAGGATATTATACGTACTTGTTATTGTGGGGTTATAGATGCCCCTTTTTTTCTGTTCATCTGCCTATCTGCAGGTATGTACAAGTATTGCGCTGCGTTTTCTAATGCAACGATGTACCGATGATATACAAGGGCTACACTAATGACTGTGTTTCTATTATTAGCTTCTACTCCCTGTTCTGCATCCTATAACTATAATTCTGACTGAGCACCTTACTCTTCATAAACAGGTGTGTTTATTTATTTTTTTAAATTTCAATTTATATTATACACTGGACATTTGCCTAGGTTCCAGGTCTATAAGCCTGTTTGCAGTTTTTTGTATATTGTGAGCAATTTCATCATGTACTACCCTCATGACCTGTGGGGAAATGCTGTCTCCATATGTACAGTTGCTCCAGTTTTGGAACAGTCATACTTACCTCTGTGGTGCCAGCCTTATTGTATCTATCGTGACCATTTGAGAAATATCAAAGAGGACAGTATGTGGCCTAATAATTTGAGTATAGGTCTGGTAGGCTTGCTTTTGGTCAATATTAATTTTCTCTTATATTTGTGCATAGATATATCTTCTACGTTATCTGTGCCAGTCCGGAGTGTTGTGGTAAATAAAGCATTACCCTGTCATAATTTCTATACTTAAACAAAGGGTCATTAAATGAGAGGCAGAGTCCGTGGTGTCCGATTCAAAAGGGCTTTATTTCAATAACTCGAGTTAGGGGAGAATCGGTTCCGGAAGGTTCAGGAAGGGTCTTCTAAACTTTATTCACAGAGTACAATATTTATACATTTAATCTCGTACATAGGGAGGAGCGCTCCAGGCAGAGCAAGAGAAAGAGAGAGATAAGAGCATGTGGGCGTGCATGAGGGCGTACATGTGGGCGTTCACTTGAGGAGTCATAGGTGAGTCATAGGTGGGTGGGTGCATAGAGGGGGGTTGCATGGCCAGCTTGAACTTCACCCTACTAGTGTGCGCGACTTGGTCATGACGTTGTAATTGACGTGTAACTGGGGGCAAACTGACTTTCGGTCTAGTAGGGAGGCCTTCAGTGTCAGGACGACCAGCACGTCGGGTATTATCTGATATCTTAAGTCCGGGGATGTATTATCTGAAGCAAAGGTCGCTCATCACCAAGAGCCAATGTGGGCATATATTTCTTCGTTCATTTGCGTGGGGCTTTGAGTTTTCTATGGATGTGAGCTCTGCAAATCACTTAAACGGAGACAGAAAGGCTAGGCCCTATCTCTGCAGACGGGTTCTGTTTACCTTCTTCACCAGGCAGGAATGTGATTCTGTAGAGCAAGCAGATAACTGTGTGCAAAATACTGTCTTGGCACCCTGTGCTGGGCCCCTCTCGGCTTAGACAAAAGTATGCAAAGGTCAGGGATACGTAGCTGCAGCCCTCAGAGTGTTTGGAGGCATGAAACCTTAATTCGGGTCCTGCCTCAGGCTGAGCCACAAAATGGGTTCATCTCGATATATTAAACGTGCACAATGCAAACACATGGGCCACATGGGCCTCAGTGCAGAATGAACGTTTCTTTTATGAAAGACTTGGTAACTGGCATCCTAATGTGGGACGCAAATGCAGAGGCCTCATTATTCAGGCCACAGAGGGAAAATGCATGGGTGACATGCATATACACTAAACGTTGGGGTACAAGCAGGGAACACATTGGCCATGTAAAATTTCTATTTCCTCAGTGTGACTACCTCTGCCTTCAATTGAATTGATATGATAAAGTTAACGCAATTCCACATATTATGTCTCCCCTGCAGGCTGCAAGGTGAGAGATTTGACTGCTATCACTAGTTACCGGGGGTTAGTCATGGAGGGTGTATTTTGATGTCGGTGTGCTGGTCATGTGACATTGTCTCAGCCCCCCCCTCTAAAATCGATCTCTTCTCATATTGTTTCATTTAGAAACTCAATCAACCAGCAACTTGGAGATTTCGTGTTTGTTGAATACACTTGGCTTTCTTATGGGACTCCCCTATAAGACTTTCTAGGTGAGTACAGTCATTTGTATCTTTGTGTGTGCTTGTGGACACCACTGGTAAAGAGAGTCCTAATCAAGCTCTTGATAGTCTGAGAACAACATGAATACCTTAGAGATGGGTTAGTATCTGCACCCCCCTCTAGCAGTTTCTGGATGACTTACCTGTTTTTTTGATGTTTTTTTTCACGTTCTTTACCTATATGTCGGTCATAAATTGACTCTTGGTGGTCTTTCTTTACATCTTCATCTATTTATTATTATTTTCTGCTCTTGATCGCTCAATCGCCTGGTATATCTATTTAGTTATACTCAATCGGTCCCATCTTGCATCCTACCTCTTCGCTTCCTTTTTTCTCTTTTTCTCCTTTTCTTCTTTCTCAGATTTTTTCTCTTGCCATAGTCCCCCTCTTTTTCTTGAGTAGGGTGGTTACCTCCCTTTTTTTTAATATACAGAGTCATGATTACTGTAAGCATATTATGCTCTATAAGTTAGTCTTGTTAATATATACGTTTTTGCACTAGTGTTTTTAGTGGTTGTCATTTTTATATATTTCTATGCAGCTTATGTTGATATATACTTTTGTTCTCCCGTCATGTTTAGTTTGAGTCTTTGCAATACATGTAAACAGTTATGTTTGTTTTGTTATTATTGTATTGTGTCAGATACCCATTTTTCTAGTCTCTGTATTTAGTGGTTTTATTTGTGCTTATTCAGCCCTGAGGAAGTTCCTACGGGAACGAAGCGCGTTGGCTCAGGCCATTTAAAGAATTGGAATAATAAAAGTACTTTTTCTAAATATCACAACTCTCTTGGACTCCTACTTCTTGTGCACCATCCTTACCTATAAGAATACGCGTTGTAATGGCTGTGACTTACGTCCTTCAAATAAGTTTTTAGGTATACGTGTGACCAAGTCTGATAACAACAGAAAATAGGAGGACGATAAAGTGAAAGTAACAGATATAATAAAAACAACAGTGAAAAACGACTAAAATGGCAGTCGATAGAGTACCTCATCAACTTTTGGCACCTCGACACTACGTTCCAAATAAATGTAGATAAAATACGATTATTGATATATTACAAAGTACAACAGAGGATGGCACACACGAACCGGGAAAACAAAACGCCAAATTTAATACCTGAAATAAAGAAAGCTTTGTTTGTTGAATTTGAAGAAAAAGAAAAAAACGTCAGCTTTGAAACGAGGCTGCGCATGCGTAGAGAGTACAACTAATACACAAAAAATAGGAAAGTTTTACATACTATCATAGAAATGAAGGGGCATATTATCAACAAAAGGCGATCCATTACCACTACTTTTATCGCCAGTAACTGCCGATAAAGCTGTGATAATGGGCTTCATAATAGGCCCTTGTAAATTCCCATAGCAGCCCAGGTTCTACTATTACCATGGGCTGCTATGGCAATTCACAACTGCATATTATAAAGAGCATTATCACCACTTTATCAGCAGTCTCCTGCCAATAAAAGCGGCAATAATGCATCGCCTTATGTTGTTGATAGTATACCCAGAAATTCGTTTTATTAATTTAATTGTTTACTTGCCTACAATCATCCAGATTCCGTTCTTTATCACCCGCACCCTGCCCCTCCTCTGCCCCGCCTGTCCCACCGCAACTCCCTCCAAGGACCGCGTCTAGGCTTGATAATACGCCCTTTTTAATTCCCATAGAAGCCCATGTTAACACCAGAAAGTGGGCTACTATGGAAATTAACAAGGGCGTATTATGAAGACCATTTTCGCCATTTTATCAGCTCTTTCCTGCCCATAAAACAACGATAATTTTAACACCGTTCCTTGATAATATGCCCATCAGTGCCATATCATCAGTAAAGGGCGATACATTATCGCCGCTTTTATCGGCAGAAAACTGACGCTAAAGCGCCGATAATGGGCTTGATAATAGGCCCTTGTAAATTCCCATACCAGCCCATGTTCTAGTGTCAACATGAGATTCTATGGCAATTCACAAGGATATATTTTCAAGCCCATTATCGCTGCTTCATCGACCGTTTCCTGACGATAAAAACTGCGATAATGTATCGCGTTTTTGTTGATAATATGACCCATTGCTCTCTTTTTTTTGACAAGTAAACTTAGGTGCATATTATCAAGGACCGGTGTTAAAATGATCACAGTTTTATTGACAGGAAACTGCCGATAAAACGGGGATATTGAGCTTGATAATATGGCCTTGTTATTTCCCATAGGAGCCCATGTTAACACCAGAACATAGCCTTCTATGACAATTTACAAGGACGAATTATCAAGCCCACCCTCCCAACAGTAATATCACTGCCCCAAAAATACAGCATTCCCTGCGACGGGGAGAGAGAGAGAGAGAGCTCAAAACATTTTTTTTTTTAAAAAGACCCGAGGGGTTGTTGAGTATGCACCCTTATCATCTGGCTCCATGTGGACCCTTGTTACATTCATAATAAATACATCTTTCATCTATTCTGGTGTCATCGATTACTTCCCACAACAGGGGTGCCGCTCACCGAGACTGCGAGGAGTAGGACCGAAACCCCAAAATACTTCAAAATACAACCAGAGGAGTACCGTTCCCCAGTGCTCAGGGCACCTTACAAGCCCCCATTATGCAGAAAAATTGCCCACGTAATTTGCCCCCCCGGGACCTAATGAATAAAACAAACTTCTACTTTTTTTTTCACCTTTTCTACCGCGTACAAGTACTGCACGAGTACCCCGCCATTTTTTATTTTTCAAAAAACAAAAATTGAGCCTAAAGATACATGTACCACCCCCTGACCAAGACTAAAGGGTCAGAATGTTTCTACCCTGCCCCCTTTACTTATTTCTCAACTTCCCTTTACTTTTTTCTTGTGACTCTCCTTTCCAGACAAACAAGATGGCTGCCAAAATTTCCCCTTGTAGTATTGGCAGCCAATCAGCATCCAGCTCCTAATTATAAGTATTTCCATACGCATACGCCGCGATTTGTCTTTAAAAAATATCAAAAATAGAGCCTAAACATCGATATACGACCCCCTGAGCAAGCCTAGAGGGTCAGAATGTCTCTAGCCTACCCCCTTCCCTTATTTCTCAACTTTGTTTTACTGTTTTCTTGTGACTCGGTTCTAGCGAGCCACAAGACGGCCGCCAACACTTCCTGGTTTCGAGTGTTGACAGACAGTTCTCAGCCAATCAGCATGCAGCTTGCGCTCGTAATTGAACAGATTTCTGTACACGTGCTGAACTCCGTCTCTAGACATCACTATGATTTTACTTGCAATTTTCTCAGAAACTACTGAACGGATTTACACCATTTAACAAAAAGCACAATCTACGAACAGAACTCTACATCTCTGCCAAATTTTGTGTAATTCCGTTCAGCCGTTCGAGCTGTTGCCCGGCTAAAGGTCCTATGTAAAATTGCATGGGGAAAACACATTTTGGGACCCCTTTTTTTTCAGCCCCCGCTTGACGAATCACCCCCAAACTTTCAGGGAAGGAGCGGAACCGAGCGGGCCTTTTTCTTGGAGAAATTAACGAAGATTCGTCCACCGGCGCCAAAGTTATTCCAAATAGAATGTTGTGGATTTCCTATGGAAACTAGGTCCTAACTATAACTACCTACTGGCGACCACCAGTAGGTAATATATATATATATATATATATATATATATATATATATATATATATATATATATATATATATATATATATATATATATATATACATATATTACCTACTGGCGGTCGCCAGTAGGTATATATAGTTAGGATTTTTTTTAATAGGGATTTCTGAAAATTCTATGTTGAATAACTTTGGCGTTGATGGACGGAATTGGCTGAAATTTTCAGAAAAATGGCACCTTTTGTTTCTGAGCGTCCCCTGAATGTTTGGGGGGGTTTCATCAAGCGGGGGCCGAGAAAAAAGGGGGGTCCCAAAACGTGTTTTTAACATTGAGTTTTCCATAGGGCGGTTGGACTCACTTTTAGCTCGAACGGCTGAATGGATTTCCACAAAACTTGGCAAAATTGTAGGGACTGGTAGCCCGATGTGCCTTTGCTATGTCTCAAGATATATGCTCCAGTGGTTTTTACGAAAATTAACTTTGAAAAATATATATTGGGCTACATTGGGCTATATATATGTTAGAGCCCAAATGTAGCCCAATGAAGCCCAATGTAGCCCAAAGATGGCCACCAGAGACAAAAAAAACAAATGTAGCCCAAATATCAGCCAGATGTAGCCCAACTATAGCCCAGTGACAGAATGTCCCAGAGTGTTCTAAAGAACAACCAGAGCTCTAACAGTCTTACTTATGACAAAAGTATGGCACACCTGAAGTCATCTTGATTGGAATAAAGTGTTAACACTTAAAACATTTAATTTGCAAAGGAACAAAATGAGGGGTTTTATTTTGCCATAGAAATGTTATATATTACCTACTGGCGGTCGCCAGTAGGTATATATAGTTAGGATTTTTTTGAATAGGGATTTCTGAAAATTCTATGTTGAATAACTTTGGCGTTGATGGACGGAATTGGCTGAAATTTTCAGAAAAATGGCACATTTTGTTTCTGAGCGTCCACTGAAAGTTTAGAGGGGTTTCGTCAAGCGGGGGCCAAGAAAAAAGGGGGGTCCCAAAACGTGTTTTTAACATTGAGTTTTCCATAGGGCGGTTGGACTCACTTTTAGCTCGAACGGCTAAATGGATTTCCACAAAACTTGGCAAAATTGTAGGGACTGGTAGCCCAATGTGCCTTTGCTATGTCTCAAGATATATGCTCCAGTGGTTTTTACGAAAATTAACTTTGAAAAATATATATTGGGCTACATTGGGCTATATATATGTTAGAGCCCAAATGTAGCCCAATGTTGCCCAATGTAGCCCAATGTAGCCCAAAGATGGCCACCAGAGACAAAAAAAAACAAATGTAGCCCAAATATCAGCCAGATGTAGCCCTGGCGGTCACATCCTCTATTTTTAACATTGCGGCGGGTGCGGCTTCAAGCTGCACCCGCGGCAATGTTAAAAATGCAGTCATTGCATGTGCATGCAGAAAGAGGCAGGCACCGCGCGGTGCCTGCCGCTTTCTGCATGCACATGCAAGGGGGTACCATAGGTACCCCCCATGTGCACCCCCCACCCCCCCTTCACCTAGGGGGCCCGCAACGGGCCCCTGCAGTGAAGTTCCGTATGCTTTTCCACGGCGGAAAACCGCCGCGGAAAAGCATAATTGATAGCCCATCCTAATATGGCGGACGGTGTCTGAGAGACACCGTCACCATATTAGAGCTTTTCCGCCGCGGTTGTAATCCGACCGCGGCGGAAAAGCTGCGGACAGAAACCAGGACCCACCAGCCATCCTAATGTGGCGGTGGGTCTTTGGTCAGTCCGCTGCCATTTTTCCGCATCCTCGGGGCCGGCGGTGGCTTCCGCCAGCCCCGAAAATGCAGAAAAACCGCAATCATAATGACCCCCTTAATTTGCAAAGGAACAAAATGAGGGGTTTCATTTTGCCATAGAAATGTTATATATATATATATATATATATATAACATAGGTTATAGACCATATATTGTTAGGAATTAGCATTTACAAAACCTTGAAAATTCACTGAAAAAACCATAGGTTATAGACCATATATAGTTAGGAATTAGCATTTACAAAACCTTATTTTACTCACACAAAACCATTGAAATTCGCATATATAGTTAGTTGCACTAACTATATATCGCGCACCCGCAATCCACTGCTGATCATGTCACATATTACATCATTCATGACATGGTCAGTGACATCACTGATGACATCACTGATGACATCTCAAATGACATCACTGATGACATCACTGATGACATCTCAAATGACATCACAGATGACATCACTGATGACATCTCAAATGGCATCACTGATGACATCACTGATGACATCACTGATGACATCTCAAATGACATCACTGATGACATCACTGATGACATCTCATTTGACATTACTGATCACATCACTGATGACCTCATTCATGTGATAATACGATAACCCTCTTCAGACTCTAATATAACCTTAGATACACTCAGTGTAAACAGACACTCACAGACTGTCACTCATCCATGGAGTTACTCACACACCTAGTCAGTCATGCAAAGAATCAATCACACCTCCATTTCCTCAACTATACAGTTATACACACCTTACTTATTCAAACATATACTAACACATATTTACTCTCTCATACAATCCCTGATACAAGTTCACAATGATCCATACAGCCACTCACACATTCACTGGCTCTTATGCACAGTTATTTATATATGTCAACTCTCACATGTACTGTGTTTTACGTATGTACTTACTTTGACATGTAGCACTGAGATATCCATTCACTCACCAATACACTCATGCACACAGTCAACCGCCCATACAGCTGTTTCCACATGCACTTTTGAACCCATACATCTAGTGAATCAACTGCTCACACATCTATGCACAGAGTCATACACCTCCCAGCCACCCACACACACACTCAGTCTCCCATACAAATACTTGGGCAACCAATCAATAACACATATAGTTACTCATATAGCTACTGATCAACACATGCAGCAGTTTACAGAACAACAGACATAATGATGCACAAATTAAGGCAGTTTAGTCACTAACCCATGCACTCAGTGAGACACATTTAATCACTCACTCATACAGTCAGTCATGCACCTACTAAATCCTTCATCCAGACACTTATACATCCACTCATTCTTCAATATGTAAGACATATTTTAACTTTACAGAAACATACAGTCACTGGATGTTGTCATCAGTGATGTCATCAGTGATGACACTGACCATGTCATGAATGATGTAATATGTGACATGATCAGCAGTGGATTGCGGGTGCGCGATATATAGTTAGTGCAACTAACTATATATGCAAATTTTAATGGTTTGGTGTGAGTAAAATAAGGTTTTGTAAATGCTAATTCCTAACTATATATGGTCTATAACCTATGGTTTTTTCAGTGAATATATATATATATATCCAAAACACAGTATCCCACCTAGGGCCAGCCGAACTCGCGGCGGGTGCAACCGGGGAGCGGTGGTGGAAACCGCTTGTAACACAGCAAAAACAAGGAGTTCATGGTACTCCCAAGGTCCGGTGCACGCTCGGGTTGTGTGTCGGCTAGAAAGTACCCGCAGACGCGTTTCTGGCTCTTGCCGTCATCAGTGCGGAAAGCCGTCAGTAAAGCGGCACAGTTATTTAAATGGAAATGCCATGTGGTTGGTGGATTCTTGGCCAATGAAAGGCCGATGGCGCTCCCATAGCAAAAAACTTTATTGGTAGCCGTAACAACTGTGCCTGCACATCCCCTCGCCTGCCGCTAATAGAACGAAGACACTGTGAGTGTCACACAATGGTGGAGCACTCTAGCTTTGTATAAGCCACAACCTGCATGGGTCAACAGCGTCCGTAAGCGGCGTTTCGGCAGCCCAAATTGAATCCAAAACACAGTATCCCACCTGGGGCCAGCCGAACTCGCGGCGGGTGCAACCGGGAAGCGGTGGTGGAAACCGCTTGTAACACAGCAAAAACAAGGAGTTCATGGTACTCCCAAGGTCCGGTGCACGCTCGGGTTGTGTGTCGGCTAGAAAGTATCCGCAGACGCGTTTCTGGCTCTTGCCGTCATCAGTGCGGAAAGCCGTCAGTAAAGCGGCACAGTTATTTAAATGGAACTGCCATGTGGTTGGTGGATCCTTGGCCAATGAAAGGCCGATGGCGCTCCCATAGCAAAAAACTTTATTGGCAGCCGTAACAACTGTGCCTGCACATCCCCTCGCCTGCCGCTAATAGAACGAAGACACTGTGAGTGTCACACAATGGTGGAGCACTCTAGCTTTGTATAAGCCACAACCTGCATGGGTCAACAGCGTCCGTAAGCGGCGTTTCGGCAGCCCAAATTGAATCCAAAACACAGTATCCCACCTGGGGCCAGCCGAAATCGCGGCGGGTGCAACCGGGAAGCGGTGGTGGAAACCGCTTGTAACACAGCAAAAACAAGGAGTTCATGGTACTCCCAAGGTCCGGTGCACGCTCGGGTTGTGTGTCGGCTAGAAAGTATCCGCAGACGCGTTTCTGGCTCTTGCCGTCATCAGTGCGGAAAGCCGTCAGTAAAGCGGCACAGTTATTTAAATGGAACTGCCATGTGGTTGGTGGATCCTTGGCCAATGAAAGGCCGATGGCGCTCCCATAGCAAAAAACTTTATTGGCAGCCGTAACAACTGTGCCTGCACATCCCCTCGCCTGCCGCTAATAGAACGAAGACACTGTGAGTGTCACACAATGGTGGAGCACTCTAGCTTTGTATAAGCCACAACCTGCATGGGTCAACAGCGTCCGTAAGCGGCGTTTCGGCAGCCCAAATTTAATCCAAAACACAGTATCCCACCTGGGGCCAGCCGAACTCGCGTCGGGTGCAACCGGGAAGCGGTGGTGGAAACCGCTTGTAACACAGCAAAAACAAGGAGTTCATGGTACTCCCAAGGTCCGGTGCACGCTCGGGTTGTGTGTCGGCTAGAAAGTATCCGCAGACGCGTTTCTGGCTCTTGCCGTCATCAGTGCGGAAAGCCATCAGTAAAGCGGCACAGTTATTTAAATGGAACTGCCATGTGGTTGGTGGATCCTTGGCCAATGAAAGGCCGATGGCGCTCCCATAGCAAAAAACTTTATTGGCAGCCGTAACAACTGTGCCTGCACATCCCCTCGCCTGCCGCTAATAGAACGAAGACACTGTGAGTGTCACATAATGGTGGAGCACTCTAGCTTTGTATAAGCCACAACCTGCATGGGTCAACAGCGTCCGTAAGCGGCGTTTCGGCAGCCCAAATTGAATCCAAAACACAGTATCCCACCTGGGGCCAGCCGAACTCGCGGCGGGTGTAACCGGGAAGCGGTGGTGGAAACCGCTTGTAACACAGCAAAAAGAAGGAGTTCATGGTGCTCCCAAGGTCCGGTGCACGCTCAGGTTGTGTGTCGGCTAGAAAGTATCCGCAGACGCGTTTCTGGCTCTTGCCGTCATCAGTGCGGAAAGCCGTCAGTAAAGCGGCACAGTTATTTAAATGGAACTGCCATGTGGTTGGTGGATCCTTGGCCAATGAAAGGCCGATGGCGCTCCCATAACAAAAAACTTTATTGGCAGCCGTAACAACTATGCCTGCACATCCCCTCGCCTGCCGCTAATAGAACGAAGACACTGTGAGTGTCACACAATGGTGGAGCACTCTAGCTTTGTATAAGCCACAACCTGCATGGGTCAACAGCGTCCGTAAGCGGCGTTTCGGCAGCCCAAATTGAATCCAAAACACAGTATCCCACCTGGGGCCAGCCGAACTCGCGGCGGGTGCAACCGGGAAGCGGTGGTGGAAACCGCTTGTAACACAGCAAAAGCAAGGAGTTCATGGTACTCCCAAGGTCCGATGCACGCTCGGGTTGTGTGTCGGCTAGAAAGTATCCGCAGACGCGTTTCTGGCTCTTGCCGTCATCAGTGCGGAAAGCCGTCAGTAAAGCGGCACAGTTATTTAAATGGAACTGCCATGTGGTTGGTGGATCCTTGGCCAATGAAAGGCCGATGGCGCTCCCATAGCAAAAAACTTTATTGGAAACCGTAACAACTGTGCCTGCACATCCCCTCGCCTGCCGCTAATAGAACGAGGACACTGTGTCACACAATGGTGGAGCACTCTAGCTTTGTATAAGCCACAACCTGCATGGGTCAACAGCGTCTGTAAGCGGCGTTTCGGCAGCCCAAATTGAATCCAAAACACAGTATCCCACCTGGGGCCAGCCGAACTCGCGGCGGGTGCAACCGGGAAGCGGTGGTGGAAACCGCTTGTAACACAACAAAAACAAGGAGTTCATGGTACTCCCAAGGTCTGGTGCACGCTCGGGTTGTGTGTCGGCTAGAAAGTATCCGCAGACGCGTTTCTGGCTCTTGCCGTCATCAGTGCGGAAAGCCGTCAGTAAAGCGGCACAGTTATTTAAATGGAACTGCCATGTGGTTGGTGGATCCTTGGCCAATGAAAGGCCGATGGTGCTCCCATAGCAAAAAACTTTATAGGCAGCCGTAACAACTGTGCCTGCACATCCCCTCGCCTGCCGCTAATAGAACGAAGACACTGTGAGTGTCACACAATGGAGTGATCCATTTTGATTGTACAATCACCAGCCTACAAAATAACATTCTCCATCTGGCTGTTTCGGACTGGACTAGGGAGAGTGAAACCCACTTGTACCATTTGCTCCTAAACCTTTGAAGATGTTATTTTATTTTAAAAATATATTTTTTCTCTAAATTGTTGTCTACCCCATTCCTGGTGGTCTAGTGGTATAGCGTCTCTGCTCTGCAGGTGGACTGCCCTCTGTCTCTCTTTCTTCAGTTATGTATGTAATTTTCTGTTTTTTTCTTTCGGCCCTTTTCACCCTTTTAGCACCTTTTCGTTTTCCTACCTTTTGCTCTGCCCCTGCCGCTGGATCTCTCGCAGCACCTCCCCCCTCTAGATCCATTTCCCGGTCCCTGCATTTCCCATCTCCCGGCTCTCTAGCCCCCCGCATACTACTTAATGGCGGCCGCTGTGTAGCTGCGCAGTTGGTGTGCTAAAGGCGCAATAGATGAAAGCCCGTCTGCACATGACCATGCTTGGACTGCACCTAGTTCCACGAACCCTGGTCCTCGGACCTTCCACCACAACAATGCCAGCACCATCCTCGTCCTCAACTCCGGACGCCATGCCGCATGCCACCTCACATCGCCGAAGGGCACCCAAGGACCCTTCTCCTGCCAAAACTGCATCTGCACCATGTCCCACCTCCACATTCCAGCTCCTCCCACTGCCCAATAGATCAACAGCATACCCACAAAGCTCAGCTGCATCCTCCTCAATGTGTGCTCCCTCCACAAACCTGCCACAGGAATCAAGTCAATAGTCAATAAAAACTTTATTCGGCCACGTTATGGCCATGAAAATACTTTTACACAAAGAGTAGACCAATAAAAGTATACAGATGCATAGCAATAAAGGGCAAAGCTACTATGTCATGTACAATAGTCGTTTAACAATTTAGCCCTTATATGTATTTGTTTTGTGATGACATAACTAGAATACTGACAAGACCTAAATAAGACCCATGTTAAACAATATCAACACAAAATTAAAAACAATACTTCCAAAAAAGATTTCATTACTAGTCCTGATTCGGTACCCAGTTGAAATTATCCTTCAGCAGAAGGTCCATGCTGCGGAACTCATCACTCCATGATCTGAAAGGAAGAGGGCAGCATTCACAAATATATCACAACAGGTCACATTTGAGCAAAATAGCAATTTAAAAAAAAACAAGAACAGCCTAAGCCTGAATAAGGTGTATTAAATACAGTACTCATATGAAATAAAAGGCAGGAATCTTGGACCTACTTGACTCTGCCTCTCCCACCATCACCCTCCTCACAGAAACCTGGACAATCCCGAGCTCTGGCCCTGACATTGCCTCCACCATCCCGAATGGTTACAAGATCACCTACAAAGAACGTGCCAACTGACAAGTAGGAGGCATCACCATCATCTACAAAAACACCCTCCACCTGACCAACCACTTGGACAACCCAATGACCAACTTCAACTCCACCATCCTCTGCACCCTTGTCTACAGACCACCGTGCCCCGCCCACCCTTGACAATAGCCATCATCGACTTCATCGCCCCCATGCTCTCTCATCCACTGATTACATCCTACTCAGCAGCCTCAATTTTCACCTGGGCAACCCCTAGGACCAGAACACTGCATACCTTCTGGAGAATCTCGCCAATGTAGGACTCAAGCAGCTAGTCACCGCTCCACCGCATGCTGCAGGACACATGCTCAACCAAATCCTCTCTGACACCGGAAACGTTACCTACAGCCACACCGCCATACTCCTCTGGACCGACCACCACTGTGTGCACTACCCTTCACCAAACCCACCGCACATCAATGTCCTCACAGCCCCCCGGGCCGCAGCCGGAACAAGGTCACCGAAGAACAGCTCACTATCTTCCTCAGCACTACCACACCGCCGACAGCTGCAGCACGCAACCTCCACCAATAGATCTTCACCCCCTCCGAAACCCTGGCTTCCCTCAAGAAGGCGCCCGGCAAGCAAAACTCCAAGAAAGCCAGTTGGTTCACTTCCTCCCTCCAGAAGTCCAGTCACACATGCAGATGACTGGAGAAGAAGTGGAGGAAAAACACAACCTTCAAAGCTGCAATCACCGCACACCAGCTCCTCCTCAAAACCACTAAGAAAAGGGCCCTCCAGGACAGAATAAATGCCAACGCCCACAATAGTAAATAACTCTTCGCCATTGTCAAGGAGTTTTCCAGACCCAACAGCGAGACCACGGACATCCCACCCTCACAAAACCTCTGTGACAAACTCGGCACCTTCTTCGATCTAAAGATGAGGCAGATCTATGACATCTTTGACACCCAAGACCCTCCCACCAAGCCTAACACCACCACACCCAAGCATGGCACACCCCAACAGATCTTGCTCAACTGGACCCCGCTCACCACATATGACACTCTCTAGACCATGAGGAACATCCACTCCAGAACCCCCTTGCACCCATGCTCATACCACATCTTCCATAGTACACCCGCCGCCATCACCCCCAGACTCTGCCACACCATTGACTGCTCCATCGTGACCGCCACCGTCCCCGACAACTGGAAACACACTGAGATCAACCCACCACCAATCCAACAGACCTCAAGAACTTCGTACCCATCTCCCTGCTCCCCTTCCCAACCAAGGTAATTGAGAAGGCCATTAACGCCCAACTCTCCGAGTTCATCGAACTAAACCACACCCTGGACATCTCTCAATCTGGTTCCAGAAGCAACCACAGCTCTGAGACCTACTTCTCACCACTGACATCCGCTTCCTCCTCGAATGGGTAAAACTGCAGCCCTAATCCTTCTTGACCCCTTGGCTCCTTTCGACACAGTCTCCCACCGAACCCTAATCACGAAACTCCATGATTCTGGCATCCACGACAATTCCATGGACTGGTCCACTCCTTCCTCCCTGCTCAAACACAGCGAGTCAGGCTACTTCTGTTCCTCTCTGAACCCATGGCGATCAGCTGCAAAGTACCCAAGAGCTCCTCCTTGAGCCCCACCCTCTTCAACATGTACAAGGCTCCTCTCATGGACACTGTCAGGAGCTACAGACTCAGCCTCGTCTCCTAAGCTGACGAAACCCAACTGATCCTCTCCCTCACCATGAACCAACCACCGCTATAAACAACTTTCACAGCGGGATTAAGGCTGTTACCGCCAAGATGAAAAATAGTTGCCTCAGACTCAACTTGGCCAAGACCGAAGTCCTCATCCTGGGACCCAACCCCCTCAGCATGGGATGACTACTCGTGGCCCTATGCATTGGAAACTCCATCAACCCCCATGGACCACGCACAAAATCGATGCCCAGCACACAATCCAATGTATACTGTTTTTATTCCTTGAGAAGTTTCTCCCACCCTTCTTGGACCAGACTTAAAGGACCTCTGACAGGGTGCCCATAGACTCCCACACTCCCATAAACCTAACTTCTACACTTGCAACCCCTTGGAATTGCCCACCAGTGAGGGGGCTTGTTGGACCAGACTAAGCCTCCCAGTTTATGTCCTGTCTTGTGACAGTCCAGACATACTCCAAGTTTCACAGGATCAGAAGGTTTCTTCCCCTTGTACCTTGCCCACTTAGGTTTTGAAAAGGCACGATACTCCCTCTCTGTCTTAAGTATACGTTTGGAGTCCGTGTGAGAGCTATTTATTTTTATCCTTGTTGCTCTGCTCTCCTCTTTCCCCTGAGGGGTGGCGGAACCCACTTTCTTGGTATCACCTCCCTGGGATTTATTAGACACCCTAGTACACACTCGCACATCTGATGCCATACTAAGCTGCCATGGCTCAGACAAATTGGCTCTAATAGATGCTAGTGTAATTCTGAAGGAAAATTACTCGATATGTGCTCCTTCAATGGGTGTATTCACACAGCAGTCTAGTGCCTTGAGTTAGACATCTACAAAGTCAATCCAAGATTATTGTGTTTCTTTGTGTGTGTCCCAGAACTTATTTTAGTACTCTTCTGATATGAGACCAAATTTCTTTTCAAGAGCATCCTTCATGTGATTATAGCAGTCAGAAACCCCCACTCCTAGAGTCAAGAGTGCATCCCTCCCCTGTGTTGGTCGTAACTACCAAAGTAAGGCTCCCTAGTACTGTTAACCCGTCCTGTGTATTCTTAATGGCCTTTTGTAGGAAACAAAGCCTTTGTCAATGCCGTCCTCTACTACAAAGCTAGGCACAATACCCGTGAGCAGGAAAAAGGAGCATGGTCCCCCTGTAGGCACCTCAACATTACTTACACTTTTTTTAGTGGGCATCAAACCCATCTTCACTGGGAATCAAAGCTAATTTCTTCTCCTCTACTTTTAATTTCTTTACCTCCAGTGCTTTGGCTGGCAGTTTGTACTGCAGCTCTCTGTCTGATTACTTGTCATTGATCTACACTGAGCTCCAACAGGCAAATGGCCAATTCAGAGATGCCTGTGCTTGCAAAGCCCACTTCACCTTCAGCCCTGATTGGCGCAACAAAGAATCCATTTTTGAACAGGCAGTTCTTCATCCTCTGGAATTGCCCCTTCCTGAGATGGGATCTGTGCTTGGAGTGTACAAGGTCAAGGTTTATGGCTGACTGAAATGGTTTGTGGATTGGATGCAAGGCTCTGGTAGTTCATGGTCAAGGATTAAGCTGCAAGCTAAATCCAAGTGGGGCCTCGACAACGCCAGGTTGCTAAAGATCAACTTACGGTGTGGTCGTAGATAAAGGCGGGAAAGCTCCAAGTGGATGATGCTCAGGAAGGTCTTGACGTTGATCTGCTTCGGCTCCACGTACTGCTCATGGAAGCCTTCCACGTTCTGACTTATAAACTTTTCTGGAAGCCAGACCTGCTTCAGTGGGACAAACCAACATGTTGGAGCAGAACAGCAATTCAACGTCGTCAGCTTCAACTCAATTGCTATTTGCAGGCTCCTGCTGGATCATCAGAAGAAAAGTTGGAGCAGAGTTTTTAAGTCCAAGCCATTTGAGCTTGGGCAGGAGGAGAACACTCTATCACCAAGTGTGCCAGGACCTCAGGAACAGCACTTGGGGGTCAGGACTCACACCAACAGAAGCCACAAGCAGGGTCCAGTGCATATCTAGTTTGACTTGGTCTGCTCGGCTCTACAGGAAAGTAGGCTTCTTGCAGTGTTTGTGTCCCTTTAGCTTACCAGGAAACCAGTCTACTAAACCTTGAAGTCCATTCCTTGGTCCTGGGTACAAGTGGTAACAGGTCCAGCCCTAAGCGCTCTCCTCATGGGTCACAACAACATGTGCAGTCCCTCTTTTATCTTCCACTGGACCAGCAGCATTCTGAGAAGAGTACTGGGGGTGCCACAGTTGTGTGCAGTGCAAGCTCTTGGGTGGGAGAAACTCTTGCCACTTCCTAACCAATGAAATAAAAGTTGCCAGAAGTGACCCAACTCACTTTTTGCAGCACTTCCTCTGTGTTCTACTGCACACTATTCCTCAGTGCTTTTCTACCTAAAACTAAGATGGCTCACCCTTTCTTACTTTGTGCAGCCCTCATGTGCCCACCCTACAAATGGGGTCAGGGAATTGAACAAACCCTCCTCTGCAGTCACTTAAAACCAGTTCTGGGGGCAGCTCATCTCCTACTGGGATTGACTAACAGGACAATAGAGGAGGCAAGTTCAAGTTCGAACTACAAAAAGAATGAACAACTAAACCCTGCCCATATAGTCTATAGAGGTCCTAAGGTGGATCCTATGGTTCGGCAACGGGTGACAAAGGGTGGTATCAGAGTTTGAACTACATCTGTCTGTTCAGGTTAGGCAACTTTTGAAGTTATTTAAGTTCCTGAGGGCAGCCCAGATGGCCATCCTGTCAGAGTAAGGTCAACCCCTCTCCCTTTGTTTCAGATCTAGGATCCACTTTACACCTAATCAGTGAACCCTGGCAGAAACGTACATTTGACTCAAGCAGGAAAATGACAACATTCTAAAAGTGTTGCTTCAAAAAAGGTATATAAAATCCGACTTGACCATTAAGTTAGATTCTAAATAATGATTAAAATGAGTCCTTGAATAATTTTTTTTAGCGACTCACATACTAAAGTTAGGCATTATAGGCTGATATAATGTAACCTAGTACTTTCCTATGGGAGAGCCAGCCTTGCCACTAAGAAAAAAGATTTTGTAGGTTTTTCACTGCCAGGTAATGTAAAACATAAAATATACATGTCCTACATTATAAACACCATACATTCTGCCCTATGGATGTTTCGGGCTTACCTTAGGAGTAACTTATAAGCATTAAAAAGGAAGGCTTAGGACTGGCAAAAGAGTTTTTTTGCCAGGTCAAACTGACAGCTTTTAAAACCAAATGCCCAGTCTTTAGGGGCAGGTCTGGAGACTTGCTTTGTATTGCCAGGTTAGTGGTGGCACAAAATGTGCTGCAGTCCATTAGTGAGATTTAACTTTCAGGGCCTGAGTTCCTTCTCTACACTGTACTAGTGACTTATAGGTATGTTGAATATTCATTCCGGAGCATAGCCAATTTCAACATGTTTGAGGGGTCAGAGCACATACACTGCGGCCTGGTTAGCAGAGTCCCATTGCACAGAGTAACTAGCATTTGCAATGCAATAGGTCTCTGATTTATGAAACTCTTGTAAACGGAATACCTATTGCATTGCAAATGCTTGTTTGTCAAAGTGCCCATGCACCGCTTTCACTTTAATGTCGGCCCCACCCCTTTCCTTAGATGAGCCGCATCTAAAGGAATTGGCCAGGCTGACATTAAAGTGAAAGAGCGGCATATATTTATTTATTTATTAATTTGTTACGTTTATATAGCGCAACAGCTACCCGTAAGGGTTTCCCGGCGCTGAAAGACAATTGCAGCAAAAATATAATCCTAGGAGAAAATTTATTGAACAAAGAGCCAGGTCTTCACGGCTCTACGGAAGAGAATGTGGCAGTTCTCCATCCGCAAGTCCAAGGGAAGAGAGTTCCAGAGTTTGGGTCATAAGGTTGCGAAGGAGCGGTCGCCCATTCTTGAGAGTCTGAACTTAGGAATACAAAATAGGTGTTGGGAAGAAGAACGAAGTGAACGAGCAGGAACATAAGGTGTAACGAGGGACTGAAGATAGGAGGGGTCAACTCCAATCTTGAGCTTGTGCATGAAGCACAGTGCCTTGAATTTTACATGGTTGTCAAGATTGAGTCAGTGATGCTCCTTCAAACGCTTAGTGATGTGATCCCGTTTTCGACAACCACAGAGAAGCCATGCAGCAGCATTTTGAACCAATTGGAGACGGCGTATGACCGCCCTGGTAGACCCCAGGTAGAGCACATTACCGTAGTCCAATCTGGAGGTCACCAAGGCTGTCATTACGGATCTCTGGGTGTTGGAAGGTAAAATCCAGAAGATTTTTCTCAACCACCTTAAGATGGTAAAGCAGGTGGCTGCAACTCTGTTGGCCTGATCTTTCATAGATAGACCCTTGTCAATAATAACCCCGAGATTACATACTCGTTCTGATGGAGTGGGCAAGGAACCCATGGCCGATGGCCAGTGTCTCGGGCTCCAAAGATCAGGTTTATTTCCGAAGACTAATACCTCAGTCTTTCCGCTATTTAATTTAAGAAAGTTGCGATTCATCCAACAATATATTTCGCTGAGACCCGTTTGCAGAGAAGAGGAGGAGGTGGAATCAGCTTGGGATAGGGAAAACACAATTTGCGAGTTATGTTATGTTATGTTATGTTATATTTATTCTTATATAGCGCACGGCTACTCAAAAAGAGTGTCATCAGCGTAAGTAAATAGATTCAAACCAAAACAATGTGCAATATATGCCAAAGGAATAACGTAAAGAGTGAAAAGAAGGGGACTAAGAATAGAACCCTGGGGCACACCATGTGGGATACATAGGTATTGGAAGTGGACGTGTGAGAGAAAATTTGGAAAGTCCAGTCCGTGAGAAAAGACGTAAGCCAATTCAAGGCTTTTTCGCCAATGCCAAAGGAAGCAAGGTTATTAAGAAGGATCCTGTGAGATACAGTATTGAAGGCTGCTCTGAGATCAAGTAATATCAGTGCAGCCGTTTCGCCTCGATCCAGTAGCAGGCGAAGATTCTCAGTCACTCCTAGGAGAGTGGTTTCTGTAGAGAAACCGGACGAAAACCAGACTGGGAGGGGTGAAGAAGATTGTTAGATGCCACAAAATGCGATAGATGCAAATGAATATGCCTCTCAAGGATTTTAGAGAATGCAGGCAGTAATGAAATGGGGCGAAAATTAGAAGCAACATTAGGATCCGCAGTCGTTTTTTTTAATAGCGGGGTGACCATTGCGTGCTGCCAACAGCTAGGGACAGTAGCCGAGCTAAGTGAGAAATTGAGTGAAGTGCAAATCATAGTAAGTTGAGGGAGCTCCAACTTACGTAAAATCGGGATAGGTAAAGGATCAATTGGAGAGCCTGACTTAATGTTGTTCAAGATCTCCAGTAAAGTAGAGGGACAAAGATCAGGCCAGGTCAAAAGTGAGGCCGAAGGTGAACATAATGCAGTGGGAAGCGACAAGGGGTCTGCACCATTCCTCACAATGGAGGGTGAATTCATCAAGGCATTGTTGTCATCTCGGGCAGCAATATCCTGGTAAATATTCTCGATTTTAGAGATAAAATACTGGGCAAGTTCATCACATTTACTGCTAGAGAGAGTGGGTGGTATAGCAGTAGTCTGTGAGCCGGCAAGGTCTCTGACCACATTAAACAGTACTTTGGATTTGTTTATTGCTTCAGTGATCATTTTGTTAGCATAAGTGGCTCTAGTGTGAGCACAAGCCTTGTGATATTGCTTTAGTTCCGTTTTATAAATAAGATCGGCTGGGATGGAGTAATCCTTTCTCCAGGCCCGTTCCAATTTTTTGCATAAGGATTTTTGAAGACGAAGTGTCTCATTGTACCAAAGGGCAGGTGATTTGTGAACAGTTTTATTTTTTTGAGCAAGGGGGAGACAGATGTTAATAGCTTCAAAAAGCCAGGAATTCACCGAGCTGGCCGCAGCTTCCATGTCATCCAAGCCTGGTGGATAATTAGGCACAAGGTCGAGCAAGGCTTTATTAAAAGCAGCAATATCAAGATTCTTCCAGTCTCGCTTCCTGATATTCACAGAAGAATTGTAATTAGACTGTGCTTCATCACTCATTATGGTAAATTTAAAGAGGTAATGGTCAGACCAAGAAACTGGCAGTGCCGGAAGACAGACTAGTTGAATGATATTTGAAAGAATAGGATCTAAAAGATGCCCACCTTTATGAGTGGGGCCCTTAATATGTAAGGTTAGGTTCATAGAGGCTAGATCTGCAATGAAGTTACCGGACATACTATCAGTAGGGTCTTCAAGATGCAAATTCAAATCACCTACAATTAAAAAATTACTGGATGAAGTAAGAACAGATGCTATGTATTCTAAAAATTGTACATGCCAGGAATTTACAATGCCCGGAGGACGATACACTAAAAGTCCTGTGAGGGTATTTTTAGGATTGAGAGCGAGCTTAAAATGCAATGCTTCACAACTACCTAAAATAACAGGATCGGACTGTCATTGATACTTTTTTAGGTCTCGCCCTGGAATTCGCATCCGAAGGATGCGTCCAGGGTCGGAGACTTATAGCTGCCTGACACCGGGGAATGAGGGACACAAAACTGTGACGAGCGTGGATTGAGCTGCGTGCACGCGCGTCAACATTCACGCATGCGCACATCACAGCCGCGCACATCACAGTCACAGCCACACCTCCTCCCTCCCCCCCCCTTCGCCGCCGCCGCCGCACCTACACACACACACACAGAGCAGGCTGTTCACAACACATGCACACGCAGGCAGACACTAGCGCACACATACAGACACACACTACACCTCCCCAGGCGGCCCCCCCCCCCCGCCCGCCGCCGCCGCCGCCCCCCAGCCGCCGCCGCCCCCGCCCCCCCAGCCGCCGCCGCCCACACACGAGAGTACACGCACAGACAATCCCCCCGCCCCGCCCCGCCTGCAAGCTCTCACTTACCGGCTCGGTGTGCAGGTTCCTGGGCCGTCTTTTGGCACGCCGCAGGGGTCTCCTCACCACTCGGGAGCCCCGTGTTGCCTCTGTTACCATGCAGTCTGCCCTCGCTCTTTCGCCCGGTCTCTCTGAAGCGCCCCGGGACTTCAGCGTGAAGCCTGCATGTTTCGGACGTCCTCCTCGGCAGTTACTTCCTGTTTCTTTGACGAGCCCCGCCCACGTCCAAACAAAGGCTGCCTGACTTCCAGAGTGCGCCCGCGATGAAGAGACGGCCATTTTGTCAGCACACAAGCACCTAGCACTGTGTTTATTTGCATACTGGACTGTCACTGTGCTTTCGGTAACGACGTACAGCTTCGGAGACTGCACACGTTGTAAGCATATTGTGGTGCACGTACAACAGACAGCTGAGTGCATAATCAATCTATGTGAGCAAAGAACATGTTTTCATAACCCTTGCTATCCTTTCCATTTAATTGTTTTGTTCCATTATTTGATTACATTTCCTGATATTTGACAAATGATTTCCGTGTACATGCAGAGGATTAAGCAATTGCAGTGAAAGGACACGCTTATGATGCTATCGCTAATTCTGTGGTTTTATGTATGTCCTGGTGAAATTTCTGTTACACAGTGTAATCTCAGTTAATTTCTGGCATTTGCTTTACATTTGTGATGAAATCATGGCAATTACGTGATTACACCGTGACCAGATCAAGTAAAGAAGCTTCTGTTCGGGTCAATATCCCATGGCATAAACACAGGAAACAAGGTTTGCAAAGAGAACGTGTGCAGATGCTGTTCGTGCACGCGTGATTTTGCGACTTTTTCTTAGTGCAAAATATGTCCTTGTATCCAAGAATGAATGCGAGGATGTACATGGCAAAACAGCTGCCAAATGCTGGACCGATGTTTTTTTGTTATTTCGTGTACTTATTGAAGAATTCCATGTATTTTTTGCAAAAGAATTTACGCAAATATCGCACACTCCTAATATTATATTACATTTCCTATTAATTATCACACACCATTTGCACACAATTGCTAAGGTTATTCTTTCTGAAGGATTTATCTTCATGTTGGGTTTTTTGTTTTCATTATGACGGAAATGAACCTCAACTACGCAGCTAGGGCATGTTTAAAAAAAAATTATTTCTGAATGCAGTGCACATTTTGTGCCTTGCTTCTCTTGGAGCGTGGGGACGCAGAGCCTACATGGAGTGGCTGTATAAAGGACATAGCACCACTTTTTATTGAATAGAAGGTCAATATTTTATTAAGCGTAACATGAGCATACGTGCATAGAGGATGGGCTGGTGGAAGGCTGGGAGAGAATTACAGGCAGTGATGCGGAGAATTTCCCCGTGTTCGTTGATTACAGTTTCCAAGCAGCTGTGAGCACCAAGAGATTACGGTGCGTCCGCTCTTGTTCCTTGAAGACTCTTACTCTAGCGCTCTCTAGTTTGCTGTCTTGCCTGTGGGCATTTGTCCCCAGCCAGATTGCATCTTTAATCTGTGTGGTTTCTGCATGTCGTAAACTCTATCCCAATATTAATAGCTTTTTCGTTTTTTTTTCCTTTCTAATTTACATGCGCTTAATTTATTTCATGCCAGCCTTTTAAATCAGAAACGCGCTCCGATTAAGGTCCATTGAGAGCTTTACATTACTGTTGCATGTGTGAGTGCAGAGTGCGTGCAGAGTGACAGTGAGTGCAGAGTGCGTGCAGAGTAACAGTGAGTGCAGAGTGAGTGCAGAGTGAGTGCAGAGTGACAGTGAGTGCGGAGTGACAGTGAGTGCGGAGTGACAGTGAGTGCAGAGTGACAGTGAGTGCAGAGTGACAGTGAGTGCAGAGTGACAGTGAGTGCAGAGTGCGTGCAGAAACAGTGAGTGCAGAGTGTGTGCAGAGTGCAGAGTGCGTGCAGAGTGACAGTGAGTGCAGAGTGACAGTGAGTGCAGAGTGACAGTGAGTGCAGAGTGACAGTGAGTGCAGAGTGACAGTGAGTGCAGAGTGCGTTCAGAAACAGTGAGTGCAGAGTGCGTGCAGAGTGACAGTGAGTGCAGAGTGCGTGCAGAGTGACAGTGAGTGCAGGGTGAGTGCAGAGTGCGTGCAGAGTGACAGTGAATGCAGAGTGAGTGCAGAGTGACAGTGAGTGCAGAGTGAGTGCAGTGACAGTGAGTGCAGAGTGACAGTGAGTGCAGAGTGACAGTGAGTGCAGAGTGACAGTGAGTGCAGAGTGACAGTGAGTGCAGAGTGCGTGCAGAAACAGTGAGTGCAGAGTGCGTGCAGAGTGACAGTGAGTGCAGGGTGCGTGCAGAGTGACAGTGAGTGCAGGGTGAGTGCAGAGTGACAGTGAGTGCAGAGTGACAGTGAGTGCAGAGTGACAGTGAGTGCAGAGTGACAGTGAGTGCAGAGTGCGTGCAGAAACAGTGAGTGCAGAGTGCGTGCAGAGTGACAGTGAGTGCAGAGTGCGTGCAGAGTGACAGTGAGTGCAGAGTGCGTGCAGAGTGACAGTGAGTGCAGAGTGCGTGCAGAGTGACAGTGAGTGCAGAGTGACAGTGAGTGCAGAGTGACAGTGCGTGCAGAGTGACAGTGAGTGCAGAGTGACAGTGAGTGCAGAGTGACAGTGAGTGCAGAGTGACAGTGAGTGCAGAGTGCGTGCAGAGTGACAGTGAGTGCAGAGTGCGTGCAGAGTGACAGTGAGTGCGGAGTGACAGTGCGTGCAGAGTGACAGTTAGTGCAGAGTGCGTGCAGAGTGACAGTGAGTGCGGAGTGACAGTGCGTGCAGAGTGACAGTGCGTGCAGAGTGACAGTGAGTGCAGAGTGACAGTGAGTGCAGAGTGCGTGCAGAGTGACAGTGAGTGCAGAGTGTGTGCAGAGTGACAGTGAGTGCAGAGTGCGTGCAGAGTGACAGTGAGTGCAGAGTGCGTGCAGAGTGACAGTGAGTGCAGAGTGAGTGCAGAGTGACAGTGAGTGCGGAGTGACAGTGAGTGCGGAGTGACAGTGAGTGCAGAGTGACAGTGAGTGCAGAGTGACAGTGAGTGCAGAGTGAGTGCAGAGTGAGTGCAGAGTGACAGTGAGTGCGGAGTGACAGTGAGTGCGGAGTGACAGTGAGTGCAGAGTGACAGTGAGTGCAGAGTGACAGTGAGTGCAGAGTGACAGTGAGTGCAGAGTGACAGTGAGTGCAGAGTGACAGTGAGTGCAGAGTGCGTGCATAAACAGTGAGTGCAGAGTGCGTGCAGAGTGCAGAGTGCGTGCAGAGTGACAGTGAGTGCAGAGTGACAGTGAGTGCAGAGTGCGTGCAGTGACAGTGAGTGCAGAGTGCGTGCAGAGTGACAGTGAGTGCAGAGTGCGTGCAGAGTGACAGTGAGTGCAGAGTGACAGTGAGTGCAGAGTGACAGTGAGTACAGTCACTCAGCACCACCACATTATCACTCAGAACCACCACAGCACCACTCAGAACCACCACAGCACCACTCAGCACCACCACAGCATCACTCAGCACCACCACAGCACCACCACAGCACCACCATAGCACCACTCAGCACCACCACAGCATCACTCAGCATCACCACAGCCCCATTCAGCACCACCACAGCCCCATTCAGCAGCACCACAGCATCACTCAGCACCACCACAGCACAAATATGTTCTCTCAATGTTTCAAGCTTTATTACAAATGTCACAAAAAGATGTTAATATTTCACTTCTGTTCTTGGATTTCGTTACAATAAAATACACTGAACATAATCTTCACAAAAGTTATTTACAAAAGTTTAAGCTATTGCCATTATAAATTACAATCACTTTTATTAAGTATTAAAAAAAATTAAAAGCCATTGTTATTTGTAATATCAATACATCTAAGTCACGTAAATACAAATGTTGCATTACAAATGCTATAGGTGTCACATTTGCGAAAGTTATAACTATTGGCATTGTAAATGACAAAGCTATTAATTTAGCTATTTTCAAAACCAACACATAAATGAACATTTGGTGAATTACCATTAAAATATTTGACTTTTTTACTAAGATATTATTGTACTCTTTTATGCAAACAAAATTTAGATACTGCATAAATAACTTTAATAAAACATATTTTATATATAGCTTTTTATGTAAAAAAATAACTATAGCACAAAGCAAAAAACAATTGCCATTTACAATGCTAATAGCTCAAACTTAAATAATGCGAGACCTATTGCATTGCAAATGCTTGTCTTAAATATAATTGCCACACCACCCCCTGCCCTTTTAGTACGGTCACTCCTAACAATGGCATACTCGACAGGCAAAGCTTCGGCAATATCCGGGCCGGAACTGTTGTGAAGTCAATCAATCAATCAATCAATGACACTTATAAAGCGCGCTACATACCCGTAGGGTCTCAAGGCGCTGGGGGGGGGGGGGGGGTGCCGCTACTGCTCGAACAGCCAGGTCTTCAGCTTCTTCCTGAAGGAGAGGTGGTCTTGGGTCAGGCGCAGGTCGGACGGGAGGGAGTTCCAGGTCTTGGCGGCCAGGTAGGAGAAGGACCTTCCTCCTGTAGTCGCTCTTCGGATGCGGGGGACGGCGGCGAGGGCGTGGTTGGCTGATCGGAGGTGGCGTTTGGGAGCGTAGAAGTTGACTCGGCTGTTGAGGTGGCTCGGGCCTTGGTCGTGTAGGGCTTTGTGTGCGTGGGTGAGGAGGCGGAAGGTGATTCTCTTGTTGATGGGGAGCCAGTGAAGGTCTCTGAGATGTCCGGAGATGTGGCTGGATCGTGGGATGTCGAGGATGAGTCTGGCTGAGGCGTTTTGGATCCGCTGGAGTCTCTTCTGGAGCTTGGCGGTGGTCCCAGCGTAGAGGGCGTTGCCGTAGTCCAGTCGGCTGGTGACGAGGGCCTGGGTGACGGTCTTCCTGGTCTCTGTGGGGATCCACCAGAAGATCTTTCGTAGCATGCGTAGGATGTTGAAGCACGCCGAGGAGACGCTGCTGACTTGCCTGGTCATGGAGAGGGAGGAGTCCAGGATGAAGCCCAGGTTTCGTGCATGGTCTGTCGGTTTGGGTGCGGTGCCCAGGGCGGGAGGCCACCAGGAGTCGTCCCAGGCGGAGGGAGAGGAGCCCAGGATGAGGACCTCCGTCTTGTCCGAGTTTAGTTTCAGGCGGCTGGTCGTCATCCACTCGGCTACCTCTTTCATCCCTTCGTGTAGGTTGGCTCTGGCGGCGGCGGGTTTGTTGGTCAGGGAGAGGATCAGCTGGGTGTCGTCGGCGTAGGAGATGATGCTGAGGTGGTGTTTGCGTACGATGGCCGCGAGGGGGCTCATGTAGACGTTGAAGAGGGTGGGGCTCAGGGATGATCCTTGGGGGACGCCGCAGATGACTTCGGAGGCCTCTGACTTGTACGGTGGTAGGCGGACTCGCTGTGTTCTTCCGTCGAGGAAGGAGATGATCCATTCCAGCGCCTTGTCCTGGATTCCGATGTTGCTGAGGCGCCGTATTAGGGTGCGGTGGCAGACCGTGTCGAATGCCGCGGAGAGGTCTAGGAGGATGAGGGCCGCTGTTTCTCCATTGTCCATCAGGGCTCGGATGTCATCGGTGGCGGCGATGAGGGCGGTCTCGGTGCTGTGTTTGGCTCGGAAGCCGGACTGTGAGGGGTCGAGGGATCCGTTCGTCTCGAGGAAGGCGGCCATCTGCTTGTTGACGGTCTTCTCGATGACTTTGGCTGGAAACGGGAGAAGCGAGATGGGGCGGTAATTCTTGAGGTCGGTGGGGTCCGCTGTTGGTTTCTTGAGTAGAGCGCTGAGTTCGGCGTGTTTCCAGCTCTCGGGGAAGATGGCGGTGTCGAAGGATGTGTTGATGATGTCTCGCAGGTGGGGTGCGATGACAGCGTCGGCCTTGTTGAAGATGTGGTGAGGGCAGGGGTCGGTTGGTGATCCGGAGTGGATGGAGTTCATCGTGCGGATGGTGTCTTCTGTGCTGATCGGGGTCCAGGCGTGGAGGGTGGTGGTGGGGGGGGGTGGCTGGTCGGTCGTGGTGTGCGTTGGTTGGTTGTTGAAACTGCTGTGTATGTCTGTGATCTTGTTGTGGAAGTATGAGGCGAGGGAGTTGCAGAGGTCTTGCGATGGGGTGATGTCGTTGTTTCCTGCGTTGGGGTTGGAAAGCTCTTTCACGATGTTGAAGAGTTCCTTGCTGTTGTGTGCGTTGTTGTCCAACCGGTCCTTGAATGCTGTTCTCTTGGCGGCGCGGATCAGCTGGTGGTGTTTCCGGGTGGCAAGTTTGTAGGAGGTCCTGTTGTCCGTTGTCGGATCCCTTTTCCAGACTTTCTCGAGGGCTCGGCAGTTCTTCTTGGAGCTCTTGAGTTCGTCGGTGAACCATGGGGCCTTCTTGCTGCCGGGTCTGCTAGGCGGGGTCCTCAGCGGGGCGAGTTCGTCCGCGCAGTTGCTGATCCACTTCGTGATGTTATCGGCGGCCTGGCTGGGGTTCGCTGAGCTGGCAGGAGGGTGTTGGCTCAGGGAGGTGGCGAGCTGGTCTGCTGTGATCTTGTTCCAGCTTCTGCGGGCGGTGTGTTGCTGGTGTTGGTGGGTCGTCGTTCTCTTGAAGGTGAAGTGGACGCAGCTGTGGTCCGTCCATTGAAGCTCTGTGGCGTGGCTGAAGTCGATGTCTGTGCTGGATGAGAAGACGGCGTCGAGTGTGTGACCGGCGAGGTGGGTGGGGGTGGACACCAGTTGCTTGAGTCCCAGGTTGGCGAGGTTGTCGAGCAGGGTGCTGGTGTTGTGGTCGTTGTTGTTCTCCAGATGGAAGTTGAGGTCTCCCAGGAGGATGTAGTCAGCGGAGGGGAGGGCATGCGGGCTGACGAAGTCGGCGATGTCCTCGCTGAATTGTGTGCGTGGTCCAGGGGGTCGGTAGATCAGGGTGCCTCTGAGGGTGGTGTTCGGGTTGGTGTGGATCTGGAAATGCAGGTGTTCGGCGCTGGTCAGGGTGTTGTCGGTGCTGGTCGTGAGACGGATGGTGTTCCTGTGGATGATGGCGATGCCTCCTCCCATCTGGTTGGCGTTAGTCAAGATTCAGTAATAAAGAGTGCGTCCGGGGCTTCATCGATTAACAGATCGAAAATTTCCCGTTTGTGCTTGGGCAGTGAACGACAATTATGACTCAAGAACACATAGTTAGGAAGAGAGGAAGTGGTCGACCGTGATTTTAAGCTGTTACATAGATATGGGGTGTCTAAGTAAAAGGAACAATGAGGGCAATGTTGAGGGAATTGATCGAGCATATTAAAAGAGGCTACTGTATGAGTCCTTGAAGGTCTTCGATCAAGTAGTTGTTCGGCATCATAAGAAAGTGGAGTCCCTGAAAAATGACCAGGGGATATGGCCCCGGGACCCGTATGGGCGCAGACGGGCGCAGACGGGCACGCCTTTGGCACGCCTTCGGCGCGACATCGTCGCGCCCGCTGCGCGGACGGGAAATGACGCACATTTATACAGGAAGAGGGTGGGAGGGTCGAAAAGACTAGACCGCGATCCCTGCACCTCCCTAAAGATGAAGGCTCACCCCCGGCTCAACCCGCAACAGCGTTTAATCGGCTGTGCGGTCAGATGTTATTGCAGCAGATTGGTTATGTGCAAATGAGCAGGTAAGCAGAAACAAAGTAAAACCAGTTTAAAACACAATTAATAACAAGAATGGTATTCCGCCTAACTTTCCCGGCTTTCCGCCTCAGGAAAGTGAAATTGCTTACAGTCAATCAAGGCATGGGGTGCTTTCACAAAAAAAAGGCATTTGTTTTTCAAGTTGACAAGCCAATATTTTTTTCGAAAAAGCGCCCCATGCCACGTTTTTACTTTAATATTGGCCAGGCTTATTTTTTTAGATGCGGCTCATGTAAAGAAGAGTACCAGGACGATATTAAAGTGAAAGTGCTGCATCGGACGCTTTAAAAAAAATAAGGCATTTAATAAATAAAGAAAGGAGTGCGGCCACTCTATTCAAAGCGGGCCGTGCCTGAAAAATAAATATAGAAAGGCTCACCGACGCTCTAGTGAAAGTGGACCGCGCTGGTAAAATAAAGAAAGACGCGTTGCCGTTGCAGGAATGCACGGCGTGTCTGGAGAAGGACAAAATAATTAAAGAAATTAGTTCTAACAAACTAAATAAACGTACTGTGTAACCACACAAGTAAAAGGTCCAGTCCTTATGGGAGGTTACAAATGCAGACAAAGCGTTACTAAGGAGGGACTAATTAACTTATTAATGAAACAGATGCAACCATTTAGAAAGGACAGTAACAGGAGCCAATTGAAAAGATGGGAGGAGAGTGGGCGGAGCTCCAAGTCCATACCTGAATACAGCATGCCTTGGAGAACAGCATATGCGCTGCCCAGGCTCGAAAAAAACAAAAATACATAGCCTTATCAGTCCAAATAAATGGGGGTGATTATGCCAAAAGGAGGCTATTTCTTACATTTTTCACATCCAGGTGTGATAATGAACTCCTCACTCATTACATATCGGGAGGTCAAACCTGGAGGAATTTAAAGAGCATGGTAAATATAAGGACATGCAGATTTTGGTGCAATAAGCACCAGAATCCATAAATTAGACCCCATTTGAGGGCAGTCTCGCTCCCACCTCGCCTGTTTGTTCTCTTGGTGTTGAGCTCTATGGATCATAGAGACACTCGGACATCTGATCTTGGTTTTACTGCATTTTCTGTATGCTCTGCGCGCACTTGACCTCGTTGTGTTCTTTGCAGGAGTATTTGTCCCATATGAAAGCCAATACAATCAGCAAAGCCGGCATAGATAAAGAGCTGTATCGAGTTGTATTATAGTGGCAAGGCTGTTTTGTGAGCATGTTCTGCAGGCAGACTCGAGGTGACAGTATTATTTACTTTTGTTGCTCGGGGTCCAAAGAGAGAATAAATTGCTATTGATTTTTTCAGACATTACAGTGAAGTGTTTGAATGCCTGCGGAATAGCTGGGTGGCAGCATAGCCTGCCACTTTATAGCGAATGCCTCTTAAAATGAAAATTCATTTTCTTTTTATCGTGATGAAGTTTTTTTCTGCCTTTACAACCTGACATTCACACTTGTTGGGAGAGGAGTAGGTTGCGGTTTCCATTTTGTGTCTTCAGTTCCCCCCCCTCCCCCCCCCCCCCCCCCCCCCCCCCCCCCCGCGCGGACCTTAAAATCTACCACATTCATCTGCTTTGAATACGAGCAAGGCATTGAAACGTTTCAAAACTTGAAACAGATGTTTAAAAAAAAAAAAAACAGGCATCTCAATATTGACCAATTAGGAAAGACTTGGCGGTGAAAGTAGATGTAAAAATTGAAATACATAATACAGCAAAAAAACTGTTGTAAAATAATTGCCAGAATTGTGTGCACACCTTTTTTTTCTGCTGCCTCTGGTTTTCCACGTTATGGGTCTTCACGAACAGTCTTGTCAATGTTTCACGTCACGTGCTGCCTTCTAGTGACACCTGCTGGGCGGAATATAAACTAAGCGGCGTCTGCTGTTTCGCGATGTCTGTCCGTCACGTCCTTCTTTCTGGATTCATCGATGCGTGCCCACCTCTCCGCTGAGAGCCTCGGTTGCATCCTTCCCTTGAGGATATGTGCTGTCAATTCTTGCAGAAGCGACCAGCTTCCATGCCAGAGTGACTGTGACTTGTACATGGACAGGGATGCCAGCTCTCGTTTCAGTCACTCAACAGGGCCTAAACCCGAGGCGCACAGTAGCCCAGGGCGCACTACATGTGGTAAACAGACATCTCTTGTAGGAAAACAGACATATATTGTGGCAGAAAGGTTAAGTCGTGCTGAGGGTCTGGATTTCCAGGTGTCACTAAAATATTACTAGCAAGACAAGCTGCATGCATTTAAACAACTCTCTACGTGTTACCATGTTGTAATTTGAAGACTTCCTGCGTGCCTTAGGCAGTTTGGACTAGGAAAAGTCCAAATTTGCGATGCAGGTTTTTCTGTGAAAACGCATCTTCATAATTCCCTGCTGACTTTGGACAATTATCCGATTTTCAGACAATCTTTTAAATTTTAGAAATTGCCAACACATTCTTTTTATCTCCGCAAGAATTAACATTACAATCAACTTAACATCAAGCGTGTTTAGGAACTTCAGGAAAGAGGACTAAGAGGCAGCTTATATTACAGACCAGAAACATTTCAGACACTGAACGAAGTACTCATTGCCTCCTCGTCTGACTTTCCCATCACAGTCATTAATTACACTCTGAGCTTCAGCTCCTCCCATCAGAAATGATCACCAAACAAAAAGTGGTCCCCATCCTTCCGACATGGCATTCACTGGCTTCCTGTTAGTTTTCTAGAAACAGTCGTTATACCGACATCTCTTCCTGTTTTTTTTCTCTTTCGGCTGGCCAGTAGATCACAGAATGAAAGGAAGTAAAACTGTATTTTAGATGAATGATTTATTATGATGTAACGAGGGCTTGTGTAATATTCATACATAACTTTGTTGTAAAGCATTGTAAATTATTCAATTCAAAGTCTCTTTACTCGATTCAAAGAATCATTAAAGCGTTTCAAACAAATCTTTAAAAAGCATTGCAATAAAAATCCCATCAAGTACAAGCATTAGTGGGAATTTTTCACTAAGGAATAAAGTGCAAAAGATTATACAATTTAAGATTTGCATTTTGGCATCGTAATAAAGAGAGTAGTTCAGCTTAAAATATTATAAGTGTAAAGTGCAAATACCTACTAAGTTAGCCCGTACTAACAATAAAGTTAGTTAAAAGTATGCTAAAAATAATTAAAACCTTCACTAATTAGCAATAAAAGGCATTCTTACTGTTTTTCCTTTATCCGGACATATGCTGGACCAATAATTGATAGCATATATTAGAAGACAAGCAGTACAACATAAGTATAATATAGTCACATTAAAATTGTTGCCCTTTCGTTTTCCTTATATTACTGTCGGCCAGTAAGAATCTACTAACCAAATACAATAAGTTGAGAGCTATCTGATTTTAGTATTCTCAACATCTCTAAGTAGCTCCTGATATTCAGCCTTTTACATAGCCGCTTAATACATTTTCTTCCAGGAGTTACATATGCTGTGCAAAAAAAGAAAACGTGTGAGATGTCTTCGTTTGCTCCTAATGGACATATTGTACACTTAGGGTCCCTTTCCTTAGTTTGAGACATTGCCCATTTAGCTGTTAAGACCTTTATCTGAAGTATCTCATAATCTAAATTTCAGATATAGTGTCTTTGCTAGTTGAATTTCAATTTCATCTGGAAAATGGCTCGAATCTCGGGTTAATTTTAAAATACAAAAATTGTGTAGTAAGTCTCCCTGACTCGTAGTTTAAAGTGACTTTGTGCAAAATAAAATTCCAGTAGATGTGCTTGATCTCTCTCTCTTTGATTCCGGTGTTAATGGGCTCGGGTTTACCGAATACCTGCTCAGACCTAAGTCAAGGAGCCATTTTCGAATATGGGCCAACCAAGGAAAAGTGACATGAACATCCAGTTCCATTAGCTCACTCAAGGTCTGCCTGTAAGTTTCTAATTCCACAGTAGTCCAGATTCTGATCCAATAGGACAATGACCTCCATACAGCTAAATGTTCCAGCCCCTTTGTACCAATATTATATGTTAACGGGATCGATCTGGTATTATGGGGGAGGGACGTAAACATTCTCAGAATTTTAATTCCTCCAACAATTAAAGGCTGTAAGTTTTCACCTCCCCATAACTCTGATTCATAGAGGGCGGCGGCTTGGGCTCTTGATTTGTATACTTCCAGACCAGGGGTAATGACCTTTGACACAGTTGAATATTGTTTCTTTGCAATGGGGATGGAATTTTGCATTAGAATGAGCTTCCATTTGTTTATTTGTGGCTTCCATGAAAGCTTTGAGTCAAGTGTAACGCCTAAATATACAAAGTTTAAAACACACTCCAAGGGCAACCCATTCAAAACTATTCTGTTTTTGAAGCTCTTATGTGGTCTGAGCGCCATGTATTTCGTTTTATTAGGGTTTGTCTCGAGGCCCTTTAGTTTACAATAACTTTTTTAGGCTATCAAGTAAGTTTTGTAACCCTCTTGGTGTTAGGGACAGTAAGATTGTATCATCTGCAAATGTTAAGGCGCAGATATGAGTACCTCCAAGTTTAGGTGAATCATGAGAGGATGTTTGCAGATACTAGACCATATCATTCACGTATGGTAAAAACAGAGTTGGCGCCAGGACACAGCCCTGGCACACGCCCCTTCTGATCGTAATCTCATCTGTAAGCTCCCTCCTTGGCGAAGTTACCCTCATAAAGCCTTATAATTTGCTTTAAATCTCCTCTGGCACTCCCTGTTGGAGTAAGGTTTTCCATAAAAGATCCCTTGGAATAGAATCAAATACTGCTTTCAAATCATTGAAAGCAACATATAAATGTCAAAGTTTTAGCTTCGTATACTTCCAGGCTAGGCTTAAGTGTCTACAAACTTGATCAATTGTACTTGTTTTTCATCTAAAGCCATCCTGGTAAGGTGAGAGTATGTCATTCTCCCCATCCAATCTTTTAGCTTGTCTAAAATTTGTTTAGCAAAAACCATTTGTAGAACGTCTATCAGGCTTATGGACCTGTAATTTGCGGGGTCATCCATGCTGCCCTTTTTGTAAATAGGGACAATAGGGACTATCTCCGACCCCTTCCAGGATTCTAAAATGGGCTTTCCCCTGACTACTGCGTTACACAGCAAATTCATGTATGGTACCCACACATCTGGGGCATGTTTCAGAAGGTCCCCTGGAATCTTGTCTGGGCCGGGCACCTTTGCTGACTTAATGGTAGCTATGGCTAAAGCATTGACCTCGGTACTTAGCTGAAGAGATAACCTTTGTGCGAACAGCAGCGGCACTCAGTAGGGACTGAAGAGTCTGAAGCAGGCACATCAGGTGTGGCATATAAATTAGAAAAGTGTCTGTGCCAAGTACAGGGATCCAGAAAATGATTAGTAGCCGTCTTGTTCGCTTTGCTACCATGAGCTATTATTTTCAAGATCATAGACTGGTCTCTGGTTTTTGCAGCTATTATGAGATCACCGCAGCTAGCATCTTCCCAATTCTTCAACGCTATCCTCTGTGCTTTTTTGTATTCTGCTCTTTCATATCTGATCTGGGTTATGTTTTTGGCTTTAAGGGCTCGAAGGAGTCAATGTTTGGCTCAGGTGCATTCTTTTTTAAACCAGCAGTTAGAAGGCTGTGGCTTGGGTCTTGGTTTATCGATACCCATCTGAGGTTTGGTTAGATGAATTTTTATATTCTCTACCAGTCTTTGGTGAATTTGTGTGATGGGCGGGAGCTCCGGACTAAACTCCACATAAGGCACTAAGAGTTCGCAAAATACATTGTATATGTTGGTAAGGGGCTCACCTTGGTCCATTATAGTGGGCCATTCGACTGACCTCCGGTTATTACTAACTAGTGGATGCATGTTCTCTTTCCTCAGGTCCATTAGGTGAGTTGGAAGGGTATCAATCCAACTCCCAGACAAATCTAAGCATAGTGGGACATGATCACTCTCACCTCTTTTGTCTGCCTTAAAGTCTTGTATGTGAGCCTAATGTGCTATGCTTATCATCACATAATCAATACAGGATGCAGCCTTTCCTTTCCTCTGGAAAAGGTGTTTGATCATTCAATATCTGAAGGGAATCATCCATTACAATTCCTTAGGCCTCTTTCTATAGTGAGGTAGAGTAATTGCATTGCTGAGGTGGAGCACGCCACCTTTTTGTTTATGGCAAAGAGGGGGGTCCTCCTTGCCAGGTCTTCCTCCTCAGAGATCATATCTATTCCTGTCACAGGGTAACAACAATTAATAGCAACCCTCACAAGAACCACTCCATTAGGTTCAATGGATTCAAGGGCTCCTTCAAACTGCTGGGTAGCCGGTGCTTCTTTTGAGCGCTCCGTCAGTCTTATATATATGTTAAAGATATCAATGCATTCCTGCTAATCTGGCTCTAAATGTTTTTGGTTCAGCCCAGCTTTGTTCCAGGATACAATCTTCTGAGGTTCTGGAGCTAAGTCAACAAGTGTGTCAGGGGCATGGCCAGATGTAGTTGCATTGATGCTATTATCACACTCATAGGTGCAAATTAATTGGGTGTCTTGTAGGTGTTTCTTATGTAAGTGAGCACCATAAATCGCTTGGGAATCAGATTCTAATAAATAGGACACCAAGTTTATATGACTATGTGTGCTTTTGGCAGTTAGATTCACTATGCACTGCTCATTCAATCAATCTACTGGATCTAGGTTGTTAGTCCCCTCTCGGTAGTGCAGAAGACTATTTCACTCGTCTACAGGAGTTTTGTTCTGTCTAAAACTAATTTTGGATTAAAAAAATGAGTGGCTCCAGTATCGCGCTTTGGAATCTGAAATAAGAAATAAGAAATTATACCACAGATATGACTCTCTGTCAGTACAGAAGATAGCAGTATTTATTGGAGACCAACTAACAATGCAAACTACGTGCAGCACAGAGACAGACAGTATAGTCACTGAGTGTCTGAACATGTGACATTTGTGACAGCTTTTATAGACACAAACCACAAAAGGATGCAGCACAAATTAAGCATGGCCTACTTGACCAATTAGCAACGGCCTAGGCTGCGCTATACCATTTATGGTTCAAAATATACTGTTGCTGACCACATGTCTCAAGTAGGCAGCTTCTGGGACTTTCCACTGTAATGCAATGTATTAGCCTTGGTACTTTGCCATGTAACAATTTGCAACACCATAGCATGTACCAGAAATATTTCTAAATGTGATATGCTGCAATACTTGTGGCTAACTAGCAGCATCTTCCTCTGTTTCCATATCTTTCTTGAGCAAGCCTTGTGTTACAAAAGCAGTTTTACTGAGCCACAATGGAAAGTACAAGCATCTTGCGCAGTGATTTTAATGTCAACTTACCAGGGCCTTAAGCTTCAAGCATTTGGTATCATATAAAAAAGATGACTTCAACATTGCCCCATCTGATACCACATCATCACTTTGCATCCTTTTTTTACATCATCTCCTGTGCTTCCTCACTTGGGTCGGAGTCATGATTGTGAAGTCCATATCTTTTGTGTTGTGGCATACAGGATGCACTGCTGGAAGTGAAAGCTGTGCAGCATACTGGACAAACCTGGTTCATTATGCACGAGGTGATCAATGCTATTATAGTTACAATGATCACCTCCAATATCCAGATCCCCATCTTCCTAACCATAGCATCAATGTTCCCCACAGGCTTCCTGTGTGTATGTTGTGTGCTTCGTCTTTAATTTTGTGTATGCTATGTATCGCATTGTCTATATTGCAGCTGGTGTAGGTATCCACAAACAGCACACCTGGTGGATAGCGCAGCATACTCCACCCTCATTTCCCAGGATGATGTCCAATGCAACCCTGTTCTGTATCACTACTGCTCTCATCATGATGAGTTCTTCAGTGGTGTTTCTCAGGGCTGCTGCTGTTGAATCTGCAAGAACCTCAATCATCCTTGCTAACTGGTGTATCTGTATGGAGGTATATACTACCCCTAAACCAGGCTCTATGGCCCCTAGCGCTGTCATCAGGTCATCTTGCGATTCTGGTGTTCTCCAAACCCTTCCTGTCCAGCGCTCTTGGTCCTCATCCTGTACTAGGCCAGTGAAGTGTGTATTGCGAGGGAGGCAAGGTAGCAACTACCATACCATCAGGGGTCAAATAGAAGTATGTCCATTGGCCACTGAGGTTCGGTGAGAACCGGAAAGACGTTTTGGGTTTGTTTAGATATGGATGAATTTGGTATCTACGAACCGTAAATGATGAGATTAGTAGATGTACGTGTTTTCTCTACACTACTTGGAAGGGTTCGTCTTATTTACGGGTTTTTCATCCGAACCTTCGGGCTCCATTTTAGATATGGCATCCATTTTGTTTCTTGCCCTCACGTAGCCGGCGAACAGACAATGTCCGCTTGATGACCCTGGGATTCCCAAGCCCTTGCGGAAGATGCATATTCCTTTGAGTGTGCCTTTATGACTAGGGAAGTGACACTGCAAAAGCAGATGGCTCCGCTCGAGGCTCATTTTGCCGTGTCGGTCTATTGTTTCAGCCTTGCATATGTTAGGCTTAAATCCTTTGATCTTGTGATCACGCTTCCGATATTGCCCCCACACTCTTTTCAATCTGTTGTCTGTCTTTGTTTTCCTGCACCTGGTTCTGTCCCTTCTCTTAGGTCGTTTACGATTAGAATGGAATGTGCCTAATGGTGGGATAGTGTGCTTTTACAGTTAGGAACCGATATGTTTCTGTAATTATGTTCCGGGCTTCTGAAAACATGAATGCGATCCTTTTGAAGTTTACTGTGGGAACTGAGTTGTAACCTTTTGTTCGTTATGTTGTGCAATGGCTAAAATGTGTATAAAAGGAGCGATCCACTTTTGCAATTTGAAGCAGACTCTCTGAACATACACTATGTTGTACTTCTAGCGATTTCTGTGTCCCTGCAGTAAATAAACGCTGATCTTTGACGCCGAAGGAAGTGTCCCGTGTCTCTGTAATTTGTACGCCGGAACAGGTATCTCCACGAAGGTTTCAGGTGTTGTCCCCTGGCACCGCTGGGCTTTAAATTAGCCCAGTCCTTCAGTTGGCACCCAACGTAGGGCGACATCATGCGGTACCGGTCCAAAGCCTGACGATCGTGAGGAACTTCGTGTGAAATCTCTGAGGGAAGGTGCACCCCGCTTCATCGATCCTGTTGTCGAAATAAATGGTCCGAAGATTTTTCCTGCGAAGATTCCCGCTTCCCGACGGCTGCGACGGACTGATGCCCTTACTGTCGACCTGTTTTGGCGCCTGGCGTAGTCCTTTGTACGGCGAGACGATAGACGGGCCTTCCTGGTGACGCCATTGTTCTTTCAGTTAAGTATTTGTGGGTCGCTCCCAGTTCTTAGGTTAGCTCTTTGGTTCCTTTTCGGAACATTTGTTTCAAAATTGAAAACATGGCATTTGCTTGATATCTGCTTTGTACTTTGAAACTTGGTTGTTAAACTTGGTTGATTGCATGGTTCCAGTGCATTTTTTTTGGTTCTTAGTTGTTGGTTTGTTTGACAATTGCAATTGCCAAAAACCGTGGGTCTCGTATTTTTGCGAGGATATCGTAATTTGATAACCCTTGAAGTGTGAAACTCGGTTAGTGTACATGATGCCTGGCCGTAGTATCTTGTTTGGTTTCCTTAGATGTTGCAACACGGATTCCCGGTTGGAGGACTCGTGTCCGATACCTCCAGTTGGAACTCCGATTTATGAGCTCTGTAGTAGACATGGAGTGGGCCCCATTGTATATAACGCATTTTGGATTCGTTATACGAGAAAAGATGGTGTCCTTAGTTGGCCACCCCATGGTAGCTTTGAAACTGAGATTTTAGATAATCTCGAAACAAAATTGTTTAAAAAGAAAGCTAGGCCAGTGATGTTTGATTCCTTTAGGTTATGGCGCAAAGAGGCCAGACAGAAAGAAATCAAGCTGACTAAGAAAAATAAGAAAGAGGGTGTCCTTTTGATAATGCAAGGTGCAGAACAGCATCTGCGAGACAAGGCAGAGAAGGAAAGGGAAGTTTCTATCAGACAGCATAGCATGGCGGTGGATAAATGTTATCCAGTTTTACCTTCGAGTTCTGAAAAGAAGGAAGAAGAATCGAAAGAGGATCCTTTGTTATCTTATTTACTAAAGTCACCACCCCCTTATGTACAGGGTGCTATAGCCCCTATAGTTCCTCCTGTTCTTCCGCCTGTCGTTCCGGTGGCGGCTGGTCAGCCTGTAGTTGGCCCTGTTCCTACAAATCCCCTTGTTCTTCAAGTGAGCCCTGCTCCTTTACCACCTCTTCTTCCTACTGCTCCTCTGCCTGTAACCTCTCAGTCTACTGCTACTACTACTCCTGTTATCTTGGCTACTTCCACTGCTCCTACGTTTAGTCCTAATGTTGTTGCTCCTGTTCTTCTTTCCTCTTCTCCTTCTGTTCGTAAACGTATACCTCATTCTATTGCTAATCTCTATTCTCCACTTTTCGGATCGTTATTTGAATCCGATGCCTCTGAAATCTCTCAGAGACGAAGTCAAATGCCTGGTATAAAGGAAAGTGAGGTGTTACAATCTATGGTGCGTAGGTGGATTAGACACCCTGCTAAGTACACTTCACGCATAGTTTTCGATACGTTCTTTCAGTTTAATGAGCCCACACAGAGATTCGTGTTCGAAGAGATGTGCAAATCATTGAGAGAAGAGTGGGATAATGATGAGCTAGATATCGTACCGCCCGATATGACTGAACTTTAGAGTCAGTTTTCGAACGGTATGATTGTAGGTAGTGATGTACGGCGTGCATTAGAGCGTTTGTTAACTTTTAGGTCCACAGTGCCTTCACGAGTGTCGTTTGACGACGACTCCGGTGATCTGAAAATAAAATCTGGTCAGTACCCATGCGAGAGGTCCCCCCAGTGTGGAGGCCAGGTGATGCTGCTGCTGTTCCTCCAGTTTTGCCACACTTTCAGAGAGTTTGGATACACCTTCCATGGAAGCGATCAGAAGTTTTGCAGGTGAAACAATCTTTGCCTGACCCACGGAAGAATCCGGCAGGTTATTACAAGGAGTTATCCCAATTTGTAGATGCTTCTATTATGAACCTTGCTGATATCGACATGTTGTTTGGTAATGTAGTACGGCAACCGATCTGGGCGAAGATTCGTAACGAGAATCATGCAGTTGAGTTAGGTGGTGATTGGGCTGCAATTGTAGCGGCCGATGGACAGCAAGTTGTTGGGGCCAAGCCTGATCAGTTAATTACGGATCTGCCCCAAAGAATCATTACGCTCATGAAAACACTCATGCCAGCGATGAAGGTGAATTGGGATAAATTGTCTGTTTGCAAAAAAAAGAAAGACAAGAGTGTCTCCGATTTCTTTACCAAGTTTGAGGAGGCATTTATTGATCATAGTGGTCAGGATATGAGCACTGAGGGAGGTCAGCGATTGTTTGTCGATAAGTTTGTGTTCAATCTGTTGCCTGAGTTATGCAACAAATTGAAAAACTCTGAAAGTGCTTGGGCTGTTTCAACCACAGCTCAAATATTAGCAACGGCTCAATATTATGAGAATAGAGAAAAAGAGGAGAATGATCGTGCAGACAAGAAAAGGAAGGAGCTAAAAACTAAGGTCTTATTGCAGCAAGCGTATCCTCCGCGCTCGAATAAAAATGACTCGCAACAGCAGCATGTGCAGTATCGACCACAATGCAGTCGCGCTCTGAATATTCTGCATCCAGATCTATGCTTGGGAATAATCAGTGTGCATATTGTAAGGGTGAGGGCCATTATAAGTTTAATTGTCCTGTTTTACGTGACCGAACGAATGCTGTCTCGGTTCGAGGAGGTCGTGGTGGTTATCAGCAAGTCTCTCGAGGTAGAGGTCGTGGCACCTCTCAAAATCAAAATGAGCGTTCTGCTCCTCTATGGAACACGAGCAATTATTTTGATCAGCGGAATGCGTTGTCTGATAGATCTGCACAGTATCATTTAGATGACTATTATGTTGAGCATGAGATTGGTGCAGACCGCGATTATTAGGACAGCCATAGACAAAGAGAGGGAGTAGTATCAGTTCCGGTTGATCAGAGAGGGCCTTACGTCGCAGTTACCACATCAGGCGTAGTTGAGCCTTTTCTGTTGGACACTGGTGCAGCAAAAAGTTCCATCATGCATTCGAAACTCCCTGGCGCACCTTTGTCTGGCTTAACGAATGTTTCTGTTGGATTCTCTGGCGCCCCGGTTAGCAATCCAGTTTCTAGCCCTTTGCCCCTTACGATCGGGACACGTGAGCTAGAGGTTCCTTTGATTTTAACTACTGGTTGTGGTGAGAATCTCTTGGGTCTGGATTTGTTGAAGCGGTTATATGCGACTCTGTATTGCTCTCCTACGGGAGTGGAGCTTACATTAGGTCAGAGAGTGATCTCTCCTATGTACTTGTCAACTGATAAGCTCCCGCCGGAATTGAGTTCCCTTCCTGAGTCTTTATGGGCAACAGGTCCCAATGATGTGGGCCTACTGGACATACCACCTTATGTAGTCCAATTAAAATCACATGTGAGATTACCACGTATCCCCCAGTGTCGTATCTCCCTTGATGGTGAGCGAGCGCTATTGGCGATCATTTATGACTTGATCGAAAAGGATGTTATTGAAGAAACTAGGGGAAATGTGTGTAATAGTCCTGTGTTACCTATTTTGAAACAAACTGACCCATCCAAGCCTCCTGTGTACCGTTTTGTAATTGATTTGAGAGAAGTGAATAAAGTCGTGATTCCACAGTTTCCAGTGGTTCCTGACATTACAGCTTTGCTGACCCTGATTCCAGCCTCTGCCTCCTGGTTTTCGGTAATAGACCTAAAGAATGCTTTCTTTAGTATTCCGATTGCTGAGGAAAGCAGAGATCTATTCGGCTTCTCATTAGGTGGTCGCAGTTTTAGGTTTAAACGCGCACCACAGGGCTACTGTGAGAGTCCATCGATCTACAGTCAGTCCCTTAAGAGTCAACTTGATACATTTGTGTTACCTGCTGGTGTGGCCTTGATTCAGTATGTCGATGATCTGTTAGTGGCTGCCGACACTGAGAAAATTTGTAAAACTGCTACAGTATCACTGTTACAGCATTTATGTGACTTACATCACAAGGTGTCACCTTCTAAGTTACAATATTGTTGTCAAGAAGTAACCTATTTAGGTCACTTATTGTCAAAGGAGGGAAGAAGGTTGACCCCAGAAAGAATTGCAGCGATTGCTCGAATGACTGTGCCAACAACTCAGAGAGACGTACGTGCCTTTCTAGGTATCACGTCATACTGCAGACAATGGATTCCAAACTTCTCATTGTTAGCAAAGCCATTGTTAGCTCTCACGTGCAAGGATGTTCCGACTCCTTTGCCATGGACTGAAGATTGTCAGAAAAGTTTTTCCGAATTGCGTGATGCGTTATGTTCGGCTCCTGTGTTAGGTACTCCTGATTACAGTAAGCCGTTTACACTATATGTTCACGAGAGAGAAGGTTGTGCGTTAAGTGTTTTGATGCAACAATTTGGTGGTAAACAGCGTCCATGTGCATATTTTTCTTCGACTTTAGACCCAGTAGCTAGAGCGTTGCCAAGTTGTCTAAGGGCGACAGCGGCAGCTGCGGTGTCCATTCAACAGTCCGCAGGTCTGGTCATGGATAATATGCTTACAGTGATGGTTCCGCATGCAGTTGACACTCTCTTGAATCGAACGAAGACTCAACACTTGACGAGTGCAAGGTTGTTTGGCTATGAGTTGACACTTTTGGCAAGTCATATACAGATAAAACGTTGTAATGTGTTGAATCCAGTGACATTGTTGCCGATTCATATGGAATCAGGTGATGTAGCACCACATGACTGTTACTTAAAAACTGAAGAAGAGACGAAGGGTCGTATAGACCTGAAAAACACTCCATTGGTAGATCCTGATGGTACTTTGTATGTAGATGGTTCATGCTTCAAGTTGCCGAATGGTGATGTGACGACTGCGTATGCTGTAGTGACGTTGAGTACGGTTGTGGAAACAGCGAGATTGAGCCAGAATTCGGCACAAGCTACAGAGTTGATTGCTTTAACGAGAGCGTGTGTTTTGTCTAAAGGAAAGCGAGTGAATGTGTTTACTGATAGTCAGTATGCGTTTGGCGTAGCACATAGTTTTGATCGATTGTGGAGAGAGAGAGGATTCATGACGTCTCATGGCACGAAGATTCAACACGGACAGCTCGTGAATGATCTCTTAGATGCACTTACATTGCCTAAGCAAGTGGCAATCATTAAATGCAGCGCACATCGAAAGGTTACAGATGATGTTGGTCGAGGTAACGCGTTTGCAGATGAGATTGCTAAGGAAACGGCCAAGAATCTGACAAACCGAATGTATGTTACGAGTTCAGTGAGATGGCCGGCGGAGACTGGTATGTGTGAGGACACAGTTGAGAGTGTGAAAGCAATTCGAAATGAGCCCACCGAAACTGAAAAGGCTAAGTGGAAAGAAAGCACGGGGAAGTTAGACATGAATGGATGTTGGGTTGATTTGTCAGAATATCAGAGATGGATGTTACCGGATGCGTATGTGCTTGCTGTTGTTACTATGGCCCATGGCATGTCACATATTAGCACGAAAGGTATATGTAAGTTGTTGTCTCCCGTATGGAAGAATGATGGGATTGCTAAGTGTGCTGAGAGAGTGGTCAGAAATTGTATGGTATGTTTGATGCATAATCCTGGCAAGGGCACCCCCACTCCACCTGGTCATTTTGCTCCTCCTACATGTCCCTTTGAAGTTATCCAGTTGGACTTCATCCATATGGAGAGATGCAATAATCTAAAATATGTATTGGTTGTGGTTTGTGTGTTCTCCAGATGGATTGAGGCATACCCTCTTAAGGATAATACTGCCCTGTCCACAGCAAAAGTTCTACTCAAAGAATATTTCCCAAGGTTCGGAATTCCACGGATCGTATGGTCGGATAATGGTAGTGAGTTTGTGGGAAAGGTGATGAAGAGTGTGTGTGCGGGTTTGGGTATTCGCCAAAAATTTCATAGTGCTAACCATCCTCAATCGGCGGGTTTGGTAGAAGGGTACAATGGTACTCTGAAACTGAAACTTGCCAAAATCCAAGCAACAAGTGGGTTATCATGGCCTGATGCATTGCCTCTAGCTCTCCTGTCGACCAGGGCGACTGTGCACTCTCGAGTAGGGCTTAGCCCATATGAGATTGTGTTCGGCCGTCCTGCGAACGTTTGGGGAGTTCCAAGGCCTAAGGAATTTAGCAGAATTGAATATCCAATGTTGATTGACTATCTTTACGATCTGACTGCTAACTTGAGTTTGATTCATCAACAGGTTTTTGAAGCTCTACCGGCACAAACAGAAGGACCTGGACATCGACTCCAACCTGGAGATTGGGTGCTGATTCGTAACTTTGGGAGAAAACGAAATCTCGAGCCCAGGTTCGTGGGACCCTACCAAGTCTTGTTGGCAACGAGGACTGCAGTTCGGTTGGACGGCAGGCAACATTGGGTGCACGCCACCCACACGAAGAGAGTGCCGCTCCCATTGCCAGCAAATAATTGGATAAGGAAAGGGTTTACCCCGACTGAAACTGATATCATCCCGACGTTTGTGCCATTTAGTGATGCTCAACCTGTAGAGATTGATCCAGCTCAGCCAGATACGTCTGTTGAATCATCTGGAACTGTACCTGTGTCTTCAGCATTGGAGAATTCAAGTTCTGAACTGTTACCTGAACAATCGAACTCTGTCTTGCTACCTGGACCATTGTTTGAAGAACAAACTCGACCTGGAAAATGTCGATATTTCCTTCGATCGCGTGACTAAGGACAAATAAAAAATTCCCTTTTGTTTTTGAATCTACATTACCCCCTCTCTGTTGCTATAAACATCGTGGATACTTGCATTTTTCCTGATCTTGAGTTCTTTAATTTTGTTTTACATATCACGTGTGTTCCTTTTCTGTGAAGCTAGGAGACTTATATGAAATTGGATGCTTAATTGATTAAACCTACCATCTGGGTTGGCCGTAGGGCCGTACGGGTACCTACTTCTGTTTGGCAGGTCTCTGACACTAGGTCGGTCTCTTTTGTCGGTTTCTGGGAACTCCTGGGAATTGACAAATGCTACTCAGAATTAGGTGCGTCAAGAACGCTACGGTCGGTCTTTAGAGGATGGAGTTCTCTAAGCTGTCAGAAAGAAAGATGATGTCGGCACAAAGATCTAAGTTGCGTAAGATTTTACAAACAAAGTGTTTTTTGTTTCAGATTTTCATGTTGCTCCTAACTGTGTCTATGTTATTGGTGGGTGGAGTGTATCTTGGGATTGAGTTACTGTTGCCTTCCACTTCACCTACTTCCCCCTCTCATGATCTGAATTCTGTTCTCGTTCCTACTATTTCTCCACATTCTTTTCATCTTCTGCCCCAACATGAACAGGTCAGACGTGCGGAATTTATGAACAATTCCTTTGTCCAACTTTTGCATCAGCATCAGTTGGTGATGAACACTACCAACTGTTGGGTGTGTGGGTTAATGCCACATACCATGGATAAGGGTATTCCGTATTTAGTTTTTCCCTACAGTCCCCAGGGGTCGGCTCGGGCATTCCAAACGATGTTCCGTAGTGCACTCGATTCCTACCCCCGTCGAGAGCCACGTTCCACAGACCTTGGTTCTGGCCCGTACCACAAATCTTTGACGATAGCGATTGCTGATCTGGATAGAGATATTTTTGATACATCGCTTATTCCAGAGGAGGAGGTGCGAGCCTACAAGGATCTGAGTGAGGCTGAGTATAGTATTTCAGTAGGTGATAGACAGCTTAAGAGCTTGTCTCCAATCTGGATTGTACCCTTCCTTGGCCATTTCTGTCTGCAAGGTCTTGGTCGAAATCCGAGAGCTCAGCTTGGGAAGAGTGCTTGTACTGAGACGTACGTTTTACCGATGCTCTCTTCCCCTGTATTTCTGACTGCCAAGGGTACCTATTTTGTGTGTTATGATCGCGCTTATACGTGGTTGCCCCGTGACTTCTCAGGCACATGTTATATCGCGAATCTTTTGCCACCGACTTTCACAGTTGCCTCAGACTACCACAAAACGAGAGTTGTGAGAGGTGTTATTAGTAAAGAGGACACTGCCGGTCAAGAAGCAGGAGACTTCTTTAAGGGTTTCCTACCGTTTTGGGGACCTATGGTTAATAGTAGGAACCTGAGACAGTTGACTCGTGTGGTAGAATCAACTGCTAACATAACTGCAAGTGCTCTTGGTAACCTGACAGCAGAGCTGCAAGCGGATAGACTGATGACATTACAGAACCGTATCGTTCTAGATGTTGTACTCGCAGATAGAGGTGGTGTGTGCAAAGTGATCCTACTTTCGAGCTGCTGTATTTTCATACCTGACAATGCTTCAACTGTTTATCAAGCCATCTCGAAGTTGCATAAAATCTCCGAGTCCATACACGTGGACGAAGGTGATTGGATGCTTCTAGGATGGTTTTGGGGTCTGATGTCGACTTGGGGTTGGAAGATTCTGATGATTGTAGGGGTTGTTGTGACGTTTCTGTTCACGTGTTGTCTTTGTGTGCAGTGTGGTCCAGCCTTATGTAGCCTTTGTGCTACAACGTGTATAAGAAGACCATCTGTTACCAGAGAGACATTGATGGATAGAATAATGCTCCAGCAACATCTAAACGATCTGATGAATATCGATATTGATTTCGATATTGACTAGTGCTTGCCTACATGAGGGCAAAAGGAGCGTCTGAGGTTCGGTGAGAACCGGAACGACGTTTTGGGTTTGTTTAGATATTGATGAATTTGGTATCTTCGAACCGTAAATGATGAGATTAGTAGATGTACGTGTTATCGCTACACTACTTGGAAGGGTTCGTCTTATTTAAGGGTTTTTCATCCGAACCTTCGGGCTCCATTTTAGATATGGCATCCATTTTGTTTCTTGCCCTCACGTAGCCGGCGAACGGACAATGTCCGCTTGATGACCCTGGGATTCCCAAGCCCTTGCGGAAGATGCATATTCCTTTGAGTGTGCCTTTATGACTAGGGAAGTGACACAGCAAAAGCAGATGGCTCCGCTCGAGGCTCATCTTGCCGTGTCGGTCTATTGTTTCAGCCTTGCATACGTTAGGCTTAAATCCTTTGATCTTGTGATCACGCTTCCGATATTGCCCCCACACTCTTTTCAATCTGTTGTCTGTCTTTGTTTTCCTGCACCTGGTTCTGTCCCTTCTCTTAGGTCGTGTACGATTAGAATGGAATGTGCCTAATGGTGGGATAGTGTGCTTTTACAGTTGGGAACTGATATGTTTCTGTAATTATGTTCCGGGCTTCTGAAAACATGAATGCGATCCTTTTGAAGTTTACTGTGGGAACTGAGTTGTAACCTTTTGTTCGTTATGTTGTGCAATGGCTAAAATGTGTATAAAAGGAGCGATCCACTTTTGCAATTTGAATCAGACTCTCTGAACATACACTATGTTGTACTTCGAGCGATTTCTGTGTCCCTGCAGTAAATAAACGCTGATCTTTGACGCCGAAGGAAGTGTCCCGTGTCTCTGTAATTTGTACGCCGGAACAGGTATCTCCACGAAGGTTTCAGGTGTTGTCCCCTGGCACCGCTGGGCTTTAAATTAGCCCAGTCCTTCACCACAGACAAAAAACAGTCCCTTGTAACCCACTAGTCTAGGTGACGATCGCTTATCACTCTTCATAATCCATGATAGTTTTGTTATGTGTGTGCAGTTACTCTCAACAAAGAAAATTGATGGGATTACTGAATATTCTCCTTCTGAAAGTCCTAGGACACAGTCATTTCTTTCTTCACATTCCCTTAATCCTTGCTCATCGTTTGCTAACTCTGCAATGCTACCGCCAAAGCTGCATTTCTTCCATTCTTCCTTTCCTTTTATTAGTTGTGATATTGTGCATGGTTGTTTAAGGGGGCACACCTGCACAGCTGGATTTTTATGGACCATCCATTTATCATTCTGAATGCAGGATGGTGTGGTAAGCTGTTGCCTTATCCTAAATCTTGGTATATTTATCTCAGCCCCTTTGTCCCAACCAGCCCCGTTTTTACACTCCTCATTCCTAGAAGTTTTGTCAAATTTATTGAGCATTGCCTAATCTCTTTTTGTTGGTTGCATGTTCATGCATGGCACCCTCTGTGTCTTAGGCCTTGGGATGGCTATTCCTACTGCTATCCCCATCACAGAAACTGCAACAGTTATGGATGTGGTATGCTGTTTGAATAGCACATCGTGCTTTAAGACACATCCCACATATTTAGAGACAAGTAGGACATTGTAGCTCATGCTGTTTTCTGTGTCTGTTGGCAGGTGTGTGCAACCATAACATTCCAATATGTTTAGTGTCCTTTGCACTTCCGGCCCTTGAATGTGAGGCCAGTAGTAAATCGTCTATGTACTGGATAACTGTAGAACCTTCCTTTAGTACTAGGGAATCCAAATCTGTCTTTAATGCATTTGTAAAAATGGAGGGGGACTCTGTACAGCCTTGTGGAAGACGACACCAAGAAAAGCTCTTTGATCTAAAGGAGAAACTGAAAAGGTACTGGCTGTCTGGGTTCAAGGGGATGGTAAAGAAGGCAGAGCTAAGATCCAGCACTGTGAAGTGTGTGGCTATTACTGGGATATTGGACAGTATTGTTGCTGGGTTTGGGCCCACTGGAATGGAGGGCACCACTATTTTTTCAATTCTCTCTTAGAGGCCTTCTTAACATGAAGTATTGTTGCGTTGCATTGGCTAGAGCGTATCTCCTCTAAACTCCTTGCTTCAGAAGGTATTGTATCACTGGTGCTATGCCTTCCTCCCCTTCTTTTGAAATCTTTTTTTTTCTTTTTTCTTGAGCGTGAAAACCATAGACAACGTGTTAACCAAGGTATATAAAGCAAACAAATGTACACACTTTCCAATCTCATATTATAAAATAGATAATCAGTGTAACAAATTACATAATCTATTTGTACATGATGAATATGATACACAAGATATGCAGAAGACAAAAGAAATAGCCTATCAAATATTGAATCACATATTTAAAATGTACACTGATACAAATGTACAAATCCATAATTCATATCCCATTTTCGATGCTATGCAATTTCAACATTCTAAATAGCAGCTCTGTAGTAGCACATGGCCCCTACCTTAATGACCTATATGAATACAGTCTTTCCTTTGAGAATTGGTACTTCATAATTAGCATGATTCTACATCCTAAGCTCCCTCCTGGGGACTGCCCCCTTTTAACTGTTACAGGACCATACAGAGATACCACTGATGTTAAATTTATCTAAGAAGATCACATAGATAAATTACATAATATCATTTGCATGCATGGTTGCAGCATAGCCCTCCAATGTCATGCCAAATCTCCGCACCGCCCCTATCCTCTTAGCGTAAGCCTCTTTTAATTTGTAGGTCCTCGCCAGCTTAAATAGCCATAGAGCCAGTGTAGGTATTTTCTGAGATCTCCAATTCTGTAATATTAAAGATCTGGCTACTGCTATGGCTAGGGAAACAAAGGATTGCCGATATAATGAAAGCTGGCCATCTACATAGGAGAAACCAAATAATGCCTACGATGTACATGGAAGAATATCTAGTGACAGACATTTACTAATAAACCTAAACACCTCCTCCCAGAAGTATCGTAGTCTCGGACAAGTAAAAAATATATGTGTCCAATCCCCCGCCTCTGGCAAATTACATCTAAAACAGTAATTTGGTGTCGTAGGAAACCATTTATGAAGTTTGGAGGGAGTCTAATAGGCCACCCATCTAGAAAGTAAGTTGGCCGCCCTCAATGCCCTGTGGCCAAGCTCACAGACTTGTCGCCATCCTTGGCTATTGAACCAACAGTTGGTTTCCTGAGCAATTTTTGGGAGCATTGTTTCAATGAGGTTCTTATTCATCTCCTGGCGTAATATCCTATACAAATTGCCAATACCAGTTAGATTTACCTCAAAGGGTGCTTTTAAAATTGCTCTAACTCTCTCACTGATTCCTCTATAGTTGGTCAGGAGGAAGCATGTAATCCGCCTGAAGTTTAGCCAAAGATCGCAGCTCTGAGATTCAAATTGCCTTGCAAAAGCATCCCACATCATCAGATTGCCACTGTGGTAAAAATCGCCTAGCTAAAAAAAAACTAGGATAGCATAGGGCTGTACCCCCTTTTGGTGATCTTAAGGCCCCATACCTCACAGTCACAAAGAGAGGAATATGCATAGCATGATGGAAAATTATAGTTGTTAAACCGCTGCATGCAGCTTAAGAATGTATTCACAAACTTGTTTTCTCGTCTTTTTTTGTAACAGTGCGCAGGAATGCTGGTAGCTTAATTGCACTGTCCGTTAACATAAGATCAACTAGAAAATAGGGGCCAAAAGCTGCATTATTAAGCTAAGTAATGTCACTTGGTAATAAGTAGCTAAATGGGGTAATGCAAGCCCCCCCCGTTCTACATCCAAGTGTAAAATAGATAGCTTAATCCGAGGTTTTTTCTTAGCCCAGATAAACTCCTGAATAACCTTGGCCACTTCATTAAAATATGAGATTGGAATCTTTAAAGGAAGATATAAAAAAAAATATCAACAAGGGGAGGATCGAGATCTTTATTAACCCCTTCACTGCTGGCCCGTTTCCGCCGCTGTGCGGTAAACAAACAAACAGGGGCGGGCCATGACGAACCCCAGCCGTCATCAGCACACGAGCACCGTATTTATTTATTTATTTATTTATTTAGAATTTTATAGAGCGCACGGCTACCTCCAGAGGGGGTGTCCCGGCGCTAAGACTACTTGATTATCACAGAGGGGATACTGAGTTCATGAAAAATCTAAAGGTGTGCAGAAGCTTTGTAGGCTAGTGCTTAGAAAACAGCCAAGTTTTCAGTTTACGGCGGAAGACTTGTTCTGATTCGGAAAACCTGAGATCCAAAGGAAGACTGTTCCAAAGCTTAGCGGACACAACGGTAAAGGTTCTGCCACCAGTACGCGTGAGTCTAAAGCGAGGAACCGTCATCAGGCGTAGACTATTAGATCTCAGATGCCTTACTGAAGACGCTATTTTAAGCCTTTTGCTCAGATAGCAGGGGCCAATGCCATTAACTGCCCTGAAGGCAAGGGTCAGAACCTTAAAATCAATGCGGCGAGCAATTGGGAGCCAATGAAGCTCCTCTCGATAGGCTCTGACCGAGTTGCGTGGAGGGATGTTGCCAATCAGCCTAGCAGCCGCATTTTGTATAATCTGGAGTCGATCAATGAGGTATTGGGGGGCACCGGCATAGAGGCTGTTGGCATAATCAAGGTGAGACGTAATGAGTCCCTGAACCACTGTTCTGCGGGAAGACTGGGGGAGATAGGGAAATATCTTCCTGATCATGCGAAGTTTATTGAAGCAAGCAGCCGCCACTTTATTAACCTGGATTTTTCCTGACAAAGTATTGTCAAATATAAAGCCCAGGTTGCGGGCTGAATGCACTGGTACAGGAGGAGGGTCCAGAATGGTAGGCCACCAGAGGGAAGAAGGAGGAGCAGTTTTCTGGCTGAAAAAAAGGACCTCTGTTTTTTCAGTGTTAAGGGCAAGATGGTTAGCAGCCATCCAAGTGCAAATATTGCCAAGGCAGTTTCGAAAGTTGGAAAAGAGGGAGTCAGAATGGTCTCTAAATGAAAAAACAAGCTGAGTATCATCAGCATAAGAGACCACCCTGACTCCGTAAGACTCAACTACCTTGGCAAGGGGGGCCAGGTAAACATTAAACAATAAAGGGCTCAAAGCTGAGCCCTGGGGTACGCCACACAGGAGGGGTTTATCTTCAGATTGGTATGGATGCAACAGTACCCTTTGGGTCCGTCCGGATAAAAAGGATTTAATCCATGCTAGGACCGTAGTGCATGACGGCTGGGGTTCGTCACCAGCATACAAGGGGTTAAAGAGACTCATCCAATTATTGACAAATGTAAAAGTGCCCATCTTTCTAGCATACTTTTTATTTTATCCAGTGTTCTACCATAATTCAGATGGAAAAATTGAAGGAAGTCCACTGTCACGTGTAGGCCCAGATATCTAATAGGTTTAGGAGGCAGAAATTGTAACCCTTCTGGCAGATCTATTCCTGGTGCATTAAATAAGACATTTAGACAGAGTGATTAACCCTGTAACTCCCCAGCTCTTTCTCCCAATGCTCTCTGGATGTTCGATTTCTCTGGGTTCAGAAACAGGATCAAATTGTTGGCAAACAGCTTGATTTTTGCCATTCCTACTAGGGGAGCTTGGATTAATACATTAGAGCAAATGTTTATCGCTAGTGGCTTGTTAAAAGCAAAAATAAAAGGGGGGAAAGAGGGCAACCCTGCCTAGTACCCCGTCTTATCACCACTTCTCCCGCCCCCTCAGAATTTCTAATTATTTTTGCTGAGACTCCCTTATAAATTCTCTCGAGCATCTCGATCTGATGGCGTGGAAAGCCAAACTCACCCATGATAAAGAAGAGGGCCTGCCAATCCACCAGATCAAATGTCTTTTCTGCGTCCATCAACAACATGGCTGCATTTTCCTTTCTAGCAGAAAAGTAGTCGATAGCCTGGATCAGATAGAAAGTCTTCGCAGCCATGGATCTCCAAGGCAGAACCCCTGTTTTATTTGTGTGTATCAGATATTGCAAACAGCCCACAATTCAATTTGCCCAGATTTTCATAAAAAGCTTATAGTCTACATTTAGTAGGCGTATTGGGCGATAAGAACTTGGGTCTTTAGGGTCCTTATCTTTTTTTTAAATTGAGATCACGACTGACTCCTTAAATCCATCTGAAACCATAGCTCTAGCCATAATTTGATTGTATAGAGATACCAAGAACAGGGCGAGTTTGTCTAAAAACAATTTTATATACTTCAGCAGGGATTCCATCGTTGCCACTTGCTTTCTCATATTTTTTGTGATTTTGCTTAATTCTGCAATTGTAATTGGTTCACTCAAAAGTATTCATTTCTCCTCGCAGATCGTAGATAGTTGGAGTGTCATAAAACAATCTGCAAAAGCTGGGGGACGTGGCTACGCCGTGTGCGAGATGGCCGCGATGAGCTGAAGCTTTCCCGGCCTTAGCGCCTAATCAATTATATCCCGGACTTCCATGAGGCAGTAAGCTGCGAGACCTCACAGGACAATCCTTCAACCCATCCGGATGCCTATAGGAGGTGAATCGGAGACCTGGCAGCTGTGATCAGGGCGACAGACAGCGCTGTCTCTGGCTGGAGTGCTTGGGAAAAATGGTGGCTGCCGGGACCCTGCAGGAGGCCGCCGCGGAGGAGTGAGGACGTGGTTGGTTGGCAGCGCGAGGATGGCGCGGTAGGTGGGCTCACTCCGCGGCGCTCCTAGGGCTAAGTGACACCCAAAGGCAGCTCCCGCCGGACACGAGGCCCAGCCAGGCCTCCCGTATTGCATTTACGGCGGCCCCCCGGGTGGCGGGGGCTGTTGACACGCAGCGGTGGCCCAGCAGTGTAAAGCATGTGGGGCCCTGAGCCTGGCCCTGCCTATTCTTATCTGCGGCACTCCCGGGGCCACAGGAAACAAAGAGGAGCCCCAGCACGAGTGGGCATGCATGGTGTCTTTATCCCACCTTCACCTGTGATCCCTGATAGCAGCCAACATTTCGGGGGTCATTGCCTCTTTGGCTGCTGTGCGGAATACTAAGACTGCACAGCGGGCCCCCCTTTGCCAACTGGGGGCCTATCAGAGTGCCAGAGACAACCTAATTGCATGCTGCCCCACAGCTGGTTGCTGAGTGGCCCCTTCATTAGAAGCCTACACGACCAGGGAGACAGAGGCCTGATTGAGTCCTGGCTGGAGGGCCACGGAATTCGATACCAGCTGCGGCGCACCTACACTAGAAGTGAAGGACTTTTCAGCAGCGTTACAGTATCTGCGGAGTACACCCCCAGGTATCACATCGCAGGCTTCCCAACAAATTGTGCACCCCCTTGCCCGCGCCAGTTCATTCGACAGTGTAGCTGCGGCATGGGCCGCAAGGACCCTAACAAGGTGTCCTGCCCTTTGAGAAACTAACAGAGCCATCTAGAGACCTCCCGGGCGACATGGCAGATGGTGGGAATCCTCTGACTACCTCAGCAGATGTCCCGAGCCAACTACATCCACTTCTGTTGGAAATGAGAGCAGGTTTCAAGGTGCTAGATGTCTGCTTTGATTCACTAGACAAGCACATTGTAGATCTTGGCGCGAAGGTTCAGGTGCACGATCGCCGACTTGATGCGGTTGAATATCTTCGGAACTTGAAGACGGAATGGCGCAAGCAGTGAAGAAAATAGACGGCATGGAACGGATCCTAAAGGATGTCCCAACAAAGAACGAAGATTTGAAGGCGTGCAGTCGACGTAACAACATTTACCTGGTGGGTGTGCCGGAATCCACTGCTTCGGGCCGGATGGATAACTTAGTGAAGACGATCCTCACTGATCGGTTTGGGAAGGAAGCTTTCACTCCTGGTTTTGTAGTGGAGCGCACCCACAGGTCGCTTTGTCCACGCCCCAACCCGGCCGCCCACCCAGGCCCATTATTGCGCGAATAATGAATTTTCACGACAGAGACACAGCACTGCGGCTGGCTCGTGAGCAGGGCAAACTTTCCTAGCAGTGCTCCAGACTATCCTTATACCCGGACTTCACGACCATGGTCCAAAATGCAAGGAGGAAATACCTAGGGGTCAAGGCTACACTGAAAAATCTTGGGCTGTAATATGGCATGCTTTATCCGGCCAGATTGAGAGTGGAGGTGAATGGTCGGGATCGAATTTTTGAAAATCCCACGGAAGTGCAGGAATTTTGCCGCAATTACAAACTAAACAGCAGGCGCCCCCCGGAGGCAGACACGGGTTTGCCCCCGCTAAGTGGCTCTGCTGCCAGTGTGGATTTGTTCTCGATCTCGGGGAAAGAATGACGGCTGATCACCTGCTACCTGTCACTGCATCACACACCTGAACTGTTAATATAGGTTACCAGGACTTTTCACATTGAATTCACTATTTGTTGAGGCTGCTAGGCTGTGGAAAGCGATACACCCCACAATTTGGTGTGCACCTCAGAGATTATATTGGTGATGTTTGCTAGTGCAATTTTGGTTTCATTGTTGGTGATTTTTGTTTTGCCATTGGTTTTACTTTATATTTTTGCAAGGTTGGTATTGCCTCTCCGGATGGGCGGGAAGGCTGGGTGGGGGGAGGGGGGAAGGGTATTGTTTGTATTACATTGCACTGATGCTATGATTCCTCGTGTCTGGTCGTTATATATTATTGTCCACCGGAAGGAATATTTATATCTCCAATATTTTCTGGGAGTCCACCTAGTAAAAATCACACGGACTTTGTCGCGGTTCATTTTTTGGTTCTGGGCCCTAAGTAAGATGTGGTTGTGTCTTTTAATTCCTACAACCAGCTTTCTCCGGTACCGGCTGCTTGAGAGCTCTGGTGGCTTTGCGATCAAAGAATTAAAAGCCACAACCACAACTTACTTCGGGCCCAGAACCAAAAAAAGAACCGCAACAAAGTCTGTGTGATTTTTACAAGGTGAACTCCCAGAAAATATTGGAGATATAAATATTCCTTCCGGTGGACAATAATATATAACCACCGGACATCCAATAAGAAGAACCAGACCCTTGGTGGCCTCATAAACCGCTCAAGGGAATCGATTTAAAGAACAAATATTTTATTAAGTAAGGATTTTATATTCAACACTTCAGTGTCCTACCTCTTTTTATCAACCCGAGGAGGAGTCTTTCACTTATGTGCACCTGCACGGGTGACACCAGTCAAAAGGAGATAGATATTACATTTGTCCTGAAGAAGGTGGCACAATTGATGTAATACCACCGAAACACATCGATGCCCTAGCTTTTGTTAAATTCGGAAAGGTCAACATTGTTATGGTGACAGGGAATTAGAACTCTTGCCCTCTGTTGTCTGCAGTGTATCCGAAGTAACACTATCAAGACAAAGCAAATTGTCTGAATGTCTCCTGTCTCTTTATGAAATGATACTCTTTTAATTTGATGTTTTTTAACAAATGTCTTCTGTGTATTTTTTATGAATCTGTACAGTAGGGAATTCTGTGTTTTAATGATTAATAAATATTGTGATATATTTTTTTTTGAAAACCTTTATTGTACCTTCTCACAGTTACACAGCAAGTCGCCTACAACCCCGAGGGGCCGGCCGCTAAAAATAAGAGAAAATAGCAGTGATAGCCATGCATAAATGAAGTCCATACGTTAAGTACGCTACTGTAGTGAAGGGGCACATCACTAAGACGAGTTGAAGGTATTTAGCCAAAATCACATTACAAATTAAGTGAGGTTTTCATTTTTTGTTTTTTGAAAAGAACCAAAAGAACAAGCAGGAAATCACATTGCGGTCATTGAGAAGTAATAGTGCAGGTTAGCTGTATGGAAGATTCTTAGGACAGTATAAGTTGTTATGTATTGTCCGGGGATCATATCCGGAACGAGGAATCACATTCCCTCCACCCTCAACTCTACCCAAGTGGTGTTCTTATCTCTCCCTCCTCCCTTCACTCCTCCCCTCCCTCATCATCTGATTCCAACTGATCATCTTCCGGCAGCGGGTCACAGATTTCGCCACGGTACACATTCCACGAGACCACACCTTATTCCATTTGCCCGGGCACGCACGGCTCAAGTACACCGCCCTTTCAGTTATCATTATCTTGTCCATATTCATGCACCACTGCGACTTCGTTGGCAGTTCTGCTGCCCCCAATGCTGAGCAATATCTCGCTTCGCCACAATCATTCCCAACGTCACCCAAAGTCGACTATGTCTGGGTAAATCTGTTGGTTCCCACACGTTTAGGAGACATCGCCTTGGTTCTGGGAGGAGCGAGATCTCAAGGGCCTGGGATACAGTCCGCAGTATTTGCCGCCAGTAATGTTGTATGCGTGGGCAGTCCCAAAATGTGTGAAAAAAGGTACCCTCTTCCCCACAGCCACGTAGACAGAAAGGGTGTTGTGTTCTGTGGATGCGGTGTAGCAGTGTTCTTGTATAATATACTCTATGGAGAACCTTGAGTTGGACGAGTCTCATCCTAGCCGAGATGCCCACCTCTTTCGGTGACGCCAATGCCTCATTCCATTCGTGTTCATCTAGGGCGTCCACTTCCCGTTCCCACCTTTCCTTCAGGGGAGCCAGCGGGTCTGGTGAGTTGTTCAGGAGCTTACGATAAGTCAGCGATGTCGCTCTTTCCGCCATAAAGTCAGTTAGGAGGCGATCCTCCAGCGGGGAGGACTCAGGTAGAGTCGACCCGGAGGGGATGGCCGCGAGCAGAGCATGACGTATTTGTACGTAACGCTATGATTCGTGTGGCCCTAGGTCATATATTTCTCTCAGGCGGGTGAATGAAATAACTTCACCCCGCTCCCACATGTCGCCCACCGTGGATATTCCGATGGAATCCCAGTGGGAGAAACCCTTGCTATTTCTCAAGTTACCCAAGGCGCGTGTATCCCAGAGCGGGGTGAGTTTAGTGATTTTCCCCTTCCAGCCCAACGCAGCCGTCGCCGCGTGCCAGGTTTCCACAGTGAGTTTAGTGGGCCCTGATGAGAGTCTCAGTTTTCGTCGGTCATAGAGTGGGGCAAGTATGTTGTTAATGCCCAGCTGCGCCCTATCTGCTTGAAATGCCGGATCAGACTGCGGGGCGTGTAACCATTGGTTAATGGGCTTAAGGTGCGCTGCCCAGTAATACAGGTGCAGATTCGGCAGTGCAATGCCCCCATCGTACCAGCCTCTGCATAGTTTAGCCTGTGCTATGCGTGCCGGTCGATTGCCCCACAGCAGCCCCGAAACAACCGCGGCTACCTTTTTGAAGTATCCTGATGCCACCGAAAAGGGGCGTGTTATCTAGGATATATAGAAAGTGGGGCAGCGACTTCATTTTGTACAGTGCTGCTTTCCCCAGCATGGTCAGTGGTAACCCCGCCCATAAGTTGGCGTCTTGCTTGAGGCGTTCCAGCGGCGGAACTAAATTCAGTCTCCTATATTCAAGTGGATCCCTCGTGACATGGATCCCTAAATATTTGAAGGAGGAACCGGCCAATCTCAGGGGGCAGTCAGGTCCGAGCGTCGGGATCTGGCCTTTCAGTACGTACATCTCTGATTTATTCCAATTAGTGGTGTATCCTGAAACCCTGCCAGGCTCGTCGCATAGGTTCAAAAGGGCCGGTACTCCATGCTCGGGATCCGTTAAATAGACCAGCATATCGTCCGCATATAGGGACAGGCGGTCTTGCCACCCCTCCCTCCATTGTATCCCTTTAAGCAAGGGTGTTTGTCTTATGTGATTAGCCAGCGGTTCTAAGGTTAGCGCAAAGAGCAAGGGAGATAGGGGGCAGCCCGCCGGGTGCCTCTTCCCAGAGAGAATGTGCGCGAAATGTGGCCATTTGCTACCACGTGTGCCACAGGCGCCGCATATAGTAGCTTAATCCATGATATGAAGTTCGGGCCGAAGCCCATGTGAGACAACACCTCAAAAAGATAGGCCCATTCCACCAGGTCAAAAGCCATCTTCGCGTCCAGGGCCAATATAGCTGCACTGTCACTAATCTGGTCTGCCCTCGCCAGCACCCCGTGAACCCTATGAAGATTTAGTGCAGTGTTCCTATGAGGCATAAACCCCGATTGATCTGGGTGGATAAGATCAGGTAGATGAGCCAACAGCCGGTTGGCCAGGAGTTTAGCCAAGATTTTGCTTTCTGCATTCAGTAGGGAGATGGGGCGGTAAGAGGAGCATTCCTCCTGTGGCTTACCAGGCTTTGGTATTGCCACAATAGTGGCCGTTCCCTGGTCTAGTGGGAGCAGCCCCTTCTCACGGCATTCCTCATACATGTTGAGCAAGTAGGGACTAAGGTCCTCAGATCGTGCTTGATACCATTCCACCGGAATGCCGTTCGGATCGAGGGCTTTTCCGGGTTTGAGTGCCATTATGGCAAGCTGTATTTCGTCGGTGGTTATTGCCGCATCCAGGTCGGCCACTGCCTCCGGTTGCAATATTGGGATATCTATTCCGCTCAGTGCACCCTGGGCCATGATCGCGGTCACCTCCCTTTCAGGAGTATACACCTGTTCGAAATGGGCCGCCAGTGCTTCCACTACCTGTTCAGGGTTGGTCTGTATCACGCCATTCCTGTCCTTCACCTGTTGAATCCCTCTGGAGCTACCCCCTCTTTTGTCAAGCCAGGCCAACATCCTTCCCGCCTTATCGCCTACGTCATACACCCGATTCTGTGTATCGGTAATGTGCCCCTATACTGTGAGAAGAGCATGGTCTGTGTACAGTCGCTGCTGGAGTGCAAGGGTATGTGCCGTGTCCTCTGTAGGGTCAGCCTCGTGTAAAGTTGTGACTGCGCGCAGTTGGAGCTCAAGTGTAGACTGTTCAGCTGCCTGTTCCCTCTTATGAGCCGCGATTGAGCTTATAGCCTGCCCCCTCAGCACTGTCTTGTAGGCCTCCCAGAGAACCTCGGAGGAGGCCACAGTTGACACATTCTCAACAAAGTATTGTTCCATAGCCTTCTGAAGAGCCTTTTTGATTTTTGGGACTTTAAGATAAGATGCCTGAATGGGGTATATGCGGTGACGCGATTTTGCCTGGGTGGAAATGGTGAGAGTTATCGGGGAGTGATCTGAAATGCCTCGAGGGTGTATGCGGCAGTGTCGACTCGCTGTATCCCTTCCCCCAACGCCAAAAAGTAATCAATGCGGGAAAGACTGTTATGGACTGTTAAGTGGAACGTGTACTGTCTGGCCTGAGGATGAACATGACGCCAAATATCTACCAATCCCAGTGCCACTAGGAATCGCTGGAACCGGGAGGGTCCCCCAGGCGAAGCCGTCACCGGAAACCTATCAAGCTGTGGATCCGCCGTTGCGTTGAAATCCCCACCCAAAATGACATCACTTTCGGGGAGAGATAACAAAAAATCACCAAGGGCTGGAAGCATTACTGAGTGGAGGGACGGCGGAATATACACAGAAACCACTGTCAAAGGACGACCGTCCCATTGTCCCAGCAACGCCGCAAAGCATCCCTGACTATCAGTTTTCGTGCTCAGTGGAATGAAGTGTGAGGATTTTTTGATCAGGACACCCGTACCTCGGGAACCCGATGAGAATTCCGAATGCACAATCATCTTGTATCCTTTCCTATCTAAGGCCTTAGTAGCCCCTCCCACCAAGTGTGTTTCCTGCAAGAGTGCTAATTGGGGTTTATGCCGTTTCAGCTCGGTTAGTACTAGGCCGCGTTTCACCCTGTCCCCTAGGCCCCTAACATTCCAAGAAAGTATTCTAAGGGCGGAGCCATTCGACCGCGACCCATCTTGCCCCGCGGCAACGAGTTGTTCATCCGCCATCTTTAATCACGCTGCCACATGCAAATCGTCCATAAAGAATCAATCGTACCTGCAATAACACCATTCTAGTTACGCCACACACTCCAGTTCTATTGTGATATATTTTAATATAGGTATCATTTTCTTTGTAAGTGCTTTACTGTACTATCTGTTTGATTTGTGATATGAGGTTTACGTGAGTTGAATGGTGTGGCGTGATTGGTCCTTAAGCTAAACGATCCTAAAGGGAAACCTTTCTGTTTTACTCTATGTGTCATAAACGAACAAGCAACTTAATTGACAATTTAATATACATATCATGTGTCTATTCAATGAAAAACAGTCTTTGCAAATTGACCCAAATAATGACAAACTGGGATTTCTGTCCCTGTTAATAAAATAGAATAATTGAAAATCCTATTTATATTGAATGGAAATGAAATATGAGATGTTGAGGCTGCTAATATATCTCACCTCAAATAGAAATGATAACTGGACCCTACGAGTCACTCTCACGTTACCTCATCCAATATTTTCAATTGACTGGATATTCCTTGATATCAAATTAGGGCTCTGAGGTCAAAGATAAAGGGGATAAGAATCTCTTTTGGAGACGTGGACAAATCAACGCTTCTCTTTAACTGTAGTTAGAAATGTGCAGTACCATAAAATAAATGGCACGATTTTCATAAAAGATCTGATAAATAAAAGAGTCTTTAATGTTTTTTAGTACCTTCATTATAGGTACCTATAATGTTTATCCTAATTTTGTATGACCTCTGCCATCAGACTAAACTAATACAGTGCTCCACTTTTATAATAAACATAAAAGCATGGGAAATCTGAATAGCATAAACTCACACAATACATCCCTGACAAAATAAATGTAATTAATGGTCAGGAAGATTACCAAGCTATGAATGCCACTTTAAAACCATGTTATAAATATTTTATATCAATACCCTGATTGTATGGCATCTTACCATTGGTCTAAAGTGATACAGTGCTATACTTTCCTAATAAATTTGGGCACAAGGGTAAGCCTTTGGGAACCTGTCTTACTGTTTTACCCCCTTACACTTCAGAAAGCCGTCCATTAAAGTGGGTAGTCCCTCAGGGCTCCTTCTTAAGCCCGCTCCTTTTTAACGTTTACTTTTCCCCGCTGGCCGAGATCATTGCCCAGTCTGGTATCAAATCCACCTCATATGCGGATGATATCCAACTCCTATTTTCCTATGACAGCCCCAATCAGTCTGCCTTTGACCCTCTGTAAAACTGTCTGCGTAAAATTGCACGCTGGATGGATAACAACTGCCTCCGACTTAACGCTGGGAAAATGGAGGTTCTTTTTTTCCACCAGCCGTCCCCCCTCGACTCCAACCTTTGGTGGCCACTTGATCTGAGCCCACCCCCTTCTTCTAAGGAATCTGTTAAAAACCTTGGAGTCAGATGGGACTCCAACCTTTCCTTTCACAATCAAATACAGACAGTCTCAGCAGCCTGATTTTCCAAAATCAGGATGGCAAAAACATGTATCAACTTTCTCCGTAATAACACCAGGAAAACCATAGTCTAGGCATTGATTACATCCCACCTGGATTATACCAATGGTCTATATATTGGCCTGGCCGCAGGCCTCTGCCATCAACAACAAACAGTTCAGAGCGCTGCAGTCCGACTAGTCTGTGAGTTTCCCTTAGAGAGCACATCTCTCCACAGCGGCGTTCGCTCCATTGGCTGCCAATACAGAAGAGGGCTGAATTCAAAGCCCTCACATTGGCTCACAGAGCCATAAAGGGGAAGGGCTCTGCTTACCTTTCCTCCTGTCTGCGCCCTTACAAGAATACAAGACCTCTTTGTTCCAGTACCAAAAACCTTCTAATCACTCCTAGATTTAAAAAGACACGTTCTGGGGGGAAAACCTTTCAAGCCTGTGCCGCTTCCCACTGGAACAAATTCCCTCTTGCCATCCGTACGATCCAGGACGAGCTACCCTTTCATAAAGCACTAAAAACATTCCTCTTCTGCTAATTCCTTCAGGAGTCAGACTCATTTACACTCTCAGGAGTGCCGGGACACCCCGTTGGGTAGCCGTGCGCTATATAAAACACACTAAATAAATAAATACTCAACTCAATTATCCAGTGGCTCCTAGCCCTCAAAACAGAATGCAGCAAGTGTGTGTGCACTGTAGGGGAAAATGCCTGAGGTAAAGCTTTTGGGATGCAGATACCCTACCATCAGGACAGAAGGACTGTTGAGAGATGGTCGAAGGAACATGGAAACTTTGACATGATGATCACAAAGAACAATGGTTAAGTGGCTTAGAGACCCTACATAATTCAAGTAGCTTGTTTTCTTAGCATTCAGGAATAATCAAGACCATTGTTTTGTGGGACTAATCTAAGACTTCTTAATATGATTTTACATAATCGATTCTACAACATTTACTTCCTTTTAATGCAAAACTTATTTGTTCCACACATTTTGAAATGTTCCCAACTTTTGAACTGTAGGGAATTCTGAAGTAACACTAGAACTGCAACATGCGAATTGTAGCACAATATTATTGCAAAAAAGATGCTCCTAAAAAGGTGCATCATTTGACTTTTCCTTTTTTAGGGCTTTTATTTAAAGGCACTCTTAAGTTAACATAATGGAATAAAATACATCTTATTTATAGTTAATTACAAACTTTCAATAAATACAAAGTTTTGTAAAAGAAATATTTCAACACCGCAGCACATGGTAAAAAATGAGGTTAATTTCTAGTCATTTTATAGAACCTTATATCAAGGCTTCACTAATTTAGGGCCCGATGTAGATAAATTCTGATTACCGACTCTTAAATACCGACTCATACCGAATCGGTATTTAACCCCTTGCATGCTCATGACGAGCTCAGCTCGTCATGAGCTACAGTGCTCCGGTGCTCATGACGAGCTGAGCTCGTCATGGCCATTAGAACGCTTGCATGCCGGGATAATTCCCCTGCTTTGATGAACGTTCTATTGAAACGGGTGTGGCCGTGACGAGCTCAGCTCGTCATGAGCACAGGAGCACGTGATTTAATCATCACACACAGGTGAACTACACCACTGACCCAATGTCCATATCTGTCCACAGGAGAGTCATCACGTACTACAGCACAAGAAAGGTTCCGAAAAAACAACACCACAGTGCAGGAAGCCACAACACCTGAGCGACCCACCACACCACAGCCTCAGTCACCTCTGTTGTTTGGGACACAAGAGTTGGAACCAGCAGCACTTTCCCCAACACCAACATCACAGTCATCTGTGCAGGGAAGGGCAAGGAGGCTTGATGTGCCCCCCCCTCTGAGGAAAACTGCAAATGTCAGATGAGGAGGATGAGGAGGGTGAAATTCAAAATAATCCCCCTGTGGCTGACAACGCTGGGCAGCAGAGTACTGCAAGAGCTGTGCGGGCCAGTGTCCGAGACCGAAGGGCACGGGAGAGAGATGAAGGTCAGGATGGAGAGGGGTCTTCTGTGGACTAGAGGCCACAATGGTAAAGGTCCAGCACCTGCAGGCAAAGGCAATGTTAGCAGTGCACAGGCAGGTGCGCAGTATCAATTGTAAAATGTCAAACATTGACCATGGTATTGGCAACATGGCAGAGAGCATGCAGTCTATTGCAAAGGGGATGACAGACATGACACAGTACATGAGTGCTCTCTGGAACAAATTATATAGAGACCACTCAGAGCTGCACAGGGAGCGACAGTGTATGCGGCAGCAGTCAAAAGCCTTGAACCGCTTTGCTACAGCAACCTCAGTGCTGTGCCGATGTTCTGTCACCATGCAGGATGCAATTGTGCACTGCTGCACGGATTTGTCAAGGGGGATGGGGAGAGTCACCTCTGCCATGGAGCAGATGCTCACAAACCAGGCAGGCACTGCTGGAGACACAGGTGTCGAGGAAACAGAAGACTCCCCCAACAGGAGTGGCTCTAAGACTCCTGTCACTGACATGCGTAGGAGCAGTAGGTGCCAATTGGCTGACCCAGGCACCACCGAAAGTGTTGAGACCCAGCCTCGTGCATCCCGCACTGTAGTGCGTGGGCGCAAACGTTGAAAATGCCCTCAACCCACAGGACAGGTCACAGTGAGGTTAACTGTGACCACCCAGTCATGGAAATAGACATTGTAGTACCATGGTGTGCTATCTGTTATGTGTTGTAGTGACAATTAAACTACATACTTCACATACTACGCCTGTCTCTGTCTCCTTACTTACTTAGAAATATCAGCGTGTGATCTCTGCCCGTCTCAATTTTCCATCTGTTGCTGCTGGTGCTCCTGTTGCATGGGGCTTTGCCTGTTCTGTGTCATCATCAATGTCCTCATGATGTCTGATTTCCACCTCTGTGCCTTCCTTGGTGGCAAGATTGTGCAACATGGCACAGGTCGCTATCATTTTGCAGCACAGGATGGGAGTATACTGGCATGCTCCTCAGCTTTTGTGGAGGCAGCCGAACCTGCCTTTGAGGAGTCCAAATGTGCGTTCCACTACGTTGCGAGTAGATCTGTGTGCCACATTATAATGTCTTTCACTCCTGGTAGTTGGATTGAGGTAGGGTGTGAGCACAAAGGACCGCAGGGCATATGCACTATCGCCTAGTTTCAAAAGAGAGTGGCATCAGTTACATAATCATGATACATTCATCTGCTATAACTATTAGGGTGTGTCACAGTCATTTACCTAGCAGGTATCCGTCCCCAAACTCTCCAGCAACAAGGCCTGTGTATATCCCACTGTTCTGGAATATGTACGAGTCGTGGGTACTCCCAGGGAATTTGTCCACAATGTCTGTAATGATGTTGCTAGTGTTGCATATCACCTGCACATTGATGGAGTGCGTTGACTTCCGGTTCCTGTATATGTGTTCTGTGGCTGCAGGTGGGCAGAGTGGGATGTGGGTGCCATCTATGCAGCCTATCACGTGGGGGAAGTGTGCCAGATGATATAAATCAGTTTTTCCTGAAGAAGCGGGACAGGCAGCTCCGGGACACACCACCTACTGCAGCGATCATACTCTGGTAGCTCCCAGAGGCAAGCAGGGGTAGGCTACACAGCACCTGCACATGGGGTAGGATGGCGTGCGCCCTTGGTGTTGGGTGATCCAGGTGTGGGTGGAAGTCCCTGATCAAGTCCAGGATGGTTCTGAGGTGTAGCCTGTACCTTTGCAGTATCTCTGGCTCAGTCAGTTGGAAGAGCGTTTTCCTCTGCCTGTAGACCTGCTCCTCCCTTCTCCATACCCTCTCGCCTGCTGCCTGTAGCCGTAGCCGCCTTGCTATGACGTAGAATGCCATCATTCTGCTTGCACTGTTGCATTTTGGAACCTTCTTTTGTAGCCTGCATCTGGTTACCACCTGTTTCAAACCATGGTAAATACCGACTCTTAAATACCGAATTTCATGGAATTCTGTATTTTTTGGGTTTCCTACATCTCGATGGACATTTTTTACCATTTCTTATTTACCGATTTGGTAAATGAGGACTCAGTAAATAGGGATTCGGTATATACCGAATCAGTAGAATACCGATTCATTTTTTACCGAATCGGGACATTTTTGCATCCTACATCTCATTTTCCAAATACTGGTCGGTAATGGACGAAATTACTGAATTTGGCTACCTACATCTGGTCCTTAATTCTTTACAAAGTTCATAGATTTGATTAATACAAAATTCGCTCTCCACTAACTGAAATGCCATCTGAGCCATTAAAACAAGCAGTAATCACTGTTGTGCAATTTTTATACCAGGGCTAAAATCTTGTTACGAACAGCATATAACATGAAGTAGGATTTAATTCATAACATTTTAAAATCTGGAGCTTGCATTATTTTTACTACACTTTCATTCTTGCCGAACTTCATCTAAATTGTAACACTCAAATGGCGCACGACAATATTTATTCTTCAGCTCCCATGAGATGGCAAGTTCCTGGCATGCTTTGGGTTTGTTTTACTTATAACTGTCAAACACTAGTTGACTATGGGATCTTTCTTTAAACGTTTTAAAGACATTTTCAGCTGAATTAAAATAAACATACTAACGAAATAATGTTTGAGTCTTTGTTATGTAAGATTATGATCCCACTGTAGTTTCATACCAAGTTCTTGAAGCGTTGAATTAATAATATTCCATGACATTATGGCAGAATAGGTTAGCAAGTCAAATTCATTACGAAGAGCACCTCTGAAAAGCCTTTCTTCTGCACTTTTTCAATTTAAACTGATATCTTAACATGGCTTCTTTCTATGCGAGTAACTACTCAATCAAATTAAACTCCCAAAAAACTTGGTCATGGCTTGTTGATTGAGGTAGTTGAAAGAGGGTTTATATATGCCAGCTTTGCTTCGCTCTTGCGCCATGAAAGGGGGCACAATGATGACACAAAAACTAAGTCAGATATATCAAGCCATGCAAGGCCACCTTGTGTAGCTTGATATATCTGGTGTCCCTTCCTGTGTAAAAACCGTGGTGTAAGGTGGCTGCATTGGTGCTGGGCAGCACATTGTGCGTCAGCCCTGGGAAAAGACAGGAATACACCTAATTATGTTAAATACGCGCATTCCTGCCCTTTCCCCCTCACGCGGTGCAGCGCAGCAAGATAACTTGCTGCGCTGCGTGATTTCTTCATAAATTTGCCACTAAACTCTGATCCTGCTCTAACCAACTATCAAAAACACCTGAAAGTACCTCCATCCCATAAGTTAAAGAAGGAAGAAATCTTGATTTTAGTAACATAAGAAGTGGTAATATCGTTGACCATCAAGCTTTTTGAATAATTTTATAATTGCAGCTTTATTTTCCAATTATTGCAGATGTAATTTAGGTGTTCCTTCAACTTGAATTTCCACCTCTAAATATTTATATGTTTGGGCACTCTTGATAGGTTTCCAATCTAAACTCTAGTTAAATTTAGTTAAAACCGATAAAATGCTCTTATATATAGTGAGCAATTTAAATTTCATAAATATCTCAAGCTAAACATCGCTCACACTGCCTAATTTGTAGACAAAAATAAGTGTCATCATCCTTTTCATGAGGCTACTACAGCTTTCACCACCTATTGCCCCTGACAGCGCTACCAAAACAAAGCTATCACACTCCTAAAAGTGTAACAAGTTGAACTATACCAGGTCCCAAAGCTATAAGAATGGTTTGACAGCTAACTAGTGCTAAAGTTTCTGTGCTTCCCCTTTTTACCATTGGCTAAAGGGTATATTTGACTTATCTAAACATCTCTAGTGCAATTCCTGGGTTACAAAGTGTATCCTGGGACTGTAACTTATATGTCACTTGTGGTTTGCAGCACCCATTGTGCCACCCATTCCAGTGAAAATGCAAATATTACTGCAGGCCTACCTGTTTCAGTTTGAAACTGCAAAAATTACTTGTCAAAATAAACTCCTTTTGACAGGTCGAAACCTTTGCTTTAAATATCTAAAATTCTCCCCTAAGTAAGCCTCATTGCCCATAAGGCAGGGAACATAGAATTTAAAAGTAGGACATGTAGAAATGTAATGTTAAATATGTCCTTACAGTGAAATAGCCACAAAAGGCTATTTTAACTTTAGCAGGAAAGCACTGTGTAGCATTAGTACATTTAATAATGCTAATCTCGGGTTGTAAGCAGCTAGAAACATATTTCAGACACTCTTTTTAGTAGATTTAAAAAATTGGATTTAATGGTGCAATGGATTTTGCATGACTATTAAGGAAAGGGAACTTTTAAAAAGTTACCTTTTCCCTGCCTAAAGCTTTTGGAGGACCATTTGCATTTTTGAGGCTGCCAGTAATTAGCATTTGAATAGGTATGAATTGGTGTAAAGCCTCCTAGGAGCAAAAAAGAGGCTGAACTGAATGGGCAGAGATGGCCTCTCTGAACCATATACATGGTGGGGTTGTGAGCATCCTTTTTGATATTAAAGTGTCAAATCCTACTTGAATGTCACATACTGCTTTACAGGTCTGCTGGGTTGTTTCATAAGACATTTGAGGCACACTTGAAAGAGTTCTCCCCTGTCACAGGCAAATGTTAGCTGTCACTTGGACATGGCCCTTTGTAGTATCTAAGTCCATACATACATATAATGATGTAGCTGAGGCAGATGTAGTTGAGTCATGTAGTTGGTTTATTCAGCCATAGAAAAGATAACAGGAAGTATAACTCTGGAACAAGCAGCCCCACCAGGAACAGCCTCTTAGCTATGGGGTTAACCCATACCCAAATAATAGAAGGTGTAACAAGGGACAGAAACCCAAGCACACACGCAGCACGAGATGGTGCAGCACAATGTGGCCAACGCACACATAAAGTCAAGGTGAAGCACAAGGTGACTTACACACACAAGACTACACACACATGAGAACGTGAAGCACAGGGCGACTTACACAGGACAATGAAAAGTGAGGCGCAGGACGGCTTACACACTGGACACAAGAGAAAATATCGCGCAGGGCGACATGCACGCAATTGACGTACAACAAAGTGTCCAACACAGGTAGAGAAGGGATTAACACCCTATAACCCAAACATGAGGGTTAACAACAATGAGAAGGGATTATCACCCTATAACCCAAACATATGGGTTAACCAAAGACCATGAGAAGGGATTAACACCCTATAACCCAAACATGAGGGTTAACCAAAACTGTAGAGCAGAGATGAGGGTGAGAGAACCCACATAAGAAATGTGACACCGGCGTACATTCTAACCTGGAACACTCACGCTGGCTGAGCAGCTAGATGCAGAGAAGTACAGTAACATAAATACTAAACCGAGAATACTACACCCTTCTTTTGTCCCCCCAACCAGGCAGGCTCCAATCACAGTGAGCCTCTTTTTTAAATTATAATCATAAAGCCTGTTAGAGAGGTCGGCTGTGTTTACATATAATACTTGGCAGGCTCTTCAAAGGAGGAAAACAGGATGGCAAAACTATTCTTATGCATACACTGTCTGGTTGCCGAAAACGTAGCTTTTGTTCTTCCAGATTCCTATCTTCGAGGTCATTGCGGGTACAATGCCAGTCTCAAACTGGATTTTAGTGTCAGATATGTGAGGACACTAGGATTACCATAGTACACGTCGCACACACACAGACCCAGCATATGGAGCCTACATTTAGTGTGGCTGAAAACTATCGCCATCTTGAAAATGCCCAAAGTGGGCTTGGTTAGCCCCAGTAACCTTTACCCCATTGGTAGGGCATCCAAAGAGGTCATTCTCTCCCACTGGCTTGTGACAGGCATGAATCTGGCATCTCCAAGCAGCCACTTCACAACACTCCTGGACCTGTGAAAGCCTGTAAGAGGACCTGTTATCTCTCGTGTTCCCAAAACAAAGGAGTGGACTTCAAGGGACACAGAAAGCCACAAGAAGCCTTTTCCTGCAACTTCCCAGCTGACCAGTACCAACAAGACTTGGACTGGACTCTTCTGGAAGCCCTGCCTGCCACTCTGTGAGTCTCTAAATGCCTTCACTTTGGTTCTAGGGGGCTTCAGAATGTGATGAATTGGAACTTAAGGGACTAGAAGCAGAAGATAAGATCTTTAACCAGGAAGAACCTTTTAGTGTATCTGACTTATGCCTTCTCATGTTAAGCGTAAAATTGCGCCTAGTTCCTGTTCCTCTGTGACCACTGAATATCAACGGCACTTTGTACTTCATGGTGCAATTTGTACTTGAAACTTTCCAAATTTATATCTCCAGCTCCCCTTCTTGGTTTTTGCCATTTTGGTGTCAGTTTGCTTATACAATTGTACTCTATTTTAGAATTTGTTTTGAAATTTTTATTCTTTTGCATTTCAACTTCATTGCGGTTTTAGTACTGCATAAATAATTTGTACATTGCCTCTAAGTTAAGCCTGTCTGATAAGTTTTATTTATTACCTTTAGTGGTTCACCCTGACAAGGATTGTGATTATTACTTGAAGTGGACACTTACCCCCTCAACTAATGCCCCAGTATCTTAAAATTGGTAAACTCAATGAGCCTGCTCAGGCACTGCTTAAGCATTTTTATAATTATTGCAAGTATATGCCACAAAATTAACAAGAAAAACAATAATAGGAAAAATTGCTAATGAATAAGTGTGACGGCCATGTATTTGCAATAAAAATATTATTCCTGCACAAAAACATTTATTTGAGGCCTTTTCATCTTTCTAGTGTGCTGAAGAGTGCAGCACACTTAAGAAAAAGGAAACATCTGGAAATGAGCCCGAATTAATTGGCAGATTTGTGGGAACAGACACCCATGGGTATGCAATCCGTTGATGTATATGGCCATTGGCCTCCTTTCTTCAACGCCAGATGTCTAATGCCTCAGCATCCTCTTCACCTTTTAGTCTGGGCACATGGTTTCTTTTCCATGCTTATCACAACCCATTGGAGCTCCCCTCAGAGCTAGAAGTTGTGTTTATTTTCAATATGGTCATGAGATTACAAATTCTCACCCTCTCCAATGTTTGTAAAGCTGTCCGCTGTCACATATGTGAGCCCTGTATCCCATCTGGACTAGGTGTGCTGTTATTTTGTATTGTCTCCTTTGGGGGAAGCGTAAGGTCTATCAGAATTGGGGTATGTAGTCTTAGCCGCCTCACAGCAAACAACAATGAGTCATGGGGTGGTGGTGTTGACCAAACCAACTATACAAATGTCTGACGTATTTCCGTGGATAGCCATGGGCGGTGGGCAATTCTGGAATGCACTTTGGGGGGTGTCGCAGGGATTCTGCTCCTACACAGAACTGTGCATAGAGACTTGAAACCTCAGTGAATTAGGGTGTGCCAAAACTCACCATAGTACCCAATATCCCCTACAAGACTAGCAACCAGTGTCTCATTGGTTCTTCCATAACACCAATGATTAGACAACCCAGAACATGGAAGTTAGAATACCTCAGGCTATGTGGAACACATGAACACTCTTTCGTTATACTCTCATACTAGTCCAAAACAGGGAGTAAAAGAAGACACGAGCAAGTTTGAAATATTTATTTCTAATGCTGTGTTCTTATGCGCAGTATCTTAGCTAATACAAGCAGACATATTATAAGAAACAAGAATATCAGCATAGTTACTATTCCATAAAATCCAAAGGGAGAAAGCATGTTACAATGCTAAATGGAAACAGGTTTAAATATACCTATATTTCACCCTCCCCTGCTAGTAGATTATTTTATACCTACAGAAGGTCTCTTTGGTTTACAAGGGTGGCCCTATACCTCTGGTACTTAGCAGAAATGGATCACATCAGATTCTGCACCAGCTCTCTGCATGCAAATGTTCTCCAAGTGTGTGTTCATGCCTACGCAGTGAATTATTAAATGCGCCAAAATCAGAGGTCGCCACAGCTGCATATATGTTATGTCTAGAACGTGCGCTGATCAGTCCGAACAACAACCACTGTGTTGAAATAACCTTGAAGGCCTCGGCACTCACTGTTCAGACAAAGCTTACCAAGCAAGGCTGCTAATATAGAAAAACATATTATTCTCATGTGAAGCAAAACACTCTGCTAACTCTAAACATTTATAATAATGTGTGCCATGTGCAAAGGCAGCAGAAAGGAAAAATGGCATTTAAATTTCTAATAAACTCATGCCAACTTAACACAGTATAAATGCAAGGCTCATCCCCATGGCAGGGGCTCTAGGTTTACATTATGTACAGTATATGGTTCTAATCTGGATGAAGCCCCCATTCTTGAACACCTAAATCTTGAGCTTGCATCATGGCCCAACCCACTTGTATTTTGTGGGGATGTAACATTAATTTGGTGTGAGGCGAATCACAAGCAGGCATTCAGAGCTATACTGGTAGGAAAGATAGGGTGTTTAAGGCTTTATATAATTTAATCTCGAATCATGGCTTAATAGTTGTTTAGGGTGTGCTTAAAACGCCCCAACTCAGGGTATATGTTTTATTTTCATATGCATGACAAATTAGTACGGCTTGATTATTGTTTTATCTCGCCACTATTACTTACAGAAGCCCAGATACAAGTCTTCTCCCAAATCACCTCTGATCATGCTCCAGTGGTGCTGGATATTCCTGCTTTGGGTATCAGTTCAATTCCAAGGGGATATACTTTTGATAGAAAGCTTCTCCTGGACAATGTTTTTATTGTAACTATAATCAAAAAGGGTCCACCTCAAAAGGGGGTCTGTTTGTATGTATCCTGGTGTTTCTGGAATACACACATTTGCTTAAAAGACACTAAAGCTGTCATACAACTGGTGAAAGAGATACAGTTCGACCCAGAACAACACCTTTTAGTAGGTTTGGATGTAGAGAGTCTCTACACAAGCCTCCCCCACAAAGAAACCTTGGAAATAATAGAGGAGGTTCTCTTCTCCACCGCCTGGCAATATCACACTCCCAGGCAGGTGGTACTTGAGTGTATTTCCCTCACATTGATGAAAAACTTCTTTCAGTACGAGAACACCTACTACCTACAGAAACATGGCACGAGCATGGGCAGCACTTGTGCGCCTAGTCTGGCAGGCTTGTACGTACACCACCTTGAGACGTCCAAGATCCTGAGTAATCTAAATCCCTACAGAGACCATGTAGTAATGTGGAAGAGGTACATCGACGATGTGCTGGTAATCTGGAAGGGCGATCATGACTCAGTCAATCTATTCATGGTCTGGCTCAATCAACAAGATCAGTTCCTGAAATTTACGCACACAGTTTCCAAAGACAACCTGGTGTTCCTTGATCTGAACATCTACCCGAGTGATGGGAGACTAAAAACCAGCACACATTTTAAACCCACAGCTAAGAATAGCTTGTTACTTTTTGACAGCTTCCACCCTCGACACCTACGCGAGAATCTACCATATGGGCAATTTCTCCGTTTGCGGCGCAATTGTAGTGACATCAATGATTTCAAAACCCAAGCAGCAGACCTGGAGTGCAAACTACTCAGTAGAAACTATCCTAAGGCTATCATCAAAAAGGGCCAGAAGCGAGCCCGCAACAATAACAGAGAGGCCCTACTAGAAGAAACAGAGGCAAAAGAACCTGACCCTAGACCCATCTGTGTTACAACGTATAACACCAACTCTAACAAAATCACGAAAATCGTCAACAAACATTGGAGAATGCTAAATTGCGGCAAACTAGATTTTCCAAAACCAATGTTCTCGCACAGGAGAGGCAAAAATCTGAAAGATATATTGGTCCACACGAGACCCAGAACCACGGAGGGTAATGCCACTGCCAGAGTTTCGGAGATAGGAGGCCACCACCCATGCGGTTCATGTACATCTTGTCAGTACACACAAAAGAGCCGCACCATCAGGTTCACCAACCAAACCGTTTGGGAACAACGCGCCTTCACAAACTGTAATAGTCGCAACGTGGTATATCTAATCACGTGTCCCTGTGGTAAGGAATACGTAGGGATGACGAGCAGACCAGTAAAAGTTCATATGAACGAACATCGCAGCAATGTACGCTGCAAAAAAAACACGACGAAAATGGCGACACACTTTGTCACTGAGGGTCATAGCATCCACGACCTGAAATGGACAGTCATTGAAGTGTTCAAAAATGACAGAAACTTACTAGAAAAGGAACAACGCTGGGTACATCGTCTAGGTACACATCGTACCGGACTGAATGTTGATATACCCTGGTCTAGTTTGAATCCCTGATTATGGCTGCACAAACAGCTGTCTCTGTCTGTGTTTCTCCTTAAGAGCTGCTGCTGAATATTGTTTTCTTTTAATCTTAAGACTTTCACCCAAAGTGCTGCCTTCTATGTGTCTGGCAATAAGTTTTGCAACCTGATGAACCTTATTATTTTATTGTCACCATTGCTTTCATATTCCCTGTATCAGCAACCCAGCTTAAATGATCTTTTTTAACTGTATCACTAAAAGATCATTTTCTAATGATCCTTGTGACTCTGAACAATAGTGCCAGCGCTATATCACCAGTCCGCCTTTCAAGAATCTGTGTGATTCTGAATATACATTGTCACTGGGGGACCGGGTGCATCACTGGCTATCCCCTGCATAGCGGGCCACACTGGGCATGCGCGGAGTCGGAACACGTTTCTCCGCGCATGCTCAGTCTGCAACGCGCTTGTTCGCGCATGCGCGGTTAGCGCCACGGGTTTCGGCGCATGCGCGGTGCAAGGACACCGCACCGTCCTCCACGGCGGCCGCACCCCAGCCTTTTTTCCGATACTATCTCATTTAGAAATAATGCATCACAATATTAACACTACGGGGGATCTCTCTACCCAGAATTTCACTCCATATTAACCCTCTGGAGGCGAATACCTTAAACATGGCCACCACATTAGCCAGATGCCGGCACTCCATCTGTTCTGTTACAGGTGTCGGACATCGGCAATCAGACCCACCCCACTTAACCAATTACCACAGCTACTTAAACTCCCGCCCCGACCTCCATCCTCATTACCACGGAGGCCACGGACGGAGGAGGAAGCACATAGAGGCTGGGAGTTGAGTAAGTACGGCATAGCCGAATTGGAGGACTAGAAAATAGAGGCATATGAGGTGCCATTGTTAAACCTTTTAGGAACCTTCTACATATGCATCTCTGTGTTATTTTCTATCCCACCTGCAGCTGGACCCCCCCAATACCCTTCCATCTACTGTTGGCCCATGAGGCACTGTTCCTCATCATAATAAGTATGTACAGCCAACCTCTCTCCACTACAAATGTATGGAATGTGTGATTTCTGTTTGTGTGTATGACTACCATTGAAAAAGTACAGATCCCTTCCTGGGTTTCTTCCTAAAGATGGAGAACAACTATATGTTTGTTTGTCCCTTTCTTTACAGGTACTTAGTTAATAGCGCTTTGGGATCCGCGCATTAATAACTCTGTGCTCTTGTCTTTTTACGCATACTACATGAGTATCTTGTTAGTAAGGGATGTGTATTAGAATATTAATTTTATATCCATACACATAGTTCCCTTTACCTTCACTTTTTTTGTAAATACACCCATTGTGGCGACTTTCTAGTGAGTGACAGGGGGATCATTAACCCCGGTCCTGACGAAGGGGCATGGAGCCCCGAAACATGTCGACCCACATAGGAAAGTAAGCACATAACCCCGCTTATCCTTTCCGACTTCACTTTTTTAACAATACCAGCCAGTGTTTATTAAATAGTTTTTGTATCACTAGGCCAGGTATTTTTTAACATCACCTTCCTATCACTCCTGACCTCACTGACACTCACTCCATTTCACTCACATAGCACCCACATTAAAAAGGTGCTCCAGCGTAGTCGCTTGTCGCAGCACTGCCCCGTCCGGCAGCCGGGCGGGAAGACCCCGATGATGAAGCATGACACCAAGGGCCCTTTTGGTGTGTGAGGGGTATTTTAAACAAATGTGTGTATTCCAGAAACACCAGGATACATACAAACAGACCCCCTTTTGAGGTGGACCCTTTTTGATTATAGTTACTTGTGCATGAGGAGGACGTGCCCACCTCAGTGCCACGCGGCACTACCTCTTCCTCCCTCTTGTTGATCTCCTTACTCTTTAGGCAGCGTGCAGCTGTGGGAGCACACTCTCTCTCAATCCCTGGATTGAGACTTTCCAGTAGTTCTGGTTTTCACACAGGACCAACGAATTGTCGGTCTCTGTGTCACCTGTTCGTACACTCTGTATGTTTGTGCACATCACAGTTAGTCTACACACATAGTTACATCACAAATTAAGTTAGTTTCTCACCATGGAGGACGCAGCAGGCCTCACCTTCGATGATGAAGAAGTGGACAGATTACTGGCTAACCTTCGCCCCTTTGAAGGACTTAGCAATTCAGAACCAGGCACCAATGACAGCGATTGGGATGAATTGGCTGTTCTGAGGAGAACACAGATAAAGACAGCCTTACACGGACTACTGATGTCAGAATACCTAAAAACTAAAACTGCCCCTTCAGGCCTTATAGTAAAAAACGAACCATTCATTTTTACACATGACCTGGAATTCAAGAAGGATTGGTCATTGATAAGTTGGAGATGTACCAGAGACTGGCTAGTCTTGATTATTAAAACCGCCACCAAACTTACACAAGAATTAAAGATTGAGATAACCAAACTTGAGGTAAAGATTAAGAGTTACCTCTCTCCTGCTGCCCTCAAAAAAAGACTTGATGAACTTAATCAAGAAATGACAGAATTTGAACTCACCCTAAAGAAAAGTAAATATAAGAAACACAAAAAAGACACGGAGGCATTCACACATGAACGCATATATCCGTATATCAAAAAAGACTATGTGTCCAAAGATCAAAGCAGTGATCATGATACAGACAATTCTGACACTAGCTCCAACAGTTCAGGTTCAAGTAGGAACAGCAATCAGGGCGCTAGAGGTGGTGGTCGATCCTATAGAAGACCGTACCCACAAGGCGGGAGAGGATGGACTCCCTACCAAGGGCACCCTGGCTATATGCAATACCCTCCAATGCAACCCTATATGGACAACCAGTTCCAACCTTGGAACCAACAGGCACCCCCATTCAACTACTATGGCCCACCGCCTTTTTTAGGCCAGTGCCAAGGCCCCCGAAAGGGAAGAAACAGAAAGGGCACTCAGGTACATTGGAACCAACAAACAAACAGTACCCCCAGGAGTATCAACCCGGAGCCAGACAGCATCAACCAGTCGAGGAACCTAGTGGTGAACCTCTCTGGATTACACCTAACAGAAGCCCAAGAAAAAGTCCTGTCCAAGGGATTGGGTTTTGTCCCAACGAACAAAATGGATAAGTTTAAAATCTGCCAAGAGATGAAAGAGTTCATGCGAAAACTGAAACTACGGGCATTCTTCCAGAACTCTGACAATACGCCTAATGATCAATCTGACACGGGACTTAAGAAAAAGTCAACATTTACCCCACCGGACTCCACCATACCGGTCGAACTCTTAGCATTTGAGAAAGCTGTCATGGAGGATCTGGAGAGACTGCCCACTGACGCAGGCAACAACTTCCAGAACATCTCCAGATTAGAGAGAATGGCATTACATGAGCTGGCTAACAATCAGGAAATTGTGATCAAACCGGCCGATAAAGGCGGGGCCACAGTTATACAAACCTATGAGGACTACGATAGGGAGTGTAGAAAACTGCTGGAGGACAGACGTAACTATGAAGTACTGAGGGATGACCCAACAGAAGAAATTAGAATCTGCATCCAGATAATGATCGAGGAAGCGACAGCTTTTGACTGGATCTCTAAAAAAGAAAGTGAATTTCTGATTCAGGACAATCCGACTACACCGTATTTCTATACGATACCAAAAATTCATAAAGTGGACCCATATCCACCTGGGCGCCCTATAGTATCTTGCATCAATTCAATCTTAGAACCATTATCTAAGTTCGTAGATGCTTTCCTTAGACCTATCGTACAAACTACCAGTACCTACTTAAAAGACACTAAAGCTGTCTTACAACTGGTGAAAGAGATACAGCTCGACCCAGAACAACACCTTTTAGTAGGTTTGGATGTAGAGAGTCTCTACACGAGCCTCCCCCACAAAGAAACCTTGGAAATAATAGAGGAGGTTCTCTTCTCCACCGCCTGGCAATATCACACTCCCAGGCAGGTGGTACTTGAGTGTATTTCCCTCACATTGATGAAAAACTTCTTTCAGTACGAGAACACCTACTTCCTACAGAAACATGGCACGAGCATGGGCAGCACTTGTGCACCTAGTCTGGCAGGCTTGTACGTACACCACCTTGAGACGTCCAAGATCCTGAGCAATGTAAATCCCTACAGAGACCATGTAGTAATGTGGAAGAGGTACATCGACGATGTGCTGGTAATCTGGAAGGGCGATCATGACTCAGTCAATCTATTCATGGTCTGGCTCAATCAACAAGATCAGTTCCTGAAATTTACGCACACAGTTTCCAAAGACAACCTGGTGTTCCTTGATCTGAACATCTACCCGAGTGATGGGAGACTAAAAACCAGCACACATTTTAAACCCACAGCTGAGAATAGCTTGTTACTTTTTGACAGCTTCCACCCCCGACACCTACGCGAGAATCTACCATATGGGCAATTTCTCCGTTTGCGACGCAATTGTAGTGACATCAATGATTTCAAAACCCAAGCAGCAGACCTGGAGTGCAAACTACTCAGTAGAAACTATCCTAAGGCTATCATAAAAAAGGGCCAGAAGCGAGCCCGCAACAATAACAGAGAGGCCCTACTAGAAGAAACAGAGGCAAAAGAACCTGACCCTAGACCCATCTGTGTTACAACGTATAACACCAACTCTAACAAAATCACGAAAATCGTCAACAAACATTGGAGAATGCTAAATTGCTGCAAACTAGATTTTCCAAAACCAATGTTCTCGCACAGGAGAGGCAAAAATCTGAAAGATATATTGGTCCACACGAGACCCAGAACCACGGAGGGTAATGCCACTGCCAGAGTTTCGGAGATAGGACGCCACCACCCATGCGGTTCATGTACATCTTGTCAGTACACACAAAAGAGCCGCACCATCAGGTTCACCAACCAAACCGTTTGGGAACAACGCGCCTTCACAAACTGTAATAGTCGCAACGTGGTATATCTAATCACGTGTCCCTGTGGTAAGGAATACGTAGGGATGACGAGCAGACCGGTAAAAGTTCGTATGAACGAACATCGCAGCAATGTACGCTGCAAAAAAAACACGACGAAAATGGCGGCACACTTTGTCACTGAGGGTCATAGCATCCACGACCTGAAATGGACAGTCATTGAAGTGTTCAAAAATGACAGAAACTTACTAGAAAAGGAACAACGCTGGGTACATCGTCTAGGTACACATCGTACCGGACTGAATGTTGATATACCCTGGTCTAGTTTGAATCCCTGATTATGGCTGCACAAACAGCTGTCTCTGTCTGTATTTCTCCTTAAGAGCTGCTGCTGAATATTGTTTTCTTTTAATCTTAAGACTTTCACCCAACCTGCTGCCTTCTATGTGTCTGGCAATAAGTTTTGCAACCTGATGAACCATATTATTTTATTGTCACCATTGCTTTCATATTCCCTGTATCAGCAACCCAGCTTAAATGATCTTTTTTAACTGTATCTCTAAAAGAACATTTTCTAATGATCCTTGTGACTCTGAACAATAGTTCCAGCGCTATATCACCTGTCCGGCTTTCAAGAATCTGTGTGATTCTGAATATACATTGTCACTGGGGGACCGGGTGCATCACTGGCTATCCCCTGCATAGCGGGCCACACTGGGCATGCGCGGAGTCGGAACACGTTTCTCCGCACATGCTCAGTCTGCAACGCGCTTGTTCGCGCATGCGCGGTTAGCGCCGCGCGTTTCGGCGCATGCGCGGTGCAAGGACACCGCACCGTCCTCCACGGCGGCCGCACCCCAGCCTTTTTTCCGATACTATCTCATTTAGGAATAATGCATCACAATACTAAGACTACGGGGGATCTCTCTACCCAGAATTTCACTCCATATTAACCCTCTGGAGGCGAATACCTTAAACATGGCCACCACATTAACCAGATGCCGGCACTCCATCTGTTCTGTTACAGGTGTCAGACCTCGGCAATCAGACCCACCCCACTTAACCAATTACCACAGCTACTTAAACTCCCGCCCCGACCTCCATCCTCATTACCACGGAGGCCACGGACGGAGGAGGAAACACATAGAGGCTGGGAGTTGAGTAAGTACGGCATAGCCGAATTGAAGGACTAGAAAATAGAGGCATATGACGTGCCATTGTTAAACCTTTTAGGAACCTTCTACATATGCATCTCTGTGTTATTTTCTATCCCACCTGCAGCTGGACCCCCCCAATACCCTTCCATCTACTGTTGGCCGATGAGGCACTGTTCCTCATCATAATAAGTATGTACAGCCAACCTCTCTCCACTACAAATGTATGGAATGTGTGATTTCTGTTTGTGTGTATGACTACCATTGAAAAAGTACAGATCCCTTCCTGGGTTTCTTCCTAAAGATGGAGAACAACTATATGTTTGTTTGTCCCTTTCTTTACAGGTACTTAGTTAATAGCGCTTTGGGATCCACGCATTAATAACTCTGTGCTCTTGTCTTTTTAGGCATACTACATGAGTATCTTGTTAGTAAGGGATGTGTATTAGAATATTAATTTTATATCCATACACATAGTTCCCTTTACCTTCACTTTTTTTCTAAATACACCCATTGTGGCGACTTTCTAGTGAGTGACAGGGGGATCATTAACCCCGGTCCTGACGAAGGGGCATGGAGCCCCGAAACATGTCGACCCACATAGGAAAGTAGGCACAAAACCCCGCTTATCCTTTCTGACTTCACTTTTTTAACAATACCAGCCAGTGTTTATTAAATAGTTTTTGCATCACTAGGCCAGGTATTTTTTAACATCACCTTCCTATCACTCCTGACCTCACTGACACTCACTCCATTTCACTCACATAGCACCCACATTAAAAAGGTGCTCCACCATAGTCGCTTGTCGTAGCACTGCCCCGTCCGGCAGCCGGGCGGGAAGACCCCGATGATGAAGCATGACACCAAGGGCCCTTTTGGTGTGTGAGGGGTATTTTAAACAAATGAGTGTATTCCAGAAACACCAGGATACATACAAACAGACCCCCTTTTGAGGTGGACCCTTTTTGATTATAGTTACTTGTGCATGAGGAGGACGTGCCCACCTCAGTGCCACGCGGCACTACCTCTTCCTCCCTCTTGTTGATCTCCTTACAATGTTTTTATTGACCATATGAAGAATTGGATTAGGGTTTTTTTTTCAAAACAATCGTCATCCTACAATGTATGGGACGGTTTGGGATACTTTCAAATCCTATTTTAGAGGGGAAGCATTGAGTTTTGGACTATAAAAACAAAAACAGGCTAGACGCATAGCCAAGAGCTGTATAATAAATTGAAATCCGCAGAAGAAAACTTAACAGAGGGGATATTTTGTGGAAGCAACATCACCGAGCTTCAAACTAATGTGGCTAGATGTAAGGCCAATATTAATCTGGCATGGAGTAAAGAAATTGCCACAAAATATCAGCTCTTCCAAAAAGAATGTTATGAATACGGGAAGACGACAGGGCATTGTTTAGCTCAAACGTTACCCTCCAAAGAAGCAACACAAAGAATAGAAGGCATGAAGAACGCTTCTGGTATTTTGGTACATGTTCCTTTGGAGATTCTAGAGATTTTTCACAACTTTTATCAAGAGCTTTATACAGAGCGGGATATAGAACAAGATGTTAGGGATCTGAGGTTTTAGATGTACAATTTCAGCTGCTTGCCTATGAAGAAGCAGGAACATTAGTCAGTCCTATTATGATGGATGAGCTCGAACAGGCTATTAATAGCATCACGAGGGGTAAGGTCACCGGTCCTGATAAGCTTCCATCTGAAATTTATCAATTTTTTTTCGAGACCTCATAGTTGATTTTTTGCCTGTCTGCCAGGCTACTCAAAATGGAGCAGCACCACAGACGTGGGACGATGCTAATGTTGTGACGGGAAGATTTATGCGAAGATTCTCGTGAATCGACTGGCTATGGTTATATCCCCTTTGTTTTACTTAAGACAGCACAGGTTCATCCCTGGAAGGGGGACACTCAATGATATTGCTAGAATTATTACCATACTTGACTTCGCCCAGGTGGAGTCTAGAGATGTAGGAATAGTGTTACTCGATGCCGAGAAGACGTTCGACCGCATGTCATGGAACTTCCTTTGGGGGATCTTACAGTCAATGGGGTTTCCTCTGGGGTATGTCCAGGCTTTGCAGGTTCTATATCGTTTTCCTGTGGCTAGGATCTTTTCTATGGGATTAACATCTAAGGTAGTTCAGATTTCTAGAGGTGCATGTCAAGGGTTCCCCTGCTCTCCGCTTTTGTTTACGCTGTATATCAATCCTTTCTTGAATATGCTTGAGAGGTAGGAATGCCAGGATAAGACCGTTTATGGTAGGGCAGGGTCAGTTCAGTGTCTTCGCATATACGGATGAAATAGCCATAGAAATATCTGATCCTGTGATGGCGCTACCCGAAATTGAAGATCTGGCACATGAATTTGGTCGTCTGGCCGGCTATAAGCCAAATTCGTCTAAAACCCAGATTGATCATGATCCAAGGGTCATTAGCAAAGTCATGTATCTGGGTATCAAGATACGGGTTGTTTTGAAAGAGCTGGTCGATGTCAACTGGGTGGCCATCACTGGAAATATTAAGCAAGCTCTTGAGAGATGGGAATGTCTTCATCTGTCTTTGGTGGGTAGAGCTAATATTCTTAAAATGAACATTTTGCCGAAAGTTCTGTAGTTTTTTAGATCGGTACCTTTGGAAATATCTCAGCTGCAATTACAAAAGCTACAATCACTCTGTTCTAGATTGCTGTGGGCACCGGGAAAACCACGTAGAGCGGCTCAATTTATGACTCTTCTGCGAGACAGAGGGTCTGTCCCTGATGTTAAATTATACTAATATGCTTGTATTTTAGCAAATATACGACTATTGCTGACTGGAGAAGAAGTGGATAACCCCACTGAGGCTCCATCAATCTATCAGATGGTGCTTGGGACTGAGGCCAAAAATTACTTGTTTAAGATAATTGACGGTAGCTACTGTAAAATAGCTCATTTTAAAACCTTGGGTGCAGTCTATAAGGTTTGGAAGACCTGCGAAAGAATTCACAGATTGAGGGGCTCTCATTTTATACACCTATGTCCGCAGCAGGGATTCTCCCATCAATATTTCATGATTATGTGGCAAGGAAGTGGAGACACTCTGGTATCACGCAATTGAGGCATTTTTCGGAGGTCGGGGGACTGAACTCCGCCTTTTCAAACCTGGCGGATAAGTATCAGGTTCCCAAAAGCCAATTTTTTAAATATCTTCAGAGACGTGATTTTCTTAGTAAACATGTTATGATGCTAAAACAACATAAGATAGATGAAGCTATTAGATGTTAGGAAAAATTGGGGCTCTCTATAAAGTGCTACAAGCTTCTAAAGTCAATGACCTAGAGAAATGTAATGTTAAATGGAGGAATTCCCTAGGAGAGCAAGCGAGAATTCAATTTATATAGCAGAAAAAATTCTTATGGCGAACTGGGCGTTGAGCTGACAGACGAACAGTGGGAATATTGCTCTGCGCAGATGGAACAGGTTTCAGCCAGTAGTAGACTTTGCATGGCCTACTACAAATTTCTCCACAGGATATACTACACCCCAGCAAGAATGTATAGGTACAAACTGAGGGAGAATGATAGGTGTGAGAGATGCAGAGCCCCGGGAGCAGATTTCCTACACCTAGCTTGGGACTGCCCGGGAGTACAGACCTATTGGACTCAAGTTTTTAGCGCCTTGAGTATTATGGTAGACACACATATTGAACAGACACCATTGCTAGCTCTATTGGGATATAACAAACTGATACGTGCGGTGCACCACAGATAGGTAGCCCTTGCACATTTGATGGCAAAAAGGAGGGTGGCATGTCGATGAGGCAGGGGAAGGGCACCAAAGTTCAAAGTTTGGCTAAATGATTTGGTGGATTGCCAGGAGCGACTATCCACACATGCTGAACTGTTACCTTTGGCTTCGAGACCCAACAACATTTGGGCCTCCCTGCAGGGGTACTTGCTAACACACACGCAGGCAGATCCAACAGTAGCATAATTGGAGTACCCGAAGTATGAAACACCATATGCACAGAATGCTCAAGAGCTGGGTTAAACCTCTGGAGGTGGCGGGAATGTTAGAGTGACTAGGGCCTGCACTGCTAACTAATTAATGATGCAATGTTGAAATAATGTTACAAGCAGTACCTTTTGCAGATGCCTTTAAGTATTACTACAAAATGTTGTGGTTTGTGCCTCTCTGTTCTTATGTAAGTAAACCAGGTGATATATGGATTGTCAAGATGAAGCATTTGTTGCATCTTTTTATGGAAAATGCATTATGTAATACATTGACATGTGCTTTTAAAGTACAATTACTTGAGCCATTGGTGAACATGTATGGTTTCATTTGAAATAAAAACAATAAACAGAAGTTTAAAAAAATATATTCTTATTGCTGCGAACTTAAAAACACGGCATTATAAAACATTATTTAATTTGTACCACACTACCGCAAAGATGAAGCAATAGGGGGTGGGGGGATATATGATGGTAAATGTTTCCGATGTGGTGCGGATGACGCCGATATATCTCATTTTTTTATTCATGTATTAATCTGGCTGTGTATATACAACACATTGAGAGGTTCTTATCTGAGGTTACTGGAGTAGCGATAAAGATTTCGCCCCTATAATGCTACTTGGGACTGGGGAGGATCTACTTCAAGGGATGCCGACATATAAATTTAGGTATCTCATTTTTATTGCTATGGCGGTAGCACGATTGTGTATTGTATCCACATGGCTCCAACCTGAGGCACCCTCTTTTGAAATGTGGCATGCTCGGTTTTATAATACATTTAACCTGGAGTTCAGCTTGTACTCTGTCAAAGGCCCACAAAAGCGAAAGTTGGGTATGTATATACGGGGGGGCTATGCTTGATCATTTAACCTGCTGAAAAAATTCTCTTGGGTAATGGAATGAATTGATATTTACTCATCATTGTATTTTGATTCATGATGTGTCTGTATTTAATGGTTCGCTACTGTGGAGTTTTAATAAAAAAAGAAATAAAAAAATAAAGAAATAATTTGGTCCTATCTTTCAGTATGCAAATTTGGCCCTTTCTTAAGTAACTGTGACCTGTCTGTTGGTGAACATCACAAAAATCACCTTTCCACACATATTGATATGATTTGTCACACAGCATATAAATGACATTGCATATCCTACAGTGTTGTCAGTCCTACACACAACACTCGAGCCCTGCTGATGGGGAGATGATAGTTTGCTTCATTGCTGTAACATTTGTACCGGTACTCTCTTCCACTGTGGGTAGTGAAATCGTGTTAATACCTTTTCCCAAATATGATGTGTACCACTCTCAAGTGCATACTTCTGCAGTGAGGAGTAAACATACTATATAACCTTTACATACATTCTGATGGTTCCAGTTTTGTTCCAAATGTTTTGGGAGTATGTATAGTGATAGACCCCTATCTCCATTGTACCTTTGGCATTTGAGACAGGACAGTAACTAACAAAAACAAAATACAAAAAAGCAAAGGTATAGGAGCAATGGAGTGGAGTGGTGTGACTCCCTGGTTAGAGGCGGCAGACCCGAGAGCAGAGGACGGCCCGGGACCAGGGTTCAATTCCCGACGCGGCAGGGTCGTGGACCAGGGTCAGCGAACTTGATAATTCTCACCTCGGTGCCTACTCTAACCAGGGATCACACTCTGCAACTCTGGGCATTAGCTTGCCTCATCTCCACAACGGCCCCCCACATACGCCGGGGATGCCTGGTTTCATCTTGGAGATACCCAGTAGGGACCATCTCACAGGGAAAGCCAGGACGGGTTTCCCAGCGGTCTACTGTGCAGAGATACTCCTTCGGGAGTTGATTCTAGCGCATTACAAACCCACAAGTAATTAATTAATGGAGTAGTGAGCTCAATTTGGGTACCATTAAGGAAGATGCCAACATATTAACATCAAGATAGTGAAGTAAATGCACTGGTCTGCTGGTAGATCGGAGCATAAATCAGTATCCCAATGCTGCTGGAGACAGCACTAGGAGACCTCAAACATTGATACCAAGACAGAAAGAGCTTAGAAACTCATAGTAGGTTTTAGGAAGGATGCATCTGTGAACTGAAAACAAAAATTAGAAAGTCAAAGCAACCTGCAAAGTTGCAAAATAAAACATGACTTCCAAAGCCATATTTATGGTGTCACTCCTGACAGAGCCCAAGAAGCACAAACATGACCCTAGAGACATAATGTGGAACTTTCATCTTGTCAAAGGACATAGGAGGCACTAACCTTCGAACATTCTTGTGTCATGTTCCTCTGACCTGCCGTGGCTGAACTGGCAACTGGCAGACACAAGCCTAGATAACCCTAATATGCAGTCTCAGTAAACAAAGAAAATACTAACAAAATAGTTTAAATACCATTTGGGCAAGAATGGGTATCCAGATAAAAGACTTACTAAAGGTTCCAAGTCAAAATTCAAGTTGCTATTTATATTAGGTTTTGTGGCTTGCCCAAGGCTGCCTATGTGCCCGGATGCGGAGTTCTTAAGTTTTACCAATATTTTCCAGTTCTCGAGGACATCCTTCAGAGGGCATTAGTAGTAAAATATGCAAAGGTGTTCCAACTGGTGCACAGACAAAATATCGACTCCAAAATATCGAATGGACAAAATATCGAGTTAAAAATATCGACAACAATAAAATATCGATAACAAAAATATCGTTGGTCAAAATATCGAATAAAATAATGATAAAAAAATATCGAGTACAAAAATATCGATTCAAAAAAATTGACAAGACAAAATATTGATAAATAGTGAAAGTAAAAAATATAGATAATATGTATAATATGTAGAAAAAAGGTTAAAAAAAATTTATTAATAGTAATATAAATTGTAGTTAATGTTTAGGAGCGGGATGTTGGGTTAATAGGGGATAAGGGTGGGGAGTAATTTAATAATAATTAATTGATTAATATATGTTTGTAAATATTTTTAATTAATAATTAATTGGTAATTAATTAATATTAATTAGTTAATTAATTAATATAATTTTGTACATATTTGTAATTAGTAATTAATTGGTAATTAAATAATATTAATTAGTTAATTACATTAATTAGAGTAATTTATTTATATATATAATTTTTTGTTATTTTTAATTAATTAATTGGGAAAAATAATATTAATTATTAAATTAAATTAATTACAGCTAATGTGCTAATATATTTACTTTATTGTTATTGTTAATTAATAATTAATTGGTAATTAAATACTTAAATAATATTAATTAATTTTGGGTAAATTAGTATTTTTAGGGTTTCATGGTCAGTTTTTGTTTTTTGGGTAAAGGGGTATTTTTAGGGTTCAGGGTCAGTTTTTGTTTTTTGGGTAAAGGGGTATTTTTAGGGTTCAGGGTCAGTTTTCAGTTTTTGGGTAAAGGGGTATTTTTAGGGTTCAGGGTCAGTTTTCAGTTTTTGGGTAAAGGGGTATTTTTAGGGTTCAGGGTCAGTTTTCAGTTTTTGGGTAAAGGGGTATTTTTAGGGTTCAGGGTCAGTTTTCAGTTTTTGGGTAAAGGGGTATTTTTAGGGTTCAGGGTCAGTTTTCAGTTCTTGGGTAAAGGGGTATTTTTTGGGTTCAGGGTCAGTTTTCAGTTTTTGGGTAAAGGGGTATTTTTAGGGTTCAGGGTCAGTTTTGGGTTTTTGGGTGAAGGGGTATTTTTAGGGTTAAGGGTCAGTTTTCAGTTCTTGGGTAAAGGGGTATTCTTTGGGTTCAGGGTCAGTTTTCCCTACTGTTGCACCTACTGGAGTGGGAATGGTAATTTTAACCCCTACGCTATCCAATGCTTTCCCTACGCTTGCACTCTTTGGAGTGGGAATAGTATTTTTTACACTTCTGGTATCGTACGGTAATATAATAGTATCTTATTTAAATATAGTATGTTACTATATATATATGTTTTAACAAATAAGATTGTAAAATTTTTTTTTATTATTTTCATTTATTATTTGATTATTATAAGATAATTTAAGTATTTTTAAGTATATTTTAGTAATTAAATTTGAATATTAATTTAATGTAACACTGTTTTTAATAAAGTCGATATTTTTTACAACTATATTATTGTAAACGATATTTTGTACTCGATATTTTTGTACTTACCTGTTCGTAGATACAAACTCGATATTTTGACTATCGATATTTTGTCCACAATATTTTTGCAAGTCGATATTTTGTCCCTCGATATTATTTCAGTGATCCGTTCCAACTCATAACCTCAGCCTCTGATGTGATCAGTTGACTCTACACAACGGGGTCCAGGATTTATTTATTTACAAGCTTATATAGCGCTGGAATCGACTCCATCAGGAGTATCTCTGCGCTTTTGGGCCAGTCAACAAATACAGAAAAGAACACTAATAGGGATTAGATCTCATTTTTAAATAAGACAGTTTTGAGAAGTTTTCTAAACTGTATGTGAGAGGGGCAGATCCTGAGATTTAAGGGGAGTCGATTCCATAGATTGGGTCCAGCTACGGACAGTGCTCTGCCTCCGTGTCTGGTCTTTTTGACACGGGGAACCACCAGTTGGTGGCTTGTGCTGGATCTAAGTGGCCTGGACGGGATGTAGGGAATTAATTTCTGTCGCAGGTAGGTAGGGCCTTGTCCATTTATGTTTTTATGTATTATACAGCAGATTTTAAATTTTACTCGCTGTCGTATGGAGAGCCAGTGGAGTTTTTGTAAAAGAGGTTTGGATGCTGTTCTTGGAGGGGCATTCAGAACCAGGCGCGCCGCTGTGTTCTGGACTACCTGAAGTCTGGCCAACACTCCCTCGTTGGCAGATAGGAGCAGGCCGTTGCAGTAGTCAATACGACTTAGAACCAGGGCTTGCACTAAGGTCTTCCTAAACGTGTCAGGCAGCAGAGGGAACATTTTTCGTAGCATGCTGATGACATGAAAACATGAACCTGCAACAGTGTTAGTGTGTTGCTTTAATGACAAATCCTGATCGAGGCGGATCCCCAGGTTTTTCACGACCTGTTTGGGTTCTGGGACCACACCAAGATCAGAAGGCCACCAGTCTGGAGCCCATAGAAGCTTGGCTTCGCCAAATAGCATGAGTTCTGTTTTGCTAACGTTGCACTGCAGATAATTAGTGGACATCCACTGTGCAACGGCCTTCATACCAGCAGAAAAGGAGTTTTTTATTTCAGTAGTGAGAGTTTCAAAAGGGAAGAAGAGCTGCGTGTCGTCCGCGTAGGATACGGGGATGAACCCAAATCTTCGCATCACTCTTGCCAGGGGAGCCACATAGATGTTGAAGAGTGTTGGGCTCAAACAGGAGCCCTGTGGCACCCCTTTTGAAATCTCCACCTCTGCTGAGCGGTGAGCACCCATGGTGACAGTCTGGGTGCGCTCAGTTAGAAAACTCCTTATCCAATCAAGGGCTCTGTTCTTAACTCCTACGTTCGACAACCGGTCAATAAGGATGTTGTGTGACACGGTGTCGAATGCTGCCGACAGATCTAGTAACACTAGAATCACGGAGTAGCCTTTGTCTTGAAGCATATGTAAGTCATCGGTGACAGACAAGAGGGCAGATTCCGTGCTGTGTTTCGGCCTAAACCCAGATTGGGAGTAATCAAGGCCTCCATTGTTTTCCACATACTGTGAAAGATGTTGATTTACATGTTTTTCAGTCAGCTTGCCCAAAAACGGAAGCAGAGAGATGGGCCTAAGGTTTGTTAGTTCCGTCCATGGAATAGCAGCATTTTTTCTAATAGGCCTGACTAACGCCTGTTTCCATTGTCTTGGGACAGTGCCAGATTCAAGAGAAAGATTAATGAGTTTTTCCATAGAGGGGCCTAATACCTCCAGCAAAGAGGGCATAAGTCTGGCAGGGATGGTATCATTAGGACTACCACTTTTAATTTGAATGGTGAGTGCTGACAGCTCCTTAGAAGTTATAGGGGGAAAAATATCCAAAGAATGGTCACTATGGTTACTCTCTATTTCATATGAAGCAAAATCTGCCTCACAAGTCATGATTTTGTTAGAGTGCATGATTTTCGTGTAGATCAGATCTATCTTGTTAGAGAAGAATTGGGATGTCTCATCACAAAGTTTTTGAGATGAAATGTCAGGACTTTCGCTAGCTGTAGGTTTGACAAAGGACTGTAGTATTTGGTACAAAACCCTGGGGGAATTATCTGCTTCAGAAATAAGAGATGTTATATGGGTTTTCCTTGCAGTGCGAATAGCTTTGTGGTATGTGCTTAAAGATTCCCAATAGATGCTCCTATCGATATCTAAGTGAGAGCTTCTCCACTTTTTCTCTAACTTCCTAGCTGTTAGTTTTAATTTCCTAAGATTGTCAGAGAACCACACTTCCTGTTTTTTTGCTGGCCGTGGATTAAACTTTTTCATGGGGGCTACAGCATCTATGGCAGATATTAAGGCTTTTTCGAATTTATTAAGGGCATTTTCTATCTGATCCATTGAGGTGAGAGATGGTTCAATGTATTTATTCGAAAAGGCAGTTTTGTTTACTTTATGCCATTGTCTTCGTACACTAGGAAGAGACATTGACCCATGAGAGACAGGTTTTGGGTAAGGGGTATGGAACTCAATAATAAAGTGGTCGGTCCAGCTGACTTGGGATTCTAACAATCAGAGTTGACTGAACATTAAGCACAGGTCTGCAGCTTCTGTGACAGGATCGCCTTCATCCAATTTCCAGAAGCAAACAAAACAAAGGGTGACAGCAGGCAAAAACATTATCAGATTATAAAATTGGCAATTTTCAAATTTGGAGCAAGTCCTTTTAGTAAGAGAATTCACTTGATTGGTGTGGCAGATCAAATATACTTACTTCCAGGTGTGTAGGTATGGGCTTCAACTTCTGTTCTTTAATTTTTGAACCCAAAACATAGCCCGCTTTCCCGCAAAGTGGTGAAATATAAGTTTTTCGATAATTGGCTTCAGGCAAGCCAAATCCATCAGAATATTTGTGGGTAAAAGCATTATGGTGTAATTCACACAACAATTATAACAAATATCCTCCAAAAGGTAAGCAATCCCCCAGAAGGTACACATTTCCCTCCAAGAACTACAAAGCCAATCCACCTATTTTTGTGAAAAGAACTAGTTAGCTCTTCTTTAGTTCTTGGATGCCGGATTTTTCAGGGAGACCCAATAAAAGCAGGGTGATTAACACCTCTCAGTCAGAATGTTAATTTCTGAACAACATCTCACCTTGTTCCTGCCTTTTACTTATCTATTTATTTACTGAATCTGAAAGCATGTCACACAGTGGGTATCTACTGCCGAGTGGGATCAATGGAAAGAAAGTTAGGAGCCTTGGCAATGCATCACAAGGAGCACAGAGGAAACATATTCTGGTATGCCTTAGAACTACAATTACCATAGTGAATTGAATGGAAAAGACTTTGGTAGGAACAAGGAGGTCAAGCATCATAGTACGTGGTCAAGTCCTGGGCATTGGGTCAAACTGAGGTGCACAATGATGACACATCCACTGGTATGACCTACAAAATTTCATCAGACTTATTAGTGCAAACTAATCAGCCTCCTCAGCTGTCCTAGTTGCCCATGCTGGCTGACAAATATATGAGGCAACAACTTTGTCATATGTCAATACATACAACTTCTAATATTTGTTTTAAAATGTGTGCATTTCAGGAACAAAACTGTAAATATGGTTGGAATACCAAAGTCACTAGGTGTTATCCTTAAACTTATTAGAACTATGTTAGCACACTGTGCTAAACTGACAGCCTACTTTGCAATCTATTGAATCGCTGTGTCATATTTCACTAGGGGAATAACATGATTTGCTTCCTTGCTCAGTAATGGTTCATATTTGTAAACAGGACTGAGACTGGAAGCTTCCTTCCTTTCCTAAACCATCACATATTTCCGTACTTCTGAAAAGTTTTAAAGCTCTTGATCTTGGTGTTTATACCTCTGAACACATGCACTTATTATGTCTCCTCACTCCTTTTTGAATGGAGATGCCACTGAGAGGGAAGCCTCCTTACTTTCCACAGCCATCACTTGTTTATGTACTTTTAAAAGATGTCTCTATATTTTTCAGTGACCCCCTAAGGCCTCCTTTTGCAGCTAAGGTCACATTAAAGGTGAAGGGAATCCAATGTATGCAGAACATACGGTTGGTTGAGTCTATGCTGCGAGCCGCAAACAACTGCAGAGTTCTACACTAATAGTAAACAAGCTAAAAAAAATGCAAAAAAGGTGATTTTTAACAGAAGAAATGCAGTTTCAAATGCCATGTTTCACAAGCCACTATGGCACATAACCTTGTATGGTACTCAAAGGATAGGTATTCCTGTGTAAATTCCATACAAAATTGTAAATTAAGAATTTGATTCAGCACACACTTGATATCAAATTTTCGAGTAATGTACAAGTCAATAAACAATTTTAGATTGAATCATAATTGTATTACATAATGCACAGATTCCGGGAACCTTTTTCTTAAAAAGTAAATTTCTTTAATCGTCATCCTTTCATAAAAGTAAATTTCTTTAATCGTCATCCTTTCATTTTTTTTTTAAACGTCTTTGTATATTTTACGAAGCCCACACTTTTCATCCCAAAGGACTTCTTCAGGGCTACAAAACACACAATATTCACAAATTTAAAACCAATTTTCAGATTATCAAAAAATCTGAAATAAAAAGACATCACACAATATCCACAAGACAACCCACATTCAACAATTCTCCAATATCCAATCACTGCTGAATAAAATTGTTCTAACAAGTACAAACCAAAAGCATAATCCATTAACAATGCTCAGTGTGCATTACTTTCATGAATATGTATTTATATTTAGCATCTTAAATTGGTTTGAGGTCAATAACCATAAAGCTTTCACCCTATCAATTACTGAGCGTAGCCTGACCCTGATCATGGTGCAGTTGATCAAGTGGAAATACGAGGAGGAAATATCCATTTACCTACATATGGACAATTTTTAGCTAGTTAGACGAGTTTATACTGGATTGGGTTAGTGTGAATCTGTGTTCATCTTGGGCTAGTCATCAAAGTCACCCAATTAAATGGTACCTTCATTTGGTGTATCCTTTGTGAGATGTTGTGGCCAGGAGATACATTCTTAGTTGTAAGAAAAAGAAAAAACACTTAAGAACTTGGGGGCATATTAGCAACAAATAGGGATAATTATCGCTAAATGCGCTTAGCGCATTTTATTTCATTGTCGCCTATAGCCAGATATTATCGCAGAGATAACGTGCTATTAGCAACGTTTATCTGTAAAGAGATAACATTTCCTTCGATAGCAGCTCAATGCGTGAATATCACTGGAAATCTAGCAATATTCAGGCATTCTTCCTAATGGGGACTTAACCTGAATATCCACCTCCCATTGGATATACAGGTTAAGTCATGGTCTGAGCAGGCGTTAGGTACTGGCGATATTCGCGCTTAGCGTGATTTTTTTTAATTACTTCGCCTGTCTTGCTAATAGGCGATAGCTTTGTTAGCGACTGCTTTCAGTCGCTAACTGGTTGGGTACGCCCGCTTTACATGTCATTAGCAATAAATATCGCTGACATGCAAAATGGGCCCCAAACCTGTAGCTATCGCCTATAAGCGGTCGCTAACTGCTGTTAGCGACAGCTTGCTAATAGGGCGATAAAAATATCGCCGCTGTAGCAGGAAAATGTCCCACTAAAGCGGCGATATCGCCGTTGCTAATATGCCCCAAGGAGTACTATTAGTTCTTCCTACCTTCCTCAAAAACTTTCAGTTTACATAACAGTGATTCCTATGTAATGTTTCTAATTTTAGAGGCCCTGCAAAATTAGTAAAAATTGTAAAAAGGCCAACCCGCCCCATGAAGCAATGTTATAAATAATGGAAAGAGTCACACAATTTCAAACGTAGCTTACGCCCCACTGTAAGGGAAAATGTTGGAGCCTACTGCAGGCGTGACTCTCAAGAGATAATTCACTGAAAGGCCCCCGCCCCACTTCGCAACTTTCATCAAAAATAAGTGCAGCATGGAAAGTTGCATGCTTATTTCGGATGGCATGTAATCGACCATATGGGGGAACACTGGAACCTCCAAGCGCACTGGACATGACACATTAAGTAGTACGCCATTCAGTGATCCCCCAGTTAACAAGTGTACACACACAGGCACCATCTTGAACTAGTTAACCAAACCTTAATGTGCAGTTCTCTCAGGCCCAAGGTTATGTTTGTATCCACTGATCAAGAAGCCCACCCAGCTGGATTGTTGGATGCCATCCATGGAGGTGATCACATCACAATGGCTGCATGTGATGAACCACCCAACCATGAGTCATTAAAGTCATGTTATGCAAGAAAATAAATCATGAAAAAAACTAACAGTTACAGGTTCACTCCAAAAATATTCACTAGTCCAACAATCCCATTTCTTACCAGGGAGTGTGGTCACTCACTCTTGGCGTTCCATCACAAAATGCCTAGTCGTAAAACTCCACACTTTCTCTGGTGGAGTTTAAATAACCCCTGTAACTTAAAAAGCCTGCCGTAAACATATCAGTCCAAGCAAAAAGTGACAAGCGCATAGTCTCCATCTATGTATGTCAGGAAACCAGTACTTTCTCATGGGTACACAACAAGGAATCCTTTAAAATGAACCTTCCCTTAATATAAAGCAAATCTTTCAAATTGTATGAGCACAGAACCACACATGTGCCTGCATGCATATTTGAAGTCAAAAACTGGTTGAAAATGCTCCAGTAAAAGCAGCTGGTACTAGCAGGTGAATTATCATTGACTGCCTAGTGTAGCAGCCATCTTTAAATGGTATGTCTGAGATTAAAAAACATAAAAAACAGATAGATTTAAACCGCAATAAAATGGTTTAAACCCAAGAGGCTGGTGCTGGCCAATATATGAGTATTAGCTAGGTTATTAGCTGTTCCCCCAGTAAAATAAAGCAAGTCCTTGGAGGCACAAGCTATCAGCAAGCAAGCCTGTGTTGAAATGTGGAGTGAGAATGTTTTACTGAAAATACCGATACTGGCAAAAAATTATCATGGGCCTGATGAACAAGTAAGCAGGCCAACTTCAAACAAAAAACTCGGATTTGAGAAATTGATTCATGCAAACCGAGATGAGTGCATTTAGAGTAAGGTAGCAGGGGCTGGCAAGTGAATGGTCATGGGCTTAATAGACAGATGCAATGGGCATTCATGAAACTAAAGTAAGAAAGCAGGTTCATCTAAAGGAAGACAATTGCCATCATCTTGAGAGGGGGAAATGAAACATGTTCAAAAAGGCCTGAGTGATGATAGCAGTGATGATAGCAGTTGATAATTGAAGGGGAAGGAAGAGGGAGACTGCTGGACCCATCTGAATAGAACATCTAGACATGACGTGAACTGTGTGTGTTGCCTGCTATATTAAAGTAAGGTTCGATATATTACATTTATTCTGCAGGGTTTGTTTTCATAAAAAGTGGTGGAACTCATTGTTAGTATTTAAACGTAAGGTAACAGACCTCAGTCGGCATATCCACCTGACTTCAGCTTGCTTAAGTAATATTTATATATTAAACCTATAGCCCCTGCCCTCGCAATATATATTTATTAAAAACAAAATCCAGTGAGACTAAAAAGCAAACATTATTAAAATTAATATGAATAAATACGTAAATATGCAGAGAGTGAAACAAATAATGGCCATTAAAACACATCACCTAAAACCAATCAATAATAAATAAATTAAATAAATAACACAAAACAAACCATTATCATAAGAGCAACAACTTTGAAATTACTAAACATTTCTCACCTATTAACAATAAAATGAAATATTATGATAATTATGATAAGCGAAACAATTTTGAAGGGAATAAACATTTCCCACTCATTAAAAATAAAATGAAATGTAACTTACCGTTTAGTTGCTGATGCCCATGACCTCGAAGTAATGCTCCAAAAAATACACTCACAAAAACCGATAAAAGAATTCCCAAATAAAATGCAAAAAATTAAAAGCATGAAAAACACATCCACAAGGAATAATCAAAGTCATCGGAAACCATCAATTACCCAAAAAGTAAAGTATTAAAACGCTTCCAGAAAATTGAGAAAAAGTAAATTATAAAGAATATTGGTTGACATATAGCTAATCGTTTTTCCTCTCTGATAAAAAATCATACAAAATTTGAAAAAATCATTGAGTCCAATGAAAATTCTGTAAAAACACAACATAACCACCCATATAACATGAATAAACACTTAAAATAGCAATTAAAATAACATTAATTTTAAAATAACATACACACAATAAACACAAAAAAATATTAAATTAAAACATACATAAAACATTAGGCCTACCACAGTACATGACTTAAACTAAAACTAGAAGCTAAGACATAACCACTAAGCCACAACAAAACACTAACCTCTACAACTATACTAACCTTAAACACATCTGAAATATTAAAAAATCCCCTCTAAAAAGTATGCACTTACTCTTAACTGATCTCTAGAGGAGTATCAGAGAACCATGGTGGAACGGAACCTGAATTACTCAAAATTAGGTTGATAGGCTAAAAAGTAAATGTTGCAGTAAATAAATGGCAACAAAATGAACACCAACGAAAGGATACCTTCCTGTAGAAAACGTTGAAAAAAAAACCTAACTTTGGCAAAATATACTTAAAATGTTATAGGAATATAGAAAATGTACCAAAATGAACATGTGTTACAAAGTACTCCAATAATTATATATTTATTAATTTACAGTACTTAGTAATAATAGAAACTTAGCATGTGCTTGTAAGATAAAAAAAATTATCTTTAATATTACTTTTCCTTTGTTGGAAAAAAATGTAAAAATATGCTTAAAAGGTTATAAAAAATTTGAAAATGTACCAAAATAATAAAATAAAAAGGGAACATGTATTACAAAGCACTGCAGTAATTATATTTATTAATTTACAGTACGTAGTAATAATAGAAACTTAGCATGTGCTTGTAGTAAAAAGTATTTTAAAAATGATGTCATAAAAATTCTGCGATATGAAAAAAATGCACAGCAGATATGGAAAAATATTTGTTTAAAAGTACAAGCATGAACTTGTAACACAATCAATAAAGGAAATGTAATAATGTTTGTTTAGAAAAATGAATATTAAAAAAATTGCTATAAAAATAAGAGAATGATAATATTTACAAATGATTACAAATGTAATAGTATCTTTAAAAAACTACTACTAATGTGAAAATAAAAGTGATTTAAAAAAACGACCATGACAAATTATTTTTGATAGTACAGCAATACTCTCACACTAAATTAAATGGGGAAAAGATGCACAGTGCAAGGAGGGTTCACTTACTATTGCCACTCAAATCTAAGCTATATTGGGGAAAGTGTTGGACTTCAATACGGGTAGGTTTACTATTCCCACCCCAAACTAAGCTATGTTTGGGAAATTATTTACATTGAAAAAGTTAGATTTACTAATACATTGAAGAAATAAAGAATCACCAAACCGTACATCAAAGTTAAATCTCAACAACAGGAAACACACGAGAAATTCAGTAATGGCAATGAAGAAAATGATAAACAGGATCTGATGATCAGTACCCCTCTCAGTCAAAAAGGAATCTGACTAAAGTTGAAGTGTGATCACCAATTAACCCAAAAAACAACATTCAAGAATCGTATATCACATGTCTCCTTACTTTCCACCTTCACACAGTAAAACTTTGCAACTAAACTTGAAACTCCTTTTCTTTGGGGCACACATCAGATTGTCCTTGGATTCCTCTTGTTTCCCAATTAAACATGGGCAGTAGGCCCATCGTTTTTCGGTAGCACTTCTAATTCTTACCAAAACTACTCCTCCTAAACCTTACTATCTTTCATACACAATGCGCCTTTCTCTATCCATTAGATCATACAACTACACCTGCAAAGGAGAGAAAACATTGAACATCAAGCCAACGTTCACATTGAAGGTTAAAATAAAACTCAAATTCCAAGGCCTTTGGTCAAGGTAACATGGCAAGCAACTCAGTACTCCATTAAATTATTGGTTATAGATACGTACATAGCTATAGATTATGTGATTATATAAGAGTTAACAATATTATTCAAATCATGCAAGTCCAGATATATAAGAACTGCAATCTGATAACACTGTAAGCAAAACATTAGTAAATTCACTCATTTAATTGTCAAGATCACACAGTGTAAATGCACTTTCTGTATTTGCTCAAGTGCACTGTAAAAGGTAATGATAATAAATCACATAAATACATGCGATCATGAGTACGTATATACGGCATGGTCAAAACATAAATGGGTCGAGCCAAAATGATGCTACTTCAATAGAATGTCCGAGATGTGAATGAAAGCAGTGAATCAGCCTCCATATGTTGTGGACTGTCTCATCATAGCAAAATCCTGTAAGAATGTGCTAGATGACCTTCCAGAAATGGCTCGGAGAACAGGGATGAATACGCCAGAAAATTGTTTGCTAGAGTCAATTCCTGAACAAGGAGAAAAAAAGCAAGCATAATATTTGTGGACGAAGCATTGCGGATAGCTAAAAGAAATACTGCAATGGCAAGGATGTCAACAGATTGTACATGATGGATGAATGGAGTAGTGAAATGGGCAGGCTATAAAACTATTTGTTGCATTGGAAAGAAACAGAGGGGTGGGAGGGGTATTGATTGTCCAACATTGGGGCCAACTTCTACCAGGCTTTTAAACCAGGAGTAAGGCGACTCCCCACCCTAAATCTAACAGAAGAAGACAATTATCTTAAGTCGCATAAGACTTTCATGTCCTTCAATGTGAGATGGTTGAGTGACAGTGGGCTTCTCACTGGGGATGGGGATCCAAGCTGCTTGTGGTGTGCCCCTTGTTGGTTCTGAGCCAACGATAGTGCAATTCCTCATTGAAAAATGGCAGATGCATGTGCACCCATATGTGAAAGCTACATTAAAATATGCTACTAAGCATTTTATGATGGTTGCTCAAATATGCAGAGGCTAGCAGCACTCACAGCAGGAACAGGCAGGGTGAAGTGTACTGGGGTAAGCTTTTCATAAATAGCTAGGATGGTGAGTGGAAGGAAGGATGGGAGCAGGGAGAGGGAGAGAAAATAGTGCCCAATATGCACTGTATTGCAAGGTCTGACGTCAGCAGTAGAACCATTTATGCCAGCTAATCAAAGTAAGGTGAGACTGAAATGCTTCTTGAGAAGGACAAATACTAGAATAGGGAGGAAAGCAATCAATTTGGGTGCGGCAAAGTGAGCTAAACAAGAAAACCATTCAATCATGAGCAATGGGCTGACCCAAAGGCCACCCTTTGTATAATATTGCTCACAACTAGAGCTGTTTATAGCTAAGAGCTAAAAAAACATTGCTGCATACAGCTTTGAGATTGCATATGTCAAACTGACGAGCATGTGATATTTATTTGACCTATGAAATGACAGTAGTTACTCTTCACAGGTATTTTTTGTGCTGCAAAAGGTATAAAGGCTAGTATACTCAGAAGCTAGAGGGTTAATGGCACCGCTCTGCCAACAAGCCATTTTTTATTATAAACGAAAAATTACAGTGAAAAATACATTTTAATTGAAATCCCATTTGAAGGGGAAATTGTTATTGATTATGATCAAAATGTCCCAAGCACTGATGAATTCATCAATTCCTGTTTGAACCATGGCATAAATCTTTTAACGGAGACAGGAGAATGTGGATGAGATTAATATTTCCAAATTATGAGTGCACATTACTATTTATGCTTAGCCTTTCTGCATCTAAAAGTACTTGGAAGACACTGGAGAAATGCAAAGAATGGGACGGGCATTTCAAACCACACTGGAAGTATACTGCTCTGTGACAATCATGTGTGTACCACAGTGAATATGATAAAATGCCTTAAGGGCCTGCATTAAAATAGCTAAGACGTTTTAATTGTTTTGCAAAAAAAACCAGTAACTGTGGCATTCGAGTATGAACTGGAGACAGGGGAGGAAACATTTACTGAATAAATCAATAACCATGTTTTGCTTTAATGAAACCACTGCATTCCTAGGAAATTGTAATCTATTTATAGATGGCTATGCATGTATTTTATTGCTATTGCCTCTTCAATTTAGGCAATGGGAAAGGGCTCATAATTGAAAATGAACGACTTTCTCTAATGCCACCGAGATTTTAATGTGTGATGTGGTTTCTAATAAAATTAGCCCATCCTAGTTAAATTACAGAGCTTAGTTGTCCACCCACCGAAAATAGTTGCAAATATTAATCTTATGAGGCATGATTTATTGAAAGGAACGACTTACAGGCAATTTTGACTGTAAAACCAGTTGTTAATATCTCAAAGTTACCAAAATAGCACTTGCTGTTATTATCTCAATGCATTATCCTGCGTTTTCTAGTATATTTAGGATAGTATATAAAATAACGAACCCCCAATATTTAGACAATTATTGCAATAAAAACGAACTCACATTGGCTACCATGTGGATTCCTTCTAATGAAGTCAGGCAATAAATCAAACGATGCGAGCTGTCTTACTATACATTTTGGGGAATATGTTATATTGTCAACAATAATACACGCTGTGACACCCTCCTACTAGAAAGAAAAGCTGTGCATTGCATATGAGGAGATAGACAAAAACATATTAAGCCATTGATGACGCACATTTAATGGAGGCACAATTGAACATGTCATGTATGTGTAAGTCAAGGAAACACTCGGCACCAGGGCCGCCGGACTGGGGAACCAAAATCAGCCCTGACTAAAATGTTCACACCAGGCCCACTCCTCTGAGCCAATCTCTCCATTTCCATCCATTCTTTCCCTTCTTCTCTCTTCTCCCTCTCTGCTTTTTCCCTCCGCCCCTATCTTTCACTTTCTCTGGAAGCCTCCCTGTACCTGCTACAATTAACCTTTAGGAGCTGGGGAAAGTGACAGGGGCACAAGGAGTGGTCCTGGGCTTTAAAAACCGGCCTCCAAGGGCTCCAGCCACTGGGCAAATGGAAGGAGGAAAAGGCGTGTACAGCCCTGCTGTGAAACTTTTTAACGAGTGGGGGGATAATCGGGGAAAACAAATTATCAAGATCCCGGACTTCTCACTTCGGTGTTTCCTGATCGCATGTGAAGGTCTGTTCCATCTACACAGAAAGTTCTGCGAGATTAAGGGGTTTCATTTTGTACTCAGTGCCTACAAAAATAGCATCTTGTTTGGGTGCACTGCCTTCTTCGGTGTCAAACAAAATGATCAGTTAAACAAAATCACAATATGCAAGTATAAAACAATGCTGCAGATTTGAAACTGAACAACCTCACCCAAAGGGAGCTACATAGCTCAGGCTGGTGAAATAATACAACTGTTCCAGGGTAAATGACAGAGTTACAGTTGGTTTAAAAAGAGCTAGTTATTGTTGCCATTGGTAACCCAAGTCATTAGTACTTAAAACTACTCCGGATAAAAACTATGGCGCCTAATTCCTAAGACTTCACCTCTTTTACTCCTGTTGGGATCTCAAAAAGGGAATTCCGGCGGAATGCAGATGTAAACAAAAGAGGGCCCAATCACAAAGAAAGTCATAAAGCCGCATTTCCAAATTTACACCCACATCTAAGAGCCAATTAACAACATTTAGGAATGCTCAGAAGCAGGAGCGCCCCGTGCAGGTATGAGCAGGAGGCCGAGTGGGGGGGAGGGGGTAAATGTGACAGACAACGATGAGGAAAAATTAAATAAATATATAATTCTCCCTCGTCAACGTCAATCGCGTACCACCCCACCCCCCCAACTCGGCCCCACTGTCCCACCGCTCTTACCTGCTCGGTCCGCTCCTGCCCAGAAGGCTGTACCAGATACAGATTTGGAAGTGTATTAGTGGGAAGGACATCTGACTTTCCTTGCGGGATCCAATTCCCATTGTATGGAGTTCTCAATAGCGCTGAACACTGCAAAGGGGTATTAGGATCAATGATGCCAATGCATATTTCCTTTAAAAAATTTAAAGGGACAATAATTTTCCCTGTGGAGGAAACCCTTCGTCTACACCACCAGTAAATATGGGGGGTGGTTCATTTCCATTTCCACCCAGGAAAGGGAGTTACTTGAGCTCTGTGTTGGTGTAAATCTCTGAGCCTTTCAAGGTTGCGAAATGATTGAGAGGAGTTAGCGAATGCTCACAAAGGTCCATGGTAGTTAATACTTTGAAAAGTACAAAGCATATCACATCTTGGAACACCCCACTTCTCACCCATTGAGTGGGATTTACCACTCTGGGGTTCTTCGCACTCATGCTCACGTAAATGAGCTCATGCCTACCAGAAATCCCTTTATGAATTCCTACCAGACTGAGCAGAGGTAAATTTGGTCACAAAAGTATGGTGCAAATTTACCTTTTTGAATAGTGCCCATAAGTATGGTCATCTCCACAGCTATTAACCCCACTCAAGGGGTGGGAAAAATATCTCCCCCATTGAGAAAAAAACAGAAAAAGGGAGCATTTGCACAGGGAACCATATCTCCCATCCACCAACCCAGGATGGAGTTCTTCACTATGGTAACTTTATAAAGCAGACGTAGGGATCCCGCAGGGCAATTCTAATGACCTTCCTATAGTACTCCTGAAAACGTGCTTTTTGCAGCTTTCTAAGCTTTCCAAGCATATTATTGTGCAGGTTTGTGAGTTTCCAAATGTCATAAATTTGTACTCTCACATAGGTGAAATCTGTAAGCACAGATGTATGACTTTCTTTGTGAATAGAGTCCTTTGTTGTTTTAAAGGATCAATAAGAGCAGTTATTTGCTTTATTTACATTTACGTAAAAGCAACCATAACCCAGAAATTGTTTTAGAAAATAGAAAAACTATGAATACTAAAAGAAAATATGAGGTTGACTGGATTATTAAGAAAAAACAACATGAATACCTATTTAGCTATAAAAAAAAACTAAAAATATTACATTGAGCCCCTCATTGGAGTATTTCCTTCATGAAAAAGTTATTAATTAACAAGGCAAAAAATATTATTTCCCTTCAACTGTAATTTGTTAAAATGATTAAAGAGGTTCACCTGTGTCATTAGCAGGAAAAAAGTGAACACTCAATTGAATTGTACAAACAAACCTGGCTTCTTTAATTTCTGTAATTTTTGGTTTTGAGACCGACACTGACCCCAATATACAGATTCAGAAATAATAATAAATGTTCATGTACACATATTTATCAACAGTACAGATCTTAGTCAACACTATACTGAGGGACATTTGGATCAGCAGAGACTATCGCAGCCCTCCCTCCTGCCCCCGAGCAGCCCTACGTCAAGGATTCCTCTTTAATGGAGGTGACAATAAATCAATACATATTTTATTCTCCTTGGAAGACTAGTGGTCTGTAGATCAGCTTCATCTTAATCAAATGGCTTAAGGTAGCATGGGCTTCTTCACTTCAAAGGTTTTTATCTTGCCATGCAATTCTGGCTTTTCCATTACTTATAGTTTTTTTTGCCTCTGATTGAAGTGTTGTACATAATTTCAAAAGGCAGCTCATGTATGTCAACCTTTGCCCTTCACAATGCAGCGCGTGGACACGCTACGCCAATTTCGCAAAGCTTGCACTAAATCAAGGGCTTGGTATTATGGATCACGTTCATGTCTCGAATCACATGTTCATTAGGGTGTGATGTATATCTGTGCCTCGTCAACACGGAACATGGAGCGTGCAAGTATTGATCAAAAATAACTAGTTTCTTTTCCTTTATCCGATCATATGCGAGATAGATTTAAAGCAAATATAATTAAAGATGGAATGCTAAAGATTAAAAGAACGTTAGTGGGCACCACATTGAGAGCAAACTGGTACATATCCACTCATAATTGTGCAAAAATGCAAGACGAAAATACATGGTGCCTGGGCCTATCTGCACGTTTTTCTCAAGGGGCAGAAAGCCTGGCTGATGAGAGTTCACAAATTGAAACTGCTCTTTGCAGGTCAGAAGATATTTGATGTGTTCACGGGAAGAGGAAAACAGTGCCCATGGAATGGAGACATCGTTGTGTCCAGCTGAGTGATGAGACCCCACTCTCTTGGAGACAATGGGGTTATCTAGAATCCTGCCTCACATGGCCTGCTATCGTAGTGGCCATCCAATGCCCCTTACAAGCTTTGCTGAAGAGAAGACCATCGAAAGGCTGATCTTGGTCAGTTTCTGATTTCCCTCTGCTGTCACTGTAAGTGTAGCTAGGGTGGAATTTCCCAGCTTCAGTGGAGTCACTTGGAGAGGTATGCACAGGAATCATTTTGAGCAGAGTGGTCCATCACAATGTGCTTCAACAACAGAACTGTAGAGGTGCTCTCTAACCCTCTTCAGCTGACCCTGTCTGAAATGGGCCATGCAGTGCTACAAAGCATCTGTTTTTCACACTATCAACTGTACAGCTAGTTCCAAAATGAGAATAAATACCCTTGACCCTGTGGGGGAAAATCCTGAGAACAGGATTTGATTGCCCACTTGCTTATATTTTGGGAACAAATATTTCAACACTGTTGTGTCATGTGTTCATGTGCATGAAGGCTCTAGTGGCCCTCATCAGACTCTTTACAAGTATTATGTTATTTGAGGGGTGTGGCTGGGTGTGGTTAATAAAGTTTGTGACCCAGTGCGTTCAGTTAACGGTTGCACTCTGAAGAATAAAGACAAGCACTACAGAGGCCCATAAGTGGGGTGGTGATTTGTAAGCTACCGTGCTGGGGAGGATGCTACAACTGGCAATGAGATGGGGGATACGTCACCCCTCAGCAATGCAAGACTGCTCTCCCTGAGTGTCCATGATCTAGCAAAATGCTTGTTCATACCACATGCACCTCAGTCGAAGTGAAGCAGTCGGCATTTGGTATATGTGGAATCAAGGTGCCACTCCAGGCAGTACAAAGCTGTTGAAGGTGATGGCCCTATGGAAAGTTTAGTTTCAGTAAGCCTGGAATCTGCTGGCAAGGCGAAAAGAAGAGGTACTGCGCCGCTGCATAACACAGAGCCAGCATACGTACAGTATGATAGCGTTGAAGGCAGCGACAACCAGGTACAGAGAAGCACGGAAGGCCGCAATAGCCAGGTGCACATGGGTACCAAAAGTAACAGCATCCAGGCGCCAAGAAATGCTGCATGGATTGGAAATCAGGTACGGTACAGAAAGTTGAGAATGGTGATGACCATGTACAGGAGACAAAACGCAACTCACCACAAACTTGTGGGTGCGACGTCCCAGATGTCGGCACATGGCTAGTGCTTGACAAAGGTGCCAGTCCAAGTGGGCAGCCAACGTCGCCAGAGTGGGCCTTGCTCTCTACAGCAGGAATTTCCAAAGGTGGTTATGATGCCTCCATGTTCTTGAAACCACTACTTCCATTCGGTACTGGCAAAAAAGAGAATATTAGAGCCAGATGTACTGCATGGATTGAAACAATCAAAGATTTCATCGACACACTAGAAGAAACAGATGACAAAAAAATCATCAAATACTTAAAGAACCTTGCAAATGATGGTCCCGAAGAAGCGATAAAGAAAATACCACAAGCTGATGAAACATCACATCGGCAGATTAAGGTGGCATTAGGAATCAAGTTCAATCTCATTTTGAATGTCAACTATGAAAGGCGCATTTTCAACTAAGACATACAGCAAGCTGGAGAAATGATAGCTGAGTTTGCTGAAAGACTTGTTGCCCTCATCAAGCATTGCAAGCAGTAGCGGCCCCTGGTGGGAGTGCTGCCGGGCGCTGACTTGGGGAAGGGCAGGGTGGGGGGTAGAAAACTATGGATTAAGGCCAATTAGAGGTAAGTAAACATATAAATAAATAACTAAAACAAAAGCGCCCATCAGCACTTCCACTAAGTATGGGCGCAAAATCCGCTCCGCTTGCGAAATGTGTGAATTTTTGTCAATTTCGCGATCCGCGAATCTCGCGAATTCGCAAGCGGGCAGACTTTTTTTGGGGCCCACAGGAAGCACAGTTAAGGCAGGTTCTCGAGTTGAAGCTAACTTTGCAACCATTTTAGAATGGCGCCGGCAAGCTGCCAGAGTGCTTGCTGGCGCCATTCTAAAATGGTTACAAAGTTAGCTTCAACTCGGGCACCTGCCTTAACTCTGTAAGTGCTTCCTGTGGGCCAAAAATTAAACCTCAACAGGAAGCACTTACAGATATAAATAAAGCAGGTGCCCGAGTTGAATCTCAAATTCAGTAACATTTTAATCAGACCAAAACATTAGTGTGCTTTAACCCCATATCTGCTGTCGAAAATTATCTGTAATACACAAGGGAGGTCTTTGCATCCTTGAGTTTCTCGAGCGCAATCCCAGTTCCTGTGATCAGGAGGCTGCTTTCTGCTCACTGCTGCCCTGCTCACTCTCTGACCCTTTATACACGAGGCATGTTGACACGCATAGAAGCCCTGCACCACACACTAGCGGTATCAAATGTCTTCCCGCCCTTTCCCAACTATGTTGGACAGCTCACTCAAGGGACCTCGGTGCCTTTTGGCGCTGTGGCAAAGTTACAGGCACTCATGGTCAGTGGAGACAAATCTTCTGGCCCTACGCAGCTGCAGTGTAGGAAAAGCACTTTCATTTACCCAATGAGGTGGCACTTACTGGATTAGCCAGTAGAAAGTACTCCAGTTGAGTAGAGGTATTGCACAAAACGGTGGCATCTTCGTGGATAACTATGCAGGGCAGAATTCATTCTGGCACGAGGCTCATGTCACAAAAATGAAACCTCAACAGGAACCACTTACAGATATAAATAAAGCAGGTGCCCGAGTTGAAGCTCAAATTCAGTAACGTTTTAATCAGCCCAAAACTTTAGTGAGCACGGTCGAGGCTGGGCAAGTGTGCTTTAACCCCATATCTGCCGTCGAAAATTAGCTGTAATACCCGAGGGAGGTCTTTGCATCCCTGAGTTTCTCGAGCGCAATCCCCGTTCCTGTGACCAGGAGGCTGATTTCTCCTCAACTGCTGCCCTGCTCGCTCTCTGACCTTATACACAAGAGGCATGTTGACAAGCATAGAAGCCTCGCACCACATACTAGCGGTATCAAACATCTTCCTGCCTTTTCCCAACTATGATGGACAGCTCACTCAAGGGACCTCGGCGCCTTTTGCCGCTGTGGCAAAGTTACAAGCACACATGGTCAGGGAGACAAATCTTCTAGCCCTTTACGCAGCTGCAGTGTAGGAAAAGCACCATACATTTACCCAACGAGGTAGCACTTACTGATTAGCCAGTAGAAAGTACTCCAGTTGATTAAACGGAAATCACACAAAAATCCTCAATTTCGCAGGAGAATCCGTGAATTCCCGGACTTTTTTGTGATTTCGCGCAAATTCGTAGACCGCAGACAAGCAAAATTTGCCCATACTTAACTTCCACAACGGCCGCTACTGATTGCAAGCTCAGTGAATTTAGTGATGAAGTACCCATCAGTCTCAGAGTCATTGATGGTTGCCTTTCCAACACATTCAGAGGACGTATGCTGGACGAGACACTCAGTCTGGAGAAAGTACTCCATGCTGCGAGAGCAGAAGAACGTGCAGACAGACACGCTGCTAATATGGAGTAGCCCACCATGAATCAGCATTCAACATAAAAAGTAGACAGAGAGACAAAGTCAAAGGCACTAAAGTATTTCTTTGAAGAATAAGAAATTGTGTTTCCAATGCGGATTCTCCTATCCGCACAAAGGTAAATGTCACGCCATTCAACAAATATCTAAATGCTGTGGGAAGGAAAATTATTTCATAACGGTTTGCAAAGTGAAAGAGACACTATGAGAGTCTAAAAGAGAAGATGGACCCAGAAAGTTCCAGAAGCATTCTAGCCATTCCCACAAGGCCAAACAGCAATATTAACAACGCGTACTACTCCAACGCATACCATTACATCGCATGCACTTTTACAACACATACAATGTAATGGCTATCCACACCGTTGTGAGGAAAATGAGGCTCTTCGGTTTCCTCACAACGACGTGCACCGCGCCTCAGACGTTGCTGGAACCAGTAGAGAGGAACCACAAGGAGAGAAAGGTAAGGGGGATTGGGGATAGAGGGAGGGTCGTGCTGGAGGGTAGAGTTTCAGTGTAGGGATCGGACTGGGGTGGGGGTGGGTCATGCTGGAGGTAGTGTTTTAGGGTTTAGGGTAGTGTCGGGGGGTTGTGCAGGGTAGTGTTTAAGTGTAGGGAGCAGGCTGGGGGTCGGAGGTGGTTTGTGCTCGAGGTAGTGTTTTAGGGTTTAGGGTAGTGATGTGGTGTGTGTAGTGCAGGGTAGTATTTTAGGGGTTAAGTGTAGTGTTGGGGGATTGTGCAGGGTAGTGATTAACTGTAGGGAGCAGACTGGTGGTCGGGGGAGAGTCATGCTGGAGGTAGTGTTTTAGGGTTTAGGGTAGTGCTGTGTGTGTAGTGCAGGGTGGTATTTTAGGGTTAGGGGAGTGTTGGGGGTTGTGCAGGGTAGTGTTTAAGTGTAGGGAGAAGACTGGGGGTTGGGGGAGGGTCGGGCTGGAGGTAGTGTTTTAGGGTTTAGGGTAGTGCTTTGTGTGTAGTGCAGGGTGGTATTTTAGGGTTAGGGAAGTGACAGGGTGTAATGCTGGGTAGTCCTAATGTAGGGAGAGTACTGGGGTCAGGGAGTGTCATGTAGGTGTACTAAATTAGTGTTTAGGGCAGGGCAGGGTGGTGTCACGGTAAAATACCGTCACTCCACATGTTTTACTCTGCATTCCTTTACTCCTCATACCATGATAACGCAGGTACCTTTACTCCGCATTTTTTTACAACGCATGCCTTTATATATTATATGTTTTTATCACGCATGCTTTTACAACGAAAATCGTTGTAAAAGCATGATTGGTAAAAGTATATGTTTTAAGGTAAGTTGTAAGGTAAGTATATGGTTTTTGTTTGGGGTTTTGGAGTATGTTTTTGGGGTTCAGGGGTATTTTAAGGGTGAGTTTGGGTTATGGGGTGCAGGGGTATTTAAGGGTTAAGGGGTACAGAGGTATTTTTAGGGTTCAGGGGTAGGTTTGCGTTTTGGGGTACAGGGGTATTTTTAGGGTTCAGGGGTTGTTTTGGGGTACAGGGGTATTTTTAGGGTTCAGAGCTGGGTTTGGGTTATGGGGTACAGAGTTTTTTTAGGGTTCAGGGTTGTTTTGGGTTTTGGGGTACAGGGGTATTTTTAGGGTTCAGGGGTTGTTTTGGGTTTTGGGGTACAGGGGTATTTTTAGGGTTCAGGGGTTGTTTTGGGGTACAGGGATATTTTTAGGGTTCAGGGGTTGTTTTGGGTTTTGGGGTACAGGGGTATTTTTAGGGTTCAGGGGTAGGTTTGGGTTTTGGGGTACAGGGGTATATTTAGGGTTCAGGCGTATGTTTGGGTTTTGGGTACAGGGGTATTTTTAGGGTTCAGGGGTTGTTTTGGGTTTTGGGGTACAGGGGTATTTTTAGGGTTCAGGGGTTGGTTTGGGTTTTGGGGTACAGGGGTATTTTTAGGGTTCAGGGGTAGGTTTGGGTTTTGGGGTACAGGGGTATTTTTAGGGATATGGGGTAGGTTTGAGTTTTGGGGTACAGGGGTATTTTTAGGGTTCAGGGGTATGTTTGGGTTTTGGGGTACAGGGGTATTTTTAGGGTTTAGGGGTATGTTTGGGTTTTGAGGTACAGGGGTATTTTTAGGGTTCAGGGGTTGTTTTGGGTTTTGGGGTACAGGGTATTTTTAGGGTTCAGGGGTAGGTTTGGGTTTTGGGTTACAGGGGTATTTTTAGGGTTCAGGGGTAGGTTTGGGTATTGGGGTATTGGGGTACAGGGGTATTTTTAGGGTTCAGGGGTAGGTTTGGGTTTTGGGGGACAGGGGTATCTTTAGGGTCAGGATGGGTTAGTGTTTAAGGGTGCTGGGGTATTTAAAGGGACTAGGGTGGGATTAGTTTTTAGGGTGTATAGGGTAATTATTAATTAATAAAAATTAAATATATCTATATTTATATTATATATATATATATATATATATATATATATATATATATATATATATATATATATATATATATATATATATATATATATATATATATATATATATATATCCACAAATGCCCTTAAGCTTTCCAGGACACACTCGTGTTCGGCCTGCCATCCGGCTTATCTGGATACTTCTCCCCGATACCTCACAGGTGAGTTGTGGTGCCTGACGCGTTTCAGGGCCAGCTGCCCCTTAATCATAGGCGACTCAGTCTGTGCTGTTAAGAGGCTCTATTTTATTTGTATTTCATTTAAAAGCATGCTTCCTATTGGTTGCCAGTTCGTATTCAGTTTTGTTGCATGCTGGGAGATGTATTGTTTCCATTTGAGCCTCAGCGTCACAAACTTATTTAGAGTAATTTTTTTCTTGTCCCTGAGTGGGATACCGTGAGTTTATGGAGAGTCCTTTAAATCCGGCTTTACAAGCTGAGCAGATCGGAAGCATTCCAATCCGCAGCCTCTCCTGTCCATTCCCCGCACACACGCGGTGACAGAAGACGGTGCATCCTGACGCGGAAAGGACCCCGCGCTGCAAATAGAAATCCACAAATGCCCTTAAGCTTTCCAGGACACACTCGTATATATATACATATATATATATATATATATATATATATATATATATATATATATATATATATATATATATATATATATATATGTGTGTAATATTAATATAGTTCTAAATATAATGTAATTTTAAAGAAATAATGTTTCATTTTAATTAAAAATATATATGTGTATATATATATATATATATATAAATATTTATGTATATATTTTTAAAAATAAAGTACTTTTACAAAGTATATGACTTCACCACACATGCATTTGCGTTGTAATTGCATGCGTAGTAAAGTCATATGCGTTTTGCGGAATTATGGCTTGAGGAGAAATGGTTTTTGCGGACTAAAAAATGCAGAGTGATGGTATGCAGGATTTTTGTTTGCAGAATGGAATCATATATTCGTCACTTACATTGCATACTTTTATCATGAGCACAGCTTTACCACGTATGCTTGTGCTTTGTAATGGTATGAGTGGTAAAAGCATATGCGCGGTAAAAGTATGTGATGTATTGGCATGTCATTGTAATTGCAACGCGTAGGAATACCCGCGTTCTAATGGCATGCGTGGTATTTGCACGCATTGTACTGAGTCATACTCACTTTCCACATAGGACAAACTATAACCACACTCTTCCAATCAAACATACAGGTCCTCATGTAATCTCTCTGGGCAGTAAGAATACCACGAGGTACACAGACATAACAAGAACCCTACAAGCACATCTGTGTTAGCAGAAAAAAATAGAATGAAAAAAAGCTTTTGCCGACCCCTTATTTTCTTTCCTGTAATATACATCTGAAAACTGAACTGTGCTAGAACACATGAGATGTTTTAACTTTTTGAAATACTAGATTAACTTTTCAGGTTAACTAAATTTAGATATATTTTACACATCAATGTGTGCAATTATTTTACCCTCTGTAGCCACCTGAGTTTACTACTCATCAAAACCTAATTCTTGTGATTGAAAGTACTGTAATGATTAGTGTCTTTTCCTTTTTGGTCCTTTTTTTATTTTTTAAAACCCATACTCCTCTCTCCTAACTTCCAATACCTGAGGGATCTTTGATGCCATTGAATGCCCAGATCACCTTAGCCCCTCCTGAGAATGTAATCCTGGAATTCTAATAGGTAGGCCCAGATAAGAACAGTATATGAAAACTCTTACCTAGGCCCTAGGAGATCCGCTCTCATTAACTCAAATGATCGCTTCATGGTAGACTTGTAGTGCTCCTACTTCACAAAACATGATATCCACACATTCCGCTTTGAGCATGTGAAGGTTTGAGAGGGACTATGCCATAAATCTTGAGTTTAGTGTGTTGCAACATCTTTACCAGAGGCCTGGCTTTTCAAAATTCAGAACATTTTCCTTCAGTATTCTTTTAGCTTTCACATTTTGTAAGCCTTTGTCTGGGGTTGAAATAGTGATCTTGAGAAATCTAGAAGGAGAACCCTTTAGGAATCAGAGCTGGTTGTTAGAAGCCTATCTTTTAAGCAGAAATCACTCTGAAACACCTGGATAACTTGGGTCCTGTCCCTGGCCGACAACAAGAGGGATTTTGATGAATTTGAGCGGTGGACAGATCCACAAGCTCCTCTTCCACAGACTGGTTAAACATGTTTTTATATAAATCCTGTTACCATCTCAACCTACCAGTGTTCTGATTTTCTCTCCTACTCCTAAAATGTCAATGTCATTAGAATAATTTCCTTGATTTGTGTCCCATGTATTCAGTATTATATTTTCCTGACTGGATAGATTTCTGTATTGTATCTGTACTGTATCTCCATAACTGGCTCTTTTAGCACCGTGACACTGTTTTCACGATTCTAGTAATGGGTTTGGATGTGGTGCACTGATATCAATTTTGGTGCTCAGAGTCACCAAGCTTTAATATGAGCAATATATTCTAAGTTAACTCACAACAAAAGGACAGCAGTGATGCAGGATTTCAATATTCCAGGACACCTTGCAGTTTGTTTACTCCTTGTCTGCTTTTTCTTGTGGAAGATAGTGGAGCTTTCTAGAGTCAAGAGCTTGTTGAGTTGCTTTACTAGTCAGCAATGTAGGCAAAGTTAACTGGGAAGCTGTTCATAATTGACACTTGCTGAGTATTGTGACCCCCATTGGGAAGACCAGGGGACACTGATTTTATTTCTCTTTCATAAAATAGGTGAGGTGGCTTGAGCACCAGCAGCAGCTCGTCCGCTATGGTGGAGGAGCTTCAGCCCCCCCAGCAGCACTTTAAAAAAACAAAAAAGCAATGGGTTTAAAACCCGCTTTTTTATCGTTTTATTCAGCTTGTGCCGGGGCTAGGGCGGGGCCAGGGTGATGATAGGCTGGAGGGAGAGTAGTGGGCTCTACCTACACTGTACATGTGTTTTTTGGCCGGCCGTCTCAGGCCAGCTAAAACCATATGTGCAGTGAAGCTCTCTCAAACCCCAGATGCATTGATGGGGTTGGAGAAAACAGGCACAGACTCCAAGTCTGTCCTACAGCACACATCACCTGCACTCAGGCCAATGCTAAAGCTTCTCTTATGCATGAGAGCAGCTTCAGTATTGGCCGCAGGGCAGGCTGGTAGCCTGTGCCTGCCTGCAGCAGCAGATAGGAGCAGAAGACCACGACGCAATGCTGGAGGGCAGCAGACAAGTTTTATTTTATATTTCTTTGTTTGTATCCATCAACCCCTGTTCGCCCCCTCCCCGACTCCCTCACCCACCACACCTATTTTTCCCAATATGAGCTGCTCCTGTTGAGCACATTGCACATTCCCAAAATAAAACCTATGGCAAAATTTCCGTTCATTAAACAAAGCAACAATATGAACAAATAATGTTAATGTTTAATATTGCTTGGATCCCTTAGGCCACAAACACTTTCCTATATATATATATGAGGCTTGGAGCGGAGTTCACTTAGGCGTGCTAAGCCTCATTTCATTCCCTTCTTGTTTCCAGTGGAAGCATCAGGTACAGGGCCTCTGACCGAATGACAGGCATCATGTCTTCGCACAGATATACGAAGCAAAATAAATGATTTAATTTTCTGACACTGGACAGACTCCCAGAGCATCAACAACATCTGACCAACCTGCATGATAACTAATAGTAGCTCCTGGGGGACATGGACACTGAATAAGGGCACTAGTGACAGAATTACAGAAGTTTGGATCTGCTTCAAGTAAAACTTTTATGCACTTGTTGAGAGTACATCAACTCCTCTGGATCTAACTGCAGCTGAGATGATACAGATACACCCCCGGGTGAGCAGTTTCTTTTCTCCGAAAGATTATTCTTACAAAAGGGCAAATTTAAATTCAAGAAGGAATATCCTAATTATGTTAGTTATGACTCATGCACCACAGCAGTTGGATTTATTAAGAGGTTCCTATGATCCATTGTAAGTCTCCATTCTGCTGTAAAAGGGACTCTGCCTTTACGGCAGTTGACGTATTGTGCTGCTTTAAAGTACTTTTGGTTAGGAGAGTACTAATGATAGTACTTAAAAATATGTATGAAATGTATTCGGTATTGTCATTGGTTTATTAGATTAATTATCTGAATCAAGAAGAACATTTTCATTGAGAAATATCCACAAGCACAAGAGGATATGGGAGATGGGCAAATTGAGCAAGATTGTGATTCACAAAAGCAGTTCTGGGTGTGAATGAAACATTTCCTAGCTAACCTAACAGAAAGTTTAAATTCTATTAAGGACTAGGAGGCCAGAATTATGCCTTATTTCTTCACTTTTAATTTACAGCAGCCATCATATTCTAAAACAGATAAACTATGTTTCCCATGAATCCTTGGGAAAATGTAGTACAAGAAAAAACCTCCAATTAGGAAACAGTCTCAACGTCCAATCAGGGGCCTCAACAACCCAACATAGTCATGCTTTACTGGCCCTTTGTCCTCTTTTTTTGCGCAAAGTCAGCCGCTGGATCACCCTCATGAATTCTGTTTATTTGCATCAGATCCTGCTAAGACAAGGAACCTTGTCACCACCTAGGCCTTTAACCACTAAAGCGTGTGGGAGAAACTACAGGAAAAGCCAATACTGTGCAATCAAGACAAACGCTTTCAAATAGACAATTGTAAACTTAAGTGAATTACTTACTCAAATACGGGGAGGGTGATCTCCTTGAAGGAATCTCTTGGGTGGGATAATCCTCGCTTCTGAGTCCTTAATAGAATTGAAACTTTCTGTTACGATAGTTAGGAAAATTTTCATTCTATGTCAGGACCGGAGGCATTGATTATGCTAGTTTGATGCTTGATAAGCACTGGCTTGAAATAGAATTCCTTAAAGGTCGAGTTTGAAGATCAGTCTGCCGCGTTGAAGCTATCCTCCAAACAGGAACCCAAGCCAAATGCTTTAGAAGCCATAGTACCTCAGGTAGAGTGTGCTCTAACATCCAAAGGTCGATACCAGCTTCCTGCATTACCCACCTAATCCACCTATCTATGGTAGTGGAAGAAACTGCTGTGACGGGCTTACGCAAATCAATAAGGAGTTGTTGCTCCCCGGGAGGGTGCATCTCTTCCGTCATTTCCCCATATGCATTTAAGAATCGGACAACACACAGTTTGGGAGAGCCTGGGAACTGTAGATAAGTAATGACTCTTGTGTGGCACTTTGTTCTTCAGTGGAGAGTGAAAGTTACTCCGGTTGAGGGAAACATCCTGCCTGTGACATCTAATGCCCTCACATCAGAGACACGACGGAAAAAAGATGAGGCAAAGCAACATAGCCAGCTTGGAAGACAATTCTTTTCTACACAGAAAACGATTTGGTTGCTAGGAAAAGAACAGATTAAAGACCTTGTTAATGCCCCAAAGAGTTGAGTTGCTGGGCTCTGGAGGAAAGAAAAGCCCGATACCTCGAAGCAGCCTGCATACTAGCAGGTGTTCCCCCCCTGTCATCTCATTAATCAGAATATGCCCTGCTAAAATGGCTGACCAGAAGGTGTTAATCGATCTATAAGCCAAACCCCTATGAGCCAAATAAGCTAGAAAATTGAGGATGTGCACTACATCTGCGTCCAGGGGATTGAGGTCCCTTTGCAAAGGCCACCGGGAACATCTGCCCCATGCATATTTATACTTCTTGACAGTACTGTCTGCCCAAGCCTTAGACTTGAGGATTCCAGGCTCCTGCAAAAGGTCGTGACTTCCCATTGTCTCCGGTAATCCGCCACGCCATGAGCCACAACGAATCAGTGGATGGGGAACTTGGTTGGGATTGGTGAGGAGATTCGGAAACTGGGGGGAGTAGGAATGGGGAATCCCAAGAAAGTTCCAGTAGATCCGGAAACCAGTCTTGCGATCTCCAAGGGGGGATCAGAACCACTTCCGCCTGTTGTCGCCTGACCTGCGCTGTCACCTTGGCAATCATTGCAAAGGGAGGAAAACCATACCCCTTCTCTCGACTCCAGTTCTGGAGAAAGGCATCTGTGGGCACTGCTAGTGGATCCAGCCTCCAGCTGAAGAAGAAGGAAAGCTGGTGGTCCAATATTGAGGCAAACAGGTCCACGGAGAAAAGACCCTGCTGGCCGTTCAAAGTCACAAACACCTCCGTGTCGAGCTTCTAAATACTGGAGTTCCTGAAGTTGCGGGACTGGAAATCCGCTGCTTGGTTCTCCCAGCCTGGCAAGTACTCCGCTATGACCGACACCTGATGGGCCAGGCAATACTGCCAAAACCCAGCCACCAGGAACGAGAGGGCTTTGGACCACATGCCCCTAAGTGATTGATATACGGGACCGCCAAAATGTTGTCCATCTTCAGAAGGACACATGATTGTCCAGGAACAAACCACGAATGCGCCTGCTAAAAGTTCAAAGCAGTTTATATGTAACCGTCGTTCGTCTTGAGACCACAAACCTCCTATAGAAATAGTGCCCCACCTGGCCCCCCAGACTGTTCCGCTGGCGTCGGATTCTATAATCAAGGCTGGTGCCAACCCAAAGATTGCTAAGCCATTCCAGGCCTCCATGTGGAGTAGCCATCATTGGATTTCCTCTCGAGCCACCTCGGAAAGGGACACCTTGGAGATTAGGGGTTAACCTCTGCATAGATGGGTCACCTTTAGACACTGCAGAGCCCGGTAGTGGAGAGGCCCCAGGAAGATGGCCTGGATCGATGCCGAGAGAAGTCCCACTACTCATGCTAGGTGTCTGAGAAACACCTGGTGTTTAGACAGAGCACATCTTAACTTGTGTCGAATGTTCGCTACCTTTCTGGAGGGAAGGCTTTAAGTAGACAAGGTGGAGTCCATCACGAAACCTAGAAATGTCACCTTCTGAGAAGGAGATATGAGCGACTTCTTCTCATTGATCATGAAGCCTAGACTCTGAAGCAAATTCACCACCAGCCGGAGGTTAGAAAGCAGTTGACGAGGGCATGGGTCCATTAGGAGAAAACCATCTATATAAACCATCATTAGTATACCCTGAGCCCTAACATATTCCACCACTGGCTTCAGAAACTTGGTGAAACACCACGGGGCTGAGGATAGACAGAAGACAAGGGACACAAATTCGAATGTATGATGCTTCCCAATTAACTTAAGGAACCTGCGGTGAGGCGGGAAAATTGGAACTACCAGGTAGGCGTCCTTGAGGTCCAATCGAACCATCCAATCAAAAGGTCTCAGGGCATCCCTGAGGAAATGAACCCCTCCATTTTGAAGTGGTGGTAGACCACCCAGTCATTAAACTCTCTGAGACTTATCACCAGTCTTTGTCCCACGTCGGTCTTGTCGACCAGAAAAATATCGCTGATAAGCCCTTGGGATGGGGGAGGAGAAGGAAATAGTGCCTTTGGAGAGGATGGATGTGACTGCTTGGTCCACCAGAGCATTATCCTGTTGTGATAAATGAATGAGGTGAGGGCTGCCTTTTTGGAAAGGTTCCTCAAAAAACTCTATGTGGAATCCCCGAATAGTTTGAAGGACCCATGCACCCACCGTGATGGAAGTCAGAACCTGGAAAAAATGTGTGAGCTTCCCCCCTACCTTTAAGTGGGTAGAAGGGAGAACACTCTCCAGGGCTTGAGGAAGTTGCCGCTCCTCAGTAACCTCTACCTTTGCCTCTTTGCACCATCTTGGGGTAGAAGTTCCCATACCTGCATTGGTCCTGGTACTAGCCTTGCCTGGAGCATTGCCCTCTTTGAGGGCCCTGGTTAGAAAAACAGCCGGTCGAGCTACCCCTACCTCGACCCATGGAAAACGTGAGGTAACACCTTTCTGATTAGACATCTGGGCTTTATCTAGTGAGTTGAAGGTATTCACTAATTTCCCTAGTTCCTTGACAAACAGCTCATCAAAGAGACCTGCCTGAACAATGACCCCTGCTTCATAATCTGCTAGGTGCCCCAGCTTAGGGTCCCTCTTTATGAGGAAGGAGCGACAACGCTCCATGGACAGGGTGCAGTTTTTGTTGCTCAAAAAAATAATAGCCCTTTGAGCCCACACTGACAGGGTTTCAGGGAAGAGGAGGGAGCCTGCTAGTTTTGCTTTCTCAGCCATGTCGAGCATCTTGGTGAGGAGGCCCAGGTAATCCAGGAGCTTGTCCTGGCATGAACACCAAGAGCAATCAATTCCCTTCTTAGGGTCTTTCTTAAACTTCTGTAGAAAGGTGGCCATACGAGAGTCAATTTCTGGGGTGATAGCCACCTTTCCCTCCAGTGAGGGACAAGGGCACTCAGCTCAGAGGCAGTTACAGGCTTCTTTCTCCAGTGGTCTGCGAATGCGTCCCGCCATGTAACCTGTGATCTTGTCACCTGGGGCCCATTCAGAAGACCGGGGATGAACTATGTCATCAGGATCTAGTATGTCTGAGGTCTCCTGGGAGGTATGGGAAGGGTGAGAGGGGAGCCACAGTCTGCATGGTACAGGCTTGTTGTCTGGATCCCCTGAACCATTGGATGGGGAGGAAGAAACTTTAGGTGGCAAACCCCGTTCCCTACCAATAATGATGGCTGGGAGGCCAAGAAAGCTTGTCGGGACCTATCAAAGGCATCTAGGTCCACCCCTGCATCACTATTACATTTGGCCGGGGTGGCTCTGTATCCACTAGTGAAGGGGGGGTTCCTGAGTTATCGGAAGAGGGAAGGAGGGTAGTGGGGAGTGGGGTCAGATTCACAAATGCCTGGGCAATTTGACAAGAAAGTCTCTCTTCCAAAGGGGTCATGGCCTCCTCTACTGCCCGATAAATCGAGGCATCCACTGCATCATAAAAATGATCATCCCAAGGGAGGTCGGCCATAAAGTCTTCCATCCCTTGGGATTCATCCTTAAAGTCCATAATGTAGATGTTAGTGGACTCAAGAGGGAAAGGTTGGACTAAGGAAGTCTGGGTGACAGACTAGTAGCCCTCTTAAAAGGCAACCACTGTATTGGGGGACTGCATAGCAGTCCGGAATTATTGGAATGAGAGGGTCTCGCAAGGTTTATGAGTGGGTCTCAGCCCTGGGACACTTGCCTGATGCTTAAATAATCTCAAGAGGGACCGGGTATGTATCCCTATAGGCCTCAGGGGCCAACAGTACAGACCCTGAAAGGGCATAAAGAAATGATTTAATACAGACTTGGCAGCTCAATATGCTTCCTCCGGGTTGCAGAGCATGACAAGAGCAATCGGCCTGATTTTTTTGTTGTTTGTATAGGATCGATCGATACGGATCCCACCGGGGGGTTTCCTTCCGGCCGGCAGCCGAAGTGGACACAGCGGGCCAAGTGAAACTTCTCTGTGAGGAATTTCAAACGGACGTGCCCTGTTCGCAACCCGCCTCCTGTGCGTCTAGCGGCAGGAGGTCAGAGGCTCGCACCAGGACGGAATGCGTAAGAGCGGAAATCGCTCTCCTGTCCTAAAGCTGCTCACAAAGGGAACAAACAGTGGCAGCAGACGGGACGGCGCCATGCAGAAAAGAAACAATGACAAATACTTTACGAAAACAAAGTCAATAAAATTCAAGGAGCGTCATCCAGGACAACTTGCCTCAAGACGCGGCAATGTTGCATAACAATGCAGGCTAGCAAAACCAAACAATTCATAAAACAATATTGCTTTGAAATATACTAAGAAACATATGTAAAAGCACCATTCAAATAAGGAAAGGAATTAGGTACTTATCTCGGTTGCGCAGTAGCGAAGAAAGAGAACAAAGGGCCAGTGAAAAAGGACTATGTTGGGCTGTTGAGGCACCTGATTGGGCAATCAGACTGTTTCCTAATTGGATTTTTTTTATTGTACTACATTTTCCCAATGTTTCATGGGAAATGTAGTTTATCTGTTTTAAAATATGATGGCTGCTGTAAAATAAAAGTCAAGAAAGAAGGCTTAACCCTTGCCTCCAGGCTGACGTAGATTCTGATAATTTGCGCACACAATTGGTTAAAACTACACCACTGGACCAGATTCAGGTGAAGATTCTGGAAATAATTTGTAACATGTATTCCCATAAGGATGCACAGCCTTTACACAGACCAATAGTCTTAGTGCACTTGCACCACCACATGTGTCGACTCTAAAGTTGGTGGGTATACAGCACTTATAAGGGAGTTGCACTCATATCAAGCAGTGCCAAATGACCTTGTAAAAATGTCTCCATTAAAACATGGGAAATCCTGTACTCCACCTTGTATCATATCTTGAAAATGGACCTTGTACAGGATATCCCTTGACAAGAGTACCTGCCGATTGGCGATCACCTGCTACCTAAAGCAGGACACAGTTAATTGACAAGCTGATAAAACCTGAAAAGGACTCGCTGCTCTTGTATTTTCAACAGAGGGAGTGTCAGACCAGAATGCCATTTGGCTGGTAGGCGCCTAATGAGTATGCCCTGCCACACCTGCACAATATGAAGGTCCCTTTTGTAAATACTCCTATTGTGTGTAGTGCTCACAGGCGTTATCCTTATTGATTTGTTGATCGAAAGAAACTCTTCCAGAATATGTCTCTTGTACGCTACTGCCAATTAAAGACTATAATTTCTATAGGGATTCATGCAGGTCTTACAGATCCGGATTCACAATCGGAATGTTGAATAATTTAGACAGCAATTCCAAGTTTATAACACTTTTCCTCCTAAACCTAGTCCCCAAAAGTACTAACATTTCACATTTGCATTTGTTTTTTGGCACAAAAAAGCCGAAGCAATCCTCTGTTTCATAAAGGGAAAAACATAAATTATCGTTGGTCTGAAACTAGTTATTTCTTCTCATTAGACTCCAGAGCAGTGCCAGAAATGTTGGGATTTTTTGTACACCGTTGTTGATAGAAGCATGTTGCCTGGTCTCTCAGAACAAAATTGAGTTCACTATTTGTTTGTTTTGGGAATGGAAGCCCTACCTCATAACAGCACTTAAGGCGTTTAACACTCATTAATAAGTGAGCTAAAATACTTCCAAGGGTACATTATAAGAATAGTTCAAGTCGCGAAGTTGTTCATTGACAATTTGGAGCCATTGGACAATAGACTGAGTTCCTTAAGAAGGTCATGAAACTGAGGTGATATAGAATTTCTTTTTCATGGGCATCTGGAATTTTTCTATGATTCTTAAAGTGTGGGGTTTTGGAGGTATATAGAATGGTGATACAGAACAAGACCCAGGTAGTGGGAAGTGTGAGTAAGTGCTATGTAATTGATGCTGGTGCTGGTAGTTTTAGACAGACATGTGCATCCCTAAGGCCTCCCTGCAGTACTCTGATAGTTATGAATTCTGGCTGTCATAGTGAAAGGTCGATCACACTTAGTGGGGCCCAAGATAAAAAAAAGTGTAAGCCCCACTATGTAAGACCTGTCATGTCCTGCTCGCAGACCAGTGGAATTTTACTAGGTTATGTGCCCCTTCCAAGGCATACCTTGGGGCCGCCTCTCAAGAACAACTTCGAATTCATGACCCATTATCAGATAACTCAAGCCCTCGTGATGCCAAACAACATTGAATTGTACATAAACTTTCAGAAATGGGGACTCCAACACATGTAAAAGCCTTAAACTGCCTAGTGCAAGAGAGTTGTGGAGGTAAGTGAAGAAAGAGGGGGTAGACACATCGTGATGTAGAGCTAGGTGGATAGGGTTAAAGAGGGTGTCAGTTGGGCGAGCTAAGGAGAGAGAAAGAGAGCTAGAAACAGAAGATTCGTTTTTAATTTAATTGTAATTGTTAAAACTGGTTGAGAGCACGAATGTTAAGGTTGGGCAGGCAGCATGCATGCACATTAGTCCATTTTTTTTTCAAAAACGTTTTTTTATCTACATTTCTATCACTTTACCTCGGGTCCCCTTGGAAGGCGTATGCCCCGGGCAATTTCCTAATTTGCCCAAACATTACAAAGCCCTCTCCCTCCCTCATGGTTTTACAAGGAGACCATCACAGGGTGCAGAAGTGGGGAAGGAAGGCGCTGCCCTTACGGCGCCCCTCTCTCTGCCCTCGTTTTACAAGGAGACAATCATAGGGTGCAGAAGTGGGAATGGTGCTACCCTACGGCGCCCCTCTCTCTGCCCTCGTTTTACAAGGAGGCAATCATAGGGTGCAGAAGTGGGAAAGTCGCTACTCTTACGGCGCTGGAACATGTCACCCTACATGCCTTTTTCCATAATCAAGCAAGGAGAGGCTGGGGAAGTGTGAGTGTTACTCTCTCTCCCCCGCCGACGTCAGGCCTCTGTCTGCATGGCCAGCTTCCGGTGCTCAGGTCATGAGCTTGTAATGCCAGACAGAGCCTGAGAGTAGTGCTGCTGACGCACTCAGCTGTTATGTCCTCACCGTCTTCTTCTTGATGGGTTAGCGGGGGGAGGGTAAGGCGCCTCTTGCCAAACTTCTTGCAATGCCGTACCAACGAACATCCCGAGATCAGAGACGTCACTAATCGTCTCTGAAAATGTATCACAGGCGAATATTGACGTTTTTCTTATTACATGTTACGCCCGGAGTACAGAACGGCGATTACTATTGGAAAATCATGTCCAGGTCTCCGTAGCGAGATTATGTTCTCCCACCCACAATGTAAAGGCTTTCATACGGTATTATAGTCTTCCGTATATTATAACCACATTCGTGTTTAATATGTTTTATATCTGTGCAAACATCGTTTTGGAGTTGAATAGAATTTCCGAGCTATCTTTCCACAGGCGAACATGCTATTTACTGGTAGGTGGGGTGGGTTCCTTGCGCGGCAGCTTAGCCAATCGAATTAAAATTAATTAAAAGATTTAAGGGCTAATAGTATTCAGGAATTTAAATTATGAACAATTATTAATTCATAGGTTTTCACAGACAAAGTGGAGGCTGGAGGCATACTGAAAAAGCATTTAAGGATCTTGCTTTATCAATTTGTCCTCATCCATAACCTCAGGGGCTTTTGGTAGAAGCTTCATTTTCTTTGCAACTTTTCTGTTTTTCTTTGCAGCGCTCTGTTGTTACCAAGGATGTCAATCAGATATATTTATTGGGAAATTCTCGTCTGTCTGAGCAAGAGGTACTGTTAACATAGCTCTCTCAAGAAAGACACAGGCTATTTGTGCAGTTTTCTACACTTTTTCTACATGGCCATATGCAGAAGGCAAGTAATATTTTAAATTGCTGGCTATTCTGCACAGAAAAAAACAAAAAACCTCAGAGATTTACATTTAATTTGAACCTTCAAGACAACTTGCATGTCAGTAACTGTAGTTACACTTATCTTCACACTAAAACATTATTCACGTAGGCCACTGTATGAACATCCATTCTTCTTCCCAAGCATCTGCACTTTGTCAGACGTATAAATGCAACCTACAATACATCATAATTCTGGGATTTACTGACCTGCCTCAGCTTTCAGGAAATTGTATTATTTAACAACCATTATATTTTGGGCTTTATTTACAAACTTTTGACGAACAGCAGCCCAGCAGGGCCAGTGCCTAGTTTGTAAAAAAACAAGTGCCCGGACTCTGGTCCAGAGGCCACTACAGCTTGCACCAAGCATTGCCCCTGCCATGTTGCCAGTGGTGGTAACAAAACAACTGCTAATCATCACACTCCTGTGATAATTCGGACTCCATTATGCCCCCATAGCTATTAGAATGGCTTGGGCAGCAGGTATTAGTCATTTTTAAGGTTAGCTGAATTATTACTTGACTGTTGTTGTGGTAATCTCTGAAAGCACCAATTTGTGGCAGACTTGCACCAGCTCCGGTGTTGACAATTAAGTGCTAGTGCGGAGCACAGGAAACCACCAGCTCAATTTAAGGACTGAGCAGGCCTTCCTGCTGCTCTGCCGTGTGTCATACTAAAAGGCCAGGAATGCACCGTATCTACAAGATACAGCATATTCCTTTCCTTCTCCCTTGCACTGGTGAATAAAAAGCAGCTGTGCACCAATGCAGGCACCCGTTGCGTCTTGTTGCAAGGGTGCCTGCATTGCAGGTATGATTATTTTTGTGCAAGGGACTCCTTCCTGTACATAAACAATAATTAATGGCATTTTCATCTTTCTATGCATACTGCAGAATGCAGCACTCATAGAAAGAGGAACACATGAGGAAAAATAAAAGTATTTCACCTTGTTGTGCCACTTCTACACCTCAGAGGAATATTACGCATTCCCAGGTTTACGATTCCTCATAAATCTTGGACTGCTTCAGATTGTATAGGTGTTGAGTGGGACCACCCACAGCAAATCCCATGGAACGCCCTTTTCACACAATGTTTTGCTGAAAGAGGCTCATATTTGCAAGGCCATGAAAAGCGACTTAAAGTGGCTCTGCGTGGCTTTGTAAATCGGCTGCGGCACATTGCCTCACCAGAATATCAAAAAATGACACCCTGGCGGAGCAAAAGTACCACTAGGCCCTTGTAAATGAAGCCTTTAGTTCACAGAGGGCACCTTATTAAAATTTGACCCTAAATTATAGTGTATATTTACTATTTCTCTCGCAGTTTTAAGTTGAGTACCATTGTATGAAAAATAGTTATGTTGTATAACGTTCTATTAAGGTATCATGGATGTGCAGGGCTTGTTTAAGCCCCTTGCACTGCTGGTGAGTCACTCTTTTCCATGTTAAAAGTGATGCACCAGTGGCACAAGGGGCTTGTAAATAAGCCCAACAGTATTTCCCATATGGCGCACCACAACGCAAGGGCTTAGTAAATCAATAACTACATTCTTAAGAAGTTTATTAACCATTCCTATTTCCTTCCAATTTTAGGTCTAGCTATGGAACTTTATCTGTTGCCTGATTTTATGTCAGCACAGCAAATAGAATATAACATACTACATTGCATATAGAAAAGGACTTTGGGTCATCCCCCTGCAGCTACTCACTTGCTGGGATGTTCTTCTCTTTAATGTTCCAGCCCATGGCATTTTTCGGAGGAATTCTTTTTTTGCCTTTCCAATTTGCCCTTCTCTGGCTCACATCAGAAAATAATCGCTCAATAGGTCGCAGCCTCTCTCTCTTGTCACTTTCCAAGTGTACCCAGGTACTGGCACATCTTTCCTTCGAAGGCATGCCAACTAAGGAGCTGTGGAACCTAGTCTTACCTCTTGGCTCCTGCCTGTTACATGCCTCACCTTCACCTTCCTTCTGCCCCTGTTTCTATGAACAATACGAAAGCCTTATGGCTACTGGAGAAGTGCCCACCATTATGGAGCCGTTTGCAGCTGCCTTATCTTGGATCAGGCAACTATGTTGATGGTAATCATATTTATTATAAATAATTGTGTTTGCCATTAGCATGTCTACCTCTGAGGAGGGTACATGAACCACACAAAAGGTGATGGGAGGCTGCTTGCAATAAGACTCCAACCCATCATTCTTTTGCTCACCATGGCACCGCACTTTGGACCCAGCCATATGCAAATCAGTCTTGACCCTGTTCCTCATAAGAACAAACCACCCTGAACTGCCAAGCCAGGTCCTCTCTGAACCAGAACACAAGCAACCCAGCACCAGTTTCACCCTTGTGAGCTCTTCAGCCAGGTACAGCTTGGTTCCAGTGACACAGTGAGAATGGGATACAAGTCTAGGCATCCCTATGTAACTTAAGGCAGTACATGAAACACACAAAAGGCAATTGGAGGCTCACTGCAATAAGGCTAACTAATGGCAATCGCTTGGGGTAGCTCTCCAACCCATTGTTTATTTGCTCACCATGACATCTCACTTTGGACCCAGCCATATTCAAATTAGTCTTGACCCTGTTCCTCATGGGAACAATCCACTCTGAACTGCCAGGCCAAGTCCTCCCTGAGCCAGAACACAAGCAACCTAGGACCGGTTTCACCCTAGAACCTCTGAGAACGCAAACTATATTACCACTAATACACTATGAGAGCCAGTCCTGGTTCAATTGATATTGATCCAAGCATAAGTTAGGTCCAGCAGTTGAAGCCAATATCAGTTAGCTCCCTCACACAAGCAAACTGCTATGCACTGAGCCCTTCCAGGAGAGGGAGATGTTCAGATCAAAGCTGAGTGTCATGCCCAGGAGCTACTGCAGGCCCAACTATCTCTGTTTTTTGTCTAAAATACTTGGGTGGTGGCAGCAGCACATATGCACACCTACTTAACTATATACATCATTGTGGACACAACAGGTGAATGACAGCCCATCCCCGAGAGAAAGGAGTAGAAATGGCTAGCTCGTCAGAGTATGCCTAGATGCAGGCAAAACAACCACAGGCTGTACACCTCACACACACCAATCAAAGCACTTCTGTGAGTGGGATCGTCTCCTATCAGCATGTTCACATCAGCACAGATGATCATAGGTTTTAGTAAGTCTGCAAGGCTGTGAATGATGCGTCATTGGAGCTCTTCAGGCACAGCATTCTCTGATTGGTACATTTGCTTATCCATCTGAAATGGCAGGTGAACATATAGCATACTGGTGTACTCCTAGATGCAAATGACTGGTATAATGTGATTCTATCCTTGCCCTCTGGTTGAATGCATCTAGTAAAGCCTTGTAGTGTTTGGTTTATGTGTAGCAGTTTACATGTGGTGCAGGCATGCCATGCTTTCCATGTGGGGTTCCGCAGGGCTCTTCTTTGAATCCCACTCTTTTTAATATCTATGTGTCTGAACAAGCAGTACTTATCAAATCCTTCAGTTTAGCAATAACATCTTATGTAGATGACACACAAATCGTCTTGTCCGTTTCTAAAAGCAATCTGCCAACGATGGAAGGATTTAGGGAGTATATGGTGGCAGTCAGTTCCTGGATGAACTCACACTGTCTCAGGTTAAAATCAGGAAAACCTGAGATAGCCATCTTTGGTAATTTTTCCCCAAGTCAGTCACAGAGCTGGTGGTCAGGTGAACTGGGGACAGAATCCATCCCAAAACTGATATCTACTCCCAGATTTCACAAAGCTACCTGGGGTGGCAGGACCTTAATGGTAGCAGGCACTAAGCTCTAGAACCAGTCTTCCATTCCCATTAGAACACTTTCCACCCTGTCTGCTTTTAGGAAGGCCCTGAGAACTTGTTTAATAAATAAAGGTCCTTGCTCTCTCTGGACTACCAGCGCCAAGACACTTTTGGTATTTGTTCGCATAACAAATTTATTAACAATACATTACATAAAATCACATACTTTAGCTTAGAGTAATTTGCCCAGGATGTTTGATTCATGATAATTGTGCAGCATGGGTGCATGCAGCAGGTCATATTAGGTGCAAGCATCACAGTACTACCAAGTTTCATGTTTTGGAGCTTGGGCCCAGTCCAACATTTATCTTCAGAGGGGTGACGTTCCTAGCAGCACAAGAGGTAAAGAGAGAAAACTATTGCTTTTAACATCTCATTTTAGTGCAACCTTTGTGGCCACATAATAATCCCCTCAACAACTTAATTTAAGGTTTTGTAGGGTTTAAATATAAATTTAGAGACAAGTCAATGTAGACCAATCTCAACATAATCCTATAAAAGTAAAGACTAAAGTTAGACCAAATCTCCTGAAGACGTTAACCCTATATCATAAAAAGCAGATGACTAGCTCTATGATGATGATGATGCAGACAATCAGGAAAATAATTGAGTATTACATTTATTCTGATTATTCTCCAGAGAGAAGCATTAGCAAGCTATCTTTCCCAAAATGCTCTTAAAAGGACAACTTTAAACTAAAAAAGCATTTGGTAAGGGTGAAATCAAAAAAGTGGCAGCTGTGGGAGCCTTCAGTAGAAGCACTCCAACCATGGGTCAGGTAGCAAAAAGCTGCAGAAGCATAGGTCTGTTCCCTGTGAAAATCTAAGAAGACTCTCCAGTCCCTCAATTCGTTCAACATGAAACGTCAATTGCAGTCAGAGTAGAAAATCCCACATGAGCAATACTGGTGAATTTCCATAGCTTGAGTTCAACTAGATACTTTGACCACCTTTCCCACATCGATAAGTTGCAACTTCGCTTGTCCTTGGTCATTCCTCTCCTCTCCCATGAGAACTCGCCTCCTTGCGCGTTACCGCGCTTCTCCTTGCAAACTTCATCTTCTCGTACCATGCTATCTAAAGAAAACAAAGCCCTTCTCTGCCAACTAATGAGGCTTTCTCTCTCCATACATTTACTGGAAACAAAATACAAGTACACACATTCTACATTGAGGGTTAAATACAAATTACATGTTAAATTCTAAATGTTTGTATCGACCAAACTATTTCTCAAGGCCCACTCCAGCCAATTTCAGTAGTGACCAGGGTTACAGAATATGTCCACATTTCTACACACACAATAAGTGCAGCTCCTTAATACATGTAATCATTGTAAATAATTATGAAGATGTCATTATAAAGGCACTTGCATGAAATAAATGTGTGTTTAATGTATAAATGGTTAAACCCTGCTTTACACACATTCAATTTTAATAAACTTAAAATGGGACACATCTAAGATAACTTATCCTATCACATTAATCTCGTTCTATAAACAAGTATGTCATGTAGATTACGTTAAATATGCAATACTCCATTCCCTTTAGTAACGTTAATTACACAGAATATAATCAAGTGCTGACTATGCATGAATATAACGGACTACTACAATACCTCCGATGTGATCAAGATTACACTTCTCCATATTCATATGCTAATTGTGGCGAATTCTAAGGTTTGCGAAGTTGTCCAGGTTGAAGGATTTATCTTCCTAATTTTATAGTGAGTAGTGTTTTCAGTAATTTTTTTACAAGAAAACGTATCAAAGGGTTATTTACAGCCACATACACCTTTATTTTTTGCTTAAACTAGTGTTATTTTCACCCAGAACCTGGAACGTCCTACTTGCCCCACTCTAAATTAAGACACTTTATTTCCTGATGATGATGATCCTCTTGCCTGTCCACACTACAATTACTAATCACTGTTTTAATGTTTGCATTTAAACATGAAATACATTTCTTTTGAATTTGTTTGTCACTTTGATTGTTAGGTATTATAAGTGAAATGCCTTAAATGTCGATTTCAGAAGAGCCATTGCCTTCTTACCTGTGCACATAGTGATAGATTATAACTTCTTCATTACAGTTCAACATCCTTATTTACATATAGATTTGAAAGGGGCTACCCCATTTGTTCAGTTCTACTACAATGTCGATCTTCCAATGGTTCTTTTTTTAGCAACATAAAAGTGTCAGGGGAGTAAAAGTTTCAAAAATCAATTTTAGACAGTGTAACTCAATTTATTACTACACAATAACCCAAGATGACAACAAAATGAAGGTTAGTTAATTTTGTTACAAATTCAAACATAGTTGGACATACATGAATCTTAACATGATAGTATAAAAGTACAGGGCAAACAGAAGAAATCCAAAACTTCTGAAGAGATTCGCTTAGTGCAACATGAAAAGAACAACAAGTTCTATGACTATTACGCAGGAAATCAGAAAGCGAAAGTTAAGGTTCCCCTGCTTCAGCACTTCGTAGATAATAAGCATTTAATTCTATCTATCCCTACTCTAATTCTAGAGTTTGCATCCAGTCGCGTCCGGCACGCGTCGCAGGTGGGGAGGGGCGGGGCGGGGCGGGGAGGGATTTAGCACGAGCGGGGAAGGAGGGGAATTTAAATTATATAAAAAAAGAAACTTACCTTCCTGGGTTCTGTGACATCCTGGCTCCTGTTTTCCTGTTCTCCTGATGAACAGGAAGCAGGCAGCCTTCCTCCCCTCCCCTACGCCAAACACAATGCTGCAATGGCATCGTTGTGATTAGTGGGAACTGCGTCCTGCCGGACGCCTACGGGAGACCATTTTCTCCATGTAGGCTGCATGCAGCCTACATGTAGAAAAGAGATAGTGCACATGACTCGTTTGGTCAGCCCCAGAGGGTTGACCAAACAGTCAGGGCTCGCAACATTGGGCAAGCCACTCCTCTTCAACTCGCCTACCCTCCTGCCCCCAACCAGGCATACCCTTCTGCTTTATATTATTGAGAGAAGCAGCAACATAAAATGTCAGTTATACTAATTTATTTTTCTGCTTCTCGCACTGCGAGAAAGCAGTGGGGCAACGCTCCTTCGCCCTAATGGAGGAGCCGCCCCTGGTGGCATTCCTAAATTAGCATATAAGACAAAGTTTCAAAAGAGAAAAGGTGTCAGTGGTTAGAGCCTTCCTAAGAAGTCAGTCCACCATAAGATATGGCCACTTCATGAAGCCACAAGCAGGAAAGGAGCAAGTTAGTACTCAGGTGCTCTCTATCAAGAAGGCAAAGAGGAATGAGGTATCTGTCCCTCTCTCCAATGCATCATATACTCAGTTGTATTCAGCAAATGTCCCATAATGTTTTTCTCACACATACGCTACAGTAGGCTCAGCCACAAAATGTTTAAATGACGTTGATTCCTTTCACAGCCTTCTCCACGTACGCCCCTCTGCAACAGCTCGTTCATGGTCTTCTCTCCTTCCCAGTGTGAAAACACCTCCCTTCACCTTATCTTAGCCAGGGAAAGATCGCTGTAACTTCTTCATTCCACAACCACTCTAATGGAATAATATCCTTACTCTTCACTAACAACAGTTGTCCACCTGAAATGCAAAGTTGGAACAACAAAAAAGTGTGTCTTATCAGGAGAAGAGCGAGCATGAAGAATCAAACTTAATTCTATAGAAAGCCCTCACTCACCAACCTGGTTGGTGACATGCTTCATCATTAGGCCCCACCAGGAAGGCCAAATGCCCTCCCGGTGTGCTTCAACACCAGAATTACTGCGGAGCAGGTTTGTGTTGTTTGAGTGACAAGTGAAAGTGATTGTCTGGTGATTTAAAAATGTCAAGATTGTGTCCAAAAATAATTTTATTAGTTGGCCAATCAGACATGAATAAAAACAAAGTGAAAGATATATAAGCTGGATAGATTAATCCGCTATATCTCACTGTGCATGGTCAACATATTTCTGCCTATATGGGGGGGCATTCAGACTTCCTGGTGGGGCCATATGATGAGGCGTGTCACCAACCAGGTTGGTGAGTGAAGGCTTTCTATAGAATCAAGTTTGATTCTTCATGCTCGCTCTTCTCCTGAAAAGGCACACTCTTTTGTTGTTTTGACTATACACACTGGGGGACTAAGAGTGCTCCTTAGATTCCCTCTCTCTCTTGTTGATATTTGGCACCTGAAATTCAAAACATGGGAACAAATAAAGTTTTTTGAAACTCACCTGAGAATCCAAGTGTTAGCTTCAGAAACGAGAACATTCCAAATGTACTGCAGCTTCAGGCATATGACTTAGGCTAAAATAATCGATGCACCATGTTACTCACGTTAACATTTCCATTTGGTCAATAGCATGTCTAGTAGAAACATTCCTCTAACAAAATTAATACTTATCTTTAAACTTCATTTTTATCCAAAGAAGCATTCAAAATACAGTTAATATACCACCGTGTCATATCACTAATTAGGTCATATAAGCAGGTTACATTTGTTATATGTTTCAGCACAAATTCTATGAGTCATTTATTAAACTTCACATTAAATCCCATTGATTTCATAAGAGAAAGTTGCTGGTTTCATATTCCTTCTAACATCAGATTTATCAAAACACTAAAAAATATGTGTGTGCATACTACAAGCGGTTATAATACGCTCCTAACACATACACCATGTAGGATACACATTTGCGGTCTATCAGGTTCTTTGTACATGATTGCATTTATTAATATAAATTACTATGTGTTTGCAAAGCTAATATGCATGGCTTAGCACTACAAATTCAATCCATACCTATTGACTTTGCCAATGATTGTTAAGTATTCATGTCTCACTTGTATTGCCATGGCATCCTCCTAGAGCTAAACTATTGCATCAGTATTCCAAGAGTGGGGCTTGGGGCAAAAAAATACTTTATTTATTTATTTATTTATTTGCTTATTAAGCGCATGAATAAATTCCCGAAGGGATATCTCTGCGCTGGTGCTCGCATATTAGAGGGTTCCTGTAGGGATTAGAGCTGAGGAAGAGAAACCTGAGAAATTTTAAAGCATGGTAAACAGGTAGGTTTTTAAATTCTTTCTAAATAATTCCAGGCTCCTAATTTGTTTTAGTTCAGTAGGCAGGGAGTTCCAAAGAATTGGCCCTCTGTAGGACAGTGCTCGACCACCCTGTCTGGCCCTTCTGATTTTTGGGACCTGAAGCAAGAGAAGGTTGCTGGACCGTAGTGTGCGGGCAGGGATGTAGGGCAGAAATTTTTCTTTTAGATAGCTGGGGCTTGTACTAAACAGGCATCTGTATATAACGTTGCATATTTTAAATTTGATGCGCTGCTTTACGGGTAGCCAATGGAGTTGGTGAAGTAAGGGACTGGACGGTGTTCTGGGGGGGGCGTTAAGGGCCAGTCTGGCCGCCGTATTCTGTACGACCTGGAGTTTGTTCACCTGTGCTTCATTGGCTGAGATGTATAAACCATTGCAGTAATCCATTCTGCTTATGATCAGGGTCTGGATGAGAGTCTTCCTATGGTTAAGGGGTAGGAACGGGAAGGCTCGTCTCAGAAGCCCCACCACATGGAGGCAGGCACCTACCACTTGCGTGGTGTGCTCCTTTAGAAGGAGCGCTTGGTCTAGTTTAACACCTAGATTTTTTGCTGTTTGTTTGGGCTTAGGGATGGGGCCAAGTTCCAGAGGCCACCAATCTGGGGACCAGAGAAGAGTGGCCCCTCCAAACAGCATAACCTCCGTTTTGGATACATTGCATTGTAAAAAATTTTGAGTCATCCAATGTGCTACCGCCCTCATCCCACTAGCAAATGATGATTGAGTTGCCGGCGTGAAAGTTTGGAAGGGGAAAAGCAGCTGGGTGTCGTCAGCGTATGATACAGGAGTAAATCCAAAAGATCTTATCAAATTAGCTAAGGGGGCCACGTAAATGTTAAACAGCGTAGGGCTGAGACACGAGCCCTGTGGCACACCCTTAGTTAGCTTTCTTGATGGTGATGAATGGGAGCCCAGTCTGACACCTTGGGTTCGATCAGAAAGAAAGCTGTGCAGCCACGATAAAGCTGTTCCTCCTACCCCTACGTTACTTAGTCTTTCGAGAAGGAGAGCATGTGATACCGTGTCGAAGGCAGCGGACAAGTCCAACAGCACTAGAATCACTGATTCCCCCCTGTCCAGTGACATCCTGATGTTGTCGGTCACGGAGAGGAGGGCTGATTCAGTGCTGTGGTTGGGCCTGAAACCAGATTGAGAAGGGTCCAGGCCCTCCGCTGCCTCGATGTAATTAGACAGGTGGGTATTCACATGCTTCTCTGTAAGTTTACCAAGATATGGTAGGAGGGAGATAGGCCTGAGGTTGGATAAATCAGACCAGGGCAGAGTGGTATTTTTCCGAATTGGATTTACAACTGCTCGTTTCCACTCGGAAGGCACCCGTCCTTCACCGAGGGATTGATTTATTATATTTTGTAGGAGTGGGCCAAGAAATGAAATGAGAGGAGCCATCATTCTTGCGGGTATAAGATCGTTGGGGGAACCGGATTTTATGTGGTTAGTTAGATGGTGGAGATCAGTGTCGGATATAGGGGGAAAGGAGAGTAATGAAGTTGTTTTTTGTTGAAAGGTGGGGTGAGCGGAACTAACAGTGGGGATGGGGCTGCAAGTATTGGTTGAGGTGTTGTTCAGGATTTTGTCGTAAATGAGGTTGATTTTATTCTCAAAAAACAGAGATATCTCTTCACAAAGTGGCAGTGAGAAATCATCTACGCTGACACATGCTGTAGGTTTCACAAAGGATTCGAGAATCTTATATAATTCCTTTGAGGAGTTACCAGCCTCCGATATCTGCTGGGCCAGGCTAAATTTGCGCGCAGCTTTGATGTTTTTATAGTATTTGGATTGTGCTTTTAAGTAGGCATTCTTATCTTCTAGGAGATGCGACCTCCGCCACTTTTTCTCCAACCTTCTACACCCTTGTTTCTCAGTTCTTAAGGTATCGGTGTACCAATTTTCCTTTTTGTGAGTGGGGAATTGTTTGTGAAGTTTTAGCGGGGCTACTTTGTCTAAGGCTTTCAAAAGAGATTCCTTGAAGCTGGATAGAGTGTCTTCTACATTGTCAGTTGTGAGGAATAAGGGATTTTCCCAAACCTTCTGTAGTCCTTCAGCGGTGACTTTATGCCACTGACGCCGCCATATAGGGGGAGGAGTTTTTTGGGGTGGAGGTTTGATGGCTATTGGAAGATCAAATTCTAATAGATGGTGGTCTGTCCAGTCCATCTGAGAGGTGACTATGCCGGACAGGGTGGGACAGTTAGAGAAAAGTAAGTCTAGTAAATGTCCCCCTTCATGGGTTGGGTCGGAATTATGGAGTTGGAGCCCTAGAGCGGACATATCAGCAAGCAAGGCTTTAGTTTCACTTAGTTCTGGTTTGTCTATGTGAGTATTAAAATCGCCGAGAAGGATAAAGTTTTCCTTGGCTCTAATGTAGGGTGCCAATAATTCCATGAGGGAGAGGGAGAACCCAGCATTGGATCCTGGTGGGCGGTATATTAGTGCCCCTTTCATAGCTAATCTGGAAGAGATATTAATCCTAAAAGACATAAGTTCCAGACTGGAGCTGCATTGTTTCTCTATAATAGTGACTTTCAGATGTTCCTTGTGAATAATCGCTAGTCCGCCACCTATCTTGATAGGGCGGTCCATGTTTAATAGCTTGTATCCTGAGGGGATAGCAATGGTAATAGATGGAGTAGTGTGGGGTTTGAGCCATGTTTCTGTCAGGAAACATAGGTCTGGCTGGGAGGAGTGAAGTAAATCCCATATCTGAACTTGGTTCTTAGGCAAGGACCGGACATTTAGCAGCAAACATTGAAGTGTGTTTTTATGTTTACTAGCTATGGGAATATTAAGATCTAGATGGGGTGAAGTATTAACTTGGTAATGACATAGTTTGCAGGAGAAAGGACCAATAGGATATATCCAGTTCTCATTCTCGCGGCATGGAGACGAGGCTGGTTGCAAGGCCAGCAAATCCGCGGCGGCATACCTTATAGAACTCTGTGGGGCAGGATATCTGGACATGGCCCCTGGCACCGTTCTGGCGCGGACGGGCGCAGACGGGCAGGTCTTTGGCTTGTCTTAGGCGCCGTCAAGGGCGCCCTGCTGCGCGCAATCGCTGCGCGCTAGACCCGACGAGGGGCTAAATAGCCCTCAGAAGTGAACAGCTAGAACGCTGCCTGCTCGACTTCCTGTGGGCGTCTGGCTCTTGCCTGCCCCGCCCTCCGCACTACGGTATTGGCTACCGAGTCGGACCGGGGCGGGCAGGCTGGAATATCGAGCGCAGACGACTAACAGCGTAACTGAGGCTCAAATGTGACTCTCAGCAACCCACGCAGTGCAAAATAACAATAAAGGTGAACACAGTTAAAATATTCAATCAATTCCAACAGCTATCCGCCGCTAGTGCAAAGTGCAAGGTGCTGGGTGAGTTAAGATGATGTTGTTAAAATTTAGTAATCAATTTTAAAATTAAGCGTTAAAACATTCAAGTACTGGATCAGCAATAATTTTACAGAGCATCCGCTCTAAGTAGCTTGCAGGCGCCAAGCGGGGTCAGGACAAGCTGCCACCTCGTCCCTTACCGCAGTGATCCGTGCCTCCTCGCCGCCTAAATAGCCCTCAGAAGTGAACAGCTAGAACGCTGCCTGCTCGACTTCCTGTGGGCGTCTGGCTCTTGCCTGCCCCGCCCTCCGCACTACGGTATTGGCTACCGAGTCGGACCGGGGCGGGCAGGCTGGAATATCGAGCGCAGACGACTAACAGCGTAACTGAGGCTCAAATGTGACTCTCAGCAACCCACGCAGTGCAAAATAACAATAAAGGTGAACACAGTTAAAATATTCAATCAATTCCAACAGCTATCCGCCGCTAGTGCAAAGTGCAAGGTGCTGGGTGAGTTAAGATGATGTTGTTAAAATTTAGTAATCAATTTTAAAATTAAGCGTTAAAACATTCAAGTACTGGATCAGCAATAATTTTACAGAGCATCCGCTCTAAGTAGCTTGCAGGCGCCAAGCGGGGTCAGGACAAGCTGCCACCTCGTCCCTTACCGCAGTGATCCGTGCCTCCTCGCCGCCTAAATAGCCCTCAGAAGTGAACAGCTAGAACGCTGCCTGCTCGACTTCCTGTGGGCGTCTGGCTCTTGCCTGCCCCGCCCTCCGCACTACGGTATTGGCTACCGAGTCGGACCGGGGCGGGCAGGCTGGAATATCGAGCGCAGACGACTAACAGCGTAACTGAGGCTCAAATGTGACTCTCAGCAACCCACGCAGTGCAAAATAACAATAAAGGTGAACACAGTTAAAATATTCAATCAATTCCAACAGCTATCCGCCGCTAGTGCAAAGTGCAAGGTGCTGGGTGAGTTAAGATGATGTTGTTAAAATTTAGTAATCAATTTTAAAATTAAGCGTTAAAACATTCAAGTACTGGATCAGCAATAATTTTACAGAGCATCCGCTCTAAGTAGCTTGCAGGCGCCAAGCGGGGTCAGGACAAGCTGCCACCTCGTCCCTTACCGCAGTGATCCGTGCCTCCTCGCCGCCTAAATAGCCCTCAGAAGTGAACAGCTAGAACGCTGCCTGCTCGACTTCCTGTGGGCGTCTGGCTCTTGCCTGCCCCGCCCTCCGCACTACGGTATTGGCTACCGAGTCGGACCGGGGCGGGCAGGCTGGAATATCGAGCGCAGACGACTAACAGCGTAACTGAGGCTCAAATGTGACTCTCAGCAACCCACGCAGTGCAAAATAACAATAAAGGTGAACACAGTTAAAATATTCAATCAATTCCAACAGCTATCCGCCGCTAGTGCAAAGTGCAAGGTGCTGGGTGAGTTAAGATGATGTTGTTAAAATTTAGTAATCAATTTTAAAATTAAGCGTTAAAACATTCAAGTACTGGATCAGCAATAATTTTACAGAGCATCCGCTCTAAGTAGCTTGCAGGCGCCAAGCGGGGTCAGGACAAGCTGCCACCTCGTCCCTTACCGCAGTGATCCGTGCCTCCTCGCCGCCTAAATAGCCCTCAGAAGTGAACAGCTAGGATTTGTAATGATCAGTGTGCCTCTTCCATGTGCATTATGCAGCAATGCATATTTATCAGTATAGGCCAGGGATGTCGTTTCAAGAAAATCGATGCTTAAAAAAACTAAAAACCTTTTTTTGCTTTTCTTGCTATCGGCATATCAGAATTAGGTCTGAATGTGTATTCCATCCATGTGGCCTAACCAGACATTTCTGAATGTACTACAGGAAAACAGACCCACAAAACTAACCTAAAGCAAGCCCTCCCTAAAAATGTATGCATGTGCCAACTGTACAGCACAAATCTAACTAAAAGTTAGCGGAACAATGTTCAGGATGAAAGACAAAAGATGCTGTCAACATGCGACTGGACAAGTAACTGGGTCCTGGGAGAATAATTAGACTTTTAATGCAGCATGATATAGTGTTATTTAAAGAACTGTATATCCAGATGTTTCCTAAATTAGTTTATATCAAGGGTGCAAAGACGGAAAAGGCCTCTTGTATTGTGTTTACTTTCTTTGCATTTCACTGAAGACAGTGAGCTTGTCAATTACGTAAGCATGGGGGGTGCTGGTTGTGAAGCTTTTGTAAAATAGGCATCTGGTTTTGTGCCTGGGGCTGCCAGTGAAGTTTTATCAGGATGGAGGTTTTGTGGTTATATGGGTTCAGGCGATGGAGGTAATATGCTATGGCATGCCTTCAGGAAGTCCCATAAGGACCCAGAGAAGTCAGGGCACAGTTCATTCATGCCATCTAAATGTGAGACTGTGAGGTCTTGAACAGCAGTTCTGGAGTCACTTTCTGGGAGAAACGGGTTCACTCTCTTAGTAGAGAGAGATGGTGTCAGCTACTCTTTGCTTTGCAATGATTTGCTTAATGGTGAATCCACGTGAGTTGCCAGAGGATGAACGTTATGGTCTAAAGCTGTCCATGTTTCATGTCTTTTAGCCAGGCTTGGAGAAGTCCTTGGAAGTTTGCCTATTCTCACTTGATTTTTCATAGAGCATGCACATGTCTTGTCACAAGGAAAAGCATGGGTTAGACATGCATTCAATTCAAGCTCCTGAACTATCATAGCCTTATAGCTTGTCATATTGTGCTTTACCGGCCATTAAAGACCCGCTCCAGTGTTAAAGGTCCCAGCTGGAGGCGAGGGCCTATGACAAGGGATCAGGACTTTAATGTTGGTATAGCCCAACTACAGAGGCCCATAAGGCTATTAGAACATTCTGCCACTAGAGGGAAGAATGTTCTAACAAATCAAAACAAAGGCCTCACAATGCCCGAGGGGATTTAAATCCCCATGGACTCAGTGAGGCCTTTGTTCTGACAGAGTGGAAATTCGTATCCTACACATGGTACCTGCTAGGAGTGCAATGTGCAGTGATATTGGTGAAACTAGATTTTAGAAGAAATTTGAAACAAGTAACGTGTTCTTGTGAAATTAACTTGATTCAATGTGAAACTTAACAAATGCTTCATGGAATTGTAAAACTACATGTAAACAATATAACACACTTATATAGGGCTCATTAGTGATATGATGCATTGGCACATTAAATGTATTTTGAATCTTTATTTGTCCAATGATGTAGTTGAAGTAGATGTATTAATAAAGTTTAGTAAACGTTCTAATGAACATGCAAATGACTTTATGGAAATGTTAAATGCACGTTTCATAGTGCATTTATTATTTTAGCTTAAGCTGTAGGCCAAAACCCACAGCACACTTTGAATGTTCTAATTTCTGAAATAAATGCCTAAATTCCCATCCGAGTCTTGTAGAATGTTACTTATTTCCATGCTTTGCATTGCAGTTGGGCAAATGCTCTGTTAGTGCAAAGTAGGGGTATAGTTTCCATTAGATAGTTGAGGAAGGAAGGAGTCACAGTTAGCTTGGCCTGGTGAAGATAAGGTGAAGGGAGGTGTGTTCACAAGGGGGAAGAGACCAAGGATGAACTGTTGCAGAGGGGTGTTCATGGAGGAGGCTGTAAATGCAATCAATGTCATGGAAATGTTTGTCTTTGAAGCCCTCTGTAGAGCATGTGTGAGAAAAGTATTATGGGACATTTGATTAATACAATTTTTAATATATGATGCATTGGATTTGCCTGTCTGATAGAAAGCCCCTGAGGGCTAGCTTACTCTTTCCTGTTTGTGGCTTTATGCTGCTTGACCCATCTGATTATTGAGTGACTTCTTTGTAAGATTCTCACCACTGACACCTTTGTCATCTTTTGGACGTTTAACTGAAATACTAAATTAGGGATGCCACTTCTAGAGTTAGGGTAGGGATAGATAGGGTTAAATGGTTTTCTCCATGAGGTGCCAATGCAGGGGGGCCTTAACTCTTACTTTTTGATTACCTGTATTATAGTCAAAGAAATTGAAGTTCTTTTCTTGCTGCACTGAGTAAATCTTTTCAGGAGATTTAATTTCTTCTGTTTCCTCTGTATTTTTATACTCTCATGCTGGAACTCGCATATGCCCAACTTTTTTTGAATTTGTAATAAAACTTGACTAACCTTCATTTGATTGTCAACCTGAGTTATTGTGTAGCCATATTGAGTTACACTGTATATTAAACTGATTTACAAAATGTTGCTCCCCTTTACACGTTCATGATGCTAAAAAGAACCATTGAGAAATTGATATCGGAGGAATGCTGACCTTTGACAAGCGAGTGGGACTTGAATGCAGGTAGAGCCCAGCTATAGAGGACTATAAAGCTATTTGAACATTTCGCCACTTGAGGGCAGAATTTTCTAACTATCCAGAATATGAAGACAAAAGCTGGAAGGATGAATATCTTGGATATTCTTGGATTGCTAAAGACTCACGGTTTAGAGGCAGACACTGAAAAGCAGATGAGATGATGGGAGGTAGTCAGTGAGGCCACCTACCTTGTTGTATGAAGAGGTGGTATCTGTAAAGAGAGAGAAGACTAGAGGGGTTGGGTCAAAAGCAAGTAGACACTAGAAGTATTGAAAAGTTAAACCTTTTACTGAAAAGAGAGGAGACCAGCTTTACAAATGTCTTGCACTGGGTTTGTGTCACAAAATGATGCAAAAATATAATTTTCTTTGGGGGTAATGTCAAATTACATCAAAGTAATGCAGATTCATGCAAAGCACTGCTTTGGGTTGCTCTGCGTTGAGGGGGCGTTTTATGGATGGTATAATAATAATAATAACCTTGAATTTGTAAAGCGCACAGCTACCTCTGAAGTGGTGTCTCGGCGCTGGGGGCCCTTGAGAAGATTAAGTGAGCTATTGTCCAGAGTCACATGGTGCTGGGCTGACCTGCAGCCAGGGATCGAACCATGAACCCCGTTGGCCAGAGTCAGGCACCCTAGCCGCTGCGCCACACCTCTTCCACCTCTTGGTATGTGGGTGTTTCAATGCACTCTACCATGTTTTTTGATGCAAGCCTTATCTACTAACAGTATTAGACAGGTTTTTGTATGAAAAATAACACCACTTTGAAGCAGTCATTTAAAATGCTTTATTCCTCCTAATATTTCCCGCAATACATGTGTGCTGCACTGTACAGAAAATTCTGGAGTGGGAAAAGTTAATAGTTTGTCTAGACATAGTATTTTTTACTGGAAGGGTACCCTTTGAGTGTAAAGCCTATGCTAGTCTCACGTACTCAACTTTGTGCTATAGTACAAAGGTGTGCGTGGCACTTGGCAGTCTACCTATGCGCTAGCGATAGGCAGAGTGCTGCATTGTTCCATATCGAAGTTGATATGACCCTTTCCTGCTGTCTCCTGCTCTCCACTCCTCAGCAACACTGCACAACAGTCTTGTTTACTGTGCTGCGTTGTGTGATAGTTTTGTAAAACTGGGCTTTTGTCCCAAATCCTGTTTGGGATCTATAAACCAAAGCAAATGTCGATTTGCATTGGTTTGGGATAAAAAGTAATACAATGCAGTGCAATGCACTGCCTTGCATTGCTTTGTGTCAGGCGGGCTTCCATAGGAGGTGCATGGGCATTCCATGCATTCACCCATCAATTTTAAGGTAAATCCACATCTACAAACATTTGTAGACATGGATTTACATCAAGTCCTGTCCCTACCGTCGCTGGCGTATCAAGGAGAAATAACTTTAGTTCTCCTTGTTTTTAACTCTTGCATGTGTTCTGTATTCTGCAACACACAAACATAGAGGAAATAACCCTAAAGCATATTTTTTGTGCAGGAAGTTACTCCTTTCAGCACAAAACCAATGCAGACCACATCACAGATGCCCCTGCACTATGGCACAAGTGTGCCCCAGTGGCACATAGCTGCAGAAAGTGTGCCACAGCATGAAGAGTCCACATGGATTTGGTTCAGTTCTGCTCTCTCCAGTTCATTTAACACAGTCTCACAACTTTTCTTGCTGTCCTGTGTTGTGTGAACTCTTCTTAAAATTGGGCTTTGGTATTAAGATTGAGTACTGCTTTAAGTGGGTGTGATTTATGGCAAATTTATCATGCACATTCCAAGAACTGTACATACAACATTTTTCATAAAGCTATTCACTTAAGATGCCAGGACTGGAGAATAATTTATATTTACACATATCTTTGACAGATTGGCACCTTCCTTGGTGTGTACACCTTTGATAGCAGCTAGTAAAACGACCTCTGATTGATCAAGAAGATAGGAAAGTGCCACACTACCATCTTTTCCAGTGACAAATAACGGACAGACAAATTTGTGCAAACCAAGGACTAAGGGGGCCAAGACACAACAAGCACTGACAAAGCCAACAGGTCTCCCCATTGGATCTATAAGGTTTGTTAATTATGTTGACTGATGCTGAGCAGCATGAGTAATTTGTAAAATGCATTTTGAAAATGCCCTGCAGAATTTTACTTGGAATGCAACAGTCACAAACCTGCTTGTTAATCTGTCAATGATGGACCAAAATACAGAAACACACATGCCCAGAGATACAAGCCCTGGCTGCACCAGCATGTGGTGAAAACTAAACATAAAAGGTGAGCACATTAAAGCAAAGATATCCATGCACTGCATCTGCCATCATTCTGGGAAAACCAGTGTTTTATGCCAAGCAGTGTGCGTGCTTACAGTTTTGACTACTCTAAAGAGCATAATATGTTAAATGTTCTGAAACCTAAGCACTGTGGCCTAAATTTATCAAGGTTTTGTGTTTCAAATGTGCCAAGCAATGGGGAGCAAGGGTGACCGAAACCGAAAAGAGATTTTTCAAGCCACGCAAGGCCACCTTGTGTAGCCCTGCATGACTTTATAAATCTAGAGTAATTCAAGGCAGCGTAAATCTCTGCTTTGTATTACTCTGCAGCCAGGGAGGCATGCCGTAGGTGTAGCGTGGCAGTTCCTATACACCCACCCATGAATTTTGGCACATTGCCAGATTTACCAACATTGGTATACCTGGGAATGGTTCATAATTGTATGCCTCCCCGTCAGAAGTGCAACGAGGATAAATGTCTTTATTTCTCCTTGTTGATTCCTCTTTCTAAGTGTGCTGAATTCTGCAGCACACTCAGAAAGAGAAAAATGCTTCTCAGGATTGCTTTTGTGAACAAAGGTGTCCCTTTCTGTACAAAATCAATCCTGCCTGCACAGGGCCAGACTGGGAACGAAAACCGGCCCTGCCAAAGTGATCGGCCGGCCCCCCTTCCCCGGGGGAGTTGATGGTGCGACCGGGGCCGGTTTTCTGCCGATTTTGTTACAGGGCCGATTTTGCAGCTATACTGCAAAAACGGTCCTGTAACAAAATCGGCCCCCACCCTTGCGGCGCACCGGGGGATTGCCCGGTGCCCCAATGCAGGCACTCTTGCAACATGATGCAATGATACCTGAATTGGTGCTAGGCAGCTAAAAGCATGACAGCGCTAACAAAGGACAGGAATACGCTAGAAATATGGCACATTCCTGCCCTTTCTCTTGGGGGGACCCAGGGAGAGCTAGGCGCGAGCCGGTCTCTTCCTGGGTATGTTCGCGCGAGAGTCAGGGCAACAGGTGGGGACTGATTAGGGGAGGAGATATAAGGGAGGCAGGCTAGCGGTTGGGAACTGCGTGGCGGGAAGCTAGAAGGGAGGTTTTGTTTTGCGGCGCGCGTGTGTTTACCTTTTCTCTGGCTCCATGGAGGAAGCAGCGGAGGTTCCGAGGGCCGTGCAGATACTCTGCGAGGCCGGGCGTGAGGACCTGCTGCGGCCGGGTGTTCCGGCGGAGGCGTGGGTCGGAATGGCCCGCCCCCCTCGCAAGGCTGCGGAGGGTGTGTCCAGGGCGGTGACGGCGTGTTTGTCCCCAGGCCCGGCGGAGGAGGAAGACGGCGAGGCGGCCATGCCGGCGGACGGGCCTATGTCTGTTCTGCCCCCCGCAGCTGTGGAGCCCCCGCCGGGTGCCCCGGGCGCCCTCCAGCAGGTATGCGCTTTACCGTTATTCAGTGCTGGTCCATGTGGGGCGCCCGGGGGGAGGCGGGGGCGTTCTGTGGGCCGGCAGGCTCCGCGCTCAGGCGACCTTGCCCCGGGGAAGTCTGGGAAGCCACAGGCGGGTCCTAAACCAAAGCGGGGGCGGAGCCTGGATTTGCACGGGCACACGCAGCCCCCTCCCCCTGCTGCAGAGCATGTAGACTCACTAACTCCAGTGTCCCCCTTGCCGGAGGGGGTTTCCCCGTACCTCTGGTTGAATGGGCAATGTTTCCTGCTCTCCCCTGCTACGCCGGTGCCTGGTCCTGCCCCCCCTCACACTTTTGGCCCCCCACCACTGGACGGTGCAGATGTTGGGCCACATACTGCCACGCTGCCTGCATATTCCCCTACTGAGGCTCCTACTCATGCTTCTGTTTTAGATCCAGCGTGTGCTGCACCTCGCATGCTGCCCCCCCGGCCACCAAGTCTGCGGCCCTCGGTGCGCCTGGCCCCCTTTCTGCCCCCCCCACGCCCTTGGGTCCTGGTGGGATGGGTTTGGTACACAGGGGGGCGCCCCCGGTTTCTGGGCAAGCTCTGTTCCCGGTCCCTAGGGGTCGGCCAGGTGGCCTCCAGGGCGGTCCTGCGACTGGGTCGGGTGGTGTCAATGGTCTGGCGTCGGTGGGTCGTCCATCGGGGGGTGATTGCGATTCCGCTCTAAGGGAGGTTGGTTTTGCGAACTCTTCCTTGTCTGGCTTGAGCGGCCGCAGTTTTCAATCTGCGCCTCCGGCTGGGCGGCTGTTGGCTGTTTCTACGGGCCCGGGAACTGTCCACACGGCTGTTTCCAGTGGTGGGCTTACAGGGGAGTTATCTGGAGCGGATATCTCTTCTACAGCTTTCAGTGCACACAGCTTTCAGAACATTGACTGGCAGTTTTATGATGGGGGTATTGGTGATGGGGCTATGCCCAGTGGCAGTGCGCAAGTTGCATTTTCTGACGAAGCTTTCTGTGGGAATTTTCATGATGATGATTTGGAAGAAGGGGAATTGAGAGACAAAGATGTTGGGCTTTTGGCAGCACGGGCCCAGGGGGGTGGGTTGGGGCAACCCACTGTTTCTCGTGTTTTGCAGGCGTCTCGTGCGGACTATGCAGCAGTACGAGGGGCAGTGAGGTCTGGACCTTCTCAAGGGGATCGTGTGGCTGTTCAACCACAGTCGGAGCAGTTGCCAAGAGGTAAGGATGGGTGGTGGTCTGTGTGGCAACCTAGGGAGAGTCTCCCTGTTAAGAGTACAAGATCTATTGGTACGGGTGATGGGGTTGTTGTTGAGCGAGTCGCTCTGGCACCGAGGCTTGAGCGGCCGGTGATTTCGAATGTTTCTAGTGTGCAAATTGCAAGGGATGTTTCTACAGCAGGGACTGGGGGGGCGGCTGCCACACAGGTTACGGAGGATAGTATCCTACCTAAGAAACTGCCTTATTCTGGGGTGGGGATGCCTTTGGGGTCCCATTTGTCTGAAAAAACAAAGAATCTCATATGGTCTGGTGCATTTGTGGATGTTTTTCGGCTGCTACATAGAGATGTCCAAGCTAAAGAAGGGTCGAAGGAGGAGGAATTAGAATTGGCTCAGAGGCCTCGTGTTCCGAAGTCGATTGAGAATTGGACTTCGGCCTTTCTTATCTATGCCAGCGTTTATTGCCAACGTCATCCGGGCAAGGCGATAGACATGTTTAAATATGCCGATGTCATTCGCAAAGCTCACAGTTACTTTGGAGGCTTTGCCTGGTTGTCCTATGATGACGAATTCAGGGCGGGCATGAGCGCTTTTCCTGAGCGTTCGTGGGGTGAGGTTGATTCCGAATTATGGCTACAGTGGATGGCATCGGCTCACCCGCCTGCTACGACCCACACGGCTAGCGGGCAGCCAGTGTATTATCGGCCCTTTCCAGCTTGCCCCGCTCAGTCTGGGGCGGGGGTTTGGGGCAGAGGTCAATCATCCTCCTCTGGCACATGCTGGCATTTTAACAGGGGTTCCTGTAACTGACCAGCTTGCAGGTATAAGCATGAGTGTTCGCAGTGTGGGGGGAAGCATGCGCTCACCCAGTGTTTTCCCGGCCAGCGCTTTGGTGATCAAGGACGGGGTTCAGGGGGTAGGGGACAGCCTCAGCACGCTGTTTACAAGGGCTCCTACTCCTATTAAGCAAGATGTTCTGGATCTCTGGTTGGTGGATTATCCTGATTTTGAGGCTGCTAAGATTTTGTCTTGGGGTTTCAGAATTGGGTTTCGGATTGGGTATCAGGGACCCAGGGTGGGTAGGTGGTCTGACAATTTGAAGTCTGCGAAAGAGAGTCCCCATGTTGTACGGAAAAAGCTGGATGCCGAGCTTGCAGCGGGTCGGATTGCTGGTCCTTTCTTGAATTGTCCTCTTCCTGACTTGATCGTCTCGCCTCTGGGTGTGGTACCCAAGAAGGCGGAGGGGGAGTTTCGCCTTATCCATCACCTGTCATGGCCCGAGGGTGCATCCATTAACGATTTTATTGATCCAGCTGACTCAACGGTCAATTATGCTTCAGTGGACGATGCCTTACGGCTCGTGCGCACGGCTGGTGTCGGGGCTTTGCTGGCAAAGAGCGACATTCAGTCGGCTTTCCGGCTATTGCCCATCCATCCTTGGGATTTCAGTCTTCTGGGAATGCATTTTGATGGTAGTTTCTACGTTGATAGGGTGTTGCCCATGGGCTGTTCAGTGTCATGCTCCCTTTTTGAGACATTCAGTACATTTCTGCAGTGGCGCTTCACTTTTGTCAGTGGCCACGTCCTGGTCTGTCATTACCTTGATGATTTTCTTTTCATTGGTGAGGGTCACTCTGGGCAGTGTCAGTCGGCTTTGACCATCTTTCAGGCTCTGGCGGAGGAATTGGGCGTTCCATTGGCGCCGGATAAGACAGAAGGTCCCTGTACATCCCTGACTTTCTTAGGGATTGAAATTGATACCTTGTCTATGGTGGCGAGATTGCCTGAGGCTAAAGTGCGGGAAATGTCTGCCTTCATACATCTGGTGTTGGGGGAGCGGAAAGTTGTTTTGAGGACAGTCCAGAAGCTTTTGGGGTACCTCAATTTTGCTTGCCGGGTTGTTCGGGCGGGCAGGACGTTTTGTAGACGTCTGGGTCTTTCAATGTCCGGCGCAAGCCTTCCCCATCATCGGGTGCGCATTACCACCGCTGTGCGTGCCGATTTGACTGTCTGGCTTCGTTTCCTGCAGGAGTTCAATGGTGTGTCCTTGTTTTTTGCGGATGAGGACATGGTGTGGCAAGTCCAGTTGTTCACGGATGCGTCGGGAGCTCACGGATTCGTTGTATTTTGGGAAGGTCGATGGTGCGCGGCCGGCTGGCCGGTGCATTGGAAGGAACAGGGTCGCAGCATAGCGTTTCTGGAGCTTTTCCCGCTGCTGGTTGCTTTGTATCTCTGGGGGGAGGAGTTTCAGAATCGCTCCGTCTTGTTCCATGTGGACAATATGGCAGTAGTCCACCTTGTCAATCACCAAAAGGCTCGTGACTTGCGTGTTTTGCGGCTCCTGCGCGCATTCATGCTGCGGTGTCTGCAGTTAAATATTGTCTTTAAAGCTCGGCATGTTCCTGGTACTTCTAATTGCATCGCTGACTCTTTGTCTCGCTTTCAGTGGACCGAATTCCGCAAATTGGCTCCTGGGGCGGACCTGGAACCAACGGCGATCCCACAGAACGTATGGGACCTGGGGGATTGAGGGTACACCAATTGGTCGAAAATTCAGTGGCTGACTCCACAAGGCGGGGTTATGTGAAGGCCTGGCATGAGTTTCTGCAGTTTGGTAAGGATTTGACGGGGCCAATCAGGGCCGGGTTATCAGATGAGCAATGCATCTTACAGTTTGTTTTACATTTGGCGGACAAGGGCCTATCGCCCAAAACCATTTCTGGCAAGTTGGCTGGGGTTTCTTTTTATGGGCAGCTTTGGTGGGGGAGGGATCCTGTTGGGGGGGTGTTGGTTCGTAAAGTGTTGAAAGGTTTGACTAGGCTTCGGGCTGGTGGTCAGCAGCTCCGGAAGCCGGTGACTTTTGAGTTGCTCCAGTTGCTGTTGCCGGAATTGGAGGTGTGTTGCCATGATGCTTTTGAGTGTGCCAAATTTCGTTTGTGTTTTGTCTGGTTGTTCTTTGGGGCATTTCGGGCATCAGAGTTGTTGGGGTTGCGGGGTAGGGTGGGCATGACCAGCAGTGAGGTGGTGTTGGAAAGTGACAGAGTGCGGCTGTGGAGGCGGGCGTCCAAAACCGACCAGATGGGGAGGGGTAAGTGGGTGTTCCTTGGCAGGAGTGGTGTCTCTGCATGTTGCCCGGTGGGAGAATGGGAGGTTTTTGTGTCCTCCCAACATTTTTTCCAGGGGCCCATTTTTTGTCATGCTGATGGTAGTCCCATAGTTGCATCTCAATTGTTGGCTGTATTACGCAAGGTTTTGTTGCGCCTGGGGAGGGATCCTGTTCAATTTGGTACCCATTCATTCAGAATTGGTGCGGCGACGGAGGCCGCTAGGTTGGGGTGGGACTGGTCACAAATTCGTCGCATTGGACGTTGGCGTTCCAAGTGCTGTGAAAAATATGTGAGAAAATAGTACATTTTTGCTTGTCTAACATTTCTTTTTCTCCTAGGTCTTTGGCTCTCAGTCGCCGGATCCAAAAGGAGGGTGTGGATACTGGGGCACTCTTTTGTTAAACGGGCAGCTTTAGCCGCTGCCAGTCAGCTTTGTGGGAGATCACTTGGTTTAAACAGCATGACGCACGAAGTCTCCTGGCATGGCACGGGGGGCATGCGCTGGGGTGGGCTTTTTCCCGCCTTGGCTGCTTTGGTTTCACAGTGTTTGGGGGGCCCTCCGGATCTCCTGGTGCTGCATTTGGGCGAAAATGACTTAGTTTCACTCTCTGGTTTGACTTTGTTGAAATTAATGAAGCAAGACCTGGAAATCATCAAGACCACATGGGTGAGCACCATGCTGATATGGACTGAGTTTGTGCCTCGTTTGCAATGGCGTGGGGCGAGGAACCATTCCGCCCTGGAAAAGGCTCGACGGAAAGTTAATAGAACAATGCGACTTTTTTGTCACCATGTGGGTATCTACAGTTTGGATCATTACCATTTAAAAGTCTCTGAACAGCATTTATTCTGTGAGGATGGTGTACATCTGTCTTCATTGGGCATTTCTTTTTACCTCCTGGAGCTCAGGGATTTGATTAGCAAAGTTCTTCAGGTGCAGTTGTGGTGTGCTCCTTCCTTTCCATTTTTAGGTGGGGCAGGAAAACGCTAAAGGTTTTCCTGGGTGGCGGGTTTTTGCTAGTGGGGTGGGCAGCCTGGAGCGGGTTGGCCATCCTGAAGGGTAGCTCGTTGGGTAGTACTAGGGGTAGTAGGCAAGAGTTAGTTCGGGGTTTTGGGATTTAGGTTTCGTAGGCTCACTGTAGAGTTGAATTATGGTAAATAAATAAATAATGAATGTGTTCACGAAATTTATGATGCACCTGTCTTAAAATAAAGTGGCCTTTCTTGCTCCTAAAGAGGTGTGGACAGTGATTTCTTGCGCGAGGGGGGACCCAGGGAGAGCTAGGCGCGAGCCGGTCTCTTCCTGGGTATGTTCGTGCGAGAGTCAGGGCAACAGGTGGGGACTGATTAGGGGAGGAGATATAAGGGAGGCAGGCTGGCGGTTGGGAACTGCGTGGCGGGAAGCTAGAAGGGAGGTTTTGTTTTGCCCCACCCACCCTCCCTCTTTTTTATTTTATTTTTTGGGTTTTTATTTTGCGGTGCTCTAGGTGCTGCTTTGTTTTGTAGGTTTGCCACTGTTAGGGCAGGTGCCTTTGTTCTTTTAGGAGGCGGGTTTTTGCTAGTGGGGTGGGCAGCCTGGAGCGGGTTGGCCATCCTGAAGGGTAGCTCGTTGGGTAGTACTAGGGGTAGTAGGCAAGAGTTAGTTCGGGGTTTTGGGATTTAGGTTTCGTAGGCTCACTGTAGAGTTGAATTATGGTAAATAAATAAATAATGAATGTGTTCAAGAAATTTATGATGCACCTGTCTTAAAATAAAGTGGCCTTTCTTGCTCCTAAAGAGGTGTGGACAGTGATTTCTTGCGCGATCACACACACAGCAAGTAGCTTGCTGCATTGCATTGTGTGAAATTCTGATAAATATGGCCCGGAATATCTAACTCACTTTTCTGCCACTCTGATGGTCTCAATACAAATGCTAGGATATTCAGACCATTATTTTCCCTCCGACAGAGTTACAGATAATGGGTGAGTAGGCAATTTCAAGGGAAGAATTACTAGATATTACAATGTATACTCTGATTCTGTACTCAAAATGACAAATTAGCAGCACAATCTGTAATTCTCGTGGTTATATTTCCTTTACGTCTCATGCTGAAATCTCGGCAGGTCTCTGCAGCCAAAATAATGGCTCGAGTCTCAACAGAGAAGCAAAGTTACACCATATCTCATAATTATGATGGGGCAGTAAAGTCCTGTCACCAGTCCTATTGGAATTATAGGGGCATTTGGAATGAGTTGTGCTTAAATGACCATCTTTGGTGTGATACGTCACCAGATTTTTGCCTTCTGTTGCTGAACCCTTTTTTGTTCGCTGTAGAACTATGTGGACTTTGCATCTGCCAACAAGTGGTTCAAAGACTTATTTTAATAGCAATTTATAATCCAACTTAAGGATCAAGTTTGATTTTACGTTATTATTATAGAAATAACACTTTTAGAAAGTTGACAATTTAATGCTGAAAACCAAAAGTATTTATTTTTAATTTCCAGCTGTCAACTGATATCTGATGGCTCCTTTGTGGTGAGAAGTGCATTGTTCTCAGACAGTGGACAAAGGGCTCTAAAGTGTGGGGAGAGGGACTCTGATAGGTGGGGAGGGGACCCCTCCCTTGACTAGATGGCCTGGGGAATGTGCCCCTCCCCTTCTTGCGCATCACAGGATTCCTACAATATCACTGGCAGATAAAGCTCACACCTAGGCCTGTGTCTGTTTTGTCTCTCTGGTCAGGCTGGCACCAAACCCAATGGGAGGGGAGGAACTAACTAGAACTGGTTTAGGGGGTTGGCAAAGGCTTGCCTTTCACCCACAGGCAGACACTGAGAATAAAAGTGGACCACACAAACCTCCACTCAGAACACTCCAGGTGTGTTTAGAATTAGAAGAAGAACTGCTCTGTCTGCTGTCTGAAGAATCTGAAAGAAGACTGTACCTGCTTGCTTTGACCCCTGGACCCCAGAGGTGACTCTTGTTTGAGCTGCTGGAACACAGCAAGCTTCTTGAGGCCTCTCTCCATGCAACTCCCTAATTGACCGTTTCCAACTAGACTTGCCCTGGACCCTACTGCTAGCCGTTGATGTGAGAACTAAACCTCAAGTAGGGCCTCAAAGTCCTGGAACTATGGCTGTTTGAGTGTACTCCTTGTGTCCACAAACTTCGGGAAGTGGGGCTTAAAAACCTTGTGCTAACTTTCTGCCTGGAGAACTGACAGAGACTGGTATCCCTGCAGAATTTGATGTTAAATCACTAGTCACCCTCAACTTGCCTCTTTGTACTGCTGATGGAGATCAGACTTCCAGAAAAGATTTTACCCTCTGCACATAGAGAGCTACATCAGAAATGATGTTGCAGCCTTCCTGGGCACGGACTTCAAATTTTGTCTGCTCTGAGCTTCCCCAATTTTATTGATGACTGCACTGCAACTCCACTCTTCAGCAACCTGCCATTATTGAGCCCCACTTTGGATTCAGCTTGTCCTTCCGATGACTCGTTGACGACCACATTTTCTCCAAAAATGTTTCTAAGTCAGGAGGTAAATTGTTCGCCAGGACAAACCTAGCCCCTTTATCCAACCTGCGCTTCATCTCAGTCAGCCTCAACTTTTGTCTTTGACCCGGTCTAGCACCACCAGATAAACACAGCTGGTGCTATGGGCTTTTTGGTGCCATTTTAAATTCAAACTTTAAAAAGTAATATCTTTGGCTCTACCTATTGGATTTTGTCATTTTGGTGTTATATTAAAATATTCTGTATTTTTCAATTCTTTTTGTTTTTCAAAACTTGATATTTCATGTGTTATATTTTCACTTTACTAATTTTGAGTGCTGCATAAATACTTTACTAAATGCATCTAAGTTAAGTTGACTACTCTGTGCCAAACTACTAACGGGTTGAACACCGGTTGTTTTAGTGACTTTAGTGGTTCACCGTTACAAGGACTGTGATTATTATTTGACGTGAGCTCTCACCTCAAACAACTAATAGGCCATTTTTTACAAGTCGTTAGACAAGGACAAAAGTCTGATCCCCGACATTAGTGTCTAAAGCAAACCCGTTAGGTTTCCTATTCTTTTTTACATCCTCCTGGAAAGGCTTTTCTCTCCTAACGGTATAGAAAAAAAACACAGGAGCCTGAAGTTTTCTTTTCTTTAAAAGGAAGGACCTATGGGGCATATTAGCAAGAACCTCGTTAAAATAATCGCAGTTTTAGCGGCAGGAAACTGCCACTAAAATGGCGGTAACGGGCTTGCTAATAAGCATTATGGAATTCCAATAGAAGCCAGCGTTAGATGTCCTGCACATCTAACCTGGGCTTCTATTGGAATTCTATAACGCATATTAGCAAGCCCATTATCGCCGTATTAGCGGCAGTTTCCTGCCGCTAAAACGGCGATAATTTTAACGAGGTTTTTTCTGATAGGCCCCTTTGTTTTGTTAGTTAGCGCTGTAACCTTATGTGAGGACAGCATCAGACTGCAATGTATTTACCCTTTTACCATTGGCAATTACAGGGAGGCATACTTTCCATGCTACATGCCGATTTTGAGGGTTTCCCACTGATACTCATACTTTTTTCTTTTACTCATCATCGTTAAGAGAAGTTTCGATTCATAAGTGCTTTGATTCCTTTCTCAGGTGGCCACTCCAAAACCTTGGAAACCAGATTTCAAAAATCATATAATTGGAATATATTTTTGACATTGTAAAAGACAATTAGACTTTGAAAACGAGCTGTTCATCAGGGAATGTAGTACTCATACAATCATTATCTTGGGATGAATACATTATTTTGAGTGTTCATGTGACATGACTGCAGTTTGGCTAGACTTGTTCTTTGAAAAATGTGCAATGCAAATTCCTTTCATGGAAGCAGTGATATTTAATTAGGAGTCTTGTGATGATTCTTATTTGCATGACATAAAATCTTACATCCCGGGATTACATCACTTGGGAATCCTAGAGGAGGGTCTGGTGCATCATTTATACCGTAAAGCGACAGAACAACTTTTGAATTCATATAATGGATCCCTTAACATTTTAAACTTTAATTTCTCTCAAACGATGTATAGAAATGAACATAGGTTCTCTAATAGTATGTCTAATAGAATTCCAATTACACCATGGCTAGCCCCTCCTCCTTACTAATGTATACAAGAAAGTGAAGGATGGAATGCTTGATTTAATCTCAGTCATTGGTAATCACGTGGGTATGCATATCAGTCCATCGTTATTTTGCAAATCATGTTAGAACAAAGCAATAGCAGGCTGATAAGCCCTTATAAGGGTGAAACCGGTCCTGGGTTGCTTTTGTTCGGGTTCAGAGAGGACTTGTCCTGGCAGTTAGGGGCTGGACTTTACTCAATAGAGCAGGGTCAAGACTGATTTGCATATGGCTGGGTCCAGACTAAGGTGACATGGTGGGTGAAAAGCGATGAACTGGGATGTTGTCGAGCGATTTCAATTGGCTGAGATTAATTCTAGCAATCCTTCCATCACTTTGATCTTAATGCCTCTCCGAGTCATTCACTGCATCCACCTGCAAGGAGATCTCTTAACCCTCCTTGAAAGTGCATGTGGGTTTCTACTTGCACTGTGAAACATGGAGCAGCTTTTAAACTGCTTTCGGGCATGGGTAGGTTGATGATATGCAAAATGAATAAACATGTTTATAAGTTATTATTCTTGAGCCAAGGAGTGTTCTTTCATTCCAAGGCCTTTGCCATTGACTACAATGTTTGTGAGTAAATACATCCTAGAGGACTCGCTTTTCATCTCACGTCCAGTGTGCGTCCATTGGGTGCGTTGGGGCGTTGCTCCACTAGCCAGGATGACCATCACTGTCACGCATTGGCAGGCATTCATTCGATTTAAATACAATTATTAGCACTGTCACCAGTCTGTGTAGCACGACAGAATCATGACTGATCGGTTATGACTGATCGGACCTGACCTCATCATCGCGGAAGGGTGGGGGCGGGCCTGCGGCAGTGTGGTGACAGCGCACTGCCAGCTGAGCAGAAGGATGGCAGCCAGGGCAGCAGCATTGTGTTAATTTTGGACTAGTCATTTTTATGACTTGCCCACGCATGCGCGCACACACGCACACACATGCGCACACACACTGCCGTACCTTCCCTCCTCCTCCCCCTAGCAGTCAGATAGGCAGGGACCCGACTCCCCCGGGTCTCGTTATGGGCAGTATTAGCCCTGCTCGTAGCAAATCCTGGTGCAGTGGCACTGTTAATGCTGGCCAGGATTGGCTGAGTTACCGCGACACTTCAGGATGATGCTTCGCGTGGGTGGTGGTTGTGCTCAGTGCTGATGCACTGTATGGCCAATCACATGTGGCCATGGCAAGCTGTGTAGTGGTGATTGGCCACTGTGGGCACGTCAACGCGCCTGGCGTTCCGCCGATAACACAACAACAACTACGGCAGACTAGTCACGAGGAGAGTGAGCACTGTAGACCTCGTGTCTTGTGCCTGCTGCAGTGAGGGTCTTCTAAGTTCTATCTTGTCTTCTATCGAGTGAGTCGTGACGGAGTCAGTGATGATGAGAGTGTGCCACTGACAACACATCTCTTCTCTACTCTTCCTAAAACGTAATTTTTTTAACACAGTGACTGTGGACAGCAGTTCAGTAGTACAGTACTTAACTTCAGTAGAGTGCGTGTGCGTGCGCGGTGCGTGTGTGGGTGGCGGTGGCATGGATGTAATCATGAGATTAGCATAAAGTTCTGAAAATCACAATAAAACACAGTTCACAGGTCACGTGAGCCTTCAGTGTGCAAATGCAGAGTGTGGCTATTGGCTAACTAAAAAATGTGCTATATGCGGAGAATATAATATGAAGGCCACAGTCTGCGCGCGCAGTGTGAAAATCACAATAAACAACACATTTCACTCAAATGTGCTATATGCGGCAGCCGGCAGATTGACGAAGGCCCCAGTATCAGTTTACCGTTAACGTTACGTTAAAACAAATTCCTGCTCAAATGTTGTTCTTCAAACTGATACTGGTGGCGGTGCCTTCATATTTTAGGCGGAGGCTTCATGTATTTACCCATACTGTACAACGTGCCATTGAAGTACTATGATTCACAATCTGCTGAAGAGTGTCTAGATAAATGAAGATGGCTTCGTTAGACACCATGCAGTGGAATTATTTTTTCATACTTGTGCCAGTTTTTTTTTAGTTTTTTTTTTATCACCTATAAATAATAATATTTGTAAAGCGCGAATATACCACCCTTTAAGGTTTCAAGGCGCTGGGGGCATCAGGGACATTAAGTGAGCTCTTTCCCATCCCAACCCAGAGTCACATAATGCTGAGAGCTGCTGCCGCTAGCACGGGGATCGAAGTGTGAGCCTCGTGCTATGGAAGAAGCCTCTCTGGCTGTTGCGCCACGCCTCTGCCTACGGCCGAGCGTCTCCCTTTCTATAATGTCATAGAGCATTATTAATTCTTTCGCACATCCTGTATGTGAGATTCTCGCTTTAGTAAATTGCAACGTTTGCATATATGAACAAGGGCAGTTTTCAACAGAATAGGCAAACAGAAAAGCCCTTTTAATCAGTGCGAGTAGTCATTTCCTTACAGCATTTACATGGTACGTTCTTATCCCATGCAGTGGTGCAGTGAGATTGCAGTAGAGATACCCGGGTATGTAACATATTCTGTGTAGATGTAGAGCATCAGTTAGAAAGTAATAAGGGGCAGATTTATGAGGCTGTTGCGCCTCTTTGCGCCGCAATTGCGTCACTTTATTTGACGCAACTGTGGCGCAAACAATGCGCCCTATTTACAACGTGACGCATTTAGGAGATGCAAACAAAACAGGTGATGGACAGAATGTGGATCAATGTCACACATTCACCCCAGTCCAAAGATCTGGGCCCTAATCCATCGTTTTTTTGCACTCCACACCACCCTGGGTTAGACAATGGGGATATGCAAATCAGCTCTGACCCTGTGCCCCATGGGAACAGTCCAGTCCGAACTACAAAAGCCATGTCCTTCCCAGAACGGAATCAAGCATCCGAGGACCGGACCAGTTTCGAGGTAACACCTCTCATCAGCCCGGCTAGCTTGACTCCAGTGGTGTGGAGTGCCTGGGACCCACGTCTGAGCATCCCCAGCGCACTTCTGGCAGCAATTGCAAACAAAACAGGTGATGGACAGAATGTGGATCAATGTCACACATTCACCCCAGTCCAAAGATCTGGGCCCTAATCCATCGTTTTTTTGCACTCCACACCACACTGGGTTAGACAATGGCGATATGCAAATCAGCTCTGACCCTGTGCCCCATGGGAACAGTCCAGTCCGAACTACAAAAGCCATGTCCTTCCCAGAACGGAATCAAGCATCCGAGGACCGGACCGGTTTCGAGGTAACACCTCTCATCAGCCCGGCTAGCTTGACTCCAGTGGTGTGGAGTGCCTGGGACCCACGTCTGAGCATCCCCAGCGCACTTATGGCGGCAATTGCAAACAAAACAGGTGATGGACAGAATGTGGATCAATGTCACGCATTCACCCCAGTCCAAAGATCTGGGCCCTAATCTATCGTTTTTTTGCACTCCACACCACCCTGGGTTAGACAATGGCGATATGCAAATCAGCTCTGACCCTGTGCCCCATGGGAACAGTCCAGTCCGAACTACAAAAGCCATGTCCTTCCCAGAACGGAATCAAGCATCCGAGGACCGGACCGGTTTCGAGGTAACACCTCTCATCAGCCCGGCTAGCTTGACTCCAGTGGTGTGGAGTGCCTGGGACCCACGTCTGAGCATCCCCAGCGCACTTATGGCGGCAATTGCAAACAGGAGATGCGTCATGTTGTAAAGCACTGCGCCATAATGAGGCGTTCCTGCGCAGGGGGGGGGGGGGGGGCGTTTCTGCGCAGGAACGCCTCCTGAAAGTGGCTGAGTGAAATCTATGAGATTTCACTCAGTCACTTTCAGGGCAATGCTGCGTCAAAACCCTGCGCCTGCTTGAAGCAGTCGTAGGTCTTGACGCAGCATTGTGCAGATGGTGTACCACCGAGCCTTGCTGGAGCTGCGTCGCGCTTGCGGCGCAACTCCAGCAATGCGCCACATTTCCGGCACAGATGCGTCACGCATCTGTGCCATTTTTGCACCATTGTGCGCCGCCTTATAAATGCGGCGCACCATGGGTGTCGAACTGTGGCGCACGTTAACTGGCGCATCCCTGGGGATGCGCCAGCTAACATAAATCTGTCCCAAAATGTCTAATGATGTTCTTAGGTCTGTGCAGTGGTGACATGGTGTACAAGGACTGACATGTTTGAAAGGTCTTTACTCTGTGAATTGATGCTTCGGATGAAACATAAATGTATGGAAGCGTTCTATAAAATCTGCAATTCAGTGAGATAGGACGGACAGATCAGGGGTTTTCTCCAATCCGTGCAGTGATGCAGTGAGATAGGACAGACATAAGCTGCTGATATCCATTTTACACTTCCCAGTCTCCATCTAGATCGACCTTTCCTGTCTCCCTCTGTGAACTCTGTCTTCCTGCCCATTCCTTTTGTTCAGTGCATGTTTCCTCTGTCCTGGCTGGATAGAACTCATACTTCCTCCATGTTACATGTGGAAGGAGCTTTGTCTAGTGGAACTGCTGACTCATGGAAAGGTAGCGCAGAAGGTTAATGTGCCTGCTGCAAAGAACAAAAGGATCTCTCTGACAAAAGCAGCGGCACACTGACCTATTTAGATCATGTGCATTTTGTGATCATCATCAGGTACATGGTCTTTGCATCAGGCACATTAATCTGTTTTCTTACTTGCAGTTTGTAAGTTAAAATCCTAACATACAACAGGGAGCTATTAACTGTCATCTAAGAGCTGCATGCAAACTTCATTATTGTAATAACTGCACTCTCACAATTGCTTTATTAACCTTCCTGCTTTCTCAAATTTGCTTGAAAATGCACAATTTTTCCACTCTATTTTCAAAATTTTCTTTGCCCAGCATTTTACGCCTCACCACTTTCAAATGTAGCCATCCGCCACTGGTCACGTCCCCATTGAAGTCCTATTATAAACTGGCCCCAGCACAAGTTTGGTGAAGCTGACTCTTATGAAAGTAACCTGAGTATTATATATTATTTAGCCATGTTGGCTTGCTGTCGGATTTTGATTGGCCTGAACTAAATGATATTTTAGCTATTGTTACATCCACAGCTCACATAACAGGCTGACAGCTAGTAAGCCATTTTCTGAGCTTGTCCACTGCATTACGAGCTGCAGGGAAATTAATATGGTAGGATGCTGGATGGCTGGAATCAAACTGACAACTGCTGTAAATTACAACACAGCTGCCAGAACCATATACAGAGTTGCAGATCAGAATGCTGAAATATTGTGAGAGAGTCAGCACATGTCCACTTAAGTAAATTTTATTTACGTCCTCTGCACTGCCATTCTTCAGTCGTTAATTTTGCCACCAATGTCATTAATTTTCAACAAATACTGAGACCCTATTTCAATTGCAGTGCACATTTGGACTGCTATGAGTTGAACTAAAGAATAAACGAAAAATGTATTGTATAGCCATGTCCTAGAAAGGTTAAAAAAAGCTGAACTTAAAAAGACAGGTTCAATTGGAAATAGAAATTTGATTTACGATGCCAATGCTGCATACCTGCTCACACATACACCACACCTACTGTATCATTCCATACAAATCACACACCACAAGCACCACCACATGCTCATCCCGAAAATTGACCCACACACCACTGCACTTCCGCCCACAAAAAACACCATTCAGTCAAACTATGACTTGTTTTCACTTCTGTGGGTTGTAATGTTTCTGATTACACCCAGGAAAATGGTAAATGTTTAAAGTAACCAAAATATAATGTCACAAATATTGTGTCCTTGATATTAATTACTAAGCTATCTCTCCATTTTAGTGAAGTATATAACATCTATACCGAGTGGGACAATATTTTAGTAAACAATACTTAGGAAATGATGTTTCTGTCAGACAGTATTTTTGATAATGATATGCAGTCATAGAGACAATTCTAAACCCGCCCGTGTGAGATATATCCTGATAAACACACACGGCTATATTCACGAAGCCATTTTCATTCATAGAGGTACATATATGGTCAGAAAATGCAGGATTCCCACTTCCCAGGTATCTATAAAATTGTCCCCAACAGGTGTCAATGCAATTACTTATGTGTAATTGAATGCTGCAACTGCATACAATATACAGCAGCAAGCCTCATACAGAGACTGTGGATGGACGAATCAAAGCATGGTGTGAACCATCACAAAAGTTTTAGTTTGTGCGGATTCACAAAATCCTCTCCAATTATTTGCCATCCTGGAATTGGTTGGAAACGTGCACCTGTAATGAGTTGAAGTAAATCCTCTTAAAGAGGGGTAAGTGGGAATGGAACACCTGCAAACCTTCTGCTGGTGTAGGGTATAGAAGTTCTATGCAGCTAACATGTTTTCCTGTGGAGGAGAAAAAGCTACAGCAATGCTTTTCCAAAATCAAAGTGATATGTAGACAATCACTGGTGGCTGCTTGTGGACGCTGGGGCTCTCTAGTGCCCAGCTCCTTTATTTGGACCCTTATTTGGGCTTAGTTGTGTCAAACATGACTGTTTACAGAGCCTCCCTCTGCTCAGTTCTGATGAATATGTGAGTGTAGTTATCGGCAGCTTATTGGGCCTCTTTTTGAGACTCACATATTTGCTGATTTCCTGTTTGCACACTGCTTTGTTGGCTGTACACTTTGCACAAACAGCTGTCATGCATACATCCAGCAAAACAATCCTCAGCTTATATAGCAGGCAACTATCCCAATGTCTGCTATGTTTACCAGAACTAGGCCTGGGCGAAGAACTACGCTACGCTCGCGGAGTTTGCGAAGTTTGCGCAACTTCGCACTACGCGAGCTGCACGTAGCACAGTGCGAACATGCGTAGTGCAGCGTAGCGTAGTGCAGAGCTCATTTTTTGCTTGTTCGCGGTCCTGAACGTCATGTTCGCGACCGCGAGCAAGCAAAATGACATCCCGGCGAGATTCTCAACACGGGGAGGTAAGGTTTCTCATTGTGAGTGGTTGCGCATGCTCGCGACCGCTCTCAATGAGAAACTACCAGTTCGCGTTGAGAAAGCTGCAGCTCGACTAATAATCTACTCGAGCAGCAGAAAACTACAGCTCGCACTGTGCAAGATGCCGTTTTCAATGATTGCACAGTGCCGGATGCTTGTCCGCACTGTGCAATCATTGAAAACACTTCTTGCACAGTGCGAACATGCTACTACGCAGCTCGCGTAGTGCGAAGTGCATTTCGCGTAGCTTCGCGTAGCGCTACTTCGCGAACTACGCCCACCCTTAACCAGAACATGACTGTAAAGGCCTGGAGTTTCCAGATCATCCTATCAGAAAGTTGATCTAATTTTGGGCTTTTACTCAACGGATGTTAAGTACCTCCAGTACAATAGCATTCTGCCCTGGGGAACAATTATTACTCAGATACAAACCTATCATTTTCTTGCACCCTAAACCTGAAATGGTAAGGCTCCTATTGCACCTGTACAATGTAATCTTTAATGTATGCCATCTCATTAATGTGCTTTTATGACTGAAGCTCATTGCTTGATTTGAGTTGGTGCTTTTCATCACTCTGGCCCTTATTATGACAGTCCACCACATAGAATCCCTGTCTGTCTGTTTCTGAGCAGCTCACACTAGCACATTCATTTAACAATTTAATATACAATTAAAATCATAATGGCATTGTCCATTTGTCCCAATGTAAGAAAGCATGTCAAAATGGGCCAACAATCCTGTTTGTGCAAGAAAAAGAGCCATAATAACTGTGGTGTAGTGGGCCCCACAAGCTCTTGGCTCCGGCGTTATTGCACCAGGTCAAATAATGGCACCTGCTTCTATGTGGACGTCCTTTTGTCCTTTCTTGTTTTCCGTAGATGTCATGTCAGTTAAAAAAATGTAAGTGATTTGATTTAGTTGAAAGTCGACGTAATGTCTTTGCACTACTTTTAAATGGCAGCAAAATAAGAGTCCTGGCCTTTTGAAACATCCACAACACACTGGTAAAAACCTCTGGCATATTTCTGCCCCAGCACAATAGGATTGCTCATGGCAAATGGTGGGCATCCAGGACAACTTTCTGGCCTCTTCTAATAGAGTACTGGCCATGACATAATGGAGGTAAAGGTTGCCCTATTGGAGAATTGATGCCATAATGGTGCCCACCACTGGCATAAAGAAGGTGGCAATTCATGCCATATTGAGTGAATTCATGACTTGATGGTGCCCGCCCCTGCCTGGTGTAATGCGTGCTCTAGAATAGTGGCGAAGCCTCTTGGCATACGGTGGACATCCTATGCATGAAGGTGCATGATGGTGACTGGAAGTGCTTGGTATGCAATAGACATTCATTTAGTGTGAACGTCACACAAAAGCATCCAATGCCAAATCTATCTGTGAGTGACACATTGATATCTGGGAATAGCACTTGCATTTATTAAAAAGTAAAAAGCTGTGGTAAAAACAGTACTTTTTCACGCTTCTTATCTGTTATTTGGGCTATTTTAATTTCATTATCTAAAAAGAAAACCAATTCCTGCAATAAGTAGATGTCTAACAACAAATTGAATATAATTGATGCTCAGTTCAGGACACCTATTGCTGATGTGACCTTGGATAGAAAGAGTACTTCTTGTTATGACTTCTATGTCATGATTCGTAGAAACCTTTTATATTCAACATTGATTACGCTTTAGTAATATGATTACTACTGCTGTTTCAGGCCGGAGCTTGTTAGGTTTGTAGTAGGGGTGGGCGTAGTTCGCAAAGTAGCGCTACGCGTAGCTACGCAAAGTGCACTTGGCACTACGCGAGCTACACGTAGCACTACGTGACTGCGTAGTAGCATGTTCGCACTGTGCAAGATGTCATTTTCAATGATTGCACAGTGCGGACAAGCATCTGGTACTATGCAATCATTGAAAACGGCATCTTGCACAGTGCAAGCTGTACTTTTCTGCCGCTCACGTAGATTTTTACTCGAGCTGCAGCTTTCTCAACGCGGACTGGTAGTTTCTCATCGCGAGCATGCGCGACCACTCGCAATGAGAAACCTGACCTCCCCGCGCTGAGAATCTCGCCAGGAGGTTTATTTTCCATGCTAGCGATCGGCAACTTGATGTTGCTGATCGCGAACAAGGAAAAAGTCTTGCGAGGATGTAATTTTTGCTTGCTCGCGGTCGCCAACTTGACGTTGAGGACCACGAGCAAGAAAAAAATAACCGCTGCACTACTCTATGCATGTTTGCACTGTGCTATGTGCAGTCCGCGTAGTGCGAAGTTACGCAAACTACGCAAGCGTTGCGTAGTGCTTTGCCCAGGGTTAGTTTGTAGTGGTAGCTCCTTGAGATCAGTCTACCTCTGTTGTCTACAGCTTGAGATTGTGCCCCTATAGGCCTGATTGACATATTGGTGGAGAGGGTACTTCGTTGCAATGATATCCTACACTTTGTATGTTTAAATGGATAGAGCAGATGTCTCCTTAGAATGGTCGCATAGGAGAAAGGCATGAAAACCCCAAGCAATCCGAAAATAAGTAATACGTTCGGAGTCAGACTGAAGAGCGAGGCACTAGACTGCATTGCAAGAAGTGGAGGACAGAAAATTTGCAAGGCAATTTCCTCAATGAGCACTCCCTCTATATGGAAACAGAAAATGGTTTTACAGGAAATGTAGGAGCCATGATTGTTTGGGATATCTGTAACATATATTATGGTAGACAGAGACGGATAAGGTGATGTGCACTATATTTCAAAAGTGACTGTGAAGGAGGGAGACATGGTGTAGGATGGGCAAGAGTAAACTTGTAAACTTGGGAATTTGTAGAGCGCAGTTGTTGCCCGAGGGCGTCCAAGCGCTGGGGGAATTGTAAACCTGCAGTGCACATAAAGGAGACCCAGAAATGAGTTTAGCAACCAGAAGTGAAAAGATGGGTTTTCAGTTGTTTTCGAAATGTATTATGGTTCTGGGTAGCTCTGAGATGAAGAGGTAGAGCATTCCAAGCCTTAGCTGCGTTGTACATGAATGTTCTGCCGCCTGTTCTGGATCTCTTTATCCTTGGGACAATTGCCAGGAGGGTCTGGCTAGACCGGAGATTCCGCTTCGGGATGTATTGACAGATCAGGTTACGGGTGATGGTGGGACCCGTGTTCCAGAAGGCTTGGTGGGCTATGCATAGCGCCTTAAACAGGACCCTCTGTCAGATCGGTACACAGTGGAGGCTTATTAGGCAAGTCCTGACTGAGTGTCTGTGGGGGATTTTAAGTAAAAGGTGAGCAGCGCTGTTCTGAACAGTTTGCAGCCTACGCAGGGTGTATTCAGGTGCACCCAGGTAGAGTACGTTATTAAAATCAAGTCGGGAATGGATGAGTCCTTGGATGGCTGCCTGTTTGGCTTCCAAGGGGAGGATGGGGAAGATTTTGTTTAATACCCTCAGAATGGACAAACATGTAGCTGAGAGTTTAGTGGCTTGGGTGTTGAAGGAGAGTGAACTGTCCAGCCACACTCCAAGACTTTTGATTGCATTTTTTGGGGTTGGTGGCGGTCCCAAGCTGGAGGGCCAAAGGGAGGGGGGGAAAGCTGGTTTTGAGGGTCCCAGGAGCATTAGCTTGGTTTTGTCTCCGTTTCCAGCTCCTCACATCCTCTAGGCATTCTCTGAGCCCACCTGACGCTGTTCGAGATGATTCTTGCGCCAGTGAGACCACCAGCTGTGTGTCGTCCGCATATGAGATGATGTTAACTCCAAAAGGGCGGACGACGCTGGCCAGTGGTCTCATATATAGGTTGAACAAGGCCGGGCTCAGAGAGGAGCCCTGAGGAACTCCACAATTTAGTGGTCTGCTAGAGGAGACTGAATCACCGTCAAAAACCCTGAAAGACCTGTTCCTCAAGAAGGATTCAAACCAGGCCCAGGCTCCATCCACAATTCCTACACTAGACAGGCGGCTTAATAAGGTGTCATGACACACTGTGTCGAAGGCCGCGCTTAGATCAAGGAGGATCACTGCCACTGATCCTCCCTGATCCAAGATTTTTCGCGTTTCCTCTACGACCATGAGGAGCACAGTTTCTGTCCCGTGCTTGGGTCTGAAACCCGTCTGGGTGGGATCCAGTATATGGTGGTCTTCAAGATAGGACACCAGCTGTTGGTTTACATATTTCTCCAATACCTTGCTCAACCAAGGGAGAAGAGAAATGGGGCGATAATTCGCCAAATCAGACGGGTCCAGATTGGGTTTTTTGATCAGAGACCTGACCATGGCACGTTTCCACTCGGGTGGGACAGTGCCAGAGGAGATGGAAGAGTTTAGAACCTCTCTGATGACAGGCAGGGTAGTATGGGATGCTGCCATTAGGATGTCCGGAGGGGCAGGGTCGGACGGGGAGCCTGATTTAACACTGAGGGCCAGTGATTCTAAAGTAGAGAGATCTAGCGGGGGGAAGTGTGTTAACTTATACGGGGAGGGGGAGGTGGTGGGTTGGAGGGGTTTTTAGGTTGAGTGGGTGGGTCAGTGTTTGAAGAAGAAAAAGTTGAATAGATTTTGTTTATTTTCTGGTAGAAGAATTCGGCGATGACGTCACATTGGGTGACCGATTTCTCGACATGGACTGTTGGGGGGGGGGGGTTGGTAAGTTTTTTAATGATTTGGAAGATCTCTTTAGGTTTTGATTTAGCATTCAGAATCTTTTCAGCGAAGAAGGTCGATTGTGCTGTTTTTATTTGGGATTTGTACTCATTTAGGGTTGCGTGGTAATGATTTTTGTTCTCTATTGATCGGTCTAAATGCCAGCGTCTTTCCGCTCTTCTACAGAGGCGCTTTTTTTCTCTGAGGAATTGGGTGTACCACGGGGCGCTTTTCTGAGGCCGCTTCAGTACAGTTTTGCTCATTGGGAGCATACAATCCAAAGTTTGGGAGATCCAGTTGGAGTATGCCTGATTTGCTGAGGCGGGATCGTCCTGGATTTCTGGTTGTGAGTTGGCCAGTTTAATGCACCATTTATCCACCTCCAGGCGCGCCCAGGCCCGCCTGAGTTTGGTGGTGGGAGCCGAAGGAGAGGGTTTGAGTGTGGTCCATTTAAAGGGGATTAAGAAATGGTCCGTCCATGGTAGGGTGATGCCTGGGTCCACTGTGATTTCAGGGCAGTTTGAGAAGATAGGGTCTAGTAAATTACCTTTTTCGTGGGTGGGAGAAGGGACACATTGAGTTAATTGTAGAGCTGCTAAGTCATCTAGTAGGATAGCAGCTGCATGATCAGAGGGGGAGTCGAAGTGTAGGTTTAAATCACCTAACACAGTGTAGCTAGAAGAGGCGCTGACCCTACTAGCTGCATTTGAAGGAAGGGATAGAAGGAATTGCTTCGGAAGGCCGGGCGGACGACAGATGAGAGTGCCTGAAAAACAGATGTTGGGAGAAAGGTTGATGTTAAAGCCTAGGCTCTCGCAGTCCGCGATGGACTCCGGGGAGAGGCGGCAGAGGTATTGCTCTTTAAAAATGATAGCGAGGCCTCCTCCTCTCCCTTTTGGCCGGTCTTGCCGCATTATTTGGTAGCCGGTTGGGAGGGACTCAACTATCGGCAATTGGTGCCATGTTTCAGGATCACAATGATTGTGCAGGAATAGGCAAGTCGCCCACCCTTCTGTCAGGCTACTTCCCCACCCTATCTCCTTCTCTCTGCATAGCCACGACCTTAAATTAGGATGTATGTGGACCTCTGCCCCTTAGAGAGCTACAGAAATTGGAGAGAAACATAAGGTCTTGACCTTCAGTGGGGAAGGAGCAGGGAAAGTCCCAAACACAACCACACTCCTGGTGGAAGATGTATGCAGGCGTGTAGCTTGGTCAGTAACATTGTGGGGGGAAGGGGGGGGGTAGGAGGGGGGAGGGGGTAGGGGGGGAATGAGCTCCAAATTTAAAAAAAATCAGGTCGGCATATAATGTTAACATTATTATGTGGTAAGCAGGGTGCATTAGAATTGCCTAAAGGGCAGTTAAAATGGAGAGGAATGTGGAAAGGTAGAGGTACTAAGAGAAAACATTCTGGCCTGATTCACAAAGGTAACCTTAGTTTACGACATTGGGAATTCACAAAAGGCATTTACGAGTACTATCTTTACCTCCGCGCGGGTGCGAATAAAAAAAGAGTACTCAATAATGCCCTTGTGAATTCCCAAAGTCATAAACTAGATGTTTGTCAACGTTTAGACAAAACGTCTAAGTTTATCTTTGTGAATCAGGCCCAATATTTTGTACAAAATCAACATTTTTGAAAACTTTCAAAACAGAGAGGGAGAGAGTGTGTGTGTTATGTTATGTTATGTTAAAAATACTTGTTACCGCTCACGGTCACCAATTGGTTTCTTGGCGCTCAAAGACAAGTGGAAGGAGGAAGCAGGGGAGTAAAGGCGGCTAATCATGAGCAAGATGAAACAGGTGGGTTTTAAAGTGTTTACGGAAAGTAATGTAGTCAGGAGTGAGCCGAATTGAGAGGGGGAAGGAGTTCCTGGTGAACGGGGCAAGAAAAGAAAAGCAAGCACCACCGTGTTTCTTACGTTTAAACCTGGGAGTGGTTAAGAGATTGTGGGAAGAAGACCTAAGGTGTCGTGAGGGGACGTGAGGGTGTAGTCTGAGAGAGATAAAGGCAGGGGCAGAAGCAGATAGGGATTTGAAAACAGTGCATCCCATTTTGAAGATGCAGCGGTGCGTGACCGGGAGCCAGTGTAGTTTTTTCAGCATAGGCGCAACATGTTGGTATTTGGGCTGTTGAAAAACCAGTCTGGCTGCCTGGTTTTGCACCAGTTGGAGCCGGTGAAGGTGGTATGCGAGAATCCCCACGTACAGACAGTTGGCATAGTCAATACGTGAGGTGACCAGGGCCATGATGACAAGGATAAGAGCCTCTGATGATAAGAACCTTCGGATCTTCCCAATTCTGCGAAGGTGATAAAAGCAGGCCGAAGTAACAGCGTTGATTTGGGGCCACATCGATAGGTCACTAGAAATGATGACTCCAAGGCGCTTCACAGAGTTAACTGGACAGGGGGGGGAACCAAGAGCTGGGGGCCAAAAATAAGGAGTCCAAGCCCACCGATCAAGACCAACTCTGTCTTGCTGGGGTTGAGCTTCAGCTGGCTGAAGTTCATCCACTCATAGATGGTGAGCATTATTGATTGAAAGTTGGCGCAAGAGAGAGGGGAAGAATCGATGGGAAAGATTAGTTGCAGATCATCTGCGTAATCAAAGATAGTGACAGAAGAGTGACGGAGAGAGGCAAGGAGGGGCTGCATGTATAAATTAAACAAGAGAGGGGACAAGGCAGAACCCTGGGGGACACCACAGGAAAGTGAGATTTGGGGAGCGGAGAAGGTGGACAGCTGTACCGATTGGAAGCGGTGTTGAAGAAAAGACCCAATCCATGATAGGGCCAGGCCCTGAATACCCGCATTTCTGACACGGTCGATCAGAATGACATGATCGACCGTGTCAAAAGCGACTGAGAGATCTAATAACACCAGGGCCTGGGCCAAATTCTTGTCAGCCCCCTGTCTCAGCGCGTCCATGACCGCTACCACCATTGCCTTCGTAGAATAGGCCGGTCTGAAGCCTGCCTGCTGGTCATCAAGAAAATGAGTTTCCTCGATGAAAGCGCTTAGGCAACGGGTGACGTAAGTCTCCAATACCTTCCCCAAATAGGGGAGAAGGGAGATAGGTCGATAATTACCTAAGACAGCAGGGTCAGATCCGGGTTTTTTCAAAATGGGTACAACCACTGCTTTTTTTAAAGCATCGGGGACAGAGCCTGTAGCAAGTGAACGGTTCAACAGGTCAAGAGGAGGACCAGGACAAGCCATAAAGGCGCCCCTTAGAATTTGGGGGGGGCAGCAATCGTGGGGGGAACCGGAGCCAACAGCCTGAAGTATCGAAAAAAATACATCCAGAGAAATAAGAGGAAATTCATGCAAAGAGCAAGGATTCAAAGAAGGAAGGACACTGACCAGGGGCAGGGTAGTGGGGGGAATATTGTTTTTGATGATAGAGATTTTGTCAATAAAAAATGAATTAAGAGAGTCACACAAAGCCTGCGAGGGTTGAGGCTGAGGCGTGACACGGTCAGGGAGGGAAAGTTCAGCCACAATTGAAAAAATTTCTTTTGTTTTTGATGCAGCGCTAATGATTTTCTGGGAGTAGTAGGAGGATTTGGCCAGAATAATAGATTTTTTGTATAATTTTAGTAGATCAGTGAAGATGGGCTTTAGTAAAGGGTCATAATTTCGCCTCCAACGGCGCTCGGCTTGTCTGAGAAGTAGCTTGTCCACCTTTAGTTGGTCAGTAAACCAACGCTGGGCGTCATGAGGGCGTTTGGATTTAATGATTTTCACAGGGGCAACCACGTCGCTGGCTTGGAACAACCATAGGTCCAGAGGGGCGGTTTGAGAGTTCAGATCAGAGTGATCATAGGGAAGTGTGGTAGCAAGGGTCGAGTGGAAAAGGGAAGTGTCGGCATGCTTCCAGTTGCGTGCCGAAAAGTTCGACACTGATGGGGGACGGGTAGGTAGTGAAAGTTTCAAAGAAAAAGAAATGAAGAAATGATCAGACCAGGTGCAGGGGTAAACCAGGGGAGGGGAGATATCCAGGTTGGTGGTCCATACCTGGTCAAGAATATGGCCCCTGTTATGAGTTGCGGCAGAGATGTGTTGTAGGAAATTAAGGCCAAGTAGTAAGTCAGTGAAATCGAGTGATGAGGTGGTTTCATGAGGATCTAGTGGCCAGTAATTAAAGTCACCAATGATCAAGATCCTGGCAGAGTTGATGACCAACTGAGAGATGAGATCACCAAACAGGGATGAGAAGGAAGGCATATTGATAGGAGGGCGGTATACTAGAACACAAATGAAAGAGTGTTTAGGGGACGTGAATTTCAACGTGAGTATGTCGGAGTTTAATAAAGGGGTAGTTATTAGGGAGGTGAATTGTAGTTTAGAGCGGATAATGGCAGCAACTCCACCGCCCGGTCTACCAGAGGTCCTATTAGATTGAAGGATATGGAATCCTGTGGGTATAGCAGCCAGGATGTATGGGGAGGGAGTCCTCATGGAGCCAGGTTTCTGAGAGGAGCAAGATATCAATGTTGCCACTATCTACTAGTTGAAATACTTCGAGTTGGTGTTTAGGGAGTGAGCGGGTGTTAAGATAGACAATCGAAATGGAGCGAGCATCAAGAGAGCTGATCCTGGTGGATGTGAAGCCGTCGTTACAATGGGGGGGGACAGCAGGGAGGGGAACAGGAGGAGTGTAAGAAGAGTGGGAGGACAGTATGCCACACTTCTGGGCAATAGTAGCAACGTGAGGAGCAAGAGGGGCACAGCAGTGAAAGGAGTGAAGATCCTGAGAGGAGTAAGTGATGCGACAGGCAGCGTGCATGGCCCCGGGCCTCGGTCGGCTGCGGACGGGCGCAGACGGGCTTGACTTATGTGCGACTTCTGCGCGAAGTCGGCGCTCCCGCTGCGCTCGTCCGCTGCGCTTCCTCCAGGTCGCCATTTATACTGCCTGACGTGAACCACTAGACCGCTCACCTGCACGGTGGAGAGGCAGGGCGGAAGTGGTGCAGAGCCGGAAGTGGCGCTCGTGCAGGGACCCTCCGCGCAAACGGCACACTGCCGGGGCGGACCGGTGGTCGAGAGCGAGGAGAGTGAGGTAAGCAAGTTACCGTGACAAGAAATAAAAGATGCGGACGCTGTAGAACATAACACACAAAATAACAGGATGTCAGGTTAAAAATACGCAAACAGCTCGTAGTCAGCTGGGTTGAAGTTTAAAATCATCGGCAGCGCTGGTACACGCCCGCAGCCTGCTAGCCACGATTGTCAGCCGTCGAGGCCAATTACAGGGCAAGATATAGGCAGGAGTGTGTGTGCCTTTTTGCCTGTGTAGATGTAAACATTCCTGGTGAAATCCGGCATACATCTCACCAAACTGGACTGAATGCACCTGTCCACAACTAGATATCAGAAAATACATTAATTAATGTAGCTACACCTCTGGAGGTATGCCACTTTACGGCTTCCCTGCCTTGTCTCACAAGAGACATGCGCTGGGACTAGTGTCTGCCTCTCTCTCACTCCCCAAACCTCCAGGAGAGTCTGCTCTGCTACTGAGCACCTCATGGACGTCCTGCCAAATAAATCCTGTCATTTTTCCATGTTTTACAGCGTTATTTAATGTGCCTTATGCAACTTTAATTAGCATTTCTGTAAGATCACTTGCCTTTTTCTTGCTATTCATTTAGAAATATAAAAAGACACAACAGTTGTCCTATTTGATAAATATCAATGCATTTATCTCAAGAATGTGCATTTTTCATAACTCTGCCTTTTCATTTAATCATTTATCATCGCTTTTGTCTGCATTGATCTCTGTTTTTACTTTGACAATTGCAACCGCATCAAACACTTGTTTAAAACATTGAACATTTATAATTACAAAGTTGTACATCAATAATTGATCAGAGAGGTTTCAGTTGCCTAAAGCAGCAATTACTTTTTACTGCTATGCTCTTCGCACTTAATATTTGATAAAACACCATTAAAGATTTGTAGTGTCTACCTATATTTTCTGAGTCATAGCAGAACTGTCTGCTCAGGTCAGAACTTCAAAGAGTTAGAGAGCCCACTTGAAAAACAGAGATTGACATCAATGTTTAAAGTACAGTTTGGCGTGATGGGACCGTGTAAGGCTCCAGGGATAGGTTGCTTTACTTACACGTATTTATTACTCTTCATTGCAAGTGATTTCGTTGTTCTGGTGAATCCCATGTGCATGTACTTTTTTGTGGTTATTAAAAAATTATGTCTGGCATGCTTTCACGCTGTTTTCATTTTCCCTGTCAGTATTACTAACCAGGGATTCATGCTTTTGGGAGAGCTGCTGAAGTGGGGATCTATATTTAAACTCCTGATCACCTATTGTTTAGGCAGTTGTATTATTCGGCATTGTATCTGCTATATCACTTTGCAAATGATTTCTGTTTCTTATTTGTTTTCCTCCTTCTCCACAGTGGCGCGGGTTCTCACTGGATAGGCAGGTTCCAACCTTCACCTCTCAGTTCTGCAAATGCTTTTGTGACTCCCCAGTACGATATTTTCCTTGTTGTTTGCTCACCACATTTGAATGTCTCCTGTTGATTTTTGTATTTCATGTCTGGATTAATATCCAAGAAAGACAAGATAATTAAGGCAGGGGCTGTGTGCGTTTTCCTAGATGCCTGGGAGGAGGTGCATGCCGCTAGATAAGTCAAGAGAAACTTGATTCTACCGGAGGCCATAAAAGCACACAAAACAAGGCCAACACATTTAAAAAATTGAGATAAAAGCAGATAAAAACACATATCGCGGATCTGAATAAAATCTAAAATCTGCATTACAATTAATATAATTTCATGAAGGTTCAAAAACATAGTCAGTTACAAATTCATATATAACGGAAAGAACAGCTTTTTAAGGTTCGTAACCCTTCCTGATGTAGAATATAGATTTGATAAAATATGGCAACGCAAACTTCGAGTGACTCTAGAGATTGCGTAAACACTAGCCCTTCCTTGTACTGTCTCACATTAGCCTTACATAGAAGAAGCACCAGAAAATGACGTCTTGGTTCTTGGTACAGGTGGCAGAACAAGAATAAGGGCTAATACTTTGAATTGAGCTATTGTCACACCTGCAAAAGCCTATGAGCCAGATGTAGGAAGGCAAATACCGGTCGGTAACGGGCGATTTCGGCCGTTACCGACCGGTATTTGGAGTTTGGGATGTAGGGGCATGTTAAAATACAGATTGGTAATTTTACTGAATCGGTAATTTTACCGAATCGGTAATTTTACCGAATCGGTAAAATTACCGAATCTGTATCTTGAAATGTAGGTAGCACTGTAATCAGTGCTACAGGGGTTTAAGAATTCGTTATTTACCACCAACTAGAAGTTGGTGGTAAATAATGAAAACCCTTTAAAAAGCATTTCTTTTGCTTTTAAAACAGTGCTATGTTGCAGACATACATGCCCGAAGGGCATGTATGTCTGCAACATGTGCACCCATGCACAATTGAGGGGTGCAACAAGGTGTCAATGTGACACCCTGCCACCCTTCTATGTTTCCCCCAATTACCGAATCGGTATTTACCGATTCAGTAATTGACATTCATTCCTATGGGCCCATAGGAATGAATGGCAGTTACCGAATCGGTAAATACTGATTCGGTAATTACCGAATCATACCCATTCGGTAATTAGGGGCTAGATTTAGGTAAATTAGATTTACTGATTCATTAGTATCGATTTTTACCTATTCGGTATTTATGAATCGGTAAATCTAATGTAGGTAAGCATTCGGTATCAAATACCGAATCGGTAGGATTCGGTATTTACCGATTCCCTAATTACCGAATCGGTATTTGCCATTGATTCCTATGGGCCTTGAAGCCCATAGGAATCAATGGCAAATACCGATTCGGTAATTACCGAATCGGTAAAAATACCGAATTGCCAAGGGGGACAGGGTGTCACTTTGACACCCTGTAGCACCCCTGTTTCTGGTTTGTGTGCCATGTGACACACATACATGCCCTTAGCGGATGTATGTGTGCCACATGGCACAGGTGTACAAGCCCAGATGTGCATGTACACAGTGTAGGAAGGTGGATATCTGACTATGGTTACCCCCAAACTTTTTGCCTGGTGTTTAGCTGGTTTTTGACTTAGTTGGCCTGGGATCCTGCTATTCAGGGCCCCAGGCTGATTGCTCTCTCCTTAAAATGGACTCCATGTACCTTAGGTGCATAACACAATTGGAATTGGTTCACCTTATAGGCCCCTGTAACAGTGTACCATAGGTACCCAGGGCATAGGTGTAGCCAAGGCCTGCCAGGGGCTGCAGCATGTATTGTGCCACCCCTGGCCTGGCCTCCATATTTGACACAACTGGCTGATCACTCAGCTGGGGTAAGTCGGTGTAACCACCTCTTACTTAGGTACAGTATGTCTGTGCCTAACCCTAAACTGGACACATATGTTCCTATCAGCCACTCCTATGGAAGGCCTCATCAATCCTGGAGGCAGAGTGCTTGGAAATATGTGAGATGGTGCTCTGGCATGAGCTGAGCCTGTCTGCAGCTGTCGGGAACCACTCCCTAAGCTGTTCCGGGATATTGCCATACCATATACTCTTTAGTGCATTATAATCCTCGCGGTTATATGCTATCTTTGGTTTGGCTTTATCAAAACATGTCGAGTAAGGTGTCATACGAATTGGAATACTATCCCCTCGCCAATTCTGGCGACGGGGATAGCATTCCACCCTTCTAGAGGGACACGACATGTGCGTAGCCTTAACCCCGGTTAAAGTTAAACAGAGCCTCAGCTTCACAAAATGGACGCTGCCACCACAGACACAAGTCTGGCCTCCTGCTGCTGACCGAAACTCGGCAGATGGTGGCCTGGACAAAGGGTTTCCTGCCTTGGGAGGTGCGAGCACCACCCCAGACAGGATTTTGTGTATTAGGTAGGACAGGGCTGAAAAGAATCAGACATGCCCGGGGCACACAAGGTGTCCCCGTGCATAGGCCAGTCCAAACCGGTTCTGGGGCCTTCCAGCCCCAGTCCTGGCGCGGAGCTGGACAAAGGAAAGGGGGTGTAACCGCCCCCCTTCCTGGTTCCACCCAGAGGAGGGACCTAGTAGGTGATCCACCCCCAGTTTGGGAATAAGAGGGGGAGCAGTGCCATTGCACAGCAGATCCCGAAATCAACTTAAAACTAAGAAGAAGACTGGACTTCGACATTCTGCTGCACAGAAGACTGAAGAAGAATCTCCCTTGTGGCCAAGGAGTGACCACCCTGTGAACACAGGTACCAACCAGCAACTCGACGTCTGCTTTGCCGCCGCCTCCCGCCGGAGACCGAGCCCAGAGCCCGACAAGAACCAGACTCCCAGACCTCTCAGAGCCCGATCCACAGTCCCTGCGAAGAAGGGACCCGTGGAGGCACCGAGTGACGTGGGACCGGACCTCTTGAAAGACACTCGACAAGCTGACTGCGCAGCTTCTGAGGCATCCTCGACGTTGTGCTTTGGGGATTGAGAACCCCCACCACCGAGCAGCCCTTGCACCGAAGATCAGCCCCCCAGTATCTCCACGATCTGCGTGGGGCCCTTTTGCACTGTGCCACTCGACGCGCCATCCCGGCCACTAGCCACGTGGTCAGCGGCCATCTTGGCGACGAACCCGAAGATTTAAACAACAGGTCTGGTTGCTCCAGACCTACCCAAGCTCCTGTGAAAAGGAGCACTCGCTCTGACCTTGCTGGTCCGAGTGAACAGCATCTTTCAACTCCTGCGTGGCTTGCATTTGCCAAGGCCTGTTTGCTCCGATCAGGTCGCCGACACCGCCAACAGCGAGAAGCCTACGTGGGACAGCTCGTGACCGACTCCTGGACGTCCTCGACCCCGGGTATCCACGTGGCTGCAGAAAGAAGCTACCCGACAACGCCTGTTTGCACCCGACATCGCCTGGTTCCACTCTGGTTCCAGGGCAGTCACTGGCTAGTGACTTTGAACACTGTCCCCTCTGCTTTCAGGTCTTCAACTCTTCCGATCCACCCTTGGATCCACCGGAACTCTTCTCATCGAGCCGCCTGCAGCATCTTCAGCTCCAAGCACCATCGACCAGCGTGACGAAACCCGACACATCTTCGACCCTGTGCACCCGCTTCCTGTGGGTGAGGTAACTCAGCTCCGCCGGTGCTCCTGCACTGGTACACATCCCAAGGGCCTGTGTTTTAAGTTTCAGCTCCGTAGGTCACTCGGAAGGTTCCTAACTTTCTAACTTTGTGCTTTTTACGCACCATAGACTTTGTATTGAGGAGTGCGTGCACTTTGAACACTGCACCCGAGTCCCGTGGGCCTTTCCCGACTTAGTTAACTCCAGTCTCGAATAGCTCCAGCGATTCCCAAGGCCCTAGGCCTCTTCACTTTCCTTTAGGTATCTCTTATACCACTTATTTAGTATATGGTTTAGGTGGCCCCTAGGGCTCATCCATATTGTGCAACTTTTGTGTATTTTAAACTGTCTTGTGATTTAACGCTTGTGCTTCTGTGCTCATAAAGAGTCCAGGGGATTTTAATAGTTAATAAATCAATATATATTTTCAATATATATCTGTGTGGTGTCCCTTTCATTTGGTATTCAAGGGGGTTGTGTATGGTATAACAGCTGGCTTCACATGCCTTTCAGAGTTTAGCCTAAGACTGCTTTGTCCACGTTACCACTAGGATAACTGGTCTACAAGGTTGAATTACAACCATCATCATAAGGGTTGCTTGGCATGGTACAAAGTGATCACTAAGAATTAGTGAGCATTATATACCAGGCCAACTTCTCACATTGGTGAGCAGCGGATTGGGATCTGAGCTTGCTGTTGTTTTACCATTACAATCTTTGAGATTATAATTTGAAAGATCATACAGGTACCTGCTAGGTACATATAAAACAAGACTAGTATACATAAGTTCTACTGAGCTTAGTTGTTGTAGAGCAAAGGGAGTAGCACACCCTAGCTACAACTACTAGATAGGTTTAGTAGGTAAACACCAGTGTAGGTAGATTGCAACACATCCACCCACACTAGAGCAATGTCTGGAACAGAGGGGTCCAGTGGACTTACTCCTGTTGAGAGTGACCCTCCAAGGGCACCATCCCAGTTTGCTATATTTCCCTTTAAGGAATTAAGACAGCTTTGTGTCTTAAGGGGTCTGAAGACAGGGCCTTCCCCTACTGCAGACCACCTAAGAGAGCTCTTGGATCAGTCTGAAGCTCTAAAGACCTCTAAAGCAAACCCCACAGGGAATGCTGAAGGAGGCCATCCTTCAGAGGATGACACTGTAGACCCCCCTGCCCCTATCATCCTAGTAGATGAGGAAGCCTCCACCACTGGAGCTCCTCAAGTAGATGTAGAGGAAGAGGAAGAAGAAGAGGAGGAGGAGGTGGAAAGCAGTGAGTCAGATGATGACAGAGATAGTCAGGTGCTGGTCAGTAGACTGAACCAGGCTAACTTAAGTCAACTTGGGAATGAATCAGGTAACAACCCATTCAGACCCCCAGGTGGACTTAACCAGGGCCATAGGAGGAGAAGGCATCACTCAGGTGAATCCAATACCTCCCATGTCTCTAGAGGCTCTCATGGTCACTCCAGAAAGGAGATGACTAGCCCTCAGAGAAGGGAACATGAGGCCAAGATGAGAGAGGCTGAGCTTAGGATCCAGAGGCAAGAGTTAGAGGTTGCCCTGGCTAAGGAGAAACTTGCTAGAGCAAGACAGCCTAGAGAGAGTGGGGTAATAGAACCCACTGGTGGCAGCAATATCCACAAGGATAAAGACAGGTCTTTTGATAATAGAAACCTGAGTAAGATTGTGCCCCCCTACAAAGCTGGGGATGATATCCATAAATGGATTACTGCAATGGAGAGAGCCTGCAGAGTACAGCAGATCCCTCAGGAGCAGTGGGCAGCAATCTTGTGGCTCTCCTTTGAAGGTAGAGGCAGAGACAGACTCCTCACAGTTAGTGATGAGGATTCTAGAAACTACATGGTCCTGAAGAGTGCTCTGATTGATGGGTTGGGCTTAACCACTGAACAGTACAGGTTAATGTTCAGAGACACCCAGAAGACACAGACTCAGGACTGGTCTGAATTTGTTGAGTGTGCCACTAAGGCTCTGGAGGGCTGGTTGCTGGGAAGTAAGGTTACTGACTATACAGGATTGTATAATTTAATTATGAGAGAGCAAATCTTAAGTAATTGTCAAAATCAGCTTCTACATCAGCACCTGGTTGACTCTGATCTGACCTCCCCACAAGAATTGGGTAGGAGGGCAGACAAATGGGTCAGAACCAGGATCAGGCCTAAGAACCAGGGTGGTGACCAAAAGAAAGAGACTACCAAGCCTCAAGAGAAGGGTGGGGATAAAAGTAAGGAAAAGACTTCCCCAGGGCCCCAAAACTCCAAGAATGGGGGTGGGTCCCAAGACACTTCTACATCCCAGAAAAAGCCTTATTGTCATACCTGTAAACAGGTGGGGCATTACAAAACAGATAGCTGTTGTCCCAAGAATGGCAATAAGGAGAATATACCTCCAGGTAAGGCTCCAACACCTCCTGTCACTGTTAGCAGTGGTCCCCCAGGTGGTGGGAGCACCCCCAAGAATTTGGGTGGGTTTACTTTTGGAGGACAGGTGGACTCTGGCCTATCCAGGTCCCCTAACTCAGATACTCTTGTTTATGAGACTGGCATGGGGTTTGCCAATTTCACAGCTTGCCCAAACACTTTGAGCAAGTATAGACAGGAGCCCCTCATCAATGGTTTGAAAGTTGAGGCCTTCAGAGACACAGGGGCTAGCATCACCATGGTGGCTGAATGTCTAGTCCCCTCAAGGCAACTTTTACCTGATGCCAGATATCAGGTGACAAACATTGATGGCATAGAAACCAATCATCCCATGGCAGTAGTCAATCTTAGCTGGGGAGGTGTCACTGGCCCAAAGAGAGTGGCAGTGTCAGCAAACTTGCCTGTAGATTGCCTACTGGGTAATGATTTGGAAATCTCAGCCTGGGCTGAGGTTGAACAGCAAACCCATTCTAGAATGGTAAATCTCCATGGAAAGGTTAGTGGGGCTGTAATGGCTACAGCCCCAATTCAAGATGTCCTTCCTGAAAAGGTTGGGAGGGCTGAGCAAACCTCAGCCCCATCTTTAGATAACTTCCCTCCTGGAAAGAGTAGCAGGGCTGTACTAGTAACAGCCCATACCCAAACTGAGTCTCCTCCTGAAAAGGTTGGTGGGGCTGTGATGGCCACAGCCCAAACTCAAACTGATACATGGGTAGTGAAGCCTGAAATGATGGATCACTCCACCCAAACAGAGAGCATTGAGGAGGAAGAGAAATCTCCCTCCCACCAGACTTTAGGAAAGGATCAGCCTCCTCAGGGAACTGATCTTACCCCTGATGAAGGAACTGTCCCAGAGGTTGTTAGGCCTGGCCTAACAGAGCCTCTGATGGCAGTGGACCCTTCTCAGGTGGGACCCAGTCTGGAGCAGGTAACCTGCCCCTCTCTACCTTGCCCTACTCAGCCCAGGGCTGCAGAGGACAAGAAGGACAGTGAGACCCAAAGGGCCCCCTGTCAAATAAAGCACCCCCATCAGCAGATTAGGGGCACCGAAACTAGTAGCCCTAGTGAGGTGCAAGCTTTAAAAACTCCTGAGGGATCCCCCTTAAAAGTAGTTAGGGACCTCCCCCAGATGGATATTGTTGGGCACAGCCAAACCTGGGACCCTAAGGGCCCAAACCTGACCTGTCCCTCCAGTAAGCCAAACAGAGGGACCCAGCCTCCAGCTTTAGGTAGCCAGAGGTTGACCCTGAGAGCACAGTGCAACTCAGTCAGAGAAAGAAAGGCACACATGGTGGAGAGTGATTGGAGGAAGCTGAGCCCTACAGAGGAAACTCACTTCAGTACTCCATCTCAACACCAGCCTTTGACTTTGCAAAGACACACCACAGGTAGAGATTCCCTATGGTGGAGACCCTCAGATACCCTTAGGGTGAGGGATTGCTTAGTGGACCATGAGACAGGGGGTTACCAAGCCAGAGCTGGTACTTCCTTATATGGCCACTTAGGCAATATAGGCTTACCTGGTCAAGGATAGCCTTATCTCCTTTCGTTTGGGGGGGGGGTTATGTAGGAAGGTGGATATCTGACTATGGTTACCCCCAAACTTTTTGCCTGGTGTTTAGCTGGTTTTTGACTTAGTTGGCCTGGGATCCTGCTATTCAGGGCCCCAGGCTGATTGCTCTCTCCTTAAAATGGACTCCATGTACCTTAGGTGCATAACACAATTGGAATTGGTTCACCTTATAGGCCCCTGTAACAGTGTACCATAGGTACCCAGGGCATAGGTGTAGCCAAGGCCTGCCAGGGGCTGCAGCATGTATTGTGCCACCCCTGGCCTGGCCTCCATATTTGACACAACTGGCTGATCACTCAGCTGGGGTAAGTCGGTGTAACCACCTCTTACTTAGGTACAGTATGTCTGTGCCTAACCCTAAACTGGACACATATGTTCCTATCAGCCACTCCTATGGAAGGCCTCATCAATCCTGGAGGCAGAGTGCTTGGAAATATGTGAGATGGTGCTCTGGCATGAGCTGAGCCTGTCTGCAGCTGTCGGGAACCACTCCCTAAGCTGTTCCGGGATATTGCCATACCATATACTCTTTAGTGCATTATAATCCTCGCGGTTATATGCTATCTTTGGTTTGGCTTTATCAAAACATGTCGAGTAAGGTGTCATACGAATTGGAATACTATCCCCTCGCCAATTCTGGCGACGGGGATAGCATTCCACCCTTCTAGAGGGACACGACATGTGCGTAGCCTTAACCCCGGTTAAAGTTAAACAGAGCCTCAGCTTCACAAAATGGACGCTGCCACCACAGACACAAGTCTGGCCTCCTGCTGCTGACCGAAACTCGGCAGATGGTGGCCTGGACAAAGGGTTTCCTGCCTTGGGAGGTGCGAGCACCACCCCAGACAGGATTTTGTGTATTAGGTAGGACAGGGCTGAAAAGAATCAGACATGCCCGGGGCACACAAGGTGCCCCCGTGCATAGGCCAGTCCAAACCGGTTCTGGGGCCTTCCAGCCCCAGTCCTGGCGCGGAGCTGGACAAAGGAAAGGGGGTGTAACCGCCCCCCTTCCTGGTTCCACCCAGAGGAGGGACCTAGTAGGTGATCCACCCCCAGTTTGGGAATAAGAGGGGGAGCAGTGCCATTGCACAGCAGATCCCGAAATCAACTTAAAACTAAGAAGAAGACTGGACTTCGACATTCTGCTGCACAGAAGACTGAAGAAGAATCTCCCTTGTGGCCAAGGAGTGACCACCCTGTGAACACAGGTACCAACCAGCAACTCGACGTCTGCTTTGCCGCCGCCTCCCGCCGGAGACCGAGCCCAGAGCCCGACAAGAACCAGACTCCCAGACCTCTCAGAGCCCGATCCACAGTCCCTGCGAAGAAGGGACCCGTGGAGGCACCGAGTGACGTGGGACCGGACCTCTTGAAAGACACTCGACAAGCTGACTGCGCAGCTTCTGAGGCATCCTCGACGTTGTGCTTTGGGGATTGAGAACCCCCACCACCGAGCAGCCCTTGCACCGAAGATCAGCCCCCCAGTATCTCCACGATCTGCGTGGGGCCCTTTTGCACTGTGCCACTCGACGCGCCATCCCGGCCACTAGCCACGTGGTCAGCGGCCATCTTGGCGACGAACCCGAAGATTTAAACAGCAGGTCTGGTTGCTCCAGACCTACCCAAGCTCCTGTGAAAAGGAGCACTCGCTCTGACCTTGCTGGTCCGAGTGAACAGCATCTTTCAACTCCTGCGTGGCTTGCATTTGCCAAGGCCTGTTTGCTCCGATCAGGTCGCCGACACCGCCAACAGCGAGAAGCCTACGTGGGACAGCTCGTGACCGACTCCTGGACGTCCTCGACCCCGGGTATCCACGTGGCTGCAGAAAGAAGCTACCCGACAACGCCTGTTTGCACCCGACATCGCCTGGTTCCACTCTGGTTCCAGGGCAGTCACTGGCTAGTGACTTTGAACACTGTCCCCTCTGCTTTCAGGTCTTCAACTCTTCCGATCCACCCTTGGATCCACCGGAACTCTTCTCATCGAGCCGCCTGCAGCATCTTCAGCTCCAAGCACCATCGACCAGCGTGACGAAACCCGACACATCTTCGACCCTGTGCACCCGCTTCCTGTGGGTGAGGTAACTCAGCTCCGCCGGTGCTCCTGCACTGGTACACATCCCAAGGGCCTGTGTTTTAAGTTTCAGCTCCGTAGGTCACTCGGAAGGTTCCTAACTTTCTAACTTTGTGCTTTTTACGCACCATAGACTTTGTATTGAGGAGTGCGTGCACTTTGAACACTGCACCCGAGTCCCGTGGGCCTTTCCCGACTTAGTTAACTCCAGTCTCGAATAGCTCCAGCGATTCCCAAGGCCCTAGGCCTCTTCACTTTCCTTTAGGTATCTCTTATACCACTTATTTAGTATATGGTTTAGGTGGCCCCTAGGGCTCATCCATATTGTGCAACTTTTGTGTATTTTAAACTGTCTTGTGATTTAACGCTTGTGCTTCTGTGCTCATAAAGAGTCCAGGGGATTTTAATAGTTAATAAATCAATATATATTTTCAATATATATCTGTGTGGTGTCCCTTTCATTTGGTATTCAAGGGGGTTGTGTATGGTATAACAGCTGGCTTCACATGCCTTTCAGAGTTTAGCCTAAGACTGCTTTGTCCACGTTACCACTAGGATAACTGGTCTACAAGGTTGAATTACAACCATCATCATAAGGGTTGCTTGGCATGGTACAAAGTGATCACTAAGAATTAGTGAGCATTATATACCAGGCCAACTTCTCACACACAGGAATTCGTTATTTACCACCCAATAGTATTGGGTGGTAAATAACGAATTCTTAAGTGCCTGTAGCACTGTTTACTGTGCCACCTACATCTGGATTTACAGAATCAGTAAATTTACAGATTCTGTATTTTACTGATTCAGTAAATTTACTGAATCGATAAATTTACTGATTCTGTAAATCTCAAGCCCCCTACATGTCAAACGCCAAATACCGGTCGGTAACGGCCGAAATCGGGCGTTGCCGTCCAGTATTTGGTCTCCTACATCTGGCCCAAAATCGGTAAAATTACCTACATCCCGATTGCCAGTTCTTAAATACCGAATCGGTATGATTCGGTATTTAAGAATCGGTAATCTGGGATTACCTAAATCGGGCCCTAAATCTTGAGTCCAGGCACCCGTTGCGGGAGATTCGGATTTAAAGTGCAGAGTGCTTAATCTGAAAAGGGTGAGCCAGTAGCAATGGGTAGGGGATATAAACCATCCCAGATAGGGCTTTATGCCACTAGTTGTTGAAACTTGTACATAATTTACAATGCTTCGCAGCTTCTGCACCATGTCTAGATGATTGTTTATGCAATGCTTCGGACACACTTAATTTATGCATGGCTTTTGGTTTGGGCCATTTAAGAGAGGGCGATTGTATAAATCGGACAAACCCAAATGCTCAAAGGAATCCTTCACTAGTCAGCTGCAGGATAGTTCCCACTTTTGGAAGGTGGTTAATCATTCATTATTTGTAAAAACTAAAGACCTGCACATCCCTGCTGATATATGGGTCTCACATTTTGAAGGCACCTATTGTAGGACAGAAACTTCACCACCTGCGCAAGTAGAGTCCACTACTTACCCAGACTCAGATGTAAGCTGTACCCTTCAAGGGGGCAAGGCAACGATTCAGTCGCTTACTCCTAACAAAGCTCCTGGTCAGAAAGGTGTTCGCTGGGTCTTTGCTTCTCAAATCCTCCATTATGGGCCCCACTTTTGACCTGTTTACTAAATGCTGTCTCTAGAGTATCTATGACTTATTCACTAAGGATTATCTATCCCAGACAGGGAAAATAATTAACCTGAGCTATTTTCCTATGCTCCAGATAAAACTGTGCCTTAACAGTTTCGGGAGTAGCAACCATAACGTAGGACTTGGAGTAATTAATCTACAACTCCAATGACTTATTAAATAGAACAAAGCTAATTAATAAACGTTGTAACCCAATCTCTCGTCTGCATATAATAAAGCGGAAATAACGCGCTTACTTACACCGGGACAATCTAAATTGTTTAAAAGAAGTACAGATTTCAATTGATTAATGTAAAGAGTGAACAAGGGCAAGGATGCAGCCCTGCTTTACTCCATGTTAAATCGATAAAGGCTTGGTGCAGGACCAATCAGTCATCATTCTAATATGAAAAAATGGGGACAAATCAGACCCCAAATACTACCCTCCAATTTCCATGATAAATTCAGTTGTAAGGGTCCGGGAGGGGGGGGGTAATTGCAAACAGAATGTCAGTATGGGCTGAGGAAAATCAGGTGTTGTCAGACCTACAATATGGTTTTAGGCCATATCAAGTATGTATACAGTCTGTAAATCAGCCGGCTTTATGTGTTCTTTATGGACCTCACCTTGGCATTTGACTCAGTAAATAGAACAATATTGTGCAATATTCTTCTGTGCTTGGGAATTGATGCCAATATTGTCTATTTGCTCAGGGATCGGCACTCTGAGATGATGGCCATGCTGAGGAACCACGTTGATTGGTCCTGCACCAAGCCCTTTTCGATTTAACATGGAGTCAAGCAGGGCTGCATCCTTGCCCCTTGTTCACTCTTTACATTAATCAATTGAAATCTGTACTTCTTTTAAACAATTTAGATTGTCCCGGTGTAAGTAAGCGCGTTATTTCCGCTGTATTATATGCAGACGAGAGATTGGGTTAAAACGTTTATTCATTAGCTTTGTTCTATTTAAGAAGTCATTGGAGTTGTAGATTAATTACTCCAAGTCCTACGTTATGGTTGCTACTCCCAAAACAGTTAAGACACAGTTTTATCTGGAGCATAGGAAAATAGCTCAGGTTAATTATTTTCCCTGTCTGGGGATAGATAATCCTTAGTGAATCTGAATCCAAGTCGCCTTTGGTTGAAAGTCAAGAAAAATTCCTTCCAAAGGTCTATTTCAGCTATTTTTCAATTTTCTTCAGTTGTTGGGAGCTCACCAACACAACCATTAATAGAGATAAATACAGCTAAATGGGCCTCCCTTGTATGTTATAGCTGTCAGGTGTGGGGCAATGTGGAGAGTGAATGTTTACAAATTGCTTAAAACAATTTTATTAGAGGCTTCTTAAGGCTCTCAAATACCTGCCCCTCCTATATTCTGCTTCAGAACAAGGCTTACCATTTGGCTGTACCTGCTAAGACGGGTCAAGGCTTGGTAGAAGCCTGTATCAGAGATTAATCGCTCCATTTTGTGGGATTGCTTGGGCCTAGACAGCGTTATCATTTCCTGGAGCAAATATGTTGTCTACCTTTATTGAACTTGGGGCGCCCAGACTTGTCTACCCAACCCGAGAAAATTGAGAAAAAGATTGGTGATTGGGTCAAACAATCTTTTTTTTTGCATAGAGAAGCTGACCTAGAAAATTTGGTGGTGACAAAACAGTCTGTACGGACTTCTGTGCTGCTAAAGTCTGCAACCTTCCTTGAGCCTTATTTATAGTTTGTTAATATTCTAGAACATAGGTTTCTTTTAATAGGATTTCATCTGAATACGTTGCATCTCCTTTTAATAAAATCCCTTGGTTGATTTATGGTTACAAACGTATGGCCATGTGGTTGTGACAATATGTTGCCTTAGGGCACTGTCCATTTCAGGGCTGGCTTTAGGGCAGTGCGACTGATGCGGCCGCACTGGGCGCTGCCCTAGGGAAGGCAGCGCTGACCTCAGGTGGAGCACTGTGTTTAGCAATAACTTATGATTCAAAAACACCTGCAGTAGAGTTCCTTGTGTCCGGTTTTCAGGCAGCATTAAAAATGTCTAGATAACTCTTGTGATAAATGTTCCTGCTAGTGAGAGAGAAATCAGAGTTTTGTCTAGTTGCAGTTTTAGCTTGCTATAAAGTAGCTCAGAGGGTTAATATGCATGCTGCAAAGAACTCGTACCATGCATTTCTGTGATTTATGTACATAACTGAGTGGATTGATGCTTTTGTCACAGAGATCCTTTTGTCACTGCAGTTCATAAGATACAAAATTAACATAGAACAGTGACTGTTACAGACTGTTATCAAAGGCTGCATATAAACTGTATCAAATAGGATAGGACATTATGCCCCCCCCCCCACAGTCTTTCATTATCTATTCCTAATGTTGCTGAAAAGGTTTTGTTTGGGTGGATGTACATTCTTATTAGTAAAGGCAGCCTTTACCAGTGCTTTAAAACAAATTAAATGTATGTGAGAGAGTGTCTATGGAGAGATTAGGGACAGTTTTGCCCTGTGGTTGTGAGGGAAACCGAGGAGGTGGTCTTGGAGGGGGAGGTGGGGGTGCCAAAAATGATTGTCGCACTGGGCGCCAAGATCGCTAATGCCGGCCAGGATCCATTTCACAATGTTTTGCCATTATTTTTTGGACCTCTGCAGATCTTTTAACTTTCCGCTCCATAGAGGCCTGCATTTCAAACAAATTTGACCTGCACTTTTTATTATATTTCCAAATGCTGCCTAATCGCTTTGTTTGCCTTTCTAATGTTTGTTTTATAATAGGAGCAATGAGACGGTAATCGTGCACTCAGAACTTCATGAGAGATAGTTTGTGTTTTTTACGTTTAACAAAAGCTTTTACATTTTAAAAAAAAAAAGAGCCACCCACTCCACCACAGCAGTCTCTCTGCCCCGCTTTACCCTAAAACACACCATAACCCTTCTCCAACTCTCACATCCACCTGAAACGCAGAGCTGTCTATACCCTACATAAAATAACCCGTTAGATTTACCATGCCATGCAAGGCTACCTTGTGTGGCCTTGCATGGCTTGATAACTCCAGAATAACACAAAGAGCACAAATGGCAGTGTTACTCTGCCCGAGGGAGGAGTTCAATGGGTGGAGCGCGGGTGTTCCCACACATCTGCCCATGAATTTTGGCGCATTTCCAGATTTACCATCACCATCAACAGATATGTCATCAAAGCATAACACAAGAACCATAAAAAGACTCATAAAAACACAAGTATATACACAGTTGAAACCCCCATTTTATTAAGATATATAAAACATTTAAAATATATCCGGAAAAGGAATGAAAACATAAATACCATTTAAAACATATTAAAGGTATGTACTTGTAAAACCAAACAGCCATTATACAGATTAACCCTTCCCATGCTGGTGACGAACCCCAGCCGTCACGCCCGCCCTGTTCTTTTGTTTACCGCACAGCGGTAAAATCGACGCTGCAGCGAAGGGGTTAATCATATTTCTTAATGCAGATGCACAGATAGTTTCATAACTAACATGCCCGAGTACCAGACAAGGTTACGGTGTTACAGTAGCTAGAATAAAAAAGATCAACTCTGTGTAATCGTATGAGTAGGAATAGACACAAATACAGGCCTTCACTCTGCAGAGAGTGCCTGTGATCTAATGGCCCAACTCCAACCCACACAAATGTTACCAGTGCAATAACAATGGGGGTCGATGTTTCCAAAAGCAATAATCTTAGGGCAATGTTATTTCTCCTGGTGCCCAATGATCTGCAGATTGGAGTTAGCCATGCTCGACGAGGGGTTGCATAGGCTGGACAGACTAACAGCAGATGGGCCACTGACTCAGGTTGGAAGCAACATATAGGACAGGAGTCGGCATCTAAGTTACCCCATCTTGCTGTGAACGATCTTACTGGTAGCAAGCCTACTCTGAATTGAAATACTAACTTCCGAGCATGCAGCTTAGTTATTACGTCCCAGTATTTCTCCAATCTTAGGACTGGCTTGACTTCTAAAAAATTTCCAGTAAGTGAGGAGGTGTCACTAGTCCTATATGCATTTAGGATCACCGATCCCAATACCTTGCCTTTAAAAACACTTTAGGGGGAAGGGGTAGCCTCTGGGTTCCCCCATAGTGATACCAAACCAATTTTTTATCAACGAGGCTCTAACCTCCTGCAGCCATTTTATTTTATTAAAGCGGTCAGTTCTGATTAAGTCCTTGAGACCTGTGGCATAGGCGGCTAGTTGTGGTGTACACCAGATTCTCCGCCACTAAAGTAGGGGGCGCAACCTTGCCATATAAAATACTGCCTTCCTGCCTAGAACGTACAGCAACGGGCAGACTGGGGTGCTTTGTGGGATGCTGGTGATCTTGCGGAAGAATTTGTTTTCCGCTGCTGTTAGTTTAGAAAGATTCTCATAGCCCCAGAGCTCAGCCCCATATAGGACAGAGCTAGCCACTTTCATGTTATATATTTGGAGCACTGGTCTTACTGGTCTTGTGAAGGAAGAGTGAAACTCCGATTGTAAAATACCAAGCAGATGCCGGTGCTTTAAAGAGGCAGTATCTTGCTGGTGACTCCACCTCAGATCCCTCTGCAAGATGACCCCCAGGTACGTAAAGGCAGTAACTTGTTCAAGGGGCCTGTTGTTCATCATTATACCTCCTTTGAAAGCTTCATGGGGATTAAAAGTCATGAATTTCGTTTTGAACACGTTAATTTCCAGGCCTCATAGGTGACAGAACTCTTCAAAGAGTACTAGGGCTCGTTGGAGGCCACCTGGTGTTTTAGAGATAATTAACGTGTCGTCCGTGAACATTAAAATGGGGACTTTTACTCCTGCTAAAGCTGGGGTATCTGTAGGGAAGACTCCAAATGTTTCACGATCCCGTTAATGAACAGGGAGAATAGTGTGGGCGCCATTACACAAACTTGGTGCACACCTCTCTCTACTGGAAAAGAATTAGTGCCATAACCTTGTGCTCCCCAACGAATTTTGGCATAACTGCCCTCATGAAGTCTAATAATGAGTGGGATTGTCATCATTGTATTATTTTTGCAATGCTATTGATTGTTTTACCAACAATTTATAAAAAATCTGTTTACAAAAAATGAAGTCTAATAATGAGGCTTAACAATGGGGGCATCCCCATCTCTAACAGTACCTCCTATAGTTTGCTACGGGAGACGAGGTCGAAAGCTGACTTAAGGTCCACAAAGGCTCCCTTTCACTAAGACAGTCTTCCAGTATAGCATGATGAATCGAAATACCTGGTCAATAGTACTGGTGCAGGCCCGAAACTGGCATGCAATTGGGATAAAATGCCTTGCTCGTCAATCCAATCCTGTACCATATTCAGAACTAGCCACCCAATAATCTTTTGTAGGGAATCTATTAGGCTAATAGGCCTATAGTTTCCAGGGTGGGGTTCTCTCCTTTTTTTAAAAGGGGCATAATTTCAGCCCCTTTCCAGGAGTCTGGGACTGGAGTCCCCTGCACGATTGCTTTGGTCAGCAACCCAATATACCGGCACCATTTAGACTTGTCATAAAGGAATATGTCGGCCGGAATGCAGTCCGGAACAGGTGCTTTCCCTTCCTGTACAGCACCCAAGGCGATGCTGAGATCAGCCTTGTCAAAGACCGTAACTTGGTAGATCGAGAATGGGGATCATCCACTTCCCTCTCATCTCGACTGCAGGCATATTTGGGCTTAAAATGAGTGACCCATTGGTCCTGTGTTACATGGTTCTACGGTTGTGATGGTTGACCACCCCTGTCCCACTTTACTACATTCCAGAACTGCTTGGAATTTTTGCTGGCACAAGCCACTCTGAGGTCCTGCCACCTGCTTTCGTCCCAGGCTTTTTTAGCCTTTCCCTGGGCTTTCCTATAGGTTTGCCTTATTAACCACACTTTACCAGGGTCCCCCTCCTTAATCGCAGCCACTAGGCATCTCTGCGCCACTTTCCAAGCCCATGTCTATTGGATAGAGATCTACCATTTGCTGCCCTTGGGACGTTTTTCAGCCAGATAGCGTTTATTTGAATTACCACATCAGAAATTGTTTTTATGGTTGTTAGTTCTAATTTAGGAACACCTCACTGAGCATTTTCTTCAGCGGTAAAATCACTATTCTCACTGTGAAGAGGCTCAAAAGATACATTAAAATCACCCGCAATAAGAACATTGGAACCCCGGGACTACAGCTCTAATAGATCGTTGAGAGCCACTAAGCCTTACAACTTCTTCCCTTTCGATCCCGTCGCATAGACATTATAAATGTCAACAACATCTTGCTGGCCCCACTTCAGTCTGATTGCGAGAATGTCCTTGCTCTGCTTCTGGAATACCTGGATAACAAAACTGAGCGATTGCCGAACCCAGATTGTTAAACCCCCTGAGGGACACCCTTTGCCTCCTTTAATGGCCGGGATATGATAGTTTAAATAGACTAAACATTAAAGGGGTACAGCAACCAGGTTTCCTGAAAAAGCCAAATGTTGTAATCTTCAATAGAAGTATGCCATTCAGGCGATGTAACCTTAGACCTCAACCCAGCTATATTCCAAGATCATACAGATGTCCTGCATGAACTAGTGGAAGATAGCCCTTGCCCCTCATTGACAGTGGATGAATCTTCCCTAGAAGCCAATGTACCTGATGGGAAAAAAGTTGTTACCAATATATTCCCCACTGCCAGGTCAGGGGGTACATGTGGAGACTGGGTAGTAGACAAAGTATTAGAAGTAGTTTCTTAGTACATCAGGGAAGCAGGAGGAATTAATCGATAGATTTGCGACTTATTCTGCAGTCAGTCATTAGCCTCCAAAGAGGAGGAACCCGCCAGGTGTGAAGGTAATTGTTTAGAGGGACGCCAACATGTGTTACTAAGTGATGATTGCCTGAACTGAATGGAGGAATTTCCTGGAGGATAGGTGCTGAATTCCAAGGCCAAAAGATTTTCAGCTAGATCTGCCCCCTTCAGGGTAAGCTCAATACAGTCTAATGATCGAACTCGGGAGGTAAGTCTATGTACCCTAGTAATGTCTTCCGGGATAAAGAATGGTGATGGATTAAACCCAGATCAGTTGACTGGGGGTGAGTGTTTGATTTGCTCAAACGCTCCGTCCATCATCCCCTTTTGTATCGCTTTGTTCGCCCTAAGTTGTCAGGGTATGCTCAGACGTGAGTCCATTGCTCACTTGGCCACTGGATTCAAGATAGCCTGGCTGATGAGGATTATGAATCCGAAACCGGTCCCAGGATGCTTGTTCCGGTCCAGGGAAGACATGGCTTGGCAGTTCGGGCTGGACTGTTCCCATGAGGCACAGGGTCAGACTGATTTGCATATGGCCATGTCTGAACTGTGTCCACAATGCGTCTGCCCGCCTGCTTCGGAAGGTCCATAGGAGAATTTCAGCATCCTCTGCTCTGCGTGACTTACACTGGCTTAAAATCTCAAGCCGGATTAAATTTGAAGCCTTATGCTATCTGTTCAAGATCAGGCAGGGTACAGCCCCTAAATACCTACAGAACTTAGTTCAACCATATAGGACTCATCGAACCCTTAGATCTTATGGGAATGGAGACTTCATTATCCCAAGATTCAAACTCGCTAGAATGGGTGGGCGGTCTTTCGATCATCTAGGTCCTAAGCTCTGGAATGCTTTACCAGTTGCTTTAAAATTGGAGAATAACTTGCTGCAGTTCCGGAAGGGACTTAAGACCTTGCTTTTTGAGTGATCTGCCCGTTGTTCTGGTCTGCTTGATATTACCTGATATTTCTTTCTTCTTGAGTCTAACCCTAGCGCCGGAAAACCCACTGCGGGTAGCTGTTGCGCGTTACAAGTTAAATAAATAAATAAATAAATAAATAAATAAACTGGGGTGGCTGAGTGAGCTAAAGAATGGTGATGGATTAAACCCAGATCAGTTGACTGGGGGTGAGTGTTTGATTTGCTCAAACGCTCCATCCATCAACCCCTTTTGTATCGCTTTGTTCGCCCTAAGTTGGCAGGGTATGCTCAGACGTGAGTCCCATGCTCACTTGGCCACTGGATTCAAGATAGCCTGGCTGATGAGGATTATGAATCCGAAACCGGTCCCAGGATGCTTGTTTCCGGTCCAGGGAAGACATGGTTTGGCAGTTCGGGATCAACTGTTCCCATGAGGCACAGGGTCAGACTGATTTGCGTATGGCCATGTCTGAACTGGGGTGGTTGAGTGAGCTAAAGAATGGTGATGGATTAAACCCAGATCAGTTGACTGGGGTGAGTGTTTGATTTGCTCAAACGCTCCGTGCATCATCCCCTTTTGTATTGCTTTTTTCGCCCTAAATTGGCAGGGTATGCTCAGACGTGAGTCCCTTGCTCACTTGGCCACTGGATTCAAGATAGCCTGGCTGATGAGGATTATGAATCCGAAACCGGTCCCAGGATGCTTGTTTCCGGTCCAGGGAAGACATGGCTTGGCAGTTCGGGCTGGATTGTTCCCATGAGGCACAGGGTCAGACTAATTTGCATATGGCCATGTCTGAACTGGAGTGGCTGAGTGAGCTAAAGATTGGTGATGGATTAAACCTAGTTAAGTTGAATGGGGGTGAGTGTTTGATTTGCTCAAACGCTCCGTCCATCATCCCCTTTTGTATCGCTTTGTTCGCCCTAAGTTGGCAGGGTATGCTCAGACATGCGTCCCTTGCTCACTTGGCCACTGGATTCAAGATAGCCTGGCTGATGAGGATTATGAATCCGAAACCGGTCCCAGGATGCTTGTTTCCGGTCCAGGGAAGACATGGCTTGGCAGTTCGGGCTGGTTGTTTCCATGAGGCACAGGGTCAGACTGATTTGCATATGCCCATGTCTGAACTTGGGTGGCTGAGTGAGCTAAAGAATGGTGATGGATTAAACCCATATCAGTTGACTGGGGGAGAGTGTTTGATTTGCTCAAACTCTCCGTCCATCATCCCCTTTTGTATCGCTTTGTTCGCCCTAAATTGGCAGGGTATGCTCAGACGTGAGTCCCTTGCTCACTTGGCCACTGGATTCAAGATAGCCTGCTGATGAGGATTATGAATCCGAAACCGGTCACAGATGCTTGTTTACGGTCCAGGTAAGACATGGCTTGGCAGTTCGGGCTGGTTGTTCCCATGAGGCACAGGGTCAAACTGATTTGCATATGGCCATGTCTGAACTGGGGTGGCTGAGTGAGCTAAAGAATGGTGATGGATTAAACCCAGATCAGTTGACTGGGGTGAGTGTTTGATTTTCTCAAACGCTCCGTCCATTATCCCCTTTTGTATCGCTTTGTTCGCCCTAAGTTGGCAGGGTATGCTCAGACGTGAGTCCCTTGCTCACTTGGCCAGTGGATTCAAGATAGCCTGGCTGATGAGGATTATGAATCCGAAACCGGTCCCAGGATGCTTGTTTCCAGTCCAGGGAAGACATGGCTTGGCAGTTTGGGCTGGACTTTTCCCATGAGGCACAGGGTCAGACTGATTTGCATACTTGGGGTGGCTGAGTGAGCTAAACAATGGTGATGGATTAAACCCAGATCAGTTGACTGGGGGTGAGTGTTTGATTTGCTCAAACGCTCCGTCCATCATCCCCTTTTGTATCGCTTTGTTCGCCCTAAATTGTCAGGGTATGCTCAGACGTGAGTCCCTTACTCACTTGGCCACTGTATTAAAGATAGCCTGGCTGATGAGGATTATGAATCCGAAAGCGGTCCCAGGATGCTTGTTTCCGGTCCAGGGAAGACATGGCTTGGCAGTTCGGGCTGGACTGTTCCCCTGAGGCACAGGGTCAGACTGATTTGCATATGGCCATGTCTGAACTGGGGTGGCTGAGTGAGCTAAAGAATGGTGATGGATTAAACCCAGATCAGTTGACTGAGGGTGAGTGTTTGTTTTGCTCAAACGCTCCGATCGTCATCCTCTTTTGTATCGCTTTGTTCACCCTAAGTTGACAGGGTATGCTCAGACGTGAGTCCCATGCTCACTTGGCCACTGGATTCAAGATAGCCTGGCTGATGAGAATTATGAATCCGAAACCGGTCCCAGGATGCTTGTTTCCGGTGCAGGGAAGACATGGCTTGGCAGTTCAGGCTGGACTGTTCCCATGAGGCACAGGGTCAGACTGATTTGCATATGGCCATGTCTGAACTGGGGTGGCTGAGTGAGCTAAAGAATGGTGATGGATTAAACCCAGATCAGTTGACTGGGGGTGAGTGTTTGATTTGCTCGAACACTCCGTCCATCATCCCCTTTTGTACCCCCCTTTTGCATCGTTCCGGGATATCTGGGCGGCAACCCTTAACATGGTGAATCCAGTGAATAACTTTATTTGTCAAGGAATCTGCATTTTCAGTGCCCTTACTGGTGTCATATTTGGGTACATTAACCATAAAGATTATATGTGCTTGATGCTTGTTAGTACTGAACCACTCGGGCCTTAGGTGTTTTGAGCTGTGTTGGGGATAGTGTGTCAAGGGTGACAAGGTGGATCTGGGGTGGGTAAAGTGTACCTGCACTGATGGCAGTCTACTACGGTCAGCTTTATGTTGACTTAAGCTAGATTCAATTTCAATTTGGTGCTCGGTACTAGGGGGATCCGGCTCTACCCTATGAGACATAGCAGCATGTGTAGACTGTATTGGGGCCTTGTACCAGAGCGCTTGCCAGTAATAACTGCTTCATGTACTATGTGTTCTATCCGGCGAGGGTGATATCATATGACTGCATTGGCACAGAATTGCTATGCACCGATCGTGAAGACTTCTTTTGTAAAAGGAGCTTGACCACAGAGGTTTGGTCTTCGATCATTGATCTCTACTTCTAATCTAAGAGTATTGACAAGATGAGTTGTTTCTTGGGAGTCAGTGCTGTTACTGGAACCTGGCTCTATGGTAGAGGCATGTACAGGCTGGGGAGGCAAAGAAGAAGGGCAGTGCTGCAGCCTATCTTCCCCTTCCTCCTCGAACAAACCTGCTGAAGGTAAAAACCTTTTAGAGCATGGGATAGCAGAATCCATCTGCTGGTGGCTACTACCCATAGGCTTATTAGAGGACTGACTGTCCCCCGCTCTCTGCTTTTTCCTCCCCTCCTGGCGCTGTAACCCCTTTCTTGGTGGTTTATGAAACATAGCTGGAATAACAGGCATGCGGCTCAGACTAGGATAGGTGTGAGTACTAAGTCGCTGGAGGGATTTGGCAGTTCAGCTGCGTAGTGTGGTCGCCCTTTAGGACATCATCGCACTCACTAATGAGGCTATCTATCAGATCTAAAACACAACTGCTGCCAGCATGTCTTCCTTGCCTTCTTCCCCTTATTATCCCGCCAAATTCTTCCCCTATCAACCCCACCTCCACAGACCTCCATTGTTTTCCTTTTCCCCATACCTCTAGGTTATCTAATGGTATCAGCTGGGCCACAGCCGCCACCAGCTGCCCTACCTCTGCCATGGGGGACTGCCGAGACCAGCAGCCACTGATTCCAAGAGGGACAGGCCACCTCTAGCGCTGAAAAGTGCCAACAGCCTCAGTCTTGGCCTGCACAGCTGAGCAGGAAACTCTTGCCAGGCCTTTTTTTTAGTGCCTTCAGCTTCATCCTGTGGCCAGCATCCGGTGTGAGCAGCAGGATGTTCACTCACTCTAGTAGACACTTCTTCAAGATCCCACTGGTTGTTCAATCTGAACCATATGCTGGACAGGGAGAACAGACGGGCATGCAGTAAGCTGTGGAGACTGTGGCCTGTGCCAGGCTCCCCTCCGTGGCCATGGCCTTCTTACCTCTTGGCTTATTAAATTATCCTCTCTTAGTGCCTTCCATGCTCCTGGCCACCAAAAGCAATTATTTACGCTGTACATTTGGATTACTATTATGTGTACTTTTTTTAAACTTAGGTCAATGTTTTTAATTGTTAGTGTTTAGGATGATGAATTTTTAAACATTTAGGGACATGGGCAATTCGACACGCTTTGACATGATTTTAATTGTCGCATGGAGCCCATGAAGAGGTTTCTGTGCACTTCGAGTTGTATTGTGGGGTGATTTGTGTGAATTTATTATTTTTCATTTGTATCATGTCATTCTTTTATGGGGTGTTATGCCCGAAAAAAGATACATTGATAATGAACAAGAGAGGGAAACGTTTTTCCCAGCATGCTCTAGAACTGTGACCTACATTTCCTTAATGGGCTTACTACTTCTGATAGCCCAATCTGTACCACCACCTACTCTGGTAATAGAACAAGCCTGGCTAAATATATCCTAGTTACAGCTGATTCGAAAAATGGTGCGGCCGTCGCAAACAATGAGTAAGTAAGTTAGTAAGTACATTTTTATTGTGTGTGGTTAATTAAAACCTTTACAATATTGATACACAGAAAAAAAGAATTTCGAAATAGCATTGAATAAAAATACTTTGACATTCTATGATGTCCTTTTTCTTTAAAAAAACAAATTTACATTGTCAGAGTTCTGAGCCTTTGGTTGCACTTCAAACAATGAAAATGCGCTTATTGTGCAATGTGGCCCCAGGCGCATTTAGGAGATTGTTAAGGTGCTAGCATCAGATTTAGTAGCTGAAGGTGTGATGTTATTGAAGTCAAAGGGTATATGATGTGACTTTGGCCACTCCCACAATTTTTGTGAATCGACTCCCATACCTGAAATCCAGGGTACTGTGACTCCTTACTCTTCATCCATGCAAGGGTGTTGCAATATTCTAAGACATATAAAATAACACTTAGAGCTATCACACATCTACACACTAGGGGGCATATTACCAAGCAATAGCGATAATTATTGCTATTGCGTGGTTAGAGACAAAAATTTATCGCTGAGCTGCGGCAATTTATTACCAAGGTTTATCACAAATGCGATAAAAATCGGCCGCAATGCATGAATATCGCTGAAAAGTCCGCGATATTCATGCATTACCGAGCTAATGCTCTTAGCCAGGTTATCTACCTCCCATTGGATAACATGGCTAAGAACTGCTCAGGGCAGGTGTTAGCTTTTGGAGATATTCGCGCTTAGCGCGAATTACTCCAAAAGTTGGTAGTAGGAGATAGCGATGTTAGCGACTGTTTCCAGTCGCTAACATCTTGGCACGCCCACTTTGCATGTCATTAGTGATAAATATCACTGACATGCAAAGTGGGGCCCAAGATGGTCGCTATCTCCTACTAGCTGTCGCTAACTGGTGTTAGCGACAGCTAGGTAATAGGGAGATAATTTTATCTCTGCTTTCTTGGCTTTTAAAGCCAAAAAAGCGGAGATAAAATCCCTTGATAATATGCCCCTTTGTTATATTGTAGCCTTTTAAATTCAGCTACATGCACTTTCCAATTTTTAGCCCAAGCTACAAGCTGAGACTGTAAGAAGAGTGCATGGCATCTAGCCAGTGGCTTAAAAATGACCCATGTTCGATGCCTAGTGAGTCTGAAAGTGACAGGCATACAAGGCGCCGCTTTGCTGTCATCTTGTGTTTATCCGCGCCTGGTGGTATGGGCTTCAATTGTCAGTGTGCTGATCCAGATCCGCCGCCCCCGACCTGCCACCCTGCTGTCTAGCATTAGATTGATGCCCAGTCCAGTAGGATCTGGGAGGAAGTCCATATGATCTGCTAAAAAGACTGTACCTTTTTTGACACTGTGCCTTGCGAGGGTTGTGGTTTCAGCATTTTTCTATATATTCACTCTTGGATTGTTTCCTGTGTGTGCCTTAAGGCAGACAGTTGTTAAACGTGAATTAAAGGATCAGTATGAAGCTATTGATACTGACAAAGTCACCAACCCATGCCCTAGGGGTAAGAAAATGCTCATTTGATTACCGCAGTGTTAATTAGTTGTGGAATAATTGACTCAGCATTTAGCTGTAGCTGGCCTTTCTGGTTCAGCGTTAAAGCATGCTCACACCTCTCAGTCTCGAGGCATTTCATCAACTTCTCTTAATGATCTCACCGTACAAATTACACGTTTTCCAGGAGGTGTGTATATAGCTGTTTAGTGTATGTTCCATATGCACATAACATGCTCCTCTTATCTGGTGCAATAATAATGTGCTTTGTACATGGGTTCTGTGCCATATGTGCTGTTCTAAATTAAAAGTTCTTCTGTCACCTCATTTAATATACTCAGTTAATCAACCTTGCCAGCATGAAAGGTCGAATTTGTGCTGTCAGAATTCAAACCTGGTACCTACAGATATCAGGATATCACCCGCAAGACCGTAACTCACAGAGCTATCTTAATGACAACTGGGTGACTTTATGTTATGTTATTAGCATCTGTAAAGTGCATAGTCTGTCATTATTTTGGCCTCTTAGACTGCCCATCATATTCCAATAAACCCATCCAAAGAAGTACCCTTCATGATGTATTTAAAGTCTACTGCTCCATGTACAGAACTGTGCGGCATGACGTACTTGGGGTGACGTTGATCAATGGATTGATATGTACAGTACCAGCCACCATTTTGATATTTACAGTGCCATCCACCATTCTGTTAGCACTTTGCGGGTGATCTGAAAGTCAAGGCTATGGCCAAGACCACTGGAATTATGCAATTTGTGACTGTGATCTTTTCTGCATAATTATGAAATTTCCACTCTTTCTACATAGGCAATCATCTTCTGCACACCAAATTATTTCGATTTTCTTGCCACATATTGTGGACATTCCCTGCCTTATAATTCTTGTGGCCCTGGCTATGGGTGTATGGTATTAGTATAGGCGAAAAGTGCCAGATTGTTTATATATTGTTTGTAAAAATTTCAGCTGTGTAGTATGCCCGTTGACCAACACTTAGAGATATTGTGAGCTGGGAATTGCTGTCTGAATGAAGCATCAGCTCTGTAACTCATGATAACCAAGAGGTGGCTTATCAGGGCTGTGTTGGATGTATTTGAGCTGCTTCCTCAAGTAATCTGCACATGCTTTTGTGTGAAGTGTTTTGATGCTTACTAGTTAGAACTTTTGGAAGCCCCTTGATAGCCAACTCTGCGCCCATGACAGTCAGATAGAGCAGAATTTCTATGTGGTGCATCCATGTTGCCACACTTAGCTTTACTGGATTCGGGAACCCTGAACCAAATGTTGCAAGTTGAGAAAACAAGCTGATGAAAGCACTTGAGGTTTTCACTGCAACAAGTGGGGAGGATCATTACATGCTCCTCCCTACCAGACACCCTATTCCACTTACCCCCTACCCTCAACCAGCTGCGTCCGTGCAGGTAAGAGCAGTGTGACCGGATTGGGGGGATTCGACAGGGGAACACAAGGGAAAATTTGATAAATAATTAATTTTCGCTTATGGGCATCTGTCGAAATCCCGCCCCCCACCCGGCACAATCACCCCACCACTCTTACTTGCACGGCCCGTGGATGCCCTCAACCCCTGCAGTACCTGCTACCCGGCTCACATTTACCACCTGCTCAGAGTAGGTGGTATAAATGACAGTTAATCTGTGCAGATTTCCACCCGGTAAAACCAAGTCTGCAAGTTATTCCCAATTCCTGGGAGTTAACTCGCAGTGCATGGTATGTGGGTGTGCACTTAGCCAATAGGTGCAACTCATAATCGGGCCTGTTTAGCATACATAAGGTGCTTTAAATGTATGCAGACTGTTGAATTTAAACTGATTGTTGGATGTTTTTGTATGAAGTGTCTTGCCAAAGTGATAGTGCCTTGTAAGGCGTACCTGTACTACGCTACCTGTGTGTGGGGGTACGTTACCCCACTAAAAGAATGTCTGTTCCATGATGGTTGTGTCTGAATTTTACTCTTTTAGGAGACAAGGCAAACAGATCAAACTTTTATAGTTTGATGTATTACATGCTACATCACATTACTGTTTTAAGAAGTATGCCATTGACAATTTTTCATATAAGTTGCTTGCATGTATGTACACAAAATAATCTATTATCATTACATGCATGGGAACAATTTCAGATGTAAATGAAGTGGAAGAGCTCTAAGTCTAGCTTAGTGGGATCCAGCTTTAAATTGGCAGGGTTCCAATTACCCTAAACTGGTGGTTCCTCACTGCATTTAGGAGTGGGGAACCATCAGATTTTCAATGGTGTAGTCTCAACTGGCACTGTGTTGGACACCTCTGACCCAGCAGCCCATTGATCACATAGCTGATAGGGTATATGGGTTGAAAATCTTACTCTTGATAGGGTGGGACTTCCTATACATAGTTTTCTTGGCCTGGACCTGGATTTAAGGGATTGTAGTCCAAGGCAGTGAAAATAGTTACCAATGTGCATGGAGTAAAGCCCTTATGTGTTAGGGCCATTATTTTATATTTTATTTTTTTATTTAAATTTTTATTTGAGCAGGTTCAAAACGATATATCTTAAATAAAGGTTTTATAAGGTACAATATAGAAAAAAAGGTATACACAACATAATACTGCAAAAAACAGTAAAAGAAAAATTCATTGCCTTAATCATTTCCATTATTTTGTTGTGCACAAATAAACCTCTATTTTCGAGAATTTTGCACTGCAAAACATATCTTAATAATGCTAATCAACTGCCACAATATGGTGGCTGGCATATATTCAAGCTATGACGAAAGTGCTCCTGCCAAGTTGCAGGGAACGAGCCTTCTCAAAACAATCTCCACCAATAAAGTGCTGATGGCTAAATACGGTTGAGTAATACCCTGCTGACATGTTAGAGGAAGGGACATCTGCAACACCTGCCAAGTTCTAACTGAGCCTCCTGGTTTTGAAAATGAATGAATAAAGGAATTAAATATGTCATCAACACTTGAATGAGAAGATGTGACATTATTTTGGTTGTGTGTTCAAGACTTTATTGTGTGCTTTTAAATTAATTACAATAAAAGCAAGTCACATAAAACAGGACAAAAGTGAACAGCTAGTGTCATTCGAAGGTCTTAAAACTAATTTAAAAACTGCAAGCATTGACCTAAAGGAATATGGCTTGACTCCATTCCAAGTAGGAAGCTACTCTATTTTTAAATAGGCGTCGACTCAAGTTTCTGTATTTTTGCAAAATCATCCACATGTTTGCCTATGACACAGTCATCCTCTGTACTTATCTTGCCAAGAAACTGTGATGGTGTTAAGTCACTTAAATATAGACATAAACCAAACACCTGATACAACATCAGCCTGGAACAAGTGCCTTGTTATTTTTAATTTCAAGGTCAAACCAAGAGTAATAGCCAAAACAGAGTAGTCTGAATTGTCATATTTTCACCTTGTATGTAAAATGTAAAGCACCTTAAGCTAGCATTTTGATGATTATTGGTTGTATCAAACATTACAAAGGTAACATTGCAAATTCCATCTCAGATAACATACAGTATATAAGGACTGCCATTTGGCCACCTGCCAGGAGAGGTCCTACGCCTAAATTATCGCAAGCAAGATACTCGCTGCATCACATTTACTACTGAAAGCTGATATGGAGCCTGAGCCCAGGAGGAGTTGATGCTAATGCAGAAGAATATTTGCTCTTTGCGAGTAACACGGACTCCCTGACTTCTGATCATTATAGTGTTATGCTGTAAACAAGGGGGCAGATTTACAAGCCCCTTGCGCCACTTTTACGTCACTTTTCCCATGTTAAAAGTGACGCAAAAGTGGCGCAAGGGGCTTGTAAATCTGTATCGGTATGCAGTGCGCAAAATCTAGCTTCAAGGTATTCTACTTTCTATGCTCTCCTATTGTAACACATTTTAAACCATTTTAGAAATGTTCATTTTATTCTTATTGTTTGCAACATTTGTGCTGTTTTAATTGTATTTTGTGTGATTATTGTAGGTGTTTTGAACAACAGGGTTCAACAGTTGAAATAAATGCACTTTCTAGGTAAAGTTTCTTTTTCTGAGTGCATCTTGTGAATGTGGCCGATTGAAGAAAATGAAAAAGATTTGTTTCATTGATACTGTTAGTAACCTAAAAGCCTTGACTTCACTTCAACTATGTATTGGGTGGAGTGTGGCGGGGCTACAAAATCCTGTCTTTCACATTCAGTGTTGGTGTATTGAACTAAGAAAGGACATGCCAAAAGTAATCTCCCCTGCTGTGGATAAGTGACCACTAGTGCCTCAAGAGGAATTTTCTCAAAGAGAAGCATCTTGTATATTGGACTTTACCCTTCCAGATATAGATTTTGAAATATGTGGGAAGTGTAGGACACAAGCTAAAGACAATAAACCACAAACCCTGGTCACGCCTTCACAGACACTGACCACTGGAGTGCAACGTTTTAGCAGTACGGCCTCAGAACATTCCTCACTAATGTCCTAAATATCGGCTACTCAAGATCGGGTATTAATTGGCAACCAGTTATATAATTCTTCTGACCAGGAGGTGAAGGTTTCTGCCTCATCCTTCTGTAAAGAGAGAATCTTATCTTCTATTTAGGCACTTATCAAGAGTGACTGTTTATTCAAAGATTACTCAAATACGATATTGCAAAATTGTGAAATTTTGCAAAGCAAAGGTATTGATGTTTTTTTCTGGTGTTTGAGGTTGGTGGGCAGGATAAATTTGTGTTTTTCTGACAAAGAAATAGGGAGGGGTTTAATCAAATTTTTTTCTGGTAACAGTAAACGCATGGTAGACAGCAAAGGGCTGAGAGTCTACTTTGTAAAGGATGGTAGACTGGTGTCATTCAGGGAATTGGTGCACATTCATGATAATTATATTAAAGACGAAATAAAAAAAAAGTGGTTGCTGGCTGTTCTAAATAGTGAATGCACGTCTATTTCTTCTCTATTGCCCCTTAATTAGCAATGATCTAAAAGTTGTATCTCAGAATGTAGCAGGAATAAAGAATAGTAGAAAGAAGCTATAATTTATAAGTTCATTAAATGCGATGTGGTTTGCCTCCAGGAGCTTGGTGTGATGGGGAGCTCCAGTGTGAAGATTTTTTTCATCTTAAACTGTAAAGCTAGGCCATCTAGGAAGGGTGGCGCAAAAGGGGGAGGTAGCAATTCTTTTGACTAATAAGATCAAGCGGAACTATGCATGCCATAGAGATCCCCCTAATCTCTTTCTGGCAGTAATACTGTCCCATTTAGGTGGTGAAGGATCACTACCCTTTCTACTGGTAAATGTCTATATAATCCTCCTGATGCTCCCTACGACTCACTTGTGAATATGGTTTTTTTAATATATAAAAAACTGTTTAGATAAGGAGCAGGCCTCACATGTAATATTGGTAGGAGAATTAAATTGCAAAATTTTGAATCTTGCTCTAAATCAGTTGTGTGATATTGAAAAAAGAGGAGGCATTGCGTACACCCCCCATTATATTCCCGACTAATGTAAGAACTTATAAGAGAGGTAAGTTTTTTCTAGACCAGTTGAGAAGCAATGGCTGCTTAATCGTTAACAGGAGACAACCATCAGGCTCTCCAGCACAGAATATGCATAAATCTCCGAGGGGGAAGGCTGGATTACATGGTTGTTAGTTTCTCCTATTCTTTTTGCTGGGTGATCTAAAAGTAGTGGACTTTGTGACGATCGTTTGTTGGTCTCCCATTAGTTCTTGAAAGTTTGATTGGGCCTCCTTTGAATTTGACAAAAAAAACAGGGAGAACCCAGAATGATCTATATCCTAAAGAATAAACTAGAAAATGCTATCAATAATCTAGATGCTTGGGTAAGTGATGCATTCTGTGGTTTAAGCATGTTTATGAAGCAGATTGTTACAGACTCCACTTGAGCATTGTCCAAGGGTAATTCCAAGCCTATTCCTCTTGTGATCCTCCTATTAAATAGAGAAATAAACATATTAGTTGGAAAACAATTTATACTCAACTGAGAGGAACACCCAGGTGTTTCTATTGAAGAGGCAAATAAACCATTCAAAGACTCTCCTAAAAAATGAGGCGAGCAATTGGCTTTGGGTTGATATAAGAGAGGCTGTTGTCAAGGGGCAGATGAGAAACTTCTGGGCTTTAGCAGCAGAAGGTTGTGGTTAAGGATTAGATCCATTCCCTCTACAATTGAGGAAGACAGCTGGATGCACTTCATTTCCACTCTATATGTGGTAAATGGAGAGTTAGATATATTCCCTGTGTCAAAAGGTAGTATATATACTCACTCCTCATTGTTAAAGGAAATTGATAAGGCCATTCACGGAATGTGTTCCTCTGCCGTGATGGGCCCAGATAAAGTCCCAACTTCAATAATAAAACAGGAAGTTACCTTTTGGAGTAAAATATTGTTCCTGGTCTTTAAAAGCTTTTATGAGAATATGAGGGTCCCCTCTTCTTGGACTGGAAACATCATAATCCCCTATTTAAAAAAGGAGACCGAAAACAGCCAGGAAATTATCATCAGATCACACTTTTAGATGCAGTGTGTACAAATGTTACAAAATCATTACTGACTCAAGCAAGTGAACAGAAGATAATAATATCATACAGCTTGAGCAAACGGGCTTCTGTCAAAATCACGGTACCATTGATAATACAGCTGCCTAAAAATTGATTAGTGAGAAACATGTAACTGCTAGAGGGGAAGTGAACCATGCAGCCTCTATAGATTTCTCCACAGCATTTGATAAAGTGGACCCTTCAATACTGTGGAGAAATCTGTCAGGATTAGGCCTGCCAGGTGCCCTTTTACATTTAGTGATCATCCTCCACTGCTTTACTTGGTGTAGAGCAGCCAGGGTCGATGCAGGTAGCAGCGGTGGAGTGGTAGGGCGGGTGGGGGGATTACGACGGACGATGCAGAGGAAAAATTAAATAAATAATAAATGTTCCCTCCTCATCATCCGTCAAAGTCCACCCCCACAACCCGGCCCCACCGTCCTGATGCTGTTATCTGTATGGACCTCGGCTGGTGTTGAGTACTATCAGGTGGGGATTAGGGCCATCATTAGAAGATCAATATTTCTAAAAGTAAAATGCTGTGCTTTCACTGCAAGAAGAAACTTAAACATGCAACATTTCACTGGCATCTGGGATTGGGGGAGGACATGGCGGCCAGTGCTTAGCTGATCGAGAAGCTCAGGCGGTCGGGATTATTATTTGGACTTTCTGTGCCGGCTGGATGCGGAACTGAGGTGTTTCGGAGGCCGCAGCACCTGTGAGGGTGGCGGCAAAACTTTATGGCGAAAGTTTAACTGTTTTCATTTAAGTTTTTCATGTTTTGGAACGGAGAGTTGCTGGTGACGTAAGTTTGGTGAGAGGCGTAGGACAGCAGAACCTCGTGGAAGCTGGGCGGGGGCTGTTAGTACGGCTGAGATCACTGCACATTATCTGACGGAGTCGGGCGTTGTAAGAGGCCTGGAGGACACTGCTGGTGAGGAGTTCAAAGTATTGGGGGGAGGGGGGCCAGATAAACTGCTTTTGTTTTTTGGGATTCTCTCGATATAATTTTCACTCAGCCCTCATGCTAGAGGCAACTGTGGTGGGGTCTAAAGTCTGCTCAGTGTTGACATTCGAGGGCGTGAGCGATAGGGAGACTCAAGTTCAAAATCAATTTAAAATTCAGGAGGTGCATGCAATATTGTGGACATGGGCAGCACTGGGAATCCGATGGGGAGGAAGGTCACGGCAAGGCTACATAACTGGAAAGCCATAGTGTGTTACAACAAGAAACTCGGTCTCCCACAATGCACTGATTATGCACTAGGAAATAAGAAGTAGCAGGGTAGACCTAAACACTCGGGTACGAGCGGGTCCTTCTTCACAAGGCTGGATTGCATGGAATCAACACATTCAACTCATCCAGCAGGGGTTGATAGGAATTTTTTTTAAAAAGAGAAAAGAACCTTCAGAGCCTAAGCTGAAATATAAATACACTTTAAGGAGTACTGGTACAGTTTCATCGGATCCCACTGAGATTACTGAGGTAGACCCACCAACATATCAGAAGAGCACAGTGAGTGAGGTTGTGAACTCTAAAAGTCAGAAAAAAGCTGTCAAATTAAAGAATAAAAATGAAAGGAAGGTTAAAATAGAGACACAAAGGCATTAAAGGCAAAACTTACACCCTCACTAAAAGACTACTTTTAAAGAACCCCCAGTACATTGATTTTAAAACCTGTAAATTCTAGGCTCATTGAACTGGAAAAGGGCAATAGTAGCATGTGCACGGCCTCTCAATTTCCGGAGGGTATATTAAGTCCTAATAAATATCAAGCTTTAGTAAATATGGTTGTAGAAGAGACCTCAAAAGAAGTTGTGTCTATAAACCATGATGATGGGCTAAAATATACTGTGGATGGCACTCAATCCGAGCTTAGTCAGCATGTTGAGAAGGGAGCGGAAAAGGATCTGGCAGAAGATACACTAAGCTCTTCAGTTTTAGGTCTCTTACATTCTGTAACAGATGAAATGAGTACTGGGTTCAAGGTGTCAGAGAAAAATCAAGCAGAGATTAAAGCATTTTGTGAGAAGACAGAAGATTCTCTGACACTAAGAACAACGACGATGGAAAGTAAGGTGGAGGAGCTTACCGTTAAAGTTCGCCAAAATGTTAGAGACCTTACTAAGTTAAAAGAACAAGAAATAGGCATGCAGGACAAGCTCGAATAAATTGAAAACTCCCAGCGAAGGAATAATCTGTGACTACTCAAAATTCCAGAGGGAGCAGAAGGAGGCGATATAAAAGATTTCATAGTTAAATTGATTAAAGAAACAATTAAAATTGACTGCACCGAACAGGCTTTAGCCGCGGATATTCAGAGAGTGCATAGAGATCCGTTTAAACTTAGGCCAAATAAAACGAGGCCAAGGAAAATTCTGATTCACTTTCTGACCTATAATCTTGACGAAATTTTGAATAAAGCGTTAAAAGTAAACACACTGAGTGTGGAAGGATTTTCATTTCAAATTCGATCTGATGTCTCCTCTATTACAGCCTTAAAACAGTGGGAGCTGGGGAAACTATAGATCTTTTTAAACAATCAGGTGCAACAGCTCAGTTAAAATTCCCCGCAACTTTAAAAGTGATGTTTAATAACAAGAGGAATGTGTTCAGAAGAGTTGAGGAAGTGGAGGCATTTCTACAGTCTATTTCCAATCAAGGAGGCGGATCAGTTCCTCTGCAAATCTCATGGGCACAAATATAAATGATCAATGAATAATAACCAAAATGACTTATAATGCAGATGCAAAGAGTTGTATATATTTGAAATTCTCATTATCCCAACCACAAAGGGAGTTCTCATAGGCCAGAGTAGGGCCATAAGAGAAGGTGGGGGTTCTCCAGGGGAGCACTTGGAAAGGTAAGGGGGGTATGGAGTACGGCACTGGGTGGGGAGCATAGGGGAAAAAAAGCAAAAAAAATAGTACAAATTGCCATAATAATTCTCATACGATGTCACATAGCTATATAAGGAATAACAAAGATGGTCATTACTGATGCAGTAACATATTTAAGAGTGATGTCCTGGAACCTAAATGGACTTAGGGTGAAACCTAGAATGGAAAGAATACTTCAATATATTAAGGATGCTGCAGAGCAAAATTTTATCCGGCAAGAAACACATCTTACTGAATTGGAAATAAAGGATTTATGTAAAAAAAGGAAGTGGATTCATGAAGTAATATGTACCACACAAAACACAACAACTAAGGGAGTGGCTATAATCATTAAAGATCCTGCATTATTAGTGGATAATTTTAAGGTAGATAAATTGGGTAGATGGGTTATAGCTAGAATAAAATTCCATACATATAAATTTACGAATGTGGGGTACTATGGTCCTAATTTGGATGATTTACTTCTCTTAAAAGAATAATTAGCGGAATTATTACCTTTTCAGGACCCTTTAATTCTGGCGGGTGATTTTAATTTAGTTTTGGACACTGTTTTAGATAGGTTTGTAAATAGTAGATCAGCCCTGAATGGTGGGATGAGATTGTTGCTAAAAAATACAATGAAGCACCAAAGCTGGATAGATATATGGAGGGCAAGGATGGGTATCAGGAGGGGATACACCTTTCATAATAAAAAGTATAATCATAAATCATAAATCCAGCAGAGAACTGAGAGAATGGGTAAAGGAGATAAGACATCTAGGGGATCATCTTTCAGATCATGTACCAGTCATATTATCTCTGAAACTTCCTGGTAACCCTATTAACATGAGATGGACACTAGATTGTGTGATTTGGTTAGATCCGGATGTAACTACTAGTTTAACAAATGACAAAGTAAGCTACTTCCAGACTAACTTGGAAACTGCAGCTATTGAAATAATTTTGGATGCTTATAAAGCCTTCTTGAGAGGTAGGATAACTGCCATTCAAATTACTAGATAAAAGAAATAAAAGGCAGAAATAGGAAATATTGAACATAAAATTCAGAAACTAGAGAATGATGCCACCCCTCAGGAAGACGCTTTACAAAGACTCAGATTAGAGCTAGTAGAGCTGCTAGATGCTAGACTCAATAAAAGGTTGGAAGCCAGTAAGCTGGCTAATTTTGTATATGGAGAAGGTTGTGGCTGGTTTCTAGCTTGGAAGAGTAAAAACGATTGGGCTAAAGCTAACATAAAAGAAATAGCTTGTGAAAATACTAGGAAACTATGTAAAAAGCCTCAAGAAATTGAAGAAGCTTTTTATGGCCAAAGTATAGAAGCATGGTTTGAGAATATTTCCTTAAAAAAATTACTGATGTAAAATTTGATAATCTCAATAGGCCAATAAGTCAAATTGAAATTAAAATGGCAATAGCTTCAGGGAAAAAAGGAAAGGCGGCAGGACCTGATGGTCTTCCCGGAGAACTGTATAACATTTTAGGAGAGGTTCTTATCCTGGTAATGGCTAGTTTATTCTCTCATATCTTTGAAAAAGGGGGAAGATTGTCACCTTCTTGGGATGAGGCATTGGTAGCAATAATATTGAAACCATCTAAGTCGCCCCAACAGTATGATTTACATAGGCTGATTTCTCTGCTGAACTTGGACTATAACATTTTTACTAAGATTTTAGCGGAAATAATGAACGGGATCATTACTGATTTAATACACGAAGATCAAAAGGGATTTGTGAGAGGTAGATGCGTTCAATATTTAACATATAATTTGATTAGGGCCATAGATATGGCAACTTTATAAAACCCCAATGGCTATTATTACGCTGGATGCACCAAAAGCGTTTGACCGGGTGAATTGGTCCTATTTAAATTTTATTCCTAATAAACATAACTTGGGCAAATAATTTTGCAGGGCAATCTCATCAATATATCATACCCCAACAGCAAGAATATTAATAAACAGCAACCTCTCTTCTCCCATACCAATTCAAAGAGGGACTAGGCAGGGATGCCCCCTTTCACCCCTGCTCTTCAATTTGTATATTGAACCGTTCGCTGAGAAGATTAGATGGCATGACCACATACTCCCTTTTAATTGTAAAAATTGGGGGAAAAAGTATCCCTGTATGCAGACGATATGCTGAATATTACATCTGATTGTCCATTCCCTGTATATATAACTTAGCTGAGCAGTTTGGGAAGTTCTCGGGATACGAGATAAACCAGTCTAAAACTGAATGCATGGCATGGAATGTGGCTGTGCAGCCAACTACTTATTCTTTAACCCCTTCGCTGCTCATGACGAGCTCAGCTCGTCATGAGGCACAGTGGAGCTGTGCTTATGACGAGCTGAGCTCGTCATGAACAATGGGTTTCAAGGAGAATCAGCACAGGAGGGGAAAACCATAAGCAGCCAAGGTGTTAAAAAAAGAAATAAGATATTTGGGCATCAGGATCACTCAAAATATCAATGATTTACCTGACACAAATCTACACAGAGCTGATAAAGAATTGTCAGAATCCTTAAAAAACTGGGCGTACTTACCTTTGAGATTAATCGGTAGGGTTAACCTGGTCAAAATGATGCTCCTGCCAAAATGTATTTTTGTTTTTCAAAACATACCTTTAGCATTTAAAGAAACTGGATTGAAGACAATTCTGGGAAAGATATATTATTTTATTTGGGCTTCTAAAGGAACTAGAATTCCGTATAAAAAACTACGATGGAGGAAGAACAAGAGAGGCTTATGTGCACCGGTTCTGATATATCATGCATGGATGTTCCTATTAAAAGCAGGGAAAATGCTTATGTGGGAACCAAATAGTTTAGATATATGCAAAATGTATGAGGCAATGTTGCAAGATGTAAAGGGTGGAGATCAAGCTTTTTTATATAAATCTGGAGATCCACGTTTTTTAAGAAGGTCCGTTTAAAGATTTTAAAAGACTTGGCCAGCGATTGGTATAAAACTAGGAAGCTTCTCAAGATAAGTTATTTCAGTGCAATGGCTCCTATATGGGACATACCAGGGTCTCCCGAATGGACTAAAGATCTATTAGAGGTACCACTTAAAGCAGCAGGGATTAACTAATGGGCCCAACTCATCCCAGAACGCAGTGTGTTATCATGGGAAGTTTTTAAGGAAATAACAAATAACCAACTTTCCAGATTAAAGTATTTACAAATAAAAAGCTGGCCCCAGTCAAGCGGCTTTGCAGTCGGTAACGCAAATGAGATGGAGTCACCTTTAAGAAAGAATCAATGGAACAAGAAGGAAGGGGCAAATCTATATTGGCTTTTGATTGAATTGGCAGATTAAGATTTTATCCTTCCAACACAATTGTGGGGAGAATGCTTGCCGCGTTCCAGCACAGAAACGTTATGGCAAATATCTTATGACCTGCTATATTCTACTGTACATGCTGCCAATTTAAGAAGAAAGCAAATTTTCTGTCTCCACAGAGTGTATTGGTCACCCCACAAGCTTTCCAAGTTTGCGAAGGGTACAGTTCCCTTCTGTCTAAAGTGACAGCTGTATAAAGCAGATGATTAGCATATGTTCATAAGTTGCCTAGCGTTAAATCTTTTTTGGTGTTCAGTTATTAGAGGTATGACAGAAATATTTGGTTTCAAAATAGAGGTGAGCATCTTATTGATATTTTTACGTTTATTTCAAAACTATGAGATATTATCACTGGATAAAAATAAATTGTGTTTTTACCTTATTATATTAGCTCGGAGAGAAATTTGTAAGTGTTGAATTAAATCTGTACCTCCTACCTTCTTAGATCAGATACATTCTATTAAATATGTAATTAAATTAGATACAGCTGGGATGACAAATAAGAGTGAAAAAAAGTAACAGTTTTGGATACCATGTAAGATCTGGCTGGATAATTTATAACAAATAGAGAATCATGTCCAATGATTAAGCCTCTACATGGAAATACTTCACTACTTGGGTTAGTCCCGTTGGCCACCCAGTTAGTAGAGCGGGATAGACTGAAACCGAGTAGCTCTCTGTAAAGTGCTTCCCATTTAAACCAGAGTGTCTATGGTGGTGCAAATCAGTCAGGTGGCCACAGTGGACTTCGAATATCTCTGGAATTGTTTAACCCCTTCCATGCGGCCCCGATTCTGCGCCTGAGCGGCAGAATCGCGAGTGGGCGGGTTCATGGCGGCCCCCAGCCGTCATCAGCACACGAGCACCGTAGTGCATGACGGCTGGGGGCCGTCATCAGCATGGAAGGGGATAAGGGCGTATGAGGACAAAAAAAAAAAACATTTCACTGGCATCTGCGGCCCACAAATCAGAAGCAGTGAAGTCCTACACCTTCTTGGGGAAAATAATGTGTAGTAGTCTGAGCAATAAGCCTCATGTTGAGAGTAACGTGTAAAACACAGTCTCAGGCAAAGGGTTTGGCATCTCTTTATGGGGAATAAGGCAGAAGACATTTCTTCTATCTTTAAGAGGTCTATCGAGTTAAAATTCCCCAACGCTGCTTTTTGCATTGGAGCTTATTCATGTGGCTAAATGTTTTTTTTTTTAATAAAGTAGAAGGGAAAGTGTTAAGAAACCATACCTCTTTCAATACCTCGATTTCAGTGGCAGTATTTAGGCTGGAAATAGGTATAAAAAGTGCTTTTGCTCAGGGCCTGGCAGGGGGTTTTACACTGGGTGGCTTTCCTGGAGAGGAGTGAAGAGGACACATTAAGGTAATTTATGAGAAAATACATTATTGTACACCTCAAGTGATCCTGGGGGGCGGAGACTCTGACCAAAATAAGCTTTATGCTGATAGCAGTGCTTTGTTTTAAGTAGGAAATAAATGAGCTGCAGTAATCACTCTGTAATGGGCCATCACTAACATCTTTTGTCATTGATATCCTAGCTGCGAGTATATTTCAGAAAGAAGGGGCTCCAAATACTATTATTCAAAAACTGCACCCCCATTTCTAATAGATACACTGTGGATACTTTTACACGCTAGTAAAGCCTGCCTGACCATAATAGTATTTTGGCAATAATGTATTTGGATGCATTTTAAAAAAGGTACACCATTTACCAGCAATGTTTAAATATGTTTTGTGTTTAAATAAGTTGAGACATATTTAAACATTGCCAATTTAATAGAATAATTGTCAAAAATTCTGAGGGGGACCTGGCTAATTTTATTCATTCACTGGGGTGGCGCTGCATTACAAAGTTTGAATACCACTATGATAGAGAAAAAGAAAAAGTCATTGGTATACAGAATTTCTTTTCATGCTGTAATGCAGCTTGGACTAGATCCAAATCTGGTCCTTTCACTGCCTGCGTCACCACAGAAGGCTAGCCTAAAACAAGTCTCATGGGCCTTAGGTTATCGCCTGGATTGTGAGACTTGTCTTAAAAAGAGGGGATACCAAAATATAAAAGATTACATTTTTATGAATAGAGTACAACCTTATACGAAATGGAACTTGCCCCAAGGAGTGAGAAGGTTTTGGATCCTGTTGCAGTTAGATATGCTTCTACTGAATTTTCCCACAGCAAAATTGTACGGTACTTTTGCAAAATGTAATTTTTGTCAGAATGAAACTCAAGAATGTATTTATTTATTGGCATTTTCAACAAAATACAATATCACTAACACAGTTAAGGAACATAAGTAAAGAATAATATGTGCGCACATATTTTCATTGGTTACATGTCTTGCCCGTATATTGCCATTTTTCGCCAGCCTGCATTATTGTAAGGCCATCTCACAAGTTAGAGGAAGCAGAAGAGGATGTAGCCGCCTCCAGCCTGCCCCACGATGGTCATTCTGGTAACCTCCAGTGAGTGTTTTACCCTGCCGCCATCTGCCCAATCCTGCTTGGTGCTACCCTGGTCTCTCAGCCTCAAAAGTGGTCAGTATTATCGGTATTCCCCTATTCCAGAGGGTGTAGTCACATGTATGATTTTACGGGGTCGCATTTATCTCTCGCCTAAGAGGACAGTACCAACAGTTTGGAATAGATAGACATTTGTTTCAGTAAAACAGTAAATCTCGAATCCAATCCATGAATTTAGGAGCCATTCTCCGCCCCCATCTGCAGGCCACCCTTCGCTTAGCCAGTAACGATTCAAGCGATACATAGCGTTTAGCCATCACCTCAACATCCGCAGTGTATCCCAGTAATGCCACAAGTGGGGTGAGTTGCTGCTGTGAATTCGTCATTTGTGACAGGGTACCAGCTACCTGTGTCCGATAGCTATTAGCCAAGTGGCATGGCCATGCCAGATAAAGGAAGTCAGCTCCCTCTGCTCTGCATCTATCACACTTGTTGTAGGAGTATAGTCGATAGCCTAGCTGGGGTATAGGAGATACGGTATAAGAATTTATAGTGCATTATGAATAATCGGCTACTGACCGTTATCTTTCCCATCTGTTGATAGCAGTATTACCATTGCTTGTCACTGAGGGTAACGCCTAACTCGGCCTCCCACCCGCATAATGCTCTAACTTCCATCTCTGTTTGGACTGCTTGAACTCTTTGGTATAACAGTTAGACTATGTTTGTGCGGTCAGGTGTTTACAGTAGCATATACAAAGGGGTAAGTGTGAGTGTCTCTTGGGGAATAAGGAGTAGCTGCCATGACATTACGCCTCAGCCGAATATACAAGAATATGTTCATCGGAGTTGAGGCAGTGTCTCCCAAAAAAAAACTCTCTGCTCAAGAAATTTTCCTCCTTGTGCAATTCCCCCCATGTGTGAAATCCAACCATCAGAAGCAACTATCTTGTAACTTGCTTCAGTTGTTTCCTAAAACTGGTAGTGGTATGATACGGGGAATATAGCTTGAGTTATTTGATCGGTGTAGCCAGATTCTGCCAGGCTGTGGAGGTACTGGTTATCGCTGTGATATCTGTTCCTGTTTCCTGAGGGCACATCCCCAAAAGAAACCGTTAATGGGATTGGCGCCATGTACCCCCACTCTATCGCCAGGTGTGTCATGTAGGGGGACTGTGGAACCAATATACAGCAAAATGTGCCTGAGCACAGAGAAAATATTATTCGAATTATGGGCTTTCAAATACCCCCATCGAGAAAGGATGCACTAATACATCCCAAAAAAGTCTAGGCTGTTTGCCTAAGCAAGCCAGATGAGTTGTAACTGGAGTGATCTAAAAAATTTACGGCAAGGGTTATATGGGATATTAAAAAATAAGGGGAAACATCCTTTACGACGCAACCTTTACCACGCAGTGCCTTTAAAACGCAGGTTTTTCAACGCAAGTCATTACAACGAATTGCGCAGGGGGCGCTGTAGGATAGGTAATAGTTTAATTTACTATCCAGCACCTTCCCTACTATCCACGGGGACTGGAGTTGGCATAGTAAATTAAACTATTCACTATCCAGCACCCCCCAACGCAAGTCGTTGTAACGACTTGCGTTGAAAAACCTGCGCTGTAAAGGCATGCGTGGTAAAAGCATGCATTGTAACAACGTACATCCAAAAATAAGTATAGTAGTTTGGGCAATATAACTACCTTGATTAATGATATACGACCTGCTAGTGATAGAGGCATGGCGAACCAGCACAATACAGAGTCTGTAAGGGTAGTCAGTGTTGTGCTGAAACTAGTGCAAATTAATTGCTCTCTGTCTTTGATAGGACTATCTTCAGATATTTGACCTCTGAATCGCACCATTTCAAAGGGTAGTCTGGAGTGTAGTGCGGGGTGCTCGAGGTAATGGGAAAGATCTGGGATTTTTCCCAATTATTAGTGACCCCAGAACACCCTCCATAGCTGATGGATTCCCGGAGAACTGGGTTGAGGCTCACCTGGGTGTCTCACACGTATAATGTGATTTTGTTGGCGTAAAGGGATACCAACCGTTGTCTAGTAGAGTACCATATTGTATACTCCCAATGATGCTGTCAGAGCTTGGCTGCTCGTGGCTCCACAGTCAAAGCAAATAGCAAGGGAAATAGCGAGCATTCCTGCCTAGTACAGTGGGAGAAAGGGAAGTAAGGAGAGCACTCACTGTTTATTTGAACCCTCGCTCGTGGCTGATTGTATAAGAGAACTATCCAATAAAAAAACGAGAGGAAACCAATGCGCCTCAAGACTGTCAGTAGATAGCCCCATTCCAGAGAAAATAATGCATTGGTGGCATCTAAAAAGACAGCCATCATGTCAGATTCGAGTTGATGTTTTACAATCATGAAAAAAGAGTGCAAAAATTGCGTCACTATTTTTGGTATAAAGCCAGATTGATCAGGCAGCACCAGGAACGTCATCAGGAGGCTGAGCCGATTGGCCAAGACCTTGTTTCCATGACAGTTTCTGTGGGCTCCATCGGGTATTCTCCCAGTCCTACCTCACCATCCTGGGATCCACGAGAGGGGGCACGAGCAGACACACACTCACAGCACAATCCTTGCGTATAAAAGGAGGCCCAGGCAACCCACAATGTGCAATGTCTCCAAAAATCAGGGAGGCCGGGGTATAAGTGCACGCATGTCTCTGTTGAACTAAGCTCCCCCACCCTGGGTCAGGCCATTAATTGGGATGTCAGATCACTGACCATCGGGTCAGTCCACAAATTGCGTAGCCATGCGATTATTCCTCTTGCGGGTTTGCAAATCGCTATGCCCGTGTTAGGCACCGGCCGCCATGCCCCACACTCACCTCTGGCCTGCGGCAGCTGCTGTGTCTCCTCTTTGTGGATGGGCCTCAGACCAGCTGGACTTCTCCTTCAGGCAAATGCCACGTCTGACCTCTGTTAGCATTTTCCAGGGCTCATGCGGGGTCCTCCTGCCTGCTCCTAGCGGTTTCTGCCCAGCGGCCGAGTTTCTGGGCCGGATCAGAAAAGGGGGTGGTGATGAACAGAGTGTCTGAATTAAGCAGACCACTCTTACCCAGTCCAAAGATCAGGGCTTGATCCATCACCGTTATTTATCTCACTGCACCATCCCAGCTCAGAACCTGGCTATATGCAAATCAGTCTGTCCCTGGCCCAGTGCATCATGGGAACAGGGCAGACTAAACTACCAAGCCAATTCTTCACCAGAAAGGAGACAAGCTACCGGGGACCGGTTTCTGGCATTTCAGCCGTCTTCGGCCCGGCTTGCTTGAATCCTGATGGTGCAGTGAGAAAGGGACTCATGTCTGAGTATACCCTGCCACACCTATAGTGGCCAAAAACGATTCTGAAAAGGGGGTGGTGATGAACAGAGTGTCTGAATTAAGCAGACCACTCTTACCCAGTCTAAAGATCATGGCTTGATCCATCACCGTTATTTATCTCACTGCACCATCCCAGCTCAGAACCTGGCTATATGCAAATCAGTCTGTCCCTGGCCCAGTGCATCATGGGAACAGGGCAGACTAAACTACCAAGCCAATTCTTTACCAGAAAGGAGACAAGCTACCGGGGACCGGTTTCTGGCATTTCAGCCGTCTTCGGCCCGGCTTGCTTGAATCCTGATGGTGCAGTGAGAAAGGGACTCATGTCTGAGTATACCCTGCCACACCTATAGTGGCCAAAAACGATTCAGAAAAGGGGTTGGTGATGAACAGAGTGTCTGAATTAAGCAGACCACTCTTACCCAGTCCAAAGATCAGGGCTTGATCCATCACCGTTATTTATCTCACTACACCATCCCAGCTCAGAACCTGGCTATATGCAAATCAGTCTGTCCCTGGCCCAGTGCATCATGGGAAGAGGGCAGACTAAACTACCAAGCCAATTCTTCACCAGAAAGGAGACAAGCTACCGGGGACCGGTTTCTGGCATTTCAGCCGTCTTCGGCCCGGCTTGCTTGAATCCTGATGGTACAGTGAGAAAGGGACTCATGTCTGAGTATACCCTGCCACACCTATAGTGGCCAAAAACGATTCAGAAAAGGGGGTGGTGATGAACAGAGTGTCTGAATTAAGCAGGCCACTCTTACCCAGTCCAAAGATCAGGGCTTGATCCATCACCGTTATTTATCTCACTGCACCATCCCAGCTCAGAACCTGGCTATATGCAAATCAGTCTGTCCCTGGCCCAGTGCATCATGGGAACAGGGCAGACTAAACTACCAAGCCAATTCTTCACCGGAAAGGAGACAAGCTACCTTGTTGTTAAATATTTTGTCCACCATAAGCGTGGAAGGGTATACTCAGATGTGAGTCCCTTGCTCATTGCACCATCAGGATTCAAGCAAGCCGGGCCGAAGACGGCTGTAATGCCAGAAACCGGTCCCCGGAAGCTTGTTTCCTTCCCAGTGTAAGAATTGGCTTAGTAGTTTGGTTTGCCCTGTTCCCATCATGCACTGGGACAGGAACAGACTAATTTGCATATAGCCAGGTTCTGAGCTGGGATGGTGCAGTGAGCTAAAAAATGATGTTGGATCTAGCCCTGATCTCTTGACTGGGTGAGAGTATTCTGCTTAATTCAGAAACTCTGTCCATCACCACCCCTTGTTGTTAAATATTTTGTCCACCATAAGCGTGGAAGGGTATACTCAGATGTGAGTCCCTTGCTCATTGCACCATCAGGATTCAAGCAAGCTGGGCGAAGACGGCTGTAATGCCAGAAACCGGTCCCTGGAAGCTTGTTTCCTTCCCAGTGTAAGAATTGGCTTAGTAGTTTGGTTTGCCCTGTTCCCATCATGCACTGGGACAGGAACAGACTAATTTGCATATAGCCAGGTTCTGAGCTGGGATGGTGCAGTGAGCGAAAAAACTGTGTTGGATCTAGCCCTGATCTCTTGACTGGGTGAGAGTATTCTGCTTAATTCAGAAACTCTGTCCATCACCACCCCTTGTTGTTAAATATTTTGTCCACCATAAGCGTGGAAGGGTATACTCAGATGTGAGTCCCTTGCTCATTGCACCATCAGGATTCAAGCAAGCCGGGCCGAAGACGGCTGTAATGCCAGAAACCGGTCCCCGGAAGCTTGTTTCCTTCCCAGTGTAAGAATTGGCTTAGTAGTTTGGTTTGCCCTGTTCCCATCATGCACTGGGACAGGAACAGACTTATTTGCATATAGCCAGGTTCTGAGCTGGGATGGTGCAGTGAGCTAAAAAACGGTGTTGGATCTAGCCCTGATCTCTTGACTGGGTGAGAGTATTCTGCATAATTCAGAAACTCTGTCCATCACCACCCCTTGTTGTTAAATATTTTGTCCACCATAAGCGTGGAAGGGTATACTCAGATGTGAGTCCCTTGCTCATTGCACCATCAGGATTCAAGCAAGCCGGGCCGAAGACAGCTGTAATGCCAGAAACCGGTCCCCGGAAGCTTGTTTTCTTCCCAGTGTAAGAATTGGCTTAGTAGTTTGGTTTGCCCTGTTCCCATCATGCACTGGTACAGGAACAGACTAATTTGCATATAGCCAGGTTCTGAGCTGGGATGGTGTAGTGAGCTAAAAAACGGTGTTGGATCTAGCCCTGATCTCTTGACTGGGTGAGAGTATTCTGCTTAATTCAGAAACTCTGTCCATCACCACCCCTTGTTGTTAAATATTTTGTCCACCATAAGCGTGGAAGGGTATACTCAGATGTGAGTCCCTTGCTCATTGCACCATCAGGATTCAAGCAAGCCGGGCCGAAGACGGCTGTAATGCCAGAAACCGGTCCCCGGAAGCTTGTTTCCTTCCCAGTGTAAGAATTGGCTTAGTAGTTTGGTTTGCCCTGTTCCCATCATGCACTGGGACAGGAACAGACTTATTTGCATATAGCCAGATTCTGAGCTGGGATGGTGCAGTGAGCTAAAAAACGGTGTTGGATCTAGCCCTGATCTCTTGACTGGGTGAGAGTATTCTGCATAATTCAGAAACTCTGTCCATCACCACCACTTGTTGTTAAATATTTTGTCCACCATAAGCGTGGAAGGGTATACTCAGATGTGAGTCCCTTGCTCATTGCACCATCAGGATTCAAGCAAGCCGGGCCGAAGACAGCTGTAATGCCAGAAACCGGTCCCCGGAAGCTTGTTTTCTTCCCAGTGTAGGAATTGGCTTAGTAGTTTGGTTTGCCCTGTTCCCATCATGCACTGGTACAGGAACAGACTAATTTGCATATAGCCAGGTTCTGAGCTGGGATGGTGTAGTGAGCTAAAAAACGGTGTTGGATCTAGCCCTGATCTCTTGACTGGGTGAGAGTATTCTGCTTAATTCAGAAACTCTGTCCATCACCACCCCTTGTTGTTAAATATTTTGTCCACCATAAGCGTGAAAGGGTATACTCAGATGGGAGTCCCTTGCTCATTGCACCATCAGGATTCAAGCAAGCCGGGCCGAAGACGGCTGTAATGCCAGAAACCGGTCCCCGGAAGCTTGTTTCCTTCCCAGTGTAAGAATTGGCTTAGTAGTTTGATTTGCCCTGTTCCCATCATGCACTGGGACAGGAACAGACTAATTTGCATATAGACAGGTTCTGAGCTGGGATGGTGCAGTGAGCTAAAAAACGGTGTTGGATCTAGCCCTGATCTCTTGACTGGGTGAGAGTATTCTGCTTAATTCAGAAACTCTGTCCATCACCACCCCTTGTTGTTAAATATTTTGTCCACCATAAGCGTGGATGGGTATACTCAGATGTGAGTCCCTTGCTCATTGCACCATCAGGATTCAAGCAAGCCAGGCCGAAGACGGCTGTAATGCCAGAAACCGGTCCCCGGAAGCTTGTTTCCTTCCCAGTGTAAGAATTGGCTTAGTAATTTGGTTTGCCCTGTTCCCATCATGCACTGGGACAGGAACAGACTAATTTGCATATAGCCAGGTTCTGAGATGGGATGGTGCAGTGAGCTAAAAAACGGTGTTGGATCTAGCCCTGATCTCTTGACTGGGTGAGAGTATTCTGCTTAATTCAGAAACTCTGTCCATCACCACCCCTTGTTGTTAAATATTTTGTCCACCATAAGCGTGGAAGGGTATACTCAGATGTGAGTCCCTTGCTCATTGCACCATCAGGATTCAAGCAAGCCAGGCCGAAGACGGCTGTAATGCCAGAAACCGGTCCCCGGAAGCTTGTTTCCTTCCCAGTGTAAGAATTGGCTTAGTAGTTTGGTTTGCCCTGTTCCCATCATGCACTGGGACAGGAACAGACTAATTTGCATATAGCCAGGTTCTGAGCTGGGATGGTGCAGTGAGCTAAAAAACGGTGTTGGATCTAGCCCTGATCTCTTGACTGGGTGAGAGTATTCTGCTTAATTCAGAAACTCTGTCCATCACCACCCCTTGTTGTTAAACATTTTGTCCACCATGAGCGTGGAAGAGTATACTCAGATGTGAGTCCCTTGCTCATTGCACCATCAGGATTCAAGCAAGCCGGGCCGAAGACGGCTGCAATGCCAGAAACCGGTCCCCGGAAGCTTGTTTCCTTCCCAGTGTAAGAATTGGCTTAGTAGTTTGGTTTGCCCTGTTCCCATCATGCACTGGGACAGGAACAGACTAATTTGCATATAGCCAGGTTCTGATCTGGGATGGTGTAGTGAGCTTAAAAACGGTGTTGGATCTAGCCCTGATCTCTTGACTGGGTGAGAGTATTCTGCTTAATTCAGAAACTCTGTCCATCACCACCCCTTGTTGTTAAATATTTTGTCCACCATAAGCGTGGAAGGGTATACTCAGATGTGAGTCCCTTGCTCATTGCACCATCAGGATTCAAGCAAGCCGGGCCGAAGACGGCTGTAATGCCAGAAACCGGTCCCCGGAAGCTTGTTTCCTTCCCAGTGTAAGAATTGGCTTAGTAGTTTGGTTTGCCCTGTTCCCATCATGCACTGGGACAGGAACAGACTAATTTGCATATAGCCAGGTTCTGAGCTGGGATGGTGCAGTGAGCTAAAAAACGGTGTTGGATCTAGCCCTGATCTCTTGACTGGGTGAGAGTATTCTGCTTAATTCAGAAACTCTGTCCATCACCACCCCTTGTTGTTAAATATTTTGTTCACCATACGCGTGGAAGGGTATACTCAGATGTGAGTCCCTTGCTCATTGCACCATCAGGATTCAAGAAAGCCGGGCCGAAGATGGCTGTAATGCCAGAAACCGGTCCCCGGAAGCTTGTTTCCTTCCCAGTGTAAGAATTGGCTTAGTAGTTTGGTTTGCCCTGTTCCCACCATGCACTGGGACAGGAACAGACTAATTTGCATATAGCCAGGTTCTGAGCTGGGATGGTGCAGTGAGCTAAAAAACGGTGTTGGATCTAGCCCTGATCTCTTGACTGGGTGAGAGTATTCTGCTTAATTCAGAAAATCTGTCCATCACCACCCCTTGTTGTTAAATATTTTGTCCACCATAAGCGTGGAAGGGTATACTCAGATGTGAGTCCCTTGCTCATTGCACCATCAGGATTCAAGCAAGCTGGGCGAAGACGGCTGTAATGCCAGAAACCGGTCCCTGGAAGCTTGTTTCCTTCCCAGTGTAAGAATTGGCTTAGTAGTTTGGTTTGCCCTGTTCCCATCATGCACTGGGACAGGAACAGACTAATTTGCATATAGCCAGGTTCTGAGCTGGGATGGTGCAGTGAGCGAAAAAACTGTGTTGGATCTAGCCCTGATCTCTTGACTGGGTGAGAGTATTCTGCTTAATTCAGAAACTCTGTCCATCACCACCCCTTGTTGTTAAATATTTTGTCCACCATAAGCGTGGAAGGGTATACTCAGATGTGAGTCCCTTGCTCATTGCACCATCAGGATTCAAGCAAGCCGGGCCGAAGACGGCTGTAATGCCAGAAACCGGTCCCCGGAAGCTTGTTTCCTTCCCAGTGTAAGAATTGGCTTAGTAGTTTGGTTTGCCCTGTTCCCATCATGCACTGGGACAGGAACAGACTTATTTGCATATAGCCAGGTTCTGAGCTGGGATGGTGCAGTGAGCTAAAAAACGGTGTTGGATCTAGCCCTGATCTCTTGACTGGGTGAGAGTATTCTGCATAATTCAGAAACTCTGTCCATCACCACCCCTTGTTGTTAAATATTTTGTCCACCATAAGCGTGGAAGGGTATACTCAGATGTGAGTCCCTTGCTCATTGCACCATCAGGATTCAAGCAAGCCGGGCCGAAGACAGCTGTAATGCCAGAAACCGGTCCCCGGAAGCTTGTTTTCTTCCCAGTGTAAGAATTGGCTTAGTAGTTTGGTTTGCCCTGTTCCCATCATGCACTGGTACAGGAACAGACTAATTTGCATATAGCCAGGTTCTGAGCTGGGATGGTGTAGTGAGCTAAAAAACGGTGTTGGATCTAGCCCTGATCTCTTGACTGGGTGAGAGTATTCTGCTTAATTCAGAAACTCTGTCCATCACCACCCCTTGTTGTTAAATATTTTGTCCACCATAAGCGTGGAAGGGTATACTCAGATGTGAGTCCCTTGCTCATTGCACCATCAGGATTCAAGCAAGCCGGGCCGAAGACGGCTGTAATGCCAGAAACCGGTCCCCGGAAGCTTGTTTCCTTCCCAGTGTAAGAATTGGCTTAGTAGTTTGGTTTGCCCTGTTCCCATCATGCACTGGGACAGGAACAGACTAATTTGCATATAGCCAGGTTCTGAGCTGGGATGGTGCAGTGAGCTAAAAAATGATGTTGGATCTAGCCCTGATCTCTTGACTGGGTGAGAGTATTCTGCTTAATTCAGAAACTCTGTCCATCACCACCCCTTGTTGTTAAATATTTTGTACACCATAAGCGTGGAAGGGTATACTCAGATGTGAGTCCCTTGCTCATTGCACCATCAGGATTCAAGCAAGCTGGGCGAAGACGGCTGTAATGCCAGAAACCGGTCCCTGGAAGCTTGTTTCCTTCCCAGTGTAAGAATTGGCTTAGTAGTTTGGTTTGCCCTGTTCCCATCATGCACTGGGACAGGAACAGACTAGTTTGCATATAGCCAGGTTCTGAGCTGGGATGGTGCAGTGAGCGAAAAAACTGTGTTGGATCTAGCCTTGATCTCTTGACTGGGTGAGAGTATTCTGCTTAATTCAGAAACTCTGTCCATCACCACCCCTTGTTGTTAAATATTTTGTCCACCATAAGCGTGGAAGGGTATACTCAGATGTGAGTCCCTTGCTCATTGCACCATCAGGATTCAAGCAAGCCGGGCCGAAGACGGCTGTAATGCCAGAAACCGGTCCCCGGAAGCTTGTTTCCTTCCCAGTGTAAGAATTGGCTTAGTAGTTTGGTTTGCCCTGTTCCCATCATGCACTGGGACAGGAACAGACTTATTTGCATATAGCCAGGTTCTGAGCTGGGATGGTGCAGTGAGCTAAAAAACGGTGTTGGATCTAGCCCTGATCTCTTGACTGGGTGAGAGTATTCTGCATAATTCAGAAACTCTGTCCATCACCACCCCTTGTTGTTAAATATTTTGTCCACCATAAGCGTGGAAGGGTATACTCAGATGTGAGTCCCTTGCTCATTGCACCATCAGGATTCAAGCAAGCCGGGCCGAAGACAGCTGTAATGCCAGAAACCGGTCCCCGGAAGCTTGTTTTCTTCCCAGTGTAAGAATTGGCTTAGTAGTTTGGTTTGCCCTGTTCCCATCATGCACTGGTACAGGAACAGACTAATTTGCATATAGCCAGGTTCTGAGCTGGGATGGTGTAGTGAGCTAAAAAACGGTGTTGGATCTAGCCCTGATCTCTTGACTGGGTGAGAGTATTCTGCTTAATTCAGAAACTCTGTCCATCACCACCCCTTGTTGTTAAATATTTTGTCCACCATAAGCGTGAAAGGGTATACTCAGATGGGAGTCCCTTGCTCATTGCACCATCAGGATTCAAGCAAGCCGGGCCGAAGACGGCTGTAATGCCAGAAACCGGTCCCCGGAAGCTTGTTTCCTTCCCAGTGTAAGAATTGGCTTAGTAGTTTGATTTGCCCTGTTCCCATCATGCACTGGGACAGGAACAGACTAATTTGCATATAGACAGGTTCTGAGCTGGGATGGTGCAGTGAGCTAAAAAACGGTGTTGCATCTAGCCCTGATCTCTTGACTGGGTGAGAGTATTCTGCTTAATTCAGAAACTCTGTCCATCACCACCCCTTGTTGTTAAATATTTTGTCCACCATAAGCGTGGAAGGGTATACTCAGATGTGAGTCCCTTGCTCATTGCACCATCATGATTCAAGCAAGCCGGGCGAAGACGGCTGTAATGCCAGAAACCGGTCCCCGGAAGCTTGTTTCCTTCCCAGTGTAAGAATTGGCTTAGTAGTTTGGTTTGCCCTGTTCCCATCATGCACTGGGACAGGAACAGATTAATTTGCATATAGCCAGGTTCTGAGCTGGGATGGTGCAGTGAGCGAAAAAACTGTGTTGGATCTAGCCCTGATCTCTTGACTGGGTGAGAGTATTCTGCTTAATTCAGAAACTCTGTCCATCACCACCCCTTGTTGTTAAATATTTTGTCTACCATAAGCGTGGAAGGGTATACTCAGATGTGAGTCCCTTGCTCATTGCACCATCAGGATTCAAGCAAGCCGGCCCGAAGACGGCTGTAATGCCAGAAACCGGTCCCCGGAAGCTTGTTTCCTTCCCAGTGTAAGAATTGGCTTAGTAGTTTGGTTTGCCCTGTTCCCATCATGCACTGGGACAGGAACAGATTAATTTGCATATAGCCAGGTTCTGAGCTGGGATGGTGCAGTGAGCGAAAAAACTGTGTTGGATCTAGCCCTGATCTCTTGACTGGGTGAGAGTATTCTGCTTAATTCAGAAACTCTGTCCATCACCACCCCTTGTTGTTAAATATTTTGTCCACCATAAGCGTGGAAGGGTATACTCAGATGTGAGTCCCTTGCTCATTGCACCATCAGGATTCAAGCAAGCCGGCCCGAAGACGGCTGTAATGCCAGAAACCGGTCCCCGGAAGCTTGTTTCCTTCCCAGTGTAAGAATTGGCTTAGTGGTTTGGTTTGCCCTGTTCCCATCATGCACTGGGACAGGAACAGACTAATTTGCATATAGCCAGGTTCTGAGCTGGGATGGTGCAGTGAGCTAAAGAAACAGTGTTGGATCTAGCCCTGATCTCTTGACTGGGTGAGAGTATTCTGCTTAATTCAGAAACTCTGTCCATCACCACCCCTTGTTGTTAAATATTTTGTCCACCATAAGCGTGGAAGGGTGTACTCAGATGTGAGTCCCTTGCTCATTGCACCATCAGGATTCAAGCAAGCCGGGCCGAAGACGGCTGTAATGCCAGAAACCGGTACCCGGAACCTTGTTTCCTTCCCAGTGTAAGAATTGGCTTAGTAGTTTGGTTTGCCCTGTTCCCATCATGCACTGGGACAGGAACAGACTTATTTGCATATAGCCAGATTCTGAGCTGGGATGGTGCAGTGAGCTAAAAAACGGTGTTGGATCTAGCCCTGATCTCTTGACTGGGTGAGAGTATTCTGCATAATTCAGAAACTCTGTCCATCACCACCCCTTGTTGTTAAATATTTTGTCCACCATAAGCGTGGAAGGGTATACTCAGATGTGAGTCCCTTGCTCATTGCACCATCAGGATTCAAGCAAGCCGGGCCGAAGACAGCTGTAATGCCAGAAACCGGTCCCCGGAAGCTTGTTTTCTTCCCAGTGTAAGAATTGGCTTAGTAGTTTGGTTTGCCCTGTTCCCATCATGCACTGGTACAGGAACAGACTAATTTGCATATAGCCAGGTTCTGAGCTGGGATGGTGTAGTGAGCTAAAAAACGGTGTTGGATCTAGCCCTGATCTCTTGACTGGGTGAGAGTATTCTGCTTAATTCAGAAACTCTGTCCATCACCACCCCTTGTTGTTAAATATTTTGTCCACCATAAGCGTGAAAGGGTATACTCAGATGGGAGTCCCTTGCTCATTGCACCATCAGGATTCAAGCAAGCCGGGCCGAAGACGGCTGTAATGCCAGAAACCGGTCCCCGGAAGCTTGTTTCCTTCCCAGTGTAAGAATTGGCTTAGTAGTTTGATTTGCCCTGTTCCCATCATGCACTGGGACAGGAACAGACTAATTTGCATATAGACAGGTTCTGAGCTGGGGTGGTGCAGTGAGCTAAAAAACGGTGTTGGATCTAGCCCTGATCTCTTGACTGGGTGAGAGTATTCTGCTTAATTCAGAAACTCTGTCCATCACCACCCCTTGTTGTTAAATATTTTGTCCACCATAAGCGTGGAAGGGTATACTCAGATGTGAGTCCCTTGCTCATTGCACCATCAGGATTCAAGCAAGCCGGGCCGAAGACGGCTGTAATGCCGGAAACATGTCCCCGGAAGCTTGTTTCCTTCCTAGTGTAAGAATTGGCTTAGTAGTTTGGTTTGCCCTGTTCCCATCATGCACTGGGACAGGAACAGACTAATTTGCATATAGCCAGGTTCTGAGCTGGGATGGTGCAGTGAGCTAAAAAACGGTGTTGGATCTAGCCCTGATCTCTTGACTGGGTGAGAGTATTCTGCTTAATTCAGAAACTCTGTCCATCACCACCCCTTGTTGTTAAATATTTTGTCCACCATAAGCGTGGAAGGGTATACTCAGATGTGAGTCCCTTGCTCATTGCACCATCAGGATTCAAGCAAGCCGGGCCGAAGACGGCTGTAATGCCAGAAACCGGTCCCCGGAAGCTTGTTTCCTTCCCAGTGTAAGAATCGGCTTAGTAGTTTGGTTTGCCCTGTTCCCATCATGCACTGGGACAGGAACAGACTAATTTGCATATAGCCAGGTTCTGAGCTGGGATGGTGCAGTGAGCTAAAAAATGATGTTGGATCTAGCCCTGATCTCTTGACTGGGTGAGAGTATTCTGCTTAATTCAGAAACTCTGTCCATCACCACCCCTTGTTGTTAAATATTTTGTCCACCATAAGCGTGGAAGGGTATACTCAGATGTGAGTCCCTTGCTCATTGCACCATCAGGATTCAAGCAAGCTGGGCGAAGACGGCTGTAATGCCAGAAACCGGTCCCTGGAAGCTTGTTTCCTTCCCAGTGTAAGAATTGGCTTAGTAGTTTGGTTTGCCCTGTTCCCATCATGCACTGGGACAGGAACAGACTAATTTGCATATAGCCAGGTTCTGAGCTGGGATGGTGCAGTGAGCGAAAAAACTGTGTTGGATCTAGCCTTGATCTCTTGACTGGGTGAGAGTATTCTGCTTAATTCAGAAACTCTGTCCATCACCACCCCTTGTTGTTAAATATTTTGTCCACCATAAGCGTGGAAGGGTATACTCAGATGTGAGTCCCTTGCTCATTGCACCATCAGGATTCAAGCAAGCCGGGCCGAAGACGGCTGTAATGCCAGAAACCGGTCCCCGGAAGCTTGTTTCCTTCCCAGTGTAAGAATTGGCTTAGTAGTTTGGTTTGCCCTGTTCCCATCATGCACTGGGACAGGAACAGACTTATTTGCATATAGCCAGGTTCTGAGCTGGGATGGTGCAGTGAGCTAAAAAACGGTGTTGGATCTAGCCCTGATCTCTTGACTGGGTGAGAGTATTCTGCATAATTCAGAAACTCTGTCCATCACCACCCCTTGTTGTTAAATATTTTGTCCACCATAAGCGTGAAAGGGTATACTCAGATGGGAGTCCCTTGCTCATTGCACCATCAGGATTCAAGCAAGCCGGGCCGAAGACGGCTGTAATGCCAGAAACCGGTCCCCGGAAGCTTGTTTCCTTCCCAGTGTAAGAATTGGCTTAGTAGTTTGATTTGCCCTGTTCCCATCATGCACTGGGACAGGAACAGACTAATTTGCATATAGACAGGTTCTGAGCTGGGATGGTGCAGTGAGCTAAAAAACGGTGTTGGATCTAGCCCTGATCTCTTGACTGGGTGAGAGTATTCTGCTTAATTCAGAAACTCTGTCCATCACCACCCCTTGTTGTTAAATATTTTGTCCACCATAAGCGTGGAAGGGTATACTCAGATGTGAGTCCCTTGCTCATTGCACCATCATGATTCAAGCAAGCCGGGCGAAGACGGCTGTAATGCCAGAAACCGGTCCCCGGAAGCTTGTTTCCTTCCCAGTGTAAGAATTGGCTTAGTAGTTTGGTTTGCCCTGTTCCCATCATGCACTGGGACAGGAACAGATTAATTTGCATATAGCCAGGTTCTGAGCTGGGATGGTGCAGTGAGCGAAAAAACTGTGTTGGATCTAGCCCTGATCTCTTGACTGGGTGAGAGTATTCTGCTTAATTCAGAAACTCTGTCCATCACCACCCCTTGTTGTTAAATATTTTGTCCACCATAAGCGTGGAAGGGTATACTCAGATGTGAGTCCCTTGCTCATTGCACCATCAGGATTCAAGCAAGCCGGGCCGAAGACGGCTGTAATGCCAGAAACCGGTCCCCGGAACCTTGTTTCCTTCCCAGTGTAAGAATTGGCTTAGTAGTTTGGTTTGCCCTGTTCCCATCATGCACTGGGACAGGAACAGACTTATTTGCATATAGCCAGATTCTGAGCTGGGATGGTGCAGTGAGCTAAAAAACGGTGTTGGATCTAGCCCTGATCTCTTGACTGGGTGAGAGTATTCTGCATAATTCAGAAACTCTGTCCATCACCACCCCTTGTTGTTAAATATTTTGTCCACCATAAGCGTGGAAGGGTATACTCAGATGTGAGTCCCTTGCTCATTGCACCATCAGGATTCAAGCAAGCCGGGCCGAAGACAGCTGTAATGCCAGAAACCGGTCCCCGGAAGCTTGTTTTCTTCCCAGTGTAAGAATTGGCTTAGTAGTTTGGTTTGCCCTGTTCCCATCATGCACTGGTACAGGAACAGACTAATTTGCATATAGCCAGGTTCTGAGCTGGGATGGTGTAGTGCGCTAAAAAACGGTGTTGGATCTAGCCCTGATCTCTTGACTGGGTGAGAGTATTCTGCTTAATTCAGAAACTCTGTCCATCACCACCCCTTGTTGTTAAATATTTTGTCCACCATAAGCGTGAAAGGGTATACTCAGATGGGAGTCCCTTGCTCATTGCACCATCAGGATTCAAGCAAGCCGGGCCGAAGACGGCTGTAATGCCAGAAACCGGTCCCCGGAAGCTTGTTTCCTTCCCAGTGTAAGAATTGGCTTAGTAGTTTGATTTGCCCTGTTCCCATCATGCACTGGGACAGGAACAGACTAATTTGCATATAGACAGGTTCTGAGCTGGGATGGTGCAGTGAGCTAAAAAACGGTGTTGGATCTAGCCCTGATCTCTTGACTGGGTGAGAGTATTCTGCTTAATTCAGAAACTCTGTCCATCACCACCCCTTGTTGTTAAATATTTTGTCCACCATAAGCGTGGATGGGTATACTCAGATGTGAGTCCCTTGCTCATTGCACCATCAGGATTCAAGCAAGCCAGGCCGAAGACGGCTGTAATGCCAGAAACCGGTCCCCGGAAGCTTGTTTCCTTCCCAGTGTAAGAATTGGCTTAGTAATTTGGTTTGCCCTGTTCCCATCATGCACTGGGACAGGAACAGACTAATTTGCATATAGCCAGGTTCTGAGATGGGATGGTGCAGTGAGCTAAAAAACGGTGTTGGATCTAGCCCTGATCTCTTGACTGGGTGAGAGTATTCTGCTTAATTCAGAAACTCTGTCCATCACCACCCCTTGTTGTTAAATATTTTGTCCACCATAAGCGTGGAAGGGTATACTCAGATGTGAGTCCCTTGCTCATTGCACCATCAGGATTCAAGCAAGCCAGGCCGAAGACGGCTGTAATGCCAGAAACCGGTCCCCGGAAGCTTGTTTCCTTCCCAGTGTAAGAATTGGCTTAGTAGTTTGGTTTGCCCTGTTCCCATCATGCACTGGGACAGGAACAGACTAATTTGCATATAGCCAGGTTCTGAGCTGGGATGGTGCAGTGAGCTAAAAAACGGTGTTGGATCTAGCCCTGATCTCTTGACTGGGTGAGAGTATTCTGCTTAATTCAGAAACTCTGTCCATCACCACCCCTTGTTGTTAAACATTTTGTCCACCATGAGCGTGGAAGAGTATACTCAGATGTGAGTCCCTTGCTCATTGCACCATCAGGATTCAAGCAAGCCGGGCCGAAGACGGCTGCAATGCCAGAAACCGGTCCCCGGAAGCTTGTTTCCTTCCCAGTGTGAGAATTGGCTTAGTAGTTTGGTTTGCCCTGTTCCCATCATGCACTGGGACAGGAACAGACTAATTTGCATATAGCCAGGTTCTGAGCTGGGATGGTGTAGTGAGCTTATAAACGGTGTTGGATCTAGCCCTGATCTCTTGACTGGGTGAGAGTATTCTGCTTAATTCAGAAACTCTGTCCATCACCACCCCTTGTTGTTAAATATTTTGTCCACCATAAGCGTGGAAGGGTATACTCAGATGTGAGTCCCTTGCTCATTGCACCATCAGGATTCAAGCAAGCCGGGCCGAAGACGGCTGTAATGCCAGAAACCGGTCCCCGGAAGCTTGTTTCCTTCCCAGTGTAAGAATTGGCTTAGTAGTTTGGTTTGCCCTGTTCCCATCATGCACTGGGACAGGAACAGACTAATTTGCATATAGCCAGGTTCTGAGCTGGGATGGTGCAGTGAGCTAAAAAACGGTGTTGGATCTAGCCCTGATCTCTTGACTGGGTGAGAGTATTCTGCTTAATTCAGAAACTCTGTCCATCACCACCCCTTGTTGTTAAATATTTTGTTCACCATACGCGTGGAAGGGTATACTCAGATGTGAGTCCCTTGCTCATTGCACCATCAGGATTCAAGAAAGCCGGGCCGAAGATGGCTGTAATGCCAGAAACCGGTCCCCGGAAGCTTGTTTCCTTCCCAGTGTAAGAATTGGCTTAGTAGTTTGGTTTGCCCTGTTCCCATCATGCACTGGGACAGGAACAGACTAATTTGCATATAGCCAGGTTCTGAGCTGGGATGGTGCAGTGAGCTAAAAAACGGTGTTGGATCTAGCCCTGATCTCTTGACTGGGTGAGAGTATTCTGCTTAATTCAGAAACTCTGTCCATCACCACCCCTTGTTGTTAAATATTTTGTCCACCATAAGCGTGGAAGGGTATACTCAGATGTGAGTCCCTTGTTCATTGCACCATCAGGATTCAAGCAAGCCGGGCCGAAGATGGCTGTAATGCCAGAAACCGGTCCCCGGAAGCTTGTTTCCTTCCCAGTGTAAGAATTGGCTTAGTAGTTTGGTTTGCCCTGTTCCCATCATGCACTGGGACAGGAACAGACTAATTTGCATATAGCCAGGTTCTGAGCTGGGATGGTGCAGTGAGCTAAAAAACGGTGTTGGATCTAGCCCTGATCTCTTGACTGGGTGAGAGTATTCTGCTTAATTCAGAAACTCTGTCCATCACCACCCCTTGTTGTTAAATATTTTGTCCACCATAAGCGTGGAAGGGTATACTCAGATGTGAGTCCCTTGCTCATTGCACCATCAGGATTCAAGCAAGCCGGGCCGAAGACGGCTGTAATGCCAGAAACCGGTCCCCGGAAGCTTGTTTCCTTCCCAGTGTAAGAATTGGCTTAGTAGTTTGGTTTGCCCTGTTCCCATCATGCACTGGGACAGGAACAGACTAATTTGCATATAGCCAGGTTCTGAGCTGGGATGGTGCAGTGAGATAAAAAACGGTGTTGGATCTAGCCCTGATCTCTTGACTGGGTGAGAGTATTCTGCTTCATTCAGAAACTCTGTCCATCACCACCCCTTGCTGTTAAATATTTTGTCCACCATAAGCGTGGAAGGGTATACTCAGATGTGAGTCCCTTGCTCATTGCACCATCAGGATTCAAGCAAGCCGGGCCGAAGACGGCTGTAATGCCAGAAACCGGTCCCCGGAAGCTTGTTTCCTTCCCAGTGTAAGAATTGGCTTAGTAGTTTGGTTTGCCCTGTTCCCATCATGCACTGGGACAGGAACAGACTAATTTGCATATAGCCAGGTTCTGAGCTGGGATGGTGCAGTGAGCTAAAAAACGGTGTTGGATCTAGCCCTGATCTCTTGACTGGGTGAGAGTATTCTGCTTAATTCAGAAACTCTGTCCATCACCACCCCTTGTTGTTAAATATTTTGTCCACCATAAGCGTGGAAGGGTATACTCAGATGGGAGTCCCTTGCTCATTGCACCATCAGGATTCAAGCAAGCCGGGCCGAAGACGGCTGTAATGCCAGAAACCGGTCCCCCGAAGCTTGTTTCCTTCCCAGTGTAAGAATTGGCTTAGTAGTTTGGTTTGCCCTGTTCCCATCATGCACTGGGACAGGAACAGACTAATTTGCATATAGCCAGGTTCTGAGCTGGGATGGTGCAGTGAGCTAAAAAAACGGTGTTGGATCTAGCCCTGATCTCTTGACTGGGTGAGAGTATTCTGCTTAATTCAGAAACTCTGTCCATCACCACCCCTTGTTGTTAAATATTTTGTCCACCATAAGCGTGGAAGGGTATACTCAGATGTGAGTCCCTTGCTCATTGCACCATCAGGATTCAAGCAAGCCGGGCCGAAGACGGCTGTAATGCCAGAAACCGGTCCCCGGAAGCTTGTTTCCTTCCCAGTGTAAGAATTGGCTTAGTAGTTTGGTTTGCCCTGTTCCCATCATGCACTGGGACAGGAACAGACTTATTTGCATATAGCCAGATTCTGAGCTGGGATGGTGCAGTGAGCTACAAAATGGTGTTGGATCTAGCCCAGATCTCTTGACTGGGTGAGAGTATTCTGCATAATTCAGAAACTCTGTCCATCACCACCCCTTGTTGTTAAATATTTTGTCCACCATGAGCGTGGAAGGGTATACTCAGATGTGAGTCCCTTGCTCATTGCACCATCAGGATTCAAGCAAGCCGGGCCGAAGACAGCTGTAATGCCAGAAACCGGTCCCCGGAAGCTTGTTTTCTTCCCAGTGTAAGAATTGGCTTAGTAGTTTGGTTTGCCCTGTTCCCATCATGCACTGGTACAGGAACAGACTAATTTGCATATAGCCAGGTTCTGAGCTGGGATGGTGTAGTGAGCTAAAAAACGGTGTTGGATCTAGCCCTGATCTCTTGACTGGGTGAGAGTATTCTGCTTAATTCAGAAACTCTGTCCATCACCACCCCTTGTTGTTAAATATTTTGTCCACCATAAGCGTGAAAGGGTATACTCAGATGGGAGTCCCTTGCTCATTGCACCATCAGGATTCAAGCAAGCCGGGCCGAAGACGGCTGTAATGCCAGAAACCGGTCCCCGGAAGCTTGTTTCCTTCCCAGTGTAAGAATTGGCTCAGTAGTTTGATTTGCCCTGTTCCCATCATGCACTGGGACAGGAACAGACTAATTTGCATATATACAGGTTCTGAGCTGGGATGGTGCAGTGAGCTAAAAAACGGTGTTGGATCTAGCCCTGATCTCTTGACTGGGTGAGAGTATTCTGCTTAATTCAGAAACTCTGTCCATCACCACCCCTTGTTGTTAAATATTTTGTCCACCATAAGCGTGGAAGGGTATACTCAGATGTGAGTCCCTTGCTCATTGCACCATCAGGATTCAAGCAAGCCGGGCCGAAGACGGCTGTAATGCCAGAAACCGGTCCCCGGAAGCTTGTTTCCTTCCCAGTGTAAGAATTGGCTTAGTAGTTTGGTTTGCCCTGTTCCCATCAGGCACTGGGACAGGAACAGACTTATTTGCATATAGCCAGATTCTGAGCTGGGATGGTGCAGTGAGCTACAAAACGGTGTTGGATCTAGCCCTGATCTCTTGACTGGGTGAGAGTATTCTGCATAATTCAGAAACTCTGTCCATCACCACCCCTTGTTGTTAAATATTTTGTCCACCATAAGCGTGGAAGGGTATACTCAGATGTGAGTCCCTTGCTCATTGCACCATCAGGATTCAAGCAAGCCGGGCCGAAGACAGCTGTAATGCCAGAAACCGGTCCCCGGAAGCTTGTTTTCTTCCCAGTGTAAGAATTGGCTTAGTAGTTTGGTTTGCCCTGTTCCCATCATGCACTGGTACAGGAACAGACTAATTTGCATATAGCCAGGTTCTGAGCTGGGATGGTGTAGTGAGCTAAAAAACGGTGTTGGATCTAGCCCTGATCTCTTGACTGGGTGAGAGTATTCTGCTTAATTCAGAAACTCTGTCCATCACCACCCCTTGTTGTTAAATATTTTGTCCACCATAAGCGTGAAAGGGTATACTCAGATGGGAGTCCCTTGCTCATTGCACCATCAGGATTCAAACAAGCCGGGCCGAAGACGGCTGTAATGCCAGAAACCGGTCCCCGGAAGCTTGTTTCCTTCCCAGTGTAAGAATTGGCTTAGTAGTTTGATTTGCTCTGTTCCCATCATGCACTGGGACAGGAACAGACTAATTTGCATATAGCCAGGTTCTGAGCTGGGATGGTGCAGTGAGCTAAAAAACGGTGTTGGATCTAGCCCTGATCTCTTGACTGGGTGAGAGTATTCTGCTTAATTCAGAAACTCTGTCCATCACCACCCCTTGTTGTTAAATATTTTGTCCACCATAAGCGTGGAAGGGTATACTCAGATGTGAGTCCCTTGCTCATTGCACCATCAGGATTCAAGCAAGCCAGGCCGAAGACGGCTGTAATGCCAGAAACCGGTCCCCGGAAGCTTGTTTCCTTCCCAGTGTAAGAATTGGCTTAGTAATTTGGTTTGCCCTGTTCCCATCATGCACTGGGACAGGAACAGACTAATTTGCATATAGCCAGGTTCTGAGATGGGATGGTGCAGTGAGCTAAAAAACGGTGTTGGATCTAGCCCTGATCTCTTGACTGGGTGAGAGTATTCTGCTTAATTCAGAAACTCTGTCCATCACCACCCCTTGTTGTTAAATATTTTGTCCACCATAAGCGTGGAAGGGTATACTCAGATGCGAATCCCTTGCTCATTGCACCATCAGGATTCAAGCAAGCCAGGCCGAAGACGGCTGTAATGCCAGAAACCGGTCCCCGGAAGCTTGTTTCCTTCCCAGTGTAAGAATTGGCTTAGTAGTTTGGTTTGCCCTGTACCCATCATGCACTGGGACAGGAACAGACTAATTTGCATATAGACAGGTTCTGAGCTGGGATGGTGCAGTGAGCTAAAAAACGGTGTTGGATCTAGCCCTGATCTCTTGACTGGGTGAGAGTATTCTGCTTAATTCAGAAACTCTGTCCATCACCACCCCTTGTTGTTAAACATTTTGTCCACCATGAGCGTGGAAGAGTATACTCAGATGTGAGTCCCTTGCTCATTGCACCATCAGGATTCAAGCAAGCCGGGCCGAAGACGGCTGCAATGCCAGAAACCGGTCCCCGGAAGCTTGTTTCCTTCCCAGTGTAGGAATTGGCTTAGTAGTTTGGTTTGCCCTGTTCCCATCATGCACTGGGACAGGAACAGACTAATTTGCATATAGCCAGGTTCTGAGCTGGGATGGTGTAGTGAGCTTAAAAACGGTGTTGGATCTAGCCCTGATCTCTTGACTGGGTGAGAGTATTCTGCTTAATTCAGAAACTCTGTCAATCACCACCCCTTGTTGTTAAATATTTTGTCCACCATAAGCGTGGAAGGGTATACTCAGATGTGAGTCCCTTGCTCATTGCACCATCAGGATTCAAGCAAGCCGGGCCGAAAACGGCTGTAATGCCAGAAACCGGTCCCCGGAAGCTTGTTTCCTTCCCAGTGTAAGAATTGGCTTAGTAGTTTGGTTTGCCCTGTTCCCATCATGCACTGGGACAGGAACAGACTAATTTGCATATAGCCAGGTTCTGAGCTGGGATGGTGCAGTGAGCTAAAAACAGTGTTGGATCTAGCCCTGACCTCTTGACTGGGTGAGAGTATTCTGCTTAATTCAGAAACTCTGTCCATCACCACCCCTTGTTGTTAAATATTTTGTCCACCATAAGCGTGGAAGGGTATACTCAGATGTGAGTCCCTTGCTCATTGCATCATCAGGATTCAAGCAAGCCGGGCCGAAGACGGCTGTAATGCCAGAAACCGGTCCCCGGAAGCTTGTTTCCTTCCCAGTGTAAGAATTTGCTTAGTAGTTTGGTTTGCCCTGTTCCCATCATGCACTGGGACAGGAACAGACTAATTAGCATATAGCCAGGTTCTGAGCTGGGATGGTGCAGTGAGCTAAAAAACGGTGTTGGATCTAGCCCTGATATCTTGACTGGGTGAGAGTATTCTGCTTAATTCAGAAACTCTGTCCATCACCACCCCTTGTTGTTAAATATTTTGTCCACCATAAGCGCGGAAGGGTATACTCAGATGTGAGTCCCTTGCTCATTGCACCATCAGGATTCAAGCAAGCCGGGCCGAAGACGGCTGTAATGCCAGAAACATGTCCCCGGAAGCTTGTTTCCTTCCCAGTGTAAGAATTGGCTTAGTAGTTTGGTTTGCCCTGTTCCCATCATGCACTGGGACAGGAACAGACTAATTTGCATATAGCCAGGTTCTGAGCTGGGATGGTGCAGTGAGCTAAAAAATGATGTTGGATCTAGCCCTGATCTCTTGACTGGGTGAGAGTATTCTGCTTAATTCAGAAACTCTGTCCATCACCACCCCTTGTTGTTAAATATTTTGTCCACCATAAGCGTGGAAGGGTATACTCAGATGTGAGTCCCTTGCTCATTGCACCATCAGGATTCAAGCAAGCTGGGCGAAGACGGCTGTAATGCCAGAAACCGGTCCCTGGAAGCTTGTTTCCTTCCCAGTGTAAGAATTGGCTTAGTAGTTTGGTTTGCCCTGTTCCCATCATGCACTGGGACAGGAACAGACTAATTTGCATATAGCCAGGTTCTGAGCTGGGATGGTGCAGTGAGCGAAAAAACTGTGTTGGATCTAGCCTTGATCTCTTGACTGGGTGAGAGTATTCTGCTTAATTCAGAAACTCTGTCCATCACCACCCCTTGTTGTTAAATATTTTGTCCACCATAAGCGTGGAAGGGTATACTCAGATGTGAGTCCCTTGCTCATTGCACCATCAGGATTCAAGCAAGCCGGGCCGAAGACGGCTGTAATGCCAGAAACCGGTCCCCGGAAGCTTGTTTCCTTCCCAGTGTAAGAATTGGCTTAGTAGTTTGGTTTGCCCTGTTCCCATCATGCACTGGGACAGGAACAGACTTATTTGCATATAGCCAGGTTCTGAGCTGGGATGGTGCAGTGAGCTAAAAAACGGTGTTGGATCTAGCCCTGATCTCTTGACTGGGTGAGAGTATTCTGCATAATTCAGAAACTCTGTCCATCACCACCCCTTGTTGTTAAATATTTTGTCCACCATAAGCGTGGAAGGGTATACTCAGATGTGAGTCCCTTGCTCATTGCACCATCAGGATTCAAGCAAGCCGGGCCGAAGACAGCTGTAATGCCAGAAACCGGTCCCCGGAAGCTTGTTTTCTTCCCAGTGTAAGAATTGGCTTAGTAGTTTGGTTTGCCCTGTTCCCATCATGCACTGGTACAGGAACAGACTAATTTGCATATAGCCAGGTTCTGAGCTGGGATGGTGCAGTGAGCTAAAAAACGGTGTTGGATCTAGCCCTGATCTCTTGACTGGGTGAGAGTATTCTGCTTAATTCAGAAACTCTGTCCATCACCACCCCTTGTTGTTAAATATTTTGTCCACCATAAGCGTGGAAGGGTATACTCAGATGTGAGTCCCTTGCGCATTGCACCATCATGATTCAAGCAAGCCGGGCGAAGACGGCTGTAATGCCAGAAACCGGTCCCCGGAAGCTTGTTTCCTTCCCAGTGTAAGAATTGGCTTAGTAGTTTGGTTTGCCCTGTTCCCATCATGCACTGGGACAGGAACAGATTAATTTGCATATAGCCAGGTTCTGAGCTGGGATGGTGCAGTGAGCGAAAAAACTGTGTTGGATCTAGCCCTGATCTCTTGACTGGGTGAGAGTATTCTGCTTAATTCAGAAACTCTGTCCATCACCACCCCTTGTTGTTAAATATTTTGTCCACCATAAGCGTGGAAGGGTATACTCAGATGTGAGTCCCTTGCTCATTGCACCATCAGGATTCAAGCAAGCCGGCCCGAAGACGGCTGTAATGCCAGAAACCGGTCCCCGGAAGCTTGTTTCCTTCCCAGTGTAAGAATTGGCTTAGTAGTTTGGTTTGCCCTGTTCCCATCATGCACTGGGACAGGAACAGATTAATTTGCATATAGCCAGGTTTTGAGCTGGGATGGTGCAGTGAGCGAAAAAACTGTGTTGGATCTAGCCCTGATCTCTTGACTGGGTGAAAGTATTCTGCTTAATTCAGAAACTCTGTCCATCACCACCCCTTGTTGTTAAATATTTTGTCCACCATAAGCGTGGAAGGGTATACTCAGATGTGAGTCCCTTGCTCATTGCACCATCAGGATTCAAGCAAGCCGGCCCGAAGACGGCTGTAATGCCAGAAACCGGTCCCCGGAAGCTTGTTTCCTTCCCAGTGTAAGAATTGGCTTAGTGGTTTGGTTTGCCCTGTTCCCATCATGCACTGGGACAGGAACAGACTAATTTGCATATAGCCAGGTTCTGAGCTGGGATGGTGCAGTGAGCTAAAGAAACGGTGTTGGATCTAGCCCTGATCTCTTGACTGGGTGAGAGTATTCTGCTTAATTCAGAAACTCTGTCCATCACCACCCCTTGTTGTTAAATATTTTGTCCACCATAAGCGTGGAAGGGTATACTCAGATGTGAGTCCCTTGCTCATTGCACCATCAGGATTCAAGCAAGCCGGGCCGAAGACGGCTGTAATGCCAGAAACCGGTACCCGGAACCTTGTTTCCTTCCCAGTGTAAGAATTGGCTTAGTAGTTTGGTTTGCCCTGTTCCCATCATGCACTGGGACAGGAACAGACTTATTTGCATGTAGCCAGATTCTGAGCTGGGATGGTGCAGTGAGCTAAAAAACGGTGTTGGATCTAGCCCTGATCTCTTGACTGGGTGAGAGTATTCTGCATAATTCAGAAACTCTGTCCATCACCACCCCTTGTTGTTAAATATTTTGTCCACCATAAGCGTGGAAGGGTATACTCAGATGTGAGTCCCTTGCTCATTGCACCATCAGGATTCAAGCAAGCCGGGCCGAAGACAGCTGTAATGCCAGAAACCGGTCCCCGGAAGCTTGTTTTCTTCCCAGTGTAAGAATTGGCTTAGTAGTTTGGTTTGCCCTGTTCCCATCATGCACTGGTACAGGAACAGACTAATTTGCATATAGCCAGGTTCTGAGCTGGGATGGTGTAGTGAGCTAAAAAACGGTGTTGGATCTAGCCCTGATCTCTTGACTGGGTGAGAGTATTCTGCTTAATTCAGAAACTCTGTCCATCACCACCCCTTGTTGTTAAATATTTTGTCCACCATAAGCGTGAAAGGGTATACTCAGATGGGAGTCCCTTGCTCATTGCACCATCAGGATTCAAGCAAGCCGGGCCGAAGACGGCTGTAATGCCAGAAACCGGTCCCCGGAAGCTTGTTTCCTTCCCAGTGTAAGAATTGGCTTAGTAGTTTGATTTGCCCTGTTCCCATCATGCACTGGGACAGGAACAGACTAATTTGCATATAGGCAGGTTCTGAGCTGGGATGGTGCAGTGAGCTAAAAAACGGTGTTGGATCTAGCCCTGATCTCTTGACTGGGTGAGAGTATTCTGCTTAATTCAGAAACTCTGTCCATCACCACCCCTTGTTGTTAAATATTTTGTCCACCATAAGCGTGGATGGGTATACTCAGATGTGAGTCCCTTGCTCATTGCACCATCAGGATTCAAGCAAGCCAGGCCGAAGACGGCTGTAATGCCAGAAACCGGTCCCCGGAAGCTTGTTTCCTTCCCAGTGTAAGAATTGGCTTAGTAATTTGGTTTGCCCTGTTCCCATCATGCACTGGGACAGGAACAGACTAATTTGCATATAGCCAGGTTCTGAGATGGGATGGTGCAGTGAGCTAAAAAACGGTGTTGGATCTAGCCCTGATCTCTTGACTGGGTGAGAGTATTCTGCTTAATTCAGAAACTCTGTCCATCACCACCCCTTGTTGTTAAATATTTTGTCCACCATAAGCGTGGAAGGGTATACTCAGATGTGAGTCCCTTGCTCATTGCACCATCAGGATTCAAGCAAGCCAGGCCGAAGACGGCTGTAATGCCAGAAACCGGTCCCCGGAAGCTTGTTTCCTTCCCAGTGTAAGAATTGGCTTAGTAGTTTGGTTTGCCCTGTTCCCATCATGCACTGGGACAGGAACAGACTAATTTGCATATAGCCAGGTTCTGAGCTGGGATGGTGCAGTGAGCTAAAAAACGGTGTTGGATCTAGCCCTGATCTCTTGACTGGGTGAGAGTATTCTGCTTAATTCAGAAACTCTGTCCATCACCACCCCTTGTTGTTAAACATTTTGTCCACCATGAGCGTGGAAGAGTATACTCAGATGTGAGTCCCTTGCTCATTGCACCATCAGGATTCAAGCAAGCCGGGCCGAAGACGGCTGCAATGCCAGAAACCGGTCCCCGGAAGCTTGTTTCCTTCCCAGTGTAAGAATTGGCTTAGTAGTTTGGTTTGCCCTGTTCCCATCATGCACTGGGACAGGAACAGACTAATTTGCATATAGCCAGGTTCTGAGCTGGGATGGTGTAGTGAGCTTAAAAACGGTGTTGGATCTAGCCCTGATCTCTTGACTGGGTGAGAGTATTCTGCTTAATTCAGAAACTCTGTCCATCACCACCCCTTGTTGTTAAATATTTTGTCCACCATAAGCGTGGAAGGGTATACTCAGATGTGAGTCCCTTGATCATTGCACCATCAGGATTCAAGCAAGCCGGGCCGAAGACGGCTGTAATGCCAGAAACCGGTCCCCGGAAGCTTGTTTCCTTCCCAGTGTAAGAATTGGCTTAGTAGTTTGGTTTGCCCTGTTCCCATCATGCACTGGGACAGGAACAGACTAATTTGCATATAGCCAGGTTCTGAGCTGGGATGGTGCAGTGAGCTAAAAAACGGTGTTGGATCTAGCCCTGATCTCTTGACTGGGTGAGAGTATTCTGCTTAATTCAGAAACTCTGTCCATCACCACCCCTTGTTGTTAAATATTTTGTTCACCATACGCGTGGAAGGGTATACTCAGATGTGAGTCCCTTGCTCATTGCACCATCAGGATTCAAGAAAGCCGGGCCGAAGATGGCTGTAATGCCAGAAACCGGTCCCCGGAAGCTTGTTTCCTTCCCAGTGTAAGAATTGGCTTAGTAGTTTGGTTTGCCCTGTTCCCATCATGCACTGGGACAGGAACAGACTAATTTGCATATAGCCAGGTTCTGAGCTGGGATGGTGCAGTGAGCTAAAAAACGGTGTTGGATCTAGCCCTGATCTCTTGACTGGGTGAGAGTATTCTACTTAATTCAGAAACTCTGTCCATCACCACCCCTTGTTGTTAAATATTTTGTCCACCATAAGCGTGGAAGGGTATACTCAGATGTGAGTCCCTTGCTCATTGCACCATCAGGATTCAAGCAAGCCGGGCCGAAGACGGCTGTAATGCCAGAAACCGGTCCCCGGAAGCTTGTTTCCTTCCCAGTGTAAGAATTGGCTTAGTAGTTTGGTTTGCCCTGTTCCCATCATGCACTGGGACAGGAACAGACTAATTTGCATATAGCCAGGTTCTGAGCTGGGGTGGTGCAGTGAGCTAAAAAACGGTGTTGGATCTAGCCCTGATCTCTTGACTGGGTGAGAGTATTCTGCTTAATTCAGAAACTCTGTCCATCACCACCCCTTGTTGTTAAATATTTTGTCCACCATAAGCGTGGAAGGGTATACTCAGATGTGAGTCCCTTGCTCATTGCACAATCAGGATTCAAGCAAGCCGGGCCGAAGACGGCTGTAATGCCGGAAACATGTCCCCGGAAGCTTGTTTCCTTCCTATTGTAAGAATTGGCTTAGTAGTTTGGTTTGCCCTGTTCCCATCATGCACTGGGACAGGAACAGACTAATTTGCATATAGCCAGGTTCTGAGCTGGGATGGTGCAGTGAGCTAAAAAACGGTGTTGGATCTAGCCCTGATCTCTTGACTGGGTGAGAGTATTCTGCTTAATTCAGAAACTCTGTCCATCACCACCCCTTGTTGTTAAATATTTTGTCCACCATAAGCGTGGAAGGGTATACTCAGATGTGAGTCCCTTGCTCATTGCACCATCAGGATTCAAGCAAGCCGGGCCGAAGACGGCTGTAATGCCAGAAACCGGTCCCCGGAAGCTTGTTTCCTTCCCAGTGTAAGAATTGGCTTAGTAGTTTGGTTTGCCCTGTTCCCATCATGCACTGGGACAGGAACAGACTAATTTGCATATAGCCAGGTTCTGAGCTGGGATGGTGCAGTGAGCTAAAAAACAGTGTTGGATCTAGCCCTGATCTCTTGACTGGGTGAGAGTATTCTGCTTAATTCAGAAACTCTGTCCATCACCACCCCTTGTTGTTAAATATTTTGTCCACCATAAGCGTGGAAGGGTATACTCAGATGTGAGTCCCTTGCTCATTGCACCATCAGGATTCAAGCAAGCCGGGCCGAAGACGGCTGTAATGCCAGAAACCGGTCCCCGGAAGCTTGTTTCCTTCCCAGTGTAAGAATTGGCTTAGTAGTTTGGTTTGCCCTGTTCCCATCATGCACTGGGACAGGAACAGACTAATTTGCATATAGCCAGGTTCTGAGCTGGGATGGTGCAGTGAGCTAAAAAACGGTGTTGGATCTAGCCCTGATCTCTTGACTGGGTGAGAGTATTCTGCTTCATTCAGAAACTCTGTCCATCACCACCCCTTGCTGTTAAATATTTTGTCCACCATAAGCGTGGAAGGGTATACTCAGATGTGAGTCCCTTGCTCATTGCACCATCAGGATTCAAGCAAGCCGGGCCGAAGACGGCTGTAATGCCAGAAACCGGTCCCCGGAACCTTGTTTCCTTCCCAGTGTAAGAATTGGCTTAGTAGTTTGGTTTGCCCTGTTCCCATCATGCACTGGGACAGGAACAGACTAATTTGCATATAGCCAGGTTCTGAGCTGGGATGGTGCAGTGAGCTAAAAAACGGTGTTGGATCTAGCCCTGATCTCTTGACTGGGTGAGAGTATTCTGCTTAATTCAGAAACTCTGTCCATCACCACCCCTTGTTGTTAAATATTTTGTCCACCATAAGCGTGAAAGGGTATACTCAGATGGGAGTCCCTTGCTCATTGCACCATCAGGATTCAAGCAAGCCGGGCCGAAGACGGCTGTAATGCCAGAAAGCGGTCCCCGGAAGCTTGTTTCCTTCCCAGTGTAAGAATTGGCTTAGTAGTTTGATTTGCCCTGTTCCCATCATGCACTGGGACAGGAACAGACTAATTTGCATATAGCCAGGTTCTGAGCTGGGATGGTGCAGTGAGCTAAAAAAACGGTGTTGGATCTAGCCCTGATCTCTTGACTGGGTGAGAGTATTCTGCTTAATTCAGAAACTCTGTCCATCACCACCCCTTGTTGTTAAATATTTTGTCCACCATAAGCGTGGAAGGGTATACTCAGATGTGATTCCCTTGCTCATTGCACCATCAGGATTCAAGCAAGCCGGGCCGAAGACGGCTGTAATGCCAGAAACCGGTCCCCGGAAGCTTGTTTCCTTCCCAGTGTAAGAATTGGCTTAGTAGTTTGGTTTGCCCTGTTCCCATCATGCACTGGGACAGGAACAGACTTATTTGCATATAGCCAGATTCTGAGCTGGGATGGTGCAGTGAGCTACAAAATGGTGTTGGATCTAGCCCTGATCTCTTGACTGGGTGAGAGTATTCTGCATAATTCAGAAACTCTGTCCATCACCACCCCTTGTTGTTAAATATTTTGTCCACCATGAGCGTGGAAGGGTATACTCAGATGTGAGTCCCTTGCTCATTGCACCATCAGGATTCAAGCAAGCCGGGCCGAAGACAGCTGTAATGCCAGAAACCGGTCCCCGGAAGCTTGTTTTCTTCCCAGTGTAAGAATTGGCTTAGTAGTTTGGTTTGCCCTGTTCCCATCATGCACTGGTACAGGAACAGACTAATTTGCATATAGCCAGGTTCTGAGCTGGGATGGTGTAGTGAGCTAAAAAACGGTGTTGGATCTAGCCCTGATCTCTTGACTGGGTGAGAGTATTCTGCTTAATTCAGAAACTCTGTCCATCACCACCCCTTGTTGTTAAATATTTTGTCCACCATAAGCGTGAAAGGGTATACTCAGATGGGAGTCCCTTGCTCATTGCACCATCAGGATTCAAGCAAGCCGGGCCGAAGACGGCTGTAATGCCAGAAACCGGTCCCCGGAAGCTTGTTTCCTTCCCAGTGTAAGAATTGGCTCAGTAGTTTGATTTGCCCTGTTCCCATCATGCACTGGGACAGGAACAGACTAATTTGCATATATACAGGTTCTGAGCTGGGATGGTGCAGTGAGCTAAAAAACGGTGTTGGATCTAGCCCTGATCTCTTGACTGGGTGAGAGTATTCTGCTTAATTCAGAAACTCTGTCCATCACCACCCCTTGTTGTTAAATATTTTGTCCACCATAAGCGTGGAAGGGTATACTCAGATGTGAGTCCCTTGCTCATTGCACCATCAGGATTCAAGCAAGCCGGGCCGAAGACGGCTGTAATGCCAGAAACCGGTTCCCGGAAGCTTGTTTCCTTCCCAGTGTAAGAATTGGCTTAGTAGTTTGGTTTGCCCTGTTCCCATCAGGCACTGGGACAGGAACAGACTTATTTGCATATAGCCAGATTCTGAGCTGGGATGGTGCAGTGAGCTACAAAACGGTGTTGGATCTAGCCCTGATCTCTTGACTGGGTGAGAGTATTCTGCATAATTCAGAAACTCTGTCCATCACCACCCCTTGTTGTTAAATATTTTGTCCACCATAAGCGTGGAAGGGTATACTCAGATGTGAGTCCCTTGCTCATTGCACCATCAGGATTCAAGCAAGCCGGGCCGAAGACAGCTGTAATGCCAGAAACCGGTCCCCGGAAGCTTGTTTTCTTCCCAGTGTAAGAATTGGCTTAGTAGTTTGGTTTGCCCTGTTCCCATCATGCACTGGTACAGGAACAGACTAATTTGCATATAGCCAGGTTCTGAGCTGGGATGGTGTAGTGAGCTAAAAAACGGTGTTGGATCTAGCCCTGATCTCTTGACTGGGTGAGAGTATTCTGCTTAATTCAGAAACTCTGTCCATCACCACCCCTTGTTGTTAAATATTTTGTCCACCATAAGCGTGAAAGGTATACTCAGATGGGAGTCCCTTGCTCATTGCACCATCAGGATTCAAACAAGCCGGGCCGAAGACGGCTGTAATGCCAGAAACCGGTCCCCGGAAGCTTGTTTCCTTCCCAGTGTAAGAATTGGCTTAGTAGTTTGATTTGCTCTGTTCCCATCATGCACTGGGACAGGAACAGACTAATTTGCATATAGCCAGGTTCTGAGCTGGGATGGTGCAGTGAGCTAAAAAACGGTGTTGGATCTAGCCCTGATCTCTTGACTGGGTGAGAGTATTCTGCTTAATTCAGAAACTCTGTCCATCACCACCCCTTGTTGTTAAATATTTTGTCCACCATAAGCGTGGAAGGGTATACTCAGATGTGAGTCCCTTGCTCATTGCACCATCAGGATTCAAGCAAGCCAGGCCGAAGACGGCTGTAATGCCAGAAACCGGTCCCCGGAAGCTTGTTTCCTTCCCAGTGTAAGAATTGGCTTAGTAATTTGGTTTGCCCTGTTCCCATCATGCACTGGGACAGGAACAGACTAATTTGCATATAGCCAGGTTCTGAGATGGGATGGTGCAGTGAGCTAAAAAACGGTGTTGGATCTAGCCCTGATCTCTTGACTGGGTGAGAGTATTCTGCTTAATTCAGAAACTCTGTCCATCACCACCCCTTGTTGTTAAATATTTTGTCCACCATAAGCGTGGAAGGGTATACTCAGATGCGAATCCCTTGCTCATTGCACCATCAGGATTCAAGCAAGCCAGGCCGAAGACGGCTGTAATGCCAGAAACCGGTCCCCGGAAGCTTGTTTCCTTCCCAGTGTAAGAATTGGCTTAGTAGTTTGGTTTGCCCTGTACCCATCATGCACTGGGACAGGAACAGACTAATTTGCATATAGACAGGTTCTGAGCTGGGATGGTGCAGTGAGCTAAAAAACGGTGTTGGATCTAGCCCTGATCTCTTGACTGGGTGAGAGTATTCTGCTTAATTCAGAAACTCTGTCCATCACCACCCCTTGTTGTTAAACATTTTGTCCACCATGAGCGTGGAAGAGTATACTCAGATGTGAGTCCCTTGCTCATTGCACCATCAGGATTCAAGCAAGCCGGGCCGAAGACGGCTGCAATGCCAGAAACCGGTCCCCGGAAGCTTGTTTCCTTCCCAGTGTAAGAATTGGCTTAGTAGTTTGGTTTGCCCTGTTCCCATCATGCACTGGGACAGGAACAGACTAATTTGCATATAGCCAGGTTCTGAGCTGGGATGGTGTAGTGAGCTTAAAAACGGTGTTGGATCTAGCCCTGATCTCTTGACTGGGTGAGAGTATTCTGCTTAATTCAGAAACTCTGTCAATCACCACCCCTTGTTGTTAAATATTTTGTCCACCATAAGCGTGGAAGGGTATACTCAGATGTGAGTCCCTTGCTCATTGCACCATCAGGATTCAAGCAAGCCGGGCCGAAGACGGCTGTAATGCCAGAAACCGGTCCCCGGAAGCTTGTTTCCTTCCCAGTGTAAGAATTGGCTTAGTAGTTTGGTTTGCCCTGTTCCCATCATGCACTGGGACAGGAACAGACTAATTTGCATATAGCCAGGTTCTGAGCTGGGATGGTGCAGTGAGCTAAAAACAGTGTTGGATCTAGCCCTGACCTCTTGACTGGGTGAGAGTATTCTGCTTAATTCAGAAACTCTGTCCATCACCACCCCTTGTTGTTAAATATTTTGTCCACCATAAGCGTGGAAGGGTATACTCAGATGTGAGTCCCTTGCTCATTGCATCATCAGGATTCAAGCAAGCCGGGCCGAAGACGGCTGTAATGCCAGAAACCGGTCCCCGGAAGCTTGTTTCCTTCCCAGTGTAAGAATTTGATTAGTAGTTTGGTTTGCCCTGTTCCCATCATGCACTGGGACAGGAACAGACTAATTAGCATATAGCCAGGTTCTGAGCTGGGATGGTGCAGTGAGCTAAAAAACGGTGTTGGATCTAGCCCTGATATCTTGACTGGGTGAGAGTATTCTGCTTAATTCAGAAACTCTGTCCATCACCACCCCTTGTTGTTAAATATTTTGTCCACCATAAGCGCGGAAGGGTATACTCAGATGTGAGTCCCTTGCTCATTGCACCATCAGGATTCAAGCAAGCCGGGCCGAAGACGGCTGTAATGCCAGAAACATGTCCCCGGAAGCTTGTTTCCTTCCCAGTGTAAGAATTGGCTTAGTAGTTTGGTTTGCCCTGTTCCCATCATGCACTGGGACAGGAACAGACTAATTTGCATATAGCCAGGTTCTGAGCTGGGATGGTGCAGTGAGCTAAAAAACGGTGTTGGATATAGCCCTGATCTCTTGACTGGGTGAGAGTATTCTGCTTAATTCAGAAACTCTGTCCATCACCACCCCTTGTTGTTAAATATTGTGTCCCCCATAAGCGTGGAAGGGTATACTCAGATGTGAGTCCCTTGCTCATTGCACCATCAGGATTCAAGCAAGCCGGGCCGAAGACGGCTGTAATGCCAGAAACCGGTCCCCGGAAGCTTGTTTCCTTCCCAGTGTAAGAATTGGCTTAGTAGTTTGGTTTGCCCTGTTCCCATCATGCACTGGGACAGGAACAGACTAATTTGCATATAGCCAGGTTCTGAGCTGGGATGGTGCAGTGAGCTAAAAAACGGTGTTGGATCTAGCCCTGATCTCTTGACTGGGTGAGAGTATTCTGCTTAATTCAGAAACTCTGTCCATCACCACCCCTTGTTGTTAAATATTTTGTCCACCATAAGCGTGGAAGGGTATACTCAGATGTGAGTCCCTTGCTCATTGCACCATCAGGATTCAAGCAAGCCGGGCCGAAGACGGCTGTAATGCCAGAAACCGGTCCCCGGAAGCTTGTTTCCTTCCCAGTGTAAGAATTGGCTTAGTAGTTTGGTTTGCCCTGTTGCCATCATGCACTGGGACAGGAACAGACTAATTTGCATATAGCCAGGTTCTGAGCTGGGATGGTGCAGTGAGCGAAATAACTTTGTTGGATCTAGCCCTGATCTCTTGACTGGGTGAGAGTATTCTGCTTAATTCAGAAACTCTGTCCATCACCACCCCTTGTTGTTAAATATTTTGTCCACCATAAGCGTGGAAGGGTATACTCAGATGTGAGTCCCTTGCTCATTGCACCATCAGGATTCAAGCAAGCCGGGCCGAAGACGGCTGTAATGCCAGAAACCGGTCCCCGGAAGCTTGTTTCCTTCCCAGTGTAAGAATTGGCTTAGTAGTTTGGTTTGCCCTGTTCCCATCATGCACTGGGACAGGAACAGACTAATTTGCATATAGCCAGGTTCTGAGCTGGGATGGTGCAGTGAGCTAAAAAAACTGTGTTGGATCTAGCCCTGATCTCTTGACTGGGTGAGAGTATTCTGCTTAATTCAGAAACTCTGTCCATCACCACCCCTTGTTGTTAAATATTGTGTCCACCATAAGCGTGGAAGGGTATACTCAGATGTGAGTCCCTTGCTCATTGCACCATCAGGATTTAAGCAAGCCGGGCCGAAGACGGCTGTAATGCCAGAAACCGGTCCCCGGAAGCTTGTTTCCTTCCCAGTGTAAGAATTGGCTTAGTAGTTTGGTTTGCCCTGTTCCCATCATGCACTGGGACAGGAACAGACTTATTTGCATATAGCCAGATTCTGAGCTGGGATGGTGCAGTGAGCTACAAAACGGTGTTGGATCTAGCCCTGATCTCTTGACTGGGTGAGAGTATTCTGCTTAATTCAGAAACTCTGTCCATCACCACCCCTTGTTGTTAAATATTTTGTCCACCATAAGCGTGGAAGGGTATACTCAGATGTGAGTCCCTTGCTCATTGCACCATCAGGATTCAAGCAAGCCGGGCCGAAGACAGCTGTAATGCCAGAAACCGGTCCCCGGAAGCTTGTTTTCTTCCCAGTGTAAGAATTGGCTTAGTAGTTTGGTTTGCCCTGTTCCCATCATGCACTGGTACAGGAACAGACTAATTTGCATATAGCCAGGTTCTGAGCTGGGATGGTGTAGTGAGCTAAAAAACGGTGTTGGATCTAGCCCTGATCTCTTGACTGGGTGAGAGTATTCTGCTTAATTCAGAAACTCTGTCCATCACCACCCCTTGTTGTTAAATATTTTGTCCACCATAAGCGTGAAAGGGTATACTCAGATGGGAGTCCTTGCTCATTGCACCATCAGGATTCAAGCAAGCCGGGCCGAAGACGGCTGTAATGCCAGAAACCGGTCCCCGGAAGCTTGTTTCCTTCCCAGTGTAAGAAGTGGCTTAGTAGTTTGATTTGCCCTGTTCCCATCATGCACTGGGACAGGAACAGACTAATTTGCATATAGACAGGTTCTGAGCTGGGATGGTGCAGTGAGCTAAAAAACGGTGTTGGATCTAGCCCTGATCTCTTGACTGGGTGAGAGTATTCTGCTTAATTCAGAAACTCTGTCCATCACCACCCCTTGTTGTTAAATATTTTGTCCACCATAAGCGCGGAAGGGTATACTCAGATGTGAGTCCCTTGCTCATTGCACCATCAGGATTCAAGCAAGCCGGGCCGAAGACGGCTGTAATGCCAGAAACATGTCCCCGGAAGCTTGTTTCCTTCCCAGTGTAAGAATTGGCTTAGTAGTTTGGTTTGCCCTGTTCCCATCATGCACTGGGACAGGAACAGACTAATTTGCATATAGCCAGGTTCTGAGCTGGGATGGTGCAGTGAGCTAAAAAACGGTGTTGGATATAGCCCTGATCTCTTGACTGGGTGAGAGTATTCTGCTTAATTCAGAAACTCTGTCCATCACCACCCCTTGTTGTTAAATATTTTGTCCACCATAAGCGTGGAAGGGTATACTCAGATGTGAGTCCCTTGCTCATTGCACCATCAGGATTCAAGCAAGCCGGGCCGAAGACGGCTGTAATGCCAGAAACCGGTCCCCGGAAGCTTGTTTCCTTCCCAGTGTAAGAATTGGCTTAGTAGTTTGGTTTGCCCTGTTCCCATCATGCACTGGGACAGGAACAGACTAATTTGCATATAGCCAGGTTCTGAGCTGGGATGGTGCAGTGAGCTAAAAAACGGTGTTGGATCTAGCCCTGATCTCTTGACTGGGTGAGAGTATTCTGCTTAATTCAGAAACTCTGTCCATCACCACCCCTTGTTGTTAAATATTTTGTCCACCATAAGCGTGGAAGGGTATACTCAGATGTGAGTCCCTTGCTCATTGCACCATCAGGATTCAAGCAAGCCGGGCCGAAGACGGCTGTAATGCCAGAAACCGGTCCCCGGAAGCTTGTTTCCTTCCCAGTGTAAGAATTGGCTTAGTAGTTTGGTTTGCCCTGTTGCCATCATGCACTGGGACAGGAACAGACTAATTTGCATATAGCCAGGTTCTGAGCTGGGATGGTGCAGTGAGCGAAAAAACTGTGTTGGATCTAGCCCTGATCTCTTGACTGGGTGAGAGTATTCTGCTTAATTCAGAAACTCTGTCCATCACCACCCCTTGTTGTTAAATATTTTGTCCACCATAAGCGTGGAAGGGTATACTCAGATGTGAGTCCCTTGCTCATTGCACCATCAGGATTCAAGCAAGCCGGGCCGAAGACGGCTGTAATGCCAGAAACCGGTCCCCGGAAGCTTGTTTCCTTCCCAGTGTAAGAATTGGCTTAGTAGTTTGGTTTGCCCTGTTCCCATCATGCACTGGGACAGGAACAGACTAATTTGCATATAGCCAGGTTCTGAGCTGGGATGGTGCAGTGAGCTAAAAAAACTGTGTTGGATCTAGCCCTGATCTCTTGACTGGGTGAGAGTATTCTGCTTAATTCAGAAACTCTGTCCATCACCACCCCTTGTTGTTAAATATTTTGTCCACCATAAGCGTGGAAGGGTATACTCAGAAGTGAGTCCCTTGCTCATTGCACCATCAGGATTTAAGCAAGCCGGGCCGAAGACGGCTGTAATGCCAGAAACCGGTCCCCGGAAGCTTGTTTCCTTCCCAGTGTAAGAATTGGCTTAGTAGTTTGGTTTGCCCTGTTCCCATCATGCACTGGGACAGGAACAGACTTATTTGCATATAGCCAGATTCTGAGCTGGGATGGTGCAGTGAGCTACAAAACGGTGTTGGATCTAGCCCTGATCTCTTGACTGGGTGAGAGTATTCTGCTTAATTCAGAAACTCTGTCCATCACCACCCCTTGTTGTTAAATATTTTGTCCACCATAAGCGTGGAAGGGTATACTCAGATGTGAGTCCCTTGCTCATTGCACCATCAGGATTCAAGCAAGCCGGGCCGAAGACGGCTGTAATGCCAGAAACCGGTCCCCGGAAGCTTGTTTTCTTCCCAGTGTAAGAATTGGCTTAGTAGTTTGGTTTGCCCTGTTCCCATCATGCACTGGTACAGGAACAGACTAATTTGCATATAGCCAGGTTCTGAGCTGGGATGGTGTAGTGAGCTAAAAAACGGTGTTGGATCTAGCCCTGATCTCTTGACTGGGTGAGAGTATTCTGCTTAATTCAGAAACTCTGTCCATCACCACCCCTTGTTGTTAAATATTTTGTCCACCATAAGCGTGAAAGGGTATACTCAGATGGGAGTCCTTGCTCATTGCACCATCAGGATTCAAGCAAGCCGGGCCGAAGACGGCTGTAATGCCAGAAACCGGTCCCCGGAAGCTTGTTTCCTTCCCAGTGTAAGAAGTGGCTTAGTAGTTTGATTTGCCCTGTTCCCATCATGCACTGGGACAGGAACAGACTAATTTGCATATAGACAGGTTCTGAGCTGGGATGGTGCAGTGAGCTAAAAAACGGTGTTGGATCTAGCCCTGATCTCTTGACTGGGTGAGAGTATTCTGCTTAATTCAGAAACTCTGTCCATCACCACCCCTTGTTGTTAAATATTTTGTCCACCATAAGCGTGGAAGGGTATACTCAGATGTGAGTCCCTTGCTCATTGCACCATCAGGATTCAAGCAAGCCAGGCCGAAGACGGCTGTAATGCCAGAAACCGGTCCCCGGAAGCTTGTTTCCTTCCCAGTGTAAGAATTGGCTTCGTAATTTGGTTTGCCCTGTTCCCATCATGCACTGGGACAGGAACAGACTAATTTGCATATAGCCAGGTTCTGAGATGGGATGGTGCAGTGAGCTAAAAAACGGTGTTGGATCTAGCCCTGATCTCTTGACTGGGTGAGAGTATTCTGCTTAATTCACAAACTCTGTCCATCACCACCCCTTGTTGTTAAATATTTTGTCCACCATAAGCGTGGAAGGGTATACTCAGATGTGAGTCCCTTGCTCATTGCACCATCAGGATTCAAGCAAGCCGGGCCGAAGACGGCTGTAATGCCAGAAACCGGTCCCCGGAAGCTTGTTTCCTTCCCAGTGTAAGAATTGGCTCAGTAGTTTGATTTGCCCTGTTCCCATCATGCACTGGGACAGGAACAGACTAATTTGCATATATACAGGTTCTGAGCTGGGATGGTGCAGTGAGCTAAAAAACGGTGTTGGATCTAGCCCTGATCTCTTGACTGGGTGAGAGTATTCTGCTTAATTCAGAAACTCTGTCCATCACCACCCCTTGTTGTTAAATATTTTGTCCACCATAAGCGTGGAAGGGTATACTCAGATGTGAGTCCCTTGCTCATTGCACCATCAGGATTCAAGCAAGCCGGGCCGAAGACGGCTGTAATGCCAGAAACCGGTCCCCGGAAGCTTGTTTCCTTCCCAGTGTAAGAATTGGCTTAGTAGTTTGGTTTGCCCTGTTCCCATCAGGCACTGGGACAGGAACAGACTTATTTGCATATAGCCAGATTCTGAGCTGGGATGGTGCAGTGAGCTACAAAACGGTGTTGGATCTAGCCCTGATCTCTTGACTGGGTGAGAGTATTCTGCATAATTCAGAAACTCTGTCCATCACCACCCCTTGTTGTTAAATATTTTGTCCACCATAAGCGTGGAAGGGTATACTCAGATGTGAGTCCCTTGCTCATTGCACCATCAGGATTCAAGCAAGCCGGGCCGAAGACAGCTGTAATGCCAGAAACCGGTCCCCGGAAGCTTGTTTTCTTCCCAGTGTAAGAATTGGCTTAGTAGTTTGGTTTGCCCTGTTCCCATCATGCACTGGTACAGGAACAGACTAATTTGCATATAGCCAGGTTCTGAGCTGGGATGGTGTAGTGAGCTAAAAAACGGTGTTGGATCTAGCCCTGATCTCTTGACTGGGTGAGAGTATTCTGCTTAATTCAGAAACTCTGTCCATCACCACCCCTTGTTGTTAAATATTTTGTCCACCATAAGCGTGAAAGGTATACTCAGATGGGAGTCCCTTGCTCATTGCACCATCAGGATTCAAACAAGCCGGGCCGAAGACGGCTGTAATGCCAGAAACCGGTCCCCGGAAGCTTGTTTCCTTCCCAGTGTAAGAATTGGCTTAGTAGTTTGATTTGCTCTGTTCCCATCATGCACTGGGACAGGAACAGACTAATTTGCATATAGCCAGGTTCTGAGCTGGGATGGTGCAGTGAGCTAAAAAACGGTGTTGGATCTAGCCCTGATCTCTTGACTGGGTGAGAGTATTCTGCTTAATTCAGAAACTCTGTCCATCACCACCCCTTGTTGTTAAATATTTTGTCCACCATAAGCGTGGAAGGGTATACTCAGATGTGAGTCCCTTGCTCATTGCACCATCAGGATTCAAGCAAGCCAGGCCGAAGACGGCTGTAATGCCAGAAACCGGTCCCCGGAAGCTTGTTTCCTTCCCAGTGTAAGAATTGGCTTAGTAATTTGGTTTGCCCTGTTCCCATCATGCACTGGGACAGGAACAGACTAATTTGCATATAGCCAGGTTCTGAGATGGGATGGTGCAGTGAGCTAAAAAACGGTGTTGGATCTAGCCCTGATCTCTTGACTGGGTGAGAGTATTCTGCTTAATTCAGAAACTCTGTCCATCACCACCCCTTGTTGTTAAATATTTTGTCCACCATAAGCGTGGAAGGGTATACTCAGATGCGAATCCCTTGCTCATTGCACCATCAGGATTCAAGCAAGCCAGGCCGAAGACGGCTGTAATGCCAGAAACCGGTCCCCGGAAGCTTGTTTCCTTCCCAGTGTAAGAATTGGCTTAGTAGTTTGGTTTGCCCTGTACCCATCATGCACTGGGACAGGAACAGACTAATTTGCATATAGACAGGTTCTGAGCTGGGATGGTGCAGTGAGCTAAAAAACGGTGTTGGATCTAGCCCTGATCTCTTGACTGGGTGAGAGTATTCTGCTTAATTCAGAAACTCTGTCCATCACCACCCCTTGTTGTTAAACATTTTGTCCACCATGAGCGTGGAAGAGTATACTCAGATGTGAGTCCCTTGCTCATTGCACCATCAGGATTCAAGCAAGCCGGGCCGAAGACGGCTGCAATGCCAGAAACCGGTCCCCGGAAGCTTGTTTCCTTCCCAGTGTAAGAATTGGCTTAGTAGTTTGGTTTGCCCTGTTCCCATCATGCACTGGGACAGGAACAGACTAATTTGCATATAGCCAGGTTCTGAGCTGGGATGGTGTAGTGAGCTTAAAAACGGTGTTGGATCTAGCCCTGATCTCTTGACTGGGTGAGAGTATTCTGCTTAATTCAGAAACTCTGTCAATCACCACCCCTTGTTGTTAAATATTTTGTCCACCATAAGCGTGGAAGGGTATACTCAGATGTGAGTCCCTTGCTCATTGCACCATCAGGATTCAAGCAAGCCGGGCCGAAGACGGCTGTAATGCCAGAAACCGGTCCCCGGAAGCTTGTTTCCTTCCCAGTGTAAGAATTGGCTTAGTAGTTTGGTTTGCCCTGTTCCCATCATGCACTGGGACAGGAACAGACTAATTTGCATATAGCCAGGTTCTGAGCTGGGATGGTGCAGTGAGCTAAAAACAGTGTTGGATCTAGCCCTGACCTCTTGACTGGGTGAGAGTATTCTGCTTAATTCAGAAACTCTGTCCATCACCACCCCTTGTTGTTAAATATTTTGTCCACCATAAGCGTGGAAGGGTATACTCAGATGTGAGTCCCTTGCTCATTGCATCATCAGGATTCAAGCAAGCCGGGCCGAAGACGGCTGTAATGCCAGAAACCGGTCCCCGGAAGCTTGTTTCCTTCCCAGTGTAAGAATTTGCTTAGTAGTTTGGTTTGCCCTGTTCCCATCATGCACTGGGACAGGAACAGACTAATTAGCATATAGCCAGGTTCTGAGCTGGGATGGTGCAGTGAGCTAAAAAACGGTGTTGGATCTAGCCCTGATATCTTGACTGGGTGAGAGTATTCTGCTTAATTCAGAAACTCTGTCCATCACCACCCCTTGTTGTTAAATATTTTGTCCACCATAAGCGCGGAAGGGTATACTCAGATGTGAGTCCCTTGCTCATTGCACCATCAGGATTCAAGCAAGCCGGGCCGAAGACGGCTGTAATGCCAGAAACATGTCCCCGGAAGCTTGTTTCCTTCCCAGTGTAAGAATTGGCTTAGTAGTTTGGTTTGCCCTGTTCCCATCATGCACTGGGACAGGAACAGACTAATTTGCATATAGCCAGGTTCTGAGCTGGGATGGTGCAGTGAGCTAAAAAACGGTGTTGGATATAGCCCTGATCTCTTGACTGGGTGAGAGTATTCTGCTTAATTCAGAAACTCTGTCCATCACCACCCCTTGTTGTTAAATATTTTGTCCACCATAAGCGTGGAAGGGTATACTCAGATGTGAGTCCCTTGCTCATTGCACCATCAGGATTCAAGCAAGCCGGGCCGAAGACGGCTGTAATGCCAGAAACCGGTCCCCGGAAGCTTGTTTCCTTCCCAGTGTAAGAATTGGCTTAGTAGTTTGGTTTGCCCTGTTCCCATCATGCACTGGGACAGGAACAGACTAATTTGCATATAGCCAGGTTCTGAGCTGGGATGGTGCAGTGAGCTAAAAAACGGTGTTGGATCTAGCCCTGATCTCTTGGCTGGGTGAGAGTATTCTGCTTAATTCAGAAACTCTGTCCATCACCACCCCTTGTTGTTAAATATTTTGTCCACCATAAGCGTGGAAGGGTATACTCAGATGTGAGTCCCTTGCTCATTGCACCATCAGGATTCAAGCAAGCCGGGCCGAAGACGGCTGTAATGCCAGAAACCGGTCCCCGGAAGCTTGTTTCCTTCCCAGTGTAAGAATTGGCTTAGTAGTTTGGTTTGCCCTGTTGCCATCATGCACTGGGACAGGAACAGACTAATTTGCATATAGCCAGGTTCTGAGCTGGGATGGTGCAGTGAGCGAAAAAACTGTGTTGGATCTAGCCCTGATCTCTTGACTGGGTGAGAGTATTCTGCTTAATTCAGAAACTCTGTCCATCACCACCCCTTGTTGTTAAATATTTTGTCCACCATAAGCGTGGAAGGGTATACTCAGATGTGAGTCCCTTGCTCATTGCACCATCAGGATTCAAGCAAGCCGGGCCGAAGACGGCTGTAATGCCAGAAACCGGTCCCCGGAAGCTTGTTTCCTTCCCAGTGTAAGAATTGGCTTAGTAGTTTGGTTTGCCCTGTTCCCATCATGCACTGGGACAGGAACAGACTAATTTGCATATAGCCAGGTTCTGAGCTGGGATGGTGCAGTGAGCTAAAAAAACTGTGTTGGATCTAGCCCTGATCTCTTGACTGGGTGAGAGTATTCTGCTTAATTCAGAAACTCTGTCCATCACCACCCCTTGTTGTTAAATATTGTGTCCACCATAAGCGTGGAAGGGTATACTCAGATGTGAGTCCCTTGCTCATTGCACCATCAGGATTTAAGCAAGCCGGGCCGAAGACGGCTGTAATGCCAGAAACCGGTCCCCGGAAGCTTGTTTCCTTCCCAGTGTAAGAATTGGCTTAGTAGTTTGGTTTGCCCTGTTCCCATCATGCACTGGGACAGGAACAGACTTATTTGCATATAGCCAGATTCTGAGCTGGGATGGTGCAGTGAGCTACAAAACGGTGTTGGATCTAGCCCTGATCTCTTGACTGGGTGAGAGTATTCTGCTTAATTCAGAAACTCTGTCCATCACCACCCCTTGTTGTTAAATATTTTGTCCACCATAAGCGTGGAAGGGTATACTCAGATGTGAGTCCCTTGCTCATTGCACCATCAGGATTCAAGCAAGCCGGGCCGAAGACAGCTGTAATGCCAGAAACCGGTCCCCGGAAGCTTGTTTTCTTCCCAGTGTAAGAATTGGCTTAGTAGTTTGGTTTGCCCTGTTCCCATCATGCACTGGTACAGGAACAGACTAATTAGCATATAGCCAGGTTCTGAGCTGGGATGGTGCAGTGAGCTAAAAAACGGTGTTGGATCTAGCCCTGATATCTTGACTGGGTGAGAGTATTCTGCTTAATTCAGAAACTCTGTCCATCACCACCCCTTGTTGTTAAATATTTTGTCCACCATAAGCGCGGAAGGGTATACTCAGATGTGAGTCCCTTGCTCATTGCACCATCAGGATTCAAGCAAGCCGGGCCGAAGACGGCTGTAATGCCAGAAACATGTCCCCGGAAGCTTGTTTCCTTCCCAGTGTAAGAATTGGCTTAGTAGTTTGGTTTGCCCTGTTCCCATCATGCACTGGGACAGGAACAGACTAATTTGCATATAGCCAGGTTCTGAGCTGGGATGGTGCAGTGAGCTAAAAAACGGTGTTGGATATAGCCCTGATCTCTTGACTGGGTGAGAGTATTCTGCTTAATTCAGAAACTCTGTCCATCACCACCCCTTGTTGTTAAATATTTTGTCCACCATAAGCGTGGAAGGGTATACTCAGATGTGAGTCCCTTGCTCATTGCACCATCAGGATTCAAGCAAGCCGGGCCGAAGACGGCTGTAATGCCAGAAACCGGTCCCCGGAAGCTTGTTTCCTTCCCAGTGTAAGAATTGGCTTAGTAGTTTGGTTTGCCCTGTTCCCATCATGCACTGGGACAGGAACAGACTAATTTGCATATAGCCAGGTTCTGAGCTGGGATGGTGCAGTGAGCTAAAAAACGGTGTTGGATCTAGCCCTGATCTCTTGGCTGGGTGAGAGTATTCTGCTTAATTCAGAAACTCTGTCCATCACCACCCCTTGTTGTTAAATATTTTGTCCACCATAAGCGTGGAAGGGTATACTCAGATGTGAGTCCCTTGCTCATTGCACCATCAGGATTCAAGCAAGCCGGGCCGAAGACGGCTGTAATGCCAGAAACCGGTCCCCGGAAGCTTGTTTCCTTCCCAGTGTAAGAATTGGCTTAGTAGTTTGGTTTGCCCTGTTGCCATCATGCACTGGGACAGGAACAGACTAATTTGCATATAGCCAGGTTCTGAGCTGGGATGGTGCAGTGAGCGAAAAAACTGTGTTGGATCTAGCCCTGATCTCTTGACTGGGTGAGAGTATTCTGCTTAATTCAGAAACTCTGTCCATCACCACCCCTTGTTGTTAAATATTTTGTCCACCATAAGCGTGGAAGGGTATACTCAGATGTGAGTCCCTTGCTCATTGCACCATCAGGATTCAAGCAAGCCGGGCCGAAGACGGCTGTAATGCCAGAAACCGGTCCCCGGAAGCTTGTTTCCTTCCCAGTGTAAGAATTGGCTTAGTAGTTTGGTTTGCCCTGTTCCCATCATGCACTGGGACAGGAACAGACTAATTTGCATATAGCCAGGTTCTGAGCTGGGATGGTGCAGTGAGCTAAAAAAACTGTGTTGGATCTAGCCCTGATCTCTTGACTGGGTGAGAGTATTCTGCTTAATTCAGAAACTCTGTCCATCACCACCCCTTGTTGTTAAATATTGTGTCCACCATAAGCGTGGAAGGGTATACTCAGATGTGAGTCCCTTGCTCATTGCACCATCAGGATTTAAGCAAGCCGGGCCGAAGACGGCTGTAATGCCAGAAACCGGTCCCCGGAAGCTTGTTTCCTTCCCAGTGTAAGAATTGGCTTAGTAGTTTGGTTTGCCCTGTTCCCATCATGCACTGGGACAGGAACAGACTTATTTGCATATAGCCAGATTCTGAGCTGGGATGGTGCAGTGAGCTACAAAACGGTGTTGGATCTAGCCCTGATCTCTTGACTGGGTGAGAGTATTCTGCTTAATTCAGAAACTCTGTCCATCACCACCCCTTGTTGTTAAATATTTTGTCCACCATAAGCGTGGAAGGGTATACTCAGATGTGAGTCCCTTGCTCATTGCACCATCAGGATTCAAGCAAGCCGGGCCGAAGACAGCTGTAATGCCAGAAACCGGTCCCCGGAAGCTTGTTTTCTTCCCAGTGTAAGAATTGGCTTAGTAGTTTGGTTTGCCCTGTTCCCATCATGCACTGGTACAGGAACAGACTAATTTGCATATAGCCAGGTTCTGAGCTGGGATGGTGTAGTGAGCTAAAAAACGGTGTTGGATCTAGCCCTGATCTCTTGACTGGGTGAGAGTATTCTGCTTAATTCAGAAACTCTGTCCATCACCACCCCTTGTTGTTAAATATTTTGTCCACCATAAGCGTGAAAGGGTATACTCAGATGGGAGTCCTTGCTCATTGCACCATCAGGATTCAAGCAAGCCGGGCCGAAGACGGCTGTAATGCCAGAAACCGGTCCCCGGAAGCTTGTTTCCTTCCCAGTGTAAGAAGTGGCTTAGTAGTTTGATTTGCCCTGTTCCCATCATGCACTGGGACAGGAACAGACTAATTTGCATATAGACAGGTTCTGAGCTGGGATGGTGCAGTGAGCTAAAAAACGGTGTTGGATCTAGCCCTGATCTCTTGACTGGGTGAGAGTATTCTGCTTAATTCAGAAACTCTGTCCATCACCACCCCTTGTTGTTAAATATTTTGTCCACCATAAGCGCGGAAGGGTATACTCAGATGTGAGTCCCTTGCTCATTGCACCATCAGGATTCAAGCAAGCCGGGCCGAAGACGGCTGTAATGCCAGAAACATGTCCCCGGAAGCTTGTTTCCTTCCCAGTGTAAGAATTGGCTTAGTAGTTTGGTTTGCCCTGTTCCCATCATGCACTGGGACAGGAACAGACTAATTTGCATATAGCCAGGTTCTGAGCTGGGATGGTGCAGTGAGCTAAAAAACGGTGTTGGATATAGCCCTGATCTCTTGACTGGGTGAGAGTATTCTGCTTAATTCAGAAACTCTGTCCATCACCACCCCTTGTTGTTAAATATTTTGTCCACCATAAGCGTGGAAGGGTATACTCAGATGTGAGTCCCTTGCTCATTGCACCATCAGGATTCAAGCAAGCCGGGCCGAAGACGGCTGTAATGCCAGAAACCGGTCCCCGGAAGCTTGTTTCCTTCCCAGTGTAAGAATTGGCTTAGTAGTTTGGTTTGCCCTGTTCCCATCATGCACTGGGACAGGAACAGACTAATTTGCATATAGCCAGGTTCTGAGCTGGGATGGTGCAGTGAGCTAAAAAACGGTGTTGGATCTAGCCCTGATCTCTTGACTGGGTGAGAGTATTCTGCTTAATTCAGAAACTCTGTCCATCACCACCCCTTGTTGTTAAATATTTTGTCCACCATAAGCGTGGAAGGGTATACTCAGATGTGAGTCCCTTGCTCATTGCACCATCAGGATTCAAGCAAGCCGGGCCGAAGACGGCTGTAATGCCAGAAACCGGTCCCCGGAAGCTTGTTTCCTTCCCAGTGTAAGAATTGGCTTAGTAGTTTGGTTTGCCCTGTTGCCATCATGCACTGGGACAGGAACAGACTAATTTGCATATAGCCAGGTTCTGAGCTGGGATGGTGCAGTGAGCGAAAAAACTGTGTTGGATCTAGCCCTGATCTCTTGACTGGGTGAGAGTATTCTGCTTAATTCAGAAACTCTGTCCATCACCACCCCTTGTTGTTAAATATTTTGTCCACCATAAGCGTGGAAGGGTATACTCAGATGTGAGTCCCTTGCTCATTGCACCATCAGGATTCAAGCAAGCCGGGCCGAAGACGGCTGTAATGCCAGAAACCGGTCCCCGGAAGCTTGTTTCCTTCCCAGTGTAAGAATTGGCTTAGTAGTTTGGTTTGCCCTGTTCCCATCATGCACTGGGACAGGAACAGACTAATTTGCATATAGCCAGGTTCTGAGCTGGGATGGTGCAGTGAGCTAAAAAAACTGTGTTGGATCTAGCCCTGATCTCTTGACTGGGTGAGAGTATTCTGCTTAATTCAGAAACTCTGTCCATCACCACCCCTTGTTGTTAAATATTTTGTCCACCATAAGCGTGGAAGGGTATACTCAGATGTGAGTCCCTTGCTCATTGCACCATCAGGATTTAAGCAAGCCGGGCCGAAGACGGCTGTAATGCCAGAAACCGGTCCCCGGAAGCTTGTTTCCTTCCCAGTGTAAGAATTGGCTTAGTAGTTTGGTTTGCCCTGTTCCCATCATGCACTGGGACAGGAACAGACTTATTTGCATATAGCCAGATTCTGAGCTGGGATGGTGCAGTGAGCTACAAAACGGTGTTGGATCTAGCCCTGATCTCTTGACTGGGTGAGAGTATTCTGCTTAATTCAGAAACTCTGTCCATCACCACCCCTTGTTGTTAAATATTTTGTCCACCATAAGCGTGGAAGGGTATACTCAGATGTGAGTCCCTTGCTCATTGCACCATCAGGATTCAAGCAAGCCGGGCCGAAGACGGCTGTAATGCCAGAAACCGGTCCCCGGAAGCTTGTTTTCTTCCCAGTGTAAGAATTGGCTTAGTAGTTTGGTTTGCCCTGTTCCCATCATGCACTGGTACAGGAACAGACTAATTTGCATATAGCCAGGTTCTGAGCTGGGATGGTGTAGTGAGCTAAAAAACGGTGTTGGATCTAGCCCTGATCTCTTGACTGGGTGAGAGTATTCTGCTTAATTCAGAAACTCTGTCCATCACCACCCCTTGTTGTTAAATATTTTGTCCACCATAAGCGTGAAAGGGTATACTCAGATGGGAGTCCTTGCTCATTGCACCATCAGGATTCAAGCAAGCCGGGCCGAAGACGGCTGTAATGCCAGAAACCGGTCCCCGGAAGCTTGTTTCCTTCCCAGTGTAAGAAGTGGCTTAGTAGTTTGATTTGCCCTGTTCCCATCATGCACTGGGACAGGAACAGACTAATTTGCATATAGACAGGTTCTGAGCTGGGATGGTGCAGTGAGCTAAAAAACGGTGTTGGATCTAGCCCTGATCTCTTGACTGGGTGAGAGTATTCTGCTTAATTCAGAAACTCTGTCCATCACCACCCCTTGTTGTTAAATATTTTGTCCACCATAAGCGTGGAAGGGTATACTCAGATGTGAGTCCCTTGCTCATTGCACCATCAGGATTCAAGCAAGCCAGGCCGAAGACGGCTGTAATGCCAGAAACCGGTCCCCGGAAGCTTGTTTCCTTCCCAGTGTAAGAATTGGCTTCGTAATTTGGTTTGCCCTGTTCCCATCATGCACTGGGACAGGAACAGACTAATTTGCATATAGCCAGGTTCTGAGATGGGATGGTGCAGTGAGCTAAAAAACGGTGTTGGATCTAGCCCTGATCTCTTGACTGGGTGAGAGTATTCTGCTTAATTCACAAACTCTGTCCATCACCACCCCTTGTTGTTAAATATTTTGTCCACCATAAGCGTGGAAGGGTATACTCAGATGTGAGTCCCTTGCTCATTGCACCATCAGGATTCAAGCAAGCCAGGCCGAAGACGGCTGTAATGCCAGAAACCGGTCCCCGGAAGCTTGTTTCCTTCCCAGTGTAAGAATTGGCTTAGTAGTTTGGTTTGCCCTGTTCCCATCATGCACTGGGACAGGAACAGACTAATTTGCATATAGCCAGGTTCTGAGCTGGGATGGTGCAGTGAGCTAAAAAACGGTGTTGGATCTAGCCCTGATCTCTTGACTGGGTTAGAGTATTCTGCTTAATTCAGAAACTCTGTCCATCACCACCCCTTGTTGTTAAACATTTTGTCCACCATGAGCGTGGAAGAGTATACTCAGATGTGAGTCCCTTGCTCATTGCACCATCAGGATTCAAGCAAGCCGGGCCGAAGACGGCTGCAATGCCAGAAACCGGTCCCCGGAAGCTTGTTTCCTTCCCAGTGTAAGAATTGGCTTAGTAGTTTGGTTTGCCCTGTTCCCATCATGCACTGGGACAGGAAAAGACTAATTTGCATATAGCCAGGTTCTGAGCTGGGATGGTGCAGTGAGCTAAAAAACAGTGTTGGATCTAGCCCTGATCTCTTGACTGGGTGAGAGTATTCTGCTTAATTCTGAAACTCTGTCCATCACCTCCCCTTGTTGTTAAATATTTTGTCCACTGTTAGACCTGACATCTTTTGGCGTGATTACCCCTATCTTTTTGCCTCTGCCTCCTGTATTTTTGATGCTGTGCTGGATTCGTTTTTGCTGGTTTAGATGCTTTGGACACTCTGCCACTGCTGATCAGTGCCAGAGTGTAAGTGCTCCCTATATAAATTGTATTCGGATTGGATATACATGTTTGGCATATTTGTATCACCATGAAGTCCCTAGTAAAGTGCACTGGGTGTGCCAGGGCTGGTGATGGCAAATGCTACTAGTGGGCCTGCAGCACTGATTGTGCCACCCACAGGAGTAGCCCTAAAATGGTGTCTCGGGCCTGCCACTGCAGCGCCTACGGGCAGTTTAGAACTGCCATGTCTTCCTGGTCCGCGTCCCCGCTGACCAGGCCTAACCCTTCCCTTTTCGTGCACATCAGTCACCCCTATGGAAGGCCCAAGGTACCCCCCTGGGCAGGGTGCAGTGTATGTGAAAGGTAGAGCATGTACTAGTGCAGGTGACATGCCCTGGTAGTGAATTACAGCCATTTTCGTTTTTCACTATTGTAAGGCTATCTTGCTCCATAGGTTAACATGGGGGATGCCGGCTACAGTGGTTAACGGCATTTCTTCCCATAAGAGCAAGATAGGACATAAGTATTTAGTATCCCTGAACTCAGAATTTAATAACGCATCTTTTAGGAAAGGTGGTTTTTAGATCCTGTGTTTGAGGACAGCCCTTTTAGAAAGTTGCTGTTCTCTTGTCTGACCCTTCTGTGTGCCTGAGACTGGTTGTGTATTGACTGTCTGGTTTGTGAGTGACAGGGGCTGGGGAATCCCCCCAGAGGCTGGATGAGTCAGCACTAGGCTGAGTGGAGCAATTGCTACCTGAGTGGTGGGAGGAGTTAGCACCTGGGCTGAATAGGGCTGTGCCTGCCTGCCACAATGCTGGCTCCACCTCCTGCTGGGCGGCTGAGGACTCTGCCCCTCACTCTGAAAGGAAAGATGCAGCCAGCAAAACAAAGTGCTCAGGATCCACCCAGAACTGGTTCAGACCGGGCTCAGGGCCCACATGCACTGAGAGAACAAAGACTTTAGGGGTATAAGTACAGGACCCCTGACAACAGAAAATTAGATCATCCTGGAAATCAAGAAGGAACCTCTGCCAAGGAGAAAGCTGTCGTTAAAGACTTTAGGGGTATAAGTACAGGACCCCTGACAACAGAAAATTAGATCATCCTGGAAATCAAGAAGGAACCTCTGCCAAGGAGAAAGCTGTCGTTGAAGAAGGAAGACTGTCCTGCTGTTGCTCTGCTGGACTGACCTGCTGTCGCTTTGCTGCCAAGGAGAGGGGAAGGACTTTGCTGTGAGCTGTGTCCCCTGTCTTGTAAGGAATCTCCAAGGGCCTGAGAAGAGCTGGCTGCCTGTTTCGAAGTCCCAGGAACAAAAGGACTTCACCCCCAGTCTCCCTGAACTCTGCTGAGAGAGTTCTGTCCTTCCTAGAGTGCTTGATCCAGTTGTGGGGCCTCTGGAAGTTGAACCTGAGCTGGGAAGCTTGAGACTAAGCTGAGAAACTTGTGAAGCTGAAAAGTGTCGCATCGCTCGCTTGCGGAGCGCATCCCCGACAGTGCGAGAAGTTTCCCACCGCTACGAAGGTCGAGATCGGCGCAGCGCCTGACATCGCTGCCGAGGCCGTCGCACCCTTCGTTTGCGGGACGCACCAGACCGGTGCGGGAGAATCGAACATCGCTGCGAGTGTCGTCGCAGAGCCTGTCGTCTGGGTGAGAACGCCGCGCCGCTTGCTTGCGGACCGCATCACGTCGCTGCAGACATCGCTGCAGAAACATCGCATCGAGGAGCTGCGAGAGAGAGGATCACCGCTGGACCGCGCCTCGTCGCCCCGGAGATCGTCGCAGCCCCTACGAGATCATCGCATCGTGCCTTTGCGAGAACAGACTTCCCACGGAACCTACGCACCGGAATCTACGCAAGCTGCCTTCCTCCCCATACAGATCGGATTCGTCGCAACACGCCCGCTGCTGCAGCGGGGCTGTCGCATCGCCTCCCCAGGGTCTCAGGAGTAACGCATCGCTTGTTTCCACCGCACCAGCTTCCTGCTTGTGGAACTTTGTTGCATCTAAAAGGTACTGTGAGTAAACGTGACGCAACTGTGAACTTTTCACGCATCTGTGGATTATTTTAACGGAACTTAAAGAACTTTGATTACAACCTGAAGAACTCTTTTGAAACCATATCCTTGAACTGTGTATGTTGGATTTTTGCCGTTTTGGTCTTGTGTAGTTTAGAATAAATATCTTTTATTTTCCTAAACTGTTGTGGAATCAGTTTGTGGTGTTTTCACTGTGTTACTGTGAGTGTTGGTACAAATACTTAACGCATTGCCTCTGGTTAGCCTAGACTGCTCAGGCCAAGCTACCTTGAGGGCGAGCAGGGGTTATCTGAGAGGGTTATCTCCTTGTCCTGACTAGAAGCAAGGGTCCCTATTTGGACAGTGGTACCTACCTCTGCCAACTAGAGACCCCCAGTTCTAACATCCACCAAAAGCGTGGAAGGGTATACTCAGATGTGAGTCCCTTGCTCATTGCACCATCAGGATTCAAGCAAGCCGGGCCGAAGACGGCTGTAATGCCAGAAACCGGTCCCCGGAAGCTTGTTTCCTTCCCAGTTTAAGAATTTGCTTAGTAGTTTGGTTTGCCCTGTTCCCATCATGCACTGGGACAGGAACAGACTAATTAGCATATAGCCAGGTTCTGAGCTGGGATGGTGCAGTGAGCTAAAAAACGGTGTTGGATCTAGCCCTGATATCTTGACTGGGTGAGAGTATTCTGCTTAATTCAGAAACTCTGTCCATCACCACCCCTTTTTGTCAAATATTTTGTCCACCATAAGCGCGGAAGGGTATACTCAGATGTGAGTCCCTTGCTCATTGCACCATCAGGATTCAAGCAAGCCTGGCCGAAGACGGCTGTAATGCCAGAAACCGGTCCCCGGAAGCTTGTTTCCTTCCCAGTGTAAGAATTCACTTAGTAGTTTGGTTTGCCCTGTTCCCATCATGCACTGGGACAGGAACAGACTAATTTGCATATAGCCAGGTTCTGAGCTGGGATGGTGCAGTGAGCTAAAAAACGGTGTTGGATCTAGCCCTGATCTCTTGACTGGGTGAGAGTATTCTGCTTAATTCAGAAACTCTGTCCATCACCACCCCTTGTTGTTAAATATTTTGTCCACCATAAGCATGGAAGGGTATACTCAGATGTGAGTCCCTTGCTCATTGCAGCATCAGGATTCAAGCAAGCCGGGCCGAAGATGGCTGTAATGCCAGAAACCGGTCCCCGGAATCTTGTCTCCTTCCCAGTGTAAGAATTGGCTTAGTAGTTTGGTTTGCCCTGTTCCCATCATGCACTCGGACAGGAACTAACTAATTTGTATAGCCAGGTTCTGAGCTGGGATGGTGCAATGAGCTAAAAAACGGTGTTGGATCTAGCCCTGATCTCTTGACTGGGTGAGAGTATTCTGCTTAATTCAGAAACTCTGTCCATCACCACCCCTTGTTGTTAAATATTTTGTCCACCATAAGCGTGGAAGGGTATACTCAGATGTGAGTCCCTTGCTCATTGCACCATCAGGATTCAAGCAAGCCGGGCCGAAGACGGCTGTAATGCCAGAAACCGGTCCCCGGAAGCTTGTTTCCTTCCCAGTGTAGGAATTGGCTTAGTAGTTTGGTTTGCCCTGTTCCCATCATGCACTGGGACAGGAACAGACTAATTTGCATATAGCCAGGTTCTGAGATGGGATGGTGCAGTGAGCTAAAAAACGGTGTTGGATCTAGCCCTGATCTCTTGACTGGGTGAGAGTATTCTGCTTAATTCAAAAACTCTTTCCATCACCACCCCTTGTTGTTAAATATTTTGTCCACCATAAGCGTGGAAGGGTATACTCAGATGTGAGTCCCTTGCTCATTGCACCATCAGGATTCAAGCAAGCCAGGCCGAAGACGGCTGTAATGCCAGAAACCGGTCCCCGGAAGCTTGTTTCCTTCCCAGTGTAAGAATTGGCTTAGTAGTCTGGTTTGCCCTGTTCCCATTATGCACTGGGACAGGAACAGACTAATTTGCATATAGCCAGGTTCTGAGCTGGGATGGTGTAGTGAGCTTAAAAACGGTGTTGGATCTAGCCCTGATCTCTTGACTGGGTGAGAGTATTCTGCTTAATTCAGAAACTCTGTCCATCACCACCCCTTGTTGTTAAATATTTTGTCCACCATAAGCGTGGAAGGGTATACTCAGATATGAGTCCCTTGCTCATTGCACCATCAGGATTCAAGCAAGCCGGGCCGAAGACGGCTGTAATGCCAGAAACCGGTCCCCGGAAGCTTGTTTCCTTCCCAGTGTAAGAATTGGCTTAGTAGTTTGGTTTGCCCTGTTCCCATCATGCACTGGGACAGGAACAGACTAATTTGCATATAGCCAGGTTCTGAGCTGGGATGGTGCAGTGAGCTAAAAAACAGTGTTGGATCTAGCCCTGATCTCTTGACTGGGTGAGAGTATTCTGCTTAATTCAGAAACTCTGTCCATCACCACCCCTTGTTGTTAAATATTTTGTCCACCATAAGCGTGGAAGGGTATACTCAGATGTGAGTCCCTTGCTCATTGCACCATCAGGATTCAAGCAAGCCGGGCCGAAGACGGCTGTAATGCCAGAAACCAGTCCCCGGAAGCTTGTTTCCTTCCCAGTGTAAGAATTTGCTTAGTAGTTTGGTTTGCCGTGTTCCCATCATGCACTGGGACAGGAACAGACTAATTAGCATATAGCCAGGTTCTGAGCTGGGATGGTGCAGTGAGCTAAAAACCGGTGTTGGATCTAGCCCTGATCTCTTGACTGGGTGAGAGTATTCTGCTTAATTCAGAAACTCTGTCCATCACCACCCCTTGTTGTTAAATATTTTGTCCACCATAAGCGTGGAAGGGTATACTCAGATGTGAGTCCCTTGCTCATTGCAACATCAGGATTCAAGCAAGCCGGGCTGAAGACGGCTGTAATGCCAGGAACCGGTCCCCGGAAGCTTGTTTCCTTCCCAGTGTAAGAATTTGCTTAGTAGTTTGGTTTACCCTGTTCCCATCATGCACTGGGACAGGAACAGACCAATTTGCATATAGCCAGGTTCGGAGCTGGGATGGTGCAGTGAGCTAAAAAACGGTGTTGGATCTAGCCCTGATACTGATATCTTGACTGGGTGAGAGTATTCTGCTTAATTCAGAAACTCTGTCCATCACCACCCCTTGTTGTTAAATATTTTGTCCACCATAAGCGTGGAAGGGTATACTCAGATGTGAGTCCCTTGCTCATTGCACCATCAGGATTCAAGCAAGCCGGGCCGAAGACGGCTGTAATGCCAGAAACCGGTCCCCGGAAGCTTGTTTCCTTCCCAGTGTAAGAATTGGCTTAGTAGTTTGGTTTGCCCTGTTCCCATCATGCACTGGGACAAGAACAGACTAATTTGCATATAGCCAGGTTCTGAGCTGGGATGGTGCAGTGAGCTAAAAAACGGTGTTGGATCTAGCCCTGATCTCTTGACTGGGTGAGAGTATTCTGCTTAATTCAGAAACTCTGTCCATCACCACCCCTTGTTGTTAAATATTTTGTTCACCATACGCGTGGAAGGGTATACTCAGATGTGAGTCCCTTGCTCATTGCACCATCAGGATTCAAGAAAGCCGGGCCGAAGATGGCTGTAATGCCAGAAACCGGTCCCCGGAAGCTTGTTTCCTTCCCAGTGTAAGAATTGGCTTAGTAGTTTGGTTTGCCCTGTTCCCATCATGCACTGGGACAGGAACAGACTAATTTGCATATAGCCAGGTTCTGAGCTGGGATGGTGCAGTGAGCTAAAAAACGGTGTTGGATCTAGCCCTGATCTCTTGACTGGGTGAGAGTATTCTGCTTAATTCAGAAACTCTGTCCATCACCACCCCTTGTTGTTAAATATTTTGTCCACCATAAGCGTGGAAGGGTATACTCAGATGTGAGTCCCTTGCTCATTGCACCATCAGGATTCAAGCAAGCCGGGCCGAAGACGGCTGTAATGCCAGAAACCGGTCCCCGGAAACTTGTTTCCTTCCCAGTGTAAGAATTGGCTTAGTAGTTTGGTTTGCCCTGTTCCCATCATGCACTGGGACAGGAACAGACTAATTTGCATATAGCCAGGTTCTGAGCTGGGGTGGTGCAGTGAGCTAAAAAACGGTGTTGGATCTAGCCCTGATCTCTTGACTGGGTGAGAGTATTCTGCTTAATTCAGAAACTCTGTCCATCACCACCCCTTGTTGTTAAATATTTTGTCCACCATAAGCGTGGAAGGGTATACTCAGATGTGAGTCCCTTGCTCATTGCACCATCAGGATTCAAGCAAGCCGGGCCGAAGACGGCTGTAATGCCAGAAACATGTCCCCGGAAGCTTGTTTCCTTCCCAGTGTAAGAATTGGCTTAGGAGTTTGGTTTGCCCTGTTCCCATCATGCACTGGGACAGGAACAGACTAATTTGCATATAGCCAGGTTCTGAGCTGGGATGGTGCAGTGAGCTAAAAAACGGTGTTGGATCTAGCCCTGATCTCTTGACTGGGTGAGAGTATTCTGCTTAATTCAGAAACTCTGTCCATCACCACCCCTTGTTGTTAAATATTTTGTCCACCATAAGCGTGGAAGGGTATACTCAGATGTGAGTCCCTTGCTCATTGCACCATCAGGATTCAAGCAAGCCGGGCCGAAGACGGCTGTAATGCCAGAAACCGGTCCCCGGAAGCTTGTTTCCTTCCCAGTGTAAGAATTGGCTTAGTAGTTTGGTTTGCCCTGTTCCCATCATGCACTGGGACAAGAACAGACTAGTTTGCATATAGCCAGGTTCTGAGCTGGGATGGTGCAGTGAGCTAAAAAACGGTGTTGGATCTAGCCCTGATCTCTTGACTGGGTGAGAGTATTCTGCTTAATTCAGAAACTCTGTCCATCACCACCCCTTGTTGTTAAATATTTTGTTCACCATACGCGTGGAAGGGTATACCCAGATGTGAGTCCCTTGCTCATTGCACCATCAGGATTCAAGAAAGCCGGGCGGAAGATGGCTGTAATGCCAGAAACCGGTCCCTGGAAGCTTGTTTCCTTCCCAGTGTAAGAATTGGCTTAGTAGTTTGGTTTACCCTGTTCCCATCATGCACTGGGACAGGAACAGACTAATTTGCATATAGCCAGGTTCTGAGCTGGGATGGTGCAGTGAGCTAAAAAACGGTGTTGGATCTAGCCCTGATCTCTTGACTGGGTGAGAGTATTCTGCTTAATTCAGAAACTCTGTCCATCACCACCCCTTGTTGTTAAATATTTTGTCCACCATAAGCGTGGAGGGGTATACTCAGATGTGAGTCCCTTGCTCATTGCACCATCAGGATTCAAGCAAGCCGGGCCGAAGACAGCTGTAATGCCAGAAACCGTTCCCCGGAAGCTTGTTTCCTTCCCAGTGTAAGAATTGGCTTAGTAGTTTGGTTTGCCCTGTTCCCATCATGCACTGGGACAGGAACAGACTAATTTGCATATAGCCAGGTTCTGAGCTGGGGTGGTGCAGTGAGCTAAAGAACGGTGTTGGATCTAGCCCTGATCTCTTGACTGGGTGAGAGTATTCTGCTTAATTCAGAAACTCTGTCCATCACCACCCCTTGTTGTTAAATATTTTGTCCACCATAAGCGTGTAAGGGTATACTCAGATGTGAGTCCCTTGCTCATTGCACCATCAGGATTCAAGCAAGCCGGGCCGAAGACGGCTGTAATGCCAGAAACATGTCCCCGGAAGCTTGTTTCCTTCCCAGTGTAAGAATTGGCTTAGTAGTTTGGTTTGCCCTGTTCCCATCATGCACTGGGACAGGAAGAGACTAATTTGCATATAGCCAGGTTCTGAGCTGAGATGGTGCAGTGAGCTAAAAAACGGTGTTGGATCTAGCCCTGATCTCTTGACTGGGTGAGAGTATTCTGCTTAATTCAGAAACTCTGTCCATCACCACCCCTTGTTGTTAAATATTTTGTCCACCATAAGCGTGGAAGGGTATACTCAGATGTGAGTCCCTTGCTCATTGCACCATCAGGATTCAAGCAAGCCGGGCCGAAGACGGCTGTAATGCCAGAAACCGGTCCCCGGAAGCTTGTTTCCTTCCCAGTGTAAGAATTGGCTTAGTAGTTTGGTTTGCCCTGTTCCCATCATGCACTGGGACAGGAACAGACTAATTTGCATATAGCCAGGTTCTGAGCTGGGATGGTGCAGTGAGCTAAAAAACGGTGTTGGATCTAGCCCTGATCTCTTGACTGGGTGAGAGTATTCTGCTTCATTCAGAAACTCTGTCCATCAAGACCCCTTGTTGTTAAATATTTTGTCCACCATAAGCGTGGAAGGGTATACTCAGATGTGAGTCCCTTGCTCATTGCACCATCAGGATTCAAGCAAGCCGGGCCGAAGACGGCTGTAATGCCAGAAACCGGTCCCCGGAAGCTTGTTTCCTTCCCAGTGTAAGAATTGGCTTAGTAGTTTGGTTTGCCCTGTTCCCATCATGCACTGGGACAGGAACAGACTAATTTGCATATAGCCAGGTTCTGAGCTGGGATGGTGCAGTGAGCTAAAAAATGGTGTTGGATCTAGCCCTGATCTCTTGACTGGGTGAGAGTATTCTGCTTAATTCAGAAACTCTGTCCATCACCACCCCTTGTTGTTAAATATTTTGTCCACCATAAGCGTGGAAGGGTATGCTCAGATGTGAGTCCCTTGCTCATTGCACCATCAGGATTCAAGCAAGCCGGGCCAAAGACGGCTGTAATGCCAGAAACCGGTCCCCGGAAGCTTGTTTCCTTCCCAGTGTAAGAATTGGCTTAGTAGTTTGGTTTGCCCTGTTCCCATCATGCACTGGGACAGGAACAGACTAATTTGCATATAGCCAGGTTCTGAGCTGGGGTGGTGCAGTGAGCTAAAAAACGGTGTTGGATCTAGCCCTGATCTCTTGACTGGGTGAGAGTATTCTGCTTAATTCAGAAACTCTGTCCATCACCACCCCTTGTTGTTAAATATTTTGTCCACCATAAGCGTGGAAGGGTATACTCAGATGTGAGTCCCTTGCTCATTGCACCATCAGGATTCAAGCAAGCCGGGCGAAGACGGCTGTAATGCCAGAAACCGGTCCCCGGAAGCTTGTTTCCTTCCCAGTGTAAGAATTGGCTTAGTAGTTTGGTTTGCCCTGTTCCCATCATGCACTGGGACAGGAACAGACTAATTTGCATATAGCCAGGTTCTGAGCTGGGATGGTGCAGTGAGCGAAAAAACGGTGTTGGATCTAGCCCTGATCTCTTGACTGGGTGAGAGGATTCTGCTTAATTCAGAAACTCTGTCCATCACCACCCCTTGTTGTTAAATATTTTGTCCACCATAAGCGTGGAAGGGTATACTCAGATGTGAGTCCCTTGCTCATTGCACCATCAGGATTCAAGCAAGCCGGGCCGATGACGGCTGCAATGCCAGAAACCGGTCCCCGGAAGCTTGTTTCCTTCCCAGTGTAAGAATTGGCTTAGTAGTTTGGTTTGCCCTGTTCCCATCATGCACTGGGACAGGAGCAGACTAATTTGCATATAGCCAGGTTCTGAGCTGGGATGGTGCAGTGAGCGAAAAAACGGTGTTGGATCTAGCCCTGATCTCTTGACTGGGTGAGAGTATTCTGCTTAATTCAGAAACTCTGTCCATCACCACCCCTTGTTGTTAAATATTTTGTCCACCATAAGCGTGGAAGGGTATACTCAGATGTGAGTCCCTTGCTCATTGCACCATCAGGATTCAAGCAAGCCGGGCCGAAGACGGCTGTAATGCCAGAAACCGGTCCCCGGAAGCTTGTTTCCTTCCCAGTGTAAGAATTGGCTTAGTAGTTTGGTTTGCCCTGTTCCCATCATGCACTTGGACAGGAACAGACTAATTTGCATATAGCCAGGTTCTGAGCTGGGATGGTGCAGTGAGCGAAAAAACGGTGTTGGATCTAGCCCTGATCTCTTGACTGGGTGAGAGTATTCTGCTTAATTCAGAAACTCTGTCCATCACCACCCCTTGTTGTTAAATATTTTGTCCACTATAAGCGTGGAAGTGTATACTCAGATGTGAATCCCTTGCTCATTGCACCATCAGGATTCAAGCAAGCCGGGCCGAAGACGGCTGCAATGCCAGAAACCGGTCCCCGGAAGCTTGTTTCCTTCCCAGTGTAAGAATTGGCTTAGTAGTTTGGTTTTCCCTGTTCCCATCATGCACTGGGACAGGAACAGACTAATTTGCATATAGCCAGGTTCTGAGCTGGGATGGTGCAGTGAGCTAAAAAACGGTGTTGGATCTAGCCCTGATCTCTTGACTGGGTGAGAGTATTCTGCTTAATTCAGAAACTCTGTCCATCACCACCCCTTGTTGTTAAATATTTTGTCCACCATAAGCGTGGAAGGGTATACTCAGATGTGAGTCCCTTGCTCATTGCACCATCAGGATTCAAGCAAGCCGGGCCGAAGACGGCTGTAATGCCAGAAACCGGTCCCCGGAAGCTTGTTTCCTTCCCAGTGTAAGAATTGGCTTAGTAGTTTGGTTTGCCCTGTTCCCATCATGCACTGGGACAGGAACGGACTAATTTGCATATAGCCAGGTTCTGAGCTGGGATGGTGCAGTGAGCTAAAAACGGTGTTGGATCTAGCCCTGATCTCTTGACTGGGTGAGAGTATGCTGCTTAATTCAGAAACTCTGTCCATCACCACACCTTGTTGTTAAATATTTTGTCCACCATAAGCGTGGAAGGGTATACTCAGATGTGAGTCCCTTGCTCATTGCACCATCAGGATTCAAGCAAGCTGGGCTGAAGACGGCTGTAATGCCAGAAACCGGTCCCCGGAAGCTTGTTTCCTTCCCAGTGTAAGAATTAGCTTAGTAGTTTGGTTTGCCCTGTTCCCATCATGCACTGGGACAGGAACAGACTAATTTGCATATAGCCAGGTTCTGAGCTGGGTTGGTGCAGTGAGCTAAAAAACGGTGTTGGATCTAGCCCTGATCTCTTGACTGGGTGAGAGTATTCTGCTTAATTCAGAAACTCTGTCCATCACCACCCCTTGTTGTTAAATATTTTGTCCACCATAAGCGTGGAAGGGTATACTCAGATGTGAGTCCCTTGCTCATTGCACCATCAGGATTCAAGCAAGCGGGGCTGAAGACGGCTGTAATGCCAGAAACCGGTCCCCGGAAGCTTGTTTCCTTCCCAGTGTAAGAATTGGCTTAGTAGTTTGGTTTGCCCTGTTCCCATCATGCACTGGGACAGGAACAGACTAATTTGCATATAGCCAGGTTCTGAGCTGGGATGGTGCAGTGAGCTAAAAAACGGTGTTGGATCTAGCCCTGATCTCTTGACTGGGTGAGAGTATTCTGCTTAATTCAGAAACTCTGTCCATCACCACCCCTTGTTGTTAAATATTTTGTCCACCATAAGCGTGGAAGGGTATACTCAGATGTGAGTCCCTTGCTCATTGCACCATCAGGATTCAAGCAAGCCGGGCCAAAGACAGCTGTAATGCCAGAAACCGTTCCCCGGAAGCTTGTTTCCTTCCCAGTGTAAGAATTGGCTTAGTAGTTTGGTTTGCCCTGTTCCCATCATGCACTGGGACAGGAACAGACTAATTTGCATATAGCCAGGTTCTGAGCTGGGATGGTGCAGTGAGCTAAAAAACGGTGTTGGATCTAGTCCTGATCTCTTGACGGGGTGAGAGTATTCTGCTTAATTCAGAAACTCTGTCCATCACCACCCCTTGTTGTTAAATATTTTGTCCACCATAAGCGTGGAAGGGTATACTCAGATGTGAGTCCCTTGCTCATTGCACCATCAGGATTCAAGCAAGCCGGGCCGAAGACGGCTGTAATGCCAGAAACCGGTCCCCGGAAGCTTGTTTCCTTCCCAGTGTAAGAATTGGCTTAGTAGTTTGGTTTGCCCTGTTCCCATCTTGCACTGGGACAGGAACAGACTAATTTGCATATAGCCAGGTTCTGAGCTGGGATGGTGCAGTGAGCTAAAAAACGGTGTTGGATCTAGCCCTGATCTCTTGACTGGGTGAGAGTATTCTGCTTATCTGCTTAATTCAGAAACTCTGTCCATCACCACCCCTTGTTGTTAAATATTTTGTCCACCATAAGCATGGAAGGGTATACTCAGATGTGAGTCCCTTGCTCATTGCACCATCAGGATTCAAGCAAGCCGGGCCGAAGACGGCTGTAATGCCAGAAACCGGTCCCCGGAAGCTTGTTTCCTTCCCAGTGTAAGAATTGGCTTAGTAGTTTGGTTTGCCCTGTTCCCATCATGCACTGGGACAGGAACAGACTAATTTGCATATAGCCAGGTTCCGAGCTGGGATGGTGCAGTGAGCTAAAAAACGGTGTTGGATCTAGCCCTGATCTCTTGACTGGGTGAGAGTATTCTGCTTCATTCAGAAACTCTGTCCATCACCACCCCTTGTTGTTAAATATTTTGTCCACCATAAGCGTGGAACGGTATACTCAGATGTGAGTCCCTTGCTCATTGCACCATCAGGATTCAAGCAAGCCGGGCCGAAGACGGCTGTAATGCCAGAAACCGGTCCCCGGAAGCTTGTTTCCTTCCCAGTGTAAGAATTGGCTTAGTAGTTTGGTTTGCCCTGTTCCCATCATGCACTGGGACAGGAACAGACTAATTTGCATATAGCCAGGTTCTGAGCTGGGATGGTGCAGTGAGCTAAAAAACGGTGTTGGATCTAGCCCTGATCTCTTGACTGGGTGAGAGTATTCTGCTTCATTCAGAAACTCTGTCCATCACCACCCCTTGTTGTTAAATATTTTGTCCACCATAAGCGTGGAAGGGTATACTCAGATGTGAGTCCCTTGCTCATTGCACCATCAGGATTCAAGCAAGCCGGGCCGAAGACGGCTGTAATGCCAGAAACCGGTCCCTGGAAGCTTGTTTCCTTCCCAGTGTAAGAATTGGCTTAGTAGTTTGGTTTGCATTGTTCCCATCATGCACTGGGACAGGAACAGACTAATTTGCATATAGCCAGGTTCTGAGCTGGGATGGTGCAGTGAGCTAAAAAACGGTGTTGGATCTAGCCCTGATCTCTTGACTGGGTGAGAGTATTCTGCTTAATTCAGAAACTCTGTCCATCACCACCCCTTGTTGTTAAATATTTTGTCCACCATAAGCGTGGAAGGGTATACTCAGATGTGAGTCCCTTGCTCATTGCACCATCAGGATTCAAGCAAGCCGGGCCGAAGACGGCTGTAATGCCAGAAACCGGTCCCCGGAAGCTTGTTTCCTTCCCAGTGTAAGAATTGGCTTAGTAGTTTGGTTTGCCCTGTTCCCATCATGCACTGGGACAGGAACAGACTAATTTGCATATAGCCAGGTTCTGAGCTGGGGTGGTGCAGTGAGCTAAAAAACGGTGTTGGATCTAGCCCTGATCTCTTGACTGGGTGAGAGTATTCTGCTTAATTCAGAAACTCTGTCCATCACCACCCCTTGTTGTTAAATATTTTGTCCACCATAAGCATGGAAGGGTATACTCAGATGTGAGTCCCTTGCTCATTGCACCATCAGGATTCAAGCAAGCCGGGCCGAAGACGGCTGTAATGCCAGAAACCGGTCCCCGGAAGCTTGTTTCCTTCCCAGTGTAAGAATTGGCTTAATAGTTTGGTTTGCCCTGTTCCCATCATGCACTGGGACAGGAACAGACTAATTTGCATATAGCCAGGTTCCGAGCTGGGATGGTGCAGTGAGCTAAAAAACGGTGTTGGATCTAGCCCTGATCTCTTGACTGGGTGAGAGTATTCTGCTTCATTCAGAAACTCTGTCCATCACCACCCCTTGTTGTTAAATATTTTGTCCACCATAAGCGTGGAACGGTATACTCAGATGTGAGTCCCTTGCTCATTGCACCATCAGGATTCAAGCAAGCCGGGCCGAAGACGGCTGTAATGCCAGAAACCGGTCCCCGGAAGCTTGTTTCCTTCCCAGTGTAAGAATTGGCTTAGTAGTTTGGTTTGCCCTGTTCCCATCATGCACTGGGACAGGAACAGACTAATTTGCATATAGCCAGGTTCTGAGCTGGGATGGTGCAGTGAGCTAAAAAACGGTGTTGGATCTACCCCTGATCTCTTGACTGGGTGAGAGTATTCTGCTTCATTCAGAAACTCTGTCGATCAAGACCCCTTGTTGTTAAATATTTTGTCCACCATAAGCGTGGAAGGGTATACTCAGATGTGAGTCCCTTGCTCATTGCACCATCAGGATTCAAGCAAGCCGGGCCGAAGACGGCTGTAATGCCAGAAACCGGTCCCCGGAAGCTTGTTTCCTTCCCAGTGTAAGAATTGGCTTAGTAGTTTGGTTTGCCCTGTTCCCATCATGCACTGGGACAGGAACAGACTAATTTGCATATAGCCAGGTTCTGAGCTGGGATGGTGCAGTGAGCTAAAAAACGGTGTTGGATCTAGCCCTGATCTCTTGACTGGGTGAGAGTATTCTGCTTAATTCAGAAACTCTGTCCATCACCACCCCTTGTTGTTAAATATTTTGTCCACCATAAGCGTGGAAGGGTATACTCAGATGTGAGTCCCTTGCTCATTGCACCATCAGGATTCAAGCAAGCCCGGCCGAAGACGGCTGTAATGCCAGAAACCGGTCCCTGGAAGCTTGTTTCCTTCCCAGTGTAAGAATTGGCTTAGTAGTTTGGTTTGCCCTGTTCCCATCATGCACTGGGACAGGAACAGACTAATTTGCATATAGCCAGGTTCTGAGCTGGGATGGTGCAGTGAGCTAAAAAACGGTGTTGGATCTAGCCCTGATCTCTTGACTGGGTGAGAGTATTCTGCTTAATTCAGAAACTCTGTCCATCACCACCCCTTGTTGTTAAATATTTTGTCCACCATAAGCGTGGAAGGGTATACTCAGATGTGAGTCCCTTGCTCATTGCACCATCAGGATTCAAGCAAGCCGGGCCGAAGACGGCTGTAATGCCAGAAACCGGTCCCCGGAAGCTTGTTTCCTTCCCAGTGTAAGAATTGGCTTAGTAGTTTGGTTTGCCCTGTTCCCATCATGCACTGGGACAGGAACAGACTAATTTGCATATAGCCAGGTTCTGAGCTGGGGTGGTGCAGTGAGCTAAAAAACGGTGTTGGATCTAGCCCTGATCTCTTGACTGGGTGAGAGTATTCTGCTTAATTCAGAAACTCTGTCCATCACCACCCCTTGTTGTTAAATATTTTGTCCACCATAAGCGTGGAAGGGTATACTCAGATGTGAGTCCCTTGCTCATTGCACCATCAGGATTCAAGCAAGCCGGGCGAAGACGGCTGTAATGCCAGAAACCGGTCCCCGGAAGCTTGTTTCCTTCCCAGTGTAAGAATTGGCTTAGTAGTTTGGTTTGCCCTGTTCCCATCATGCACTGGGACAAGAACAGACTAGTTTGCATATAGCCAGGTTCTGAGCTGGGATGGTGCAGTGAGCTAAAAAACGGTGTTGGATCTAGCCCTGATCTCTTGACTGGGTGAGAGTATTCTGCTTAATTCAGAAACTCTGTCCATCACCACCCCTTGTTGTTAAATATTTTGTTCACCATACGCGTGGAAGGGTATACTCAGATGTGAGTCCCTTGCTCATTGCACCATCAGGATTCAAGAAAGCCGGGCGGAAGATGGCTGTAATGCCAGAAACCGGTCCCTGGAAGCTTGTTTCCTTCCCAGTGTAAGAATTGGCTTAGTAGTTTGGTTTACCCTGTTCCCATCATGCACTGGGACAGGAACAGACTAATTTGCATATAGCCAGGTTCTGAGCTGGGATGGTGCAGTGAGCTAAAAAACGGTGTTGGATCTAGCCCTGATCTCTTGACTGGGTGAGAGTATTCTGCTTAATTCAGAAACTCTGTCCATCACCACCCCTTGTTGTTAAATATTTTGTCCACCATAAGCGTGGAAGGGTATACTCAGATGTGAGTCCCTTGCTCATTGCACCATCAGGATTCAAGCAAGCCGGGCCGAAGACGGCTGTAATGCCAGAAACCGGTCCCCGGAAGCTTGTTTCCTTCCCAGTGTAAGAATTGGCTTAGTAGTTTGGTTTGCCCTGTTCCCATCATGCACTGGGACAGGAACAGACTAATTTGCATATAGCCAGGTTCTGAGCTGGGGTGGTGCAGTGAGCTAAAGAACGGTGTTGGATCTAGCCCTGATCTCTTGACTGGGTGAGAGTATTCTGCTTAATTCAGAAACTCTGTCCATCACCACCCCTTGTTGTTAAATATTTTGTCCACCATAAGCGTGTAAGGGTATACTCAGATGTGAGTCCCTTGCTCATTGCACCATCAGGATTCAAGCAAGCCGGGCCGAAGACGGCTGTAATGCCAGAAACATGTCCCCGGAAGCTTGTTTCCTTCCCAGTGTAAGAATTGGCTTAGTAGTTTGGTTTGCCCTGTTCCCATCATGCACTGGGACAGGAAGAGACTAATTTGCATATAGCCAGGTTCTGAGCTGAGATGGTGCAGTGAGCTAAAAAACGGTGTTGGATCTAGCCCTGATCTCTTGACTGGGTGAGAGTATTCTGCTTAATTCAGAAACTCTGTCCATCACCACCCCTTGTTGTTAAATATTTTGTCCACCATAAGCGTGGAAGGGTATACTCAGATGTGAGTCCCTTGCTCATTGCACCATCAGGATTCAAGCAAGCCGGGCCGAAGACGGCTGTAATGCCAGAAACCGGTCCCCGGAAGCTTGTTTCCTTCCCAGTGTAAGAATTGGCTTAGTAGTTTGGTTTGCCCTGTTCCCATCATGCACTGGGACAGGAACAGACTAATTTGCATATAGCCAGGTTCTGAGCTGGGATGGTGCAGTGAGCTAAAAAACGGTGTTGGATCTAGCCCTGATCTCTTGACTGGGTGAGAGTATTCTGCTTCATTCAGAAACTCTGTCCATCAAGACCCCTTGTTGTTAAATATTTTGTCCACCATAAGCGTGGAAGGGTATACTCAGATGTGAGTCCCTTGCTCATTGCACCATCAGGATTCAAGCAAGCCGGGCCGAAGACGGCTGTAATGCCAGAAACCGGTCCCCGGAAGCTTGTTTCCTTCCCAGTGTAAGAATTGGCTTAGTAGTTTGGTTTGCCCTGTTCCCATCATGCACTGGGACAGGAACAGACTAATTTGCATATAGCCAGGTTCTGAGCTGGGATGGTGCAGTGAGCTAAAAAACGGTGTTGGATCTAGCCCTGATCTCTTGACTGGGTGAGAGTATTCTGCTTAATTCAGAAACTCTGTCCATCACCACCCCTTGTTGTTAAATATTTTGTCCACCATAAGCGTGGAAGGGTGTGCTCAGATGTGAGTCCCTTGCTCATTGCACCATCAGGATTCAAGCAAGCCGGGCCAAAGACGGCTGTAATGCCAGAAACCGGTCCCCGGAAGCTTGTTTCCTTCCCAGTGTAAGAATTGGCTTAGTAGTTTGGTTTGCCCTGTTCCCATCATGCACTGGGACAGGAACAGACTAATTTGCATATAGCCAGGTTCTGAGCTGGGGTGGTGCAGTGAGCTAAAAAACGGTGTTGGATCTAGCCCTGATCTCTTGACTGGGTGAGAGTATTCTGCTTAATTCAGAAACTCTGTCCATCACCACCCCTTGTTGTTAAATATTTTGTCCACCATAAGCGTGGAAGGGTATACTCAGATGTGAGTCCCTTGCTCATTGCACCATCAGGATTCAAGCAAGCCGGGCGAAGATGGCTGTAATGCCAGAAACCGGTCCCCGGAAGCTTGTTTCCTTCCCAGTGTAAGAATTGGCTTAGTAGTTTGGTTTGCCCTGTTCCCATCATGCACTGGGACAGGAACAGACTAATTTGCATATAGCCAGGTTCTGAGCTGGGATGGTGCAGTGAGCGAAAAAACGGTGTTGGATCTAGCCCTGATCTCTTGACTGGGTGAGAGGATTCTGCTTAATTCAGAAACTCTGTCCATCACCACCCCTTGTTGTTAAATATTTTGTCCACCATAAGCGTGGAAGGGTATACTCAGATGTGAGTCCCTTGCTCATTGCACCATCAGGATTCAAGCAAGCCGGGCCGATGACGGCTGCAATGCCAGAAACCGGTCCCCGGAAGCTTGTTTCCTTCCCAGTGTAAGAATTGGCTTAGTAGTTTGGTTTGCCCTGTTCCCATCATGCACTGGGACAGGAACAGACTAATTTGCATATAGCCAGGTTCTGAGCTGGGATGGTGCAGTGAGCGAAAAAACGGTGTTGGATCTAGCCCTGATCTCTTGACTGGGTGAGAGGATTCTGCTTAATTCAGAAACTCTGTCCATCACCACCCCTTGTTGTTAAATATTTTGTCCACCATAAGCGTGGAAGGGTATACTCAGATGTGAGTCCCTTGCTCATTGCACCATCAGGATTCAAGCAAGCCGGGCCGAAGACGGCTGTAATGCCAGAAACCGGTCCCCGGAAGCTTGTTTCCTTCCCAGTGTAAGAATTGGCTTAGTAGTTTGGTTTGCCCTGTTCCCATCATGCACTGGGACAGGAACAGACTAATTTGCATATAGCCAGGTTCTGAGCTGGGATGGTGCAGTGAGCTAAAAAACGGTGTTGGATCTAGCCCTGATCTCTTGACTGGGTGAGAGTATTCTGCTTCATTCAGAAACTCTGTCCATCACCACCCCTTGTTGTTAAATATTTTGTCCACCATAAGCGTTGAACGGTATACTCAGATGTGAGTCCCTTGCTCATTGCACCATCAGGATTCAAGCAAGCCGGGCCGAAGACGGCTGTAATGCCAGAAACCGGTCCCCGGAAGCTTGTTTCCTTCCCAGTGTAAGAATTGGCTTAGTAGTTTGGTTTGCCCTGTTCCCATCATGCACTGGGACAGGAACAGACTAATTTGCATATAGCCAGGTTCTGAGCTGGGATGGTGCAGTGAGCTAAAAAACGGTCTTGGATCTAGCCCTGATCTCTTGACTGGGTGAGAGTATTCTGCTTCATTCAGAAACTCTGTCCATCAAGACCCCTTGTTGTTAAATATTTTGTCCACCATAAGCGTGGAAGGGTATACTCAGATGTGAGTCCCTTGCTCATTGCACCATCAGGATTCAAGCAAGCCGGGCCGAAGACGGCTGTAATGCCAGAAACCGGTCCCCGGAAGCTTGTTTCCTTTCCAGTGTAAGAATTGGCTTAGTAGTTTGGTTTGCCCTGTTCCCATAATGCACTGGGACAGGAACAGACTAATTTGCATATAGCCAGGTTCTGAGCTGGGATGGTGCAGTGAGCTAAAAAACGGTGTTGGATCTAGCCCTGATCTCTTGACTGGGTGAGAGTATTCTGCTTAATTCAGAAACTCTGTCCATCACCACCCCTTGTTGTTAAATATTTTGTCCACCATAAGCGTGGAAGGGTATACTCAGATGTGAGTCCCTTGCTCATTGCACCATCAGGATTCAAGCAAGCAGGGCCGAAGACGGCTGTAATGCCAGAAACCGGTCCCCGGAAGCTTGTTTCCTTCCCAGTGTAAGAATTGGCTTAGTAGTTTGGTTTGCCCTGTTCCCATCATGCACTGGGACAGGAACAGACTAATTTGCATATAGCCAGGTTCTGAGCTGGGATGGTGCAGTGAGCTAAAAAAACGGTGTTGGATCTAGCCCTGATCTCTTGACTGGGTGAGAGTATTCTGCTTAATTCAGAAACTCTGTCCATCACCACCCCTTGTTGTTAAATATTTTGTCCACCATAAGCGTGGAAGGGTATACTCAGATGTGAGTCCCTTGCTCATTGCACCATCAGGATTCAAGCAAGCCGGGCCGAAGACGGCTGTAATGCCAGAAACCGGTCCCCGGAAGCTTGTTTCCTTCCCAGTGTAAGAATTGGCTTAGTAGTTTGGTTTGCCCTGTTCCCATCATGCACTGGGACAGGAACAGACTAATTTGCATATAGCCAGGTTCTGAGCTGGGGTGGTGCAGTGAGCTAAAAAACGGTGTTGGATCTAGCCCTGATCTCTTGACTGGGTGAGAGTATTCTGCTTAATTCAGAAACTCTGTCCATCACCACCCCTTGTTGTTAAATATTTTGTCCACCATAAGCGTGGAAGGGTATACTCAGATATGAGTCCCTTGCTCATTGCACCATCAGGATTCAAGCAAGCCGGGCGAAGACGGCTGTAATGCCAGAAACCGGTCCCGGAAGCTTGTTTCCTTCCCAGTGTAAGAATTGGCTTAGTAGTTTAGTTTGCCCTGTTCCCATCATGCACTTGGACAGGAACAGACTAATTTGCATATAGCCAGGTTCTGAGCTGGGATGGTGCAGTGAGCGAAAAAACGGTGTTGGATCTAGCCCTGATCTCTTGACTGGGTGAGAGTATTCTGCTTAATTCAGAAACTCTGTCCATCACCACCCCTTGTTGTTAAATATTTTGTCCACCATAAGCGTGGAAGTGTATACTCAGATGTGAGTCCCTTGCTCATTGCACCATCAGGATTCAAGCAAGCCGGGCCGAAGACGGCTGCAATGCCAGAAACCGGTCCCCGGAAGCTTGTTTCCTTCCCAGTGTAAGAATTGGCTTAGTAGTTTGGTTTGCCCTGTTCCCATCATGCACTGGGACAGGAACAGACTAATTTGCATATAGCCAGGTTCTGAGCTGGGATGGTGCAGTGAGCTAAAAAACGGTGTTGGATCTAGCCCTGATCTCTTGACTGGGTGAGAGTATTCTGCTTAATTCAGAAACTCTGTCCATCACCACCCCTTGTTGTTAAATATTTTGTCCACCATAAGCGTGGAAGGGTATACTCAGATGTGAGTCCCTTGCTCATTGCACCATCAGGATTCAAGCAAGCCGGGCCGAAGACGGCTGTAATGCCAGAAACCGGTCCCCGGAAGCTTGTTTCCTTCCCAGTGTAAGAATTGGCTTAGTAGTTTGGTTTGCCCTGTTCCCATCATGCACTGGGACAGGAACAGACTAATTTGCATATAGCCAGGTTCTGAGCTGGGATGGTGCAGTGAGCTAAAAACGGTGTTGGATCTAGCCCTGATCTCTTGACTGGGTGAGAGTATTCTGCTTAATTCAGAAACTCTGTCCATCACCACCCCTTGTTGTTAAATATTTTGTCCACCATAAGCGTGGAAGGGTATACTCAGATGTGAGTCCCTTGCTCATTGCACCATCAGGATTCAAGCAAGCCGGGCCGAAGACGGCTGTAATGCCAGAAACCGGTCCCCGGAAGCTTGTTTCCTTCCCAGTGTAAGAATTGGCTTAGTAGTTTGGTTTGCCCTGTTCCCATCATGCACTGGGACAGGAACAGACTAATTTGCATATAGCCAGGTTCTGAGCTGGGGTGGTGCAGTGAGCTAAAGAACGGTGTTGGATCTAGCCCTGATCTCTTGACTGGGTGAGAGTATTCTGCTTAATTCAGAAACTCTGTCCATCACCACCCCTTGTTGTTAAATATTTTGTCCACCATAAGCGTGTAAGGGTATACTCAGATGTGAGTCCCTTGCTCATTGCACCATCAGGATTCAAGCAAGCCGGGCCGAAGACGGCTGTAATGCCAGAAACATGTCCCCGGAAGCTTGTTTCCTTCCCAGTGTAAGAATTGGCTTAGTAGTTTGGTTTGCCCTGTTCCCATCATGCACTGGGACAGGAAGAGACTAATTTGCATATAGCCAGGTTCTGAGCTGAGATGGTGCAGTGAGCTAAAAAACGGTGTTGGATCTAGCCCTGATCTCTTGACTGGGTGAGAGTATTCTGCTTAATTCAGAAACTCTGTCCATCACCACCCCTTGTTGTTAAATATTTTGTCCACCATAAGCGTGGAAGGGTATACTCAGATGTGAGTCCCTTGCTCATTGCACCATCAGGATTCAAGCAAGCCGGGCCGAAGACGGCTGTAATGCCAGAAACCGGTCCCCGGAAGCTTGTTTCCTTCCCAGTGTAAGAATTGGCTTAGTAGTTTGGTTTGCCCTGTTCCCATCATGCACTGGGACAGGAACAGACTAATTTGCATATAGCCAGGTTCTGAGCTGGGATGGTGCAGTGAGCTAAAAAACGGTGTTGGATCTAGCCCTGATCTCTTGACTGGGTGAGAGTATTCTGCTTCATTCAGAAACTCTGTCCATCAAGACCCCTTGTTGTTAAATATTTTGTCCACCATAAGCGTGGAAGGGTATACTCAGATGTGAGTCCCTTGCTCATTGCACCATCAGGATTCAAGCAAGCCGGGCCGAAGACGGCTGTAATGCCAGAAACCGGTCCCCGGAAGCTTGTTTCCTTCCCAGTGTAAGAATTGGCTTAGTAGTTTGGTTTGCCCTGTTCCCATCATGCACTGGGACAGGAACAGACTAATTTGCATATAGCCAGGTTCTGAGCTGGGATGGTGCAGTGAGCTAAAAAACGGTGTTGGATCTAGCCCTGATCTCTTGACTGGGTGAGAGTATTCTGCTTAATTCAGAAACTCTGTCCATCACCACCCCTTGTTGTTAAATATTTTGTCCACCATAAGCGTGGAAGGGTGTGCTCAGATGTGAGTCCCTTGCTCATTGCACCATCAGGATTCAAGCAAGCCGGGCCAAAGACGGCTGTAATGCCAGAAACCGGTCCCCGGAAGCTTGTTTCCTTCCCAGTGTAAGAATTGGCTTAGTAGTTTGGTTTGCCCTGTTCCCATCATGCACTGGGACAGGAACAGACTAATTTGCATATAGCCAGGTTCTGAGCTGGGGTGGTGCAGTGAGCTAAAAAACGGTGTTGGATCTAGCCCTGATCTCTTGACTGGGTGAGAGTATTCTGCTTAATTCAGAAACTCTGTCCATCACCACCCCTTGTTGTTAAATATTTTGTCCACCATAAGCGTGGAAGGGTATACTCAGATGTGAGTCCCTTGCTCATTGCACCATCAGGATTCAAGCAAGCCGGGCGAAGATGGCTGTAATGCCAGAAACCGGTCCCCGGAAGCTTGTTTCCTTCCCAGTGTAAGAATTGGCTTAGTAGTTTGGTTTGCCCTGTTCCCATCATGCACTGGGACAGGAACAGACTAATTTGCATATAGCCAGGTTCTGAGCTGGGATGGTGCAGTGAGCGAAAAAACGGTGTTGGATCTAGCCCTGATCTCTTGACTGGGTGAGAGGATTCTGCTTAATTCAGAAACTCTGTCCATCACCACCCCTTGTTGTTAAATATTTTGTCCACCATAAGCGTGGAAGGGTATACTCAGATGTGAGTCCCTTGCTCATTGCACCATCAGGATTCAAGCAAGCCGGGCCGATGACGGCTGCAATGCCAGAAACCGGTCCCCGGAAGCTTGTTTCCTTCCCAGTGTAAGAATTGGCTTAGTAGTTTGGTTTGCCCTGTTCCCATCATGCACTGGGACAGGAACAGACTAATTTGCATATAGCCAGGTTCTGAGCTGGGATGGTGCAGTGAGCGAAAAAACGGTGTTGGATCTAGCCCTGATCTCTTGACTGGGTGAGAGGATTCTGCTTAATTCAGAAACTCTGTCCATCACCACCCCTTGTTGTTAAATATTTTGTCCACCATAAGCGTGGAAGGGTATACTCAGATGTGAGTCCCTTGCTCATTGCACCATCAGGATTCAAGCAAGCCGGGCCGAAGACGGCTGTAATGCCAGAAACCGGTCCCCGGAAGCTTGTTTCCTTCCCAGTGTAAGAATTGGCTTAGTAGTTTGGTTTGCCCTGTTCCCATCATGCACTGGGACAGGAACAGACTAATTTGCATATAGCCAGGTTCTGAGCTGGGATGGTGCAGTGAGCTAAAAAACGGTGTTGGATCTAGCCCTGATCTCTTGACTGGGTGAGAGTATTCTGCTTCATTCAGAAACTCTGTCCATCACCACCCCTTGTTGTTAAATATTTTGTCCACCATAAGCGTTGAACGGTATACTCAGATGTGAGTCCCTTGCTCATTGCACCATCAGGATTCAAGCAAGCCGGGCCGAAGACGGCTGTAATGCCAGAAACCGGTCCCCGGAAGCTTGTTTCCTTCCCAGTGTAAGAATTGGCTTAGTAGTTTGGTTTGCCCTGTTCCCATCATGCACTGGGACAGGAACAGACTAATTTGCATATAGCCAGGTTCTGAGCTGGGATGGTGCAGTGAGCTAAAAAACGGTCTTGGATCTAGCCCTGATCTCTTGACTGGGTGAGAGTATTCTGCTTCATTCAGAAACTCTGTCCATCAAGACCCCTTGTTGTTAAATATTTTGTCCACCATAAGCGTGGAAGGGTATACTCAGATGTGAGTCCCTTGCTCATTGCACCATCAGGATTCAAGCAAGCCGGGCCGAAGACGGCTGTAATGCCAGAAACCGGTCCCCGGAAGCTTGTTTCCTTTCCAGTGTAAGAATTGGCTTAGTAGTTTGGTTTGCCCTGTTCCCATAATGCACTGGGACAGGAACAGACTAATTTGCATATAGCCAGGTTCTGAGCTGGGATGGTGCAGTGAGCTAAAAAACGGTGTTGGATCTAGCCCTGATCTCTTGACTGGGTGAGAGTATTCTGCTTAATTCAGAAACTCTGTCCATCACCACCCCTTGTTGTTAAATATTTTGTCCACCATAAGCGTGGAAGGGTATACTCAGATGTGAGTCCCTTGCTCATTGCACCATCAGGATTCAAGCAAGCAGGGCCGAAGACGGCTGTAATGCCAGAAACCGGTCCCCGGAAGCTTGTTTCCTTCCCAGTGTAAGAATTGGCTTAGTAGTTTGGTTTGCCCTGTTCCCATCATGCACTGGGACAGGAACAGACTAATTTGCATATAGCCAGGTTCTGAGCTGGGATGGTGCAGTGAGCTAAAAAAACGGTGTTGGATCTAGCCCTGATCTCTTGACTGGGTGAGAGTATTCTGCTTAATTCAGAAACTCTGTCCATCACCACCCCTTGTTGTTAAATATTTTGTCCACCATAAGCGTGGAAGGGTATACTCAGATGTGAGTCCCTTGCTCATTGCACCATCAGGATTCAAGCAAGCCGGGCCGAAGACGGCTGTAATGCCAGAAACCGGTCCCCGGAAGCTTGTTTCCTTCCCAGTGTAAGAATTGGCTTAGTAGTTTGGTTTGCCCTGTTCCCATCATGCACTGGGACAGGAACAGACTAATTTGCATATAGCCAGGTTCTGAGCTGGGGTGGTGCAGTGAGCTAAAAAACGGTGTTGGATCTAGCCCTGATCTCTAGACTGGGTGAGAGTATTCTGCTTAATTCAGAAACTCTGTCCATCACCACCCCTTGTTGTTAAATATTTTGTCCACCATAAGCGTGGAAGGGTATACTCAGATATGAGTCCCTTGCTCATTGCACCATCAGGATTCAAGCAAGCCGGGCGAAGACGGCTGTAATGCCAGAAACCGGTCCCGGAAGCTTGTTTCCTTCCCAGTGTAAGAATTGGCTTAGTAGTTTAGTTTGCCCTGTTCCCATCATGCACTTGGACAGGAACAGACTAATTTGCATATAGCCAGGTTCTGAGCTGGGATGGTGCAGTGAGCGAAAAAACGGTGTTGGATCTAGCCCTGATCTCTTGACTGGGTGAGAGTATTCTGCTTAATTCAGAAACTCTGTCCATCACCACCCCTTGTTGTTAAATATTTTGTCCACCATAAGCGTGGAAGTGTATACTCAGATGTGAGTCCCTTGCTCATTGCACCATCAGGATTCAAGCAAGCCGGGCCGAAGACGGTTGCAATGCCAGAAACCGGTCCCCGGAAGCTTGTTTCCTTCCCAGTGTAAGAATTGGCTTAGTAGTTTGGTTTGCCCTGTTCCCATCATGCACTGGGACAGGAACAGACTAATTTGCATATAGCCAGGTTCTGAGCTGGGATGGTGCAGTGAGCTAAAAAACGGTGTTGGATCTAGCCCTGATCTCTTGACTGGGTGAGAGTATTCTGCTTAATTCAGAAACTCTGTCCATCACCACCCCTTGTTGTTAAATATTTTGTCCACCATAAGCGTGGAAGGGTATACTCAGATGTGAGTCCCTTGCTCATTGCACCATCAGGATTCAAGCAAGCCGGGCCGAAGACGGCTGTAATGCCAGAAACCGGTCCCCGGAAGCTTGTTTCCTTCCCAGTGTAAGAATTGGCTTAGTAGTTTGGTTTGCCCTGTTCCCATCATGCACTGGGACAGGAACAGACTAATTTGCATATAGCCAGGTTCTGAGCTGGGATGGTGCAGTGAGCTAAAAACGGTGTTGGATCTAGCCCTGATCTCTTGACTGGGTGAGAGTATTCTGCTTAATTCAGAAACTCTGTCCATCACCACCCCTTGTTGTTAAATATTTTGTCCACCATAAGCGTGGAAGGGTATACTCAGATGTGAGTCCCTTGCTCATTGCACCATCAGGATTCAAGCAAGCCGGGCGAAGACGGCTGTAATGCCAGAAACCGGTCCCCGGAAGCTTGTTTCCTTCCCAGTGTAAGAATTGGCTTAGTAGTTTGGTTTGCCCTGTTCCCATCATGCACTGGGACAGGAACAGACTAATTTGCATATAGCCAGGTTCTGAGCTGGGATGGTGCAGTGAGCGAAAAAACGGTGTTGGATCTAGCCCTGATCTCTTGACTGGGTGAGAGGATTCTGCTTAATTCAGAAACTCTGTCCATCACCACCCCTTGTTGTTAAATATTTTGTCCACCATAAGCGTGGAAGGGTATACTCAGATGTGAGTCCCTTGCTCATTGCACCATCAGGATTCAAGCAAGCCGGGCCGATGACGGCTGCAATGCCAGAAACCGGTCCCCGGAAGCTTGTTTCCTTCCCAGTGTAAGAATTGGCTTAGTAGTTTGGTTTGCCCTGTTCCCATCATGCACTGGGACAGGAGCAGACTAATTTGCATATAGCCAGGTTCCGAGCTGGGATGGTGCAGTGAGCGAAAAAACGGTGTTGGATCTAGCCCTGATCTCTTGACTGGGTGAGAGTATTCTGCTTAATTCAGAAACTCTGTCCATCACCACCCCTTGTTGTTAAATATTTTGTCCACCATAAGCGTGGAAGGGTATACTCAGATGTGAGTCCCTTGCTCATTGCACCATCAGGATTCGAGCAAGCCGGGCCGAAGACGGCTGTAATGCCAGAAACCGGTCCCCGGAAGCTTGTTTCCTTCCCAGTGTAAGAATTGGCTTAGTAGTTTGGTTTGCCCTGTTCCCATCATGCACTGGGACAGGAACAGACTAATTTGCATATAGCCAGGTTCTGAGCTGGGATGGTGCAGTGAGCTAAAAAACGGTGTTGGATCTAGCCCTGATCTCTTGACTGGGTGAGAGTATTCTGCTTCATTCAGAAACTCTGTCCATCACCACCCCTTGTTGTTAAATATTTTGTCCACCATAAGCGTTGAACGGTATACTCAGATGTGAGTCCCTTGCTCATTGCACCATCAGGATTCAAGCAAGCCGGGCCGAAGACGGCTGTAATGCCAGAAACCGGTCCCCGGAAGCTTGTTTCCTTCCCAGTGCAAGAATTGGCTTAGTAGTTTGGTTTGCCCTGTTCCCATCATGCACTGGGACAGGAACAGACTAATTTGCATATAGCCAGGTTCTGAGCTGGGATGGTGCAGTGAGCTAAAAAACGGTCTTGGATCTAGCCCTGATCTCTTGACTGGGTGAGAGTATTCTGCTTCATTCAGAAACTCTGTCCATCAAGACCCCTTGTTGTTAAATATTTTGTCCACCATAAGCGTGGAAGGGTATACTCAGATGTGAGTCCCTTGCTCATTGCACCATCAGGATTCAAGCAAGCCGGGCCGAAGACGGCTGTAATGCCAGAAACCGGTCCCCGGAAGCTTGTTTCCTTTCCAGTGTAAGAATTGACTTAGTAGTTTGGTTTGCCCTGTTCCCATAATGCACTGGGACAGGAACAGACTAATTTGCATATAGCCAGGTTCTGAGCTGGGATGGTGCAGTGAGCTAAAAAACGGTGTTGGATCTAGCCCTGATCTCTTGACTGGGTGAGAGTATTCTGCTTAATTCAGAAACTCTGTCCATCACCACCCCTTGTTGTTAAATATTTTGTCCACCATAAGCGTGGAAGGGTATACTCAGATGTGAGTCCCTTGCTCATTGCACCATCAGGATTCAAGCAAGCAGGGCCGAAGACGGCTGTAATGCCAGAAACCGGTCCCCGGAAGCTTGTTTCCTTCCCAGTGTAAGAATTGGCTTAGTAGTTTGGTTTGCCCTGTTCCCATCATGCACTGGGACAGGAACAGACTAATTTGCATGTAGCCAGGTTCTGAGCTGGGATGGTGCAGTGAGCTAAAAAAACGGTGTTGGATCTAGCCCTGATCTCTTGACTGGGTGAGAGTATTCTGCTTAATTCAGAAACTCTGTCCATCACCACCCCTTGTTGTTAAATATTTTGTCCACCATAAGCGTGGAAGGGTATACTCAGATGTGAGTCCCTTGCTCATTGCACCATCAGGATTCAAGCAAGCCGGGCCGAAGACGGCTGTAATGCCAGAAACCGGTCCCCGGAAGCTTGTTTCCTTCCCAGTGTAAGAATTGGCTTAGTAGTTTGGTTTGCCCTGTTCCCATCATGCACTGGGACAGGAACAGACTAATTTGCATATAGCCAGGTTCTGAGCTGGGGTGGTGCAGTGAGCTAAAAAACGGTGTTGGATCTAGCCCTGATCTCTTGACTGGGTGAGAGTATTCTGCTTAATTCAGAAACTCTGTCCATCACCACCCCTTGTTGTTAAATATTTTGTCCACCATAAGCGTGGAAGGGTATACTCAGATATGAGTCCCTTGCTCATTGCACCATCAGGATTCAAGCAAGCCGGGCGAAGACGGCTGTAATGCCAGAAACCGGTCCCGGAAGCTTGTTTCCTTCCCAGTGTAAGAATTGGCTTAGTAGTTTAGTTTGCCCTGTTCCCATCATGCACTTGGACAGGAACAGACTAATTTGCATATAGCCAGGTTCTGAGCTGGGATGGTGCAGTGAGCGAAAAAACGGTGTTGGATCTAGCCCTGATCTCTTGACTGGGTGAGAGTATTCTGCTTAATTCAGAAACTCTGTCCATCACCACCCCTTGTTGTTAAATATTTTGTCCACCATAAGCGTGGAAGTGTATACTCAGATGTGAGTCCCTTGCTCATTGCACCATCAGGATTCAAGCAAGCCGGGCCGAAGACGGCTGCAATGCCAGAAACCGGTCCCCGGAAGCTTGTTTCCTTCCCAGTGTAAGAATTGGCTTAGTAGTTTGGTTTGCCCTGTTCCCATCATGCACTGGGACAGGAACAGACTAATTTGCATATAGCCAGGTTCTGAGCTGGGATGGTGCAGTGAGCTAAAAAACGGTGTTGGATCTAGCCCTGATCTCTTGACTGGGTGAGAGTATTCTGCTTAATTCAGAAACTCTGTCCATCACCACCCCTTGTTGTTAAATATTTTGTCCACCATAAGCGTGGAAGGGTATACTCAGATGTGAGTCCCTTGCTCATTGCACCATCAGGATTCAAGCAAGCCGGGCCGAAGACGGCTGTAATGCCAGAAACCGGTCCCCGGAAGCTTGTTTCCTTCCCAGTGTAAGAATTGGCTTAGTAGTTTGGTTTGCCCTGTTCCCATCATGCACTGGGACAGGAACAGACTAATTTGCATATAGCCAGGTTCTGAGCTGGGATGGTGCAGTGAGCTAAAAACGGTGTTGGATCTAGCCCTGATCTCTTGACTGGGTGAGAGTATGCTGCTTAATTCAGAAACTCTGTCCATCACCACACCTTGTTGTTAAATATTTTGTCCACCATAAGCGTGGAAGGGTATACTCAGATGTGAGTCCCTTGCTCATTGCACCATCAGGATTCAAGCAAGCTGGGCTGAAGACGGCTGTAATGCCAGAAACCGGTCCCCGGAAGCTTGTTTCCTTCCCAGTGTAAGAATTAGCTTAGTGTTTGGTTTGCCCTGTTCCCATCATGCACTGGGACAGGAACAGACTAATTTGCATATAGCCAGGTTCTGAGCTGGGTTGGTGCAGTGAGCTAAAAAACGGTGTTGGATCTAGCCCTGATCTCTTGACTGGGTGAGAGTATTCTGCATAATTCAGAAACTCTGTCCATCACCACCCCTTGTTGTTAAATATTTTGTCCACCATAAGCGTGGAAGGGTATACTCAGATGTGAGTCCCTTGCTCATTGCACCATCAGGATTCAAGCAAGCGGGGCTGAAGACGGCTGTAATGCCAGAAACCGGTCCCCGGAAGCTTGTTTCCTTCCCAGTGTAAGAATTGGCTTAGTAGTTTGGTTTGCCCTGTTCCCATCATGCACTGGGACAGGAACAGACTAATTTGCATATAGCCAGGTTCTGAGCTGGGATGGTGCAGTGAGCTAAAAAACGGTGTTGGATCTAGCCCTGATCTCTTGACTGGGTGAGAGTATTCTGCTTAATTCAGAAACTCTGTCCATCACCACCCCTTGTTGTTAAATATTTTGTCCACCATAAGCGTGGAAGGGTATACTCAGATGTGAGTCCCTTGCTCATTGCACCATCAGGATTCAAGCAAGCCGGGCCAAAGACAGCTGTAATGCCAGAAACCGTTCCCCGGAAGCTTGTTTCCTTCCCAGTGTAAGAATTGGCTTAGTAGTTTGGTTTGCCCTGTTCCCATCATGCACTGGGACAGGAACAGACTAATTTGCATATAGCCAGGTTCTGAGCTGGGATGGTGCAGTGAGCTAAAAAAACGGTGTTGGATCTAGCCTTGATCTCTTGACTGGGTGAGAGTATTCTGCTTAATTCAGAAACTCTGTCCATCACCACCTCTTGTTGTTAAATATTTTGTCCACCATAAGCGTGGAAGGGTATACTCAGATGTGAGTCCCTTGCTCATTGCACCATCAGGATTCAAGCAAGCCGGGCCGAAGACGGCTGTAATGCCAGAAACCGGTCCCCGGAAGCTTGTTTCCTTCCCAGTGTAAGAATTGGCTTAGTAGTTTGGTTTGCCCTGTTCCCATCTTGCACTGGGACAGGAACAGACTAATTTGCATATAGCCAGGTTCTGAGCTGGGATGGTGCAGTGAGCTAAAAAACGGTGTTGGATCTAGCCCTGATCTCTTGACTGGGTGAGAGTATTCTGCTTAATTCAGAAACTCTGTCCATCACCACCCCTTGTTGTTAAATATTTTGTCCACCATAAGCATGGAAGGGTATACTCAGATGTGAGTCCCTTGCTCATTGCACCATCAGGATTCAAGCAAGCCGGGCCGAAGACGGCTGTAATGCCAGAAACCGGTCCCCGGAAGCTTGTTTCCTTCCCAGTGTAAGAATTGGCTTAGTAGTTTGGTTTGCCCTGTTCCCATCATGCACTGGGACAGGAACAGACTAATTTGCATATAGCCAGGTTCCGAGCTGGGATGGTGCAGTGAGCTAAAAAACGGTGTTGGATCTAGCCCTGATCTCTTGACTGGGTGAGAGTATTCTGCTTCATTCAGAAACTCTGTCCATCACCACCCCTTGTTGTTAAATATTTTGTCCACCATAAGCGTGGAACGGTATACTCAGATGTGAGTCCCTTGCTCATTGCACCATCAGGATTCAAGCAAGCCGGGCCGAAGACGGCTGTAATGCCAGAAACCGGTCCCCGGAAGCTTGTTTCCTTCCCAGTGTAAGAATTGGCTTAGTAGTTTGGTTTGCCCTGTTCCCATCATGCACTGGGACAGGAACAGACTAATTTGCATATAGCCAGGTTCTGAGCTGGGATGGTGCAGTGAGCTAAAAAACGGTGTTGGATCTAGCCCTGATCTCTTGACTGGGTGAGAGTATTCTGCTTCATTCAGAAACTCTGTCCATCAAGACCCCTTGTTGTTAAATATTTTGTCCACCATAAGCGTGGAAGGGTATACTCAGATGTGAGTCCCTTGCTCATTGCACCATCAGGATTCAAGCAAGCTGGGCCGAAGACGGCTGTAATGCCAGAAACCGGTCCCCGGAAGCTTGTTTCCTTCCCAGTGTAAGAATTGGCTTAGTAGTTTGGTTTGCCCTGTTCCCATCATGCACTGGGACAGGAACAGACTAATTTGCATATAGCCAGGTTCTGAGCTGGGATGGTGCAGTGAGCTAAAAAACGGTGTTGGATCTAGCCCTGATCTCTTGACTGGGTGAGAGTATTCTGCTTAATTCAGAAACTCTGTCCATCACCACCCCTTGTTGTTAAATATTTTGTCCACCATAAGCGTGGAAGGGTATACTCAGATGTGAGTCCCTTGCTCATTGCACCATCAGGATTCAAGCAAGCCGGGCCGAAGACGGCTGTAATGCCAGAAACCGGTCCCTGGAAGCTTGTTTCCTTCCCAGTGTAAGAATTGGCTTAGTAGTTTGGTTTGCCCTGTTCCCATCATGCGCTGGGACAGGAACAGACTAATTTGCATATAGCCAGGTTCTGAGCTGGGATGGTGCAGTGAGCTAAAAAACGGTGTTGGATCTAGCCCTGATCTCTTGACTGGGTGAGAGTATTCTGCTTAATTCAGAAACTCTGTCCATCACCACCCCTTGTTGTTAAATATTTTGTCCACCATAAGCGTGGAAGGGTATACTCAGATGTGAGTCCCTTGCTCATTGCACCATCAGGATTCAAGCAAGCCGGGCCGAAGACGGCTGTAATGCCAGAAACCGGTCCCCGGAAGCTTGTTTCCTTCCCAGTGTAAGAATTGGCTTAGTAGTTTGGTTTGCCCTGTTCCCATCATGCACTGGGACAGGAACAGACTAATTTGCATATAGCCAGGTTCTGAGCTGGGGTGGTGCAGTGAGCTAAAAAACGGTGTTGGATCTAGCCCTGATCTCTTGACTGGGTGAGAGTATTCTGCTTAATTCAGAAACTCTGTCCATCACCACCCCTTGTTGTTAAATATTTTGTCCACCATAAGCATGGAAGGGTATACTCAGATGTGAGTCCCTTGCTCATTGCACCATCAGGATTCAAGCAAGCCGGGCCGAAGACGGCTGTAATGCCAGAAACCGGTCCCCGGAAGCTTGTTTCCTTCCCAGTGTAAGAATTGGCTTAGTAGTTTGGTTTGCCCTGTTCCCATCATGCACTGGGACAGGAACAGACTAATTTGCATATAGCCAGGTTCCGAGCTGGGATGGTGCAGTGAGCTAAAAAACGGTGTTGGATCTAGCCCTGATCTCTTGACTGGGTGAGAGTATTCTGCTTCATTCAGAAACTCTGTCCATCACCACCCCTTGTTGTTAAATATTTTGTCCACCATAAGCGTGGAACGGTATACTCAGATGTGAGTCCCTTGCTCATTGCACCATCAGGATTCAAGCAAGCCGGGCCGAAGACGGCTGTAATGCCAGAAACCGGTCCCCGGAAGCTTGTTTCCTTCCCAGTGTAAGAATTGGCTTAGTAGTTTGGTTTGCCCTGTTCCCATCATGCACTGGGACAGGAACAGACTAATTTGCATATAGCCAGGTTCTGAGCTGGGATGGTGCAGTGAGCTAAAAAACGGTGTTGGATCTAGCCCTGATCTCTTGACTGGGTGAGAGTATTCTGCTTCATTCAGAAACTCTGTCCATCAAGACCCCTTGTTGTTAAATATTTTGTCCACCATAAGCGTGGAAGGGTATACTCAGATGTGAGTCCCTTGCTCATTGCACCATCAGGATTCAAGCAAGCCGGGCCGAAGACGGCTGTAATGCCAGAAACCGGTCCCCGGAAGCTTGTTTCCTTCCCAGTGTAAGAATTGGCTTAGTAGTTTGGTTTGCCCTGTTCCCATCATGCACTGGGACAGGAACAGACTAATTTGCATATAGCCAGGTTCTGAGCTGGGATGGTGCAGTGAGCTAAAAAACGGTGTTGGATCTAGCCCTGATCTCTTGACTGGGTGAGAGTATTCTGCTTAATTCAGAAACTCTGTCCATCACCACCCCTTGTTGTTAAATATTTTGTCCACCATAAGCGTGGAAGGGTATACTCAGATGTGAGTCCCTTGCTCATTGCACCATCAGGATTCAAGCAAGCCGGGCCGAAGACGGCTGTAATGCCAGAAACCCGTCCCTGGAAGCTTGTTTCCTTCCCAGTGTAAGAATTGGCTTAGTAGTTTGGTTTGCCCTGTTCCCATCATGCACTGGGACAGGAACAGACTAATTTGCATATAGCCAGGTTCTGAGCTGGGATGGTGCAGTGAGCTAAAAAACGGTGTTGGATCTAGCCCTGATCTCTTGACTGGGTGAGAGTATTCTGCTTAATTCAGAAACTCTGTCCATCACCACCCCTTGTTGTTAAATATTTTGTCCACCATAAGCGTGGAAGGGTATACTCAGATGTGAGTCCCTTGCTCATTGCACCATCAGGATTCAAGCAAGCCGGGCCGAAGACGGCTGTAATGCCAGAAACCGGTCCCCGGAAGCTTGTTTCCTTCCCAGTGTAAGAATTGGCTTAGTAGTTTGGTTTGCCCTGTTCCCATCATGCACTGGGACAGGAACAGACTAATTTGCATATAGCCAGGTTCTGAGCTGGGATGGTGCAGTGAGCGAAAAAACAGTGTTGGATCTAGCCCTGATCTCTTGACTGGGTGAGAGTATTCTGCTTAATTCAGAAACTCTGTCCATCACCACCCCTTGTTGTTAAATATTTTGTCCACCATAAGCGTGGAAGGGTATACTCAGATGTGAGTCCCTTGCTCATTGCACCATCAGGATTCAAGCAAGCCGGGCCGAAGACGGCTGTAATGCCAGAAACCGGTCCCCGGAAGCTTGTTTCCTTCCCAGTGTAAGAATTGGCTTAGTAGTTTGGTTTGCCCTGTTCCCATCATGCACTGGGACAAGAACAGACTAATTTGCATATAGCCAGGTTCTGAGCTGGGATGGTGCAGTGAGCTAAAAAACGGTGTTGGATCTAGCCCTGATCTCTTGACTGGGTGAGAGTATTCTGCTTCATTCAGAAACTCTGTCCATCAAGACCCCTTGTTGTTAAATATTTTGTCCACCATAAGCGTGGAAGGGTATACTCAGATGTGAGTCCCTTGCTCATTGCACCATCAGGATTCAAGCAAGCCGGGCCGAAGACGGCTGTAATGCCAGAAACCGGTCCCCGGAAGCTTGTTTCCTTCCCAGTGTAAGAATTGGCTTAGTAGTTTGGTTTGCCCTGTTCCCATCATGCACTGGGACAGGAACAGACTAATTTGCATATAGCCAGGTTCTGAGCTGGGATGGTGCAGTGAGCGAAAAAACGGTGTTGGATCGAGCCCTGATCTCTTGACTGGGTGAGAGTATTCTGCTTAATTCAGAAACTCTGTCCATCACCACCCCTTGTTGTTAAATATTTTGTCCACCATAAGCGTGGAAGGGTATACTCAGATGTGAGTCCCTTGCTCATTGCACCATCAGGATTCAAGCAAGCCGGGCCGAAGACGGCTGCAATGCCAGAAACCGGTCCCCGGAAGCTTGTTTCCTTCCCAGTGTAAGAATTGGCTTAGTAGTTTGGTTTGCCCTGTTCCCATCATGCACTGGGACAGGAACAGACTAATTTGCATATAGCCAGGTTCTGAGCTGGGATGGTGCAGTGAGCGAAAAAACGGTGTTGGATCTAGCCCTGATCTCTTGACTGGGAGAGAGTATTCTGCTTAATTCAGAAACTCTGTCCATCACCACCCCTTGTTGTTAAATATTTTGTCCACCATAAGCGTGGAAGGGTATACTCAGATGTGAGTCCCTTGCTCATTGCACCATCAGGATTCAAGCAAGCCGGGCCGAAGACGGCTGTAATGCCAGAAACCGGTCCCCGGAAGCTTGTTTCCTTCCCAGTGTAAGAATTGGCTTAGTAGTTTGGTTTGCCCTGTTCCCATCATGCACTGGGACAGGAACAGACTAATTTGCATATAGCCAGGTTCTGAGCTGGGATGGTGCAGTGAGCTAAAAAACGGTGTTGGATCTAGCCCTGATCTCTTGACTGGGTGAGAGTATTCTGCTTCATTCAGAAACTCTGTCCATCACCACCCCTTGTTGTTAAATATTTTGTCCACCATAAGCGTGGAACGGTATACTCAGATGTGAGTCCCTTGCTCATTGCACCATCAGGATTCAAGCAAGCCGGGCCGAAGACGGCTGTAATGCCAGAAACCGGTCCCCGGAAGCTTGTTTCCTTCCCAGTGTAAGAATTGGCTTAGTAGTTTGGTTTGCCCTGTTCCCATCATGCACTGGGACAGGAACAGACTAATTTGCATATAGCCAGGTTCTGAGCTGGGATGGTGCAATGAGCTAAAAAACGGTGTTGGATCCAGCCCTGATCTCTTGACTGGGTGAGATTATTCTGCTTCATTCAGAAACTCTGTCCATCAAGACCCCTTGTTGTTAAATATTTTGTCCACCATAAGCGTGGAAGGGTATACTCAGATGTGAGTCCCTTGCTCATTGCACCATCAGGATTCAAGCAAGCCGGGCCGAAGACGGCTGTAATGCCAGAAACCGGTCCCTGGAAGCTTGTTTCCTTCCCAGTGTAAGAATTGGCTTAGTAGTTTGGTTTGCCCTGTTCCCATCATGCACTGGGACAGGAACAGACTAATTTGCATATAGCCAGGTTCTGAGCTGGGATGGTGCAGTGAGCTAAAAAACGGTGTTGGATCTAGCCCTGATCTCTTGACTGGGTGAGAGTATTCTGCTTAATTCAGAAACTCTGTCCATCACCACCCCTTGTTGTTAAATATTTTGTCCACCATAAGCGTGGAAGGGTATACTCAGATGTGAGTCCCTTGCTCATTGCACCATCAGGATTCAAGCAAGCCGGGCCGAAGACGGCTGTAATGCCAGAAACCGGTCCCCGGAAGCTTGTTTCCTTCCCAGTGTAAGAATTGGCTTAGTAGTTTGGTTTGCCCTGTTCCCATCATGCACTGGGACAGGAACAGACTAATTTGCATATAGCCAGGTTCTGAGCTGGGATGGTGCAGTGAGCTAAAAAACGGTGTTGGATCTAGCCCTGATCTCTTGACTGGGTGAGAGTATTCTGCTTAATTCAGAAACTCTGTCCATCACCACCCCTTGTTGTTAAATATTTTGTCCACCATAAGCGTGGAAGGGTATACTCAGATGTGAGTCCCTTGCTCATTGCACCATCAGGATTCAAGCAAGCCGGGCCGAAGACGGCTGCAATGCCAGAAACCGGTCCCCGGAAGCTTGTTTCCTTCCCAGTGTAAGAATTGGCTTAGTAGTTTGGTTTGCCCTGTTCCCATCATGCACTGGGACAGGAACAGACTAATTTGCATATAGCCAGGTTCTGAGCTGGGATGGTGCAGTGAGCTAAAAAACGGTGTTGGATCTAGCCCTGATCTCTTGACTGGGTGAGAGTATTCTGCTTCATTCAGAAACTCTGTCCATCACCACCCCTTGTTGTTAAATATTTTGTCCACCATAAGCGTGGAAGGGTATACTCAGATGTGAGTCCCTTGCTCATTGCACCATCAGGATTCAAGCAAGCCGGGCCGAAGACGGCTGTAATGCCAGAAACCGGTCCCCGGAAGCTTGTTTCCTTCCCAGTGTAAGAATTGGCTTAGTAGTTTGGTTTGCCCTGTTCCCATCATGCACTGGGACAGGAACAGACTAATTTGCATATAGCCAGGTTCTGAGCTGGGATGGTGCAGTGAGCGAAAAAACAGTGTTGGATCTAGCCCTGATCTCTTGACTGGGTGAGAGTATTCTGCTTAATTCAGAAACTCTGTCCATCACCACCCCTTGTTGTTAAATATTTTGTCCACCATAAGCGTGGAAGGGTATACTCAGATGTGAGTCCCTTGCTCATTGCACCATCAGGATTCAAGCAAGCCGGGCCGAAGTTGGCTGCAATGCCAGAAACCGGTCCCCGGAAGCTTGTTTCCTTCCCAGTGTAAGAATTGGCTTAGCAGTTTGGTTTGCCCTGTTCCCATCATGCACTGGGACAGGAACAGACTAATTTGCATATAGCCAGGTTCTGAGCTGGGATGGTGCAGTGAGCTAAAAAATGGTGTTGGATCTAGCCCTGATCTCTTGACTGGGTGAGAGTATTCTGCTTAATTCAGAAACTCTGTCCATCACCACCCCTTGTTGTTAAATATTTTGTCCACCATAAGCGTGGAAGGGTATACTCAGATGTGAGTCCCTTGCTCATTGCACCATCAGGATTCAAGCAAGCCGGGCCGAAGACGGCTGTAATGCCAGAAACCGGTCCCCGGAAGCTTGTTTCCTTCCCAGTGTAAGAATTGGCTTAGTAGTTTGGTTTGCCCTGTTCCCATCATGCACTGGGACAGGAACAGACTAATTTGCATATAGTCAGGTTCTGAGCTGGGATGGTGCAGTGAGCTAAAAAACGGTGTTGGATCTAGCCCTGATCTCTTGACTGGGTGAGAGTATGCTGCTTAATTCAGAAACTCTGTCCATCACCACCCCTTGTTGTTAAATATTTTGTCCACCATAAGCGTGGAAGGGTATACTCAGATGTGAGTCCCTTGCTCATTGCACCATCAGGATTCAAGCAAGCCGGGCCGAAGACGGCTGTAATGACAGAAACCAGTCCCCGGAAGCTTGTTTCCTTCCCAGTGTAAGAATTAGCTTAGTAGTTTGGTTTGCCCTGTTCCCATCATGCACTGGGACAGGAACAGACTAATTTGCATATAGCCAGGTTCTGAGCTGGGTGGTGCAGTGAGCTAAAAAACGGTGTTGGATCTAGCCCTGATCTCTTGACTGGGTGAGAGTATTCTGCTTAATTCAGAAACTCTGTCCATCACCACCCCTTGTTGTTAAATATTTTGTCCACCATAAGCGTGGAAGGGTATACTCAGATGTGAGTCCCTTGCTCATTGCACCATCAGGATTCAAGCAAGCCGGGCTGAAGACGGCTGTAATGCCAGAAACCGGTCCCCGGAAGCTTGTTTCCTTCCCAGTGTAAGAATTGGCTTAGTAGTTTGGTTTGCCCTGTTCCCATCATGCACTGGGACAGGAACAGACTAATTTGCATATAGCCAGGTTCTGAGCTGGGATGGTGCAGTGAGCTAAAAAACGGTGTTGGATCTAGCCCTGATCTCTTGACTGGGTGAGAGTATTCTGCTTAATTCAGAAACTCTGTCCATCACCACCCCTTGTTGTTAAATATTTTGTCCACCATAAGCGTGGAAGGGTATACTCAGATGTGAGTCCCTTGCTCATTGCACCATCAGGATTCAAGCAAGCCGGGCCAAAGACAGCTGTAATGCCAGAAACCGTTCCCCGGAAGCTTGTTTCCTTCCCAGTGTAAGAATTGGCTTAGTAGTTTGGTTTGCCCTGTTCCCATCATGCACTGGGACAGGAACAGACTAATTTGCATATAGCCAGGTTCTGAGCTGGGATGGTGCAGTGAGCTAAAAAACGGTGTTGGATCTAGCCCTGATCTCTTGACTGGGTGAGAGTATTCTGCTTAATTCAGAAACTCTGTCCATCACCACCCCTTGTTGTTAAATATTTTGTCCACCATAAGCGTGGAAGGGTATACTCAGATGTGAGTCCCTTGCTCATTGCACCATCAGGATTCAAGCAAGCCGGGCCGAAGACGGCTGCAATGCCAGAAACCGGTCCCCGGAAGCTTGTTTCCTTCCCAGTGTAAGAATTGGCTTAGTAGTTTGGTTTGCCCTGTTCCCATCATGCACTGGGACAGGAACAGACTAATTTGCATATAGCCAGGTTCTGAGCTGGGATGGTGCAGTGAGCTAAAAAACGGTGTTGGATCTAGCCCTGATCTCTTGACTGGGTGAGAGTATTCTGCTTCATTCAGAAACTCTGTCCATCACCACCCCTTGTTGTTAAATATTTTGTCCACCATAAGCGTGGAAGGGTATACTCAGATGTGAGTCCCTTGCTCATTGCACCATCAGGATTCAAGCAAGCCGGGCCGAAGACGGCTGTAATGCCAGAAACCGGTCCCCGGAAGCTTGTTTCCTTCCCAGTGTAAGAATTGGCTTAGTAGTTTGGTTTGCCCTGTTCCCATCATGCACTGGGACAGGAACAGACTAATTTGCATATAGCCAGGTTCTGAGCTGGGATGGTGCAGTGAGCGAAAAAACAGTGTTGGATCTAGCCCTGATCTCTTGACTGGGTGAGAGTATTCTGCTTAATTCAGAAACTCTGTCCATCACCACCCCTTGTTGTTAAATATTTTGTCCACCATAAGCGTGGAAGGGTATACTCAGATGTGAGTCCCTTGCTCATTGCACCATCAGGATTCAAGCAAGCCGGGCCGAAGACGGCTGTAATGCCAGAAACCAGTCCCCGGAAGCTTGTTTCCTTCCCAGTGTAAGAATTAGCTTAGTAGTTTGGTTTGCCCTGTTCCCATCATGCACTGGGACAGGAACAGACTAATTTGCATATAGCCAGGTTCTGAGCTGGGTGGTGCAGTGAGCTAAAAAACGGTGTTGGATCTAGCCCTGATCTCTTGACTGGGTGAGAGTATTCTGCTTAATTCAGAAACTCTGTCCATCACCACCCCTTGTTGTTAAATATTTTGTCCACCATAAGCGTGGAAGGGTATACTCAGATGTGAGTCCCTTGCTCATTGCACCATCAGGATTCAAGCAAGCCGGGCTGAAGACGGCTGTAATGCCAGAAACCGGTCCCCGGAAGCTTGTTTCCTTCCCAGTGTAAGAATTGGCTTAGTAGTTTGGTTTGCCCTGTTCCCATCATGCACTGGGACAGGAACAGACTAATTTGCATATAGCCAGGTTCTGAGCTGGGATGGTGCAGTGAGCTAAAAAACGGTGTTGGATCTAGCCCTGATCTCTTGACTGGGTGAGAGTATTCTGCTTAATTCAGAAACTCTGTCCATCACCACCCCTTGTTGTTAAATATTTTGTCCACCATAAGCGTGGAAGGGTATACTCAGATGTGAGTCCCTTGCTCATTGCACCATCAGGATTCAAGCAAGCCGGGCCAAAGACAGCTGTAATGCCAGAAACCGTTCCCCGGAAGCTTGTTTCCTTCCCAGTGTAAGAATTGGCTTAGTAGTTTGGTTTGCCCTGTTCCCATCATGCACTGGGACAGGAACAGACTAATTTGCATATAGCCAGGTTCTGAGCTGGGATGGTGCAGTGAGCTAAAAAACGGTGTTGGATCTAGCCCTGATCTCTTGACTGGGTGAGAGTATTCTGCTTAATTCAGAAACTCTGTCCATCACCACCCCTTGTTGTTAAATATTTTGTCCACCATAAGCGTGGAAGGGTATACTCAGATGTGAGTCCCTTGCTCATTGCACCATCAGGATTCAAGCAAGCCGGGCCGAAGACGGCTGTAATGCCAGAAACCGGTCCCCGGAAGCTTGTTTCCTTCCCAGTGTAAGAATTGGCTTAGTAGTTTGGTTTGCCCTGTTCCCATCTTGCACTGGGACAGGAACAGACTAATTTGCATATAGCCAGGTTCTGAGCTGGGATGGTGCAGTGAGCTAAAAACGGTGTTGGATCTAGCCCTGATCTCTTGACTGGGTGAGAGTATGCTGCTTAATTCAGAAACTCTGTCCATCACCACACCTTGTTGTTAAATATTTTGTCCACCATAAGCGTGGAAGGGTATACTCAGATGTGAGTCCCTTGCTCATTGCACCATCAGGATTCAAGCAAGCTGGGCTGAAGACGGCTGTAATGCCAGAAACCGGTCCCCGGAAGCTTGTTTCCTTCCCAGTGTAAGAATTAGCTTAGTAGTTTGGTTTGCCCTGTTCCCATCATGCACTGGGACAGGAACAGACTAATTTGCATATAGCCAGGTTCTGAGCTGGGTTGGTGCAGTGAGCTAAAAAACGGTGTTGGATCTAGCCCTGATCTCTTGACTGGGTGAGAGTATTCTGCTTAATTCAGAAACTCTGTCCATCACCACCCCTTGTTGTTAAATATTTTGTCCACCATAAGCGTGGAAGGGTATACTCAGATGTGAGTCCCTTGCTCATTGCACCATCAGGATTCAAGCAAGCCGGGCCAAAGACAGCTGTAATGCCAGAAACCGTTCCCCGGAAGCTTGTTTCCTTCCCAGTGTAAGAATTGGCTTAGTAGTTTGGTTTGCCCTGTTCCCATCATGCACTGGGACAGGAACAGACTAATTTGCATATAGCCAGGTTCTGAGCTGGGATGGTGCAGTGAGCTAAAAAACGGTGTTGGATCTAGCCCTGATCTCTTGACTGGGTAAGAGTATTCTGCTTAATTCAGAAACTCTGTCCATCACCACCCCTTGTTGTTAAATATTTTGTCCACCATAAGCGTGGAAGGGTATACTCAGATGTGAGTCCCTTGCTCATTGCACCATCAGGATTCAAGCAAGCCGGGCCGAAGACGGCTGTAATGCCAGAAACCGGTCCCCGGAAGCTTGTTTCCTTCCCAGTGTAAGAATTGGCTTAGTAGTTTGGTTTGCCCTGTTCCCATCTTGCACTGGGACAGGAACAGACTAATTTGCATATAGCCAGGTTCTGAGCTGGGATGGTGCAGTGAGCTAAAAAACGGTGTTGGATCTAGCCCTGATCTCTTGACTGGGTGAGAGTATTCTGCTTAATTCAGAAACTCTGTCCATCACCACCCCTTGTTGTTAAATATTTTGTCCACCATAAGCGTGGAAGGGTATACTCAGATGTGAGTCCCTTGCTCATTGCACCATCAGGATTCAAGCAAGCCGGGCCGAAGACGGCTGTAATGCCAGAAACCGGTCCCCGGAAGCTTGTTTCCTTCCCAGTGTAAGAATTGGCTTAGTAGTTTGGTTTGCCCTGTTCCCATCTTGCACTGGGACAGGAACAGACTAATTTGCATATAGCCAGGTTCTGAGCTGGGATGGTGCAGTGAGCTAAAAAACGGTGTTGGATCTAGCCCTGATCTCTTGACTGGGTGAGAGTATTCTGCTTAATTCAGAAACTCTGTCCATCACCACCCCTTGTTGTTAAATATTTTGTCCACCATAAGCATGGAAGGGTATACTCAGATGTGAGTCCCTTGCTCATTGCACCATCAGGATTCAAGCAAGCCGGGCCGAAGACGGCTGTAATGCCAGAAACCGGTCCCCGGAAGCTTGTTTCCTTTCCAGTGTAAGAATTGGCTTAGTAGTTTGGTTTGCCCTGTTCCCATCATGCACTGGGACAGGAACAGACTAATTTGCATATAGCCAGGTTCTGAGCTGGGATGGTGCAGTGAGCTAAAAAACGGTGTTGGATCTAGCCCTGATCTCTTGACTGGGTGAGAGTATTCTGCTTCATTCAGAAACTCTGTCCATCACCACCCCTTGTTGTTAAATATTTTGTCCACCATAAGCGTGGAACGGTATACTCAGATGTAAGTCCCTTGCTCATTGCACCATCAGGATTCAAGCAAGCCGGGCCGAAGACGGCTGTAATGCCAGAAACCGGTCCCCGGAAGCTTGTTTCCTTCCCAGTGTAAGAATTGGCTTAGTAGTTTGGTTTGCCCTGTTCCCATCATGCACTGGGACAGGAACAGACTAATTTGCATATAGCCAGGTTCTGAGCTGGGATGGTGCAGTGAGCTAAAAAACGGTGTTGGATCTAGCCCTGATCTCTTGACTGGGTGAGAGTATTCTGCTTCATTCAGAAACTCTGTCCATCAAGACCCCTTGTTGTTAAATATTTTGTCCACCATAAGCGTGGAAGGGTATACTCAGATGTGAGTCCCTTGCTCATTGCACCATCAGGATTCAAGCAAGCCGGGCCGAAGACGGCTGTAATGCCAGAAACCGGTCCCCGGAATCTTGTTTCCTTCCCAGTGTAAGAATTGGCTTAGTAGTTTGGTTTGCCCTGTTCCCATCATGCACTGGGACAGGAACAGACTAATTTGCATATAGCCAGGTTCTGAGCTGGGATGGTGCAGTGAGCTAAAAATTGGTGTTGGATCTAGCCCTGATCTCTTGACTGGGTGAGAGTATTCTGCTTAATTCAGAAACTCTGTCCATCACCACCCCTTGTTGTTAAATATTTTGTCCACCATAAGCGTGGAAGGGTATACTCAGATGTGAGTCCCTTGCTCATTGCACCATCAGGATTCAAGCAAGCCGGGCCGAAGACGGCTGTAATGCCAGAAACCGGTCCCTGGAAGCTTGTTTCCTTCCCAGTGTAAGAATTGGCTTAGTAGTTTGGTTTGCCCTGTTCCCATCATGCACTGGGACAGGAACAGACTAATTTGCATATAGCCAGGTTCTGAGCTGGGATGGTGCAGTGAGCTAAAAAACGGTGTTGGATCTAGCCCTGATCTCTTGACTGGGTGAGAGTATTCTGCTTAATTCAGAAACTCTGTCCATCACCACCCCTTGTTGTTAAATATTTTGTCCACCATAAGCGTGGAAGGGTATACTCAGATGTGAGTCCCTTGCTCATTGCACCATCAGGATTCAAGCAAGCCGGGCGAAGACGGCTGTAATGCCAGAAACCGGTCCCCGGAAGCTTGTTTCCTTCCCAGTGTAAGAATTGGCTTAGTAGTTTGGTTTGCCCTGTTCCCATCATGCACTGGGACAGGAACAGACTAATTTGCATATAGCCAGGTTCTGAGCTGGGATGGTGCAGTGAGCGAAAAAACGGTGTTGGATCTAGCCCTGATCTCTTGACTGGGTGAGAGTATTCTGCTTAATTCAGAAACTCTGTCCATCACCACCCCTTGTTGTTAAATATTTTGTCCACCATAAGCGTGGAAGGGTATACTCAGATGTGAGTCCCTTGCTCATTGCACCATCAGGATTCAAGCAAGCCGGGCCGAAGACGACTGCAATGCCAGAAACCGGTCCCCGGAAGCTTGTTTCCTTCCCAGTGTAAGAATTGGCTTAGTAGTTTGGTTTGCCCTGTTCCCATCATGCACTGGGACAGGAACAGACTAATTTGCATATAGCCAGGTTCTGAGCTGGGATGGTGCAGTGAGCGAAAAAACGGTGTTGGATCTAGCCCTGATCTCTTGACTGGGAGAGAGTATTCTGCTTAATTCAGAAACTCTGTCCATCACCACCCCTTGTTGTTAAATATTTTGTCCACCATAAGCGTGGAAGGGTATACTCAGATGTGAGTCCCTTGCTCATTGCACCATCAGGATTCAAGCAAGCCGGGCCGAAGACGGCTGTAATGCCAGAAACCGGTCCCCGGAAGCTTGTTTCCTTCCCAGTGTAAGAATTGGCTTAGTAGTTTGGCTTGCCCTGTTCCCATCATGCACTGGGACAGGAACAGACTAATTTGCATATAGCCAGGTTCTGAGCTGGGATGGTGCAGTGAGCTAAAAAACGGTGTTGGATCTAGCCCTGATCTCTTGACTGGGTGAGAGTATTCTGCTTCATTCAGAAACTCTGTCCATCACCACCCCTTGTTGTTAAATATTTTGTCCACCATAAGCGTGGAACGGTATACTCAGATGTGAGTCCCTTGCTCATTGCACCATCAGGATTCAAGCAAGCCGGGCCGAAGGCGGCTGTAATGCCAGAAACCGGTCCCCGGAAGCTTGTTTCCTTCCCAGTGTAAGAATTGGCTTAGTAGTTTGGTTTGCCCTGTTCCCATCATGCACTGGGACAGGAACAGACTAATTTGCATATAGCCAGGTTCTGAGCTGGGATGGTGCAGTGAGCTAAAAAACGGTGTTGGATCCAGCCCTGATCTCTTGACTGGGTGAGAGTATTCTGCTTCATTCAGAAACTCTGTCCATCAAGACCCCTTGTTGTTAAATATTTTGTCCACCATAAGCGTGGAAGGGTATACTCAGATGTGAGTCCCTTGCTCATTGCACCATCAGGATTCAAGCAAGCCGGGCCGAAGACGGCTGTAATGCCAGAAACCGGTCCCCGGAAGCTTGTTTCCTTCCCAGTGTAAGAATTGGCTTAGTAGTTTGGTTTGCCCTGTTCCCATCATGCACTGGGACAGGAACAGACTAATTTGCATATAGCCAGGTTCTGAGCTGGGATGGTGCAGTGAGCTAAAAAACGGTGTTGGATCTAGCCCTGATCTCTTGACTGGGTGAGAGTATTCTGCTTAATTCAGAAACTCTGTCCATCACCACCCCTTGTTGTTAAATATTTTGTCCACCATAAGCGTGGAAGGGTATACTCAGATGTGAGTCCCTTGCTCATTGCACCATCAGGATTCAAGCAAGCCGGGCCGAAGACGGCTGTAATGCCAGAAACCGGTCCCCGGAAGCTTGTTTCCTTCCCAGTGTAAGAATTGGCTTAGTAGTTTGGTTTGCCCTGTTCCCATCATGCACTGGGACAGGAACAGACTAATTTGCATATAGCCAGGTTCTGAGCTGGGATGGTGCAGTGAGCTAAAAAACGGTGTTGGATCTAGCCCTGATCTCTTGACTGGGTGAGAGTATTCTGCTTAATTCAGAAACTCTGTCCATCACCACCCCTTGTTGTTAAATATTTTGTCCACCATAAGCGTGGAAGGGTATACTCAGATGTGAGTCCCTTGCTCATTGCACCATCAGGATTCAAGCAAGCCGGGCCGAAGACGGCTGTAATGCCAGAAACAGGTCCCCGGAAGCTTGTTTCCTTCCCAGTGTAAGAATTGGCTTAGTAGTTTGGTTTGCCCTGTTCCCATCATGCACTGGGACAGGAACAGACTAATTTGCATATAGCCAGGTTCTGAGCTGGGGTGGGGCAGTGAGCTAAAAAACGGTGTTGGATCTAGCCCTGATCTCTTGACTGGGTGAGAGTATTCTGCTTAATTCAGAAACTCTGTCCATCACCACCCCTTGTTGTTAAATATTTTGTCCACCATAAGCGTGGAAGGGTATACTCAGATGTGAGTCCCTTGCTCATTGCACCATCAGGATTCAAGCAAGCCGGGCGAAGACGGCTGTAATGCCAGAAACTGGTCCCCGGAAGCTTGTTTCCTTCCCAGTGTAAGAATTGGCTTAGTAGTTTGGTTTGCCCTGTTCCCATCATGCACTGGGACAGGAACAGACTAATTTGCATATAGCCAGGTTCTGAGCTGGGATGGTGCAGTGAGCGAAAAAACAGTGTTGGATCTAGCCCTGATCTCTTGACTGGGTGAGAGTATTCTGCTTAATTCAGAAACTCTGTCCATCACCACCCCTTGTTGTTAAATATTTTGTCCACCATAAGCGTGGAAGGGTATACTCAGATGTGAGTCCCTTGCTCATTGCACCATCAGGATTCAAGCAAGCCGGGCCGAAGTTGGCTGCAATGCCAGAAACCGGTCCCCGGAAGCTTGTTTCCTTCCCAGTGTAAGAATTGGCTTAGTAGTTTGGTTTGCCCTGTTCCCATCATGCACTGGGACAGGAACAGACTAATTTGCATATAGCCAGGTTCTGAGCTGGGATGGTGCAGTGAGCTAAAAAACGGTGTTGGATCTAGCCCTGATCTCTTGACTGGGTGAGAGTATTCTGCTTAATTCAGAAACTCTGTCCATCACCACCCCTTGTTGTTAAATATTTTGTCCACCATAAGCGTGGAAGGGTATACTCAGATGTGAGTCCCTTGCTCATTGCACCATCAGGATTCAAGCAAGCCGGGCCGAAGACGGCTGTAATGCCAGAAACCGGTCCCCGGAAGCTTGTTTCCTTCCCAGTGTAAGAATTGGCTTAGTAGTTTGGTTTGCCCTGTTCCCATCATGCACTGGGACAGGAACAGACTAATTTGCATATAGTCAGGTTCTGAGCTGGGATGGTGCAGTGAGCTAAAAAACGGTGTTGGATCTAGCCCTGATCTCTTGACTGGGTGAGAGTATGCTGCTTAATTCAGAAACTCTGTCCATCACCACCCCTTGTTGTTAAATATTTTGTCCACCATAAGCGTGGAAGGGTATACTCAGATGTGAGTCCCTTGCTCATTGCACCATCAGGATTCAAGCAAGCCGGGCCGAAGACGGCTGTAATGCCAGAAACCAGTCCCCGGAAGCTTGTTTCCTTCCCAGTGTAAGAATTAGCTTAGTAGTTTGGTTTGCCCTGTTCCCATCATGCACTGGGACAGGATTTGCATATAGCCAGGTTCTGAGCTGGGTTGGTGCAGTGAGCTAAAAAACGGTGTTGGATCTAGCCCTGATCTCTTGACTGGGTGAGAGTATTCTGCTTAATTCAGAAACTCTGTCCATCACCACCCCTTGTTGTTAAATATTTTGTCCACCATAAGCGTGGAAGGGTATACTCAGATGTGAGTCCCTTGCTCATTGCACCATCAGGATTCAAGCAAGCCGGGCTGAAGACGGCTGTAATGCCAGAAACCGGTCCCCGGAAGCTTGTTTCCTTCCCAGTGTAAGAATTGGCTTAGTAGTTTGGTTTGCCCTGTTCCCATCATGCACTGGGACAGGAACAGACTAATTTGCATATAGCCAGGTTCTGAGCTGGGATGGTGCAGTGAGCTAAAAAACGGTGTTGGATCTAGCCCTGATCTCTTGACTGGGTGAGAGTATTCTGCTTAATTCAGAAACTCTGTCCATCACCACCCCTTGTTGTTAAATATTTTGTCCACCATAAGCGTGGAAGGGTATACTCAGATGTGAGTCCCTTGCTCATTGCACCATCAGGATTCAAGCAAGCCGGGCCAAAGACAGCTGTAATGCCAGAAACCGTTCCCCGGAAGCTTGTTTCCTTCCCAGTGTAAGAATTGGCTTAGTAGTTTGGTTTGCCCTGTTCCCATCATGCACTGGGACAGGAACAGACTAATTTGCATATAGCCAGGTTCTGAGCTGGGATGGTGCAGTGAGCTAAAAAACGGTGTTGGATCTAGCCCTGATCTCTTGACTGGGTGAGAGTATTCTGCTTAATTCAGAAACTCTGTCCATCACCACCCCTTGTTGTTAAATATTTTGTCCACCATAAGCGTGGAAGGGTATACTCAGATGTGAGTCCCTTGCTCATTGCACCATCAGGATTCAAGCAAGCCGGGCCGAAGACGGCTGTAATGCCAGAAACCGGTCCCCGGAAGCTTGTTTCCTTCCCAGTGTAAGAATTGGCTTAGTAGTTTGGTTTGCCCTGTTCCCATCTTGCACTGGGACAGGAACAGACTAATTTGCATATAGCCAGGTTCTGAGCTGGGATGGTGCAGTGAGCTAAAAAACGGTGTTGGATCTAGCCCTGATCTCTTGACTGGGTGAGAGTATTCTGCTTAATTCAGAAACTCTGTCCATCACCACCCCTTGTTGTTAAATATTTTGTCCACCATAAGCGTGGAAGGGTATACTCAGATGTGAGTCCCTTGCTCATTGCACCATCAGGATTCAAGCAAGCCGGGCCGAAGACGGCTGTAATGCCAGAAACCGGTCCCCGGAAGCTTGTTTCCTTCCCAGTGTAAGAATTGGCTTAGTAGTTTGGTTTGCCCTGTTCCCATCATGCACTGGGACAGGAACAGACTAATTTGCATATAGCCAGGTTCTGAGCTGGGATGGTGCAGTGAGCTAAAAAAACGGTGTTGGATCTAGCCCTGATCTCTTGACTGGGTGAGAGTATTCTGCTTAATTCAGAAACTCTGTCCATCACCACCCCTTGTTGTTAAATATTTTGTCCACCATAAGCGTGGAAGGGTATACTCAGATGTGAGTCCCTTGCTCATTGCACCATCAGGATTCAAGCAAGCCGGGCCGCAGACGGCTGTAATGCCAGAAACCAGTCCCCGGAAGCTTGTTTCCTTCCCAGTGTAAGAATTGGCTTAGTAGTTTGGTTTGCCCTGTTCCCATCATGCACTGGGACAGGAACGGACTAATTTGCATATAGCCAGGTTCGGAGCTGGGATGGTGCAGTGAGCTAAAAACGGTGTTGGATCTAGCCCTGATCTCTTGACTGGGTGAGAGTATTCTGCTTAATTCAGAAACTCTGTCCATCACCACCCCTTGTTGTTAAATATTTTGTCCACCATAAGCGTGGAAGGGTATACTCAGATGTGAGTCCCTTGCTCATTGCACCATCAGGATTCAAGCAAGCCGGGCCGAAGACGGCTGTAATGCCAGAAACCGGTCCCCGGAAGCTTGTTTCCTTCCCAGTGTAAGAATTGGCTTAGTAGTTTGGTTTGCCCTGTTCCCATCATGCACTGGGACAGGAACAGACTAATTTGCATATAGCCAGGTTCTGAGCTGGGGTGGTGCAGTGAGCTAAAAAACGGTGTTGGATCTAGCCCTGATCTCTTGACTGGGTGAGAGTATTCTGCTTAATTCAGAAACTCTGTCCATCACCACCCCTTGTTGTTAAATATTTTGTCCACCATAAGCGTGGAAGGGTATACTCAGATGTGAGTCCCTTGCTCATTGCACCATCAGGATTCAAGCAAGCCGGGCGAAGACGGCTGTAATGCCAGAAACCGGTCCCCGGAAGCTTGTTTCCTTCCCAGTGTAAGAATTGGCTTAGTAGTTTGGTTTGCCCTGTTCCCATCATGCACTGGGACAGGAACAGACTAATTTGCATTTAGCCAGGTTCTGAGCTGGGATGGTGCAGTGAGCGAAAAAACAGTGTTGGATCTAGCCCTGATCTCTTGACTGGGTGAGAGTATTCTGCTTAATTCAGAAACTCTGTCCATCACCACCCCTTGTTGTTAAATATTTTGTCCACCATAAGCGTGGAAGGGTATACTCAGATGTGAGTCCCTTGCTCATTGCACCATCAGGATTCAAGCAAGCCGGGCCGAAGTTGGCTGCAATGCCAGAAACCGGTCCCCGGAAGCTTGTTTCCTTCCCAGTGTAAGAATTGGCTTAGTAGTTTGGTTTGCCCTGTTCCCATCATGCACTGGGACAGGAACAGACTAATTTGCATATAGCCAGGTTCTGAGCTGGGATGGTGCAGTGAGCTAAAAAACGGTGTTGGATCTAGCCCTGATCTCTTGACTGGGTGAGAGTATTCTGCTTAATTCAGAAACTCTGTCCATCACCACCCCTTGTTGTTAAATATTTTGTCCACCATAAGCGTGGAAGGGTATACTCAGATGTGAGTCCCTTGCTCATTGCACCATCAGGATTCAAGCAAGCCGGGCCGAAGACGGCTGTAATGCCAGAAACCGGTCCCCGGAAGCTTGTTTCCTTCCCAGTGTAAGAATTGGCTTAGTAGTTTGGTTTGCCCTGTTCCCATCACGCACTGGGACAGGAACAGACTAATTTGCATATAGTCAGGTTCTGAGCTGGGATGGTGCAGTGAGCTAAAAAACGGTGTTGGATCTAGCCCTGATCTCTTGACTTGGTGAGAGTATGCTGCTTAATTCAGAAACTCTGTCCATCACCACCCCTTGTTGTTAAATATTTTGTCCACCATAAGCGTGGAAGGGTATACTCAGATGTGAGTCCCTTGCTCATTGCACCATCAGGATTCAAGCAAGCCGGGCCGAAGACGGCTGTAATGCCAGAAACCAGTCCCCGGAAGCTTGTTTCCTTCCCAGTGTAAGAATTAGCTTAGTAGTTTGGTTTGCCCTGTTCCCATCATGCACTGGGACAGGAACAGACTAATTTGCATATAGCCAGGTTCTGAGCTGGGTTGGTGCAGTGAGCTAAAAAACGGTGTTGGATCTAGCCCTGATCTCTTGACTGGGTGAGAGTATTCTGCTTAATTCAGAAACTCTGTCCATCACCACCCCTTGTTGTTAAATATTTTGTCCACCATAAGCGTGGAAGGGTATACTCAGATGTGAGTCCCTTGCTCATTGCACCATCAGGATTCAAGCAAGCCGGGCTGAAGACGGCTGTAATGCCAGAAACCGGTCCCCGGAAGCTTGTTTCCTTCCCAGTGTAAGAATTGGCTTAGTAGTTTGGTTTGCCCTGTTCCCATCATGCACTGGGACAGGAACAGACTAATTTGCATATAGCCAGGTTCTGAGCTTGGATGGTGCAGTGAGCTAAAAAACGGTGTTGGATCTAGCCCTGATCTCTTGACTGGGTGAGAGTATTCTGCTTAATTCAGAAACTCTGTCCATCACCACCCCTTGTTGTTAAATATTTTGTCCACCATAAGCGTGGAAGGGTATACTCAGATGTGAGTCCCTTGCTCATTGCACCATCAGGATTCAAGCAAGCCGGGCCAAAGACAGCTGTAATGCCAGAAACCGTTCCCCGGAAGCTTGTTTCCTTCCCAGTGTAAGAATTGGCTTAGTAGTTTGGTTTGCCCTGTTCCCATCATGCACTGGGACAGGAACAGACTAATTTGCATATAGCCAGGTTCTGAGCTGGGATGGTGCAGTGAGCTAAAAAACGGTGTTGGATCTAGCCCTGATCTCTTGACTGGGTGAGAGTATTCTGCTTAATTCAGAAACTCTGTCCATCACCACCCCTTGTTGTTAAATATTTTGTCCACCATAAGCGTGGAAGGGTATACTCAGATGTGAGTCCCTTGCTCATTGCACCATCAGGATTCAAGCAAGCCGGGCCGAAGACGGCTGTAATGCCAGAAACCGGTCCCCGGAAGCTTGTTTCCTTCCCAGTGTAAGAATTGGCTTAGTAGTTTGGTTTGCCCTGTTCCCATCTTGCACTGGGACAGGAACAGACTAATTTGCATATAGCCAGGTTCTGAGCTGGGATGGTGCAGTGAGCTAAAAAACGGTGTTGGATCTAGCCCTGATCTCTTGACTGGGTGAGAGTATTCTGCTTAATTCAGAAACTCTGTCCATCACCACCCCTTGTTGTTAAATATTTTGTCCACCATAAGCATGGAAGGGTATACTCAGATGTGAGTCCCTTGCTCATTGCACCATCAGGATTCAAGCAAGCCGGGCCGAAGACGGCTGTAATGCCAGAAACCGGTCCCCGGAAGCTTGTTTCCTTCCCAGTGTAAGAATTGGCTTAGTAGTTTGGTTTGCCCTGTTCCCATCATGCACTGGGACAGGAACAGACTAATTTGCATATAGCCAGGTTCTGAGCTGGGATGGTGCAGTGAGCTAAAAAAACGGTGTTGGATCTAGCCCTGATCTCTTGACTGGGTGAGAGTATTCTGCTTAATTCAGAAACTCTGTCCATCACCACCCCTTGTTGTTAAATATTTTGTCCACCATAAGCGTGGAAGGGTATACTCAGATGTGAGTCCCTTGCTCATTGCACCATCAGGATTCAAGCAAGCCGGGCCGCAGACGGCTGTAATGCCAGAAACCAGTCCCCGGAAGCTTGTTTCCTTCCCAGTGTAAGAATTGGCTTAGTAGTTTGGTTTGCCCTGTTCCCATCATGCACTGGGACAGGAACGGACTAATTTGCATATAGCCAGGTTCGGAGCTGGGATGGTGCAGTGAGCTAAAAACGGTGTTGGATCTAGCCCTGATCTCTTGACTGGGTGAGAGTATTCTGCTTAATTCAGAAACTCTGTCCATCACCACCCCTTGTTGTTAAATATTTTGTCCACCATAAGCGTGGAAGGGTATACTCAGATGTGAGTCCCTTGCTCATTGCACCATCAGGATTCAAGCAAGCCGGGCCGAAGACGGCTGTAATGCCAGAAACCGGTCCCCGGAAGCTTGTTTCCTTCCCAGTGTAAGAATTGGCTTAGTAGTTTGGTTTGCCCTGTTCCCATCATGCACTGGGACAGGAACAGACTAATTTGCATATAGCCAGGTTCTGAGCTGGGGTGGTGCAGTGAGCTAAAAAACGGTGTTGGATCTAGCCCTGATCTCTTGACTGGGTGAGAGTATTCTGCTTAATTCAGAAACTCTGTCCATCACCACCCCTTGTTGTTAAATATTTTGTCCACCATAAGCGTGGAAGGGTATACTCAGATGTGAGTCCCTTGCTCATTGCACCATCAGGATTCAAGCAAGCCGGGCGAAGACGGCTGTAATGCCAGAAACCGGTCCCCGGAAGCTTGTTTCCTTCCCAGTGTAAGAATTGGCTTAGTAGTTTGGTTTGCCCTGTTCCCATCATGCACTGGGACAGGAACAGACTAATTTGCATTTAGCCAGGTTCTGAGCTGGGATGGTGCAGTGAGCGAAAAAACAGTGTTGGATCTAGCCCTGATCTCTTGACTGGGTGAGAGTATTCTGCTTAATTCAGAAACTCTGTCCATCACCACCCCTTGTTGTTAAATATTTTGTCCACCATAAGCGTGGAAGGGTATACTCAGATGTGAGTCCCTTGCTCATTGCACCATCAGGATTCAAGCAAGCCGGGCCGAAGTTGGCTGCAATGCCAGAAACCGGTCCCCGGAAGCTTGTTTCCTTCCCAGTGTAAGAATTGGCTTAGTAGTTTGGTTTGCCCTGTTCCCATCATGCACTGGGACAGGAACAGACTAATTTGCATATAGCCAGGTTCTGAGCTGGGATGGTGCAGTGAGCTAAAAAACGGTGTTGGATCTAGCCCTGATCTCTTGACTGGGTGAGAGTATTCTGCTTAATTCAGAAACTCTGTCCATCACCACCCCTTGTTGTTAAATATTTTGTCCACCATAAGCGTGGAAGGGTATACTCAGATGTGAGTCCCTTGCTCATTGCACCATCAGGATTCAAGCAAGCCGGGCCGAAGACGGCTGTAATGCCAGAAACCGGTCCCCGGAAGCTTGTTTCCTTCCCAGTGTAAGAATTGGCTTAGTAGTTTGGTTTGCCCTGTTCCCATCACGCACTGGGACAGGAACAGACTAATTTGCATATAGTCAGGTTCTGAGCTGGGATGGTGCAGTGAGCTAAAAAACGGTGTTGGATCTAGCCCTGATCTCTTGACTTGGTGAGAGTATGCTGCTTAATTCAGAAACTCTGTCCATCACCACCCCTTGTTGTTAAATATTTTGTCCACCATAAGCGTGGAAGGGTATACTCAGATGTGAGTCCCTTGCTCATTGCACCATCAGGATTCAAGCAAGCCGGGCCGAAGACGGCTGTAATGCCAGAAACCAGTCCCCGGAAGCTTGTTTCCTTCCCAGTGTAAGAATTAGCTTAGTAGTTTGGTTTGCCCTGTTCCCATCATGCACTGGGACAGGAACAGACTAATTTGCATATAGCCAGGTTCTGAGCTGGGTTGGTGCAGTGAGCTAAAAAACGGTGTTGGATCTAGCCCTGATCTCTTGACTGGGTGAGAGTATTCTGCTTAATTCAGAAACTCTGTCCATCACCACCCCTTGTTGTTAAATATTTTGTCCACCATAAGCGTGGAAGGGTATACTCAGATGTGAGTCCCTTGCTCATTGCACCATCAGGATTCAAGCAAGCCGGGCTGAAGACGGCTGTAATGCCAGAAACCGGTCCCCGGAAGCTTGTTTCCTTCCCAGTGTAAGAATTGGCTTAGTAGTTTGGTTTGCCCTGTTCCCATCATGCACTGGGACAGGAACAGACTAATTTGCATATAGCCAGGTTCTGAGCTTGGATGGTGCAGTGAGCTAAAAAACGGTGTTGGATCTAGCCCTGATCTCTTGACTGGGTGAGAGTATTCTGCTTAATTCAGAAACTCTGTCCATCACCACCCCTTGTTGTTAAATATTTTGTCCACCATAAGCGTGGAAGGGTATACTCAGATGTGAGTCCCTTGCTCATTGCACCATCAGGATTCAAGCAAGCCGGGCCAAAGACAGCTGTAATGCCAGAAACCGTTCCCCGGAAGCTTGTTTCCTTCCCAGTGTAAGAATTGGCTTAGTAGTTTGGTTTGCCCTGTTCCCATCATGCACTGGGACAGGAACAGACTAATTTGCATATAGCCAGGTTCTGAGCTGGGATGGTGCAGTGAGCTAAAAAACGGTGTTGGATCTAGCCCTGATCTCTTGACTGGGTGAGAGTATTCTGCTTAATTCAGAAACTCTGTCCATCACCACCCCTTGTTGTTAAATATTTTGTCCACCATAAGCGTGGAAGGGTATACTCAGATGTGAGTCCCTTGCTCATTGCACCATCAGGATTCAAGCAAGCCGGGCCGAAGACGGCTGTAATGCCAGAAACCGGTCCCCGGAAGCTTGTTTCCTTCCCAGTGTAAGAATTGGCTTAGTAGTTTGGTTTGCCCTGTTCCCATCTTGCACTGGGACAGGAACAGACTAATTTGCATATAGCCAGGTTCTGAGCTGGGATGGTGCAGTGAGCTAAAAAACGGTGTTGGATCTAGCCCTGATCTCTTGACTGGGTGAGAGTATTCTGCTTAATTCAGAAACTCTGTCCATCACCACCCCTTGTTGTTAAATATTTTGTCCACCATAAGCATGGAAGGGTATACTCAGATGTGAGTCCCTTGCTCATTGCACCATCAGGATTCAAGCAAGCCGGGCCGAAGACGGCTGTAATGCCAGAAACCGGTCCCCGGAAGCTTGTTTCCTTCCCAGTGTAAGAATTGGCTTAGTAGTTTGGTTTGCCCTGTTCCCATCATGCACTGGGACAGGAACAGACTAATTTGCATATAGCCAGGTTCTGAGCTGGGATGGTGCAGTGAGCTAAAAAAACGGTGTTGGATCTAGCCCTGATCTCTTGACTGGGTGAGAGTATTCTGCTTAATTCAGAAACTCTGTCCATCACCACCCCTTGTTGTTAAATATTTTGTCCACCATAAGCGTGGAAGGGTATACTCAGATGTGAGTCCCTTGCTCATTGCACCATCAGGATTCAAGCAAGCCGGGCCGCAGACGGCTGTAATCCCAGAAACCAGTCCCCGGAAGCTTGTTTCCTTCCCAGTGTAAGAATTGGCTTAGTAGTTTGGTTTGCCCTGTTCCCATCATGCACTGGGACAGGAACAGACTAATTTGCATATAGCCAGGTTCTGAGCTGGGATGGTGCAGTGAGCTAAAAACGGTGTTGGATCTAGCCCTGATCTCTTGACTGGGTGAGAGTATTCTGCTTAATTCAGAAACTCTGTCCATCACCACCCCTTGTTGTTAAATATTTTGTCCACCATAAGCGTGGAAGGGTATACTCAGATGTGAGTCCCTTGCTCATTGCACCATCAGGATTCAAGCAAGCCGGGCCGAAGACGGCTGTAATGCCAGAAACCGGTCCCCGAAAGCTTGTTTCCTTCCCAGTGTAAGAATTGGCTTAGTAGTTTGGTTTGCCCTGTTCCCATCATGCACTGGGACAGGAACAGACTAATTTGCATATAGCCAGGTTCTGAGCTGGGATGGTGCAGTGAGCTAAAAAACGGTGTTGGATCTAGCCCTGATCTCTTTACTGGGTGAGAGTATTCTGCTTAATTCAGAAACTCTGTTCATCACCACCCCTTGTTGTTAAATATTTTGTCCACCATAAGCGTGGAAGGGTATACTCAGAAGTGAGTCCCTTGCTCATTGCACCATCAGGATTCAAGCAAGCCGGGCCGAAGACGGCTGTAATGCCAGAAACCGGTCCCCGGAAGCTTGTTTCCTTCCCAGTGTAAGAATTGGCTTAGTAGTTTGGTTTGCCCTGTTCCCATCATGCACTGGGACAGGAACAGACTAATTTGCATATAGACAGGTTCTGAGCTGGGATGGTGCAGTGAGCTAAAAAACGGTGTTGGATCTAGCCCTGATCTCTTGACTGGGTGAGAGTATTCTGCTTAATTCAGAAACTCTGTCCATCACCACCCCTTGTTGTTAAATATTTTGTCCACCATAAGCGTGGAAGGGTATACTCAGATGTGAGTCCCTTGCTCATTGCACCATCAGGATTCAAGCAAGCCGGGCCGAAGACGGCTGTAATGCCAGAAACCGGTCCCCGGAAGCTTGTTTCCTTCCCAGTGTAGGAATTGGCTTAGTAGTTTGGTTTGCCCTGTTCCCATCATGCACTGGGACAGGAACAGACTAATTTGCATATAGCCAGGTTCTGAGCTGGGATGGTGCAGTGAGCTAAAAAACGGTGTTGGATCTAGCCCTTATCTCTTGACTGGGTGAGAGTATTCTGCTTAATTCAGAAACTCTGTCCATCACCACCCCTTGTTGTTAAATATTTTGTCCACCATAAGCGTGGAACGGTATACTCAGATGTGAGTCCCTTGCTCATTGCACCATCAGGATTCAAGGAAGCTGGGCCGAAGACGGCTGTAATGCCAGAAACCGGTCCCCGGAAGCTTGTTTCCTTCCCAGTGTAAGAATTGGCTTAGTAGTTTGGTTTGCCCTGTTCCCATCATGCACTGGGACAGGAACAGACTAATTTGCATATAGCCAGGTTCTGAGCTGGGATGGTGCAGTGAGCTAAAAAACGGCGTTGGATCTAGCCCTGATCTCTTGACTGGGTGAGAGTATTCTGCTTAATTCAGAAACTCTGTCCATCACCACCCCTTGTTGTTAAATATTTTGTCCACCATAAGCGTGGAAGGGTATACTCAGATGTGAGTCCCTTGCTCATTGCACCATCAGGATTCAAGCAAGCTGGGCCGAAGACGGCTGTAATGCCAGAAACCGGTACCCGGAAGCTTGTTTCCTTCCCAGTGTAAGAATTGGCTTAGTAGTTTGGTTTGCCCTGTTCCCATCATGCACTGGGACAGGAACAGACTAATTTGCATATAGCCAGGTTCTGAGCTGGGATGGTGCAGTGAGCTAAAAAAACGGTGTTGGATCTAGCCCTGATCTCTTGACTGGGTGAGAGTATTCTGCTTAATTCAGAAACTCTGTCCATCACCACCCCTTGTTGTTAAATATTTCTTCCACCATAAGCGTGGAAGGGTATACTCAGATGTGAGTCCCTTGCTCATTGCACCATCAGGATTCAAGCAAGCCGGGACGAAGACGGCTGCAATGCCAGAAACCGGTCCCCGGAAGCTTGTTTCCTTCCCAGTGTAAGAATTGGCTTAGTAGTTTGGTTTGCCCTGTTCCCATCATGCACTGGGACAGGAACAGACTAATTTGCATATAGCCAGGTTCTGAGCTGGGATGGTGCAGTGAGCTAAAAAACGGTGTTGGATCTAGCCCTGATCTCTTGACTGGGTGAGAGTATTCTGCTTAATTCAGAAACTCTGTCCATCACCACCCCTTGTTGTTAAATATGAGTTTCTGGGCCGGGGTCGGACATAGGCCCCTCTCCACCGCGGTTATGCATGCCCGAGGCCCCTCTTGTGCTCCTTGTTCTGTAGGAGGCTCGGCCTGAGAAGGAGTGTCACAGAAGTGCTGCAGCACCTGACCACAGTGCTGTGCCACAATTAAATGAGTTTTGAGGCTGTTTGGGTAGGAACGTGATGCTTTGGAGTCCTGGACATCAGGAGCCTCACACAAATGCGGCCATCATGCTAGCCCACCCTCTAGCACCCCTGAATGGGACTCAAGACTTGAATCACATTTTATTTGCATGCCCAGATCTTTTATAGTACCATCGAAAATGGTTGAGACCAATGTTCTTGCAGTTGTCTATATGAACCTCCTTGGAAGTTGGTCTGTCACTTCACGACCCCCCTAATGAAATGTTATACTATAGAATGTTTAACTTTTTAAGTGTTTTTTTAAATTTGCATTGATTTTACTGCATATTGGGACCTCTGTCTTGATTTTGTATGGAATATAATGATTTTGCATGACTTTGTAGGTTTTATAGAATATGTATTTGCTACTTTTTCGTATATATACGACTCTTTGAATGTTCTTTTTTTATGTGGATATGAATAAATAAAACTTGAAACTTGACATACTGTCCCCTTTTTTAAAGACAGAAGCTATTATGGAATGGTACCAAGAGCTAAGGATCTTTCCACATAACATTTTTAACGCTTTCATTGACAAGGGCCCCCAAAGGTCTTTATTACACTGAATTAGGTCAATCTGGACCCCATCCGGTCGTAGGGCTTTACATTCATACTTTGCCTGATAGTAATCCTAATGTTCTATTGGGTAACAGACAGTGTTGGTGAGTGAAATGATTTGTCCCTCAAATGTTCTCTCATACACCCATCTTCCACTAAGTGGTAAATAGCTCTGAAATGTGTGACCTAATCTGAGCCTGGGACGTTGCCATTCAGAAGGGTATTAGGTGGAGCTACCCTCATTTTGATCTCCTTAACCTTTTCCTATCTTGCTGTTCTTAATAAGCAACACACTTTCAAGGAGCTCCCAATCCTTACAATCCAAAGCCTTCTTCCTGTACCTCAGGATATTTTTATAGACCTTTACGAATCTCATGTACCACTAAGGGGTGCTTTGGAATTGTAGGGAGAGCCTTCCTTAGCCTATTATTAGCTAAAGAAGAATGGCTATCAAACCCATAATGGTTTGCCTGTACTTGTCTATTGAGCTATAGTAATAGTTGCCTATTTCTCAGACCAAAATTATCAAAGCGGACTAGCATTTTGTCTCCCCTATCATCAGACAACCAATACAAGAATATCCTACGGTGAGACCTCCGCAACATGGCAAGGGTAGCCCCCAGATCTTTAAAATGCCACAAGAGCCTTAGTCCATAACTGATGTGCTGAGCGGTAGGAATAGATGCTTCAGATGAGATTGTTTTATGCACTGGGAATTGCATAAAGGGCGTTGTAGTTCCCCAATTCTATCGCTACAATGGCCTATGTGAAAACCATGTTAAGACATTTCTTTTTGCAAACATATAAATCATAATCAAGGCCCGTCAATCCCTCTAAAAGACGCCAACATTGCTCCGTCCATACTAAAAAATTCAACAAGATCATGCTCAGCAAGGTATCTTCCCAACTCCTTCCCCCTGCATTTAAGTTTCAACCAGGGGGATGCAAAACACTTCAAGTCCTGTGCTTTATTGTTAGTCCTCAAGTTAGCGTTAAAATTCCCACAGAGGAGGTGCTTAGGCTGTGACATCTGCCTAGTTCCTTTTTTTTTTTTTTATTGATTTTCACAAAGTCGGAGTCTTAACAAAGTTACAAAAGAAAGATAATTCATGACCCTCGCCTCCCCCCCACCCGCCTCCCACCTTCCATCTTCATTACAAACCAGTGGCACAGATACTTATAAACAAAGATGAGAAAAAAATAGGATAAAGCTGGAAAAAATGTGACAAGAGAATATGTCTGAAAAAGAAAGAAAAACAAAAAGAAGAAGGAAAGAAGAGAGAAAGAAGTAAAAGGAGACAAGTTTTTGTGGATTTCTGGTGGCCCTTCTATGTCTCTATATCCACCTGCCCTTGTTGATCAATCCATTTGGAGAATGCCCCCCAAACTTCAATACCCATCTTCCTTTTTCTTCGTCCTTTCTTAGCATATACAGATTTTTCAAGATGTTATGTGGCAACTAATCTAGCCAACCATTGTGCATAGGAGGGGGACTCTGAGTCTAACCATCCAGAAGAAATGCATATCCTCCATACTGCCATTGCAACAAATATCAGCCCTTCTTCTTTTACTCTCAAGGAGTCAGATTGTGTTCCCAAAAGAATAGTAGTAGGGTTCAGAAGAATTGATTGATTTGTTATTTTACTCAGTAAGTTCTGTATTCTGAGTAGGGTGGAACTAATAATTGGGCATGTTGCAAATATATGTATAGAGTCGGCCCCTATCTCAGAGCAGCGTGAGCATAATGTTCCTCTCCCAGATCCCCATTTAATGATTTTGCTAGGTGTCATATACAAAAAAAATATAGTTTTAAAATGTTGTGCTTGTAGTTTGGCCGAAATAAGGATTTGCTGTGATAAACACAGGGAGTTGAAAAATATGCTTTGAGGGGAATCAAGTTTAGTGTGCCATTTGGAAGCAATAATTTCTAGATCATCAGGGGTTTCCTTGTTTATTAATTGGTATATACTTCCAATGCGAGTAGAGGTGTTATTCCGGAGAGTGTTCATAAGCTCAACCTCGGCAAATCCGTTGGCTCCTCCCACTTTCCTGGCAAGGCAATCGTAAATAGCCGTATATTTAAATAGGTCTTGACTTTTTAATTTGAATCTAGTCTGCGAAGTTGAGAAGGTCTCAATTCCCCTAGTTGTTATAAGGTCCCCTAATTTTGTAACCCCTGCTCTATGCCATTCGGATGGATAAGATGAACTAAATATAGCAGGTAGGTTGTTGTTATTCATTATAGGGGAATAATAGTTATATCTACCCATTCCAAACATTTTCCGGACATGGCGAAAAACTTTATAAGAATTCATTAGCGTCTTAAATTTAACGCGATTGTAATATCCATAGGCTGTTTCTCGGACTAAACAGCCCCATTGTTGTTCCCCTAACAAGGACCGGAAGGGTGAGGGCAAAGACGGATCAACTCCACAGGAGGATTCTCTTAACAAAACTGAGCTGTATTGAAGGACTGCCGCCCAGTAATATAGGATGATGTTGGGAAAAGCCCATCCCCCTCTGTCTTTCGGTAACGTAAGATGTTTTAATGCACGTCTAGGTTGAGCGTATGACCAAATGAACTGGTTCCTAAAGGTTTCCAGTCAGCAAGGAAGGCAAGTATATACAGGATTTAGAAAATCAGAATCATAAAAATGAATTAAGTAAAAATAAAAAACACTTAATTCATCTTTAATAAGCCAAGCCATAAATTTCGAATTTTCTATATCCAAAACTGAAACTTCCTGGGGGAATAGCTGGGCAAGAGTAACATGATATACTAAGGCAGGAAAGATAAATAGTATCCCAGGTTTCCTGTAACACAGCAACATTGTATATTGTGACTAGGTTTAGTCAAGTTGGGGTATTAAGTTTATCTTTCAAACCAGCAATATTTCAGATCAGCAAAGTAAAAAAAACCCTCATACTCACACTCTTAGAGATCTTTAAAAGACCCCTGTCATCCAAGGGATTAACAGTACTAAATAAATTAGCGGCCAAAACTGGATCACCATCTTGGATTCCATGGTAGTATGAGTTTGTAGTTTGTTGGTAGAAAGGTTTCCAAAGAAAAAAAGATGAGGTAGATGTAAGGTCCATGAAAAAGTTTTTATTATTTGTGTTCTTCACTAGCTGGAAAAAGGTTTTCTCCACTGTAGTGAATGACAATGAATTCAATTAGATTAATAATGGTGAGACTCTGATTGGACTGCACAAACTTGTGTACAAATTTTGTACTCTCTAACTTGAGCTACCGTTGGGTGGCAAATTTGCCGGTGTATAATTTAGTCTGATTAAGGTTTGTGCATCCAAAATGGGGGAGTTTCACAGAATTTGCACACCGTTTCCAGCATTACTGGGTGCACACAATGATAGTTCATGCAATTTACGTCCGCTATTTACAGCACATTTCCCCTGCTGCAGATGGTTGGAGCAAACACCTGCAATTTGCTTGCCAATTGTAGTTCATTTTTGTGTACAGATTGGAGTTTGTATCTAAAACCAAATGACTGGGCACATTGTTGTAGGGCTTAACTGTCATGGTAAAAGACTCCACTCTAAGAAGTGTACAAGAGTGTTTTCCTAGTTGAAGGTGGAGGACATTACTTCTAAAATGAAAATCTGACTTACAGACCATGTTAGAATTGCACTTCAGAATGTCATAAAACTGATGCTGAAAATTTTCACATAGAAAATGATACATAGAAAATTGTGCCTGCTTTATAACATGAATTATTATTAATGATGCAAATAATATATTATTTGGATGCAAACAATATATTAGTTATTTATATACATAGGGTAAAATGTGTTTATTAGAGTTTATATAAAATTATGTAGAAAATGTGTGTACCGGGCTATGATTCTTAAATGTGCCTCTTTAGTCAGGCCTAAAAGATTTTTCTTTTGACTTTTGCATCCTAGCTTAATTGACGTTTATTTAGAAAAGTTTGCCTTGCACCAGCAACTTGCTTAAGAATGTGCTACATTCAAGCTTGTGTTTCTTTGGACTCATCACACCATATTAGATCACCTACCTTACTATAATGAGCTTTGCTGTGACTGCTTGAATAAATAATGATTTAGATATATTTTATGAATGCTTCGCATAATATTATTGCTAGCTTGCCCTGTCATATCCAACTTGCTTTGTAGTCACAATGGACATAGAGTGCATCTTTTAGCTTAGGTAAGAAGATTCTCATGAGAACTTTCCTCCTTGTAAGAAAGTCCTGAAACAATGTTTTACAATATATTGTCGTGAATGTTTACTGTGTGATTCGGGAGAAGAAGCATCAGACACTGATGACACCATCGGGTGGAGCGGGGCCATTGGATGAAAGGAGCAAACGTCTATCAAGTTTCTATACATTATTGTGTGATTTTACATTAATGAGTGTTCTTAACTAGTTAGAAGGAGACTCTCTCAGACTCTGATCTAGATCTCTTTTCGCTGCCTGTGACTCTTCTACCGGAGAGTTGGTCCTCTATTTGTGTTGCTGACAGGTATGCTTAAGGTGACTTTATTTTTTCTTCATCCAAATACCCTTTTATTGATCAATGCTACTGCAAAGATCACTCTATTATTGATGGTTGCAACTGCAACTGTAAGGAATTCATCTAAGTTTCCAGAACAACTCTTATATTCAAAATCTTGCTCTTTTCCGAAAAGAATGCTCCATGGGTTCTATTTAGGGTAGGTTAGGTTACTTAGCCAGCTTAGTGACAATTTCCTTTATGGGACACTTTGTGTTGATTTATTCTGTCACTAATCAGTCTTTTATTGATATTTCTGTAAACTGAATAATCTGAATAAAGATCACAAAACAATACTAATTCTTTAAGATAAATAAAGGTGTAGAAAACTTCAGCAACCTCTCATCATTCATTGAACAATAATAATCTGACTGTTGATAATAAATGCAGAGCTTATGTTTCTGTTCTAGCTCCATTTTAAAGTGATGACAAAGGTCCATTGACCTTTCAGGAGCCACCAGGGTTTCCCAAAGGATGAACTCTGTAAGTTGCGTGTTTAGTCTTAAATACCATTCCTGGTATTTAAAACTCCCTTAGTTTCTAGTAGCAGAGTAATAGTTCACATCCTTCATGGAGCATTGAAAATAGTACCCAACCTATATTAAAAATAATCCCTGATTCCAGTTTCCAGTGTCCAGCTCCAGACGGAGTGGCAAAGAGGTTGTGGTTTTGAAGGTGTGAGTAACAATAGGGTGAATATGTCATGGTTGTGAATGTAGTGGTTGTATGTATCTTTTTTCTTTCAGGCTGTATGAGCGAGTAATAAGAAATATTGAAACGTTGTTGTAGTGGAGACATTGATTTTCAGGGTCATTGAAGTCAAAAGATCCAGGGATAGTAACAAACGTTTTAAACTTGTTTGCAGGAGACGTTGATTTGGAGCATGAGGTACCATCACTTTCATCTGAAACGAGAGGCACAAACTGTTATGTTTGATTAATCTCTGTTAATGTTATTGGACCATTACTGCACAAACGTGTGAAGCTGCATTAATTTGTGTAGTCACTTGCGAGTGTTTGTGATACCTAATTTTTTCCTTAGAAGAGCAAGTAAGAAGTTATTTAAGAGGTTTTTGAGAGTGTGTAAATGCGAAGAAAATTGTGAAGGAGGGTGAGCTGCTGGGAGGAGTACATTATACATCATAGGGGCATATTCTCAAGAACTTGTGATAACAATCGCAAAAGTAACTTAACGTAACTGTGCATATCGCAGTCTATCGTGAGAAAATAACACCGTCTTAACGTCCAGTTCCCAACCCGGCGGCACTATGCGATAGTAGCATGATAACGCGCTAAATGACTGCACAAAATTCAATGCGACTAACAAAAAATGCTAAACACGAATGGCCAAAAAGTTGCAATGAAATGAAATGAATGAAACTTATATAGCGCACGACTTACCCTGGGGCATCTCCGCGCTTGCTTAGGGAACCCGTCCTGGTATTCCCCTGTGAGATAACCCTGGCAGGGTATCCACAAGGTGAAAGCCAGGCATCCCACCGCGAGGGGCCGTTGGGGAGATTAAGCAAGCTATTGCCCAGAGTCGCAGAGTGTGAACCCGTGAGTCGAGAAGGCACCGGAGTGAGAATTAACGAGTCCGTGGAATTTTGAGCCCAAGACCCGCCGAGGCGGGGAATTGAACCCTGGTCCCGGGCCGAACTCAAGCTCCAGGTCTGCCGCCTCTAACCCCTGAGCCACACTTCTCCACCAGCTACAAAGCGCGATGCCAAAATCATCGAGAACCAGCGACAACCCTGCAATACCCACACGTCATGCAGGAAAATGCACTGTAAAAGCCAAAACAAAAAAACACGCCAAAACCAATTCAAACTGCGTAGCAACATGGATGCACCCGAACCGAGTTCAGAGCAGAAGCCGAATATCACAAGCCCAATGGAGGACCAACATGGCACCCCGTTTGCAGGGAAGGGCAAGGAGAAAAGGAATAGGAAGACAGGGTTCAGTCCGCAGGAAGACCAGATCATCGTCATGGAGGTGATAGGATACTATTAACAATTGTTTGTCACCTCCACTGCGACACTGGCAACACAAACGGAAATATGGCAGACCATCGTCACCAATGTCAATGCAGTCAGAGTGGCGAGGAGGTCAATGGAGGAGGTCAAGAGGAGCTGGCATGATGTGCAAACGATTCAGAAAAGGGGGTGGTGATGAACAGAGTGTCTGAATTAAGCAGACCACTCTTACCCAGTCCAAAGATCAGGGCTTGATCCATCACCGTTATTTATCTCACTGCCCCATCCCAGCTCAGAACCTGGCTATATGCAAATCAGTCTGTCCCTGGCCCAGTGCATCATGGGAACAGGGCAGACTAAACTACCAAGCCAATTCTTCACCAGAAAGGAGACAAGCTACCGGGGACCGGTTTCTGGCATTTCAGCCGTCTTCGGCCCGGCTTGCTTGAATCCTGATGGAGCAGTGAGAAAGGGACTCATGTCTGAGTATACCCTGCCACACCTATAGTGGCCAAAAACGATTCAGAAAAGGGGGTGGTGATGAACAGAGTGTCTGAATTAAGCAGACCACTCTTACCCAGTCCAAAGATCAGGGCTTGATCCATCACCGTTATTTATCTCACTGCCCCATCCCAGCTCAGAACCTAGCTATATGCAAATCAGTCTGTCCCTGGCCCAGTGCATCATGGGAACAGGGCAGACTAAACTACCAAGCCAATTCTTCACCAGAAAGGAGACAAGCTACCGGGGACCGGTTTCTGGATCATTTTTGTCCACCATAAGCGTGGAAGGGTATACTCAGATGTGAGTCCCTAGCTCATTGCACCATCAGGATTCAAGCAAGCCGGGCCGAAGACGGCTGAAATGCCAGAAACCGGTCCCCGGTAGCTTGGTAGTTTGGTCTGCCCTGTTCCCATGATGCACTGGGCCAGGGTCAGACTAATTTGCATATAGCCAAGTTCTGAGCTGGGATGGTGCAGTGAGCTAAAAAACGGTGATGGATCAAGCCCTGATCTTTGGACTGGGTAAGAGTGGTCTGCTTAATTCAGACACTCTGTTCATCACCACCCCCTTTTCTGAATCATGATGTGCAAAGGCAGACCAAACAAAAACTTGCCGCCAACAGGAAGGCAGCAACGGCGACTTAAGATGTGAGTCCTGCGTCACAGGACAAGCTGGATGAGCTGGAAGAAATGGTGGCCACAGTCACCAGTGTGGAGACGATGGCAGGAGTCGGGGACCTGGACACAGCACAATGCAACCTGACCCAACAGCAACAGGGTGACTGATGACCAGGGCCTGGGGCGACGGGCGGAGTTGGGCAGAATGGCACACATGCACAATCATGTGTAGCACACCGCACATGCACAATGACAGTGGAACATGTCCATGATACCCATGGCACACTGCAGCACACATACAAACACCAAGTAGGACCCCGTCCACCATGTGCACAAATGGGCCCCCTCCGAATAACCAACAACACTACCAATCCATGCACAGATGATGAAACCAGAAAAGCAGCGGCTACGTGAGCCACACTGACTAGGCAAGTGACACTGCATGACCGATAGCATGGCAGGAGCCTAAATAAATGACATTGTGCACGAAACGACATGGAGGTGGCCCAGTGTGGATTATATTTGTAAAGGGTCAGGTCATACTCTAACACATCCACGTGCACCTACAACCCATGCCGTCCAATACATGCAGCAGAGAAACAATGCACAAGTCCACAAAATCTGTGCAAACTAAACAAATGACCCAAGTCGAAACATCCTAGTCCTCGACAAGCACACAATTCAAATGCACACCACCTCAAAGGGACAAGGGTCCGTGAAATCAGAGCTGCAGGGTCGACTTCCCCACAATGCAGCACACATACATAGCAACCACAGAACATCACCAAAGATGGCAATGTGGGACAAAGTGCAACACCTACACCACAGAACAGAGGACACAACAGGTTCGCTTGTGTGTAGTAACTGGCTACTCACATTTGGCGTTGCCTGACACTGTGTGATGTCATTGTACGGGTATTACCACACATTGCAAACACGGTCATTTATTACACTATTGCCACACATCCGTCATGTACTCGGAAAACCCACTGTCTGCCATAAAATAGCCAGCTCCACCTAAACAATCACAATGTTCATTGTCATGCAGTCTGCATGTAAACATCCACAAAGCGGCAACATACATGGGAACCTATGTTAACATGCATCTCCCCTTAACATTGCAGGGGGACAAACAAGGGCTACAGGGCAGACCTAGTCGCTGTCTGATACTTGATTTGAACCTTTTTAGCCTATAATTTGCGCTGCTTACCTGCACTGTTGAGTCTCCCCATGTCTGCCGTGACTGGTGCCGTTTGTGCGGAGGGGATTGACACTGCCATTTGTCCATCACGATTCCAGCGCGAGGTCAGCGCTCTACACACTGCGGCAGTCCCACCCACTTCCTTGCAGCGAAACGGGAGTGTGCCGTGCAGACGCTCAGTGGTCCACGCGGCGGCGCACTAAAGGCAAGCTCGTCTGCGCCCGTCCACGCCTGACCATCGCCAGGAGCCAGCCACTATGCCTACTTTAGATGCCACTGTTCCTCTATTTCCCATTAACTACCAGTTATGACTACCATCCAATACACAAGTCAGGAGCTATACTCTTGAAAAAAAAAGAATCCCCCCTGGAAACAAACGTCATTCCTTCCCTAATCGTCAGGATCCCCAGAACTCAAGAGTGTCCCCCCATCAGAGGGCAAACCATACCAATTGACAATAACATCTAACACTCACAGCCTAACCAGGAAAAAACAGAGTCTGAGTACCTGCTGGCTCTCTATTGTAATGCACGTTCCATTCCCAAACATGCACTTGAAATCTTGTCCCTGCTGGATTCAGAGAAACCTGACCCCTGTTTCTTCACCGGAACGTGGCTTCAGGGGTCCTCACAACCCGATTTAGCAATAGCCCTACCCCACGATTACCAGCTGATTAGACATGACAGGAAAGACAAGAAAGGAGCAGTCATAGCCATTGTTTTTAAAACTGTTATTGATGGCCTTTTTTACAGGGTTATCCCCAAACTTTTTGCTTCTTCCTCCTTTGTTTTTCCTGACCTGGCAATAAGACTCTGGGACCTTTACCACTGCTGTTCAGCGCTAAAGTGCATATGCTCTCTGTATAAATTGTTATTGTGATTGGTTATCCATGATTGGCATATTTGTTTTACCAGTAGGTCCCTAGTAAAGTGCACTGAGTGTGCCAGGGCTGGGGATTTAAATGCTACAAGTGGGCCTGCAGTACTGATTGTGCCACCCACATGAGTAGCCCAAAAACTGTGTCTCAGGCCTGCCACCGCAGTGCCTGTGTGCAATTGCTAACTGCCATGCTGACCTGACCAGTGTCTACACTGGCCAGGCCTAACCATTCCCTTTCTGTACACATTGGACACCCCTATGGAAGGCCCAAGGTACCCCCCTGGGCAGGGTGCAGTGTATGTGAAAGGTAGAGCATGTACTAGTGTGGGTGACATGCTCTTGTAGGAAATTACAGCCATTTTCTTTTTTCACTATTAAAAGGCTATTTTATCCCATAGGCTATAAGGGGGAATGCTGTGTATAATGTTTACCTGCATATCTTCCCATAGGAGCAAGACAGAAAATTGAAGACTGATATCCCTGAACTCAGAATTTAATACCACATCTTTTAGGAAGGATGATTTTTAAATCCTGTGTTTGAAAGCAGCACTTTTAGAAAGTGGTTTCTTTCTTGTCTGACCTTTCTGTGTGCCTTTGGCTGTTTGTGAATTGACTGTCTGGTTTGTGAGTGAGAGGGCTGGGGGATTCCAGGAGACAGAATGAGTCCGCCCAGTGGTGAATAGAGAGATCTGCATCAAGATGGGAGGGAGGAGTTGCACCTGGGACCTGAATAGGACTGTGCCTTCCCCCACAGAGCGCTTGCTCCCCCCCCTGTGGTGTGTCTGATGTCCCTACCCTGCACTGTGAAAGGAGAGAAGGAATCTTGTCAACAAAGTGCTCCAGGGCTGTGCTTTCCCTCCACAATGCTGGCTCCACCTCCTGTGGGGCATCTGTTTACATGACTCCTTTCCTTTCACAATGCAGAGCAGAAACATCAGAGTGCTCTAGAACTGGTTTGGACCGGGCTCAGAGCCCTCCTGCACAAAGGGAACAAATACGTTTTAGGGTATAAGTACAGGACCCAAGACCACTGAACTTGAGATCATCCTGGAATCAAGAAGGAACCTCTGCCAAGGAGAAAGCTGGAAGACTGAAGAGAAAGGACTGTTCTGCTGTGTGTTTGTGGGCTGACCTGCAGTTGATTGCTGCCAAAGAGAGGGGAAGGACTTTGTTGGTGCTTAGTCCCCTTGCTTGAAAATATCTCCAAGGGCCTGAAGAGAACTGGCCTCCTGTTAGGAAGTTCAAGGAACAAAAGGACTTCACCTCCAACTTCCACCCTGAACTCTGCTGAGAAAGTTCTGCCCTTCCTAGAGTGCTGAATCCGACTGAGGGGCCTCTGGACGTTGTGGCCTGCTGTTTGGGAAGCTGGACAAGGAGAAACTAAGACAATCTGCAAATTTTCACTCATCGCTCGCTTGCAGAGCGCATCTCCGACAGTGCGAGGAAATTCCCGTCACCGCAAAGATAGAGATCGTCGCATCGCCTATTGCCTCTGCAAGAGCTGACCCATCCTTCACTTGCGGAACGCAACGGCCCGGTGCGGGAAGATTCCTGTCACTGCGAGTATCGTCGCAGAACCTGTCATTGCTGGGTGAGTTCGCTGCACCACTTGCTGGCGGACCACATCACGGCGCTGTGAACATCGTCTCAGAGCCATCGCATTGAGGGGCCACGAGAGGAGAAGATCGACGCTGCGGCGCGCATCGACGCTGCGGCGCGCATCGACGCTGCGGCGCGCATCGACGCTGCGGCGCGCATCGCCGCCGCACCTGAGATCGTCGCTGTCCCGAAGATCGTCCCATCGTGCCTTTGCAAGACGCCTCCTACAGAACCTGCGCACCGGAATCCATATAAGGTATCGCCTCCCTCCCATTAAAGACCGGATTCGTCGTAACACGCCCGCTGCATCCAGCAGGGCAGTCACATCGCCTCCCCAGGGTCTCAGGAGTGACGCAACGCTTGTTTTTCAACGATGCAGCTTCCATTTGGAACTTTTGTCGCAACTAAAGGTACTTTTGGCTAAAAGTGACGCAATTGTAGAATATTTTAAGGCAAACCCTAGAACTCTTTTAAAATCATATTCTTGAACTATGTATGTTGGATTTTTGTCGTTTTGGTCTTGTGTAGTTTAGAATAAATAGCTTTATTTTTCTAAACTAGTGTGGAGTCCATTTGTGGTTTTTTCACTGTGTTACTGTGAATGTTGGTACAAATACTTTACAAATTGCCTTTGATAAGCAAAGCTACCAAGGGGGTGAGCAGGGGTTATCTAAAGAGTGTATCCCCCTTATCCTGACTAGAAGCAAGGGTCCCTATTTGGACAGTGGTACCTACCTCTGCCAACTAGAGACCCCCAGATCTAACAAAAACTAATACCACAATACACAATATAGAGGCCATTCAGGCTGACTGGGGCGAAATCTGCACCATTCGTCCTGGTGGCAGATAATTTTATACTCCTAGGAGACTTTAATTATCAAGCTGAGATTGAAAGAGACTCCTACACACTTGACCTTATCGCCAACCTTGACACACTGGGCTTAAAACAACTGATAACAGGCCCCACCCATACCCCTGGTCACACGTTAGATCTGCTATTTACCAACTCAACTTATGTTAATATCAACCAAACCCTCCCCATCCTATGGTCTGACCACCACTTAATAAGTTTTCATATGGGCCGATTATGGGCCACCATGACCAACTAAAAAACAAAAGTTAAGTAGGTCATTGAACAAGATTAACCTCAAATTATTTTCTAAAACCTTTGCCCCCCTGTCCCCCTCTGAGATGACCAATGTAAACCAGGCAGCCATAAGTTTTCAGACACCATTGTCACATCCTTAGATACAATTGCTCCAAAGAAGAAAACTAACTACCTGAAAAAACTGTCCCTCTGGTTTACTCTGGAATTAAAAAGTGACAATCACACCATTAGGAAGGCAGAACGCAAATGGAGACTCACAAAAAACACAACTGATAGGAATCAGAATAAAACTGTACACCGTCTTTACATGGATAACATTGCCATGGCCAAAAAATCCTACTTAGGAGACAGAATCAACCTAGCCTCCAACTCCCATAAGGAGCTATACAAGATCGTGAAGGAATTTACTAACCCCCCTCCTGCATACTGACACACACTGCTTCGCAGGAGTGGGTGGATTCCCTCTCAGATTTCTTCGCAAACAAGATAAATGATATTTACAAACTCTTCCTCCAATCTATAAATACCTCACAAAGACCAATTGAAATCCTTCCTCGGAGCAACAACTCCCTCAAAGAATAATCTGGCAGATGCATCAAAATTCGGTAATCCAAGTCCTTATTAGCGAAAAATAAGGAATCGCTAATAAGGACATGCAAACCGAGATGCATCAAGAAAATCGCTAAATATTACCGATTCGGTAGAAATCGGTAAAAAATTGCGATAACATGAATACCGAATTAGCAAATACTGAATCGGTATTAGCGAAATCGGTATTAGCGAAATCGGTAAAAAGAAGTGGCGCATCGGAAGCAGGCTGATGACATCACAACCAGGAAGTAGCACAGCCCATGCTTCACTCAGTGACCTGAGGAGCTCAGAGGAGGAGGCAGAGCACAGGAGAAGAGGAGCAATACATAGCCAGCAGTCACCCGGAGCTGCACAGCAGTGCATCATGAAGAAAGAAGCACCCAAGGGAAAGGACACCCCCAGGAAGAGAAAATGAAAGTTCTCTGACAAGGAACTTGAGATACTAATAGAGGGTGTCAGCAGCAGGCATGAAAGACTGTTTGGAAAGCTCTCCCTGAAGGTGCCAGAGGCGGATAAGCGCAGGATGTGGCTGCGCATCAAGGACAGCGTGAATGCTGTCGGAGTCACCCACCGCAGCATCGAGGACCTTAAAAAACAGTGGTACGACCTCCACAAAAGGGCCAAGGAGAGGATTGCGGAAAGGGTGAAGTATGTGGCTGGCACAGGTGGAGGGTCCTCCAATGTGACACCGAACACAGCCCTCGAGGACCTTGTGGAGTCCACAATCGAACGGGAAGCTGTTGTGGGGGTCACCCAACTGGACACCTCGGGTGCTGCGGAAGGCGGACAAGGTAAGATGCATGCCAGCACAGATATGTAGCGTCTTGTCAACCCCTGCCCATTTCCCCAAGCCAAACACAATGCACAAGTAGCCGTGCCTAAAGCACAATCCCTCAACAGAATGTTGCAGAATGGGAGTTGTAGTCATAACATGAAAGGGTTCATGTCTGACCCCTGAGGTGCATGACATGAAAACAGCAGCAAAGGGCCAAATGTCAGTCCTAATAAGTCCTTTATGTAGATGACAAATGCTAAAAACTTCAATATCCACAAATTCATAACAATGCTCTGTTTCACACACAGATGCCTCCCCCATAGAATCAGATGACAGCGGCCGCCTAGTCATCTCCGAGACCCCAGTGGTGACCGATGCGGAGAACATGCTGGAACATGGAGGCAGTCCTTCCCCTTCACCACCACCGCAAACATCACCACCACCAACGCGGACAAGACCACCACCACCACCACCTCCACCACGGACAAGAACACCAACACCACCACCACCTCAACCATGGACAGGAACACCAACACCACCACCACCTCCACCATGGACAGGAACACCAACACCAACTCCACCTCCAACAGTCCTGCCAACCACACATACCCGCAGGGCAAATGTCCCCTCCCTGCAGGAGATGGAGACGGAGCTGAGGCCAGCAGCCACTAATGTACAGCAGCAGGCTGTCGTCACACCAACCGCCCAAACAGCAGCACGTCTGCGAGCTAGACAGCAGGCCGGATCGCTGGGTAGGGCTGCAGCGACAGCAGTAGATCCTGCAGATGTGTATGGAGTCGTGGAGAGCCGGATGCTGCATGTTCAGCACCTGCAGGCAAAAAACATGGGTGCAATGAAAATGAGCATGGCAAGAATGTCCAACAGATTTGCATCAATGACTGACGCTGTGCGAGAGCTGACCACAGCCGTTGCAGAGGTCAACAATGACATTAAGGCATGCCTACAGGAACTCACACTCGCTGTTGTTGCAGGCCAACGGAGTGAGCGACGGAGACATGAGCAGTACTCACTCAGTACCAATGCCACAATTAAGACCATCAAGAAGCTGTGCAACAGCACAGCTGTGGTAGCCCGTCAAACGGTGTCCCTGCAGGTGGACATGGGCCATTATTGTGGGGATGTGGCAAGGACCCTCAATAGAGTGACCACTGCAGTGGAACATCTGCAGTCTGGGACTGCCAGTATCAGCAGTGTGGGAGGGGATGAGGTGAGTGAGGCAGCCTCAAGTGCGAGCAGCGTCACCATGCCTGAGACAAGCGGGAGGAGGCGCAGTGCGCGGAGCGCGCGCAGCACACCAGCCACAGAAGGTCATCAAGGAGATGTTGAGGAGTCACGGGACAGGAGGCTGGGTGTCCATGGCAAACGTAAATAGCCATGATGCAATGGCTCCCTACACACTTGACCTTATCGCCAACCTTGACACACTGGGCTTAAAACAACTGATAACAGGCCCCACCCATACCCCTGGTCACACGTTAGATCTGCTATTTACCAACTCAACTTATGTTAATATCAACCAAACCCTCCCCATCCTATGGTCTGACCACCACTTAATAAGTTTTCATATGGGCCGATTATGGGCCACCATGACCAACTAAAAAACAAAAGTTAAGTAGGTCATTGAACAAGATTAACCTCAAATTATTTTCTAAAACCTTTGCCCCCCTGTCCCCCTCTGAGATGACCAATGTAAACCAGGCAGCCATAAGTTTTCAGACACCATTGTCACATCCTTAGATACAATTGCTCCAAAGAAGAAAACTAACTACCTGAAAAAACTGTCCCTCTGGTTTACTCTGGAATTAAAAAGTGACAATCACACCATTAGGAAGGCAGAACGCAAATGGAGACTCACAAAAAACACAACTGATAGGAATCAGAATAAAACTGTACACCGTCTTTACATGGATAACATTGCCATGGCCAAAAAATCCTACTTAGGAGACAGAATCAACCTAGCCTCCAACTCCCATAAGGAGCTATACAAGATCGTGAAGGAATTTACTAACCCCCCTCCTGCATACTGACACACACTGCTTCGCAGGAGTGGGTGGATTCCCTCTCAGATTTCTTCGCAAACAAGATAAATGATATTTACAAACTCTTCCTCCAATCTATAAATACCTCACAAAGACCAATTGAAATCCTTCCTCGGAGCAACAACTCCCTCAAAGAATAATCTGGCAGATGCATCAAAATTCGGTAATCCAAGTCCTTATTAGCGAAAAATAAGGAATCGCTAATAAGGACATGCAAACCGAGATGCATCAAGAAAATCGCTAAATATTACCGATTCGGTAGAAATCGGTAAAAAATTGCGATAACATGAATACCGAATTAGCAAATACTGAATCGGTATTAGCGAAATCGGTATTAGCGAAATCGGTAAAAAGAAGTGGCGCATCGGAAGCAGGCTGATGACATCACAACCAGGAAGTAGCACAGCCCATGCTTCACTCAGTGACCTGAGGAGCTCAGAGGAGGAGGCAGAGCACAGGAGAAGAGGAGCAATACATAGCCAGCAGTCACCCGGAGCTGCACAGCAGTGCATCATGAAGAAAGAAGCACCCAAGGGAAAGGACACCCCCAGGAAGAGAAAATGAAAGTTCTCTGACAAGGAACTTGAGATACTAATAGAGGGTGTCAGCAGCAGGCATGAAAGACTGTTTGGAAAGCTCTCCCTGAAGGTGCCAGAGGCGGATAAGCGCAGGATGTGGCTGCGCATCAAGGACAGCGTGAATGCTGTCGGAGTCACCCACCGCAGCATCGAGGACCTTAAAAAACAGTGGTACGACCTCCACAAAAGGGCCAAGGAGAGGATTGCGGAAAGGGTGAAGTATGTGGCTGGCACAGGTGGAGGGTCCTCCAATGTGACACCGAACACAGCCCTCGAGGACCTTGTGGAGTCCACAATCGAACGGGAAGCTGTTGTGGGGGTCACCCAACTGGACACCTCGGGTGCTGCGGAAGGCGGACAAGGTAAGATGCATGCCAGCACAGATATGTAGCGTCTTGTCAACCCCTGCCCATTTCCCCAAGCCAAACACAATGCACAAGTAGCCGTGCCTAAAGCACAATCCCTCAACAGAATGTTGCAGAATGGGAGTTGTAGTCATAACATGAAAGGGTTCATGTCTGACCCCTGAGGTGCATGACATGAAAACAGCAGCAAAGGGCCAAATGTCAGTCCTAATAAGTCCTTTATGTAGATGACAAATGCTAAAAACTTCAATATCCACAAATTCATAACAATGCTCTGTTTCACACACAGATGCCTCCCCCATAGAATCAGATGACAGCGGCCGCCTAGTCATCTCCGAGACCCCAGTGGTGACCGATGCGGAGAACATGCTGGAACATGGAGGCAGTCCTTCCCCTTCACCACCACCGCAAACATCACCACCACCAACGCGGACAAGACCACCACCACCACCACCTCCACCACGGACAAGAACACCAACACCACCACCACCTCAACCATGGACAGGAACACCAACACCACCACCACCTCCACCATGGACAGGAACACCAACACCAACTCCACCTCCAACAGTCCTCCCAACCACACATACCCGCAGGGCAAATGTCCCCTCCCTGCAGGAGATGGAGACGGAGCTGAGGCCAGCAGCCACTAATGTACAGCAGCAGGCTGTCGTCACACCAACCGCCCAAACAGCAGCACGTCTGCGAGCTAGACAGCAGGCCGGATCGCTGGGTAGGGCTGCAGCGACAGCAGTAGATCCTGCAGATGTGTATGGAGTCGTGGAGAGCCGGATGCTGCATGTTCAGCACCTGCAGGCAAAAAACATGGGTGCAATGAAAATGAGCATGGCAAGAATGTCCAACAGATTTGCATCAATGACTGACGCTGTGCGAGAGCTGACCACAGCCGTTGCAGAGGTCAACAATGACATTAAGGCATGCCTACAGGAACTCACACTCGCTGTTGTTGCAGGCCAACGGAGTGAGCGACGGAGACATGAGCAGTACTCACTCAGTACCAATGCCACAATTAAGACCATCAAGAAGCTGTGCAACAGCACAGCTGTGGTAGCCCGTCAAACGGTGTCCCTGCAGGTGGACATGGGCCATTATTGTGGGGATGTGGCAAGGACCCTCAATAGAGTGACCACTGCAGTGGAACATCTGCAGTCTGGGACTGCCAGTATCAGCAGTGTGGGAGGGGATGAGGTGAGTGAGGCAGCCTCAAGTGCGAGCAGCGTCACCATGCCTGAGACAAGCGGGAGGAGGCGCAGTGCGCGGAGCGCGCGCAGCACACCAGCCACAGAAGGTCATCAAGGAGATGTTGAGGAGTCACGGGACAGGAGGCTGGGTGTCCATGGCAAACGTAAATAGCCATGATGCAATGGCTCCCTGGCCATGGTGAGGTAACCATGGGCCAACTGTAGTGCCAAATGCAGCACCTGTGTTGTCAATGGACATTTACTATTTTGATTTAATTTATGCTGCATCATGTTTCTGTTACATTAATCAGCACCAGTCAGGTGTTAATGGGCATTAAACCCTTGCAATCCATATAATCTTGTCACTGCTCTTTCTTACCTGTCTCAGAAGTGATGCCGTGTGATGTATGTCCGCCTCCTTTGCCCTTCTGCTGTGATGGGCACATGTGCCTGTCGCTGTTGGGGGGGGTGGTTGCTTTGCACGTAGCTCGTCCTCACCATACACCTCTATGGGTATCCCCCTTCTTGTTGCGATGTTATGCAGGATGGCACAGACAGCTATGATCTGGCAGCAGGTCACTGGGTCGTACTGCAAGGCACCTCCTGTCTTGTGCAATATTCTGAAGCGACTCTTGAGGATGTGTGCTCTGTTGTAGCGCTGCTCTTGTGGTGTTGCTGGGTTGAGGTAGGGAGTGAGTAGATACTCACGCAAGACTTAAGCGCTGTTACCTGCAGGATGGGGAGAGAATGGTCAGTGGCATGAATGCAATGGTACATGTGGGGATGGATAAAATGATGTTGCATCAATACGTGCCTAGTAGGTGTCCAACTCCAAATTCACAGTTGATCAGGCACCTGTGGATGCCACTGTGACGGAAGATGTATGCGTCGTGTGTGCTCCCTGGAAATTGGGCTACGAGGTCCGTAATGATGTGCTTGGCATTGCACACAACCCTCAAATTAATGGAATGGTATGACTTACGGTTGCGGTAGATGTATTTGGTGGCTGAGGGAGGACAGATGTGGACATGGGTGCAGCCGACACACCCTATCACATGGGGGAATTGTACCACCTGGTAGAACTCACGCTTGGTGCGGTTCAACTGTTGGGGGGTCGTGGGGAAGGTGATGTGGCGATGTATCGTTGCTAGCATGGCATCCGGGAACCTGTGGAAGAAGCGTGATAGTGCGCTTTGCGACACGCCTCCGGCTTCTGCTATTACTCCTTGGAAGCTTCCAAACGCCAGCAGGTGCAGTCTGCATAGGACCTGGACATGGGCTGGTATTGCGTGGGTCCTAAGGGTCTGGTGCTGCAGTTGTGGTTCCAGGTCTGCTATTAGACGCATGATCATGGCAGGGCTGAGCCTGTACTTATCGTACACTTGCTCATCTGTCTGCCCTAGCAATGTGATGCACACCTTGAAGACCCTTTCCTGGATCATCCTCCTTCGCTGGGCCAGGGCATTGATTCTCCTCCTACGAACAAGCACATAGGGGATAGCCATTTTGGTTGACTAACAGGGTTTCCAGGGTCATTTTTAAAGGGTTACTGATTGTCAGCACCTGTCAGGAAAACTTTTTTTTCCTTTCTCATTCAAATAACTTTACCTCCAGTTTGAGATTCCCCTTATTTAGCTCATGCTAAATAGCGATTATTGAGTGTTTAGGTATTTGCGATTTTTGATGCATTCCGTTGCGATTCTTTATTAGAGATTCGGTATTTCCGGGTGCCTGCTTTGGTTTTCGTTATTTCCGAATGGCTGGATAACGATTCGGTAAAATACCGAGGGGATTTTTTTTGCGATTCTTTATTATTTACCGATTTGTGTTGATGCATTGCATTTTGGGTATTTGCTGTCGGTATCGGCCTGTTTTACCGAATCGCTATTTTACCGGGAGGTATTTTGCTTGAAGCATCTGGCTGTTAGTAAACTAACAGAGGATGAAATTGACTCACCGACGTATCCCGCATCCACTCAGATCCTATCTAAAAATGGTCCAGTACTCATTCCCAACTTAACTTACATCTTGAATCTTTCACTTTCACAATCCACTGTACCCTCACACTGGAAGGAAGATATTGTCAGACCTATATTGAAAAAGCCATCAGCTGACCACAAACAACTCACCAATTATAAACTAATCTCCCTCCTACCTCTGTTTGGCAAAGTAATGGAAACGGCAGTTAATCACCAACTGTCCAAATACTTAGAAAGTAATAATCTGTTAGACTCATCTGAATCAGACTTCCGGGCTTATCATAGCACCGAAACGGCTCTGGTCGAAATCATCAATAACATCAGGCTCTCTCTTGATACCAGACAGTCCGCCATCCTTATCCTACTCAACTTGACGGCTGCTTTCGACACCACCTCTCATGGCATTCTTTTTGAGCGGCTATGGGAGTATGGTGTTGAGGGCTCAGCATTACAATGGCTCAAAAGCTACCTGATGGAACGGTCCTCTATGGTACAAATAGGGGGCTTCTGTTCCAAAAGCCAACCCAATGACAAGGGAGTACCCCAGGGATCAATTTTGAACCCCACGCTTTTTAACCTTTACATGTCGCCCCTGGCCAAAATATTCAGAGCATACAGCTTTGATACAGTCTCCTACCAATGCGAGCAAGTCAGAAATCATGCTCTTTGGAGATGCGCAACACATGTGGACTACTGATTGGTGGCTTCCCTCCCTAGGGCCATGCCCCCCACCTAAGACAGCTGTTTGAAACTTGGGAGTTTTTATGGACAACAAACTTTCTATGGCTTATCACATCAATTCTGTGGTTCACACTAGCTATGGCTAAATGCGCTCCATCAGAATTTCTTTAAAAAGGATTCATCTCTGCTCTTGGATGCCCCTTGTGCAGAGACTAATCATCAACCGCTTAGACTATGGCAATGCGTTGTTCACATCCATAAATGAAAAGCTTCTGACAAAGCTTCAGGTGCTGCTTAACACCGAGGCAAGACTAGTCTTGAATCTTACCCCGTTCACCATCGGCTCCCAGCCTGAAGACCCTGCACTGGCTACCTATAAGAAAGAGGATTACCTTTAAAATATGCTGCTTGATACACAAAACATTGAACAATAATGGACCAACCTATTTAGCTAAGAATCTGACCAAACATCAGCCAGTTAGAACCCTCTGCTCATCCAGCAAACATCTCTTAACGATCGCCATGGTCCGCATTGTAAAAAACGGTGGCAGGTCCTTTTCCAAAGCTGCACCTGAGCTAATGAACTCACTGCTGCTTCGGCTACGCCTGGAAACCAACCACAAAAAATTCAATAACGCTCTGAAAACTTGGCTATTTTAAGTTCTGGTCCGGCCCTTCTTAGCTTTCTGTGTTTTGACGAAGTGCTATGAGACCTTAGGGCGATATACTCGCTCAATAAATACCTAATACATACATGCAATACATACATACATCAGTGATGATGAAGAGGACAACCTGCACATCTGTTCAGACACCCTCCAATGGCTAATGGAACGCCTCCGCACCCCACCCCCAGGAGCAGGGCAGCCCAGTTGCCTCGAGGTGACCCCACCACCAGCACAGACCACACAGCAGGAAACACACACCACCACGGCTGTTTCCAAGGACCCCCATGAACAACACATGGAATTCCAGCGGCGTGTTTTGGGTTGCCAGGTGGAGTTGGCTGATCAGCTGTAGGTGGGTTTCGAGCTCGTGGCCGCCAAACTAGATGCCATACGTGGGTGTCTGAGTCCCACCAGGGACCACTTACAGTTCCTAAAGGACACCCACTGTCTGCACCATGCTCCATGACAATCCTTGGCGACCATCGCTGGGGCCATCTCTAGGATACAAGAACTGTCTAGTCAGACAGGCACCAGTGATGACAGCACAGAGTTGGCACAGATGCGCAGGACTATTGAGACCATGGAGCATATGCAGGCTGGAAGTGTGGCTGGCACGGCGGAACACCAACTGAGATCTTCAATGCCTTGCAGTTCATCATCCTGCCATTGCTGCCACTGGGCTTGTCCCAGATGACTGCAGCGGGAACTGCGACTCAAATCTACCTCTTCGACCCCTGATCTGTCAGTGGCACACAGTGATGCAGCCATATCACCATCACTTCCTGATCTGTCAGTGGCACACAGTGATGCAGCCCTATCACCATCGCACCCTGATGTATCAGTGACACCCAGTTATGCAGCTATTACCCCGCCACACACATTGAATCCACCAGACACTGAGGAAGTGTCAGAGGGTTAAGATGTGGATGCTAATTACTATGTGAGGAAGGAGGCAGTAGCATCCATCACTGCCATATGACCTGTCCCTGCCTAGTTCTGCCCCATGCATCATGCCCCGGGATAACACCTTCCACTTACCCCCAGAACACTCTGCTACATACACATGGACCCCGACATGGACTGGCATATCTTCACTAGTTGACAATAACAAGCAATCCTGCAGCGGACTGCACTCTCCCTCTCCCAAATCACTTACCAATCCCTAGCGGACTCTGGTTGGCCCACCACTGGGCTCCCATGTAATGTGGGCTTGGCATGGCCATGTACAACTCCAGCTCCGGCATGCACCAGAATGTGAATAAAACATTTGAAATCACACAGATGTGTCATGACTATGTTCACTCAAGTGTGAAAGTACAAGACAGCACAGAGTTGGCACAGATGAGCAGGACTATTGAGACCATGGAGCAGATGCAGGCTGGAAGTATGGCTGGCACGGCAGAACACCAGCGAGACGTAGCTGAGATCTTCCATGCCTTGCAGTTCATTATCCTGCCATTGCTGCCACTGAGCCGGTCCCAGATGACTGCAGTGGGAATTGTGACACACACCTACCTCTCCGACCCCTGATCTGTCAGTGGCACACAGTGATGCAGCCATTTCACCATCGCTCCCTGATCTGTCAGTAGCACACAGTGATGCAGACCTATCACCATTGCACCCTGATGAGTCAGTGGCACTCAGTTATGCAGCTATTACCCCACCACACACATTGAACACACCGGACACTGAGGAAGTATCGGAGGACTAAGATGTGGATGCTAATTACGCGGTGAAGAAGGATGTAGTAGCATCCATCACTGCCATATGACCAGTCCCTGCCTGGTTCTGCCCCATGCTTCATGCCCCGGGATAACACCTTCCATTGACCCCAGAACACTCTACGGCATACACCTAGACCCCGACATGGACTGGCATATCTTCACTAGTTGACAATAACACAGCAATCCTGCAGCAGACTGCACTCTCCCTCTCACAAATCACTTACCAATCCCCAGCGGACTCTGGTTGGCCCACCACTGGGCTCCCATGTAATGTGGGCTTGGCATTGCCATGTACAGCTCCAGCTCCGGAATGCACCAGAATGTGAATAAAACATTCAAAATCAACACAGATGTGTCATGACTATGTTCACTCAAGTGTGAAAGTGGAAGAAGGTACACCCTTGCAAATGACATCAATGTGCATGTTGAACCCTGAGCCACATGGCCAGTTGGATGTCATGTGATGTTTGGCATCTGCCCATTGCCACGTGTGAGGGGACACGACTCACAGCCATGGGGTCTGCAAAGTGCTGTGCCACCGTACTGTGCTGACTGTCTACTCTACTGACAGTGATCAGGGGGAAGGGTCCGACAAGGTCACATGTCGTGCTACATTGCCATGTGTGTACTCCTCCCAGCAGTATGTCCGATTTGGGAACGTTGCCAAACGACACTGTGCTGCTCAGACCAAAGAAGTTACTCACCTCGCACAGGTGTGTGTACACACACGTAGTTCCACGCACATGCATTCTGAGTCCAGACAAAGGCAGACATGTCCACTGTTGTGGTGGGATATGTGAGCATTCCCCACAATGCAGCAAGGTGTTGGGACCTGTGCTGTGGGTGACAATCCGATGTGGCTGCAGGAATGTAGTTACTTATCCATGAATGCCAGCGCAGCTTCATGGGCAATGTTTTCCAATAGTACGTTGTTGTCGGGTTCAAGGAACACGAGGGTGACCCAATCCATTAACTGGTCCGGGCAGATGTGCTCAGTCCTCGCCGTTTCCCCAATCCGCAATACAGCCCAATAGGGTAGCGCCTTGATGTGGTCAATGCACATGAGGAGTTGTGCAATCTCCCATGCACAACTGCCAGCACATACACCAAAGATTCGTGCATCCCATGCACGGCTATCCCAGTGACACACTTGTCCATGGGCCAACAGGGGGTGCACTCTCAGGTCATAATCCAATTCAGCTACCTTTGCGTTGGATAGGCAGACCTCCATGGGCCACTCAAATGTGCATGCTCGACAGTGGAACCAGTGCTAGATGCAGGTGACAGAGGCAAGATGGAAACTTAGACAGTAACTGATTGGCAACACAGCCATTGGCACAGATCCCAACAGATGCAGCATTCGAACACGATACAGTTCCACGTGACAGGGGTTGTGCATGTGCCCGGGATTGCCTGCCATTGTGTCATTGATCTCGTAGCACCGGCACTCCTCATACCTCTGGCAGTTCTGTGGAAAATATGCCGCAGCTCAGGGCAATGAGTCATATGTTTGTGCAACGTTTGGACGTATGGGTAGTTTTTGACCAATGTGTCAAGGGCATCTCTTGCAGGTGTAGGTCATGCAGGGACAAGTGTGTGTGGGGTGTGGGCACATTGGTTTTTCATTAGAGCTGTTCATGGTGTGAGAGTCGTAGGAGGCTGGTATTGTAGTTCACGCAGAGTGTGCCAGCCGCATTGGAGACCAAGGTTTAGGGTTCAGTTGGCCTTCCACCTTGTGTATGGACAAAGGAGCTTTCATAACTAATTTTAGTCTGACAACTGCTTGCATTTCAGGGATTTGATGTGGCCTTTGAGCTGACTTTGATGCCAGGCCTGTGATTTGGGGTGCACGAATTTTGAGACACACGTAGCTGTTGGCATGTTTACATGAGCCAAGGTCACGATAGGCATTGCGCTCCTTATTCAGTCTCACTCTTTTTTCCTCTTTCGTTCTCTCACACTTTCTCCCTCTTCCTGCCCTTTGCTGAGTGCCTGACACACCTTCTTATCTCGAATATTGTCTTGCAGGCTGTGACTCACAGATTGTCCAGGGATGCCCTGCCATGACTCTTCACAATAGTTGTTTGGAGACAAATTAGTATCTGATATTTTGTTTTGTCTTTCAATGGTGCATGTATGACTCAGGATTTCTGTAATGTAAATGTAAATGTGGCGTATTTGTATAGCGCGAACAGTGACCCGGAGGCATCCCGGCGCTTGTACTCCTACCACAAGGGAACCCCTCCTGGCTTTTCCTTGTGGGGTGTCCACTCCTGGGCATCCCATGGTGAAACCAGGCATCCCTTGTGTATCAGGGGGCCTTTGTGGAGACTAAGCAAGCTATTGCCCAGAGTTGCAGCGTGGGACCCATGCTTAGAATCAGCACTGAGGCGAGAATATCCGGTCAGAGGAATTTAAGCCCGAAACCCACCGAGGCGGGAATCGAACCCTGGTCCCTGGCCAGCGTTCTGCATCAAGGTCTGCCGCTCTAAGCTTTGAGCCACACTTCTCACATGTGTGTTGATTGATGCAATTGTGCGACATCAGGCGGGTGCTTTTTTCCATATTTTTGGGCCATTGATGTGCAGTGTCTTGGTCCGTTGGTGGTGGGGTGTGCCCAGGATGGGGCCCGAGGGGGGGTGGACCTAGGGTGGTGGCGCTGGGTGTTGTTGCCCTCTTGGGTGTCTGCCCCACATGATTTATTTATTTTATTTTATTTACAGACTTGTACCACGCTGGGAATCGACTCCCTGAGGAGTATCTCCGCGCCTTTGGCAGCATCTGAGAACAAAAAGGCCCTGTCTGATGTTAACAATTGCCCAACCAGAACTAGTAATTAAACAGGAAAGTTTTTAGTTTTTTCCTAAAAGGAAAGTGTTCCTTACAGACTCTGATATCATAAGGGACATCGTTACTGAGCTTCGGGCCTGCTACAGACAGAGCCCTTCCCCCTTGTCTGGTCTTCCAGAACCTAGGGACACATAACAATGCTTGATCTCCAGATCTCAGGGCTCTCGAGGGGATGTAGGGAATGAATTTTTTAGTTAAATAATCAGGACCTTTATCAATGAGGCATTTATGGATAATGCAGCACGTTTTAAACAACACCCTCTGTTTCACTGTGAGCCAATGAAGTTGATTTAGTAACGGTTTTGAGGGTGTGCGGGCCGGGGCATTGAGAACAAGACGTGCCGCCGTGTTCTGCACGACTTGAAGTCTGGCAATGATCCCCTCATTGGCGGCTAACAGCAAACCATTACAATAATCCAGTCTGCTCAGCACGAGCGACTGAACTAGTGTTTTCCTGGTGGTATCAGGTAACAGGGGAAATACCCTTCGGAGAAGACCGATAACGTGGAAACAGGAGCTTACCACTTGATTAGAGTGATGTTTGAGGGCGAGCTCCTGATCCAGTTTAACTCCTAGGTCTTTCACTACCACTTTGGGCACAGGGACTGGGCCTAGGTCTTGAGGCCACCAGTCAGGAGTCCACAGTCGTTTGGCTTCCCCAAAGAGCATCACCTCAGTCTTAGAGATGTTACACTGAAGGAAGTTTGCTGCCATCCAATGTGCCACCTCTTTCATCCCCTGGGCAAAGGAGTTACGTACTTCAGGAGTCATGATTTTAAAAGGGAAGAGGAGTTGAGTATCGTCTGCATACGATACAGGGATAAACCCGTGGGATCTCATGATGTTAGCTAGGGGCACCACATAGATGTTAAAAAGCGTTGGGCTCAAGCAGGAGCCCTGTGGCACCCCCTTTGAGATCTCCACCTCCTCTGACTGGTAAGGGCCCAGTATGACTCTCTGAGTGCGATTGGTGAAAAAACTCCTTAACCAGGCCAGCGCCTTGCCTCCCAGACCGATGTCAATTAGTCTGGAGGTCATGATATCATGTGACACAGTGTCAAACGCCGCTGACAGATCTAAAAGCACCAGGATAACGGAGTAACCCTTATCCTGTAGCATATGAAGATCGTCAGCGACGGACAGCAAGGCGGTCTCGGTGCTGTACCTGGGCCTGAACCCCGATTGGGAAGGATCAAGTCCCCCCGCACTTTCGATGTATTTAGATAAGTGTCGGTTTACAAACTTCTCAGTAAGCTTCCCTATAAAAGGGAGGAGGGAGATGGGTCTCAAGTTTGTCAGATCGGTCCAGGGAATGGAGTTATTCTTCCGAAGAGGTCTGACCAAAGCATGCTTCCAGCCTAGGGGAACTTCCCCTGTGCTCAGGGAGAGATTGACTATCTGCCGAATTCCAGCACCCAGCTCGTCACTAAGAAGTGACATGACCCGTGCTGGGATAATATCTGAGGGGCACCCACTCTTTGTTTGGGTGATAAGAGTGGTTATCTCCTCCACAGATATTGGTGGAAATGCTTCAAGCTTACTGGTCTTGTTTTCTGCTGAGCTGATGTGTGGCTGAACCATGCTATCAACAGTTCCCATGTTATTGGAGGTGGATTTAGAGGCTAAGATCTTAGTATAGATGCCTTCTATTTTCCTGACAAAGAACTGTGAAACGTTATTGCAGAGTCAGTGCATGATCAGTGACTCCATGGCATCTGTTGTTCTTCAGGTGTGGCTCTGGGCTGGCCTCCCTTTTGTAGTGCAGGCTGTGGTCCGACTGTACACCAGGTCAGAGCAGGTGTTAGATTTATGCTGTTAACGCGCCTTATCACCTGTTTTGTGTTCTTATTGCCGATCTGGCTGGTTGTTGAGAATGTTGGGGAGTAGTGTTGTTGTGGCTTTTGGCACGGGAATGCCTACTCTGCAACTCATTAGCGATAGTTGCGGAGGTCATTTGTGGCGATGTGTTTTGTGGCTGCTATCGCAGGTAAACTGGTGCTATGGGCTATTAGCACTAGCTTGTGAATGGGGTGATATATTTATTGCGACTTTGGCTGCGATAAAGTGTCGTTAAGTCGTCAATGACTCCTTGAGAATGTGCCCCTGAGTGTTTCGTGCTGGGATTAGACAGTTGGTAGGTTTTCTGTGCCGCGCTGTGACTGGGCATTGTTAATTTGAGCGTTTCCTTTGGATTTAGTAACAAAATAAAAAAAAAGAAAGCTGTCATTTAATTGGTGAACGAAATTTCACATATATGGAAGAAAATTTAAATATTTGGCTTTAAGTGAAAATTTAGAAAATTTTACTGTCATGAAATGTTTTAAGGATTTTAAGAAATTTGTTAGGGGAGATGTCACAATTCCTGTACAAAAAGGTGAGGAAGGACCTCCGGAGGGTACTCCGCCATACATTATGACTACAGAACAGAGATTAAATTCATGTCTTTGGCTAAAACAATGGGAGAGAATTAAGGAAAATGAGGGTGCTTTAGGTTTACTGAGGTATGGGATATTTAACACCAGAAAACCTGATCATTTGAAGGGAAAATTGTACTAGAGGAGGCCACTTCCTCGACCCATGCAATATGAAGCTTTTAATGTTTGAGGAAAGGTTGCGAGGGAAAAAGAGAAGGAGAAGTGCCTGAAAAGTCAGGAAGAGGAATGCTAAATTATTCAAATACTCTGTGGGATGAGGAACAGCGTATATGGAGGAAAGGTATTTTTGAAGGAACCATATTATATCTGGTTCTCACATCAGAAGGTGCAAGGAATAATAAGGATACATACCACCAAGCATGAGAAAGATGAGTCAGATACTGATTTGAGAGATAAAATATTAGAACAGATGTTGTCTTCCCAACCACCACCTGTAAAATACACTGATCCAGGAGAGATAAGAGCTAGTGCCAGTCAGTCCATTTGATACAGCTCCAGTGGAATCAGATCCACTTCACATTTAATGGCCCATGCATATTTTATAAATTGCTCCACCAGTTTCGAGATGACCATTAGCCGTGGTACCCATTGATACTGATCCAGTTGCACTTCGAGTGGCCCTTACTGCACCACCTCAAATTGAGAGAAGGCCAGAAGTCTTAACTCACTAGTTGTTGAAAATGTACCAACTACTCAAAATGCACAGTTAGTGCTGTGAAGGCCCCCACAACATTTGCAGGCTCTAGTAGATGGAGGAGAAGTCCTAAACTTTATGACTCCCTTAGCTCCAAATGACTTAATTGGCCATGAAGATGGAGGTTTACCAGCATAGCTTGAAGAAATTACAAGGGAGAGAGGGGCAGAAGTCACAGAGTCCCCAAAAGAATTAGCGACAAGAAAAGACAAACCCTTGGATATTCCTGGATTATAGATAGAAATGGAAGAATTGATCGAAGGTTGCCTGTAGTTTGATCATCTAGATCAATACCATACACATGAGTTGACCTACCTGTGGGCCCGATTCACAGAATGAACTTAAGACTAAATCCTAAACTTACTACTATTTGGTATTCACAGAATGCACTTACTACTTTCGGGATTCACAGAGTGAACTTACTACTTTCGGGATTCACAGAATGAACTTACTACTTTCGGTATTCACAGAATAGACTTAAGACTACTAACTTTACGTCCGGACTCGGGCCGTAAATTACGGCCCGGGGGCGGAATTTCCGGCTTGGGGGCGGAGCTTGCGGCCTGGAGGCGGAGCTTCCGGGCCGGAGGCGGAGATTGCGGCCCAGAAGTGGGGATTTAGGCATGGCTGAAATGCCCACCTCTGGGCCGCAAACTCCGCCTCCGGCCCGGAAGCTCCGCCTCCAGCCCAGAAGCTCCGCCTCCGGGCCGCAAGCTCCGCCCCCAAGCCGGAAATTCCGCCCCCGGGCCGTAATTTACGGCCCGAGTTCGGACGTAAAGTTAGTAGTCTTAAGTCTATTCTGTGAATACCGAAAGTAGTAAGTTCGTTCTGTGAATCTCGAAAGTAGTAAGTTCACTCTGTGAATCCCGAAAGTAGTAAGTGCATTCTGTGAATACCAAATAGTAGTAAGTTTAGGATTTAGTCTTAAGTTCATTCTGTGAATCGGGCCCTGTGTGAGGAGATCCCTCAGAGATCGGCTATGATACATGATACATTGGCAGGGATAGCAAAGAAGTACGATGTGGACCTTTCTAATAAAGTAAAATTGCATCGTAGCTATAGAGTCAAAATGGATAATCAAGAAGTAGAAAACATGAGGATTACAGGAATGCGTTTGCACATTGCTGAATTAGTCAAATCCATACGCAGATGAAAAGATGTGTAGAAATCGGAACTTAAGAGGGCAAAGAAACATGAAAAGATATAGAGAGAAGCAGAGGGAAACAGGATGAGTTGGATGAGGCAGCAGCATATTCATTGAGTGAACTAGTTGGAGGTACCTACATACCATGGAATAGAGGTGAGTTAACAGCATTTACTATCAATTTTCCAAAATTGTGAGACAAGCCAGTGCAGTGGTATTTACAAGTGGCAGGTTTACAAAGATTTTAAAGGTGTTGTGGAGAGACTTGGATACGTTTCTTGACATTTTGGTGACAGCTGATTTATGGGAAAAATGTAAGGTAGCAGGGCAATGGCCAAAAGCAAAACCACAGAGAGAGAGGAACCAGTGCACCTTCAACACTGGTGAAGGGAAAATATGAAGCAGTTATGCCATTTTGAAAGGTTAAAGAATAAACAAAACTACACAAGAGCTGAAGGAGATAGGTCATACATATATTGAAAGGTTTTTGCAGCTGTTTAAACAGCATAGTGGATGTAAATATCCTGAGGAAAAGGATATGGGGATTTGTTATCTCCTGGCAGACAGACACTAGATGAGATCTTGTGTTATGCAAAGTATTGCAGTAATGAATTGGATATGAAACAGGGAAAAATAACGGAGAAATTCATGTTGGCTCAGACAAGATTGGCTCCATGAGCTTTGGAGAAACCTTCTTCAGGAAATCAGGGAATTATGTAAGGAGTAGTTTCTCGGTAGGCTGAATTTGCAGAATATCAAAATCGAATTCAAATGCCCCATGGAAGAGATAGAGGTGTTCCCGCAGGTATGGGATCTGGGACAGATATTGCTGCTCTGAAAAAGGTTAGTGCTTGTCATGTTTGTAACCGGGTGGGGCATTGGAAATTAGAACATTGATGTAATCCTGGAAATGCCGGAGGCTTAATGCAAAATTCACAATGTATGACATGTCAGAGGATGCCTGTACACCAAATGCAGACTCCGATGCAAAATCAAGCCTAGCCAATGCCCATTGCTCCTACGCAAATGCGGAATCCCAAATTGAATTTAAATCTAATGCCAAAGTTTGATGCAAATCAATTCTAGAATGCAATCCCACAATTCCAGAATCAAAATCAGGCCATTGTAGGACAATGTCCTATATTTTCTTTAGATAGATTAGTGCAAATCTTATAATTCCCAGTGAAGGTGCCTGAGAGAGAAAGAAGATTGCGTACTTGCTGCAGTCTTGTAGGTAGATCAAAGTAGCCCATATGTAGGCACAAAAAATTATGGTCATGATGTGTCTTTCCTGATTGCCACAGGGGCTACCCGTTCCGCAGTTAGAACAGTTGAAGTACCAGATTTACCTCTCTTGGGAAAAACAATCCAAGTAGTTGGGGTTACCAAAAAAACTAATTCTAAATCCTATTTTGTAAGAAGTGCCAGTAAAAATAGGAACTTTTAAAGAGAAGCACCAATTTGTACTTTGTGATACTAGCCCAGTAAATCTGTAAGGAAGAGAATTGTTATGTAAGTTAAATTGCGCAATATACTGCACATTGGATGGTGTTGCATTCTAGACCCATGATGACGATGTTGTTTTTAAGCTGATGGGACAAAATGCCGAAGTAGGACTGTTTCCTCTACTTACTATTTCTGAATTGCCAGAAGATCTCAGAGATACTGTAAATGCTGAAGTTCGGGATTCCACAGGGAGACTTAGAAAAGGTGTAGAACTGGTCCAAGTCAAACTAAAACTAAATGCTATTTTTCTCGGAATGCCATCTTATCATTTGTCCCCAGAGACTATTGCAGGAAAATAACCAGTGATTGTTGACATGCTTTAGAAAAACATATTAAGAGAGTTGATTGGAAGCCCATGTAATTCACCTGTAATGGGTTTACAAAAGTAAAGAATTGTTCAGTACCTGAGGCGGACCAATTAAATAATGGTACCTTGTTGTCCCGTAGTGCTAAATCCTGCTACTATACTTTTTCAATTCCCTGTACTGCAGAATGGTTTACAGGCATTGCTTTGAACCAGGTTTCCTATTCAGTGCCATTGCACTAAGATAGCCAGTACTTATTCTCAAGTGGTGTTGCATTCCTCAAGGGTGTACAGACAGTCCCTCTACTTTAAATCAGATCTTAAAGAAAAATCTTTAGTTCCTGCAGATGCCTTGTGAGTTTACCATTTTACAATATATGGATGACTTATTGATAGCATCAGACACACGTAATGCTTGTAAGTACAACACCATTGAACTTTTGAGTCACCTGGCAGAGAACAGGCACAAAGTGTCTCTAGGTAAACTGCAGTACTGTTTTTTTAAAACAAATCTTTTTTTATCAGTTTTTCATCTATTATGGTACATGTAAACAAAGATTGAGCATTGATATTCATAGTTTCAATTGGTACGTATCATCTTTTTGGTATGACAGATAAATGATAATTACACACTTGTATGGTGCACGACTACCCGGAGGCATCTCGGCGCTTGCACAAATACCGCTGAGGAACCCTTCCTGGCCTTTCCCTGTGAGGTGACCCACTCCTGGGCACCCCCAAGGTGAAGTCAGGCATCCTCAGCGTTGTTTGGGCTGTTGTGGAGATTAAGCAAGCTATTGCCCAGAGGTGCAGAGTGAGACTCATTATTAGAATAGGCACAGAGGCGAGAATTATCAGGTCCGAGGAAATTTTGAGCCCGAGACCCGCCGTGGCGAGAATTGAACCCTGGTCCCGGGCCAGACTTCTGCATCAGGGTCTGCCGCTCTAACCATCGAGCCACACTTCTCCACATGTATGAGGTGATGTCCATTCTATATCAATGGAGGCCGTCCGACTTGCTGGACTAGCAGGTTTTAAAACTGTCTGATCTAGACATACTAGCCTTGCCATCATTACATGCATTAGAAGATTTTGACATGCTAGGTACATGCATGACTTGTGTTAGTTTCTGATATTGGACCATAGTACCAATTCTAATAACGGCAGGGAGCTATTCTGCAAGTATGTAATTTGTAACTAGCTTCACCCAGCTAAGTGCGAAGGTATTCCTGGTTCACTGCACGTATTGTTTGGCAACTCATCCGCCCCGGACGTCACGCGCTTTGCCTTGGATATCTGTCTATGATGCTACTGTTGATTTTGATTCAGCGTGCCATGTTGTACGATTATGTTATGCATGTACTGGGTATATTTTGTCCCTTAAATATGGAGGAGGGTTAATAATTAAAACTGTGACTAAGTAATACCTAACGGGGTCGGGGGCTAAACTAAGAGGCTGGCGCCCAAGATCACCGGAAGACAACTGTACTGGTGTTGGTGCTTAGTGTTGGTGTACTGGCCTCGGCCACTGCATGGGCTCAGGATATGGTCAGTGCTGCATTTGTTTGGTGAGTTATTATCTTTCGCACTACCTCTGCTCCACTGCTTACCCTCTGGAGCTCTCTTCTATGTTGAGGGACTCAAAGGTTCACCATTTGGTAAACTGCAGTACTGTTAGAAGGAAGTTCAATACATGACACACACCTTCATGAAAGGAGTTCGGAAAGGTGACCCCAGAGAGAGTGGAAGCCATCTTGCAGATGATCCACCTCGAACACAGAAAGAAATCAGGATGTTTTTGGGAATGGTTGGCTACTCTAGACAGTGAATACCACACTTTTCCCTAATAGCAAAGCCTTTACTGAGGTTGACACATTGAGATGTGCCAGATATGCTTCCTGCAAGATAAATTGTGGGGATGCCTGATTATACAAAAGAGTTTACCCTATTTTTCAGTGAAAGAGATGGGTGGACCGAATACCTGTGGCCTATTTTTTTACTACACTTGACCCTGTAGTGGCAGGACTCCCCGGCTGCTTGAAGGCAGTTGCCGCGGTGAGTGCTATGTTGAAAAAGAGTGAGAGCCCCTGGTGTGGCGAGTAAAAGAATGATGGATTTAACCCAGATCCTTCTGACTGGGGACAAATGTTTGTATTGTCCATGCATTCGGTCCATCAATTGTTTCTTTTTCATCTGCTTCCCTGTGTGGAGCGGGTATGCCCAGATGTGGGTGCTTTGCTCACTGTGCCAATGGATTCAAGATAGCCTGGCTGATGAAGGGTGACATCCCCTGAAACCGGTCCCAGGAGGCTTGTTTCCGGTCCAGGGAGGACCTGGCTTAGCAGTTCTGTCTGGACTGTTCCCATGAGGCACAGGGTCAAGACTGATTTGCATATGGCTGGGTCCAAACTGGGGTGGTGTAGTGGGCAAAAGAACAATGGATTTAACCCAGATCTCTTGACTGGGCAAGAATGTTTGACTCATTCAGCATTCTGTCCATCATTTGTTGCAGTTACACTTTTCGCCCTAAGTGGGACGGGTATGCCCAGACAGGGGTCCCTTGCTCACTGTGCCACTGGATTCAAGCTAGCCTGGCTGATGAAGGATGATATACCCTGAAACCGGTCCAAGGATGCTTGTTTCCAGTCCAGGTAGACCTGGCTAGGCAGTTCAGTCTAGACTTTCCCATGAGGCACAGGGTCAAGACTGATGTGCATTTGGCTGGGTCCAAACTGGGTTCGCGTAGTGGGCAAAAGAACCATAGATTTAACCCAGATCTCTTGACTGGGGGAGGATCTTTGAATCATTCAGCATTCCATCCATCATTTGTTGCAGTTACACTAAAAGGAAATGAAGGCACACTAAGAGCAGCATATACCGTGTGCTCCATAAATGATGTGACTGAAGGTTTCTGGCATCAGCCGGTTTTCTCCGTACAAGTTGCCATTTTAATTTCCCTAACATAAGCTTGCAGTTTGACTGCACTAAGGAGAGTCACCATCTTTACAGATAGCCGATATTGGCGTAGTTCATGATTTTGGGCAATTATGGTTACAACACTGTCTTCTTACTTCCACAGGAACACCTATTCGAAACTGAGAGCATGTAAAATATTTGCTTGAGGCTCTACCGTTACCTAGTGAAATTGCTTTTGTGAAATGTCCAGGACATGCAGCAGGCAGCGGGTAAGTTGCCATGGGCAACAGATATGCTGACTCCATAGCCAGGTACGGTGCATTGATAACATGCACATTTAATGGAGGTTTCACATGTGAATCTGAGGAAGAAAGTGCTTTTACAATGATGATGGAAAAAACTGACACCTGGGAGGAACTGTAAAGGGTACAGAAAAATGTGTCTGAGCAGAACAACATGGGTGGATTAGGTCTGGTTGTACATAGAATGCAAACAACATTTGGATGTCAGCCGTTGGAAGACCAGTGTTGCCTGATAGCTTGCTGTTTTCAATAACTCCTTATTACCATGGGTACACACATTTAGGGAGACATTCCGTGGTGTGCCTTTTCACCAAAGCTGGTTTAATGATTGCAGCTGAAATGTGCAGAAGGTGTGTCACATGTCAACAGCTAAATGAAGGGAAGAAAACACATGTCAGAAGAACACAAATAGGGAGATCAAATGGCCCTTTGAACAGTCTACAGATGGATTTTATGAAGATGGCTATGTACAACGGGTTGAGATATATGGTAGTGATCATTTGTGTATTCTAGAGATGGAAAGGCTTATCCCTGCATGAGATTCTAATGGGAAGAGCAATACGACTACCAGCTGTGCCCAAAATGCCTTTGTGAACCTCACAGATGATATGATTGTAGTTACTGCAAGACACTCACTGATGAGGTTTGTTCTGTCTTTCATCAGGTATCAGCTACTACATGAGACCCTCATCAAGAACAGTGCCACAACCTCAATCCTGGTGATTGGGTCATATTCAAGAAGCACGTTCGGAAGATTTACCTTCAACCCAGAAGGAAAGGCCCCTTCCAAGCCATACTGACCACAAACTCTGCTGTTAAATGTGCTGGAATTTCAAAATGGATACATGTGTTGTGCACCAAGCAAGTGAGTAATCCAGAGGAAGCATCCTTGATCCATGATCCGGAGAGGAAATAATTAGTGGTAGCACCACCAGTTGAAAGACCACTTACACCTGCAGAACTAGCACCCTCTGTGCAGAGAAAAGCACAAGGAGAAGAAAGGGGTGGTGATCAACAAGTTGAAAAGCAATTGCCCGAAATAACGCAAAGTGGCATCAAGGTCCCAGATGGAGATATAGCAGAGACTGAAGTGTATGTTGTAACCATCCATGAGTTCGAACAAGGAGAAGAACAGGATCCTGGAGAAGGAACAAGCTCTGGGATAAAACAAATCCATTGCCAAGCAGAGTGGGCTAGAAATCAACAGAAAGGAAAGGCTGAAAAGAAGTGTGTCAATAGCACAATTTCCAGAGACAGTGCAAAAAGAGAGTCAGATGGAGGACAACATTGATCTTGATTCAAATCATCAAGTTCTAAGGAGATCCAGGAGAACTTGTTTACCTTTCTGAAGATATTCTGCCCCCAATGGTCTTACTACATGAATGCAGCACTAAATGTTATTCTGGAAGATTTAGGCAGCATGAACCCAGAACTATTGGAACCCCTTTGAAATTCAGAGACATAATTATTTGAAAAAATCAATTGAAAAGCAAAAATGTACCTTAATGCAAAAAGTGGAACAACTTTGAACTGCCTATTAGATATTTATTGTTTTCATTATTTGCTTTACAGGAAGCTAACCTTGGCCAGAGAATAAAATTATAGAAGAATGGGGACAACAATTTGGAACAAAATGGAGTAGGGTTAAGGATTGTCTATTAGGGAACAGCACTAAGAAGAAGAAAAAGTGAGAAAAAAAACTATTGTTAACAGCTTTGAAGAATATTGTCTGCTTGTCCTCTACCACAAATCAAACTAATAACTGACTCAGAACGATGTGCTGCAAAAGAAATAAGTGCAAATGCTTCATGGGTGAGGTTTCCATAACAGTAATAATGATCACAACAGTACTTTAGGATATTACCTAATCCCTAATGTAGAGCCTCCTAATATCAATGTCACTAATACACATACACAAAATTTCAAGGATAATATTCTTACTAAAACATTTGTGAGTTACAAAAAAGACGATTACTCTACTGATGCGTACTCTAGACTAGTACAATAATACACTAATGCCATGGATGTTAAAGATTGCTATGTTTGTGCACACTTGCCGACTTCCGTTACTAAAGAAGTCACGTATTGTCACATCATGTTGCCTTGAACAGTCTCTTGCATTATTCTGCATTCATTAGTTTATAGGCCAGGACACTTTGAATATTTATACGCAAACTATGATCTAGTGCTATGAAGAGTGCCTTAATATAGAGCATGAATTTACTCCCACAAGCAAGAACAATGGATACAGCTTGGTATTATTCTTTTCCACGTTTACCTGTAGATAGTGTGAAGGCTGATTAAAAAAAATCTAACATGCTTAATGCGACCCGCAGAGAAAGCTAACATTATGGCTTTAGAGTAAAGGCACATGAACATGACAAAAGCAACTGACAGAAAGGGAGACATTTTAGAGAATGCATGGAAGAAAGAAGAAAATGAATTCAGAGTGAAAATGGTTGATCTAAAACTCAGACTAGACAGCCAACACAGGGGAAAGATTTGCTTTTTTAAAAAGAGAACACTAAAGAGGACCTGCCATGCAGGGATTAGTAGTTGTGAACACACATTTGAAATAACGGGAGGATCACGGCAAATTCTAAAGGGAGACGAAAATTCAATTCCGGGGGTTTACTACATTAGTGGAAAGAATGCTTACTTCTTATTACCTGCTGATTTGGGAAGAAACCTATTATTTAGGCAAACTAATTTTAAAGATGTACCATGTTACAAGCACAGAAGCATTATCATTAGCACCATCACACAGGCAAAACTGCAACACAGAGACAAGAGCTACATTTGTAGGAAATATATTTGGAGCAGTGATACCACCAGTAGCTATCATACTAATTGATAAAAATGATCTCAAAGCTATCTACCATAGCTGATAAAATTTCGACAAGCAGTTCCGCAGCTTTACTCTTAAGTAATACTGAATTATTTGCTATAAGGTCTATGGTTTAGCAGGACCAACTTGCTTTAGACATATTGCTAGCTTTAACAGGAGGTGTCTATCACATGCTGGATTTAACTCAAAAGCTGTTCATTCATACTGGACGAGGGCAAGCAGATAGAAAGCTTTGCGGGAAACACATCAGGTTTAGAACCTTAATTACACAAATTAAAAACACCATGGACCTGATCCACAAAGGTAAACGTACACTTTTGTGTAAGTTTACCACTTTTAGGTATTCACAAAAGTAAGTTTAGACCAAAAGTCTAAGTTTATTACTATTACTATTAAATAAAACACATGTTCTTAAACTTCCGTATCCTGTCTCCTTGCCACCAGTGATCAAGAGCTGATACAAGCTCGAAACGCGTATGGCAAAAAGTGTGCACATTGCTGTGCTACTACTTACCTGCTTATATGGATTACCACACCGAGCTGTGACTTCGTGAGTTGTGAACAACGTGTTTCTGATGTTTAGCAGCAGTTCCAGCCGCGACAAAGCCCCACCGCGACTCGAGCAGGACCTCCATGCAAAATACCAAGAGGCTAGGAGGGACGGCGTGGTCAATACAGACAAGTGAAGTACTGGGTTTTTAAGAACCCAGCGGTGCCAGGGAACACACCCTAAGACTTTGAGTCCTTCCTGCTTCAGACTACAGAAACACAGAGTCTTCTTGGTGAAGTCAAAGATCGTATTTATTGGCTGCAGCCAGTAATAGGTATCCTAGAAGTACAACACGGTGTATATTCTCAGGAGACTGGTCAATCTTACAAAGCCAGCCTTCTCTTTTTATACAAAATATTATGCTTTAGGCAAACATTCCTTATTTTACAGTTGACCATTCACATATTTTCACTACAAAGAAAAAGCAGAGTCATGATGACAAGTCCATATGTTAGTTTGTCCAGCCCACAATCAATTACCCGGTAAGGCCCAGTATTTTCATCAGATATCGACGGACCCCAATAAAAACGGGCACCTCCTCCTCGTAAAGCAAGTCATAAAGAAAGAAACAGGGACAGGTGTGTGTAAGATTAGGCATGGTGTGTGTGCGATGAAAGGTTTATGATATGTTGTGCCTTGATACTAATCTCCTTCGGCCACTGGGAAAGGAACTGGCCGAACAGGTTTGGCTTCAGGCAGTGGAGTCAGCTTGCCCAGGTCACAGAGGAGTCAGCAAAGGTGTACGTGTCCTTCAGACTCGTTTTTGGCCTTAGTCATTTGGCCTATGTTAGGGCAATTACAAAATGGCTGCCGTTCACAAAATGGAACCAGAGGGTTCAGGACAGAAACTCTTATTTCAGGGTGATTTCGTCACCCGAATATGACGAAAATGCTTGTGCATAGTATTCTAATCATTCTCGGTCTGCTGATACCAAAATCGTCATGATACGACGATGTTTATAACACGGGTCCAGAATTTTCAGTACCACAGACCCTCCTTTTGCCCTTACATAGGCAATAACCTATACTCACGCTAATCTGAGTCCAGGTCTATATTCATAAAGTCATTGAGATGTTGCTGTAGCATCATCCTATTACTTAGCTCGTTTCTTGATACAGGTTTCCTTACACACGATGTAGCACAGAGGCCACATATTGCAGGAGCACACTACACTGTACACACAGACAGAACAGGAAAAGAATGGCTAAGATCATGCCAATGACTATCAGAATCTTCCATCCCCAGGGGGATATCAGTTCCCAGAACCACCCCATCAATGACCAATCTCCTTTATCCACGTGAATAGATTCAGAGATCTTATGCAGTTTGGAAATGGCCTGGTAGACTGTCGGAGCGTTATCTGGGATGAAAACACAGCAACTTGATTGGATCACTTTACATACCCCACCTCGGTCTGCAAGTATGACGTCTAATGCAACCCTGTTCTGAAGAGTCATAAGGCGATCCGACTGAAGCTCAGCCGTCAAATTACTAAGGGCACCGGCAGTTCAACTACAGTGGATTCAACCACCCTTGTCAATTACCTTATGTTCCTGCTGTTAACCATAGGTCCCCAAAACGGCAGAAAACCCTTTACGAAATCTCCAAATTCTCGTCCTGCAGTGTCTTCTTCACTGATGACACCTCTAACTATCCTTGTCTTATGGTAAACTGCCGTGGCCGTGTAGGTGGGAGGCAACAGGAACGAAACAAAACATGTGCCCGAGAAGTCAGGGGGCAACCATGTATAGGCTCTATCATGGCAGATGAAATAGGTACCCTTAGCTGCTAGAAACGAAGGGGAAATCTGAGACACAAAAACATATGTTTCAGTGCAGATACTTTTCCCTAACTGAGCTCTGGGATTCTTGCCATTACCTTGCAGACATAGGTGACCCTGATGGGGTACATTCCAAATCGGGGAGGATCTCTTTGCTCGCTGGTTCTCACTCAGAGTAACTCCATAGCGTAAGCTTGTAACTCATCTCTGGGAATCTTTCTATACGAGTCAATGTTTCTGCTCATATTTGTGATTCCCACTACCAATGCCTTGTTGCTCGAGTTACTTTTCGTGGAACGTGGGAGATATGGTTCGATGGCATATATGAACATCGTCTGAAACGCCCACAAAGAACCATAGTAACTAAATGGTAAGACCACGTATGGGATACCCTTGTCTGTTGTATGTGGCATAAGACCACACACCCAACAATTAGTTGTGTTCACTACTAATTGGTGTTGGTGTAAGAGCTAAATAAAGAAGTTATTGATAAACTCTAATCTTCTAGTGGACTCATGCTCAGGCAGAGGGTGAAAAGAATGCGAGGAAACGGTAGAAGGAGGTATTGGCTGTGTAGTGGGTGCAAAGGTCACTTGAAAAGAGAATAAAACATATCCTATTAAAAACATCATTACACTAAGCAACATGAAAATACATAATATCAAAAATCGTTTCTTTGTCATCAATATACACATTCTGGCTTTAAAGTCCATCTGTTTGGCAGGTCTCTCCATCTCGAAAAACTCCATCCTCTCTAATTGCTGCCCGTGGCGGTAGGGTGTTCTATGCTAAGGAATTCTTCTGTCAGTCCAGGGCAACTCCCTTAGACCGACCAGAACTGTCGATCTAACATCTTCAGCTGCACTCCAAAGACTTGGGCAACCACGACCCTAGCAGCTGAACCCGGATGGCGGTTCAAAAAACAAAAATAAGAAAGTTTCTCAGTTGAGAGAGCTGCACTTTCAATAATATAAAAAAAAGAATTCTTTATTTGTCCATAGTTCTCGGCCTCAAATTATAACGGCTTTTTCCAGGTACTGTCTGGTTCTGGAACAAGAGTTCAGTCTCTGTAGTGTTTAATCGAATTGACGGTGGCACAGCTTCTTGCAAAAGATTGTCACTTTCTCGTTCAGAAATTGTTCCTTTTACACGTGCATCGCTAAAAGGTAGAAAACGAGGCACAGTCTCAGTCTCAGAGTCAGCTATCCCTTCCTGGACCCACCGGTCTTACGGTAAAGGCAAAGGGACCCTCTTGCAGTGTACGCCGTGGATCCAGTTCTTTTTCCCTTCCACTCGAACAGCTGATCTTGTTGAGAGAAGGACGAGGTGAGGGCCGGTCCAACGGGGCTGGTCATTCTTTGTCCGTTGGAAGTTCTTGACCAGCACCCATGATCCAGGATCAATAGGATGTCCTGGAGCTTCAGAGACCTGAGGCAGAGTATCGTGAACCTGTTGGTGTAAAACACGCAATTTAGCCGTCAATTCATACAAATAATCAAGCAGTACAGGGTGTTCGATCTCACTGAATTTTGTCTGCCTTGGCACTCCCCATATGTTGGCCGGGCGGCCGAACACAGTTTCATAGGGACTAAGTCCCACTCGCGAATGCACAGTCATTCTTGTTGATAGGAGTGCTAAAGGCAGAGCGTCAGGCCATTTAAGAACAGAACTCGCTTGGATCTTGGCCAATTTCAGTTTTAGTGTGCCATTATAGCACTCTACTAGTCCAGCTGATTTAAGGGGATTTGCAGCATGGAATTTTTGTTGGATACCTAGCCCTTCACATACTTTCTTCATCACTCGACCCACAAATTCACTCCCATTATCACTCCAGACCATTCTCGGCATTCCAAACCTAGGGAAAAATTCTTTGACACGGGCTTTAGCTGTGGATATGGCAGTGTTGTCTTTTAAGGGATATGCTTCTACCCATCTCGAAAAGGCACAAACAACAATGAGTACGTATTTCAAATTGTTGCACCTTTCCATGTGGATAAAATCTAGCTGCAAAACCTCGAACGGATACGTTGGAGGCGCAAAACGACCAGCTGGAGTTGGGGTTCCTCTACCAGGATTGTATTTCAGACACACAATGCAATTCTTGACCACATTCTCTGCACACTTAGGAATTCCAGCATTTTGCCATACTGGAGCTAACAACGTACAAATCCCTTTCACACTGATATGAGCCATTCCATGGGCCATTGTCACCACTGCAAGCACATACGCATCGGGTAACAACCATCGCTGATGTTCTGACAATTCAACCCAACAACCATTTGCATCCAATTTACCCGTGCTCTCTCTCCACACACTCAACTCTTTCTCTGAAGCTTCAGCTTGAATGGACTTCACACTCTCTATCGTATCTTCACACATTCCAACGTCACCAACCCATCTTGCAGGGCCTGCAACATACATTCGATTCATTACATCTTTTGCTGTTTCCTTTGCGATTTCATCAGCAAATGCATTTCCACGACCAACATAATCAGTAACCTTTTTGTGTGCACTGCATTTCACAATCGCAACTTGTAACGGCAAGGTCAGTGACTCAAGAAGCTCATTCACCAACTGACCATGTTGTATCTTAGCTCCATGCGAAGTCAGGAACCCACGTTCTTTCCACAATCGTCCAAAACTATGAGCCACGCCAAAGGCATACTGGCTGTCAGTATATATGGTCACTCTCATTCCTTTCGACAACACACACGCTCTCGTAAGTGCAATCAATTCTGCTGCTTGAGCTGAATTATGTGGGATACGTGCAGTTTCAACAATCGTATGCAAAGTCGTGACAGCATATGCCGCAGTCGTATCACCATTCGGAAGCTTGAAGCATGAACCATCCACCCATAAGGTTCCGTCACACTTCACAAGAGGAGTATCTTTTAGATCTACTCTCCCTTTCGTTTCTTCTTCTGTCCTGAGAAAACAATCGTGCTGTTCGACATCATCTGTCTCTACTGAAATCGGCAATAACGTGGCTGGATTCAACGTATTGCACCTCTTTATGTGCAAATGACTTGCTAACAGTGTCAACTCGTAACCTGACAAACGAGCACTAGTTAAGTGCTGTTTCTTGGTCCTGTTTAACAAAGTGTCCACCGCATGTGGAACCATCACAATCAACATAATATTCATCACTAATCCAGCAGACTGTCAGATAGAAACAGCTGCTGCTGCTGTGGCCCTCAAGCAACTTGGCAATGACTTAGCTACCGGATCCAAAGTTGACGAAAAATGCGCGCATGGACGCTGTTTGTCTCCAAAAGACTGTGTCAGCACTGACAATGCACAACCTTCTTTCTCATGGACATACAGTGTAATGAGCTTACTGTAGTCGGGGGTACCCAACACAGGAGCCGAACACAATGCATCACGCAATTCGGAAAAACTTTTCTGACAATCTTCAGACCACGGAATGGGATTCGGTGTATCTTTACAAGTTAATGCCACCAAAGGTTTGGCCAACAAAGAAACATTTGGTATCCATTGTCTGCAATATGATGTAATGCCCAAGAAAGCACGTACTTCTCTCTGTGTCCTTGGCACACTCAATTTTGCAATTGCCTGAATTCTTTCTGGGGTCAGTTTCCTTCCCTCCTTCGATAAGAGGTGACCTAAGTAGGTTACTTCTTGTCGACAATATTGCAATTTTGAAAGAGACACTTTGTGATGCAAATCACACAAATGACGCAACAACGACAAGGTGGCTTGTTTACAAATCTCCTCAGTATCTGCAGCGACTAGCAAATCATCAACGTACTGAATAAGGGTAGTGCCATCAAGAAAAATAATCGTATCAAGCTGTGTTTTTAAAGCCTGACTGTATATTGATGAACTTTCACAGTAGCCTTGAGGAGCGCGTTTGAAGCAGAAGCTTCGGCCTCCTAAACTGAAGCCAAAAATATCCCTGCTCTCCTCGGCAATCGGGATGCTGAAGAAAGCATTCTTCAAGTCAATCACCGAGAACCAAGTGGCTGAAGCTGGAATCATAGTCAATAGGGCAGTGATATCAGGGACAACGGGAAACTGTGGCACAACTGTTTTATTTACCTCTCTAAGATCAATCACAAACCTGTAAACAGGTGGCTGGGAAGGGTCGGTACGCTTCAAGACAGGCAGAACAGGACTATTACAAACGTTGCCTCTTGTCTCTTCAATTACATCTTTTTCGATCAGATCATAAATGATCGCTAACAATGCCTTTTCACCTTCGCTAGAGATCTTGTATTGGGGAATGCGCGGCATTCTAACATTGGCTTTCAATGTTACAATATATGGCGGTATTTCCAAAAGACCCACGTCGTTAGGACCAGTAGCCCAAAGAGCATCCGGAAGAGAAGACAATTCTGTCGGAAGTGTATCCTTCGACAAATACATCGGGGAGACCACTCTCTTGCCCAGTGTAAGTTGTACTCCCGAAGGAGAACAATACAACGTCGCATATAGTCTTTTCAACAGATCCAATCCTAGAAGGTTCTCCCCACAACCTGTTGTCAGAATAAGGGGTGCTTCAAATTCATAAGGTCCAACAGAAAGAGACATAGGACTAGAAATCGGGTTCCTAACCGGGGCGCCAGAAAAACCTACTGAAACATTCATTTCGCCAGACAAAGGTGCGCCAGGGAGTTTTGAGTGCATAATAGAACTCTTTGTAGCACCAGTATCCAACAGAAAAGGCTCTGACACACCTGATGTAATCACCTCAACATAAGGTCCACTCTGATCTACTGGAACTGAAACAACTCCCTCTCTTTGTCCATGGCTGTCCTAACAATCATTACCATTCATTTCCTCACCTTCATTATAGTAATCGTCCGTATAGTACTGAGCGGTCTTACCAGATGAACCTAGCTGTTGATCAAAACTATTCATCGAGTTCTGTGGGGGCAAAGAAAGTATATTCTGTCCACGACCTCTACCTCTAGGCGCTTGTTGAGCACCTCTACCTCTTACACCAGAAACACCATTCGTACGCTGCAACAAAACCGGACAACTATTTTTGTAATGACCCTCTTCTTTGCAATACGCACACTGATTAGGACCATACGGAAAACGCTGTTGAGAAGACTCGTTTCTTTGCGAGTTTCTCGAATACTGCTGACTCTGCTGATAATCACGTTGATTATTAGTACGGGGTGGATAAGCTTGCTGTAGAAGAACTTTAGTTTTCAATTCCTTAGTCTTCTTATACGCTTTCTCTATCTCATCTTTGCGCCTATTTTCATAGTACTGGGCCGTAGCCAAAATTTGTGCTGACGTGGAAACAGCACAAGCACTTTCAGAATCCTTCAACTTATTGCACAATTCAGAAAGCAAATTATGTACAAATTTGTCAAAAAACAATCTCTGACCGCCCTCTGTAGCCATATCCTGACCACTATGGTCGACGAAGGTCTCTTCGAACCTCGTGAAAAAGTCAGACACCGTTTCATCTTTCTTCTGCTTACATGCAGACAACTTGTCCCAATTGACACGCAATTCGGGCATTAAAGTCTTCATATATGTAATAAGCTTATCAGGAAGTTCAGTAATCAAATCCTCGGGCTTAGCACCACCTACTTGCCTATTTTCGGCATCTCTAAGATTAACCCATGTATCACCCAATTCAACCGCATGATCCGTATGACGAATCTTACTCCAAATAGGTTGTGGAACAACATGTCGATGTCCGCCAAATTCATAATACACAAACCCACAGTCTGAGTCAACTCTTTATAGTACCCTGCTGGATTTTTGCGTGGATCAGGCAAAGACTGTTAATAGCTAAAAAAATCAGCACGTTTCCATGGAACATGTACCCACTGCTTCTTTCCACACCGGAGGAACCTCTCTCATTGGATATTGTCGTGCCTTTATCCTAACTGAAGAATCAGGCCCGAACAATTGTCGAGAAGGAGACTCACTCCTAAATGACAACAACATCGCGACCGCTTTCCCAACATCAGATGGACTTACAATAGTTCCTTTCGCAAATTCGGAACGTATGCTGTACAACTCGTCAGGAGCTTGCCCCACTTCCTCATCCCATTTTTCAACAAGAAAAGCACACATCGTATCGAAAACATACCATTGCTTCGGTGCTTCCCATTGAAGGAAAACATGCATAACACCCTCAAGATCATACTGTGTATCGTACATAATCCATTTACGCGCCATGTGGTCCAAAATCGTACGCTCATCCATATTCGGCAACTGACTACGTGACTGTCTACGCTGAGTAACAGGGGACATACCCAATTGTCCCAACAAAGGAGAAAAGAAACCAGTAACTGCAGTAGTCATTCGTTGTCTAGCAGAAGGAGAAGGTGAAAGAATAAGAGAAGATGGAACAATAGCAGAAGAATTCGAAGTTGGAATGGAGGGAGCATTAAGGACAGGCGTAGGAGTAGCAGACGAAGAAGGAGGCAAAGGTGGCGGCCCCTGAGGAGGCTGCGCCAAAGAAATAGTAGCCAGCGGAAAGGGAGCTGGCTGTGGTGGAGTCACAGGTGGCACAGCAACTGGGTGTTGTGCAACCACAGCTGGTGGCGGTGGTGCTGTAGCATTTTGTGCATAAGGGGGTGGCGAACTCAAGAGATGCGACATTAAAGGATCTTTCTCAAGATCTTTCTTTTCTTCCTGTTCTTTACGCGGCAAAACTTGGTAGCATCTATCTACCGCTAACTTCTTCACCCTAAGCATCTGTTCACTTTCTTGCTCTTCCTCATTATCCCTAAACGCAACAGCAGCTTGTACCATTGACATACCTCGTTTATTTTTCTTCGCTAATTTCATTTCTCTCTGTTTGGCTTCTTTGCGCCATATGTGAAAAGAGTCAAACATTGCCGACCGGGCTTTCTTCTTAAAATGTTTAACCTCCAGATTATCCAAAATCTCCGCGTCAAAACTACCATATTTGGGCCATTTTAAAACACCATCTTTCCTGGTGTATCGGATCCATACTTCATTATATGAGATGGGGCCCACGCCATGTTTCACATAAAGTTCATAGGTTGGAGTTCCAATCGGAGGAACCGGACACGATTCCTCCAATCGGGAATCCTTATTACAACCAAGACAAAACAGATTTCCAAGTCTGCTAAGACCAGGCATCTTCGCTCTCTAGTCTAGCTTCAAACTTCAAAGGATTATCGAATACGATAGTCTCGTGAATACACGAGTCCCTCGGCTTTTGTACTTGCAATTTCCAAATTAAAGCGATCCCAAGGGGATACCAAAAAACTAAGAACCAAACTAAGGACTGGGAGATGCTCCACTTATACTTAACTGAAGTATCGATGACGTCACCAGAAGACTCGTCTAACGTTTCGCTCTACTAATCATCAAGGGTCCAAAACAGGGCCATAGTCAGTGCAGCAGTCCTTCGTAGCCGTCGGGAAGCAGGGAACCTCGCAGGAAAGACTTTCGGACCACGTCGACATACAGGGGTCGATGAAGTGGCGGCCTTCCTCCAGAATTTTCACACGAAGCTCCTCACGAACCTCTGGCTTGGACCGGTACCGCTGATATCGCCCCATGTTGGGCGCCAACTGAAGTACTGGGTTTTTAAGAACCCAGAGGTGCCAGGGAACACACCCTAAGACTTCGAGTCCTTCCTGTTTCAGACTACAGAAACACAGAGTCTTCTTGGTGAAGTCAAAGATCGTATTTACTGGCTGCAGCCAGTAAGAGGTATCCTAGAAGTACAACACGGTGTATATTCTCAGGAGACTGCTAAATCTTACAAAGCCAGCCTTCTCTTTTTATACAAAATATTATGCTTTAGGCAAACATTCCTTATTTTACGGTTGACCATTCACATATTTTCACTACAAAGAAAAAGCAGAGTCATGATGACAAGCCCATATTTTAGTTTGTCCAGCCCACAATCAATTACCCGGTAAGGACCAGTATTTTCATCAGATATCGACGGACCAACAATAAAAACGGCCACCTCCTCCTCGTAAAGCAAGTCATAAAGAAAGAAACAGGGACAGGTGTGTGTAAGATTAGGCATGGTTTGTGTGCGATGAAAGGTTTATGATATGTTGTGCCTTGATACTAATCTCATTTGGCCACTGGGAAAGGAACTGGCCGAACAGGTTTGGCTTCAGGCAGTAGAGTCAGCTTGCCCAGGTCAGCAAAGGTGTACGTGTCCTTCAGACTCGTTTTTGGCCTTAGTCATTTGGCCTATGTGAGGGCAATCACAAAATGGCTGCCGTTCACAAAATGGAACCCGAGGGTTCAGGACGGAAACTCTGATTTCAGGGTGATTTCGTCACACGAATATGATGAAAATGCTTATGCATAGTATTCTAATCGTTCTCGGTCTGCTGATACCAAAATCGTCATGATACGACGATGTTTATAACACGGGTCCAGAATTTTCAGTACCACACAAGGTGTAATGATGTTAAACTGACAGTGAGTACATGCCCAACCGGGACTTTATGTTTCTAGGAGCCAGGCATGGAGCCACTTGGGTAATGAACTATGAGTTGGGATGGCGTGATTAAAACTACTAAGACCAGCATGCCACTGCGCCCACTGGGGCAGGACTCCATATTAAATAAAACACATGTTCTTAAACTTCCGTATCCTGTCTCCTTGCCACCAGTGATCAAGAGCTGATACAAGCTCGAAACGCGTATGGCAAAAAGTGTGCACATTGCTGGGCTACTACTTACCTGGCTATATGGATTACCACGCCGAGCTGTGACTCCGTGAGTTGTGGAACAACTTGTTTCTCATATGTATATATATATATATATATATATATATATATATATATATATATATATATATATATATATATATATACATACATACATACATACATACATACATACATACATACATACATACATACATACATAGGGGTATAGGGGAAAGTGTGTTTATTAAAGTGTATACGAAATTAAGTAGAAACATTTTGTACCAGGCTATCAATCTGAAATGAGCATCTTTAGTTAGGCCTAAAAGTCTTTTCTTTCCACTCTTGCTCATAGATTAATCGATGCTTATTTAGAACATTTTACCTAACACCAGCAATTTGCTTACGAATGTGCTGACTTCAAGCTTATGTTTCTTTAGCCTCATCACATCATATTAGATCACCTACCTTAATACAATGAGTTTGCTGTGACGGCTTGAATAATTATTGATTTAGATATATTTTATGAATGCTTCACAGAATATTATTGTTGATTTGCCTATCATATCTGACTTGATTTGTAGTCACAATGGAGATAGAGAGCATATTTAAGATTAGGTAAGAAGGTTTTCATGAGAACTTTCCTCCATGTAAGAAAGTCCTGAAACAATGTTTTACACTATATCGTCATGAATGTTTACTGTGGGAATAGGGAGAAGAAGCATCGGACGTTGACGACACCATCAGATGAGCGGTTTCCATTGGATGATAAGAGCTAACGTCTAACAAGCTCTTATATAGTTAGAAGGAGACCCTCTCAGGCTGATCCAGATCTCTTTTCCCTGCCTTGGGACTTTTTTACCAGAGAGTTGATCCTTACCTTCTGTTGCCGACAGGTACTGCTAAAGGTGACTTTATTTTTTCTTCATCCAAAGACCCTTTTTTAGAGCAGTGCTACTGCACAGATCACTACATTATTGATGGTTGCTACTGAAACTGTAAGGAACTCGCCTGAGTTTCCAGAACAACTCTTTACAGATAGTTCTTATATTCTAAATCTTGTTCTTTTACAAAAAGAACTCTTCAAGGGTTCTATGTAGGGTAGATTAGGTTACTTAGCTAGTTTAGTGACATATTCCTTTATGGAACACTTTGTATTGATGTATGCTGTCATTAATCAATCTTTAATTGATATTTCTGTAAACCAACTGATCTGAATAACAATCACAAAACAATACTAATCCTTTAAGATGAATAAAGGTGTTGAAAACTTCATCAACCTCTCATCATTAATTGAACATTAATAATCTGACTGCTGATAATATATGCATAGTTTAGGTTTCCATTCTAGCTACATTCTAATATGGTGGCAAAGGTCCAATAACCTTTGAAGAGTCATCAGGATTTCCCAAAGGACGAAAACTGTGTTTAGTCATACATACCATCCTTGGTTAATCCTCAGGCTCCCGCAAAGGATACACAGACATTGCCTCATTCAGGACTACTCACATTAGGAAGAATAACAGATGGGAATGCTGTGATTGCTGATTCCCAGAGATCTACAACTCCTCTCAGCTCTATAAAGACTGAAGCAAACAGCAAAGTTTTGGAAGGAACGCTTTAATTAATCTCAGCAACAAACGATTGCTGTAGTTGTATCAAAAGATGTTTTGTTTGTCAATAGGTCACTATAGACAGATGGAAGCTATATTCAAAACAGTCTTGGTCCACCTCCAATAGGATCAATATGGCCAGAATTGCCATGCCTGGTCCCCTTCATACTCGAACACTCCTATAGGTTAAACAATTTATGAGCCTGTGTCCTGAAGATAGTAAACATCATTAAATTGATCAGAATACAGAACACTGCATGTGCAGGTTAAATTTACCAGACCATCATCACAGTGGCAAATTATTGGAAAATTTCAGTGGCATATTTACCAATATGTAATGCAGCGCAGTGCAGTGCAGCAAGTCACCTTGCTGCAATGTGTGACAGGGGAAGGGCAGGAATGCACCACATTTAAAGGAATAGTGCACATTCCTGCCTTTATCTCTGCACTGGCACTGTTTTGGCTGCCTAGAGCCAACGCAGGCACCCTTAAATCACAGTGCAAGGGTGCATGTGTTGCATGCAGAATTGGTTTTTTTGCAGGAAGAGGCACCTTCTTGCACAAAAACACTCCTAAGAGGCATATTTCTCTTTCTATGTGTGCTGCAGAACATAGAAAGTGTAAATAAAAGGAAGAAATCCATGGAATTTCCAATGGAAGCTTCCCATGGCATTGTAATGCAAAGAAGTGCTTTGTACTGCTCCAGGTTTATGAGGTCACTGAGGCCACTAAAAGGTGGCCTTCATGGTTTTATGAATTGCATTTTAGCATCACTTCAGGTTTGCGCCACATTGCGTTGTTGCAAAAGCAATACAACTCCCCTCATAAATGTGCCCCTCTGCGTATGCAGTATAGTTCCTCATTAAGAATCTTGCTTGTACATATGGCTACATTTAAGGGGAACTACCTTAGGGATAAATGGAAAAACACAGTTGATCAGAAAAGCATATCATGGGCCAAGGATATGCCACACAATGGTGTGTTATTGCATCAGGGGCTCAAATTCATTATTGTTTTTTTTGTGTGTTATATAGAGGGAACTTAACTCAAATGTATCATAGCGCTTACATGAGAACCTGTTGCGTTAAGGACGGTCAAACTCATTTTGGGAAGCATTGGGAGATTAAATGATTGATCATAGGATGTTGAGCGTCCCTGCTGAGATGCTAACCCGGTTCCCCAGCTTCGAGGTCGGTCACTCTAGCAATATATCCCAGTGAAAAAACTCATTATTTCAACTCCAATTGACGGATCTATGCCTTCAGTGTTGCAATCAGAACAAGGAAAACTGAGACCATGTGCTCTGGTCCTGTCCCTCTTGGAGTTGTAATGACAGGAATTTTTTTTTTCCTTGTTCATTGTGGGTGATAATATTAGAGCCACCCGCAAGAACTGCAATGCTAGGTTTACTTCGAGTGATATCAAACCCGGAAGCAGATGATGTGAGAAGTTGGCCTGGCATATGCTGTCCACTATTCTAGTGGGCACCTTGCACCAGTCCAAATGACCCTTATTAATTGTAGGTTTAAAGACAACCTTTATAGAAAGCTATCCTAGTGGTAGCTGTGGAGAGCAGCCTTCAGGCCAAGCCTTGAAGGAATGTAAAGCAGCTTGTTTTACCAGTGTATAATCTCATGAATGACCAAATGAAAGTAGAACCACACCAGATATACATGAAATATATATGTATGTATTCTAAACACATCCCTCTAGTCTCTTTATGAGGCTAGAGGTAAAAGTACACAAAGTAAACTTATTTACCACACAGTAAATTAGCACATTATACGTTTTGCCCTAGGGGCCTCACAAACCATATACTAAGAAAGTGGTATAAATACCGCTGTGAACATAGAGACAAGGTCTAGGGCCTGTAGAACCACTGGGGCAACCAGGAACCATCCAAGGTAGGGACGCAGGAGACCCACTGGGGATGCGTGCAGTGTCCAAACACAGCCACAAATCACCATTGACTTCTATGGAGAAAGTTGCGATTCGATTTTTAAAGAATAAGGACACTTAGGAGTGGACTAGGAACAAACCCCTTCAGTATTAGACAGTTCGAGAGTCAAGACTCACTGGAGCACTGAAGTACTCGTGTTACCTCACCCAGGAAAGCCGGGTGCATAGGTGTCTTTTCGTGTCGGGTTTCATTGTCTTTTCCTATGGAGAGCTGCAAAGAAGTGCTGCAGGCGACCAGATGATAAGTGTCCGGATGGATCCAAGAGCGGATCGAAGATCTGAAGAACCAGAAAGCAGAGGGGACAGAGTCCGGGTCACTTGCCAGTGACCAGGAAGGCAGTAAGAAGATGCCGACCAATGTTAGGTGATTTCAGGTGCAGGAGGTGAAGCTTGACTCTTCAGCCACGAGGACTAGGAGGTGTCAACAAAACTAGGAGCTGGATTCGAGCTGTACCATGTCGGATGTCGAGTGCTGCAGTGTCGGTATCCAGATTGGATCCAACAAGGCTTAGCAACAGCAACCCATGCAGAATGCAAAGATTGGCTTTGCAGCAGACCAGTAAGGTCTGCGGGACTCACCCTTTGGAGGGGAGTCAGGGCACATCTGGAGCAACCAGGGAAGCCCAAGAAACAAAAGAGTTACCCTCGTGGGGACCCACCAGTCGACAGACCAGGGATCGCAAAGGGGCCTCAAGCAGAAATCCTAGAAGCGGGCCCACAGAACATTAGTGGAGGGTAGGCCCACAATCTTCGGTGCAGATGGTCCTCAGGGCTTGGACTATGAGTAGCCCAATGCACAACTTGGGGAAAGCTCGGGAAGTAGATGCACTAGCAAATCTGTACGGTGTCCTGGAGTTCCAGTCTCACTTCTCTCGTGATGGCTACAGGTCTCAGCTTTGCTGGGGTCTTGTGTCGACCTCGGAGATGTCTGGAAGTCCATGTCCTGTGTGGCAGATTCTTCAGGATCCGGTGGGAGCCTTAAAAATACAGACCAGCACGATGCTTCTTTGGTGCATGTTTGAACAGGGGGGGTAACTTCTTGACCCCAAGGGAGATCCTTCCATCTTCTAGTCTAAATAGAATGTCGAAGTTCCAGGAAATATAATAATAATAATATAACTTTATTTCGATACAGTACGTATCATAAAAGCGATACAACATCAGATAAAAAACAGTACAGAGTACATAGTATAAATACCTTAGGGTTTAAAAAAAATAAAAAGCAGTAAGAGCAAATGTGCAAGTAAGGATATCAGGGTAATATAAAGTCCTAGGGACTGGGGGGCATATTATCAAGGACCGGTGTTAAAATGATTGCTGTTTTATCGGCAGGAAACTGCCAATAAAACAGCTATAATGGGCTTGATAATACGCCCTTGTTAATTCCAATAGAAGCCCATGTTAACATCAGAACTTGGGCTTCTATGGGAATTAACAAGGGCGTATTATCAAGCCCATTATCGCAGTTTTATCGTCAGTTTCCTGCCGATAAAACAGCAATAATTTTAACACAGGTGCTTGATAATATGCCCCTGGGTTCCTATACTTATACTAAGTTTAGGGGATGGACTAACTCTAAGGTCCCACCTATGAGAGGACCTGGGGAGGGGATGGGTACACCCCTTCCCCTTTGTCCAGTTTTGCACCAGAGCTGGGGCTGAGTGCCCCAGAAACCGGTTTGAACTGGGGTATGCACAGGGACACCTTGTGTGCCCCAAGCACTGTCTGAAAAGCATTCAGTGAATGCACCCACCTTGCTCAAATACACTAAAGCCTGTCTGGGGAGGTGGTTACACCTCCCTGGACAGGAAACCTAATGTCCAGGCCTCCCCTGCCGGAGTTTCGTCCAGCAGCATGAGGTCAGACTCGTGTCTGTGTCAGCAGCGTCCATTTTTTGATGCTGGGGCTCTTTTAAACTATTACCAGTCAGGTAAGTGTGTACATGTGTTCTCCCTCTAGAAAGGTGGAATTCTACCCCCACCACCAGGACTGGGAGGGGGTAGGATTCCAAAGTGTTTGACACCAAACACAACATGTTTTGATGCAGAGATTCGTAAGTTAGCATTTACCGCAAGGTTATAATGCACTTAAGCGTATATCGTATGGCTGTATCACAGAACAGCTATAAGGACGTGATTCCGAAAGCTGCAGAGGGGCTCAGATCATGCTTGGGCACCCTCTCACACAAAACCAAGCACTCTGCCTTCAGGATTGTCAAGGCCTGCCATAGGAGTGACTTATAGGTTTATATGTGTCTGTATATATAGGTAGATATAGGTATACTATATCTCAGTAAGTGTACTTACAACACCTTACCCAGGCTACAGTAGCAGATCTGTGGTGCCATTTTGGAAGGCTTCCCAGGGGTGGCATTATTCATACTTCTGCCCCTGGTAGGCCTCTGGGGTACCTATGCTCTGGTGCCTAAGGTACCATATACCAGGGACTCACAAGGGTAACCCAGTAACCAATCTGGAGTGTACGTAATGTACATGCAATCAGTTTGGAGAGGAAGCAGATAGGCTGGGATCCTGGTTAGCAGGGACCCAGCCATACTAAAGTCGATAAATCAGTGAAACACAGGAAAAAGTGGGGGAATCACAGTAAGCAGATCCTACTCTCCAACAGATGAGCTGATTTTTATAGTTAGGTCAGTAGCGTGATTAATCATGACTAGCATTTGAACATCAGCAATGATACCCACATGTATCAATTTATTTAAAAAAAATGTAAGGTATTGCCAGAGTAGATGAAAGCTAGATTAACTAGAACTACCTAATGAATAATTCAGGTTTTCTTCAATCATACTTTAAAATTTAAAACGTTTTTGTGAAACTGTTTTTTTCTATTGGGGGTTTCTAAGTATTGTAATTTATTAATATGAATGTTCTGTTATTTTCTGAAAGTTTCAGTGTATTTTGTATCCACTTTTATTTTACTTTACCTCCCAAGGAAAAGGAAAAAAAGAAAAACAATTGTTAATCTGTAGCTCTTCTTTCTCTGAAAATACCTCCCATTGCTCCAAAGAAAAACACTAGGTAGAAGTGACTGGAGTTTGGTGATGGCATGCTGGGAATATTGCAGTATCATTGTAGAGATATTGACAAAGCAAATCTTTTTGGAGATATAAAAAGGAGTTGATGTGACTCCATTATTGCCACTTGAGGAAGTGGGCTTTCATGACGTTCAAATAACTTCCGAAAATTACTCTTCATTCCAGGGAGGTGTTGATAGATATTGCTGGAGGCAAGCGATCTATCAGAGGCATAGCTTTCAACTATACAGCAGGTGCAGAGGCATTGGGGACCAGGATTGTAAGGGGTCCACTTCATCCCATTATGATGTATTTGATTATCAAAACGATACTAAAGTGATTTTTGCTTACGCAATTTTGGGTGCTTAACACCCCTGCTATGCTATTAATCTCTATACTGTCTTTCAAACAGGGTATGTGACTGACAGCATGTCAAAAGAGAGTGATATTAAACAAGTTGTTAAAAATTGGGTTTTTATTGAGGAGGGTTCAAACTATCAAGCAACAACCACAATCCTTGCCAAGGGGAACTGCAAAAGCCAATACATTAACCTGTGTTTAGGCCTCTGGTAGCTTGGCACAAACAGAATCAGTCTTAATTTAGAGTATTTATGCAGAACATAAATAGTAATAAAGGGAAAACAATGCACAAGTAAAAACTCACACCACACCAAGGTAGAAAAATAGAGCAAAATATAATGAATAAAGAAAGACCAAAATGACAAAAAAAAACAATCTGAGTCTCTAGGTAGTAGTGGCTTGCACCCTGTCCAAGTAAAGACCATTCCTTCTAGCAAGGGCAAGGGGATTACACAGTAAAGATAACCCCTGCTCACCCCATTGGTAGCTTGGCATGAGCGGTCAGCTTATTTCAGAGGCAATGTGTTAAGCATTTGTATATAAACACACAGAAACACAGTGAAAACACTACACAATGGACACCACACCCGTTTAGAAATATAGCCAATGTCCAACAAAACAAAACAAGGCAAAAACAACAAAAATCCATAATACACAAGTGAAGATAGGAATTTTAAAGTGTTAAAATACAGTTCCTTGAAGTTGATAGCTCAAACTGTGGCTATTGCAGCATTTTGACCAACAAACCTCACAGTTCAGTCTGACCTCAATGGAGTCGAGGGCCGGCTATTGCATTAGAGAAGACCTGCGAACAGTACCTGGGAGTTGAAGAGGACTTGAGGACCTTGTGGTGAAGGTACTGGTGAGGCATCACTGGAGTCACAAGGTGCCAGTGCTGCACGTTGGTACAAATTGGTTGTGCATCAGCAATAAGAAAACACAAATGGATAATTTTTCTGGCAGCAGAGCTAAGGTGTGGGAGAAGCCAACATCACTCTGCAGTGAGATGAAGCTTGATGTGGTGCAGGAATATTTAAACTTAGGTTTATGGCTCCAGATATAGTTGAGCCGGACTATCACTATAATGCTTTAAAGGGGAAGGTTGGCTAAGTATTTGTCAAGTCTAAAGACTTTTTTAACTGTTCTAGGGTCACAGAATTTACAAAGATTTTGTAAAGCCCTATTATTTGATAGTGCCTCAAATGAGGATGCATGGTCTTAAATGATGCTCAGTTAAACAAAGTGTTCTTCTTGAACAGCTTGAGGCCAAGTACTAGAGGAGACTTAAGATGTTCTTAGAAATGGAGGGGGATTACGTAGTTTCGGCTAATCCAAAAGGTTGCCCTCGGTATTGTGATCTTTAGGCTGACTGATGTTGAATCTGTAGCATTTTAAAAATGCATTGGAAAAATTCCTTAAAAAGCTATATAACCTCGAGTGTTTAGCTTTCCTACAATATGTTTTAATTTTTTTTTTTTTTGTATGTTCTTATATAGCGCTCGATCACCGGGGAGGTATCTCAGCGCTTGCCTTGGGAACCCGTCCTGGCTTTTCCCTGTGAGATAGCCCCTACAGGGCATCCCCAAGGTGAAAGCCAGGCATCCCGCCGCGGGGGGGCCGTTGTGGAGATTAAGCAAGCTTAATGCCCAGAGTTGCAGAGTGTGAACCCATGATTAGGTCAGGCACCGAAGCGAGAATTGTCGAGTCCGTGGACATTTGAGCTCAAGACCCTGCGCGTCAGGAATTGAACCCTGGTCCCAGGTCTGACCTCTGCTTCAGGGTCTGCCTGCTCTAGTCAAGAGATCAGGGCTAGATCCAACACCGTTTTTTAGCTCACTGCACCATCCCAGTTTAAGAACCTGGCTGTATGCAAATTAGTCTGTTCCTGTCCCAGTGCATGATGGGAACAGGGCAAACCAAACTACAAGAGCCAATTCTTACACTGGGAAGGAAACAAGCTCCCGGGGACCGGTTTCTGGCATTACAGCCGTCTTCGGCCCGGTTTGCTTGAATCCTGATGGTGCAATGAGCAAGGGTCTCACATCTGAGAATACCCTTCCACGCTTAGGGTGGACAAAAATATTTACAACAAGGGGTGGTGAGGGACAGAGTCTCTGAATTAAGCAGAAAGCTCTCACCCAGTCAAGAGATCAGGGCTAGATCCAACACCGTTTTTTAGCTCACTGCACCATCTCAGTTTCAGAACCTGGCTGTATGCAAATTAGTCTGTTCCTGTCCCAGTGCATGATGGGAACAGGGCAAACCAAACTACAAAAGCCAATTCTTACACTGGGAAGGAAACAAGCTCCCGGGGACCGGTTTCTGGCATTACAGCCGTCTTCGGCCCGGTTTGCTTGAATCCTGATGGTGCAATGAGCAAGGGTCTCACATCTGAGAATACCCTTCCATGCTTAGGGTGTACAAAAATATTTACAACAAGGGGTGGTGAGGGACAGAGTCTCTGAATTAAGCAGAAAGCTCTCACCCAGTCAAGAGATCAGGGCTAGATCCAACACCGTTTTTTAGCTCACTGCACCATCCCAGTTTCAGAACCTGGCTGTATGCAAATTAGTCTGTTCCTGTCCCAGTGCATGATGGGATCAGGGCAAACCAAACTACAAAAGCCAATTCTTACACTGGGAAGGAAACAAGCTCCCGGGGACCGGTTTCTGACCAGTGAGCCACACTTCTCTTAATTGGAGGCAGAATTTGATACCTCTGTATGCACCAGTGTTACTTTTGTGCCTGTTAAGTGTTGCTCAGATCAACATTTTTATAATAATTGCAATTAGATTCAGGTTTTTTTTATGCTGGTGCAATAGTGCAAAATTTGCAAATTGTGTGGTACCCAAATTTCACTAGATCTCACTGGCATGACATTTTGCATGATTTTTGAAGACATGAGAATGGTTCAAGCAGAAACTAGTTGTAGTTATGTTGCATATAGACACAATGTGGTGGCCATCTTTGATGTACAAAATATAATGTTCTGAAATTCATTATTCGCTATTGGCATGCAGTTGTACAACCATTTGGAAAGCCAGTAGTGGTAGCTGTGGCCAATTATGCATGATATTATATATAATTAGAAGATTGCCATCACTTTGAGTCTACATGCAGCCTGGTGGGGTGGCCTTCTGGGTAGTATACAAAATAATAATTCAAGATGGTGGCACACCGCAATTGGGTTTGCCAAACTTGTGTGCATTGGGGCGGAATTTGCATAATTGCGTTATGCAAATCTCTGCAAAATGGTAAAAAAACTCAGCGAACCCGCAAAAATTCCTCGAACACGTAAAATTGCGTTTTCGTGATTCTTTTTTACTGTTCGCAATCGCTGTTTGCATGCTTGGGGGGAAATATCTCGCGAACACGCATTTTAGAATGCAAACAAGCAAGAAAATTTGCGAAGTCGCTGAACACAGAATTTTGGGCAATTTCACGTACTCCCGCGGAACGCAAAATTACCCAAATTCCGCAAATTCCGCAAGCGGAACAGAATTTACCGGCCAGGCCTAATTGGCACAGGCAATACAGCAACCAAAAATCATTGGCAAACTGAGATTAATTGGCTTTGTCACTGCTTGGTCAACGTGGCAGTTCTAATAAACATTAGAAATAATCTACATAGTTGCAAAATACTTTTGGAGACATTTCTTCATATATTTGCTGTTTTACTTTTTTTTACATAGGAAAATACCATTTTGAGAATTTCTCCATTTTGTTTACTGACCTTGATATAAAAATATTGGCCACGCTGGTAGAATACTGCTAGTTAGCAAATCCGTTTATTACGATTTTTTTTTTACAAAAATGGCAAATTTTGAGTTTATAATGTGTCACCAAAACAGCCAGGACATGTTATTCTTAATAATAGTTTTTACATCAAGTAAACCACCTTCTCAGGTCCTCTGTCCCACACTTCAGTACTGATTGATTGCAATCCATGACATTTATCATTGCTTTGCCATCCATGAGCAGGACAACACAATCTTACATAGTCATTGTGAGACGGTCTTACATTGGATCAAGACATATGTCTGATTTCTGCCTTATTTAGAGGTGGGGAAAATGCCAGGTTTACAGCAATAGAACCTCAACTAATTCTGGTGGGTGCAAAGCTTGGGCCTGGTAAGTCAACTGCCACTGTACCGCTATGCCCTAGTGACAGTTGCTCCACCCTATTTACTGTAGACGACCATCACTAGATTTCCTTGCTTAGGACCACCATGTGAGTCATGGCCGCGCTGAGTAGATTAATGAAATAATTACCCCAATGCTCTGGGAGAAAATTCTGTAAACTCTGCAACCGAAATCTCTCGACCTAGTGGTCCAGCCATTTTAGTAGGGCATGGTGGTACTGGGTAGAAAAATCACAGAAATGGTCCCCAAACACTGGGAAAATCTCCCTCCACTAGAGCCAATTTTTATTTTATTCTGTAAGCTCAAATTCCTAGGTTGGGTGTTTGTTTTTTCATCACAAAATACTTTCTCTGATTGGGCACCGCAAGGATGTGACCTCATTTTGGGGGACATTTACTAAACTTACACGTAACGCAGGGCAGCAAGCTATGTTGCCGGGCTGTGTTGTGTGAAAGGAAGAGGGAGGAAATGCTCCATATTTACAAATATATGTTTTATTTCTGATTTCTCCTCACACCAGCACACTGCGTCTAGTCTATTGCTAACATGGGCACATTTGCATCAAAGTGCAAGGGTGTCTGCATTACAGGCAGTATGTTTTTATGTGCAGGAAGGAACACTTACCTGCAAAAAAACAATCCCCAAAGTCATTTTCCTTTGTCTTTGTGTGCCGCAGAAGGCGTCACAAGTGAAAAGATGAAATAGTGAGCAGAAATAAAGATATTTGTCCTCATCGCGCCTCACTTGCAAAGGTATAGCATTTTCATGCATTCCCGGTTTACAAGGCTTTGTAAATCTGGGACTGCCCCAAAATCAATGGGTGGATGCATGGCAGCCCCCATGCTCCACCCATGAAATGCTTCCTAAGTTGAAATGTAACATAACACAGCACGAACAGCTGTCTTGTGTTACATTCTTTAAAAAGCCATACACAGCCACTTGAATCGGGCCTTGCTTGGCTTTGTAAATATCACTGAAGCCATTTCATTGTTTTGCGACTCAATGCATTGCTCAAGTACAATGCAAAGGCTTCATAAATATGGGCGAAAGTATCTAGTTGACATAGGTAGCAAAGGTTACGGATATTTCTCTGCCTTGATGAAGCTACCACTATGCTAGCTTTATTGAAGGTAAAGATCCTTTGCCAATCTCGCACCTCGTTTTATGAGCCTAGTTGGCAAAAGAATTTTGTATTACCAGAATAAAATCATAAAGCTGGAGTTTATAATTGCAGTATATACTAACTATAGCCCGAATTCCCTGGACCCCTATGTCTCACCACTATGGCTCGCATGTCCTGTGGTGGATGGACCACTGGTTCAAAGATATCTGTGAAACCTACAGAGGTGCCACTAGTTGAAACACAGCAGTTTCTCACCATCAAATAAGATAGGGTAATTGTAGATTGGATGGAGTTGTGCATTCCTAATTTTATAGCAGATGCACTGTTCTGCCAAACTTTAAATGCCATCTTTGTACCCACTTAAGAAACTTTATTTCCTTCAATGGAGCTGGCAGTGCAGTGGTTCTTCAGAAAGCACAGAAGTCCCCACCTGCATGGGAGGGCTCTCTACCAGAACCAGCTGAGGTGGGGGGATTTGGATAGATGATGACAACAGGGGAAATTAATAATTTATGTAATTTTCCCTCTTCATCGCCCGTCGAAATCCCCCCTACCTGGCCCCACCACCCCACCGCTCTTACCTGCATGGGCCGCGGCTGGCCAGAAGAACAGAGGCCATGGCATCTGATGCCCTGAGTGGCCACCCACAGTAGTTGGTTGGTGTGTCTACAATTTGAGGAGATATAAAGACCCTAGGGGGGCGTTTTCTTAAACCACTTTTAAACAAAAATTGTTTGCCATAGAGAGGGTTTTAATTAGTTACATTCCCTAGCAAACGCTTCCATTTGTAGCTCTGTGCTTAGTTTTATAAAAATTATTTTTATAATAAGGAAACAATATGCAATGTAAAAGTACATAATTGGGTGTTTTTATTGTCTGCAAAAGATAAAGATATTATTTATGGGTGTTTTTTGTTGAAAATATTGTTTTATTTTATGATTGCATGTCTTCCTTGTGAACTTTTATGATTCATCTGGAATTGAATAAAGGTTTCTGAATGACTGACTGATTTGAGGAGTGCATATTGTATCATACCCTGTGATCAGAACGTCAAAAGATTCTGGTGTTTACTCTGACACACACCGTTCTCTATTTGCATTCCAGTTTATCTTTTCTCAGGTCATGTTCGTATAACTTGGTGTTCAGTGTTGTTTCGTTTTTTTCTTCTAAGTTTTTCAATGCAGTTGTGGGCATTCATTTTTCCTGCTTTTATCAAATACTTGAGCTCAATTTCTATTACATTTATCAGGTTAAGTGTAGGTAACAATGCTGCCTTGTTTTTTGTTTTTTACAGACTCAAGCTAGTAACCTGTACTGTAGGCTCCTTGACGGATTATAATAATTCAGAAAGAGCATGAGTGTTCTATTTGAGACGATTCATTAAATACAATTGATACAATTAAACCCAGTAAATCATAAAATTACAGGAAAACAACTAAGAGAGTATTAACATCAATCTGAGGTTAAAATCAAGGAGTAAAATCATACACAATGTAAAGCAAGTAAAATGGCTTTAAGGTATTGATGCTCTGGAATCTGGCTATGACCAACAGGTACTTCACTCTAGGATGCCAATAAAGATCTTGTGGCTTATTTACAAGCCCCTTGCGCCGCCGGTGCATCATTGTTTGTGGCGCACCGGTGGCACATTTTCCTGCCCCATATTTACAAGGACACAAAAAGCCACCCTGCGTGGCTTATGCCTGCCTTGTAAATAAGGTCCCTTTACAAGCAGAACTTTGCAGGAAACGAGCGCTCCATGGGTGCTGCTGTGGGTGTTCCAGTTTTACGAGAAATTGTAAACTTCGAAATGTGCTTGAATGCTAATCCTCCCCAGGGGAGGCGTAGGAAGGTGCAATGAGAAGAAATGGATTCATTTCCCCTTGGTTTTTTCCTCTTTATATGCGTGCTTCATTCTGCGCACACACAGAATGAGGAAATCACCTCTTGGGATTGTTCACGTGCAGGAAGAAACACCGTCCTGCACATAAACACCATGGTGCAAGGGTGCCTGTGTCGGCGCATAGCAGCTAATTGTGCACCAGTGCAGGGGCGAGCAAAGGAATCCATCATATCCTTGCAGTAATGACGCATCTCTGTACTTTGAAAGTATCACCATGGGCGCAGCCAAAGGGTTTGTGGTGCCACACTGCAGCACTTTCTTGTAAATGAGGCCCATTGTTTACACATTTTGCCAAAGTGGGCCAAATGCATAGGTACAGAATGGGCATGCAGAATTCCAGTGCCTCTTCACAGGTGCAGACCCCATTTGACCTGTTTTAATAAAGTGCAACCTGCAGATCAGACCTCCAGACAGCAGCATAATAAATGTAAAATGGAGTCTCTTTTGTACTAGCAGATCTACAAGGCATGCTCTCCAGTGTTCCCGCCCAGTCTAGATGGACTTTGTCAATTGGAAGGCCCATGAGTCGTGCTCTCAGGATGCAGTACCCGGTTTCATTGGTTAATATTGACTTTACGTTTGCAGTTTTGAGTCCACATATGATTTTACAACAGTAGAATCATGGAAGATAGAATGGACGGTTGCCAGGTCTACCTTTATGAGCTGACTGCAGCCTGTTTCCTTAAAATAGCTTTTATGTAAGAATAAAGGGCATTTAGGACCCTCAATGTTTCCAGCTTGACATCTGGTTCAAAACCCGCTTTTATAAGTTATGAAGACCATGGATTGGACGAGGAGGTATAAATCACTTGAGAACCTTTTTAGGGAGTCTGGTTTGGCTGCTATTGCTGTTCAGTAATACTTAAGGAAGGCTGGCTTGCTTTCAATAGCTTGGCCATGCTAACATTACTGAGCACGTTTCAACTAGCAAATTCAGATCTAAAATAGGAAAAAAACAGAAAGATTAAATGAAGAATATGAAAATGAATGAGCATTCCTTTTTATGCATGCAATGTAAAGATGTACCGGCCCTGTGTTTGCACTGCCAGCAATCATTCTAAGAGGGTTACACTGTTTGTGTCAAATAAGCTAGCCTTTCAGGAGTGCTAACTGACTGTTACCATAACAACACGCAGCAGGATTCTTTGTTGCAGAGATGACATATATCTGTGGGAAAAAAGCTTCCTTCTCGCAGTCCCATTGACCACAGACACATTAGTAAGCCATCCAGAGAGCACGTGCTGTTGTTCTGGTACCCTGGCAACTGACCGTGCAAGGGTGAGTTTTCGTCCTCTGTTGGGACTGAAATTAAGTGCCTTGGTTATGTTTTTGTTCTCTCTGGCTTCACCTGCTGACACAAGGGTGTTTTAATAAATGTACATCCTTTGTGCCACTCTCCTGCATTCTCATGTTGATCGAATCATGTATATGACATGGGCTAATGAAGAGGAAATGTCACACATTTAATGTGAATATGTTGATTGAGTTTAACTTGCACTTTGGGTGAACTTGTTTTTATTGGTTCATGTGCAGAAACTCGACCAGCCCATTCCAATGAAGTCACGTGTTGGGTAATTCTAATCAACCAGATTGAACTTGTGCCTGCTTATGGCCAGAAGATTGTTTCAGTGGCTTTAGCAGTAGTGGGATGCTGGCGTTGACGTTCCATAGTAAGCATTGTCAAAGGCAATAGGGCTGTATAGCATATTTTCCTTTCCTCCATGGTCACCCAAAATATATGGCATTTTTCTGTACACTTTTTGCGTCTAAGACTTTAAAGCTACAGTGCATGTGCTCTGGCCCTAAAATGGTATTGGTAAAATTGGTTTCACCCAATGGTCTATATTAACTTTATTGGAAGCCATAATAGGTGGTGCAGAAAATGCTCTAGGTCAATATCATAAGCGGGATGCAGTCTGTATTCACAATGTCTATATATTACCTATTGGCGGCCCCAGTAGGTAATTATAGTTAGGACCTATTTTCCATAGGAAATCCGCAACATTCTTTTCCCAATAACTTTGGCGCCGGTTGACGGATCTTCACGAAATTTTCAAAACTCATGGCGCGCTCCGGTCCGCTCCTATCCCGAAAGTCCTGGGGTGATTCCACAAGCAGGGGCCGAGAAAGAAGGGGGTCGCAAAATGTGTTTTCCCCATGCAATTTTCCATAGGAACCTATAGTCGCATCTACAGCCCGAACGCTGAACGGAATTACACCAAATTTGGCAAAAAGGTAGCCCTTGGTTCAGAGTCGTGCCTTTAGGTTGAATGGTGTAAATACGTTCAGTAGTTCCTGAAAAAATCCAAAGTAAAATCACATATACATCTATGGGCGGGGTGGATCCGCGCACCCTAAGCACACCCTGCCGCTGTAGCCCTGTATGCTATCTGGCTATCAACGCTTCAAATCAGGAAGTGTTAGCAGCCATCTTGTGCCTCAGTAGAACCGAGGCCCAAGAAACCTAAGAAAAAAACGCAAAAAGGGGGCGGTGTGGAAACACCCTGACACCCTAGGCCTGCTCAGGGGGTCCCACAAGGGTGCGCGGATCCTGCCGATAAAAAAAAACTACGCGGAGGCTCCTGAGCATTGTTGGTAATTAGCCCCAGGTGGGCCAAGTTACGGGGGCAATGTTTCTATGTGTATGGGTGGCCCAGAGGGGCCCCCCAGCCCCAGGGACCGCCAACCCCCGGGGCTTTCAAAAATTATGTGCAGGGGGCTCACAGCCCCCCCCAGCCCCAGGGCTTCAATGTAAGTGGGGGGGCTTAAAGGCCCCCCAAGTCCCAAGGACTGACAACCCCGGGCTTTATTAGAATATATGCGGGGGGCTCACGCCCCCCCACAGCTCCAGGAACCTCCACCTGTGGGCTTTTAAAAAAAAAAAGAAACCTGTGTGAGCCCCCCCACATGCCTCGGGGACCACCACCTCCCCGGGGCTCTAAATATTTAAATTAGGGGGTCCGTTACGGACCCCCAAACCCCGGGGACCACCACTGGGGCTTTGAAATTGTTGGTAGTGTGGCCGTGTGACCCCCTTCCTGGAGCGTTAGATGGCCCTGGGGACCGTGATCCCCCAGGGCCGGCTCCTGCAGTGTTCTTGAGTGCCCACCCCCTGGACACTGTAGTTTGCTAAGGCTCCTGCCCTGCCATTGCAAACTTTGCATTTTGAAAGAGAGAGCAGGGAAACCTGCTCTCTCTTTCAAAATGCAAAATAAATTGCTTTTCTACACGGGGAGCTGCATCTTAGCAGCTTCCCATGTGGAAAAGCAATGCCGGCTCCCGCAGGAGGCGGACAGCCGACCGTGGGGGGATTAGGGAGCCCCCACGGTCCCCAATGAGAGGCCAGACCCCAGGGGATGGGGTCCCTGAGGCCCCCTCCCCAAAATAAAATTAAAAACATTTTTTTTTTAAAAAGGCCGGCCCCGGGGATGGGGTCCCCGGGGCCATTGGTGGCCTGAGGATGGGGGCAACAGAGCCCCCCTCCTAAAGAATAAAAAAATAAAAATAAAGGCCATGCCCCGGGGGATGCGGTCCTCGGGGCCGATTAAGGACTTGGGAGCTGGGCCACGTGGCCCCATTCCAAATTATTTTTTTTTTAATAAGAAGGTCAGGCCCTGGAGGATGGGGTTCCCAGGGCCCAAAAAATAGGAAAAGAAGGGGGGCCACTCAGCCCCCTTCTGAAAAAAAATGTGAAAAAAACTAGCATCTCACGGAGGCCCCACCCCCTCGCTGCAGCACTATGCAAGCGTGCCCCCTGGCGCGTTTGCAGATGGGGAACAAATTGCCCTTGAATACTGGGGGTCAACTAGCCCACCAGGAACCTCCAGTATGCCCCAGGGGGCTGCGCTGCTGAGAGGTGTTATGTGGCCACGCCCCTTTTTTACACCTCTTTGCAACGCAGCTCTGTGGCGCTTAATGGAGGTAGCTGGTGGGCTAGTTGCACCCCAGGGACCCTCAGGATTCAAGGAGAGTTATTCCCCAACTTAAAATGTGCCATGGGTCGCGTTTGCACAGTGGTGAAGGGAGGGGGCGGGCCTGAGGTGATATGTGTGCAAACACGCCCTGTGGCACGTTTTAAGTTGAGGAATTAATTCCTCTTCAATCCTGAGGGTCCCTGGGGGACAACTAGCCCACCAGGCACCTCCAGTAAGCGCCACGGAGCTGTGTTGCAGAGGGGTGTTCAGAGGCCACACCCCTTTTTACACGTCTCTGCAACGCAGCTCTGTGGCGCTTATTGGAGGTACCTAGTGGGTTAGTGTGACCATAGGGACCCTCAGGATTCAAGGGGAATTAATTCCTCAACTTAAAACGCGCCACAGGGCATGTTTGCACACATATCACCTCCCAACTTAAAACGGATACAGGGCGCGTTTACACAGGGGCGAAGGGAGGGGACGGGCCCTGAGGTGAGGTGTGCAAACACACCCTGTGGCGTGTTTTAAGTTGGGAAAATAATCCCCCTTCTTTTTGTTAAATGGTGTAAATCCGTTCAGTAGTTGCTGAGAACACTTAAAGTAAAATCACTTACATATCTATGTCCGCGGTGGATCCGCACACCCTGTACGTACCCTCCATGCACCCTCCCAGTCATGAGCTGCATTCTAATTGGCTTTCAACTGGCTGTCAACACTCCAAACCAGGAAGTGTTGGCAGCCATTTTGTGCTTCTGAAGAACCGAGGCACAAGAAATCAGTGCAACAAGTTTGCAAAACTTAAAAAAGGGGCAGGGTAGAAACTTCCTGACCCCCTAGGCCTGCTTAGGGGGTGCCACAAGGACCCCTAAGGCAAAAAAAAATGTTTATAAAAAAAAAAAATATTTATAAAAAAAGAAAATGGCAAAATCCGCGCAGTGTGTGTGGATTCTGCTGTGGGAAAAAAATGAAGCACAGAATAATTAGCCCCCGGGGTGGCCAAATCCCGGGGGCAAATATATTTAATGTAATGGGGCCCCCCAGTCCCGGTGACTGCCACCCCCGGGGCTTTTATGAAATATGTGTGGGGGCTCACAGCCCCCCGAGCCCCGGGGACCACCACCCCCTGGGGCTACAAAATAGATGGGTGGGGAGGCTCAAAGGCCCACCCAGACCCAGGGATCCCACCCCCTGAGTCTTTACTAGTAAATGGGTAGGGGGCTCAAAGGCCACCCCAAGCACCTGAGACCACCATTGTGGGAGGGCGGCGTGCGGCCTCCCTCCTGGTGCCCTCGAGGGCCCTGGTGTATGCCGCCCCCCAGGGCCGGCTCCTGCAGTGTCCCGGGGTGCCAAACCCCGGGATACTGCTGTTTGCTATGGCAGGGTGGGAGCCTCGTGGCTCCCGGCCTGTCATAGCAAACCGTGGTTTGGATTTTGAAAGAGAGAGCAGGAAAACCTGCTCTCTTTTTCAAAATGAAAACCCGATTGCTTTTCCACACGGGGAGATGCATGTCATGCCAGGGTCATCGGCTCATTGAACTCGCAGTGCCTAATTTGTGTCGGTGCTTACCCGTGCTCAGCACCGGCATTTATTTCCCAGGGCCGGGTCTACATGTGATATCAGCTCACTAAGGTCAAACTGTCTCCCGGTGAAGAGCTCATATCGCATGTAAATCTATTCCTGCCTGGATTCAGTATTGCCTGATTGGTATTGGTTCGTATGATTTTTACATTTGGAGGCACACGAACAGCAACTCCCTCTGTCAGAACCTGCGTAGGTGAAGTCTCTGCCTTAGCATAACAGCAAAAATAGTAGCTACTAATGACTGATTGAAAAGGCGTTTTAAGCCTACTCCATTTCTCCTTGACTGCTTTGGATCGTGAAGTGTTGCCTCCCGAGTCGGACCAATGCAGAGCAGTGTCCCCACATTTCACTCCCCCAGCTTATTGCGCAGCTGCAGTGCTTTGTCGACTAAACAAGCAAGCAGCGTGTAACGCAGCAGCATGCCTCTGTTTTAAACTAAATTTCAGTAAGTAAGTAATGATTTCGTTTTCTTAGCAGGCACTAACTGTAGAGCTAATTTTTGGGTATTTTGAAAATAAAAGCATTTTCGGAAAGGGAGAGGGGCAGGGTTGAGGGTGGAGATGGCCCTGTCTACTTCTCTGAGTTTTGGAATGTCCACAATCTCGTCTCCCACTTAAATAGCCACAAAGTATTTAGTGAAGCCCACACTGTGAAGCGTTTCACAAAACGTGAAACAGCAGTGTCCAATTGGGATCGATAAAGAACTGCCCACTGACGAGCACAGAGCAGGCAAATTGTAAATGGGTTTTCTAACGCCAGTGCCTTATGCTCGCACCCTCTCTTGAGGTTAATTCGAAGAGTTGTGTACTTCTTTTGCTCCTAATGTACACAGCACCGCATCCTCTCTGTTTGCTTTCCGCTCTGTCATCAAGAGGCCCCTGGGAAAATATGACGACTTCCCTACAGCCAGCACCTCTGAAAAGCTAGAAGAGCTGGTAAAGAGTCAGCCAGGGTATTACACCTCCTGTCATACAACTCAGTACTGAAAAAGACATAAAGTTGAATCAACAATATATGCAGAACTTAGGGTCGGACTGGGTCAGAAAATATGCGCAGGCTCCAAAGTAAAAGTTGCCTGTGATAGCAAATACTTGTTCGACTACTTGAAGCGAGAGGAGGAAAACTCATATCGCTGTAATAAATGGGCTGCAGATGGTAAAAATGGAGAGAAAAAAAAACGGGGTCTCACCCGTTCTTTTAAATGAGGCCTCTGGTGGGTAATTTTCCATGGCCAATCCAATTATTGTATTGCGCTGGCTCAGTAGGATTGGGGATCTTAATGTCACATGTGAATTGGCTGCGGAAGGGCACAGAGACGTATTATAGTCTAGGAGAGGGCCATCTTCCCGGGTATTGTTTACAAATTGTTCGGGGTGTTTGGGGCCAAGTTAAATCCGGGGATCGCCATACTCCGGGTCTTTATTTAAATATGCAGGGTGGGCCTCGGCAGTACCTGAAGCCTCGGTGGTCCTAGCCAGTGCTGTAATCACATGGGCAGTACTTATGCTGTTTTAAAGTGATACACTCATAGAATTTTTTCAGTTGTACATTTAACCAGGCTTCATTTGTCTAATAGTTAGTTAGATTATGTATTGTAGGTGTACTCTAATATTAAATAATGTTGTGCTTAAAATCTCCTATAAACATATGATTATCACAATAAATAATAGACAAGTGTTGTCAGAATAAGAAGACCTATACACTCAGTTATTTATTTAAAAGTAACCTTTATTAAAACAGAAATAAATAGAAATGTAACTTTAATAGAACAGTATAATTAAAAAATAGTGGGTCGGACTTCAGTGAAAGCAGCGAAGGAAACCTGCACGACAAATTTGAAATATAAGTATGTGTGCTATGTGGAAGAGGTAAAGAAAGCTAGTTCGAATGAAAGGACCAATGGTGAAAATGGAAGGGGGAGTGGGTGGAAGGGAGAAGGGGAGGGAGAGTTAAAAAAAGAGAGGGAAGAGGAGATAGAGCGTCGGCCTATTGCACTCAGCCCTTAGTGTTTACCCTTCGTCACCCGTTTGTCTAGGACGCTGGGGTTTGCGAGAAAGAGTATGGTTTAAGAAGTCCTTAAAATTAAATACATGAAGTGGAGAATATGGGCCATATTATGAAGGAAGGGTGATAACATTATCTCCACTTTAGCGGCAGAAAACTGCAGCTAAAGCGGCGATAAGGGGTTCATAATATGCCCTTGTTAATTCCCTTAGAAGCTCAGGTTTTGGTGTGAACCTGGGATTCCATGGGAATTCACAAGAGCATATTATCAACCCCTTATCGTCAGTTTAGCGGTAGTTTCTTGTCGCTAAAGTAATGATAATGTTATCGCCGTTCTTTGATAATATAGTCCTACATTTTTATCTAAGGGAAAATCGTTTGCATGCACCTGTGCAACCAGGGTGCTTCACCCCAACCCCTTCCCCTGCACTGTGCTCAATTGTAGGTCTTGCGCACTGAGGCTTCACTGCTCACCTGCCACCACTGGTGCGTCCCACGACGTGTTGATGCAAGCTCTACATCTGAGGTACGTTTCTATGGTAGACCAGGTCTCCAAAATGGAACCGTGTCTTCATATTGCCATGGAAGGTGTTAGAATGCTCAAGGCATCATTGCGATTAGAGCTCTCGCTCAGCCTGTTTTGAGCCAATCAATGGAATTTCTGTTAAGGGAGAAATAATTTAATGGTGGAAATGTCTAGAGGTAAATGAAGGTTTATCTCAAGCTTGATAGACAATAGGAGATGAGTGCATTCTTCATTTTTGAAGTATGATCAACCTAACTGTTAGTGGTAATCGTGGTTCAAAAAGGAGTTGGAGTGCACGAGAATACACAAGATTAAATAATATTATGTTATGGCAAGGTTTACATACAAAGTAATAGAGCGCATGCTAGAAGCATATTGTTCGCGTGTAATGCAGTGGCGGGAGCCTGTGTGCATGTACACTCAGTACGGAGCTCACTACAGGGTCCTAAAAGCCAACGCCACGTGTCTGTAGGGCAGCGCTGCCCGGTGGCTCAGGTCTACAGTACGGTCCAGCAGGTCCTTAATATTAGACAGATGTGACTGAATGAGGTCAGAGATCACATTATTACGGACTGCAACATCGCTTTTTCGCACGTGCGCACTCAGGATGATGCACCCCACCCCTCCCGCAGACCCGCCCTCAAAAGGTGTCTGTAGTGCATCGCTGCCCGTAGGCTCAGGCCTACCTTATGGTACAGCTGGTCTTTAAAATGACCCAGAGATGTGACTGAATGAGGTGAAAGATCACATCATAACACATGCCAATATTGTTTATTCACACGTGCGCAGTCTGGCTGATGCATCCCACTCCTCTCGCAGCACCGCACTAAAGCGGTGTCTGTAGGACAGCACTGCCTGCTGGCTCAGGCCTACAGTACGGTGCAGCAGGTCTTTAACATGAGACAGAAATGAGACAGAATGAGGTCAGAGATCACATCATTACGCACAGCAATATTGTTTGTTTGCACCTGCGCAGCGAGACTGATGCACCCCACCCCCCTCGACTCACTGCGCTCAATTGGAGGCCCTGTGCACCTAAACCGCTCTGCTTACCTGCTGTCATTGTTGTGTGAGCAAACACTACAGGCAGCAGAGCTCACAATTTAAGTGGAGTGATGTAATATGTGAAGACATCAGCAGTGCATTGCGGGCGCGCGAGTTATAGTTAGCTGAACTAACTATAACGGGGGGATTTCAATGGTTTTGTACAAGTGAAATGTCCAGCTAACTATGACACTCCTGAAACCTATGTTTTTTTCAGTGAATATATATATATACATATATATATAAATATATATGTGTATATATAATATATATATATATATATATATATATATATATATATATATATATATATATATATATGTAAACAACACCCTTCTCCTCGAAAAGGGAAACGAGCCGCACTCTCAGCAATGAGGAAAATAATTTTATTGTTCCTGCAGGCATTCCTGACACGTTTCAGTCAGCATTTTACCGCCACTCGCCTATTTAATGCTCGCCTGGAGCGTAGCGGTGTAGCGCAGCGGTCGCGCCTTCGCTACGCCTGAGTCTCGCCAGAGTCCTGCCCGTCTGCGCCCGTCAGCGCTAAGGCAGGGCTAGGGCAGGGGACTCTGGCTTCCTCAGGATGATATCTGCTGAGAACCTGCGTATACTGCGACACGAGGTAATAGATTGCTATCATGGCTCCTTGGATCCTCTTAGTGGGCCTTTTCAGTGCCCCACTTGTCCTTTTAAACTTCCTATGCCTCTGCCTATTAAGGGTCTCCAGTCTAGGCCCCCAGTAGACAATAAACCAGATGCTGCTGCAGGCACAGCTACTCAATCTACCCTTAAAGCTTTTCATCTGAATGTCAGATCATTGTCATGTCACTCCCAAGAAGTATTTTCCTTGATTACTGATGATGATCCGGATATCTTTTTTTTCACGGAAACCTGGCTGCATGATCAGTCCATGGCGGTCATGAATTTAGCCCTTCCTGTGGGATACACCATGCACTCCCTCCCTCGCAATGCTAGAGGCGGAGGTATAGCAGTTGCGGTAAAAACATGCTACCCCTGCATTTGGAAACCTATCACCATAGCAGGATGTGAGAGTGCGCTTTTTAACATCTCAGTGAATCCCCACTTTACCTTTACGGGACTATTAATTTATAGGCCCCCCGGTCCTGATGGCGCTTTTCGTCAAAGTCTCCCGGAGGTGGTCTCCTCCCTAGTCTTAAAAACTGCTAATTTCACGATTATTGGTGACCTCAACTTGCATATGGATGCCCCACTTTGTTATTCGGTCCATAGCTTGTTAGCAGATCTTGAAGCGCTTCAATTAATTCAAATGGTACAACTACCGACTCACACAGGCGGTCATTTATTAGATCCGTTTTTGACAAATCTTGCTACCAATATCTCAGTGCTTCATCCCAGACCTATGGCCTGGGCTGATCACCATTTGATTGAAATTCGTATCATCACCACTATTTCCTCCCCCAGAAATAACACCCCAGCCAGCCTCAGACGCCCCTGGAGAAACTTGAATTTAGAGCATTTTCACCAGCTTTTGATGAAATACCATCCTCTACCCCCCACCGAAGTTTCCCGTGGCTATGATAGCTTCTGTGAATGGCTAAATCACTCGCTAGATCTGCTTATTCCGGCCAAGTGGAGTAAGACTAGATCCAGTCCTTCCAGCCCTTGGTACGATGAATCCCTCAAAAAACTCAAACTCTCTTGTAAAAAGGCGGAACGCGCATGGCGTAAAACTTATGATACTGACCTCAAGGCGGCTTACAGGGCCGGCACTAGAGTGTATCATCGGGCCATATGCGCAGCTAGGGCTGCTTTTTACTCTCAGGAGATAAAGAACAGCACAAATCCCACCAAGGTCATCTTCAGGGTGTGCAAGGACCTTACAAGCAAAAGGACTGACATTGCTATTCTTGAACCCTCTATGGCACACTGCGAGGATTTAGCCTTGTTTTTTGTCGAAAAGGTGGAGGCCATTTATAGGTCTTTCTCTCAGTTTCCCATCAGGGAGAATACGTCTACATCATTGGTTTCCAAACCATTGTTTGGAAGACAGTGGCAGTGTCCCACTCCGCTTGCTGGCTACTGGATGAGCTGACAAATTTACTTGGTAAACGGTAGAGCGTTACTGATTCATAGCGCTTTTTAAACCTCTTCATTTTAAAATATCTTGCGCACGATTTTAGAGTGTGTACTACACCCACATTGTTTAATAACTTTTTAAAATTTACCCGGAGTGCTGGTCTCGATTTTTGTGCCTGCCCGCCTCGGTCCGACTCGGTAATTATTACCGTTGTGCGGAGGGCGGACAGGTGAGGGCCACACTTCCGGCGAGCGGTTAGCGCTCTAGTGCTCAACTGAGGGCTATTTAGGTGGAGCCTCAGGTTAGCGCAGCTGCGGGGGAAGACAGTGGCAGTGTCCCACTCCGCTTGCTGGCTACTGGATGAGCTGACAAATCTACTTGGTAAACGGTAGAGCGTTACTGATTCATAGCGCTTTTTAAACCTCTTCATTTTAAAATATCATGCGCACGATTTTAGAGTGTGTACTACACCCACATTGTTTAATAACTTTTTAAAATTTACCCGGAGTGCTGGTCTCGATTTCTGTGCCTGCCCGCCTCGGTCCGACTCGGTAATTATTACCGTTGTGCGGAGGGCGGACAGGTGAGGGCCACACTTCCGGCGAGCGGTTAGCGCTCTAGTGCTCAACTGAGGGCTATTTAGCCATCGCCTCACAGGAAGCGCGCAGCGATTGCGCGCAGCCTCATCTCAGCCGAAGACCAGCCAAAGAGCTGCCCGTCTGCGCCCGTCCGCGACAGGACCTGTCGACGGGGCGGGATTCCTACATCATGCCGCCACTTCGCGCTGACAAACACATCAGGTATGATTCCACATTCCTGACCTCACTGAGGCAACTCTCTGCCCCATGTTACGCTGAGGATAACAGACCCTGTTTTAATGGCCCGTTCTCGTGCTACAATTGTCATTACACTTCTCTGTTCCTAAACAATTCCCACGATTTTAGTAAATCTCAAAATGACCTACAATGCATTCTCATGAATGTCCGTTCAATGCCTAAACACCAGACTGAGATCTGGGACCTATTACATTCTCTATCCCCAGACCTATGTTTCATAACTGAGACCTGGCTAAAACCCCATACGGTGGCTGCTATTACTTTAGGAGTACCTATGGGTTATAAACTTCACCACTCTGACCGCCCTGACAAAATTGGCGGTGGCATTGCTATAATTTATAGGGAGTCTATGAAACTGGACATTTTAGATAGACTATGTTGCAGAGATATGGAAACAATGGTTTTTAGAATTATCCTCCCTAATAGAAAGACCATTAAAGGTGCACTTGTTTACCGCCCCCCTCTTCCATGCCCCAGTTTCTCCACATCTCTTTTAGAGATACTTGGCCCTTATATGCGGGCCAATGAAGATTTTCTTCTCCTCGGAGATTTTAATATCCACACTGACCAATGTGACTCTACAGGGACAAAAACTTTGTCGACTGATATGACAACTATCGGTCTAACACAAAAGAATCAGGATCCCACCCACGAAGGCGGTCATTGTATCGACCTGATATATACCAACTTCGATAACATTCGGTGCCATAAACCTATTCAAGTCCACTGGTCAGATCACTTTTTAATGCAGTTCAGCATTTTTAAAGTAAATAAGGGCTCTCCACAGAAACCCCTCCCATCCACCACACGCAGACAGTGGCACAAACCTACACTGGATGCGTTAGAAAAGGCGTGGGAAAAACCCGAGATCAGAGACACTGACGAAGTAGAGCAAAAGCTAACCGTGCTTCAACATACTCTGACGGTAGCTATCGATAAAATTGCCCCTTTGAAAACATTCAGACAGTTTCCGGTGGCCAAACAGGAAAAATGGTACACCGAGGCCCTAAGAAAAGAGAAACAAGAATGCAGAAGGAGGGAGGAGCCAAGATGGCGACCTGAGTGGACGCTCGATTCCCGGCTCCGCAAGCTTATGCGTTCTGCACATATATCCTGTCCGTGAATCCGTGTTTCAGCCGCAGCGGAATGCAGCCACAGCCGCACTGAAGCCCTGGGTGTTCCTCCGGAGTCCCTGCCGGCCAGAATCCCGGAGATATTGCCAGGCCGGGTGTCGGCCGCCATACCCGGGCTCCGAGTCCAGCGCCGCTCCCTGCCACCGTGGACCCTCAGGGCGGCCGCCGCCCATTGGAACCCTGACGGCGCGGATTCCCTGGTTCCCGACGCCGTCACAGGGGCTGTTAGACGGATCACTTCCACTGCGCTCGAGGGCCCCGTTCCGGGAGATCGGCGTCTGGGGGAGAAGTGTATGCTGCAGCTATTGTCCCCCTGGTCGGCGTGGAGACTGACTCGCGGTGGCCGTTGGACGGACCGCGCTATGACTCACCCCCGACTCGCTGCGAGGTGATAATACATCCTCGGTGCAGCTCACCTGCATTGCCCGATCCACGCGGCTGGAATCTACGCTCTCAGGGGCTGAGTCGGCTTTCTTCCTGTGTGGGCCCCCCGATCGATTGAATGGCGGCTGCCCTTACTACAGTGGTGAGGGCGATCTCGCCCTCTGATAGTGTCTCCCTGCTCGGCGGCGGGCTGGAAGCTCCACTGCAAGCCCCACCGCGCACAGAGAGACAGCCTCGCGCCCAGAAGGAGCTGACCTGCCGGGACATTGTTGCTGCGCTCTTCGAGCTTCGGGGGGAAATGCGATCACTGTCCGGTCAGCTAGGGAAGCGGCTGGACGAAGCAGCTCAGCAGGCACGGCGGACCCGGGTGGCTGATCCTCGGCATGGAATGGACTCAGTCCTTTCAGTCGCGACAAGGGAGTGTGACGAGCCGGATGCTGAAGGTGAGGTGGAGATGGCCCTCCGATGCAGCAATTCCTGCGCTGGGCGGATCGGTAGCTCTGCTGGGGATACATTGTTACAGTCAACCACGGGACTTGAGACTTTGTTTTCGGGACTGAAGGTGGGTTTCCGACCCTGGATGTTGCTACAAATGTGTCCCCTTGAGCCTACTGCCTCCCGAGTGTCCTCTCTCCATTTACAGTCTGGATTTCGAGTTTGGTGTTTGGGGATACTTTTATTGATTGCTTGCTGCTCGGATGCTGAGTGTGGACGTCCATTTTGTCCCTACCTCCCTCTTCTTCATCGATGGTGGCCATTTTGTTCTCCGGCACTGTATGTCTTCATTGTTCCCTTCCTTCGTGAGCGGCCATTTTGCTTCTTTGTCCCGGTTGGAGGTGACTCGCAGCAGTGGTCAGGCCTGGAACATATCTGCCGGTCCGGACAGGGGTGATGGTACGATCGTTGTCGCTTTGGTTAGATCGGCTGGCGGAGACCTGGACTGGCACACATTTTGCAATACTGGCTGAGTACTCTATAACATCCTGATGTTTGCTACATGTCGCTGTCGAACTCTCCTGATGTTCACTTCTTAAGCTGGGGGGTGGACTTGTGCTGTGTTGGGGTACTGGGTGTTCTTGAATCGGGTCCACCGGGTTTATAGTTTCTGACATTGTGTTGTACATGGCGCAGGATGTAATGGCGGCGAGGGAGACCGGGAGTTTGGTTGTTGGGTGGGCTCCTCCCCGCTTTTCCCTTTCCCTTTCCTGGGAGTAGTTGGGTAGTGTACTCTTCTTTTTCTCCCGGGACTTATGTGATTTGTGTCTCTTTTTCTCTTCCTTTTCCCTTTTCTTTCTTCTTCTTCAATTCTCTTCTCTTACTGCATTTCGGGTTTTTTGGGGAGATGAAACACTCTGCTAGGGGGGGGCAGGCCGTAGCCTCTGCATGTGTGTAGGGTGGGGGGGTACGTTTTAGTTGGTGTTATTTTCTATGGCGCCTTTTGTTCTTTTCTATTGTTTTCTTTCCTAGGACCGTGTTAGGCAGACTGGGGGATGGGTGGTGGCGCGGTGTTGGTTGGGTATGTTGCGTCCTCCGTTGGGGTGTGCATGCAGTGTGACCGTCCTCTGGCTGGGACTTACATGTTGCGAGTAGCACTGATCGATCCGATTGTTTGCTGTCGAGTCCCACCTGCATGGCCCTAGTTTTCTCTTCTTGTTGGTATCAGTGCGGAATAGTACGACCTGACTTTAATTGTCGCGATGAAAACCTTAAAATTAACCTTCACCGATCCTGAGACATGGTAATGTGATAATTACAGTGTAACCCCTTTAATGCTTGCCTATAACGAATGATATTACTGTGTCGCCGTAAAGTCGCATTGATGCACAGATGTTTTCGTGGCCGGCCGGAAGGTTGTAGGCCCGTATTTGTTCTGACTTGAAGTACAATAAAGGTTTTCAAAAAAAAAAAAAAGAATGCAGAAGGATAGAGAAGAGATGGAGGAAATCACATTCTGAGGAAAATAAAAAAGCACATCGCGCAGCCCAAGCTAATTATTACAAACACATCAAGGCTGCCCGCAAAAACAACATCGCTCAACAGCTCATGGAAGCTGATAACTCTCCTAGAGAATTGTATAGGATTCTTGACACTTTTGTTAAACCTACAGCGTGTATTTGCCCAGATGACTTCTCACTAAGTCTATGCGAAGAAGTGTCATCTTACTTTGAAAATAAAATAGAGTCCATTTATGATAAAATCCTAGGATCCCAACCTAATAGCGATTCCCAAAAGGCCTCCTCCCTCAATGAGAATACTAACTTTACCTTAACTACATTCCCCCCTATAAACATCGAAGAGCTTGACACAATAATGACTCAAGTCAAATCTGGATCTCCGGATGACCTTATTCCCGCCAAAATTCTAACCCCACTTCGTACCCTGTTAGCTCCCTACATTCAGGATATCATCAACCAGTCTCTCAAAGAGGGAAAAGTACCAACTGAATGGAAGAGAGCAGTGGTGAACCCAATCCGCAAGAATGCAGCCCTTCCTTGGACGGAGCTCTCCAACCTCCGTCCTATCTCGCTCCTTCCCTATTACAGCAAGATGGCCGAGAAGCATGTTAATGCACACCTGTCCAACTACATCGAGGCAGCGGGCGGCCTAGACCACTCACAATCTGGTTTTAGGCCCAACCATAGCACCGAATCAGCCCTTCTGTCAGTGACAGATAACATCAGAATGTTACTTGACAGAGGGAGCTCAGTGATTTTGGTGCTATTGGATTTGTCCGCTGCCTTCGACACGGTGTCGCATGAAGTTCTTCTCGGCCGTCTGAAGGGAGTTGGAGTAGAAGGGACCGCCCTTGCGTGGCTGGAAAGCTTCCTTGGAGACAGACAACAAGGTGTCAAACTAGGCTCCTATAAATCTGTCTGCAGGAAGCTTACCAAGGGGGTGCCACAGGGCTCATGTCTAAGCCCCACGTTATTCAACGTATATGTGGCCCCCCTAGCAGAGATCATTAGATCTCACGGGTTTTCACCCATCTCTTATGCTGACGATACTCAGCTGCTTTTCCCCTTTCAAACCGTTACACCCGCAGTCATGCAATCTTTCCAAGACGGTATGAGAGCGGTGGCAGGTTGGATGGCCCAGAACTTTCTCCAATGCAACGTGACCAAAACTGAGGTCATGTTGTTTGGAGGGGCCTCCCTGCTCTGGTCCCCGGAATGGTGGCCACCTGAGCTCGGACCTGTCCCAGCGCCCAAGCAAACCATTAAGAATCTGGGGGTACGCCTGGACCAATCCCTGATTATGAAAGATCATGTCAGTCAGGTTGCGGGAACGTGTTTTCGCACAATTGGTCTTCTACGGCGTATCTTCCCCTTCCTACCAAACATCCATAGGAAGACGCTGGTTCAGGCACTAGTCCTTGGACGAGTGGACTACTGTAATAGTCTACTCATATCTGCCAACCAGGAACAACTTCGCAGACTGCAGGTAGTCACCCCTTCCCGCCCCCTCCTCTCCCATCTTCACTGGCTCCCGGTGCAACAGCGGATTCATTTTAAACTCTGCTGCATTATGCATAAATGCATCTACGGCTCTGGCCCCAAATATTTGAAAGATATCTTTCTTCCTTACTCTCCTGGACGTACCCTGCGCTCCAGCAACACTATGTTGCTATACGTACCTAAAGTAAACAGAGCAAGACAGGGTGGCCGTGCCCCCTCCCTTAAAGGTCCAATGCTGTGGAACTCCCTCCCCCCCCAGCTAAGACAAATTCCTCATCTTCTTAACTTTAGGAAAAAACTGAAAACCTACCTATTTACACAGGACTAACTTAGCTCCCCCTCTGCCCTTTCCCGACCTATAGTTTTGCTTTAACTTTTTCAGAAGCCACGCGCGGAGATACCCCTTCGGGGCTGATTCATGCGCGCTACAAGACTATAAATAAATAAATAAATAAATAAATTATTCCCAGTCCGACTCTGGATGAGTTTAAAGCCTTGACGACAAAAGTCAAATCCGGTTCTCCGGATGACCCCATGAGACCCATTCAATTTCGGGAACTTGCTGAATGCTGCTATCCTGCCCTGCATAGTCTCATCAATCTGTCCTTTAGCACGGGCAGTGTTCCCAAGGCTTGGAAACAAGCAACGGTCATTCCTATTCTTAAAAAACCCGCCCTTGACTCTACTAAACCAGAACACTATCGACCCATTTCCCTTCTCCCCTGGCCAGCCAAATTAGCAGAAGCGCATGCTAATCATATTTTATCATCTCACCTGCAGGAAGCGAATATACTGGATAATTCCCAGAACGGATTCCGTGCGGGTCATAGCACCGAGACTGCTCTTCTGGCTGTGGTGGAGCACATCAGGAAGCTGTTGGACCAGGGTCAGACGGCGGCACTGATCCTATTGGATCTCAGCGCCGCCTTCGATACGGTGTCCCACCAGATTCTTTTACATCGTCTGGTGGAGGCAGGAGTTGGAGAGGTGGCACTTGAGTGGTTTTGTTCCTTTCTTAAGGATCGAGGCTTCAAAGTATCTACACCTCCTTTTGTCTCTGCTTCTCGCCCTATACTTCAGGGCGTTCCCCAAGGATCGGCCCTTAGCCCTACCTTATTTAATTTATATGTTCAGCCATTGGCGGAGGTTGCCCATAGTTTTGGTCTCTCCTTGGTGTCATACGCCGATGACACGCAGCTGGCGGTGGCACTTAATGGCGATTCCAACATGGATGCCCCCACCTTTCAGTCAGCTCTAAAAGCTATGGCTGGCTGGATGGCGAACAATCGACTCCAACTTAATGCCTCTAAGACCGATGTCATTATTTTTGGTAGGGAAAGAGAGATATGGGGAGATCAATGGTGGCCTTTTGAACTAGGCCCTGTCCCCACCCCGGTGACTGAAGTCAGAAACCTCGGGGTGTGGTTTGATGACAAGCTCTCTTTTACTTCCCATACTAAACGTGTGGCTGGCACATGCTTAGGTACTCTGCAGTGTCTTCGACCTATTTTTAAGTTTTTTGATGCGGAGACCAGACAGATTATAGTCCAAGCCCTGGTTCTTACCAGATTGGACTACGCCAGCTCTCTGTTTCTGGGTCTAAATCAGGCCGAGCTATCCCGCCTCCAGAGGGTCCAAAATGCGGCGGCCAGGATGCTAGTCGGCCTCCCGAAGTTTGTCTCGGCTCGTCGAACTATCCAAGATCTCCATTGGCTACCGGTAGGGCAAAGAATTAAGTTTAAAGCTCTCTGCTTAGCTTTTAAAATTCTTAAATTAGCCTCCCCTCCTATTCTCTCACAGACTATTCTTCATTATGTCCCTGCCAGAGCCCTCCGCTCTGCTGGATTAAATCTTGCCATTGTGCCATGTTTTAAAAAAACTAGAATGGGTGGACGCTCCTTCTCAGTGCTGGCTGCAGCCCTTTGGAATTCCCTGCCAGCCCCTCTCCGTTCCATCCCTGACTTGCTTCATTTTAGGAAGGCATTAAAAACCTTCCTATTCTCTACAGTTTAGGCCCTTTTATTTGACCTTCTCTGATGTGTTGTGTTACTCAAATCTCTAAAGCGCCGGGACGCCACTTGGCTGCGGCATCCGCGCGCTATATAAAATAAAATAACATAACATAACATAACATTGACTTTTATCAAAGGATTGAGCCTGAGGCATTGCGTGTAACAGTGTTCCACAAACCTTCAAATTTATTCAAAAGTTCCGCCCTCTAGTGGCGTTCCTCAGTGGGCTATTGAAATGTCTGCTGGGACTTGAGGTTTCCTGTTGCACACCAGTTGGTGATGCTGTATATTTTGTTTTGTATGTTTTTGTTAAAATAAAAGTTATTTTCTTTTCCATTGCTGACTCCATAGCATTACCTCCTTTTCAAGGCTGCTTCAACACCATCCCGAAGCCAGTCTTCGGTGTCACCTGCTGAACCCTTTTTGTGTGCACGCTTATTCCAAAGCGGTTCACTTGCGGGCAGCAATGGCGCACTGAGCTGGTGGTGCGATCCTCACGGCAGAACCACGCCGTAATTATGTAAACAACACCCTTCTCCTCGAAAAGGGAAACAAGCCTCACTCTCAGCAATGAGGAAAATCATTTTATTGTTCTTGCAGGCATTCCTGACGCGTTTCAGTCAGCATTGACTTTTATCAAAGGATTGAGCCCGTGGCATTGCGTGTAACAGGGTTCCACAAACCTTCAAATGTATTCAAAAGTTCCGCCCTCTAGTGGGCTTCCTCAGTGGGCTATTGAAATGTCTGCTGGGACTTGAGGTTTCCTGTTGCACGCCAGTTGGTGATGCTGTATATTTTGTTTTGTATGTTTTTGTTAAAATAAAAGTTATTTTCTTTTCCATCGCTGACTCCATAGCATTACCTCCTTTTCAAGGCTGCTTGGACACCATCCCGAAGCCAGTCTTCGGTGTCACCTGCTGAACCCTTTTCGTGTGCACGATTCTTCCAAAGCAGTTCACTTGCGGGCAGCAATGGCGCACTGAGCTGGTGGTGCGATCCTCACGGCAGAACCACGCCGTAATTATGTAAACAACACCCTTCTCTTTGAAAAGGGAAATGAGCCACACTCTCAGCAAGGAGGAAAATCATTTTATTGTTCTTGCAGGCATTCCTGACGCGTTTCAGTCAGCATTGACTTTTATAAAAGGATTGAGCCTGAGGCATTGCGTGTAACAGGGTTCCACAAACCTTCAAATTTATTTAAAAGTTCCGCCCTCTAGTGGGCTTCCTCAGTGGGCTATTGAAATGTCTGCTGGGACTTGAGGTTTCCTGTTGCACGCCAGTTGGTGATGCTGTATATTTTGTTTTGTATGTTTTTGTTAAAATAAAAGTTCTTTTCTTTTCCATCGCTGACTCCATAGCATTACCTCCTTTTCAAGGCTGCTTGGACACCATTCCGAAGCCAGTCTTCGGTGTCACCTGCTGAACCCTTTTCGTGTGCACGATTCTTCCAAAGCGGTTCACTTACGGGCAGCAATGGCGCACTGAGCTGGTGGTGTGATCCTCACGGCAGAACCACGCCGTAATTATGTAAACAACACCCTTCTCCTCGAAAAAGGAAACAAGCCGCACTCTCAGCAATGAGGAAAATCATTTTATTGTTCTTGCAGGCATTCCTGATGCGTTTCAATCAGCATTGACTTTTATCAAAGGATTGAGCCTGAGGCATTGCGTGTAACAGGGTTCCACAAACCTTCAAATGTATTCAAAAGTTCCGCTCTCTAGTGGGCTTCCTCAGTGGGCTATTGAAATATCTGCTGGGACTTGAGGTTTCCTGTTGCACGCCAGTTGGTGATGCTGTATATTTTGTTTTGTATGTTTTTGTTAAAATAAAAGTTCTTTTCTTTTCCATCGCTGACTCCATAGCATTACCTCCTTTTCAAGGCTGCAAGGACACCATTCCGAAGCCAGTCTTCGGTGTCACCTGCTGAACCCTTTTCGTGTGCACGATTCTTCCAAAGCGGTTCACTTGCGGGCAGCAATGGCGCACTGAGCTGCTGGTGCGATCCTCATGGCAGAACCACGCCGTAATTATGTAAACAACACCCTTTTCTTTGAAAAGGGAAACGAGCCTCACTCTCATCAATGAGAAAAATTATTTAATTGTTCTTGCAGGCATTCCTGACGCGTTTCAGTCAGCATTGACTTTTATCAAAGGATTGAGCCTGAGGCATTGCATGTAACAGGGTTCCACAAACCTTCAAATTTATTCAAAAGGTCCGCCCTCTAGTGAGCTTCCTTAGTGGGCTATTGAAATGTTTGCTGGGACTTGAGGTTTCCTGTTGCACTCCAGTTGGTGATGTTGTATATTTTGTTTTGTATGTTTTTGTTAAAATAAAAGTTCTTTTCTTTTCCATTGCTGACTCCATAGCGTTACCTCCTTTTCAAGGCTGCTTGGACGCAATCCCGAAGCCAGTCTTCGGTGTCACCTGCTGAACCCTTTTCGTGTGCACGATTCTTCCAAATGTATAAAAAAATTCCCTGAAAAAACCATAGGTTTCAGGCATGTTATAGTTAGAAATTAGCATTTAAAAAAACCTTAGAAATTCAATTAAAAAAACAGAGAAATTCCGCCGTTATAGTTAGTTCAGCTAACTATAACTTGCGCCCCCGCAGTGCACTGCTGATGACGTCACATATTACATCATTGATGACATGGTCAGTGACATCACTGATGACATCATCCAGATGGCGCCCTGAAACAGAGTAGCGAGTGGAAGGAACACTGGTGGCGAGTCCGGACCAAGTTACGGAAGACAGGCAGTAGATGTCGGAGCTTGAGACGTGCTCACTGCTCTGTGTGTGAGCAAATGATACCAGTGAGTACGGAGCCAGAATCCAGCTAGATCAATACCCTGCCAGTGGTAGCACCCGTGTGGGAGGGGTAGCGTTCCCATGAGCGGACGGTGCTTTCGCACCTGACGGCGTCCTTTTCCATCGCTGGAGGAGTGGGGGTTGCTTCTTTGCCTGGCCTGATCCCGTGACTGAAACGGCAAGAACAGCTGAGCGCCCCCTCTCCCCAAAAGCTCTTTGGCCTTTGATACGGCCGGCGGGGACAGGCTGCTTCATCACCGAGGCACGGTAGGGGACGGTAGAGCGGTCTGAGGCAGGGGGTATCAGCGAAGCGGAAACAGTGAGAAGCGGAACTCTGCTGTGGACAGGTCATTGGGGTCTACGCCTGCTCACCCGGATCGGGAAGCAGCTGCCGAGGCTGAGGGCGCCAAGAGGGGCTGGAGGTGGTGAGGTTGCTTATTTGAACTGTGTAGCTGGGCACCCGATGGGACAGATAAACTCTAAAATTGGAAACCCAGGGAAGAGGGCCCTTCAACTGTTGGTGAGGTAGGACCTACATAATCTGACGCTCACACAAGCACGCGGTAAGTCAACCACGGGTGCCAGGATTCGCGATGTGGTCGTGTTAGACCTGGGACCCACTGTGTATCGCAAAGAGGTGGGAAGGAGGCCCCCTGCCTAGTAGAATACCAGTTATGAGAACGCGTTTGGCGTGTGTTTCCACTTCTAGCATGTTACACTCTGCACGCATTTATTAATGCCAGAGTGTAACAGTGGAATGATTTTTGGGTTATCATTTAGTCGTGAGAGTAGAATTCCACACTCTCCCCAGGGTCTCTATTTATTTAAGAGCACAGGGAAATCTTAGAGGCATCTTTAGAATGGCACCACATGGCTGCGATTTGATACTATCAGCGCGCTATGTACGGCCTATTGGCCTGAGCGCCATGACATAAGAGCAGAAAACGTATCTTTGTCTGGGACGATAAAGAAGGATTCAAACCTCCTGCTTTTGTCGTATTGCACTAAGCCTATATTAAGCAAGCATATAGCTACTTTTGAGAAGGGTGAAGGATCTTATATAAATTTGGCCCTAGGCATATATCACCAACATCAAGCCACAAATCAGGGTCACTATTAGGACAAATGTAATGAAGTTGTTGGCCATGCTGCATGCATTTTATAAACTGTTAGACATGTGACAATTGATTAAATAGAATGCTGGGATATCAGATCACGTTTTGGTCTTCTCTCTTCGGGGGGGGGGGCGATGATTTGAATTATTACATTGGCCATCCATAGGCCTGACCTCCCATGAAGGTATTTGGGAATAACACCCGTATGAAAATAATATAATTGTGGAATCAGCACGAGTTACCACAACAGTTGCCAGATCTTCAGAAATATAATGGTGAGTGTTCTCATGGGCACCACATGTACAGTGGGGAGGGGGTAACTATGTATAATGTAAGACAATCCCACTTATGATCTCGATGATCCTTACCTAATTATGCAGGACTCCAACATAGGATTAGGAAGGTGGAGATAATCACAAGAATTGGAAAAATAAACGCAGGATTCCCACCCAGGGTAGGTCTAAATAATGAAAAGGGAGCAATGAACTCCAATATATGTATAGAATAGGACCTATAGATTGGAAACTAATGTTGCTATATTCCATTATAGAATAGAAACTATATAGCTGGTGTTTGGAGCCAAAGTGAGCCCCGCCTACCACAAGCGGAGGATACTGAATCATCAGGTCCACCCAAGGGAAACATTCAGGTGGGTCAGGTGTGATCACGAGCTCGAGTGCTATGAATATGAGAGGGATGTATGAGAAGGGGCAGACCCTGGTGGCCAATCACATGCATTATGCATCAAAATGTTTTTGTGTTTTTCGGTAAATGTTTTTAATTAGCTTTTTTTATTAGGATCTATCTGGGACTCCAATGATAAATGAATTTGTGATATGGATATCCCCGGTGTCTAGGGGTCTATAGGTTTTTGACACAGAAATAAGTGGGTGGGGATGGGTTTCTCCTTTAGGTTATGATAATATATATACACTTTTTATATTTATAGGGACTTTTTCAAGGGAGACTGTATATCATATTTTGACTTGAAGGTGGTCGCAATAAGAATAACACCACCGAAACGCATCAACGCATTCGTTTACAGTATTGGGTTGTATCCAAGGAATGTGTGAGGATCTAATAGAATATAGAGGGCTGTAGACTCCAACACACATGAGCAGATACATTCCATAGGTAACAACTTTACTAATGATGTGATTACTTGTTTACACTGAATTTTTGCTGTGTCTCCTAGTTCTTTTACATTGTTTTGTTTATATTGATGTACTGTTTTTAACGTTATTCTTCATGTACTTGAAGTGCTTTTAACCGAAAAATTTGATATAGAAGTTAAATTTCAAATAAAATAACCTTTTTATGTATGTCTTTGCCATTCTCATCATATACGTGTTGATTGACTAGTATGGTCTGGGGGTCTTGAAGTGTATGTGGATAAGTATGAAAGCATGAGATAATGAAATAGGGATTTTTGTAAAACTAACAATTCACCCAAGAGAGTTGTGTCTTTTACTTACCCGAGGGGACGGAGCCACATCAGTCAACGGTATCGGACTTGCCACTGCAGACAACGTGAGGCCACAGCTGAGAGGAGACCACAAGTGAATGGAAGCCCTGGAAAGACCGACCCGAACACCGTGGGGGGACAGCCAGCAGCACCAACAAGGTCTCCGAGTCCCAGCAGCTCGTTGGACCAGTGGCGCCTCTTTCCGCGCCCGGAGGAGCGTTAAAGCTTGTGGTGGGCTCTCGCAGCGCGGGAAGCCCGGTAAAAACAGATGCGAACGCCGTGAGGGGAAACGGCCAGCAGCACCAACAAGGACTCCGATTTCCAGCAGCCCGTGTGTCCTGTGACGCCTCTTTCCGTGCCCGGAGGCGCGTTAAAGCCTGTGGTTGGGTCATGCAGTGCGGGACGCATGAGGGAGTGCCCGGGCCACCCGTTTGCGCCCGTCTGCACCCCTCTGCGCCCTTCAGAGGCCGGAAGAGGCTGGGCTGGCTCACATTATCATCATATGTTGTTCTAGTGGACTTCTAATGGACCCTTTTTTGGACTGAAACAGCAAGGTACGAGGACATAACGTAGCTATTATAATAATTGTGAATACTGATACATGACTCAGAAAAAAAAGAGAAAACACAAGTCGCTAACAGGTCAAGGGGCTGTGGCGAAACTGGATGCCTACTTGCTAAGGGCTGAGTCTGCTCTTCTTCATGAAATCGCTCTCACTGAGCGCAGACTGTCTCTAGAAACAAACTATATCTACTTCAGCTTGCAACGCCCGGCCCTGTAGAGTACATTGATTCCCTGCTTATCTCACCACTGATGAACGAGCGGCTAGATTTGGTACTTGAGTCAGAGTCTATTGACATCCCTAAGACAAGTGACATTACTACTAGGCACAAGGTATTAAATAGAGGTCAAAAAGGTCAAATCAGCCAGGGGAGCAGCCCTGCTCCCCCGATCAAGAAAAGAAAGGTACAAAAGGGGGTGGTGATGGACGGAGCATCTGAATCAATCAAACACTCACACCAGGTCAAAAGATCTGGGTTTAATCCATCACCGTTCTGTAGCCCACTCTGCCACCCCAGTTCAGATATGACTATATGCAAATCAGTCTGACCCTGTGCCTCATGGGAACAGTGCAGCCCGAACTGCCAAGCCATGTCTTCCCTGGACCGGAAACAAGCTTCTGAGGACCGGTTTCTGGCATTCCAGCCGTCTTCAGCCCGGCTTGCTTGAATCCAGTGGCAAAGTGAGCAAGGGACTCACCTCTGAGCATGCCCTGCCACACTTATGGCGGCCAAAAGCGGTACAAAAAGGGGTGGTGATGGACAGAGCATCTGAATCAATCAAACACTCACACCCAGTCAAAAGATCTGGGTTTAATCCATCACCGTTCTTTAGCCCACTCTGCCACCCCAGTTCAGACATGGCTATATGCAAATAAGTCTGACCCTGTGCCTCATGGGAACAGTCCAGCCCGAACTGCCAAGCCATGTCTTCCCTGGACCGGAAACAAGCCCCCGAGGACCGGTTTCTGGCATTCCAGCCGTCTTCACTCCTCTTCTGTCACATGCACTCCCTATAACTCAGCCACACTCCCTCACTTATCTTTCTTTGCTCCCTCACTCAGTCCCTTTCTGTCATTCTTTCCTTCACTACCTCTATCCCCTCACTTCCTCACTCCCCTTGCCATACCTTCTCTCACTTTTATCCACCCTCTTTCATCCCTCTTTACTCATGCTCTCTGTCGTTCTTTCACCCTCCTTCACCCCTGTTCCCTTAGTAAGCATGGGCGAATTTTGCGGATCTCGCGTTCGCGAATTTTGCGGATTTGCGGATTCGCAATCCGCAAAATCCGCGAATTCCCGCGAATTTGCGGATTTTTTTTTTTTTTGTGTTCGCCCGTGTTTCTGCCAGTTCGCGAGGGTTTTTACAATTTCGCAATTTGCGAACTTACCTGTCGGGTCGCAAGTTTTGCGAACTTGTTGTTTCTACATGTCCAGCCTGTTTGGGACACTCTTCTTCATCACTGCCACTCTCTGTCACCACTGCCACTCTCTGACTACTCATGCCACCCTCTGGCCCACCCATGCCACCCTCTGTTTCATCACCACACCCTCTGGTTGTCCAGTGTACATTATTTTCGGCAAAGCAAAGCACACCTTCCCTGCCTCATGTGACCTGAATTAATTTGGGGCTGATTAATGTGTCACAGAATATTTTTTTAGCTGGCACCTGCTTCCTTAGTGCGCCCTGATTAGTGATCTTTTGCACTTGCTAAGTGCTTTCATTGTTGCAAAATTAGTTACAACACCTGCCCTGCCCCAACTGACAATAATGAATTAGGGGCTAATTAATGTGTCACTGAAAGAATTTAAAGTTCCAGCCTGGCACCTGCTTGTCTGCTCCTTTAGCTGTAAATCAGGATCTTTGTGGCATACAGTTAAGGTCAGAGCAGGGTCACACAATAGTTGCAAGCAGGCAACCGAATTCTGGAGGGCCCCCTCAGGAAGCACTACAAAGAATCGTTACAAATCATGAGGTTGACCTTTTGCACCTGCTCATTGCTTTTGCTTTTGCTGAAATCGTTTTTCGGTTTTTTTCGCGCTATTCGCGGGGCGCGGCGTCGTGCGAAACCGACCGCGGAAGCCGCCAATTCGTGCAAATGAGCATTTTATTTTTTTGCGGCTTGTTGTTTCGCGAGTTTTTTTGCAGTATTCGCGAGCCGCTTGCAGCGCAACACGCGAATTTACCCCAAGGTCGAGTACGGGCGCGGCCATTTTGTTTGCGTGACGTATTTCCGTTTCCGCCCGCTATGTATAATCTCGCGCAGTAAGCGCATTGCGAGTAGAGGTTCGCACGAGATCGCGCGGGAAATCTAGAGGTTCGCACGAGATCGCGAGGAAAATCTCGCGCGAACTTACTTTCGCGCTCGTGAACGGGCGCCGGCCATCTTGTTTTTCATTCATTTCCTGTGTCTGGGCATGGTGTTTAATCCTCTTGGTATCTTTGCCATCCTTTGCTTGTTTTCAGTTTTTTTTTTACGATTTTGCTTCTTATCTATCCCTCTCTTTTCCTAGCTGTATATTTTTGTCTTTTCTGCTATTTTTCTTTACTTTTAAACTACTTTTTTAAACTCTTTTCTTTTCTTCTTCCCTATCCTATTCTTTCTTAATTTTCTACTTCTTCCTACCTTACCTGCCCAGACCATGGTCAAGCCAGGCACCGTGAAGCTGCCCAGGCACTTGAGGGCCGCAGCGGCGGCGGGGAGTAGTGCTGGACCCAGTGGCAGGACAGCATGCGGGAGATTGAGGGGGGAGCAGGTGACGCGACGGGAGATATTCAGCCCGGAGCAAGTGGGCGCGCTGGTCTACTTCGTCCAGCGCCGCCTGCCCAGGACCATCGCGGGAGGCGGCAGGATCGCGGCCGGCGGCTACAACATGCGGGAGCACCGGAAGCGGTGGGAGAAGGTGTGCTGGGCCATATCCCACCTCTACAGGGTCCAGCGCACCTACAGCCAGGTCACCCATCGCTGGACGGACCTCCTGGACCGCGAGCGCGACCTGCTGGACCAGCTCGGCTTGGAGATCCCCGGGCTTGGTGAGTAGTAGTAGCCATTTAATCACTCACTACTATGATGTTTTCTCCTGCTCTGTGTTGTTGTATTGCAAATATTTGTTTTTTACATGGAGCAAGCCAATAATGCCGCTGATGACGATTACATTGTAGTTAAATTATATTTCAAAATCTTCTGTGCATTTCAGGTGCACTGCTCTCCTTCTCAGTGGCGTTGCTACTATGCTTATTTGTTTTCTATTTCGTGGTCTCATTGGCCTGAGTAACTATTATGTATGAGTGTACTTTACAGAACTGCGTAATGCTAGACACTAGGGGGCAGATTACATTTACAAGCCCCTTGCGCCACGTTTACGTTGCCTTGCGTGACGCAACAGCGGCGTAAACGTGCCGCATCCCTGCGAGTCATTTACAGCATGACGCATCTAGGGAGATGCGTCACGTTATAAAGCCATGGGCCTGCACCACAATGGGTGCGTTCCTAGTACGCAGGGTGGGCGGTCCAGCGGCTGTGCGCCTCGCAAAATTGCCTGCGTGAAATGTACAAGATTTAACGCAGGCACTTCTGCGACGCTGCTACGTCAATTCAATTCCTTATGTCTGCTCGAAGCAGGCGAAAGGACTGACACAGCATGTTAAGTATTGGGTGGCCCTGAGCATTACTGGAGTTGCATTGCGTTGGCGACGTGACTCCAGCGATGCGCCGCTCTTACGTGACGAGATGCGTCACGCAAGTGCCTACCCTTGCGCCAGGGCGCGCCGCATTGTAAATGAGGCACATCTGCCGTGTCGCAAGGGTAGTTTTGCGTGACGCATTTGATGATGATCTGGCGCATCTCTGGAGATGCGCCAGAACGCGTAAGTAAGTATGCCCCTAAGGGGCAGAATTGCAATTACCGTCGCATACCTGCAAAGTAGCAGGGATGCGCCATTAATTGTGCGGCCCGCTACCACCACCAAACATGGTGCGCCGTATTTGCAATGCGGCGCACCATGGGCCCAAAACGTCACCGAAGCTTTACTGCTGGAGTTGCGTCGCAACGATGGCGCAGCTCCATCAATGCTCTGGGGTACCCTATCTCCCCAATGCTGGGTCAAGCCGTACGTCTGCTTCAAGCAGGTGCAGGGTTTGTGTGACGCATCATTGTCCTAAAGGTGACTGATTGATATTTTGTAGATTTCCCTCAGCCACTATTAGGATGTGTTCCAGCGCAGGAATGCCCTCCCTTGCGCCGGAACGCCCCCTGATGGCGCAGGGCTTTATAACGGGATGCATCTCCCAAATGCGTCACGTTGTTATAATATTATACGCCGCACCATGGCGCCCTTTTTTGTTTAGCTGCTGCGTCACAAAAGTCACGCAAGAACGGCGCAAAAGAGCCGCAAGGGCTTAAATCTGCCCCTTCCTTTGTAACCCTGACAATAAGAAAAATAGTGGCGGTGGATTGATAGTTTGACTATTTAAATGACTGGTAATGTAGCAGGCAACTGTTAGTGTTGTCACTGATCTGACTGAAATCACAATGGAGTTTGTCTGTCACTTTGCGTCTTGCCTGCGGACTGCGGACTGCCAGTCCTAGGTGAACGTTTCAGTACTTTGTTTAGTGAGTTACGTGACTTTCGAAGTCACAGGTCCGCAAATAAATGAAAAGTAACCATAATCAATATAATTTCGCGGAAATATTTTGTTATTGTTCTTTTGAAATGTTTGATTTGGTTGACATTGACAAGCAACAATCATCCATGTTTTCTGTTCTTTCTTTCATGTTGTACGTCAGCTCCCCCCAGGGGCGAGAGGAGGACACAGGAGCAGCAGGCGGGGGATGCTGTTCAACAGGGCCAGGATCGGGCAGGCGAGGGCTCCTCTGCTGGCCCCAGTAAGTTTTCATTTTAGACTAGTACCTATTTTTCCTAGCGTTCCTCATTTGACTTTTTTCAAAATTGTCTTTGCTCTTCTTGTAGACTGTATCTAAATTCTTATCCTGCCTCTACTATGACTCCCTGTGGTATTACTAGATTATTCTTATTAGTCTGTCTGTGTAGCTAACTAAGATTGCACGGTTGGCGAAACTCCCATGATTCTAGTCAGCAATAGCTCTATCAACTTAGTGCAGTCCTCTGGGATTGTCCATAATGTCTTTTGAAGTGTTCTATCTGGACTCATGCTTGCAAAAATTGCAAAACCTTTCGCTCAGTCACTCTAGTCTGGACCAAAAAACACAGATTGTATTTAAGTTTAAAAGCTTTATTAAAAGTAAACACATTTATTAAAATGAAGTCATAATAAAACTAAACGTTTAACTGATAATGGAAAAGTGGTTAGTGCTGACGATTAATTGAAGACATTTCTTGTGGTCGAGCCGAGCTCTCACCTGGTTTCAACTTGATCTTGTTGTTAGAAGTCCATCTTCTGTCTATGTGGAGAAAAATGGTGCGTGTTAAAAAAACAGCCTTCATCAGTTGTGCCAAAAAGTGCAGCAAGACAACCTTCCCTGGAAAAAGGGACATTTTTTTTAACTTTAACGTAGACAGTCACAAATTACATTGTTTTCACATGTCTTCATTCCTAGACCAAATACTAGTGACTAGTGAGTGCTTTATTCTAACATTGTTACATGTACTTTGTAGGTGGAACATCTGGTGGCGGGGCCAGTGTGGAGGTGGTGGTGCTCTACACGGAGGCGGAGGCCGATTGTTCAGGGGAGGAGGCGGCGGCGGCGGCTGTGAGAGTTGAGACGGTGGTGGTGGCGGCCAGAGGTAAGCTCTTATATATTCCTTACTTATTGAGATTGAAGACTAGCTGGGAAGGCAAGAATATGAGATGCATGGCTGGGTGAATGATGAAGCAATGATGGGTGGAAGGACAACAGCCTGGGTGGGTGACACAGAAACTGTATGTGTCCATATATCTGGATCATGCTACTATCTGACTCTTAGATAGCATATGTGTATCTAGAGCAGGGGTACTCCTAGTACGGCCCGCGGGCCGGTGGTGGCCCGGCAAGCCTTCCTTGGCGGTGCGCAGACCTTGCAGACAATCACTGCTCCCCCGGCCCCCACAGAGCAGAGGCTTTTTTGTATTTCACCTGTTAGCGCCCCTGCATCTCCACTCTGACAATCACTGCTCCCCCCGGCCCCCACAGAGCAGAGTGGAGATGCAAGGCCACAAAGAGGTGAAATAGAACAAAGCCTCTGCTCTGTGGGGCCGGGCAAGCAGTGATTGTCAGGGTGGAGAAGCAGGGGCGCTAAAACAAACAAAGCCTCAATAATATGTTAATGGTCTTTTAAAGACCTGTTAAGTACTTTGGTGTTGTTGTCTGTGTGTGCGCGTTGAGGAAGCGGTCTCAACCCGGGCTGAAGGCTGACACAGATAGACACACACACAGTGAGATGACAGAGGGGGAGGGAGAGGGAGGGCAGGAGGGAGAGAGAGATGGAGGGAGGGCAGGAGGGAGAGCAGGAGGGAGAGAGATGTATGTAAATGCTGGGTCTGGTGGCTCAGTGGATGAGGGCATCTGCTGCAGGGACCTGTGTGCAACCTCATGGTCACAAGTTATCGTTTTGCTTTAGCCCCGCCCCCTCTGACTCCGCCCCCACCAGTGCGGCCCTCTGCCCCAAACTACACTGTAAATGTAGCCCCTGAGAGAAAGTTTGTGAGTACCCATGATCTAGAGAGAGTAGACGGTCAGTGGATGAACTAAGTGTAACTTTGAAGAGCATGTAACACTGCACCCGCACGTCCGTTCCAGTGTAGGAAAGGCAAGGAAAAGAACTTTTAATTTTGTCCAAATACTACCATAAATAGTAGCAGTAGTTTGTATTGCAAGCACTGCATAGATCCGGTTATTATGGTGGCCACTCCCTACCTCTCTTAATAAGTTTAGTAGTACTCAGTCATTCATGTGTGGATGTATCACTGGTCACTCAATAAAAAGCAAAGCACCTAAAGTCATCCTATATATAAGCAAAAACATCCCATGTGAAGTGATAGATAATCAGATTATTTATCTTCTTCAATTTTCCATTTCTAGTACTCATTTCCACTGTAGGGTGAAAGTTAAATTAATTAAGCAGTAGCCCTTGAGTTGTAACAGAGTATTCTCAGTGCCACCCGTAATAGAAAAGTAAGAGCTTCACCACCTGCATGTACTGGACGGGTACAGTAACGCAACGGCAACGCAAGTCTAGGTCACTCCTCATGGCGTGCGTCTCTTTTTCTCGGGTGCAAGTTTACTGCGCTGGCATTATGCCGGCTTGCAGAAAATAACGTACCAATTTTCCAAAACAAGAGATAAGAAGAAGAATAAGACTGGTGTACTTTCATAGTCGACTCCAATGGAAGTCCACAGTGCTCGTAGAATTTGTTCCTTAAACTCCCACTAATGTTAGAGCAAGGATGAAGAAGTGTGAGGTTAGATAGATACTGGCCTCAATAGTTATGTAATGCGCTTGCAAGTTGCTAGTTGTACTGCAACACAAATTTCTGCTGAATGATTGAGTTAATCTTAAAGAGCATTGGTTACAGACTATGTCTTTCTTTCTTCATATAGGTTCTCCTTCCAAACGAACAAGGAGGAAGGAGCTGGCTAGAGCGGCCCGGCAACGGAGGATCGAGGCCACTGTTGCGGAATATCGGCGGCTGGTGGCCCTGGAGGACGTGGAAAGTGTGCAGTCGACAACTACAACAACGTCGTCTGCATCGGCCTCCGTGGCCCCACGGGCTGCCACCCAGCACAGTGGTCCACCCAGACTGAGCCGGGCTGCCAAAGGCAAACGCCACCGCCGAGCAGCAAGGCCAACAGCTGCCTCTCACAGGCATTGCACCTGCAAGGCAGTGAAGGCACGCCTGCGCCGCACTACCCTGATGGTGTCCCGCCTTCAGCAGGAGCTCGCCTTGCTCCGTGAGGAGCATGATGCCCTGGCCCAAAAAGTTAACAGCATCCACCCATAGTGTCCCTTGCCCCTTTTTTAGAGACTTTTGGGGGGTGGGAATTGGGAGTTGGGTTTTTGGGGACTTTTGAAGGACAATCGTTGGGGTTAGGGAGGGTCTTGCGGGAGATTATTTTGTTAGGGATATAAATATACTTTTTCAAACTTTATCTGAGCATACCTGTTTTTTACTGCTTGCCTGGTGGGTGGGGGTTTAACGTTGACTGTTTTCCTGAAAGTTTAGTTCCATTTTCTTCCTTTAAGTGTAAATGCCCAAATGTTTTCAACACTAAGTGCCTCTCACAGACTAAGTGAAGTGAATCCAAGAGTCCTAGGACTTTAGTAGTACTACCTTCAGTCTCTCGTCTCTCGTACTAATACTCCATTATACCCCCAAACCACCAAACGCTTATCTTACCTGTAATTTGTGTTTGAAAGTAGGGCTAGACCCAGGGCTGGCTCCACGGGAAACACCGAATAACGTTGGCAATCTTGGTCGGATAAAATTTCCTCATAGCGGTGGTACTAGTGGTGTGACACAGTGGCAGTTGCATGCCTATGAAAAAAAAGAAAATGAAATCTGGTTTGTCCTCCTGAGCAATTCAACGGTACAACTGAGAATATAGCAGGTGACAGAAGTACAGTAGAGCAGTGCCACATTGTAGCCTAACAAATGGTAAAGTATAACTACTAATTCGGTTGAAGTTCTTTCACATTAGCAATGGTTCTTTGTCAAGCAGAGTAAGAATATATCATCGACAACTGTGGAAAGAAAGAATGCGACAGTACAGGGCCTGTGTGGAATTATTGATAACGATATTCAACATAAGGTCTCTGTAGCCAGATACCCGAGAGCCTTGCTGGTCACTATAAATCCATTCACAACAACACTCAATGGGGTTGGTCTGGAAGGTGTCAGGTTTACTCCCCGTGATCCAGTCGATGCAAATATGGTTCCACCTCCAAATGTCACCAACACCCAGAAGTGTAAACACAGGGTGTTCGAGGCATTAGGCGGGGGAGAAAAATAACAAACTAAAATAAAAAATGTGGGATGGGTAAAGGTAGGGTCAGCAGGGAAAGGATACCTGTAACAGAAGACAAGACAGGCATCAGTGAAGTGCTGTCCTAACATACAAGGGTACTCTCATATAGTCTCACTAAATAACCAAGGAAGTAGACAAGTACCTGAGCACCAAGAAAACATGACCTTGGATAGGAAATACTATAGCCCTTCTGCCACAATCTGTGAGGAAGGCCTAAGAAACACATAAACATATAGTTAACGAACACACTCCTGTCGCACCAAACACACTCGCGTTATACTAAGACATCAAACCCACTACTCACAACATACCACAAACTTGGTAGAGGACTCAATGTACAAAGGGGGTTCCAAATAGTCAAAGCAAAGATGTATGGTCCAACAAAAAGGAAGAGGGAAACGGTAGTGTGTAGGAAGCAAGAACTACAACACTGCGCTCTCTAAGTAATGACCCAGTAGAGAATCTTTGGTGAAGGTCAAACAGAAAAACGTAGTTGCGACCACCACTGAATTCTGCCAACAACACACCCCACGGTGCACTACACAAAGAGAACTGGGGTAGCCTGTAGTTACCTCACTACATGCCCAGTTATGGAGGTCCTTTGAAATACACAGTTATACAACGGAGACGCGTAGTTGTCCTTACTACCGTGCTCCGTTTTAATAGTACAAAAACGATCCCCGATGTGAACGCTAACACGTGGTATAGACCGCCACTGTGCTCCGCCACACACAATTCAACCAAACAGGAATTCATCAAAGGTAGAATTCTGTTAGAAAACAGTCACAGAACCTCCCTTAACAATCCGTTCAGGCAGTAATCAGCTGACCGCACGGGCGGCCGAAGAGTTTAGAGCGGCTTTACCTGAAGACGCGTGAAGTCCGTCTACCGCCAAGGACAGAACACGGAAGCGCTCCCCACTGAGCCTCAGGGGGGGGGGGGAAGGTGATAGTCCACAGGAGACACGATAGAAAAGCATGCAGAGCGTCCGCTCTCATGCCGGTGCAGAACAGAAACCAGAATAACGCGCAACAGGAAGCGCGTCTGTTCCCCAGATAAACTTCCTGCAAGTCTCCCGCCTACTCATGGGAAATGTAGTTTCATAGTACGGTAGGCGCTTAGGGGCTGCGTAACCTGACAGAAGGTATAGTAGATAGAAAAGGAGAAATTGCTTTTTTTCTAGGTGTCCCCTCACTCACCAGGGTTGCCCCTTGGTGACATGCTTCATCATTGGGGCCATCCCAGTCCTCTACGGCCTGGGGCGTGCTGCGACTTGCGAATTACGTAGGAGCACTTACAAATGACTATGTGTGGTGCAGATGTGATAGTGGAGTGGACTAAGTGATGTGTTAAGGGATCAATTTAGAAGCCTAGAGAGAGCCAAGAAATGCAGTCACAGTCAGAGAAAAAGGCAAGGGATACTGTATCTATGTGGTTGTAGTGGTCCTGTTGGAAGTGGTAAGTAAGTTGCCTGCAGAAAAAAAATCCTCCTATTAGCGGCACTCCTCCATTGCAGCCGACGCTTCGTCCATCGATGTTGGTCACCAGAAGACACCCTGTAAAAAAAAGCACAGCATAGACAAACAATTGAACATAAACAATTCTTTGGGTACAAACCTATCCATCAATCTTTGAAAGTGCATGCACTACTGCATGCATGTCAGTGAAAAGTAAGTAGTACATTCGACAACTGTGGAAGAAAGAATGCAACAGTAAAGGGCCTATGTGTAAATTATTGTTAACGATATTCAACATAAGGTCTCTGTAGCCAGATACCCAAGAGCCTTGCTGGTCACTATAAATCCATTCACAACAACATTCAGTGGGGTTGGTCTGGAAGGTATAGTAGATAGAAAAGGAGAAATTGCTTTTTTTCTAGGTGTCCCCTCACTCACCAGGGTTGCCCCTTGGTGACATGCTTCATCATTGGGGCCATCCCAGTCCTCTACGGCCTGGGGCGTGCTGCGACTTGCGAATTACGTAGGAGCACTTACAAATGACTAGGTGTGGTGCAGATGTGATAGTGGAGTGGACTAAGTGATGTGTTAAGGGATCAATGTAGAAGCCGAGAGAGAGCCAAGAAATGCAGTCACAGTCAGAGAAAAAGGCAAGGGATACTGTATCTATGTGGTTGTAGTGGTCCTGTTGGAAGTGGTAAGTAAGTTGCCTGCAGAAAAAAATCCTCCTATTAGCGGCACTCCTCCATTGCAGCCGACGCTTCGTCCATCGATGTTGGTCACCAGAAGACACCCTGTCCACTGCCTGCCTGATGCTGAATTGTGGCTCGCTACTGTGAAGCCTGACTCCATCCTTTTTTCCCCATTGCAGAGACTGAAACCCGGCCTGTAATTATTCAACGAAAAACAGGAAGTGATATAATATTACAACACCACTGATAAATAAATATAAGGTATGTAGGCTGTGGAGTGCAAAAAGTCACAATTTGTTTTTCCTAGTAGACAGTACAATGTTTTTGAAAGTGCGTACTCTGAGTCACCTTTTGAAGGATAAATAAGTATGGGCAAATTAATGTAGCGGATCTTGCCCCTCAAGCTAGGTGTACTGTAAACTGTGTTTTAGAACAAAATTAGATCTTCCTAGCAGTGCTCCCACCCAGACCCTTACTAAAGCCAGTCGCAAAAATGTAGAAGACCCCCAATCAAATCTCAAAAAACGAGGCCTAGCAGAAAACTGGTGACAAAACTTACTTTGAAAGTAAAAGTAGGCCGAAGTACCCTAATTACCCATTACCCACCGTGGATTGCATTCAAACCACTTGCAAGCAACCAAGCAAAAGTAGCCATAGCCAGCATCGCTCCAAGACTCGAAATCCCCCCCACTCAAACACATGCAATAGAAATACTGCTAACCCTAACGAACCCTAAGTTAAGAATAGTGGCAAAGGCTTTCTTTAACTATGCCAAATCCCCCCTTTCCCACCATGGATTTTCTTCAAATGACTTGCAACCAAAATGACACATTCTCACGAGTGCTCTAAGACCCCAGAACTCAGTTTGAAAAATCTAGAACACCCCGAAACACATGCAATCCTGCTGCTAGGGCTAACCCTAACGAACCCTAAGTTACAAAAAGTGCCAAAACTAAAGGCTTTTCCGCGCGGATTTTGTCCCAACCACTTCTACCCGGTATTAGACCTTCCCAGGAATGCCCCAAGACCCGGCAACCCACCCGCCAAGAAGCGTAACACCCCCAAACAGGCCAAAAGCAAAATCTCATACTTGCAATATTTCTGGGCCTTCGGTCCAAACGCGCTGCGTAGCTAGGCCATAAGTCGGGGTTGGCACGACGGATTTCCTGAAAAGCAAATGCAATCAAGATTAGAGTGTCCCAGCAGTGCTCCCAGACCACGAAACTCACCCGCAAACAGACGGAACCCCCCCTAAGAGCACCTCAAAGGCAAGCAAGTCATCAAAAACACAAAAAAAATTCCGCCTGGGATTTGGTCCAAAACACTTTTATCCGGTATTAGAGCTTCCCAGCAATGGCCCCAGAGCCGTCAACCCAGGAGAAAACGAGTAGAAGACCCCCAAACAGCCAAAGAGCAAAAGTACAAAAATGGGGACTTAGTCAATTTTTCACAAATTTCCCAAATCACTCCGCGCGCGCTCTGCAGCTAGGCCCTAAGTCCCCTCTGCCACCATGGATTTGCTTCAAACCTCTTGCAAAGTAAAGTATATATAGCCAGCAGTGCTCCCAGACCACGAAACTCACCCACAAACACCAGGAAGCCCCCCAAACAGGCCCCCGAAAACGCTACATAGAGCAAAATGTCAGAAATAGCCAAAAAAAAATCGGCCTGGATTTTGTCCCAACCACTTCTACCCGGTATTAGACCTTCCCAGGAATGCCCCAAGACCCGTCAACCCACCCGCCAAGAAGCATAACACCCCCAAACAGGCCAAAAGCAAAATCTCATACTTGCAATATTTCTGGGCCTTCGGTCCAAACGCGCTGCGTAGCTAGGCCATAAGTCGGGGTTGGCACGACGGATTTCCTGAAAAGCAAATGCAATCAAGATTAGAGTGTCCCAGCAGTGCTCCCAGACCACGAAACTCACCCACAAACACCAGGAAGCCCCCCAAACAGGCCCCCGAAAACGCTACATAGAGCAAAATGTCAGAAATAGCCAAAAAAAAATCGGCCTGGATTTTGTCCCAACCACTTCTACCCGGTATTAGACCTTCCCAGGAATGCCCCAAGACCCGTCAACCCGCCCGCCAAGAAGCATAACACCCCCAAACAGGCCAAAAGCAAAATCTCATACTTGCAATATTTCTGGGCCTTCGGTCCAAACGCGCTGCGTAGCTAGGCCATAAGTCGGGGTTGGCACGACGGATTTCCTGAAAAGCAAATGCAATCAAGATTAGAGTGTCCCAGCAGTGCTCCCAGACCACGAAACTCACCCACAAACACCAGGAAGCCCCCCAAACAGGCCCCCAAAAACGCTACATAGAGCAAAATGTCAGAAATAGCCAAAAAAAATCGGCCTGGATTTTGTCCCAACCACTTCTACCCGGTATTAGACCTTCCCAGGAATGCCCCAAGACCCGTCAACCCACCCGCCAAGAAGCATAACACCCCCAAACAGGCCAAAAGCAAAATCTCATACTTGCAATATTTCTGGGCCTTCGGTCCAAACGCGCTGCGTAGCTAGGCCATAAGTCGGGGTTGGCACGACGGATTTCCTGAAAAGCAAATGCAATCAAGATTAGAGTGTCCCAGCAGTGCTCCCAGACCACGAAACTCACCCACAAACACCAGGAAGCCCCCCAAACAGGCCCCCGAAAACGCTACATAGAGCAAAATGTCAGAAATAGCCAAAAAAAAATCGGCCTGGATTTTGTCCCAACCACTTCTACCCGGTATTAGACCTTCCCAGGAATGCCCCAAGACCCGTCAACCCACCCGCCAAGAAGCATAACACCCCCAAACAGGCCAAAAGCAAAATCTCATACTTGCAATATTTCTGGGCCTTCGGTCCAAACGCGCTGCGTAGCTAGGCCATAAGTCGGGGTTGGCACGACGGATTTCCTGAAAAGCAAATGCAATCAAGATTAGAGTGTCCCAGCAGTGCTCCCAGACCACGAAACTCACCCACAAACACCAGGAAGCCCCCCAAACAGGCCCCCGAAAACGCTACATAGAGCAAAATGTCAGAAATAGCCAAAAAAAATCGGCCTGGATTTTGTCCCAACCACTTCTACCCGGTATTAGACCTTCCCAGGAATGCCCCAAGACCCGTCAACCCACCCGCCAAGAAGCATAACACCCCCAAACAGGCCAAAAGCAAAATCTCATACTTGCAATATTTCTGGGCCTTCGGTCCAAACGCGCTGCGTAGCTAGGCCATAAGTCGGGGTTGGCACGACGGATTTCCTGAAAAGCAAATGCAATCAAGATTAGAGTGTCCCAGCAGTGCTCCCAGACCACGAAACTCACCCACAAACACCAGGAAGCCCCCCAAACAGGCCCCCGAAAACGCTACATAGAGCAAAATGTCAGAAATAGCCAAAAAAAAATCGGCCTGGATTTTGTCCCAACCACTTCTACCCGGTATTAGACCTTCCCAGGAATGCCCCAAGACCCGTCAACCCACCCGCCAAGAAGCATAACACCCCCAAACAGGCCAAAAGCAAAATCTCATACTTGCAATATTTCTGGGCCTTCGGTCCAAACGCGCTGCGTAGCTAGGCCATAAGTCGGGGTTGGCACGACGGATTTCCTGAAAAGCAAATGCAATCAAGATTAGAGTGTCCCAGCAGTGCTCCCAGACCACGAAACTCACCCACAAACACCAGGAAGCCCCCCAAACAGGCCCCCAAAAACGCTACATAGAGCAAAATGTCAGAAATAGCCAAAAAAAATCGGCCTGGATTTTGTCCCAACCACTTCTACCCGGTATTAGACCTTCCCAGGAATGCCCCAAGACCCGTCAACCCACCCGCCAAGAAGCATAACACCCCCAAACAGGCCAAAAGCAAAATCTCATACTTGCAATATTTCTGGGCCTTCGGTCCAAACGCGCTGCGTAGCTAGGCCATAAGTCGGGGTTGGCACGACGGATTTCCTGAAAAGCAAATGCAATCAAGATTAGAGTGTCCCAGCAATGCTCCCAGACCACGAAATTCACCCACAAACAGACGGAACCCCCCCTAAGAGCACCTCAAAGGCAAGCAAGTCATCAAAAACACAAAAAAATTTCCGCCTCGGATTTGGTCCAAACCACTTTTAGTGCTTCCCAGCAATGGCCCCAGACCCGTCAACTCACCTGCAAAGAGGTAGAACAACACCCCCACAAGTGCTGAGTCTTTCTTCATTGGGCGTAAACCAGCCCTCTGCTTTGATGGAAATAGGAGTCTGGAGGAGGAGGATAGAGGAGCATGTTCTTCTGAACTTGTGAACCTGAGGAATGCAGACTGCGGCACCTTCAAATAAATTAGCAAACAAGTGAAGACAGTTCTGCTGATGGGCTTGTTTTTGTGATTATCTGATTAAAGTTTGAATTATATTAACTGTGCACAACAAAGAAAGACAGACACACAGGAATAAAAGTAAATAAGGATGAAAAAGAAAGTTATTGATTCGTTGTCTCATTTTCAGGGCTCGAAGTCGGTATCACGGTCCAGGAATAAGAATAAGGCTTCGTCATCATACTCTGCAAATTCAGGCAGGGTGAGCTCAGTGTCACCTGACAGAGTAGAAATTCCCTCATCTATGTTGCTGTCCACCTCCTCTTCATCCGGCACGCTCTCTCGTACTCTGAAATCTGGTGGTATGAGGTGCTGATTCATATTGATCATTGTTAACCTCTCCACATTTTTGGGCGAGAGGCGGCTCCGTTTGGGAGTTACAATCCCACCAGCCGCACTGAAAACCCGTTCAGAAGACACGCTTGCGAGTGGGCAAGACAAGTAGTTTAAAGCCAGGTTGGTGAGCTGTGGCCACAATTCTTTTTTCCCATGCCAATACGCCAATGGGTCAGAATTAACATAGACCTCTGTTGAGTCATTCAGATAGTCCTTCACCATCGACTCAAGGTCCTCATCCAAGGTTCCTCCACTTTGCTTAGCTCTTGCTGTGCCTCTGACCTTTTGAGAACCAAACCCACGCAGAGCTAGCCAATCCTCTTCAGCCTCCAATGTTTCTGTTGTCTTTCGTGCAGATGATCCGGTTGCCGGTGTCTTTAACGGCTGAGAGGTCACTTGTGCCACAGCCACAGGTGCAGAAGTGGATTGTTTTGACTGGGGATGGCCTGCTGATGTACTGCCATTTCCTTCAATTTCCAGCCGTTCTGTTTCAAACTTCTTGGCTGACAAGGCTAGCCAACGTTTGTACTTTAGAACATGTTCATCATCAAAAGGAAAGAATGCTTGGCCTGCCAGCGCCTTTTTGTAGCGTGGATCCAGAATAGTAGCACAAATGTAATGCTGTTCTGAGTGGATCTTTTTAAGACGTTCATCACCTTGTAGGAGCTCTAATAATTGCTTGGCCAGAAGCAAAGAGTCTTGGTTTTTATCTTTTCTAAACACAGAACACACCTCCTTCAGTTGGTCCTCCAGCATGTACAACAATGGGATAGCTTTTCCCAAATTAGAGTCCTCCTTGCTGACTGCACGCGTGAAGAACTCAAAAGGACGAAGCATGCGTGTCAGGCTTTCAACTATGTTCCATTGCGGCCCACCCATCCTCAGCTCCTCTGCACCCTCTTTAAGGAAATATTGATCGAGTTCCGTATACTGCTCATACAGACGCTCAAGCATGTAGAAGGTTGAGTTCCAACGTGTTACCACCTCCTGGATGAGTGCTTTCACTGGCATTTGATGTTGATATAGCAGGCTCCTCAGCTGCTTCCGGGCCTTAAAAGAATGGCTGAAATGCTTGCACATTTTTCGGCAGGTGTCCAATACACCGTACGCTGCACTGCCTTTATTACCCAAGAATTTTTGGACAACCAGGTTTATACAGTGCGCCAAACACGGCACTCTGAAATAGTAACCGTCCCTCATGGCCTTAACTATATTGGAGCCATTGTCCGTGGAAACATAACCAACCTTGCGTTTTAGTGGGGACAGACAGTTAAGGACCTTTGTGTTAAAGACATCCAAAATGTTTTCTGCTGTGTGACGTTTCTCCAAACCAAACATGGCTAGTGTTGCATGTTTCCGAGCACCTTTAAAAACAATGTTAGTGTCAACACCTGAGTTTAGCTTTGCTTTAGCCCCTGAAAAAGAGACCCAGTGTGCAGTGATGCACATGTAATCAGCGCCTGCGCCACTGGTCCACATGTCTGTTGTCAGATGTATAGTGTGAACAGCACTCTTCTGCAAAGCTGCCCCAATCACCTTCAGAACATCTTCATGTAGTGCTGGAACCGCAACTTGTGCAAAATAGAACCGGCTAGGAACCTTCCATTTAGGGCAGAGCGCTGTCACTAATTCTAGAAAACCAACCCCTTCTACAAAAGAAAAAGGGAGAAGGTCCAGAGCTAGCATTTTAGCCAGCTTAGTGTTATACAGACGGGTCATTGGGTGGTTGCGTTCATATTGCGCTTCTGTAAACAACATCTTTTTAATGTTGCCCTGGACCAAGGATTTACGGGATGATGATGATCTCTTCGACCCAGTTACGCTCGCTGATGAACTTTTCCGCATTGATGTCTCACTCTCTCCCACACTCTTAGTGTGGCTCCCATGGGGTGTGCTGCTGACAGGGGAACTGGGTGTAAGTGAAGTGTTTGAATCGTCTTCTACCTCCTCGTCATCACCAGATGAAAAAACAACGTTTTCATTGCGTGCACTTGTGGCTTCCTTGATCGTGTGTAGGTGCGCAAACCATTGGACATCGTGCGTTCTCCTAAGATGACCTCTCTGGCCTCCGGTACCATAGTTGGAACCCAACTTACCACGACTAACTCGAAGCTTACAAATGCTACAAATGGCTATGTTTTCATTTTTTGGGCAAACACTAAAGAAGTCCCAAACTGGAGACTTGAAATGTCTTCGGGGGCCGGAGGAGGCGGCGATACTGGTGGTGGTGGTCCTGCTGCTAATGCCAGATGAAGTGGAGGATGTGGATTGCCGAACTTCAGTACGTTTTGCACTTTCACCACCACGAATTGAGGTCGAGGACGAGGTGGGTACCTTCTTGCGAAGAAATATGGAAGCGGTAGGTTTTGGTGTACTACTTCACTCCAAATCTAATGATTCCATTTCCATTGCCTCCTCACCGACATCATCATCACGCTCAGCAGCTTCTCGGGATAGGGTCAAAATGTCTCTTTGCTGCATGCCCGGTGGGGCTGCAGTGACCTTTGTGATGACTGGCTCGTCGTCATCGTGAGAGGCTTCATCACCAGCAGTATCTGTCACTTCTTGTTGAGCCTCATCACACTCCATAGGTTTGAGTTTTTGGACGACCTTCCTTTTACGCTTAGGTACCGGTGTCAGATCATGGTGTGCCTAACTCTCAGGCTGCCGTGGTGGTACCCATTCGTCATCCAGATCATCAGAAGGCGGTGGGCTTGAAGAAGATGTAGACACCCCCCTTGATCTTTTCCTTGCTAGGGATGTGGAAGACAAGGAATGATCATCAGGAAGAGTGGCTTCCAATGATACCTCGGCTTCATTGTCGATTTCCTGATGTGCCCCTACTTCGGGAGGAACAACTATTGTGGGCACTTGTGAACCTCCATGCACCTTTGCTTGCGCATCTCCTTTTGCTGCCTCTCCTTCCACATGTACTTGGGCGTGTACTTGCACATGGTGTTGTTGTTGCGGCTGTGTTGATTCAGGGACATTGCTGCTACTTTCTTGCGATGAGCCAACATCACTGGTCGATGGTGATTGGAGAAGTACACTGACTGCCTCTGAAGCACTCAAGGGCTTTGACTTAAGTTGGCGTGGTGGTGGAGGCACTGAACCCAATGGAGCAGGGGTGCTGCTCCCAGCTTGGTCCCCAGCAGAACCTGCTGCAGCAGGCGTACTTTTTTTTTTGCTCCCAAAAAACGTGGCGGGTGGCACACCAGCCTCCTTGGTACCTTGCTTCTTCTGCTCCTTACTAGCAACTTTCTTGCTAGAGGAGCTACGGAGAACTTTCTTTGGGGGCGGGGCCATCTTCTTCAGAGCAGGTCAGACAGCAGGCCGCAGTTGCACGAATTGTAGAGTTGTCTGAGGCCAGACGTGACGTCGCGTGACGTTATGCTGCACACACACACCGCTGCAGGACTTCTTCCTGGCACTGGTGGTTCTCTTGAGTCTTGTGCACCTAAAAAAAATGGAAGACAGAGGAACATCAGTTCAGTTATAGAGCACAAAAAAAATCGAAAAACACTGCAAAATCAGCACAATCCCAATCCATCCATGCCCTCCATAATGTTTACATTCAAGACAACCCACAGAAAGACTAGGCCCATGCAAGACTCACTAGTACCCCTGGGCATAAATAAAGGTTGAAAAGTAGGCAAAATGGTTGGAGGCCTAACAACAAAGCCTGCATTCAAAATGGCCACTTGCCTGCCAGCACATGGCCAGTGCCTGTAGCTGCACTCAAAATGGCCACCAGCCACATGGCATGTCCCTCCCCATGAACACCCCCAAAAATCGAAAAACACTGCAAAATCAGCACAATCCCATTCCATCCATGGCCTCAATGATGTTTAAATTCAAGACAACCCACAGAAAGACTAGGCCCATGCAAGACTCACTACCCCTGGGCATAAATAAAGGTTGAAAAGTAGGCAAAATGGTTGGAGGCCTAACAACAAAGCCTGCATTCAAAATGGCCACTTGCCTGCCAGCACATGGCCAGTGCCTGTAGCTGCACTCAAAATGGCCACCAGCCACATGGCATGTCCCTCCCCATGAACACCCCCAAAAATCGAAAAACACTGCAAAATCAGCACAATCCCATTCCATCCATGCCCTCCATGATGTTTAAATTCAAGACACCCCACAGAAAGACTAGGCCCATGCACCACTCACTACCCCTGGTCAAGGCCCCAACAACAGGTCAAAAATCGAAAAACAAAGAAAAAATCAGCACAATCCCATTCAATCCATGAACCTCCATGATGTTTAAGTTGAAGACAGCCCACAGAAAGACTAGGCCCATGCTAGACTCAAATACCCCTGGTGAAAAGGCCACAAGTACAGGCCCAAAAAACGAAAATCACTGAAAAATCTGCACAATCCCATTCAATCCATGCCCTCCATGATGTTTAAGTTGAAGACAGCCCACAGAAAGACTAGGCCCATGCTAGACTCAAATACCCCTGGTGAAAAGGCCACAAGTACAGGCCCAAAAAACGAAAATCACTGAAAAATCTGCACAATCCCATTCCATCCATGGCCTCCATGATGTTTAAATTCAAGACAACCCACAGAAAGACTAGGCCCATGCAAGACTCACTACCCCTGGGCATAAATAAAGGTTGAAAAGTAGGCAAAATGGTTGGAGGCCTAACAACAAAGCCTGCATTCAAAATGGCCACTTGCCTGCCAACACATGGCCAGTGCCTGTAGCTGCACTCAAAATGGCCACCAGCCACATGGCATGTCCCTCCCCATGAACACCCCCAAAAATCGAAAAACACTGCAAAATCAGCACAATCCCATTCCATCCATGGCCTCCATGATGTTTAAATTCAAGACAACCCACAGAAAGACTAGGCCCATGCAAGACTCACTACCCCTGGGCATAAATGAAGGTTGAAAAGTAGGCAAAATGGTTGGAGGCCTAACAACAAAGCCTGCATTCAAAATGGCCACTTGCCTGCCAGCACATGGCCAGTGCCTGTAGCTGCACTCAAAATGGCCACCAGCCACATGGCATGTCCCTCCCCATGAACACCCCCAAAAATCGAAAAACACTGCAAAATCAGCACAATCCCATTCCATCCATGCCCTCCATGATGTTTAAATTCAAGACACCCCACAGAAAGACTAGGCCCATGCACCACTCACTACCCCTGGTCAAGGCCCCAACAACAGGTCAAAAATCGAAAAACACAGAAAAATCAGCACAATCCCATTCAATCCATGCCCTCCATGATGTTTAAGTTGAAGACAGCCCACAGAAAGACTAGGCCCATGCTAGACTCAAATACCCCTGGTGAAAAGGCCACAAGTACAGGCCCAAAAAACGAAAATCACTGAAAAATCTGCACAATCCCATTCCATCCATGGCCTCCATGATGTTTAAATTCAAGACAACCCACAGAAAGACTAGGCCCATGCAAGACTCACTACCCCTGGGCATAAATAAAGGTTGAAAAGTAGGCAAAATGGTTGGAGGCCTAACAACAAAGCCTGCATTCAAAATGGCCACTTGCCTGCCAACACATGGCCAGTGCCTGTAGCTGCACTCAAAATGGCCACCAGCCACATGGCATGTCCCTCCCCATGAACACCCCCAAAAATCGAAAAACACTGCAAAATCAGCACAATCCCATTCCATCCATGGCCTCCATGATGTTTAAATTCAAGACAACCCACAGAAAGACTAGGCCCATGCAAGACTCACTACCCCTGGGCATAAATGAAGGTTGAAAAGTAGGCAAAATGGTTGGAGGCCTAACAACAAAGCCTGCATTCAAAATGGCCACTTGCCTGCCAGCACATGGCCAGTGCCTGTAGCTGCACTCAAAATGGCCACCAGCCACATGGCATGTCCCTCCCCATGAACACCCCCAAAAATCGAAAAACACTGCAAAATCAGCACAATCCCATTCCATCCATGCCCTCCATGATGTTTAAATTCAAGACACCCCACAGAAAGACTAGGCCCATGCACCACTCACTACCCCTGGTCAAGGCCCCAACAACAGGTCAAAAATCGAAAAACACAGAAAAATCAGCACAATCCCATTCAATCCATGCCCTCCATGATGTTTAAGTTGAAGACAGCCCACAGAAAGACTAGGCCCATGCTAGACTCAAATACCCCTGGTGAAAAGGCCACAAGTACAGGCCCAAAAAACGAAAATCACTGAAAAATCTGCACAATCCCATTCCATCCATGGCCTCCATGATGTTTAAATTCAAGACAACCCACAGAAAGACTAGGCCCATGCAAGACTCACTACCCCTGGGCATAAATAAAGGTTGAAAAGTAGGCAAAATGGTTGGAGGCCTAACAACAAAGCCTGCATTCAAAATGGCCACTTGCCTGCCAGCACATGGCCAGTGCCTGTAGCTGCACTCAAAATGGCCACCAGCCACATGGCATGTCCCTCCCCATGAACACCCCCAAAAATCGAAAAACACTGCAAAATCAGCACAATCCCATTCCATCCATGGCCTACATGATGTTTAAATTCAAGACAGCCCACAGAAAGACTAGGCCCATGCACCACTCACTACCCCTGGTCAAGGCCCCAACAACAGGTCAAAAATCGAAAAACACAGAAAAATCAGCACAATCCCATTCCATCCATGCCCTCCATGATGTTTAAATTCAAGACACCCCACAGAAAGACTAGGCCCATGCAACACTCACTACCCCTGGTGAAAAGGCCACAAGTACAGCCCAAAAAAACGAAAATCACTGAAAAATAAGCACAATCCCAAGCCATCCAGCCCCTCCATGATGTTTAAATTCAAGACACCCCACAGAAAGACTCAGTCCACCCACCACTGAGTACCCCTGGGAAAAAGGCCCCAAAACAGCCCAAAAATCGAAAATTCCAAAATTTTAATTGCAGCAACTGTATTGCCCCAAACAAACTTACTTGTAAAATTTCTAATCCAACAGTGATCCAAAGAAAGTCAAAAAGGCCTCAAATCCAAAGATCCAGCAGCATCCACAAAAAGTAATCCTTCCAGCTGCACATCCAAATGAAAAGTGACCAGGAGATGGACAAAGCACTGGGAGGAGCCTGCTGAACAGGAACAGGAAGTTGAAGACTGTGGGGCACTTCCTTCCTCCCACCCCCCTGCACCCCTCCCCAAAATGGACTCCTCGCTAAAAAAGTGCAGGCAAATGTCAAACTAAGGAGTTATTCACATAAAAATCATCATTTCTAGAAGGTTTATGCTGCTTGCTGGTGGATTTCTTGTGCAGAATTGCAAATTTATATTTTCGCTCGCCGCATCTCAAATCTCGCAATTGCGAAGTACCGCGAGACGTGATCTCGCCGTACTCGCGTTGACAAACTATCGCTGGCAAGCCGCGATGACGTAATCGCGCTCGCCAATTCCCGCGGGATCACACAGCAAGATCCAAAATGGCGCAGCACTCGCAAACTATCGAAAAAAACAACTCGGCAAACGATGATAAACGCCGCGCGCCGCAAAAATTGTATCACCAACGCCGCGCGCCGCCAAAAAAATCCGCTGCGTGCGAATTTGCGGATTTTGCGGGAAATCCGCAAATCTCGCGGATTGCGGATTTCCCGAAAATCCGCAAAATCCGCGAGCGTAACGGATTTTCCGCCCATGCTTATCCCTTAGTCTGGTTCCCTCACTACCTCTCATTCCCTATCTTTCTCTCCCTTACCCTTTACTTTCATCCCCCACTTACCTTCTCTCAGTACCTATGCTTCAGTCCTCTTCCCCTCGATTCTCTTCTTTCGCTCACTCACTCATTCCCCTTCCCTCACTCACCTTACTACACTTTACTCACTCTTTCTCTCACTCCCTCTATCTTGTCACATCCTCATTCTCCTTCCCTCACTCCATCTCTCTTAGCTTTACTACCTCAATACCCTCACTCTCTCACTCCTCTTCCGTCGCACTCACTCCTTATAACTCTCCTACACTCCCTCACTTAGCTTTCTATGCTCCCTCACTCAGTTCCCTTCTCTTACTCTTTCCTTCGGTCCCTCTGTCTCCTCACTCCCTCACTCCCCTTGTCTCACGCTCACTTGCCTTTATCCACCCTCTATTACCCCTCCTTACTCCACTTCCCTCACTACCTCTCATTCCCCATTCCTTCACTCCCTTTCCCCTCTCTTCCCTCCACCACTTACCAGCTCTCAGTCACTCGACTTCAGTCCCCTTCCCCTTCTTTCTATCTTTTGCTCCCTCAGTAATTCCCCTTCCCTTACTCACCTTACTCCACTTCACTCACTCCTTCTCTTACTCTCTCTGTCCTTTCACTTCCTCACTCCCCTTCCCTCACTCCCTCTGTCTTACCTTCACTCTCTCCATCCCCTCACTCTGTCACTCCCCCTTCACTCACCCTCACTCACCTTGCATTCCTCACTGCCATCAACTCACCTTTACTCACTCCCCTTCTATCATTTGTTCCATGACTCACTTTCTCCTCTTCATTTAGTCATTTCATCCAAACAATTATGCAGTACACATTCATTGAAAAAAAGAACGACACAATATGTAAGGAATATAGGTCTTTTTGGAGAATTGGAGGCAGTTCTGAAAAGAACTCTTTTTTTCTTCTTTTTTAGTTTTTAATTTTTTTGTACATTTTCTGAACGTTTTTATATATTTTTTGTTTTTTATCAGAACAAAAACAAAACTAGGGAATGCAAAATTGCTCAACAGGAGCAAAAAAAGGGAAAAATTAGGGATGAGGGGCGCAGCGGTGATCCTTTTTCTTCCTAATAATTAATTCCATGCTTTGCTCGCCATTACAAAGCAATTCATCACAGTACTTGCACACGAATTTCACAGGTATTATTCTTGCAACTTGACTTCCAGAAGGTGTTGGACCACCAGTTGAGGTACTGCCGCCATCTCTTGGGGGATTCCGTGCCAGGTCCCTGATACTCTCCCCGGCATAGTTCTGGGGGTACCTTCTTTGTACATGTCGAATCATAGTGGAGTTGCCAAAACTATTTCTTTCTTGGGTCACCACATGATAGAATTGTGTGACATATTTTGCATTCCACCTTTGGTGCATTGACTTTCTTCTCACCTTTTGGAATGGTGAAAAACTTCCATATGAAGTGCTCCTTAATTTTTGGCTGAGGAGGGTCCTCATGTACAAACTCATCAGAGTCACTGCTGCTTGGTGCTCTTCCAGCCATTCTTTTCAAAGAAATCAAGAGGAGAAACAGGGAACAGGTCTTGCTCTCTTCAAAGTGAAAGAGGTAGTGAAGGAAATGAGTGGGGGTTTCATTAGTTGTAAAAAAACTGTTAACAACCGATGAAAAGTGTTAGTTTAAGGTCACATGACTTGACGCGCTTACGCTATGCGCTCTGGAGCGCTTCCGGGGGCGCTTACGCGTCATTTACGTAGGCGCTTCCGGGGGCGCTTACGCAGCGCGTCTGAAATTGAATGACGTTTTACTAGATTTTCGGAAATGCATTTAAAGTAAAATACTGTTATTTAAAATCACAAAATACTACTTTTATAAGTATGCCACTAAATGTCTTGCATTATTATTTACTTTAAATACATACTTATATTTTTTTTCGCACGCGGAATTAGAGCTCTCGCTACGTGTACGGGTGCGTTTATGGGTGTGCGAACTCTGAGCGCTCCGAGGTAAAATGATTAAAAAAAAAACACACAGGAAAAATACATTGAAAAACTAATTTTAGAGAAATATACATTATATAAAAAACATTATAAAAATATAATAATTATTAGTTATAAAAAACTGCTTTTTGGAAAACTTAATCATTCACTTTAAAAATCGTAGGTTACAACTCATTATAGTAAGGAATTAGCTTTTAAAAAATCCTTGAAATTCACTGAAAAAAACATAAGTTTCACACTCGTTATAGTTAGGAATTAGCATTTAAAAAGCCTTTGAAATTCACTGAGCAAACCATAGGTTTCACACCAGTTATAATTGGCTGAACATTTTACCCATACAAAACTATTGAAATTCCCACGTTATAGTTAGTTGGACTCACTATATCTCGCGCGCCGCAATCCACTGCTGATGATGTC